>NW_028327175.1:155844605-158344605 GCF_987537825.1 Furipterus horrens
ATGTGTGTGTATATATATAGGTATAAATTTCTCCTCCCTCTCATTCTCCCTCATTTTTTGATTTTTTTTTGTACACACACACACACACACACACACTAACATGCACACACCCAGATCAAAACCTCTTAAGAGTTTTTTATTGAAGTTAAAGAAAAAACATCTGAGGAATCAATTATAGAACACAAGCAACCTCAAATAATTTTCAAAACAACTTAGCAAAACATGAATCTTAAATCTCAAAAAGGCAAAACATTTTGGTGAAATTAAAAGCAAACAAAAGCAGGAGACTATCAAGCTAAGGTTTTCACTCTGTTTCCTAATGCCGCTGTTTCTCAACCTCATTTCCCGCCTCCTAAGGGAGAGGACGAAAGTGGTCAGAACCAGCTCCTGCACTCAGGATCATGGACTTCACTGAATTCTCAAAGGAAATTTACCCTGTGGAAAAATTGGACGGAGACGAAGCAGTGATGTGAGAGTCTTAGCTGATTCATCAACTGGGGGCTGGCTGCCCTCTGATATTGCAAGAGTAGAACTTCTTTTTAGTTTTAAACCTGAATTTCCCCGTCTGCTTGTAGCCCTGGGGAATGTTCTCAGAATGTTTTTATATTGCCAGAATATTATTTGCTCTCTCAGCTAGGGATAAAATTTCAAAGTAGGAAAATTTTCTTTTCCAGCCATCACTCTTCTCAGTAATATTTGTTTTTTACCTTCCCTCCTTATCTCAATCTTTCCATGATCCCAATAGAAAAGCTAATTAACTAATACATTGTTGATAAAAGTGAGAACAAGATTTTATTATAGGATTACATGAATTTTCTATGTTTGTGTGTATTTGTGAGCAAAGTTCATGTACCGGATGTATATTGATTCACATTGCGCTAAGAATAAATGTAAACAATGCCTAAAAAATTAAACCATGTTATTGTCTACCATGACTTGATCATATTGTTCCTGCCCACCTTTCCACACATGTCATTCATGTATCTTTCACTTCTACTCTTTTATGTTTCTCTTGTATAAACTTTCTGCTAGGTCTTACTTAGTATTAAGTCTTTTGCTTTCCCCAGTGTTGATTGATGGCCCCTTGTTACCTATTAGATCTTAATCTAAGTGTCACCTCAACCACCAAATCTGAAGGTCTCCCTGCTGTCTTATTACCAGTGTCCTACTTTTGTTTATTTCCTTGTCTTCTTTAAGAGGATTCTGTACACTTTGTAATATTTTTGCCTATTTTCTTTTACTTGTCTTCCTTCACTATAATACAAGCACCATGATGACAGAGATTTTGTTCATTTTGGATACAATTATAAGCTTAGCACATTACCTTATGCCTAATTCTCAGAGGCCCCTAATGAAGATTTATTTAATCACTAAATTAAAATTTAAAAGCTAGAGTTTTCAAGCATTGTGGTTAAAGCACCATTTAGTTACACACTCATCCTAACTCCCTTCAGGTTACACTAAAAACATAGAGTGTACTCAAAAAGTGTGCACTCTCTACTCAGAAAGTCAGACCTTAATAATTACAATTGTTTTAGTACAAGGGTGTGAGAAACGCTCACAATAAAACACACTTGAACAGCAAAGTGAGATGTTTATTCACGAGTCTGCAGAGTTGGGTGCACTGCCAGCCAGGAGCATGTGTGCATGAAGTAGACAAAGAAAACTGGTTTTTATACTAATGCAATTAGCTTCAACTCCCTAACATAATTAGCTCCCCCTCCCCTCCCCTTCTCCCCTATTTCTCCATTACTGGTCAATCTGGGTTCACAATCTAATGCGACTAACTACTTAACTCAGGGTATGATGAATTAAGGGTAATCTAGTTACAGGTCTATCCCCAATTTACTTGCAAAGTTATCTAGCTACATCTTCCCATTTCTCTGTGTTTGGTGACAACAATCTTCCTGCTTTTGATCCCAGAGATATGTGTGAGGAGCTGCAGAATATCATTTCCTCACCTCTTTTCCATGATTCATCTGTTAATTATCTCCTACTGGTTTGAGAGTCACTGGCTTGCTTTTTTATTCCTAACAAGGGGAAGGAAAGTGGAAAATAATGGAAAGGAGTATGTAGCATAGGAGTCCAAACCAGGGAGCTGCTTAAGTGTTCATGATGTTCTAAAAATAAACCACCCAGTGGACATGCCGTTTATCACTCACATTGCAGCAGAGTACACCTACAGCGTGAGTTGGTGCCGGAGAGACTGCACCTCCTCCAGTCTGAGGCTTATTATAAGAGGTACCAGACAAAGGCAGCAAGGGTCCATGTAGCAAAAGTTTATGTGTGGCCCAGAGCTATATTATTTTATCAGTGTGTACTTGCAAATCAGAGAAGGAAAACTCTGACTCCAAAAATCCTCCGCTGCCTTGCGGCATACCTCTTCAGGGGAAAGGCTAAGGGAGTAAACCCCGACAGAAAATCCGGAGCGGGAGTCCCTCAGGCGGTTTGACGTTGTAGTCAATACCGGCAACTCCTGCGGCGCACCTGAAGCCAAGCTGTATTGACTCCGTCTTTCCCTTGGATCCTTCAGCTGCGAAGAGAGGGGGGGTCTGCTGCATGGGCAACAGGAGACCCTCCATATCACCCTGCCCAGGCTCTGTAGCTTCAGCTTCACTGGAGAGGACACTCCAGCGACATCGCAAGATGTCGATTCAGCACGGGAGGAGACAGATACCGTGTCACTCCCGAGTCGGACTGCACAGCCATTCTCGGCGGTGCAGATAGACTCTTAAGAAGCTACACCATCGTCTCTCGAGACGGACGGCTGCCGACGACGACTTGCAAATGGAAAAGGTCAAGAAGCAGTTACAGGGCAAGAAGCCATTCCCAA
Source organism: Furipterus horrens (assembly GCF_987537825.1). Lineage (NCBI taxonomy): Eukaryota > Metazoa > Chordata > Mammalia > Chiroptera > Furipteridae > Furipterus > Furipterus horrens. The sequence continues at coordinate 155,847,439 of NW_028327175.1, forward strand.
AAGGAGATAGGGAGGGAGTTATAATCCATTCCCAAAAAAATACACTTTCCTTCTGGCCAGAGATCCTCTGACTAGCCCTCTGTCAAGGGAGAGGGAAGGGTTCTGTACTAACCTGTAAGGGGCAAAGAAGCCAGTGACTCTCAAACCAGTAGGAGATAATTAACAGATGAATCATGGAAAAGGGTTGAGGAAATGACATTCCGCAGCTCCTCACACATATCTCTGGGGTCAAAAGGAGGAAGAGTGTTGTCACCAAACACAGAGAAATGGGAAGATGTAGCTAGATAACTTTGTAAATAAATTGGGGATAGACCTGTAACTAGATTACCCTTAATTCATCACACCCTGAGTTAAGTAGTTAATTGTGTTAGATTGAGAACCAGATTAGCCAGTAATGGAGAAACAGGGGAGAAGGTGAGGGGAGTGGGAGCTAATCATGTTAGGGAGGGGGAGCTAATTGCGTTACAGTATTCCCTCACTTATCACGGGTATTATGTTCTAGATACCCCCACCACCACCACCACAGTAGGTGAAAATCCATGAAGCAGGAACCTTACATTTATTTTAGTACTTATATATATTTTAAGGCTTTATAAACCCTTTCCACACACTTATAAACTGTTCCCAGCTCCTTATTAACCTTTCCCACTCTCTTATTAATATTTTTCACACTTTTATAAACACTACTTACATTCTTAAACATATTTAACACTCTTAAACCTAGGTAACTTTAACAACATATGTATACAGTACCGCAAAATCCCATGATACAGTGAAAAATCCGCGATAAATAATTAAATATAATATTTTTTAAAATCCTACGATAAAGTGAGGCTGCGATAAGTGAACCACAATATAGAGAGGAATTACTGTACTAGAAAACCAGTTTACTTTGTCTACTTTGGGCAACCATGCCACTGGCTGGCTGTGCACTCAACTCTGCAGACTTGTGAATAAATGCCTCACTTTGCTGCTGAAGTCCTGTGTCCTGGTGTTTTATTGTGTTTCTCACAAACCCAACATAGTAAAATAAATCATTCCTATCCTGAACACCGCAAAACAAAAATGCTCTTTCTACCATTTAAGCACTTACAATGCTTTATGTATACCGGTTATTCCTGAAAAAAAAAAAAGGTTTCTTTTTTTAAAAAAGTTTTTATTTATTTATTTTTAGAGAGAAGGGATGGGAGAGATAATGAGAGGGAGAGAAATATCAATGTGTGGTTGCCTCTGACCCACCGCCAACTGTGGACTCTCAACCGAGGCATGTGCCCTGACTGGGAATTGAACCCTCAAACCTTTGGTTTGCAGGCTGGCACTCTATCCACTGAGCCACACTAGCCAGGGCACAAAATAATTCCTTAAGAGATCTAAATAAACATTGATACAAAATAAAATTTAATATAGATAAATATCATTAGAATACCACCTTTCTTTCTAAAAATCAAAATAGGTTGAAATTTTCTAATGTAGATATAATATTGCCTTAGTTTTTAGTTAAAGAATTATAGTTCCCAAGTTTTGTCCAGTTCTAATTTGTTATTTATACATAAACAAATCATTTTGTTGAATTCTTCAACAAAAACTCCAAGCAAATAATGTGCTACTGTTATACACTTTTGTCAAGATGACTTTAGAAATGATTATACACATAGAACAGAATAAAAATTTTAGGTGGTCTACTTGGGATTTTTGTACTGCAATTTTAAAGATTTCTTTCTTTAAAGTCAGGAAGCATAATACCTCCAGCTTCATTCTTTTATTTCAGGATTGCTTTGGTTATTCAGGGTATTTCACAGTTCTTCACAAATCTGATAATTTCTTGTTTATTTCTTTAAAAAATGCAATTGGGATTTTGATGTGAATTGCATTTTTGCTTTGAGTAATATGGCCATTTTAACTATGTTAATTCTTCTAATCCATGAACATGAAGTATTTTTCATTTCTCCCTCCATAAATTTAAAGAAAATAGAAATCAACATTCCATAAAGGGAAAGCGCTTCAGTTGATTTTGTATAATATTCTAGCTAGCTGAGGGTTTCAGAACAAAAAATTATTTTATAATATCACTGAATGTGCAAGCCATCCCATATGTATCTGAAAATATATTCAAGGTAACTGTTATTATTTCTAACTATAGAGGTCATATGAACATAGACATTTGTCCCTTAGTATAGACAATGTTATCTAACTGAACCTCACATCTGCAAATATAGATAATTGAAGTTTTAATTACAATGTTGTGGTACTTAAACAGAATTTAGCTGTAATCTAGGAAACCACTGACATTTAGGTAACAGAAATAATAAATGCTACACTCTAAGAAATAATTGGAGTAAAATTCATTTTTAAGAAGAAAAACAAGATCAGGAACATACAAATTACAGTAAAATTGCAAATTAAACATAAACTCAAGCAGCCTCTGATTTCATGTGGAGGGGGAAGATGGTGATTTTTAAAAATAAAATTAAAAAATTTACATGTATTATGGATTTTTAAACTACAATTTATACTTTGTACAAATTCTCTTTTCTTTGTTAGGAAAGAAAAGAAGCTATAGTGTTTTTCTAACACAGACCAATGATTTGGCTTTGATTTTTAAACCCAGGTTCTGTTATTAGCTTTGTTTTCTTAAGATTGACGTTAAATATTTTAAACATTAAAAAATATATATATATATTTTAAACATTAGATTTCTCCTATATAAAATACAAATAATAAATCATACTTGAATGGTTTCTGGAAGGGTTATATGGAAGATATGTTTAAATTTTTTGCACACAATATTTTCCCAAGGATAATAGCTATTAAATATTTTAGCACAATTACAATGTTAAAATACTTTGTGTTCTCAAACTTCTTCCTTAAAGATGGTCTGTGTGTACATACATACTTTTGGGTTTTGGCCAAGACTAAATTCTGGGTCTGCATGTATAAAGTACCTGTGGAGAAACTCTTGTTGATTTCTTCCTCTTAGTTTCAAGAACTTGTCTTTTGCCTTCCATCCCATGCCCTTTCTTGTATAACCCCCATGTCTTAAAGGGGATTCTGCCCTGTGCTTCTGGTTAGATGTTCTACACTGACATTGCAAAGGTAAACTTTTTAATTTTCAAAATGTCTTCATTATGCCTATAACTTTCTTTGAAAAGAATGAAAATATAACAAAATGTAAGATGGAATGATGGGTATATATATATGTAGTGGGCATACAGACATATGGCTAGAAGCAAGGAGAAAAACAAACTTACAGCTGTCAGCGGGGAGGAGTCTGGGGGCTGGCTGAGAAGGGTATAGGCATTCAGCAAAGAAAAAAAAGAAAAACTCATGGACCGGACAATAGCATGGTGAGTCCCAGAGAGGTAGCGGGGAGATAGAGGAGAATAAAGGAGGGATAAATGGAAGGAGATCTGACTTGGCGTGGGAAACACACAATACAATATACAGATGATGTGTTGTTGGGTTTTATACCTTAAACCTATATAATTTTATTAACCAATGTCACCCCAGTGAATTCAATTAAAATTATAAAATATAAATTATAAAATATACATGCTAGGTATAAGAATTTTCACAGTAAGCTTTACTTTTTTTAATATTTAAACATTTTCATAATTAAATGTTAGGTGAAAAATTCACCTTTTATCCTGTTCTACAATTATGAATTACCCCATGTATATGTTTAACCCATTTTCCCAGTTGTATTGTTTTCATCTATTTTGTTTTGGTTTCCCTTGAAGTTGAATAAGAAAAAAACATAGTACTAAATATGGTGAGAAGTAGAAGCATTATGATTCCCATCACTGTGTACTTCCTTGTTCCTACATTAAATACATTTAGCTAAAACAATAACCCAGCTGCCTGTTCTAGGAAATATCTGTTCTGAAAAGTAAGACTGCAAACATCTAAATATATTGCTTGCCAAAATTAAAGCTTGTTAATAAAAACTTGCTTAAAGATCTTTCACTTTGCCTGTCTACCAGTTCAAAGCTATTATTGTTACAAACTTTGTCCAATTCCAATTAGTTTAGTGTCCTCTAAAATCTGCCTTAAAATTTCCTCATCCATTTCCTAAAATCCTATAATTCTTTTTTAATTTCTCATGAGAATTTTGAGTGATTAAATCACTCAAAATTATATTGTTAAATTTATTTTTTTTAGAGCATCTACTCTACAATGTACCTGAAACTCTCTCAATTTCAAGAAGCTGATAGAAGCTCTGAAAAATGTGTTAATATTTTCTTTGTAAACACTTTTAAAAGGCCGGCTTACATTTTGAATTAGGAAATTATCATAACTGTGTATAAGTCTAGGCTTAAAAAACATTAGTAATAATCTTTAACAATTTCATAATCTCTCTAGGTGATAGATATAGTAATGCTTACTGCATTGTATGGTGTAAATTTGGAGATATATATATATATATATATGTATATGTATAGTGTAGAGATTTTGTGTGTATATATATCTGTCTATGAATCATAACAGATGCTTAAAAATAGTAACTTTTACGACGAATATATTTTTGTGTTGACATCAGTAAAAGACATATATTTACTGGCAATAAAACTAATGAGTTCACTGAAGGCTATACTCTATCTCTTCATCATTTTCTAACTTTGTTATAGCCAGGAAATTATAAATATTTTGATTATAATTATAGAAAACATGAATTTTTGTTAGAATATTTAATCCTAAGGTCATATTTTATTCAAGCAATTAGTAATACAGTGTCAATTTTTAAGTTAAAAACTTTAATTTATTGAGATTTTCTTTTTTTTCTTTACATATGTCTTCTGTTCCAGGATTCCATCCAGAAAAGCACATTACATTTACTTGTCAAGTTTCCTTAGGCTTTTTTTGGGTGTGACAGTTTCTTATATTTTTCTTGTTTTTGATGACTTTGATATTTATAGGTATCCTGGTTACTTATTTTGTAGGATGCAATCCTATTGCAAAGTGCCTGATGTTTTTTTTTCTTATGATTAGATTGGGATTATAGGTTTTCAGGAGGAAGACCATAGGTGTCATTTCCATCACTTCCAATGAAAAGTTTTAAGTATCAGCATGATTCATTACTCATGATATTGACCTTGGTCACCTGGATAGTGCAATGCTTGTCAGAATACTACACATTAAAGTTAATTTATTTTTCTTTTTTCATATTGTACTCTTTGGAAGGAAGTAACTAGGTACAGCTTACATTTAAGTAGTGGCAAGTTACATTATTCCTTTTTGAGAGAATAGTATGAACTTAAATTAATTGTGTTTACTGAGCTGTATATATACAAATCTATAGATATTTACCCATGTAAAAATCTGTACCCACATTAAGCTAAATTTGAATTCATTCTTATGTCTCCAGCTCTAATCCATTATCAAATAGAACATACCAGTCTCTTCTAGTTCCTTAACTGGAAACTCCCAAGCCAAAAATGAGAAAATTGACACATATCATTCACTATCTATTTAGTTAATTGCATACATGTATAGTAGCATCAGAATTGTTAACTGATACTTCCACTGGAAGTAAAATATATTATCAACTAGAGTAAAAAGTTTATGTGCAGTGTCTTTACCTTTAGCCTTAAAGATCCCACCAATTATGGGAGTTACTTGGTCAGCTCCCTTTATCCCCACCTCCTTCACTAAGGATGATTCATGCATTTGTAATACAGGTAGATTATCTTGTTGTATTCTGTATTCATTCCTTGGATTTCTCAAACTCCGAAGAGTTTTAATTTTTAAATTTTTTATATTAAAGTTGACTCTTCGTGCTATGAAGTTCTATGAGCTTTTTCAAAAGTATAATGTCATGTATTAAACTTACGGATCATTCAGAATGGTTTCATACCCCTCCTACCAAATTCCTGTGATTCACGTATTCAGTTTTTCTACCTTACTTCCATACTCATGGTAACCACTGGTCTCTTTTACTGTCTTTATAATTTTTTCTTTTTCAAAATGTCACATAATTGGAATCATACCGCTTTTACAGACTGGCTTCTTTCATGTAGCAATATACATTTAAGGTAAATCTCCATCTTTTCTTGATAGCTCTTTTTTTATTATTATTGAATAAAATTGCATTGCATGGATGTATGAAAATTTGTTTGCATATTTACCTAGAGAACATGTTTGTTGCTCCTAGATTTGGGCCGTAATAAATAAAGCTGCTATAGACATTTTTGAGCAGGTTTTTGTGAGCACACAAGATTTGGGTAAATACCAATAAGCATGATTTCCTGATCATATGGAAAGACTGTCCTTGTAATAAATGTCCATAGTGTCTTTCAAAGTGGCTGTGTCATCTCACATGTCCACCAGCAATGGCTAAAAGTATCTATTGCACTAACATTTGAGGTTATTAGGGTGTTTTTGTTTGTTTGTTTTAGCCCCTTTAGTAAATGTGTAATAACATCTCAATTTTGTTTTTGTCTTAATACCAAATGATTTAGAGAAACCTTATATATGTTTATTACAATCTGTATATCTTCTTTGATTATGTTGCTTTTCTAATCTTCTGTTTGTTTTTTAAATTGGGTTGTGTCCTTTTATTGAGTTATACAAGATATTTTATATTTTAGATGAGTCCTTAATCAGATGTGTTTGAAATATTTTCTCCTAGACTTGTACTTTGTTGCTGTTCTTTGACAAGGTCTTTCAGAGAGTAGAACAAATTTAATTTTAATAAAATCAACTTATCTTTTTTTCCTAAGTATTGTGCTTTTTTTGATAGTGTCTAAAACCTCAATACCAAACCCAAAGACACCTATATTTTTCTTAAGCTTTATTCCAGGAGTTTTAAAGTTTTGTGTTTTACATTTAAGTCTGTTTTATTTTGAGATATTTTTCTTTCTTTTCTTTTTTTTTTTGGTATAGTATAAAGTCTGTGTCTAAATAATTTTTTCTTTTCACTTTATATATAGGTGTTCAATTACTGCAGCACCTTTTGTTGAAAAGACTATAAAAAGACTATTCTTTCTCCATCTGCTTTCTGTGTGTTGATTTCTAGACAACCTATTGTGTTCCATTGATTTATGTCTTTCTTTTTTTCTTTTTATTTTCTTTTTCTTTCCTTTTCTTTCTTTCTCTTTCTTCTCTTTTTTTTTGTCAATTCCACATTGTCTTGATTATTGTAGCTAAATTAAGTCTTGAAACCTGACAGTAAAAGTCCTCAAACTTTGTTCTTTTTTAGTATTTTGTTGGCCACACCTGGTCTTCTGCTTTCCATATAAACTTTAGGATCAGTTCAGTTATAACTATAAAAGGCCTACTGAAATTTTAATTGAGATTGAATTGAAACTATAAACCAAGTTTTAAAGAATTCACATCTTAACTATATTCGGTCTTTCTATTCATGCACATAATAGCCTTCCACATATTTAGACCTTTGATTTCTTTGATCAGTGTTATAGTTTTCCACATACAGACCTATATTTTGTTAAAATTATAACTAAATATTCATTATTTGATGCTGTTATAAATGGTATTGTGTTTTTAATTGCAACTGCCAATTTTTGATTGCCATCGTACAGAAAAGCATTTCAGTTTTGTACTTTAACTTTGTATCCTTAAAATGTTTATTAGTTCTCTGGAAATTTCCACATAGTCAATCATGCCATCTCCAAAAAATGACAGTTTTATTTCTTCCTTCCTGATCCATGCACCTTTTATTTCTCTGTATTGCCTTAATGTGATAGCTAGGATTCTTTCATTTCAACGCTGAACAGGAATGATGAAAGGCGACACTCATGACTTGTTCTCTGTCACAGGCAGAAAGTATCCAGTTGCTCATCATTAAGTATGATAGTAGCAATAGGTTTCTTTTTTAAGGTGCTCTTTATTTTGTAGATGTTTTCATCAAGTTGAGTAAGTTTTCCACTATTCCTAGTTTGCTGAGAGTTTTTACCATGACAAGGTGGAAGAATTTTTTGAAATTTTTTTCTGTACCAATTGATATGATCATATGATTTTTATTCATTAGCCTAGTGATATAGTGTCACATTATTTGATTTTCAAATATTGTACCAGCCTTACATACTTAATATACATCTCAAATGGCTATAGTGGATATTTATTTTTATACATTGTTGTGTTTTATTTGCTAATATTTTTGAAGATATTTACATTCATTTTTGTAAAACATATTGATTTATAGTTTTCTTTTATATAATGTGTTTATCTGGTTTAATAATAAGGTAATGCTGGCCTCATAAAATGAGTTATGAAATGTTCTCTCTGCTTCTTTTCTGTAGAATAAATCTTGGAAAAATTATATTATTTCTTCTGGATCTAATTGTTTCTAATTTGGAGGTTATTAATTATTCACTCATTTCATTGATAGATATATGTGGGTTCAGATGATTTCTCCTTGAATGAGTTTTGATAGTTTGTGTCTTTTAAATAATTTTTTCATATATAGATAGATCTGTAGATAGAACTTTAAGATACATACTCAACTGTATCTGTTTTGCATGTGAAATATGTTAATTTAGAACTAGCTACAATGATCTGTGAATCTGATAACATGTGGAATATAAACAGAGTTGATGACCTCTAGAGAATTTAATACTTGTTTAATTATTGAGAGACAGTACTAATAAGATAATAATATGTTCTTGGCTAAAATGTCATAATTATCAACCAGCTTTATATGAAAGAAAATAAAAGAAAATAAACCCATAGGTTTAAACTGGCCTCCTAACTTTTTTCAGCTCCTATATTACAAAAGAGAGAGAGTAGATCTGCAAAAGTGTGGCTGATGGTATAAACCAATTACCCAAATAGTAGGAAGTATTAAAACAATTAGGTAATGAAAATAGTGAGAATTATCTCTACATCCATATATGCAGGTGAATCTATTCCATTCATGCATTTACACAAGAATAGTATAAGTGCTAAGAGATGATCAGCATCCAGATATCTCTGCCTGGAAACCATATCTTTGTTGTTTTTTCTTTTCTTTTTTATTAGACAGGCATTTCTTTGTTTATACATTCATCCTAATTAAGTTGAAGTAGTAAGTAAAATGTGACACATTTTTGTAAATATTCAGTATTTAATACTAATATTTTAAAAAATGCGGCCTACCTTGATACTTTAGAAAGTGATACTAAAATGCTAATTATAAAAATGGAGGCAGATTTAAGATATATTTAGCTGGTAAAATTGGCTAGTTGAATGAAGAAATAAGAAAGGAAAAAGGAAGAGTCAAGATGAGTGGGACAATAATGATACCATGAACTTTGATAGGAAATAAGTAAGAAAAAGGCTGATAGTTTTCCTTTAAAGCACTTTGTTGTTGTTGTTGTTGTTGTTCCATATAGCGCTGACTCCTTCCAGGAGCTTCAGTTTTGTATATTTAAAATTCTGCTGAATAGAAAGAATTAAACTTCTCTAGGAGGCTCAATCTCATCATACTGAAGTGACTCTGATTCTAATTCTATGATGGTTCTTGCGTCTTTAATTGTGTATTAGTCTGCTCGGGCTGCAGAAACATAAGAACATAGAGTGGGTGTCTTAACAGAAATTAAGTTTCTCCAAATTTTGGAGGCTAGAAGTTCAAGATTAAGGTTTCAGCTGAATTAGTTGCTTCCTTAATGGCTAGCATGTCCTCACATGGTCTTATCTTTCTCTACATGTATGTGGGGAGAGAGAGAGGGAGGAGGAGAAGGAGAGAGAGAGGGAGAGGGAGAGAGAGCATACTCTGGTGTTGGTTTCTATAATGTCGTTGATCCCAGTGCGGAAACTCACTCTTTTTTTTTTTTTTTTTACCACATTTAACCTTAACCAGTTATCTTCATTGGTTCCTGATATCATGGTATATTTATTTCCTTCATTTATAAAGCCTAAATTTAATAAAAATATTTTAATATGAATTTAGAAACTTAAACAGGTATGAATATCTGACATTTTTGTTGTTTGGAAGTTGAGGGCAAACACTGACAAGTCTCAACCTATGATGTCTCAGGACACTCTCCAACTAAGTCAAATTTATCTGTATGGAAAACAATAGCTTACTAAGGCATATTAAATAGACTCAAAGTACATGCATCTGAAGCGAAAGCATAAGGCATTGTTCATCCCTCATGTTTTAGCAGCTGTTTACTGAAAAGTGCCAGCTCAGAGTGTAGTTAATCTCTCTAATAATTAATACAATGACAGCCTGGGACCAATGTGGATATAATTCCAAAGTCCTTGCTCATTTGCAAATTAATAGAGACTTGATTTTATTGCCAGTTTGTTACTTGGGAAGGAGATGGGGATATTCAAAATTCTTAATTTTCAAAGCTTCTATTTAATCACATTTCAGTTGTACACACCGCATAAAACAGAATTTAAAAGAATGATGCTTAAGAGCTTAGTATAGAAAGTTAATCTCTTTATGGTTATTAAGATACATGTGTACCCCTCGAGGCTAAATGGAAGCCAGTATGTTTTCAACACACAAAAGAAGATAATTTGAGAGCAAAGCTCTTTCTAGTATTCTTAATAATATGAATGCTTTTAATGTGTCTGTCTGTAATCTGGTAAAAAAATGATCTAATATGTTTTAAAATGCCAGAGTTGGAGAAGATGGTGGAGGAGTGAGGGGAGGCTGCGCTTTCTGGCTCCTGAGACCTGTCTGTAGTTTGGACTAATTACAGACAGAACATCTCAGTGAGCAGCTGGATACTGGCAGGAGTCAAGCCTTGGCACTGCTGGATTAAAGAAAACCATCTGGGAATGACCTGTTTGGTGACGATAGCGGAGGAAAAAGGGACAAGATGGGATTTCTGACTGGGTTGGCTCCCTGAGCTGCAGTTGGAAGTACACAAAGACTTTTAAGTGAACATAGACTTCCCAGAGAGGAATTGGGAGGAGAGTGGGTCTCTGCCCACTGGCAGAGCCAGGAGTGGGCCAGGTGGCATCTGGCGCTGAGAGACAGGAAACAGCGTATTGCTGTGCATGTGAGAACATGATTTTCTTTATATTTTTCTCTTGTGTACTGTGGAGAGGGGAGGAAAGGTCAGGGGTGATAGGACATTCTTTAGGAGCACAGGTGCAGAAGTGTGCTTGCCTTCTCCCCAACCCTCCCCTTGGGTCACGTGGGCATGCACAGGGATGTGCCCTTATTCACTGGCCCAGGTGCGCGGGGACGCGTGTCCAGTTGCCCCTCAGACACACCCCAACAGACATAAGATCAGTGCCCCAACAGGTGCAGGGAGGGCCTGTTGGGCGCGCAGAAGACCATGCACAGACACCCCTGGCCAGCGGCAGTGGGCACCAGGCCAGGGCACAGCCTACTTATGCAAACTCTGCTTGTGCCCGCCCAGGCAGGTGTGGGAATGGCGGGTGGCTGCCACTCACAGATGCTTATTTCCACTGAGCAGTCTCCGGGGACCTGCCCCAAGAAGCAAGAGACCAATTCCCGGGTGTGGCTCAGCAGGTCTGAGGCTAGTGCGCAGGCCACCTTGGCTGCGCACAAGCACCCTGGCTGGCTCCAACAGGCGCCAAATGAATGCACGGGCCACCTCGGGTATGCAGGAGTAATCTGGGCACCCAACCAACACCGCACACAGGTGCACACCACTGCTGCAAGGATCAGGAACCTCTGGCCCGCTTCATTAGACCAGCTATGGATCCAGAAAAAGAAGATGACACAAAAAGGCTGAACTGAGTAAAAACTTTCCTTTCATATTTTTTAAAACTTTTTATTTCTATTTTAGTATTTTATTTGTATTTTATATTATTTTAATTTTCTTAATTTCTTAATTTTAATTTTTACTTTTATTTAAAATATTTTCAAACTATCTCTTTAATTTGTTTTATACCATCTCTCCTTCTCATCCTTCCTCTTTAATTTTTGTTTGTTTGTCTGTTTTGTTTAGCCTCCCTTTCACACTAAATAAATAGAATATAACTACTATGTAAATCTAATACTATACAATTCCACTTTCTTATTCTATTCTGCATTCTTCCCTCTTTTTAATTTATTATTATTAACATACAATGTAAATATTATCTACTGTCTTGTATAATCTCGACACTACTTGCTACTATTATTAATCTATCATCCCCTCTCTCAAAAAATTATATTTTTCCTCTTTAAAAACAACTCTTATCTATTCTTCCTATACTATAAAAGCCCTAACCTCTCTACATTTATATTAATACTGGCTCATTCGCTGACGATAGCAGGATAGAGGCTGGGGGATATTTTTGAGTGTGTGGGTTTCCTGCCTGGGCGGCGTCTTTATGTTTTTAACAGCATCTCCACAAAAGAACTCAAGACAAAGTGGACAGAGTGACTCTCAATCAATGAGCCAGAGGGAAGGTCCCACCAAAGAGCATCTGAAATAAAACCAGTCAGCATAAACAAATGACATAAACGATACCCCAAGAACATAAGGCTCAGGAGATCAAAGAGTCTGCACCACTGAAACCCCCAGATCTCCTATAAAGAATCTCATACCACAAAGGTGGGAAGTCAAAGCAGACAAGTCCAAAAAACAAAAACAAATGAGAAGAATCCAACATGGTAAGATGCAGAAACAACCTCTCAATGAAAAGAAAAGAAGAATTCCCAGAAAGAGAGGTAGATGAAATAGACATAGCCCAAATGTCAGACATAGATTTCAAAACAATGGTGGTGAAGAAGTTCAATATACTCGACAACCTCACAAACAACTATGACAACCTCCAAGGAAGTTACCAACAGCTCCAAGAAAATTACAGTGAACTTACGGAGAACTACACCAGGATAAAAAAAAAAAAAAAGACATAGAAACTATTAACAAGAACCAGGATGAAATAAAGAATACAATCTCTGAACTGAAAAGCACAGTAGAATCATCAAAAGCAGGCTAAACGAAGCAGAGGATCAGATCAGTGAGTTAGAGGACAATGTAGAAAAAAATTCCCAGACAATACAACAAAATGAAAAAAGATTGAAAAAGTATGAAGAAGATGTAAGGGAATTACAGGATAGCATGAGAAAAAATAATATCAGGATCATCGGAATAAAAGAGGGAGAAGAAGAGGAACGAGGAATAGAAAAGCTGATAGGAGAAGTAATAACAGAAAAGTTTTCCAACCTGATGAGAGAAAAAGCTATGCAAGTTCAATAAGCACAGAGAGTCCCAATGAAGAGGAACCCAATAGGCCCACTCCAAGGCACATCATAATTAAAATGGCAATGTTCAAAGACAAAGAGAGAATCCTAAAAGCAGCAAGAGTAAAACAGCAAATGACATACAAGGGAGCTCCGATAAGGCTGTCGACCAATTTCTCAACAGAAACACTACAAGCCAGAAGGGAATGGTCAAAAATATTTCAAGCAATGAAAAACAAAGGCCTACAACCAAGAATACTCTGCCCAGCAAGGCTCTCATTCAAAATAGAAGGTGAAATAAGGAGTTTTCCGGACAAAGGAAGACTAAAAGAATACATCTCCACCAAACCAGCATTGCAAGAGATGCTAAAGGGAATGTTTTAAGAAAAAGAAGAAAAAAAGAGAGGGAAAGGCACACAGGTACAAAGGGAAATGAATAAACACATGTCAATAATAATCTTAAATGTAAATGGATTAAATGCCCCAATTAAAAGACATAGGGTAACAGAATAGATAAGAAAACAGGACCCACATATTTTCTGTCTACAAGAAACACACCTCAAAACAAAAGATTTACACAGACTGAAAGTAAAGGGATATAAAAAAGTATTCCAAGCAAATGGATGTGAAAAAAAAAGCTGGGGTAGCAGTACTCATATCAGACAAAACAGATTTCAAAGCAAGGGCAATAAAAAGAGACAAAAAAGGACATTTCATAATACTTAAGGGAACAATCCATCAAGAAGATATAACACTGATAAACATACATGTACCCAACATAGGAGCTCTCAAATACATGAAAAAAATACTAGAAGACAACAAGAAGGATATTAACAACAACAGAGTCATAGTAGGGGACTTTAACACCCCATTATCAACAATAGACAGATCTTTGAAGCAAAGAAACACCAAGGATATAGCGGCATTGAACAACACACTAAACCACATGGAATTAACTGATATATATAGAACTTTCCACCCCAAAGAAGCAAAATATACATTATTTTCAAATGCACATGGGACATTTTCAAAGATAGACCACATGATAGGACACAAAACAAGCCTCAACAAATTCACAAAAATTGAAATCATATCAAGCATCTTTTCAGACCACAATGCCTTGAAACTAAAAATCAACCTCAGAGAAAAAAATCAAAGACACCCAAACTCATGGAGAATGAATAACATGCTATTAAATAATGAGTGGGTTAACAATGACATCAAAGAAGACATCGAGAAATTTCTGGAAACTAATGATAATGAACACACAACAGGTCAAAACTTATGGGACACAGCAAAAGCAGTCCTAAGAGGGAAGTTCATAGCAATACAGGCATATCTGAAAATGATACAAGAATCTCAAATAAAAAATCTAACCCTAAAGCTACAAGAACTAGAACAACAACAACAAACAAAGCCTATGGCAAGAAGAAGAAAGGAAATCATCAAGATCAGAGCAGAATTAAACGACATAGAGACTAAATAAACAATTCAAAAGATCAACAAAACTAGGAGCTGGTTCTTTGAAAAAATAAACAAAATTGGCAAGCCTTCAGTCAGGCTCAACAAAAAAAAAAAAAAAAGAGAGAAGACCCAAATAAACAATATCAGAAATGAAAAAGGAGAAATCATGACTGATACCACAGAAATACAAAGGATTGTAAGAAATTACTACAAACAACTGTATGGAAAGAAATTTGACAACCTAGAAGAAATGGACAAATTTCTAAAAACATATAACCTTCCAAAACTTAATCAAGAGGAAGTAGAAAGTCTCAACAGACCAATAACAAAGAAGGAAATTGAAGCAGTTATCAAAAATCTCTCTGCACACAAAAGCCCTGGACTGGATGGCTTCACAGGCAAATTTTACAAAACATTTAGGGAAGAACTGACTCCTACTCTCCTCAAACTATTCCAAAAAATCCAAGAAGAGGGAAAAATCTCAAACTCTTTCTATGAAGCCAGTATTACCCTAATTCCAAAACCAGGTCAAGACACAACAAAGAAAGAAAACTACAGGCCAATATCACTGATGAACATAGATGCTAAAATTCTCAACAAAATATTGGCAAACAGGATCCAGCAATACATCAAAAAGGTCATACACCACAATCAAGTGGCATTCATCCCAGGGATTCAAGGATGGTTTTACATTTGCAAATCAATATATATAATACATCACCTAAACAAAATGGAAGACAAAAATCACATGGTCATATCAATAGATGCAGAAAAAGCATTTGATAAAGTACAACACCCATTTATGATGAAAACACTCAGCAAAATGGGAATAGAGGGAGCATACCTTAACATAATTAAGGCTATATATGAGAAACTTGAAGCCAACATCATACTCAATGGACAAAAACTGAAAGCAGCATTCCCCCTGAAATCAGGAACAAGACAAGGATGTCCACTCTCTCTACTCCTATTCAACATAGTGTTGGAAGTCCTAGCCACGGCGATCAGACAAGAAAAAGAAATAAAAGGCATCCAAATTGGGAAAGAAGAAGTAAAACTATCATTATATGCAGATGACGTGATAGTATACATAGAAAACCTTATAAACTCCACTAAAAGACTATTCGATATTATAAGTGAATGTGGCAAAATAGCAGGGTACAAAATAAATATACAGAAATCTAAGGCATTTCTGTACACCAACAATAAAATATCAGAGACAGAGACAAAAAAGAAAATACCATTTACTATAGCAAGAAGAAAAATAAAGTACTTAGGAATAAACTTAACCAAAGAGATAAAAGACCTGCATTTGGAAAACTACATAACACTGAAGAAAGAGATTAAGGAAGATACAAATAAATGGAAGCAAATACCATGTTCTTGGATGGGAAGAATCAACATCATCAAAATGGCCATACTACCCAAAGCAATTTACAGATTCAATGCAGTCCCTATTAAAATACCAATGACATATTTCACAAACCTAGAACGAATACTCCAAAAATTCATATGGAACCAAAAAAGACCCTGAATAGCCAAAGCAATCTGAGACAGAAGAACACAGCAGGAGGAATCACAATACCAGACATCAAACAATACTACAAAGCCACTGTGATCAAAACAGTCTGGTACTGGTATAAGAACAGACATATAGATCAATGGAACAGAATAGAGAGTCCAGGAATAAATCCAGGACTATGCAGTTAACTAATATTTGATAAAGGATGAAGGAACATAAAATGGAGTGAGAAGAGCCTCTTCAGCAAATGGTGCCGTGAGAACTTGACAGGGGCATGCAACAAAAATGAAACTAGACCACCAACTTACACTACACACGAGAATAAACTCAAGATGGATCAAAGTTTTAAATGTAAGCCGTGACACCATGAAAGTCCTAGAGAAAACATAAGCAGGGAAATTTTAGATATCTCACGTAACAATATCTTCATGGATATACCTCCTAAGGCAAGGGAAATAAGGGAAAGAATAAACAAATGGGACTACATCAAACTAAAAAGTTTCTGCTCAGCAAAACAATCATCAGCAAGATGAAATGGAAACCATCCATATGGGAAAACTATTTGCCAATGATATTTCAGACAGAGGACTGATCTCTAAAATATATAAAGGGCTTATATAACTCAACATCAAGAAAACAGACAACCCAGTTAAAAAATGGGCAAAGGAACTGAACAAACACTTCTCCGAAGAGGACATACAGAAGGTCCATATACACATGAAAAAATGCTCAACATCACTAGCCATCAGAGAGATGCAAATAAAAACCACAATGAGATACCACTTTACACCAGTCAGACTGGCCATAATCAACAATTCAACAAACAACAAGTGCTGGCAAGGATGTGGAGAAACGGGAATCCTACTGCACTATTGGTGGGAATGCAGACTGGTGGAGCCACTGTGGAAAACAGTATGGAATTTCCTTAAAAAAAATAAAAATGGAACTGCCCTTTGAACCAGCACTTCCACTGCTAGGATTATACCTGAAAAATCCTAAAACCCTAATTCAAAGGAACTTATGCACCCCTATGTTCATAGCAGCCCTGTTTACAATAGCTAAGTGCTGGAAACAGCCTAAGTGCCCATCTGTAGATGAGTGGATCAAAAAACTGTGGTACATTTACACAATGGAATACTATGTAGCAGAGAGAAGGAAGGAAGTCCTGCCATTTTTGACAACATGGATGGAACTAGAGTGAATTATGCTTAGTGAAATAAGCCAGGCAAAGAAGGAAAAATACCATATGATTTCACCTAATACAGGAAACTAAAGAACATCATAAACAAAAGAACAAAATAGAACAAGAAGCAGAATAACAGTTAATAGGTGGGAGGGGGAGGGAGAGAAGGGGGGTAAGTAAGGGAAGGGTTTAGTCAAGGAACGTGTATAAATGACTCATGGACATGGACCACGGGGAGGGACATGATTGTGGGAGAAGGGGTGGGCTGGGTGTGGGGGGAGCAATGGGGGAAAAAAGGGACAATTGTAATTGAAACATCAAAAAATAAAATTTAAAAAAATGCCAAATCGACTGCCAGATATTAATAAAATCTTAATTTAAAGATTTTTTTCTAAGCTCTTAGCTTCATGGGTATAAGCAGTGTAAGATTTGGGGATGCTTTTAAGTTATCAATAACTTAAAGTAAATATTTATCCCTCAAAATATAAAATAATGGAAAGTGAGAAGGATAAATTGGTTTGGGTCAAAAAAATTGTTAAGGTTATAGTTGCAATAATGATTAGTAAAAGTGTTTCTGGGAATAAATATGAATAAGTCTTATTCTCTGCAGTAAAGGACATTATTTTAAATAATTGAATAATTAACTATATAATTGTAGCTTATATGATCACTCTTGTGAAATTGTGTTCTACATATAAAAAGTTCATTTTTCAAAATATCAGACATACCATATGATACAGAAATTTCATTCCCAAAAGAAATGAAAATATATGCTCACATAAAATCTTGTATAGAAATTTTCATAGCCAAATTATTCATTATAGCTCTAAAATGGAGACAACCCAAATGTCCATCAATTGATACATGGATAATATGATGTAATATTATTCAGCAATAAAAAGAAATGAGGTACTGAAACATGCTATAGCATGGATAAACCTAGAAAATATGCAAAGTAAAGTAGATTAGTGGTTGCCTCGGGCTATGGAGGGAGTTTGGAGGGGGAGAAATGTTCTAAAATTAGTTTGTGATTATGGTTACACAACTCCGGAGAATATTAAAAACCACTGATTTGTATACTTTAAATGATTGATTTGTTTGGTATGTAAATTTACCTCAGTAAAGATGTCAAAATGGACATTGAGCTAACCTGAAAATTTCATTTGTATAAGGCTTACGTATACAAATTGTAAGGGCTTTTCAATGTAAAACCACATTCTAAAGCAGAAAAATATTGTTGATTTGGACAATAATAATTTCCTAGAATGATAGTTGTTCAGAAAATCAAATCCAAATATATCTAAGACAGAGTTTGCAAAATATGCTTTGATAAGCAATCAGAATTTTTCTCATTCGTATTAGATTTAAAACAAATAATTTCAATAATAAAAACCACAACATAGAAACATAACCAGAAATGAACCTTCTCACTCTCTCTCTCTGTCTCTCTTTCCCTCTCTCATACACACAGTCACACACACGCCACAGGGCTAGGCAGTGGACAATGAAGGCTTGGAAAAGGTGTTCTGTGAAGCTCAGCCAGCCAAAGACCTTTAAGTAATGGCTTGAAAAAAGAGATATGTTTATATTTGCAAATATGAATGGTAATTATTGAGGTGAACATCAGTCTAAAAATCTAATTTGGGTCATCAAATGAATATAGGGAACATTGTGCAATAGCATAAGGGTAAATAAAATCTTGTTACATAAATAACAGGAGATTACTAATAAAGGTTTTCTTGAATACACACATATACATACACACAAGTAAACCATTATATGAACCTGATATTACCTTACTTTTGGCATATTTAAAATCTTTTTTTGTTAAGGAAATAAACTAAAATGAAACCTCATATTTTTATTTAATTTTTATTTTTAAAATCTCCACATTTATATAAATTTTGTAAGAATATGATATTAACACATATTTTGCTGAAGGATTTACCATAGTGGAGTCACATATCTTTTTTTTTTTTTCTGAACTGTTTTTAGAGTTAGTTCTCTTAAGAACAAAGACATTTTTCCATATAAGTTTCATATATTATAGTACTCCCAGAAACTTAACATTCACTATTATTACCAATATGTAGTCCTAATTCAATAAAAATGTTGGTGGGATCATTGGGCATTCTCTAAATTGTCTATTTTCTCTGAGAAAAAGGAACTCAAGTTATCAGCTGAGAATGCACAGGATGGAAGTTAAATTGAGGTTTGAGATAGGATTAGAAATTTTAGCATAGGAAGTCCACCTGACTTCCCAGCATGAGAAAATTGCTGGAATATGGAAAAACAGTAAGACTGACAGCACTAAGAGTCCACCTAATATTAGGAATAACTATTTTATTGAGGCCAGTTGCATTGTGTTTTTCTTTAATCACATTCAATTGAAGGAGCACAAGTGTGAAGCAGTAAGTGTTGGATTCAACTGAGCCTGAAGGTTTGTAAACTATGCATTTGTAATATCTTTTCCCCGTTTGTGATATGTATTTTCACCAAGTTTAAGGTGGTTAAAATTTGTTTTAATTTTACATTTTAATAGTCATAACTTCTTTGAAGGAGCATCTTAGGGAGGTTGATAAAAGCATAAACTCTGCACCCAAAGTATCAGGTTTGATCCACTCTAGTTTTTAGCAGTATAACTTGATCCACTTGTTATGCCTCAGTTTCCTCATTTGTAAAACATGTAGGAATAAGACTTACCTCATAATGTTGTTACATCAAAACAACAATACATTTAACATAATAGCGCTGAACACAATATCAATTTTGCTGCCATTGTGTTTGTCATTTTCTCATAATTTGTGCTTTTTATGACGTATTTTCCTTAGCTGGGCCACCAGAAGATCGATATTTTTTTTGTTAATGATACAAACTTGATGTTGGCCTGCCTCACAGGTGGGGGGAGTTCTGGCAGTGCCATTGGCTGAGGGGAAGCACCAGGTTCCTCTCTGTGCAGCAACCTCGTTTCTCACCCCCGGCCCTGCAGGGACCCAAGGCTGTACCCCCAGCACTAAAACACCAGCCTGTGAGCTCCAGAACGTGCTGAACGGTTCCAAGTTACCTTTATTTCCGGCTCCTGGAGAGTTTCCTTTCTTTATTCATAGCTCCTCTATAAGTTGAATGTTCTCCAATAATTTGATTTGATCCAGCATTTTGAGTTAGTAATAGAGGGTGGAGGAATAAGAGGAGCTCTATTACGTTGGTCTGCTTCGTTGCAGAAACCGGACGTCTCATGTTTTCCCTTTGCCTTTCCTTGCTTTATTAAACTCAAAAGTATTTTTCACCTAAAATAAAAGCTAGTTGTGTTTTGTTGGACACCTTGATAAATGAATTAATTTTATAGTCACAAAACCATTATGGGTTAGATTCAACTGAATGTTATGAAGTTGTCATTTTTTTCATAAGTATAAAACAGTTAAAAAGCAATAATTTCATAGGGTTCACCATAATAATATTTGTATTACATTCTTTAAGATATTTTCTTGGTAACTATTTTTCTACCTAAATAAATCCGATAGTATCATTTAGCCAAAGGCAAGATGTTGCTAATTAATATAACTGGTTCCTTTTCCTACAACTCTGTTCAGTTAAAGGAGCTTTATTCTGTGCGTCACCCAGACTCCACACGTGCACAATGGAATTTTCTAAAGAAAAACTCTGACCACCCACCCACTCATCAGCAATTTTTGATGAATAGCTATCGCCAACAAAGTGTAGTCTAATTCTCATGATGTTACTCCAATCTCTCAGAGAAGGAAAACTCTGACTCCAAAAAACCTCCGCTGCCTTGCGGCATACCTCTTCAGGGGAAAGGCTAAGGGAGTAAACCCCGACAGAAAATCCGGAGCCGGAGTCCCTAAGGCGGTTTGACGTTGTAGTCAACACCGGCAACTCCTGCGGCGCACCTGAAGCCAAGCTGTATTGACTCCGTCTTTCCCTTGGACCCTTCAGCTGCGAAGAGAGGGGGGGTCTGCTGCATGGGCAACAGCAGACCCTCCATATTACCCTGCCCAGGCTCTGTAGCTTCAGCGTCATCACAAGATGTCGATTCAACACGGGAGGAGACAGATACCATGTCACTCCTGAGTCGGACTGCACAGCCATTCTCGGCGGTGCAGATAGACTCTTAAGAAGCTACACCATCGTCTCTCGAGACGGACGGCTGCCGACGACGACGACGACGACTCCAATCTCTAGTGAAGTCTGTGTAGGCAAATTTTTTTCCTCCCCAAACGTATTCCAGTCCTCAAAAATTATTCAGGGGTCCTTGAACAACAACAGTAATTTCCACTTTTAACATTTGTTTAAACCTCTCCTCCGTTATAATAAATTTCTCTCTCTTCCTTTATGTCCCTGTGAAACACTTCCCCAACCTTTGAGGATAAGCTCAAAGTCGTTTCTAATAAAAAGCTTTATTTCCTTGAGCATCAAAGGCATTTTCTTATGTTTCCACAGTTCACTGCTCATTTATTTACAGTTTCACACTGTCTTGCATACTTATCTGTGATAATGAGTATCTTAGCTTCCTGAAGGCAAGAATCATGCTTTCTTTCATGCTTTTGCACACAATAGGCACTTAATGAATGCTACAGAATTGGTTCAATAGAGAAACACATTTTAAAGTGTGCATATCATCTTTGGGAAATATTAAAGTATTTTCCAATTTTGAAATTGAAAAAGCAGTTAACCTGTTAAAATATAACCTAGATTATTGTTTGAAAAATAAACTGTCAGATTAAAATTATGAAGTCATCTAATGCAAATAATGTTATTTTTTCCTTATTTTATTGTATGTTCTCCATTTTAATTTTATCCCAAATAAGATTTACATGAAACGACTAGTTATTTAACAAAGTCATGTATTGCTTTTTATACCATCTATTCAACCTCATATTTTGTAAATAATTACTTATATCCCCTTGGTTCTTGAATGTCACAGAGCTGTGTATTGAAAACAGTTTATTTCAATTGATAGCCATAAAAGATCAAAATCACTATGTATCTACAAAACTTTACACTTTTGTGGATTTCCTTGAGTTTAATATTGCACTTTGCAAAACCAACAGTGGTTTTCTGACATTTATAAACTAATCCCTCATTATAGGATTATAAGCACATTAAAAACCCAGATAAAGTACACCCTTCTTTCATAAAAGGGATCAAATTGTGTTTCCTTCCATCGTCTCTGTGAGCCCAGCCATAGCTTTTGTGTCTGACCCCAGCCTTTAAGCACACACCTTGTTGTCACAGCCCTTGTCACTGCATATTCGCAGCTCTGATTATAGGAGCTGACTTCATGTTTTGTCCTTTATTTGTAACGAAATCCTGAATACATTCATTGCAGATTAATCCACTATTTTTTATACTCGGGAAAATATGCAAATATCAGCCTGTTAGAGCTCTGTGTAATGTTTGAAAGACTGTATGTGGGGAAAGCACGCTGCACTCTGTTGGTGTCAAGTTTTATGCTAATATTTCATTTTTGAATTATACTCCGTAAACTGTGAACTCTTGAATTAGTTTTGGTTTCTAGAGTGTTTCCCTTCATTTCTGTAAAGTAGATGTTGTCAACCTAAAATACCTGGGTGCTTTATTATAAAATCCACTTTTTGTGAAAACATTTTTTGACAATAGGGCATATTTTCTCTTGTGCTATTTTTTCCCCCATTAACTATTTATTACTGTCTTGCTTTCTTCTTGCTACTGCCAACTCTTCAAAGTCATTTATTCAAACTCGACAATATAAATTTGGCATAACCTACAGAATAATTCAGACCAAAAATATATGATAAATTTATAACTTAGTTTCTAATACTGGGTTAGACTTCCCGAGAATTAGAAAAACCTCCCTCATGTTAAACCATGCTGGGTTATTTTCTGGTGGATGTGAGCAAGCTAAAAATGCCCTGGAAACCTTTTGGCAAACCCCTCTTCTAGGATAGATTAACTTTTCCCTTTTCTGTATTCTCATAATACCTTGTTTATAGATCTATAATTACAATGTTTTTGGTATGTGTTTTCTGAAACTGTGAACTCCTTTAAAACTCTGATTTCATCTTAATTACCTTATATCTTAGTTCCTTAGATTATAGCCCAGTAATGAGTGATAGCAGAGTAAATAAATTTCTACAAAGCCTTGCATTCTGAAAGATCATGCACTAAAAATGACATTTAGTGGGCAAATGACGTTTGGGTAGGCCACTCAACAACAATGTGAGTTTATAATCAAAGCATGAATTGATAACAAGTGTTTGCAAGGGCATGATGATTAAATCTTGTTTCTAACATTTTTAAAAAGTGGATACTAAATTCTTAGTATATATAATAGGCCATACTAAATAATGAATTTTAAAAATAAACATTAAAATTAGATTGATAGAGGGAGTATAAAAGTTGGTTTTGAGGCTGCTGTTATGAAGACAAGAGGAAAGTTACAATGAGCATGGAGAACAGGATGGGCCAATAAATATTTCTATGCCTGAGCACATGGCCAAATACTGCAAAGACGAAAAACATGGAGTGAACTGTCAATGTGTAAAAAATTGTGTTTCTCCATTCAACACTCAACTCTGTTAGTATTCCTATGGATTATTGGGAATATCAGAGGTTAACCAATTTGACTTCTGTGTAATATTATCATTATCTTTCTATTTATTTATTTTGTATAAACTAACTTGCTACAGAAATTCACTTCTAATATATTTGATAAAGGGAATTCAATACATGTAGTGTTCTATTATTTTTTTAAAAACCCTCTTACTTCTTAGCTATGTAAGTTTCCTATAATTTAAAAAACAATTTTTAAGGACTGTAGAAAATGTGCTTATTGTACTTTGAAGAATTTACCTTGTCTGCTACACACTTCTCCTGAGAATAACAAAAATTTAGAACCCTTATTTAGGAAATGTTATGCATTCCCTTTTGTAAAATCAGATACAACAGGTATTTCAGGATTAATTCCTGAATAAGTTAATACAGCATCTGATAGTAGTTGGCTCACTATTTTAGCTGAGGTACATATTGACATATTGGGAATCTTTACTTTGATTTGGTGGGCACCTTTTATACAGTGTACTCTAGATCAGAATTATTAATATACTTTAATACCAATTTCTTTTGGGTTTGGTAGAATTTTTTCTTTTAGTGCTTTTAAGTCCTTTTCATTGGCTCTGAAATAAGTTGAATAGATAGGACAGGCATCTGCAAAATGGTGAGAAAACCTGAACAGCTGTCAAAAATATGACAAAATCCTAACAGTTCAGATATAGGTGATTTCATTCGGCAAGCATTTTTTGCATATTTACCATATATGCCAGGCATCATGAAATACTGGGGAGAAAGATGATGGATAAGACAGTCTCTTCTCAAGGGTCTCACAAGTGACTTGAGGTTCCAGCCTGGTTTTTTCACTATTTGTATACACGGACTCGGTTATCATTCTCTTAAAAGACAATTTTCACTTTTTCACTATGCTGAATGAAAATAAATGCCCACATCTTTTAGTATAAATATAATTGTTCCTGAGAACAATTGTGTCTGAGAATGCAGCCAGCAGAATTAAAGTTGTTTTAGCAGATGGACCCAGGTCACAGTCACTGATGGAAGAATGCCTATGCCTACGATTTCAGACAATTTGCTTCCTGTCAAATCCATAATTTTATCACTTTGAAAAATGAGGATTTGAACCAGATTATTACTATGTTTCCTTTCAATATGAGAAAGTAGGCCTCTATTAATTTAAACCAAGCCTCTATTAAAGAAACCAAGCATGGATGTGTGGGAGGTGCCTGGAATGCTAAACTGTGACCAAAACTGTGGACTTTTGCTTCTCTGAATAACTTACAGAGAAGCCCCTCTCTTGGGATGTGTGCCTCCCGGGACTCCACCATGATCCAGTGTAACACGGCACATGTCTCCCTGAAACACCACATGGAGACTGAGGACAACATACCCCAGATTCTGAAGAAGAGGGCTTCTGGGGGAGCATGGAGACGCTGAAAACTGACTGTACCTTTCAGAGGGGATGGAGAACTATTTGTGCAGCCAGCTTAAGAACAGATAAGAAAATGGGGAGCAAGGGAAGTGTCGGGTTTCACGAGAGAACAAGGCTCTGAGCAGGAGTTCCCCCAGCCCCCCACCACTCAAGGTTGGAATCCTTTAAATAAAAACCTGTTTCCTTCAACACTAATTGTTGGGTCATGAATCAGGTGACATGTGGATGGGCCCCATTTTGTGAGGTTACAATCACACATTGGAGCATTTTTTCAGTTTCTAAGTCAGCCTCATATCTATTTAAGTACCTTGCATTATTTGAAATAATCAAAAATTTGTTCTCAAAGTTCAGGAAAGAAATGAAGCAATTGCTCCCCATGTTGAAGGAGACCATTCGAAATGTTTCTAACATGAAGTACTACACTCAATCATTTTTAACTGTCAACTGTCACTAACTTAAATAGATTCCATAATGGTTACAATAACACATTTTTGTCACTTTTTTAAATCAGAAAATATTAAAATGTGGACTATGTTAGCTCTGGATTGATACAATTAATACGCACAATTTCTATATATATAGATATGTATTGCTGAGCTTGACTGTAGAACCATATATAAGCTGAATTCCAGGAATTCCAATTTGTGAAACATGGATTAAAAAATGTTTTAATGATATCATCATATTCCTGAGGATTTAAGTTATTTGCCAACATGGAAATCCATGTGTGTAGTTACAAACCTATATACACAAGAAACAAGTCTGTAATTACTCTCATCCACACATTGAAGTACCTGTCATAAATAAGCTTATTTTATACTCACAACCAATGTATGATAACTGTTATTATTGTTACCTTTATATCCATTTTATACATGAGGACATTGAAGGTTAAAAAGTTTAAAGTAACATACATAAATTCAGAGTGCTTGGATTTGAACCCAGGCAGCTTAAATGCGTGGTCTGCGCACTAACCAATATAAAGTGTCTGACAGAGAGCAGGTAACCAGAGGAAAGGTATTACTCACAAGTATTTATTTATCTAGTCTTCCATAAAAGTTACTGATATTGGAACAATGTACAGTTATGCCTATGATAACTTAAGGTGCAATATCAGTGAAAGCACTTTATGTATCTACTGTTAAGGTTAATGCACAAGTCAGATGGGGCATCTTCAGGCTGTAGGTGGTTTCACATTGCATAATAGAAACAAGCAGACCATGATGGCATTACTTATGCATATGTATGAAGCTTGAAAGGAATCAGTAGACTTAGGTAATTCTATGTCACGTTTGATCAGTGGCAGATGTTCTCAAGCAACCTTAACTGACTAGCCTCTGTGTATGTAAAATTTAGCTTGGAATACACTGAGTACCCAAACAGCAAAATTCTTATCCTAAAACTAAAAGTAAAAATAGCCATCAGTGTAGAAAAACATTGCTGTGGGATAATATAGATCCATGAAAAGTAGAAAAAACTTAAATAGAACTTTAGGGTAATAATACAGGCAGTATTACAACCCAGTTCTCAAGTAACCACCCAATTAATTGTCAAATTGGAGGATGTCAAAGTAGGGGGAGATTACAGAGTAAAGTGTTAAATATATACAAGTGCTAGAAATGAAGCCAAGTTGGATTTTTATAGGAAAAATATTACAGACACAACTAACATTTGTATACTGAAAACAAGTGCATTTTATTTTTAGGGTTTAAGTCATTATTGTTAATACCAACTCATTATTTGGAAATAATGAGTATAATGACATAATGAGTGGTTAGATTAAAATAAAAGCACCTACTAATTTTGTGGTATAATTGTATGCCATATGTTTTATACACCTTTATTTTGTTTCTCATATCAGCTTTGTTATCTACTCATGAGCAAGAGCAAAATTAATCATCTTTGATATTTTACTAACTCTGAATCAGTTTCTGTTTTTGATTATTACTAAGGTATATATTTTAAAGAGAGAAAAATAGATATTTTATTTAAAACTTTCTTAATTGACTGATAATTTTTAAGTATTAGCATATGGTATGTGGCCACCATCTGTTGTTTTTTTTTGCTTTGGGGCCTTTTAAAAGTTAGGGATGGACCATTATCCATTACAATTGTATGACTATGTTCCTATGCTTGCTAATATGTCTGGAGAGCTTGTGTGTTATGACAAAAGTAACCATTTTTTTTAGGGTGAACTTCATGGCAATTGGTCAGGGCTTTAAATGAATAATTTAAGAAATGAGTACATTTCACAAGTTCTTTTAAAATCCTACAGGTATCTGTTAAATGTCTTTTCAGTTCTGAGATTTGAACCCAAATTTTGCAATTTACTGGGCCATGGTTGTTTGTCTTTAAATGTCTTTTATAACTATGGCTATTAGAATATTTCTTATTTTCTCCTAATGATATTGTTTTCTTTTTCTTCTAAGTATAAGAACATGCAAAATCCACCAAGAATGGCAATCCTCAGTTAATACAACTGTGCATGTATTAAAGTATGTAATAAATATTTACCTCTTTATTTTCAGGTCCACTTCTACTCTTCCTGTGCTCTATCTGTATCTTTGGGGGAAGCCCCATTCAAAATACATTATGAGACCATCTGTGTTCATAGTTTACTGCATTGGATTAGATTTGTCCAGTATGGGATATGGAACAAATATGGTGGGTAGGAGGATGGAAGAAGCCATATTTTCCTCTCCTTGTACTTCTAGAAAGTCTCCATGGTTATAGCACCTCCTGTGAGGCCTTCCCACCACATCCTTTGTCCCTGTCAGACAGCTTTTGTCTTACTTCCATCTCCTTTGACTAAAGTAAGAATACTGTGGCTTCCTTTGTGTCTCCAACTATATACGGATTTGTGCTTCCCATTCTCATTAATTCCTCAGTTGTTGGGATTATTAAATTTTTCTATTGAACTACCTAAGATAAGCTTTCTTTTCCAGTCTAGATCCTGATTTAGGTATCCACATCCACTTTTTTAATGGGTTCTGGTTCAGGAAGCAGAGACAACAATATTATTTCCTAGAGTGCCAGGCAATTAAAGTTTGTTCAGAAAATTATTTGAAATTAATTAGATTAGATTACAAATAGCTCTTTTTTTATGAAACTTGCTATAATACATTTTATAGAATATATTAAATCCATTTAATTCCAGTTCTTTGCCAAATAATGTAATAAAAACATAATAGCAAAATAATCAACTTAGTGAGGATCAACTAAAATTATTTTCTCTAAGGAGCTAATTATTCCTTTTATCCAAAACTTTCCTTTGTTTATGACAAAGGAAAACATTTGATTGTGATTGAAAGAAAACTATTATAAATTGAAAATTTCAAGTAAAATCACTAGATTCTCTTTCTCTCTCTTTCTCTGAAATAATTACCATTATAGGATTCAATAAAAATCCTTAGACATAGAAGATAACCTATAGTAAAGATGATGATTGGACTCTATCTTCCTCATGAAATATCTATAACCTATAACATGATATACATAATCAGTACAAACCTAGGAAGTTTCCAAGAAAAACTGGTGGATACAATATTCTCCCCCTGAGCACATCCACTTCATTTTTAAATTAGTGTGAAATTAATCACACAGAATGTACCTGAATCAAACAGAGTTTTATAATTGGATCTATTTCACAGCTGTGCTTAAGAAATTATCTCTTTAAAAAATAAATTTAATAAAAGGTTTCTTATTATAATTGACATTATTTGTCATTTAGGTTTGTCTTTATGAGCAACCCAAAATTATTGTATATTGTGTGATCAACAACTTAAAAAATTGATCAATGTGTATTTCAGATGGTGGTTTTGACTTCTAGCTGGTATGAAATGTGCCGTGTTTAGAATGTATGTATTGGATATAAACTGACTTAAGATATGAGGTCTGTCGGAAAGAGTGCAAGCATTGTTAATATAAAAAGAATGGTTTGTACCACATTGATGTAACCTGGCAGCCAAGGAGAGTGAACTGGAATAAGCATGCGTGAACAATGACAACTTCACTGTACTAGTCAGTGGGGGCAGTAGTTGCCATTGAGTGAGCACGTGTACTGTGTGGCCATTGCATTCAAAATGACTGAGTGAACAGAGCAATACATCTGCATCAGGTTTTGCACTAAGCTTGAACATTCCTCTACAGAAACTATTTGGATGACTCAGAAGGCCGCAGCTATGGGCAACTGGTGATTGGCAGCTTCATCGCAACAACGTGCCCACTCGTGCATCACGTCTCCTGCAGAAATTTCTTGGTGAAACATCAAATCACCCATGTGAATCAACTCCCCTATAGCCCAGATTTGGTGCCCCATGACTTCTGGCTTTTCCCAAAACTAAAATCACCTTGGAAAAGGAAGAGATTTGAGACTGTCAATGAGATTCAGGAAAATCTGACAGGGCAGCTGATGGCAATTGGGAGAACTGTGTGAGGTGCCAGGGTGCCTACTGTGAAGGGAACTGAGGTGTCATTGTCCTGTGTAGAGTTTCTTGTACCTTGTATCTTCTTCAAAAATGTCTCAATTTTTCATATTACATGGCTGGATACCTTCTGGACAGACCTTGTATATATGCCTATGAATATACCTAATTCAGTAATCTTGCTTTTAAAGTTCATATGAATTCTATATATTTAAATGTTTATATCTATTTAAAAAATAAGTACCGAGTTTTACACATAACTAATATGAAGCTAGACTGTAATTTATATGGGGCTGGCTTTTTTACAGTTCCTGATGTATGGTAGGTACTCATTAAAAAATATGTTGATGAATGATATTATGAGGCCATATTAAAAAAAAAAAATCACCGCTGATTTTGTACAGAATGATGTTTTCTAAGCCTAGAAAAATCCAAAATTAAATGCCATTTTAGAAATGAAGAGTTAAAATAATATCTTTTTGCTCCTAGTATTAATTTATTAATTGATTTATTCATTCACTTGGCCAATATTTATTGAGTCTGCTACTACTAGACAATACATTAAGTACTATGGATACAAATAATTTTAAATTTGAAAAATGTTGCATTTGAAAAGGGTTCACTGTAAATTATACAATGTTATATTATTTAGAAAATAAATATATTTAATAAAAAACAGGA
This sequence comes from Furipterus horrens, assembly GCF_987537825.1. NCBI lineage: Eukaryota > Metazoa > Chordata > Mammalia > Chiroptera > Furipteridae > Furipterus > Furipterus horrens. The sequence goes on from NW_028327175.1 coordinate 155,877,802, forward strand.
TATAACCTAAATACCGATAGTTGCATGCATTTGTTTTGACATGCTCTTATTAATGGTTGCTTCACTTAAAATAATTAAGTGGTCTCAAACTATGTATATGAATTACTTAATTGAAACATGTTGATGCCTAAGGAATAAGAAATCAATTATTTTATTACTAACATATACTTTATATAGTCACCATAATATGATCTTTTCTCCTTGAATTCCAAGACTCAAGCTCATGTGATATATGGAATTCCATCTTTCTTTTAAATGGAGAAGGGTCATAGATCATATATAAAAAAATAATAATTTGTAATATAGCCATCAACTAACAGAAGCTGATACAAAACAAAGATGAATGGTAAATTTGAAAAAGTGTTTGAGATTAGATTTGTAGTTATTGATCCATCTGTACATTTATTTATTATTTTTTTATCTTCACCCAAGAACATTTTTTTTTCATTACTTTTAGAGAGGAGAGGAGGAGGAGAGAGGAAGAGAACATCATGTGAGAAAGATACATTGGTTGGGGTGTATATGATTTGTTGCCTTCTGTACACACCCCAACTAAGGATAGAACTCCCAACCTAGGTATGTGTCCTGACTGGGAACTGAACCCTCAACTTTTCCATGTTCAGGATGATGCTCCAAACAACTGAGCCACACTGGCCAGGGCAGATCCATCTGTACAATTATTGATCCATGTATCTAAACACATAAATATGCTGATGTGATGTTACTATAATTCTTTAATTAATATAATAATTATAATTATTTCATTATAAATTAAATAAAATGCAACAACTATGTCAGATTCTTTGCACTCTTTTTTTTACACTGTTTCTATTTTTCTTTTCTCTATATTCAGTAATCTTCTATGAAGACATTTCTCTCATGAATTTTGACAGTCATTTACAACTCAGTTTATTTGCTCCAGAGTCAAGAATCCGAATTCCCTACTGTCTCCTGAAAATTAAACCTCTCATTTATTCTTTATTTATTGTATTTTATTATTCATTGTTTATAAATGAGAGGGCAAGTGACTTTTCCTGATATATGACTTTCACTTCTAACAATAGCTCCAGTCTCTGATGCCTTCACATAGTCTTCCATATATGTCTTTACAATTCAAGCTTCCTGAATGGTTGTTGATACTATCATGCCTAGGCACTGTGAATTACTTTGGCATTTGTACCACTACTGAAGTGGACATATACTTTTATTATAATATGTATCATTAATATTTGTTTCTACTTCTACTTTCCAAAAGTGACTGTGAGCTTGTTAAACATAAGAACTGTATTTTATTCATTTTTGTATCCCTGGTACCTAAAGTGGGCTCTGGTACATGAGAGGTACAATATCATTGAATAACTGAATAAAATGCTAGGTGTATGCATGTGTGTATGTACACACACAATATTCATATATATATATATGTTTACATATTTAATATGCTTAAGAACTGATTGATTGAATAAATAATTATCACATTTTTGTATATTTATATTACTTTAATTTTTAAATAATAAGCAACAATGAAGTTTTCCTCAAAGAGGAGAACAGTTAGTTTTCAAGTATAGTCTGCAGCAATGGAGGGAAAATTGGGAAAAACTGTAACAGAACTACAATAAAGAAAAATAATAAATATAAAGAAGAAATAAAAACAAACTTCTAAAGAAAAAAGAGAATAATCAAGTTGCAAAATATAGTTAGCTAATCATTTTTTCTGACATTTAAATTGAGTCTGGCAGATGGAAACTGCTTAAAAAATCTTGGTAATATAATTATACTATTTTCTTTTCTTTACTCTGACCCTTTGTAATTTTTCTCATCTCTAATAAATTCTGTAGTCACAGATCGCACATAATACCATATATTTGCATATAGATTAGTAATGACATTAACAAATACACCAAACCCTTTATAGAATATGTATTTGAATAACATCAACAATAAAAGAGGTCATCAAAATATAACCTTATTAAGACTCTTTTGACTCTGTTAATAACTGATTAGATTTCATCAACTTTTTACACAAAATCATCTAATATACCATGCAATGTGGTAAATTATTCTCATGCATTTTTATTTATCTTGGTTATTACTGTTACAGAAAATAAGTTAAAAAGTACACAATGTAAAGGCATACTAGTGAACTGCACTTGCCCTTTCTCCCGATTAATCATGCTTAAAATATTTGGAAATAGCTCCATGCAGTCAATATCAGCTTATCTTGCAAGAAAAGTTATTTTTGTTTATTGTCTCTGCCCTTTTCAATATTAAAGTGTTGAAATTGTTTTAATAAATAACAATTTAAACTGAAGGTTCTTATATGGAGATCATGGACTATAGGATTTCTTGAGCCCAATGAAATTATGTAAACAATTTTACATATATATGAGGAGAGGATATATACACAGTCTTTTAAACAGTCAAAGGAGCATTTAACCTGAAGTTTAACAATCACAGATTTATGTTAATAATTTTTACACATTTAACTATTTTCTTAACTATGTGAAGTTTCCATTTTTAGTAAAACTCAGTAGTTATGCTTTATGGGACATTGAGTATACTATTTCAATGTGCTTTACTTTGTTTATAGATGTTCTACTGACTAGACAAAGAGTCACTTCCAAGGACACCTGGGAGTGAGATTGCAGGAGAAAACAAATGACAGAAATGTTATTGAAAAGAATCTTCTCTTGATCAGGCATTATTATAAGTGCCTCACTTATGTTCTATCATTTTATTCTGTGAAAGATGAATGATGCCTGGCACTAAATTGGTAAGAACATGTTCATTCAGCAATAATATCACAATAGGGTAGAGTGTCTAGCTTGAATTGAACTGAACTTGGTTGAGAGAGAAGTCTGGAAACTTCAAGCTGGGTTATACTAAGGGAAAGGTAGAGAGGTGTCATGGCCACCTGGTTTTTTTAACTGGAGTTCATTGAGAGGAGAAGTAAATTTCTATCTTTACAACAGGAGTCAGTGATGCAAGTTGAAACAAGCATCCTTAGAATTAAGGAAACATTTTGTGCTGATAGTTTCACATCTCAAAGGGCAGGGGAAGGATATATAATTTCAAGCTTTCTAAAGTATCTGCTCTAAGAGGGCCTCTCTGACTATCACCAGACTTTGGCTGGAATGAAATGTAAATATTACTGCTGGCCTTGAGATTTCCCAGGCTGGACTTTAAGGAGGGCCTGAGTCATCCTTTGGATAAGTGCTCAAGGGCTAGAAGCCATCCCAGAGCATAGTCAAGTCTTAGTGCAGACGTTGGACTGAGCCATTTTGTGCTGAGAGCTCTGAAGTTCTCAATTCCCATAATGCTTTGGAGAACTCAAATCAAGATGATTTTTTCTGAAACTTTGTTATTAGAAATGCTGAAAATTGTCAAGTGATGATTCAGACCTACATATGTCTTATTCCAAAACCTGACTATTCTTGCTGCTGTAGCACATTGTCCTCATTTGAAGTTAAAATCAATCTCTACTCCAAATCAGATTGAAACAGAGACCTTCACTGTAAAATATAGGTCTAATACACATATGCACAATTAACATATAATAATTAAACATCTAAATGTTCATCAAGAAACATAATTTTTAGCACTTTACAAACTCAATCAGTCCTATCCCTTACCATAGTCATGTCTCTGTCTTTCATAGATAACCACATCATGGTGTTGTATTATTTATTCTTTAAGTTTTCTTATATATAGTTGCCATATATATTATTATACAGGAATGTCTCCTGTTACTGTGCTATACTTTATGGCACTTCACATATGTGTTTTTTCAGAAACTGAAGCCAAGAATCATTCAGTAAAGTGATTATGACTTGATTTACTGTGTATTCACACTGTATGGAACCAAGTCCACAATATCTCTAAGGTATGTCTGTGTAGACCGCTAAACTATATACAAATATTCTATGACTCACAATGGGGTTACATCTGGATAACCCATTGTAAGTTGAAGATATCATTAGTTGAAAATGGATCTGTATACATAACCTACCAAATGTCATAACTTAGTTTAGCCTACTTTAATCATGCTCAGAACACTTACATTAGCCTATTGTTGGGCAAAATCACCTAACACAAAGCCTATTTTAATATAAAGTATTAAATATTTTGTGTAATTCACTATTCATATCACTTTCAAACCATCCTAGTAAAAAAATTATGTCAAACCACTGTAAATCAAAGTCTCTCTCTATACACAATATAAACTGTGTAAACATATAAAATATATATAAATATTCAAAATGCATAAAATATGTTATACATAGGTAAAATATATGTTTTATATATTTACATAAGTACTGTCTTATGTAAATAGACTTCTGTGACTTTTCTGTTGTTCAAATTTAGGCTTTCTCTTGGTATATGTATGTTGATACCTTGATTTTCATTGTACACAATATATAAGTATTTTGGCAATGTATATTTGTGGTATTTTCAGGTGATTTCCATTATAGAGCTATTACAAATACTCTTTTATGTGTCCTGATATACATGTGTAAGAGTATATCTAGAGTACATATCTATAGATATAATTTCTGGATTTTAAAGGGTGTATATCTTCAATACCAGTAATTAAACAAAGGAGAAATTTTATAAACTTATGCATTGCCTATAAATTGATGAAAATTTCCAAACCTCTACATCCTCTATGAAACTTAATGTTGAGTTTTTTATTGTTAACCAAATTGCATGATGATACTTCAATGTCGTTTTTTTTTAATCCTTATCCAAAGGTATGTTTATTGATTTTTTTTTTAGAGAAAGAGGAAGGGATGGGGGAGAGAGAGAGAGAGAATGTGAGGGAGACATTAATCAGTTGCCTCCTGTATGCACCTCAACTGTGAATTGAACTTGCAATCTAGGTATATACTCTTGATTGTGAATTGAACCTGCAACCATTTGGTGTATGGGATGATGCTTCAACCAACTGAGCCACCTGGCCAGAATGATGTAATTTTTAATTTTCATGAGCCTGGTTACTAATAAGCCTTGAGCATATTTCCATGTTTATTGTTATTCTATGAAGTATCTGCTCTTCTCTTTCAGCCCTGTTCCTCCAAATGAACTGTTTATGCTTTTTCTAACTAAATTTTAGGATTTATTTTTATGTTCTGGATACTAATGCTTGTACCTCCATGATTATTCTGTAACTAATCATTTGTACTTCTAAATCCCTTTAACTTTTTCACCTATCCCCTCAAACTTCCTCCTATCTGGAACAATTAAAATGTTCTCTATATCTATGAGTCTGTTTCTGTTCTGCCTATTTGCTTATTTTGCTTTTTAAAATCCACATACAAGTGAAATTATCTGGCATTTGTAATTTCATTCAGCACAATGCCATCTAGGTCCATCCATATTGTTGCAGATGGAAAGATTTCATTCTTTTTTGTACTGAATCATATTCTGTTGTGTCTATGCACTACTTCTTTATTCACTCATCTATTAATGAACATTTAGGTTGCTCCCATATCTTGGCTATTGTAAGTAATGCTGCGATTAAATGTATATGTATTTTGATTTTAGTGTTGTTGTTTTTTTTTTTTCAGAGTAATACCCAAAAGTGGAATTGCTGAGTCCCTCTTTGTTGTTATAATCTTTGTTTTAAAGTCCATTTTGTCTGGTGTAAGTATTGCTACTCTACTTTTTTTTCTTCCTTCATTTCCATTTGCATGAAATATCTTCTTCTATATCTTTATTTTCTGTCTGTATGTCTTTTTCAATCTGGAGTAAGTCTCTTTTAGACAGAATATGTAAGGGTCTAGTTTGGTTATCCATTCAGCTACTGTATGTTTTGATTGGAGCATTTAAATAAACCATTTGTATTTAAAGTAATTGTATTGTTCATACTTTTACTGTTTTTTCTTCTTATTTTAAAAGATGTTTTAACATTTTGTGTAATACTGGTTTGGTGGTGATGAACTCCTGTAGCTTTTTCTTACCTGGGAAGCTCTTAAGCTCTTCTTTGATACTAAATACAGCTTTGCTGGGTTGTGTAATTATGATTACATGCCCTTGCTTTTCATCAGTTTGAATATTATGTACCAATCACTTCTGGCCTGCAAGTTTCTATTGAGAAATCAGCTGAGAGTCTAATGGGAGCTCCCTTGTAGATAACTGATTACCTTTCTCTTGCTACTTTTAAGATTCTCACTTTGTCTTTAACCTTTAGCATTTAATTATGATGTGTCTTGATATGGTCCTCATTGGGTACATCTTGTTTGGGACTCTCCATGCTTTCTGGTCTTGTATGTCTATTTCCTTCAGAAAATTAAAAAAAAATCATCATTATTTTTTAAAATAGGTTTTCACTATCTTGCTCCTTTTTTTTCTCCAAGTACCCCCATGATGTGAATGCTGGTGTGCTTGAAGTTGTTCCAGAGGCTCCTTAAAGTACAGTATTCCCTCACTTATTGCAGGTATTACATTCTAGACCCCCCCCACAATAAGTGAAAATCCACAAAGTAGGAACTTTACATTTATTTTAGTATTTATATATATTTTAAGGCTTTATGAACTTTTCCCACACACTTATAAACCATTCCCTGTCCCTTATTAAACTTTCCCACTCCCTTATTAAACTTTTCCACACTTTTATAAACACTACCTATGTTCTTAAACATATTCTACACTCTTAAACCTACATAACTTTAACAACATACATATACAGTTCCACAAAATCCCGCGATATAGCAAAAAATCCATGATAAATAATTAAATATAATATTTTTAAAAATCCCGCAATAAAGTGAAGCCACGATAAGTGAACCGCGATATAGAGAGGGACTATTGTATTCTCTTTTTTTGCATTCTTCATTCTTTTTGTTGTTTTATTGGGTGTTTCCTGCTTCTTTATTTTCCAAATCACTAATTTAATCCTCTGTTTTATCTATTCTTTGTTTCAGTTATTGTATTCTTTATTTCAGACTGGTTCTTTTTTATATTTTCTATCTCTATGTTTATGTTTCTTATTTCTTTGTAGAAGCTCTCACTAAGCTCCTCTACTGTTCCCCTAAGTTCATTGAGCATCTTTTCATAACCAGTGTTTTGAATTCTGCATCTGACAGATTGCTTGTCTTCCTTTTGTTTAGTTCTTTTTCTGATGTTTTGTTACTTTTTTTCATTTGGGATATGTTGCTTTGTCTCCTTATCTTGGCTGCCTTTCTGTGTTTGTTTCAGTATATTAGGTAGAGCTGCTACATCTCCCAGTCTTGATATACTGGCCTTATATAATAACTGTCTTGTAGGGCCCAGTCACCCAAGCTTGTTGCTCTGGGTGTGCCTCCTGTGTGTACTGTTCTATTGCAGTTGAGCTTTGATTGCTGTTGGAACATCACTGGGCAGGATTAACTCCCAGACTGATGGGTTGAGAAACTGGTTGGTACTACAGTAAAGGAGATGTTATTTATGGGCCAATCCCATAGATCAGGACTGCTTCAGCGGGGCTTTTGTGCTGACAGAGTCCAACCCTTGAGTGTGTTTCCATGGAGGGGGTTTGGTTGTAATCCTGCATGGTCTGAAGTTGTCTTCTGGGTGCACTGGCTTTGAGGGCTCCTGAGAGGTGCAGACCAATGTCAGCCACTGCTTGTACTATCCTTAGAGCCATCTGGCAAGCTACAGAGTGATCTGAAGATGGCTGCTACTTATGCTGGCTGGGAGGTGCCAATGAGAGGTCAAGCTGTTGACCAAGGCCAGCTGCCACTGGTTCCAGGCCTGGGGCCACTTAGCAAGAGGTGCAGGGTATGCAGAGGCCAGATGCTTTTTGTATGAGAGGTTTTAGGAAAATCTGAAGCATGAGCCAAGATAGGCTTTCTATATAGAAAAGCCACTAGAAAGGGCTTAGATGGACACATGCAAGTTGGGTGGGATAGGGTCTCAAGTAGGCACCAGGGTGGGCTAACCATGTTAGCCAGGTTGATGGAAACTGAGATATAGTGCCTGCCTGGTTGCTCCATGGGAGTAAGGCTCAGCAAATGAACAATGGTCTCCACCAACATCTCTATCTGGGTGAAAGTGCCCCTCCAACCAGCTTTCACCTGGATGCCAAACAATCTAGCTCCTCTCCAAGATGCCAAATAATCTAGTTCCTCTTTCTAGATTCCCTTCACCTTTCAAGCTGCTGCCCAAGTAATGGCAGCCCTCTGTCTCTTTCAGTCTCAATCCCTGCTGGCTTTCACAACCAGAAGTTATGAGCATTTCTCTTCTGGCACCAGAATCCTGGAATGGAGGACCTAGTGTGGGGCTGGGACCCCTGGCTCCTCAGAGGAGACCTCAACAGCTGGGATATCCCTACTTACTTTTAACCACCACATGTGACTGTGGAACCAGTCTGTTCTGCATCTCCTGCACTTCTACCAGTCTCAATGTAGCATCTTCTTTATCCTTAGTTATAGGACTTTTCAGCTAGATTGCAGGTGGTTCTGAATGATGATTTTCCTGTAGATTAGTTGTAATTTTGATGTGGTTGTGAGAGAATCTGAGTACTGCATTTACCTACTCTTCCATCTTGATCAAAATTTGTTGTGGTTTTAATTTGAATTTCCCTACTACATTGATCTGTTCATGTGTTTTTGGTCACTTATTTTTCTTTTGACAAATATCTGTTTAAATATATTTTGTCTTATTATTTATAAGAAACCTTTATATGTTCTGAATATATGTCCTCTGACAAGCTCAATATATTTTCTCTTGGTTTGTGGGTTACCTTTTTTTCTTAAATGAACTTTTCATTAGACTTTAAAGTTTAATGCATTCAATTTTATCAATTTTTATTTTCTGGGTTGTAATTTTTCTGTTCAAAGAAATCTTTTTCTACCTTAGTATTGTAAAAATTAATCCTATATTATTACTTAGTTTAATTTTTTGCTTTTATATTTAAATTTAAAATTTTATTGACAATGTTGTATTTGGCATGAGATAGAGGTCAAGATTAATTATTTTTCATATGGATATTAAATTGTCTGAGAGAATTTTTGCTCACTGGATTAATTCAGCACCTAGGTTTCAGGTCACTTAAACTTATTCACCATCAGTTTCTAATTCTTTATTCTATTTCATTGATCTGTATGTTTAGTCTTATGCCAACATATCCCTTAAAATCAAGTATTGTAAATTTTACTTTTGTCTTTGTTTTCAAAATCATTTTACAACTTTTTATTCATTTGCATAGCAGTATAAATTTTAGAATTAGCTTAGCTTATTATACAAAAATGTTCTCTGGGATATTAAATGGGATTACAATAAATTTGTAGATGTAAATTTTAGAAAGTTGATAGTTGATAATGTCTTCTCATGCATAAGTATCTCAATCTCTATTTATTTAGGTTTCTTTAAGTTTCCTCAGAAACATTTAATAGTTTTCTGTACACAGATTTTGTGTGTATTTTGTTCAATGTGCTGCTATTTTGAATGTTATTTTTAAACTTAGATGGTATAATTTCAACTTCAAATTAGTCATTTTTAGAACATAGATATACATAGATTTTGGGGGGATAGTGATGTTCTATAATTTCACAATGTGAAATATTAATTCCAATAGCTTTTCCTCATTATTTAGGATTTTCTATAAACATGGTCATGTTTTCTGTGACTAAAAGAGTCCATTTTTTCCCAATGTGTATAATTTTATTTCTTTTAATTATATTATGACTTAGGTTGGGATTTCCACTATAATGGAGAATTAAAATAAATATTTCATATCTCAGGCACAAAGCATTCAGTATTTTCCATTACATGTGCTATTTTCAGTAGGTTTATCATAGATGGTCTCTAGATTCTGGTGGAAATTTAAACAATTCTCTGCCATTTGTGTGCTTTGGAAATGTTGCAGATTGCAGCTACCCAGCGTTTATTTTTTCTTTTTTAGAAGTTATTGTTTGCTAGGACTTTCACCATATCCATGCATATATTGATATTCAGCCAAAGATTTATGGTGTCTCCTATGCCAATTATGTAAGGTTTTCAGCTCTGTATAGTGCCACAATTTTAAAAATTCTGTGCTATGTATCCTAGCCATCTTGTCCTTCCCAAACTCAAAATGTGTCCTAGTTTTGATATAGTATGAAAATTGACTCATGTAGAAGCTGGAATGGGGGCAGGGCTCACTCTTTTCTTATTCCTATATTCATAGTTTTATACTATTTGTTGTTACAAATATGAAAAAACAATATATATATATATATTCCAAATTTGTCCCTGTTATTCCCTCACAGCTAGTGAAAGTATGCCCATTGCATTGTAGACAATTACACAAAGATTCATCAGAATGAGACATAGACACTTGGGAAAAGGATCCCAGCTATTGGCAACTAAGCTTCCGAGCTGTCTAGATAGGAAAACACCAGACCACGCTGGCCTCTGTGCCTTTATCAGGGTGCAGGATGCAAACCATGGCAGAACCTGGGTGTCACTGTCTCTCTGCCAGCTGAGTTGTAAGGAACAACTGTCACTTATAGTCAAAGGGGGGCCAGTTTATAACGTGGCAAATCAGTGTCAGGATTGACCACATCAGCATTTATTCTAGGGAAACAACAGCTATTTCCTGGTATGATCAAGTGCTGGAGTGTAAGGATTGTGACTGACTGATAATCAATTGCCTTAAGCACTGGATTTTAGCCCTTTTCCCTGGAACTTTGCAAGAGATCAACTTTTTCATCTAAAAGTGGAGCTGGTGGGAGATTAGCTTTGGACAAATGGCCTAGCAATACATAAACTTTGTAATTTCTTTAAAACCAGACTGAGAATTTTCAGAAGCCTAACATAGGCTGTATCTATACAGGAGTATAAAAATATCCTGGCATTTAAGAATTATACTTTCTGCAGAAGTAGAATTTAAGAATGATATAATTTAATGATTATACTGTGCCTGGTCTCAAAAAAGTGTTTTGCTTGCATTTGAATATATATTTTATTAGTTACTTGTTGTTGCATAATATTTTAAATCCAAATTAATAGCTTAAAACAATAAACACTTATTATTTAACAGCTTTTGAGACTCATAGCCCAAAACAGTATTTCAGGTTCAGGATCTCTCATGAGGTTGAAGTACAGTATATTAGGTTTTTAGTATTTTGAAAGCCTGACTCAGGTGGATATTAGCTGCATATTTTCATACTCTACCACATGGGTTTGATCAGGGCATGATAGGTACACATCCTCTCATTATGTTCTAGCATGGAGGGAAGGAGCTCTCTGGGGTGCTTATTTCATTTGTGACCAAATCATCTCCTATAGGTTCCATCTCTAAATATTGTCACATTTCAAATTAGATTTCAAAATATGAATTTTGGAGGGAAACTTCTTGTATAGCATTTCATCAGGCCTTTCAAGCTTCAATATTGATAGTATGAAAGATACATTAATTCAACCCCTAAAATAACCATAAAAATTTTAACTCATTTCAGTATTAACTTTAAAGCCTAAGTCAAAAGTCTTATATGTGTATGATCTAAATTAGACATGGGTGAGAATCAAAGTATGAGTGATGCTGAGACAAATTATTCTCTACCTGTGGCCTTGTGGAACCAAATATGATTTTGCTTCCAAAATATAACAGTGAGACAGGATTAGGATAGACATTCCCATTCTGAAAGGGAGAAATAAGAAAGAAGAAAAGAATAACATGTACCAAATAAGTTCAAAAGCTAATAGAACAAATTCCATTAGACCTTAAGCCTTGAGAATACTCATGATTCCCTATAGCTTTACCTTCTACTTACCAGGACCAATGGGTTGGTAAATGACCCCAGTTGCTTAGAGGGACAACCCCAATGCTGCTCTCTACTGGGGCCCTGCCTCTGCTGCAAGTTTCTTTAGAGCCTGTGGTTCTCTCAGATTGTAGTTCCACATCTGAAACTCTTCCAGGCATCCCTGTCCTTAGTCACCCAGGTGGACGCAGCCATGCCTCCCAGGCCCATGGACTCTGGACCTGTGAGAACAGTATTATCCCTGATGATTTTGGAATCATCTTAGTGGCTATTCTATTGTCCTTAACAATAACACTTGGATTCTCTTTATCTGGTTGATCCATCTCATCATATAATCACTTGCCCATCCTCTTTGCTTTCTCATTTTTTGCAACATGGGTAGGCTGAGGATTTCCCAAATCTTTAAGTTCTGCTTTTTTTTGCTTAACAATTCCAGCTTTGATTCATTTCTCTCTTCTCACATTTTTATATAAGCAGTCAGGAGAAGCTAAGTCCACCTTCAACACTTTGCTTAAAAATTGCATGCAAATACTGCATGCTTCCATCTATATGAAGTATCTCAAGTTGTCAAAATCATAGAAACAAAAAGTAAGATGGTGGATGGAGGGAGGCAAGGCCATCAGGGGGTGTGGCCAGTAGAAGGGGAATTGCTCAATGAGTGTAGAGTCTGTAAAGCAAGATGAGAAAATTCTAGGGATCTGATACAACATTGTGCTTATTAACAATACAATATTGTATGTGTTATTTTCTATGAAAAAACTTAGTAGGTTGAATTTAGTAACATGTGATGAATGAGACTGGGATTCTAGTACATGGTTTTTGATTCCAAAAACATTGCTACTTCTTTAAAAAAATTTATTTATTGTTTTCCTATTAACAGTTGTGCCACTTTTTTCCCCATCGCTCCCCCCCATTCCACCCACCCCTTCTCGCACAGTCAATTCCCACATTGCTACTTCTATTGATATTACATTTAATACTAATTATTTACTACTATAACATAGTAAGTTTTCCAAACAAACATTATTATCTTCTCATAAGAATATCCATTAACATTAAGCTAAGACTAAAAAAAGTATGGAGAGAAACATATTATTTTACAATAGTATAGGTGTTAAAGTGAAACCAGCAATAAGACTCAATTTTAGTAGTTTTAATATTTTATCTTAAAACAGTCACCATTATACATATTTGCTTAGGTGGATTTTGGAAATTAAATATTCCTGTCATGTAGAAAATTATGTTAAGATGCCAAATCCTGTTTGCCTGTTTTTTATATACACTACAAAGTTAGATAATTATCTGTTGAAAAGATTGAACTGAGTTTGGTGAAGGTGTTAAGACTACATTTTGTTAATAGAACAATGTAAATTTAGATTATATGTTTCTACTATAGCAGCACAGACTATTCCAATAGGAAAATAATTTAAGATCTGGTTTTATGCCAAAAAGGCAAAGAAAATAGCTATAGAATGTAAACACAAAATCAAGGACTTAATTTTTGTTCTCATTTAGTATAAAAAGATTTATTATTGATTTTATACATTGTATACCTCCTGTTTGGATACAGTATGTGTAGCCACATAATAAAGATGAGATTCTAAATACAGCAAATTAGATACTTAGTATCTCTCCATTCTCTCTCATATTTTTGTTTGTTAAAGACAAACCACTGGAAAAAATGTTTTTCACTTATTCATCTTAAATGCCTATAATAATCTTTGGCATAATGTAGGTCTTCAATAAATTCCATTAGAATGCATGATTGAGTCCTGCCTTAGCTCTGGCTGTCCTAAGAAAACACCATAGACTAGGTGGCTTAAACAACAGAAATTTATATTATGGTTATAGAAGCTGGGAATTCAAGATTGTAGTGGTTGGGTTATGGAAAGGAACATTTTCCTGGCTGGCAGAGGGCTGCCTTCTCACTGCTGTGCTCTCACCGTGGAGAGAGGAGCGGCTCCTCCCTTCTTTTTCTTTAAGAACATTAATCTGATATAAATTCTAAAAAGTGGTTGTTAATTTCAATAAAAATTTCTTGCCAGGATTTTGTTTAGAATTACATAAAATCTATGAAAATTTTGGGAGGCTTAATGTTTTAATAGTATTGTGTTTTGTGTGGTATAAACATAGTATACTTTTTTGTTTATATAGATTAATTACTATCAGTGATATTTTATAATTTTCACTGTAGAGGTTTACAATTTTCCTTAGTTCCAATCCTAGCTAATAGTTGCTCTTTATTACTATATATGAAGTAGGTTTTAAAATTTCATCTCAATTATTTTCTGCTATATAAAGAAAATGATTTATTTTTGTATATTCATCTTATAAACAGCAATCTTGCAATTATTGTATGTTAATTTTATTTGTTTTAGGATAGATTTTCTAATTGTACAATGATGTCAGCAATTAATATTTTAATTTGAATTCTTAATTTCAGTTCTTTATATCTTCATTTTATTTTATCTGCCTTATTACACGGACTAGAACTTAATATGAAGGGGTTCAAAATATGTCTCCCCAAAATATGCTATTTTGGCAAATTAATTATTTTGAATTTAAGGTTTTAAGAAACAGCCCAATGGAAGGACACTCTGACCCTCTTTTGTCCTCTTGAAAGCAAATGACAAATTTTGCATATGAAAGGTATCTTTCCTCTACTAGGAGGATGAGACTTTCTTTTCACTAGAGGTAGAGAATTAAAGGCTGAGAAGGCTGTATAAACAAACCTTGTTAAACTAACTCTTATCTTCCGAGTTACTTCTTCACTATTTACAACCCCTATTTTACCAGTTCTGCACAGATTTATTGTTTCTTTGTCTAAAAGGTATAAAACTCCTGCTATGGTCACTTCAGGTTTCATTCCCTGTGAAGACTCCTATGTACCTGTAAAAAAAAAATCCATAAAATGTGCATTTTTTTTCCTGCAATTTATCTTCTGTCAGCTTAATTCTTAGCCCCAACCAGAGATTCAAAGAGGGTAGAGAATTTTTTTCTCCTCTACAAGTACAATGTTAACTTGAAATATATCCAATATTTGAATTAGCTCAAGCTATCATTTTTTTGGTGTCCAATCTACTGTTAAATTCAATCAATGAGTTCTAAATATAAAACATATTATAGATTTCAAATATCTGTTGAAGTTCTCCATATTTTTATCCATCTTTAAAGCTTTTCCTCTATCCTCTTAAACATAACATCAAGAGCTATTTTAATAGTCATTTTTTCCTCCTCCTTTCATGTCTATTAATAGGAATTCATTGTATATCACACTGTGTATACAGGAGCTGTAAAGACTCTCGATAATTTTATCTTCTAACAGACACAATTCTTTTTCATTTTACTTGATAAGCAAATAGAGTAAGAGGTTGATCTTCTCAATTCAATGAGGAATTGGGTCAATTGAGGGCTGTGCTGCAGGCTTAATGAAACTTTGCCTGCCTCTCTCTTGGTTTATGAGCGTATGTCACTTGGACTTTCCATCCAGAGCCTGGCAGCTCTGGGTCTCCTTAGCCCAGTCAGCCCTTCAGAGATTTCGATCTTTGCTCATTAGTGTCCCACTTCACTGCACTTCTAAATTCAGTAAATGACTTGAGGAAGAAGCCAAGGTACATTTGTTATAAAAGATTTCAAAAGAATAAATGCGCCATGGGGAAATAGGCCACAAACTTAGCACTTTTTATATTTCCAAGTTGTTGTGCCAACTCACATGGGCCAAGACCAGATATGCAGTCCATATTTAGAATTAGCAAATAACCACAGAAAAGAGGTTAGCTTTTGGCAGATTGCTCCTATAAAAGAGACTATTCTTTCCATAAAAGTTTGGTTCATGTAACCCTGTATTCCTCCACAGCTCTTTTCAGTGTCTATAAAAATATGATTTGCAATATATGTGGATTTTTTAAAGGTGATGCAGTTGGAGCATGGTTTGTCATTATTTTTTATGTCATAATTAGAACCTGATTATTTTTACTATTTATTCTAATACACTGGTTTAATTTAAATATGTAGAACAATAGACATTAATGTGACAGATATATGGACCCCACCTTAAGGGGTTTTCAAGAATTATGTCCAATTCCTTTATTGTTGTTTCACAATAAAATAACATTTTCTTAAAAACTAATGTATGAGCACACTATTACAAAAATGTAGACTATGTGATTCTGAAATCATCAACTCCTACAGACACAGCAGCTATTTTGAACACGCTATCTATTCACATTTTAGTATAAAAGTCCAATTAAAAACTTAACAAAAGTATGAGAAATGTCATTATCTAAGTTTTTAAAATAGTGAGTGATTATTCCAGTAATGATACAAGAATATATATTTCTATAAATTATCAGATTTTTCTTTGAAAGCTCTAATTATGTGCAACACTCAAAAAGAGGTACTGTCATTCCCTGCTGTTGTGTTCAGCCCATGGCCTCTGTCATCACGGCCAGCCTCACATTGGCTTCGGTGACTTTATGTTCTTTCTTTCTTCTTTTATTTTTTGTTGTCCCAATTTTTCAGATGACAGTGACCAGAGAAAGGGAGACAGGGGTAATGGGGGGGAAAGGGGAAGTATTTAACCAAGTATTTTTTCTTTACAGAAAAATCTATCAAGAAACAAAATGAAAACATGCATCCCCTCCAAAATTATAAAAATTCTCAAACTTAAAGGAACCCAACACATTCTAAGGTTATAGGAGATAAACTTCAATATGTGCAATAGACGTTTTATAAAAAATCTATTTAGATGTGATAATTAAATTTTAAAAAAGAAGTAAGTTAGGAAGTTACATATAAAATGTTAAGGCAAATGAAAATAGGACTAGGTAAGATAATCATCAAGTAAAAGAGCATATTGACATGTATTTGTGTGAAATGTATACAATTTACTGAAATGTAAAAAAAAGTGCTAAGTAATATGACATTCCCTTTTGGGTTTTCTTTAAAAGAAATGTGATTTAAACTATTTTTTGTATGGGATTGATTAAGATTAATAAAGATAAAGGCAAGTCCCTTCTTGTAGAATTAAAGTTAAAAAAAGCAACAACGTTTTTTCACAGCAAACCTTTTGAGAGCACTCTCAGTTAATGTGCTTATCAGTATTAATTGGGGTGGAGATTATCTCTGCTGGTTGGGGTGAACTTATGTCTTCTTAGCCCAAGAAGTTTGCTGATCTTGGAAAACATTCAGCCAAAATTGGATATTAAAAGGCAAATTATTTTTTAATGTATTCTTACCACGTTTTAACTTTCTAATTGATTTATGTATGTCTGTCACCTTTCCTTCGATGGTATAGATCCCTCTACCAGTTCAGGGAGTATATTGACAGAAATAAAACTTTCTCTGATATTTTTGCATTAACAGTAGCTTCCAGAATTCAATCATTTAGAGAAACAACCTACCAAACAAACAAAAGCTAAAGTTTCTTTAAAGCTACATATTATAAAAATGTGAAAACACTTGATAAATTAGAAAGCAAATTTAAACTAAATAAAAAATGTTATTTTTGGTAATTAAAAATTTGCAAGGTATTTAGATTTAGCAATGAGTTTATTCAATGACAAAGACTCATCTTTTGAGTGGATAAAAAAAGGCTGTGGTACAATTACACAATGGATTACTACTCAACAGCATGCATGGACCTGGACATTATTATGCCAAGGGAAATAAGCCAGTCAGGGAAAAACAAATACCATATAATCTCCCTTATATGTGGAATCTAATAAACAAAATAAACTGATAAAAAAAAATAGAAACAGGCATAGACACAGGAAACAGACTGACAACTGTCAGAGGGGAGTGGGGTGGGAGGACTGTATGAAAGAAAGGGAATTGGGTTAGCCAAAAAGCATGTATATCTAACACATAGATAAAGACAACAGTGTGGTGATGACCAAAAGGAAAGGGGAATATGAATGGGTGGAGGTGGATAAAGGGGGGCAAAATAGGGATAGTAAGAGACTTTGCTTGGGGCCATAGGCACACAGTGCAGTGCGCAGACGATGTTTTATTGAGTTGTATGCAAAACCTGCACAGTTTTACAAACCAATGTCACCACTATTAATGCAATTAAAACCTTCATTACAAGGTTCATCTATTCCTAAAAAAGTTAAATGAAAAATATTTTCAGAATTTATGACCTCAAATTCTCATATGCCAGATCCTTGTCTAGGCACCTAACATTTATTGGTGAAATTAAAGAGACAATTATTTTTTTGTCATTCTAATCGGTGTGTAGTTGTATCTCATTGTTTAATTTGCATTTCCATGATGACATACGGGGTGGAGCATTTTTTCATATTCCTATTTGCTATCTGTATATCTTCATCAGTGGGTTATCTGTTAAGGGCTTTGACACATTTTTCAATGATGTTATTTTTTTATTGTTGAGTTTCGAGACTTCTCTGTGTAACTTAGATAATGGTCTTTTCAAGGATATGTGTTTTGTAAATATTTTCTCCCAGCCTATGGTTTGTTTCCTCATTCTCTTAATATTATATTTTACAGAGCAAAATTTTAAAATTTTAATAAAGTCCAGTTTATTACTTCTTTCAGGGGTCTACTCTTTGGTGTTGATTCTAAAAAAGCATCACCATACTCAAAGCCATGTAGGTATTTCTCTATGTTCCCTTGTAGGACTTTGAGAACTTATAAGAACTTTAGTATCATAACTTGTAGTTCAACATTTGGATTTTTTCAGCCTGAGCTCTGAAGCTGCTTACAAAGCATAATCTTGCCCTTCGAATTTCCAAAACCACCTGCAAAAAAGCAGCCTTCCTGTGATGACTGTACTGTTAGATAAATCACATGCCTTGTATCATGAAATTGTGTGTTCAAAAAAAGGAAAGCCTTTCTTTATTTTTTATTTTCTGAGGATATATTTCTTGATTTTAGAGAGAAAGGGAGACAGAGACAGAGACAGAGAGGTAGGTTGTCTTCCATATACGCCCTGACCAGGGATTGAACCCAGAACCTAGATGTGTGCCCAGACTGGAGTTGGAACCTGTGACCTTTTGGTGTATGGGAGGATGCTCCAACCAATTAAGCTACCTGACCAGGTCAAGAAAAACTTTTTTGTTTTATAGGCCTGGGCTCAAATTAGAACATTAACAAACACTTAATTTTATATTACCCATTGTTGTTATCTCACAGCCCCACTTGCTTGACCCCTGAGTTTGCTGACTATTTATGGAAAGTCGAGTTGGTCCCACCAAGCAGAAAACAAATAATGTTAGTTTCTGTTCTTATTTCCCCTGACCTGCCTCTTTCTCTTTTTTATTTTCATTAGCTCCTTGCAAATCTTACTCTAAAAAACTTTGTCTTATCCCTCCGTTTTGGAATATATTCTCAATAAATAACAAGAGTTATGTTTCTTGCTTTGCAAATCATTATTTGGATAAAATCTTTTAAATTCTCAAAAGATTCCTCTGAACTTTTGTTTACAGGTTTTATAGCTTTGTGTTTTATGTATACACAGTCTGCCTGGAAAAGTCCAGCCACTGTTAATATAAGAAGAATAGTTTGTGCAACATCAATGTAACCCAGCAGCCAAAGAAATTGGACTAGAATACGCATGCGTGAACAATGACAACTTCACTGTACGAGTCAGTGGGGGTGGTAGACGCCACTGAGTGAGCACATGTACTGTGTGGCCATCGCATTCAAAATGACTGAGTGAGTAGAGCAACAGATCTGCATCAAATTATGTGTTAAGCTTGAACATTCCTCCACAGAAACTTCTGGATGATTCAGAAAGTTGCAGCTAGGGGTAAGTGGTGATTGGTGGCTTCATCAGGACAACACATCTGTCCATGCATCAAGTCTCATATAGGGTTTTTTGTTTGTTTGTTTTTATTTTTGGTGAAACATCAAATCACCCAGGTGACTCAGCCTCCCTACAGCCCAGATTTGGTGCCCTGCAACTTCTGGCTTTTTCCCAAACTAAAATCACCTTTGAAAGGGAAGAGATTTCAGACTGTCACTGAGATTCACGAAACTCTGACAGGGCAGTTGATATCGATTGGGAGAACTGTGTGAGGTGCCAAGGTGCCTACTTTGAAGGGGGATAAGTTGTCATTGTCCTGTGTACAATGTTTCTTATATCTTTTATTTTTCTTCAATAAATGTCTCTATTTTATATGTTTCATGGCTGGATACCTTCAGAACATAGCTCTAAGTCTATGATCCATTTTTAGTTAATTTTGGCTAAAGGTGTAAGGTTAGTATCTAATTTTATTTTTTGCATGTGGATGTCCTGTTGTTCCAGAACAATTTGTTGGAGAGACCATGTTCATTCCATTGAAATTATTTTGCTCTTACATGAAAGAGCAGTTGACTATATTTATGGCGATCCATCTCTAGGCTTTCCATTCTGTTCCATTGATCAATTTGTCTGTTCTTTTTTAAATACCACATTGTCTTGACTGTTGACATTTGAAAGTTATATACAGTATTCCCTCACTTATCACGGATATTACATTCTAGATCCCCCTGCGAAGTAGGAACCTCACTCTTAAACCTACATAACTTTAACAAAGTATACAGTACCACAAAATCCTGCGACATAGCGAAAAACCCGTGATAAATAATTAAATATAATATTTTTTAAAATCCCGCGATATAGTGAGGCTGCAATAAGTGAAACACAATATAGAGAAGGACTGCTGTACCACGGTTCAATGATTTGTGGCATTTTCCTGCTTGATGTTCTCAGTGTTTTCTCGTTCTTTGGTTTAGTGTCTGAAATTAATTTGCAGAACTCAGTTATTACTATTTCAAATATTTATTGTTTTTTTCTTCTCTCTTCTTTTTCTGGTAAATCCACTATGCATAAGTCACTCCATCTGTATTTGCCCCACTGTCTGTGGACAGTCTGTTATTTTTTTCAGTCTTTGTTCTCTTTGTTTTTTTTTGTTTTCTAGCTCAGACATTCTTTCCTCACCTGTGTCCAGTGTACTAATAATTCTATCAAAGGCATTCTTCATTCTTGTTTCAGTGTTTTGTTTTGTTTTTTTTTCCTAGCATTTTTTGTTGTCGTTTTTCCCACGTCAGTTAAACTGAAAATACCCCAGTAGATAAGGTTCTGGTTAACCAGTTTCCCTTGAGGGCAGGCCTTGTTAACACAATGCTCTGGCATATTTCAAAATATTCCTGTCCCCCCTGCCAGAAATCCTGAACTCTAGGGTATTTTTCTCTGATAGTTTCTATGGGAACTCGATTGAGCTCCTGCAACTAAATTTCCCAGTATTGCAGATACTTGCTATCACTTGGTCCCCTGGAGCTTTTCACTCTCAGACTTGTAAGCATTGAGCCTCCAGCAATTTGTCAATTAATTCAGTTTCTCCTATTCTAGCACTGCCCCCCAAGACTGCCTCCACTCATGAGTCTCTGCCCCAGTAAGTTGCGACTCCCTGCATTTTCCTGTCTATTCAACATGAGGGCAGCAGTTTTCTTCATGTCCTACCCTCTTGTCTGGATGCTAAAAGAAGAATTGCTGATTTTTCAGTTTGTTAGATTATTACTTGTTAGGACTAAATAATGACTTCCAGGCTCCTTACCTGCAGAACCAAAAACCTGAAGGGTACTTTTAAAGGAGAATATAATGCAATGTAAAACAATATATCTTTTAAAAAGACCAAATGGTGGCTTTTGTTATGCACTGCTTTGTTTCATGAAACATGTATGAAATTCAAATATATCCTTGTATATATGAAGAAATCCCTCAGGAACTTAAAGTAGAGGCAAAAAATGGAACCCTTCATGAGGGAAAATTGTCTTATTCTGAAAAGAATTATCTATGAGTGTGACTGTATTTATGTAGTTATTTCAGTCATTTGCTTAGTGCAGTTAGACTTCCGTTCTTATGAGTATTTTTAAAGACATTTCTTATTCATATAATTCTAAAATTTGACATTCTTTTCAGTTCAATTACAGACTAATTGAATAATTACAAAAAGGTATAAGCACCAAAAATTATGTTTATCATTTTGGTGTGTCATTTCTTAGCTACTATTTATTTGATTGATTTCTAGGATAAATACATTTCCTTTTAAAAACAAATCGATTGAGAAGGCTTCTATAAAAGCCCAGCTTTAAGACAACTGATAGTCCTAAAGTTATTATTGATACAACTAATAAACTATAAAATATGCAAGAAACCTTTCTACTTCCAAGAACTGGGGAAGCATGCCATCAACATACCAAACATATCATGACATTTCTCTAAGACATAATACAGACTGGGACAGTTTAACAATATTCTCAAAGGTTGACTCATTCAATTCAATATAAAAGACAACATGATGAGCAAATAGATATAATCTAGTTTAGTAAATTTCCATTAACACCCCCTAAGCTTTGAGTCAGTAGGAAAATAATAACATATGTAATCAAATATCATACTTTATAATAGCCACTTTCTACAATGTGTATTTTATCTGTAGCATATAAAATAGCAAAGTTCTTCTCTGCCTTCTTGTACTTTCACATTTTATCACTTATCTCAGGTAGTCAAACATCTGAATTGGAATATCCACTCATGACACCAAAATAATGTACTTTTTTTTTTTTTTTTTTTTTTACTTTTAGTCCTATTTACCTGTGTAAGAAGAATTTAGAGAGGCATTCAACAAACTCAGACACAAACTTTCATAATCTACAAACCAATAGTAGCCAGAGAGATCACTGCCCATAATATCATCTTTATAAAAATAAATAGCTGTGAGCACCCAAATACATAAAGCAAATACTAGAAGACCACAAAAAAGATATCAACAACAACACACTCATAGTAGGGGACTTCAACACTCCATTATCAACAATAGACAGATCATCAAAGCAAAGAAACACCAAGGATATACAGGCATTGAACAACACACTAAACCACATGGACCTAACTGATATATATAGAACTTTCCACCCCAAAGAAGCAAAATATACATTATTTTCAAATGCACATGGGACATTTTCAAAGATAGACCACATGATAGGACACAAAACAAGCCTCAACAAATTCAAGAAAATTGAAATCATATCAAGCATCTTTTCAGATCACAATGCCTTGAAACTAGAAATCAACCTCAGAGAAAAAAAACCAAGACACCCAAACTCATGGAGATTGAATAACATGCTATTAAATAATGAATGGGTTAATAATGGCATCAAAAAAGAAATCAAGAAATTTCTAGAAACTAATGACAATGAACACACAACAGCCCCAAACCTGTGGGACACAGCAAAAGCAGTCCTGAGAGGGAAGTTCATAGCAATACAGGCATATCTGAAAAGGATAGAAGAATCTCAAATAAAAAACCTAACCCTAAAGCTACAAGAACTAGAACAACAACAACAAACAATGCCTAGGGCAAGAAGAAGGAACAAAATCATCAAGATCAGGGCAGAACTAAATGACATAGAGACTAAACAAACAATCCAAAAGATCAACAAAACTAGGAGCTGGTTCTTCAAAAAAATAAACAAAATTGACAAGCCTCTAGCCAGTCTAATGAAGAAAAAAAGAGAGAAGACCCAAATAAACAAAATCAGAAATGAAAGAGGAGAAATCACGACTGATACCACAGAAATACAAATGATAGTTAGAAATTACTACAGACAACTGTATGGCAAGAAATTTGACAATCTAGAACAAATGGAAAAATTTCTAGAAACATACAACCTTCCAAAACTGAATCAAGAAGAAGTGGAAAGTCCCAACAGACCAATAACAAAGAAGGAAATTGAAACAGTAATCCAAAATCTCCCTGCACACAAAAGCCCTGGACCGGATGGCTTCACAGGCGAATTCTACAAAACATTCAGGGAAGAACTAATTCTTACTCTCCTCAAACTGTTCCAAAAAATCCAAGAAGAGGGGAAAATCCCAAAATCTTTCTATGAAGCCAGTATTATTCTAATCCCCAAACCAGGTCAAGACACAACAAAGAAAGAAAACTACAGGCCAATATCACTGATGAACATAGATGCTAAAATCCTCAATAAAATATTGGCAAACAGGATCCAGCAATACATCAAAAAGATCATACATCATAATCAAGTGGGCTTTATTCCAGGGATGCAAAGATGGTTTAATATTCACAAATCAATAAATATAATACATCACCTAAACAAAATGAAAGACAAAAATCACATGATCATATCAATAGATGCAGAAAAAGCATTTGATAAAGTACAACACCCATTTATGATGAAAACACTCAGCAAAATGGGAATAGAGGGAGCATATCTTAACATAATTAAGGCTATATACGAGAAGCCTGAGGCCAACATCATACTCAATGGACAAAAACTGAAAGCATTCCCCCTGAAATCAGGAACTAGACAAGGTTGCCCACTCTCTCCACTCTTATTCAACATAGTGTTGGAAGTCCTAGCTACAGCAATCAGACCAGAAAAAGAAATAAAAGGCATCCAAATTGGGAAAGAGGAAGTAAAACTTTCATTATATGCAGATGACATGATAGTATACCTAGAAAATCCTATAAACTCCATTAAAAGACTACTAGATATAATAAGCGAATTTGGCAAAATAGCAGGGTACAAAATAAATATACAGAAATCTAAGGCATTCCTGTACACCAACAATAAAATATCAGAGACAGAAACAAAAAAGAAAATACCATTTACTATAGCAACAAGAAAAATAAAGTACCTAGGAGTAAACTTAACCAAAGAGATAAAAGACCTGTACTCTGAAAATTATGTAACATTGAAGAAAGAAATTAAGGAAGATACAAATAAATGGGAGCAAATACCATGTTCTTGGATGGGAAGAATCAACATCATCAAAATGGCCATACTACCCAAAGCAATTTACAGATTCAGTGCAATCCCTATTAAAATACCAATGACATATTTCACAGACCTAGAACAAATACTCCATAAATTCATATGGAACCAAAAAACACCCCAAATAGCAAAAGCAATCTTGAGAAAGAAGAACACAGCAGGAGGAATCACAACACCAGATATCAAACAATACTACAAAGCCACTGTAATCAAAACAGTCTGGTACTGGCATAAGAACAGACATATAGATCAGTGGAACAGAATAGAGAGTCCAGAAATAAACCCAGGCCTCTATGGTCAACTAATATTTGATAAAGGAGGAAGGAACATAAAATGGAGTGAGAAGAGCCTCTTTAACAAATGGTGCTGAGAGAACTGGATAGAGACCTGCAAAAAAATGAAACTAGACCACCAACTTACACCACACACGAGAATAAACTCAAGATGGATCAAAGACTTAAATGTAAGCCATGACACCATAAAAGCCATAGAGGAAAACATACGCAAGAAAATATCAGATATTTCACGTAACAATTTCTTCATGGATACATATCCTAAAGCAAGAGAAATAAAGGAAAAAATAAACAAATGGGATTACATCAAACTAAAGAGTTTCTGCTCAGCAAAAGAAAACATCAGCAAGATGAAAAGGAAACCAACCATATGGGAAAACATATTTGCCAATGACATCACAGACAGGGGTCTGATTTCCAAAATATATAAAGAGCTTATATGACTCAACATCAAGAAAACAAACAACCCAATTAAAAAATGGGCAATGGACCTGAACAAACACTTCTCCGAAGAGGACATACAGAAGGTCCATAGACACATGAAAAAATGCTCATTATCATTAGCCATCAGGGAGATGCAAATAAAAACCACAATGAGATATCATTTTACACCAGTCAGAATGGCCATCATCAACAAATCAACAAACAACAAGTGCTGGCGAGGATGTGGAGAAATGGGAACCCTACTGCACTGTTGGTGGGAATGCAGACTGGTGCAGCCACTATGGAAAACAGTATGGAATTACCTCAAAAGATTAAAAATGGAACTGCCTTTTGAACCAGCGACTCCACTACTAGGATTATACCCGAAGAATCTTAAAACACCAGTTCAAAAGAACTTATGCACCCCTATGTTTATAGCAGCACTGTTTACAATAGCTAAGTGCTGGGAACAGCCTAAGTGTCCATCTTTTGAGTGGATCAAAAAACTGTGGTACATTTACACAATGGAATACTATGCAGCAGAAAGAAAGAAGGAACTCCTGCCATTTGCAGCAACATGGATGGAACTAGAAAGAATTTTGCTTAGTGAAATAAGCCAGGCAAAGAAAGAAAAATACCATATGATATCACCTAATACAGGAAACTAAAGAACAACACAAACAAAAGAACTAAATAGAACAAAGAGCAGAATAGCAGTCAATAGAGGGGCAGGGGGAAGGAGAGAAGGGGAATAAGTAAGGGAAAGGTTTAGTCAAAAAACATATATAAATAACTCATGGACATGGACAATGGGGAGGGATACGATTGCAGGGGAGGGATACGATTGCAGGAGAGGGGGTGGTTTGGGTGGGGGAGAGAAATTGGGAGAAAAGGGGATAACTGTAATTGAAAAACCAAAAATAAAACAAATAAATAAATAAAATAAATAGCTGTGAGAAATTATTCCTATAAGCATTGCTTGATTTTTTAATATAGCAATTCAAAAGAGAGAGCACTCTCATATAAATTAAAGAAAGAATATAATGCAGAAACTCCCAGTAAATTTTCACTTACATTCTTAATAAAAAATAAGCTATTTTAACATTGTGTCTCTAAGGGTTCAGAAGTGGTCTTGAAAATAGAATCATTCATCTAGATGACGTTGGATATAATGATGACTTTGTAGATAGAGCACTTAAAGTGTCATCCATGAAAAAATTTATGAGTTGTACTTCACTAAAATTAAAAACTTTTGCTCTGTGGAAGACAATGTTGAGAGCATGAGAAGACAATCCACAGACTGGAAGAAAATATTTGCAAAACACACATCTAATAAAGGACAGTATCCAAAATATACAAAGAACCTTTAAAGCCAAAATGGACCAAAACACCTTAAAGACCTTCACCAAAGAAGATATACACACGGCAAATAAGCATATGAAAATATGTCCCACATAATATGGGAATGCAATTAAAACGAGATACCACTATACACCCATCAGAACGGCCAATATCTGGACAAGTAACAACACAAAATGCTGGCAAGGTTGTGGAGCAACAGAACTTCTCACACAGTGGTCATGGAAATGTAAAATAGTACAGCCACTTTGGAAGATTTTTGGCAGTATTTTGCAAAACTACACATATTCTTATCAGAGTGATCCAGCAATCATCATTCCTTGTTATTTACCCAAGGACTCTGAAAACTCAAGTCCATACAGAATATGAGACACAAATGTCTATAGCAACTTTATTCATAATTTTCAAAACCTGGAAGAAACAAATATGTCCTTCAGTATGTTGAGTGGATAAATAAACAGAGATACATCCAGACTATGAAATATTCAACATTAAAAAAAAGAGCTATCAAGCCATGAAAATACATGGTGGAGCCTTAACTGCATATTACTAAGTAAAAGAAGGCAATCTAAAAAGGCTGCATAGAATCCAACTATACGAGAGCCTGAAGGCAAAGCTATGGAGACAGTAAAAAAGATTAATGATTGCCAGGAATTGGGGGATGGAGAGGACTGAGCAGACAGAGTACAGTAGTTTGTTTATTATATACATATGATATTCAAATCAGTAGAAGAAAGTTTTTCATAAATAAAAAATGTATGAGTTTTTAAAAGGTCAGAAAGTGACAACAGAATTAAATGATAAGTTGAGGAATAATTACCTTAAAAGTATTATAAATAACCAAGAAATATTTTTCTAATATTATTTCAAACATGGTTGTGAACAGATTCTTTTTTAGTGACACAGTTTACAAAGTCTTTTTAGGAAGTAATTGGTATTCATGATACAATGCTTAAGCAATTTTCATATAAATTATAAGAAAATTAAACTTTTCCTGGGAAAATAACTACTCACCTATTTAGCTGAATGACAGTTAAAAAATCTAATAATCTTCATCAGAATTATTTTTGCTTACATTCAGTCTAAAATTGATGATATAACAATTATTTTTTATATAAAAATTCCTATCAGAATAAATTCACTGAAGTAACACACTAGATATTTCTTTCTTACAGCCTTAAAACTAAAATTAAAAAAATTGGCCTATGATCAAAACTAATTTTGGGGAAACTTTTTAACTTAATAGGATAGTAATTACCATTTAATATATGGGTTTCCTTCCCCATAGCAAAGACAGAGACCCCCATGTAGATTTATTAATATAAATGATCTATCCCACAAGGTTATGTTGGTGAGTAATAGATAAAACTCACACAAATATATGTACATTATGGTTTATTTTCTTTATTCATAGTTAATAAATATCTGTTATTTATTATTAACATCTATTATGCTACCTTAAATATTATATATATTCCTTTGCATTTACTCTTGTCAAATTCAGCTCATTATTCTAGCTGAAAAAGACAGATTAGTTCTTATTTTTGTCATTTAACTGATGGCTTCTCCTTTCAGTTTTGTATAGTATGAAGACTTGATGAGCATTGCAGCAATGCCATTTATAATGATGTTGAACTAGGGAAGAATAAGGACAGCACATCACTAGAGATTTGCCTCCAGTCAATACTATAACACATGTACTTAAAACCATTTAACTAAATGTTACTCTACTATTCTTACTGAATGGCTCTCTTTCTAAATGTTTCTGCAATAGAAGTTGGAGGATTTGAAAAGGAAGAAATATGTTTTTTAAACCACATTTTCCTCTTCTAGACCAATGTTTGTAGACTATCTCTTCTGTAGGTTAGTGTTCATACAGCACAGTTCATGCTGAAAAGCCACTTAGAGGTATAGAGAGAGAAGGTGAACAGAGGCAATTCTGTAAAACTTGTGGGTTTTTGTTTTGCTTTAGATAAGTAAATTTCCATGTAGTTTAAAGGGAGGATCTAACTTTTGACTTGCTCATTTTACCTGAACAATCTAAAGTGAGATATTGGTTCTCATTTCATGTAAATAAATGACGTCAATACTGGGGATGTTCCTACTGGTACTGAGAAACTTTGACAACAGCCTGGGCCAACAAGAGAGGAACTCAGGAGTAATGCTGCCATGTATTTCTGTCCAGCAATTTGTTGTCAAGGGCATTGATGTGAGGCTCCAAATGGTACCCAGACTGCTTGCTGCAATGACAAGAGCAACTAAGCACTCATTTCCAATTACCACAAGGATTTAAAGTGTAGTAAACTGTTTCCCTCTTCTGTCAGCTGCTCAGAAACCTGGAAAGGGATATCAGCAACATTTCAATACTAAATTGCTCAAAACTATTGTGTGTAGTTATGTGGCAATCTGGCCAATGTACGTTTGGTGAATAAAATGGTAATGCAGTGTGTTTAAGATGTTGTTTCCTGTGGGATGGATTTTGCTTAGAGTAATAAAAATCATCAATTTTTTTTTTTTGAAATCAGACATTGAATTTAGGGAAATTATTAAAGTGTTATATAAGCAAAACTCTCCCAACAAATTTTTAAAATTTTGATAGAGGGATTTTTAATATAAATCTTGTTGGTAGAAAAGAAACACCATCTTGTAATTACAAATTAAAAGGAGAGGACCTTTTATTTTTCTTTTCATATACATTTGTGTAGAGCTTATCCCACATGTGTATTGTGTATTGTTTTTTTCTCTTCATATTCTCCATGTTGAACAAAATCTTTTCTTTACTTGACATTTATTTATTATTTTAACTATATTTTATTGATTATGCTGTTACAGTTATCCCATTTTTTTTCCCCTTTGGCTTCTCTCCAGCAATCCCTCCCTTCTTAGACATACTATTCTTAACTCCCCCTTGTCTTTTTTTTCTTGCCAATTATGCTTCTTAATCCCTGCACCATTTCCCCGTCTCTCTCCCTTCTCTATCCCAACTGATAACCCTCCAAATGATCTCCATACCTATGATTCTGTTCCTGTTCTGGTGGTTTGTTTAGTTTTTGTTTTTGTTTTTTAGATTCAGTTGTTGATAGTTGTGAGTTTGCTGTCATTTTAATGTTCATAGGTTTGATCTCCTTTTTATTAAGTCCCCTTAGCATTTCATATAATAATGGCTTGGTGATGATGAACTACTTTAGCTGTACCTTGTCTGGGAAGCACTTTATCTGTCCTTCAATTCTAAATGATAGCTTTGCTGGATAGAGTAATCTTGGTTGTAGGCCCTTGCTTTTCATCACTTTGAATACTTCTTACCAACCCCTTCCTACCTGCAAAGTTTCCTTGGAGAAATCTGCTGGTAACCTTATGGGAACTCCTTTGTAGGTAACTCTCTGCTTTTCTCTTTGCTGCTGTTAAGAATAGTATAGGAAAGGGAGAAGCCAAAGAACTTACACGCATGACCCATAGACATGAACTAATGAGGGGGATTGCAGGAGAAGGAAGTACTAGGTGGAAGGGGGCAAAGAGGGAAAAATTGGGACAACTGTAACAGCATAATCAATAAAATATACTTTAAAATGACATATAAAAAAATGACACAGTAAAACACTTTAATTTGGTGGCCTGAGAGTTAATTATGGTCTCAAACTTTTTTCTTAGTAATTTCTATTTTTTAAATTTAAGGTGATGATATAATGAAGACTTGACAACATTAAAATGTTAAGATTTTATGTGTAGACACTTGATAACCTACTTTCTCTGGATAACTTTCCAAATATATTCTCTTCTGCTCTTCAGATCACTAGGCACCTTTTTTTCTATTGATTTCACCTCATTTAATTAGTAACTAATTTAAATTACTGGCCGACTTTATAAGCATTTGAATCAGTAACGTTAATACAATCTTCTTTAGGTTTTTTAATTAAATTTTTAATTTCTATTCATTTCATCTAACAGATGTGAAAGTATGAAGAAGAAATAATATCATGATTCTCATACTAATAGAAAAATATATGCATGCGTTTCTTTATTTCATTAATTAATGAATAAAACAGTAAGAAGTAATGACTGAAGAGCATTTTAGAAGCTAATGTATATATATGATTGCTGGATTTGATATGGAGCAGGTTAATATCCACCTGGGACATAAAAGGATATGACCACTGAACAGCAATTATTTCTCTAACAGCCAAAGTCCAACAGCATGGAATTTACTAAATGTGGGATCTTTAATCAAGAATAAACATTTTTGCTTGTTTTGAGCTATTTTTTGGTTTCCGTGTATATTTTTTTTAACCCATGGGTCATATCAGGGGTGGAAGCATGGGAGAACTGGGTAGATGTCAATCAAAGGATACCTTCCAGTTAGAAGATGAATAAATTCTGGCAGTATAATGTACAACATGTGGTCTTAGTTAACAAGATTGTATTGTATATGTTAAACTGCTAAAAAAGTAGATTTTAAATGTTCCCACCTTAAAAAAGAAATGGTAATTATGTGATGATAGAAGTGTTAGTTAAGGCTCCAATGGTAATCACATGGAAACACAAGTATATCAAATCAACATGTACACCATAAATGTACATACTGTTACATATCAAATATATATGAATAAAGATGAAAAATATAAAGCTAACAGTGAACTTCACAAAAACAACATACACCTAGAACTCACATATAATATCGAATGCTGTATTCCTCATGTAATATTGAAAGCATAGAACAAGGAAATACATGAGTCCACATGTTTGCCTTATTTCTAAAATTTGCATCTTTCTTGACACAGGTAGGGGAGCTAAGTTTCAGAGATAGCACTATTTGAGA
Source organism: Furipterus horrens (assembly GCF_987537825.1). Taxonomy (NCBI): domain Eukaryota; kingdom Metazoa; phylum Chordata; class Mammalia; order Chiroptera; family Furipteridae; genus Furipterus; species Furipterus horrens. Next base: position 155,909,217 of record NW_028327175.1, read on the forward strand.
AGAGGAAAAGCACTATAATTAGAATCTGTATTTCCTGGCTTGAATTTTTGTGTCTTTTTCTAATACATATAATTTAATACTAAACTACTCCTCAATGGAAAATGAAGGTTTGAGTAACTTGGTCCAGAACAGGGTGTAGCAAACTATGGTCCACAGACCAAATGTAACCTAGTGCCTAATTTTGTATAGCCTGCAAATTAAGAATAGTTTTAGCAATTTAAATGGTTGAAAAAAATTAACTCTAATATTTCTTGACATGAAAATTAAAAGAAGTCAAATTTGAGTATCTATTGTGGGTTGAACTGTATCCTTCAAAAGATATTTTGAAGTCCCAACCCCTATCCTATGAATATGACCTTATTTGGAAAGTGTCTTTACAGATGCTATTAATTAGGATGAGATCATACTAAACTGGGGTCAGTGCTTAAGATCAATGACTCATGTCCTTGCAAGGAGGTTATTTGGAAACACAGACTCACAGAGACAGAAGACAGCAACATGAAGATGAGGGTAGAGATAGGAATGATGCAGTTACAGATGAAGGGACACCAAGATTTGCAGGCCAGCACAGAAGCCAGAAGGGAGGCAAGGAGGGGTTCTTACTTAGGGCCTTCTGAAGGAGTTGGATTTTCTGACACTTTGAATTCAGACTCCTAGTCTCCCTAACTGTGAGAGAATACATTTATGTTGTTTTAGGCCACCCAATCTAGGGTATCCATTGAGGCATTTGCAGAAATATAGTGCAATATCCATAAATAAAATCTTATCGGAACCTGGTCAAGCTTGCTCATTTACATATTGTGCAAGGCTATTTTCACACAGCAATGAAAATTTGCCTAATTATGACAGAGACAATCTGGCCTGCAAAGCCAAAAATAGTTACTTTCTGATCCTTTTCAGAACAAGTGTGCAGACCCCCCTGGTTTAGAGTTTAGTTTCATGATTCATCCCTTGGATCTAGGTCTACCTTTCCAGAAGCACATGAGGCACTCAATGGGGAAGAACAAATTCTGTGTTGTATTAGGTATAGAGAGCAAGTTGTGAGGTTAGTGTAGATACACAAATAGTAGAGTATCTCATAATTAACAAGTTTGATGTGTATTTCTTCTGCTACAAAATTACCTCTAGATCAATAAATTGTATATATTCTCTTAGAAATCATCCTGCTTTTATAGTTGTAAATTATTATATGTCATACTAATAAATACACACAAAATATATGCTTCCCTTTGGCTCATATTGGAAATTGTGAAGAAGTGGGACATTTGAATAATGTTGATTAAAACTGACTATAGATGCACAACATAAGCCTGTTTCTAGTTATATACAAGGTCCAAGATCTTGTTTCTTGAGTCATGTCATTTCTAATCATTTCACAGAGACCAGGCAACCACAGCAAAGATTCTGAAATGTAATATCAATTACCTGGACAATGAAATACCACTGGTATTTGCCTAAGGCACTTACTCCAGAACTGACCAACAGTTGCGAATATAGAGATGAGGATACTTCCATGCCTGGGGTTCACCTTGAGCCTGTTTCAAATCGTTCAATGCTCAGTGATTATCCACTACCAGTCAGAGTCCATGTGACATGGGGCAGAGCTCTCAGGTGCTGTTATTGCCATTAGTTTCCTTCCATTAAAACAACTAGCTCATGCAGTAAAATTGTATTGATGAATTTATCCATTAATTTTAAGAGAAACCATGTTCTTGAAAGGGAGTAATATGGAAAGAAAAATAGGCCTCTAAAATCAGACTACTATTTTGAGTTAATTCTCCATGAATGTGGCATTTCTACATGTCCAGGTATTAACAGACAATATGCTCTAGAATGATCTTTTCAGGGACATTTATAGAGACATGTAACTCTGGAAAGATAGGAGTAGGGAATTATGAACAACATTTATGTGCATTCTTCAATAAGCAAGATAAAGACAGCGACTTCCTCTAGTGAAATGTAGAGACATCCCTCTCTTGGAGACACGTGCTTATATTCCAGGGCAATAAAAACAATCTCTTTTTCTCTGGAAAAGAGGATGGGCAGGTGTGGAATGGTTTGTTTGTAGTCCCTATGTAAGGTCAGAGTTTACAAAACTTGAGGTTCCTCTCCTGTAACTCTCCTTAATGTGTGTTTAGTTCCAACTAGGCCTTCACAATTACACACTATAGGAATTGGGGCTCAGGAAACCGGGACTCTCGTATTCCTCTCTCTGCCTCCTTACTCAGAGGTCTCCTGTTTTATATGTAAGTACACAATTTGTGGTAGGCTGATTTGACAGATTATAAATAATGTAGGATTTTGGACCTCTCAGAGTGCCTTGTTTTATTTAAAAATTTATATTTTCTGATTAAAAACATAATATATGCTCACATGTGCACTGAAGAAAATTTGGAAGCTTAAAAATACACAAATGTATCCCTTGCTGGTGTGGCTCAGTGGATTGAGTGCCAGCCTGTGAACCAAAAGGTCGCTGGTTTGATCCCCAGTCAGGGCACATGCCTGGGTTGTGGGCCAGGTCCCCAGCTGGGTGCGTGTGAGAGGCAACCAATTGATGTATTGCTCACACATTGATGCTTCTCTCCCTCTCTTTCTCCCTCCCTTCCCCTCTTTCTAAAAGTAAATAAATAAAAACTTTAAAAATATACAAATGTAAAATAAAAAATGACTCCAAACCTTTTTTCTTTTTCTATTATGTAGATTTTGTTACAGAATTTAATCACCATAAGTGTCACAACAGCTTATCATGAAGTCTCTTATTTAAATAGGTTCATTAGTTATCAAACATACTGCTGCTTAATATTTCTGTTCATTTCTCACTTGTCTGGATATAATATTTAGAGGAGTGTTTGTTAATTTAAAAATATTGTCTGTACATTCCAATGTCATATTTGTAGGTTATAGTATCCTAGATCACACTTCTCTTCCCTTGAAAACATTACTAGCATAATTTTAGTGTCCTAAAGAAAAATGGTGTGCAGAAGTCGATGCTCATGCTGACAAAGGATTATTTCTTTTTCTTTGTCCTCTAGGATTTTAATTAGGTTAGATCTCATTGGTAATAATTCTGTAAACTTATCCATAGACGTCGTGAAACTTTTCAATATTTTGATTAATTTTTCCCTGGAAGTTTAATTATATGCATAATTTTCTTTTTTCCATTCTCTTCCTCAGAAACACAAATTAAGAAATATTGATGTGCAAGCATCACATTTAATACCTATCATTTTTTCTTGTCTAATAATATAATCATTCCCAAAACATTCTCTTCACTTCATAAAAATCTACTCTTCCACCTTTGTTATTGCTTTCAGCATTATTTCTTCTCTTTAACCTGCTTCCCATGTGAAACATTTCTGTGATAATTCTTCATCCTATCTTCTTTCCCTGAACACTGTCAAGTCTTGTCCCACTTCCTTATGTTGCCTTGAGCTCTTTTCTTCAGTAATGAAAGATGTGTCTCTTAATTGAACAACTTGATGTGTGGTGATATATTTAGTCACATGTTTAACTTGCTTAGCTTAGTGTCAACTTTTGGGGAGGGGGAAGGAGCCATTGATCATTCTGCACCTGGCTTATCTTCCCAGATTCTCTCATCTTTGTTCCTTTAGCATATTATTCCATGATGCCAAGTGAGGTTCAGAAAGGATCCATTATCAGCTAGGACTGCTGTCCCTACTGTGGCAACAAAAAAATGGTTTGATTTACTTCAAACCTACATCACCTTTTTTGAAAACCTGGGGTTCACAGTTAAAATAAATGGTCTTTGACAGTGGTATTTGAGTTCAGTAGTCCAGAGTATTTATTCTTCATGTCTTCCCACATTGAGACAACATAAATTTCATTTGATAACACTTGTAGTTTAGGCTTAGAGGTGACATTTACAGTCCTATTTCATTTTCTCTTTGTTTTCTGGAGGTAATTTTCAGGGAAAAAGAAAATTAAGTCCCTTTCTGTCATCTTAGAACCATTTATTTTAATTGTATACTCCAAAGAGCAATTTTTCATAGTCTAATGATTTTCCATTAATTACCTTTAATTTCCCTAGTACATAATCATCTGAAAATAATGAAACATTTGGCATCCCTTTTACAAAGTTATACTACATAGTGACTCCAAGATGCATACAAAATGATTAATGTTTTATATTCAATTTATGATGCAGTTTCCAGGAATTCTTAACAACTAAAATGGTGGTCTGCCTACAAGTATATTTGTACATCAAAGCTTCTCTATTATTAATCCAATGGAACTTTCAATTTGTGTTTGTCTATTCTTGTCTAGAAAATGTCTTCCTCACAAAGAGTCCACTTTATAATTATATATATTCAATTATTGTAATTAGAGGTGTAGCATTTATAATTCTTACTTTGTGCAGAATCAGTATAATAGCATTCTGACATTTACTGTCTAAACTTATAGCTCTTGAAAGTGTCTTGATTTACATTGTGCACTATGACCCAATGATTTCACTGTGAGAGAAAAAAGATAAAAGCTTTTCGTTTTTAAACTGGAGATGCATAAATGGATAGAGACCTTTGAAAATATGACACAGCATTGTTCTTTCCTAGTGATTCTGAGATCCTTCACAAATTAAAAATTACAATGTCTGATTCACAGTGCTTTCATTTGTATTTCAGTAGCCCACTTAACATGATATAGGATGGTTACATTTTCTATAAAAGTCACTCCATTATCAAAGCTGTTAAAACATTCACTGGCAGTTGTAATTTAATTGTTTGAATAAAGTGAATTTTGTTCAATCATTTTTTTCTTTAATGAGTTCTGAGTTTTTGTCTGCTTTTTATTTATATGTCTCTCAATGTGTTTGTATTATCTTTTAAATATAGCATTTCCAGCCAATGTTAGCTGTAAACATAACTTACTTTTTTCCAATACATTATCTTATAAAGAAATTTACTTATAGATTAGACCATCTAAAATTCTTTTTCTTTTCTTTTTTCTATTACAGTTGTCCCATTTTTTCCCCATTGCTGCCCCCAGCCCCATACACCTCTTCTCCCATAGTCAATCCCCACCTAATTGTCCATGTCCATGGGTCATTTATACATGTTCCTTGACTAAACCCTTCCTCTTATTAACTCCCTTCTCTCCCTCCCTCCTTCCCCCTTGTCACTGTTAGTCTGCTCCTTGTTTACATGTCTCTGGTTCAATTTTGCTCATTTGTTTGTGTTGTTCATTAGTTTCCTGTATTAGGTGATATCATACGGTATTTGTCTTTTGCTGCCTAGTTTATTTCGCTAAGCATAATTCTCTCTAGTTCCATTCGTGCTATTGCAAATAATAGAAGTTCCTTCTTTCTCTCTGCTACACAGTATTCCACTGTGTAAATGTACCACAGTTTTTTGATCCACTCATCTACAGATGGGAACTTAGGTTTTTTCCAGCACTTGGCTATTGTAAATAGCACTGTTGTGAACATAGGAGTTCTTAGATTCTTTCGAATTGGTGTTTCGGGATTCTTCAGGTATAATCCTAGCAATGAAATTGTTGGTTCAAAAGGCAGTTCCGCTTCCAGTTTTTTTGGGAAATTTCATACTGTTTTCCATAGTGGCGGCACCAGTCTGCATTCCCATTAATAGTGCACTAGGCATCCTTTTTCTCCACATCCTCGCCAGCACCTGTTGTTTGTTGATTTGTTGATGATGGCCATTCTGACTGGTGTAAAGTGGTATTTCATTGTGGTTTTTATTTGCATCTCTCTGATGGTTAGTGATGTTGAGCATTCTTTCATATGCCTATGGACCTTCTGTATGTCCTCTTCGGAGAAGTGTTTGTTTAGGTCCTTTGCCTATTTTTTAATTAGGTTGTCTGTCTTCTTGGTGTTGAGACATTTAAGTTCTTTATATATTTTGGAGATCAATACATTGTCTGAGGTATCATTGGCAAATATGTTTTCCCATATGGTTTAGTTCCCTTTTTATCTTGCTGATGTTTTCTTTTGTTGAGCAGAAACTCTTTAGTCTGGTGTAATCCCATTTGTTTACTCTTTCCTTTATTGCCCCTTGCCATAGGAGACGTATCAGTGAAAATATTGCTGTGTGGGATAACTGAAAATTTCCTGCCTATGTTTTCCTCTATGGCTTTTATGGTGTCATGGCTTACATTTAAATCTTTGATCCATCTTGAGTTTATTCTGGTGTATGGTGTAAGTTGTTGGTCTATTTTCATTTTTTTGCACTTCCTTGTCAGTTCTCCCAGCACCATTTGTTGAAGAGGCTCTTTTCACACCATTTTATGCTCCTTTCCCCTTTATCAAATATTAGTTGACCATATAGACCTGGGTTTATTTCTGGGATCTCTATTCTGTTCCATTTATCTATATGTCTGTTCTTATGCCAGTACCAGACTGTTTTGATTACAGTGGTCTTGCAGTATAGCCTGATATCAGGTATTGTGATTCCTCCTACTGTTTTCTTCTTCCTCAAAATTGCTGTGGCTATTGAGGGCATTTTATGGTTCCATGTAAATTTTTGAAGTATTTGTTCTAGGTCTGTGAAATATGTCATTGGTATTTTCATAGTGATTGCATTGAATCTATAAATTGCTTTGGGTAGTATGGCCATTTTGATGATGTTGATTCTCCCCATCCATGAACATGGTATATGCTTCCATTTATTTGTATCTTCCTTAATTTCTTTCTTCAGTGTTCCGTAGTTTTCCAAGTACAGATCTTTTACCTCCTTGGTTAAGTTTATTCCTAGGTACTTTATTTTTCTTGTTGCTACAGTAAGTGGAACTTTTTTTCTAATTTTTATCTGACATTTTATTGATAGTGTATAGAAATGCCTTCAATTTTTGAATATTGACTTTATACCCTGCTATTTTGCCAAATTCACTTACTATGTTGAGTGGGTTTTTTATGGAGTCTATAGGGTTTTCTATGTATTATCATGTCATCTGCAAATAATGACAATTTTACTTCCTCTTTTCCAATTTGGATGCCTTTTATTTCTTTTTCTTGTCTGATTGCTGTGGCTAGAACTTTCAAGACTATGTTGAATAGGAATGCAGAGAGTGGACATCCTTGTCTTGTTCCTGATCTCAGGGGGAATGCTTTCAGTTTTTGCCCATTGAGTATGATGTTTGCTTCAGGTTTCTCATATATGACCTTTATTGTGTTGAGGTATGCTCCCTCTATTCCCATTTTTCTGAGTGTTTTCTTCATAAATGAATGTAGTACTTTATCAAATGCTTTTTCAGCATCTATTGATATGATCATGTGATTTTTATCTTTCATTTTGTTTATGTGGTGTATTATGTTTATTGATTTGCAAATATTAAATCATCCTTGCATTCCTGGGATGAATCCCACTTGATCTTTCAAATGTGTTGCTGGATCTGGTTTACCAATATTTTGTTGAGGATTTTGGTATGCATGTTCATCAGTGATATTGACCTGTAGTGTTCTTTCTTTGTTGTGTCTTGACCTGGTTTTGGAATTTGGGTAATATGACTTCATAGAAAGAGTTTGGGAGTCTTCCCTCTTCTTGGATTTTTTGGAATAGTTTGAGAAGGTTAGGAGTTAGTTCTTTCATAAATGTTTTGTAAAATTTGCCTGTGAAGCCATCTGGTTCAAGGCTTTTGTGTGCCACTTTTTTTTATTACTGCTTCAACTTCAGTAGTTATTATCCATCTGTTCAGGCTTTCTGCTTCTTCTTGATTCAGTTTTGGAAGATTATATGTTTCTAGAAATTTATCCATTTCATCTAGGTTGTCAAATTTCTGGTGATACAGTTGTTCATAGTAATTTCTTACAATCCTTTGTATTTCTGTGGTATCATTTGTGATTTCTTTCATTTCTGATTTTATTTATTTGGGTCCTCTCTCTTTTTTTCTTGATGAGCCTCGTTAAAGGCTTGTCGATTTTGTTCATCTATTCAAGAACCAGCTCCTACTTTTGTTGATCTTTTGATTGCTTGTTTTTTCTCTATGTCATTTAATTCTGCTCTGATCTTGATGATTTCCTTCCTTCTACTCACTCTGGGCTTTGTTTGTTGTTATTTCTTTAGTTCTTATAGCTGTAGGGTTAGATTATTTATTGAGATTTTTCTATCCTTTTTAGGTAGGCCTGTATTGCCATGAACTTTCCTCTCAGGACTGCTTTTGCTGTATCCCACAGGTATTGTGTTGTGTGTTCATTATCATTTGTTTTCAGAAACTTTTTGATTTCTTTCTTGATGTCACTGCTAACCCATTCATTATTTAATAGCACGTTATTTGTTCTCCATGAGTTTGAATATTTTTAGTTTTTTCTTTGAGGTTTATTTCCAATTTCAAACCATTATAACCTGAGAAGATGTTTGATATAATTTCAATTTTCTTGAATTTGTTGAGGTTTGTTTTGTGTCCTATCATGTGGTCTAGCTTTTAAAATATTCCATGTGCACTTGAAAAGAATGTATATTTTGCTTCTTTGGAGTGAAAAGTTATTATATATCAACTAAGTCCATGTGACCTAGAGTGTTGTTCAATGCCTCAGTATCCTTGGTGTTTCTTTGCTTCAAAGATCTGTCCATTGTTAACCATTGATTGTTAAAGTCCCCTACTATGAGTGTGTTGCTGTCAATATCTTTCTTGAAGTTCTTCAAGATTTTCCTTTTATATTTGCATGCTCCTATGTTGGGTGCATATATGTTTGTGAGGGTTTTATATTCTTAATGGATTGTTCCCTTAAGTATTATGAAATGTCCTCCTTTGTCTATTTTTATGGCCTTTGATGTGAAATCTGTTTTGTCAGATATAAGTATTGCTACCCCAGCTTTTTTTTCATGTCTGTTTTCTTTAAATATTTTTTCCATCCTTCACTTTCAGTCTGTGTAGATCTTTTGTTCTAATGTGTGTCTCTTGTAGACAGCATATATGTAGGTCAGGCTTTCTAATCCATTCAGCTACCCTATGTCTTTTGATTGGTGCATTTAATCCATTTATATTTAAGGTTATTATTGATAGGTACTTATTCATTTTCATTTTCCCCCTTTATACCTGTGTTACTCTCTGTTTCTTCATCATCTTAAAGCAGACCCTTTAGCATCTCTTGCAGTGCCAGTTTAGTGGAGATGTATGCTTTTAGCCTTCTTTTTGTCTTGGAAACTCCTTATTTCACCTTTCATTTTGAATGAGAGTCTTGCTGGGTAGAGTAGTTTTGGTTGTTGGCCTTTGTTTCTCATTCCTTGAAATACTTTTTGCCATTACCTTCTGGCTTGTAGTATTTCTGTTGAGAAATCGAATGATAAACATATCCAAGCTCCCTTGTATGTTATTAGTTGTTTCTCTCTTGCTGCTTTTATGATACTCTCTTTGTCTTTGAATGTTGCCATTTTAATTATGATGTTTCTTGGATTGGGCCTGCTTGGGTTCATATTCATTGGGACCCTCTGTGTTTCCTGGGCTTGCATGACTTTTTCCCTCATCAAGTTAGGGAAGTTTTCTGTGATTAGTTTGTCAAACAGGTTTTGTATCCCTTGCTCCTCTTTTTATCCTTCTGGTTTTCCTACGATATAAATATTATTATGTTTCTTGTTGTCCTGCAGCTCTCTTAAAACCTCTTCATTTTTTTAAAAGTCTTTTTATTGTTTTGTTGCACTGTCTGGGAACTTTTGTCGATGTTGTCCTTCAGCTCACTGATCCGATCTTCTGTTTCCTCTAGCCTGCTTTTAGTTCCTTCTACTGTGTTCTTCAATTCATAAATTGTATTCTTCATTTCCTCCTGGTTCTTACTGATAGTTTCTATGTCCTTTTTAATGCTGGTGTATTCTCAGTAAGTTCCTTATAGTTTCCTTGGAGTTCTTTATAGTTTTCTTTGAGCTCACTGAGCTCATTGAGCTTCTCTATAATCCATATTTTGAATTCCATTTTTGGTAGTTTGCTTTCCTCTATTTCATTTAGTACTTTTTCTGGAGATTCGTCCTTTCCTTTTGATATGGGGTTGTTTCTCTGTCTCCTCATTTTTGTGACTCTTCTTATTTGTTGCTGCTTCTTAGACTGATCTGCACTTCCTGGATCTGTCCCTGGTGGCATCAGATTGTGTACTAGCCTGGGCCTAGGCAGCCTATTGAAGACTACCAGAGATCTACTGCCTTTGTCTGTCTCCTTTAGTCTTAATCTATTCAATCTGTGATCAGCTGTCAGGCTTAAGCACCAAGGGTGGAGCAGATTAATTCCTGTGGGTGGGCTATTGCTTTTCATCAGGCTGACACCACTTGGAGGGGAGTGGTCTGCCTGCATTATAAGAAATGAGTCAGCACTGGGACACAGTCGGCTACTCCTTCAGTTCTCTCCTTAAAGCCACTGCCCCATATTACCCTTAACTGTCTCTAGTCCTCTATGCCCTTCCTCTGCTTGGACCCAGGGTAAGTGGGTGCCAAAACACTTTCATGCATGATCCCTTTAAGACTTCTTTGTCTCTGGCTGTTTCTGTCAGGCCAGCAAAACAAACAAACAAACAAAAAACAACAACCCTGTGGCCTTTCACTCTTTATAGCTGGATGCTATCCTACTTTATGCTTTGTTGCTCTAGGCTGGTAAGCCCAGCTGGGGGTTTAGACCCAACCCTTCTCAGGGGGAACCCCCAGCTGCTGAGATGCTTCTCAGTCCATTCAGCTGCCACCTGTGGGAGCCCAGCCAGCCTTTTCATGTTTCTGTACTTCCTACCAGTCACATTGTGATGAAAGGACCTTTTCTGTCTCTCTGTGGTTTTAAGCTTCTTTCCAGCTAGTGTTCAGTTGGTTATTCCAGATGACTTTTTCACAATTAAATTGTAATTCCAGATTGGTCCTGGGAGGAGGTTAGTGTAGCTTCCACTCACTCCTCCACCATCTTGGATCCTCCAAGCTTCTGTAGGTAGCAGACTGTGGCTAAGATTCAAACCTCTGTCTGCAGTCTGGTTCCAGGGTCCAGGTAGTTAGAAATGAGCAGATCAAAGACATTGGGCCAGGTACAGATGGTCAACCAAAATTCTGTCTTTTTTTTTATTTCTTAGAATAATTCCCATGATGAATCTACAGTATTTTGAGTCTATAAGTTTCTACTTTGAATCTAAAACTTTCAAGCAAGAAAAGTCTAGCATTTGTCCTCTAAAAATGTTCATATTTAGAAATGTTTGTATCATTGTTTGCCTTTTATAATGATATTTCAATACATAATTTTATATTTTATGAACTCAAGTAATTGAGGGTAGTCAAACAATGCATCAAATTTCATCTACTTGTATAAGCCATAATGTTAGTCTCAGTGTCTGAAAAAACCACAGGCAGCCTCAATTTAGTTCACTCTAGGAAATATACACTTTATATTGTATTTTCTGCCATAGATGCAACTAGAGACTAACAGAAGGTGTCAAAGCCTCAGGTATGACATCCTCAAGTAATTATTTGGGGAGATGGGTGGAGCATATTCCATAGAAAAAAATTTAATTAAAAATTATTTTACAGATTAGAAAGCCCCTTTGGTTCTGGAGTTTAGGAAATATAAAATTATCAGTATATAATTATGAGAAAATATATCACTAATATATTTATTTGTATCAATTCATCATTTGGGCTTAATTAACATTAATTATGAAAATTTAAAATTGTTCACAAAATTGGAAGAATTTTATACTGAATACCCATATACTTACAAGTAGATTTTATAATTAACATTAATTATACTTGCTTTGTCATATTTATCTTTTATTTTTTTATGTATTTATAAATCTATTTTATATGCTTTAAAATAAATACTGGAAACAGTAAACTTCCATGAAATACTTCTACACACATATCATTAAGGTTTTCAACTTGCTTAAGATTCTTTTTTTTTTCCAAGCTCAATTTTATATACAATGAACAATCTAAATTCCATATATATAATTTGATTAGTTCTGGAAAAGTGCATACACCTGTACTACTCCAAAAATCTATCAAGATCCAGAAACCTACCCGCACCTCACATAGTTTTCTTGCACTCTTTTTCAGTAAATCCCTGCCTCCCACTCCCAAAGATAATGTGTTTTGATTTTTTCAATTATATTAATTTTGTCTAGTTTAGAAATCTATATAAACAGAGTCATATGGAATAAAAAGTTTTCTGTAATCTTTCTTTGGCCTAGAATAATATTTTTGATAGTCATCTATGTTTTTCTTCATACTTAGTACTTGATGAGAAGTATTTTGCGTAATATACCAAAGTCATAAACCATTTACTATTTTTCTTAATGGTTTGTGTTGTTATGTATAAAGTTGAAAGTATATTTGCTCGAGTCTTTTTTGTCAGGTTCTAAAATTACATTTATATTGATGTTCAGTAAATATCTGGAAGTATTTTTTAAGAACCTATCAGAAATTTACCAAAGTGATTGTATAACTTCACACTCTCAAATACAATATATAAAAATTAGTTCTTAGCTCCAACATCTATATATGGCTATCTAAATTTAAATTGATTGAAAATAAATTTTGTTCTGCAGTCACACTAGAGATATTTCAAGTGCTAAACATATGTGTGCCAGTCTCTATGTGTGTCTGTGTTTTAACTTCAAAATCAAATTTTGGATGTCAGAGGTATTATCTAGTAACTAACAAAATTTCACAATAGCAGAAGAGTTGTCAACTACATTTTGATATATCAAGTCTGAATTAGTTTCTAATCTTAAAGTGTTTGCTCTACTGTCCCTCTTTGGATTCCAATATCCAATGCTACTAAGGCAATTCATACATATCCTGCAAGTAAAAAACTGTAAGTTAGAATAAGATTCACAAGTAACATATTATATATTAGGCTTCAGTGATATCTAAAATTGTTACGAAAATAATTGCTACTATTTCATCGAATTTATTTTAGGCTTTTCTCTGCAGGCCAGAAGAGAAATCAGGAGACTCATTAAATGTTTTCTTATATATTTGTGTCTTGTATTTTGACACTGTACAAGAAGACTTTCTTTCTTCCTGGATTGCTCGTGATCTAAGATGTGGGAATTGAGTTAATTTGTTTTGTTTTTCTGTTCTTATATGGAAGGTAGATTTTAGGATCTAATGTACCAAAATGTCAATTCTGTGTTATTTTTGAATAGTGGGCTTAAACAATATTCTCATTCATAGTAACCTGTTATACAAAATATCCTATTATACCATTCTCCTGTGTTTGAGTCAACACAGCACCTTTGGAGGGACTCTAAAAAGCATTGTACACATGCAGTCTAGTAAAAGTGGAAAAGTCCAGAAATGTTAGCAGCCGGATGTCTTAAAGAGTAAGGTCTTTTTTGACAGTTGGTGTTGGAAAAAATCATGGAAAAGTCGCTCAAATATCTGGGGAGGTGTTTGGGAATTGGATCCTGACAACACTGGACATATCATAATATTTGCAGGGATAGAGGCAGGAACAAGTAGCTCATAAAAATGTTTCTCATGTGGATTTATAAGGTAAAATTCAATAATGTTCTTTTATTTTATACATAAAAATGCCCCTGGATTTAATAACCATCATAAGGGGAAGTATTGCATAGGTTTTCACATTTTGATGTAAAATGTGCCACTCATCTGGCTATTATTCAATTCTTGTAAGCTACTTTGTCTACACTTCAGTTTTCTCATCTTTAATACTGCAATCATAACATACACTTCATGGGCCGATGAGAGGATTGTGGCCCTGCAAATACTAATACTAGAGAAATTTACGTCAAAAGACCAGAGCGAGGGAAGTAATTCTACAGTTGGACATTTGTTTTTGGTGAAACAGACCATGTTACACAGGTAAATTCTAATCAGACTTAAGACAGTAAACTGTGACAGTCACCATCTGGGACAAAAATGCAACCTCCAAAATTACACCATTAAATTTTGATGAAGCATTTCATAGTGTAAACTACTTAATTAAGATCTCTTCCTGGACTTCCTCTATATTATCTTCTACCTAAAATAAAATTTAATTCTTATGCTGTGTGTCTATTATTATAGGTATTAGGAAAAAATTCTCAAAATTAGACTAAACTCTGCATAACATATTTTATGTATGCCTATTGATTATATCCTGTTTTATATTAACATAAGAGAAAAATATGATGTTCTTTGATAAGGTCAAAATGAACTAACTTTATACCAGGTCCCTTATATTATTATAGTACCACATACCATGTTTAGGTGAATAATATATAGCCTTCCTCCACAATTCAATAGTGGTAAAAAAAAATTACTTGCCAGATAATTTTGTAGTTCAGTTAATTCAGTTTTTACTCACTGGGATTGTGTAATCAACTATCCCATCTAAGAGTCTCCTTCTGTCTATTTAACATTCCCAGTATTCCAGTATTTAAAGCATATTAACTAATCCCATGCACAAAAGAAGTGAAACTTCTCCTTCATTTTTGTGTTCTGTTTTTAATTTTTCATAAATTTTAATATTTAACATTTGTTATTTAGATTGATCTGCTAGTCCTTCTTTAAAAATTTACAGAGAACCAACAGTTCTATTCAAATGTATTCAGAGATGAACTGGAAATACTGAACAAACTTGTGATCACAATTTTTATCCTTTGGTTTCTTTTAGAAGTTTTACAGTTTGACCGTGCATATCAAGATTATTATCTATTTTCATTAATTTTTGCACTTATTTTAAGATAAAAAACTAAGATTATTTTTTCTGTGTATGGTTATCCAATTATCCCATAACCATATTTATGTTAACTTTATCTTTTCACTAAATTTCTTTGACATCTTCTAAAAAAATATCAATTGAAGAGAAATGTAAAGGTTAACTTACGGATTTTTTTACATCTTTTTTTACACTAAGACAATGTTCTCTTGATTATGGCCTCCTTATACTAACTTTCAAAGTATATCTAAAGTGTGATAGTGAGTCCTTCACATTTGTGCTTCCTTTCCTAACTTCCTTTGTTTAATCTTGGTCATTTTCTTTTTATTTTAGTATATTTTATTGATTATGCTGTTACAGTTGTCCCAATTTTTTTCCCTTTGCCCTTCTCCACCCAGTACCCCCCCATCTCTTCAGTAAACCCTCCTGCCTTAGTTCATGTCCATGGGTTGTGCATATAAGTTCTTTGGCTTCACCCTTTCCTATACTACTCTTAACATCTGCCTGTCTATTTTGTTCCTTCTAGTTGTGCTTCTTGTTCTCTGCACAATTTTCCCTTTTTTCCCCATTTCTTCTCCCAGCTGATAACCCTCCAAATGCTCTCTACACCTCTGATTCTGTTTCTCTTCTGGTTGTTTGCTTAGTTTTTTTTATTTTTTATTATTTTTTTATTTTTTATATTCAGTTGTTGATATTTGTGAGTTTGTTGTCATTTTAATGTTCATAGTTTTGCTCTTCTTTTTCTTAAGTAAGTTCCTTTAACATTTCATATAATAATGGCTTGATGATGATGAACTTCTTTAGCTTTACCTTGCCTGGGAAATACTTTATCTTCTCTTCCATTCTTAATGATAGCTTTGCTGGATAGAGTAATATTGGTTGTAGGTCCTTGCTTTTCATCACTTCTAATATTTTTGCCAGTCCTTCTTGCCTACAAAGTTTATTTTCAAAAATCAGCCGAGAGACTTATGGGAACTCCTTTGTAGGTAACTCTGATTTTCTCTTACTGCTTTCAAGATTCTCTCTTTATCTTCAAACTTTGGCATTTTAATGATGATGTGTCTGGGTGAGATTCTCTTTGGGTCCAACTTGTTTGGGACTCTGTGCTTTTTGGACTTGTATGACTATTTCCTTCACCAAATTAGGGAAGTTTCCTTGCATTAATTTTACAAAAATGTTTTCAATTTCTTGCTCTTCCTCTTCTCTTTATGGCACCCCTATGATTCAGATGTTAGTACATTTAAAGTTTTCCCAGAGTTTCCAAAGCCTCTCCTCATTTTTTTCAATTCCTGTTTCTTCTTTCTGTTCTGGGTGAATGTTTATGTCTTTTTGTTGTTGTTGTTCCAAGTCATTGATTTAAATCTTGGCTTCCTTCTCATTACTCTTGGTTCCCTGTATATTTTTCCATGCTTCAGTTTGTATAATCTTCACTTCTTCCTTTATTTTGTGGTTATACTCAATTATTTTTCTGAGCATGCTGATTACCAGTGTTTTAAACTCTGCATCTGACATATTGGTTATCTCCATTTTATTTAGTTATTTTTTCAGGGATTTTGTTCTGTTCTCTCATTTGGGCCACATTTTTTTTTTTTTTTGACTCCTCAATTTGGCAGCCTCTCTGTGTTTGTTTCTGTAGAGCTGCTTTGACTCCATGTCTTGGTAGTATGGCCCAGTGTAGTAGGTGTCCTATCGGGTCCTGTGGCACAGCCTTCCTTATCACCAAGCTAGGTACTCAAGGTGTACCCTTCATGTAGACCGAGTATACCCTCCTCTTATAGTTGAGCCTTGGTTGCTGGAGGCAGATCAATGGGTATGATTTACCCAGGCCAGTCAAGTGAAAGTTCTGGCTGTGCACACTAACCACCAATCTCCACACTCTGTCGAGGATCAACTGTGCAGTAGCAGTGTCGTGGTGCTCTGATGTGGTCTGTACCTGCCCACTGGGTGTGCTGGCCCTGGGATTTCCTGGGAGATACAGGCCAAGGTCAGCCCCCACTTGTGTTTTGCCTGAGGCACCCTGCCTGAACTATAAAGCAATTTGAGATGGCTGCTACTTGTGCTGGGCTTGGAGATTCCCAGGAGAATCCAAACTGTGAATCTAGAATGGCTGCTGCTATTGCTGGGTTTGGGGCTCGCTGAGGTCAGCTGTTGCTTATTTGAGAAGATTGAGGAAGTTGTGGTTCATGAGCCAAGACCAACCATTCACATGGAAAAGCAGCTTGGATGGGCCTGTGAATTTAAGCTGTCTGCTGATACTGACAGGTCTGGAGATCACTGAGGCCAGCTATTGCTTGTTTGAAAGAATTTAGTAAGTTTGCAGCAGGAGCCATGAGCAGTTATTCATATGGAAAAGCAGCTTGGGTGGGCCTATAAGTTGGGTGTGGCAGAGTCTCTGGGGATCTCCAAGGCAAGTCAAACAGTGTTAGCCAGGTTGATGGCATCTCAATTATGGCACCAGCTTGTTGGTTTTGTGTGTGTGTGTGGGGGGGGGGTTAGAAAAGAAGAAATGGCCTCTACTGGCCTTGATGTCAGACACTTCAGTTTCTCCTTGTGTACCACTGGTGCCTTTCAAGCTGCTAACTTGGTGCTGGAGCTCAGAGGGAGTGAGTCTGTTGTGGGTTCATTAGATGAACTGCTTGGGGCTTCAGCAGTTTCTTCCACTGACTCAATCCCTGCTGGTTTTTGCACCCAGAAGTTTCGGGGACTTATCTTCCTGGCACTGGAACCCTAGGCTGAGGGGCCTGGTGTGGGGCTGGACTCCACGCTCCTGAGATATCCCTCCTGAATTTTTATCCACCACACATAGGTGAGAGACCAGACTATTTTGTGTCTGTGCCCCTCCTACCCGTCTTGATGGATGTGGTTTAATTTTGTAGTAGCCAGACTTCCAATCAACTCAATTTCTGATGGTTCTGGCTGATTGTTGTTCCATATTTTAGTTGTAATTTTGATGTGGTTATGTGAAGAGGCAAACCACATCTGCCTATGCTACCATCTTGGCAATCTCTGTGGTCACTTTCATTTCCATATAAATTTTTTTATTAACTTTTCATTTTCAATAAGAAAACCCCTGCTTGTTAGGATTATTATGCCATAGGTCAACTAGGTATTTTGTTTAAAATATTTACTTCTTATTATATCGTCGGCGGCGGCGGCGGCAGCCGTCCGTCTCGAGAGACGATGGTGTAGCTTCTTAAGAGTCTATCTGCACCGCCGAGAATGGCTGTGCAGTCCGACTCGGGAGTGACACGGTATCTGTCTCCTCCCGTGTTGAATCGACATCTTGCGATGACGCTGGAGTGTCCTCTCCAGTGAAGCTGAAGCTACAGAGCCTGGGCAGGGTGATACGGAGGGTCTCCTGTTGCCCATGCAGCAGACACCCCCCCTCTCTTCGCAGCTGAAGGGTCCAAGGGAAAGACGGAGTCAATACAGCTTGGCTTCAGGTGCGCCGCAGGAGTTGCCGGTGTTGACTACAACGTCAAACCGCCTTAGGGACTCCGGCTCCGGATTTTCTGTCGGGGTTTACTCCCTTAGCCTTTCCCCTGAAGAGGTATGCCGCAAGGCAGCGGAGGTTTTTTGGAGTCAGAGTTTTCCTTCTCTGATGTGCCCTGACTGGAAGATCGAACCAGCGACACTTAGCTCGCAGGCCGACGCTCAATCCACTGAGCCAAACCAGCCAGGGCTGTTCTTATTATATAAATTATTATGAAATAGCTTCTTCGTCTCTCGAGACGGACGGCTGCCAACGACAACGATTATGAAATAAATAAGGCCAAGGGAAATTAGCTATTCTAGGAAATATAAACAGCTATTTTAGAAAGTCAAAATCCAAGTAAGAAGTAAACAATATGTAATATTATTTGGAATAAATTAATTGAAGAGAAAGATTATGGAGACTATTATGCTAAGTGAGATAAGCCATAGGGTGAAAGACAATACCATATTATTTCACTTATAAGTAAAATCTAATGGACAAAATAAACTAACAAGGAAAATAGAGGCATAGAAACATGGAACAGACTGACATTTGTAAGAGAGGAAGGAGGAGGTCAGGACTGGTTGAAAGAAGGTGAAGTGATTAGTCAAAGAACTTATATGAATGACTCATAGACATGGACAATGATGTGGGGATTGACTAGGTGGAGGATGATAAAAGGGGAAAATTGGGACAACTGTCATTTATAAACAATAAAATATTTAAATTAAAAAAATTTATTGACTCTATAGATCATTTGAGGTATATACCATCTTAATTTATAGAGTTTTCCTATATTAACAAAAAAGTCTCATTTTAAGCCAGATATTTAAAATATTTTCTTAGCAATGTTTTAGAGACTTTAGTGTATAACAAGTTTTGCATGCTCTTCGTTGTATTTATTGGTATTTTATTCTTTTTAATGCTACTTTAATTGATTCATTTTATTAATATTATTTCTGGATTGATCATAAAAAATGATTGATTTAAAAATAAATATTTAATCCTTCAACCTTGTTAAGGGTTTATTAATTCTGATAGTTATTTTGTGGAATCCTTAGGATTTTCTACATAAAGACACATGTAGTCTATGATTAAAGGAGATTTTCTTGTTTCTTTCTTATCCAGATTCCTCAACTTCTTTCTGGAGTTATTGCACTGACCCAACAAAATGCTGAAAATAATTAGTGAATACAGAAATATTTGTCATGTTCTAAGTGTAGAGGGAAGTAGTTCCATCTTTCATCAATAAGCATCATGTTAAGTGTATGGTTTCCATATATGTTCTTATCATATTAAAAAAGTTTCCTTCAATTCCTAATTTTTGTGAGTGGACGTTGGATTTTTTCAAATGCTTCTTTTTATTTTACTGAGATGATCATGTTGGTTTATTCTTTAGTAACACTGTTAATGTGTTGTATTACATAAATTGTTTTTTGGATGTGGAGCCCAGCTGGCATTCTGGCAATATATCTTGATCATGGTTGTGTAATCCCTCCCTCTTTTTTTTCTGAAATGGATTTCCTTTTATTCTGTTTCATGAGGCTGTTGGTCTATATTTACTGGCTTTGTTATCAGGGTAATGCTGACTTCATAGTATGAGTTGGGAAATGTTCCCTAGGCCTTTATTTTCTGAAAGAGTTTGTGGGGGATCAATACTACTTGTTCTTAAATATTTGATAGAGGTGATCAGTCACATCATTTGGAAAGGACTTTATATATTGGAAATTATTTATTTATAGATTCAGTGCATTCAGTTTTAATATGTCTATTAAAATTCTCTAATTCTTCTTGAGTTTTTATGCTAATTTGTGCTTTTTCTTGAGCCTTTTATAATAATTTGTGTCTTTCCTGGACTTTTCCCATTTTGTTTTGGTTGTGATATTTGTTGGCAAAATATTGTTCATAATATTATTTTATAATCCCTTTAATTTTTGTAGGGTTGTTTGTGGTGCCCGCCCCCATGTAACTCTCGATGTTGGTAATTTGCATAAATTTTAAGCAGAAATGTTATCTTTATTATTCAATAATTTTCTACTGCTTTATATAAACACATTAATATTTTTTGTATATATTGACCCTGTACCCTGAGACGTTACACACTTACATGTTAGTTCTGGTAGATTTCGATGTTAATCTTTTATTTATTTAATTTATTTTAATTTTTGGCCCTATTACAGATGTATCCATTTCCCCCCTTTTGTATACCTTCTCCCAGCCCATGTACCCCATTCCCTCTGGCCATCTCCTATGTATTATCTGTGTCTATGGATTATGCACATATGTTCTTTGCCTAATCCTTTTCACTTCTTTCATCCAGCCCTCCAGCCCTCATCAACTGAGTGGAAATGCAGCCCACAAAATGGGAGAAACTATTTGTAGATCACATATCTGATAAATAATTAATATCACAAATATATAAGGAACTCCTACAACTCAACAACATGAAAGGAAATAATTTTTTTGTAAATGGTCAAAATACTTGCATAGATATTCCAAAGATATACAAATGGCCAATGAGCAATGGCAAGCTATTCAACATCACTAATCATTAGGGAAATGAAAATCAAATCCCCAGTGAGATACCACTTCACAGGCATTAGGATGGCTATTATAAAATAAGCAAACAAAAATAAAACAAAACAGGAAATAAACACTGAATTCAAACCCTTGTGCATTGTTGTTAGAAAAGTAAAATGGTGCAGTCACTATGGCAGTTCCTGAACAAATAAAAAAATAACATTACCGTATCATTCAACTATTGCTCTTCTTGATATATACCTGAAAGTATGAAAAGGAAGAACTCAAACAAATATTTGCACACCCATGTTTATAGCAGTGTTATTCACAATAACCAAAGACAAAAATCTGAAATGTCCATTAAATATAAAGTTTTATATATACAAATAACAAAATATTACTCAGTCTTAAAAGGAAAGAAATTCTGACATGTACTGCAACACAGGTGGACATTGAGAACATTATTCTAAATAAAAGAAACCAGGCACTGTTGAACAAATACTGTATGATTCCACTTATACAACTTATATTAGAGTAATCAGATTCATAGTTAAAAGTAGAATGATAGTTGCCAGGGGCTGGAAGAATGAAGGAGGAGGGCATTATTGTTTCATGGGTATGAAATTTCAATTTGGGATTCAGTGATGTTTGCACAGTAATATGAATATACTTAATATTTCTGAACTGTACACTTAAAAATTTAATATGGTATTTTGTTATATGTTTACCACAATAGAAATTCACATAGCTATAATAAATGAGCAAAATGCCAGATATCATCCATTCCCCACCACCTTCTTGAACTCCTCCAACACAAAATTTAAAGAAAAATGTTAAATCGTTATATATATATTTTTCAATAAAAAGTTAAGTATGGAAATTGTGAGAGGATAAAAACCTAAAAATTTTGGGTGAGATTAAATTTTAATGAGACTTCATTTGCCGTTAAGTTTACATTCTTTTCTGTCCTTACTACAAAAAAGGAAAAGATCAAGTTCAGAATCTACTGAAATTTTAATTAGGAAAACCTATCTTTATGGTCCATCACTGTACCCCTTTTTCTATGTTTTTCTAGGAATCCAGAGGTTTAATATATTCCTATAAATCCACCCTCAGCCAGACTACTAGTTTTATTCTTTATTAAATCAACTTGACCTAGACCTTTTTATAGATATTTTCCCTCAGGTTGCTGCCCTTATACTCAAGAATAAATTACCTCATGGGGCAAACTTTACTTCTTAATACACTACAATAATAGAGGAACCAAACTGTGAATTTATATAAGTTAAATACATAATATTCTACACATAAAGCTGTGACTTTATATAAATATTTATAAAATATTTAATGATGATGAAGGGAAGAAAAGAATAGCAGAAAAATTTACTGCTGTGGCTGGGTGTGGTCACTTTCAGAATATACAAGCCCAACCCAATCCTTGTGGCTCTAGGCAAGGGCCAGGTCACCTCATTTTGCTCATTTACACAAATACATACCTTCACGTATTCTAATAATCTCCATCCTGTGGCATTGACCTCCAATGGCTGAAAGACTCCAGGAAAAGAATAAACAAGTGGAGGAATCAGTTTCATAGCACCATGCTTAGAAAACTTATGGCCTCATTATCAATGACTATTATTTGTCAAGGGGAAGCAAACAAGGCCCTGGTGACTTAGTTCTTATATATATGAAACTGATTTTATCTGAGACAGAAAGTTTGAAACAAGGCTATCTTTAACTGATAGTTTTAAGTTCCTTTCAGAAAGATGGAATCTCCAGAGTACAATGAGGACAGTTATAGAAATAAAAGAGACTTCCTTGGTGATCTTCACATGTAAATTTAGTAAATGTATTTCAATATTATCATAAACTAATGTTAAATAAGGATTCATTTTTTAGGGAAAACAAAACCAAAAGAAAAAGAAAGGTGGGGGAGAGAGACTGAGAGGGAGAGAGAGAGAGAGAAAGAGAGAGAGAGAGGGAGAGAGAGAGGGAGAGGGAGGGTGAGAGAGGGAGAGAGAGAGAGAATGTTTTGAGATGTAAAGAATGGTAAGAAAAGACCTTTCTAAGGCAGAGTGGCCCAAGAGGGCCTATTTGAGAATAAGCCATTCCATCTTGAAGGATAGGGTCTGATTCCTTGCCACAGCATCTTTTAGTACAGAAAAGCTCATATTTTATTTGGCATGTGTTGTGTTAGGGTGACCATAGCCAGGATTCCAGCTCCATGTGCATATATTTTCATTTTCTTAGGTCATCCTTACTTAAGAGAATTCTTTAGTGAATAAGTGTTACATAGTTCTGATTGGCCATGTCATCGTCGTCGGCAGCCGTCCGTCTCGAGAGACGATGGTGTAGCTTCTTAAGAGTCTATCTGCACCGCCGAGAATGGCTGTGCAGTCCGACTCGGGAGTGACACGGTATCTGTCTCCTCCTGTGTTGAATCGACATCTTGTGATGACGCTGGAGTGTCCTCTCCAGTGAAGCTGAAGCTACAGAGCCTGGGCAGGGTGATATGGAGGGTCTGCTGTTGCCCATGCAGCAGACCCCCCCTCTCTTCGCAGCTGAAGGGTCCAAGGGAAAGACGGAGTCAATACAGCTTGGCTTCAGGTGCGCCGCAGGAGTTGCCGGTGTTGACTACAATGTCAAACCGCCTTAGGGACTCCGGCTCCGGATTTTCTGTCGGGGTTTACTCCCTTAGCCTTTCCCCTGAAGAGGTATGCCGCAAGGCAGCGGAGGTTTTTTGGAGTCAGAGTTTTCCTTCTCTGATGTGCCCTGACTGGAAGATCGAACCAGCGACACTTAGCTCGCAGGCCGACGCTCAATCCACTGAGCCAAACCAGCCAGGTGATTGGCCATGTACTGCCTTTGTTAACTTCATGTATATATACAAGCCCCTGTTGTTCAGGCGGTGTAGATGATTTTGCCTCGCATGACTCCTGTATTCTCACCTGCTGCTGTAAGACTGAATGTGGATTTGATTCCTGTTCTTGCTGGCTGCTGAGAGAATTGAAATTGAAAGGCAGATCTGACTCCTGTTCTCACCCACTACCATGAGACTAAATTGGTATGAATTTCCTCTCCAACGTCCACTGTTGTTTTTTGGTCTCGCCAAATCCAAAGTAAACCTGCCTGGACCTGGGCTCTTACGTTATTGCTTGTCTCACTGTTTCTACATAATGTTTTGTGAATAATAAACATAGTACAGAGATAAACATGTACAAACACAAATCCCATACTCAAACAGAAGAAAATAAGGAAATGAAACATATTAAAATCCTCCTCAAATAAGAACAAGATACAACGAATTCAGTAAAATAATACACGGTAGGGCAAAAGTAGGTTGTTGTTCATATGGAAAACAATATAATAATTTATAAATAGTAATACAAGAATAAACTCTGTTCTTGCACAAACAACTGCAAACCTACTTTTGGCCCATCCTGTAAATCTGGTACTCTAAAAGCAATTAGAAATATAGCAATTTTCTTAAAAAAAAATAAAAAAAGAAATATAACAATTCTCAAAAAAGTCACAAAATATGGAAAAATCTAGCTAAAATAAATAATTTCCAATTTTCATTTGCACAATTATTCATATTATGTCAAATGTAATTCAAATTATTTTATTGCATGTGATCTATGCGATTTTTTTCTATAATTAAGTAGTAGCTTCCTCAAAAATAAATATTTTTCTATAATTAAGTAGTAGTTTTCTCAAAAGTAAATTTAAGCCTTCATCCTTTATGAAGAAAAATAATGTTTGAAATGTTTAAATGTAAATATTTCTGATATCTACTCAATAAAGTTTTTCTAAAATCTTGAGACCCTATTATTCATGGTGGTAAAATGGAACCTCAGTTCTCAAACTTAATTTGTTTCATAAAACCATTTAAGTGATTTGTTTGAAAACTGAATTTTCTTTGCCTTGGAGAGATGTATGACTGATCATACAGGTATCAGCATGAAAGTGTTGTTGCATCAAGAAACGAGAACTGAAGTTTTGTTAGACAACCAAGACATTTTTTCAATGAACAGTTTGGTCAAGAAATGAATTATTCAAGAACCAACATGTTTGAGAACTGAGATTTGAATGTATTTCATTACATATCATATTCCCTCCCTGATAAATATTCAACTAGGAGTTTGGGGCATTTTTTCATTCACTAAAAATTTAACCAAAACAAAACAATTTATATAAATATCTGAGTAGACAATGGCATTCTCTGTATTGAGACAGAAATCATATTATACAATCCAAGTGCAAAGCAATAATTTCAGTTGGCAGAGGGAGAAAATACAGCTGGCAGTGAGAGATACCACCAATTTTATACTTTCCAGAGCATGTGGTATTTATGTCTGAAAACTAGCTGCAGATATATCCAATGGTACTTGTACAGATGTGGAATGGTTTATAGGCAATTATAATGAAGCAACTCTAGCCAAGTTGCTTAATGGAGTGCTCTGGATTTTATTTTTATTTATCATCATCAAAATGTAATTACTAAGTGACCATTATTATTATTGTTTCAGTTTTCCTGATGATTTGGGACTTTGGGTTGGTTCTACAAACCTAATTCAATTTTGTTTCAGGAACAATGTGTGAATTGATTTCTCACCATTATCCCCTCCCTCCTGCCACTATCCTTAACAAAAAGATGCTTTGTGGCACATTTTAAAAAATTAAATAAAAGATAATGGTTAAAACAAAATCAAGCCTAGAAAACATTCCAATTTCCTTAATAAATTCCCTCACAATTCCCATCAATTCTCATTTACATTCTTTTATGTAATTATCAATGCTCAGAAAATTATATTGTTTGTGTTCACTGTCTCTTCCATCTGTGTTTGGTAGACTTTAAGGAAAAAGTAGAGACAGAGCCGTATTTTTACTGAGACAGAAGACTTACATTTTTTTTATTAAGACCTTTTTGGAACAGTTTAAGACTTACAGCAAAATTGAAGGGAATTTAAAGAGATTTCCCATAAGTCTCCTGCCTCCACACAAGCACATGCATAGCATACCCCCATTGTCAACATTCTTCATCAGAGTGGTATATTTTTTAGAATTAGTTAACCTATATTGACACATCATAATCACCCAAAGTCCAATTTTACATATGGTTCATTCTTGATATTATATAGTCTGTGGGTTTGGACAAATGTATACTGACATTGATGTGTATTAATTATTATGATATCATTAGAGTATTTTCAATACCTTAAAAATCATCTATTTTTTCTGTCTATTCATCACACCCCCAACCTCACCTGACTACCACCGATCTTTTTACTGTCTCCATAGTTTTACCTCATCCATCATGTCATACATTTGGAATCATACAGTATGCAGCCTTCTCGATTACTTAGTTATATACATTTAATGTTTCTTCATGTCTTTTTATGCCTTGATATTTCATTTATTTATAGTGCTGAATAACATTTCAATGTCTGGATTTACCACAATTTATTTACTCATTTAACAACTGAAGGACATTTTAGTTGTCCTTCAGTTGTTAAATGAAGGGCATTCCAGATTGTCTGTTAAAATTTTGGCCCATTTAAAAATCAAGCCATTTGTTATGCTATTGTTAAGTTTTAAGAGTTCTTTGTATAATTTGTGTAGCAATGTTTTGTCATATGTGTTTTTTGCAATTGTCTTCTCCCAGTCCATTACTTGTATTCTCATTCTCTTGAGATTGTCTTTCGTAGAGCAGAAATTTTTAATTTTAATAAAGTCCAGTTTATCAAGTATTTCTTTCACGGATCTAGTCTTTGATGTTGTATCTCAAAAGATATTACCATACTCAAAGTCATCTAGGTTTTCTCCTATGTTTTCTAAGTGTTTTATAGCTTTTCATTTTACATTTAGGTCTATGATTCATTTTGAGTTAATGGTGTTGAAGTGTGTAAGGTCTGTGTCTAATTTCATTGTTTTGAGTGTGGATGTCCAATTGTTCCAGAACCATTTGTTGAAGAGACCATCTTTGCTACATTAAATTGCCTTTGCTCCTTTGTGAAATAGTGTTAGCTGTATTTATGAGGGACTATTTTGGGGCTCTATTCTGTGCTATAGATTTGTTTCTCTGTTCTTTTGCAAATACCACACTAGCTTGTTTTCTGTTGTTTTATAGTTAAGTCTTGTAGTGGGGGTGCATCAGTCTTATACCTTTGTCCTTTTCTTCCAATATTGTGCTGGCTATTTAGGGATGTTTGCCTCTCCATATAAACTTTGAATATATTTGTAGTTATCTACAAAAGAACTTGCTGGGATTTTTATTACAGTTGCATAGATCAAATAGAGAATTGACATCTTGACAATATTGAGTCTTCCTATCACTGAACATAGAATATTTCCCCATTTATTTAGTTTTTTGATTTTGCTAATTAGAACTTTTTAGATTTCCTTTATAGTTCCTATGTATATTTTGTTCAATTTATATGTAAGTATTTCATTTTTGGGGTGTTAATGTGAATGGTATTATGCTTTAAAAAATCTTTTAAGTATAGTTGGTATACAATATTATATTGGTTATATTAGTTTCAGGTGTATAATATAGTAATCTGACAATTTTATACCTTACAATAAGTAATCCCTTCACTAATTTCATTATTATGTTTTTAATGTCAAAATCAAGTTGTTCATTGTCAATATATATGAAAGAAATTGAATCAATATATTAAAATTTTAGCTTGTAACCTTGCTATAATCACTTATCAGTTCCAGGAAATTTGTTTCTTTTTTAATGTGTTTTTAAATATCTTTTAAATTTTATTTTTAAAGTATATTTTATTGAGTATGGTATTACAATAGTCCAAACTATTTTTTCCCTTTTTCTTCCCTCTGCCCAGTACCCCCCCTTCCCTCCAGCAAACCCACCCCCCTTAGTTCATGTCCATGGGTCATGTATATAAGTTCTTTGGCTTCACCCTTTCCGATATTATTCTTAACTTCTCCTTGTCTATTTTGTACCAACCAATTATGCTTCTTAATCCCTGTACCATTTCCCCATTTCTACCCCTCCCACCTCTCAGCTGATAACCCTTCCAATGATCCCCATACTCATGATTCTGTTCCTATTCTGGTTTCTTTAGTTGGATTTTTTTTTTTTTTTTTTTTAGATTCAGTTGTTGATAGTTGTGAGTTTGTTGTCATTTTAGTGTTCATAGTTTTGATCTTCTTCTTCTTAAATAAGTCCCTTTGACATTTCATATAATAATGGCTTGGTGATGATGAGCT
This sequence comes from Furipterus horrens, assembly GCF_987537825.1. Taxonomy (NCBI): domain Eukaryota; kingdom Metazoa; phylum Chordata; class Mammalia; order Chiroptera; family Furipteridae; genus Furipterus; species Furipterus horrens. The sequence continues at coordinate 155,937,037 of NW_028327175.1, forward strand.
CCTTTAGCTTTTCCTTGTCTGGGAAGCACTTTATCTGCCCTTCCATTCCAAATGATAGCTTTCCTGGATAGAGTAATCTTGGTTGTAAGTCCTTGCTTATCATCACCTTGAATACTTCTTGCCAGCCTCTCATTGTCTTCAAAATTTCTTTTGAGAAATCAGCTGATCGTCTTATAGGCACCCCTTTGTATGCAACTCTCTGCTTTCCTCTTGCTGCTTTTAAGATTCCCTCTTTATCTTTAAACTTTGGCATTTTAATTATGATGTGCCTTGGTGTGGTCCCCCTTGGGTCTAGCTTGTTTGAAACTCTCTGTGCTTCCTGGACCTGCATGTCCATTTCCCTTGCCAAATTTTGGGAAGTTTTTCTTCATTATTTTCTCACATAACTTTTCAATTTCTTGCTCTTTCTCTTCTCCTTCTGGCACCCCTATGGTTTGGATGTTGGTATGTTTAAAGTTTTCCCAGAGGTTACTAAGCCTCTTCTCATTTTTTCCACTTCTTGTTTCCTCATTCTATACTGGTTGACTGTTTTTTTCTTCCTTATGTTCAAAATCATTGATTTGAATCCCAGTTTTCTTCCTTTCACCATTGGTTTTGTGTGGATTTTCCTGTTTCATTTAAGATAGCCTTCACTTCTTCTCTTATGTGTTTGCCATACTTAAGCATATCTGTCAAGCCTGTGAGCATCTTTATCACCAGTGTTTTGAATTCTGCATTTTTCAGGTTAGCTATCTCCTTGTTTGTTAGGTTGGCTATCTCCTCATCACTTAATTCTCCCACTAGAACCTTGGTTTGTTCTCTCTTTTGGGCATCACTTCTCTGTTTCCTCATCTTGACAGGCTCCTGTGTTTGTTCACCTCTGTGTCTTAGGTAGAGCTCTTGCTCCTGTTATCTTATAAGGGGTGGAGCCTTAGGTATTCATCAGTACAGGGTGACCGGTTTCACCATGTTGTGGCGCTATCTATGGGGGAGGGATCTGAGAAGAAACAATGCTGCTTGCTCAGCACTTGCCTCTTTTCCAGGTACTTCTCCCTCCCATATGGGCCTGCTGCCTCTCTACCTGTTGCCCTGGCTGTGGTTCCCAGAATGGGTGGGTCTGTAGATGTTCTAGAACTGTGGGGGCTCTTTAAACAAGCAAACTCTGATGAGAGACTGGCAGTTTCTTTCTCCACCCCAACCCCTACTGGTTTGCACAGTCAGAAGTAATGAGGTTTGATTTTCCCTGGTATTGGGACGGTGAGCTGCATGGTCTGGTCTGGTGTTAGGAACTCTGCCCAGGTGTCCCTCTCGACTATGCTTTCTGCTGGCCTGCCGCTGCCACCACCACACGGAGTCTTCTCTGCCCTGGCTCCGCCCCTTCTACCTGTCTGGATGAGTGTTTTTTTCTTAATATCTTTGTTGGACTTCCATGCAGCTCGATTTTCTGGAACTTCTGGTTGTCTCTACTTTTTGAGGTAGTTGTATTCCTTCTTAGTTGTGGAGGGAGACACAGCGTGTCTGTTTAGGTCACCATCTTGGCTGGAAGTCTAAGTCTGTTGTTTTTTAATGTCTTTAAACTTATATGGCACTTAATAGTATATCCAGGTTTGTCAAATATCTCATCATGATAAGTACATTCTAATAGAAGTAGGATTGGCATTATATAAGTGAAATATGTTAATGGTCTAATTAAAAGTTAAAAAGCTTGTTAGTGTCAGACTTTGGAAGAAAAATCACATGTTTTGACTTCTGGTATTATGTTGTATGTATCGGTATCAAGGAAAAATATTTTAAATGGATAATTTGGTCACTAAAATCTGATTTCTACCACCCACCAGTGTAGGGGTAACCAATAACGTTAAAGAGCACTTGGGTCTGAGCATAAAGTGTGGGTCATAGAGTAATCACAGCTGGAATAAATTACAGGTCTGAGCTGAAAGGACATATTTAGGATCAAGCATGGGCTGAGATTTAAGAATGAATTGAAAGTGTAGATTACTTGAAAGTTAATATGAGATGATCAAAATAATCAGGGATAAAGTGAGATAATTGCATGCATTAATATTTATGATGTCAGAATATTTCTGTGGCCAAGTCAAAAAGGCTACTTGTTCAATTCATTTAGAAAATACTATTGAACACCTATAATGTGCCACTCAAAACACTTGTAATAAAGATATGAAGAAGACAAATCCATGTCTTATAGAAATTCTATTTTGAATGATAATATTTTATAAACTTTTATCCTTAGAATGATACATTGATTCAGTTTTAGTATACATAATAAACTATAATTTAATTTTCTCACAAATGAAAATGAATTAACAATCCAGATTAATATAGAGTGATGGTAAACTTAATGAATTTTCACAAATGTAAAAAATATTGAAGAGAAAGTGAACTTGTGAACTGCCTGTCTGCCACTGATAAGACCTTAGAAATAAAACAGACAAAAGAAATGTCTGAAACCAATTAGTTTTTTCAAACCAGATATATATAGAGAGAGATTGTTGGGGTTGTCAGATTCATATTTGTCTTATTTTTTAGGTTTGGTTTTCCAGATGTTCTTTTACTGTCCATCATAAAACCACCAATCATAAAATGATTTATATGAAGCTAAATTAGAATCATAATGATATTTCTCAACCATGACAATCATGACTGTCAATTGTCACTTATTAAAGGATTTGCATTAAAATAATTTTTGGAAGGGTCATTTTGTCTCCTTTCACTAGCAAAAGCAAATTCATAAGCTGACATTAATTCATAGGTCTTAGGTAATTAGTAAAAGTGTCTTGTCAAAATGGTTTTTAATGTTCTTCTAATTCAGACACATAATTATCCCAGGAGTGAAAGAATATCTTTTAAACCAATGAGCTAAATAACCTAGAATATGCATCCCTGAGGAAGTTCTTACCAATTAAACTGAATCAGTGAATTAATCACTATAGTCAATCATTCATTTCCCCATTTTTAAACAACAACAACAAAAAAATTGTGCATGTGCTTGGTTGGCTATGTGCTAGATCCTGAGGAAGATAAAGTAATTCAGACCTCTTTCCTTTTATTTATTTAGCTATTTTATTTAATTTTTCCTCTCAGAGGCTTACAATCTAGTGGCACATATTAGCAAATAAAAGAAAAAAGGATTTTTGATGTAGGCTAGTTAATATTATGTTAATATAGAGTAGTTATCACTATGTAAATACATAATAGCACAGCCTACATGTATTAGGCAGGAATGACAATATTTGCCATATAATGACACACCATTGCTCAATTTTGGAATAGAAACAAGAAGAAAACCATGAAAGCATACAAAGTATTGAGGAGATAGTCTAAGCACAAGGAAAGCATGAAAATATGAGTTTACAGTTTTTTGTGTTCCAAAGATTATACTGTAGCTGGTTCATAGAACTTAGAAAGTACTGGCTGGAAAGATAGGCAAGGCACATGCTGTCGAGGAACACATACACAATGCTGAAGAGCTAGGAGTTTGTCCTGTTTGCTACTATAAGGAGTTTAAAGAAAGTTCACTGTATCATCAGATACATGTTTTTACTAAGAAATTTTTAAAAATGTAAATAATAATCATTGCTTGTTTTTAGTGACCCAGTACAGGTTTCAACATGTAACTTTGAGTTGCCTTCTCCACTATTACATTTTAAAAATTATAATTAATTTTTTCTCAGAAAATAGTAAAATTGAAGAAATTATCTTAATATTAGATACTAGGCCCAAAAGGCTTGCAACTCCGAGTTTTATCCAGGAATATAATGGTGTTATTTAATACAACATTCATTCAATGTAATCTACCCTATCAACAGATTATGAAGAAAAACCATAAATCTATCTTATCTATAAAACTGAATCCTTTCCTCCTGAGGTCAGGAAGAAGACAAATAAGGCACTTTCATTAATCTTAAAAAATATAGCAATGAAAACCTTATATTGTAGAATCCACTAATCCATGGTTGTCTACTTTTTAAAAGAATCCACAAAAAATGCTTCTGGAACTAATAAGTACCTTTAGGATGTTTCAGGCTATAAGGTCAACATATAAAAATATATTTTCAATGTCTAGTTGGAAATTAAAACAAAAACAAAACAAAACAGCAACAATGGAAGGACCATTTCCATAAGTATAAAAAAAGCCTAAAATCCCAATTCAGAAATTTAACAAGATATGTACATGACTCATACTTAAAATCATAAAATAAGCAATTAAAGACATCAAACATGACCTAAATAAAAGGATGGATATTCCATATTCATATAGTGGAAGGATAATATTTTAATATATCAGTTCTAAAAATGATCTGTAGATTACATAGAATCAAGTTAAAATACTAAGAGTTTTTTTTTTTTAGAAATCAACAAAACGACTAAAATTTAAATAGAAAGTGAAAATAATTAGAAAATGCAAAACTAATTTTAAAAAAGGACTTACACTAACTGATTTTTAAGATTTATTAATTGCAGCATCAGGAAAATGTAGTAATAATAGAGAGATAAGCATACACATCATGTAACAAAATAGTTCAAGAATAGACCCATACATATATAGTCAGTTGATTATCAATGAAAATACAAAGGCAATTTAACATGCAATGAATGGTATTTTTAACAAGTCATGCTGAAATAACTGAATATTAATATGAAAAATATATAAAGTCATACTGTACACCATATACAAAAATGAATAAAAGTTACATTTTGGCGTAAAGTGTAAAATCCAAAACTATAAAATTTCTAGAGGAAAATAAAACCAACAACATAAGAGGCAATCTTTGTGAACTTGTGTTAGGCAAGATTTCTTAGCCATGATACCAAAATAGGATCCATAAAAGAAACAATTAATAAATAGGACTTCATGTAAATTCAAAGACACTGTTAAGAATGGGAAAAGAAAAGAAAGACACTAGAAGAAAATAAGAACCCTCACACCTGAACAAGATGAACACACAAAAAACCCTATTAAAATATCAAAGAGTTGAAATGATGTTTCACCAAAGAAGGTCTATAGATAATAAATGAGCACATGAAAGGTTGTTAAACATACGCAGTCATTAGGAAAATGCAAATTGAACCAACCATACAATTCCACTTTACATCAATTAAAATGGCTAAAATTAAAACACACACACACACACACACACACAAAACAAAAAAAAACAAAAACAAAAACAAATAATAACAACTGACAACATCAAGTGCTGATGAGGATGTGGAGATACTAGAACTCTCAGACAATGATGATGGAAATACAAATGGTATATTACTTTGGAAAACAGGTTGGAAGGTTTTCATAAAAATAAAAATATATTTTCCATATGACTCAGAAATCCCACTCTTAGTATTTTACTCTCAGGAGCAAAATCTGTACCCAAATATTAACAACTTTATTCATAATCATGAGACACTGAAACAGTCCAACTGTCTTTCATTTGACTGAATGGATCAGCTAATCATGGTACATACATATAATGGAATTCTACTCAGCAATACAAAAAATGAATTACTGATACAGACAGAAACATGTATTAATGTCAAATACATTATGTTAAGTGAATGAAAACTAATTTAAAGGGCTGCATACTCCATGATTCCACTTATAAAACATTTCCAAAAATTCAAATACATACATATGATAGTATAACAGTTGCCAGGCTCTTGTAAGGGAGTAGGGAAGAGGAGAAAAGTTATACACAAAATGGCATGGGGCATTTTTACAGGTAATGAAACTTTTGTATATCTTTGTTTTCATGGTAGTTTCAAGACTGCATTATATCACTAACTATTGTTAACAGAACAAAATTAAAATATTGTCACAAAACAAATAAATAAGCAAACAAATAAGTAAGGTGGTTGGATGTGTTCACTAGATGGGATTAATCTCTTAGCAATACATATTAAATCATCACATTGTACACATTAAATATATTACAGTTTTATTAGTCTTGGATAAATTGGCTCAATTATTACCCAAAACAAGTTTGTAGGCCAAAATAAAACAGAAAGAGGATTTTCCAGCTTAGATGGAAGAGATGCATCTGGATTCAGGAATAAGAAGCTCAAATAAGGTATTTAATTATTTATTTTTCTCCAGCTTTATTGAGGCATGATTGATAAATAAAATTTAGGTTGTATAATGTGATTTTTAAAAGTTGTACAATATTATGATTAATGTAAGTATACATTGTAAAGGGATTACCACAATCAAGTTAATTAACACATCTATCACCTCACATAGTTACTATTTGTGTGTGTGTGGTAAGAATACTTATTATTAACCTTAATTGCTATGCTGCATATTACACCTCCAGAACTTATTCATCTGATAAATAAAAGTTTGTTCCCTTTGATCAACATGTCCCTATTTCTTCCAACATTCATCCCCTGGTTAAAAACAAAACAAAACTGGGGAACTTACAGCCAAGATGGAGGTGTAGACAGAAACGCTACAACTCCCTCCACAACTAAGAAGGAATACAACTAACCCCAAAACTAGAAACAATCAGAATTTCCAGAAAATCAAACTGCATGGAAGTCCAGCAAACAAAGATATAAAGAAGAAATACTCATCCAGACAGGTAGGAGGGGCGGAGCCGGGGTGGAGAGAATGCGGTGTGGTGGTGGCAGCAGTGGCAGGCTGGCGGAAAGTGCACTCACACATTTTAAAAAGTCAGGAGGGACACCTGGGGAGCATTACCAGCTCCTCACCAGACTGCTCAGCTCACGGTCCCAGCACTGGGGAAAATCAAGCCTCATTGCTTCTGACTGTGCAAACCAGTGAGGGTTTGGGCAGAGGCAGAAATTCCCAGTCTATTACCAGAGTCCACTTGTTTAAAGGGCCCCCATGGTCCTAGAACATCCGCAGACCCATTCACTCTGGGAACCACAGCCAGGGCAACAGCTAGAGAGGCAGCAGTCCCATACAGAAGTGGGAGAAGTGCCTGGAAAAGGGGCGAATGCTGGGCAAGCGGCATTGTCCCCTCTCAGACCCCTCCCCTACATACAGTACCATAACATGGTAAAACAGGTCGCCCTGTACTGACGAATCCCTAAGGCTCCACCCCTTACAACGTAATAGGTGTGACAGCTCTACTTAAGACACAGGCAAACAAACACAGAATGAGGAAAAAGAGAAGTATGGCCCAAAAGAGGGAACAGATCAAGGTTCCAGTGGGAAAATTAAGTGATGAAGAGATAGCTAACCTAACAGATGCAGAGTTCAAAACACTGATGATAAAGATGCTCACAGGCTTGACAGATATGCTTGAGTACAGCCAACGCATAAGAGAAGAAGTGAAGGCTATGCTAAGTGAAACAAAGGAAAATCCACACAAAACCAATAATGAAGGGAAGGAAACTGGAATTCAAATCAATGATTTGGAACATAGAGAAGAAAAAAACAGTCAACCAGTACAGAATGAGGAAACAAGAATTTGAAAAATGAGGAGTGGCTTGGGAACCTCTATGACAACTTTAACATCCGAATCATGGGAGTGCCAGAAGCAGAAGAGGAAGAGCAAGAAATTAAAAACTTATGTGAGAAAATAATGGAGGAAAACTTCCCAAATTCTGCGAAGCAAATATACATACAAGTCCAGGAAGCACAGAGAGTCTCAGGTGAGCTGGACCTAGAGGGGATCACACCAAGACACATCATGATTAAAATGCCAAAAGAGAAAGATAAAGAATCCTAAAAGCAGCAGGAGAGAAGCAGAGAGTTGCCTACAAAGGGGTGCTTATAAGACTATCAGCTGGTTTCTCAAAAGAAATTTTGCAGCCAAGAAGGGACTGGCAAGAAGTATTCAAGGTGATGAAAAGCAAGGACTTACAACCAATATTATTCTCTCCAGCAAAAGTATCAATTAGAATAGAAAGGCAGATGTAGTGCTTCCCAGACAAGGAAAAGCTAAAAGAGTTCATCATCACCAAGCCATTATTATATGAAATATCAAAGGGACTTACTTAAGAAAAAGAAGATCAAAATTATGAACACTAAAATGACAACAAACTCACAACTATCAATAACTGAATCTACAAAATAAAAACAAAATCCAACTAAGGAAACCAGAATAGAAACAGAATCATAGGTATGGGGATTATTGGAAGGGTTATCAGCTGAGAGGTGGGAGGGGGAGAAATGGGGAAATGGTGCAAGGATTAAGAAGCATAATCGGTTGGTACAAAATACACAGGGAGAAGTTAAGAATAATATAGGAAAGGGCGAAGCCAAAGAACTTATGTTCATGACCCATGGACATAAACTAAGCGGGGCGGGATTGCTGGAGGGAAGGGGGTGGGCAGAGGGGAGCAAAGGGGAAAAAAATTGGAACTACTATAATACCATAATCAATAAAATATACTTAAAAAATGAAACAAAACAAAAAAATAACTGCACTTCTGTGCTTATTGCAACATTATTCATAATACACAAGATAAGAGAACAACATGTGTTAATTGACAGATAAATAGTAATAAAAATTTGATTATATTTATGCATATAATAGAATATTATTCATCCATAAAAAGAAGAAAATGTTGCTATTTGGAACAACAAATCATGTCATTTAAATAGTCTTTCTTTCTGCCCCAAAGCTCTGTCTCCTGCACTCAAACTTAATTAATTGAATTATTGCTGTGACCCTAGAAGCTTTGGGTTTAGCATTCATCATCACAGCAGAGAGACACTAATGCTTAGCAGTAGATGAGTCATATGCCATTTCCCACTAGATCAATTTCTGTGTCCAGAGATACTGAATACTCTGACTGATATGAATTTTTTCATCTTCAATATCCAAAGGATTAAAGATGGGCTGTCCTATAAAAAAAGAAATAGGAGTTCTATTTCTGAAAGGAGAGTCAGATATTGGATGGAGGAGAAAGAGGGCCAAAGATCAGCTGAAATATGCCATACACCCCCCCAACACACACACACACACACAATGACAGCATGCTGGGTAATTGCGAGGCTGACACAGGTATAAGCTTGTAGTTCTCAGATACAGAGAAAACATTTCAGAGCAAGAAAATAAAGAAAGAGATTAGGAGGTTTGTTTCATTTCAGGTTTATCTTAGAAAAATAATATTTTGATAACCAAGTATAGAAACGTAATTTTAAACATAGTGAAGTATAAAACATGAAGAAACATAGATCTGAGAGACAGAGTTGCTTATTTTTTATTGAGATAGATTTGGAACAGCACATTAAATTTATGTAATGTCCAGACAAATGTATTTGAAATTGTTGACTTTTTCTTTTAGCCATATGGGGAAAAAAAAAAAACAGTCTGAATTTAATCTTTACGATTTTCTAATAAAATAGGACATAATAAGGAATTTAAGACTGATTTATCATTTAAAAATCAAGACATGTAATACAACATTTTAATGGCTAAAAAGAAAAAAAAAGCACAATCTTAAATAAATGCAGAAATAAGGTTGAACACAACACACACTTATCATGGTAAAAAAAAAAAAAATACAAAAAAGCTCTCAGTAACCCAGCCTTAGAAGGGAACTTATGATAAATGTCATTTACAAAGAAAGCTAGTGCTAAAATTATCATGCATAATGGTGAAAGACAATATATTTTTCCTAAATCAGGTAGACAAAAAAGTATGCAATCTCATTACTTCTATTCAGCATCATACAGGATGTCCTAGACAATGTAATACATCAAGAAAAAATAATAAAATAAATAGAAAGAACTAAACCTCTCTTTATCTGCCCACAACATGACTGTGTATGTAGAATATCCTAACAAAGCTGCTTAATAGCTCCATGAATTAATAAGTGAGCTTAGAAATGACTCTGAATATAAGGTCATCATCACAGTGACATAATTCACATATCTCTATATTAGTAATAAATATTTGAGAATTAAAATGGAAACAAAAAATAAAATATTTAGAAAAAATATACAAATATACATGAGATACGTTCACTGAAAACTTCAAAATATTGCTGACAACACAGGGCATCAGCAAAATAGCCAAATAAGTTGTCCTCTGAACAACAATAATTTTGCATCTATTATTGAACAAAAAATACCTATGTGGAAGCTTTAGGATTTAAATAAGAGGTTGTGAAGTTCTGGGGCAGGCCACAACTGAGAACCATTTTGAGAATGTGACCATACCCAGCTGGCTGACTTGCTTACCATGGTTCCAGCTACAGACCTAGTAGCACCTTGGTACCCCTAAGAAATGATCTACAGGCCCATGTGGCCTGATCTTATCATCAAACGATTTTCCAAGGGACTCAGGAGTAGTCATGCCAATCCATACACTGAGTAATAGGCATACAGATCTTAGTCTAGGCTGTGGAACATGAAGTGGCTTGTGAAACAGCTCTAACCAGCCCCCTTTGGATTCAGAACAGGAGCCAGATGTGATCAGACTACAGATTCTAAAATGGCCTTGTAACTGAGCTCCAGCTCATTGCAGTCATAGACAGTAAAAAGTCATGTTGGACCAGGGACTCAGAAGGAGACACTTCCATCTGTGCTTCTGGAGATTCTGTTCTCAAAAATTGGGTATAAAAAGAATATATCTCAACATGACGAAGGCCATAGATGATAAATCCACAAGTAACATCATATTCAATGACAAAAGCTGGAAACTTTTCCTCTAAAATCAGGAAGAAAGAGTGCCTGCTCTCATTACTCTCATTCAACATAGTGTTGGAAATCCTAGCTAGACCAATCAGGCAAGTAAAAGAAATAAAAGGCATTTGCATAGGAAAGGAAGATTTATAATTGTCTCTGATTGAAGATGACATGATATTATATATAGAAAAGCCAAAACACTGTTAGAACTAATGAATTCAATAAGTTTCAGGATACAAAAATCAACACACAAAAACCAGCTGCACTTTTATACACTAACAATAAAAGATAAAAAACAAATAAGGAAAATAAATCCCTTTTTTAATAGTAACTAACACAATGAAATACTTAATAAACTTAAATAGGAAGGTAAAAGATCTATACACTGAAAACTATAAGATATTAAGAAAAAACTGAAAAAGACAAAAACAAATGGAAGGATCTTTTTCAAATACCATGAAAATACTTTAGTTTATCACATCTGTTTTTTTCAAATTTTATTAATGTATTTGCTTAACCCAATATATTCAAAATATTCTTATTTAACCATGTAATCTATTTAAAGACTTTTAAAATTAAATTTTATTAACATTGGTTAATAAGATTATATAAGTTTCAAGTGTACGTGTCTATGATACATGATCTGTATATTGCATCGTGTTCCCACTACCCAAAGTGAGACTGTTAGGCAGAATAGACAGCAAACCAAGGCAGGGAGAGAAAGGGATGCATGTCTCACCCATTAATTCAGGAGTCCTGAGGCTCGATCAGTTAAGATTTCCAGGTGTTCTGAAGACCACAAGAGAAACCATGATAAGTACAAGAAGAGGGGAGCCTTTGAGATTTTGTGTGTATCATTTCCACTGTCTAGGAAAGGAAAGCTTTGAAACTGTATGTTAATCCCAAGGTCTAGAGAAGGGAAGAGGAGGGCGAGCCTAGAGGCTGGCAACAAGCAGAAAAATCCCTAAACCCCAATAGGGGGGGCAATGAGACTAGCACAAATAAACTTTCTACCATACTTCTGCTATACTGTCTCTTGCCTGAATTCATCTCTCACAGTGAGACAAGAACTGAAGAGGGGGATCCCCATAACTCGGGTGTCCTGTAACAAAACCATCTTCCATAACCCTTTTACCCCCAACTACCCTCAGCCCTTCCCTCTGGTACCACCCTACTGTTGTCTATTTCTGTGAGTTTCAGTTTTATATCCCACAAAGGAATGAAATTAAAAAAAGAAGAAAGATATTTCATGTTCATAGATCTGTTTATACAATTAATACAGAAATGTAAGATACTTTAAAAAGCCATAAAGAGAACCAAATTTTAGTGCTTATCCTATCTGATTACAAAACTTAGAATATGTATTTGCCAAATTGATCTTTGGAACAGGAGAGAGTCCAGAAATAGATCTAAGACTTCCAAACAATTCAATGCGGAAAAGAAAGCTTTTTGAACAAATGATACTAACAGCTGAATATCTGTATAAAATCAATGAGCAAAATGCTTTGATTCATACCTCACATTATGCACAAAAAATAATTTGAGATGAATTATGGCCTTATATGTAAAAGTTTAAAAAATGAGGTTTCTAGAATTAAACTAAGGAAAATATTTTTGTTACATTAGTGTGGGCAAATAGATTTCAAGACACAAAATCAATGAAAAAGTAGAAAAGTCGCAGTTTAGGGATTATATATGTATTTGAAAAAAATGTTTCATAGTAAATAAAAATATCCTACACTGTAATAATGGGAAGATAGTCCACTAAAATTGGGCAAAATGTTTGCACAGCTATTTTACTATAAAAATATATGAAAATCCAGTAAATACATGAAAATATGTTCAATATAATCATCAGAATATACAAGATAAAGCACAATCAGAAGCCTCTATGTATACAATAGATTGGCTAAAATTTAAAAGTCTGACAACATCAAATAATGGTTAAGTTGTGGATCAACAAGAATTCTCATGCATTGCTGGTGGGAGTATAAAACAACAGAATTATTTTGGAATACTGTTTATTGTTTCTTAAAAGTAAAGACAGATTCATCATATGACCCAGATAGTCTGCATCTAGAAACTTAATCAAAAGAAATAAAATGTATGTACACACAAAAATAACTACAAGAAAGAACACAGTAGCATTACTTATAATAAGTCCAAACAAAAAATAATCCAGATGTCCTTTGACAGGTGAATGGATAAAAAAAATCATAACATATTTATAGAATAAAAATTTATTCAGTAGCAAAAAACAAAAGAAAACTGAGGTTTGAAACATGGATCAAACTCCAAAATATTATGCTGGGTGAAAAAGCCAGGTGACTTAATTTACATGAAGTTCTCATAATAAGTACTGAGTTAATCTGTAAGAAATCAAAACAGGCCTCAGGATGAAGCTGAACATCTCTTTCCCAGCCACTGGCTGCCAGAAACTCATTGAAGTGGACGATGAACGCAAACTTCGTACCTTTTTGAGAAGCGTATGGCCACAGAAGTTGTCGCTGACGCTCTGGGTGAAGAATGGAAGGGTTATGTGGTTCGAGTCAGTGGTGGGAACGACAAACAAGGTTTCCCCATGAAGCAGGGGATCTTGACCCACGGCCGCGTCCGCCTGCTGCTGAGCAAGGGCCATTCCTGTTACAGACCCAGGAGGACTGGAGAGCGGAAGCGCAGATCTGTTTGGGGTTGCATTGTGGACGCCAACCTCAGCGTTCTCAACTTGGTCATTGTGAAAAAAGGGGAGAAAGATATTCCTGGTCTCACTGATATTACTGTGCTTCGGCGCCTGGGACCCAAAAGAGCTAGCAGGATCCGCAAGCTTTTCAACCTCTCTAAAGAAGATGATGTCCACCAATATGTTGTGAGAGAGCCCCTAAACAAAGAAGGTAAACCTAGGACTAAAGCACCTAAGATTCAGCGACTCGTTACTCCACGTGTCCTGCAACACAAACGTCGGCGCATTGCTCTGAAGAAACAACGTACTAAGAAAAATAAGGAAGAGGCTGCAGAATATGCTAAACTTTTGGCTAAGAGGATGAAGGAGGCCAAAGAAAAACGCCAGGAACAAATTGCCAAGAGACGCAGGCTGTCCTCTCTGAGAGCTTCTACTTCTAAGTCTGAGTCCAGTCAAAAATGAGGTTTTCTAAGAGTAACAAATAAATAAGAACTAACATAAAAAAAAAAAAAAAAGAAATCAAAACAGTGGTCGTCTGGTGCCAGGGTTGGTAGTGGTGACGGTAGGGGAGTTGCATTGGGGAGGGCAGCTTGAATACAAAAATGCATAAGGAAACCTTGTGGGTAATATAAATATTCCACTTGTTTTATTGTGATAGTGGTTACACATGTGTATATATTTGTCAAAACTCATTGAACATTCCACTGTGCATTTCGTCATATGAAAATAACTTCTCAACTTCTAAAAACTGAATTGAAACATAACATCTCTGAGTATAACATATTCTGTATACCTATGATGATTACCATTCAATTTTTTAATGGATAAGAACTGTGGAATAAACAATTAACAACAGCATATTATAGTAATATCTTCTAAAAATTATTTTAAATTTCTCTTCCTGGTGATACATTTAAATAGTCACTAGATAAGATAGTGGCTATTTATAATCAGACACTCTTTCCATTTCTAAACCTATGAGGTTTACTTTACACTGATTAATGTTCAGAGATATTTGGATGACTTTGGATGGACCAGAACCTATAGGTGGTGATATCCAGCAATCAGCATGATTTCTTAGCCTATAATCCATCACCTTGAAATACATAGTACATGATGCAAAGCTGATATACTGTAGCAGCCATGTCAGCACTTCTTACTATCACCTAAGTGAACCTTCTTAAAGATTCATAGAATAAAAGTGTTGAAGCATATACAAAGGCTTAATTTCACAAAATAATAGCTTTTAAAAAGAGAAGTTAACCCAATTTTCCATTTTAAATGAAATAGGCCCAATTTACTTGCAAATCATCTCAATTTGTTTATTATACATTTCTCACAGACATTACTCATTTTTTTTCTTTTTTGTCTTTATGTACTCATGAAAAAATATAAGTAGTCAGCTATACTGTCCTGGGTGGAAACCAATAAAAATGTTTAAATGCTTTCATGCATGAAACTTACATGCAGAGGCAGTACAGCATATTGGTTAAGGACACACAATTTAAATTAGGAATACCCAGCCACACCACTATATGAAATGTGTGCTATTCATGAATTACCTTTCTGAATCTAATTTCCACCACATTTAAAAGGTGATAAGTGACTATCCCATAGAGTTGTTATATTAAGTAAATTAGGAAATACATGCATATTGACTCCAATGTCTGATAGATTTTAAGTACATAATAAATATTAATGCTTATTATTTTCTCTTTCTTTTGTTTGCTTGTTTTCAGGTTTTCAAGAGGCTCCTCTGGTACATAAGAATCTTAAACAGAATCACAGACTTCCTAAGAATGTTGATGTTAAATTAGATTCTTCACACACAAAGTAGATTAAATTATATTTTCAGCCTAGGCAGGCAAAGACTTAAATAAAACTCAGTAAAATGGGTAGTTACCATACACTGTCTGGGCCACAACTCTCACTTTTGTTCAATTGTGATTCTCAAGTGTAAATATAGAACAATTGCTGTAGTATAGAAGACCTCAGTGGTTGCAGATCACAATAAACAATTTTGAAAAAGTAAATTGAGATTTTGGGGCTCTGAAATTTGTCTACACTTGTCAAAGCTATTTTAGTGCAATAAATTTTAACTATGTTTAACATAGTTATATAATCTAAATGAAAATATTATAAAACTACATTAAAACTATGTGCTTAATTTCTGAACATCGAAAAGCTTAGCTCTTGGTTAAAATTTGTATCTTTTAATTTGTTCGCCATAAGTATAATGACAGACTAAAGTAATTTTCTTAGAAGAAACTTTAGTCAATGTGATCATTAGGATGCAATCAACATAGGGTTACAAAAATTCATCAGCCATTTTACAGAGACCCTCACAAAAGCATTTTGTAGTGCATAATACAAAAGGATTTGCTGAATTCCATACCTATATCACTAGTGCATAGTTATATCCTCTTGTTTCCTAGACTGCTTCTCCACTCTCCACTAGCATATGTATAGTTGACCTTGAATATCATGGGTTTGAACTGCACACAGATGTAAAAATAAATAAATAAATACAGTTGACCCTCTGTATCCTCTAAGGTTCCCAAATGTGGATTCAACCTACTGCAAATTGAAAAACATATTTTTTCATTTCCAATAGCAGATTCCCAACAGCAGATACCCAGGTGCTAATCAATAATATTATTTGGATTTCATGCGATTGAATCTGTGGATGCAAATAGCCTCTGTAGAGTCAAAAGTTATACTGGTATTTTCAATTGGCTGGGCTCGGTGCCCCTAACTCCAGCAGGTTCAACAGTAAACTGATTGCCAAAAGTGTATAAAAGACACCATGACAAAAATGGAATTCTTTTCTGTTGGAGGAGGGTATCAAGAGGACAGTGATAGCCAGTTCAGCTAGTGGTATCTGGGCAAGAGGAAGCTCCTTATCCCCTCTCCTGTCCTTGGAATGTACACCCCGCCTGCTACTTCTATACTAGCAGCTGTTTCCAAGAATGAGGCCCTGGTAGAACAACGTGTTGTTGAGACCATATGGACTGTATTAGTGACTGAGCACACTTAGGCCTCTATAATAGACTTTTAAGATTCCAGCAGGCATGTGTGCAGATTTAATTGTCATGCAGCCACCAAGACAAGCTCTACAGGGAAATTTCCTTGCTTTTTAAACATGCCACCTGCCAATCTGTTGTGGCCTGTCTCTTTATTCCCTTGCCCTCCATGTAAGGGGGCCAGTTTGCAAACCAACATTTTCCTCAAAAAACTTTTCTTATACTTTTCTCTTAGCAAATTTACTGCTATCCAGTTACCCGGGCGAGAAAACTGACTTTATCTTAGATAATGTCAACTGATGGTCATGGGTGCCAATTCGATGCCAACAGGAATCTCTGATTTGGGGTGCAGTGAAGAAGGAAACGTCATTCAATGTAAACAGCCGACAGTGATATAGCATGGCTGTGAAAACAGCACAGCTGTGAGGTGGCCCTGGGCCAGGCCTCTCTTTGGCTAAGCAGTTCTGCTCTGTGGTGGTCTGCTTTGGTCAGCTCCACTCTGCCCCTGTCCGCCTGGTGACATCTTTAGTGATTCAGCTGTAGCCAGACAAACGCGGGCTTCATACTTCTGTGGAAAGTGAGCTCTCAGAGCCAGAGGGGAGCTGGTTTGTAAGGACAAAAATCCCCGACCCTGGTCTCCCACTGTTTTTTCTTCATGCAATGAGAACTACGAATCTTCGGTTTCATTGGCCCAAACGCACTGTCCTGATTGATCAGAAGATAGCCACTCTGTTCTGAGCTGTACATTTTGATTGGATGGGGAAAATCCTCACTCCTTTGGTTGGCATAGGACTCCAGGAACTTCTCAGTAAGGGCTGGCTCAGAGTGCAGAAACAGGATGCAGACCGGCAGTTTAGCAGAGGGGCAGGTAGTTTAGCACAGAGGATTCTTTCTGAAGTGCAGTTTGGGTGAGAGAGACCCCTGTGCAGAAGTGGCTGTTAGGCTACGCTTTTTCATTTGAGCCCAGTTAGCTACCAGGAGCCCTTCTTAGTAGGTATCTCTAATTCTTTTTATTTTTTTCTTCAGAGTTCACAGTAACTTTCTGTCCTTCACCCCAAACAGAGAATAACTCCAGGCAATTTTACATTTCAATAGCCTCTACATGTTCCCTCTTATTTCTTTTCCCTTTTCAGCATCCTAACTTCTAGCCCTCACCTTTCTTGCCCAGATATGTAAAAATAATTGGGTAGTATTTAGTATAGACTTAATATTCAGCTATTAATAAAAAGAAAATTCTTTCTAACAATTTAATTAAAATATGTAAAAGTTTAAAAAGTAATACACATAATTGATGCTACTCTGTATAAAAAGCAATAAAAACTATGCACGTGTGTGTGCTTGCATGTGTGTGATATGAAATATAAACAGTGTTTATTCATGAGAAGAGAACAGAAGTCTTGAGATGGGGGAGATATTAAAAATATTTCAATTTGGACTCTGTTGTATAATGTCTTACTGTAGGAATGCACTGTCCAGTCTCTTGTCTGATCTCCAGTTAAACAGTTTGCTAAATTTACTGATATTTTTCTTTTTGAGACAAGCATACTGAGTTAGGGTCATTACATGGAGTCTTATCTTCTAGTATATTATTTTAATGTGCCCAGGTACTTTAAATCCCATATGTTGAGTCATTTCCTACCAGTAGTCACCAGTTTACTGGTAATGTTTACTGTAATTGTGTAACTCAGTAATACATTATGTTAAAATATGAAATATGACTGCAAAAATAGCTATTTCCATGAACAATAAGTTGAATATTTTGAAAAACTTTATGAATGCAAGTAGTGAGATATTTCATTTAAATTTAATATGGGTGATTTAATTATTAGGCAAATTTAGGAATACCTAGAAAGATGTTAATCTTAACTGTAGAGTGCTCATATGGAATAAATTTAAACAGAAATCACTATTATGGACATGGTTTATGCAGACATCCAAACGCAAATCCGCACAAAGGAAAGGTCATGGAGACACTGCTAAGTTTAAGAAATTTATGTGCATTTATGTTTTAACTTCAGACAAAATGTTCAATATACATGCTTATTTTGATTTATGATTTCCTGCTAATTGATTCCATCAACTAATTAGTAAACTGCCAGTCAAAACCATGTGAAACAAAACAGTTATGTAATACATATATCTCAGCATTTAAAGTCATTTACAAATATATTGATTGATAGCACAGGTTAGTTTTATGAATTAAATTCTGTACAATCTTTATATTCAATAATTTGATACACATATATTTATAATCAATGGAAGCTCAGTGGCAGAATATCAGGATGTTGAAGAAAGGTTATGATACTGAAAACGTGTACTTGATAGATATTAAATTGTATAGAACATATTTGTCCTGATTTTATTGATTAAATACATTTATTTTTATATAATTTACATATTTTATATGATTTACCTATTTGTTAATGATCTATCTGTATAATCAATATAAAATGGTTTAATTTTTTTCTGGAATTAGTAAGATCAGAAGATCTGGAATCTATGCTTTTACTTTATTTTTTCTTGAAAATCACTTTAGATTTATAGAAGAGTTTTAAACATAGTCTTGAGAGTTCCCATATATCTTTCACCTGGCTTCACTCAATGTTAAAAATTTATATAATTGTGATACATATATCAACACTAAGAACTAACATTGTTAAAATACTATTAAGTAAACTACATACTTTATTTCTATTTTATCAGTTTTTCTACTAATGCCCCTTTCCTGTCCAAAGATCCATTCCAGAATATCATGTTGCATTTAGTTTTTAAGTCTCTTTAATCTTCTACTAGTCAGGGTACATCAGAGAAGGAAAACTCTGACTCCAAAAAACCTCCGCTGCCTTGCGGCATACCTCTTCAGGGGAAAGGCTAAGGGAGTAAACCCCGACAGAAAATCCGGAGCCGGAGTCCCTAAGGCGGTTTGACGTTGTAGTCAACACCGGCAACTCCTGCGGCGCACCTGAACCCAAGCTGTATCGACTCCGTCTTTCCCTTGGACCCTTCAGCTGCGAAGAGAGGGGGGGTCTGCTGCATGGGCAACAGCAGACCCTCCATATTACCCTGCCCAGGCTCTGTAGCTTCAGCGTCATCGCAAGATGTCGATTCAACACGGGAGGAGACAGATACCATGTCACTCCCGAGTCGGACTGCACAGCCATTCTTGGCGGTGCAGATAGACTCTGAAGAAGCTACACCATCGTCTCTCGAGACGGACGGCTGCCGACGACGAATCTTCTACTATCTCTTAACAGTGTCTTGCCTTTCATGACCTTGACACTATTGAAAAGAACTGGTGATAATGTTTTGTAGAATAGCATTCTCTAATTGATTTTTTGTAGCCTCTCTCTCTGACAGTGATACTCTGGTCATCTTTCTCTGCAATCTATTTACTCTTTCTTTCAACTCTAGTATACATATACAGTAGTTTCAGAGTTGCTGTCCTGTAAACATGTGAGAAATAATTTAATATTTAGAGAGCAGTCTTTGTGTAGAGTTATTTTTGTCTTTGGCATTACATACAGTAGTATCACGGCAAACACTTGTTTTCCAAAGTTACTTAGGTCAACCAGTTTTCCCACTCTCTTCAGTGAGGTTATGTCATATACTTATAATACAGCTACATACATTTGTCATAGTTTACATTCCACCCTGGATTTCTACTATCTGGTTAATTTTTTTTTAACTGTATATTGTAAGGTATTGTTTTTTATTGTGGGTAGGTCTATGGATTTGGCAAATGGAGAGTCATGTGTCCACCACTGTAGTACTACTCTACAGAATAGATCCATCACCATTGGCCACTACTACTAGCTTTTGATTTACACATTTATCAAATTTATCAAACTTATCAAATTTATACCTAGTATTTGATAAGTTTGTAAACAATGTGTTTTCTCAATTTTATTTTCATACTATTGATTGACAATATATAGAAATGTGATTTTTTCTGTTCCATAATTAATTTAAAAATACATACCTATATCTTCCCATGACCTTGATAAATTTAATTAATTAATTAATTATAATACTTTTATCTTGGATTCCTTAAGTTTCACTTCTTACTTTAACTTTGGGTGCAGTATTTATTTATTTATTTATTTATTTCCTTACTGTATTTGCTAGAATCTCTTAGTGGAATATTGAATAGAGTGGTGAAAGCAGACATCCTTAGCTCCTTTCACGTTTTAAAGGTATTCAGTGTTTCACAATTAAATATTAATTAATGCTAGGCTCTTACAGATGTCCTTTATTAAGCTGTAAAAATTTTCTCTATTCCTAGGATGTTGAAAACTCTTGTGGAGAATTCATATTTTGCTTTAACAATCTTCTGAATTTTTTGAGATTGCCATGTATTTTTTATTTCTTTATTTTATTAATATGATATGTTACATAAATTGACGTTTGGATGTTAAATCAATCTTGTATTTGGGGGATAAATACTACTTATTTACTTATTTATTTTGTATAATTATTTATATATGTCGATGATTTATTTTGCCAATTCTCTGTTAAGGGTTTCCTGTGCTTTGTTCTTAAGGAGTATGTATCTCTAAATATCTTTATTTATAGTATATTTTATGTCTTTTGTATCAGTGTTATGTTGACATCATAGAATGAGTAAGAAAATGTTCACTATTTTCTGAAAAAGTTTATATACATGACATTATTTGTTTTCTTTAACTAGTTTAGAAAATTCATCAGTGAAGTCTTATATATGGAGTATCCTTTATAAGAAAACTATATTACATATGCAATTTCTTTACTCATTATAAATTAAACTCAGATTTACCATTGTTCTTAAATCAGTATTAGTAATTCTTTGTCATTCTGGAAATTTGTCAGTTCATTTAAATTCTCTAATATCTATATGGAAATTTGTTCGCAATACTACCTTGAAATCCTTTTAATTATTATAAATTCAGTAGCAATGTTTCCTCTTTCATTTATAATTTTGAAAGTTTCTGTCTCTTCTATTTTCTTTGTCAGTCTATCTAAAGGGTTGTCAATTTTGTTGTTAATTTTAAGAGTTGTCTTTTGGTTTTATTTTTTTTATTTGTTTTTCTGTAATTATTCTGTCTCAATTTTTCTGACTTATACTATGATTTTTATTACCTCACTTCTCCATGCCTTAGATTTTGCTTTCTAGTTTCTTAATATGAAAATTTAGATAATGGATTTGAGATCTTTCTTCTTTTCTATTACAGTCTTTAAAGTATACACATCCTCCAAGCTCTGTTTTAGCTGCAACCAATTACTTTTTATATATTTTTGTTTACATTTAGTTAAAATTATTTTTTAATCTCTCTTTAATTTTTTTCTCTAACCTACAGATTATTTGGAAGTGTATCATTTAATTTTCAAATATATGGGGCTTTCTAAGATTTGAGGATCTCTAATTTTATTGTTCTCAGAGAAAATAAGTTGTATTAGTTCAGTCTTTTCGAACTTATTAAGACTGGTTACATGACCAGCATATAATATATCTTGGAGAATGTTTTATGTGTGCTTTAAAAGAATGTGTATGTGCAGTCATTAGATAAAGTGTTCTATAAATGTCAGTTAAGTCAAGTTGTCTGATGTTATTCAAGACTTTTGTATTATATGTTTTATATATTTTATATAGTTGTTATAGCTATTATTGAGAGTTGAATATTAAAAGCCCCAACTGTTATTGCTGAATTATCTGATTACATATCATCTTGAACCTATCTAAAATACATGTTACTTATTGTTTGCTTATAACTAAATTACTTCAATCTGCTACAGTTTTCAAATTCTTAAATATGCCTCTATAAATTTATGCTTTATTATTTGAAAGTAATCGCAAACTTACAAAATAATTGGAAGTATGGTATGAGAGAGGGTCTGATTCTCATCATAAAAAAAACTTCAGCATGAATTTCCTATAAACAGGAACATTTTAAAAAAATAATATTTTCAAACAGAAAGTTAACATAACACATTATTATCTGTTCATCAGGCACTATTCAAGTTGTGCCAATTTCCCTAATAATGTGTTTTATAGCAAAAGTATCCATTTCAGGGTTATGCTTTGCACATAGCTCTCATATCTCATTCCCATGTTCAGTCCTGAAAACTTATTTATTTGACTTTCATGATAGTGACACTTGGGAATTGCTAGTCAATTATCTTGTAAATTGCCCTTAATTCACTTGTGTATGGTGTTGCTTCAGAAGGAATATCAGAATGAAAGAACTCTTCATATTTTTCATGGATTACAGCATATTTTGTGAAAGCATTTGCATTTGGACAAAAAGATTTCCCACTGTACAGGAAGCCATTATGAAGCCTTAATTCTAATCATTGTTTATTTCTCTTTTGCCAACATTAAATAGGCTTCCATTTTGTTATCAATAGAATCTTCTGAATCAACTATTAAATTGATAAACATTTTTGTTTTATGTCATGGACTTACTTATAAATTAACCAATATTAGATTATCACAGAATCAGGTAAAATTTTTATACTTTAAATAGCAATTAAATAAAATCAATCATATAACATGTATAGTTATTTTCATTTTTATAAATATTTCTCAGTCATTTTTGTTGTTGTTGCATACCCTCATAGAATAACTTTACTTCTGGAAGTGAATCCCAGTCCTGATACTATCTTTGGAGTTGGTTTAATGAAGTTTCAAACATATATTTTAGCTTTCAGTTGATTCATATTAGAAAGTGTGGGAATGCTGAGCATCAGTCTAAGAAATAATTTCTGAATAACCGATGCTTTGAAACCCACAGCAGAATTAGTCTTAGATAAGAAATAAGCACAAAAACAAAAACAAAAAATAATTTCTATTGTGGAAATTTAAAAAGGCACTTTGTTAAGTTGGCGTATTTTCTACATTTATGTAGTAAAAATCTTATTTAAAATGATACAACATAACTTTTTACAGAGTTTATTTTATCCATGTAAAAGTGAAATTGAGATAATTTTAAAACTGTAAATTTACAACTTAAAATTTATTAAAAAATGAAAAATGACCTATTTCTTTAGAAGTTACATACTCCTAATTAATTCAAAAAATAAAATCTCCTGTTTTTAAAATTACTTTTTTCTATGAAACATATATAGATATTTATGTTTACATCTATAATATATACATAGAAAAGGAGTACATATATACACTTATTTACTCAGTAAAGATGAGATTTAAGGCAATAATTTATACATTTCCAATAGCTGAGGGTGTATATATGTGTGCGTGCATGCAGAAAGTTTTACAGTCACTGAATTAATGTAATGCATTTTAAGAATATATTTAATTTTTCTCTAAATGTATAAAGTTGTGCCTAAACTTATAACTTAAATATCTATGTGAAAACAAAATTCTGGTAATAATTTCAATAAGTCGTTCTTTCTACAAATTTTCAAATGTAGCTAATATTGTACAAAATAGAGCCAGATAGTGTACAATACTTATTACAAATAATTGAAAAAGTTGTTAATCCATGTTTACCCTGAGGTAAAAACTAGCCTTTTTTAAAAAAATAATTTGATAAATGGGGAGATATAGAACCTATGAAAATAATCCATTCACAGCATATTTGTTTTTATGAGAAAAGTTGTACATTTATTGGGTGTTTTGGTTTTCTCTGTTTGGTATGCTTAAATGCTTTCAGATTACCAGATAAGTATTTTATCTATTGGTAACCTAATGACATATTAATTATTTCACATGGATGAAAAATAGCTTCCTTACTGAAATGGATTTAGCTAACATATTTGAATTGATTTTCTATCACATCTGTAATTCTTTGGCACTTATCATTTATATTACCATTTAGTAGTTAGAGGTCTTTGGCCACATATATATTACTTTAAAAAGCATTGTTCTCTTTCTAACTACACTGTAATATCCTTGAGGGCAGACTCAGCATCTGCCAGCCCTCTGTATCTGGATGGATCAACAAGGTTAAAAATGTGTGACATTGTCCAAGTGGGACAACCTGGAAGTTAGGTAAATATCCACATGGCAAATTTTACTAATGGAAAGTACTAAACAGGGAGCAGGGTTCCTGGCTTATGAACTATCTCTGTATTCTTCCACAGTCACCTTGCAGCTTGTCTTGAAGTAGTGGTTAAAATGACAAGGAATCACATTCTTTGGCTTCAATATTCCCTCATTCTCCCTGCCCTGAAAAATTATTCTTCCTGGAAAATGATTTGCACTTATGCCTTTTATAAGACTCTGTGTCTTAGGGGAGGCAGATTAAAGTATCTTTTAAAGTACATTGAAAGGGTTTTCCATTTTCTATTTGCATAGGTTTTGTCATTTGTATTATCAGCTCAGCCTCCATCTGCAGACATAAATGATTTACCATTTTGATTAGGTGTTTAATTATTAAGGTAGATAAATATTTTAATGTGCCAATTTTTAGTCAATACATTCATTCAAACAAGCATATAATAATTGACCTATTATTCAAAAATCAATTTTCCCTGACTGATGATATAATCCACTTATAAAGAAACAAATGTTAACTCCTGATTTATCAGGTGTAAATTGATATAATTTGTGCTACCAACAGGAAGTTTTGACTCTTGGTTCAGAAAGTAATAATGGTTGTAATAGAAAAAAATCATGATTATATATATTTCTGACTCCCCATGAGTTTTGAGAAAAAGTTCTATTTTATGACTACAGGAATCTTGCTTATATGTTTGAGATAATAGCAGTGGTAATATTATTTACATTTTAGTAATCAGTTTTTCTTGTAATCTTAGGAGGCAAACTCAGTAAAATAGTAAAAAAAGGCAGAGCAGCAAATACAAGCCTCAAATTTTGTTGCCACTTAATAACCTCTGTAGATCTTACATGTTTTAAAGTTCTCATCTTACATCATAGAAAATATATTAAAATATACTCTCCTAAATACATTTTTGTTAAGAAAAATGAAATTAATTTTATAACTTGGTCTTTAAGAATGTTTTAATTTATATTTGACTTATTTTTTCAATTCTCTATAAGCAAAGAAAATCTAACAAACTTTTGATAACTGTGGTAAGACAATTAATAATAATAGAGTTGACACAATATTAAAATTATTAAAAATAATTAATGTTGATTACTAAGTGGTCTTTAAGTATTCTTGAATAAATTATTTAGTATTCTGGAGTAAATTATGTAAATTATTTACTTAAGGCCCTAAAAATTTCATTGTGTTTTGGTTGTATTCTTATAGTGCTTAATAGAATAAATCATTGCCTGATTTTTATAATGAATAAAAGTTACTGAAGAGAGAGTAAGTAGATTTTAATCTTACAATTACAATTTTATCACTATTTACTCGATGTTTTGTCTATTTGTATCTTTAAGGATCCATTTAATGGATAAGGCAGACCAGATTCTTACACACTATGAGGTTATAATTAAAGAGAGAAAGTTAAGTGAAATAATATCATCCTTATACAGTACAAAAATATTGTATACATTAAATAAAACTAAAAGAGAATGTATAGAATTTCATTGCCTAATTATTTTCCTCCTAAAGCCATCAATTTATTAGTAGTGTTTTTGTGTAATATAGTAGTTAGTAAGAAAGGTAAATAGAACACATTTTCACTTCCATAGACTTTTGTAACTTGGCATATTCTGAGAATGGATTCATGAAAATAAGACTTTGAATGATAAAGTGTAATTAGAGATGACTCCTATATCATTTGAAAAGCAAAACAGAACCAGAGACATGGAAACAAGGAACAGACCAGCAGTGACCAGAGAGGGTGGGTGGTGGGGGAAGGGGGTAAAGAAAAGGAAGGGTCTAGTCAAGGAACTAGTATAAATGACCCACAGACATGGATGACAGGGTGGGGACTGACTGTGGGAGCAGGGAGGGTGGGGCAGTGAAGAGCAATGGGGGAAAAATTGGGACACTGTAACAGAACAATAAAAAAAGACATTAAAAATAAAGTGAAATGAAGTAAACAAAAAAAGAAAAGAAAATATTGATGGCTGACAACACTTGAAGATCTGTAAGATATTGTAAATTTTCTGTTTTGATTAAAAAAAAAAAAAAAAACTTTGCAAATGTTGTAAGCTTTTGAAAAACAGCCAAATCCAGTGACTCCACTGCTAATTGTGCTCACTGTATTATTTAGCACTAGCACTTACTTTGCTCAGGCACACAGGCTACATACGTTGCATGGGCACAGCCTGGCTTCATGTGCTGAGGTCGTTCTACCCTGGCTCAGTCCCACTTTCAACAGGCAGAGTTCACTTCTGGGGAAAGAGTGTTGGAAGGGAATGGGATTTTAGACTTGACACTGATGACACTTCGGGCTAGATAATTTACAGGGATGGGAGGCTGTTCCATGCATATTTTAGCAGTTTCTTCTTAGTAGATGTCAGTAGCACCATGCATTCAATGTGTAATAATGAAAAATATATCTAAACACCTTCAAATGTTCCCAGGAGTGAGGAACTGGATGATAACCAATATATTAGCCCAATTCATTTGGTGTATGGCTATTAGCCATCTAACCAGAGAGTTTGTACTTCTCCTTGATTTCTTAGACTTAGCACTTCAACTCCCCGCTGAGACTGGAGTTATCTAAGAACCTCTTGGATGTGGTTCTGGAAAAGAATATGTTGGAGCAGTTAAGGCTATGAGTTCTGGACTCCAGGAAATTTAAACTTGAGTTCTGACAACTGCTATGAACTGAATTGTCCCCCACCCCACCCTCCAATTTGTGTACTAAAGTCCTAGCCCCCAATGTGACTGTATTTGAAGAAAGGGTCTTCAGGAGGTAGTTAGGTGAGATTATATGGTAGCGCTTTAATACAATAGGATTAGGTATAAAAACTAGAGTTCTCTCTCTCTCTCTCTCTCTCTCACTGTCATGTGAGAACACAAAGAAAAGGCATTCATTCATAGCAAGGAAGAGAACTCTCACCAGAAATCATGTTGGCACTTTAATTTCAGACCTGTAGTCTCCCACACTGTAAGAAATCATAAATAATATTTTGTTGTATTTTGTATGGTGCACCAAGCTAAGACAATAACTGCATGGACAACTTATCTCTCAGGTTCAGAGTCTTTACCATTGAAATGAAGGATAATAATAAAATCTTCCTCAAGCAATTATCATAGTGAACAAATGAGATCATACAGGTAAAAGGCATAGTATAGTATCTGCACAGAATTTGCTCTCAATAACTATTATCTTGGTCCCTTTCTCAGAATCAGAATTATAGTTTAAAATTTGTGTTGTAGTTCATGGAACTCTATTTTATTTTAGTTCATGAATGAAAATCTATTTTTAATATTTTCCCTTTCAGTGTCAGAGTGTCTGCATCTTGATCCATATATCCCACAGTCATTGGCTGAAGTCATTTCTTTGAATGTTATTATCTATAACTAGGATGATGTTAAAGACATCTCATTTCAAGGATTTCTTGCTGCACTTATTCCTGTTGTTGTAACTCATTGACTTAGACATTCTCACATAACTTTGAACCACATTCAAGTTTGCTAAATAAGTGCTTACACTGTGTCCTACATACATAGATAGCTGCCTTCAAGGTTAGCCAGCAATAGCTTCTGCTTCAGCAAACCTGCTTCTTTCTCCTTCTGTTGAATTCACCCACATTACTGAGGCCCCAGCATGTCTCATGCAAGTGCTTACTTGATATATCTAGTTTTGAAATGCAATGCACAAAACCGTGTGTGTTTGATTGTTTTAGACCATTATAGCAGTGTCCCATTACTCCCTTCTCAGATCCATAATACATAATGTTTTCAGTGCATAAAACATAATATGTAGATTGGAAGGAAAGTGAATGTCAGTTATCATATTTTAATATGTGTGATATGATAATATGCCTGCTTCTTTATTAACTCTTTAAATAGCAAGATCTAATTGAGGGTCTAATTACTACTGTAATTACCTAGTAACATTTTAAGATACTTGCAATGTGATTTGGGAATATGTATGATTTTAGCTGGTGAAAATTGACATATATATATTAACACTACAGGCATTTCTTGCCATAAATTATAATGAAAGAAATGACAAATTTACCTGGAAGTTAGTGAAAAAATACACTATTTTTAATGCAAATTCACTTAGAACTTCAAATTTATTGTGATTCTATACATGGATTCTTTGGGCCCCAGGGTATGATCCACGGCATTGCTTCATCCAACACTTAGGTTGCAGGCACAGTCTCCAGATGGAGACTTGTTTCTCTCCTCTCAGGTCAGTTAGAAGTATAGCTGCTCTAAAACATTTCAGACAGGCTTATTCAGCCCTCACAGTTTAGATGCAAGTGTCATTAATTTCTATTGCAACTTTCAAATAGGTGAATAAAACTTATGTGGATAGGGCTGTTCATCTTCACACCCACTTTTCTCTATTTTGCTCAACACTCTTGAGAGGAACAATTTCCTTTCTCTATTTCCTTGGGTTGATTGATATCTCTATAGAGAGACTCCCTTTGAAGTATTGCCTGTCTTGTAGCCAGTACTTAAAAGCTGGAAATGAAAGTCCAGCAGGAGTTATCCTACTTGTTTCTAGTAAAACCACAGTAAAACAAAGAGCATCAAAAGTGAAAAAGGAACAAAGAAAAGGGGGGAGAGTGAGAGTCCACTGCCTTTTTTCTCAGGAATAGCCATTGTGTATTAGAGGTTTGACTCTTAAGTGTTCGAAACTGTAACATTGAGTACTTCCCAAATTCACTACTTAAAGTCCTTCTTTTTGCCTTTGGAACTATGTTCTTATCAGTATTCCCTCCACTTGCAAGTAAATTACTAGTTTCCAGAAGTTTGAGCTGAAACTCAAAGTATTAGTACTTTTTTTTTCTGACATTAAAAATGTGGAACTTTGAAAAAGTTGCTTAATATTTCTGCGCCTGCCTCTGATGCTGCCTGCATAACATGAGGGATAGAGAGAGGAGGACCTTGAATACCTTGCTAGCTCTGAGACTCAATCTATATTACTGATTTACTTCACTGCCTCCAAAGAACAGAAGTCAAACTTAAAGGCCCTGAACAATAGGAGGAGAACACTGGCAATATCAGAGACTCCATAAGGAAAAAAGCCCAAAGTAACAGACAGCTGACAACCATGAAAATAAGGTAGACTGAGTATGTTAAAAGCTGTAATTGTCAGGCATGAATGAAAACCTTTGCTGTCCAGACAGAGGAAATGCTTGCATATTGGTCATGTCAGGACTCT
The DNA here is from genome assembly GCF_987537825.1 of Furipterus horrens. Classification (NCBI taxonomy): domain Eukaryota; kingdom Metazoa; phylum Chordata; class Mammalia; order Chiroptera; family Furipteridae; genus Furipterus; species Furipterus horrens. The sequence continues at coordinate 155,966,543 of NW_028327175.1, forward strand.
GGTTGGTTTTCCTTCATAGAAAGAGTTCCCATGTTCACCTTATCATTGTACCTGTTCTTAGGTTTCCCTGACCTCGCTCCTTGAGGAGAGTAACTGTCTTATTCATTTTTACCTCTCTAATCTTACACATCATCTGGTGTATAATAGCACTTCAGAGAAACATTTCATTTGCTGAATTAAATTAACTCTACTTGATCCTCCATTATGTAAATGTAATAAACTAGGTGCTACAAATTATTGATTCCAATTCTCAAAATGCTTGATATTCTCTCTGTATCAATTCTGCATGCCTTTCAAAGATGTGTATATTTAATAAGCATAAAACACCATTGGGTCATAAAAATGTGATCAAAAGCAATAAAAAAAATAAGAAATGTATTATCCTCGTGTTCCTTGTAATGTAGACATCATATTCATTGCTTACTACAGGGTTTGTGGGTTTTGAAGAAATGTCTTATTTATTACTTAAGAGTCATAATTCAACATTCATGTCTATTTTAGGGACATTAATTTTACTTAGAAAGAGAGGGCAGAGAGAGCACTCATGAACTGAATCCAAGATAAAAACCTGATTTATTGCTATAGCTTCATTCTCTGTAGACTTTCTTCTATCCTGTATGACAGTGTGAGCACTTATTTCAAAATGAATTCCTTAAAAAATAAGGATCATCTTTAAGAGTGTCAAACAATATAATTCCAGAAGTAGTACCTCCTTATTTTTACTCTGACCTTTGCCCCCAAATCTCTTTGACTTTAAAAGCATTCTGGTCCTCTTTCCGTATATCTCTAAATTATACCTATTGTGCAGGTAAAGTGCTATGTTTTGATAAATAAATAAACTTTATTGGGATACACTTTTAGATAGGTAAAACCTACTTAATTCAATCATAAGTTTCTACCTATCCACCTTACCATATAGTATTATTAAAATAGTAAATTTTATAATTTTTAATCTAGTTAAATTAAAATATTACAGCTTACCATTTGATAAAGTACACAATTTTTTATCAGTCAGATACTTGCTGGGCATTCTTAGATTCTTGATTTCTGGACACATGGCCCCTTTGCTGTGCTATATAATCAGTAGATTCTTCCTACCAGTCACATGCATAGTGCTGGTTTTTAGCATAACTCATTGCACTAACTTTCATCTGATAGGGCTGTATCTAGCTTATTTTAGAGCAATGAAGCTATTCCATTCTTTAGCATGTTAGTTTTTGTGCCAGTGAAGGGACAGATGCATGTGGGAATCAAGTTACCAACATGTGCTAAATTAAAAGGTTGATAAGTTAAATACATTATATATTCACACAGTATACATATATATTTATATATAACCATTTACATTTTCATATACATTTACATTTCTATATTTAAGTCATCATAAATTATAGCAATGCATAAATCAAGTTTACTGATATAATCAAGGAACTTTTGTATGTTTTAAGTAGTTAAGCATAATTCTATTTCATGAGAGCCTCTATTGAAGTTGATAAAATGAAAAATTACATAATATCAAGAAAATAATTCTAGTATTAAAATGAATTACAGATACAGGAAATCTGTTGATGTGAAAGGGATAACTAATTAAAATGAGGTTTGTGTATGTGGAAAACTATACTTATGTACACATGTGTACACGCTCACATATATATGTAATGTGTATAATTATAGTAAACACTCTGATAGCATTTATACCCATTGTAATCACAGAGAATTTTCACTGTCTACTGTACATTTTTGCATATGTTTGGTAAAGAACATGCATTATTTTTACAAAATTAAGAAAAAACACTATAAATTTACTGATTTCACTATGTAATTTTAGAAAACTTAGATAAAAACATCTGGAATATGTTTTAAAACTTCACAGAACTATTTTCTAGAATATCAAATTAATTTGGTTTTTGATAATGAAAATAGTCCTTAAAACTGTGTGCATTCAAACACAGTAAATATTTTTTCCTAATCTTTACTCAACAGGTTCTCTGAACTAGATAGAAGGAACATTTATTTTGAAGCTAGAGATCAATTTTAGTTTTATAATCTAATAAAGATAGAGAATAGAATTTAGATATGAAGCACAACAGAAGCTTTCTCCATCACAGCCGTTGAACTGAAGATATTAATCGGTACCTATCTGACTTACCCAAACTGAGAAGAGCCTATAGGCCTGGGTTCACACATATTCAAAAGGCTAAAAGAGAAAAAATAATATACTCTGTTGTGCATTTGAAATATTCACTTGTTGTATGGTGCAATTGGATTAGCATTTAGTGGGAATAATGGTTGGAAAGAAAAAAAAAAAAAGAATATTCCTAGTATTTGTTCCAAAAGTATCTTGGAGATGTATTATGGATATGTGCATATTATAGGCTGTGAAGAAGCCTGCAGAGGAAAACTTACCAAAACCAAATAAAACTCAATGTAAGTGTTCTTCACACTTATTTGCTTAGAGAACACCTATTTTCATATGCCTTATAAACTTTTGTATTGTAGTCATTTAGTAAAATTGTTTTAAAAAATAAAAGCATCATTAATGAATCCCTTTCTCTGAAATAAAGATTAAATTATATTAATAAGGTTATGATATTCATGGGGTTGCATGTAAATTTTAGAGTCAATGATTGAAATAAAACATTTTTATTAAATCATTTTTAATATGCTATATTGATCATGCTGTTACAATTAACTCAATTCCTTTTCCCTTTGTCTCCATCCAGTGACCCCTCCCTCCAGTTGCCCCCCCCCTTAGTCCATGTCCATTGGTTGTGCATATAGTTCTCAACATCTTCCTGTCTACTTCACTCCCTCCTATTATGCTTCTTAATTTATGTACCATCTCCCTCCCTTTCCCCTCTTCATCCTCCCAGCTGACCTCCCCCCGATATATTCCCCATGCCTATAATTCTTTTCCCGCTCTCATTGCCTACTTAGTTTGCCTTTGTTTCAATTTCCTAGCTTCTGTTGTTGGTTCTTGTGATAGTTTTCATTTTAATGTTCATAGATCCTCTTTCTCCTAAACAAGTCTCTTTAACATTTCTATAATAGTGGTTTGGATCTGATGAACTCCTTCAGTTTTACTTTGTCCTGGAAGCACTTTCTCTGCCCTTCTATTATGAATGACAGTTTCACTGGATAGAGTAATCGTGGTTGTAGGTTTTTGCTTTTCATTACTTTGAATATTTCTTGCCAGTCCCTTCTTGCCTGCAGAGTTTCTTTCGAGAAATCAGCTGGTAGTCTTATTGGGACCCCTTTGTAGGTAATTCTCTTCTTCTCTCTTGCTGCTTTTAAGATTCTCTCTTTATCTTTAACTTTTGACATTTTGATTATAATGTGTCTTGGTGTGGTTCTCCCTGGGTCCAGTTTTTTTTAACTGTCTGTGCTTCCTGGACCTGTAATTCTATTTCCTTCCCAAGTTAGGGAAGTTCTTCTTCATTATTTTTTTCACATAATTTTTCAATTTCTAGTTCTTCTTCTGCATCTTCTGGCAACCCTATGATTTGGATGTTGGCTCGCTTATAGCTGTCCCATAGGTTTCTGGGCCTCTCCTCATTTTCCTCACTTTTCATTTCCTCTTTCTGCACTGGTTGACTGTTCCTTCCCTACCATCTATTTGTTGATTTGATTCCTGTATTTTTTTTTTCCCTCACTACTAGTTTCATACATGTTTTTGTTCATTCCTTCCCTGTCTTGTTTAAGGTCTGCTGTCAGGTCTGTAAGCATTTTTATAACCAAAGCTCCAAACTGTGCCTCAGAAAGATTTCCTATTTGCTGCTTTGTTAGAGTAGATATTTGCTGTCTGGTCAGCTGCATCACCGGGATCTCTATCATGACCTGTGCCACCCGACAATTTTGTGTTTACCTTGCTTCCTGGGCAGGGCTGTTAAACCTCCTATGCTATAGGGGGTGGAACACCATGCACTCATCACAACTGGGCAACCCTTCTCACAATGCTGTGGCGTTTTCTGTGGGGGTGGGGGTCCAAGATGGATTCCTGCTGTTCACTCTCTGTTGAGAGACTGGGAGCCTCCTCTTCTGACACCACCCTCTCTGGGCCTCACAGTCCAAGGCAATGGGGGTCTGCCTTCCCTGATGTTGGAATCGCAAGCTGATGGGTCTGGTCTGCAGCCGGGAGTGCTCCCCAGGTGCTTCTTGCCTCCCCTTAAATATGGGTGTCTGTGCTTACTGCTGTCCCTCCATATTAAATCATTTTTAATTAATGTTCTATTACAATTGCCTCAGTTTTTCCCCCTTTGCCCTCCTATGCCCATCTCATCGCCCTGCTCCCACAGTCAATTCCTATACTGTTGTCCATGCCCATGAGTCATTCATACATGTTCCTTCTTTAGTTCCTTCCCCTTCTTTCCACCATTATCCCCCTCTTTCCTCCCCTCTGGTCACTGTCAGTCTATTCCATGTTTCCATTCTTGTGGTTGTATTTTGTTCGTTAGTTCATTTTGTTCATTAGATTCCTCTTATAGATAAGATCATATGGCAATTGTCTTTTACAGACTGGCTTATTTCACTTAGCATAATATTCTCCAGTTCCATCCATGCATCACAAATGGTAGCATTTTAATTGTTTTCAGAATAAATTTAAAAAATTCCCTAGAGTTTTGTGAAAGGATTACACTTTTGCTCACCCATGAACTTCTCTGGAATTTTGACATAGGATTTATCACATTAACTTCTTATTCCCTGCAATTACAAAAGAAGGTATAGCAATATTATCTATGTTAAGGAGCTCTACAGACAGGGTGTGGAAATATATATATGCAGGTACCCAGATATAGTCCCTCCTGCCACCTGTGAATCTAAGTACTTATTGAATATGCTTAAGACTTTTTTATAGAGAAGTTGAGTCAGACATCCTATGTATATATTATTTAATTCAAAAAATAAAAATAACATATGTAAGTGCCAGGCTCTTTCCTCTATAGCTAAAGTAATAATTTAAAAATAACTAAATTAACAATTCCATTTAATAACTAAAAGTGCTGTTTCCACATGCAAACAATAACCACATTGTTTAATAGTGAATTTTTGAGCTTTCTCTTTAGATTATGCTTAAAGTTCCAGTAAGAATCTATTCTATGCCTAGTTGTAACAGGTGACTTGAAAATAAAAGACCCCAGGTTCCCCAAAATCCTGTCCCTCTATCTGAAAGCTGTCATTTTCCTGTGTTTTGTCTGAAGCACTATCTTCAGAAATCTCCTATTAAAATATCTAATGTCTAGTTGAGATTATGCATTGTGCATAATTAGAGTATTTGCAAACATGAAGACATTTATACCAGTGGTTCTCAATCCTTACTACACATTAGAATTTTTCATTAAACATTAAAAAAATGCTGCGTCCCATGCTTTATTAATTAAACCGGAATCTATGTGTTTGGATGTAGTCTACTCTCAAAAATATCCTTTCAGGTAATTCTGTTTCATATTAAATAAACAAATTCTGCATATTTTTATAATGTTAATACTACTATTTACTCAGGACCAGCAACATATGTAATTTGTGGATCCATTGCAAAATGAAAATGCAGGGCCTTTTTTCAAAAAGTATATTAAAATGTCATTAAAGATATTAAAATACTAGATCGTTTTTTCCCTGACTTTTGATTAGTTATGTTGGTTTGTATTTGTCATTTAATGTTGTTCTGAATTAAGAGAAAAATTAGTTAGTACCATAAATTTTTCTATTTTTGGTATATTTTGCAATGCCTATTTTAAATGGAAATATGAATGCATACAAAAATCAGCAAAATTTATATTTTTTATCTCACACATGAATTATGTTCTAGTAGAAGAGTGGAATCAATACACAAAACTAGCTAAAATGTTTTTATTTCACTTCTGATATGTTCACATTCTACCACTATGTTTTACTTTCATCTTACCAGTGAGTAAAAGATAACTTTCTTTCCTTCTATGTCATTATCTTCAGTGTAAGTGGTTGTCAAATATAGGAAAGTTAACAGGAGTAAAGAGAAAATGATAGGTTATTTGGGTCTTTTTTTTTTTATATGAAACCAAAAAAGACCCTGAGTAGTCTCAGCAATCTTGAGAAAGAAGAACAAAGTTGGAGGAATCACAATACCTGATATCAAACTATACTACAAGGCCATTGTGTTCAAAACAATTTTGTACCGGTATAGAAACAGACACATAGATTAATGGAACATAATAGAGAGCTCAGAAATAAACCCATGTTTCTATGATCAGAACATTTGACAAAGGGGGCATGAGCATACATTGGGGTTAAAGAGAGTCTCTTCAATAAATGGTGTTGGGAGAACTGGACTGGTACATGCAAAAAAATGATACTAAACCACCAACTTTCACCATACACCACAATAGTATGATACCATAAAATACTAGCAGAAAACTTAGCCAGAAAATATTTTGATATATTATGTAGCAATATTTTGCCAATATGCCTCCTAAAGCAAGGGAAATGAAGGAAAAAATAAACAAATGGGAGTACATAAAATAAAAAAAAAAACTTCTGCATGGTTAAAGAAACCATCATCAAAATGAAAAGGGAACCAATTCTATGTTTGCCAATGATACACTGGACAAGGGTTTAATCTCCACAATATATAAAGAACTCACATGACTTAACACTAGAAAGACAATCCAATTTAAAAATGGGCAAAGAACCTTTCTAGACAGTTCACCAAGGAGAACATACAGAGGGCCTATAGACGTATGAAAGAATACTCAACATCACTAGCCATTAGAGAGATGCAAATTAAAACCACAAGGAGATATCATCTCAAACCAGCCAAAAAAAGGCTATCATTAATAATCCAACAAACAACAAGTGCTGGTGAGGATGTGGAGAAAAGGGAACCCTAGTGCGCTGTTGGTGGGAATACAGACTGGTGTAGCCACTGTGGAAAACAGTATGGAATTTCTTCAAAAAAAAAAAAAAGAAAGGGACCTACCTTTTGACCAATAATTTCCACTACTGGGAATATACCCTAAGAATCCTGAAACACAAATTCAAAAAATTTATGCACCTTTATGTTCATAGCAGCACTGTTTACAATATTCAAGATTTGGAAACAGCCTAAATGCCCATCGGTAGATGAATGGGTTACAAAACTGCGGTCCATTTACACAATGGAATATTACACAGCAGTAAAAAAGAAGGAATTCCTACCTTTTGTGACAGGATGGATGGAACTAGAGACTGTTATGCTAAGCGAAATAAGCCAATTGGTGGGTGGAAGACAAATATCATATGATCTTACTTATAAGAGGAATCTAATGAGCAAAATAAATTAATGAGCAAAATGGAATCAGAGTCATATAGTAATGGAATAAACTGACAGTTATAAGAGGGGAGGGTGGGGGGGGAGAAGGTGAAGGGATTAGTCAAAGAACATATATGAAGGACCCATGGACATGGACAACCGTGTGGGGATTGACTATGGATGTGGGGGAAGGGTTATGCAGTGTAGGGCAAAGGAAGAAAATTGGAATGACTCTAATAGCCTAAACAAAACGTTAAAAAGAGGAGAAAATTTTTTAAAGAATACATATGAAATAAAGACATTTCAGAAGCACCCCCGCCCACACACAAAAAAGACATGATAGGGTTCCTTGGTCATTCTTGTTTCTTACGGAGCTAGTCTTTGCCTTTTTGTATGTGTGTGTTCATAACAAATTTTGATTCAAATGGCAAGCATGGCATTTTGGGGCTGTCAGAGCTCCTGCTTATTCAATCACAGATGTAACAGTACTTGCTTGGGTCATCTGTAATACCATTTCTTGGGTCCATTGGGATTCTGTGCTCATAAGGTATCATGAATGCTATTCAATACATGCAAATATGTCAGCTCAAAATTGTAGCAGATTTGCATATTGTGCATATCACTTCAGCTCATGCATACTTCATTGTCCTATCAGACTTCATATGAAAAGCAGAGTTCAAAGATAAAACTATAAAGTATTACAAGATGGCATCAGCAGGACTTTAAACCAAGGACAGGGCCCTTTTGAACAGAGGACTCTGTACAATACTACAAATGTTCATCGTCCATGAAGCTGGCCCTGCCCTACTCCCTGGAGTAGACTTCCCATAGATCAGTGACTAGTGTGTTATAGTTGAAAGGTTTGCAGTGGGTCTGCGTTGTAGCTCTAACATCAATGACTTTAAGTAACTTCACTTCCCCTGAGCCTCAGTGTCTGACAAAAATAAGATACTATTTTACAAACTGGTGGAGAATGAATTATGCCCTAGAACTTAACTTAGCTTTTTCTTTTTTTTTTTCGCCTACTTGTTCTTTGTGACTACCTGGGCTGCCGTACCCATCAGTGCCTTTGCTTAGATTGAATTTAAAATCCTAATAGCCTTAGCATTTTTACGTATCATCTTTTCCAGTTCTTATGCATGGTGTCTGAATATATTTCATTTACCTGCTCTCATACTATTCATTTGTCTGCGCTCATTCTAGTAAGGGGGAAAAAAAGCTTCTGAGAAAAGAGCACTCCAAAGAGTCAATCCAAGTCTTTATTTTCATTTAGAAACTTCTCCATTATCATAATAATTAATATGCATATATATGCACATATATGTAAGATGCACACATACAAATGCATGTATAGTCATATATACTGATCATATGCTTATTTTCAGAACCATTTTTACCTTCCCCTGGTTTGCTCTAAATCACAGAGACAGAATTTTCCTGAGTTTGTTTCCTAGACTTCCTTGCAAGGTTTTGCCAGTAGGAGATGACAGGGTATTTTTCATTCTATTTTTCTGCCTGCAGTAGTGTCACCAACACTGATAGCATCACCCTTGTGGTTGGCTCCAGGTCCCAAAGGGCAGACCCGCTGAGCTTTCTGCACCTGCCTTGTGGCCCTGGCTCCTAGGCTTCAGTAACTCTGACTGTTCCTTTTGTCCCTCCAACCGAGTGTTGAGATGGCTTGCTAAAATTGGTGTTGCCCCACTTTCTCCTTTTTGTTCTCGAAGCTGTTCCAACAATCTCTGTATCTAAGCTCCCATGTAAAATTTCCTTGGTTGAATTATCTAGTTTGGGCTTTGTTTTCTGGTCAAACTGGGATATTTGTACACATAAGTATACATATACCTGTATATCATATATACATGTGTGTGTGTGTGAAACTACAGTGAATGGGCTATCTTGAATTCCTCAAATTACTGTGGCAAGTAAGTTTAGGAATTAAAATATATTTACTAACATTAGTGTGTTAGTCAAGTTTCTCCAAGAAACAAAACCTTCTCTCTCTCTCTCTCTCTCTCTCTCTCTCTCTCTCTCTCTCTCTCTCTCTCTCTTTCTCTCTCTCTCTCTAGTCTGTTAATCATCTATCTATCTATATCTTTTATCTGGATACCTGTATTATAATGAACTGGTTCACATGGGTATGGAGACTGAAAAGCCTCATGTTCTATAGTCTGACACCTGAGAAAGAGGAGAGCTGATCATGTAAATCCCAGCCCCAGTCTGAAGGCAGGAGAGGACCAAGGTTCCAACTCAAAGACCCTGAGGCATTGAACATGAAGTCTCTCTTGCTCAGCCTTTCTTCTACTCGGGCCTTCAAGGAGTTGGATCAAGGCCACTCACATTGGGGAGGACTGTCTGCTTTATTTAGTCTGCCAATTCAAATGTTAATCAGATCCAGAAACAGCCTCACAGATCCAAGAATAATGTTTAACCAAGTATTTGTGCATCTGTGGCCCAAGTTGACACATAAAAATAACCACTGAAACTAGTATTGAATCAAGCACCCTCAGCCTCAACTGACAGAAACTGAAGGTGAAATATGCTAGGGGAGGAACTCATTTTGCTGCCAAAGACAACTGTTGTTTGTAGTTCATTAAAACTTGGAATTTAGATTTCAATAGCAATCTTTTGTCACATCAGTCATCAGCTACTGCAAAAAGGTGCTGCACCTTAAATAAAGCAATTCTTGAGCTGTGAGCTATTTTAAATAGTTTCAGTTACTTTTTTTTCCCTCTTCTTGATCAGTTCATTGTCTTTAGTTTTCTGTTGTTTGCTTAGCAAGTTTAATTGAAAGCAATATTGGGGTAAGTTTCATGTTCAAGAAAATACCAGATATCTTGCTAAGACAATTTGACCACTGATGTTCCTTCTCTCTTGTTATAATAAATTACTAATGACATAACTATTTCTTGCTGTCATGACTTTATTTTTTTGACTTTGGAAGCAGGGGATGATGCCAATTTTAATTATTTGCTCTGTATTTGTACCTTGTATATTTAGGTGTCTCTAAACAAATTCATCTCATACTACAAAAACATTTTATAACTAGATCGGGTTTAATCAAAATTTAGCAAATCTATCTTAATAGGATTCTCAAATTTGAGGGCATTATAAAATACATGATTATTTGATAACAATGTGAAACTCCCAAATTTTAATAAAAGTAAAATTTGAAAATAATTAGATTTAGCATTTATCAGCAATGGATACATATCTAATGAAGTTTTACATAAAACTATAAAATAAATTTATAGTAATAGCAATTACTTAAGGAGGTGTCAAATAAATGTTCCTTTTCTTTGCTTATCCAGTTTTCAAGAGAATATGTTGGTCTATCATACTCAGAAGATGATCAATTAATTTAATTTGTCTTAATATCATTATGACTTCATGAATTTAAAAATATTTAGTGGTTTCAATAAATTGCAATTATTGATCTCATTGAAGCTTAAATTTTGCCATTTTGTTCAAGGGGACCCTCTTAAGTTTGGCTCTGTGTTTTCTATGACCTGTATCAACTATCTCATGTTACACATAAATAGTCTCAGCTAATGATGCTACTACCACCACTAATTATGATTATTAAAAACACTTAAGTTTTTGTTGTTTAATTATATGGTCTGCATTTTCCCCATTTTGTATATCCCCATACAAATATTAAATACATACTATTTCTCTTTTTACCCTCATTTAGTGTTCAGTTCTATCTGTACCTATATATTTTCATTACCAATGCTCATGTTGCAGTCTTGCTAGTTCTTTTGTTGTCTTCAGCCCATTATTTAGTATAATTCTTAGAAGGATTTGTGCGGAAAAAAATTCTCTGAGATGTTACATGCTTGTACTCTTTATACTTAAAGTTATCAATTTTTCTGGATATAAGACTGTCTTACATTTTAAAAATTTAAGTATTTTAAACTTCTTATCTATGCTTTTTTGGGGGGGCATAAACCATTTCTGTTGAATAATCTAATGGGACTCTATTTTCCTCCTACATACCTTTTAAATCATGTGTTGTTTTGGTGAGATGACCAAAGGATTTATTTTCTCTTTCATTGAAGTCCAATAATTTTACTAGAATATGTATTCATCCTGGTCATTTGGGAATGATATTCTGAGATTTGTGTAGTGTTCTTTAACATGTAGCTTAAGTATTATTATTACTATTATTTAAGGAAAGTTTTCTTGACTTACAGATTTTATTATTTGTTTTAATCCCTGGTTTTGGTTTTCTATTTTAGGGATTTCTGTTAACTGTGCGTTGCATGTTCATTGTTATCTTCATTATTCATGACTCTTAAATCTTTTTAAAAAATCTCTTCCTATATTTTATTTTGATTTCTAAAATTTTACTTGCACCTCTCTTGAATCTTTTAAAAAATCTCGTACGTATCTATTGATTTTAATACATTTATCTCACTACCTTTATCTTTCTCACAGAACTTATCTTAGATATATATTTTTCTTTTATTAATGTATTTTCCCTTTAAATGTAACATCTTTCATATTTCCACTGATTAGAACATTAAACAAGTATTTACTGAGTGAATGAATAAATAAAAGTTGAATTGATGACCTTTTCATTAGTACATGTAAACTTCATATAGTTTGAATAAGTTTTTGATTACAACTAGAAATATCCTAAAGTTAATCCTACTTAATTTATAATGATACCAATATTACCTTAAAATAGGAATTCTTTGTTTATATTTTTATATTTTATTATATAACATATACATATACTTGCCTATACATAAGAATGCTTTCAAAATTTAATAAGAGGAGACTCTGAAAAGTTTTGACCTGAAAAAGACTGTATTTCCTTTTACTACTTTTCCTGCTCTGATTTTTCTTTCTTAAGTCAGTCACTTCAGTGACTGAGGCCTCTACAGAGGCCTATTGACAGGTGAGGTAAGTGTGGCTAAAGCCTTTGTGTCAGTTTGAATCCCGGCAAAAGACTCTAGTGCAGGCTGTTTTCCCTGTTGGATTCTTGGGTGATACTTGTGAGGCTTCTGGTGGTGTGTAAAGGTAAAGGTAGGAGAAACACACTGGCATATGTGTGGGCATTATGTAATATAAAAATATTATAATTAGAATATGCCTGTGCAAACAAGGTCCTGGCAAAATTGTGTTTAATGTTTAGGACATTCTTTAAAGCCAGCTGCTAGCTCTTAAAACCCACTCTACTGATTTCTGTGTGCATGGCCTCAAAAGAGTTACATATAAATTTAGGTCTTCATTTCTGTATTTCCTATTGCTGTTGTAATAAATTACCACAAATTTAGTGGCCCGAGACAGCATATATTTCCTATGTTATAATTGTGGGGTCAGAAGTCCTAATGTCAAGGTGACAGCAACACCACATTTTTTCTGGAGGCTTTAGGTGAGAAGCCATACACTTGCTATTTCCAACTTCCAACTTGTGGAGGGACCCTGCTCTCCTGGCTTTCTTCATTTCCAGTGCAGATTGTGCAGCCTCTTTGAATGTCTCTCTGACTTCAGCTTCCGTCTTCACTTCTGTTTCTCTGACTCTGACCCTCCTACTTCCCTCATTAAGGAGTCCTGTGATTACTTACATCGGGCTCACCTCGGTAATCCAAAATAATTTCCTTATATAAAGACCCCTAATTTCCACAAATTCCAATTTGTATTTAGGTAACATACAAGGGTGAGCAAAGTAATTTTGTAGTTGTGAGTATGTGAAGCAAAGTTTATTCTTGAATTATTATTTATTAATTATTGTATTATTTATTTGTGTTATTATTGTTATTATTTCGTGATCTTATAATTTGTCTTTTAGGTATTGATGGCTGGTAATTTACCTACTCTTGCTTACCCCTACATTCACAGTTACAGGAATTCAAATGTGGATGTCTTTGGGAGGTCATTATTCTGTCTACTACAGTTGTTTTTTTTTTTTCAACAGGGATTAATAATTGAATTTGTCTTATAGAATTGTTGTGAGATTTCCAGGAAAACTCTGACTCCAAAAAACCTCCGCTGCCTTGCGGCATACCTCTTCAGGGGAAAGGCTAAGGGAGTAAACCCCAACAGAAAATCCGGAGCCGGAGTCCCTAAGGCGGTTTGACGTTGTAGTCAACACCGGCAACTCCTGCGGCGCACCTGAAACCAAGCTGTATTGACTCCGTCTTTCCCTTGGACCCTTCAGCTGCGAAGAGAGGGGGGGTCTGCTGCATGGGCAACAGCAGACCCTCCATATTACCCTGCCCAGGCTCTGTAGCTTCAGCGTCATCGCAAGATGTCGATTCAACACGGGAGGAGACAGATACCATGTCACTCCCGAGTCGGACTGCACAGCCATTCTCGGCGGTGCAGATAGACTCTTAAGAAGCTACACCATCGTCTCTCGAGACGGACGGCTGCCGACGACAACGACGACTACATGTAAAACACTTAGAATAGTATCTGACACATAATAATGTGTTAATGTAATAATTTGTGAACTCTTGGGGTGTATGAGTGTGGTGTATGTGTGTTGTGTATGAGTAACTTATCACATATAGGATTGAGAAATGTGTGTAGGTGTCAGTGTATAGAAGTATTTCTGTATTTACGTGTCTGATGAGGTTGTTTGTATGTGCATGGATGTGTCCATCTGAAGCTGTGATTTTAGTTTGACAGGAGGGACTGTATGTAGGTGGGCTTATTGGCCCATTCTTCTGCTTTTGTGTGAAGTGACCAGGAAATAAGGTGTCTTCATTATGCCTCAGGAGGTGGTGGGCAGCCTGTAGCTTCTCTACCACCATTTCATATCAAGAGTAACCATTTCACTTTGCATCCTTGCTAAGAACCAGGGTATTTCAGCAACCCATCCTGAACTCCAAACAGCAGAGACTTATTATGTATTATTCTCTAGTAAATAGAAGCTTATTTCTGAGTACTGAAAGAAAAAAAACTTGTATGATCATTCATTTTCAAAACTCAGTTGTTCATTAATCCAAGAAGCATTTACTGTACTCTTTTTCTGTTTGTCCTTCCTAAAATAATTTTATATGTTTTTAGTAATAACAATTTAATAGCTTCCTCACAAAATTCTTTTAGAAAAACAATTCATTTAGAATATTCTGGTCGATAATATAAGAAAAAATTTTGACTGTTACATGCAAAATAGTTACTTTAAAAAATAGGTCTTTAACAAGTGTATTACCCAGGTTAGATTTTATCTTTACTTATCTGCCCTTCTGAATCACAGACAGGATTTGCTGTGAGGATCAAAAGTGATAATCTATGTGAAAATCCTCTGTCCAAAAAATTATAGGAGCAGCCTAGTGTTTCATGTCCTCTGGGAATTTTATGACAATGGATTTTGCATAACAATAAAAACTAAATTAATGGAAAAAAATCAATGCATCGCTATAGATCCTTTAAAATTAGATGTTGAAAATTTCCCCAGATTGTTCTGGAATCCAGGATTTTTGCCTGCTGACTGTTTTGTCATGACAACTGCAATCACATGATCACATGATTGTGGAATCACATGATCACTCATACCACAAATACTCAGTAACAGTAGACCTATCTGACTCAAAATTCAAGGTGTGATGATTCTAGATCTGGGTGAACAACTAAGAAGAAAACCAAGTTTTAATTATGATGGGATAGTCTCAGGTCTCTTTACATATTGAGGGTGACAGAGCTGCCCTCAGGCTCTATAGTCAAACTTAATGTTGCTCTATTATTTTTCCTCAAGCTGTTATAGTTAATTGCACTGAATTTCCAAAATATTACCAATGTGCTAATAAGAAAAGAGAATGGTTAGTCTCACTCATTACAGTGAGGAAGAATACCAGTTTTAGAGTTCAATACAGTGTCTCCAGAAAGGGAAATCAAAAGTTAGGTATTTATGACTTTGGGGTCTGGGTAATTAATATATTATTCTTGAATCATTTAGTTGTTAGAATTACAAACACTTAATTTTGGTGGTTTAAAAATACAGGTATGGTGTAATTTAATTGGTGAATAATTTTATTTTTCATATTTTTGTCAGGCATTTTAATTCTAATTTTTAAAATTTAACTCTTCATCATAAGTGATTACTTAATTTAATTTTTACTATTACTATCATAGAAATCTATATATTATTTCTTAATATTAGATTTATAGAAGTGTATTGGTATCTAGACTCCTCTGAAACTTTATTAAAGCTAAGAATTCTCTCCCTAGAAAAATGCACATGCATGCAAATTATTTTAAAAAAATTGCAGAGGGGTCAAGGAGTTTTTGAAATTCATTCATCAACACTTTTGTAATGATTTTATTTAAGGATGAAACACTAGAGAAAGAATCATCAGAAATTGAGATTTAGAATATTATGTCACTTAACACTATTATTAGATATTTTTTCAGAAGTTTCCTATAGTAAGAAATTAAATGGAAAACTATAATAATTGGAGGCAAAATTATTATTTTTGCATACATTGTGATTATGAATTCAACCCAAGGGAATATTGAATTCTGAAAAAAATTAATATTAATAAATTCAGTAAAGCATCTAGATACAAGTAATATATGCAAAAATTAATAGCTTTCTTATATCTCAGCAATAACTAGGTCTAAGATATAATTGCAAAGAGATAGTATTCCATTCAAAATATTAATGAAAAATGTGAATGCCAGGAATATGTAATAAGAAATGTGCAAAAACTATATAAAGAAAGCTACAAGCTACAAAGTTGACTGAGAGATGTAAAAGGAGATTTTAATAAAGGGAGTGGAATAGTATACTCTTGGAAAATAAAACAAAATAGTACAAAGATAATAATTCTTCAAAACTGAATCAAAACTTAATAAAACTTTGACTGAACTTCTGATGAATTCTTGTTGGAACTCAAAAACATGTTTCTTAAATTAATACAGAACTAAAATAAACTGAGAAAACTGTGAGCTAATTAGAAACATTATATTAAATATTGAAGATATTTTATCTAACATAATATCATATTTTATACAACTATAACAATTAAAACAGAATAAACAATGTGGGTTCTGGCAAAAGAATGCAAATAACTCAGTGGAATTCAATACCTAACCCTGAAATAAAACATACTACAGTGTGACCAATATGTGATCTGAGATTATATAAGGAAGGTCTTTTATTATTTGTTAAAATGGGGTTGATTTGGGGAAATGTTTATATCTAAGTGATTTTGGAAAAGCCTGGATAAACAGAATTCAAATACTGTATGTTTATTAAACATAGGACTATAGAATTGTGTAATATAAAGTTCTTAAAAAGAATATAGTTAACAATTTTTGGCAAATAGAGGTATTATTTGTAAGGAATTTTCCAAGATGTCAATTTAAACACTTAAAATAATGAATTTCTATACACCTATACAAACCTTGGAAGGATAAAGTTAGAATAAGTATTTTTAAAAAGGTTACTGTCCAGAATAAAAGCATCTAACTTTAATAAGAATAAGAATAAATACTTTATTATATACTTATTTTAATCAAAACAATAATCCCAAATGCAGACATTTCTAGAATTTAAGTTAACTACTTTATTAGCCTAGTTAAAAATACTTAGTGAAGAAAACAAAACAAAATAAAAATGCAGCTAGAGAGTTAGAACTTTTTAATGGGGAGAGAGTTGGGGGTCAAATAGTATCAAATGCTAACCCAAAATTGGTGTTAGTATCTGTATTGAGGAGGTTTTGAAATTTTGACATTGTTGATGTCCTGTAAGAAAACAATGCCAGTTTGAATTTTAGAAAGAATGATAGTTGATAAATCCTTTAGTTTTAGGAAGTTCAGGGGACAAGAGTGCAAAGTAGCATATAATGCTAATTTTTTACGCTTAGAATTTTGAAAGAGGTAGTATGATTCCAAAGATGATTGATTCTAGAGGCATGCTCATAACATTCTGGATGTCTCTGGGGAGACAATAGTGATAGAATACTGGTTGTATATGTGTGGAAAGTGGTATCCTAAAACTAAAAGTGGCTGAAGGAAAACTTACGTGATGGGTCTCTTTGTTTCTTTGACCTAGCCCTGTGTATAATTAAACTGTTTAGGAATGCACTGACTCAATCATATGAGAAATTTCTGTTTAAGAATGCCAAAGACAAAGTTTAAAGACTAACATTAGACTAGGTTAACATATATATTTTAAATGTCTAAAGCTAACAAGGTATTAATATACTCCTTTAAGTAACAGTATAAACATATAACACCCAATATAAAAATAGGCAAAGAATATGAAAAGATAATTCATTAAAAAAATTCTGGAAGACTAATACATGTATAAGTGCTCCACCTCATTGGTAACCAGAAAACACACACACACACAGAAATAAATTCAGACAAGTGCCATTTACCACCGGTGGCATTAGAAAGCTAGATATTAGCGTATGTGGTGGTTAAATGAGAAACAAGGGCCCTCACACAATGCTAGAATATCTGCAGATGTAGCCATCACAAAAAATGAGATGAAATGAAGAGCTATAATTTAGAGATTGCTCTAATTGTAATCATTGTTGCTCTTGCTATTAAAACATTATAATTTCAGTCAATATAGGTTGTAGAGAGGGATAACTTTTTGAATTTTTCTTAAAATTTCTGCATTTAATCAGGATTATTTTTTGTCAACACAGTTATCTTTATCACCAAACATCACTGTCATCATTATCATCATCATCATCATCATTTCTATGTACTTTCAAAATAAAGCAAAATTCCTATGCAGATAACATATTTTAATTAAAGATTGTGTGAAATTTTATTTAGTATTTAGAGGTAACTTCTACAACAAATAAATACAGGACTTTTTTTTTTTTTTTTTTTACAATGGCATTGATTTTATATGTAAGATGGCAAGTTTATTTCAACATGGCCTATTTGTACAACAGAGTTTGGTTTTCCTATACTGCCTATACTGGTAAATTTACAGTGATAACTTAGTAGAGGAACACAGATCTATCAAACAGATGGTTTGTTTTATTCTTTTTATACCTTAGTTTTATTTAGGTTAAATATCATGATGTATAGGAAAAGTTGGTAAATTATCATCATGACCATAATGATATGACAAAAACTGAGTAGAAATACATTGAAATATTTAGGATACTTAACTTTGATCTCAGATGCTGAAGAAATAACATGTAATTTCAAATGAGTGAATAAACAAGTGAATGTCAGATTAAGTGACTAGATTATTTTATGACACCAAATGTTTGACAACTTTTTTTGTTTGTTTTTATTTTTATTTTTACTTTTATTTTTGGTAGGCTCACTCTAAATAACCAAGAGATAATGATCTGGTTACCACAAACTTTATATAGTGAATTTGGTGACTTGAATATATAGCCCTGGATAATTTATAATATACAATAGTCATTAGTTTCTATAATCCCTGGCTGGTTTGGCTCAGTGGATTGAGCGTCGGCCTGCGAGCTAAGTGTCGCTGGTTCGATCTTCCAGTCAGGGCACATCAGAGAAGGAAAACTCTGATTCCAAAAAACCTCCACTGCTTTGCGGCATACCTCTTCAGGGGAAAGGCTAAGGGAGTAAACCCCGACAGAAAATCTGGAGCCGGAGTCCCTAAGGCGGTTTGACGTTGTAGTCAACACCGGCAATTCCTGCGGCGCACCTGAAGCCAAGCTGTATTGACTCCGTCTTTCCCTTGGATCCTTCAGCTGCGAAGAGAGGGGGGTCTGCTGCATGGGCAACAGCAGACCCTCCATATCACCCTGCCCAGGCTCTGTAGCTTCAGCTTCACTGGAGAGGACACTCCAGCGTCATCGTAAGATGTCGATTCAACACGGGAGGAGACAGATACCGTGTCACTCCCGAGTCGGACTGCACAGCCATTCTCGGCGGTGCAGATAGACTCTTAAGAAGCTACACCATCGTCTCTCGAGACGGATGGCTGCCGCTGCCGACGGAGTTTCTATAGTTTCTATAATCTTATTGTTTATAATATTATTATTAATTAATAAAAAACTGATATTTTCCTTAATATTCTTGTAAACTTGTTCTCAATTCAACTATACTAAGAACTAAACTAGTACTTCAGATATGTAATTTCTATTATGCTAAATGAACATCTGTTAGAATTAATATAGGCCAGGCTATTTCCATGTGATGACAATATATAAAACTATATTTCCTAGTCATAAAATATTTAGGTGGCATTTAAGCTTCCTATACCAGCAATAAATTACCTATGGATTAAAAACTGTATTTATGGTTTTATATCATAAATAACCACATCTTCAAAGTTTATAGATGTACAATCCCCTGGGTTTTATACATTAAAATGATTAAAATATGTGTTAAATGAATAAATTAATTTATATTTTTACCTATTTAAGTCACATAGCTTCCTGTTGCAATGTTCTTGTGTGTTTGTATTTGTGTGAAAACACTTTCACACTAAAATTATTTCTATTACAGTCTTCATTTCGTAAATGACAGATTTTGGGCCCAAAGAGTTTAAGAACTTAGCCTAATGTATTAGAGACAACAAAGTCCGTCTTAAATCATATTCCTCTTAATTCTCAATCTACTGAGTCCTCCCTATTTTTGGACTCCAACATTGTATCTACAAAGTAAGGAATACATTGACTTTAATATAGGTAAGGATTAAGTTCAAAAAAATATTTTTTTCTTGAGCACGACTTGGTGCCAAGAAGTCTGCTCAGAATCGGTAGTACAACAATGAGGGAGACATTACTTCTTTTCTAACAACTATACTTTCTCTGCAGAACAGAACCATTCCACAATGTGATAGTAATGATAGTAAGGACAAAAATGAAGCAAACAGAACTAACATCTTTAGTGCCTTGTGACAGTAGCTCTTACATGCTGTGTTTATAAACTAAATAAATTAAATAACTCAGTTTATCTTCACAATATCTTATTAAACAGGTATTCTTTTTTTTTTCTTTTTGTGTATAAGATACTGTCTCCACATGGTTAAACAAAACATTGTCAAAGCAAGTGGCAAAGGAAATAGTCAGCTGAACACTATATTTCCAGGACCTCCCCTTGAAACTACTATATTACACTGCATCTCAATTGAAATACATATTGTTTTATAAAATTGATATTGAGGAGCACTTAACAATTAAGGAGAAATGATCTCAGGGATACTTCACAGAAGAAATAAAGATAAAATGGGCCTTAAATTTTGAGTTTGACAGGTATATACAAGGCAGATAAGAGTACTGTATTTGTACAGAAACCACACAATGAAAAAAAACCATCAACCTGTGAAAATATATGGCATCACAGTGTATAAGTTCCATGACAGGAGAGACTATGTCTGATTCGTGCATTAGTAGATCTCCAGTCCCTAGAACAGATTTTGAGTTATTGCTAAAAGGCACTAGGGGCAATAAACACATGTCACTAAATTTTTTATTTTGAGCCATAAACAAAATTTTTGGTAGGGTACATTTAAATTTTCACTGCAAGTATAACCTGCTAAATAATTGTAATATTACCTTCTGTTTTAATTGAGTACAATTTGAAAAAGTTGTTTTTCTCAAAGCTTTCTCTTCCCACTCATAAATACCAACAAAAATGTAACAAAAATAACAGCCAAACCCAAACATGGCCTTTCTGATGTAAAAGTTTCACTATGCTATGTTCTTTCACATGTTCTTCATAGTGAATGTTCTTATACAATTACTGGAACTTTTGAGGTTCTATCTTACACATTCACCCTACTTTTAATATCTAAAAAAATCCTTTGGAAAGCTGATAAAATCATGGAGGTAATATCTCAAATAAAGGGAAATCTGAAATATAAGCAGTCTAGGTTATCAAACTTTTAGTCACGTTAAGGAGAGTTCACAAATTCTTGTTAAGAACATAATTGGGTACAGCAACTGAACTTTTATCAATATAGAAATGGGTCCTAGATAAATGAATCAATACTGTAATCAATCTTAAGTGGGATAGCAATGGTAATAAAAATATATTTTTATTAAACTATAACCACTGTGATTAAAAATACAACAACATTGTCAGACCCAAGTAACCAAGGTAATTGAGCAGGAAACTGGTTGTCAAGAACTGGTGGGGTCATGTTTGCTAGTGTCATAGTATCACTGGGAAAATGTTGCTATTGGAAAATCAACACTAACAATTGGCTTTAATACATATCATTTCCAGTAAAGAGCTATAACTTCTGAGCGTCCTGAATTTTTGGAGCATTGAGAATACCCGATGTGTGAGTGACTTCTGGAAGGTCCATTTTCAAGCCCTCCTCTCCGAAGAGTTGCTGTACAAGGAAGTTGCATTTTCATTCCTCTCTCAGAACTCCTTTAAGCTTTATATAGATTGTTTTTTAAACGTGCTCATCTGTTGATTTCTGTAGAAAAATGTCAATGCTTCAATGATTTCATAATGATTCATGAAAAATAAAACTAGGAATAGATGAAACGTGAGATGACTTTTATAGTCAAAGTCATTAGTAGCTATATGGGGAGTTCTGAAAGGCCCATTAAAATAGATTATTATAAGATGGCAAATTAATGGTTTCTTCAGAATTTAAAAAATAAACTTGATTAGTTACATGAAAAATTCATTACCAGAAAGCATTTTTCATATCCGAATAATAAATAATATGCTACATTCAACTAATTTAAACGCATTTTTCTGCGACATATTTGACCTGCCTTTGTTTATAAAATAAATGTAGCTGCTAAATGTGTTTATATAATAACCAATTAATGTTTGATGGTTCATCAACTTGATCTATAAATTTTGTCATAAAGAAAGCAAATAAAAACTACTAAATTTCATGGTATGCCATGAGGTAGCCAATACTCTTCTGGGGAAAATACTTAAAAATAATTTTTAACAAGGTATATTTCATTATCTTGCACAATAATATCTCGTCGGCAGCCGTCCGTCTCGAGAGATGATGGTGTAGCTTCTTAAGAGTCTATCTGCACCGCCGAGAATGGCTGTGCAGTCCGACTCGGGAGTGACACGGTATCTGTCTCCTCCCGTGTTGAATCGACATCTTGTGATGACGCTGGAGTGTCCTCTCCAGTGAAGCTGAAGCTACAGAGCCTGGGCAGGGTGATATGGAGGGTCTGCTGTTGCCCATGCAGCAGACCCCCCTTCTCTTCGCAGCTGAAGGATCCAAGGGAAAGACGGAGTCAATACAGCTTGGCTTCAGGTGCGCCGCAGGAGTTGCCGGTGTTGACTACAATGTCAAACCGCCTTAGGGACTCCGGCTCCGGATTTTCTGTCAGGGTTTACTCCCTTAGCCTTTCCCCTGAAGAGGTATGCCGCAAGGCAGCGGAGGTTTTTTGGAATCAGAGTTTTCCTTCTCTGATGTGCCCTGACTGGAAGATCGAACCAGCGACACTTAGCTCGCAGGCCGACGCTCAATCCACTGAGCCAAACCAGCCAGGGTACACAATAATATACAGATTAACTAACTATAACACTTCAGAAGTGCTGGGTTTTTTCCCTAATGAAACCTTTACTCATCTCTTCCTAATTAAAAGTAATTCACATTAATTTCAAAACATCACTTTAAAAATAGTATTTGATATGAATAACTTTTAGGGGTCAGGTGTATTTAATAAGGACAATTTTCTTTTTTATATTAGAACACTTTATATACATATTGGTATATATGTTGACTTTTCATAGTAAGAATATAAAAGCTAACTTTAAAAAACTATGGGGATTTTCTCTAATAAAATTTAGTGAACTACTGGGTTCCTAATATTGGAGTTAACACCTCTGAGTTAAGTGCTCTTTACCCTGGCATTACCTGCACAATAACTTAGTAGGAAGTACATCAACTGGGCCCTTCACTCTTGCTATGAATACTCAGTTGAAACCAACAGCATAAGAATAAGAATGAAAAATTTTAAAAGCTAAAAAAAAAAAAAAGAAGTTAATTTCATGAGGGGAGAAAATTTTTTTGAGATAATAAATATCAAAAAAGCAAATAAAATTAAAAAAAATATATTGCAAGTTCTAATTAAAATTAAAATGGAACAAGAAACTAGAAGACATTTTTTTAAGTTACCTTTTTCAGAACAAAGGAGAAAAATATAAGAAAATAACCCATAGACACAGGCAACAGTGTGGTGATGGCCAGAGGGAAAGGGGTCAGGCCATAAGCTGGGTGGGGATGGGTAAATTGGGCAGGGGGATTTGTAATAGTGTCAGCAATAAAAATAAATTTTTAAAAAATGGAAAAAGAAAATTACTTGGGTTTCAGGAAAACGTGATACAGGATATGGTGAAATATAATCTTAGGATGACAGGTGTGTGGCTGCAGGCCCAAAATCCAAATAGATCACAGTAAAGCAGGAGTTTGAGAATCTAGAAACAAAAGTCTGGGAAATGGACTGGAGACTCACAGAAAATTCTAGGTAGGGTGGATAGACTGTGGATATGGAACACTTTCATTACTCTTGTGTGAATAGATAAGAAAGGCCACTGAAACTGCAAGAAACAAAATATTTACATGAGCGTTATCATCTACATAAAAAACACATATTAAGTGTGATTTGAATATAAGTAAGTGGTGAAAAGTAAGGCAAAATGACTTTGTTTTGATATTAGAAACATTTTATTAAGTGGCATAAAAATTGTGGTGATAGGTCTAAAGAGAAAGAAAGTAATTCTAATATACCAGTTAGCTTTGCTGTTAAAAATTAACACAATAATAAATATGTAGATTAATATGCTATATAATTACATTATAATAAAATGGCATGATATGCTTTATATATATTTTAATAATATTGAATTTATATAATATTTAATAATATATTATAACATAAGTTATATAATATATTATACATTTACATAATATTTTTTAGAATTTGGAGATAAAACCATAGAGAAAGCCAGAAGGCAGACATGCCATAACAGAACAGAAAGCAAACAGCATCAAGTAAAAATAGAGGCAACAAATGTAGTGAGGATAAATAGCAGGAGGAGTTGTAGAAAAATGTGCGTGCTCTATAATTTTCATCTTAAATAGAGAACATTGTCAAAAGATGTCTAAAGTAGGTGGTGTAAAGAAGAGATATTTAAACATATTATTTTATATTAGTGATATTTAAGAGGAGCATACAAATAAATAAATAATGTACTGCACAGTCACCACCACTAGTGCACACAAATATTTCATTATCTGGAGGTACACAGTTTATTTATCCATTCACCTACTGAAGTACATCCTGGTTACTTCTAAATTTTTTGGCAAATATATAAAAAGCTGCTGTAATTATCTGTTTGCAGGTCTATGTAGACATTAGTTTTCAGCTCTTGGGTAAATACCAAGGAGTGTAATTGATGATTTGTATGGTAAGTCTATGTTTAGTTCTGTAAGAAATTGCCGAACTGTCTTCCAAAGTGACTGTACCATGTTACATACCCATCAGCAATGAATGGCATTCCTGTTGCTTCGCAGTCTTGCCAGCATTTGCTGTTATCAGTGTTTTGGATTTTAACTATTTTAATGATTCAGTAGTGATGTTTTATTGTTGTTTTAATTTACATTTCCCCGATGCCATATGACCTTGAACATCTTTTTCATGGTAATTTGTGATCTCTATATATTCTTGGTGGGTTGTCTTCAGATCTCTTGCCCATTTTAATTGGGTTGTTTTAGGAGTTCTTTATATATTTTGGGTAACAGTCCTTTACCAGATATATGTTTCACAAATATTGTCTCTCAGTCTGTGCCTTGTTTTTTCTTTCTCTTGATTGCCTTTTACAGAGCAGAAGTTTTTAATTTTAATGAAGTTTAGTTTATCAATTGTTCCTTTCATGATTGTGTCTTTGGTGTTGTATTTAAAAAGTCACAGCCAAACCCAAGGGCATATAGACTTTTTTATATGTTATCTTCTAAGAGTTTTATAATTTTGCATTTATTCTTAGGTCTATAATCTAGTTGGGGTTAATTTTTGTGAAGGGCCTAAAGTTTGTGTCTACATTCACTTTTTTTGTATGCAAATGTCCAGTTGTTCCATCACCATTTTATGAAAAGACTATCTTTGCCACATTGTATTTTCTTTGCTCATTTGTCAAGGGTAAGTAGTCTACAGTGGCATTGGTCTATTGTATGACATTTTAAAATCTAGTATAACATGCATAATGATCACTTTTGCTATATCCCTTTGGGGATGTTTCTAACAATATCTGGGAAAGACTTAGAAAAAGAAACTTAGAAAAAACAAAAAGTCTTTTAAAAATTTAACTTCAATTTATTCTTGCCCATAAAAAATGCTCACATATTAAATTATTGGCCAAAATGTACATTATACACATCATTTTCTGTTACAAAGAATTATTCTTTGGAGAAAATGCTAGTTAGAATTAGGGGTCCAGGATCATTTTTAATGCATACATTATGTATGTAAAAAGTATGCATAAAGTCCCTATTTACTTCATGTTCCTCTAATTTACACTGATATAAAACAGTGTTTTCATTATCATAAATATCAAATTCCTTTTACTGTTTTAGAGCACAAAGAAAATACGCAGTAATGGAATGGAGCTGTTGAGTCTTGAATGAAGTTAATGAATGTAAAAGGAGATACACTTACACACAGATTTGTAAGTAAACTTTTCCAGTTACTTTGCTTTGTTTTTCTTTCTTCGATTTAATTAGTATAATCTGTCATAGAGTCCAGCATACCTTATACTTGTATTAACATAAAATGTCTTTGTCCTACATGTAACCAAGAACATCAGTAGGAATCAGTATGTAAGAACCTCATTATGAATGTGATTGTTGCGTGATGCTATCTCATTAGGGTCCAGTAAGTAGTCTATTTACTGGCAAGTATATCTGGCAAGTATGATATTGTAGAAGCACAATTTGTATGTATGACCTAGGTTTATATGCATAATATGCAACATAGGACTCAAGTGAGAAAAATGGAAATGAATTATGTCAAATACATATCTATTTTTAAAAAATGTATCAAAGTAGATGCTAAATATCAAAATGGAACAGCACTTAAATCTTCAACTCCCAGCAAGATGTGTTATATTTGATTGTACGATGATTTCTTTTTTTAAGAAAAGTTATTGACTGATTTTAGAGAAAAGGGGAAGGAGAGAGAAAGAGAGAGAAAGAGAGAGAGATCTATCTATTTGATTCTTGTATGTGCTCTGACTAGGGATCAACCCACAACCTTGGAACATACAGACAATGTTCTGACCAACTGAGCTACTCACTGAGCACCCATCCAGGGCCAATTGTATGATGATTTCATTCTCTCTGCTTAAATAGCATTATTTAGTTGTTATTTATGCTTTACATTCTCTTTGTTCTATTAATACTTTATTGTCCAATGGAATGTTTTATTAGCAATTGGCAATTTTTTTTCTTATACTAAAGTTGGATAACATCAGTTCCTGAAGGACTGCTTCAAGTGTTACTTATAAATCTGATTGTGGAATGATAAAATTTAGGTTAGAATGAGTGATTTGTCTTTCTACATTTGACAAAGTGGACAGTTGCTTTTTCCATATTATGTGAAATTACTTTCTTGAAGAGCTTATGTCATCTACATGTCCATAATGCTCAATACAATGTTTGTTTTGGGTTTATAGCAGATGGGGATCCAAATGAGAATGTAAGAGATGCCTTGGTGTGCCAACCTCACCTCCTCCCATAACTTCATGATAACTTTATGTAGCTCTAGGAACTGTAACAGAACATAAAATATAACAGGCATTAAAAATTTATACAACATTAGAAGTATATCATAATACTGTATTTTCGATGTGTAAAAATTGCAATTTTATTAAAAGAAATTATGAGAGTCAACACATGGAAGAATACAGCACTTTTTTCAGATTATTTCATCGCCTGACATATCTTCCAAAACCTTGATCATATCTCATTGGTGATAGGAGGTATTTCCCCAGACACCCCAAAATGGAGAAAATAAAATATTTGCTCCATCATTCTGCAACACAGATTCATTGGCAGTAGGGAAAAATTTCCAAGATGGCAGAAGCTTCAAAAAGCACTGATTGTTAAATACCTCATTAGTATCAATAAGCACACTATGGGTATTTGACAAAGCACAATTTACCCAATGGTATTACTAACCTGGGCTTCTCTATTCTCTGTGTTCTTCTGATGGCTAGGTCTGCATGGCATCAGTTTTCCAGCCGTGTCTGATGAACGTGTGGCTCATTTCGCCATATGTAAAATAGATCATTCAACAAGCAGATGTCAAACCTATTTATATCAGGCACTGTGCTAAGATAGTGCGTCTGTCATGACAGACTACAAGAGACGGAACTATTCATATTTTAGATACCCTCTATAATTCAATAAGATCGATGTACTGCATATGAATAGAATGGGGCATTTTTCTTATATAGAACATTGAAAGCAGTTTGACTACCACTTGTTTTTCTACTAATATTCTACAATGAAAAAAAAATCTCAAATTGAGAAGACTGATACTTTCTCTATGGTCATAAGACAATATTTATGTCTCTGAAATCTCAGTCAGTATTAAAAATACTATTGAAAAAGTTAAATTTCTTAGTATGCTACTATGGAGAATTTCAAATATTTGCGTGCAATAAATAAACTCCACAATGAGTATTACTTTTATGACTTTTGTTTTCTGAATTCACTTTATAACTATCACTAAAAAAGGAATAAAGATATTTTAGCTAAAGTTTTCCTCATTGTGTGTGTTTTGTGTGTGTATGTTTGTGTGTATGTGGAGAAAGAGGGAGAAAGGGAAGGAAGGGGAGAAATAAAGGAGTGGAAGTTTAGAAACTTAGATTTTATTATATATTTCCTTTATGGTTACTTAGTTGATGAGGTTTTAATGTTATTGTTATACTGAAATATTGGAAAATTTCAGCATATAAATAATACATATAATTTTTAATAAATAACTAATGTATAGAAAGATATCTGTTTTCAATATATGTTTCTCAGCAATGGAAAATTTCCAAATTTCATTATAAGCTAGGGAAAGAAAATTTAGATATATTCATTATGACTTCATAGTGTAGACTTTGAAACAAATAATTAGGCAACTTTTATACCAGGATTTTGTAATAGACTTTAGTACTAACTATTACATGTCCACAAAGTTAATTGGGTTATTTATGTGAAAAGCTAGGAAATCATTTGCGTCCAAGAAAAATTCACCTCATCTTGTACATTTCTTCACTAGCTGAGGATTGGAAACATGATTATTAAGCTTATTTTGACTTCTAAGATGCTCTGATTGTGTGTCTCCTCTGCATTTACACAAACATCCTGTAAAAGTGCAACTCGTTTAGCTATAAGTTTGTAAAGTAAAGGCATCCTTTTGGATTTGTGCTATGGATTTGCACCAAGAGGCATTATTCTTTATATTGAGTCACAATGGGTACCATGTATATTGTCTATAATAGTTCAGTTACATTTTGTTGCTCACCTTAATATTTACTTGGCAAACTTTCTAAGGAATTTTAGAACTCCATTCTATTATGATTATCTCTCTGCAGCCTTTGTTTTTTTTTTTTTTTTTTTTTTTTTTTTGGTTTGTACTCTCACTGCATCTTAACAAATCTCTTTTCCCTTGATAAATATAAGTTATCTAGGGATAATATCTTATTCACCGTTTTGTCTCTAATGTTTAGCATACTAATTTGGTACCTAATATGTGTTCACAAATTATTTTTAAAATGCATAATGTATAAACAATTCACAAATGGCTCCTATAAATTTGCTTTTCTTTTATCTAATTTTTTAAATCTGTAAATTAGAAAATGTGTTTCTCCTTTTTTCTAAGAATCGATCGCCATCATAAAATAACTTGATAGTATACTAACTGCATACTCTGCAATTTATAGTAAATGTCAACAAGGAAAGCTTGCATGTAACTAAGATATTTAATTACTTTATTCTGTTATTAAATATTAATAAACTTTAAAACTGCTATCTAATGACATAAACAAAATTCTACTGAAACTTAAACTAACTTAGTAAAAAAGAACAAATTATATTACTGACCATTATCAGGTTTAGTATGCGCTTTCATTTAGTACTACACTTACGGCATTTCTTCTCACTTGCTAGCTCACTTCTAGTTCGCTTCTGAAAGACTGAAAATAAAGCTTATTTTAGCCTGCTTCTTTTCTATGTCTTCTCGCAAAAGTATATAATAAGTAACACACAGGGTATTCTTTAAAATCCAGTGTAAAATAATTTGATGTCCAGTATCAATAATGATATGAAATATAAATCACTTAGGATTCTACATATTTTTGGTAGTTATTATATATACCACCCATTTGTATAGTTTTAAATGATCTCTGTTTTTTCTGAATATGGAAGCCTTCTGTTACATCTGATTATATTCTATCAAAACTAGTCCAATCTTACTATTTCTATATTGAAACTTTCAGAATTCCTTGCAGTTTTCAGTTTGCAATACATGATTGCCTGGAAAGAGCCTCTGCTGGTCACTTCAGCCCTTTCTTTTCCCAGGTGGCCCCTATGCCTCCCTCGAGCCTAGATCCTTCCTGCACTTACCTGTGTTTGTGACAGCAAGACTCATGTCACATTGCTGCCCCTTGTGTGTACAACAGCAAGTCTTGTTTGCTTTTTAGATCTTCACAATGCTTTGAAAGTAGTTCTTTCTTACAGGAAAAACAGTTCATCTGCATGCTGACTGAACTGGTTAGGAGAAAGCAGAGAAAGCCTGTTGCAAGAGACTGAGATGCCTATGTTTCATTTTTTATGACTGTCTCCCCAGTATAAAGAATTTTATTTTGTGAATGGCAAGGATGCCCTGGGTTTAAGTTGCATTCACCTCAATATGGAGAAAATGTTATGTAGTGAGTAAATATATTTAAATACATGAGTTATGTATTATGTGACTAAGTATTTAAATGCATACATATAGGTGTCAGTATATTTTTAATTTGTAAAGTTTTTAATATTAAAAAAAATTTAATCGGTACAGCAAAAATTACATCTTGCTGTGCTGATTTCCAACTTGGTAAATCCAGTGAAAAGAAAAAAATCTTACAATGAGAAACACAATTACATATACACAAACTAGATTTAAAAATAACTCATTGTGGGAATTAAGGACATCAGTGAGAATTTGCATTTTCAAAAGTCTGCATGTTACCAGATTATTATTCACCTAATAAAAATCAGTGATTGCAAGAGAATTATCACAAACCATCTGATTAACAACTCTTTCATAAGGTGGTTCAAATTAATCATTGAAAGTGTATTAACATATTGAGGACAGAGGAAGTATTTTGTGCTTTTTTTATATCCATGATATCATCTAATGGTATGTTTTAGTCACATCTGATAGTCAAACTATATTTGTTAAATAAATTAAGAAGATATTGTGGTATTAAAAATAGAGCAATATGAAAATAATATGTTTAAATCATCATGTCTATTAGGGGTTACCTAAGCACAATAAATGATGAAAAACTTTCTAAGTAAGCGGTTTTCGTATTTTTGTAGAAGCTGGTCTAAAAAGATTATTCAAAAACAGCAAATGTCTCCACTCATTTTCCACTTATTTTTACTTGTTGAGAAAATTTTGTCTGTTTTAAATCTTGCAAATAAAAAGGTATTAAACTGTCTTATACACTGCCTACAAGATGTCAACATATAGAAAGCCTTGTAAATCCTCAACACTTTGAAGGGCAAAATGGTATGTTGTTTTACCCCCCACTTCAATTGACTTTTCTTCATGTCTATAAGCCTACCAGAGTAACCTCAACTTTTTTGTCATTATCCTTCCATTTGATAAGCGGACCATAAAAATAGATGATATAAAAATGTGTGATCAATTCAGAGAATCTGTCAGGACTGAAAAAGCAGACAGTGACAGCAGGTCAGTAAGGTGTTTAAATGTAAACTGGAACAAAAGGGTGCTGATTGTTTGAATTTCAATTATCTCTCTTTTAGGAGTGCTTCTAGTAGGCAAAATGCAGGATGTATAAACACATATACATTCTATGTATAAAAAAATAAAAGTTTCTTTAAATCTTTACATTTCAGCGCCTCACATTGAGAATCCTTTAGCAAGAAAATGTATATATAATACCAGTGAGATATTGAATGTGAATACTTTAGTTTCTCAGATGTTAGGGGAACCAAAAACTTAGTAAAATAGTGGATGTAAAAAGTTGTTTTGAAAAATTATCTAATTTCAGCTTTAAAATGTAAAATGGAGGCAAAAGAGAGGCTTCTGAAGTCTTTCTTCTTGAAATTTGTAAGACTTTTCTCTAGGAATATATATATATATTTTTTTCCCTTTGTACTGTTGTTGTCATACATTTTATTGCTACAGAGGTTATAAGCCCCATACTATTTTGTTAATATTTTTTAATTCTTATTTTTGACATTATTATATATGTCCCTATTTCCTCCACATTGCCCGCCTTCTAGCACTATCCCTTACCTCTGGTCATCACCACACTGTTGTCTATATCTATGGGTCCATACATATATGTTCTTTGGCTAATCTCTTTACCTTCTTTCATCCAGTCCTCTCCTCTCCCCATCTCCTCTGACAGCTGTCAGTCTGTCCCATGTATCCATGCCTCTGTTTCTGTTTTGTTTCTCAATTTATTTTGGTCATTAGATTCCTAAGTGAGATCGTATGTTTTTTTTTTTTTTTTTCTTACTGACTTATTTCACTTAGCATAATAATCTCCAGTTCCATTCATGCTGTTGCAAAAGGTAAGATTTTCATCTTTTTAGAGCTGTGTAAATGTACAACAGCTTTTTTATCTGCTCATCTACTGATGGGCACTTGGACTATTTCTAGATCTTGGCTATTGTAAATAACACTGCTATGAACATAGGGTGTATATACATCTTTTCAACTTGGTGTTTTGGGACTCTTAGAATTTATTCCCAGATGTGAGATTGCTGGATCAAAATACAGTTCCATTTTTAATTTTTTGAGAAAAATTAATAGTTTTCCACAGTGGCTGCCCCAGTCTGCATTCCCACCAACAGTGCACTAGGGTTTCCGTTTCTCCACATCCTCGCCAGCACTTGTGGTTTGTTGATTTACCGATGGTAGCCATTCTGGTAGGTGTGAGGTGATATTTCACTTTGGTTTTAATTTGCATCTCTCTGTTGATTAATGAAGCTTAATATTTGTAAGAAATACCATGATCACTCAGAGATATTTAAAAAATATTCTGTGTTATTGTATTGCCTTGGATAATTAGGATTATTTTTTATTTCTTCTCTCATTGTGATTTTTCAAATTAAATTCTCTTTTTTCTTTTTTAAAGATATATATAACATATTAAATCATAAAATTATATCAGATATGTCAAATTATAAAGAAAATATAAAATAAGCTTTTATATACCCAAATTTCAGTTTAAGAAAGACTATTTTGCTCTGGGAATTTCAGATTAAGCTGTGTCATATGCATTTCAGAATGTGGATATAAAACAGCAGAAATTATGTACACTAATAATTTATAGAGGTTATCAAATAAAATATTATAAAATAAATACTAAATTACTGAGGAATACAAAATGTATGAAAAGGAGTATCAATTAATTAATTCTAAAAACTATCTAAAATTTATTTTGATCTTCATTATATCATATTCATAACAA
This sequence comes from Furipterus horrens, assembly GCF_987537825.1. Taxonomy (NCBI): domain Eukaryota; kingdom Metazoa; phylum Chordata; class Mammalia; order Chiroptera; family Furipteridae; genus Furipterus; species Furipterus horrens. The sequence continues at coordinate 155,999,409 of NW_028327175.1, forward strand.
TTTGTCCCTAAATCATTTATATTTTAATAGTGTGTCTATTCCCTTAGTGATGGCACTTGAAAATATGATGTTTCCCTAAAACGCCCTCATTTTTCAGGAAACAATTTAAATTCCTTGGTGTATTTATTTATTAGTGTATAATAGCACACTTCAAAAAATACATTGAAAAATATCTAGCATGGCATGTTACACCAATTTTTTTATCTTTTTAAGATTTTTTATAGTTATTCCTGCAGCTTTAGAGTTCCATATGCAGTTTAGTATCATTTTGCCAAATCATCTCTTGATTGTCTTTAATTCATAGACTATTTGTGTAAGAACTCTGTAATAACATTGTACTGGTTTTTGACCCACTATTTATTAAAGAGACTATATTTAATCTCACTCTCTAGTGTATATTGTTTATAATTTTGCAATTTCAGAAATTTTGCATCCTGCTGCTTCAAGAATGTGTCCTGCATATTAGTATTTTCAGATTTCTTAACCTCTCATCACCAATCTTTTAATATATAGAATTCATTTCACTTTATTTTTTATATATTATTTTATTTTATTGCTGTTCAATTACAGTTGTATCAATTTCCCCCCATTGTTCTCCCCCCACCCAGCCCATCCCCACTCCCACAGTCAATTCCCACCCTGTTGTTCATGTCCATGGATTATTTATACTAGTTCCTTGACTGGATCCTTCCCTTTGTTTTCCCCATTATCCCCCTCCTCGCTCCCCTCTGGTCGCTGTCAGTCTGTTCCTTATTTCCATGTCTGGTTCTATTTTGCCAACTTATTTGTTTTGTTCATTAGATTTCAGTTATAGGTGAGATCATATGGTATTTATTTGTCTTTTGCCACCTGGCTTATTTCACTTAGCATAATACTCTCCATTTTTTTCTATGCTGTCATGAAGGGTAGCAGTTCCTTCTTTCTTTCTGCTTCATAGTGTTCCATCGTGTAAGTGTACCAGTTTTTTGATCCACTCATCAACTGATGGGCACTTCAGCTGTTTCCAAATCTTGGCTATTATAAATAGCACTGCTATGAACATAGGGGTGCATAAGTTCTTTGGAATTGGTGTTTCAGTGTTCTTCAGGTATAATCTCAGCAGTGGGATCACTGGATCAAAAGGCAGTTCCATTTTTTAGTTTTTTTGAGGAAATACCATACTGTTTTCCACAGTGGCTGCACCAGTCTGCATTCCCATCAGCAGTGGACTAGGTTTCCCCTTGCTCCACATCCTCACCAGCACTTGTTGTTGATTTGTTGATGATGGCCATTCTGACTGGTGTGAGGTGGTATCTCACTGTGGTTTTAATTTGTATCTCTCTGATGGCTAGTGATGTTGAGCATCCTTTCATATGCCTATGGACCCTCTGTATGTCCTCTTTGCAGAAGTGTTTGTTCAGGTCCTTTGCCCATTTTTAATTGGATTATCTGTCTTCTTGGTGTTGAGTTGTATGAGGTCTTTATATATTTAGGAGATCAAACCCTTGTCTGATGTATCATTGGCAAAAATATTCTCCCATATGGTTAGTTCCTTTTACATTTTTCTGATGTTTTCTTTAGTTGTGAAGAATAGCTTTTAAACATCCATCTGCCTTTCTCTACCTTCATCACCACTACTCAATTCCTATTATTTTTTTACCAGTATTACTGAAATGACTTCTAATTAGTCTCTTGATCCTCATTCATTCTCTTCCATTTCTTTTTTATCACCCTAACTAAAGTGATTTAGCTCTTTAAACTTTTAAACTATTCTGATCTCTGTTAATATGCACTTCCTCAGGGAATCCTTTCCTGTTATTCCTGTGTTGTTTAGATTTCCCTCTTCTATTCTTTTATATAAAAAATACAGTTATCCTTAAGAGCACCTTTCTTAGTTGTAATAATATATTATTTTTTACTTATTATCTATATTTCCTTCAGCAAGACTATAAACCCCATATTTGCAGAGGCCTTTTTTTTTTTTTTGCCAAGCATATCATTCTTCTAATTAATTGCTGTATATATATTTGCTTAGAATATTTGATGAATGAAATAACACAACATCCCTTTGGAACTAATTTTGTTTTCACTATGGCTTAATGCATTGGGTTTCAAATTGTGATCCAGGAGCACAAAGCTTCTACAGAAATGCCTGCTTTAGACATTAATATAGTGAACTCAGGCACAAATCTGCTATCATTCTTGGGATTATCTTTCATGTAAAATGATCTTGCAAAAATTATTCCAGTACTATAATCACATACTTGAAATCCCTGGAGAGCAGTCATTTTAAAATAAGTGTTCAATGATTAATTAAAAAAGAACATAGTACTAGTTTATAAGAACCTAAGATAAATGTACACTTTTTTGTTATTTTTTTTTTTAAATTTTGTGTTTTGTCTCAGAAAAAAACAATTTAAATACCTGCTATGTGGCTGACAGAAGGGTATGTGATTAGTGATTTAGGTCTATTTGGTATATGCAGATAGTGTTGGTTATAATTACACATCATAAAAATAATATTATGGAAAGGTATGCTTTGAAGTTTGTTAGGGAGTTTAGTATTGTTTGATGCTATGCCCACTTCTTAAAGCAACACTCTTCTATGGTTAGCAAGCATCATAGCATTCATAGTAAAAATGCCCTTCCATGGCCTCCACTGAAAGCCTCAAGAAAATCTTTTGTTTCTTTTACTTTTGTCATTTTCATCTTTTATAGTCATCCTAAATAAGAACAGCTTCTACCTATGTATAATGGCTGCAAATATATAGTGAAAGTTCAATATATTAACTACCTACTTCCCTTTATTTTCACTCACTCCCCCAGTAACTGTGGGTAGAAAACCTATTCACCAATTAATTTGAAGCCCCATGTCCCACCCAATAGATTATTTGAAAATAATCTTGAATCTTGAATAAAGCAACACTTTTACCAAACAGTTATAGTTTGGAACCAAAATGTTTTCACTGAATTCTCTTTAGTTTTAGCTTTGTCAATATATTGATATGCTTTAGGTACTTCCTGAAAATTTCATCATCATGAGGGTGATGTTTGTAGAAAGTGTTTACACATAAAATCAGTGATTATTTAAGTGACTTGACTTCTTTGAATAATTGAATGGTAATCATTGTTTAGTAACTTTGTAATTCATGTAATATTTGGTAATTAATCAGGTCAGTTTACTACCAAATATAATGCATTAAAGTTCTTTTTTTTTTTTTTTTTTTGACCCCTGGCAGGACTTAGAAATGATATTTGCCACAAAAAGTGATTTACTTTATTAGTTTGTGGACACATATACAATCAGTCTTACAGAGAAGATTTATCAATGTCACTATCTTCCTAGGAAGTGTATTTTAAACTTATCACGTGCTTATATTGACAAAATATACCCAAAAGCCCCTTGTCTTAAAAATATAGACAGATATGTCTGATGTTTTTGTATGTGTAAGAACTATAATCCAAAAAAAAAGTATACAGTTTAAATGGAAAAGAACACATACTCAAAGAAAAAAAGGAAATGTCTTTTCTGAAATAAAGACTTGATTCTTAAAATTCAGACACATCTCAGGAAAAAACTAGATTTTTACAAGTGATAAAAATTAACCCCAGACTTTAATGCCATAATCTAGCAAATTGATGGTAATTTATGCAACATATTCATTTCATTAGGTTGAAATATATAAGGTTAATGCCATTTACTGGGCCACATGATCAAACATAAGCAATTTCTTGTGGTTCAAACTGTAGTTTGACAGTAGGCTCTGATCCATAATCTATTAACTCAGTTGGAATATGGTGGCTACTTGTCATAGTAGCAAAGAAAACATGAAAATCTACTCTTTTGGCCTAGAAGTTTTATTTCTCACACTATTGCATAAAACTACTTTTATGGTATTCTTCATCAGCAAATAAGCTGTGCAATATTGTCATCTGTGTTCCCAAAAGATAAAGAGAATGAAATATTGGCAAATATTAGTAATGTCAACACAGACACAATCAAATATAATACAAGGAGGGAAATTAAATAGTCTTCATAGTTTACAGCAACACAAGCCAGAAGATGGTCGAGTAGTAATAGATAGTTCTGGAAGAAATAAAATAAAATCTAATACTTTTCTACACAAGTGATTTTGATTTTCAATTCTAAATGCAGTATGTTGAAGCATACACCAACTTAGGGACTATAGAGCATCAATAAGACATTCATTTAAAAAAAATTCAAAAACTTAGAAAAATCCCATTAATATAATAATAATAAAAGTAAATAATTTAGAAAGATATATCATGATTTAAAAAGTAAGTATTCATATAAAAACAGAGCTTAAACATGTATAACCAGTGTATATATAAAAGAAAATGTCATATTTTTGAAAATTAATTTTGTGAAAGTAATATAATCAAAATAAGTTATCAATAGAAAGAAGATTAACTGGAAATAAAGTTAAGCATTGTGATCACATCATAAAAATCAGTGGATATTGCTTGACAGAATTATAGATATTTTTTTAAGTAACTAAACCTTTACATTTTTTAGACCAAAGAGAGACCTTGAAAATAGTATCTCCTCTGACAAAGAATTACAGCTTTATTTTAGCAGATTTTTTATTTCAATTAACTTACATTTTAGTTAAATTAAGATTCAATTCAACATATCTTATTTTAAAGATAACTTACACAGCAGTTTCTGAGTTAATCAACACATCTTTAAATTTATATATTAAACAAATATTTATTGTATGCCCAATAAGTGCCACTCTGTTGTTGCAGATAAAACTGCAAATAAAAAACAATTAACAACTTCATTTTCTACATTATAGTCTGCAACCTATAGGGGGTGCACACCGTAAAATTACCCAAGTAATCATATAACATAACTTTCAGTAAATATTCGCCTTGAAGAGAAATAAAGTGGGGTAAGGAATAGGATATACAACTGCCTGTTTAGGACAGTCAGGTAATTCCTCTCTATAGTTCCATTTTAGCAAAGATCTAATAAAAAAATAAAAGCAATACATGAAATAAACCTCAAGGAAGTATAAAAGAGCAAGTCCTGAAGAGACATAACCCAAGATCATTCTAGCAATAGCAAGAAATTCCGAGTGACTGGACCTGAGTGTACCAGAGAAATGTTTGAGAATGCTCTTAGAACCAGTTTAGGGAGCACCTTATAGACCATGCTAAGGAATTACATTTTATTATAGATGTGGCAGCAGTCCATTCTAGGGTTTGAGTGAGGGGACAAGAAGGTCTGATTTATATGTTTAATGGGTAATTCTCACCACTGTGCAGAAATACGAAAGAGACAAAGAGATGAAGCAGAGAGACCAGAGACTTATTGAAATGGCCCAGGAAAAGCAGTACTGGGAACTTGGAATTACTGGTGGCAGAAGTGGTCAAAATCAGAAAAATATTATTCCTTTTATGAAAGTATATACATTTCTGGGTGCATAGATACTAAATGTCATTTAAAGTAACAGGATTGAATAAAATCTTCATTTAGGGCATGGTCAGGGAAGCTCTTCAATCCATCCACCCATCTATCCTATCTATTCATCCATAATTCTGTTTACCTACTGATTGGTATGTTTATACAAACACAGATACATCTGGAAAAATATTCTGCCATTCATTATACCATTTTTGTTTTTATACCATTTTTGTCTTACTTAATGAAAAAGATATATGTGTCATTTTTACAAAACAGTGACCTCAGTTATTGAAGACAAGAGTGAAAAACAGGACACATAATTATTATTAAAAACTTATAAAATTAGTGTGTCCTGGAAAAATGTAGTAATTTCATCTAAACACTTTTAGTGACAAAAGAGACTTATGTGCTCTCATAAAATGAGAATGCTGATTGCCAACATATGTCACTATCTGGACATTAGTGCTTAGTCTTTGCCATTCAGCATCCATAGAAAGAACAGAAAAAATAGGTAATAGCAAACGCAAACATATGATGGGAATTAGAGGAATACATACTCACAGTTTGAGGAATGTGATTATTAACAGTTTATTTTAATCATATAGGAACAATTTTAAATAGTAGATTAAGAGCTTTTTCAAAAATGTTTGGATAAAACTTTGTTTTTAGAATAACACATTGCTAATTAAAAATCCAAGTACACTATGCTGCATATTTAGAGGGGAAATGTTAATATGCAACTTTGTCAGATTTTGACAGATTTAGGTGGATAAATTTGGAATTTCATGCTAACATGAAATGAATTCACAACAGCATGAGTTAATTAGACCTGGGTTGTAGGCACAGCTCTTTAAATACCTAAACTAGGGAGCAGACCAAGTGATATATATTGAAAAAAATTATGTAACACCACCAGCTTGAAATGTGTCACAGGGGATCTGTAAAATTAAAATTTAAAAATGTACATGATAACATTTTAAAAGAATGGAATAGTCTTATAATAGTGACTGCTATTATAAAAATAAAAAGTTCTATTTCTCCTGTTTTCATTTATTAAAAAAAAAATAAAAGCCCTTTACAACTTTTCTCTCCTTACCTATTATCTTTATTTATTCTCTTCTCTCTGTCTACTCCACTTGTCATCAAGCCAATTTATTCTATCATAACTTTAAAAAAAATAGATTTTAATATTTCAAATTTTATTTCCTTCTTTTTTTCCTACTCCCTTTATCAATATTTCATATAAAACCATTAGTGAAGCTGTGACTAATTAGTTCTCATTGTAAAGAATTTGGGTCTCCATGTGAATATATTAGCTAGTTAAACTCAAGGGGGTGTCAAAAGATAGTTAAGTATTCCAGTTAAGTGTCCTAGGTGAAGCTGCTACAGCTGAACACTACAGAGATAATATTTCACTGCGAGGGAGGAAATATCATTTAATTAGAAGAGCTAAATTGACCAAACTATGCCAACAGAGACAGAAAATTTTATTTATAAAACTGGGATAAAAATAATTATATTCAAGTATATTTTTAGTTTCATATATTTGGTACATATGCCATGCCATTCTGACATAAATCATGATGGCTGCCTAAGGAGAATACATTGTCTGCCTCATAGAAAGTTGAATGAGCTATAATGTATAATACCTGGGTTTGAACTAAACAAGGATGATTTTTTAAATTTGCAATGTAACTTTCCGTTAATATTATAACCTAAATTCAAATTTACTTTTATTTTTGAATATTTGCAAAATATTATTAGGTACTTAGACAAGATTGTCATCTCTGTTAAAAATAGTAACAGCTAATACTATTGAGAGCAGTATACAAGGCACTATAATGGGTACTTTCAATACATTATCTCATTTAATTCTCAAAACCATCTTACAAGAAAGAAACTGTTGTTTTACTATGTAAAGGTTATATTTACAGAGACTTAAATATAAATGGTAGAACAGATACAAAGCCTCGGGAATGTTCTTAATCATTAGAGGAGGCTGCCTTCTGAATGGGAACACTGAAATCCAAGAGCTAGTGGTAGAACCTATATTTCTAATTACTAATCAAACTTCTACCCCCACTTCAAAAACCATATTTTTCTTGTTTTTATGCAATAGATTCTTCAGCACTTATGTAGCCTTCTACTACTTGCCCTTTCATTTTGGAGGGTACATAATATGTTTTTTCAGGAATAAATACCCCAGCCTGTGTTCTACCTGGAGCCACCCTACCTGAGCTATAGAGCAATTTGAGATGGGTGCTAATTGTTCTGGGCTTGGAGATTCCCAGGAGAACCAAGCTGTGACTCTAGAATGGTTGCTGCTAGTGCTGGGTTTGGGTTCACTGAGGCCAGCTGTTGCTTGTTTGAGAAGATTGAGGAAGTTGTGCTTCATGAGCCAAGACCAACCATTCACATGGCAAAGCAGCCTGTCATTTGGTGGGGCAGAGTCTCTGGGGATCTCCAAGGTGGGTCAAAGGGTGCTAGCCAGTTTGATGGAGTCTGAGATATGGCACCAGCCTGATGGCTCTGTGGCTCTATTGGGTGAGGGTTTAGGAAAGGGCCATTGGCCTCTGCTCACCCTGATGCCAGACACTTCAGTTCCTGCATGTATGCCACTGTTAACTTTCAAGCTGATATCCCAGTGCTGGAACTCAGAGGGAGTGTGTCTGAATAAGTTCATGTGTGGGTTCTTTAAGCGGAACTTCTTGGGTTCCAGCAGTTTCTTCCACTGACTCAATTCCTGCTGGTTTTTGCAGCCAACAGTTTTGGGGACTTATCTTCTTGGCACTGAAACCCTGGGTTGGGGGGCCTGGTGTGGGGCTGGGACTCCTGTTCTCGAGACAACTTCCCCCAATTTTTATAATCCACACAGGGTATGGGAACAGCCTGTTCCATGTGTGTGCCCCTTCTACTGGTCCAGTTGGATGTGGTTTCTTTAATCCCATAGTTGTCAGACTTCTGTTCAACTCAATTTGTGATGGTTCCAAGTGATAGTTGTTCTATAACTTAGTTGTAATTTTGATGTGGTTAAACAAAGAGGTGAGCCACGTCTGTCCATGCCACCATCTTGACCAGAAGTCTATGATTTTCTTATATATCAAACAAGTTACGGTCCTCCTGCCTTATATCTAATAAAGCTGTGAGATTCAAGTGTAATTTTTAATTTGTACTCACTTTCCTTATAGTATGTACTGAGTCCTCTCTAGATGGTTAAGCAAAAAGGAGAGTCTAAGTCTTTTGTATTATTTGACAAATTTTAATTTTTCTTTGTAAGTCTGGGATATTTATTATAATGATTAAGTGATAAAATGCTGATAATCTTTTGTGGAGGTACAAGGTAGCTAGCATAGAAATTACTTAGAACATAATTGCCTTTAATAGTATTATTTCCAAATGTCAAATGTCCAAATGAATTTTCACATATATTATGGAACTAAATTAAGTATAACACAAAATTTTAGATAATTATAACTAGAAAATATCAGAATATAGTTAGTGCTTAACCATTTTATTTAAATTCACAAAAGAAATGATAATATTTTTGTAATAGTGTTAACATATAAAATAGTAAATACTATACTGACCATAGTTGAATAATATCAACATCTCAAAGCCTGACCAATCTTAATATTTTTGCATATTTCCTTAATAAAATTTTTAGAAGGTGAAAATGAGATTCCTAGTGTACTCTTCTTCAGTCCCAAACCAAGAAAGCCTTAATGTTCCCAGTTAGACAGACTTTGTCCTGACTCTAGATCCCTAATCTCTCTTTTTAAAAAACATTTACTTTAGAAAACATGTAACTGTAATTTTTTTTTTCTCTGCTTGACATGTTTGTACATTTTTTTAAAAGCCACAAGACAGTTTCACAAACTGGGAATGTCTTTCTCAAAAGCCTGGAAACCACCTCTTTGAAATGTTATGAACAATTACCAATAGTGATAACACCTCTATCTTCTAGTGGAAGAGGAGGAGACTGACTGTGATGGGTTCCTTGCTCCAAATTGCAAAACAACCTCCTATCATGAAGATAAAGCCAATTAGCAAATCCAGATGGCTTAACATTCTACAGTACTGTTCCATTAGCCCACTCCACCTCATAAAAAACCTTATAACTACTTCAGTGGAGTCAAATTCAGACTTAGTTCTGGTCTTTCTTCCCTGTTGCAATAGTCTTGAGTAAGTTTTTCTTACTGGTTTAACATTGTCTGTGTAATTTTTGCTTTCATATGCATTATCTTCCATCCCTAATTCCATGAGAAAATCAGGCAGTATTTACAAAGAATCCAGAAATTTGAAAAAAAAAAAAAACCCAAAAAACTAAGCATAGACAAACATAAATTAAATAAATTAATAGTTTTCTCAAAGACAAAAGTACAATACTCTGTCTCTAAAAGAGAATTGCAAATTTTCAGTTATCATTTCTAACATTTTTTTCAGAGTGTAAGATTTTTTCAATATATTCACAATTTAATCATTGCCTGATATATACTACATAATTAAGGGCACATTTAAAAGTTTGGCACATATATGCTATAATCTCCAACTTTTCTTTCTCTATTGTTATCAGCTCTAAGGTGGAACAAGGAAGGACATAAAATCTCCAAATAACAGGCCCTGAGATTTGAGTTTGAAAATACTGGGCGCAAACAAAACTAGATCATGTTTTGACAAGTTGTGCTGAAACTTACTTACCACCTACTGTGTTTTCCACATAAATGAGCTTTTTTAAAAAAGACTGCATGATAATGCCAGATCACTCATTTATTCAGCATCTTTAAATGACTCCCTAGGACTCCTTTATTTACAATGATAACAGCTGAGAAAGCTAATTACCAAACTAAGCTGGGCACAGCAGGAGCCACTAATCATTAGTCACACCTTTACCACACCTGGTAGAGGAACACCTTTAGAAAAGACAACTTTTGCTTTCTATTAGTATTTAACATGAAATTATGTGAAATTATTGACACAAACTATTGGTGAACAGATGTCCTTTCTAATTAAAGACAAGCTAATTTCAATAAAAATTTTATAGAAAGGAAATAAAGAAGCTAAAAGGAGGTGATAAATGAAAGTGTTCATGAATTAAACAGGAAAAGTCAGTGCTTCTCTTTCTCTTTCAGGCTCTATCTTGACTATCTTTTGAATAAATAAAAGAATAATAGCATGAATGAATTTTTTAATGAAGAAAAATTGCTTATTTTGTCTGTCATTGTGGCATCACAACTAAATTTACATTCATTATTGGTCATTTACCAAATACCGCTGTTTTTTTAAATCCTGCGAAGTGCTTTCAGGATTAATTCTAAAATACAGTACAGTTGACTTTCTTTATAATTTAACTGTAAAATTTGTAGCTGTAAAATGTAAATTTTAAACAGAACAAAAATGACTGAGGTAAAAGGAAGAAAATCTTACCATTTTTACGAATGGACACATGTTTTTACAGGCAGCTAACAAGAAATAAGAACAACCAAACAAAAATATTTCTTAATTTTCTTTCTTGTTTTATAGATTCTACAGAATTCTCTTTATGTTGGCTACAAAGCCATTTTATAAGACATTATCAAATCCTGCCTGCATATCCTGTCTATGAATATTACTACTAATGTCATTTTATTAATTCTGTGAAAGAAAGCAGCCGAATTAGTTTGGCAAAATTTTTCTTTCTGAACCAGTATTGACTGTAACGATCATCTTTATTTTAGTAAGTGCTCACGTTTCACTAATTTAAAGGTTCAATTTAGAATCATGCCTATGCATTTCATAACCATATTTAATGGTACTCTCAGTTCTGAAAAATCAATGTTTAAAGTTTTCAGAGATCTATTCATAATATAATGTGCCATAAAATCCCCTTACATGTGCATTATTTAAAAGCAGCACCATTTCCAGTACTCCACAAATTGTTCCTTCTTCCCTCAAAAATACACTTTGATCTTCCAACATTGGTCATATATACAAATGTGATCACAGCCTCTTGATATGAGCATTAGTAGCAGAACAGAGGTGGGTACACAAACCAAGCTGTGATGATAAGATATTCATTCTCAGCCAAGAACATAAAATGTGGACTGAAAGACAGCTAATGAATCTATATGTGCATGACTTAAATTTAAATATACAATCTCTGGCACAATGGAGTGTCCAATTTCTCCGATGATTTTTGAAAATAGATAAAGCCTGTCTTTAAAAAGAAGAAAAAGTAATACAGATGTGTTAGGTAGTAGTTAAGAAAGAGTGGTCAGAGGGGAAATAAAGACAGAGCCATCACCATTATAATCGAGCCAAGAACTTAGTATAGGAGGCTACAAGCAAAGGAAGACCTGTCTCACCTGATGACCTAGCAGTCCTGTGCCTGGTCTGATAAAATCACCAAGCATTCCAAACAGCTCAAGTGAAACTATGATAATACAGGAGGAGGGGAGAGTCCTTGAGACTAGGCTACTGTAAGCTTCTGTAACAATCTCATTAAAATTGTCAGATGTCCTGAACATTCCAAGGCCTAGAAGGCAGGAGGGGTGTCCTTAAAATTCTAAATACCATTTCCATTAACTGGAAAAGTATTACCACACATACTTATGTTTAGGTAGTCATATCTCCCCTGGGAAAGCTGGTACCACTTTTACCCGCCAATCAATATGTAAATCCTTCACTCCCATCATGCCAATTATATAAGTCCTAAGGACAAAGGACCTGATGCCTCTTGCCACTCTTGCTTTTTCCACCTTTGCTTTTCACACCCTTGCTTTTGCCACCCAAGCTCTTGCCTTTCATCCCCACCTTAGTTAGGTCTGTTCTCTTCCATGCAAACTTAGCACTAACAAACTATGCTGCTAACTAATAGGCTTGTTGACCTGTAATTCTTTAAGGTATTAGCAAGAAGAACCAAGTTTTTCCCATAACAGATATACAGAGAAAAGCTAAAGCAAGAAGTGTGCAACAGGTTAGGTACTCATCTCCAATTCCTGATGTTAATCTGCAGTCACATTTTATAAATGCCATTCCTGTACCTTTTAAGTATAATTTCCCCTTTTGTCCTGACAGTTGCTTGAGTCGTTTTCTTTGTGTATAAGATGCTCATAAAACTCTATGCAGAGTCCAGGTTAATAAGTCTATTGCCCCAATTTCTTAACCAGTGCAATATTTCATATAATTTTATATAAAATATATTATTATTAAAATAATTTAAGCAAATATAGTTATTAATGAATTATTAATTTAAATCATTGTTGTAAAAAGTGTTATTTGAATAAGCCAACATAGGTTTGGTTGACCTTCACTTTCAATTTCTAATTATGTAAATATAGTTCAAAGGTTACTTAACACATTTCTTTCAGTAGAAAGTGGTTACTGAAGTATACTCAGATGTAACTAGCGAGAGTTTATTTGATATCACTGGCCATACCAGCCATTAGTTGTACCAATCAGTTGTGCCAATGTGCTTGTTGGAAACTGTAAAATAGGAAGCAGTCTATTGCTACCTGGCAGTATCAATGGAAAATGTAAAAAATTATGTTATGTTTATATTAAACACAGCATGAGCAGTTTCAACTACTATTTTATTTATCTGTTTGTTGGGTAATTATGGTTTTTAATTTTTATGATAAAATCTTTTGACTGGAATGAGCTGAAAAATAAAACTTCCCTGTTAATGAAAATGTAAGTACTGAATTTCCCTCTTTTACTATTTAGATTTTCATTTAGATCAAATGGCTGTTTCAAATTAATTTTATACATTTAAAATTTCAAGTTTGCTTATGCACTTACAAAAACATGACGCAATAAGTTATTAAAGTTCTATACCATTGGCAAAGTTTTGCAGATTCTTAAACAAAAATATCATTGTTGTATTAGTCTGTGTTCTGCAGAAAAACAGAACCAATAAGAGGTGCACACACATATTTTTCTATAAGGATATGATTAGGAAGGCTGAGAAGTCCAAGATCATCTGCAATCAGCAAGCTAGAGTGCCAAGTGATCCTCTTGTGTAAGTTCCAGCCTGAGTGTGATTCTGAAGGCAGCAAAAGACCAATGTCCCAGCCTGAAGACAGGTTGGGAGGAAGAATTCTTTCTTATTCATACTTTTATTTGACTTACTGACTTCAAAGGATTAGATGAAGCCATCCACATCAGAGAGGGCAATGTGCTTTTGCAGATTATTTCTTGGTTATTAGGTTATACTAGACTTTAACTTTGCTCTTTATAAATTGATGTATGTTTTAAGATTTAACAAGAAAATTTTATATCTTTATCACCAGAAAACAAAACTAATTTGGCATAAAATAGAATTATTTATAGATAGAATTTAAACTCATGATATATTATTATTATTTCACCTTTTTGATAGTTTGAATTTTTACTTAGATTTTGATTTTGGTTGGGATAATACAAGGATACAATGGTAAATAAATTTTATATTATTATATTTGGTATCCTAATTTGATTTTATAAAATGTTCAGAAAACACTGAACACAATGATGGATTCTGATGTAATATCATCTTATTGAAAATTTATCTGATGTGTTTTACTCAAAAAAAATCTCAAAATTGATCAGTTTAACCAGATACCAACTGTCCCTCTTAGCATCTGGAGGGTTATTAAGTATCTACTGTCATAACAAATGACCACAAAACTTAGTTGCTTAAAATAACCAACTTTTATTACCTAACAATTTCTCAGGATTAAGAATCCAGAAGTATCTTAGCTGGTAGTTTCTCGTTCAGGATGTCTCATGAGGATCATTTAAACTTTAGTAGATGCTGTGGTCTCTGAAAGTTGACTGGGCTGGAGGATCTGATTCTGAGCACACACACATATGCTTATTGGCTGGAAACTTAAGTTTCTTGTCACACGGTCTCCTCCACAAAGCTGCTTATAATGTAATGTAATGGACAGGACGGTATCCCAAAGATGCTCATACTGTAACCATTGGAATCTAGAATATGTTACTCTACATATTTTGCAAAAGAGACTAAGTTGAGAATCATGAGATGGGGCAATCATTCTGGATATTCCAGGTGGATCAGTATAATCACAGGGTAAGTATAAAATGGAGGCAACAGAGGTACAGAGAGAGAAGAAGGCAATGTGATGACAGAAGCAAATATCAGAGTGCTCATGAGCCAAGACATGTGGGAAGCTTTTAGAAGGCAGAAACAACAATGAATAGATTCTCCTGTGGAACCTCCAGAAGGAATGAATCCTGTCAGCTTTTGATTTTATGCCCCTAAGATTCATTTTGGAATTTAAATACCAGAAACTTGAAGAGAATTTCTTTGTGTTATTTTGAACCACTAAGTTTGTGGTAATTCTTTCAGCAGCATTGGGAAACCATTGTGTTGGCCAAAAAGTTCATTTACTTTTTTCCATATGATGGTTGTAGCAGTGCTTAGTTGTCTTTAACTTCATTTGAAACAACTTTGTTAGATTGTATTGTGACAATTGTCATACCAGCTGATGCATTAAAAAAAAATCAAAATGGTGAGTTTTTGTGAAGCCATTTTATTATTGAAGATGGAAGAAAATAAGCAACATTTTGGGCATATTATGCTTTATTATCTCAAGAAAGGTAAAAATACAACTGAAATACACACAAAGTTTCATGCAGTGTATGGAGAGGGGCTGTGACTGATGAAACATGTCAAAAGTGGTTTGTGAAATTTCTTAGTACTATTGACATTTTGGCCTAATAATTCTTTGCTGTGGGCTTTCTTATGCATTGGAAGATGTTTAGCAGCACCCCTGGCCTCTGCCCACTAGAAACCAATAATGGGAAATAGCCAACATACTTACAATATGCAAATCAATAAAGTTGTTGGTGAAAATGAAAAATGTCTTTTATTTAACAAAATGTTGGCCAACCTAATAATACTCATCACTTCCCCTAGAGAAAAAGAGATCAGATATAATTTGAATATTTTCTTTTATAATCTAATTATGAAGAGGACATACCATCACTTCTGCTGCATGGTAGACTCCTTTTATCTGCTGGAGATAGACAAGACCTGTCTGGATAAAGTTCAGCCATTGTTAATATAACAAGGACTGTCTGTGTGACATTGATATAACCTGGCAGGCAAGGAGAGTGGCCTGGAATGTACATGTGTGAACAATGACAACTTCACTGTACTAGTCAGTGGGGTTGGTAGAAGTTGTTGAGTGAGCACATGTACTGTGTGGCCATTGCATTAAAAATGACTGAGTGACTAGAGCAACAAATCTGCATCAAATTTTGTGTTAAGCTTGAACATTCCCCCATGGAGACTATTTGGATGATTCAGAAAGCTTCGCCTATGGGCGACTGGTGATTGGCAGCTTCATCACAACAGTGTGCCTGCTCCCGTATCACATCTTGTGCAGAGTTTTTTGATGAAACATCAAATCACGCAGGTTATTCAGTGCCCCTACAACCCAGATTTAGTGCTCCATGACTTCTGTCTTTTCCCAAAACTAAAATCACCTTTAAAAGGGGAGAGATTTCAGACCATTGATGAGATTCAGGAAAATATGATGGGGCAGCTGATGTGATTGGGAGAACTGTGCCTACTTTGAAGGGGATTGAGGTGTTATTGTCCTATGTTACAATGTTTCTTGTATCTTCTTCAATAAATGTCTCTACTGTTCATATTCCATGGCTGGATACATTCTGGACAGAGCTTATCATATTCCAAGACTCTCAGCAGATGCCTGAAACTGAAGACAGTACCAAACCCTCTATACACTGTATATATTTTTCCTATATGTACATACATTGTTACTTAAAAGAAGCATGTTGCAGCTTCTCTTTGACATATCTTAATTGCCAGCATCATTACTTTCATACTTTGAGTCATTATCTAATAAAATAAAGGTTACTTAAACAGAAGCAGTGTCATGTAGTGACAGTAGATCTCATAACCACAATAGCTACTAAATGAGTAATGGGGAGGTGGTATATACAACATGGATGTGCTGGACAAAGGAAAGATTCACATCCCAGGTGGTTTAGAGCAGAATACTGTGGGATGTCTTCATATTACCCAGAATGGTGGGCAATTTAAAACCTGAGTTGTTTATTTCTGGAATTTTCATTTAAAAATTTTGGTCTGCTATTGACTGAGGGTAACTGAAACCAAGGAAAACAAAACCATGAAAAAAGGAAATCTGCTGTATTCTATTGTTCACACAGGCTAATACCAATATAACATGAGAGTATGCTTACCAAGTAGCAGAGATTTGGAGTGGGGGCATTTGAATCCTGTATAAATCATGCTATATGCTTAAAATTACACAATTATTGAAAATAATTGTTTACTCTGGAAATAAGAGAAATAGGCTTCCAAAATATATTTGAGCAATCATAATGTCAGTGTTTTTGGAATTCGAGGATTCCACACACATCTAATCTAGTATCTTTTCAATATTAAATATATGAGTTTGATTCTGGGGCTCTTTTATTATTTCCAAAACTGAAAAATGTAGTTATGTCACATATGGTACACAATAAGATAATTCAAGGTTTCTCCAGCTTTGAATTTGTAACAAAAAAAATACTTTTCCAAATATTATAAAAGTCTGTGTAATAGTATTCAAAAATTTTGAGTGTATTATCACATGGTTTTCTGCTAAATTGTATTAGATATGGAACATAGGTATTATGTATTTCACTTGTTTACATATAAGAATAAAACTGAAAATATTACATTTACATTGAAATCAAAATTTATCAATGGTGTTATAGAAATTAACAGGCTTACCATCCTGTGCAGAGAAGGAAAACTCTGACTCCAAAAACCTCCGCTGCCTTGCGGCATACCTCTTCAGGGGAAAGGCTAAGGGAGTAAACCCCGACAGAAAATCCGGAGCCGGAGTCCCTAAGGCGGTTTGACGTTGTAGTCAACACCGGCAACTCCTGCGGCGCACCTGAAGCCAAGCTGTATTGACTCTGTCTTTCCCTTGGACCCTTCAGCTGCGAAGAGAGGGGGGGGGTCTGCTGCATGGGCAACAGCAGACCCTCCATATCACCCTGCCCAGGCTCTGTAGCTTCAGCTTCACTGGAGAGGACACTCCAGCGCCATCGCAAGATGACGATTCAACACGGGAGGAGACAGATACCGTGTCACTCCCGAGTCGGACTGCACAGCCATTCTCGGAGGTGCAGATAGACTCTTAAGAAGCTACACCATCGTCTCTCGAGACGGACGGCTGCCGACGACCATCCTGTGGAGATGAAAAATTGAAATACTCAAAATTATGTATGAAATACTCAATATATCATTAATTACTTAATTGCTTGTCATAAACTGTATCCGCTACAGGGGTTGACAAAGAGGGTACGGTATCAATGAGCTATTTTTCCCAGTGTAAATGTAAAGATAGAACTAGGGAAGATGTCAAAAATTCTGAGGACCGTGTTTGCATGAGGATGCTAGAAAACAGTTATGGACAAACTTGAAATATATTTACTTAAATTGCTATTATTCACTAGGGAGCAAATATATTTAAATTGTTATAATGTAAATAGGGAGCAATTGTTGTGGTTGTCCAATATAGTGAGACAATAAAATTACCATAGTTTGCAATAAGACTAAGCATTTTTTAAACATTTACATTTAGATCTAATATTTAAGTAATTAACAAAAGCTTACTATGGAATGATTCTGGAAAGTGTGTTGGAAGAAACAAGCTGATTAAGACTTTCATTTTCTATGCACGCATTTATTTTTAATTCAATATAAATGAATGGCTGCTGTGCTAGGAGTGTTGGAAGCAGCAATAAAGAAGACACACTGCCTCTGTTCCCAGAAAATTTAAAGTATAGTGAGAAAGGCAGGAAAAAAAAAAAAAAGGATTTGCAGTTCTGTAAAGTGCTATATTAGATCTATCCAAAGATTTTTACCGAAGAATAGAAGTAGGATATAATCTAGATTGGAAAGTGAGAGATTGCAGGGAAAATATTGAAGGTTGGGATATCTGGATTGAGTCCTAATGAATGAGTAGAAATTAACCTAATAGAAAGGTGTGGGGGGTGGGGATAGGGCAGATTAATGCTGTAATGTTAATTTAAAACCACACAAAATTATTTTAGCTTTTGGAAGGTCAGAAATACAATACAGGTTTCATTGGGTTAAATCAGAGTCTGCAGGGCTGTGTTCTTTTCTTGATACTCTTGAGAAAAATGAATTTCCTTTTCATCTGAGTTATTAGCATAAATCAGTCCCTTGCAGATAAGGGACCAAAAGCCCATTTTCTTGCTAGCTGCTGGGGAGGGTTGTCTCAGCTTTTAGAGGTTGATATATTCCTTATTTTATGGCTTTCTACTTTATCTTCAAAGCCAGAGTATTAGTTTCTTATTGATGCTATAATGCATGATCATAAACTTGGTAGCTTAAAACAATACCAATTTATTCTCTGCAGTGAAAAGTTTTGGCAGGATTACATTTCTTCCAACGATTTAAGGGACAATCCCTGCCATTGTAAGCTTCATACGCTGCTGGTATTACTTCTAGCTCCTTCTTCCATCTTCCAAGTTGGTCATTCCAAAGTCTGGTCCCATTGTCACATCTCTTTTTTGCCACTTTGATCTTCTTGCCTCCGTCTATAAGACTTTGGGCTCACCTGGATAATCCAGGATAATCTCCCCATCTCAAAATGCTTTCTTAACATTTAAGTAACAAATTCACAATTTCCAGGGATCAGAAAGTAGTCATATTTGGGGTGGGGGAGCATTGTTTAGCCAATTACTTCCAGCAATGATGGGTCAAGTGCCTCTTACATTGCAACTTCCTTTTCTACTCTTCTGTTTTTTCAAGATTTGTAATTCATTTGGACTCACCTAGAAAATATAAAATAATCTTCCTACCTCAAAGTCCTTACCCTTAACTATGATGGGGTGAAGGGCAGGCCACCCCAAACTGTGCCACTTTGGCATATTGATTACTTTGAATTAAAGTTAGTTGATAAATAGCCCATGCAGGAAGGGCATTTTGATCCTCCTTTCTGCCCCACCCCCATCCCTGCCCAGAAAGCAGGAAATAGATCTCCCACATGAAAGTTTTCCTCCCTATACAAAGACGTAAAGAGACATCTTCATCTCCATACCTAGGGAATTCAGGGCCCAGAAGGCTGTGTAAACAAATTCAGCTTTGCTTTTTCACTAATCAGTACCCAACCTAACTTCCTGTGTCTTGTAAAGTATTCACAAATTTATTGTTTTTTTTTGTTTAAAAGGTATAAAAGTTGTCTGCTTTGGTCATTTCTTTGAGTTGCATATCTCTATAAACTCCTATCAGTACAAAATTAAAATCTGTTTTTCTTTTATTAATTTATATTATGTTAATTTAATTTTTAGCCAGAAGACCTAGAAAGTAAGAGGAACTATTTTTCCTCCCCAGCAACTGCATCTAGGTCCCATTTGGCCTTGCAGGAGTTAAAGCATAAACAGCTTTGGGAGGTATTGTTCTGCTTACCACAGAGAGCTATTAGGTTTTACATAGAAAAAATGAGGCATAGTGAATGGAAAATATGAAGTATATCCTACAAAAAAAATGTACAAGTTGTCCCAGAGGTTTGAACTATATAGTACAAGGCAAAGAGAATATGTAAGAAATCATATAAAGCGTTTGTAATGTTAAAGAATTTGCTTTTTTAATTTTCTTTAGCAAAAAGGAATCCACTGAAAGATATAATAAGAAGAGTAACTCTTTTAAATCAACAACTCTAAATAGATTATTTGGCAGCACTATTGTAGGACACGATTATAGTACATTGCACCAGAACGTAAAGTCCATTATGGCAAGAAGTTCTGTCTGCTTTTTTAACTGCTCTATCCCAGCACCTAGACTAATGATGGGCATGCAGTTCATGGCACAAGCACATGTTGAATGAAGGCATGAATGACTGAATGAAAAACATGCCAGTGAGACACTAAATTGTCTGTGCAGGGGTATAGATATAAAATGGTGAGTGTCATAACTAAATTGTGGAAGTGAAGAAGGTTACAAAAAGATCAAGAAACTGAATTAACCATTCTGAGGCATTAATTTAGGATAGGGAATAAGAAAAAAGAAGATTTTGGATGGTTATTTATGTTCTTGTTTAAAGGCATTATGGTACATTTACAGAGATAATAATTATTATAGAGAAAATGGAAGTTTTAGGGAAATAGAACTATGGTTTGGACATGAGTGTATCCAAAAGGACAGTTATCAGGCAAATAAATATCCAGGTATAGAGCTCAGAAGTAAGACAATGTTGATGTAGAAATATTTACTGGCTTTTCTTGGAAAATTTATAAAACATTCTATCAATAAACTATGTTAAATTAATATTTTCCCATTTTCAAATTTAAAACCTTGTAAAAAAATACATACTACAGTGGCTCTAAGTATACATGGACTGAGCTAAAAGAGTAGTGACAATTTAACTCCTTAAAATTGGAGTTAAGTATGAAAAGGAAAAGATTTCTTATAAACATGCATAATAATAAGACATAAAAATTATTAGAAAAGTATAACCAGCCTCACTCTCTCTGTATGTCAATATAATGCATTCTGCATCCTGAATGCATAGAAACTCCTTTGTAACTGAATTAAACTAATAATACTGAGGGTATTTGTTTTTTTCAGTTGTCACCATTTTAGGTACTTAAAGTTTATTTACTTATTTTTAGCTTAACAACATATAAAAATTAAGAATATAAACAAAGATAAAAGAAATTCACCTCAATTTAATTTTACACAACTTCAACAAACACTGATAATTGCTCTTCTTGTTATATCCATCACACATTATTTTCACTGAAGCTTTAAAATGAACTGACATTTTGTTGTTCCTTTTGCAAATATTTTATTATGGATCTATAATAAATCAAGACTTTTAAAACCATCTTCATAAACAAAACAAATAAATAATAACCTCTTGATATTTTCTAGTACTCAATCTGTGTTCCTTATTATCACAAAACTTTAATTTTACTCTCGCTAAAATCAGTATCTAGTTTACTTCTTTTTAAACTGACTTTCCTCTTTTAGACTGATTTTGGGTTCATAGAAAATTTGAGAGGTGAGGATAAAGATCCCCCATGTTCCTCCTCCCTCCACATGTGCATAACACGCCTTCTTGTCAACATCACTCATCAGAGTGATACACTGAATACAATTGTTGAACCTACATTTGCATATCATAATCACCCAAAGTCCACAGATTACATTACAATTCACTCTTGGTGGTATATATTCTATGAGTTTTGACAAATGTATAATGACATGCATCCATAATACAGTCATACCTCAATACTCATTGGCTTCAGAACTTGTCAGAACCTGTATTCTTTGCATTTTGAAGAGAAAAAGTGTTTCAGCACTTGGCACTTGCTCTGGATTCATCGCACTTGTTAGAACTTGTATGAGTCATGAAGCTGCCCTGCAAGAGCAAGTGCTTCATCATTCAGTACTCATTGGTTTTGGCACTTGTCACAAGATCTAGAATGAATTAACCACAAGTACCAAGGTACCACTGTAATAGTTTTATATGTCATATATATTTATTTATTATCTCTTGGGGGCCTACCAATCTGAACCCTCCTCTGGATCCCCAGGGTGTTGGATTTGGGTTCCATTTTGTTGAGCACCAGCATTCAAAGGGTGGCTTCCGTTCATTTGTCAGATACTTCTTGAACGCTTACTCTATGCCAACCGCTAACGTTGGTGCTTGGGATACAAAACAAAGGCCCTTGCCCTCGTGTGCTTCTGTCTGAATGGGCTTTGCTAGTTTTGTTACCGACGAGACGACGAGGTCTCGGTTCTCGTCTTCCTGAAGGAAAGATTTCGGTCAAGAGACAAAGTGTGGCAGAGCAAGCAGGAATTTGGCTGCAGCAGAAGCACACTCAGGACAGTGAAACAAGGAAGGGCTTAGCATGGAAGAAGCAACAGGAGAGCCTGGGTGGGGTTGCTGTCAGCTCACTGGGAAGTCAGAGACAGGGGGCCTTGGAGACGGGCTCAGAGGGTTAGCCAGGGAGGAGCTGCCTGCTGCTCCCCTGGTTGCAAGTCTCATGGGGACCCTTAGAGTTTAGGAGATACTTGCCTGTGGGGGAGGAAGGGAATGGTGTGCAAGTTCGCACTTGGTCCTTGGTCTTGAGGGTTTTTATATCTCCCTTGCAGGTGGGACTCTTAGGGGAGGCCCCAGGGGAGGTCTCAATCACATATTCATCAGTTTTCCAGGTGTGTCCTTTCAGGGTCCTGGTCTCTGCTGATGGTTGGCACCAGGGCAGGAGGTCATTAGTCAGTGCAGCTGTTTCTGAGGCAGCTGTGGCATCCCTTGTCTGGTTTTGCTGCTTTTTTGGGCCTGGAACTGAAACACAACTGAGACCTAGATGTTATCCTTAGGGAGGAAACATCAAGGGGGTCTCAGCTTTGACAAGCAATATGCCGTCGGGAGGGTCGAGCAAGGAATGGTGACCCTGGGGGCAAGGTCCTTATTTTCCCAGTTTTGCCTGTTGCTAGGCACCTGGGGCTTTCCCTGCTGGTGACCCTCTGGAAGAGAAGGAAAACTCTGACTCCAAAAAAACCTCCGCTGCCTTGCGGCATACCTCTTCAGGGGAAAGGCTAAGGGAGTAAACCCCGACAGAAAATCCGGAGCCGGAGTCCCTAAGGCGGTTTGACGTTGTAGTCAACACCGGCAACTCCTGCGGCGCACCTGAAGCCAAGCTGTATTGACTCCGTCTTTCCCTTGGATCCTTCAGCTGCGAAGAGAGGGGGGGTCTGCTGCATGGGCAACAGCAGACCCTCCATATCACCCTGCCCAGGCTCTGTAGCTTCAGCTTCACTGGAGAGGACACTCCAGCGTCATCGCAAGATGTCGATTCAACACGGGAGGAGACAGATACCGTGTCACTCCCGAGTCGGACTGCACAGCCATTCTCGGCGGTGCAGATAGACTCTTAAGAAGCTACACCATCGTCTCTCGAGACGGACGGCTGCCGACGACGACGACGATATAAAAATATAACATATATATATATATATATATATATATATATATATATATATATATAAAAATATATAAATCCTCACCCCCCCCCAAAAAATGCTTATTGATTTTAGAAAAAGAAACTTTGGTGTGAAAGAGAAACATTGATTGGTTGCTTGCCATATGCCTCAATGGGAACCAAACCTGCAACTTAGGTATTTGCCCTGACCAGGGATCAAACCAGCAACCTTCTGGTGCATGGGACCGCACTCCAACCAATTGAACCACCTGGCCACGGCTAAATGTAATATTTTCACTGCCCTAAAAATCCTGTGTTTCGCCTGTTCATGTCTCACCCACCTCTTCTCCCAAACCATGGCGATCACAGATCTTTTCACTGTCTCCCTAGTTTTGCCTTTTCTAGGGTGTCATATACTTGGAATTATAGTATGTAGCCTTTTCAGATTCATTTCTTTCACTTAGTAATAAGATTTAAGGTTCCTGCATGTCTCTTCATGGCTTGATAACTGATTTCTTTTTAGTGCTGAAAAACATTCTTTTGTCCTGTTGTACCGCTGTTTATTTTTTCATTCACCTACTGCAGAACATCTCGGTTGTTTCCATAGTTTGGCAATTATGAATAAAGAAGCTATAAACATCTGAGTGCAGGATTCTGTGAAGATATACGTTTTCAACTCATTTGGATAAGTACCAAGGGGTAGAACTGATGGCTTGCACACTTAGTTTTTTAGGACTGCCAACCTTTCTTCCAAAGTGATTGTACTCTTCTGTATTCCCACAGGCAATGAACGAGAGTTTCTGTTGGTCCACATCCGTGCCAGCATTGGGTGCTGTCAGTGCTTTGGATTTTGGTCATAGGTGTGTGGTGGTTTATCTTTAGTTTAATTTGCATTTACCTATTGACATATGATATGAAGCATTTTTTATATGCTTATTTGTCATCCATACCTCTTCTCTGGTAAGGTGTATGTGTCAAGGTCTTTGGTTCATTTTTAAAATCAAGTTGATTATTTTCTTATTGTTGTGACTAAATGTTCATGGTATATTTTACATAACAGTTTGGTATCAGATGTGTATTTCACAAATATTTCCTTTCAGTCTGCGGCTAGTCTTTTTATTGTCAACATTGCCTTTTGTAGAGCATAAGATTTTAATTATAATGATGTCCAGTTAGTCACTTATATCATTTAGAAAAAGGAGGATCAAAACTATGAACACTAAAATGAAAACTGCATCACCAGAAACAACAACAGAAGCTAGGGAACTGAAACAAAGGCAAACTAAATAGGCAACAAGAGTGGAAAAAGAACTATAGGTATGGGGAGCATACTGGAGGGAGGTCAGCAGGGAGGGGGAAGGGGGAAAGGGAGGGAGATGGTACAGGAATTAAGAAGCATAGTAGGAGGGAATGGAATAGACAGGAAGATGTTGAGAAGAACTATATGCACAACCAATGGACATGGACTAAAAGGGAGGGACAACTGGAGGGAGGGGGGCCACCGGGTGTAGGGGAGCAGAGGGAAGGGAAATTGGGACAAATGTAACACTATAATCAATAAAATACATTAAAAAAAGAATAAAATAAAAGCCTATGTTATGCTTCAGAAAAAAAAATTATATCTTTTATGGTTCATGTCTTGATGTTGTATCTAAAAGGTCATTACTATACTCAAAGTCGTTTGGTTTTCTCCTGTGTTATTTTCTAGGAATTTATAGTTTTGTACTTGAAATTTAGGTATATGGCCCATTTTGAGTTAATTTTTTGGTGAAAGTGTAAGTTCTGTGTCTAAAAGCACTTTTTTAAACATATGGATGTTTAGTTGTTCCAGGATCATTTTTTGAAAAGATTGTTTTAGTTCAGTTCCATGTCTTTGCTTCTTTGCTAAAGACCTATTGACTATTTTTATAAGGATCTACTTCTGGACTCTATCCTGTTCCATTGATCTATTTTTCTATCCTTTAATTAATACCACACTGTCTTGCTGTAGCATTATAGTAAGTCTTCAACTCAAGTAGTGTCAAGTCATTCAATTTTGTTCTTCTTCAATATTGTGTCAACAATCTTGCCAACATATCAACATTTGCCTCTTTATATAAATCTTAGAATCAATTTTGCAGTATTTACAGAGTAACTTACTGGGGTTTTGATTTGGATTGTATTTAATCTATAGATCATATTGAGAAGAAATGACAGCTTGAAAATATTGAACCTTCTTATCCTGAACATAGAATATTTCTTCTTTATTCAGTTTTTTAATTTTGTTCATAATAAATCTGAAGTTTTCTTACATAAATCTGGCACATGTTTAATTAGATTTATACATAAATTTTTCATTTTTAAGGAGGCTAACATAAATAGTATTTTGTTTTTAATTTAAAACTATGTGTTCATTGCTAACATAAAGGAAAATAACTAACTTTTGTATAACCTTAAATCTTACAATCTTGCTAAAATTGCAATTCTTTTGATTTTTAAAAATATACCAGTTATCCCACTCCAGATATATTTCCTGCATTCTCCTTTTAGCTGATTATAATTTGCAGATTTTTAACACGTTGCCTTATCGCATTTAGTTTTATCAACTAGTATTTAGATCTAGAGGATTTATTAAATTAATATTTTTCCCCATTGCTTTGCTTTCTATTTCTTTTCCCTATCCCACCCTCTCTCCCTTGTTAATTTTTTTTCTATCTCAGTTTTTCTTCCTTTTTTGGTAAGCATACTACACAGTTGTTGCTCTCTACTCATTATCACATCCCATTATGAGGCTCCTAAACTCTGGCCATTCCGATTTAAATTATGTTATGATTGATTGAAGTGTTGTCAATTTGATCCATTCATTATCAAGTTCTCTGTCAATATTTACCTACTGGTTTTAGCAACCCTTGATGCATTACAGTTTGCTTGAATTTCTAATTCTGCCATGATTCTTATATTTATATTTTTACTTATATGTATATTCTTCTAGAATAAAACAAATAACGTTCCTTTATAAACTATTTGGTTTCTCTAAAATAAGGTCTATATGTGACAGAAATATAAATGCTCTATCATTTTGCTTTACTTTTATACATTGAGAATACTGTGTTGGTGGTCAAATTAATTCCAAAAGTCACCAATTATTTTTTATAATATATTTTATTGAACCATTATCATAAATGGTTTTTATGATCATGGTTTAATTTTTAATTTAACTAACATGTTATATTCACTATTTTCATTATCATTTTAAAAGCTTTAATGAGTTATAATTATGATACTTAAAAAAAAAAGCAGATCACATTTAATGTTTGCAAGATGATGAGTCTGGACATACTCAATATGCAAATACCCATGATACTATCACCACCGCAAAGTATAGACATATTCAATACCTCCCATGGTTTTTTATTTTGGGATTTTTTTTTCTTGTTTGTGTTTATGGTAGGAAAACAACATAAGATTTACCCTCTTGATACATTTTAAAATGCAGAATAGCATATTGATAAAGTGTCAGTTACAATACATAAATGAGTTCTAGAGACCATTATCACTTTTGAGAGTCTACTTGTCTCATTTTTTCCCACTGGGATCCTTTTCAGATTCCTTCCTTATTCCTGGAGACATGACATCATTAGTCCGTCTGGTTTTAAACCAGATAAAATATTCCGGCCTCATATTTTACATGTTTTGCTCAAAACAAACAAACAAAAAATTGGCTCATTCTCCAAAGAATATTAACTTCTTTTAGTGAGTACTGCTATTTAGAAACTACAATTAGATGCTAAGATTCGCGTTGCTACTAGGCTGTTATGGATGTTTTTTCTATTTGTTGAGATAGGAACTATGCAGTTTTAGAAAAAAAATTATATGCTTATGCTGGATTTTCTGTTCACTGTTTAAGATGATAGATTTTTAAATATTATTTTGTTTCAATATTTATACCCCTTTACATTATGCTGAAAATCTTTATATACACACATACACAAATACATGATATATATGTATACACATATATATAGCATACCAATGTTACTAACAATATGATGTATAAATAAAATAATGTAGTTTTAAATTTTATTATTATTGTCATTATTTGAGAAAATATATATGTATACCACTATAAATGGACAAAAAAAATGTTATTTCAGTTACTTTACCGTTTTTCTCTGTATGACTTTATCATTGAAATAAAATTAAACTTAAATATTTTTTATTTTATTTTACTGATTGCTTTTTTAAAATGTTAAATTTGGACTCTAATTATATAAAATACTTACATGGTTGCAAAGAGTAATAACACATTATATGTAGTGTAATTAGCCTTTATCTCTATTCCATAGGCTTCATTCTCTGCCTTTGACATATTTATCTTTTAAAAAATATAAATAATATAAATACATGCCATTCATTTTCCTCCACATTTTCTACTATCGTAATGACAAAACTAATGCAATTCAGTAATGAATCTGGTATCCTTTATTCAAGGGAAAATAATCCGTGGATGGGGGAGTACAGGGCCTCGCAAGCAGCGGAACACTCTTCCCTAGGAATTTTCGGCAAGGGTGAGTTTCATAGAACATTGGAAGAGGCAACTTGGAAACAGGTTGCAATTGACTAGAAGGTCAGGGATTTTTTAAATAAAGGTAAGAGGTTCTATTTGCTAGGTTAAAGTAACCTAGCTAAAGCTGAGTTGGAGAATTACGATTGGTCTATGCTAGGATTCCCTGACAGGTGTTTTCTGTACATGCAGGCTGACTTAGGTTTGGATTTGTGACATGGGCTGAACCATTGTTGTGGTCTTTATTTTGTGGGTCCTGATATACAAATGAACTTTCTCACTATAAAGGGGAGCAGAATTTACCACCGCAAAATGTGTCACTTTGACATGAATATTATTTTGATCTGAAGGCAATAAAAACCCAGTGGATTTTTGGGAAAGCTCATTTCTCTCTCAACTGCCTAGGTTTGTATTAGAAATATGCTATTACCAAAGATACTTTTTTTACCTAAGAAACTTATCTCCATAAAAGGACAGCCTTGAGTTTCCAAACATTTTCTTTCTTGTGAATGGCCTTACTTCCCTTTATATCCTCCAGCTCCCCACCCTTTACCGTAACTCAGGATATTGGATAAACATCAATAACTTGGTTGCCTTTTGGGTATCATTTTTAAATGGATTTCTGTGTGCACAAAGTTAAATTTTTCTCCTGTTAATATGTTTTATGCCAATTTGATTATTAGACTCACCAAAATAACCTAAAAGGGTAAAGGAAACATTTTTCTGCTGCTTCAAATAAAAATGAGAGAATTTTGTATTTTTTCTTGTCATTGTTTTCATATATATATAATATGTAGAGATGATATCTCTGTATAGCTGCAAACTGCATCATTATATGAATGCACCATAGTTTTTCAACCATTACTTTATTAAAAGACAGTTGAGTTGCATTCTGCCTTTGCCTCTTGTTAATATGCTTCAGTGAATTAGTGTTTTTTTTGCCAATTTATCTTTGGGATAGATATTACTTTGTTGGTGACAAGGAGAAAATTCTGAGATGTCCTAAATTAAATTACAACAGGCCAGAGCAAGGAAGGAAGAGTAAAAAAGGAGTTAATCAGTTTATAACTGAAGTGCAAAACCCAACAAAAGACTACTGATGCTCCTTAGTGTATGTTGGGGTTGTTAAAGTAATTTTCAGATGAGTATGTTATAGGACCGCTTCCATGCCAGGGGCTGGTCCTGTACAGGAAGGGGAATTTTTTGTGTCAGATGATCTCCAGGTCCTTGACTCACCCAGGAAAGATTTCAAGGACAAATTGGAGTGAAAATAAAGCAAGTTTTATTTAGGTAGAGAAAGGAAAGCATCCAGGGCACCGGTGTGACTGTGAAACAAGTGAAAAGGAAGCATCAGAGTGAACACAGGCCAAGGAGAATGAGTGGAGCGCATGGTCAATTAGCTCTGGGACTTCCTGTATTTCCAAGGTTGGGGGTTGTCTCCAAGCTTTGTGGTGTCAAATTCTGACTCTGCCTTCTGGATGAGAGGGGGCCTTGTTGTTGTGACCTCCATGACCACCTCAGGGATTTCCTGACATTAACTGTTTCTTTTTGATAATGCCCACAGGTGGGGGGCTCTGGTGAGCAGATGTGAACATCTGCTCCTACTTCCTCACTGTGCTCGCTCGTTGGTTGGGATCTTTCCCTAGCTTCTTTCTATCCTGCTGAGCTGAGCTATTTCGAAGATTATCTAGGAAGAGAGAATAGCCGCGTACTATTGAACTTCAGGAGCCTCTCTTATTCACACAGAGCTTTATGGACGCTGCTGTGAGCTTTGCTGCAGGCTCTGCTGCATCTATCCGAGAACTAGCCCTGTTTCAGCTTCTCCCATACCATTTTTCTATGGCAGTATAAATCCTTTCAGACAGCTTACATCTTTCTCCCCTAGCTGTGTATAAAAACACTTGCAAAACTCTGGGATGATGAACGTGTTGTCTTTCCTACCTAACTAGTCATGTTACTGGTGGTTTAGACTTCATGCCCCAAGACCAGTCTTTTTTGCTAGTAATGGCATAATAAATCCTTTTTTAAAAAAAAAGACTTTCAACCCCAATAAATTTAGTTCAAATATTTTTAAGTATAACCAAAAACAAAACAAAACGAAACAAAACTTTTGGCTGTGGAAATTATTTTTTTTCTTTAATATTACCTATCTTTTTGTTTTGCTTCTATTTTTGTCATGTAAAAGGTTTGGGGTATTTTTTTTTAATGTAATAAAATTTTCAATCTTTTCTCTTGTTTTTTTCTGAATTAAAGTCTTAGTAAATAAATTCTTCTTTATATGGACAAAAAGGGGCCACATAATAAATCTGACAAGTTCAGTGGAGGCCTAAAGTAACCACATAGGATGGTCTGAAATTAAAACCTTCTAACTAAAAGCAAGTCATGGAATGCAGTCACATGCTAGGATAGAATCTTCCCTGACAGGTCAATTTTTAACTTAGTTGATCTTGTCTATTTTTTTCTTGTCCCTATAATAACATACCTTTGGAATGTCAAATTTCCTTTTTACAGACCCCTCAAAGCACAAGTACCCACCAGAGTGGAGACTTCATTGTTTTTGTTATGTTAATCATTGTGTGTTAATTATCCTGTACCCACCTATGTAAAAGAAGTATGTGTCTATGATTTTACTTTTTATCCAACCCCAGAGGTTTCTCTGCTTTCCTTTATCCCACCTCCCTAAACTATCACCAATGGATTTCATGTCACACCCCCCTTACGCCTCCTCTTTTGATTGGAATGTATAAAATAAGGTGAAAAACTGCCATTTTCTGGAGCATTTTCTCAGTTCATTGAGGTTTTTCTTCCTGGCAGCTGTCATCAGTTTGGCTCAAATAAACTCAAAAAATTCTTATAGGTTTGGATGTTTTTTAATGTTGATGCTGACTCTAAAGAAACTACCTGTATTTTATTTCAGTACTTACCATTTTTATATTTAGGTTTTTAATCTGTTTAGAATTTATTGTTTTACAGATAAAAATGAATTCATTTTTATAATTTTCCAATTAACTATCCAGTTGTTTCTACATCATTTATTATAACTCTTTTTTTCTCCATTTATTTCAGATGCCACCTGAGGCAGTCTAAGCAATGGTGTGTGCTGAAATAGTTGGCTTAGAGAGATAATTTACTTTAGCTATAGCTCCCACCACTACAAATTGAGGCAACTCACGGCACTAATTGGCCAGGAGGAAGATTGCTGCCCTTATGCTCTTGCCTTACTGGACTTTTTGGGACCCTGGCTTTCTATGATGCACCTCTCTCTGCCAGAGGAACTCAGGTGA
Organism: Furipterus horrens; assembly: GCF_987537825.1. Lineage (NCBI taxonomy): Eukaryota > Metazoa > Chordata > Mammalia > Chiroptera > Furipteridae > Furipterus > Furipterus horrens. The sequence continues at coordinate 156,030,622 of NW_028327175.1, forward strand.
TGAAACACAGAAGGGCAGGAAAATTAATGAAAAATTGAAGATCAAAGGAACTGATGAGCAAAATATTTTATTACTTTTGTAACAGATGAACTACTCCCAAGTGCAGTATTTCATTTGGTTTCTCTAAACAAATACCATGAGACTGAGGCAATTTCAGTAAGGACCATCCTTGAATAGGTCCTGCTTCACTTGCCTTTTCTTTACTTGTTTCCTCTAGATTTAAATTCCCCCAAATATCTTTTTGCCTCAGGTTCCATTTACTTGGAAAACTGAGCTGAAAATTGTATACTCATATAGCTATCACAAACAATTTCAATTATAAAAACTCTATTACTCTTTAATATTTACCAAGATAGCTTAATGTTCCCCCAGTTTGACTAAACTTCAGACAGACTTTTTCCTGACTGTAGGTTTCTGACCTCCCTTTTCTTATGTTACAGTAGATAGGCAGTTAGTTATTAAGAAAGAAGGGAGTAAATTGAATCAGATATTAAGCCTGAATTACTAGAAAGCTGAATCAGACATTAAGCCTGATTGACTAGAAATGGGCAGCTTCACAAACCCCACAAAAGAAAGTCACATCCACCATCAAGCAGGTGGGAAGAACCAGCTTTCCAATGACCCCAGGAGCAACTGGCTCATGGTCTGTTAGATGAGATTGGTGGCGGAAGAGAGGGGAAATGAAGAATCCAAAGAACTTTTATATGCACAACACATGGGTATGAACAAAAGCGGGTATTGCTGGAGGGAATGGGGTACCAAGTGGAGGGGGGCAAAGGGGAAAATTGGGACAACTGTAATAGCATAATCAATAAAATATATTTCAAATAAAAGAAACACTAGGGGCAATTCTTTTGCTAGGCATATTCACAGTAGGAGCTAAAATGGTGACAATAAAGGGGAGGAGTCTAGCCTGGAAAAAACTGGGTAAAAGACTAGATAGGATAAGGGCATAAAACCCCAGAACACCCAGGTAAGGGATTGGATATAGGGAGAAGCCAGTGTAAGCCAGCAAAGAATTAAGAAGATTGGTTATTTTGAAAGAGAGCTTACCCCTTCCCAGTCCCAAGGGAATAAAATCAACAGCTAACAAACGCCCAAGTTTCAGCTTGTTTGTTCGAAGGCCTGGCAGTAACAGGCTGAACTGCTGTACTGATCAGAGCACAGCTGTGAGCAGAGGTTATGCTGGAGCCCAGGGTGTTGGCATTACTACAATTTTGGATCCTGACCCTCCTGGAGGGCAGGTGTGCTCACCAGGCCCAGGACTTCTTCAGTGAAAGGGAGCTGAGCCACATGGTTGTGGATGAGTCATCAGGCACTTGAGGGGCAGTCCTTTGTTCTTGCTCCAATTAAATCTGGTCACAATTGCTCACTTCCTCTTATGCATGAGTCCCTGAAATGTTTTCCTCCCAACTCCGTGGAAGAACCCTATTTCCACTGGAAATACTTAGGGACTTTACTTTAGAAAATTTGTAATTATAAATTCTCTGTTTGCACCTTTGAGTTATAAATTTTTCATGAAGTTTCTTGCCCAGTTTACAACTGAGGAATGTCTTTCTCAATGACCAGGGAACAATCACTTTGAAATGTAATAATCAAGAAAGGCAGAGCCCCTGTCTCCTAGTTTCTGTTGGAGAGTAGAACCTTATTCAAAGTTGCAAGACTACCTCTTGTCATGAAGATACAAGAAGGTTTAATCCTGGGGTAAAGCCAGTTAGCAAATACAGATGGCCATAATTCTCCTACCTTAACTCTTAGAAGCTCCTCAGCTTTTTGTTTTAGTGGAATTTAGCTGAGTTTTGGCCTCTCCCCTATTGTAATATCCTTGAATAAATTTTTCTTTGCCCACTTAATTCAGTCCCATGTAATTTTTGCTTTGACAATATCCAAGAAGGATAAAACCATCAATATATTTTAAGGTGTCTTAGATAATCTATGTGTGTATTTTCTAATAATATTGTAATTAGCTTATCTCACTCTAGAAAATATTCTTTTATTAAGAACACTCTAAATTTATAAGTCAATTTAGGGAGAGTTATTTATTACGTTGAGTCTTTCCAAAAACACAGTTCTTTTGCATATTATTTGTTAAATGTTTTGCATAGCAATTTTGTATGTGTGATATTTTTATAAATGAAGGCTATAAATTTTATTATGCTGTTTTATTATGGTGCTATTTTTAAAATAAAATGATTATTTTGGCTTTTACAAATACAACTATATTTTAATCTCACTTTCCATGCACATATATTTCTTCTTTTTGAACTAAAACTGCTTTTGATTTCACTATCCTACTGAAATTTGTTCATTCTAACCAGAGGGTAAAAACACATATGATTTTGCCAAGGGACAAAATCAACCTCTAACAATTGAAAGGAGGCCAAGATTTCACCAAAAATGTCTCAGATAAAGTGCTAGTGTTTTAATAAACATGCTGCTACATAGTCAATAAAGCAATATTTTACTATTGATATCTTATCCTCATTTTATACAAGAAAAAACTAAGCACAAGTAGATAATTTAAAAAATTAATAGTCTTACAACCAATGAATAGTGTAATTGCAATTTACATCTAGACATATTTGATTTCAAATCCCATTTTGCTTCTACTGCAGTAAATTATATTGCTTTCATAGATTTTTAACTTAGATACCAGGAGGTATGTATTATAAATGACTCTGGCATTTTGGTTACAAGGAGTTTTTAAATCCAGTGAACATCAGAATCTGGAAAAATACAAATTTCAGGCATATTGCCTAGCAACCATTTGTGACTGAAATGGACAGAGAGGAGACAAATTTTGCCTCATATGCACATAGGCCTCCACTTTTCAGTCTAATTTTAACAATAAGATTTATAAATCATTAACCTGTATAACCTAATCATGATCCATAGGCTTCAGAGTCACCCTAAGATGTGCCTCTGTGGTATGGGAATTATTTTGAGCTGAAGGTAATTGAGATCCTACAGGGGCCTTGTTCATTATAATCATTATAATCAGGAATAACTTCTTTATGACTATCTCTAAGACAGGCACACTTCTAATTACTATGTATCTGCTCTTATCGTTCTGCAATGTCCTTCCTCTCCTCTGAAGTCCCAAAGTGCCTTATCTCATCTTTAGCTTAGAATGTCAAATCCTCCTCATTTTCTCTTTCTGTCTTTGAACCTCTCATGTATGTGAGATATCTGACTTTCTCATGTATATAGGGTTCCTATACATGCATATGTAATTAAATTTGGTTATTTTCTCTTATTACTCTGTCTCACATAGATTTAATTACTAGACTAACATTAGAACCTTGAACAACAAAGTTTTTGCTCCTCTGTAGTGGCTTAAACAAGAAATATTTATTTCTCACAATCCTGAAGGCTGAATGTCCAAGATCACATTGTCGGCATAGTTCAGTTCTTATTGAGTACCCATTCTTTGATTTACAGAGAACTGACTTCTTACTGATCCCTCATATGCCAGAAAGAGAGCTAGATATCTCTCTGGTCCCTTCTTGTAAGGGCACTGACTCCATTCATGAGGACTTCACTCTCATGACATAATTACCTTCCGAAGACCCATCTCTAAATACCATCACATTAGGATGAGGCCTTCAACATGAATTGGAGGGAAGGGGACACAGATATTCAGTCCATTTTAATAGTTGAATAGTTCAGCAATGAATCTAACTTTAGTTATGGCTTGATTCAAGGTCTTAAAAATGTCACTAGGGCTCACTCCATTTTCTATTATTTCTTCTCTAATATCTCTTCTATTCACTTTCTTTAAGTTAGCTTTAGTCTTGAGGAAGTAAGACATCTACAGTAAACCTTGACTTAATTCAACTCCAGTTGGGCCTATTCTGATTCTATTCTAGCATTGAAAGGAAATGACCCATGGGTTTTTGTTGTTTCTGCTGAGGCCACTTGTCCATCCCAGAATGATTCACTATAATCATTAATAATCTAATTAACTTTGCTATAAATGACAAACTCAATTAACTAAAGTTAAAGTTTTGCCAAAATAAAGTACATGTGCTGAGATCGGGCAAGGAGGTGTATATCTATAATTTTGATTAGAGTTATTAGAAGAGTGTTAGTGGGTTTTAAAAAGAAAATGAAAACTATCCATAATGACTATTTTGGTTCCCTAAATCTCAAAATTCTCTCACAGTGATAGACATTTTTTCAGGCATACTAACTATACAATAAGACACCCAAGTGCTGACAGACTCTTACTCATCCAAACCCCTTTGTGGCCAGTGGCATTATCTGGCAAAATTCCTTAATAGCAGTGCCTTTAATGGACATAGCACAGAGCTTAAAACGAGATTATCTGCATGAAGAATTAAATTCTGCATAAAGAATTAAATTCTTCACATTTGTCTCATGTCCCAAGACCATCATGCCACAAGGCCTGTTATTACCAGTATGCTAAGATAATTTTACCCAATTTGAATATGTGGGACAACTTTCAGCTGTTTGCAGGGGAATCAAAGATGATTAATTCAGTCACTGCTCAGAGAAGCTGAAAAGGGTTGGGGAGAATTGCCTTTATCCTTTGTAGATAACAGTTAAAGAGAGAATGCATTTGAAAAAATGGAGGTCAAACACAGAAGATTATATACTACATTAGAATGTCATGAGGATGAAATATATTATAGTATTAGTGAGATGTATGGTGCTTGAAAGACAAATTAAATTATGCTCTTCCGTAGTGGATAATTTTCTCAGCAAAAAAAGTTTATGGTGGGTATCTGCAGTGAAAAAAATCTCAAGAACCATAGAAAATCTAAAGGACATGTAATATTCCAAACTATTCAGGGACACATGGTGTGATAACAACATCTTCAAAATAGTAATTAATATAATCATGTGTTGGAATAAAAAAGGTGTATTGTAAAGGGGTCATGACAATAACTTGGCAAAATAGGAGAGACATAACTAAAAAAGCTTAACCCAGCTATGCTAATAACTTTCCCCAGAGTGAGTTTCAACTCAACTTCATATTGGCAGGTTTTTTTTCTTTAATAAAGCTTTTCAAAAGGTTTGAGTTTGACATAGTCCTTCCTTCCTTCATTCATTCATTTTGTGTTCCTTCCTTCCTTCCCTTCCTTTCTTCCCTCCTTTCCTTTCTTCCTCCCCTCCTTTCTCCTTCCCCTTTTTCTTCCTTTCTTGACATTCTGAGTCCTGGAACTCTTTGATGAGAGATAGGGAAGGACAGGGGAATTTTGTTGTAGTCAGCATCATTATAATTAAAGTAATGGCAAATATATATATTGATTTACATACTGGAAGCCAGAACGTGCCAAGTGCTTTGTCAACTTTATCCCATTAAATCTCAGAACACCTCTAAGATTTAGGTTTTGTTGCTTTTCTTATATTTTAGGTGCATAAACCTAGGGCCAAAGTAATATATTAGTCTGACTCCAAGTAACAACCAATTTTCAGAAACATTCACTTTTGGTTTTCTATTGTTGTATAAAACTAGTGGGAGGTAATTGAAATATATATTATATATAAGTATAATATATATAATTGCTTCACTGTACTTGCTGTAGTAGGATTCAAACCAGACTTGTCAAAAGATTGTTGTAATAATCAAGGTCTTATACATGATCATTCCTATTTGAAAACTGTCTTTGAAACTACAAATCTGTGGTAAAGTTTACCTTAGCAACCTCTGGTTTTCACTGTGCCAAAGTAATTAAGCACATTAGCTTAATTTATTATCTATATAATTTAGGATTAATAGGATATCTGTCCTTAAAAAGGTAATGTTTCTTATTCCAACTCCCCCCACGAAGGCCAAGTTTTACTTTGTGAGGCATTCTTCTCAAAGTTGACAACTGAACTATTACATTTTTAACATTACTTTTATTTTAGTTTGAAAAAATTCTGCCACAACTTTAATGCAAATTAGAATTCATTATTGACACCTGTAAATATATCTTGAAGTAATAATGAAACATTTCCCTCAAATTTTATTTTTTAAAGGAAAAAAATCTCCAGTCACTGGAAAAAGAAAAAATATGCAAAGATGCTCAGATATTAACTAGAGTTGTGATATGAAATTTATATTATGTACTATTTTTATTACTTTTGCAATACAGATATTATATATTGATTTCAAGTCTGATTATGCTTCTTTTTATGATATGTAAACATTTTCTCATCAGCTGCCAAATTTAATTCATGTCTACATGGCATTCAAATTGAAAAGTAAAGTGACAGAGATGAATAGAAATTAGTTGTTTAAAACTAGTGTTTTATACTAACTTTGAATGAGAGTCATCACATGTGAATTCCACAATCACAATAATGAGAATGTTGAGTTCCACAAGTTTGCAGTAAAAATGACTGCTATGCTAACCATCAGTGAAGTATGTTCTTTGAGTTAATGCCTATTCCTCTTTCAACTGGCTTTAAACTAGCTTTTTGAAAGACTTGAGTGGTAAACAAGGCAATTAACATTTCCTAAGATATCTATGATCTTTTATATAGTCCAGTGTCAAAATCTAACATGGTTATTTTCAGCACAGTTAATGATATTTATTTAATATCTCAGAGACTTCATAACATTTATGATAATAAATCCCCAGTTCTTAAATATATATTTTGCTTTAGGTTATATAAAAGTTCTAATCACACCTGAATACTCTTTTCAGGGGTATCGTGGTAACTGATCTTTATTTTCAAAACTGTAGTTGCAGAATCTTAAATAGAATGTAGTGTAGAAAGGAAAGAATTAAGTATGTTCAAGTAAATAATTTCTATACAATTGTGTCTAAAAGAGATGAATTAAGAGAGTAAGGAAGCACTAAAATCAAAGTTTCTGTACTCTCATCATTTTAGTCAATTCAATGAGGTTCTATCTTGAATATAACACATACCACTTTCTTCATTAATTCTATGCAGACTATCTAAAAGGTAAACATGGAAATAAAATAAGTATTTGAGCAAAATAAAGTTTAATGAAATCAGAATGGTAGTAGTTCTTCTATATATTCAATCAAAAAATATTTATTGAGCATGAATTGTACGTAAAACATTATTCTAGGAATTTAAATGAATCTGTAAATTAAGTGAGAAAATTATCATTCCTCATGAAGCTGACCTTCTGGTGAGGGAACAGAACTTAACAGCAACAAAAATAAATTAAAGTGTATTTAATGTTATCTTGTAAAATATAATTTACAAATAAGAATTATTAGGATGTAACATGTATACATATACATTTTCAACTCGAATAGGTTTATTCTTATATTTTGTAATATCAACAGTTTTATTTAGCTAAGTACTTCAGAAAAACAGTAGTTAGATCAGCTCTAAGAAATTATTTTATCTGTAACTGTTTCATTGTGTTCCAATCACAAAGTAGTTTAAATTTTTATATCATATAATATTACAGAATATTTTACCTCCAGAATAGCTTTCATTCAATCCTTAGTTTTTTATTACCTATTAAATAATGAAATTACTAAAGACACAAGTTCTATCATTATATATTAATACACTAGCAGAGAAAATAACATTTACACAGATACTCATTCTGCCAAGCAAAATAGAAGAGATATACCAGAATAGATACTTCCAGATGCTAAATTCATGTAGTAATTCAAATATCAGAAAGGGTTCTTCTGGCTAGAATATTTGACAATGCTTTCACAAATGAGTAGAGTTTAGATGTGGGGGAAGAACAAAGGTGTAGAATTGACTGAAGAAATTCAGGATTTTGAAGATTAAAAGCATTTGGAGCCCAGTTTGAGTGGAGCCTTTGATGGGTAAGGAGAGTTAAATTTAATAGTGAAGCAATTAGTTCAGGAGGCCAAGGGCCAGATCATGCTGTGCTAAGGATTCCAGGCTATATTTGAAAGCCAATGAAGAAGCATGGATACACATACACAAATGGTCTGTGCATCATATACCACAGGGAAGTATAGTAGGTTTATTTCCTAAAACAGATTTATAGCTTTTATATCTTGTGAGTTTACTACCCAAACTGGCTAAGAAACAACTCCCCTATGTGGCCACAAATGGCTGTGGTATAATTGCAAGAGTCACGATGCAATGAGAAGCGCCTTGACCTTAGGAAAAAACTGGATACAATTCCTCTTCTTCAATTATTACCCAAAGGTATATTAAAGTCCCAGTGTCCTAGTTTCTTTAGGTGTAAAAGATGTAGTGAAAAAAATCTCTGCTAAGGTAAATCAGAAGCCTGAAGTCTAAGTAAGAAATCACTAAAAATGTACACATGAAACAGAAATCAAATCATCATCTGACTGTCACAAATGTTAACATCTAAACATAGCAAAGAATTTTTAGCAAGTAATTTTTTTTCCACCCAAGGATATTTTTATTAATTTTAAAGAGAGAGGAAGGGAATGGGAAAGAGGGAAACATCAATGTGAGAAAGAACATCAATAGGTTGCATCCTGTACACCCCTGAACTAGGAATTGAACCCACAACCTAGGTATGTGGCCTGACTGGGGATTGTACCCACAACTTTTTGCTGTACAGGATGACACCCCAACCAATTAAACCACCCAACCAGGGCTTTAGCAAGTGATCTTAACTCATTAAGCCCAAATTAATAAAAGCCATGTATAAAATACGAATAAATTAATTATTTGTGCAAATCAGATGAAATGATATTTGTCTGTAAACATGGGATTTATGATACTTTTGTTTGCTTTTTTTTCCTGCTGTATTTATAATCAGGTGACTCTCCATTTACAAATGTTATCTATTGAACACTACTAAATCTCTAATTACTTCTACTCCTAATTCATGCAATCTTTAATGACTACCCCTACATATATACTTTTTAATCTTCTTGTGATCTTTGTAAGCCTCTTGTAAGAGAAGGAACCAGTTTCATCTTTTATTGTGTATTTTGATGCTACACTTTAACCCTGTAGAAATAAAATAGCAGTGCTCCTTCTAAAGCTCTTCTAGTCTCTCCTTTAGTTCATGTACACACACGCACACACACACACACACACACACACAAAGTGGCTCCTGGGGTGTTGTAATACCAATTCCTGTTTTCTGTGCTTGTTTCATTTTGTTTACATATTTGTCTCAGGTCTTTTCTAAATTCTTAGCCTGTGTAAAGCCACCATTAAATGTGTCATATTGAATTGAATGACATCTGGGACTAAACACAGTCACAAAAGTGAGTTCATTACATTTATAATGCTGCAGGATGGAACTTGAATGATCACTCTGACACAGGCCTTATACTTGTGATCAGGTAATGCTAGAGCAGTCAATTCCTGGGTCCATGTTAGAAATTAACCACAGAAAATGTGGGAGTAGGGGTGGGGGCCCTTGGGGCTTTATAACAAAGCACTTCTCAGCTTTTGATTTCTATGGAAGACACGCAGATAGAATTGAAGACTGTAGATTAAAAAATAAAGACATATTCTGATATTTGATTTTTATGTTTGCTTCTCAATATTATAATCTCATTTTTTTAACTTTTGCACAACACTTAGGGGAAATGGCTTTGATAATCAGTAATTTTTCTAAAGAAGAGAGAACCAAGCCAGAGCCAAAACTTCACAGCCCTGACAATTGTACCTGACAAATATCCTACTTATGAAATTTTATTATGAGCCTTCATTTCTTATATCTCCTACAGATATTGGTATGCTAATATTCTGTTAATATTGTCCATAGAGTCAATAACTTTGGGCTGAAGACACTTGTGATGATTCTGGAGGCCTGCCAGAGAAGAGTGCAAACATCATCTCCTGTGGCTTCTTTGAGATCATTACAAAGATCATTGGACTGGAGCTGGACTACACCTGGTCAGTCATTAGTCATTCATCCTATTAATATTAATGTGATTCCTGTAGATGTTACATTAATGAATACAATATAAAAATTGAATAAGATATACAATATTGATTAAAACATTTCTTACAAAAGGGAATTATAACTGTGCACAGGATTTAGATTGAAATGCTAAATCTGGACAGAAAAAAAAGGAAAAATGATTGTTAAAGGCATCATCATTGAATTAGGAGAAAACGAACTGCTTTGACAGATTTATCTCAGAGTGTTGACTCTCCAATAATTTGACAGCCATGTAGAATATGTGCAACTTTTTCAAAAAGTATATAACAAAAAGCTTTTTCTTTCTTCCATGAACAAGTGAATAAATAATATAATTATTATATAAAAACTACATCAAAAACATATTTATTAGTATCATAAATGAATGTTGAAAACTAAAAAATTATTAGCAATTCCAAAACTGGTAAAAGATATTCCAGGTGCTTGCTCATGTTAGTTACTTAATACTTTCTTCCCAGAGAAAAATTAGAAAGGGCTCCTCTTCTCTTAGATACAATTACAGTGGAAAAAGAGGCATCACAGGGAAGCTACTCTGCAGACACAGATAAAACCACCACTAGCAGTTAATCATGTTTTTTTTTTTAATGCATGTATATCAGACATGTCTCCCTATCCCACTGACATTTTTATTATATTTTTATTCATTTAGAAAAAAATGCAAAAGAAGAAAAAAAGTCTCTTATAATTCCACATCCAAAGCTACTATTATTAACCTATTGATATATTATTATTAAGACTATTTTAGAGACATTTGTGTTTCAAAATAATGGTAAATATATATAAATATAGGTAATTCAAAATAATTATTTTTAATTATAAAAATAATTAATAATAGTTAAATTATTTTTTTAGCTATTATTAATAGCTAAAATACTTAATTCAGTGGATTTGGTATAAATATATTCATAATCATACATTTAATTGCTTTTAGTTATCAGGATGTTAAGAGAGAATGCTAGAGAGGGAAGCAGCTTAATTAAAAACACTGTAAGCATTTTGGGGAGAAATTGTGCTAACTGAAATACCTAGTTTAAAATTCTTGATTTTTAAAACAATGTATGTGGCACCATTCTATAAGCTAAAGAATATCTGTTAAAAAGAAATTGAAGTTTCAAGTATTATGTATTGAATAATGAGAAAGGGTGATGTGGCCGGTATTTTAATTCATAAAAATTTTGGTCTTCCCTAATATCTAATAATTTACTGTATTTAATTTTTTGATGAAATATTCATGCAATTCATATCCATATAAAATAAGCTACTTTCCAAAAATCAGATATTCCTTAGATTACCTAGATCATAAGTTTACTATATTGGGAAATATAAAAATATTTAAGACTTCTGAGTTTTGTTACCTGTGTTTTCCATAAATGGTCATATCAGTTGTATTATATCAACAATTAACAAATATTTGTTTCACTACAGTTTTACTAGTATTAACATTTTAAAATAATTGTTTTCAGGTAAGTTATACTTGACTTTAATTCATTATTAGTTATAACTTTTCCATGTTTACAGAGTTTTGTATTTCTTTTTTTTAAGTATATTTTTTGATTATGCTGTTAGAGTACGTCCAATTCTTTTCTTTCTTTGCTCCCCTCTGCCCAGTACCCACCTTCCCTCCAGCAATCCCACCCCACTTAGTTCGTGTCCATGGGTCATGCACATAAGTTATTTGGCTTCACCGTTTCCTATATTATTCTTAACTTCCCCCTGTCTATTTTATACCAACCAATTATGCTTCTTAATTCCTGAACCATTTCCCCATTTCTCCCCCTCCCCACTCCCAGCTGATAATCCTCCAAATGATCCCCATACCTCTAATTCCATTTCTATTCTGTTTTGCTTTGTTGGATTTTTGTTTTTATTTTTTAGATTCAGTTTTTGATAGTTGTGAGTTTGTTTTTATTTTAGTGTTCATAGTTTTGATCTTCTTTTTCTTAAGTCCCTTTGACATTTCATATAAAAATGGCTTGGTGATGATCAGCTCCTTTAGCTTTACTTTGTCTGGGAAACACTTCATCTGCCCTTCCATTCCAAATGATAGTTTTGCTGGATAGAGTAATCCTGGTTGCAGGTTGCCTTTCATTACCTTGAATACTGCTTGCCAGTCCCTTTCTGCCTGCAAAGTGTCCTCTGAGAAATCAGCTGTTAGTGCTATTGGCACCCCATGTAGGCAACTCTCTGCCTCTCTCTTGCTGACCCCAAGACTCTCTCTTTATCTTTCTCCTTTGGCATCTCAATCATGATGTGTCCTGGTGTGGTTCCCTCTGGGTCCAGCTCACCCGGGATCCTCCGTGCTTCCCAGACCTGTATGTCCAACTCCTTCACAAAATTTGGAAAGTTTTCTTCATTTTTTTCAATTCTTGTTTCCTCATTCTGCACTGGTTGACTGTTTTTTTCTTCCTTATGTTCCAAATCATTGATTTGAACCCCAGTTTCCTTTCCTTCAACATTTGTGTGGATTTTTCTTCATTTCACCTAGCATAGCCTTCACTTCTCTTATGCGTTTGCCATACTCAAGCATATGTGTCAAGCCTGTGAGCATCTTTATCACCAGTGTTTTGAATTATGTGTCTGTTAGGTTGTCTATCTCCTCATCTGTTAGGTTGGTTATCTCCTTGTCGCTTAGTTCTCCCACTGGAACCTTGACATGTTCCCCTTTTGGGCCATAAGTCTCTGTCTCCTCATTCTGACAGGCTTCTGTGTTTTTTTGCCTCTGCATCCAAGGTGGAGCTGTCACTCCTGTTACGTTGTAAGGGGCAGAGCCTTAGGTATTCGTCAGTACAGGGTGACCCATTTCACCACGTTGTGGTGCTGTATGTGGAGGAGGGGTCTGAGAGGGAACAATGCCACCTGCCCAGCACTTGCACCTTTTCCAGGCTCCTCTCCCACTTCCGCGCTGGACTGGTGTCCTTCTAGCTGCTGCTCTGGCTGTTGTTCCCAGAGTGGGTGGGTCTGCGGACATTCTAGGACTATGGGGGCCCTTTAAACAACTGGACTCTGCTGAAAGACTGGCAGTTTCTGCCTCCACCCCAACCCCCACTGGTCTACACAGTCAGAAGCAATGAGGCTTGATTTTCCCCGGTGCTGGGACTGTGAGCTGGGAGGTCTGATGAGGAGCTGAGAATGCTTCCCAGGTGTCCCTCCTGACTTTTTAAAATGTATGACTGTGCTTTCTGCCAGCCTGCCGCTGCCACCACCACACCGCATCCTCTCTGCCACAGCTCCATCCCTCCCAACTGTCTGGGTGAGTATTTCTTCTTTATATCTTTGTTTGCGGGACTTCTGGTTATTTATGGTTTTGTGGTAGTTGTATTCCCTCTCAGTTGTCGAGGGAGATGCAGTGTGTCTGTCCATTCTTCCATCTTGGCCAGAAGTAGAATTTTGTATTTCTTGATTTGTGGATTTTCTGTTCACAACATTTAAAAAATTCTCCACGTACTTTTCTTAGTTTTGATATTTTAATGTTATTCTCATGTAGAGTGCTAGATTGTCTTCATATTAAAGGGTACAAAATTAAAAATAAGAACTGCATACCCAAAAATGTGTTCCAAAAAGGCTAAGGATTTAGAAAGCCTAGAATCTTATAAATTAAAAAGTTATATTTCCCATAGAGAAGAATTATTTAACTTCAAAGCAAATAAAAATTGGCACCATTCAGCAACGAAAGGATATCTGTTATAAATAAAATGAAAAATCTCAAATATATTGAGTAATGGGAAAAGATGAGGTGAACAGTAATTTAATTTATAAAAAGTTTACAGTATTTGACAATTTGATCATTTAATTTAACAAAACTGTAAATCCATTACCAAGTCAAACATCCAGAAACTGCTGAGTTATTTTTTCTTTCTTCAAGAAGCTCAGAATAAGTTCTATGGGAAAACATAACTGCAGACAAATTATTTTGTGCAGTTATTAGTTTACAGAAATAAGGTGGGTATATAATTCTGAAGAGAAAATTGTAGGTGTAAACAAATATAAGAAACAATTTTAAATGACCTTTTATAGATGAAATATTTAAAGAAAAATTGCCACAATTGCTATTTGTTATTGAAGAAACCCACTGCAGTTTTAATTAATTAAAATGCATTAAACATATTTTTTAAATTTTTTAGGAATTTAGGAAAAATTGGAGAAAAATGAGATTTTTTTCCCACTAATATCTTGAGAAAACTTATCTCAGAAAAAATAGTAAATAAATCTAATTAATAATGAGTTGACTACTTAAATAAACAATTGAATCTACTGAAGAATGCTAACAAAATTCTATTAAGTATATTTAGTAATATATGTTAAATACATTTTCCTTGTGGTTTTTGGTATATTTATTTGTATATTTAAGAACTCATGGAGAGGATATACATTGTAGTGTAGTCTGTCAGTTTAAAAGAATTACAAAAATTTTACTAAGAGGTTATGCCATGATTACACTCAGAGGCCTATAAATTACTCAAGGAAGCACTTTATTCATATTACTCTTATAGTGCCCAGGGCTCTATAGTATAACAACCTGCCAATATGTCACTCTCCTCCACTATACTGTGAACTTCTTGAGGGCAGGATCTAAGTCTTAACCTTATGGCTCCGTACTTACCTAGTGATAGATGCTTGAGCAGATGTGTGGATGGCAGGAAGGCAGGTAGACAGGAAAGATTAATTATAGAGCATGAGTAGAATAGATTAGATATGTGAAAAATACAATTCTTTAAAATTTTATCCTATAATCTATTCACTTTTGCAGACCCCTACTTGGCTTTAGCACTTCATCATATCTCTGTGGTTCTTCTTCCATGATTTCAAAATACCAATAATATCAGCAATTTTGCTTAGTAGACACCACCAGGTAGGGTCAGCTGGATTATCTACCGCAGGGCTCTTGTGCATGTTTCCCCCTTGGCCTTTGATTCCCTACAGCCATTTATCCAAATGTCTGATCATGCCATATCTCCTTTTAAAATTCCTCAACAGCTTCCCATTCAGAGTAACAGCCAGAAACTTACCATGTCCTGCACTAAACTTTCATGTCCTTGTTCCCTACCTTTTCCCACCCACCTCTTCTGTCACTGCCCATCTTGCTTTGCTCTAGCTCTATCTCCTCATCATTTATGGGATTTGATTCAACATTTGAACCCTCACCCTCATTCTTCTTGCCTGAAATCTTCTTCCCCAGATAACAATATGGCTCTTTGCTCACTTGTATTTAGGGCTCAGCTCAAAAATAAGTTAGGGGTTGCCTGATTACAAAGCAGCAACCCACTGTTTCACTTGCTCACTATATCCACTATACGCTGCTTTATTTTTCTCCATAGTACTTAGCACTTATCATCTTTTGACACACTCTGTTTTTTTCTTATTTGTTCATTATTGGTCCCTTCTCTGGAATATAAGGTCAAAAAAAGCAAGTAGTTCACTTTTTTACCTGTTCTGTCATTACCATCTAAAATGGTACCCATGATACAGTAGGCACAGAAAACATTGAATGAATAAGTAAAAAAAAAAGATATCTCCTATATTGAGAATTATTCACAAATTTCGATATAGCTTGTTTGGATGCCTTCTCTTACCCTAGCACATATGCTTTTCCAAAAATACTCTCTTTCCATTCAAGCTACTATAAAAACAAACAAACAATCAAACAAAAAAGCATAAACTGGGTGGCTTAATTAACGAACATGTATTTCTCAATCTGGAGTACTGGAAGTCCAAGATCAAGGTTCCAGCAGATTTGGTATTTGGTGAGGACCTGCTTCATAATTCATAGACTGCCATCTTCTCACTGTATCCTCACATGGCAGAGAACAAGAGAACTCTCTGGTGTCTCTCTTATAAGGGCACTAATCCCATTCACGAGAGCTCATGATCCAATCACCTCCCAAAGGTTCTATCTCAAAATGCTATCACGTTAGGGGTTAGACTTTCAACATATAGAATTTGGGAATACACAGACATTCAGCCTGTAACATATATGCTTCCATTTCAAAAGCTGAATGCTCACTTCTGCTTCATCAGTATTGGCATGGATCAGAAGTATATCTCTCTTGTGGAAAAAATACCATAAACAGCTTCACAACTATCACGGCCAATATAGCTAACATGTACATGCTGCTATATCAGGCATTGTTCTAATTGGCCTACGTATATTAATTCATTTTTTCATCATAAAAATTGGTTAGTTAGGTACTCTATTAGCCCCAAATTACAGATGAAGAAACAGAAACACAATATAGGATACATTTTTTATGGTCATAAAATTGTTAAGTGGTGGAGAAGGGTTTTGTAACTAAGCAGTCCACATCAGAAGGTATGGACACCTATCATTATGTTACACTTCCTCAGAGTAGAGTTCTTAAAATTTAGTCCTTTAGGATTTTGCAATCTTTGTTCTCAGCTATGAGATGATTCTTCAATAGGAAAGCATATACTGGCAGCTGTGGGACAAATGATGGGAATTCTAGCTGGTAACAAGAAAAAATAATTTATTGATCTTATCGCTATGTAATGGAAGGAAGAATGAATCAAAAAAATTGTTACACAAATCATCTGTAATTGAAGTTAAAGCCTCTGATTGAACATCGATCTTGTTTGGACTTTAAGTGTATCAAAGTAATTTTAGGTTCACAACAAAATTGAGAGGAAGGTACAGAGATCTCTCACATGCCTCTTACCCCTACTAGAGTTGATTCTGAAATTCTCTAAAATTAAAATTGTTTTCACCTTATTGTATTTGAAACTTATGAAAAGTTGATCTATCTCTACCTAAACCAATTAAAAAATAATTAAAAACAGAAGATAGTGTTTGTTGTCATTTCAAGAATATAGTAATGAATCATTATTATATATAATTTTCAGATTAAATCTGAGAATAGAATTTAATTTGAGATATTATTACTTAATATCTGGACAGGCAAAAAGTATCAAATATTTTTTTACCTAATATATATAAATTATCAGAAGGTAATTAAGCTATAACAGGCTTTTTCTATTAATACAGGAAAAATTGTCCTGGTACATCATCAATTATGGAAATATGTCTGTCAAAACTCTAAAACCTGTAGTATTGCCCATGGTGACATAATGACCCAAATGGCAATTATGGCTTCAGAGTTTAGGGAGTAAACATTGTCTTCACAATGTCCTGCCAATATTGAGGTAATAGCTTAAAAATGTCACAAGTACATAACAAAAGAAATAAATTTTAAAGATTTTATTTATTTATTTTTAGGGAGAGGAGAAGGAAAGGAGAGAGAGAGGGAGAGAAACATCAATGTGTGGTTGCTTCTTAGGCACCCGCAACTGGAGACCTGGCCCACAACCCCGGTGTGTTCCCCAACTGGGAACTGAACTTGTGACCCTTTGATTCACAGGCTATCGCCCAATCCACTGAGCTATACCAGCCTGGGAAGAAAAACTTTTTTAGTTCAAGAAATGTTAGGTTTATCTTTCAGAAAGAAACAACATATCCAATGAAAAATGACTTTATATTATATATTGTTTATGAAAATATATATAGTAGAATATAAAAATCATATGCAAACTATACACAAATTTATAATAATAGCCTTCTAAAGAAAAAATTCAGAAAATATAAAGATTTTAGTGAAGGTAAAGGGGAATTTATATTATACTGTAATATCTGACTTTCTAAATAAAAATAAATATTTAAAACATATTGGACAAAAACTTATTTATTTAATTGGGATGGCATATACAGTTACCATATTGCCTTTGCATTGCTCTTTATTTTCTTTTTAAATTAAAAAAAATAATTAAAAAAAATAAGAGTATCATATGCTCAATTAAAAAAGGCGAATCAAAACCACAATGAGATACTCCCTCATATTAATCAGAATGGCTATTATTCAAAAGTCATGTGTCAGTGAAAACATGGAGAAAAGTGTACCTTTGTGTACTGCTGGTGAGACTGCAAATTGGTGCAGCCACAATGGAAAAAAGAATGAAGATTCCTCAAAAAACTAATACTAGATTTAGCAAACAACCCTGGGTATTTATCAAAGAAAATAAAAACACTAATTCAAAAAGGCATATGAACCCTTATGTTCATTGCAGCATTTTTTAGAATAGCCAAGATATGAAAGCGGCCTAGGTATTCATTGATAGATAAATTTATATATACAGTAGTCCCTCACTATATCGTGGTTCACTTATTGCGACCTCACTGTATTCCGGGATTTTAAAAAATATTATATTTTATTATTTATCATGGATTTTTTGCTATATGGTGGGATTTTGTGGTACTGTATACGTATGTTGTTAACATTATGTAGGTTTAAGACTGTAGAATAAATGAGAGGTCTGGAACATAATACCTGTGATAAGTAAGGAAATAGTGCATGTAAATATACATGTGTATATAATTGAATATTACACAGCAATAAAAAAGAATGAAATCTTGCCATTTATCACACATGGGTGGTCTGGGAAGGTATTATGCTAGGTGGAATATGTCAGATACAGAAAGAAAAATACTGTATAGTTTTACTTATGTGGAATCCAGAAGAAATGAACAAACCAACCAAACAAAACAGAAACAAACTCATAATAAGAGACCAAAAGGTTAGTTGCCAGAAGGCAGAGGATGGGTGAAAAAAGTAAAGGGGAATACATTCAATAATATTATCATATGGTGACAAATGGCTACTAGACTTATTTTAGACTTATTTTGGTGATCATTTCCTAAGGTATATGAGTGTTGAATCACTATATTATACACCTGAAACTAATACAATATTGTATAACACCTATATTTAAAGGAAAATAAAGGGCAAAAACTTCAAAAATTTACAAAAAAGAAAGAGGAAAAAAATTACCAAATTTTTATTTTTGAATGTTAAGTAATTAATATTCTAGGCAGTTATTTGTGCATACAGACAAATAGGTCAACTATACAGGTGGATAAATTATACCTTGTTTAATTGTACGAACAGAGAGAGATCAGCTGACATATAGATTTGTAAAATTTGGTCAAATTTTATATGGAATTTTAAAATTGTTTTTAATTCCTCAAGGAAAAGCAATAGAAAGGGGTCTCTTGAATTTAAGACATAAGTTTCTTTACAACAGCGACATCAGTTCCTAAAATACTCTTAAGTTTAAGGAAGAGAACAATAAAATACATTAATAAGGGTGTCGTTATACTTAATGTTTCAATTTTAGGCAGTATCAAATGTAGTAAAACATGAAAAAATGGAACACTCACATTCTTCTGCATTCTTCTTTGACCTGGTTTTTAAATGTAAAATTTTGGCACCATATATATTTTTCTCAGATATTTTGAGCTGCTACAATATATCAGTATCCACAAGAATTGTGTGATATTGTGAAAAAATTTCAGGTCATCCTGATTTTTCTCCTCTATTAAAATTTTTATTTTTGTAAAAAACTATTTTTGAATAATAAAGAACACTTTCTATAGCCATTATATTCAGTAAGTTGAATAGGGTACTGCATAACTCAATGATGCTTTAAAAAATTATATTTCTTGAAAAATATTTGTTTGGATTTCAGATAAGGCCCTTCCTTTAGTCAAAATGATGATGACTATGATTTTACTGATATTCTTTCTGATAAAAATATTGGATTCTCTACATAAGGGATACCAATTTTTTTTGTTATTTTGTGCAGTATGAATTTCTTACAATTGAACCTTGAACAACAATAGGCTGTTTGTGACGATTTTTTTTTCAATAAAGGCCGTGGACCCTGGGTATCTGCTGGTTTTGTATCAGCAGGTTTCACTTACAGATTCAACCAACCTGGAATTTAAAACGTATTTTCGCATTCCCAACTTCAGTTCTCCAACTTCAGATTCCCAATCTCAGATAGAAAATGCTGTTTTTATCAGAGGTTTGTCGAAACTGCGGCTTCGAAGCGCCCACTGTAGGCAGATTTTGGACTGAGCAAGAGGCAGAGTTCGCTGTCTTGCCCTCAGTGTTGTTCAAGGGTCAGCTGTCGTTGAAATCAATGACAAACAGGCAAATCCTCTGAAGTTAAGGGAGTGTCTTAATATAACAAGGTATTCCTCAAATCCATTCCAGCAAAATGAAAGCAAACAACTCCTGGTTGTTTTTGAAAACGAACTGAGGAAAGGGCATTAGCCAGGTCAGTATCTCCATAGCAAGTTCTAGGACCTATGTTGTTCCAGTGAAGATATGATTCTTCAGTGTTAAGCGGCAGAGTGACCACCTGATTCATTTTGGATGCTCCACATTATTCTGAAGATTCAACTGACTTCTGCATCAGTCAAGCTGGTAAGTTAAATGGGGGTATTTTAGGTATCATCCCACTTGCTATTTTCCCAAATTGATTCCTCTTTGCAATTTCTGGAGTGTAGAGTACTGCTTCTGCTTTACAAACTAGACAGGGAGCTGAGTTCCAGGGCTTTCCAATTAGCCCTTCTTACCATAATGGTCCTCATCTGTGAGAGAGCCAATATGGTTGCTGACTACATCTATTTCAATTATACTTTCCTGAACTGGGGATATACCTATATGGTGACTTGTAGACCACCTAGGTACACTTGGTCTGTAATTCTAGTTAGCTGGATTTGACTATGGTCATCATAAGCCTCTTGTTTACTGATGATCCATAGTAGCATTTGGGTTCCCAGGAATTAGCATAATTTCAGAGATACTGTATAGGAATCACTGAAATATCTGCACTTTCCCTTTCTTCAGTGCTCATTCTTTTTTTAAATTTTTAAGTTTTTATTCTTATTGTATTCTTTCCATTACCATTTGGTCCCCTTTTACACCACCCCTGCAATCACCACACTGTTGTCCACGTCCATGAGTCCTTTTTCCTTTTTGCTCGATCTCTCCACCCCTAAACTCTTCTACCCCTTAGCTGTCAGCATGCTCTCTATCTATGAGTCTGTCCCCATTTTCCTTGTTAGTTCAGTTTGTTCATTAGATTCCACATATGAGTGAAATCACATGGCATTTATCTTTTTCTGACTGGCTTATTTCGCTGAGCTTAATGTTCTCCAGGTCTGTCCATACTGTAGCAAATGATAAAATATTCTTTTTTATGGTCCAAGTAGTATTCCATCATGTAACTGTCTCATAGTTGTTTTATCCACTCATCTACTGAATAAGCACCCCTATGTTCATTGCAGCATTTCTTACAATCGCCAAGATATAGAAGCAGCCGAAGTGTCCATCAGTACTTAGTCATTCTAGAAAAACTTTGGAGAAAGCTTTGGGTGAAGATTTATGATGTGTGCTTGTGGAAATGGCAGAGTCTTTTTTTCCAGATAATTCAGCCTTTCCTTTAATCAAAGGTTCTGGGGATATGAATTAAATTAGTTATGGAAAATAGGTTAAAGGGTAGGACTACCCAATTTCATGCCTCTGGTCAAGGTTTGTGCCTCCAGAGCTAGGGTTTTCCTGTCATACAGAAGAGACAGTACTCTAGCTGGTTGTCCATGTGTTTTCTTCCTAGGGATACCATGCTAATTAGCTATTACCAAAAAGATCTTCGTGGACTGATAAGTTCTGATTACCAATGTGTTACTTGTTTACAGTAGATTTACTCACTTTGTTTTTGGCCATAAGTATCCTCGGCTTCCACTACTCTAGATCCCATAATATACATTGAAGTCAAGGAGCCCATCTCCATGGCAATATCTACCAGTTTTTCCTCATCAAACATGGGAAACAATCATTGGTATTTTTAACATTGGCTAAATGGTACTAAAGTGTTTACAATTTATATTTAAAAAGAACACTCTATGTGAAAATGTCCTTCAGTTTTCATGCTGAGTTACTTACTTTTGGACTCCTAACGTGGTTTATATCCCGGGTAACCAAGTTATATCCTACAGCTGTTGTTTTATGGGTGGCATTTTTTTCTGAGCAATTATACATTTGTAATTTTTTTTTGTTGCTTTTACCTAAGTAATTTTGGGGATTTTTTCCCATACAGTAAACAAATGAGTATATGAAGACCCGTATGAGAACAGACACTTTATTTAATACTTAACACTGATTCAGTATTAATGATTGAGAACACATAGCATGGCACTGTGATCTTTATCCTTCAAAAACTCAAATTAATCCTTTTGTATTGTTGATAGTACTGAGAAAACTGGGCAAAGTTCTTAATTGTGTCTTAAGTATACAGTATCACACAATGAAGAGACGGTGTTTGCTATATATTTTAATTGGATTAGGCATTTATGTCATCAAACCAAGGATAGGTAATGTAGATGAGTTGAAATCCCTTCCTCTATCCTTATTTGGCTTTTCTTATTTGCTCTCTTCTTTCTATCTAGCTCTGTATGTATAGAGCTCATGGAAATGTCTTTCCATTTGTGGCAAATGTTTGGTAAAGTCTTCTAATGCTGTTCTAATGCTATGCTTATTTTGATTTTCCTTCATAATTATATCAATGTGGAAATAATTATAGAACTCATTTCATTAAAACTCAATTAAAATTAAAAATATATCTTGTTATAATGTTTGTATAAAAGTACATTAAAATTTGGAGTGAATTTTAAATGTATACAAAAAATCCCATTTGGGGACAGTTTACAAACTTGAGTTTTACTCTGCACCTGGATTGCCAAGTTGCAGCTAAAATTCTAAACTAAATTTCAATTAAAAACTGGAGACCAGAAGTTAAAAGGCATAGAAATTCATTTGAAGGACAGTATATAATTAATAGCATTGATGAAATATAAATAGCTCTTCTAGAAATGAAATAGCACATCAGTGGTTACTTAAGTGGTAACGGAAGGCACCTGAACCTCTAATGTGAATTTCCAAAAGTTTAAAACATGTTTAAAGTTCCTTGCTGGGAAGAGCTAATGAATTTTGATGGATTCAAGTAATAGAATAAGAAATGCTAATCATAGAGGTCTTTCATTTTTTCAGGAGAACTAATACATGAATTAACCAAATCCAAGAGTGTAGATATAGCCTTCAAAAAATCCAATCCATGTATCTGCAAATATTTTTTTCCATGGAAAGTAAAGGAACATGACTTCAAAACTTAGATTTAGTAGTGACATTTGGAAGACTTGTAGTTTCAGTGAAGAGTTCATCAACTATATTTAATGACACCCTTCTCATTTTAATAGAAGTCTAGAAGAGCTGTTAGATTAGGGTTTTCTTTCTTTGTTAGAGTGTAAGCCAACTCTCCATGTTAATATATTCCAGCCCATACGTATATAAAATAAGATATGCATGAACTAGAATGTGTGTGCTATGTGCTGTGTGTTTGACTATGGTTAATAGGATATATGTTGTATGTGCTTATTTATTCTTATACTCCAGATAAATGCTGGATATAATTCTTAATTCTGCCAGTCTCTTGTAATAGAACACACTTTCTGCATATATATCTGGATATTTGTGTCCACACACGTGTATAAATACTTCTATAAAAATTATCTGTGCCTTAAGAAACACAAAAGTTTACATGTATGTCTAAATATGTATGTATACATATACAACTATGTGAATTTAAATAAATGCACATATATGCATGCATACATATGGCGTTGAATTTTATATACTATATTTTTCACACTATGAGATTCATCTGACTGTAAGACTGCACCTAGGTTTAGAGGAGGAAAACAAGAAAAAAAAATACTCTGCACCAAATGGTGTACTAAAATATTTAATAAAATAGAATAATATTTCAACCATGTCAAGTGAAAAGCAGTCAACAACAATATTAAGAATCGCCATCACTGTCATTAACAAATGAGGAGAGATATTTAAGGTTCAAGTACTCTTCTAGTTTTCTGGGAACCCCAAGAACTCATCATCGCTAGTGTCAGAATTTATGAAGCTCAGTTGCTGACAATCACTGATATCACTTTCTTCGCTATTTTCATACTGACCAGATGCCCTGAGATTCAGCAGTAAAGTGGAACATTTAAGCGTCCCCAGGGGTTTTGCGTGGGACCACCATTTCCTCTTCTAACGGCTGTTGCCACTGCTGACAAATCAGGTAATACACATCATGGCCTGTGATGCAATATTTGCTCCATAAGATGCACAAACATTTCCCCCCACATTTGGGGGGAAAAGGAAGTGCATCTTATGGAGCAAAAAATATGGTGTATATATAGTTTCAGTGAATTTTTGTGTATTCTATGTAATTTCCAGTAAATTAATCTCTTTTTAGAAAGTGATGTGGCCAAACTATACCAGTTGCTACTTGGAACATTTTGAATGTAAGACAGTTGTTTCCAGTGCATCAAACTTTATAGTTACATATTATCTGTATCAGAAAGTGCTGATATGTTTTTATAAGGAACTGGTAGTTCTGGATTATATCAATTATGTTCACATTTTACTCTGAGTGAATACATCCTAGTTTATTCTCTCCTAACGACCTCAGGAATATAATCTGGGCTTGCTAAACACCCATCAATTTTGCTCTTTCCAATAATTTTTTTCATTGGTATCAGTATCGGAAGGAGACCAATTTCTCCTGAAAAATATAGCTTGTGATGGCACAAATATTAATGATTTTTCTGTGTATATCAACTGTGGGGATACTCAAGAATTTAATTTATAAAACCTACCTAGCAATGTTTAGAAACTTATGAATTCTGAGTTCTAATGCCAGTTTGGCTTTATTTTATTTTTCTTATTTTTATCTTAATTCTGCCACAAATTATTACCTTCTCCTGGAAAGCTGGCTTATTCTTGCTGGAATGAGATGTGTAGATTAACTACATAACTACATAAATTAAGCATACAGAAATTATTATCAAGTTGTCTGGGACAATTTTCACAAAACTGTTAATATTTTTATTTTCTTAATTTTATGGTGAGTGCTAAAAAATTGGTAATTTTTATGTTCATACTCTTACTTTTGTAATGTCATTAGTGTTGGCCATTTTCATTCTTTTATTTCTTATTTTAAGTTTGATTTATTGGCAAACAGATTATTCTCCAACTTATCTTTATTATAGAGTTTGAAATCAGCTAAAAGCTATTATAGCTATCTTTATATTGTTGCCATTATCTAAGTAATAAAAAATCATACTTCCATTACAATAACTACATGACATCTCATATTCTCATCATGACTAAGGACTTATTACTCTGCTGAAGCAGCCATATTATTTGATTTAAACCCCTGAAAATTGTTAGCTTATAGCTCTCTTTTTTAGAAGGAAATTTTTCTCAGCATTCTTTCAGGTAATTCAGCAGTTTCAACAAATAGTTAAAAAATTAATCACTTAACTGTATGTAGCCATAACAATTAAAAAAAAAGAAAATTAGTTTTCTTCATAAACCAATAATCCATGATTAAGGTGGCCATGAATCCAAGTTGCCAAAAGAGTCCAAATTTCCACCTGTTTTCCAGACAGTCTGGTTAAAGCTTTGTCTTCTGTTTATTTAGTTTTAAGTATATTTTATTATTTATACTATTACAGTTGTCTCAATATTTTCCCCTTTGTCCCTCTCTGCCTGGTACCTCCCTTCCCTCCAGCAGTAACACCCTCCCTTAGTTTATGTCCATGGGTCATGAATATAAGTTCTTTGGCTTCTCCACTTCCATTACTATTCTTAATGTCCCCATTTATTTTGTACCTACCAGTTGTGCTTCTTGGTCCCTGCAACTTTCCCCTCATTCTGCCCCTTCCCCCTCCCAGCTGATAACCCTCCATATGATCTCCATATCTATGGTTCTGTTCCTATTCTAGTTGTTTGCTTAGTTTTTTTTTTTTTTTTAGATTCATTTGTTGATAGTTATGAGTTTGTTGTCATTTCACTGTTCATAGTTTTGATCTTCTTTCTCCTAAATGTGTCCCTTTAACATTTCATATAATAAGGGCTTGATGATGATGAACTTCTTTAGCTTTACTTTGTCTGGGAAGCACTTTATCTGCCCTTCCATTCTAAATGATAGCTCTGCTGGATAGAGTAATCTTGGTTGTGGGTCCTTGCTTTTCATCACTTTGAATACTTCTTTATAGTCCCTTATTGCCTGCAAAGTTTCTTTTGAGGAATCAGCTGACAGTGTTATGGGAATGCCTTTTTATGCAAATCTCTGTTATTCTCTTGCTGCTTTTAAGATTCTTTATCTTTAACCTTTGGCATTTTAATTATGATGTATCTTGTTGTGGTCCTCTTTGTGTCTAGCTTGTTTGGAACTCTTGTGCTTCCTGGACTTGTATGTCTATTTCCTTTGCCAAATTAAGGAATTTTTCCTTCATTAATTTTTCAACTAAGTTTTCAATTTCTTGCTCTTCTCCTTCTCCTTCTTGAACCCCTATAATTCAGATGTTGGTATGTTTAAGGTTGTCCCAGAGGTTCCTTATTTTTTTTTTTTTTTCAGTTCTTGTTTTTTTCAATTCTTGTTTCTTTATTCTGTACTGGTTGACTGTTTATTTCTTCCTTATGTTCCAAATTGTATATTTGAATCCTGGTTTCCTTCTCTTTACCACTGGTTTCCTGTGGGTTTTCCCTCATTTCATTTAGCATAGCCTTTATTTCTTCCCTTATGCATTTGTCATGCTTAATCTTGTCTGTCAAATCTGTGAGCATTGTTATCACCAATGCTTTGAACGGTGCTTCTGTTAGGTTGGCTATCTCCTCATCCCTCAGTTCTCCCACTGGAACCTTAATCTGCACCCCCTTTTGGGCCATAACTTCTCTGTCTCCTCATCTTGACAGCTTCTTGTGTTTGCCTCTGTGTCTTAAGTAGAGCTATTGCACCTGTTACATTGTAAGGGGCAGAGCCTTAGGTATTCATCAGTGCAAGGTGACCTGTTTTACCACTTTGTGGTGCTATGTGGTGGGGAGAGGTCCGAGAGGGAACAATGCCATTTGCTCAGCACTTACCCCTTTTCCTTTCACTTCACCTGCTTCCCAAATGTGACAGGCACCCCTCTAGCTGTTGTCCTGGTGATGGTTCCCAGAGTGGGTGGGTTTGCAGATGTTCTAGGACTAGGGGGTCTGTAAAGAGACTCTCATGAGAGATGGGCAGTTTCTTCTACTTCACCAGCTCCCACTGGTTTTCACAGCCAGAAGCAATGTGGCTTTAATTTCCTGGAGCTGAAACTGTGAGCTGTGTTGTCTGGCCTGGGACTGGGATCACTTCCCAGGTGTCCCTCCTGGCTTTTATAATGGGTGATTGCTCTTTCTGCCAGCTGGCCACTGCCACTGCCTTGCTGCTACTGCCACCACTGCTTCCGCAGCTACCACTGCTGCCACAGCCACCACACCACATCCTCTCCACTCTGGCTCCACCCCTCCTTCCTCTCTGGTTGAGTATTGCTTCTTCTATATCTTTGTTTGTTGGCCTTCCATGCAGTTTGATTTTCTGGTAGTTATGGTTGTTTTTCATTTTGAGGTAGGTGAAATCCTTCTTATTGTTGTGGAAGGAGGCAAAACGTGTCTACCTATGCCTCCATTTTGGACAGAAGTCCCATTTTTTAATAATATATATTTAATAATAATTTCATTAAATTAAGCCATGATGAATTTGATCTCCATTTATACTTTTACCTTCTATGTTCTTGTTTAATAGCCTTTGAAATACACACGTAGTAAACAGATTTCTGATATTAAATGTGGAGAAATCTGAAAGATAACCAGCAATAACCTGATGCTTTCAAGAAACAGCATGACTAACACTTTTTTCAAGGACAGCAAGAAGGTCTTTGCTGCTAAAATGAAATGTGCTAGGACTCTGGGACGTTAATGGCTAGAGACAGCTAAGTTTAACTTTCAGTGGTGATGAATACATGATGATGCTGCCCCTACCAACTACTCAGGGTCCCATCCAGTGAGCTGGTATGATATATTTTGTTACCTGGAGAATGCACTGTCCTCTAGGCTGCTAATTGGTGAGATCAGTAAGAAAGCGGGATATTTAGGTTCAGAGAAATTGGCATGGAAAATAGATAGTGAGCTGTGTTACTCTGAGCTACAGAGAGCAGTGTTTAAAAGAGATTTAATTATATTGTAATGCTTCTTTCATTTAACAATAAAACTCTATCATTGAGCTAAATATTGAAAGTACATATTTAATTAAAAATTAGAGGCTGAGTTGAGTTTCTCAGTTTATTATAAACATATAATTTGAACAAAATGTTTATTGACATTTATAATCTATCATGGGGACAACAATATTGATTTCATTAATACATGAAAAGCATAGGACACAAATCTGCTGAAGAAACCTTTGTATCTATTTTGAAGTTAAAGAAGTCTGAAACAGAAGATTAATTTTAACACTTGTAGCTACAGAAGATAAGTGTATGCTTCCTTCCTTGAAGGTTGACCCTTTTATGCTTTAAAAATTCATTTAAATTATTCCTTCCTGTTTGAGTCCAAGATTTTTTATACACATACAAAATGTGATGTGGTAGCTCTTAAAGTGTTAACCTCATCAAAAGATGAGTATCAGTGTCATCAGAAGTTTTGAAAAATTATTTACTACTAATAAATATTGGCTTTTAAAAAATTCAACTTAAAATGTCAAAAAACCTTTTTGTAAATTTTTTCCATCAAATTTGAGACTTCTCACATTATTGCCAATACTCCAGTAAGTTCAGATAAAAGCTCTAACATTAAAAATCAAATTATTTGTCTATATGGTGATAATGAAAAAACAAATTTTAATGGAGCATTGTGTTGGTTTAAAAACAATTTTCTTAAGAAATTAAAAGACCTAGGACACAGAAATGTGCTTGGATTTTGTTGAAGTGCACACATAATTTAAAATTGATTTTTTGACAAAGCGGGAAGGAACATAAAATGGAGTGAGAAGAGCCTCTTCAACAAATGGTGCTGGGAGAACTAAATAAGGATGTGCAAAAAAAATGAAACTAGACCACCAACTTACACCACAAACCAGAATAAACTCGAGATGGATCAAAGACTTAAATGTTAGATGTGACACCATAAAAGTCCTAGAGGAAAACATAGGCAGGAAAATTTCAGATACCCCAAGTAACGATATTTTCACTGATACATCTCCTAAGGCAAGAGAAATAAAGGAAAACAAAAGTAGGACTACATCAAACTAAAGAGTTTCTGCTCAGCAAAAGAAGACTTCAGCAAGATGAAAAGGGGACCAACCATATGGGAAAACATATTTTCCAATGATACCTTAGACAAGAGATTGATCTCCAAAATATATAAAGAACTTACACATCTCAACACCAAGAAGACAGACAGCCCAAATAAAAAATAGGCAAAGGATCTGCACAAACACTTCTCCAAGGAGGATATACAGAGGGTTCATAAGCATATGAAAGAATCCTCAACATCACTAGCCATCAGAGAGATGCAAGTAAAAACCACAATGAGATACCATTTTACACAGTCAGAATGGCCATCATCAACAAATCAACAAACAACAAGTGCTGGCGAGGATGTGGAAAATAGGAACCCTGGTGCACTGTTGGTGGGAATGCAGACTGGTGCAGCCTTTATGGACAACAGTATGGAATTACCTCAAAAAACTAAAAATGGAACTGCCTTTTAAACCAGCGATTCCACTGCTAGGATTATACCTGAAGAATTCTGAAACCCCAATTCAAAAGACCCTATGCACCCCTATGTTCATAGCAGCACTATTTACAATAGCCAAGTGCTGGAAACAGCCTAAGGGCCTGTCTGTAGATGAGTAGTTTAAAAAACTGTGGTACATTTACGCAATGGAATACTATGCAGCAGAAAGAAAGAAGGAACTCCTGCCATTTGTGACAACATGGATAGAACTAGAGAGAATTATGCTTAGTGAAATAAGCCAGGCAATGAAAGAAAAATACCATATGATAACACCTGATATAGGAGACTAATGAACAACACAAACAAATGAACAAAATTGAACAAGGAACAGAGTAACAGTTATCAGGGGGGAGGGGGAGAGGGAGGTAAGCAGGGGAAGGGTTTAGTAAAGGAACTAGTATAAATAACCCATGGACATGGACAATGGGGTGGGGATTGACTGTGGGAGAAGGGGTGGGCTGGGTGGGGGGACAGTGGGGGAAAAATGAGACAACTGTAATAGAAAAACAATTTTTTTAAAAAGTAAAAATAAATAAATAAAAAGAAAAAGAAAAACATTGATTTTAATCAAGTCTTAAAATTTTATCAATCCAAGTAGTTATTCAAGTTGTCAAAATGTATAAATGTTTTCATTAGCACAGAGAGTAACTGGACTACAAAATAATTGTGACAAAGCTGAAGTTAAATAGGGAAAAATGTTCAGTATGACAGCAAATGCTTTCTTTTCACTGCTACCTATTATTATTGTGTTTTAGAAATGTTTGAGTTTTTGAAAAACTTCTAAATCAAACTTAATGATTTATAATCCCATTGAACTTTTCGCAAGTTGGTTCTTTAAATTTCTGTTTGCATTTTGTTCTCAATCTTTAGAAATATTTAAACAATTTTTTTCTTGAACAGCCAAATGCTTCAGGTTTTGAAGCTTTTTACAATTTTCGCTTTAAAAAATGATTGCAACAAAGAAGGTATTGAAATTTATCTTTATTAAAGCAAGAAAGGAATGCAGTTAGGGAGCAAATTATGCCCATGCTATAATTTTAAAATTCTATACTTGTTTTTGGAATATTTCCACCTAAGGAAGAAATTTTTGATAGATCTCCAATTTCTAACTATCTAAATCTATATTCTGTAGCAGAATGAAAATACATTTTAAAGATATACGGTTTTGCAGTATCTTAATTCAGTTAAATATTCAAACTTATACGCATAGAAAACATTTGATGAGTTTTAATTCTTGTATAAATATATGCCAGAGTTTCCTTGGCCAGGAAGCTCAGTTGGTTTGAGCATCATCCTGATAGATCAAGGTTGTGGGTTTAATCCATGGTCAGGGCACACACAAGAATCAACCGATGAATACATAAATAAGTAAAACAACAAATCAATATGTTTCTCTCCCTTCTTCTTCTTTATGTAAAAATCAATAAAGAAAATGAAATATATCCAAAGTACATGTTTGGAATTGAGGAGGAAAATGTACTTATGAAAACATTTCATTTATGACCTTAAGTATTTATAGATTTTAATAACAACATAGAATTTAAAATATCATCAATTTAGCAGAACTTCCTCTGAACTTACCATATACTTCAGCATTGATATTTTCTCAATTGAAAATATTATGGTTAACAGAGAAAAATCAATTGAGGTTGTAAACAATTTTAATCTTATTAACCTTAAAATAAAAGTTTGAAGGAGATTACATGCAATTATATAGAAAGATTAAAATACATCTATATTGAACAATATTCTTCAAAATAAAATAAAACCAATGGCACTGAATTTTAGAGAGGTATGGCTAGAAAACAGATTACTCTGTGTGAATATTCTTTTTTTAATTTGTTTATTTTTATATTAGAGTTGATGTACAATATTATATTAGTTTCAGGTGTACAACTCAATGATTAGACACATATAGCTTATGAAGTGAGTATGAAGTGAGTAGCCATCTGACAACATACATAGTTATTGCAATAGAATTGACTATATTTCCTATGCTGTACTTTACATCCGCATAAATATTTTGAAGCTACCAATTTGTGCTTCTTAATTCCTTCACCTTTTCACCCAGTCCCCCCAACTCCCCTGCACTCTGACAACCATGAGTTTTTTTCTCTGAATCTATAAGTTTGTGTCTATTTTGTTTATTTATTTATTTTGTTCTTTAGATTCCACATTTAAGTGAAATAATATGGTGTTTTTCTTTCTCTGACTTATTTCACTCAGCACAATATCCTCTAGGTCCTTTCATGTTATTGCAAATGGCTAGATTTCATACCTTTTTTTAATGGCCGAGTAATATTCCATCATATATTTGTACCACCTCTTCCTTATCCATTCATCTCCTGATGGACACTGAGGTTGCTTTCATATCTTGACTGTTGTAAACAATGCTTCAATGAACACATGAAAGCATATTTTTTTAAAAATCAGTGTTTTGGGTTTTTCCAGATGAACCCAGAAATGGAATTTCTAAGTCTTTGTCTCTTGTTTTAGCCTTCATTTTAAAGTCTTTTTTTTTTTTTTTGGTCTGGTATAAGTATTGCTACCTCAGCTTTTTAAAGAATTTCATTTGCATACTTTTTTAAATCCTTTACTTTTAGTCTGTGTGTGTCATTCAATCTGAAATGAGTCTCTTATAGACAGCATACTAAGGTCTTATTTTATTATTCATTCAGCCACCATATACAATATCTTTTGATTGAAACATTTAATTCATTTGCCTTTAAAATAATTGTTGATAGATCTGTATTTATTGCCAACTTGTCATTCATATTTTTTATCTTTTTTTCTTCTTCCTAAAGTAAACCCTTTAATATTTTTTTTGTAATACTGGTTTGGGGGTGATGAACACCTTTACCTCTTTTTTTTTATCTGGGAAGATCTTTATCTGTCCTTCAATTCTAAATAACAGTTTTCTGGGTAATTTTGGTTTTAGGGCCTTGTTATTTATCACTAAATATTTCATGTCAATTCCTTCTCGCCTATGCAGTTTGTTGAGAAATCAGATAGAAATCTTATGGGAGCTCCTTTGTACGTAACCAAGTGCTTTTCTCTTGCTGCTTTTAACATTCTCTCTTTATCTTTAGCATTTGGAATTTTAATTGTGTCTTAGTGTGAGCCTCTTGTTTGGAACTCTGTGCTTCCTGCACTCCTGTGTCTTCTTTCTTCACAAGGTTAGGGAAGTTTTCAGTCATTATTTTTTCAAATAAGTTTCCAATTTCTTGCTTTCTCTTCTCTTTCCAACACCCTTATGATGTGAAAGCTGGTGTAGTTGAAGTTGTTTCAGAGGCTCTTTACACTATCTTCATTTTGGGGGATTTTTTATTTTTGCTGTGTTGATTGGGTGTTTTCTGAGACTTTACTTTTCAAATTGCTGATTTGATACTCTGCTTCATCTGTTTTATTGTCTTTTCCTTCTAGTATGCTCTTCATTTCTGATTGGTTCTTTTTATGTTTTATATCTCCATTTTTATGTTTCTTCTCTCTTTGTCAAAATTATCACTGAGTTGATATATTCTTCTACTAAGTTCTTTTTTGAGCATTCTTATAACCAGTGTTTTTTTTTTTTTTTTTTCAATCCTCACCCGAGGATGTTTTTACAGATTTTAGAGGTAGTGGAAGGAAGCGAGCAAGAGAGAGGGAAACTTTGATGTGAGAAACATATGGACCCCAACTGGGGATTGAACATACAACCTAAGTATGTGCCCTTATGGGGAATCAAACTCACTTTTTTGGTGTATGGGACAATGTTCCAACCAACTGAGACACCTGGCAGGGCATAACCAGTGTTTTGAACTCTGCATCTGGTAGATTGCTTGTCTCCATTTTGTTTAGTTCTTTCTCTGGAGTTTTGTCCTCTTTCATTTGGGACATGTTTCTCTGTCTCCTCATTTTGGCTGCCTTTCTGTGTTTGTTTCTATGTATTAGGCAGAGCTGCTCTGTCTCTCAGTCTTGATAGAGTGGTCTTATATAGTAGGTGTCCTGTGGGGCCTAGTGGCACAATATCTTCAGTCACCCAAGCTGGACACTTCAGGTATGCCCCTGTCTGAGCTATGAGCACCCTCCTGTTCTTGAGCCTTGATTGCTGTTGGTATGTCAGAGGGAGGGATTTACCCACATGCCAGTCAGCTATGAGAACTAGACTTGAATACAACAAAGGAGATGCTGTTCCAGGGCCCATCTCACAGGGCAAGACTTGCTTCAGCAGGGCTCTGGTGCCTGCTGAGTCTATCCCTTGAGTGTGTTTCTTGTGGAGGTGGTTTGGCTGGTGCTCTGGTATGGTCTGAAGCTGGCCACTGTGTATATTTTATCTGGGACCTCCCAGGAGGTGCAGGCCAAGGTCAGCTACTGACTGTGCCATGCCCAGAGCCACCTGTCATGAGCTACAAGAGATGGCTGCTACTTGTGCTGGGCCACCCTATGAACCAAGACTGGTTGCTACTAGTGCCTGGCTTGGGACTGCTTAGCAAGACATACAGGGCAGACCAAGGTCAGATGCTGCTTGTTTGAAGTCTGTATGCCTTTAAGAGATTTTAGGAAAGTCCACAGCATGAACCAAGACAGGCCATTTGTATGAAAAGCTGCTGGAATCACCTTGGGTGGGACAGGAAGTTAGGTTGGGCAGTGTCTATTTTTTTCCCATCTATCTCAAAACTGAGATCATTGATAGTGATGGATACAGTATAATAGATAAGGACAAAATAAATTTGTGATATATTATTGTTGTTGTTTTATTATTATATTGCTCCAAATATCTCTGTGTTAAACTTCATCTTATTATTTAAGTTCCAAAAAATATATTTCATTTTTATAGCAAGTTTCTTCAAACTTAGTTCAAAATTTCTCTGAAATAAAATGGGAACATATCTGTATTTTTTCACTGTTCTCAGTAAACCTTTAGAGCTGTTTCTTGGCTATCTTGTTAAATTTATATGTTTCTTACAATTCCCTACACATTTATTTTAAGACTACAAGGTCAAGGATACCTACTCACAATGGGCCTCCCCAGATCTATATTTTCAACCTGAGGAGTAGAAGAAAACCTTCCCACTTTTTTCTTAATTGGGCTCTCTCCAGATTTCCCAATAACTTATATTTCTATATATCCATTTCTACAATGAAAACAGTCCTACCTTATTCAATTTTATTTTCCCCAGGTATGCTCACTCCTCCTACATTTAATAGACTCATTTAGAGTTGTACAACTATATATCCATTCTTTCTGAATTGTCTGCACTCATTTAACTCATCAGTGATATTTCAACAACATTATTACCCAGAAATGCTAAGGTAGTGGGAAAAAATAGACAGATGCTGTTTGCATGATCACTAAAGAGCAGGGAGAAGAACTGAGAGTAGATAGTAGCCCTCCATGGGGTAACGGAGCTGAGCTGTCTGTGGTGGATTCTCTGGGATTTATTATTTTCCTAACCACAGATTGGTGATATTTACCCTGGGTCTCAAGTGCTTGAATGGTTGCATTGTTATCCTGATATTCAATCCAACATTGCTAATGATTGGACCTTAATTAATTATAGTCCTCCCTTTGAGACACACACAGAGACCTGCGATAAAGATTTAATTTGACATGACTTATATGGTGATTTTTCTTATTCTGAAAGATGTTTCTGTAGCAGCTGTGTTTGATGGAGGCAATCTCACCCAAATGCTGACCTGGCTTGACTCTTTTTGAAACATAATTTTAAAGATAGTTTTCTTATTTGCAAAGGCTCAGTGGATTGAGCGTCGGCCTGAGAGCCAAGTGTCGCTGGTTCGATTCCCAGTCAGGGCACATGAGTAGGTTGCACGTCAGGTCCCCAGTTGGGGGCGTGAGTGAGAGGCAACCACACAGTGATGTTTCTCTCCCTCTCTTTCTCCTTTCCCCTCTCTCTAAAAATAAAATAAAACAAACAAATAAATAAATTATTTAAAAAAAAAAGAGAAAGTTCCATATGCTAGTAAAACTTGAATGTTTTGCATCACTCTGCTTTTTAACTTTTATTCATTAAATTGTAAGGGCAAATTTACCTATATTATAATAAGTAAAAATTTAGTGTATTTGTTATTATATTCATTCTTTTTATATATGTCTTGGTGGTTGTATTGATCATGAAGATACGGAAGTATTTTATGTTTTTTTGTCAAATTTTTAAATGTTCTGAGTGCCCTCCAGTCTATCCACTGCCCTAAATAATTTTAAAATTTCTCTCGAATCTCCGTACCTGAATACACAGGTCTTATACGATACTGCTCCAAATATGTCTACTGTTGTATTAGCTCTTTCTCACCCTGTCCTATGCCCGTGAGTCAACCAAGTCACAAAGGCTTGTAAATACCTGTTTTCATTTATATTCATGGTCAGAATAGCCCCAGATACAAGTAAGGAAGGAGCCTTCCATGGTGTTGATGGCAGCACCTTGGATAGCGAATTTGTAGTCCCCTTTTGCAGGCCCCACAGGCTATGGTTATGTGCCAATAGACCACCTTTCTCCACAGTTATCCTCCTATTAATGTTAATACAAACTGCAGGACTTGCCTCTACAGAGCCAGGGCAGCTGATAATGAAGCCATAGGCTGTAATGAGAGACAAATCAAACATTGGCTCAGCACAGGAACTTTTGCAGAGTCTTGTAAGCAACAGAAAAGGAATGTGAGTAGCAGACAAACAACTTAAGTTTTTTGGAGCTGAGGAACACCCAAGTATGGACAACTCTTTTTACTGTAAGAGTTAAATTTTATTTCCATTTAATAGGATGGTTTATTAAAACCTACTGAATTCCCATATATATTAGGCATTACAACATAATTATTAAAGATGATAGGTAATGTCTATATAGTGTTCAATTTATGTTGCACAAAATTATAAACATATATTTAACCATATTAATATTACACTCATCACTATGCTGTTCATTGTACTAATGTCCAAAGAGGTTATTTAAAATTTAAGTGAGCAGTATTATTTTAACCCTGTAGAGGTCCCCATCAAAAAAATAACAGCATAGATCCAGTGTATTTGAGAGATACATTCATTACTAGTATGTGCTGAAATGCAAACAAAAGATTTAAAAGCATTTAAAATTTGTGTTTATTATATTTTTAATAAAATATGATTTTTATTTATTTTCAATTACAATCTAGAAATTATTAAACAAAGAAATATAAAAACATAAAGAATAAAAATTTTATTTTCAAATAATGGAAACATGTAAATTGCTAAAGAATTCAACCAAAAAAAAATGTCTCTAGTCACCCCCATCCACCCTGATCGAGAGAAAGTACTCCCACCCTAGGATTATGATAGGGGGTGATTAACCATATAACACTTGATATTGAACAGATGGGATTGGTAGAAATTTATTGGTAACAAATACTCATTGTCCAACAGATGAGGACACCACACAACTTCCAGGGCCAGACAAGGTTATAAACAGGAATAGAGTGAACAACCAGAGCTTTACAGTAGCAAGAGGGCAAGGTGCTTCCTAGTTCATATGCAAGGATATGATTGACTTTGTATGCATTATTCTTCCACTGGCAGGAAGCTGGAACTACTTATTCAGGAATAAATAAAAACTGTGCTATTTTGCTGGAGGGCTTTATTATTAAAGCAGAGTGGAGAACCTGTCTTTATGCCATCAAGGTACTCGGGGTTTCACCAGATGTTGTGAAAGTAGATAATAGTGGGACTTAATTCTAGACCTTAACAGTAGAAGTATTATGGCTCATTCTTATTTTAGCAGACCAGTACATTTTTGTGATGTAATATGATTATGTTGAAGATAGACATGTTTAACTCATAGAATCACAGACAATATGTAAGGGCTAGAAACATTTATTGCAACTGCTGTTAGTTCTGCTGAAGTTGGGAAAGGACAGAGTAGTGATGTCAGCAAGATCACAGAATGGGAGGTTCCAACCATCACTTTTCCACAGAAACAGTAATTTATCAGATGAAAACATATTGATGAGAGCTCAGTATCCAGGTGATAGGTTACACTATCAAGTTGGAACACAGTAATGAGAAATGATACATTGAAAAGAGTCAAGAAGAAGAGTTTCACTTCGGCTGCATCACCCCTACCCAAGCTGGTGCAGCTCGTTGGTCTGTAGTTCTTCTCTGGGGGAAAGAGAGAGTGAAGTGAATGTTCAACTTTCTCAATCTTTTAAGACACTAATGAGAGGTTTTCTTTTATTGTGCCCCTCCCAAAATTCTCTGGAAATTGGCATAGCTAGATTGCTTGGAAATAGCTAAAAACAGGAAAACAAAAATGCGTGAAGGCTTTCAACAAGCAGCTCAGAGATCTCAACAAGTAGCCCATGACCCCTCTTAGAGGGTCTTCTTCTCTACCCAGGTAGTCAATCCACCCAGAATCCCAGGCTGGGCTTATTGGCAAAGAGCTTTCCACGCCAAAGCCAGACTGTAAAGACTGGAAGAGATGACTTCTTTCTCAAATGCATATACACCAACACAAGGCTACAAGGATCATGAAGAATCTAGGAAACACAGCACTACCCAAGAAACAAAATTAAGCTCCAGTAATTTATCTTAAAGAAATAGATAGAGGTCTACAATAGACAAGATATGACATCAATCCAAGTATAAAAAAGTTTATTTATCTACTTAGCATCATCTATCTATCTATCATCATCATCTAGCATATATATTTTTATATATAACTATTATTCAGCCTTAAAAAAGAAAAACTGTCATTTGTGACAGCATGGATGAATGGATGAATATGAAAGACTTTTATTATGTGAAATAGGATGGCACAAAAGATAGATATTGCATGATCTCACTTATATGTCTAATCTAAGACAGTTGAACTCATAAAAGCAAAGAGAATGGTGGGGCTGGTGAGGGTGGAGGAAATACATGTTGGTCAGAGTGTACAAAATTTCAATTATGAAGAATGGATAAGTCTAGGAATATAATGTATGGCATGATGGCTATAGTTAAAAATACTGTATTGAATACTAGAAATATTCTAAGGAGTAAGCTCCAGGTGTTGCATCACACAAAAAATTGTAATTGTGAGAACATGATAGTTAATTACTTGATTGTAGTAATAACTTTACTGTGTCCAGTTGAAAAATGTGGGGTTTAAGTGTGCTAACCTCCTATGCAGTCAAAAATATGCAAAAGTAGTTTTTAACTCCCCAAAAAATAAAGCAGAGACATGTCTTGGCATTCATGGTAGATTGGTCTCAGGAACTCTGTGGATACCAAATTTTATGGATTTTCAAGTGCTTTATATAAAATAGCATACAATAACACATATACTTGGACTTCTGCATCTACAGATTTACAACTGCAGATGTGAAACCTGGGGATATAGAGGGCCAACTGTATATTCATCAAAAAAAATCTCCACGTATGTGGATGCATAAGGCTCAAACCTGTGTCGTTCAAGAGTCAGCTGTATATGTATATAAAATCATCATGTTTACACCAATTTTTATTTTCTAAAAAAGAGGAAATGAAAATTTATGAACCTTTTGACAAAGAATTAAAAATAATCATCTTGAAACTTGGTGACCTACAAGTGAACACAGTAGGCAGATAAAACAAAGAAAGAAAACTATACATAAACAAAATGAGAAATTCAATATGGAAAACTTAAAAAAAAGGAACCGAACAGAAATTCTGGAGATAAAGAATACAATAATTGAACTGAAATATTCAATAGAAAGTTTCAACATCAGACTTAAACAGCAGAAGGAATGCATGAATTCAGACAGGTCATTTGAAATTATCCAATCAGAGAAGCAACAATGAAAAGATAGAGTATACTAAATACTATTGTATTTATTAATATAATCTATATTTTGTAAGTTAAAGGCATACAGTGACTGTCAGTTTCATGGAAAAGTCTTTTATGAAGTATAATGTATAAGGTTGGTGCAAAAATAATGTCTGATTTTGAGGCCTATTTTAAAAATGAAAAAGCCCATGATTATGAAAATATTTATTCATTAACATAGCCTCCTTTGCTTTCTAGAACCTCATTCCATCTGTCAACTAGCTTATTAATGCCACGCTTGTAAAATTCTTTAGTTTTTAAGCAAAATATGAATCCAATTCATTTTCAACCTCTTCTCTTGATGTCAACCTAAGCCCATCAAAATGGTTCTGTAGCCCCCAAAACAAGTGATATTTAGAAGGTGCAAGGTCGGGAGAATATGTATGGAGGATGAAGCAATATTTACCAACCAAGCTCTTTCAGGACGAGCATTATCGTGATGGAAGATGACACCCTTTCTGTTGACTAAGAGGGTTGCTTTTGGTTCAAAGCTGCTTTCAAATGATGAAGTTGTTCACAGTAATAGTTTTATATATTAAAGCAAGACTCAGCAGGGTAATATTTGGATATTGATAGCTGTATCCAAAAATATCACCCAAACAATTACTAAAAATTAACAATAATTTGTAAAAATATAAAATTGATTTCATGGATGGTTTACTCTCTCTCTTTATTAAAGGATGCTGTATATGTAACATTTATAAGGAGTTTAGGCCAACAGCAAATTTAGAGAACAGAATTCCCAGAACTGTCCTTATCTGATGACAACTGCAAATTCAGGTGGTTCACAGATTCCTAAAGCCACCCTCAGTTTTGGTAATTCACTAAAATGACTCAAAGAACTCATTAAAGGCTGTGATACTCACTGCTAAAGTTTATTACAGGCAAAGGATACTGATTAAGATCAGCCAAAGTAAGAGATTCATAAATCAGAATCTAGGAATGTTCAAACATGGACCTTCTGTTTTCCTTTCCCCTGGAGTCAGCACGTTACTCTTCCAACATCGATTTGTAACAGTATATATGAATTTTATTGACAATCAGAGGAGCTCAGTCAAGATTCAGTGTCCAGAGTTTTTATTAAGGTACCATTATGTAGGCATAATTGTTGATTGTCCTAATGGATGATTTCAGTCTCCAGGTTCTTTCATATTGTATGAACCAAAGTCT
The DNA here is from genome assembly GCF_987537825.1 of Furipterus horrens. Lineage (NCBI taxonomy): Eukaryota > Metazoa > Chordata > Mammalia > Chiroptera > Furipteridae > Furipterus > Furipterus horrens. The sequence continues at coordinate 156,070,974 of NW_028327175.1, forward strand.
CCATCCAAAGTATAATTAAGACTATTCTGTATAACCCAAAGGACTCATGTAAACCAAGATATGCCTATCATGCATAATATTTTAGGGGCCCAGAGACTAGAAGGTGAATGTAAAGGCTAAAACTCTCTTAGGAAAATGTCAAACTCTTCGTTATACAAATAATACATGTTAACTCTTTAAGTGATATCATCACTAGTATTAATATATTGAATACTGCTTTTATTTATATACATGTAACTGAAAAGATCATGGCTTTTAATTTCATCCAGTGTGGTATTTTCCTAAGTTCCTACCATGTGATAGATATCATTTATAATTAAAATTAAAAAATATATATAAATAATATTGTCAGAATCTTTCATTCTACTAAAACAAAATACATCAGGAATAATCTGAACCCTCTACCTCTTCACAATAATTATTCACTTAATAAATTTATTTTTGTATGATAGATATTGTATATATTGAAAAAATATAACTTTTATTTTAAAGCTTTTATTAAGTCTATAGTGTTAGAAACTGTATTTCATTTAATTATAAATTGCTTAGTTTTAATAATAACATTAGAGCTTTTATTTGTTTTTTTTGTTTTGGTTATTGATTAAAATTGTTTTCAAAGATAGAAAAGGCATCTTCTGTTTGTTTGCATGATTCATAATCCTGGAATGCTCTTTTATTAAACTCTTAAATCATAAAGTATCTCCACATTTTATCTAAAGTACTTCTTGTATTCTTTATAAAATAAATCTTCATAGATTTGCTGGTCTTTCTTGAAGTAGCACCCCTGACATGACACAAATTTTAGTGGTGGAGGTTGAAATATTTACCCATAAAATCTTGTTTTCCTCATTTGCAGGTCTGACAAGAAACTATTAGATGGCTTTCTGTGACATTTGCCATCAATTAAATGGGTTAAGCTTAGAAATTCTGCTTGGGCACCTGCTCATTTTTTCCAAGTTAATTTTTCCTAAAATCATTCTAATTTGTTACCTGATAAGAGATTGTTCCCCATAAAAATTCTCATAATAAACACAAAAATTTCCCTTCAGATGCAGCTAAGAAAGTGAGATTGTTATAATCTCTTGCATTAAAATTTCCTAATTTCATTAACATAAACTACTTAAGCAAGTCAAATATCAATTCTGATTCTTAGTTTCAAATCAGAACATTTCTATGGCCCCATGTGTGGCAAGACTTGTTTACAGCTCCACCGCAGCAGCAGCATGATGTAAGGCTGGGAGCTGAGTTATCTTCTCTTTGTGCTTCATTAGGTAAAAACTATGGCTATTACCAAAATATCCTTGCATAGTTCTCCATTACCTCAAATTTAAGTACTATTTTCTTCTAGTTTTCATTAATAAAGCCTTGTTAAGCAATTGAGACTTGATGGATTCTAATGAGGGCAGGGATGCTATTACTGTCCATATTAATGTTTTGTACCTGATTTGAACTAAACTTCAATGTAAACTTCCTAAATTAATGACTTCAGTCTAGTAAGAAATGACTGTTCTGAGGTCAGTCAATAAAGTAATCAACAATTCATTCGAATGATGCCTTCTATTAGGACAGGTGAGTTTGCAGGAGGCACAAGAACGGAGAATGAATGTCAGTGGCTTGCTGCCAAGCCACAGCACCTGGTTCAATTGTTCATGCTTTATATTATTAAAAATAAATGTAAAGGTAACTTAGGAAATTTTATTAGATATATCTTGAAACCCCTGACAAAAATTGAAGTTAATCCATACTGAATTGATGAGCTTTTTCTTAAAAAAAGTAATTATTAACATGAAGCTGATGATCATTTTAGTTTAGCTTGCAGGTTCAGTTCTTCACTAAGTCTTTATTTTACTCCTCAGCAGAAAATGGCATTTGATTAGTTTGATTGTGATTTCAGACTGCCTGCACTGAAGAAGTACATTCACCTGGTGGAAAAACCCATTTTATAATTAGCTGCATGTTCACTAGAGCTCTGACATGCACAAGTAACCGCTAATTGTTTGCTCTCTGACTGGTTCCCTTCAGGCACTGAGAATACAAGGTCTCCGCCCATTAGCCTCCTATTTACCCTGACAGTTCTACCACTAGCAAAGAATGCACGAAAATGTAAGCCTGACTATCTACATTTAAAAATATCTATAAAACTATATTAAGTACTTCTTCAAAATCAGAGGCAGACATCCAAATCATAAAGAATAAAATCAATTATGGAAAATCAAGTGTTCTTTTTCTGCTGCTGTGTGACATCAACAATTCCAAAGCAGATGGTCTAGCACCTGGCAACCAGCAGAACATGAAGACACCAGGAAAAGTGTAAACTTTCCAACTTGATTCATTTTAATGACTGTCCAGAGTTCTTTTAAAGAGGTCTCTCCAAAGTGAGGATAGCACCTGCACTATATGACATAAAACAGTTAACTAACTTTAAACTTTAATGGTGACCACTGAATCAAGAAGCATGAGAAGCTCACAATAGGAACAAAATTGAGATTATTTTATTCTTTACACTAGCTTATACTGAATAATTTTGCTGTACTAAACTGAATCTGAAAGCTTTTTGAAATACTTTACCTCTTAATTGGAGGTGGAAATACTGCTTTCCAACACAAGGGCAGAGGAGCTACTCTAATTGTTGCAAATACATCCTGGAGGTTAAATATGTAATAAAGCCAGTATCTAGCATACTCAGGCATCCATAGAACAAAAAGACTAGGGACATGAATAGGTTCTGACAGCATGTAAATAACTGGAAGTGCATTACGTAGCTATGAAATGACAGATCCATGGCATTTCTGGCAGTAGATTTACTTAACCATTATTTTTGGTTTAGGTAAAGTTTAAAATAAGTCCTTTGCCCTGAGCCCATAATCACGTAACAACCAGGAACGGATTGGTCCAAGTATATACTAAGAAGCACATAGCACAACCAACAGGAATTAAACAATTTTCCAGTTGTAATCAACAAAATGAATGATTTTCTTGCAAATAAAAGAGTTAGCAACATTGACTTACTTAATTATCAATCAAAAGCATGACATTTCCCTTAAATCATTTTTAAAAACCCTTTGTGAATATAGGTTTTAAAACAAAACTAAAAAATTTGGCAATGATGTTAAAATATCTTAAGATACATTATATTTCAATTTCCTGTTTTATACAGTACTGGTGAGAGAGAAAATTGGATTTTAATTTGACATGTATCAGAAGGCTTTAAATTATGCATCAATTCTACTTTGAGGAATAAATACTAAGAACATAAATAGAAAAAGATGTATATAAAAACATACTTATCAGAGTAGTGTTTACAATAATGAAAAAAATGGGAAATACAGATTCACATGCCAGTGAATTGGTTAAAACAATTACGTTATCATCAATATGAATGGTAATACTAATAATCGTATTTGCCATTGAGTGTCTGCTATATGTTCTAGACATGATTCTAAGCACATTACATGAATTAACTCCTTTAATTTTCATAGTTTTACATTAAATACATCATTTTATCCTCAGAAATTATTATTATCATTTTACAAATGAGGAAACTTGAAGTTGCAGAGGTTAATTTACTTGCCTAATGACATACTGATAAAAGGAGGCAAAAGTAGGTTATGAACCCACATTAGCGCTGTTAACCATTCCCCTCATAACCATAAAAAATATTGAGGTATTTCTAAACTATTGGCATGAAACAATAGTTGCAACATTTTCCAGTCTAAAACAAAAGCAGTTTTGAGAATTTTTGAAGGTAGTTTTATATCCAGCACATATCATTGTGTTTTTTTAATTTTTAAAATTATTATATAAAATTTTAATTTCAAATAAGCATGTTTGTTCTGAACCCAATAGTAGTTTTTATATTATACTCCACTACCCATAATTTTGTATACCTATCCTCCATTCACATACACCCATTCATAAACAGAAGTATGTGACATAATGTCACAGATACTTTGAGTGGTGGTAAAAAAATTAGTAAAGACTTCATGTTTTTTATATTGATTTTTAGTCTTGATTTACTAGAGATAAAACAATGCACATTGCCAAGCTGAAAATGACTGCTTTCTGTCTCCCATATTCTCTTAGCTATTTGGATAATATACATTTACAATAGAAACAGGTGCACTGAGATATTGGAAAATTATAGTACATAATTAAAGCTGACTACTTAGACCCCTTCAAGTTGAAACCCATCTTATTTAGTCCCTCACAGTCCTTAGTATTTTATGATCAGTATCTTGATTTGCAAGTACACAGAAAATGGATCAATTGTCAAGGATAGGCTCTATCTAAATAACAGAGTTTACAAGTTCATAGAAACAAATCAGAAATCCAATTAACTACCCAATTTAAGAAAAAATTCAAGGAGAAATAAAATGTGTGTGTACATGCATGTGTTAATATATGTATGTAAATATATTAACAAATTGATGTGTATATATATGCATTATCTATATTTATTTATAAACTATCTAAACATCACTTTTCCATACATGTATTTACATATATCTTCTTTTAATACAAAATGACTACATGTGACATTAAGTAATAATTAGTTGATTTCTTAATGAATTTTAGAGTAAAGGGTTCAGTTGTATAGCAAGAGGTGCTGGGCTACACTGTGAAGAAATTACAGTTAGCATGTATTTCTGAACACATGCTTTTAAAAGTTTTGCTCTCCCTATACTGATAAAATATAAGGAAAACAAACAAGAAAGAAGAAATGCTGTAACACTCTCTACAGATATCATGATAATTTTACAAACTATCTTCAACTCTTTTCCCATGAAAAAATAAATCAGAGTAATCAAGGGCAAAAATCAGGATCACCATGCCCAGAAGTCTTACTCGATCTGTCTCTCTTCAGCAGGCACTCAGGCAAGTAGCAGTCACAGAGAATAGCACAGCAAAGAGCTCACTGGGTGTATATTGAGACTGAAGAAAGGCAGCTCAGAATCATTTGAAATCATTTCCCCCTACCCCCGTGGCAGTGGCCCTCATTGCATTCAAATTAAGTCCTCATTTTATTTTCCAAAATTAGAGCATCCTGGATTTCATTTCGTTGAATCCAAGCTGTGAGCGCCTCAGCTGGGCTCTATCGGTGAGCTGTTGGGTGCTGCCTGCAGCAGCAGTAAATGTTAAAGCGCCAATTTCTCAGTCTGCTATTCTGTTTTTCTATTGCTACATGGCCAACTACACCAAAACTTAACACTATAAAACAACAGCCACTTTATTATGCTCATGAATTCTGAGGGTCAGGAATCTGGACACATCCCAGCAGGGATGACTTGTGTCCCTGGTTGTATTTTCCAAAAATAACTTTACTATATCTCCCACTACACATACTCTTCTCTTCTGCAAGGTGACCTTTCTATGTTCCCATCAACATGTGGAGCTTAATTCTCAGCACACACATCTCGGCTGGCCTTAGGGACTCAGAGGTGGAAGTGGTACTGTGTACCTTTTGAAGCTAGATCAATAAAGGCCATATCCTTCTGTCTGGTTTTCACAGAGCATTTGTTGTCTGAACATTGCCTCTTAGAAGGCTTCCTCTCAGGACCCATTTGTTATGCTGTCGGAGTCCCAAGCCACGTGCAGAGGCCACATGTCACATCTCTGTTTGATAGTTACAGTTCAACCCTTATGTTTTCTTCTTCTGTCTTATATTCTGGCTAAAGACAAATTTAGTTTTGGGGGAAAAATTGTTTGGGCACAGCACAGTTTGTTACCATGGAGGAGGTTATATAATCTAATTCAGACAAGGGGGATGTGCTCATTTTATGAAATGAAGTCAGGATTACTGGTTAGTGTTTCGTCAGCAGTGAAAAAACATTATGTTAATAGGTGGAATTTCTCACCTAGATCAATAAGGAAGATGTTAGCAGAGAAAATTAATCCTCAGAAAATGAGGTCTGTTTTTAAATTCTAGCTACTATAAGATAAAGCCAACCCTCTGCCAAAAAAGAGACCTTGGCTTTCCCACCTGCCTGACTCCGTCTCTCTCTCCTATGGTGGACAGAGCTCATCTTCCTGCTTCCAGAAGAGCCAGCACACTGAGTGGAGGCACCAGCCTCCCACCGTCGAAGCTGAAGTTAGAAGCAGATTCAAGAGGATAAAACACTTGTAAGAAACTGAAGAGGCCTGAAGGAAACTGAGATGTGATTAGATTTCAACAAGAGGAGTTAGCAGAACCTAGGAGAAATGGAGGTGGGGGTTGGGAGGTAGAAATGGAACAAAGAAGGAAGGCTGTAATAGGAAAGAGCCATGAGAAGTGAACAGGGACTGACTCGGGAAAGAAAGCAGTTGTTCCTAGGGTAATTCAGGGCACAGGGCTAATTCCTTGATCCCCACCAATCCTCACTTCCAACTTTCTACAGCATTGGGAATATTAATTTCACAAACAAACAAATAAACAATAAATACAACTACTTTACATCCTTCACTTTTTAAAAAATAAGACATAATAAACTAGTATCTGAAGTACATATGGAACATACTCCTCTCCCATAGACATGGAGACTTCACTAGCAACCCATCATTGACTAGTACATATAGAAAATCTAGCACCGGGTGGCAATTTACCTGTAGAAGTAGCTGGTGACCTACAGTTGCGTCTGCCCTAGTACCAGTATATAACTACAACCAATATGTTACCTATGTTAAAAAATCTCCATGGCATCCTGACAACATCAAAGGCTAAGAATGTCATTATAGCTTTTTATCAGCTTTGCAGACAAAAAAAAGTGTACGCATTGAAAACTGGGTAGAAGTGCACTGATAAAATGTTTTGAGTAAACCTTTTCTTTCTATATCCTATTACTAATTAAATGAATGGGAGCTATTCTGTTTCTTTAAGTTGACTCTGTATCTGTGATTTTATCTACATGTTGATTTATATGTTAATCTGATACTCATTTTTATGTTCTAATTCCATATTGTTTTGTCAGTGTAAGGATAGTAAGATTTCAAATTCACATTTCCATATCAACTCTGTGTGTGCAGGGAGGGAAAACTTGTGTTATTGTGTGGAAGTAAGAACAAGGAAAGGGTAAGCAGATCAAGCAGGTAATGGAGGCAGGTCAGATGATGGACCAAGATCAGATGTTCAATCTAAAATCTTATACAAAAAAAAAAAACAAACAACAAAAACAAATAGCAAGATAAAGAGTTGGTCAGAAGCTGGAGAGCAAGAGAAAAAGAAGAGAGGAATAATGCAGCAATCTAAACAGATATAAAGAAATAAGCATGACTGACTTGTGTCCTTGATGGTATTTTCCAAAAATTACTTGGCTATATCTCACATTACACATATGCTTATCTTCTGCCCCATGACTTGCTATTTTCTCATCAATATGTGGAGCTTAATTTCCATCTCTCTCTGCCTGGATTAAACTATATATTGTATAAATTACCAGCTGTAAGACACCAGGCAAGTGATTGTCTCTAAGTCATAATTTCTTAATCTGTAAAATGAGAATAATAACCACAAAACTCTCGGGGTTGCTTGTGAATAAGAATTATTAACCCTTTAGTCAAGGAACGTGTATAAATGACTCATGGACATGGACAATGGGGAGGAATATGATTGTGGGAGAGGGGTGGGCTGGGTGGGGGGGAGCAATGGGGGAAAAATAGGACAACTGTAATTGAAAAACCAAAAAATAAAAGATAAAAAAAAGAATTAATAACCCATGTAAAATGTTCAGAATAGTCCATGACAAATTTTAGTCATTCATTAAATGTATTTTTGATTCTTAATAATTGATTTTTGCAAAAGTGGAAAAGATTGTGGTAGAAGAGAGATAGGTGTACAAAATTTGGAGTTGCTAGGGAGAACCTGGAAGAAAAAAGCAGAATGCTTGGGTAAAAAGAGAATGGTAACATTAACACAGATAGGAGAGAGCTAAGGGAAATATATGTCATCCTAAATACCTACCCCATAGGGAAGAATGAAACCCTTTGAGAGGTTAAGCAAGAATATGTCAAGATCAGATTTAATTTGAGATGGCTGAATATTAAATTATAATGGAAGCGAGTTTACCTTCAGGTTAAAAAAATTACTTAGAGTAATAATATTAGAATCTAAGTAGAAGATGATTAAAAGTATGAGGGAAACCCCCAGAAACCTGGAATTATCTTCTGGGCAGTGGGTCCCTTATAGTACAAGCTTCCCCCACTAGATGAGTGTTCTAGGAACCCATCTATATCAGTGTACCAGCTGGCATTGTTGTGAGAGGCTGCATTAGGCTTCAGTGAATTTTTTTGAAGACTCTTTCAAGGGGTTTGCCCATTTCATGTTGGATGATTTGTGACCTCACCTTTCCACACTGTGCTGAGTGTTCAGTAGTTTTTGACCAAAAACAGCATGACTGCTGTGCTCCACCCTCCCTATTCACCTGATCTAACCCCAAGTGAGATTTTTGTTTGTTTCCCCAGATGAAAAAACGTCCTCAAAGGGAGACATTTTGCCAATGTGGGAGAGGTGAAACAAAAAACAGCAGAAGCACTAACAGGCATCAAAACTGATGAGTTTAAAACTGTTTTGAGCAGTGGAAAAAACATCTTGATAGGTATATTTGCATCAAATGGGTAGTATTTTGAAGGCGACTGAAGTTTAAAAATGCAAGAATAAATACACAATATTTATGAGTAAATTCCATTTGGGGGGTTCCTCCTTGTATACTCGTCGGCAGCCGTCCGTCTCGAGAGACGATGGTGTAGCTTCTTAAGAGTCTATCTGCACCGCCGAGAATGGCTGTGCAGTCCAACTCGGGAGTGACACGGTATCTGTCTCCTCCCGTGTTGAATCGACATCTTGTGATGACGCTGGAGTGTCCTCTCCAGTGAAGCTGAAGCTACAGAGCCTGGGCAGGGTGATATGGAGGGTCTGCTGTTGTCCATGCAGCAGACCCCCCCTCTCTTCGCAGCTGAAGGGTCCAAGGGAAAGACGGAGTCAATACAGCTTGGCTTCAGGTGCGCCGCAGGAGTTGCCGGTGTTGACTACAACGTCAAACCGCCTTAGGGACTGCGGCTCCGGATTTTCTGTCGGGGTTTACTCCCTTAGCCTTTCCCCTGAAGAGGTATGCCGCAAGGCAGCGGAGGTTTTTTGGAGTCAGAGTTTTCCTTCTCTGATGTGCCCTGACTGGAAGATCGAACCAGCGACACTTAGCTCCTCCTTGTATACTAAGGCAATGGTAATGGGGATAGGTAAGTAAGAGTTAAGAAGAAAATATAAATAGAACTCAAGACTTAAAAGATAAGGGCAATGAGAGAAAATGAGCAATTGAGGATCATTTAGAAGGATCCAGTTTAGGTGATTGGTTAGGGAAGGATGGTATCAGAAAGAATAGTGATGTAAAATAATAAAGCTCGTTGGAGTCAGAAAGACTACAATTTAGAAGACTGTGTTTCCTTGGGCAAGTTTCTTGACATTTCAGAATGCCCACAAGTGCATCATAAGAGTGGGTGACATCAGTGAGAAAAGCCATAGGAGAAACAATACACTGCCACAAATAGAGTATTTGATGAAAATTTTAATATACCTTTCCATCAGCTGAGGAAAGGAATTCATGATAATATTTATAAAATTAAGAAAAGAAGAAATAACATGTTTTGGGAAAAGCAGTTCAATTCTGGGTACTTTTAATTTAAATAATATCTAAAATCTATACAGACAGAATGCTTATATTGGACAATTTATGACAAAACTAAGAAAGGTATTGGTTCTGAAGTTTATTCTAAACTTATACTTATTTGGGACTCATAGAAGCTGGAAGTGGATAGAATCGTGGGTTTGCATTCATGCAAAAAGAGTTTGAAAAACATTGCAGTATCAAGGATCTTAAAATAAGTTACCCTAGAACTAAATAATTAAACCAATATATAAATTATCCAGTCAGGACAATGCAAAATTTATCTTTAAAAGTGTTCCGAGTCTCCCAGGTCTTCCTAAAGAAAGAAAGAAGTGGGCAGGTGAACAATTGGAAATGCAGAAAAAGGAGTGGGACTCAGAAGTTCTCAACTAATTAATATCCAGGGAAGATACATCTTGGTCCATATGTTTTACTTGTGTCTGGTAGTTGTATCTCTAGTGCTCAGACAAATGTAGCCAACTATTTTTAGCTGACGGTATTAAATTTTAAAATGAAAAGTAATCCATTTATTCTAAGTGTTGGCTCACTAAGCAGTCTGCCTATTAAAATTTTATCTCCCATCTATTTATCTATCCAATGGTTAGATAACTCCAGCAACCCCCCTCTTTGGAATTTATAATTCTCAGTGTAAATTAACATATTCATATTTTAGTGTTTGTACTTTAAACCCTGTGGGAGAAGTTAATGTCTGCCCTTCAGTCAAGATAACTCCTCTTTGGGGTCATGACAGATCAGGTTTCCTAGCCTGAAAACTGCATGGCTAGAGGTTGAACTATGGTGAATTCACCTGGGAACTGCTACCCTGCGGGGTTTTCTTTGGGAGCCAGTTAGTCTTATCTAAGCATCACCAGAACTTGAGCCATCTCACTTCCAATTAATCTTGTATGGGATTCTCATGATATTTTTAAGATTTGTAAAAGCTTGATGTTAGTATTGTATGCATATGACTGTGTGGGTTAGTTAAAATATTTGTTGTTTATACCTGTAATTATGTCTGTTGTAACACTGTTTAGTTTATATTGGAAGGAAACTATTATTTATTATTGTTGATATCACAGGAGAATTGACAAATATTTGACAACCCAGGTATGAACACAAACCAGTTGGTCAAATATAACCTTAGTAAGGTTGTGCAGTATATGGGCAATCATAAACATGAATTCAGAATGACACATAGTGAAAGTATCATCTAGCACTTAAGCATATTATAAGCATGGCTGTACCACTAATATTTGTACCATTGCTTACACTTTTATATCCTTTGGTAAAATATGGAAATTAAAAAGAAAAATGGAAGTGCCAAAGCTATTGATAATTTAAGGAATACATTCATAAATTCAATATATTCAAAAATAATCTTTCTTCTACGCAACTGGTTGAGAACCACTGAAAAAGAGTGAGGAGATTTCTAATCTCTCTGTATAAGGAGAAGAGCTTGAAAATGCTGCTATTTCATGAAGGGGGAAATTATGAAAGAATAGAAGTGAATAGAGAATTTTAAGAACAACGATCTGTTCTAAAGAGGCCAAATAAGATGGAAATTCAAATACAATTATCAATAGATATGAATTTATTGACATTTTGTTATTTATATTTTTATCTTTTTTCTTCTTCTTTTTCAAAAAGACCCTTTAATATTTCATGTAATGCTGGCTTGGTGGTGATGGACTCCTTTAGCTTCTTCTTTTCTGGGAAGCTCTTCATATGTCCTTCAGTTCTAAATGATAGCTTTGACAAATACATATCTATCAATAATAGAATATAAAAAACAAAATAAATGAATGAGCAGACCAGAAAAAGACTCATAGATACAGAAAACATATTGACAGTTGCCAAATGGGAGGGCAGTTGGGAGGTAGGTGAAAATGGTGTAGCGATTAAGAAGTACAAATGGGTAGTTACAGAATAGTCACAGGGATGTAAATGTAGCATAGGAAACATAGTCAATAATATTCTAATAACTATGGTGTCAGATGAGTATGAGATTTATCGGGATGATCACTTAGTAAGTTATACAAAGTCTAATCACTAGGATGTGCATCTGAAACTAATATTGTATTTCAACTATAATTGAAAAATTTAAAATGATTTTTTTTAAAAAGAGTAGCACATTTAGATGGTTGTATGTCATTGCTGATGTTAAATATGATCACGTTGCTGTAAACGTATTTCAGAAATTGGGCATAATTAACAAACATTGAAAGAGTATGGTCCTTTCTCTCAAGGAGTTCCAGCCATCTAGGAAAAATCCTCTTCTCTTTATAACAATTAATGGAAGCTGGTGTGTGGTTAGTCATATCTAAGAAAAGATTTAGTGACTTTAGAAGTATGAGAAACTTGTGAGTTTATTTTTGGACACTACAAACAAAATTGGATGAAACAGCTTGGAGAAAAATAGTACAATATATTTGGAAACCCTTGCCTTATGTAGGCAAAAATTGTGTTTACTGCTATGGGGGGACAGGAATTAAAATAAAACATTTGGCTAAGTTTCTTATCTTTTGCTAGGAGTAAATATGGACTGGCAAAGTTCACTACTCCCCCACTATATTCAGAGCCAGCAAAATGTTTAAGTGTTCTTTAAACATTTATTTTCTTATGTGAATATAATAAAAGCCAGGTGAAGATTGTTCTAAAATACAATAAAACTATTATCAGTAAAGAATGACAATACTATTTTTAAAACCAGAAATTGGTCTTAAATCAGTGCATGGCTCTTTCACAATGACCAGAAATGTTCCTGTATGGGAAAGCCCATTTGATGGTACTTATATCCTATAACTTAGTAATTATTTTAAGCTTATTAAATTTTGTTTCTGTCACCACATTTACATAATTTTATTATTATTTGATTACCTATTCTGAGCCTACCTTAATAAGTAGCATCTGGTAACAACTTAAATGGGGTAGAGTTTTTATATCTGTGAGGTTTTGTGTATGTAGATTTGCTTAGACTTATTCAGTTTTTCTCTATAGTTATATACAAATACTTTGTGTTTATTTTTCAAATAGGATATTTTACAGATTGTGTGATTATTAAAGATTTTAGGATGCAATTGTCTACATTGGTGGCTACCTATACACTTCACTTTTTTAGTTCTTACGTAGATTTACAATAAATAAGACCACCAGCATCACCTTTAATCAACCAGGAAATATTTAGATAATAACAATTTATATAGTGTATTAATCAGTCTCCAGAACTGATAAATTTATAAATATATAGAAAGATATTTATTATAAGAAATTGGCCCATGTGATTATGGAGGCTGGCAAGTGCCAAGATGCATAGAGTAAGTTGGCAAGTTGAAGATCTAGGAGAGCCAACAGTGTAGTTCTATTCCAAAAGTTGGAAGGCTCAAAACCCAGAAAGAGCCAATATTTCCATTCAAGATTAAGACAGGAAATATATATATGTATGTATCTCCTTATTCAAGGCAGTCAAGTAGGAGGAATTTCTTCTTGCTCTTGAGAGGGTCATCCTTTTTGTTCTAGTTAGGTCTTCAGCTGATTGGAAGAAGCCCAACATATTAGGGAGGGCAATCTGCTTTACTCAGTCTACCAAGTCAAGTGTGAATCTCATTTTTAAACATCCTCACAGACACACCCAGAAAACAATTGACCAAATCTCTGGGCATCAATGACCCAGTCAAGTTGGCACATAATAGACTCTTCATTATTTCTGAAGTAACACATATCACTTTAGAAATGAGTAAGACTGTGAATGATTTTTCTATCTCTAATTGGTATTAGACTCATAAACCATGAGCTGCTTCTGACTTGTGATAATTAAATAACAGCCTACTGAAAAGTCATCATAATAACATTGTAATTTCAAAGTATTGTCATAAAAATTAGAGCAATACTTAAAAAAATTACTGTTAATAAAATGTTTATATGTAGCAAAAGAGATAGATTTGTTTTATACTATTTATTCTGAAGGAAGACTACTGATAGAATTTATTAGGAGGTTGATTTTTAACTCAGTGTAAGCAACTACCATCTAGAAACTAGATGTGAGCAACTGTAACACACATTTATCAGTAAATTGGAGAACCCTGACCATGGAGCTTAAATGTACACTGGGGGCCACACATAGTGTCCTTTTATGTAGTAGATTCCAGGGCCAGGTAAAATGTTGTTTTAGAGCACATCACTTCCTAATCCTCTACCAACTGTGGAATTGAATTTTTGAAGGAGATTTCTAGTATCTCGTTTCAAAATTGCAAAAAACCATATTATAGATTGTGGAAGGAAGATCAAATAAAATATTAAGTAAATTATTTTTAAGATGACAAAACTGGGATTTGGTGTGCAAGTACAATAGCAACAACAGCAGTGCCCAATTCCATGAGTGTCCTTGTGGGGCAGTCTACATACTTCTCAGCTAGACTTTGCAACGTTACTTTCAAGGGTGGATTATTAACCACATTTTAAAATGGGAAAATCAAGGTTTACAGAAGTTACGTAAATTATCTAAAGTTACAAATTAACAAAGATAAAGCTTCTTAGCAGTGATGCAGTATTATTTTATATGAATTCAGGTAAACATCTTACTAATTCTAGGAGTTATAACATCACGCTTTATTTTGTGAAGATCCTTACAGAACGTCCATCAATAGCCTTTAGAGTTTCATTACCTTCTAAATTTTTTGAACAATATTGTTTTATATATGTATTTGTGCTTCTCTGAGAAGAGATTACATACATTTTAGTAGGGTTATGCAAAAGGCCTATGACCTATACAAGATTAAAGACCACTAAATTTTGTTATAATCTGTTCATTTAATAGAGGAGATAATAAAGATATAAAGTGGTTAAATGATTTAATAATATTTTTTAGAAAAAGTTTTAAAGATTTCATTTATTTTCATAGAGAGGGGGAGGGAGGGAGAAAGAGAGGGAGAGAGACATCAGTGTGTGGTTGCCTCTCGCATGCCCCCAACTGGGGATCAGGCCTGCAACCCAGGCATGTGGCCTGACAGGGAATCAAACCATAAACCCTTTGGTTCACAGGCTGGTGCTCAATCCATTAAACCACACAAGCCAGGGATGATTTAATAATACTTAAAAACAGAACTGAACCTAAGAGAAATAGCTGATAATGATTGAGTTAGGAAAAATACAAGATGAGCCTGTAGTATTTTGTATTATTATAAAGTAAGAAGTAGTAAAAAGTAATTTATAAAAAAAGATGTGTTTTACCAAGGGACATAGGAACCAATCTGAAAGATCTCCCAATGGTCCAAAGTAGAACAAGCTAGAATAAATAGCACGGTGTTGATTTATAATCCAAAGTATAAAATAGATACATGTGGGGCCATATGGATACAAATAGATAGTTTAATCAATTAATCAGGGAGAGAACAGATAAATCTTCCTTAAAGAATAATTTTAAATAATACAAGAGAAACTCCCTTCTCCTAAGGTGAAATATAATTCATTTCTAATTGAATATAGTCTAGACTTAATCACTCACTTTAATAGAACAGAGTATAAAAAGGGAAGATATTTACTTTAGAATTGTGAAAACAGGCAACACTATCTTATCATGTACACTCTAATACAATGTGAAGAGAAGGGCACAATGTCTCTGTGGTAATTTCTCCCCAAATCTTTAACCCACTGTAATACAAAAACAGCATTAGACAAACATGAAATGAAAAGCATTCTATAAAATACCTAGTCGGTACACTTCTAACTCACAAAGTTGTAAAAAACAAGAAAAGTCTGAGAAACTGTTATAGGTCCAAGGAGACTGGGATACCAAAGGGTCTAGTCAAGGAGCTAATATAAATGACCCATTGACATGGGCAACAGGGTGGGGATTGCCTGGGAAGGTGGGGTAGTGGAGAGCTATGGGGGAAAAATTGAGATGGCTGTGATAAAACAATTAAAAAAATTTAAAAGTAAATGCAATGTGATATATCCTATATTGGACAATGGGAGAGGAAAAAATACATTAGTGGGGAAAAATGGAGAAATCTGTATAAGGCCAGTAGAATAATTAATAATAATATACCAGTGTTAATTTTAACAATTATGCTACAATTATGTACAAAAATTATATGTGGGGATATTGAAGAAGGTGGTATGAGAACTCTCTCCACTACCTTTGCTGCTTTTCTCTTAATCTGAAAATTTTCCAAAGAGAAAATAAGAAACAGAGAGCCAGAAGTTGAACCTGTATCTATTGTCTTCTATATCCTACCTGCGAAACCAAATTACATGAATAATTATATTTAAAATGCATGCAGATTTTCAGCTTGCTTCTGATTTCATAAAGCAATCTAAGAAGTGCTGTTTCTATTGGCAGAAATAGTTAGGGGTATAATAAAACACACAGCCTAAATCTCATTACATTTTAAAACAAAATTAAAGTTTTTCACAAACACTACAGAATAGTAGTAAAAGAATATCCACAGAAAATCTCTTTGATAAATTCTGTTTTAGTGCCTCCTTTTCCATTTTATATCACAAAAATTTTTATGAGGGTATCTACTTATGTCATTGAAAAATACATTGATTACATTACATAAGTAATAATGCCATATTAAAAATAAATAAAGTTTAATTCTTAAGAATTTAATTTGGTATACATTGGAATTGGCATATCCAGAGAATATGATCTGGTAGTAATTGAACACACAGAGAGGAGGACATTTGGCTTTCAGTTAAAGCCCATAGACAAGACCTGGTTACTCTGATTAAGTGGGAAATAATATATTTTGGAAGCACAGAGACTTGGTAAAATGAGATATGATTCTATTAATGAAAGATAAATAAATTGAACAGTATACATTATAAAAAATTGCTGAGTCAGTATAAAAGGTTCCAAAACATAATTAATACCTTGTATTAATTAATTCAAGCTCTATAAACATTACTTAACACCATGAAAATTTGAAGTTATCTATCATATTGGTTTTAGTTATTTAAAACTTTTCAGATAAGGGCTGAAACAATTTCAGGTACAAAAATTCTTGAGCTTATTATCATACCTGCAGCAGTAAAGCAGTGATCCTACCCAACATTTTTTATGCAAGGAAATGACAAGGAAAGCCTATTATCTTTATGGGTAAAAATATTTTTCCTTGTCCCTGAATTTAAGATAAGCATTAAAAAGCTAGGCTATATAAACCTTTAAGAAGGTAATATTTTTTGGTACATATTATCTTTTGCTATAAGATTTATAGCTGTTCTTTCAATCTGCATTCAGCAATAGTCTCAGGTCATTTTTCAAATGAAGAAAGCAGCCATTCCATAAGAATACTGTCTACATCTGTAATAAGAAATGTAAAGAAATGATGTAATTTTTCACAGTAATTAAAGCATGTATAATAATTGCCTTTGTATATTACTAAAATAAAATTATTGACCATTGTTTCATGAAAAGAAAAAACTTAATTTTTATATTAGGGCTTTGTCAATATTTGTTTGGAATACTTGACATTTGCATTTCTGTTGGTTTCTTTTATTTATTCTTCCATTCTGATGCTGCCATCCTGTCAACTAGTTCAAACTTACCTTTTCCCTATCATTCTTAACTTCATAATCTGTAGCTTACCATAGAAAGCTATTATTGTTGTTTGCATAGCTGGTTTAGGTATCTAACAATTAATGGACATCCTAGATTATGAAAAGAAATCTTGTGGCAGATCTCTAGGCAAAATAATACCTCAGTGATTTAGGACAGATGATTATTTCCTGTTTTCTCAGATAATCTTCATTTTCACATCTTTATTTATTTGACACGTACTGTGAACTGCCAAGAATGATCATTTTTCATGACAAAAAATATGTAGCATAATTAAAAATCTCAGAACCATTCTGAGCTGTATAAATAATATTTGAAGAAAAGCTATTTTCCATTGCTTGCACTCTTGAAATTGAAATTTTTTTAAAAATTTTATTTTTTATTTAAGTATGGTTGGTATACAATCATATTGGTTATATTAGTTTCAGATGTACGATATAGCGATTCAACATTTTTATACCTTATACTTATCACAGTATTATTGACTATATTGCCCTTCCCATTTTTACCACCTGGCTTATCCCCATCCTTCTGATAACCATCCCTTTGCTCTCTGTTTCTATGAGTCTGTTTTTGTTTTCTTTGTTTGTTTTGTTTTGTTTTGTTTTTAGATTCCACATATGACCTAGCAATTGCACTTCTGGGTATTTATCCAAAGAAAACAATAACACTAATTTGAAAAAAAAAGCAACCCTATATTTATTACAGCATTATTTATAGTAGTTAAGATATGGAAGCAATTGAGGTGTCCATCAATAGACAAATGGATGCACACACACACACACACACTGGAATATTACACAGCAACAAAAAAGAATGAGATCTTGCCATTTGCCACATGGATGAATCTAGAGAACATTATGCTAAGTGAAATAAGTCAAGCAGAGAAAGACAAATACCTTATGGAATTGCAATTTTGAATCAGAACTTTTAAGAGAAAACTTATACTTAATTTAACTTTGATTTTTTTAGTCATGAGAAAACTATTTACATAGCACAAGTTATACACAGTCCACATTACTATATACATAAATTTCCACAGTTTAAGTTACTATAATAGCTAACTGAATTAAGGCATAAGAATTAGCCTAATAATCACCAAAGGCAAAATTTAAAATCTTGGTTTCTACTGTATAATTTGAGTACATAAAAATATATAAAGGACTAACAGGTCAATATTTTATGAGCCTAGGTATTCCATTTCTTGTTGATTTTTAAAATAAATATTCAGAATTAAGAATTCCTGTTTCTTTTTGATATTTATTTAAGTAGTTGTTATTTCCAAGTGTTTTAAATGTCAATATGATTTTAAAAGATAATTGATGTTCTCAATTAGGGTGTCATATAAAACCACTTATTTGATCTGTATGTAAAATGGATAAAATATTTCTGTCAGTGTTTATTGATAAATATTATTGAGTGATTTCTACATGTAAATCAGCATTTCTGTACTCCACTGGTAAACAGTGAATAAAGCCCAAACTATATGCTTGAAAACTTCACACTATAATAAAGAGAATTCATGAAATAGGCAAAACTAACTACAGGTGGTACAAAATCAGCAATATTTTAAAAAATTATATAGAGGCTTTAAAAAAGTATAAATGAATGTGGTTGTGTGTGGGAAATAGAAGGGGATTAAATGAAAATTAAATGATTTAGAATTGGATCTTGTAAGGTGAATGAAGCTTGCAAATAATGGTCAAAAAAAGAGCCTTTTAGGAAAACAGAAAAAAAACAGTGTGAAAACATGTGAAAGCAGTATTTAAGTTGTGTCAGGTCAGGAATTTAAGATAGGTAGGCCAGTTAGGAAGTTATTATAGTTGTGTATGTTGGAAATAATCAAGTCTTGAAAAAGATAAATGCACATAGAAATGG
This sequence comes from Furipterus horrens, assembly GCF_987537825.1. NCBI lineage: Eukaryota > Metazoa > Chordata > Mammalia > Chiroptera > Furipteridae > Furipterus > Furipterus horrens. Next base: position 156,090,039 of record NW_028327175.1, read on the forward strand.
AGAGGAGAGTGTAGATATTATACAAAGAAAATATTTCTAACTTCAAGGAAAAATATAGTAGAAAAATAAATTTTGTTCAGATTTAGGACTGCAAATCACATTATTTACAATATATACTATGACTTCCAAATCCATGATCTTAACCTAGACATTATTCTTGGTCTTCAAAGTGATTAGACATTTTCAACTGAATATTTCACAGATACTTCAAACTAAATATGATCAAGCTTAACTCCATCCCCCTGTTTCTATACCTCTATCCTTTACTTTTCTTTGAGGGCGGGGTGTTAAAAGCTCTACTATCTACCCAGTTTTTAAGGCTAAAACTCTGGGCATAATCTTTTATTAATACACATATTTCCACCATCCAGTCATTATCCAATTTTTAGAGAAATTTAGAACAGCCTGCTAAGTTTCTCCCAGCCTTGTGCCCACTACTCCTTTTGTCTTATTACTGACTGAGTTTGGGCCTCATCATTCTACATCTGAACCATAGCAGCAGCCTTCTGACTGATCTCCCTCTGGTTTCACATTTCTTCAGTGACTTTTCTCCACTGCCTCCTGAAAATTTGGAAATACAAACAGTGTCAAGAATCTTGCTTCTTAAAGACCACTGATAGATCCTCATTGCCTTCAAGATAAAATAAAAACTTGGAACATGTCACTTAAAATTCTTGCTTACATGATTTTGTTTCTCACTTCTTGCCTCTATACACACTGGACTTTATCCATCCAAAACCAATTGTGGGTCACAAAATGCCAAACAGTTGGTAAAACTGAAGTGGCAGACAGCGGTTGCTAAGGACCAAGCTGGTGGGAGGAGATTGATAAGAAAAGTGCATGAGGAAAATTTTGAGGTAGCAGCTATGTTCATTCATAATTTTGTCGATGTTTACATGAGTATACATTTGTAAAACTCACCAAATGTTATACCTAATACCACTAACTTTATTTATTACTTCCTGAAAACTGAAAGAAAATGTTAGTGGGATTTATAATTGAAACTTGAAAATGAGTATAAAAAGTAATCTATATTAAAATAACATGTTTTGCTATATGTAAAATTCTCAGGCATGTCTCTATCAGTAGACAAATATTCAAAATTACCCCTGGGGGCAGTATCACCCACTCTGTAATCTACTGTAATAAATCAGTTAGTACTTTGCAGTATAGATGGATTTGAGGAAAATAAGTCTCTTTTGAATGTCAGTAAGAAGGCAGACAGAGAAATGATAATGTTCTATACTATGCTTAAATTATTAGAGATGGAAAAAATACCTTATTTAGAACATAAAGCTGTAACCATACATTTTTGTTAGCAAGTGTGCATCACAAAATCATTTTTTGTATAAAGCAGTGATAACGTATTTATAAATTCATTTACCATTATAATATATTCACTAAGCATACATTAAAAATGCAGACAGATATTAATGTACTGCAGGCTCTATAATTGCTTCTTACCTCACTAATGGTATGTTATTTAATTCATTTCTTTCATAAAGTATGTCAAATATATATATTTATGTATATATGTATATATTTACCAAAATATATGTACATAAATATGCACATGTGTGTGTATATATATAACCAAAAGGCATAAATTATTGTGCTATTTATGTATATTATTACCAAAAGTCAAGTCATGTGTTCCAACACAGATAACTTGCATATTTTTATTAAAATTATTTACTTTTTAGATGAAAAATATGTCTTTATTGTCAGCTTCATATATTTGCCTCATATATATACAGCAGTAAAGAGTCTCTTATCTCAATAAATTATTATTTACAAATCTATGTTAGTAGAATACATTTACCAAAATATAAAAGTGTTTTTGAAAATTTAAGTGACAATAGGTTTAAAACCAGATATTTACATTAAAATTATTATTTTTTTATATGACAAGTATTTTTATTTTTATTTATTTTTATTTATTTATTTTATTTTATTTTTTTAATTTTTATTTTATTTTTTTTATTTTGGTTTTTTAATTACAGTTGTTCCCTTTCCCCCTAATTTCTCTCCCCCACCCAACCCACCCCCTCTCCCGCAATCATATCCCTCCCCGTTGTCCATGTCCATGAGTCATTTATACGGGTTCTTTGCCTAAACCCTTCCCTTACTTATCCCCCTTCTCTTCCTCTCCCCTCCCCCCTATTGACTGCTATTCTGCTCTTTGTTCTATTTAGTTCCTTTGTTTGTGTTGTTCTTTAGTTTCCTGTATTAGGTGATATCATATGGTATTTTTCTTTCTTTGCCTGGCTGATTTCACTAAGCATAATTCTCTCTAGTTCCATCCATGTTGTTGCAAATGGCAGGAGTTCCTTCTTTCTTTCTGCTACATAGTATTCCATTGTGTAAATGTACCACAGTTTTTTGATCCACTCATCTACAGATGGGCACTTAGGTTGTTTCCAGCACTTAGCTATTGTAAACAGTGCTGCAATGAACATAGGGGTGCATAAGTTCTTTTGAAGTGGTGTTTCAAGATTCTTCGGGTATAATCCTAGTAGTGGAGTCGCTGGTTCAAAAGGCAGTTTCATTTTTAATCTTTTGAGGTAATTCCATACTGTTTTCCACAGTGGCTGCACCAGTCTGCATTCCCACCAACAGCGCAGTAGGGTTCCCTTTTCTCCACATCCTCGCCAGCACTTGTTGTTTGTTGATTTGTTGATGATGGCCATTCTGACTGGTGTAAAATGGTATCTCATTGTGGTTTTTATTTGCATCTCCCTGATGGCTAATGATGTCGAGCATTTTTTCATGTGTCTATGGACCTTCTGTATGCCCTCTTTGGAGAAGTGTTTGTTCAGGTCCTTTGCCCATTTTTTAATTGGGTTGTTTGTTTTCCTGATGTTGAGTCGTATAAGCTCTTTATATATTTTGGAAATCAGTCCCCTGTCTGTGATGTCATTGGCAAATATGTTTTCCCATATGGTTGGTTTCCTTTTCGTCTTGCTGATGTTTTCTTTTGCTGAGCAGAAACTCTTTAGTTTGATGTAATCCCATTTATTTATTTTTTCCTTTATTTCTCTTGCTTTAGGAGATGTATCCGTGAAGAAATTGTTATGTGAGATATCTGATAAAAATTATTTTTAAATTACTCTTATTTACTAAAATGTAAACTTTGTGTAAAAGTGTTGTAAATGGTGTTTAGAGAAACTATTTGCAAATAACATCATTAATACCAATAAATGTCTGACCTCTGAATTCACTTTATATGTATAACAAATGGATTGGAGAAACTGTCAAAGTGTTAAAGTGAAACCCACACGTCCAAAACGTCATCACTTGTTCTAAATTTTATTTTTAATACCTGATGTAAATGCTGTTTCTACTTCTTCCAGAAATATAATCTATATCAAACACTTTGAAATTTTCTTGTCAACATCAATGTATTAATCTGTCACATGGGCCCTCTCCACCCCCAATAAGAAGAAGAGGTAATCTGCATGATAAAAAACCTAGCCATTCCCTTCTCCTCAAAAGAAGATGTCTTGGTCTAAAAATAATCTTTTTCTTTTCCTTTTGTTAATAGCTCCCTTGCCCACCCTTCTTTTTATAAAAATTTGCCATTTTATACAACCCTTCAGAGTACCCTACTAGTTGCTAGATGGAATGTTGCCCAATCAATGAATTCCTTAATAATGCCAACTTGATCTTCAAATTTACTCAGCTGAATTTTTTCTTAAGATTTTTATTTATTCATTTATTTTTAGAGAGAGGGGACAAGAGGAAGAAAGAGAGGGGGAGAAACATCAATATGTGGTTGCCTCTTGCACGCCTCTAACTGTGGACCTGGCCTGCAAGCCAGGCATGTGCTTTGACCAGGAGTCAAACTGGTGACCCTTTGGTTTGGAGGCTAGTACTCAATCTACTGAACCACACCAGCCAGGGCAAATTTTGTTTTTTTAACAAGCGATAATATTTGAGTTGACATTCGCAGTTGATTATTTGCAAAGATGGCTACAACAATTCGTCCAATCCTGCAAATGCTTCTGCAATATGTACAATGTTACTCTAATTCTTATCCGTTGGAGAAGTAGAGTCTATTTCCCTAACTTTGAATGTGGGCTGGTTGTTTAGCTTGCTTGAGAAAGTAGAATTCAGAGAAAGTTGGGCTGTAGGGCTTAGAGGCTAGGATTAAAGAGGCCTTGCAGCTTCCATTGTGTCCCTCTTGGAATCATGAGTCTACCATACTATAAAGAAGCTATGTCTAGACTCTCAGGGAATGAGAGGCCATGTGGAAAAAAGTTGAGGCCACATGAGAGAGTCCAGGAGAAATCATCAGGGAAACCACCAGGGCATCTGCAGAATTATACAAATAATTCTGGTTGTCTTAAGCAGATTTTGGATGGCTTATTATATCAAATAGGTGATGAGAACACCCTAAATCAGAAGTGGGGTACTGCCATTACAAAAACCTAAAACATATGGCATTGACTTTGGGATCAGGGAGGAATGGAGGTGGGAGGGTGGCAAGAAGATTTTCAGTGGAGGCTGGAAGGGCAATGAGAAAGTTGCTATTGGAGGTAATTTGAAAGGAGACCCATGCCATGTAGAGGCAGAAAAATCCTAAAAACCTCCCCAGTGGTAACTGAGATTATAAAATGTGTATCAGGAATTTGTGTATTTGATTAAAGGGAATTTCAGGCAGATTGTTGGTAAGTGTCAACTGTCTTGGGTTTTGTTTTTCTCTTAAAACTGGATATTAGAAGATATTATAAAAAAATGTTTAGTTTACAGTTAGAATTTAAAAGAAATATGGAAGTTCTGAGTCCAAGACAATTTTAAGTAAAAAGAAATTGTTATTTTAACCAGTGTGTTTTGGGGTGTTACACAGAGAAAGAAAATTTCTACAGCATCTGTAGTTGACTGTGATAACAGAAGACAAAATGTATTTGTCAAATAAAATAGTTTCACTTAAGATTTTTTAAAAATTGAGTAAAATATTGTTGTGTTATGTGCGTTCACTGGAACCATATGAACTTGCATTGAATGAACCGTTTTGTCCCACAAAAAAGGCAATTTCATATGGTTTAACCTCTACATTTTCCTTACTTTCTTCAGCAGCCTGTTTCATGTTAGTGTGCTACTCTTCCTGCTTTCCTTTCATTTGCGTAACAAGTATTTATTCAGGACCTATAATGAAAAGTACTGAGATAATATAAAAATGCATTAGGCTCAATGGTCACCTCAAGATATTTACAATACAGTTAACTGTAATAATTTTATGGTAGTATCTCTTAAATCTGTAACATATTTCATAATATACAAATAATTTCATAATTTTTTCAATTTAATTTTTACATTGTCAGGTAGATGGGGAAAACAAAACACAATGTTTTTCACAGAACTTCTGATCTAAGTTATATTAGAACAAAATGTATAAAAGTGCATAATTTACTGAGTTCTGTTTTCTCATCTGAAATTAATTTACATTTCCTTAATAATAAGGATTAAGGAAAATGTAAAAAAACTTTCAGCCTAGCTAATATTAAATCCTCGAATGTTAGACCAAAATATCAGCCAGTTATTACTGTTAGTATATTAGTATTATTTCACTCTTATTGATACAGAGAAGTCTGATTAAGATCACTGGGGAGAAGTAGGAAGGGCCATACGAGGGGTTCATCAAGGCGGTGGTAAGCAGTCTAGGACAGAACTGTCTGAGAAACTGAATGCCTCCAGAGCCAAAGGAAATAAAAAGAGGGCTGGCTCTCTTGCTCCAGGACTGGCTGGCTCTGGCTCTCAGGCTCTTCTTACTCTAGGATGCCTGGATGATGGTGCTGCAGCTGCCTGCATTTTCCAGCAGACAGTATCTTGTATAGGAAGGAATTCTGGGCTTAGCCTAGGATATGATGGCCTGGCAGAGGGTGGCAGGTTTATCCTCTGGTGTTCTAGGGAGAACAGGCCCTGAGGCAGAGGCCTGCCATTCTTCCTGAATTGTATAGCTTTTGTGTATTATGTTGTTTTAGTTTGTAAACTAACCCTACACAAATTAACAGGGAAATGCTAGGAGAGTTTAGCCTTAATTAATGCGCTTAAGTAACTAAAGCTGTAGTGACTGCTTTTGAATGAAGACTCCATTTCTTTATCACCAAACCTTTGCCTTTGGAATTTTGCCTAGATGGTGGCAGTGGAGAGTGGGACCCTACTTGCCGTTCAGTAACATTATCACCATTTCACTGACAAGGAAAACAGAACCCAGTGAATTTAATTGAAAGTCATATTGTAGCAAATCCAGGTTTAAACACCAAATCTTTTAACTACCAGCCCAGTTTTTCCATATGTCATAATAATAATCCTGGTCTTTTGACAACTTTAGTTAAATATTGTACTTAGCTATATTATGTCTAAAAGATATTCTTTAAATTGCCTTATGTGTCAGATTATCTAATATCTGCCTCCTTAATTTTTGAGTTAAAATACATTTAACTCAAGAAAAACGTGAATAGTTTGTCTCATGGATTTTTAAATAAAAATTACATCTTTAATATGAAAAGTTATTAATTCAGGTTTTATACGTTTTTTTGGACACTTTTGAGAAAAAGAGATGAATAATGAGTTTAGACATAGCAGTTTTTTCCATAATCATTTTATGTGAGACTTGCGGTCTTATAGTATCTGGCTCTGTCAGATACAAGACATATTCTTGAAGACTGATCTGACATTATGAGATCACATTGATATTATTGTGTGTCTGAATTTAGCCAATTTGAGAGCATAATTTTGCCTCATCACAGATTACATCTCTGATTTTATAGGACATCCTAATAAAATATTTTAAAATAAATGCATGATATAAGTTTCCTGAGATAAATCTGATATTTTAGCCTATTAAAACTAAAGGCACCAGAGCATTTATGGGCTTTCCTTTCTGGTTTTATTAAAAAGCCCTAAAATAAAAGTAGACATATATAGTAATAATATGTTGAAATTCTAGATATTGCATTGGTTTGGCAATATTCTGTTATCAAAGGATACAAACAGAGGAAGGGGAAACTGTCTCTTTTATAGTAATTTCCTCACAGCTGGTTGCTCTCTTTGCAATTTTATCTCTATCCAATTTATTCCAATACTTTGATCTTCCTGTATGTTCAAGTTAATTACCCTTAAATTTTCATCTATCCTAAAATTTACTAGATTCACTGACATTACTTCATTTACCTGCCCTGCACTTCAAACCATTTTAGTGGTTTCCTAATCTACTGATTTAAGTCTAATCTTCTCTGACTGACTTTCAAAACCACCCATGTGTATTCCACTCTTATCTAATCAATTTTATTTTTAACTTCTCCAAAATGTGCCATATGCTTGGCTGTCACTAATGTCTGTCTCAAAAATAGCTTACCATTTTCATTTTAGGCCTGGATGGTGATGCCTTCGTTCATGTTATCTTTCCCTTAAATCCCTTCTACCATTCTCAACAGTGCCCTCATGATCAGTGTTATGCATGCATTTGATACTTTAAAAAAATTATTGGTAGTTGACTTATTGAATTAGTGATTAATCATCTGAATGAAAATGAGATTCTAATAAGAATATTCAATAAGGATGGTGCCAGGAGTTTTACATTTAACTTTGGGATTTTAATATGAGGTGGCTTAATATCTGGATGACTAAAGTTTCCATTTCTAAGATAATATAAATTGTATTTAATTGGCTTGAGCATAACGACATGCTATTGGAAACACTTATTTGCCTACCTATATGTGGGCATCCCCAGGATCACAACAGGCTTAGGTAGAAACCATGCCAAAAAAAGAATCTTATTATTTCACATCATCATTGTTGTTGTGTTACCAAATGTATTTACTTCTTTATCACATTCCCTAAGGCCTTTATTCCTCAGGCTTTTTATTCTTTTTAAATATCCCACCTTGTCTTCATCTGTTTCATGTCACTTCTCTTCTAATTTCAGTTAACACTTTTATATTAAACATCTTTGCCTTTAACTTCATCTATATCTTCAACCACCCTAATATCTATGTAAGTCAGAAAAAGTGATATTCAGACTTATATCAATGAATTATTCTTTTATCTTTGATTTTCATTTATTACTTTTAAAAATAATAAATGCTCTCATTTTATTAAATAGCTTTCTCTACATTTGTTTCTTCCTGTATGCATATAAATAGTCAAAATTTTTATATCCACAAAATATGCCATTTTGACATTAATTTCCTTCTAATATCATCACATATTTCTCAAAAACCTTGTGACTGAAAAGCCTATATTGCAAGTCCCCAAATCAGTACTTCCTAGTCACACAGTGATTTTTAGCATGAATTTTTACCTCATCAGCTTACTAAAAATATTGTTGCTAAATTTCTACTATAGATATTCAATGAGCATTTTTCAGATTTCTGTGTTCTTTATTTAGTGGCAAAAATTGAATTCCTCTTTTGCTATGTGTCATATAAGAGGTAACAACCTGAAAGTTTCTATATTTTAAGTTCTTAATATCCTATATTCTTCCTAGGAATTGATCGATGTCTAAGGAACAACCACATTCCATATTTATAATGGCCAAATAAATTTCATCTCACTTGCAATTGATTTGGTAGATTTTATTTCACTTACCTTAAAAATCAATATATAATCCAAATCTTTAATATCTGTTCAATCTGTCAAGCCCTAAGTATCTAGTATCTACTTCAGCGCTTTATGTGTTCAACTATATCTTGTTTGAAACTTTCTAATAGTCTTTTCATTATACCCTTTACTCCCTTCTATCTGCTCTTCTTTGCTGTGAGTAGAATGCTTCTCATACCCAAATATGCTCTCTGCTAGGAGTTCTTTAGTTTCTCCCCTTTGTCTTCAGATGAATATCTAAATAATATGTTTGTCATTGAAAGCCCTTCAGTTTCTGATCCTGGTGTCTCACCAGCTTAATCTCCTCTGGCTCCCAATATTTATACTATGCATATCCCAACTATACTTTGCTGTTTTAATTTATGCTTCTGTGTTTCTGCTGAAATGGTATTCTACTTGATGCAGCTGTCCTGAGACTCCATAACTATTCCTTCCCCATGTCCCCCAACTCTTCATTCTTAGCCCTTAATGCCAAAAAATATAATACTGTAAGATTATATTATATTTCATGTTCATATGCTTTTACCTGTTATAAAATGTACTCTTTAAGTTCAAGCCTTGTTTCTTTTAATTCATAAGCATGAAATAATGCTATAAATGATATTGCATACAGTGACAGTTTTAATCAACAAACACTAAAAGTACAATTATTATGAATATTTGTCTCTGTATTCTTTAATTCTAAAAATAAATCCCCACAAAATGCTCAAAACATTTGAGAAGTAAGCATGTTAGAAATAAGCCTCAATTCCAAAACAGGGAACTTGAGTTAGAGTCTTGCCCTACTAATATACCATCCAGTTTTTCAACCTTGGTTTCCTTCTTTGAAAAATGATGGATTTGTACTAAATGTTCAAGAATTATTATTATTTTCTTATTTAAAGTGAGAGCACATCTGTGTGTAATTATCACCTTTAACCAAAAATGTTCATCTATAAAGAACCTTAAAACATATCCTCAGTAGTTCTCAATTTTTATATTTTAATAATAATTTTTTATTCAGTGAGAATTATGAATTTTTAAATAAGAAAGAATTGCATATTTGGTTGTATGCCTGATTGATTCCACAATGATTTTAAATAAAAATAGAAGCATGAGTTAACAGATTCTGGATGACACATATTCCATTTTAGAATAAAGAAAACATTCAGGGTTAACTTTATTTTCTATGGCTGTGCAAAGGTAAAAAAATATTTGGAATTATCTTTAATATTTTAACCTGATATCATCTTTTTTCATGTCATGCAATTGCCTGTTCATGAAGTTTTATAATCCATCCAAGTTAGTCTGATAAAAGAACCCAGATTCTGTTAATCATCTAGTCCATTTGATTGCCTTTTTCAACTTCGCATATTCCTCACATATCAACAAATGTGAATCATGAGTTTAATGACAGAATAAAAATGATGAAAGGATAACAAAAGGCTTATAAGCTAAGTGTATTGGATTTAAGTAATAATTATTTTGTCACTCATATTTTTATTATATTTTTCTAGCAGTCACTGAGATACATTTTTCATATACATATACTCAACTAATATCAGATTGAAATGCATGACATTTTTCAATAACTGTAACACCTGATGAAATGATTGAAATTCATGGATTTTTTAAAATAATGCTAACACCTGATGAAATCATGTAAATATATTTTGCCCAAAATACTTAAAACTATATTCATCAGCTAAAACTATACTCATCTACTTGGCTTTGCTCTGTCACCCACCATTACTAATTTGCCTACTTTAATGAATAATTAAGGCAATATGGGTCTCGATTAAAAATAGCAAACAACATAGGGCAGTACTGATAGAAAAAATAATGAGACAGGCATTTTAACTATCAAGAATAGAAATTTATTAAGGATTCTTCTGTAGGTCTAGACCAAACTGAAACCAGAAGTTAGAAGAAATAAGCCTGAATTGAGAAGCAGGGGACTTGGATTAGCCATGTCTTTCACTACTAATTTACTGTGCAACTTCTAGGAAATCATTTATATTTTCTGAACATCGGTTTCCTCCTCCAAGAAATTATAGTTCAAGGTGACAGACAATAGACAGAAAAACAGGAAAGGAAAATAAATATACAGGGTGGGACAAAAGTAGGTTTATAGTGTGAATATGCAAAACAGTTTATTCTTGTATTATTATTTATTAATTATTGTATTATTTTCCATATAAAAAACTGTAAACCTCCTTTTGCCTCATCCTGTATAAGAAAACTTTGCATTGACAACATATTTATACTATTTAAGGATTAATTTTACCTTTCAGGAATTAAGAGAAATATATCAGTGAGGTAGGAACAGGGAAAATAGCCATGACAGCCTCAGATTCAAATAGGAGCTTTTCATATCAAGTCTTCCAGACACAACTTTAGGATACATGCATGGGAAAAATGTTATATAAGAAATTTTTAATAAGAGAGAAGGTAGTAATAATATCTCAGGTACCTGGAATACACTATGGAGTGCCCAATCAAGAATAAGAATTTATAGAATGACTGTTGACTGAATGAGTGAACATATATATTTTATGATTATTATATTTTATAAAGTTTTAAAATAATTTATTTGAAACTCATATTTTTAAAACTTAGTATAATTGTGGAAGAAGTTAAACAGTCTTTTTGTGAAGAGGTCTGAATCATAATAGAGTCATAACAAGAGTAGGAATCGAAGTGGGATCCAGAGGGTGAAAAGCAAGTCTGTTCTTGTGTTTATATTCAAGTTTCCAAAGGGAAAGATCAGAGCATTTGTATGTCCAGTGCCTAACTTAATGCCTGCTCAAGGTTTGCTATTAATGTAAAAAATGTTGCTCTAGAGTACAATAATGCTTCAATAGTCCCAATGTTACATAGATTCTGACTAAGGATTTATTGTTGACTGAGCTGTTTTCTCTTGATCTTTAACCAAAGGTTTTACCGATGTCTTCTCCATATACATCATCAATAGATAAACAGAATAAAACATTTATATAGATCCCACCCATGAATTTGGGAAAATCTAAAAAATTAAGTTAAATAAAATAATAATGCTAGTTATCCAAAATGAACTTTTTTTTAAAATTTTGTTTTTATTGTTTTTCTGTTACAATTATCCCACTTTTTCCCTCATTGCTACCCCCCACCCAGCCCACCCCTTCTCCCATGGTCCATCCCAACCCCATTGTCCATGGGTTATTTATATTAGCTCATTTGCTAAACCCTTCCCCTACTTAGCCCCTTCCCTCCCTCCTCCCTTCCCCCTGATAACTGTTACTCTGTTTCTTGATCAATTTTGTTAATTTATTTGTGTTGTTCATTAGTCTCCTGTATTGAGTGATAGCATATGGTATTTTTCTTTCATTGCCTGGCTTATTTTGCTAAGCATAATTCTCTCTAGTTCCATCCATGTTGTCGCAAATGGCAGGAGTTCCTTCTTTCTTTCTGCTACATAGTATTCCATTGTGTAAATGTACCACAGTTTTTTGATCCACTCATCTACAGATGGGCACTTAGGTTGTTCCCAGCACTTAGCTATTGTAAACAGGGCTGCTATGAACATAGGGGTGGATAAGTTCTTTTGAATTGGGGTTTCAGGGTTCTTCGGGTATAATCCTAGTAGTGGAATTGCTGGTTCAAAAGGCAGTTCCACTTTTAGTTTTTTAAGAAAATTCCATACTGTTTTCTATAGTGGCTGCACTAGTCTGCATTCCCACCAACAGTGCACTAGGGTTTCTGTTTCTCCACATCCTCGCCAGCATTTGTTGTTTTTTGATTTATTGATGATGGCCATTCTGACTGGTGTAAAGTGGTATCTCACTGTGGTTTTTATTTGCATCTCTCTGATGGCTAATGATGTTGAGCATTTTTTCATATGCCTCTGGTCCCTCTGTATATCCTCCCTGGAGAAGTGTTTGTTCAGATCCTTTGCCCATTTTTTAAATTGGGCTGCCTTCTTGGTGTTGTGATGTGTAAGTTCTTTATATGTTTTGGAGATCAATACCTTGTCTGAGGTATCGTTGGCAAATACGTTTTCCCATATAGTTGGTTCCCTTTTCATCTTGCTGATGTTTTCTTTTGTTAAGCAGAAACTCTTTAGTTTGATGTAGTCCCATTTGCTTATTTTTTTTCCTTTATTTCCCTTGCCTTAGGAGATGTATCAGTGAAAATACTGTTACAAGGGATATCTGAAAATTTCCTGCCTATATTTTCCTCTAGGATTTTTATGGTGTCACATCTTACATTTAAGTCTTTAATCCATCTTGAGTTTATTCTGGTGTGTGGCATAAATTGGTGGTCTAGTTTCATTTTTTTTTTTTTTTGCATGTCCCTGTCCAGTTCTCCCAGCACCATTTGTTGAAGAGACTCTTCTCATTCCATTTTATGTTGCTTCCCCCTTTGTCAAATATTAGTTGGCCATAGAGGCCTGGGTTTATTTCTGGGCTCTCTATCCATTCCATTGATCTGTATGTCTGTTCTTATGCCAGTACCAGGCTGTTTTGATTACAGTGGCCTTGTAGTATAGTTTGATATCAGGTATTGTGAGTTCACCTATTGCGTTCTTCTGTCTCAAGATTGCTGTGGGTATTCTGTCTCTTTTTTGGTTCCATATGAATTTTTGAAGTACTTGTTCTAGGTCTGTGAGATACGTTGTTGGTATTTTAATAGGAATTGAATTGAATCTATAAATTGCTTTGGGTAGTATGGACATTTTAATGATGTTGATTCTTCCCATCCATGAACATGGTATATGCTTCCATTTATTTGTATCTTCCTTAATTTCTTTCTTCAGGATTATGTAGTTTTCTGAGTACAGGTCTTTTACCTCCTTGATTAAACTTATTCCTAGGTACTTTATTTTTCTTGTTGCTATAGTAAATGGGAATTTTTTTCTAGTTTCTATCTGGTATTTTATTGGTGGTGTACAGAAATGCCTTTGATTACTGGATATTGACTTTGTACCCTGCTATTTTGCCAAATTCACTTATTAGGTCAAGTAGTCTTTTGGTGGAGTGTATAGGGTTTTCTATGTATACTTCATGTTGTCTGCAAAAAGTGACAGTTTTACTTCCTCTTTTCCAATTTGGATGCCTTTTATTTCTTTTTCTTGTCTGATTACTGTGTCTAGAACTTCCAATACTATGTTGAACAGGAGTGGAGAGAGTGGACATCCTTTTCTTGTTCCTGATCTCAGGGAGAATGCTTTCAGTTTTTGTCCATTGAGCATGATGTTGGCTTCAGTTTTCTTGTATATGGCCTTAATTATGTTAAGGTGTTGCTCCCTCTATTCCCAGTTTGCTGAGAATTTTCATCATAAATGGGTGTTGTACTTTATCAAGTGCCTTTTCAGCATCTATTGATATGGTCATGTGGTTTTTGTCTTTCATTTTGTTTATGTGGTGTATTACATTTATTGATTTGCGAGTATTAAACCATCCTTGCATCCCTGGGATGAATCCCACTTGATCATAATGGATGATCTTTTTAATGTGTTGCTGGATCTGGTTTACCAATATTCTATTGAGGGTTTTAGCATCTATGTTCATCAGTGATATTGGCCTGTAGTTTTCTTTCTTTGTTGTGTCTTGACCTGGTTTTAGAATTAGGATAATACTGGCTTCATAGAAAGAGTTTGGGATTTTTTTCACTTCTTGGATTTTTTGGAATAGTTTGAGAAGAGTAGTGTTAGTTCTTCCCTAACTGTTTTATAAAATTCGACCGTGAAGCCTTCCGGTCCAGGGCTTTTGTGTGCCGGGAGTTTTTTGATTACTGTTTCAATTTCACTCTTTGTTATTGGTCTGTTCAAGCTTTCTGCTTCTTCTTGATTCAGTTTTGGAAGATTATATGTTTCAAGAAATTTGTCCATTTCTCTTAGGTTTTCAAGTTTCTTGCCATATAGTTGTTTGTAGTAATTTCTTACAATCCTTGTATTTCTGTGATATCGGTTGTGATATCTCCTTTTTCATTTCTGATTTTGTTTATTTTGGTTCTCTCTCTTTTTTTCTTGATGAACCTAGATAAAGGCTTGTCAATTTTATTTATCTTTTCAAAGAACTAACCCCTACTTTTGTTGATCTTTTGAATTGTTTGTTTAGTCTCTATGTCATTTAATTCTGCTCTATTTTGATGATTTCCTTCCTTCTACTCATTCTGGGCTTTGTTTGTTGTTGTTCTAGTTCTTGTAGCTGTAGGGTTATATTTTTTATTTTGGATTCTTCTATCCTTTTTAGGTAGGCCTGTATTGCTATGAACTTTCCGCTCAGGACTGCTTTCGTTGTATCCCATAGGCTTTGGGCTATTGTGTGTTCATTATCATTTGTTTCCAGAAACTTCTTGATTTCTTCCTTGATGTCATTGTTAACCCATTCATTATTTAATAGCATGTTATTCATTCTCCATGAGTTTCAATGTTTTTGAGATTTTTCCTTGAGGTTGATTTCTAATTTCAGGGCATTGTGATCTGAGTGGATGCTTTATATGATTTCAGTTTTATTGAGTTTGTTGAGGCTTGTTTTGTGTCCTAACATATGGTCTATCTTTGAAAATGTCCCATGTGCATTTGAAAAGAATGTATATTTTGCTTCCCTAGGGTGAAAAGTTCTAAATATATCAATTAAATCCACTTTGTCTTGGGTGTTGTTCAGTGCCTCAATATCCTTTGTTTCTTTGCTTCAAATAGCTGTCCATTGTTGACAATGGGGTATTAAAGTCCCCTACTATGAGTGTGTTGGTGTTGATATATTTTTTGTAGTCTTCCAATATTTTCCTTATATATTTTGGTGCACCTATGTTGGGTGCATATATGTTTTCGAGGGTTATATCTTCTTGATGGATCATTCCCTAAGTATTATAAAATGTCCAATCTTGTCTCTTTGTATGGCCTTTGCTGTAAAATCAGTTTTATCTGATATAAGTATTGCTACCCCAGCTTTTTTTTTTCATGCCCATTTGCTTGGAATACTTTCTTTCATCCCTTTACTTTCAGTCTGTGTAGATCTTTTGTTTTGAGGTATGTCTCTTGTAGACAGCATATATGTGGGTTATGTTTTCGTATCCAATCTGCTACCCTATGTCTTTTGATTGGAGCATTTAATCCATTTACATATAAGGTTATTATTGACACGTATTTATTCATTTCCCTTTGTTCCTGTGTTCCTCTCTCTTTCTTTTTCTTCTCTTTCTTACAGCATTCCCTTTAGCATCTCTTGCAAAGCTGGTTTGGTGGAGATGTATTCTTTTAGTCTTCCTTTGTCTGGGAAACTCCTTATTTCACCTTCCATTTTGAAGGAGAGCCTTGCTGGGTAAAGTATTCTTGATTGTAGGCCTTTGTTTTTCATTGCTTGGAAGTTCCTGAGTATGGCGGCAGTGGTGTGCGCCTGCGTGCGACATGGGGCGCCCTATCCTCGCACCCGATGGGTCTCATGCAGGGTGGCATCTGAGCGCGGTGGCTGGCTCATTCATTTGGCGCCTGTTGGAGCTGGCCGGGGTGCTTGTGCGTGCACACAGTGGCTGCACGCTAGCCTCACGCCTGCTGAGCCATGCCCCATGAGTTGTTTTTTTGCCCCTTTGGGCGGGGCCCCGGACACCTGTGCATGGTGGAGGTGAGTGTCTGTGAGCTGCAGCAGTCTGCTTGGGCGTGTGTGAGTAGCGCTTGGGCAAGTGGCTGGTGCGTTGGTTTGGCACCTATTGGGGCAGGCCAGGGGCGCCTGTGCACAGTCGCCTGCATGCCCAGCAGGTTGATTTTGCACCCGTTGGGGCGGGGCCATAGGCTCCTGAGCACGGCGAAGGTGGGCATCTGTGCCTGACCGCTGGCGCTTTGATTTTATGCCTGTTGGGGCGGGCCCGAGGGGCACCTGGACACAGCGGCCAGCGACTTGGTTGCGCACCTGGGCCAGCGGATAGGGGCACCTCCCTCTGCGTGCTTGCTCGACCCAGGGGGAGGGTTGGGGAGTGGGCGAGTGCACTTCTGCACCTGCGCTCCTCAAGAATCTTGTCCCACCCCTAACCTCTCCTCCCCTCTCTGCAGAATACAAGAGAAAAATAAAAAGGAAAAACACGTTCTTACATACACAGTAGTACGCTGTTTCTTGCCTCTCAGCGCCAGATGCCACCTGGCCCACTCCTGGCTCTGCCAGCAGGCAGAGCCCTGCTCTCCTCCTGATTCCTGTCTGGGGAAACCTGTGGTCACTACAAAGTCTTCGTGTACCTCCAGCCGCAGCTTGTGAAGTCAGCCCAATCAGAAATCCCATCTCGTCTTTTTCTCCTCTATCCTCACCAAACAGGTCGCTCCCAGATGGTCTTCTCTGATCCAGCAATGCAAAGGCTCAACTCCTGCCAGTGTCCAGATGTTAACTTAGATGTTCTGTCTGCAATTAGTCCAAACTACAGACGGGTCTCAGGAACTAGAAAAGCGCAGCCTCCCCTCACTCCTCCACCATCTTCCCTAACTTCCAAAGTGAACTTCTTTATTGTTAAGGAAATCCAAGGTGATTAACAATAATATCATACCAATTTTTCTGGAAAAACAGATAACAGAGACCTTTAATTGCAGCAGTGAGCACTTTCAATTATGACCAAGGCCCCTACACATTCCATCCTTAACAATTTTTACTTTTATGTCCTCATTTGTAATATTAGAGGATTAAGTAAGAAACTAAGCATCTTTCCTTTTCTGAATTGTATGCAACTATGGGATTTTTATAAATCTCTAAATTTTTGCTTCCTTATTTGTCAATTAAAAAATGAAACATTAGCATACTCAAAAGAAGTAAAGGCATTTAAAAATAACCACACTTGGGTTTAACCTGATCTTAATCACCCCATTCCTCACCCAAAGTTAGCCCATTTTCTTTCTTTTCATAAAGGCCATTTAATTACATATACTCCTTTTGCAGTAAGGTTTTTTAAAATGCAAGTGTATATTAATCCACTTCTTAAGCACATTTTGGAATTTCTTATTATGGTATTTCAAATCTCTTAATTTGCATAGGGAGTAATCTGCATTTCATTTTGCTATTAGCAATATAGAATGTACATACTCTCTATTCTGAACTTGAATAAAATTTCCCTTAGCCAAATTGAATCTTCAAATTATGTGTAGTCTTTTTTATCTGCCCTTTAGAGATAAACCATAGCTAGAAAGAGTGATTTACCTAAAGTCACAATTTGTTAGTAATCATTCTAGATTAGGATTCAGGTATCTTGACTCACTATTTAATATACTTTTAATTACCCAATGTGTGTACTCAATTTTAGTTTGCCAGCTTTAAGCATATAGTAGGAATACATACACATGAAATTTATGGCAAAAATAAAACCAGTAAATTTCAAACATCTGTTCTCAAGCTAGTGTGGGAAAGAAATTACTGCTTAGAATTGTAGTGTTATTACTTAATGCATACTTCTCTTTGCCACTTAGTGAAAATATTCCTACCCTTTTATTGCTAGTTCCTGGACTTAATATATTAGTTCCTTAGCTATGAACTGGCTTTTGTGACTTGACTGAAATACAGAATATAGAATCTGATTCAGAGTGCACCAAATGCTCTGGGTGGCCAGTCTAGATTCTTATCTTGGGTTGATGCATCTGCTCCTAGGCTGTGGCAACTTTGTATCCCCCACAGACGTGAGCACAGCAGATGGAAAACGTCCAAATGGGAGATGCCTGGGAAGCTATGCCCTCTTCCTCCTTGATGACCTTTAGCTCATCATCTAACCACTTACCCACCTTGTCTCTGGGTAAGACAGCATTTGTCTTGCATCTCCAGATTCCCCCTTAGGTTCACACTTAGCTAGATTTTCCTTCCAATCATAACTTATTTACCTTTTCTTCAACATTAGCATGCTTTATTCACTTTCTTCTTTCAGAGAAACGCTCAGTAGATCGTCTGTTCAGAAATTCCTGTCTCAGACTCTAGTTTCTGAGGATAGCATGTGATATCAATCCATTGCTGGAGGAACACACTGTAAAGGCTTTGATGCATTCAGAATAACTAGAAAACCTAAATTGATCAGACTGAATCCATTCACCCACATTGGCCTGGCAGAAGAAGATGCATGTCCATTTTTAGAGGTAAATTTTATATGCTATATTTTTCATTTTCTTTTTAACGTGACATTTGGCATTCAATATGAAGATGAAAGAAACCCAAAAAAGCAAGAAATCTTTAAAAACATTTGAAAAACGAGACTCAGGGAGAACATAGACATTATAGAGCTACCAGACAAGAATTGTAAAATAACTATTACCAGTGTGTTAAAAGGTTTACAGAAAAAATTGGGCAGTGTCTATGAGCAGATGAAGCATATTTGAGAAAGATGGAAATTATTAGTCACATGAAGTTCTAGGAAAAAATAATATCAGAGATAAAGAATAAATCATCAGCATACACAGCAGAGGAAAAGTAAACTTGAAGATAGGTAAATGAAGTTACCTACACAGAAACACAAAGAGGAAAAAAGAGTAGAAGAAACACTGAAAGACCTGAACATCCAAGAGTTATGGGACAATATCAAACAGTATAGCATTTGTGCAATTTGAGTTCTAGAATGACAAAAAGAAAGAAAGAGGGAGGAAGGAAGGAAGGATGGAAGGGAGGAAGGAAGGAAGGAAGTGTGGAAGGGAGGGAGGGAGGGAGGAAGAGGGGACGGGGGGGTGGGAGAGGAGGGTAGGACACAGAAGATCTAAGAGAAAAGAACTCCAGGCAAAACTTAAAACAAACTAACAAACAATGGCAAACTTTTTACTGAGCCTTCGCTTTGAGATATTCTATTCTTAGCATTTTTGTCAGTCCTCCTAGAAACCTAACTGCATTGTGTCTGTGGTGGTCCTAAGTGGGAGTTTTCTCCATCCCACCCCAAATGACAGCAGATCTCCTAGGTCTAAGAGGTTTTTCCTACCACTTGCTTAGGGTCAGCTGGGTTCCCTTTTACCTCCTTTCTAGTAGCAATAGCTATTTGCTTGGACCCTGAGAATCATAGTGTTTCCTATTCTTCTCACTGAAGTTAAAAGCTTTCTTTCATATGAAAAAAAGGGGGGGGTTCTCCAAAAAAGACGTGGGTAGTACTTTTTTTCTGGTCTCTAGCAATCAAAAACCTTTCACATACTGTGCCACCAAAGGACTCTTTCCAGTCTCCTCTTTTCCTCCCAGTGTCTCCTATGAGCCCTAGTGGGGAGCCTGTGGTAAAGAATTACAAGTGACAGAACTGCCCTTGTGTCTCGGGTTCACAGATTCTTTCTCAACTAATGTGTTAGTTCCATTTCAGCCTTTAATAATTTATTGACATTTTAATTGAATTCTTATCTGCCTATATAACAGAATCTCTTTCTTACTCTGCCAAACATGAAACAGTTTTTTGGTCTCATCTCCTCTTGAAAAGGCTTGTCACTGTTTAGCCCTTTGAGTGCCATGCGTAATTCGAAACTTGGATCAACATGAGAAAAAATTATATCCAGGTATAACCTGAGGTACAAAAAAAGAAAACAAAACATAAAATACAAATTATTCCATTGTTATTTAAATTTATAGCCATCGAAAAAAGAGTCACTGGGAGCGACGCTGGCACCTTTGGGAAAATTTGTGAGTTGCTCACAGTGACGTTGGCACTCAAAGGGTTAGAATTCAGCCTCATTGACATGAATTTTTGGCTCTCTGATGTACTTAAGAAAATTTATGATTTTTGGGTAGTTTCCCAGTTTTAACTGTTGCAGAGTACATGTGATGTTTTCTTACTGCCTTCTACATCTTAAATGAAAGCAAAATTCACAACATGCATTTTGAATAACAAAATATGCTTTTTTTCCTAGGATACTGCATGCTCAAATGCTTGATCTTATTCCATGTCACTTTGGGAAGAGAGTTTCTCTTACACATTCCTACTTAGGTCCCCTCTTCTCTGTATGGTCTATAGAAAAATGATTCAAGACCATGTATATTAAGTCTATCATGTGTTTATTAATACTTTTCTCCCACTGGAATACAAGAAATTTAAATTTTATGACTGTGTGTTTTCATGTGTGTATTAGAACAGGACAAATATTTGTTGAAATATGGAGCATACTTTTGGGGTGGAATTGGTAAATTGGCCTATTGTCATGAGAACACTTAGCAGCAGTGTGTAAAAGTGGAAGGAAAACTATAAAGATATTATGAATATTTAAATTTTAAAAATCTTACCCTGTGGTCTAGGAAATTCATTCAATTTTTTGTATCACAACATTTATATATACATATTTTCAGGGTTTTTATAATAATCATGTAAGTTAATATTTTAGTCTTAATTATTTTCTTCCTTATAGTAGGAGCACTGCTAATAAAATAATAGGTGATATTTGCCAGACCTGGTTGAAAAATCGGTAAGAAATTTATTTTAAAAAATGAGTGAAATATTGTTTTTAAAATTAATTTTATGTGTGTGAATGATTTTATAAATTATGAAATATTTTAAAGCTATTTATTGGAATAAAATTCACTATGTCTGCAGAAAAAGTCATTACTGACCTCATTTGCAGTTAGGTTCAAATAAGAAATGTAAAGTAAAATAAAAAGTTAGTTATACTATGCAACTGTGTTTGTAATCTGCAAAATAATTCAATTTTCTGCTCAGCTTGTCTTCCATTCTGCATAATAGGATTCTAATATATACTTTCTATGAAGTATCCAATGGCAGAAAAATAAAGCTATCAGTTAACCTATCACTGAAATATTATAAAAAACATCAAATAAAGAATGTCAGATAAATAACACAGTTTAAACTAACATGCCACAACTCTATTTAATTTATTAATCCTCTATTAAATTCTTTAATGAAGTGAGAGGTTTTATGTTGTGGGAGGCAGGAAAAACATTCTCTTCCCTGGGAAATAAAACTGAAATTTAAAAGATATGAGAAACACTGAAAGGCTAGATTTCTACAAACTTCACGGTGACTAGAGATCATTAAGAATTTGGGAAACTTCAGGAAAAAGGGTAGGTAAAGCCCATCTGCCTCAGAGAAAACCAGGAATATCCTCAGCTTCCAGCCACAGGTTTCTGCCTTAAACAACCCAACCCCCAATGCTTCGATGCAAGGATAACTTAAAACTCTCTGTCTCTCAGAAAGAAGGAAAACAAACCTTCATGGGTCCAGGATTTCTTCTCATGCAGAGTAGAGGTCCATTTGTGGAGGTACAAGAAACTCTTTTCCACCCAAAATCCACTACAAGTATAAGGACGAGTTTGGTTGTAATCGAGGAGAATGGCAGGAATTCAAAGAATGTCCCAAACCCAAGGTCTGGGTTCACAAGACCTATCTAACTAACACCAAGGCTCTACCAGAAAAACTGAGCACCCACCTGATTCCATCGCTAGCAAGTACCAAGCAGGAGGCTACAGCTTGGGCAGGGGCAAGAGCATGGAAGAAACCCTTCTGGGCGTGACCACGGAAAGCTAAGAATGGAGTTTTCACAGATAAGAAACTTTCACCTCCCCAGCCACCACACTAAGTCAAGAGCAGTGCACATGGATCAATGGAATAGTACAGCAATCCAAGAAATGCATCCGCATAAATATGCAAACTGATTTGTGATGGAGATACACAGAGGCCATTTTCTTTCTAATTTATCAGAGAAAATATAGTCTTTTAAAGAAATGGTACAGAAAAATATTGGATGTTCCTATGAAAAATGAGAATTTTGACACATGCTTCACATATACAAAGTTTAGCATAAAATAGATTATAGGCATTAATATAAAGGGTAAAACTCTGACATTGGCTTTGATAATTATTTTTAGGTAAAACACCAAAAAGCACAATTTATAAAGAAAAAGAAAATAAGTTGGACTTTATAAATTGTAAACAAAATTTTTCCTGCAAAATGTATTAGCTACAAACTGGGAGAAAAAAATTAAATACAACTATAAGAAAATAAATAATAAAAATAGACACATTACCTATACAGAGATTATACCAAAGGAGATATATACATTATATATGATATTTAACATCATTAGTTTTCAAACAAATACAGATTAATTCACTATACAACTATTAGAATGCCTAATTAAAAAAAATAGGAAAATATAATATTCTGGCAAAAAACAAACAAAAAAACCTTGATAGGATGGCAAGTAGCACAGTCAGTTTGAAAAACAGTGAAGAGTGAAGTCATTCTTATGAATTTAAACATACATTTACTGTAACATTGTAGCAGTTTCATTCCTAGGTATTTAGTGAGTGAATGAGAAACTTAGGTTACATAAAATTTTTATATGGATTTATTATACCCCTATTCATAGACACCTAAATCTGGAAACATGTGAGCATCCCTCAACATGTGAATAAAGATACAAACTGTGGTACATCAGTACAGTGAACTACTACCTAACAATTAAAAAAAAAAAAAAAAAAAAGCCAAACTGCCCCAGCAACAGAAAAATGAAATATTAATTCCCTCAACTGCAAAAATTAATTTGAAGGCATTTTGCTTAGTGAATGAAGTCAGACTCAATACCTGCCATTAATTTGCTTTCTGGGAAAAGTGAAATAATAGGGATTAAAACCAGATCAGTGGCTGGGTGAAAAAGGTGAAGAAATTCAGCAAAAACAAAAACAAAAAAATACCTAATAGACCCAGACAACAGTATGGCAATTAAAAGAGAAAGGGCATTGGGGGAAGGTGACAGGGGGATAAATGGTGACAGAAGGTGACTTGACCTGGGGTGGCGAACACACACTACAGTATACAGATGATGTGTTATAGAATTGTGCACCTGAAACCTATGTAATTTTATTAACCAGTGTAACCCCAGGGTAGCCAGGAATTGGGAGAGATGGGAAATAATGACTATAAAGGAATCACAAAGGGTTTTCTTCAAGGTGACAAGCTATATGGTGTTGTGTTGGTGAATACCTTACTGTATGCAGTTGACAAAATTCATAGAGTTCAACAACACAAAGAGCAAACTTTACTCTGTCCTGTGTGAAAATTTTTTAAAAAAATTAAGCAAGATGTCAGATGATCACAGGAAGAAATACAGACTGTAACAAATAAATCTAACTATATTGTAAATGTATGACATAACCTTCTCAAAGGAGCAGCCAAAGTAGCTGATATAAGTAACTTTGGAAAACAGTG
Organism: Furipterus horrens; assembly: GCF_987537825.1. Classification (NCBI taxonomy): domain Eukaryota; kingdom Metazoa; phylum Chordata; class Mammalia; order Chiroptera; family Furipteridae; genus Furipterus; species Furipterus horrens. Next base: position 156,113,740 of record NW_028327175.1, read on the forward strand.
CATTGACTTGCTACTGTGAGGTTAAATCAAAAGGGACTATTTATTAATACTGTACTTATGTTGGTAGATTTTTTTTTTCTAACAGTAAGAAATTTTCTCAATTCCAAAAACACTTTACATGTATACCGGGACTGAATACATAAATTAATAAATCATAATTTATTAGCCAGGTTTCTCATTGCCATAGGTAGAAGTTATAAATAAGCACGTGGGTGGGTGGTGGGGAGAGTGTGGCTAGAATGAACCCTGTTGTGCTGGATTAGAATTAGAGATATAAGTATGAACTCTTGTTTATTTTTATTTTAGATAGACATAGATAAATGGGTAGCAACCTACATATACATGCACATCTCTATACATATGTGTACTTCTTAGTTTTAAGTGTGCTCTGAAGTTCTAAAATCAGTGACACCCCAGTAGAAACAAAAGAGAGATAGGAGAAAAAAATCATATCAAGGTGGTAAAATTAAACCCAACAATAGGAATAAATGTATTGAAATAAAATAGGCTCTGTAGCCATATTAAAAGGTAGAGATTGCAAGATTAGGTAAGAGCAAGTCTCAACTATATTATTTATATAAGAAATTCACATACTTAACAATAGTTAAGATCTGTACATGTTGCAGATGCTCTGTGGGGTTGGAAAACTTTTCCCTTCTTCCCTTCTAAGTTCTTTGACTGTTCTAATAATTAAATTGACATAAAACAGATTAACGGAAGAACAACAAATTTAATTTCATATGTACAGGAGACCATAAGCGCACGAAACTCCCAGGTAATCAAGTATTGCCATTCTTAGCTAGAGAGAAAGGGGTAGGATTCTGGGGCCTTAAAGGGGAAGAAGAGAGTTAATTTACAGGAAAGTGAGGAGAGCAAACATATGGTAAACATGTTTGCCATGCATGCCAAGCAGAGAAAACTTTCTGATATAAAAAGTTATCTCTGGTAATAGCTTTCTTCCTGCTACAGGCCTCCTATCTAAATTATTTTTAGTAGTTAAAGGGGAGGTAAAAATTTCTTTCTGAGTCTGCTGGGTTCTGATTTTATTCAGCTTAAAATATCTACATGACCTAGAGGCACATTTGGAACAGCCTGCTCTGAACCCCTCAGCTTAATATAAGATTATATTTTAATTAAATTATTCATGGGTTTATGTAGTAGATTATCTTGAAACAAGGAAATATTGTTGAAATAATTTAACAGTAGTTGAAAGAAAAATGTATGAAATTGAATATACTAGCAATCAATGCATGGAATTCAATATCTAAGAATCAACATATTCCAATTCCCAGAAAATATATTTTATACACTTTACTAATAATTAACTATTTCAATTTCTCATCTAAGAGTAGTAGTAATAGCTTCAATTTCATGAGTACCTGCAATGCTATATTTCTAATATTTCTTACTCAAATTATATCTTTTGTCACTTCAACTGTAAAAGCTAGGTATTGTAGCACCTATCCAAATATTTAAGAAAGAAAAGAAAGGCTTGAGGATGAACTCTTGCCCAGGCTTTCATAACTAATAAGTCTTGGAGACAGAATAAATTCTGATTCATATCTTACTTTAGTTTTTGCTCACAAAATAGTTGTGTAGAATGATATCTCTCAAAGTTTCTGTTTTGCTGTAATTTTTAGTATTTAAAAAAAACTATTATTTAACTGATAATTTTTAAAATTCTTCTTAAATAGATCATGACGAGCATAGAATTGGCAATGCAGAAAAAAAAAGAAAAAGAAAAGGGAAAAACTCACTCATAACCCTCCCTCTCAAAATGAACTTTTGTTACTATTTTGGAAACTTTAATTCTAGTTTAATTTCTATGCATATGGCTGTTATATAGCTGAGATATATTGCATGTAAAATTATATGTTTTCTTTTTAATTTCTTGCATAAATAATTCTCTACATTATAACAAAGCTTGACAAACTTAGTTTGTGGTTCCAAAATAGTCTATTGCATTGACAAAGTATACTTTATCAACACCTTGTAATTAGATATGTGTATTTTTAAAAATAAATATCACAGTGAGAAACAATATAAAGAACTTTGTACATATAGATGTTATACCCTTGTCAGTTTTTCTCTTTAGTGTATGTTTCTATAAGTGTATTTAATATTCTCAAAGTAATTGAAGGCTTTTGATATATTTCAAAATTGCTTTACTAAAGAGTTGCAACTGCACCAATATCTACTTTAACCAGTGTGTTATGGTAGAACTGCATTGCATTTTAGAGCTTACTTATGTACTTTGGCAATTAAATGATTCAAAAAAGAAAGAATTATTTTGGGAAAATTTATTGATATACAGTATATCAATAAATTCATATCAAAAATTAATTATTGCCACCAATAAAATATTCTGAGTACTAATTTCCTTATAAATTGCAAAATTTAGTTCTTTTTACAATGTGGAAGAAACTTTAAATGATCAGAATTATGAGTGTAAAATTTATGAAAGAGACATAAACAGTGATCATATAGCTCTTCATATATTTAATTGGCAAGGGTAATCTAAAATTAATATCTGTGTACAGAATGAAAACATTGTATTTTATGTTTTTATATTTCAACATAAGTACATAGTTCACATTTGTATTATATTCAGCAAGGGGCATTTTAAAACTAGCCTAAGTCTTAAATATATAAAAAATAAATATAAAGAATAATTTAAATGCTTGAAAATTAATATAATTTAGAAGAAATATGCTAAGTGTATTTTGGCACAGTGTAGAAAGAAGTTGATTGTTATCCATGCCCTTTAATTATCAAATTTTAAATAAGTGGTATCACATGATATTGTTTTGAACAGATTGCCAATTATGGAACAAAAAAACATTTATTTAGAAATTAATATTTAAGGCAATCATTTTATTTATCTGACACTTTTTAAAAGGTTTATTATAGAATTTTATAATTAAGTTTTAGCTATTGTCTTAATCACTTAGGGCTGCTATAACAAATTACCATAGAGTGGATAACTTAGAAGGCAAACATTTCTTTCTTATATTAACGGAGCTGCTAAATGCAGGATCAAGGTGCTATAGATCCAGTGTCTACTGAGGATCCACCTCCTAGTTTTCAAATATTCATCTTCTCATATGGCAGAGAGCAGTCTGAACAATCTCTTCTGTCCTTCTGTCCCCTTCTTCTTCCTCCCCCTCTCTGACTCTCCTTTTCCTCCTCCTCCTTCTTCTTTTTCTTTGAAATATTTTAATTATATTTTCAGTTTTATTGAGATCTATTTGACAAAGAAAATGATATGTATTTAAGGTATTTAATATACATATACATTGTAAAATAATCACAATAATCAAAATAACATATCTATTATCTCACATAGTTTTCATTTTCTTTCTTTTTTTTTTCTGGTGAGAACACTTAAGATTTACCATTTAACAAATTTTAAGTCTACAATACAGTATTGTTAACTGTAGTCACGTGCCAATATATCAGAACTCCAGCACTTGATTCATCTTGCATACCCTTTGACCATCTTCCATTATATACCTATACCTATATCTCTGTCTATTATCTATATGTATATATATCACATTTTCTTAGGTTGTTTCCATGTTATTGCCTGTTGAGAATAATGTTGCAATGAACATGGGATTGCAGGTATCTCTTCAAGATACTGATTTTACTTCCTTTGGATATATACTCAGAAGTGAAATTATTGAATCATATGGTAGTTTATTTTAAATTTTAGAAGCATTTCTATACTGCTTTCCTTATTGTCTGCACTAATTTACATTCCCACCAACAGTGTATAAGGATTCCTTTTTTTTTTTTTAAATCATAGCCATTTTAACAAGTGAAAGGTTACATCTCATTGTAGTTTTGATATTCATTTTCCTTGTGATTAGTGATGTTGAGCACCTTTATATGTACCTGTTGGCCATTTGCATGACCTCTTTTGAGAAATATCTGTTCAGGTTTTTTGCCCATTTTAATTATTATTATTATTATTTTTGTTGTTGAGCTATATGTTTTTCTTATATATTTTAGACATTAACTCTTAATTAGAAAAAAAATGTTTAAATATATTTTCTCCCACATTTTAGGTTGCCATTTTACTCTGTTGGTGGTTATGCGGAAGCTTTTTTGTCTATATTTGTTTTGTTGCCTGTCTTTTTCAAGTCACAGCCGAAGAATCACTGCTCAGAAAAATGTCAAACTTTCCCCTATATTTTCCTCTAGTAGTTTCAGGTTTGATATTTAAGTCTTTATTTAATCCATTTTAAATGTTAATATATGTATATATTGTGAAATAAAGTTCCAATTCTATTATTCTGCATGTAGATTTACAGTTTTCCAAAAACCGTTTATTGAAGAAACTGGCCTTGTCAGTATGTAATCTTAACACCCTGTTGAAGATCAGCTGTTCATAGATGTGTGGGTTTATTTCTTGTCTGTTTTGTTTCAGTGGTCTCTGTCTGTTTTTATGCCAATATTATACTATTTTGATTATGTAGCTTTAATATATTTTGAAAACGGGAAGTATAATGCTTCCTGCTTTGTTCTTTTTGCTCAAGATTGTTTCGTTATTTAAAGTCTTTTGTGGTCTCAAATAAATTGTGGGATATCTTTTCTATTTCTACAAAAAAATGCCATTGAAATTGTGATTAGATTGCATTGAGTCTATATATCACTTTGGGTGGTATATACATATTAAAAATATTAATTCTTCTGATCCATGAACAAAAGAGGTATTTTCATTTATCTGTGCCTTCTTTAATTCACCTAATTTATGTTTTTATTATTTTAATTGGAAAAGTTTTTCACTTGTTGGTTAAGTTCATTCATAAGTATTTAAAGAGGTCTTTATTTTATTTTATTTGCCTGCTATTCTGAATAGAATTGTGTTCTTATCTTTTCAGATAGTTTGTTTTCGGTGTATAGAAACATGACTAGATTTTGTATGGTTGCTTTGTATTCTACAACTTTACTAAATTTATTTGTACTGAAAAGCTTTTTTGGATGAGTCTTTAGGGTTTTCTACATATATAATAATCATGCTATCTTTAACAGACATATTTTTGCTTTTCTTATTTATTTATTTATATTTGTATAATTGCTTAAGCTAGGACTTCAAGTATTATGATAGATATAAATGGTAAAAATAGATATCTTTACCTTTTTACCTTCTACTGGACCTCAAAGGGAAACTTTCAATTTTTCCCATTAATCATGCTAGCTGTGGGCTTCTCATATATGTCCTTATTTTGTACTTTTTGTAACTATTTTGCTGAGAGTTTTATTATGACTGAACGTTGAACCTTGTCAATCACTTTTTCTTTGTATATTGAGATAATCATGTTTTTTTTCTTTCATTCTGTTAACTGGCGTATCATATTGATCTGTGTTTATTGAACCATTCTTGCATCCTGGAGCTAAATCCTATTTGATTGTGGTATATGATCCTTTGAATGTCCTGTTGAATTTGGTTTACTCATATTTTGTTGAGAATTTTTTCATTTATATTAATCAGGAATATTAATCTATAGTTTTCTTTTCTCATAGTGTCTTTGTCTGGATTTCGTGTGAGGGTGGTGCTAGCCTAATAAAATGACTTTAGAGTGTTTCCTTTTTTTTTATTGGAGAAAGTTAAGAAAGATTGGTGTTAATTTTCTTATGGCCAAGTAATATTCCATTATGTAGATCTCCCATACTTGTTTTGTACACTCATTTACTGATGGACATTTAGGCTGCTTCCATATCTTGGTGATTGTTAAATAATGCTTCAATGAACATTATGTTCTTTTGAATTAATGTTTTGGATTCCTTCAGGTGTATTCCCAGAAGTGGGATTACTGGGTCCAAAGGCAGATCCATTTTTAATTTTTGAGGTACTTCCATACTGCTTTCCACAGTGGCTGTACTAATCTCCATCCCCACAAAAAGTGCAAAAATGTTCCCCTTTCTCCACATCCTCACCAGCACTTGTTTTTTATTGATTTATTGATCATGGTTATTCTGACAGGTGTGAGATGATATCTCATTGTGGTTTTAATTTGCATTTTCTGAAGATTATTGACTTTGGACATTTTTCATATGTTTATATGCCATCTGTATGTCCTCTTTGGAGAAGTGTCTATTCAGGTTCTTTGCCCATTTTTTAATTGGACTGTTTTTTTTTCCTTTGGTGTTGAATTTGTAGATCTTTATAAATTTTGGATATTAACCTCTTATCAGATGTATCAGCAAATATGTTCTTCGATTCTGTGGCTTGTCTTTTTATTTTGTTGATGTTTCCCTTTGCTGTGCAAAACCTTTTTTAGTTTGGTGTAGTGCCATTTGTTTCATTTGTTTATTTTTTCTTTTGTTTCCCTTGCCTGGAGATATATATGAGATAAAATATTGTTAAAAGCAATGTTCATATTTTCTTTCGCTCTCTTTTTTTAATGTAGGCATTTGTTGCTATAAACATCTCTCCTAGAACTGCTTTTGTCCCATATTATAAATTTTGGTGTGATGTGTTTTCGTCTGTCTCAATATACTTTTAAAAAATTTCCTTTGATTCTCTGTTTTACCCAATGATTATTCAAGGATGTGTTGTTTAATTTCCACATAGTTGTGAATTGTCCCTTTTTGTTGTCGTTGTTGTTGTTGTTGTTAATGATTTCTACTGTCATTTTGTTGTGGTCAGAAAAGATACTTGAGATTATTTTGATCTTCTTAGTTAATATTTCTTTTGTGATCTAATTTGTGATCTATTCTAGAGAATGTTCCTTCTCATGTGTACTTGAAAAGAATGTATATTCTACTATTGGAAGGAATGTTTATATATATGTCGTCGTCGGCAGCCGTCCGTCTCGAGAGACGATGGTGTAGCTTCTTAAGAGTCTATCTGCACCGCCGAGAATGGCTGCGCAGTCCGACTCGGGAGTGACACGGTATCTGTCTCCTCCCGTGTTGAATCGACATCTTACGATGACGCTGGAGTGTCCTCTCCAGTGAAGCTGAAGCTACAGAGCCTGGGCAGGGTGATATGGAGGGTCTGCTGTTGCCCATGCAGCAGACCCCCCCTCTCTTCGCAGCTGAAGGGCCAAAGGGAAAGACGGAGTCAATACAGCTTGGCTTCAGGTGCGCCGCAGGAGTTGCCGGTGTTGACTACAACGTCAAACCGCCTTAGGGACTCCGGCTCCGGATTTTCTGTCGGGGTTTACTCCCTTAGCCTTTCCCCTGAAGAGGTATGCCGCAAGGCAGCGGAGGTTTTTTTTTGGAGTCAGAGTTTTCCTTCTCTGATTTATATATATGTACGTATGTGTATATGTGTGTGTGTGTATCCCCTAACAGATTTGTTAGAGGTAATTTGGCATCTATATATAAAGCAAATATTGACAGATATGAAGGGGAAAATTGACAGGTATACAAAGGATATGAGGCTTCTCCACCCAGCTTTCAATAATGGATAGAATATCTAGATAGAAAAATCAGTTAAAAAAATTGATTTCAACAGCAATGTATCTATTCTTACAAGAACACTAACCCCATTTATGAGAACTGTATTCTTTGGACCAAATTACCTCCCACAGACCTCACATCCTAATATTATTATATTGGGGGTTAAATTTTCAATATATGAATTTTGAGGACACACAAACATTCAGGCATAACACTTGATTTAATCATTAAATTTTTTAAATTACATATATAATATCTAAAACATTTAGTTAATATCTAATGGTTTTTAAAATGATGGAATCTCTCTCATAAAATTACTTATAAAGACTTATTTTTAAATATTTAAATTAAGGCTGATTAAAATATGCATCAATACAAAAATAGATGTATTTCTTATAAGACTATTTGATATTAATGAGCAGAATGCTGTTGCTCATTGGCCAAGCCATAAATTTCACTTTACCTGATAATGAAATCAGTGGGGGATTCTATTTTCTACATATAAAATGAGTTGTGGTACCTAAGAAATAATTTTTAATATTAAATTAACTTTTAATTAAAAATGCAGTGAATATTTTCATTAAGTATTTATCCTAATTTCTGCCCCATGCAAAATATAGTATGCTAGTTCTAAGTAATTTGTAATTATAAATAATAAGAATCATAATATGTATACTAACCTTGATGGGATATAAAATTCTTAGGTTTAGGGATATGGACATTTAGAAAGAATATAATTCATCCCTTTTAGTGCTAATTGTGTGTGTGTGTGTGTGTGTGTGTGTGGTAGTTGTAGTTGGAGTAAGAGATATACCCAATGGGCAAGTCATTTTATTTTAATTACTTCACTTTTAAAATGAACTGGTTGGAACTGATATTCTCTAAAGTCTTTTCCAGTTTTCAAACTGAGAGATTCTATGTTGCTCTTGTGATAGCTCAGTAAATTTCAATAAGTTAACATTGAAAAGCTCTAATCAAAAGAGAGAGAATTAAGATCAGTTCCCTCTAAATTCCCTCAAGTTCTTATTCCACAAGACATTAGTAAAACTCTAAATGACATTGACTTTGGAAACAAATGATCCTAATAGAATTATTTTACATGTAAAGTTGGGTCTTTTTTTTTTTTTTTTTAATTCTTCTCTTGAAATGTATAGATACTAAAGTGGTATTTTGGAGCCCAAAGGTCCTGTACCCATACACTATTTAGTTCAAAGGGGCAGGATAAGAGCAAGGGGAAACAGTGGTTTCTGAATAGCTTTATTTAAACTCTCACCATGTCTGTATTTTAGTAACACCACACTTGAACTTATATGTCCAGGTCAACTTCAGAGAAGGATGAATATATAAAATACAGTATTCCCTCCTACAATAAAATCCTGACCATAATGGCTGGCCTTAATTTTCCTTCAACTTGACTAAACTTTAAACAGATTTATTCCTGATTGCTTTCCCTGTCCCTTTGAGGTGTAAATCTTTTCTAGCCTCTTGCTGGTTTTAAACCAAGAGACTTCTTTCTCAGTGACCTAGGAGCCATCCTTTAAAAATACGATCATCAAGAAAGATAGGGCTCCTATCTCCCAGTCTCCTGGGAGAATAGGAGCCTAATTTCTACAAATACTAATTAGCAAATACAGAAGGCCTAATCACATTGACTACCCCCCCCACTGTCCTTCAGTACTTTTCATACATATCCCAGTCCTTAAAAATTCTCCTGTGTTTTGTTTTAGCAAAATTGAATTTGATTTCTTTTTCTTATTGTGATAATCTTGACTCTTATTGCTACAGACTTCAGTAAAGTCTTCCTTGCCTTTTAACTTGCACAGTACTTTTCTTTTACAACTCCAAAGTGGAAAAAGGTACAATGCATGGTAAATTCCAACTTCCCATTGAAAAATATAACCAAAATAATAAAAACTGATATGTATTTCAGTTTTAATATAGTGATATATTTAGTGATATGATTTCAAACTTAGAACATTCTTCAATTTCTCTAGGTAAATAGTGCTATGATACATATGTACACATTTATAGTCATTATTCATGTTAGAAAATACATAATATACGTTTTTATTTATTTTAGGAATTCTATTTTATATATATATATATATATATATATATATATGTGTATATATATATATATATATCGTCGGCAGCCGTCCGTCTCGAGAGACGATGGTGTAGCTTCTTAAGAGTCTATCTGCACCGCCGAGAATGGCTGTGCAGTCCAACTCGGGAGTGACATGGTATCTGTCTCCTCCCGTGTTGAATCGACATCTTGTGATGACGCTGAAGCTACAGAGCCTGGGCAGGGTAATATGGAGGGTCTGATGTTGCCCATGCAGCAGACCCCCCCTCTCTTCGCAGCTGAAGGGTCCAAGGGAAAGACGGAGTCGATACAGCTTGGGTTCAGGTGCGCCGCAGGAGTTGCCGGTGTTGACTACAACGTCAAACCGCCTTAGGGACTCCGGCTCTGGATTTTCTGTCGGGGTTTACTCCCTTAGCCTTTCCCCTGAAGAGGTATGCCGCAAGGCAGCGGAGGTTTTTTGGAGTCAGAGTTTTCCTTCTCTGATGTACCCTGACTGGAAGATCGAACCAGCGACACTTAGCTCGCAGGCCGACGCTCAATCCACTGAGCTAAACCAGCCAGGGCATATATACATACATACATATATACCTATACATGTATATGAGAATAAGGACAATTTTCTTTTTAAGTTTCCCAAGTACTTTCTTACTTCATAGGACAATAATGTAACTATCCAATCAAATGACTATTTTAAAAAAATATTAGCATAAGGATACATACATGCATATATGTATATGTATCCATATATATGTGTGTATATATTAATTTGAAATTAATCTTATTTTATGGTAAATCAATAAGTTATAGGCTTTGAGTTCTTAATGTGTTTTTGTAAAGTGCAGGGAGGAATTCTAAGGGAGTTGGGAAGAAAACAATAAAAAACAACAAAATAAAAGGAATAGTCACCAGACAGAAGCATGTTTTGCAAAGCAGTCTTGAAGGAGTAAAGTCTTGAAGCACGTGGCTCTCATGTATATAGCTTTGGTTTGGATGCTGGGGCTCAACATTTTAATAAAGGGTTAATTTAGGCACCTTAAAGCTGTTACTTCAAGAGATACTCTGGCATAAGTTCATGTGATAGGGGTCAAGTCTACTTTGAATTCTTTTATTATTTATTTACTATCTTACTTAGAGTACCTGTCCCAGAGCCCACCAATGAGTGGAGATGGTGACAGCTAACAATATTTAAGAGCACACATCTGAGACAGTTACGCATGGTTGGTTTGGAAGAGCAGCTACAAGAAAAAGTGCTCATTAAATTTCTTCCTCTAAAGTGTGTCTGTAATTGTGGATCATAATTAAATAATTGACTCCTAGGCAAAGTAATGTATTTGGCTTAGGGTTAATGAACATCATTTTTTTTTTTATATGAATAAAAAACTGCTTGTAATTTTTGTTTTCCTTTTTTACTCAAATTCATTAGACACTAATGTGGATAAAAATGCATTTTACTGTAATTTCTATATAATACATAAAATTGTATAAAGAATTATGTAATTATATAATTCCAACAATATGTGGTTCTTTTTAAAAATGAAACACAGCAGATAGGCCAAGCCTCCTTGAAGTAATGAATCATGTAGAGATCACATTTGTTGCAACAAATGACTTGTTGACTATAGTGCCTATTGCACATTTTTGAGAAAAGAATAGACTAATTTTCAACCACAGGGGAGCTGGATATACCATGTATTACACACTGACCAATATATAAACTCTATTTTCAGTTTTTCTTTGAAGAATTACATGTAGGAGCTCCTAATTATACAGTATATCAGTTTAGAGATATGAAATGACAACTTAAAGGCTTTTTTTCAAATTCTGACTGCCATTTTAAGTGATATGTGTTACAGAAGAACAAATTCATAAGGTTTTACACTTTTTAAAACTGAAGGAGGTCTCCAAGGACTTTACTATTTGAGAAATTTTACCAAGTATTGTGTATCAGGCAAACTAATGAAAGTTCTGAAAAGGAGAGTAAGAAATAGCAAATTTGGTGAATAGTGGCTATACTGGGAGAAATGGGCTACAAGGACAATCTTAAGGATGTGAAAACAAATATTTAATGTGTGCTAAGAAGTTAAGATGGACATATTTTTCTCATGAAACAAAGTACTTGGCAAATGGAGCAGGCAAAGAATAGATTGCAAAGAACTTGTGGTAATGGATGGAGAGAATACAAAAGATAAAATTTAAAGTTTGTTAGTTTCTGATTACAGAGTTGAACATTTTGGTCTGCCTTCTAATACTGATTACTTCACTTACCAACATGATACTTATAGTATCTTTTCTTTTGGTAAGGGTTAACAGTATTAATTCAGTATTTCTAGAACTTTTTTTAATCTCTACATTCTAAATGTTACATGTGTGTTAAATAACAAAAGTATAATGTGTGATTTATTTTTAAAATGTAATAAAAATGTTAAAGTCTCTGAAGTACACTTCTTGGTGTCATGTGCCCTTTTCTCTAAGTGATGATTAGTGAAAACATCATCCCCTTAAGAATGAGATCAGCCAGGTTATACTATTACAAGGATTCTAGCCTCAGTAATATGATTGGGTTAATTTCTTTGAATTTCATCTTTTCAATTTTTGAATATGATACTAATGCCAATACATGAGTATTAATCAATATGATATGTATTCCTATAGCAGAGGAGATGATTGATAAATTGAAGCTGTGGCTTCCTTTTTTGGATTCTACAAGAGACTATAGGTTTATCTAAGTTAATCTCCAACAAAAAGTCAAGGAAATGTGACATATCCATGTACTGGGATTCCTATATTTTAATTGTGCTCTTAACAGTATTCAATTAAGTTGTCTTATTTCCTTAAAGGAAGGGACATTTTTTAAATGTAAATTTTCATTGAACTTTCTTAAAATCAAGGATGTGAATTTTGCTTCTTTATCCCTTATGTTTCATCCAAATTTTCTGATGTTCTGGTTGCCTATGTTAATATTTTTAACATTGACTTTTAGAGAAAAACATTGATCTAATAGTACTACCAGTTCTATCATGATCATTGCATCATTGGATAGAAACAATTGAGCTTTATTTTCTATTATTTCAGGAAAAAACTCGTTCTATGCTTGAGTTATAGCAGACACCACTGATTAGCTGCTCCAATATCTGTTCCCAAATATGTTTTCTTCTACCTACATTTTGGCTCCTTATTGATACTATTTTCTGAAAAATGGTAAGTGGAAGTCTGCTTCTGTGTTCCTAGAAAATCTCTATTTTGAGCCATAGGTGCTACTTCACCTCCACATTCTTTTTTTCCTGCTAGAGGTAGCTGTACTGACAGGAGCAATGAGTCATCAGCTCTGACAACTCAGAGCCCTTGACTCAATCCAACAGCTGACTTACTCTACACTTTTAGTTATATGAACAAAAATAATCCATTTGCTTAAGCTTGTGTAAATAGTATTGTGTTATCAGCAGCTAAAAACGTTCCTCTCGAGTACACTTTGCTATCTCATTTTCTGTTTCTGGACTTGAATCTCCTCACAAATAAAAGTAAATTCATGATAGTTAACTGTATGAGTCAGCTTGAATGAGCCAAGGATTGCCCACATAGCACATAAAACATCATTTCTGAGATGTATCTGTGAGGATATTTCTTGATGAGATTAACATTTGAGCCATTGGAGTCAGTAAAGTAAGTAGACTGTCCTCCCCCATGTGGGTCGCGTCATCCAGTCTATTAAAGTGTTACATTAAACAAAAAAAGAAAGGCAATAGAATGAGGTATTGACCCCTTTTACTTTTTGCCTCCCTACTTGAGCTGAGACATTGGTTTTCTCTTGTTCTTAAACTGCGATTTACACCATCGGTTTCCCTGGTTCTCAGGCTTTCAGGTGTGGTCTGAAATCACACCTTGGCTCATCTAAATCACTGGTTTACAAATGGCAGATCCCCAGGCTTCTCAGCTTCCATAATGGCATGAGCCAATTTCTCATTATATATTACTATCAACATTTATATGGATATAAATATCTCTCTTTTTCTGGAGAACCCTAATACAAAAGGGATCAGGTAACAGAATGAATATTGACATTCTAGTCCAAAATATCTTCATTCTGTCTCTCTGTCATGTTTACCCTAATCAGGTTATGAGGACTATCTTAGGAAATTGAGAAAATAAGGCTAACCTAAAATTAAGTTTCAGTTTCAATCTTACCAGCTGCATCCGTCTCCAATCCATAGATGGCCAATTTAAATTAATTGTTGCTTTGAATCCGTTTAGCTAAAATTGAATGAGACTAATTATTTTAATAATTCTGACATGCTTCCCTTGGTACTACATCTCATCAGTTTATCTTCACGTGTGACTCAGTAGAGAGAAGTATCTTATAAACGAAGGAAACAATTTTGCCACCAATATTTAGGAAATTTAAGGAATACATCTATAAAATGAATAAAAATGAACGATCGATTTTATTTTTTAATTTTTAGGTCTTCATTTTAAAATGATATATCCTTTCTTGGTATTCACTCCAACAGAGTTTTAAAAATCAAGTGTTAAAAATAAGTGTTAAATGACTTTGCTTATACAGATTGTAGAAAGTATGGCACAGAATTTTCTGTGTGATAATTCTGCTATAATAATTAAATATCTTGTGTGCAGCTCTGTTGTCTTTATTGCCAAATGTATATGATTATTAATTTACTAATTTACAGGAGTGAAAAATTAGACCCATATGAAGAAAGAAGAGATTATATTGAATTTGTGGCATTGAAATCATTGAAGTAAAGAAAAAAAAAGACCTCTTAATTGAATTCTCTTGGCTAAATGCCAGAAAAAGTTGTAAAATGTGAGAAGAAAAAGGCGAGAAATTATGGAGGAGATATAATGTCTCATCTCTGAAAGATAGATGTGTAAGGCAAAAGTAAAAAGGTGAGCTATGTTCCAAACAGATTAGAGATGGACCTAAATGACTGACACACTGTCCTGAAATATAACAACACATTGAAGATAAAGGCTAAATCACTGGAGATATTGAAAAGAACATAGTAACTTGATTATCTGCTAATCTGGACCCATTGTATTTAGACTAAACTTTTCTGAAGCTTAACTCTCAGGTAAACTGTATCCTCACCTCTCATATTCAGTCTCCTAACTGAGTTCTGCATGTACCTGAGGGAAGCATGTGCTATAAATGCCCTCTCTTGAGGCAAGTGCCAGGCCTAAAGCACTCTTATGACAGACCCTTTTCTTTTTAACTATACTTTCAAACTCTTTTTTGAACTGTATTTAATCATACACTAGTTTGAAACATCGCTCTGTTTCACATGGCATATCTCCTTGGTACTACAGTAGGCATCTAGATTTTTCCATAGTTACTACGAAGTCTCTGCCATAAGGAACTCCTTACAATGAATAAACGTTTTGGTGAGAGTTGAATGTGAGAAATACAGGGAAACTCAGCAGGCAGTGGGTGGTGTGATGTAGAATAATGACAAAGTGAGACAGTAGCAAGCAGAACCCGTGATAAAATAGAAGCTATGGTAGAGGGGGCATGAAGAGCTCTAAGTAGAAGAGAAGATGGTTGAGTCACCATAATGGTGGTGATTCATGAGATTTAGTTTTTATCTAGAATGGCACTTCGATTTTATGTGGTGGGACTGCACACTCATTGATAGCTTGTCATCTTTATTTCCCATGAACTTTTACAGTGTTTCCCCAAATATATTAGACTAGCCTGAATATTTTTTCTGCAACCTGAGCAGTTCTAACTAATGTAGTACACCAACACAAATCTTTATATACTGGGTGGGTGTAAAAGTTTACCAGTTGATAAAGTGTACCGAGGTCAAAGTACAGCCAAAATATGAGCTTTGCCAAAATAGAAAATAGAGTTGCCTTTTTTGTTGTTTGTTTTTTTGGAGAGTAGTATTTGTTTATCTATATTTCATGAAATGCTCTGTTTGAAACTCTTAAGCAAAACCACAATATGTTAACTCTTTTTAAGACAGAAAATATAATAAAGCCTTGATTGGTAACACTGGTTCTTCTCTCTTGGTTGATATACTACCATTGCACGATAATTCAAATACATAATTCAACTACAGGAAATAGTGTAAAATTTCTCAGGTCTGTCATCCTCCACGTCCTCTAAGTTCCAGTCACTCCTGCCATCTCTCCCCATTCTACTCTTACCTCTTTGCTGCTCTGTGGGTCTTCCTCTTGGATTTAATCTCTCATGAGAGGCTTCCTTGCCAATCCATTGCACTGTGCCATCTGGAACACTAGTGCTCCATTGAAAACAAAGCATAGCAATGCAAAATTACATAGCGTTAACACATTCTCTGCTTGCCTTCAATAAAATCTTTCTCTCACTAAATGTACCTTACAAACATACTGAGTGATTGAAAAAGGTTCATTCTTCTATTTTGTGTTTCCTGAAAGATCAGGAATAATGGGGGAAGGGAGGGAGAATGGCAATTTCAAATTTTTTCTTATTATATATTTAAAAGTGTTTTTGTTTTGTTTCATTTTGTTTTGTTTTTTGCATTCATGTAAGATACTTTTTTTGGTAGGGTGATCAACTATCACTGTTTTCCTGAAACTTCTCTTATTTTAATATTGCAATTCCTGTATCCTGGGAAATCCCCCAGTCATAGGGAAACCTGGATGATTAATCACCCTAGATGTTCAAGTAATATCACCCAACATCCTTCCTGGAAACATATTTCCTGCTGTCATGGGACACACAGTCAAATATGGCTTTGATTTCTTCTTCTTTTAACTGAATGCTTGAACGTCTTCCTAGATGACAAAATGCTTTCCTTTCTAGGCTTAAGAAAAAATTCAATTCTCTTTCACCTCCTGTCTTTTTGGAAATCTGTCAAGACTTTCAAGATTTCTCTGGCTCCATTTATATTTATTTTTAAGTATATTATATTGATTATGCAATGACAATTGTCCCAATTTTCCCCCCTTTGCCTCCAAACACCTGGTACCCTCCTTTCCTCCAGCAATCACCCCTTAGTTTACATCCACAGGTTACATATAAGTTCTTGGGCTTCTCCATTTCCTGTACTATTCTTAACATCCACCTATCTATTTTGTACCTACCAATTATGCTTCTTAATCCCTATACCATTTCCCCCATTTCCCCCATTGTCCCCCTCTTCCCTCCCAGTTGATAACCCTCCAAATGATCTCCATATCTATGACTCCGGTCCTGTTCTAGTTGTTTGCTTAGTTTGTTTCCTTTTTTTAGATTCAGTTGTTGATAGTTATGAGTTTGTTGTCATTTTAGTGTTCATAGTTTTGTCTTCTTCTTTTTCTTAATTAAGTCCCTTTAACATTTCATGTAATAATGGCTTGGTGAAGATGAACTCCTTTAGCTGTACCTTGTCCGGGAAGAACTTTATCTGCCCTTCCATTCTAAATGATAACTTTGCTGGATAGAGTAATCTTGGTTGTATATTTTTGCTTTTCATCACTTTGAATACTTCTTTTTAGTCCCTTCTTGCCTGCAAAGTTTCTTTTGAGAAATCAGCTGACAATCTTATAGGCACCCCTTTTTAGGTAGCTCTCTGCTTTTCTCTTGCTACTTTTAAGATTCTCTCTTTACCTTTCACCTTCACTGGTTTTTACAGCCAGAAGTTATGGAGATTTATCTTCCCAGCACTGGAGCTCCAGGGTGTGTGGTCTGGCCTTGGGCTGGGATCACTTGCTCCCAAAGTTTCCCTCCTAATTTTTATCCACCACATGTGAATGTGAGACTGCCTGTTACACACCACTACTGCCTCTCCCTGCCACACCATATCTCTTTGCCTCTCCACCCCCTCTACCCATTTACATGAATGTGTGACTTCTTGAAATTCTTGGTTGTCAGACTTCCATAGAGTTTGATCTACTGGCTGTTCTGGGTGTTATTTGTTTTGAGGTTAGTTGTATTTCTTCTTATGGTTGTGCAGGGAGACAAAGCATGTCTACCTATGCCTCCATCTTGACCAGAAATCCTCCATTTATAGTTAAATGTTGGTATCTCCCATAAGTTTTGTCCTTTATTCCCTCAGTCCATATGTTCTCCATAGATGGCCTCAATCCCACTGGATTTAATTATTGATTATACACAAATGACCTTTAAATATATCTCATGTTTGATTACCCCCATTTACCTATTACCTGTTGGACATAGTCACTAGAAGTTCACATTCACATCAATATGTCCCAAACTGTATCCTAATCTTTTTCCTGATCTTCTGTTGCTTATTTGGTTGAAAACACAAGGATATGCTCAAAGGCTTAAGAAATAAAAACTGTGAATTATTGCATTTATCTTGCTTATAGGCACCATTCTCACTCAAAACACAGTGTCTAGTCTGAAATATTCCGCCTCACTAGTACATTTTTTATATACCATCTTTATTTATACAACATCAACCAAACTAAGATAAACATAAGAGCAAAAGAGGATGCTTATCAAGGAAACCATTGAAACATGAGTGCGTCAAGTGAGACCCTTTATAGTCTTTGTGTTAGTTGAGGTTTACCAATGAAACAAAGCCAACAGGAGTGTGTGTGCATGCATATGTGCAGACGTGTCTGTGGACATGATAGATAGATGATGCTGATAGATAGATAGATTAGTAGATGTATATTTTAAAGAATTGGCTCACATGATTTTTAGGTTGGCAGATCCAAAACTCTCAGTGCAGGTTTGCAGGTGGAGTCTTGGGGAAGAGTTGTTGTAATCTCAAAAAAGACAGGCTGGGGGCAGAATGCATTCCTCCATGAATGACTTAATTTTTATTTTTTGTTTGTTAGCTTTAGTTTTAGTTTATGTTAAGACTATTAACTGATTGAGTAAGACCCATCCACGGTATAGAGGGAGTAATCCGCTTTAGTCAAGATCTACTGATTTGAATGTTAATTGCATTTAAAAAAAAATACATTCACAGCCACATCTTAACTAGTGTTTGACAACATCTGAGCACCACAGCTTAGCCAAGCTGCCACATAAAATTAACTATCACATTTTTGTTTAAAATACATTTAGCTTCAATGTCTTCCCTGCCCTTTGTACATTAGCAGTTCCAAAATGAGTCGTTCTATTACATATATTCTAGCCACCCAATGCAACTACCCCTTGCCTTGGATAGCTTCTCTATTATTCCCTAAAGGTTGATGGTCCTCTTCAAGATCCTGTGGCATAGTATGCAAATGTCTGTCATATAAATATAATCTTTGTTAATCATTCACTTATATTTTAGTGAACACTATTTTTCTTGTGAGACTGTACTCAAATTTACTGGTGAAATTCAAATTTAAATGCAAACATTGCCCTAAAAATACAAAACAATCAAGTAGATGTACCTAGAAATAAGTGATTTTATGTTCTATAAGATAGGAGTTTGAACTTCCCACAGTATGTCTTAGGGTACAATATACATGAAAGAGTGTTGGAAGAAAATCCAAATGTCTCCATACCGCATAGAAGGAGAAGTTTTTTGTTTATTCTGTTTCATTCCCCTGGTGGCAAACTTTATTTAATTTTAGCACTTATTGGGTGGAAGGGAGGAAATCTAAACATTTCCAAGATTCAGTTTCTCTATCTGCTAATGAGAATAGTAATTTAAGTGTAGTAAAAGTATAGCACAGCAAAGGTGAAAAAGAAATGTAAACATTGACTTACTAATAAATAGGAAACTTTCTTTTTGTGACACTTTCAGACTCTATAAATGATATTCACTGCCTGACATCAGAGAAAAGCACTCATGAGTTTAGAAGTGGATTTCGGGATGGGAAGTGACTTTCAGGTACTCTCAAATTCAACTCTCTGTCAGGATGGAGTTGCTCTTTAACCTTCCTGGACGGTGGTGATCTCCAGTGAGAAGTCCGCTCTTGTTATTAATAACTGTCATTCAAGCCCTGACCTGAACTCTCAAGTAGAGCAATTATAGGGATACTTCAGCTTATTTACATTGTATTGTTACAATTAAAAAAAAAAAAGATTTTCTAGCTATGAATTTTCAGTGAAAGAATTGAGCTCTGTAATCCTAAAATCAAGTTCTGTATCTTCTATTTGAATTCATTTTTATCCCATTTAACTGGGGAAAAATTAATATTCCTTTTATATGCAGATCTTTTCAAGTTATGTATCTAAGTAAAAATAAGGGGGAATGTCTATTTCATCATCGCAGTTTTAATTCAGATTCCACTGCTAAGCATGTCTTGTAGAAAATCAAATAATACTCATAATATCATGATACTAAGATGTTAGAAGTATTTTTTAAGAATAAATGAGTATTGAACACAGATTATTATTCTTAGTGTCTTTCCTGAGATGAAATTTTTGGCTTTCTATTTTTTCACTCTCTTATAAAAAATGGGCTTAACATTTTTTTTTACTGGGGGAGAAAACAAATGATACACAGATTATTGATTACTTTTAGAATAATGTTTATGGAAGCTTTACAGATGACAATTAGTAGAAGAAATTGAAGATGATTACAGTTTAAAATACAACAGACACATTTAAATTCCAGAGATCATATTCTATTTCATTAAAAGCATTGAAAATTGATGGTGCAAATAGAGCAAAATTTCAATTAACTGACACTTTGCCTTGAATTTTAATTAGCCATAGTCCCATCAAATTTAATTTTTAGAAAATAATGATAAATGAATATGGAGAAGTCCACAACAATATAAACTTGAACAACACCTTTGACCATGCCATTTTCCATTCAAGCATCTTCAGTTAGTCTCTTGAGTTTCAATTTCTTCTTCCCAATAACCTTACACTTTTCTAATTTCCACATGCAACTAGAGTTATCTTTGTCAAATGTAAATAGCCTCTATCCTACTCTAGTTTAAAGGTTTGAAGACTGATCCATCTTCTTAGACTCAAGACAAAATTTCTTAAAGTCATCTACAGCCCCTCATGGCCAGCACCCCACCTTCTTCCCCATCATTACATTAGCACACTGCACCTTGCCTTCTTCTCTAACTGCACTGGCTTTTTGTCTTCTCTGCACTATATTTATGCTCAATCTTGTCAAGGAAATGTTTTCTCTTAGGAAATCTATTTCTTCTCCTCTAGCCTAGAAAATACTGAGACATTGTGTACTGATAGAAATAAATCTAATTCATGAGTAAATTTCAGCTTAATCTGTATTTTCTAGGAAAATCACTTTTGACATCCTCACTCAATTAAATGCCACATTATGTGCTCACTTAGCATACCTCTTTCTTCATAATAATTATCACAGGTGTAATTGAACAATCATCTTGTGATTATTATATTAATATATGAAGTTATCATTCATAAATTCTTTAAAGGACATCAAACATATTTTTGTTCATGATATTGTCTCCAGGACAGTATCTGGTACCTAGTAAGAGTTTAATAAAAATTAGTTGAATAAATACATGTATAGATTTCATAGATAGTATCCAGACACATATTAAACTTCTGTCATGAGGAATTTTAAATTTCAGATACTTTAATAACACTCTTGAGACCAGAGTGAAAGCCATTCACATTATTTATGGGATGAACTTTCATGTAATGCCGGTAAAATCACTATATACCTATAGCACAGCTATCTACGTTCTACCAAGTCAGATAAATTAGGTAGAAAAGGAAAAAAAAAGTAACATATAGGAAGTCTATCATTATGGAATTTGCAAGTTGTATAAATGACCTAGAATGGATTGCTTTTGTAGGTAAGGTTGGTAGGCTCCAGGAAAGAGAGTACAAGAAATAGTGGTGGATGAGGTTAAGGGAAATGATGACAATAGGAGGTGAGGGTGCAAAGAAATAGAATGAGACATGAGAATGTGACCCTGAAAACATGAATCAAATGTCATGGCCCACCCGACTCTACACACACATCTGGACTCTAAAATTTTGAAAAAACTTACTTAATTAATACTTTTGTATGGAACCCCTGAAAAATTCATAGAGGACCTTTACAAAATGGTAATGACCTTCCTAGGCATCATTGATGACCATCAGCAGTACAGTTATTGAGAATGAAGGAACAAAAAGGAATATCTGTTCACACAGGAAAACCTAAATATACAACTATGTAACAAAATAAATTCAGTTACCTGACTTTCCCCATAATTTATCAGACATAGCTCTGTGGGCCTGCCACATAAATATTTTGAACACTGACACATACATGTTCACACATATGTACACATGTATGCCCACACATTAACATGCACACGCACTTAGACATAAACACAGAAATCAGTATAAATATATGTCCATTGAGAAACAGTGAAAAAGTCCTGATAAAATTTAATCAATCAGAAGAAAATTTTGTGATATATGCAGTATATGTAACTCAATGTAGTTTCTGATAAGAACATTAAAATAGATTCATTTCTTGTTCTTTTAACATTACTTTTATCCAATAGGATCATGGATTAAAAATGAAAAATAAAGTCTTTGACACATTTTTTTAACTTACCTAAGCTTATGGTTTTATGAATTATATAATTTGTCTGATTAGTAAGAACAACATAATCAGATATTAAAAAAACACACATTTACTTCTAATCCTAAGAACAACTAGTCTGAGAATTAATATATAAGATATATGAAGTTTAATAGCTGTGAGAAACCTCTGTGATCATTTATTCATTCATTTGTTCACTTGAGTAATATTTATGTATTTTTGGTCCTATGCATGATAGAAAAAAGGTAAAATATTGTATATTTAAGGAATATCTACATATGAATCTAAATATTATATAGTGTTAGCAGAATCATGGCAAATAGTTGGAAAGTTAAGTCTAGATACTTAACTAGTATCTAGTTAGATACTAGAGAGTGTCTGCACCTAATGGGATGATCAGAAGAGTTTCACTTAGTTAATTAACTGGGCCTTGAGAAGCAAGCAAGCATGATTAATGAATGCAAAAAATGGGTCACCAATAGATTTTTTAAATGACCGTGGAATTTCTTCTTTAAATATAAAAGGTTTTGGAGTCTATGAAAAAAATTGATAACTGTAGTTGGAACAGAAGTGGATTGTTGAGAATCACCACTAAAGGCTATATGGCCCTAGGTACTTCAATAAAATCCAGATTGTTCTCATTTACAATACTGCTATTTCATATAAGAAAACTGAAGCTAAGTTTTTTAACTTGTGATCACATAGTCAGTTAATAGTTGACAGCGAGTTAACAGCAATATAAGGAGTAGAACATAAATGTTCTGAATTCTAATTAGGCTAGAATATGTAGAAAAACAAATGGGGATTTTAGAGTCAGACATTTGGCATAACTGTCAACTCTGTTATTTACTGGTTCTATGTTCTTACACATCATATTTAACATCTCAACACTCAAGTATCCTTATTGGATCAATTAAAAATAATGCCCAGAACTGTTTGAAAGAATCCTGGAACATAGCATGAGTCTAATATGCTATTTTGCTGTAAAAGGCCTTTGACTTGTGCAATCTTTACTTCTACATATTAACACCAACACTATTACACTTTTTCTTAAATGAATGAGGGGATTATATATTAGCCAATAAACACACATTTCCCCATATTATATGAATTTAGTTTGGCAAGGACACAAAACTGTACCACAATTGATTCTGGCTGTCATTTGAAGAGTTAAATCTTTTTGTTTTTACAAAAGGAAATTGATTAAATATTGATGGGAGCTGAAACTAATGATAGTACATTTGGGAACTGGCTTGGAATCATTAGGCATGTTGAAAATAGTGATAGCCTGACCTTAATCAAATATTGACAGGTATAAAACTGACCATATGTTTAATGTAAAAAATGAAATTCCAAAAAATAATATCTCAAAGATGTTGTGATGGAAAAAAATAAATATATAAAAGTATGTGAAAAATGGTTACCACAAACACACACAAAAATCTCATTTTTCCAAATGCAAAGAGTGGTACCCATGTATATAGGACAGTGTTTCAAGATAGCTTTATACAGATTTCTCTATATAAGAAAAAAGTGAGTTTTCCTATTTCTCCTGACATTTTTTTCAAAATACAAGTAAGAGTCTATTAAATCTCTCCTCAAAATTCTCCTAAAATATTATTTTCAGGGTTTACATAATAATAATCAGAATGTCTACAAATATTAAAATACATTATTATGTTTTATAACGTATTGCTTCAAGCAAGCAGAAAGAATTAAAATTTGAAAAGATAAAGTTATAGAACAAAATATGCATTTGAACATCTTATCTAGTTATATATACATTACAATCTTGGATTGAACCCACCTTCACACCCACACACAAATATACACGCCTGCCCATGTATTTACACTTCCATTCACACTTATAAAATGTGTCTTGCTCAATTTTTATAATTTAAAGATTTACATTAAAAATATTTAGATATGAAAGTAGATGATTACCTGTTTTACCTCTCTAATAATCATGATTAATATGTACTAATTTTGTTTCCCTATAACATGTTATCATGAAAAATGATCTAATGGAGCTAGAAAAGGAATAAACCTTGAGCATCTTATTCTATTTATTAAGTTGGAATCCACAGAGGTAACTTCATGAAAACAACTTGAATTATTTTTCATTCTGAGAAAGAATTTATTTTGAACATTTGTTGATCCTTGCTTTTAGTCTGATTCTCTCTCTGCTGCCTGAGGAGACAGACGATTAAAGGTTCTGGAATATTCATAGTATTAGCTTCACCTTCAGCAAAGTTGAACAAATTGTGTAAAGCATAATGACTTTAGTCAATCGTTTCCCTGTCACTTATAAGAAATATAATCATTTCTTGGTGAAAGTATAGCTAAGGAAGAGTATCTCTTCGCCATTATGCCTTTACACTTGATGAAACAAAGATGGAAACAACTCGAATCAAAACTCTAGCTTTGCACTCATAAATGCCTGATAATGGCTTGATAGTGTTTCTTCACTTTTCTTGGTCTCAGTTTCTTTATCTTTCATTACAAGAATTGAAGAACTGCCCAACCTTACGTCTAGGGAATTGACATTAAAATCATTTGAGTTAATATGTGGAGACATTTTGCAGAGCACCAAGTGTCATACAAATGTACTTAATATATCTTACGTGAAAGATCATAGCCCTCTTCTATTCAACACACAATAGGCTACTCCAAGAGAATTGCTTTCTGTTCCAAGGGACATGTAGACTGGAGCGTATTCTGAAGTTAATAGCCAGAGGTTGAGAGGATTTGCTAACCAAGTCACAAGATAAATGAGTTATAATATGGTGGGGGAAGGGGGGGTCAAAATGTTTGTGATAGTTGACTGTAGGGATATAGATCTGAATGAGTGCTAAGTATAGGAAAGACATTTTGCAAATGAAAATATTGTATTTGAATGGGGTTATCCAGAAGTTGTATCAACTGTTTTTACAAGTGGTAAGCTTATTGATATATTCAAAGATTAAGCAGAAGTTAAATTGCTGCTTAATAGGCAAGCAGTAAAGGGAATTGGAACCTCAGGTGGGTGATCAGATTGTGTGGCTCTATGGTTCCTGCTATTCTGATTTGAAAAGTTGTTATGGAAGACCATTACCAACACATTGTTTACGGATTGAGTTATTTATTGCTCCATAAACAAACTACCACTAAACTTAGTAGCCTAACACAGTGATTTCTTTTCACAATTCTATGGATTCTTTTGGAGAAGTTTCAGCTTAGCATGGTATCATTCAAGATGCGGGATAGGCTGAAAGGTGCAAAAGAGCATCACTCACATAGATAGCAGTTGGTGGTGGTTAGAGCTGGGTGGTAAGATGAGGCTTAGTTTAATTTCATGGGTGTCTTTCCACATGACTGCTTGGTCTTCCTTACACAGTATGGTGACTGAGTTTCAATGAGGCATGTTACAACAGGCCAACATTCAGCTTAAGTTCTCTTAAAAACTGTTACATAGTATTACTTCTGGAACATTTATGTGGCCAACCCAGATCAATGTGTCAGGAAAATGCACAAGAGTTTAAATGCCTGGAGTGAGGATCATTGAAGACCACAGTCATTGTATTAGTGGCTACCACAGTTATAGTATTAGTTGTAAGTGTAATAAGAATGTATTAGCAAACACAATTTTAAACAAAAATTTTGGAAAGCACAAAAGGAGCCCAGGACTTATTGAAATTAAGAGATTAAAAGATAAGCTAAAAGATGAATACTGGAGTTTAAATATATGTTGACTTCTAGATTTTTGTCAAATATAGGATATGAATGAAAGCAGTTGAGTCCAATTTAACAAATAATGAGCATTTAATGGGTGACAAATATGGAGCTTGTTACTGATGTATCAAGATATGCCTTATATAATATCTACACTTGAAAAACTTTCTGAATAATTCATTGGCAGTCTTGAAAGTAGGTGACAATGACAATATTAAAAGACGTATTTATAAAGCACTATGGAGAATACATTTGAAGTGGCCACAGAGATGAGATATGGTTGCTTCTCTGGAAGACTAGTGAAAAGAGCTATAAAGAAACTAACGTTTATTATGTGTCTACTTTGTGCCAGGTACTGTGCTAGGTAGCTTTTATCAATTAGCTACTTTTTTTATTAAAGCATTACCTTGAAGAAGATATTATAATGTACATTTTATAAAAAAGAAATAACCAAGGCTCAGAGAGGTTAAATAACTCACCCAACATTAAGCTTATCAAGGAACTCTGATTCCAAAATCCATACTGTTTATTAACCCACACAACTAGACAGTAATAAAAGTGGGCCCAAATAAGTATTGACTTGAGGCACACTGAATTTGATACACTCCCAGAATGTTTAGTACCCTGACATAAACCTGGCTGGGCTGATATAATATAAAAAGCTAGAATGGCATCCATACATCATCTGTAGAATTTCTCAGATTACCTCCCATGTGCTTCTGTAACAATTCCCTGTGGAAAGCTAAGCTAGGCCTGCCCCTGTCTGGGTTGTTCACTAAACAGGAAATTGAAAATGCTGTTCTATGACTCAAGATTGAGATATGGGCTAGAAATATAGATATAGATTAGAAATCGTAATTATTTAGCGAAGAATAGTTAATAAAGCAGGTAGAAGTAGCAGTAGTAGCAATACAACAATAAGTTGAAGAATAAGATTCTGATGTATGCTAATGTTGCAATGGCATTACACATGCTATCCTACTGCTGGGATATTGTTCTATACTCCTCTAACATTTTGTTTAAATAAATTCTACACTTCGTTTTCATCTTAGCTTAAATACTTAAGATTATTGCTGATAAGTATAAAATAGTTCTGTGCATGTGTGTGTGTGTGACTAAGAACAATTTAGTGAACATAGACATAAAAATATAGATACACACATTTGTGGAGAAATGTTTCTAACTATAGGGGGCAATAGATTTTTCTTTTGCCTTATTTAAGGAAATCTCTATTTTTTACATTTTTTAAATTTTATTGAATTTATTGGGGTGACATTGGTTAATAAAATTATATAGGTTTCAGGCATACAATTCTATAATACATCATCTGTATATTATAGTGTGTGTTCACCACCCCAAATCAAATCTCTTTCCATTACCGTTTATCCCCCCTTTACCCTCTTCTACCTCCCCTAATTTCCCTTTCCTCCTGTAATCACCATGCTGTTGTCTATATCTATGAGGTTTATTTTCTTTGTTTAATCTCTTTACCTTTTTCACCCAGCCCCTAACACTTTTCCTCTCTGACAGCTGTCAGTCTGTTCTCTGTAATACCAAATGATTTCACTTATATGAGGAATCTAATGAACAAAATAAACTAAAAAATAAAATGGAAATGGACTTATAGTTACATAGGGTATCTCTTTCTCAATTCATTCTTTAAAAGTTAATATTGCTCAGCATTCTGCTCACACTGCACATACCGAGGGTTTAACTGACCCTTCATTCACTGAGAAATGTCTATGTATCCACCATTTACAGGGCGCTGTGTACAAGCTGGCCATCCAATGGCAGAAAAAACAAGACCTTTCTGCCTTAATAGAGCTTTTGCACTAGAAAGTGATACAGATGTAAATCAAATATTTACACAAAGAATTTGTGGTTTTAGAAAGGAAAATAATATGATGCTTTGAGAGAATGTAAGAGAATGAATCTTGGAGAATGACAATGCATTGTAGTAAGTTTAACCAGGTGGTGACTCCAACTGCAGCTGTTATACCAGATGTGGTTTCATTGCTTGAACAAGGAACACATCTCCTGGTTCCTGGTATGCAGCTATTTATTTGGCAATTTTTTCCCCTCAACACCTGTTAATAAAAAGTACATCAAGTAGTTTGCTTCCAGCTAACAAGGCCATTAATACTTCTTTATTGCCCTAGCCAAGCCATATATTACCTCTTCAGATCCATGTCATAAGTGAGTTCACAGGGATCTCAGTCATCCGTAATTCTATAAAATATTACACTGGTCCATTAACGACATTGATGACATCATGCTGATTAACCCAGTGAGCAAGAAGTAGAAAATATTCTAGGTTTTTTGATAAGATATTTGGTGTCAAGGGTGATAAATAAATCTAAATTCATAGGTCTCTACACCCTGAAATGTCTACGGAGTACAGATGTGTGGAAATGTTGAGATATCCCTTTTAAATTGATAAGTTATTGCATCTGGTCTGTTCTATAACCGGAAAAAGAGAAATAGCACCTAATGGGTTTCTTTGGGTTTTGAAGGAAACATATTTCTAATTTGGGTGTGTTATTCCTGTCCATTGGGCAAGTGTCCAAAAAATCTGCTAATTTTGAAGGGTCCCAAAACAGGAGAAGGCTCTGAAACAGGTCCAGGTTGCTGTACAAGCTGCTCTGTCACTTGGGCTGTATGAACCGGCAGATACAATGGTGCTTGGTGTTTCCATGGCAGGTAGGGATGCTGTTTGGAGTCTGGTAGGCTCATCTAGGTAAATCAAAGTGCAGGCACTTAGTAATATGGAACAAAGGCTTGTCATCATGTGGATAATATCTCTCCCTTTGAAGAACAGCTTTTGGCCTTCTATGGGGCCTTCTAATAAGAGCTTAACCATGGGCCACCAAGTTATCACATAAGCTGAGCAGTCAAGCATGTTATCTGAATCACAAAGAGGGCAGTTACTGTGTTGGCTGGAGTGATTGATCCTGACTGCCAAGGGGAAATTGGACTGTTGCTCTACAATATAGGTAAGGAAGTCTATATTTGGAATGTAAGAAACCTCTTAGGTCCTGTCTTAATAGGTTTACAATAACCCTATTAATGGTTTATACCTTTCAGGTATGAAGGTTTGGGTCACTCCATTAAATAATGAACTACAACCTGTTTAGGTGTTTTCTGAAAAAAAGAATGGTTATTGAAAGAAGGTAGTTATAAATACCAGCTATAACCACACGATTAGTTTCACAAATAAGGACTGTAATTGTGTAATTGCGATGAATTTGTTATGAATATGTTTGGGTGTGGGTACTCTCTCTCTCTCTCAAATATATATATATTTGTGTGTGTATGTATGTTAGTATTCAAATATTTTAAATTTTACATCATACTAAGTTACCAGATATAAAGAAGAGTAGACATCGACCAAGGATTTTGCATCCTCTTTTGGAGAAAGGGTTAATATGTTTTGAGTTGAACAATTGTATTATGTTAAGTGGAAGTATGATCCTGTTATTGTTTTTATTTGAAGATTAAATATAACTTAAGAAGCTGTGTTTGGATGCCATTTTGACATAGCGGGCTTGTGATTGTTAATTTTATGTGTCAACATGGAAAGTATTTGGGATGTGACTAACGTTTCAGTTAATAGATTTTGAGTAAAGCAGATTACTCTTCATCTGTGGCTGAACCTCATCTAATCAATTGAAAATCTAGCTAGAACAAAAATACTGACTTTCCTGAGCAAGAGAGAATTCTCCAGAAGACTGTCATCAGACTTCCAGTGGACTATTAACGACTTGGGTTTTCAGAATGCTGGTCCTTGGACTGGAACTGCACCATTGACTCTCTTGGGTCTCAGGCTTGTCAGAATATACTGCAGATTTTGAAGATGCCTTTTCTGTAATTGTGTGAGATAATTCCTTATAATACTCATATGTCTTTCTGTAATGCACATCCTACAGAGAAGGAAAACTCTGACTCCAAAAAACCTCCGCTGCCTTGCGGCATACCTCTTTAGGGGAAAGGCTAAGGGAGTAAACCCCGACAGAAAATCCGGAGCCGGAGTCCCTAAGGCGGTTTGACGTTGTAGTCATCACCGGCAACTCCTGCGGCGCACCTGAAGCCAAGCTGTATCGACTCCGTCTTTCCCTTGGACCCTTCAGCTGCGAAGAGAGGGGGGGTCTGCTGCATGGGCAACAGCAGACCCTCCATATCACCCTGCCCAGGCTCTGTACCTTCAGCTTCACTGGAGAGGACACTCCAGCGTCATCGCAAGATGTCGATTCAGCACGGGAGGAGACAGATACCGTGTCACTCCCGAGTCGGACTGCACAGCCATTCTCGGCGGTGCAGATAGACTCTTAAGAAGCTACACCATCGTCTCTCGAGACGGACGGCTGCCGACGAATGCACATCCTATTGATTCTGTTTGTCTGGAGAACCCTAAATAATACAGAAATATAGGCTTCTATTTTTTAGTTAATTTACCAATAGGAAAGACAAAGAAGAGACTGAAGGAAGGAAGTGCCAGGCTTGAACCATAACTACGTGATGGGTTATAATTTTTGCCAGCCCTAGATGAATCTATTTGCAATATCACTGCCTTACTCACCAAAGCCCAGTAATACTTTATTTCATTCTGAAACGTAGGGAGTCTGGCTCTGCTCTTCAGATTTTCAAGGTGATTTTTGAAAACGTCAATAACAATCGAAGCTTGAAGGATAAAAAAACCTCACTGAAACTTTATTTTGATGAATTGTTCAAGGAAGTATAAGGAGCAAGAATTTGCTCATTTCTGGAGAAGAGGTTTCTACATACTGACGTGCTTCTTGCCAAATGTTGGCATAATTAAGCCCGAGAAAGCCCATTTCGCTGCAGGCCTGGAGCTGCTGGATAAAGACAAGCAGTGTGTAGCATCGTGAGGCTTCATTATTATGTTGGCAAGACTCCTGTATTAGCAGTAGTTGGGAGGACACCTGGCTAACTGGGGTTTACAGGATATATGATTTCCACCACATTACAGCTGGAATGTTAAAGAGCATAATGGAATTTCTGGAGAAAGATACTCTGCAGTTGCCAAGATTCTTAGTATTTCACAAGGATGCCAGAACCAATAACCCTCTCCTTCATGTTTAGAGTGTTTTGCAAAGCAAATGAAGCATTTGAGGCAGTGGAAATAGACTGATTTCTCAAACTAGTAGAAGCATTTATGCAATCAGGCCATCAAATAAGTCTCAGACAGACTTCCATGAATTTCCAAGCAAACAAACTAACAAACAATCAATTCAGCATACATATAGCATGATCACATGCTATAAATATCCCAGGCCAATAAAAATCCTCTCTTTCTATACCTATTCTTAAATTAAATTTGGACCAGTTTCAGGCTGAGCCTTGAAACTAGCTTTGTTTTTCTCTCTTTGCAAAACACAATCATACTTTTGTTTCAACATTCTCTAATCCAGGGGATATCATCAATTTGGCTCCTGGATTATATGCTTATTTACAAAGGATTTCATATATACTATGCAGTTAATCTGGGTCAAGTTCTTTTCTTTTCTTTTTAAAGAAAAGCAAGTTTAAACTGTTGTTAGCTAAAAAGAAAAAAACCTGAAGTTAATTATATTATTATTATTATCTAGAAGACGTTTTATGCTAGCAGTTTTATGCATCTAACAAATATAATCTTCCAAGATTTTTGACACCAAAGCAGGGAAGAGTTGCAATTTCTCAGGTCTTCCTCTATTTTTCTCTCTATAACTTTTTTAATGTTCTTTACAAGTTGAAGCCAAAGGACTTTTTAAAATGATCATGTTTTATGGGTTGGGTTGGTTGGTTGTCCCTATATGTAGCCCATCAAAGTTATAAAGCAATGGTACTTGAATTTTTCTATAAAGGATAACTCTTACCTACATTTTATACATCTATTTTATTCCTTATAATGTTTCCATCATATCCAGAGTTCATTTTTTGTCTCAATTTAACTTAGCTTTTTAATTAAAACCAGAGGATGAAAATTTATTATTCCACTTATAATAGAAAAATCTTTTCAATGGGAGCCTTGTACCTCCTAAAAGATATCATGATATTGTGCATTTATTAAAATAGTATTTTGTTTATATGTATGTAATACATTAAATATAGTTGTATGTACTACATATAGCCACAATTTTAAGATAAATTTCACATAATAAATACAGTCTCTTATTATGACAGATTGTTTTTTTTTAAGTCTTTGCTAGCTTGTTAGTTACTTCTGAACTGACCTTATGACATTTTATCTTTCTCCTTTAATATTCTTTCTTTCTCATCAATCAATGTTTTCTTTTTGTTCAATGTCAGTGAAAAAAAGTAATGATGCAGCTGCAAATAATGAATCATGAAAAAGCTTTTGCCATTTATATCATCAATATGACAGTGCAGTCCCTGCAGACATTGTTATTTCTGGTCTGCATTCCTGGACACTGAGGTCAATAAAATTGCTACTAGTCATAAAGCTTGAACAGGAGACATACTTGTGTGCAATGAATCTTCTGATGGCAAATGAATTACTGTTTCATGATGACAAAATCAAGGCATCCAAGGTCTGTTGGTAGAAATCTGATTGTACTATATTTTGAACTTGCTGCTTATATATACTTCTCATGATTTCTGTAACCCACTAAGATTTAGTCTATGTACTTCTTTCACCATTGATAAATGAACTACTTCTGGATTTCTCTACTTCCTTTGATATGTATGCATTAACAGTTCTCTGAGTCAACTTCACCCCCTTTGGTCATTCTCAGAAGC
Organism: Furipterus horrens; assembly: GCF_987537825.1. Taxonomy (NCBI): domain Eukaryota; kingdom Metazoa; phylum Chordata; class Mammalia; order Chiroptera; family Furipteridae; genus Furipterus; species Furipterus horrens. Next base: position 156,146,137 of record NW_028327175.1, read on the forward strand.
CAGCACAGCCCACCACATATTTTAATCATGTTTTAAATCCTGTGCTGCTATGTATTATAAGAAACAACCAGTGGTTATGGCCGTCACAGATATTCTCCTTGAGCAGTCTATCCAGATCCCTTTGAATTCTTTTTCAGACCCCGACTTTTCAGACTCCATGTTTATCTCTACATTATCTGATTTTACCAAAAACCCTGCAAAGTTTGTGAACCAGTATCCCCCATCATTGATATCTGAGCACCCTTGACATTGGATCAGGTTCTTCATCCTTCACCATCACCTAGGTAATGTGTAATCATCCACCTGACCTGCTTTGAGCAAAAATCCTATTAGTCAAAATCCCCCAACTCCCACCATTGATGTTTCCTCTAGCCCACTCATTACTTTCTCAACAAGTCATCTCACTTTTCAGACTAAATAGTTTTATTACTAATGCTCCCATGACACACTCGGACTTCCTTAGAAAGTTAAAATTTTATATTCATTTGCATAATTATTTTACTGTCTACTTCATTTAATTACATCATTTATTAGAGCTGCCTCTGGGTCTCCCTTGCTCATCCTCCTGGTATATTGAGGGCACTCAGTAAATAACTTGAAAGAAAAAGCGAATAAGTAAATGAATTGCTATTCTGATTCAAGTTAACACATACTGTTTCTGGTTTGTTTGTTTGTTTGTTTTTTTAATATCAACAACTGCCTAGGAATTATTCCTTTTTTTCTGAATTAGGGAAGTTGGGCCATTTCTGACTTTTCTCAGATTACATTTCAGTAAAAGATGTTTCTCAAAATAAAATATTCTTTTGAGGGGAAAAATAGGTTGTACAGGCTAACAAAGAAATCAATGTGGTAGTTTAGCTGATGGAAATACCTTTTGTCAATATAAGCATCATTACTTAAAATGGCTAACAGCAAGTCTGGGCAAACCTCAAACAATTTCTGCCACAGAAGAATGATCCAGCTTCCTGATCACTTGACCTTTCCAGATCCTCTTAAAGGTCAGGATACAATTCCTTTTCAGCTAAGGCTTAGTTAGCTTGGCTCTACCTGAGGTTTTGTCTCTGATTTTGAATTTAGCTAGAATGCTTCCTTTGATTTTCTTTCATTATTCTTTTCCCTGGTTATTAGTCTAGTACCTCTATTAGATTATCTCAGTTATCTCACTGTATTTTTAATTTAATTCCCAAGTAATTGTAATGTAATTCTATCTGTTATTTATTCTGAGTACAATAAGAATATAATCCCACTTCAGAAATTTCCTTCAACTTATTCATCAAGTTGCGCAGTTTTCTGGTGACAAGAAGATTATGTTTTGGTTTCATGACTCACTTTAATAAAATTTTAAATTTCAAATTAATTTCTGAATAGATATTTCCATCCACATCAAGCATAGGAAATTCTTAGTGAAATAAATAGTTGGAAACATCAACAAGTTGCAAATAATATACTACATAAACATTACTATGAATGTAGTCAAAGTCACAGTCCTTATTTTGTATTTTATTTTCTCTTTAGTTTCCAAAAACCATTGCTAAATCAATCTTTATATCAAAATTAGTATATTGAATTGATAGATTACTATGTAGGCAAAAGTAGGTTGTAGTTGTAATATAAATAAATAATATAATAATTAATTAATAATACAGGAATAACCTGTTTCACATATTGAAAACTGTAAACCTACTTTTTGCCCACCCCTCTATATGTATGTATGTATGTATATATAATTAATCAACATTTTTTCTTTCATGCTTTAAACCAGAAGTACCATAAAACTTGACAAGCTGAAGGAAGGGTGTAAGAAAGCTAATTACCAACATATATAAATTGAAAATTTTGATTAGACTAAGCTTTAGTTTTGCTCCCCATTATTAGAATTCTGTAATTTTAAAATCTATTTTAACTAAAATCAAACTCTGTAAAAATAAAAAAAAAAATCCAGGAGCAGTTTTTTTTGTAAATACTCCTTTCTCTGACAATATTCTCCCTACTATTTATGAAGGAGAACTTTAACATTTTTCATAAATCACAAGGACTGGTTTTAGTTCATACATTTCAGACAGGTACCATTAGAAATAATCTGTATATGGTTTTATAATTCATTTATAAAAACGATGGTATTTTCATCCATTTATTTACTTGGGGAATCATCAGCTTAACACAGCTCATAAACATTTTGCTTCCTGTTGATTTATTTTGTATCAGTCAACTACAGTTGTGTGGTAATATTGGAGGATACAACTGCTCTATAAAGGAATGCCTTATTGTTTCTAAGCCATCAAAGGAAAATATCATCATTATCAGTATTATAAAATGTGCTTGTTTCCTACTGTTAATATTTTATAGGTCATGGTCTAAGCACTTCAGAAATTTTAACTGAGTAAATCTGTACAAAGGGAAGTGGTGATATTTCCCCGAGTTTACAGGAGATAAAACAGAGGCACAGCAAAGTTAATTTAATTGCTCAGTGTAACACAGGTGGTACATGGTGAAACCAAGATTCAGACCTAAGCATTTGGAATATAGAGTTCATGATCATATCTTCTACCCCAGATTGACTTAGGACAAGTCCTGAGAGGAAATCCAGAGCAGCTAAAATGTATTTTCTCTGCCAAGCATATCAGTGTGATCTCAGACACATTAAGTGACCACTTCCAGCCAAGTTTTATTTTCTATAAAATGTAATGTTGAACTACAGCATGATTTATGACTTTTACAGCTATTCTTTTTACTTTCATATGATTCTGTTTATTTTAACTGAATTAAAAGCTTCTTATGAGTAGGTCATGCTATATAGACCTTGCCCACTTTATTTTACAAGCAAGTTGTTAAACACTTAATAAATATTTCTTTTCTCAAAACCAGGAGGATGACATATATAAGAAGTACGCAAGAATCTGGATAATCTTTATTTATCTGATGATAAAATATGTGGTTGATCTGGTAGAATAAGAAAATAGATCTGGGGGAGAAACAAGATGGCGGAGGAGTAAGTGGAAGCTACACTAACTTCCTCCTAGAACTAGTCTGGATTTACAATGTAATTTTGGAGAAATCATCTGGAATAACGAACCGAACACCAGCTGGAGAGAAGTCTTATAACCACGGAGAGACAGAAAAGGCCGCTACATCACAACGTGACCGGTAGGGAGTGCGGAGACGTGGAAGGGCTGGCTGGGCTCCCACGGGTGGCAGCTGAAAGGGCTGAGAAACAGCTCAGCAGCCGGGGATTCCCCCTGAGAAGGGCAGGGTCTAAACCCCCAGCTGGGCTTCCCAGCCTACAGCGACAGAGTGGAAAGTAAAATAGTATCAGCTGTGAAAAGCGAAAAGCCACAGGCTTTCTTGCTAGCCGGAGAGAAACAGCAGGAGAAAAAGAGCTCTTAAGTGGATCACATACGAAAATATTTTGGCCACCACTTACCCTGGGCTCAAGCAGAGGGAAGGCAGAGAGGACTGGAGACACTTGGGGAGAATTTGGCACGGTGGCTTTGAGGGGAGAACTGGAGGAGCAGCTGACTGGGTCCCAGTGCTGACTCATCCCCAGTACTGCGGGTAGACCATTCCCCTCCAAGTGGCGTCAGCCTGAGGGGAAGCAAAAGCCCTGCCTACAGGAATTAAGCTGCCACACCCACAGTCCTTAAGCCTGACAGCTAATCACAGATTGAATAGATTAACAATCAAAGAAGACAGACAACAGCAGTAGATCCCTGGAAGTCTCCAACAGGCTGCCTAGGGCCAGACTGGTACATGATCTGACGCCACCAGAGGCAGATCCAGGAAGTGCAGATCATTCCAAGAAGCACCAACAAACAATAGGAGTCAAAAAAATGGGGAGACAGAGAAACAACCTCCCATCAAAAGGAAAGGTAGAATCCCCAGAAAGAGTGCTAAATGAAATAGAGGGGAGCGAACTATCAGATATGGAATTCAAAACATGGATTATGGAGAAGCTGAATGAGCTCAGCAGAAACTTCAAAGAACTCCAGAAAAACTACAAGGAACTCACAGAAAATTACGTGAGCATGAAAAAGGACATAGAAGCTATCAATAAGAGCCAGGAGGAAATGAAAAATACGATCTCTGAATTGAAGAACACAGTAGAAGGAATTAAAAGCAGGCTAGAGGAAGCAGAAGATCGGATCAGCGAGCTGGAGGACAACCTACACAAAAACTCCCAGACAATGCAACAAAATGAAAAAAGACTGAACAAGACTGAAGAGGTTCTAAGACAGCTGCAGGACAACATGAAACGTAATAATATCCGTATCATAGGAATTCCAGAAGGAGAAGAAGAAGAGCAAGGGATAGAAAACCTCTTTGAAAAACTAATGACAGAAAACTTTCCTAACATGACGAGAGAAAGAGTCACGCAAGTCCAGGAGGCACAGAGGGTCCCAATGAAGATGAACCCCAACAGGCCCACTTCAAGACACATCATAATTAAAATGCCAACTTTCAAAGACAAAGAGAGAATCCTAAAAGCAGCAAGAGAGAAACAACTAATAACATACAAGGGAGCTCCAATAAGGCTATCATCAGATTTCTCAGCAGAAACACTACAAGCCAGAAGGGAATGGCAAAAAATATTCCAAGCAATGAAAAACAAAGGCCTACAACCAAGAATACTCTACCCAGCAAGGCTTTCATTCAAAATGGAAGGTGAAATAAGGAGTTTCCAAGACAAAAGAAGGCTAAAAGAATACATCTCCACCAAACCAGCATTGCAAGAGATGCTAAAGGGTCTGCTTTAAGAAGATGAAGAAACAGAGAGACAGAGAGGAACACGAGTACAAAGGGGGAAAATGACAATGAATAAGTACTGAAAGAAAGAAGGAACTTCTACCATTTGCAACAACATGATTGGAACTAGAGAGAATTATGCTTAGCGAAATAAGCCAGGCAACAAAAGAAAATTACCTTATGCTGTCACCTGTTACAGGAAACTAATGAACAACACAAACAAATGAGCAAAATTGAACCAGAGGTATGTAAACAAGGAATAAACTAACAGTAACAAAGGGGGAGATGGGAGGGAGAGAAGGGGTAAGAAGGGGAAGGGTCTAGTCAAAGAACATGTATGAATGACCCATGGACATGGACAACTGGGTGGGGACTGACTGTGGGGGGGGGGTGCAGGGAAGCAAGAGGGGGAAAAAAAGTGAGACAACTGTAGTGGAAAAACAAACAAACAGAAAATTTTTTAGTGGGGGGGGAATAAAAATATAAAGAATAGAAATGCAAGTTCAGTGAATATTAGAAGGACAAGGATTTTCCTTCTGATAAGACAGTCCTACAGATTTAGAGACTTGTATGTGGGTTATGTTACATAAATTAACATGTGTTTTCTGTTTTCAAAGGGCATAAGCCTACAATCTCATTACCTGAGTGATTATCTGTATGCATAGGCCTCACTTAATCCTGTCTGCATTGCTGCCTCCTGAGAATCAATGGTTTGGCTGAACTAAGTGGCTGGGTTGGTGAAGAACGGGGTGGTCTGTGGGCTTCACTTTAAAACTGGTTTCTCTTTTCTATCCTAATGGCTTGGACAGAAAAAGCCCAGAGGCCTGAGATGGGGGAAACCTAAAATATTTCCCTCAGTCCAAAATAAGTATAATGGGCAAAAGGGTTTTGGGCAGGTGAGATGTACCTGGCACACCTTCCTCCAAAGAAGCCCTTCTTTTCCCTAATGTGGGACATTGAAAAATTAATACCTGTCTTTTGTCATCTAGTGGTTACGGATTAAATGATGTCCTTTAACCCTGTTGCCCCCAGAATACAACAAGGATGCCAGCCTGTCAAACCAAGCATGCCGTTGTCCAGAGACAGCCAACCAACCTGGAGTCTGCACGATCCTTCCCCTTGTGGGAAGGCCACCCTCCCCTCCACATCCCCACTCTTATTAGGGATTTCTTGACCCACGGGTAGGTAGGACGACGACCATGTCCAGCTTGAAGCAGCTAGAGGAGCTCGAGACCTTCATCCATTGTCCTTTATAAGATTGTAAAGGGTCTTAAGTCTGAGAGGGAGGAATTGTTATTTTTTATTGTTAAAATATTTAACTAATTAATTAATTAATTTTAAAAAAAGAAGAAGAAGAATATATGAAAGGGTGAGGCGGGAGAGCTTGTATGTACGACCCATGGGCATGGACTTGGAGAGGGGATTGTTGGGGAAGGGGGGTGCTGGGCGGAGGGGAGCAAAGGGGAAAAAAAATTGGAACTATTGTAACAATATAATCAATAAAATATACTTAAAAAAAAAAGAAAAAAAAAATAAGTGGAATGGAGAATAATGAAAAAAAAAAAAAAAAAAAAAAAAAAAAGAAAATAGATCTGACTTCCCCTTAACACTGTCCTCTCCATCATCTTACCAACTATGACTGGAGAAACCCTTACTTTGCAGTACATATGTACACACTCACACTAAAAAGCCACATACATACAAACATCAACATAGAAAACTAAATAAAAGACACAAAATAATACCAGTTTACAAAGATTATCTGTAATTAGGAGAATGATATCAAAAAAAGCACTTTTTTCCCTGATGGTGCCACCTCAGGAGTCTTTTCAGGGGCAGACCAACTGTGAGATAAGAGTGTCTTTAATAGAACTGGAGTTGAACCATATAGCTCTTGTAAAACTTGGTAAATAAAATCAATCTCACCTTTGTACAAATTGGATAAAGGTGTTCCTTTGGTAAAATGACTTTAGATGATAGCACATGGGAGTCGCAAACAGAAGGTGGCTGGCATTTTGTTCCCTTATATCCCTTGGCTGAGCATTTTTGTGCCGAGCAAATACTATGCAACCATATTTGACAGCCCTAATCAAGATTAAAGAGTCGGCTGTTATCTTGTCTCTTCCAGTCAGTGTAGTTTTTCTGTAGTTTTGATTTTTTTATATAATTTAAAAAGTGAATGGAGTAGAAGAAAATGTATATTCGTCTGCGACTTCAATCAATAGAGACCAATTCCTGTGACACACAGGTGGCATGGCAAAGGTCAGTTAGTTCTTATCAATTTCCTGAAAGAAGCCAAAATCAATCAGGGCCAGAAACTGAACCACTCTTTTTCCCACTTGCGAAGAACTGTAGAATGTTAAAGCAGGAACATTTTTAGAAATGATCTTATTCATTCCTTCTTTAAATAGATGAAGGGAATTGAACCTAAATATGTTGAGGGACTTTCCTAAGATCAGCGTTACCACAAAGACCTTGCAAATGATTGACCCAAGTCTCAGTGTATTATAGAGAATACATGGAGGATATAACTATAGACACGTATGTTTATTTAGCGCCTTAAATCTTTCCCCTTTTGTGGCAACAGGAGTCATTTATTTCTGCAGATAAGATAATACAAATGGGGCTGGTGGTTTCATTTATTGATAGATTCACTCAATAAACATTTAATTAGTACTTACTAGCCCATTAATCTTGTTTTTAATGGACATCACTTTAGGATACAGGCATCACCACCTAAACACTGACTATGTTGGTTTTTCAATATAAGGCTTATGTCAACACAATAAAGGTTATCTATTGAGTACAATGCAATGGGTTAATATATAGCCTTATTAATCTTGTCCCCATTCTTATTTCTCTTTCTTTACTATATAGCATAACAATCTAGAACATCTTGTCTTTCATATATCTCATATATCACACTCATTTTCTGATACTCATTCAGAATCAAAATCAACTACAATTTGCTATCTCCAGACCCAGTGTTGTTACAACAGTTACCTTTTTGTACTATGCTTTAGATTAGACGCTAACCTAAAGTGTAGTTGAAAAGACACAGTAAGTAGAATAAGATATCCATGATTTTCCCCTTCATTCAGACTTGATCAAGAGACTGCTTTTTCTTAGAACTCTTTTCATTTCCTATCCTACTTTTCAGTTCCTAAAAATAAAATTATTTTTGAGTGGAAAAACTAATCTTTAGCATATGGTACCATCACAGATTGTGACAGTGTTATTTCTCAGAATCAACCAAGGCTCAGTAATTACTCCTTCCGTAAGTTTGATTATCTTTAAGGAACTAAAATGGAAAATAGAATGGGGAGTTGTATTGGCATTAAGCAAATGTGTTACACTGATCAGAAGCTTTAACTAAATTCTTAGCCCAGTGTTAATAGCTCTTTGATTGTCCTGTTTTTTTGTTTTTTGTTTTGGTTTTTTAACAAGGTCAGGAAGCTTAACTGATTAACTGCTAGACTGACACTCCTACAAACAGAAAGGCTTCTCCTCTTGTTTCCTCTTGTACACACCTGTCTGTACTATGTGAGACTATCTAGGTAATTGATTGTCAAGGAACTACTTGCAAATACATAGTATACCATTTTTAGAGGAGCTGCCATTTCAAATAAATTTATTCAGAACACAGCTCTGCTCAACCATGTTGTTGACAAATATTAATTGAAATTATGAGTTTAAAGAAACACTAAACACACTCATGGTGAAATCAAATAGCATCCTTTGTTTCATCAGAAATCACAGTAGTAAACGATAATGTTGGAATAAGTGGGAAGCTTATATATAAATTCTAAGCATGACAGTCTCTGGTAGGTTCCAGACTATGTCCATCTATGTACCCAGAGACCACCTTATATGGGCCTGATGTCGCTGATGAATCTTAGATATAATATATTTAGAACATACAATATATGTGTGTAATATATAACATATATGTCAAATATGTACATATACAGGGGTGGGAAAAAGTAAGTTTACAGTTGTAACACAAATAAGTGATATAATAATTAACAAATAATAATACAAGAATAAATGTTGTTTTGTGTATTCACAACTGTAGACCTACTTTTTCCCTCCCCTGTATAACTCGGAATTGAAAGGTATGGAATATAAACATAGTCAAATTCCTGAATTCCTGATATTCAGTCCAGTTTCCCAAATGTCTCCATTCAACTCATTAAAATTTTTTTTATTCTGTGTTTTCCAATATTTTGATAGGAAATCCTGACTGTGCTCCAGGTAACTTGGTAAGGTTTGTAATATGCCTTTGTTATTATCAGCAGTAAACTAAACATTTACTAGACTTCTAGGAAGTGTGTGGTTGTATCCACTGTTTGCGATTATATTTACCTTAAACTCCAACCAGATTTTCCCAGCATTCTTCATACTAAATGATTTGCTCATCTTCATGCATGCCTTAGATATTTCCAGCTTTGTTATATTTGTTCAGTCTTCCTCTGGATTAAAAGAAGCTGCTTGTCATCTTCATGAACAAACTCCACATTTATTTTCTTCAGGTGTGTACTTCTCCAGTTTTCACCAAGTTGATATGATTTTTATTGTCTTTTGAAATGTTAGAGTACATTTTGCTTCTCACTTGAACTTTATTAATATCTATCTTGATATAGTATATTATGTAATTATCTTCTTCACAACTTTATATGTCCATCGTTGGTTGTATCCTATCTAGGATTTAACATCATATCTGAGGTGTTTAATATGTTTTATATATAAATTTTGTTGACATATATATATGTGTGTGTATATATATATAGAATACAACACATATTTGCACATATTTTTATTAATCCATGGATAAGTATGATGTATTTGAATGTTTGATAAACTTGGGACTGACTCCACACATAATTTCATTATTTTTACGAGAATGAAATAAAACTTAGCCCTGGCTGCTGTGGCTCAGTGGATTGAGCATTGGCCTGCAAACCAAGTGTCGCTGGTTTGATTTCCAGTCAGGGCACATGAATAGGTTGCACGTCAGGTCCCCAGTTGGGGGCATGAGTGAGAGGCAACCACACAGTGATGTTTCTCTCCGTCTCTTTCTCCTTTCCCCTCTCTCTAAAGATAAATTAAATAAATAAACAAACAAATAAATAAATAATTTTTTTTTTAAAAAAAGAAATATAACTTGATGAGCACCAAAAGACAGAGCCACTCAAAGGCTCTTTTTATTTACTTTTTATCAAATGAAGTGGCCAAACAACGCACAAAGATTGTCAGTACCATTCTCATTTTTGTGCCTGAAGATGGTAATCAATAGTCTGATGAAGATTCTTGGTCCTTCAAATTGGCTCTGTGTTCTCATGTGGATGATGGAAGAGAAACAAATGTGTTCGTTAATTGTATGTAGGCTCCGCCAGGAAGCCCTTCCATCCAGGAGTGTCTCCTTACACCCTTTATTGGTCTTCCTGGAATAAAAAATATGAATTTGTAACATTTTCCTTGTTACTGAAAACAATGGGACAATATATATGTATGAGACATACATAAAAACACAGAAAACAGTTTTCATAAACAAGAATGATTAAAGGGATCAGTAGATATTATCCACTTTCAGTGCAGTCATAAACATGACACAATTAATTTGGTTAAAGTCAATCATAGGTATTAGTATTTCAGTTTTATGAGGGCCTGTGGTTACATGGCATTGCTAGGAATTCTCCAAGTCCCTTTGTAGATTTTCTGGATAAGCCCCAATAATAAGTTATAATCCATAAAACTCTTAATAGTTTAACTGGGAATTAAATGGCTCTACCTAAATTTGTCTTAAGAAATTTGTTTCTCAGAATACTAAGGAGACACTTGATCTATAGTCATCTGAGATACCTATATAAAATGCAGCTTCTAGAACTCATCATGGGTATTGATTCAGCATCTCTGGAATTAAGACCTAGAATTCCAACTTTTTTTTTTAAGTTTAATTTTGATTATTTATTTATTTTCTCTCTCTTTTCTAAAAGTATATTTTATTGATTATGTTGTTACAGTAGTCCAATTTTTTCCCCTTTGCCCTCCTGTGCCCAATACCTCCCTTCCTTCCCTCCAGCAATTCCACCCCTCTTAGTTCATGTACATGGGTCGTGCATATAAGTTCTTTGGCAGAATTCCAAATATTTAACAGGTTACCTTTTGATGATTTGAGGACGAATATTCTAATACCAATTTAATTAAAACCACATTTTGATGCTTAAATGATCATTTCACCTATAGTGTGGTCATCATTGTTGAATGATATCTTACATTTTAGTGTCCTAATCATTTTACAAACCTTTATAGTGTAAGTATTTTTTCTGCATCTACCTTTCTGTTCAATAAGACTTTGTTTTCTTAAAGCTGTTTTAGGTTTACAACAAAATTGAGAGGAAGACACAGATTTTCCATATAACCCCTGCTCTGACACATGCTTAGACTCCCCCATTATCAATATTGCTCACCAGAATAGTACTTTTTTTTTTTTTTACAGACAAACCTGAATTGACATGTCATAATTACCCATAGTTTATCTTACAGTTCATTCTTGGTGTTCTGCCTTCTGAGTTTGGACAATGTATTATGACATGTATCCATTATGATGGTATCATATAGAGTATTTTCACTCCCCTAAAAATTTTATGTGCTCCATTAATTCATCTCTCTCCACCACTACCCCTAGTAACCATTGACCTTTTTATTCTCTCCATAGTTTTGCCTTTTCTAGAGTGTCATATAGTTGGAATGATACAGAGTGCAACCTTCTCGGTTTGGATTTGGTTCCTATAAGTTTTTTCATGGCTCGATAGCTCATTTTACTTTAGTGCTGAATGATACTCCATTGTCTGATTGTATCACAGTATATTTATCCATTCACCTACTTCAGAACCTCTTGGTTGCTTCCAAGGTTTGGTGATTATAAATAAAGAGGCTGTGACCATCCATGTGCAGGTTTTTGTGTGGACATAGTTTTTAACTCCTTTGGGCAAATACCAGAATGTGATTGCTGGATCATATGGTAAGAGTTGTGTTTAATTTTGTAGGAAACTACCAAACTGTCTTCCAGTGTGACTGCACCATTTGGGATTCACACCTACAGTGTTTGAAAGTTCCTATTATTCCACATCCTTGCAAGCAATTGGTGTTGACAATATTCCATATTTTGGGCATTCTTGTAGATTACTAGTGTTAGCTATTGTTTGTTTTAATTTGAATTTCCCTAATGACATACGATGAGGACCATCTGTTCATATGCTTATTTTTCATCTGTATATTTTCTTTGGTAAGTGTTTGTTAAAATCTTTACTCACATTTTAATCAGTTGTTTGTTATATTATGGTTGAGTTTTAAGGGTTCATTGCATATTTTAAATAAGAGTCCTTCACCAGTTGTGTCTTTGCAAATATTTTCTCCCAGTTTATGGCTTGTCTTCTTATTCTTTTGATACCATCTTTTGCAGACTTAAATTTTAACAAAGTCCAAAATATTAATTATTTCTTTCATGTATTATGCCTGAAGTTTTTTGTTTAAAAAGACATCATCATACCCAAGATCATCTAGGTTTTCTCCTATGTTATTTTCCAAAGTTTTATAGTTTTGCATTTCACATTAGCTCTGTCATCCATTTTTAAGTTGAGTTTTAAGGGTGTGTGGTTTGTGTGTGGACTCACTATTTTGCATTTGGATATCCAGTTCTTCTAGTATATTTGTTGAATAGATTATCCTTGCTTCATTGTATTGCCTTTGCTCATTTTTCAAAGATCAGTTTACTATATTTATTTAGTCTATTTCTAGGCTGTCTATTCTGTTTCATTGATCTATTGGTTTATTATTTTGCCAATCTTTCACTGTCTGGTTACTGTAGCTTTATAGTAAGTTCCCCAGCTTTGTTCTTCTCCTTCAGTATCTTTGTTGGCTCTTCTCAATCTTTTGCTTCTCCATATAAAGAATTATTTCTTGATAAATATAAAGTATCCTGCTGGTATTTTTATTGGGATTGCACAGAATCTATAGATCAAGTTGGGAAGAACAGAAGTCTTGACAGTATTGAGTCTTTCTTCCTATGCATGAACATAGACTTTCTCTCCATTTATTTAGTTCTTTGATTTTATTCATCAGAGATATATAGATTTCCTCTTGCAGATCTTGTACATATTTTGTTAAATTTATACTTAAATATTTCATCCGGGGGTGATAACGTAAATGGTATTGTGTTCTTAATTTCAAATTTCACTTTTGTTGTTGTTGTTGCTGTATAGGAAATCAAGTGACTTTTGTATTCTGCATCCTTACTATCACTTCTTACTAGTCCCAGGAGTTTTGTCTTAAAGGCTTTCTGATTTTTAAAAATCCATTTTTAGTTTTCATTTACTGTTGACATACAAAATGATATTAGTTTCAGGTGTACACCCGTGATTAGACATTATGTAATGTACCAAGTGATCATCCTGATAGGTCTCATACCTATCTGACAACATATATAGTTATTAGAATATTATTGACTATATTCCCTATGCTGTACTTTATATCCCCACAACTATTCTATAACTATCAATTTGTACTGGTTAATTCCTTCACCTTTTTACCCATCCCCTCGACCACCTTCCATATGACAACTGTTAAAATGTTCTCTGTATCTGTGAGTCTATTTCTGTTCTGCTTGTTCATTTATTTTGGTTTTTAGATTCAATTATTGATAGACATGTAGTTATTGCCATTTTATTGTTTATAGTTGGTTTCTTCTTCTTCTTCTTCTTCTTCTTCTTCTTCTTCTTCTTCTTCTTCTTCTCCTTCTTCTTTTTCTTCTTCTTCTTCTTCAAGACTAACATTTAATATTATACTGGTTTGGTGGTGATGAACTTTTTTAGCTTTTTCTTGTCGGAAAAACTCTTTATCTGTCCTTTGATTCTAAATGATAGCTTTCTGGGTAGAGTAATCTTGGTATTAAATACTTACTTTTCATCACTAAATATTTCTTGCCAGTCCCTTCAGGCCTGCAAGTTTTCTGTTGAAAAATCAGCTGACAGTCCTATGGGAAATCTTTTGTAGATAAAATTTAAAATTCTTTATCTTTCACCTTTTGCATTTTTTATTGTATTTTTTCCATTATCATTTATCCCCTCCTCCTTTTTTTTTTTTTGAGGCAGAATATATTGAGAACAGGAGAGAAAACAAAGTTGGGGAAGGGCTCGGCCAGCCTGGCTGCATGTGCTGAAGGATGGAAGGTGGGCTCTTCCATGTTGGCCCTCGGGAGTCAAAGAGAGCAGAGGTCTAGGGGCAGGGTCTTCACTCTGTCCCAGGAGGGGGCTGGCATGAAGCTGCTGAGCTCCCTCATGACTTCTGCATATATGCCCCTGCATTCTGGGCAGAATGAACACACTGGGAAGGCACCCCCTGTTCCCATGGATATGAGTCCAGAGCTCAGGAAAACTACAGGCTCAGCCAAGCATGGGCACTGCCTCCACCACCCCTTTCCCCACTGGGGAGCCCAGAAAAAGGGCTGGGAAAGGGAAAGTGGATGGTGCTTAGGCCCTAGCCTTGGGAAGCTTCCATCTGAATTCTACCTCTTGTGTCTGTATTCTCTCAATCCCCACAAAGCCTCGTTTTGATGCATCAAAGCTGTCAGAGGTAATGAGGCTCTCAGAATATCTGGCTCAACACCCTCACTGGACTATGAATAGGAACCCCCCGCCCACAATCACCATACTGTTATTCATGTTGTGTCCTTTTTGCTTCATCCCCCACCGCTAATTGCCCCCCATAGTTTTCATCCTACGCGATCTATGAGTCTGTCTCTATTTTGCTTGTTTGTTCAATTTGTTCATTAGATTCCACATATGAGTGAAAGTATATGGTATGTCTTTCTCTGACTGGCTTATTTCACTTAGCACAATATTTTAAATAACAATGATGTGTTTGGTGTGGGCCTCTCTAGGTTTATAGTGTTTGGGACTGTCTGTGCTTCTGGATCTTGTATGTCTATTTCCTTCACTAAGGGAAGTTTTTCATTATTATATTTTCAAATATGTTTTTCAGTTTCTCTCTCTCTTCTCCTTCTGGCACCCCATGATGCAAATGTTGGTACACTTGAAGTTGTCCCAGAGGTTTCTTACACTATCTTCATTTTTAAATTAATTTATTCTCTTTTTACTGTTCTGGTTGGGTGTTTTTTGCTTCCTTATATTCCACATCACCAGTTTGATTCTCAGTTTCATCTGCTCTGCTGTTGATTCCCTGTAAATTATTCTTCACTTCAGTTAGTGTATCCTTCATTTTTGACTAGTTTTATGATTTCACATCCTTTCTTATGCTATTGAAGTTCTAAGTTCATTGAGTATCCTTATAACCAATGTTTTGAACTCTGCATCTAGTAAATTGCTTGTCTCCATTTTGTAATTTCTCTGGAGTTTGTTCTGTTCTTTTATCTAGGACATGTTTCATTGTAGCCTCATTTTTGCAGCTTCCCTGTGTTTTTTTCTATGTTTTAGGTAGAGCTGCTACATAACCCGGGCTTAGGTAGTGTAGTCTAATGTAGTAGGTGTCCTAAAGGTTTCATTGGCTCAGCCTCCCTGTTCACCCGAGCTGGGCATTCTAGGTGCACCATGTCCTCCCACCCCCAGTGTGTGCTGTGAACACTCTCCTATTGTAGTTGAGCCTCAATTGCTGTTGGCAGGTCAATGGGGAGAATTTATCCCAGGCCAATCAGCTGCAATGATGAGCTGTGACCACCATAGAAGGTCACCTGTATGTGTGTGGGAGCTGATCCCATGGAGCAGGACTTACTCCAGTGGGGCTCTGGTTCCCTCTGAGTTTGCCCCTTGAGAGTGTGTCTTGTTTAGGTGGGTGGGTGGTGCTTAGATGTGGTCTGAAGCTGTCCACTGGGTGTGTTGGCTCTATGGACTCATGAGAGATACAGACCAAGGTCAGTCACCGCCTCTTCTCTGGCCATTGCCACTCAAATTTATCTACAAAGAGATCTGCAGATGGCTGCTCCTAATAACTGGGTTTGGAAGTATCCAGGAGAGGCCAAGTTGTGAACTGAGGCTGGCTGCTGCTAGTGCCAGGCCTGTGCCACTTAGCAAGAGGTATAGGGCATGATGAGGCCAGATGCTGCTTGACTGAGAGGTTTATGTAGTCTGAATCATGAGCTAAGGGAAGCCATTTGTATGGAAAAGCCACTAGAAACAGCTTGGGTGGACCTTCAAGTTAGATGGGACTTGGTCTCAGGGAATTAGCAGGGCAGAGTGAACAGTGATAGCCTTGATTGATAGAGATTTAGATATGATGCCCACCTTCCAGCTCTCTCAGGGGAGGGCCCAGAAGAGAAACAATGGCCTCTGCTAGCACTTCTGTCTGGGAGAAAGTTTCACTTCCAGGTCTTGCCACAATGCCAGACAAATTAGTTCTTCTTCATATGTCCCTGGTTCCTTTCAAGCTGCTGCCCCAGTGCTTGAATTCAGAGGGAGGAAGTCCAAGTGAGTTCATGAGTGGACCCTTTAAGAATGCCTGGGGCTTCAGCTGCCCTCCATCTCACTCAACTACAATCCAGTTGGGTTTTACATCCAGAAGTTATAGGGACTTTTCTTCCTGCCACTGGAGCCCTGGGATGAGGGGCCTAGTGTGAAGCTGTGTCCCCTTGATGTTCAGGTGGGACCTCTGCAGCCAAGATATCCCTCCCAATTTTTATCTGAGACCAGCCTGTTCTGGGTCTTTCCTCCTCCTGCCAGTTTTGATGTTGCTTTTTCTTTATGTCCTTGTAGGACCTCTGTTCAGCTGGATCTCAGGCATTTCTGCATGATGGTTTTCCTGTAGTTTAGCTATAATTTCAGTGTGGTTGTGGAAGGATGCAAGTTCCACATTTACCTACCCCCCCCACCTTGACTGGACTGGAAGTTCCAGATTTTCTACATAGCAGATGATGTCATCTGTCAACATAGACAGTTTAATGTACTCCTTTCCAATTCGTATGCTTCTTTTTTCTAACCTTACTGCATTAGCAAAGACTTCCAGTTTGAGGTTCAAAAGCATTGGTGAGAAGGGGCATCCTTGCCTTGTACCTTATGTTAGAGGGAAAGTTCAGTTTCTCACCATTAACTATGATGTTAGATATAATTTTTTGTAGATGGTCTTTATCAAGTTAAGGTTTCCCTCTTGTTCTAGTTTATTGAGTTTTTATTATATAAGGGTGTTGGATTTTGTTAAATATCTTTAATGCATCTATCGATGAGATTATAACATTTTTTTCTTCTTTACACTGTTAATGTGATCAATTACATACTTTTCTAGTGTTAAACCAGCTTTGCATACTCAGTGTAAAACTCTCTTAGTTGTGGCATATAATTATTTTTATCTTGTTTCAGATTTAATTTGCTAACATTTTGGTGAAGAGTTTTCATCAGCATTTATGAGATATATTTGTCTATAGTTTTCTTGTTATATTGTTGTCTGGTCTTGTTTGGGGTTTATGCTGGCTTCAAAGAATAAGTTAGGAAGTATTTCTTCTGCTTACATTCTCTGAAAAAGTTTGTAGAAAATTAGTATAATTTCTTTCTTAAGTGTTTGGCAGAATTCACCAGTGAACCCATCTTGCCTGACACTTTCTGTTTTGGAAGGCTATTAATTATTAATTCAATTTCTTTAATTGATATAGGCCTATTTAGACTACTTATTTTTTGTGTGAATTTTGGCAGATGTGTCTTTCAAGAAATTAGTTCATTTCATCTAGGTTATCAAAATTGTGGGCATGAATTAGTCATAATGTTCCTTTGTTATCCTTTTCATTTTGAATGAACTATAGTGATGTTCTTTCTTTCATTTCTGATATTAGTAATTTGTGTTCTCTCTTTTTTTGTTAGCCTAATCTGAGGCTTATCAGTTTTATTGATCGTCTCAAAAAATCAGCTTTGGATATCATTGATTTTTTTTAATTAATTTTCTGTTTTCAGTTTCACTGATTTCTGTTCAAATGTTTTTGAAGTATATTTTATTGATTATATTGTTACAATAGTTCCATTTTTCCCCTTTGCTACCCTCCACCCAGCACCCCCATTCCCCCAGCAATCCCCCCCAAATCCATGCCCATGGTTCATACATACAAGCTCCCTCGCTTCATCCTTTCATATATTCTTCCTTTTTTAAAAAATAAATAAATGATTAATTATTTTAATAATAAAAAATAACAGTCCCTCCCTTTCAGATATTAAGACCCTTTATAATCTTATAAAGGACAATGGGCGAAGGTCTCAAGCTCCTCTAGCTGCTTCAAGCTGGACATGGTCGTCATCCTACCTACCCTTGGGTTCAGAAATCCCTAATAAGAGTTGGGGTGTGGAGGGGAGGGTGGCCTTCCCACCTGGGGAAGGATCGTGCAGACTCCAGGTCAGTTGGCTGTCCCCAGACAACGATGTGCTTCGTTTAACAGGCTGGCATCCTTGTTGTATTCTGGGGACAACAGATCTAGCCACAGGGTTAAAAGACATCATTCAATCCATAACTACTAGACGACAAAAGGCAGGGATTAATTTTTCAATGTCTCACATTATGGAAAAAAAAATAGGGCTTCTTTGCATGAAGGTGTCCCAGGCACATCTCACCTGTCCAAAACCCTTTTGCCCATTATACTTAGTTTGGGCTGAGGGAAATATTTTAGGTTTTCCCCCTCTCAGACCTCTGGGCCCTTTCTGTTCAAGCCATTAGGATAGAAAAGAGAAACCAGTTTTAAAGTGAAACCCACAGACCACCCCATTCTTCACCAACACAGCCACTTAGTTCAGCCAAACTGTTGAGTCTCAGGAGGCAGCGCTGCAGACAGGATTAAGTGAGGCCTATACGTACAGTCACTCAGGTAATGAGATCATAGGCTTATGCCCTTTGAAAACAGAAAACACATGTTAATTTATGTAACATAACCCACAAACAAGTCTCTAAATCTGTAAGACTGTCTTATTGGAAAGACATCCAGTTGCAAGGCATTTGACATTCTTCTTGCCTGTAAATTCAATATCTTTGATGATACCATGGACATAGTTTAACTTTCAAGTGAAAACATATTTTAAATGAAAAGAAACTTTAAAGATGGTTAGCTGCACTACTTTATAGTCTACCACTGATCATTCTGATTTTCCTTGAATAATGATTTTTCTCCCTAAGATTACCCTCCTTGTCATTAAAGGGACTGCATTAAGTCCATTTTTAATTTATCCTGTTCATTTGCATAAACACAACAAGAGCAGCAAATGATCACTTATGATTTTTAGTTCTGCTTTGCTGGACTTACACAAGGAACATTTAGGGTGACCTTCAGTCTGCCCTACAGGGCACAGAAGCTGAGCCACATACCTGGCATTCAGCCTTGCCTGTATACACCTGTCTTTTCCAAGTCCTTCTGGTTTTCCATTGTGCCTTAAGGTCCCATCTAGCCATCTTTCAGGAAAACAACCTTCATTCCTTCCCTGGAAAGATTGCTGTGGACCACACAACCAACCACGGTACCAGGCCTTTTATCTCGTGGTCTTTTATTACCTTTGAAAGTCATTCTCAGTTCCTCAGGGCTTTTTGGTAACAACCAGAGCCCAAGCATGTCTCTTTTAGGCATGACATTCCAGTCAAAGACTTGGTCAAAAAAGACCTCTATTAACACTTGGTCTTATTAGTGTTATGCAAAGAAACTTATGCCATTACTTACTTCTTTAGAATGCCAAACTCTGGAGAAATCAGATAGGGAGAAAAATATACAATGTGAAGGAAAATCCTTGTCCTTCTAATATTCACTGAACTGGCATTTCCATTCTTCATATTTTCATTTTTCCCTCACTAAAAATTTTTTTTTTGTTTTTCCATTACAGTTGTCCCTCTTTTTTCACCCTCTTGCTTCCCTGCACCCTGTACCTCCCTTCCCCCACATTCAGTCACCACTCAGTTGTCCATGTCCGTGGGTCATTTATACATGTTCTATGACTAGACCCTTCCCCTTCTTACCCCCTTCTCTCCCTCTCGCCTCCTCCCTTGTTACTGTTAGTCCACTCCGTGTTTATATACCTCTGGTTCAACTTTGCTCATTTGTTTGTGTTGTTCATTAGTTTCCTGTAATAGGTGACAGCATAAGGTATTTTTCTTTCGTTGCCTGGCTTATTTCGCCAAGCATAATTCTCTCTAGTTCCATCCATGTTGTTGCAAATGGTAGAAGTTCCTTCTTTCTTTCTGCTACATAGTACTCCATTGTGTAAATGTACCACAGTGTTTTGATCCACTCATCTACAGATGGGCACTTAGGTTGTTTCCAGCACTTGGCTATTGTAAATAGTGCTGCTATGAACATTGGGGTGCATAGGTTCTTTTGAATTGGTGTTTCAGGATTTTTCGGATATAATTCTAGCATTTAATCCATTTACATTTAAGGTTATTACCGATAAGTACTTGTTCATTGTCATTTCCCCCCTTTGTACTTGTGTTCTTCTCTGTCTCTTTCTGTTTCTTCATCTTCTTAAAGCAGACCCTTTAGCATCTCTTGCAATGCTGGTTTGGTGGAGATGTATTCTTTTAGCCTTCTTTTGTCTTGGAAACTCTTTATTTCACCTTCCATTTTGAATGAGAGCCTTGCTGGGTAGAGTATTCTTGGTTGTAGGCCTTTGTTTTTCATTGCTTGGAATATTTTTTGCCATTGCTTTCTGGCTTGTAGTGTTTCTGCTGAGAAATCTGATGATAGCCTTATTGGAGCTCCTGTGTATGTTATTAGTTGTTTCTCTCTTGCTGCTTTTAGGATTCTTTGTCTTTGAATGTTGGCATTTTAATTATGATGTGTCTTGAAGTGGGCCTGTTGGGGTTCATCTTCATTGGGACCCTCTGTGCTTCCTGGACTCATGTGACTCTTTCTCTCCTCATGTTAGGAAACTTTTCTGTCATTAGTTTTTCGAAGAGGTTTTCTATCACTTGCTCTTCTTCTTCTCCTTCTGGAATTCATATGATATGGATATTATTATGTTTCATGTTGTCCTGAAGCTGTCTTAGAACATCTTCTGTCTTGTTCAGTCTTTTTTCATTTTGTTGAACTGTCTGTGAGTTTTTGTCTACATTGTACTCCAGCTCACTGATCCGATCTTCTGCTTCCTCTAGCCTGCTTTTAATTCCTTCTCCTGTGTTCTTCAATTCAGAGATCATATTCTTCATTTCCTCCTGGCTCTTATTGATAGCTTCTATGTCCTTTTTCATGCTGGTGTAATTCTCAGTAAGTTTCTTTTAGTTTTTCTGGAGTTCTTTGTAGTTTCCCTGGAGTTCTTTGTAGTTTCCACTGAGCTTATTGAGCTTCTCCATAATCCATGTTTTGAATTCCATATCTGATAGTTTGCTCCCCTCTATTTCATTTAGCATTCTTTCTGGGATTCTACCTTTCCTTTTGATGGGGGGTTGTTTCTCTGTCTCCCCATTTTTGTGACTCCTATTGTTTGTTGGTGCTTCTTAGAATGATCTGCACTTCCTGGATCTGCCTCTGGTGGTGTCAGATCCTGTAGCAGTCTGGGCCTAGGCAGCCTGTTGGAGACTTCTAGGGATCTACTGCCTTTGTCTGTCTTCTTTAGTTGTTAATCTATTCAATCTGTGATTAGCCGTCAGGCTTAAGGACCGTGGGTGTGGCAGCTTGATTCCCGTAGGCAGGGCTTTTGCTTCCCCTCAGGCTGATGCCACTTGGCTGGGAATGGTCTGCCTGCAGTGTGGGGATGAGTCAGCACTGGGACCTGGTCAGCTGCTGCCCTAGTTCTCCCCTCAAAGCCACCTGCCAAACTTTCCCCAAGTGTCTCCAGTCCTCTCTGCCTTCCCTCTGCTTGAGCCCAGGGTAAGTGGGGGCCAAAATATTTTCGTATGTGATCCACTTTAGAACTCTTCTTCTCCTGCTGTTTCTCTCCAGCTAGCAAGAAACCCTGTGGCTTTTCACTTTTCACAGCTGGATACTATTTTACTTTCCACTCTTTTGGTGTATGCTGGGAAGCCCAGCTGGGGGTTTAGACCCTGCCCTTCTCAGGGGGAACCCCTGGCTGCTGAGCTGTTTTTCAGTCCCTTCAGCTGCCACCCTTGGGAGCCCAGCCAGCCCTTCCGCGTCTCCACAATCCCTACCGGTCACATTGTGATGTAGCAGCCTTTTCTGTCTCTCCGTGGTTATAAGACTTCTTTCCAGCTAGTGTTCAGTTGGTTATTCCAGATGATTTCTCCAAAATTAAGTTGTAAATCCAGACTGGTCCTGGGAGGAGGTTAGTGTAGCTTCCACTTACTCCTCCACCATCTTGGATCCCTGTTCTAATGTTTTTGAATCCTCCATTTCCACATCTCTAAAGTAGAATAACAGATGAAAAGCATTTAACAGTGCCTGGCATGTACTAAACAACAATAAATGTTAGTGATTATTGTTATGAGACTTATTAAGAACAAAGTGCTTTGGGGTATTTCAAAATGGTTCTTTTTCTCTTCCCCCTGCAGGAAGTAGGAGGGGCTATGTTTATCCTAAGAATCTCGTCAAGTCCCTGGAGGTTAATCTCACAATACTGTTTCTGCCAGCAAATGACTTGGTCCCCCTGGAGTTATTAGCACTCGGAGTTGTTAGCATCAAGACTCCAACAACGTCTCAATTACAGCTGAGACTTTCCTATTCCTACATGGCCCACAGGGGTTTCAGCTCAGAAGTCTCTGCACTAGTCAACCACAACTCCTTGTATTTGCTTGTTGCCTTTCATGCCAGTCTTGAAGCCAGTAGTTTGACCTGTGTCTTCTGCTCTCATGGAACCTAGCAGAGTTGATTTTCAGTCTATTCAGTTTTTTCCTTATAATTTCCAATATACTGAATCAGAAACAGAAATCATTACAAGCATTTAAATTAATTTTTAGTGCATTTGTAAATATAACTATTACTTCTTTCAAAATATTTGTATTAAACTATGTTATAAACAATACAATTTAATCAAATTTATAACATTATGAATAGATTTAAACAACTTTTATTTTACCACTGTTATTTTTGTTCTTAGTGGTAAGGATTTCTTTATCAGGCTATTCATTTCATTTATACATTCAACAACTTAAGTTGATTAAAGTCATGCCTTTATCAGATGTTATGGTAACAAAATATAAATAATAGCAAACATTATCATTTGGTGTCCCATCACAGATAATATTTTTATTTTCCTTAGGATTTTGCTCTATCTTCTGCAGCAGTTGATACTGTTGACCTCTCTGATTGCTCCATTCACACCTCAGTCCTCACGCTCCTCACTGGCTATGCCTGTCACTGAGAGCATCACAGCTGTATGCAACTGACACCGTTAGACCAAAGGCCAGGGTAACAGTGTGGCCTTCAGTGTGAAACTGTCATCTCTATAATGACAAGCTGACTAAAAGGTCCATAGTCTTCAAAGCAGCTTTTAAAAAAATTAAAAAAGGAAAAGATAACCATAATAATACAAACTAATTCTATCATTCACAAAATACTGCTCATGTATAATTATTAAAAATCACAATGGTGATATAGTTAATAATAATAAGCAGAAGTGGGAAACTTGCCTCAATAAACTGGCTACAAAAATGACAAAAAGGACCAAAATCAATTTAATGATAAACTGTAATGTATTATAATTGGTCAAGAGGTAAAATAACCATTCAAAAACTATGAGAGAACCTAGATGGTATAGGCAGAGCTAACTGTTAAACCAGATAGTAATATTGGCTTTGAATTCTTACTTCAGTTCACAGTTACCGGCCCAGGTTAAGAAAGTTTGTATTGTAATTATTTGTAGTGCCTTACACTTATATAGTACGTTACAGTTTACAAAGCATTTTAATTTCTTGGTAACATTATATTCTCATTATGTTAAGAAGAGAAAGTATAGGTTACATTTTGACTTAAAATTTATAGCTAGTGACAGAGGTAAACCCAGAACTCAGGATTTATGACACCTAGCAACTAGAAATGTGACAAAAAACATTTTTCCTATTTTATCAGATTCTAGGTAAATAAAAATTTAAATTGGAATTTAGAGACATGTTTTATATACATAATTTTTTATCTAATATAAAAGCAGTTAAACATTAAGAGAAGTATTAAATAATTAGAAAAAAATGAACTTCTCAACTATATTCCTCACATATCTTTCTTTAAGGAGTTAATAAAATAGTAAATGTTATAATAGCAATTCCTTATTCATCAAAGAAAAAAATGAGCAGAACAATTTGTATATACCTCTCCCTGATTTTCAAACAAAGCTCACAAAAAAGTTCTTAAATTAGTGATACTCTTCCAGTAATTATTTTTAATGAATACCTACTATTAGCATTAAAACTTGTCATTTTCTTTTTAAAACCCTTTAAAATTAACTACAGTTTTTAATAAACCACATTTTTTTCGTATAATTTCTAATCTCATAAGTCACCTAGACCCACCAAACTGAAATTTACTGACAGGTAGTGTTCTGAAGACACAAAAGGGACTCAAGCACAGTAATGAGAGAGCTCTAAAGTCAAAGTAGGCATGATACACTGACTGCAAATGCCAACATTTTGTCCATATGTACTGTAATAAAAGCCGAAATAAGGTAGGGGATAAAATTCAAAAGAAAGAATTGCAGTCATAGTATGAGTTTTAATAGACAGAAGCATAACTTATAAACAGAAATCACTTTAGAAAATAAATGGCTTTAAGGTTGGCATTTAGTATGTGGTACTTTTTCAACTACTTAATATATGTTGCACTAAGAGATTCAGAAAATATGTAATTCATCAGTATATAAAAGGAAAATCAAAATGGTTTTGTCTGATAGCTGTAGTACCTTCAGAATCTATATCACATGATGTGTTTACAAATATCACAAGATTGGAGGCAGCTGAAATGGAAGATAAAATATCATTATTATACTTTAGATGTAGTAACTCAATAGCACATTAAAAAATGGCAGTGTTTCTTTGTATTTAAAGGACTGACTTCAAATAGTATGTTATGTCAAAAATCCTGAGATCTAGAAATATAAGCAGTAAGGATCAAACTCATCATGACATCTAGATCTAATTCAAAGAAATGGGTGGGAATATGTTTTAAAAATCCTTAACAGCTGTCTGTTGGCCTTTCCAACTTTGTATAACCCACTTTTCAGTGAAATGAATGTTTGGTTATTTATTTGTTTATAGTAATATAAAAGCTTTTGCTGAAAGGAGGCTTCTTGATCAATAAATGCATATCTAGAAATTTGTGCATATGATTATTTTTAGAAGATGAGAGAAAATTCAATAACGATGAAAGATGCAAAGTATCTCTTTACAGAAAAAAATAGAATAATATTTTATAAAGTAACAAAGGAAATATAATGAAAAGTTATATGAATCATTACCATAAAAACATAAAATACATAAAAATAAACTGGGAAAAGTAGTCTTAAGTTCTTCCATATGAAATATTACAAAATTTGACTAGAAACACAAGAGAAATCTAGATGAAATGTAATTATATAGTCATATGTTTCTGAAAGAGAAAGGCTCACTACTGCTTAAATGTTATTTACCCTGTGAATTCCCTGTTCTGTGTTTGTAGATGCAGAATGTCTCACCTGTATGTCCAAAAAGAATCTTCCCCACTGGAGGTCAAAGCCCTAGAAGATTATTTAAGGAAAAAGAAAACAAGTTGCCAAGCCAAAAACAAGACTCACTGCTACAAAATAGTCTAGTCATTGGGGAAACTATTCCTGTTTAAAATTTCTTGACAAAGAATGCTTCCTAGTCATATAACTCTGGTCATTAGGAAGAAAAACTGTGTTTAGATATGCTAAAATGCTCCAAGGGAGGAAATGGTTAAAGCCTCAGTACCTTCTCTTTGTGGTTAACTATAATTAAAATTCCTCAGGTTGATTAAGATAGTTCTGATTGAGGTCAATTGGCAAGAATGTCACCAAGGGCCTCTCTTGATGAGAAGATGGACTCTGATCTGCTGATCTCAACACAACAACAGGGTCCTGAGGGTTTGTGGGGAGATGGTGAACTCCAGAAATATATCATACTGAAGGTGAAAGTTGCTGTGGATCGAGATACCAGACATGGTCTTGTGTTCTTGGGAAAATGTATGAGCATTTATCTGTGAAATAAAATAGCTAAAACTTTGGGGAATTGCTCAGAAGACACATTTTATAACATTTTAAAGCCAATTTGGCACCCAAAAAAGCAAATCTTAACCATTATTTGCAGAACTCTCTCTATTGAACTCTAAGATACCACAAGTTCTATATTAAGATCTCTTTCTATAAAAGTAATTAATATATTTATTTAAGGATACTTTTCAGTATTATTTATTTATGTTGCTCAATAGCTTCTCCAGAGGTTTCCAAGAGAGAAATTGTACCACAGAATTATTTTCCATAATAGTTGCATTTCTCCTTGACAATTACTTAGTCTTTATATTGTGAGACCTTGTAGGTTTCCCAAATGATCAACCTTCGCTTTTTACATATTAGCCCTTGGAAAGCTTATTGTTACATTTGTAATCACAAAACCAATGCTTAGAGGATTGTGGGAGGTATTCTTACTTTCCTTCTTCTTCTACCTTTAAAATATACTATTCGTTGCGGTTTGATATACCTTTAAGTGGCCTTACATCCTTCTGCATTTCTGGTTAAACATTAGAGACCAGACACTGGCACCGATCATCACTCCCTCCTAATGGCTCATGAAAATGATGATAAAAAAATAAAAAGACAATTTGTTTTCCTTGTGGGTTTATACTGCTATCACTATCATTTTAATGTTATTTTGAAAGAACAGAGAAATGAACACATACATTCAATTTGCCTTGTTTATACAGAAGAGAGCACAAACTTTTAAAAATAACAAGCTATCATTTTTTTTACTGAACTTTAATCATGATAAAGGAATTACAATGTAAAACTGGAAATAGCAACAAACAGTAATAATTTTAACAACCGTGTCTCCTAAGTGCCAAGTACTCTGCTTTGCATATTAACATATATAGCCTCCAATCCATATAGCAATGCTGTATATAGATAGTAAAATTGTTTTACTTATTCATATTTAATTGTCACTAGATACATAATTTATGAAAAAAGATTTTCAATATGAAAAATTGCATTAAGACACACATATATAGGATAAAACTGAAAAGTCATTTCAATTTCTCCAAGTCTACCCTCCTCCCTGGAGATGCTGCTACCACATAGAGTCACATTAAAGAAACAGGTTGTTAACTGTATTAACTGTAATGGTCCAAATTTACATGCTGATAATTCAGCTTGGTTCTGTTCAGATAATCTCTACTGAACTGCCCCTCATTCAAAGAAAGTGATCCTTTTAATTCAACATTAGTTGAATGAAACCAAAGTTCCCCTAGTGAGTAAAGGATGCTCAAACAGGATGCATTAGCAATTTTTCCTTTGGTGGAATCTCTATTATTAACTGTGGTTCCATTGTTCTTTTGCAGCATTAACTTTGCTGATGCTACTTTTCCATTTGATTATATAAAAGACTAACAGAGAATGTACATAACATTTCCTATGGACTAGACAGAGTCACATTGCAAGATAAAAAAAGAGGGAGAGAAGAGAGAGAGAGGGAGGGAGGGAGAGGAGAAGAGAGACATAGAGGATGGAAATTGCCCCTATGGAATGCTTATACATGATTAAGTATTACACATTTGGATAGATGATTACACATGAAAATTGGTGCCTGCCCGTCCTCAAGGCTGTTTGAGAACATAATTATCCATTTGGCACTCGGGGTTGTATTTTTCACGACTCAGACACTAGTAAATGCATGTTTTCCACTTCACATACTTATTTAGAGGTCCTGTTTTAGCACCTGCATTTCAAAACATCTCTACTAATGTAAATTCTCATATGTAATGACTTTTATCTTAATGCTTAAAATTACAAGGAATTATTTGAATAATATTTTTAATAAAACTTTATTCCCAAAACACTAAGAAGCTTCACCTCTTCTCCATAACCCATTGCATTAAAATTTATTTGGTAAATAAGAATGCATCTGACCATTAGGTGCTAGAAACTCAAGGAAGATGGAGCGGGTTCCACCACCACCTAATTTCATTCAGAACCATAGTGAAAACTGTATGTGTCCTGTCAGCACACAGAGAAAAGGGATGCAAACAGCTTTGTTATGATCACTCCATTTGAAATTTGATGTAAAATATTCTTTAGCAACAGTAGGAAAAGAAATATGCTAGATGTTATCAGTTGAATTGTTTCCCTTCTAAAGTCCCATGTTGAAGTCCTAATCCCTGGTATCTCAGGGTGTGACTTTATTTGGAGACAGGGTCTTGATAGAGATTATTATAGTAAAATGAGGTGATATGGGTGGGGTCTAATGAAATACGACTGGTGTCCAAATAAGAATAGGGAGATTAGGACACAAATAGATACTAAGGAAGACCATCTGAAGACACAGGGATAAGATAGCTATCTATAAGCCATTGTTGAGACTGGCAAAAGAAACCAACCCTGCTGACATCTTGATGTTGGACTTTTAGTCTTCAGAACTGTGAGGAAATAAATGTATGTTACTTAAGCTACCCAGTTTGTGGTCCTGTGTTATGGTTTCCCTAGCAAACTAGTACACTAGGCATTAAAAACAAACGAACAAAACAAACATGGGTATGAGTCACTAGAGAAAAAGTACTAATATTGCAAAGAAACTGGTCAATAACTGTGTATGTATGTAGTCACATGAATTAATATGTAGGAAATAAAATGATGATAAATTTGAGATAGAGACTATGCAATTAATGTGAATTTCTTTATTTAATAGGTCTAAATTTCCAATCCATGAAGATTTTCGTGATACCAATTTATGAAAGTGTTACTTGTGAGATACATAACATAATAAAGGACTTCTTGGGAAAGTAAATTTTATTTGTATAATTACTGGGTTAGAAGAGACCTTGATTGAACTTAGAGCTTTTTCCTATGATTGAAACTAGATGGAATATACTTTCCAATCCACTCATGTGAAAGAGGTTGTCTCCATATTTTGTCATGGACATGATTGTTTGCCCTCACAATAGTATGCCTCTTAAATTTTTCTTGATTTTATAACACTGATTTCTGTTAAACCATGCTAATTTAGCAACTATCAACCTCAAATTGACAATATTTGGGGTATATATCATCTTCTATCTTGTTAAATATTCTTGTTAGTTCTCTGATTTTTGAAACCTAAAGTGAAGACAAAATAAAGTGAAAAGAGTTTATCTTTAAAAATACTAAGTATTTGTAGAGTCAATGTGCCGATTGCAGAATGATCAGTGCATTTTGTAACGCATGGCTTTAGTTAATGTCCTTGGAAAATTAATCTATAGTCAATCTTTTTCAAAAATGCAAAATGGAGATGCTAATATTTAGCTTATAGTATCTTTTGAAAATTCTATTAGATTATTCTTGTAGTGTTTACTGTGGTGATATTTACATGACTTGTTAGAATTAATGCCTTGCACATTTGTTTTGAGAATGTAATAGGTGACAAGCATCCATTTAATACATAGTGGGCACTTGACATATTTAAGTTTATTCCATTTCTTAGGGGAAAAAAAACCCTAAAAGCAGTAAGTCTGAGGTTGTGATGGGAGAGAGTGAGAGAGAAAAACCCAGAGGAGTATAGGTGTGGGTGGTGAGATAGAGACGTTTCTTGGGTCTTCATACTCAAACCATCATTTTTACATGAGTAGCCACTTCCACTTTCTATATTTGCATTCTGAATTAAATTCTTTTAAATTTTTTCCTTTAGTGTCTTGCATTTGGGCAATGTGACTAAACCATCCCTGGCTGATTATTTCATTTATTCTCACTCAAAAGAAGTTTGCCAAATGTTAAAAATCAGTGAAAGATAAATTTATATTTCCTTTTATAATTAATTGGAGTCATTTATTATTTCTATACTAACTAAAATATCTGTAAATACATGTGCATATACAAGCCACAAATATTAAACACTTTCCCTGTTTAGCTGCCATTTACTTGTATTGTCTGCATATTTCTTCTCATATCTATTGCCCTAGGGAATATTTTTCTGTTATCTATTTCAAGAGGTCTTTTTTCTTTATTTTTTATCTGTTTTCAAATGAGCTAGAACTCTCTCTGATCATGACCTAAAGCTCTCTCAATATAAGAGGTAGCAGAAATAAAAAATATGTATGATTCCAGTGTTAGAAGATATAACCAAGATTTACTAGATAAAACACACATGTTTCAACTCACCTTGGAGTCTTTCAACGTTAGTTACTCTGATTTTTGACTAGTTTTATCACTAAAATTAAGCACTGGGTAACTTTTTCCATGAATCTCATGCAGAATGAGGAGGGGCAGGGAAGAAATCCATATTGGATCTAAAGGAACCACAGGTTAACAGGCAGATTTCATTGATTTCCAAGGTCACAATCCAATAAAGCATATTTTTCCATTTTAAACTCAATCAGCTGAGCAGCAAGCAGCAAACTGGAAACATTTCTCATCTAGATACTGCTGCTTTCTCAGCCTTATCACATCCTTTACTCTGGTAGGTTGCTAATCTGTTAACTGTGTGACTGCGGCTCACAATAATTTGTGAAAATGGCAGGTATTCATTGCATCTAAAACAGAGTAAAAAATAACTTCACGGTGTATACGCTAAAAAATAGAATTGGCTACTAAGAAAAGAGAAGAGGCAATTTCTGGCTTTTCAGATATAAAATTAATTGAGAGTTCCCAAGTTTCTTAAGAGGTGGTCTATAGTTACTGAGTGCTGGTATAGTTGCAACTCTGCAGCTCTAATAGGAATCAAATAATGTAAACATGTAATATACCACAAAAAATGTCTTGGGAAAGTACTCACTTGCATTTAGCGTAATTGTTATTATGTTATATAATGCACTTAAATGTAATTGAATACAAAACCAGCGTGTAATGGATACCCCATTGTGAATTGGGATGATTACTGTAACTTTATTTTAAAATATAGTTTATTTTGAAAGGATAAAAGTTTCTTGAGGGTTATTAAAATAGTCTTCCTGCATTTTTTTTTACACTGAAAAATAGAACTGTTTGTTTTGCTTAAGTAAAGTTGAAGTCTGTTCAGGGTGTTAAAGAAAAACAAAATCACCAAAAACCTGTCAAAACTCTGTTTCTAACTATTTCTGAAAAACCCTAGGTGGAAAATGAATTACATTAAAGAATTTTTAAATATATTCTTATAAATGTGATATCATCTGTGTAAAAAAAATTATGGTACCCTCAAGGATAGAAACAGTCTTGTTTTGCTGGGTGACACAGTACTTGTTGGAGTCTGTCTGTTTTCTGTGTGTCCTGTGCATTGGAGTGCTATGTGTAGGATGAATTTTGGATGTTGCAGAAGTTGTGGCTGCAATACCCTCACCTTCTTTCTGGATCTGCATTAGCTTCTTTTGTCTTTACTGAAATCTAGGACACAAAATGGTCCTGTGAACACAGTGTTCCTACACCTAGCATTTGTCCAAGAGTTTGAAATATTTTTAATTTTAAAAAATAGATGAGGACATTAATTGCAAGTCATGGGCCAATATCATTAAACTAGGATTGTTTATTATGACATCTATTATAAAAAGTGAGTGATCAATTAGTCTTGCTTTTAATCACTTTTAATATGTGGCTTTTTTTGATAAGCCTACCCATTTTATGACCTTATTTAATTTGAAATTTTATAAAAATATCAAATAATATATCTAAGATTTAATTGCAAAATTAAATAACAAATACTATATACTTAATAGTCAAACTACCATACACTTTAGCCCAGGACATTCAGAGATGTGCATCAAACAACTCCAGCTGCATGCACAATTAACAGTGAAGAGAAAATCAGTATCTGATGTATAACTACCTTGTGTGTTTTAAAAATATAATTTCATAAAATGTATATGCCATGTTTTACTAAACATACTTTTAAACTAATGCCTTGGTTTATTTTAAATATATCATACATATGTTAAACTCAAAAAAGCAGATTCCAAAATATAAAGCTATCAAATTCTACCTTTGTAATAGGTAGAAGTAGATTTTAATTAAGTAGCAAAAAATGATGAGAACAAATTGTTAGGGTCAAGATATTTCTTTGGATGTCAAGGAAAATGAAGAAAAAGAAATCTCATACTTAAGATATAGGTAATTCATAATGATGTATTAAAAATAATATGAGTAAGAAAAGGGGCAATGAAAGTATTGAATATGATAGTAAACTAGTCTACGCCCATGACCTACATAAGAACACAGGCTGGCCGGTTCCCACACTTACTACCTTCTTTACAGCACAGAATTTAGTTCATCTGAGCAAACCAACCATGTCTTTTCATTCACTCTTCATTTACATGAAGGCATAAAAGAGGACATTCTGTAAAACCACAGTGCTACAGACATATATTTTTACTGGCTAGACAATATTATCTGCAAAGTTTCAGTTGTATGTCATAATATTCAGGTAGATTTTGAATTATAAAATTATTTAAACCAAAATTAAGCAGGATATGAGAACCAGCTTAGAAGATAGTTATTAATTAATGTTCCTGTCCTAAAGTCAGAGAATATTTTTGAGTAAAAAGTACATATAGAATGAAATAAAATTTTAGAACATATAGCACTGGAAGGCACATAAAAGGCTCGTTACTTAGAAAAAACCTCATGCTCTTCTGGAATGGGACCACTCTATCTCCACATAGCCTTATTAGCAAACCAGGGTGCTTTAGACCACTTTTCTCTTCTAACTGGAAATATCAATACAGTATTCCTCTTACATCACCTGACACTCCTTTTTATTCCCACCCTGACCAGAGACTGGAAGGAGACACTGTATCTCTTTTCTTCTTATTTAACCTTTTCCTCACACAGGATTGAGTGGTGAGTGCTCCCTCTTAAGCAATCATCTTGTTTCACAAATAATTAAGGCCCAGAACAGTTTCTTTACATTCATCTAGCAGGGCCAAGGATTAAACCCCAATTCAGTGAATAATTTTTATTTCTATGTCAAGTTGCTTCAAGCAAGCAAGTAGTCAGACAATGCATTTTGCATAGAACGCATTAATAGCCATTTTATGTATTGTCTGAAGACTATCACACTAGAATAAGGATTTCTTCCTAACAGCTATTGAGGATTTTATAACATTAGAAAATTTACTCAGTAATTGAAGTCATAAAAAGCATGCATTTGTGACTTTAACAAGCCATTAAAATATGCATAATTACCACTCCTTGGAAAATGCCAAGTCATAGAGAGACTTTTCTGGAAATCATGTATTTGGATAAAGCATTTTCAGAACTTTGTACTTTCTCTGCCAATCTTTACGGCACACTTCACTGCAAAAGAATAAAGCATTCTTTCCGCTGTCAGATCTCTAAAAGATTCCTGGCTTTCATCCTTTCATGGCATTTGCTCTGATCTGAAATTTTTTTTTGTCTCTCTTTCCCCTGCAAGAACAGAGCCTCCATAAGGGCAAAAACATTGTTTTATTTTTTTCAAATTGTAACTGTTATAAATGAATGAACCTAGGAATAAATGCATGGTCACATGTAGAGCAAGAGCAACATAGCCATCTAATTTCCTAATAAATTTGTCATAAAAATTGTACCAGATTTTAGATAGTCTCTTAGGCAGAGGAGAGGAATGAGTAGTAACTGATGTCTTTTGACTTTTTCCTGGAAGGGAAACCACAGAAAACTAGTCACAGCTTTGCTGCCTTATTATATGAATTTGAAAAATTTATTTAACTTGCCCTAATCTTCAGAATAGAAATGATCAGCACACTTACTGAACTAATGAAGAGTATTATATGGATGTCTGGTTCCCTTGCATTCAATTCTGATATTCTTTCCTTCCTTCTAGTGAGATTCCCAACATAGCCAGTTTTGACTTGGCTGTCACCGTTTTGCATCTGGTCCTTATGGTTGCCTAAGAAACATGTTGTGATTTCAAATCACCTCAGTAAAAACTGAATTGGAAACATATAAGTTCTGTAACCTTCCAGCTTTCTCTGTACCCAAATTATAAATAATTTCAAAACCTTGTAGAAATTACTCTGAAGTTAGTTCTTTCTAGTTTGGAATAAGCAAAAGACCTTATTATTTATTTATTTATTTTTGTACACAGATGTACAAATTGAAATCTTAGAAGGTTTTGTTTTGATGAGTTTGTACTTTAAAACAAAACTAAACCAAATGAGTGAGCGATCCTTCTAAAAAGAAGAATGTATGCTCCCTATTGAGTTGGCATTCACTTTGGTATTACATAATTTGATGTCCAGGTTAATTACTTTTAGTAATTTATTGGCAATTAAAATGACAAAAGTCGCCAGTCACTATATTTTTTCTTTTTGATTTAATTTTTATTGTATTTTTTCCATTACCATTTAGTCTCCTTATACTCCTTCCCCCCCAGCAATTACCACACTGTTGTTCATGTCCATGAGTCCCTTTTCCTTTCTCCTCAATCCCTCCACCCCCTAAATGCCCCCCCACTAGCTGTCATCTGCTCTCCATCTATGAATCAATCCCCATTTTCCTTGTCAGTTCTGTTTGTTCATTAGATTCCACATATGAGTCAAATCATACAGTATTTATCTTTCTCTGGCTGGCATATTTAACTTAGCATAAAGTTCTCCAAGTTCATTCATAGCACTTGTTGCAAAGGGTAAAATTTTATTTTTTTATGGCTGAGTAGTATTGCAGTGTAAATGTCCCATAGTTGTTTTATCACTCATATATTGATGGACCCTTGGGCTGCTTCCATATCTTGCCGATTGGAAATAACGCTGCAATGAACATAGGGGTACTTATGTTTTTTCAGATTAGTGTTTTGGGTTCCTTTGGGTATATTCCCAGAAATGGGATTGCTGGGTCCAAAGGCAGATCCATTTTTAATTTTTTGAGGTATCTTCTTACCTCTTTCCACAGTGGATGCACAAGTCTTCATTCTCACCAACAGTGTAAAAATGTTCTCCTTTCTCCACATCCTCACCAGCACTTGTTGTTTGTTAAGTTATTGATGATAGCCATTCTCACAGATGTGAGATGATGTGGTTTTAATTTGCATTTCTCTGATTATAAGTGACATTGAGCATCTTTCCATATGTCTATTGGCCATCTGTATGTCCTCCTTGGAGAAGTGTCTATTCAGGTTCTTTGCCCACTTTTTAATTAGATTTTTTTTGGGGGGTGTTGGGTTTTATAGGTCTTTATAAATTTTGAATATTAACCCCTTATCAGATGTACCAGTGAACATGTTTTCCTGTTCTGTGGGTTTTCTTTTTATTTTGTTGATACTTTCCTTTGCTGTGCAAAAACTCTTTAGTTTTAGGTAGTCCCATTTGTTTATTTTTATTCTTTTGTTTCCTTTGTCTGGGGAGAAATATCTGATAAGAAATTGCTACGAGCAATGTCTGAGATTTTGCTGCCTATGTTTTCTTCTAGGGTTTTTATAGTTTTGGGTCTAACATTTAGGTCATTGATCCATTTTGAATTTATTCTTGTGTGTGGTAGTAGAAGGTGGTCTAGTTTCATTTTCCTACATGTATCTGTCCAATTTTCCGAACTCATTTATTGAATAAACTATCTTAGCCCATGGTATGTGCCTGTTTCCTCTGTCAAATGTTAATTGATTATAAAGTTGTGGGCTTATTTCTGGGCTCTCTATTCTGTTCCATTAACTTCTGTGTCTGTTTTTATGCCAGTTTCATGTTGCTTTGATTATTGTGGCTTTATAGTATAGATTGATATCAGGTAGCATGATTCCTCCAACTTTTTTCTTACTCAGTACTGCTGTTGTTATGCTGTTTTGTGGTTCCATATACATTTTTGAAATATTCATTCTAGTTCTGTGAAATATGACATTGATTCTTGATAAGATTTGCATTGAATCTATAGATTGCTTTGGGTTGTATGGACATTCTAATGAGGTTAATTCTTCCTATCTGTGAACATGGTATGTGCTTCCACTTATTTGTATCTTCTACTTCTTTCTTCAGTGCTTTATAATTTTCTGAGTATAGGTCTTTTACATCCTTGGTTAGGTTTATTATGTTTAGGTATGTTCCCTCTATTCTCACTTTGCTGAGAATTTTTATCATAAATGGGTGCTAGATTTTATCAAATGTTTTTCCTGCATTTATTGATATGATAATATGGTTTTTATCCTTCATTTTGTTTATGTGATGAATCACATTTAGTGATTTGTGAATGTTGTAGAACCTTGCATTCCTGGAATAAATCCCACTTAATCATAGCTTATGATCTTTTTTATGCATTGCTGTATTGGTTTTAGCATCTATGTTCATCAGGGATATTGGCCTACAATTTTCATTCATTGTAGTGTCTTTATCTGGGTTTGGAATTAGGATAATGTTGGCCTCATAAAATGAGTTTGGGAGCCATTCCTCTTGAATTTTATGAAACAGTTTGAGAAGCAGGGGAATGTTTCATAAAATTCCCCTGTGAAACCATCTGATCCAGGGCTTTTGTTTGTTGAGGGTTCTTTGATTACCCCTTCAGTTTCACTAGGTTTAAATTATCTATTCAGACTCTGATTCTTCCTGATTTAGTTTTGGAAGATTGTATGTTTTTAGGAATTTATCAGTTTGGTCCAGGTTGTCCAGTTTGTTGGCATATAGTTGTTCATAATATTTTCTTACAATGCTTTGTATTTCTTTGGTGTCAGTTGTTATTTACCCTATTTTGTTTTCTGATTTTATTTATTTGGGTCTTCTCTCTTTTTCTCTTGAAAAATCTGGTTAAAGGTTTGTCAATAGTGTTTATCCTTTCAAAAACCAGCTTTTGGATACATTGATATTTTGTATTGTTTCTTTAGACTCTAGTTTGTTTACCTCTGCTGTGATCTTTATTATTTCCTTCCTTCTACTCACTTTGGGCTTTGTTTGTTTTTCTCTTTCAAGCTCCTTTAAGTGTGAAGTTAGACTGTTTATTTGAGCTTTTTCTTTTTTCTTTTTTTTTTTTTTTTTTTGAGATATGCCTGTAATGCTATGAATTTCCCTCTTAGGATTACGTTCCCAGTGTCCCACAGACTTTGGACTATTGTGTCCTTATTTTCATTTGTTTCAAGGTATCTTTTGATATCTTTATTGATATTATTGTTGGCCCATTCATTGTTTAATAACATTTTTTTAGCTTTCATGTCTTTGTGTATTTTCTGGTTTCATAGCATTATGGTCAAAGAAAATGCTTGATATGATTTCAATCTTCTTGAACTTCTTGAGACATGTTTTGTGTCCTAATATGTGGCTATCCTAGAAAATGTTCCATGTACACTTAAAAAGTATGTATATTCTGCTGCTTTGGGGTGAAATGCTCTAAAGATATCAATGAAATCCATTTGGTCTAGTGTGTCATTTAAGGCCACTATCTCCTTGTTGATTTTCTGTCTGGAAGATCTATCCATTGAAATCTATGGGATGTTAAAATCCCCAACTATGACTCTACTTCTGTTGATCTCTCTTTGTGCCCAACAAGATTTGCTTCACATATTTAGATGCTTCCATGTTGGGTGCGTAAATGTTTATAGGGTTATATCATCATGTTAGATTGTTCCCTTTATCATTATTTAGTGTCCTTCTTTGTCTCTTATTATAGCCTTAGTTTTAAAATCTATTTTGTCAGATATAAGTATTGCTACCCCATAATTTTTTCCCTCCATTTGGATGAAATATCTTTTTCCATCCCTTTACTTTTAATCTGTGTGTGTCTTTCAATCTAAGATGGGTCTCTAAAGGTAGCATATATATGGGTCTTGATTTCCGACCCATTCAGATACCCTATATTTTTAATTGGAGCATTTAAGCCATTTACATTTTAAGGTGATTAATGATAGTTCCGCATTTTATGCCATTGTATTGTAGAATTCTTTTCTTTTCTTTCTCCTTCTCTCCTTAAAGCAAGCCCTTTAAGATTTGTTGAGTATTGGTTTGGTGTAACAAACTTTTTCAACTTTTTCTTGTCTGGGAAGCTCCTTATTTCTCCTTCAATTTTAAATGTTAAAGTAACCTTGGTTGTAGGTCCTTGCTTTTTATCACCTGCAGTATTCATGCAACTCCCTTCTGGCCTGAAATGTTTCTGTTGAGTAATCAGGCAACAGTCTAATTGATGGTCTATTGTAGATAACTACCTGCTCTTCTCTTGTGGCTTTTAGGATTCTCCCCTTGTCTTTAAGCCTCATTATTAATTATGATGTGTCTTGGCATAGGCCTCTTTGGGGCCAACTCATTTGGGACTCTCTGAGCTTCCTGGACTTGTGTGTCTTTTTCATTAACCAGAGTAAGGACGTTTTTTGTCATTATTTCTTCAGATAGTTTGTTTTCCTTGCTCACTCTCTTCCCCTTCTGGTATTCCCATGATGCAGAGATTTTTATGCTTCATGTTATCCAAAAAGTTTCTTCAGCTCTGCTTTTTAAAAATAAATTCTTTTTTCCTTTTGCTGCAGGAAAATTGCTTGCCTCCATTTCATTTAGTTCTTCTGGATAATTCTCTTGTTCTTTTATTTGAGGCCTGTTTCTTTGTTTTTTCATTTTGGCTGCCTCTTTGTATTTTTTTCTGTGTATTAGGTAGATCTTCAGGACTCTGGTGCACACCTAAGTCAAACCCTGACTGTGATTGGCTCTGGGCAATGTGTTTGGAGCAATCAGTGATCCACAGCATGTGGCTCCCTCTGCTGGCCTTGTTTGTGTGCAGAAAGAACCAGGCTGCACACCCAGGCTGGCTTTTATCAGCACAAGTCTAGGGGATGCCAGCTAGTCTCAGAGCTCCCAGATATCCACTTCTGCCTATAGTGTTTCTGTTAGGCTTAAAGAGTGAAAGTCTTCCAGCTGTACTCCTCAGTAGCAAGATTTAAGCACCACAGGTTGTGGCAGAGTGATTCCTGTGGGCACAGCTCTTGCTTTTTCTCAGGCTGATCTTACTTGGAGGTGATTGCTCGGCCTGAGAAAGATGACTCCTGCAGTACAGTGAATGACCCAGCACAGGGATCCTGGTGGCTATTCCTTCAGTTCTCTCCCCAAAGCCACCAGCCCCATACTCTCCTCAATCATCTCTAGTCCGCTCTGTTTCCCACTGCTGGAGCCCAAGGTAAGCTGCTGCAAGCAAAATGTTGTGTGTTGCCCCCCCCCTTACTTTTATTTTATTTTTTTGGTTTTTCAATTACAGTTGTCCCATTTTTACCCCAGTGCTCCCCCCAACCCAGCCCACCCCTTCTCCCACAATCATATCCCTCCCCGTTGTCCATGTCCATGAGTCATTTATACGTGTTCCTTGACTAAACCCTTTCCTTACTTATCCCCCTTCTCTCCCTCCTCCTGCCCCCTATTGACTGTTCTTCTGCTCCTTGTTCTATTTAGTTCGTTTGTTTATGTTGTTCTTTAGTTTCCTGTATTAGGTGATATCATATGGTATTTTTCTTTCTTTGCCTGGCTTATTTCACTAAGCATAATTCTCTCTAGTTCCATCCATGTTGTCGCAAATGGCAGGAGTTCTTTCTTTCTGCTGCATAGTATTCCATTGTGTAAATGTACCACAGTTTTTTGATCCACTCATCTACAGATGGGCACTTAGGCTGTTTCCATCACTTAGCTATTGTAAACAGTGCTGCTATGAACATAGGGGTGCATAAGTTCTTTTGAATTAGGGTTTTAGGATTTTTCAGTTGTAATCCTAGCAATGGAATCACTGGTTCATAAGGCAGTTCCATTTTTAGTTTTTTCAGGTAATTCCATACTGTTTCCCATAGCGGCTGCACCAGTCTGCATTCCCACCAACAGTGCAGTAGGGTTCCCATTTCTGCACATCCTCGCCAGCACTTACTCTTTGTTGATTTGTTGATGATGGCCATTCTGACTGGTGTAAAGTGGTATCTCATTGTGGTTTTTATTTGCATCTCTCTGATGGCTAGTGATGTTTAGCATTTTTTCATGTGTCTATGGACATTCTGTATGTCCTCTTCAGAGAAGTGTTTGTTCAGGTCCTTTACCCATTTTTTAATTGGGTTGTCTGTTTTCTTGATATTGAGTTGTATAAGCTCTTTGTATATTTTAGAGATAGTCCCTTGTCTGAGGTATCATTGGCAAATATGTTTTCCCATATGGTTGGTTTCCTTTTCATCTTGCTGATGTTTTCTTTTGCTGAGCAGAAACTCTTTAGTTTGATGTAGTTCCATTTGTTTATTTTTTCCTTTATTTTTCTTGCCTTAGGAGATGTATCCATGAAGATATTGTTACATGGGATATCTGAAATTTTCCTGCCTATGTTTTCCTCTAGAACCTTTATGGTTTCACGGCTTACATTTAAGTCTTTGATCCATCCTGAGTTTATTCTCGTGCGTGGTGTAAGTTGGTGGTGTAGTTTCATTATTTTACACGTCCTGGTCCAGTTCTCCCAGCACCATTTGTTGAAGAGGCTCTTCTCACTCCATTTTATGTTCCTTCCCCCTT
This sequence comes from Furipterus horrens, assembly GCF_987537825.1. Lineage (NCBI taxonomy): Eukaryota > Metazoa > Chordata > Mammalia > Chiroptera > Furipteridae > Furipterus > Furipterus horrens. The sequence goes on from NW_028327175.1 coordinate 156,186,350, forward strand.
TGTCAAATATTAGTTGACCATATAGTCCTGGGTTTATTTTTGGACTCTATTCTGTTCCATTGATCTATATTTCTGTTCTTTTGCCAGTACCAGACTGTTTTGATGATAGTGGCTTTGTAGTATAGTTTGATGTCTGGTGAGGCGGAGGTGCCTTACACAGCCTTGGCTTCGTTGGAAGTTGCTCTGTCCAGCAGAGGCTTCTGACTATGGTGGAACAAACTCTTACCTAGGACACTTTATTATGTCTGATGAAATAACTTTTACCTAGGACACTGTATTATGTCTGGGGGAAGGAAGGTGACTGCCTCTCTAGTGGAGAACAGCAATTATACCTTCTTCCCTCATGCCTTTTATTGAGGAGGATACACATGAGAGATACAAGGTCAAGATTCATGAATCATCAATAGTTTGGAGGCATCAGGATTAGAGTTGACAGTAACAGATTACATGTACTAGTACAGAGGGTACAGTGACCAGTCTGTGTCAGGGTCTACAAACATTTTGATGCCACACTGGCAGTAGGTGCAAGGTTTCATACATTCCTTGTTAGAGATTGTTTATGTTATATTAAAAGATAAGCAGATTAAGTTCTAAAGCATAATAAGCATTCTTTAAATCCAATGCCCATGGGAACCCTCTGAGTGGCCTTTGGTTATGTTTCACACACAGCCTTATGTTGAGACTTAAAGACAAGCACAACCGCAATGCCGGTAGCAGTCATGCTCAGGCCAGGACTACAATTCCCTAAACCACGAGGAGTGGTTCCCTACAGTCTGGTATTGTGATTCGTCCTTCTGTGTTCTTCTGTCTCAAGATTGCTTTGACTATTCAGGGTCTTTTTTGGTTCCATATGAATTTTTGAAGTACTTGTTCTAGGTCTGTGAAATACGTTGCTGGTATTTTAATAGGGATTGCATTGAATCTCTAAACTGCTTTGGGTAGTATGGCTATTTTAATGATGTTGATACTTCCTATCCAAGAACATGGTATTTGTTTCCATTTATTTGTATCTTCCTTAATTTCTTTCTTCAATGTTACATAACTTTCAGAGTACAGGTCTTTTATCTCTTTGGTTAAGTTTATCCCTTGGAACTTTATTTTTCTTGTTGCTATAGTAAATGGTATTTTCTTTTTTGGTTCTGTCTCTGGTATTTTATTGTTGGTGTACAGAAATGCCTTAGATTTCCGTATATTTATTTTGTATCCTGCTATTTTGCCAAATTCGCTTATTATATCGAGTATTTTTTTACTGGAGTCTATAGGGTTTTCTATGTATACTATCATGTCATCTGCATATAATGATAGTTTTACTTCTTCTTTCCCAATTTGGGTGCCTTTTATTTCTTTTTCTTGTCTGATTGTTGTGGCTAGAACTTCCAACACTATGTTGAATAGGAGTGGAGAGAGTGGACATCCTTTTCTTGTTCCTGATTTCAGGGGGAATGCTTTCAGTTTTTGTTCATTGAGTATGATGTTGGCTTCCGGTTTCTCATATATAGCCTTAATTATGTTAAGGTATGCTCCCTCTATTCCCATTTTGCTGAGTGTTTTCATCATAAATGGGTGTTGTACTTTATCAAATGCCTTTTCAGCATCTATTGATATGATCATGTGGTTTTTGTCTTTCATTTTGTTTATGTGGTGTATTACATTTATTGATTTGCGAATAATAAACCATCCTTGCATCCCTGGGATGAATCCCACTTGATCGTGATGTATGATCTTTTGGATGTATTGCTGGATCCTGTTTGCCAATATTTTGTTGAGGATTTTAGCATCTATGTTCATCAGTGATATTGGCCTGTAGTTTTCTTTCTTTGTTGTGTCTTGACCTGGTTTTGGAATTAGGGTAATACTGGTTTCATAGAAAGAGTTTGGGATTTTTTTCTCTTCTTGGATTTTTTGAAATAGTTTGAGGAGGGTAGAAGTTAGTTCTACCCTAAATGTTTTGTTAAATTCGCCTGTGAAGCCATCCAGTCCACGGCCTTTGTGTGCCAGAAGATTTTTGATTGAAACATTATTTCAATTTCCTTCTTTGTTATTGTTCTGTTGAGACTTTCTACTTCTTCTTGATTCAGTTTTGGAAGATTATATGTTTCTAGAAATTTGTCCATTTCATCTAGGTTTTCGAGTTTCTTGCCATACAGTTGTTTGTAGTCATTTCTTACAATCCTTTGTACTTCTGTGATATCAGTCATGATATCTCCTCTTTCATTTCTGATTTTGTTTATTTTGGTCTTCTCTCTTTTTTTCTTGATGAGCCTGGCTAAAGGCTTGTCGATTTTGTTTATTTTTTCAAAGAACCAGCTCCTACTTTTGTTGATCTTTTGAATTGTTTGTTTAGTCTCTATGTCGTTTAATTTTACTCTGATCTTGATGACTTCCTTCCTTCTACTTGCCCTAGGCATTGTTTGTTGTTGTTTCAGTTCTTGTAACTTTAGGGTTAGATTTTTTATTTGAGATTCTTCTATTTTTTTCTGATATGCCTGTATTACTATGAACTTCCCTCTCAGGACTGCTTTTGCTGTGTCCCATAGGTTTGGGGCTGTCATGTGTTCATTATCATTAGTTTCCAGAAACTTCTTGATTTCTTTTTGATGTCTTTTTTAATCCATTCATTATTTAATACCATGTTATTCATTCTCCATAAGTTTGTATGTCTTTGATTTTTTTCTTTGAGGTTGATTTCTAGTTTCAAGGCATTGTGGTCTGAAAAGATGCTTGATATAATTTCAATTTTCTTGAATTTGTTGAGGCTTGTTTTGTGTCCTATTATGTGGTCTATCTTTGAAAATGTCCCATGTGCATTTGAAAAGAAAGTATATCTTTCTTCTTTGTGCTGGAAAGTTCTATATATGTATCAGTTAAGTCCATGTGGTTTAGTGTGTTGTTCAATGTCTGAATATCCTTGGTTTTTCTTTGCTTTGAAGACCTGTCTATGGTTGATAATGGAGTGTTAAAATCCCCTACTATGAGTGTGTTGCTGTTAATATACTTCTTGTGATCTTCTAGTATTTTCTTTATATATTTGGGTGCTCCTATGTTGGGTACATATATGTTTATCAGTGCTATTTCTTCTTGATGGATTGTTTCTTTAAGTATTATGAAATGTCCTTCTTTGTCTCTTTTTATGGGCCTTGCTTTGAAATCCATTTTGTCTCATATAACAAAACCCCAGCTTTTTTTTCATGTGCATTTGCTTGGAATACTTTTTTATATCCCTTTACTTTCAGTCTGTGTAAATCTTTTGTTTTGAGTTGTGTTTCTTGTAAACAGCAAATATGTGGGTCCTGTTTTAGTATCCATTCCGCTTCCCTGTGTCTTTTAGTTGGAGCATTTAACCCATTTACATTTAAGGTTATTATTGACATGTATTTATTCATTTCCCTTTGTACCTGTGTGCCTCTCCCTCTCTTTTTTTCTTCTTACAGCATTTTCTTTAGAATCTCTTGCAATGCTAGTTTGGTGGAGATGTATTCTTTTAGTCTTCCTTTGTCTGAGAAACTCCTTATTTCACCTTCGATTTTGAATGAGAGCCTTGCTGGGTAGATTAATCTTGGTTGTAGGCCTTTGTTTTTCATTGCTTGAAATATTTTTGACCATTCCCTTCTGGCTTGTAATGTTTCTGTTGAGAAATAGGTCAATAGCCTTATCGGAGTTCCCTTGTATGTTATTTGCTGTTTTTCTCTTGCTGCTTTTAGTATTCTCTTGTCTTTGATTGTTGCCATTTTAATTATGATGTGCCTTGGAGTGGGCCTTTTGGGGTTCATCTTCATAGAAACTCCCTGTGCTTCTTGGACTTGAATGACTTTTTCTCTCATCAGGTTAGGAAAATTTTTTGTCATTACTTCTCCTATCAGTTTCTCTATCCCTTGTTCTTCTTCTTCTCCCTCTTTTATTCCAATAATCCAGATATTATTTTTTCTCATGTTATCCTGTAATTCCCTTAGACCTTCTTCATACTTTCTCAATCTTTTTTCATTTTATTGTATTGTCTGGGAATTTTTTTCTACATTGTCCTCTAACTCACTGATCCAATCCTTTGCTTTGTTTAGCCTGCTTTTGATTGATTCTACTGTGTTTTTCAGTTTAGAGATTGAATTCTTCACTTCTTCCTTGTTCTTATTAATAGTTTTTATGTCCTTTTTTATGCTGGTGTAGTTCTCCATAAGTTCCCTGTAGTTTTCTTGGAGCTGTTGGTAACTTTCTTGGAGGTTGTCATAGTTGTTTTTGAGGTTGTCGAGTATATTGAGCTTCTTCACCACCATTGTTTTGAATTCCATGTCTGACATTTGGGCTATGTCTATTCCATCTACCTCTCTTTCTGGGGATTCCTTTTTTCTTTTCATTGAGAGGCTGTTTCTGCATCTTACCATGTTGCATTCTTCTTGTTTGTTTTTGTTTTTTGGGTTTGTCTGCTTTGACTTTCCACCTTTGAGGTATGAGATTCTTTATAGGAGATCGTGGGGTTTCAGTGGTGCAGTCTCTTTGATCTCCTGAACCTGATGTTCTTGGGGTATCATTTATGTCATTTGTTTATGCTGTCTGGTTATATTTCTGATGCTCTTTGGTGGGACCTTCCCTTTGGATAGTGGATTGAGAGTCACCCTGCCCACCTTGTCTTGAGTTCTTTTGTGGAGACACTGTTAAAAACATAAACACACAGCGCAGGCAAGAAACCCATACCCTGAAAAATATCCCCCACCCTCTATCCCACTATGGGCAGCAAATGAGCCAGTATTAATATAAATGTAGAGAGGTTAGGGCTATTATACTATGGGATAAATGGATAAGATTTGTTTTAAATGAAAAAAAAGATGATTTTTGAGAGGGGGGGAATGATAGATTAATAATAGTAGCAAGTAGTGTTAAGACTGTGCAAGAGAGTAAGTAATATTTACATTGTATGTTAATAATAAAAAAAGAGAGAGGGAAGAATGCAGGATACAGTAAGAAAGTGGTAGTGTATAGTATTAGATTTATATAGTAGTTATATGCTATATATTTAGTGTGAAAGGGAGGCTAAACAAAAGAGACAAACAAACAAAAATTAAAGATGAAGGATGGGAGGGAGAGATGGTATGAAACAGATTAAAGAGATAGTTTAAAGAGCAAAAGAAAGAAAAATATATTTAAAAAAATAAAATTAAAATTAAAAAGAAAATTTTTACTCAGTTCAGCCTTTGTGTGCAGTCTTCTTTTTCTGGATCCACACCTGGTCTATTGAGGCAGTCCAGAGGTTTTTGATCATGGCGGCAGCGGTGCGTGCCTGCGTGCGGTGTTGGTCTCATTAGCCTCGCATCCGCTGGGTTGCATGCCAGGTAACACCTGTGCATGGTGGCCGGCGTGTTCGTTTGGTGCCTGTTGGAGCCGGCTGGGTTGCTTGTGCACACTCACATGTGTGTGCGCACGGTGGCCTGCGTGCTAGCCTCAAGCCTGCTGAGCCGTGCCCTGGGAGTTGGTTTCTTGCCTTTTGGGGTGGGGTCCCGGACACTTGTGCAGGGTGGAAGTGGGCCTCTGTGAGTTGTGGTCTCCCACTGTTCTTGCACCCGCTTGGGCAGACACAAGCAGCATCTGCGCAAGTGGCCCGTGCGTTGGTTTGGCGCCTATTGGGGCGGGCCAGGGGTGTCTGCGCACGGTCTCCTGCATGCCCAGCGGGTTGATTTTGCACCTGTTGGCGCGTTGATAATATGCCTGTTGGGGCGGGCCCGAAGGGCACCTGGACGCGTGGCCAGTGACTTGGTTGCGCGCCTGGGCCAGCGGACAAGGGCACCTCCCTGTGAGCCACTCGCGTGACCCAAAGGGAGGGTTGAGGTGTGGGTGAGTGCACTTCTGCACCTGTGCTCCTCAAGAGTCTCCTATCACCTCCAACCTCTCCTCCCCTCTTCTCAGAATACAAGAGAAAAATATAAAAGAAAAACACGTTCTTACATATGCAACAGTACACTTTCTTGCCTCTCAGTGCCAGATGCCACCTGGCCCACTCCTGGCTCTGCCAGCAGGCAGAGACCTGCTGTCCTCAGGATTCCTCTCTGGGGAAGCCTGTGGTCACTAAAAAGTCTTTGTGTACTTCCAGCTGCAGCTTGGAAAGCCAACCCAGTCAGAAATTCCATCTCGTCCCTTTCTCTCTGCTATCCTCACCAAACAGGTCATTCCCAGATGGTCTTCTCTAATCCAGCAGTGCCAAGGCTTGACTCTTGCCAGTGTCCAGATGCTCACTAAGATGTTCCGTCTGCAATTACTCCAAACTACAGACAGATCTTGGGAACTAGAAAGTGCAGCCTCCCCTCACTCCTCCGCCATCTTCTCCACCCTGTGTTGGTCCTTTTAAGAGGCTCTCTGCATCTCCAGCTGTCTCTCCCTGGCATACATAATCCTTGCTGCTTTTCACAGCTAGATGTTATCTGGGTTCCTTTACGACTTTGGTGCTGTAGTCTAGGGAGCCCAGCTTGGGGTTTAGACCCCACACTTCTCAGGTGGAAACCCCCAGCTACTGAAATATATCCCCAGCACTTCAGCTGCCCCTGTGGGTGTCCAGCCAGCCCTCTCATGCTTCCTCCACACTCCCTGCCACTCTTGTGGTGAAGTGGTTTCTTCTGTCTGTCTGTGGTTATAAGGCTTCTCTTCAGCTAATGTGTTCAGTTATTCAGGATGATTTTTCTACAATTTAGTTGTAATTCCAGATTGATTCTGTAGCTTCCACTTACTCCTCCACCATCTTGGATCACTCTACTTTTTCTTAATCTTTAAAGACATCAATAGAACTATGGAACTTAGAAAAAGGGAGACAGAAAGTTCTCCAAAATGAACATTAATTTACATTAGCTTTTCTTCACAATGAAATGTTCATATAACCGTGCCTCTTAATAAATTATAATTTTAGAGGGACTTTTTTTCTTGACATTTCCCAACCATCAACATCAGTGCTATTAATAAAAAAGTAAGAAAATCATCTTTCTAATATAAAGATAATTATTAAAGTTTTAAGAAGGGTTTCGTGGCCAATAAGCCAGTAAACCCTTTAAACTCCAAAATTTCTGACATAATTCTGTGCCAGAAAAGAAAGTATGAAAGAGTAGTGTTTCTCAAGGGTGTAAATCCTATTTTGTTTTAACTTAATTTCTTGTTTGGTCCATAGTAGGTGCTCCAAAGATCAGTCCTGAATTTTTTTAAAAAGTTGAAGTAAAAAATAAGTTATTAGAAATTATAGTAGATATTTTAGGTTGATATATTTAAACTCATTTAATATTGATCTTTGAAAAAAATTCTGGAATATGTAAGATTATTTAAAGCATTACCATATAAAGTAGTATATATTTTTTTAACAAAACAAATAAAAAATATGAAAAAAGCTCTTATCTATGTATATATTCATTTCTAAGTGAGTATACATATATATAAAACACTTTTTGCAAGTTGGAGAGAACAGAGAAAACAGTAGGAAGAGAAAGCAAATTATATTTCAGAAAATATTTTGGGAACATTCTTTCTGACTTAAAAAAAAGAGATTAATGAGATTCAGTAAGAAAGTTAATTTTTAAATATTTTCAGACTTTGAACACCTACACAGAGTACCCTGAGACACTTTAAGTCTGATATAATTAAACTATCCTCTCACATTTGGACCTAAAATTAAAGCATTCTGCTCTGTTTGTAAAAATAATAAAATTAATACTGTGAATAATTTAAATGCTTATTTTACTGTTTTGACTCTGGATAATGATACATCGGTATGTATGTGATCATTAAAGTATATTGTATTTACAGTAAAAATATTCATTTCAATAGAGCATTATTGTTTTTAAATATGCAGATATTTGCAAATGCCAACACTGTATTTACAGTTATTCCTAATTGAACATTCAAATAGATTTTTTCTTCTGTCCATAACAATTAGAATAATTCTGGTTTATATTTTGCCAGAATGGGTTAATACACTTTTAAATGAATGCAGCTCTTCAAATCCCAGCATAACAGCAAAGGAAAGAAGAAAGGATATGTTTCTGATTCTTCTCAAACTGTTAAAACACTTTTAAAAAAGTATGACATTTTTTCATTATTTGTACATTTTTATAGATACTTAAATATTTCTCTGAAATAATTTATTGTCAGGATATTTAGAAAAAAATCTTATCTTAAAATTTATAAAATGTTGACACTACAGTTGGTTAAATGCTAATTTATATATGATATAAATCCAGGTTTAAAAAAGAGAAAATAAATATTATTTTAAACTATTATTAAAAATATAAAATTTTTCCAACTTCATTAAGAAATAATTGACATATAATAGTGTGTAACTTTAATGTGTACATGTTGATTTGATTCACTTATATTGTAATATGATTACCACCTAAGTGCTTGCTAACACCTCTATCATGTCACATAATTACCACTTTTCTTTTGTGTTAAGAACATTTAAGATATAATATATTAATAATTTTAAGTACATGGTACAGCATTGCCTATAATTATAATGCTATACATTAGGGTCCCAAAACTTATTATTTTTTTGTCTGGGAGTCTGCACTCTTTGACCAACATGTTCCCATTTTCCCTAACCCCTAGCCTCTGGTAACCACCATTCTTTTGTATGAGTTTGGCTTTTTTATATTCCACATATAGGTGATATCAAACAGGGCTTGACTTTTTCTGTCTGACTTATTTCACTTAGCATCATGTCCTCAGAGGCCGTTTATGTTGTCACAAATGGCAAGATTTTGTTCTTTCTCCTACCTGAGTAATATTCTATTGTGTATATGCACCAAATCTTTATTCATGTATCCATTGAGGGGCACTTAGGTTGTTTCCATATTTTGGCTATTGTGTATAATGCTGCAATAAACATGAGAGTACAAATATCTCTTCCATGTTTTGTTTACATTTCCTTTGGGGGTGTACCCGAAAGTGGGATTGCTGTATCATATGGTACTTGCACCTTTAATTTTTTGAGAAAACTCCATACTGTTTTCCATAATGGCTGTACCAATTAAGACTCCTGTAAACTGTGCACAAAGATTTCTTTTTCTCCTCATCCTCACCAGCACTTAACCTTTTGGGGTTTCTTTTGTGGGGGAGCAGGTTAGCCTATCTAACAGGTGTGAGGTGAAATTAAACCTCATTGAGGTTTTGATTTGCATTTTCCTGATGATTAGTGATGTTATGTATATTACTGTGTACTTGTTAGATATTTGTATGTCATTTTTGTAAAAAATGTCTATTCAGTTCCTCTGCTTAATTAAATTGCTTGTTTGTTTTATTATTGAGTTGTATGGGTTCTGTATATATTTTGAATATTAACCCCTTATCAACACATGGTTTGCAAATAATTTCTTCCATTTTATTGGTTGCCTTTTTAAAAAAATTATTTATTTGTTTGTTTGTTGTTTTGTTTATTTATTTATTTTTAGAGGGGAAAGGAGAAAGAGATGAAGAGAAACATCACTGTGTGGTTGCGTCTTACTTGCATCTCCAACTGGGGACCTGACTTGCAACCTAGTAATGTGCCCTGACTGGGAATCGAACCAGTGACACTTGGCTCGCAGGCCGATGCTCAATCCACTGCCATTGGTTGCCTTTTAATTTGTTGATTGTTTCTTTGCTGCACAGCTTTGTTTGTTTGTTTGTTTGTTTGTTTGATATAGTGCCACTTATTTATTTTGGGCTTTATTGATTGTGATTTTGGTGTCATAGTAAAAAGAAAAAAACAAACAAAACATTGCCAAGACCTATGTCAAGGAGTTTTTCCCTATGTTTTCTTTTTTTAAGTATATTTTATTGATTGTGCTATTACAGTTGTCCCATTTTCCCCCGTTTCTCCCTCTGCCTGGTATCCTCCCTTTCTCTCCAGCAATTCTCCCCCTTAGTTTGTGTCCGTGGGTCATGCATATAAGTTCTTTGGCTTCTCCATTTCCCCTTATTATTCTTAACATGCCCCTGTCTATTTTGTTCCTACCAATATGCTTCTTAATCTCCCAATTCTCCCCCTTCACCCTCCCAGCTGATAACCCTCCAAATGATCTCTATATCTGTGATTCTGTTCCTATTCTACTTGTTTGCTTAGTTTTGTTTTATTTTTTTTAAGATTCAGTTGTTGGTAGTAGTGAATTTGTTGCCTTTTTAATGCTCATTATTTTGATTGTCTTTTCTTAAATAAGTTCCTTTAACATTTCTGGTAAAAGTATTCAAAGTGTTACAGAAAGGGGGTGTCCAAAAACCCCCAGAGCTTGTGGCTAGGGAATGGGGAGAAGGAAGCAGCTTTTAGGATGCCTTCACATGCCTGAGGCTAGGGGCTAGTGTCTTTGTTATGCAAATGGTTTTAATGCATGCAAGGCCTGGGAAGATGGAAGGGGTCTTGGACCAGGGAATGGTATGGAAAAAGCACACACAGCCTGCGCGAGGTTCTGTGAATGGTCAGAACTGAGTGCCATGCTCACTGCATCACAGGACGCAGTCAGGGATTTAAAAATAAGTGGCAGACATTTTAAGGGGTCTGACCATGAGGTTTTGAAGAGAGGACTGACCATGCGGTTTTGAAAAGAGGTGCTCTCCATGCAGATTAGAAAAGAAAGGTACACCACACTGCTCTGAATAGGAGAGAACACCTCATGGCTTGGAGAAGGGGCAATACCTTTGTGGTTCTGGAAAGGAAAGGCTGAGAATCTATGCGCTTCTGGATTAAAAGCTGGTAAGCACCATAACACAGACAAGACCTCCCCCAATCAGAATTGAATGATTGGCAGCTACCAGTAAAGCTGAACTGTGTCTAGGAAGTAGGGAAATGGTATTTCTAACTTTTCTAAAACTAGTCTGGTTTGGTAGGTGGAGGAAGAAATATGTGTTTGTGGGTGTTTTAAAGAACATAAGACTTAATGGCTGAAATCTGCAAATAATCTAAATCTATATAACTATTAAATAAACAATTCTTTTTCTTTTCACTAAACTTTGGTATTAAGAGTTATAATTCTGGTGGCGGGCAATCGGGCCCATAACAAAACAGCCCGTGGGTGCTAGGTTTCAATTGGAGCAGCCCAGGGGTTCTGTAACAAACGTGCTGAAAAGCAAGGACCTACAAACTTAAATTCCTCTATCCAGCAAAGCTATCATTTAGAATGGAAGGGCAGATAAAGTGCTTCCCAGACATGGTAAAACTAAAGGAATTCATCCCTGTGTTTTCTTACAGTAGTTTTACTGTTTTAGGTCCTATCTTTAAGTTTCTAATCAATTTTGGATTTATTTTGTGAATGGTCTAAGAATTCACAATTGTTTTGCCTGTGGTCATTCAGTTTTATCAACACCATTTATGAAAGAGACCATCCTTTCCATATTGAGTATTACTGGCTCCTTTGTCAAATATTAGTTGACTGTACACAGGGAGCCCAGAATGCAGTCAACAGGAACCATGTTTGTTTAATGCTCTCTGGGAGTCTTATAAGCCACTCTCCTTATCTGCTTCCTCCGCTCAGTTATGGAGCTTTTACTTTAATGCCCTGGATGCTGTGAGGGAGAAAGGAGTCTCATTAGCAAACAACATCTTGCAAAGCTAGGGAAGCCTGGCATTCACTCTCTGGCTCTCTCTTTCCCCAGTGGGAGGAATCACCAGCCTGTCATATAGCCCTACGCTGTGCTATCTTGGAGCGGGTATGATGCTGGTAAAGTAAAGTTTTTCCTTTTAGGCACTCCAGTGCATCAAAAACTCTTTTGTTAGTCTGTTTTTCTTCTCCAGTGGAGTGCTGGGATTTAGCTTCTGGAAAACTGAACTTCCGCAGAGGCTTTCTTGTCCATTGGTTACACTCACATGCATGTTCTGCAGACCCTCCCAGATCATAGACAAGGGGAGCTAGAACTGGTTCAAAGTCTCCTGTAGTTTCCATGCTGGTGCTGCAGCTTGTCTGCCTATGACTCAATACTCATGTGGGCGACTTCTCCCAGGTCCCTTGGCATATGGTACTGAATCCTACAACTCCAACCAAGGCACTTTTGTTTGTGAATGGATGCCACATTTTTGTTGTTGAAATGGGAAACAAAAATGGAAGACAGTTTTTGCCACATGATGGTGATTGAGCTCCAAGTTAATATTTTGTTTTGTCCTAATAATTATATACTAATAAATCTATTTTTTTTCAGATGAAGAATTAAAGTTTAGTTAGGTAACCTCACATAGTTAGCTTGGGTTTAATGCACATTACCAAGACTTACACAACAAAATGTAAAAATTATAAAGTTTAACCTCAAGAAAATATTCCTTAAAATTTGATTTGTGGTCCAGCTTTTATTTCAAAAGCAGAACCTTATTATGTAGTTACATATACAATTACAAGTATTGAGAAAGGTGGATGTAGAATTTTAAACCCTTCCTTTAGAAGTTTCTTTGAACTATTCACGTTGTTAGAAATAAGGAACGTATCACATAGGTACTATAAACACAAATAGATGCTTTATATGATCATTATCATCTTATCTATATATTATTATGCTTATAATTTTAACTCTTATTAAAACCTATGCTTAAGCATGGTGCTTGTGCTAAGTGTTTTACTTGTGCTGTATAATCCTATCAGCAAAGTTAGGTTATAGTTCTGAATAGCCTGATTATACAAATTGAGGAAACTAAGGCATAGAAAAGTGAGACCAGTTGTTCAAATTGCATAGCTAATGTACTAGTAATTGGTAAAATCGGAGAAATATCAAAGGGAGATAATGCTCCAAAGCCTCAGTTCTTAAAAACTCAATCATTAATGGTTTAAAAATTAGATCACTGTCACTTGCTAGAAACAGAGTAATAAAATCGAGGACAAAAGTAACGGACAAGAATTAGTTTATAACTATGGAATAAAAATATGTTTGGCTTTTCTTAAACTTTGACTTAAAAATATTAAACTCAAGTGTTTTAACCCTCATTTTCTCCACAAATGATAAGAAAATGAGAAATATAACATTCACTTAACTAATGTGTTTTACCATATTAGAGGGTTTTAAAGAAAAGTTGGAAAACATTTTTATCTACATTCTTAAGTGATAGGTCATCTTGTACTTTGTAAATGAGGTCTGATTATTATACCTTATCTTGCATGTAGATATGGTATTAGTCATAAAATTTTCCAATGTTAGCAATTGTATTATTGAATTCTTGCTGTTAAAATTTGGTAAGCTATTTTCCCTTTTTGCCAAGAGTGGTTAGGTTTTATTTTCACAAATAGTTTGGGTTTTTGTTTGACAAAGTCAGTAATAATATTTAGTTAATATCTAATTTTCATAGATTCTGCCACATAAGGATGCTGTGTGGGCAGCATTAACACACCGAAAAGGAGACTGTGGGGGATCCTGGATTTCAGTTCTATCTCTGCTGTACTTGCTATACATAACCTTACATATATATTTTCATATATAATGTCCTGATTATTTATCCATTAAGTAAGTGGAACCAGAATTCGGTCACCACTCTGATTTCTAAAGCAAGGCACAAAAGGAAGCAAGCATTTCCAATGTGATTTCTGGGCTCGGTCTCTTAAATGGTGGGTTGCTGTGTAAAATATTCATCAGAGTCCAGTAGAAAATATGGCAGTGTTCTGAGTGCCTAAAAACAAACTAGTGTGGAAATGGTCTATGTGTCACCTATTTAAGGAGCTAACTAGGTTGGCATACTGCAACTTTGGTATAAAAGGAAAATGGTGTATCTTCTGTTTTAATTGGTTTTATCCCCACATCATGTGGCTGAATAAATGACTTATTTCTGTTATCTCCCACATCTTACTTTAAAATATTCTGCTATTATTTTTCTCTAAAACCAGAACAACATTAAAGTCTCTCTTGCAGCTCCCATTGGGGCCCTACTTCAAGTGTTTGGAAAAAAGAAATGATTTTATGGGGCTAGAACTCCTGGAATTTTTTTCTTTTCTCATATAGCATACCTACTACTCAAGAAATAAAAAGTTTTGTCTTGACTGTATATATATCCAATTTAATTATTTTATGTTTAGGACACTAATCATTAAAACTAGTGTATAAGAGCACTATCTGTTTCTTTATATTTTAACTATATTTCAAATAAACTAGATACTGATACTAAGAAGTAATACTAAATCAGAAAATTATATTTCAAAAATATTTGTCATTTCACTGAGAGAAGCTTAAGATGTTAAGAGATATCTCCCTTGTCTATGTTATTGGCTTTAAAAAAAAAAAGATCAAGGAATATGCTGGTATCAGCATAGATTCATGCCGATAAACTGCAGCATTACATCTGTCATTTATGGTACCTGCAACATTCTTAGGCAGCAGTAAAGTGATAAAAAAAGCACTGGAATCAAACAGGGTGCTCAATAGCATGTGTTCTGGAGTTAAAATAGCACCTGAATTCTTGCTTTGTGCTTTTAGAAAGATATTTAACCTCTCATCTATAAATAGGAGACAATAATATAAAAATTCTCATCCACAATAAAGAAGTAATAAGATAGAAGTTCTTCAAAGGGTTTTATAACAATAAAACTAACTGAGATAATGCCTATATATAGTCAAAAATTGCCTGGCATTCAGCTAACATTCGATAAAAGCTACCTATACTTGGAAGGTGTAAGAAGAATGAAATGAGGAAAAATCAAAACTAAAATAAAGAACTAGCTTAGGAACTCACTAGCAATGTCATCTCGAACAAGTTCTTGAAATTTCTATACCTCAATTTTCACACCTGTAAAATAAGGACGAAAATAACTATATCTAACTGTATTAGCTTTCTGTTACTACATGTCCAATTGGGAGAAAGTTAGTGACATAATAATCATTAAGTCATTGAGTGGTACCTATTTATTATTTTATAGCTTCTTTAGGTCAGACTTCCAGACATGACTAAACAGAACCTTCACCTCAGGGTTACACCAGGCTGCAATAATGGTATCAGTTGGTTGCATTCTCACCTGGAGACATCTGGGTAAAGATCTGCTTCCAAGGATGTTGGAAGAAATTATTTTCTTGTGATTGTGTAACTGAGGGCCCCAGCTTCTTATTGGCTGTGAGGTGGAGGCTCCCCTCAGCTTCCAGAGGCTACCCACAGACTCTTGCCATCTTACCTCCATAGATCCTCTCAGAGGAGGAGGTGGGGGGGGGGGAGGAGGAGGAGGACTTATAACAACATGTAATAGTGTAATATAAGTTTTGTGAGATGTTAGAAGAGCAAAAATCCTCCTCCTCCTCCCCCTTCTCCTTCTCCTCCTCCATTTTAAACTTTGATGTTGCATGATAATAAATTCAATCCTGGTTGGTACAGACTTCTTCATTTCCCACTAAGCTATAAGGATTTCAGTGCCAACTAGAAACAATAACACAAAAATAATTTGTAATCCTGAATTCCTCCGTGCAACCATACTGATCTCCATCATTAAGGAGAGTACAAATGAAGAATGATTTCTCTGGGAGACAGTATGTGGATGGATCTCTTCTTTATAAAGGGTATCACCCATATAAGTCTTAAATTATTTTGTGTAGTATAAAAGTGCCTGGTTAATTCCTCATAAAATTTAGTTAAAATTGTATTACTTTTTTTTCACATAGAAGGAACAGAAGCAGAAATTTTAAGCTCCTTTAAGAAAGAAATCCTATTATGATATTCAATAAAGTTTATTATATTGCCATAACATTTAACATTTATTGTTTTTTGCATCAGAAATTAATGTGTTTTTTCACATATTAACTTATTTTTCCCCTCCAACAGTTCTCAGAGGTATACACAGATAAGAAAAATAAGATGCAAGAATTTGAATACTTTGTCCAAATTCACACAGCAGAGTTCAGCTTTGAACACAAGCAGTATGACTCAAAAGTACATGTGTTTATCAGACCTGATCAACTGCCTTTAAGTTTCAGTTTTGCTTCTGATTTGAATTCATAATATTTTTATCAAATTTATTGTTAACAGGGTAGCACTATATTGGCAAAATTTCAGAGAAATAGAATGCCTCCCATTTAATTCTAAGTTGATATGAGTTTATTTTCTTTGATAGTAGGAATTTTAAAAGGAGGAAAAAATGATATTTTAAGATGCTCTAAAAACTACTAAAGTGGTTAATAGACTAAACATTTTTTAATGCAACTAGTATATAACTGACGAGGAAAAGAACAAATTTCTGCTCTAATGAATCTTATCTAGATAAGATTCAGGAAACTCGAGAACAAATGAAGAAATTCATTTCTACTTTTTCTTAATCTCTAATATTTGTTTGTTATTTTTAATGAGGTCTAGAAAATGTACTTTACTGTGTGTGAGTGAGCACTTGAACCAGTCAATTTGTTTTCACCATTCAATTTAATAGTATCAGTGGCATGGTGAACACTTAACAATATACAGATGGTGTATTATAGAATTGTACACCTTAAACCTATATAATGTTATTAACCAATGTAACCTCAATCAATTCAATAAAAATAAAAAAATACATCAAAGAAAAGAATCTGCTAACTAAACAGTAACATATATCAATGCAGTTAGAAGATATGCCAGGACTCCTATTCTGTTTCTATTAGCCAGTTTTGGATAATGGCACATTAAACTAGTCCAAATAATGAAACAAATGACCAAATGACAAATGTATCTTCCTCAGTTTCTTTCTTTAGTGTCTTATAATTTTATGAGTACAGGTCATTTGCATCCTTGATTATGTTCATTACTAAGTATTTTATTCTTTCCGAAAAGCAACTGTAATTGGGATTTTCTTAATTTCCCTTTCTGTTAGTTCATTATTGGTATATAAAAATGCAACTGATTTCTGAATATTAATTTTGTATCCTGCTACATTGCTGAATCTATTTATCAGTTCCAATAGTTTCTTGGTGGTATCTTGATCTCTACATACAGTATCATGTCATCTGTGAATAAAGAGAGTTATACTACATCCTTTCTAATTTGGATGCCTTTATTTCTTCTTGTCTGACTGCTGTGGCAAGGACTTCCAGGACTATGTTGAATAAGAGGTGAAAGCGGACATCCCTGTCTTGTTCTCAATCTTAAGGAGAATGCTTATAGTTTTTGCTCACTGAGCATGATGCTGGCAGTAGATTTGTCATATATGGCCTTTATTATGTTTAGGTATTGTTTAGGTATATTCCCTCTATTCCCACTTTGCTGAGAGTTTTATGATAAATGGGTTCTGGGTTTTATCAAATGCTTTTTCTGCATCTATTGATAGAACAATGTGGTTTTTATCCTTCATTTTGTTATGTGGTGAATCACATTTATTGATTTGCAACTGTTGTATCAACCTTGCATTCCTGAATAAATCCCACTGATCACAGTGTATGGACATTTTTATGCATTGCTGTATTCGGTTTGCTAATATTTTTTGTTGAGGATTTTAGCATCTGTGTTATCAGAGATATTGGCCTACAGTATTCTTCCTTTGTAGTGTCTTTATCTGTTTTGGAATTAGGATAATGCTGGCCTTGTAAAATGAGTTTGGGAGCCTTCCCTCCTCTTGAATTTTATGGAATAGTTTAAGATGCAGAGGTATTAGTTCTTCTCAGAATGTTTTATAAAATTCACCTGTGAAGCCATCTGACCCAAGGATTTTGTTTTTTGGGAGTTCTTTGATTACTGCTTCAATTTCATCAGGTGTAATCTGTCTATTCAGACTCTCTGATTCTTCCTGATTTAGTTTTGGAAGATTGTATGTTTCTAGAAATTTATTGATTTGGCCCAGGTTGTCCAGTTTGTTGGTGTATAGTTGTTCATAATATTTTTTTACAATCCTTTGTATTTCTTTGGTGTTGATTGTTATTTCTCCTCTTTCATTTCTGATTTTACTTATGTGGATCCTCTCTCTATTTTTTCAATCTTGTTTATCTTTTCAAAGAACCAGCTCTTAGATTCATTGATCTTTTGTATTGTTTTTTAGATTCTATTTTCTTTATTTCTGCTATGATCTTTATTACTTCCTTCTACTCACTTTGGACTTTGTTTGTTTTTCTCTTTCAGTGCCCTTTAAGTATGAAGTTAGGTTGTTTATTTGAGCTCTTTCTTGTTTTTTTGAGCTAGGCCTATAATACTATGAATTTCCCTTAAGTATTGCTTTCCCAGTGGCCCTGGCTGGTTTAGCTCAGTGGATTGAGCGTCGGCCTGCGAGCTAAGTGTCGCTGGTTCGATCTTCCAGTCAGGGTACATCAGAGAAGGAAAACTCTGACTCCAAAAAACCTCCGCTGCCTTGCGGCATACCTCTTCAGGGGAAAGGCTAAGGGAATAAACCCCGACAGAAAATCCGGAGCCGGAGTCCCTAAGGCGGTTTGACGTTGTTGTCAACACCGGCAACTCCTGCGGCGCACCTGAAGCCAAGCTGTATTGACTCCGTCTTTCCCTTGGACCCTTCAGCTGCGAAGAGAGGGGGGGTCTGCTGCATGGGCTACAGCAGACCCTCCATATCACCCTGCCCAGGCTCTGTAGCTTCAGCGTCATCACAAGATGTCGATTCAACACGGGAGGAGACCGTGTCACTCCCGAGTCGGACTGCACAGCCATTCTCGGCGGTGCAGATAGACTCTTAAGAAGCTACACCATCGTCTCTCGAGACGGACGGCTGCCGACGATTGCTTTCCCAGTGTCCCGTGGATTTTGGACTGTTGTGTTCTCATTTTCATTTGTTTCAAGCTATCTTTTGATTTCTTCCTTGATCTTGTTGTTGGCCCACTCATTGTTTAATAACATGTTATTTAGCTTCCATGTCTTTGGGTATTTTTCAGTGTTGTTGTGACTGATTTCCAGTTTCATAACATTGTGGTCAGAGAAGGTGCTTGATATGATTTTGATCTTTTTAAATTTATTGAGACTTGTGTTACATCCTAACATCTGGTCTATCCTAAAAAAACATTCCAAGAACCCTTGTAAAGTATGTATATTCTGCTGCTTTGGGATGAAATGCTCTGAAGATAGCAAGTAAATCCATTTAATCTAGTGTGTTATGTAAGGCTGCTGTCTCCTTGCTGGTTTTCTGTCTGGGAGATCTAAGCATTGAAGTCAATGGGCAGTTAAAATCCCTGACTATGACTGTGTTTCTGATGATCTCTCCCTTTATATCCATCAAGATTTGATTCATATATTTAGATGCCCCTTGTTGGGTGTGTAAATATTTACTAGGGTTATATCCTCTTGTTGGAGTGTTCCCTTTATCACTATAGTGTCCTTCTTTGTCTATTACTATAGCCTTGTTTTAAAGTGTGCTTTGTCAGATATAAGTACTTCTACTCCAGATTTTTCTTTTCTTTTCCATTCACATGGAATATATTTTTCCATCCCTTTACTTTTAGTCTGTGTGTATTTTTTGATCTTAGATGAATCTCTTGCAGGCAGCTTATACTGTATTCCTGGATAGGGAGAATTAGCATCATTAAAACGTCCATACTACCCAAAGCAATCTATGGATTCAGGATAATTTCTGTCAAGATTCCAATGATATATTTTAAAGAACTAGAAAAGATATTTCAAAAATTTATATGGAACTATAAAAGACCCTTCATAGCAATAGCGATACTAAGTAAAAAGAACAAAGTTAGAGGAATCATGCTAATGAACAAACTGAACTAACGAGGAAAGCAGGGACAGACTCACATTTGGAGAGCAGGATGACAGCTAGTCAGGGGCTGGGGGAGGTTAAGGGGTGGAGGGATTGAGCAAAAAGGAAAAAAAACTCATGGTCAAGTGTGGTGATTGCTGGGGGAAGGGGGTATAAGGGGACTAAAAGATAATATAAAAAAGATTAAATTAAAAGTATATAATAAAAAACATTAATAAAACAAATGAACTTAAAAATAAACAAAGCAAGCAAAAAATCAATAACATGGATTATTTAAATGATATGGTCTCTTAACTTAGATGAATTTGTGATGTTTTAGACCTAATTCATATACTAGTGTAGTTAGCTAATTATCATACCCTCAAATATTTTATTGTACAACCACAAAAAATAAATTATGGTAACTGTGGGGTGGTTTTTAGCTACAGAAATAACAAAAACTTTTGTTTTATTATACTAATTTCTTTCCTAAACACTTCAATCTCTATTTGATTTTTATTTATTTTATTAAATTAATTGGGTGATGTTGATTAGCAGGATCATATAGGTTTCAAGTGTACATTTCTATGATACGTGTTCTATATATTGCATTGTGTGCCCACTACCTAAAGTCAAGCCACATTCTGTCACCATATATTTGGCCCTCTTTACCCCCCATCACCCCACCTTCCCCTTTCCTCTGGTAATCACCATACTGTTGTTTGTGTCTGTGAGTTTCAGTTTTAAATCCCACATAAGAGCGAAAACATATTATATGTTTGTGACTTTATGCTATTTAAAATAGTTTTTCCTCAAACTGGAAGATTCAAAATAATTCAGTGTAGTACAGGAAGACAAATATCAAAACATCAGTTATTATTGCTATTTTATCTAAGTAATGAAAACATTGTTTGCGCACGCAATGAAATTCACTGAATTCCTGCATCATCAGTTAATCACCTGTCACAGCACATAAAGCATAAGGGAGCAAGGGAAGTGTGGGCACTGGTGTCTTTGCTTCCAGCATACTGCTGTTTACTTTGGCCAGTTAAGTACACTCATGTGCTGTATTAAATTATCTAGTTTTAATTACTAATCATAAGAAAATGGACAATTTTAAATTATTCTCTATAGAGAAATAGGAAATCTGAAATAGCATTAATAAAGCAAGCTCAGTAATTAAACAAGAAGGTGGCCACTAGATACTTGACTTCTCCTTTCAAGAATTTTATCAGACATTAAATTGTATACAATGACAATACAGCAGAAATTACTTTGACATATGAATTTACATTCTCATTATTAATGAGCCTTTCCTAAAGTGGATATTGAATATTGTATTTATTGATTGTTTGGGGATTGTATTTTTAGCTTGATGGAGATAACAATTGATTATTAAAATAAGCTGGAATAAGAATCTAATCTTAGAACATTGTTTTTACTAAACTCATTAAATCTATTATTAAAAATAAATTTTAAATGTTTTATAGTTCAGAAATAAAATAATATTTATGCTGACTTGCTTAATTTACTTTTTGGAATTTTTACCCTTAAGTATTTTACAAAGATCACAATGTGTTATAATTGTACATATGTAATTTATAAAAATATAATTCATAAACTTAGGAATCACCCTTGACAGTCTGTTTCCTCATTCCCATGTAAAATTTTCTTACTTGCTATATCTAGTAATCCATTCATTTGGTATCTCTCTTTACCTCTGTTCTAGTTCAAGACACCATTGTTCTTACCTGGTGAAGTACAGTAGTTTCTTATGGGGCTTATATCACTGTAAATATGAACCTCTCCATTCTAAATTTACCACTAGTTAGAGGGATGTTTTGAAATTATAATTATATGAGTGCCCATCACTGTTAGAGGGATGTTTTGAAATTATAATTATATGAGTGCCCATCACTGTTAGAGGGATGTTTTGAAATTATAATTATATGAGTGCCCATCACTGTCTTCCCTCTTTTTAAAGTCTACTTCCATTGGGCAATAAAAGACTCAGTTCTCACCTGTATCTCAAAATTCTTTTACCATACCTTCAGGGCATCTCATTATTCCCACTTCACTGAACTTACTTCCCTTCCACACTCCCTACCTCAGAGTCTATTATACCTGTCTGTTTGCTTTTGTTATAGGTGTTCCTTGCTTTTAACTTATTTTTATTCTTCTCATATCAGACTGAGACTTACCTACATGGAAATTCTTCTTTGACCTCCATAACTAGATCATTTTTACTATCATGGGCATATATGGTCCTTCTTCATGGGATTGACCACAATGGCATTTTACACTTGTATAATTATTTGATCAGTGCCTGTCTTTGCCTATATCTTCATAGAAACTCTCTATGGCTACTTCTGGTTATTTCCTTAAGATAAAATTTCAGAAGTAAAGTTGTTGAGTCAAGGGAGTACATGTACTGTTAAAGTTCTAAATAGGTGTGTTCAAATCAATTTTCAGAAAGAAATATTAATTTGCATTCCAGCAGCAGCATATGAATTATTTTCTTCACTGCAATAAAAATATTATATTATTTCTAATGTAAATGACAATGAAAAAATTGTTCTGGAAAAGTGATATACCTGCCATCATAGATGCCATAATGTCATCTCCATGGGAAGAAGGGATTTATAATATTAGTTAATAATACTTTCACAAATATGTCTTCTTCAGGAAAAAAATTAAATCATTTTCATCTTGTACATTGATGAGTAACTGGCATGATTAATATGGCAATGGTTGAGAATTACTAGACTGGATTACAGTTTTGTTTAAAATAAAGGCCTTTATCTAAAGAAACTTCTTAAAAAGATAAACTACACTTGATTTTACTAGCATTTAAATTATAAAGCATCTTTCATACTAGTTTCTATAAATACTAATGCATGATTCAAAATCATAATCTAAACTTGCTTATACACATTAATTTAAATAAATGCATCATGCTATTTCATTATCCTTCCAATTTTTTTTTAAATATATTTTATTGATTATGCTGTTACAGTAGTTCCAATTTTTTCCCCTTTACTCCCCTCCACCCAGTATCTCCCTCCCCCAGCATCCCCCCCCAAGTCCATACCCATGGTTCGTAAAAAATAACTATCCCTCCCTCTCAGATATTAAGACCCTTTGTAATCTTGTAAAGGACAATGGGCGAAGGTCTCAAGCTCCTCTAGCTGCTTCAAGCTGGACATGGTCGTCGTCCTACCTACCCTTGGGTCCAGAAATCCCTAATAAGAGTGGGGGTGTGGAGGGGAGGGTGGCCTTCCCACATGGGGAAGGATCATGCAGACTCCAGGTCAGTTGGCTGTCTCCGGACAACGGCGTGCTTGGTTTAGCAGGCTGGCATCCTTGTTGTGTTCTGGGGGCAACAGATTTGGCAAAAAGGGTTAAAAAGCATCATTCAATCCATAACTACTAGGTGGCAAAAGGCAGGGATTAATTTTTCAATGTTCCACATTAGGAGAAAAAAAAAAAAAAGGGCTTCTTTGGAGGAAGGTGTGCTAGGCACATCTCTCCTGTCCAAAACCCTTTTGCCCATTTTATTTAGTTTGGGCTGAGGGAAATAGTTTATTATCCTTCCAATTTTTATATACACATTCATATGGATGTAAATAACCAACGACTTCCATTACAGCTGAAGAAAACAAGAAAAATTATCTCTAATTCCATAATTTAAAAGGAAGGTCCTCAAAAGGTTTTTGTGCGGCTTTTACCCTGAAAAGTATAAAAATTATAAATATATTAATTTATGAAATTATATGTGTCAATTCAAGTATTGAGTACAGAAGAAACATTAAAATTTCTATCCCAGACTGTTTTTATTCATTTGGTTTAGATTTACATTTCCAATGATATTTATATTCAGGAGAAAGAGGCTTATAAATTGTCACTCTTATTTCTCAATAGGCTGATGATTTTAGTTAGATTAATTTCTAGTTAAGCTATTCTAAAGCCATGGAACATGCTGATTTAAACTATTTGGTGGAATAGACTTCTGTTTGTCTCATGCTGATTATAATAAAAATCTATGAAAGTTAAGGACATAAGGCATTTAGATGGTGTTTGGCATAATGGAATGTGTCAGACTATCCCTAGTGATGATGACAGGTTTTGCACAATTTGCACCATTTTAATGGAATGATAAAATCTGTATGTTTACTTGAATATGAAAAAGCAGAGGGGAAAAGTATTCCAAATGTAAAAAGTTATAAAAGAAATCATTGTTTTGAAACAATGTATATAATTTGTTACTGTGTTGGATTTATAGTATACTAATTTGTAGACTAAATGAAGCATAGAGACTGAACTCTGCTTCAAGTATTAACACTTACCTTGCACCACCTGTTGTGATTGCTGACAACTTTAGGTGCTTATAGAGGATAGAAAATGCTTTTATATATGAAAGCACTGTGATTGTGAGGTTTTATTTTATTTTGGAAAATTCATCCATTTATTTGACATTCTTATTTGTTATGCAGTACTAACTCTCTTAATGAAGAAGCCCTTTTCTTGAAACATACCTATTTCTCAGGAATTTTCTAAATAGAGAAAGAATAAAACTAGATCTGCAGAGGCACATTCTATAGTTGTTTCCTTTTAAGAGAGGACTACAATTTTAAAAATCTCAATGGAAATGTCAGTAAACATGTTACAATTAATATGTTTCTGTGATTTTTTATTTCTCTACAGAGAAAAATCATATTTGGGGGTCATGATAGAGATATTTAGGGAATAATAGAAATTAAACTCTGTAAAGAAAAAGAAGTTGGTGAAAAACCCATCAACAGAACTGCAAAACAGAGACATGGATTCCAGTTCCCATCATAAAAGACCTGGTGATAAAGTGATGGAGATTCTTACACAGTCAAAAATCTCCTGAGACTGTATTTTATGAAGCTCCTGCTGCAGCACATCTGCTTGCCCACTTGCTCTGAAGATCTGGGCATTGGTTGTAAAGAACAGATTTTAGATTTCCTGAGCAGCTCCACTTTTCCTTGAGTTACCCTCTAGATCTGCACTGTCCTGTATAATAGCCACTAGCTACTATGTAGTCATTGAACACTTAAAGTGTAACTAGTCCAAGTTGAGATGTGTCATATGTATAAAATATAACTAGATTTCAAAAATGTAATACAAAATAAGAATGCAACAATATAAAAGTAAACAATCTATCTAAAAATGGACAATTGTCCTGAATAGACAGGTCTCCTAAGAAGACATACAGATGGCCAACAGATATATGAAAAGATGTTCAACCCCACTAACTATAAGAAAAATGCAAATCAAAACCACAATGAGATAAGATCTCAAACCTCTGAGAATACCTGCTATTGATAAGACACACACAAAAAAAATTTGTTAGGAGAGGATGAGGAGAAAAGTAAGCCCTTGTACACTGCCAGTGGAAACATGAATTGGTGCATCTTCCTTGGAAAACAGTATGGAGGTTTCTCAAAAAATTAAGAAGAGAGCTATACCCCATGACCCAACAGCCTTCTTCTGGGCATCTACCTGAAAAAAAAAATGGGAAATACATATCCATAAAGATATATGTACTCCTATGTTCATTTCAGCATTATTCATCATACCCATGGATTAGGCAATCATTAAAGTAAAATGTCTCAAAGATTATTTGCAAATTACTCACTGGGATGAGGAAAGTTATTTCCAACAGTCTCTGAGCTCTGAAAAAGACAGTCTGGTGATGTACCTCACAGAGCTAGAGAACAGCGGGACTATACAAAAAAAAAAAAAAAAAAAAAGTGCTGCATGCAGGAGGAGAATCTGAGATCTTCAGGGATGGACTGTGTTCTTGGGACGCTTGTACAGAAGAGGGCACTGCAGCTCTGTAACACAGCAGAAATGGCCTCATGACTTTTCTATAAAGTTGCCAGTGGAAATTGGGCCAAAGGATAATGCTACAGTTCTGAGGTGTATTGGCAGGAACATTTCTTGCTACATCTACTGCCATTGTGTACAAGGACCAAAATCCTAATTTTGATGACAAGTTGGCAATGATTTGCAGGAAAAAAAAGCTCCATAATTTGCAAACCTCCTCCTTTGCCCAGCTTCTAACCCTGCTTTTACTGAGGAACAGTGCAAACAGGGAGAGTAGCTCAAATCTATAAATCCTAACTTGGACCGATGCTGCTTCTTCAGCCTTAGCAAGGCACTTGCTCTCTTTCTGTCTTGCTTTTCTCATGAAAAATGAGGATCTTAATACTTTCTTCTTTACCAGACTGGTGGTGAAGACTAAGGCATTTTGAAGAACTTATAAAGAAAAAAAAGAAAAGGTGTTCATGTGCAAGATAATATTCTTTTCTTTCAAAATAATGCAAAAACATTTTTGTCTGGTGGCACCATGAAAAAAAAAAATGGTTTTGGACTAAGCTATTAAATCATATATGGTCTGTCCATAAAGTATCCAGCCATGCAATATAAAAAATAGAGACATTTATTGAAGAACATATAAGATACAAGAAACAGTGCCCATGGGACAATCAATGATGCCTCAGTCCCCTTCGAAGTAGGTACCTTTCCAATTATAAAACACAGTTAACATGATTTTGATCTTGCTGCAAATTTGCTGTGCCTTCTTTAGGTGTGGAGAACCCAGCGCCTTCCATTGGGATGACTGGGCCTTTGTTCCCAGACCATAGCTTAGACACACAATTCATCTCTGGTTATGACCTTCTTGAGGAAATCTGGTTCGTTGGTAGCAGTTGGAATCCAGTCATTAGCAACTGCAATAGCAGCACAATGTTCCTTCTGTTCTGGTGGCAGAAGCAATGAAACAATTTTGCAGTGA
Source organism: Furipterus horrens (assembly GCF_987537825.1). NCBI lineage: Eukaryota > Metazoa > Chordata > Mammalia > Chiroptera > Furipteridae > Furipterus > Furipterus horrens. Next base: position 156,212,702 of record NW_028327175.1, read on the forward strand.
CACTTTTCATACCAAGATCCTGCATCAAAATCTAGGACACAGTAGTTTTTGGAATCCCCAGATCACTTCTAGTTATTGCACTGTTAATCGCTGATCTTTGTCAATTGCATCCTGTTCATGTTCAACATTCTAAATTATTCTGCTTGTTGCAGGTCTTTCAGAATGTGGATCACTTTCAACAGATTCTCATCCATCTTTGAAGCATTTGTGCCACAGTTTTACTTGCACTGCATTAACTGCATCATCCCTGAAAGCCTTCGGAATCATCCAAATAGTTTCTGTGCAGGAATGTTCAAGCTTAACGCAAATTTTGATGCAGATTCATTGCTCTACTCGCTCAGTCATTTTGAATATGATGGCCACACAGTACACATGCTCACTAAATAGTGTCTATTGCCCCCACTGACTAGTACAGTGAAGTTGTCATTGTTCATGCATGCACATTCCAGTCCACTCTCCTTGGCTGCCAGGTTACATTGATGTCACGCAAACTGTCCTCATTAGATTAACAATGGCTGGACTTTTTCTGGACAGACCTCATATATGCTCAAGTATTTGATTTAGTGCCCAGTGATCTATACCAGCAAGGTTAGTAAACATTTGCTATTTTTTGCTTTCAAGAATCAATTTTCTTTTATTTACCTAAATGCAATGGGGGTTTCTTTGAGGAACTGTCGCCTACTTTTGTACTCTTGGTGGTGCTACAATTCAATGTGTCCTGCATTCTTTTTCTCAGAAGAGTGTACAAAGCTGAGCCAATCTGATACTCTTTACTTAGATGTTTTGGATCTTATTTAAAAATATTTTTAAATAACTAAAAAAAATAATATTATATAAAGCACATATTGCAATTGTCTTCTAAATTTATTTTTCTTCTGATTCTGTGATTAACCAAGTATAATTTCAGTCAAAAACTGACTTAAGACAGCCAGAGTCAGTTAACCAATTTGTATTATTTGAATACTAAACATCCATACATTTTTTAAAAAAAATTTGTTTATGGCTAATATCCCCAGAAATAAAACTTATGAGCATTCTACAAAAGTCAAGTTAATGAGCTGTAGTTCACCCCCCCAATCTAGATTTGATTAAAGAGGAATTTACTGAATTGTCTCGATAGTGTTGTAATTCTTTAACCAATTCTCACTCTTGAGTCAGTTCTACAGACTAAGACCTGAAGAAGGACACTCCTATAACAACACAGTGGGAACTGAAAATATTCTAATCTTCCTCTGAGATACCTGTTATCATCCTTATATAGTATGTGTCCTGAGCAAGGAGAAAAATCAAAGACTTTGAAGAATCACTGGATTTATAATTCTTTGAGATAACTTCATACTATTTTCACAGTGGCTGCACCAGTCTGCATTCCCACCAACAGTGCAAAAGTGTTCCACTTCCTCCACATCCTCACCAGCATTTGTTCTTTGTTGATTTATTGATGACAGCCATTCTAACTGATATGAGATGAATCCCATTGTGGTTTTTAATTTGCATTTATCAGACTATTAGTGCCAATGTTAAGCATCTTTTCATATGTCTATTGGCCATCTGTATGTCCTCTTTGGAGAAGTGTCTATTCAGGTCCTTTGCCCATTTTTTAATTGGAGCGTTTGTTTTTTGGATGTTGAGTTTTATGCCTTATAACCTAGTGATTCCACACCTTGGAATTTATCTAAAGAAAACTGAAACATTAATTCAAAGAATATAAGTACACCTATATTCATTGCATTGCTCATTATTTACAAGGGCCAAGATTTGAAAGCAGCCAAGTGTCCAGCATTAGATGAGTGGATAAAACAACTATGGGACATTTACATGATGGAGAACATTATGCTAAGTGAAATAAACCAGACAGAGAAAGACAAAAAACATACAATTTCACTCATATATGGAATCTAATGAACAAACTACACTAACAAGCAAAATAGAGATAGACTCATAGATAGGCTCAGGCTGACAGTTTTGGGGGGTGAGTTAGAGGGTTGAGGAATTGAGCAAAAAAGAAAAAGGACTCATGGACGTGGACAACAGTGTGATGATCACCGGGGGGAGGGGCATGGGTAGAGGTAAAAGAGGTTATAAGGGGGATAAAAGGTAATTAAACAATACAATAATTTTTTTTTAATTTTAAAACTGGACTCACTGGGTTTAGGTCTGAACTAACACTAATCTGAAGTAGAGTGCCACTGCAGCCTCATTGTGAATAGAAAAGCTTATGGAAGTCAAGCAATTTTAATCCTCATTCATATCCTGAAAGATTCAATAGTACTTGAAAGTCATTTTTGGATTATTATCCCAGTTACAGATTATAGAATTAAAATAGATAACTATTCAATGGGGAAAATTCTATCAATTAATTTCTGACTTCTGGAATTGCCATTAAGGGTAAGGTATTTATTTAACCATTGCTATGACAGTTTTCAGACTACTTGTCTGAAACTTGAGAGGGCATCAGAATCATCTGGTGAGCTTCTTATGGCACAGATTGCTGAGCCCACCATCAGTGTCTCTAATTTTGTATGCCTAGGATGGGGCCCCATAATGCGCTTTTTAAACAGGTTCCCTGTTTGATGTGGATACTGCTGCTTCTGGAGATCACATTTTGGAAGTCACTGGAGATCACATTTTGGAAGTCACTGTTCTAAGCCATGATCTTGGCTATTAAAATACAGTTGCAAATTTGAGATAATTTTTTTTTTTTTTATTGAGCTTATATTCTGGTTGGAGAGACAAAGTGAAAGACATGAATACACAATATGATCTCAGGTAGTAATGAGTGTTGTGAAGAAAAAAGAGCAGGGTTCAGAATAAATAATAATAGGAAATACAGTTTTGCAAGGGTGATCAAGGAAGGCCTTTTGGAGGATGTAACATTAAGCAGAGCCCTGAATGAAACAGAGGAGTAAGGCATATGAAATAGGAGCTTTCCCAGGGAATAGCAGAGACGATGCCCTCAAACAGGAAGGATATTGTTAAGAAGGGCTCAGTTCCTTCCTAAAACAATAGTATTTTATCTAGTGACTCGAAAGATGAATAAAACGTGATTACAGCTACCTGCCATTTACATCTGCTGGTTGTGCAAAACACCAGAGCATGTGATAGAATGACATTTGATTTTTATAAGCTTAATAAAAGGGTGACTCCAGTTCCAGGTGCTATCAGTGTGCTCACTATTTTGCAGTAAACCCGGTTATCAACTGATAATAAACATAGAGCTGATGATCCATAGAAATTATTTCCCATTCTAATGTGAATTTGTAAACAAATGATGATAAGAGGTGCAACCAAAGGCGAGACTATAATATAATGGACGGTAAAGGAAGAAAATCATTAAAAAAAAAAAAAAACCCTACAAATATCTTAACATGTAACAAAATTTAGCACTTCAGAGATTATCTGTTTATTTCCTTTCTTTTTCTTTCCTTTATATTTATACATATATTTAATTAATTTCCTTTTTTTTTTTTTTACTGCATCTAAGATGTGTTGGGGTTTATTTAAACACTTATCACTTAGTTCATAGAAGAAAGAAAAATAAAAAATGAATTGGGTCAAATGTAAAAGAGAAACGACAGCTTCTAGTCATAGAGTTCACTGTACTGTAGTAGTAGTGAGACTTGTCTCATTTTGAAAAGCAGGTGTTTCCATAGTTGAAATATAGCTTTATTATTTCATATGGGAAGATGGTGGAAACAATAAGAGAAGAAAGAAAGAGGATGTTAGCACAAAGAAAAGGAACCACGATGCTGGCTATTTTTGGTACTTGTCCTCCAGAGCACAATCCTACAAGATCCCAATTTTCATTTGGGTAATTATCTTTCTCTCTCATGTGCCTGTAAATAAAGTCAACCTGCTCTTCCATAATGGAAACCAATACTGTTCCTACACTATCCTTCTGCTAGATATATTTCTCACTGAGATATATAGTCAAGAGGCTGCCTTATAGCCATTTTTGTAAGATTGGACACCTCTCAAATGAAATGGCAAGATAATGGAATAAATCATCGGATACTATTGTATCCTTCAGTGAATATTTTTTAAAAGATATCTTAGTGCAGATACTTTCTGAAGGTTCCTGATTCTTTACTGCCTCCAAGAATGATGGCCCATTCAGCTTTCTCTTAAAAGTCTGTGACTATTTCTTCACCTCATATCTCCTCAACAAGTTTCTTCTCAAAGTTTGTGTGTGATATAAAATAGAATAACTATGATTTGCATTTGAACATAATTTCAAATATTTGTTGGCCATTTACATTTATTATTTTATAAATTGCTTTGTCATAATTTTGCCTGTTTTCTAATATGTTTTACTTTTTCTTTTTAGTTCAGACTAGTTGTTTACATAACCTTGGCACAAAATTTTGTCTTTTCAATAAATAGTAAGAATATTATCCTCATCTACTGATTTAAAAATATTTATGGTATAGTTGCCTTTCAGAAATTATAAGTTTATATTGCCATATATATGTAGTTTGTATATTTATTATTTTTTATATTTAAAGCTGCTCTAATTTTGTTTTTATACTTAGTACTTTATACAAAATTTGTACATAATTTGAGGCAGATATTAAATTTTTGTTTAAATAGATGGTGCATTTTCTCAGCACCAGTTTTTGAAAAAGTTAATACTTTTTCAGTTGACATAGAATTCCACAGTTTTATAATATCTTCTATTTATCTCCACAACAGCACATGATTATAATCTAATTTATTTACTTTATTGTCTTATTATCCCAACTGCATTTCAAGCTTCTTGAAGCCTGTGAAGTCATCTGATTTCTTCAAAACTTCATTACTAGAATCTAGAAATCATTGGCACATAGTGACAAAAAAATTTTATGAAATTAATGAATAAATTTACAACCCAGAAATTTTACTTCTAGGTATTTATCCAAAGAAATGAGAATATGAATTTGAAAAGATAAATGCACCCCTATGTTCACTACAGCATTATTTACAATATCAAAGATATGAAAGCAACTTACATGTCCATCAATAGATGAATGGATAAGAAGAATATATTATCTATCTGCCTATCTATATAATGGAATATTACATAGCAATCAAAAAGAATAAAACCTTGTCATTTGTGACAATATGAATGGATCTAAAAGATGTGATGGTAGTAGAATAAGTCAGAGAAAAACAAATACAGTATGGTTTCACTTATTCGTGAAATCTAAAAATCAAAACAAAACAAAAACATACTCATAGAAACAGAGACCAAATGGATGGTTACCACAAGGGAAGAGGGGATGGATGAAAAGAAGAAAGGGAATATAGTCAATAATATTGTTATATGCTTGCACAAAGAGAGATGATTATTAGACTTAGTTGGGGGATTATGTTGTAAGGTTTAAAAATGTAGAATCACTATATTGTACACCAAAAACTAATATAACCAATATAAGATTTTTCTTATGTGATTTATGTGGGTTTCTTTATTTCTTGTTGTATAGTATTTAGGACACTGCTTGGTGTAGGCCTGGTGTAGATAATGTCGAATATATGAGTAACTATACACAATTTAACTACTCCATTCTGCAGATTTATTTATTTGGAACTAGTTGTGCTCTAGTGTGTTGTTTTTAAAATAATTTCCAACATTCCTCTGCAACATTATCAATGAAGAATAGCTGAAACGGAAAGAGTTATGTAACATTTTTCAGTGCCACCTTGGAAGCTAACCTGGGGGAAAAGATAGCTCCCTTTATTATACCTTATTATCGTTAATGGGTCCACCTAAACTTGTTCTTCAAGTCGTCGTCGTCGGCAGCCGTCCATCTCGAGAGACAATGGCGTAGCTTCCTGAGAGTCTATCTGCACCGCTGAGAATGGCTGTGCAGTCCGATTCGGGAGTGACAATCCCTGCCGCACTTGGTACAGGTGAAGGCAGATGGCTGTTGTTGCTGCTGCTGACGCTGCTTCCGCCTCGATCTTTTCTGGACCGCCTCCTCGTTGCGCGCAGCCTCCGCGCGTGACGTACCTTGCCTGACCGCGAGCCTCCAGGCTAGGCGGTCGTCTGCTTGAACTTCCCATGTGTTGAGATTGATGGAGCATTGTGTCATGTCCTTTTTGCAGATGTCTTTGAACCGCAGTTTTGGGCGCCCTGTCATCCTCTTGCCTTCTGCTAGCTCGCCGTAGAGGAGGTCTTTGGGGATACGGCCTGCATCCATTCTTTTGACATGGCCGAGCCACCTGAGGCGTCTCTCGCTAAGAACTGCATGCAAACTGCTCATATTGGCTCGCTTCAGCACCTCGGTGTTGGGGACCTTATCCTGCCAGGCGACATGCAGGACGCGTCGCAGGCACCTCATGTGGAAGCTGTTGAGTTTCCTTTCGTGCCTTGCGTAGGTGGTCCACGTCTCGCTGCCATAGAGGAGAGTGCTGAGTACGCAGGCTTGGTAGATGCGCAGTCTGGTTTTCTCAGTGAGGCTGGAATTGTTCCACGCTCGCCGATTCAGTCTGGCCATAACTGTGGCTGCCCTGGCGATTCTCCGGTTGACCTCCAAGTCGACTGACAGAGAGCTCGAGATGGTGGACCCGAGGTAAGTGAAGTCGTTGACAACCTCCAGGGTGTATCCGTCGATGGTGATGCATGGGGGAGTCCCCGTGCCTTGAGCCATAACATTCGTCTTCGTCAGGCTGATGGCTAGTCCGAACTCCTTGCATGCGTGGGAAAGGCAAGTTACTAGCTGCTGGAGTCCCTCTTCGGAGTGTGATGTCAAAGCTGCGTCGTCGGTGAAGAGCATCTCACGGATGAGCACCTCTTTGACTTTGGTCTTGGCTCGTAGACGGGCCAGGTTGTAGAGCTTGCCATCGGATCTGGTGTGAATGAAGACACCCTCGCTGCAGTCCTTAAAGGCGTATTGGAGGAGCATGGAGAAGAAGATTCCGAACAGCGTAGGCGCGAGGACGCAGCCCTGCTTTACTCCGCTGCTGACTGGGAAGGCCTCAGAGGTTGCGCCGTTGTAGGACACCGTGCTGTGCATGTTGTCGTGAAAGGACATGACCACAGCAAGCAGATGTGGTGGACAGCCAATCTTCCGTAGCAAGCTGAAGAGTCCGCTTCGACTGACCAGATCAAACGCCTTCGTGAGGTCAATAAAGGCGAGGTAGAGTGGTTTATGCTGCTCGTGACACTTCTCCTGCAGCTGGCGTAGGGAGAAGATCATGTCCACTGTTGATCGGCCAGCTCTGAAGCCACACTGGGACTCTGGGTAGACGCGGGAAGCAAGGGTCTGCAGGCGGGCAAGAGCGACCCGGGCGAATACTTTGCCGACGACGCTGAGGAGAGAGATGCCCCGGTAGTTGTTGCAGTCGCTGCGGTCTCCTTTGTTCTTGTACATGGTGATAATGTTGGCGTCTCTCATATCCTGGGGGATGTAACCCTCCTTCCAGCAGAGACAGAGTAGATGGTGGAGCGGCTGTAGCAGGACTGGTTTCCCGCTCTTTAGGATTTCTGGAGGGATTCCGTCGCTTCCTGGTGCTTTCCTGCAAGCAAGGCGGTCGATGGCTTTGCCGAGCTCTGCCGCAGTAGGTGGGGTGTCTAGCTCCTCCATGACTGGTAGGTCTGGGATGGCTTTAAGAGCAGTGTCTGTTACGGTGTTCTTCGTTGCGTACAGCTCGAGGTAGTGCTCGGTCCACCGCCGCATTTGCTGTTCCTGGTCAGTGATGACCTCACCTGTCTTGGACTTAAGGGGGGCGATCTTGGAGAGGATTGGGCCTGTTGCCTTCTTGATACCCTCATACATTCCTCGTGCGTTGCCTATATCGGCGGCTTCCTGAATGCTTCTGCACAGGTTTAGCCAATAGGTGTTGGCACAGTGGCGGGCGGTCTTCTGGACTTTGTTCCTGGCAGCCCGTAGAGCTTGAAGTGTACTGGGAGTGGGCGTGACCTTGTAAGCCAGTAGGGCCTTCCTCTTAGCCTCGATCACGGGTTCCATTTCTTCCCAGTGAGCCTCGTACCAGTCAGCGTTCTTCCGCTCTTTCTTCCCGTAAGCAATAATGGCGGAGTTGTATATGGCGTCGTGGAGACGTGGCCAATTGGATTCGATAATGTCATCTGCCGCCACTCCCTCGCCGAGTGCATCTTCCAGTACAACATTAATTACAAGAACTTCTATCCTCTCATTAGCTGAAGACAAACCTGACATGAATATTTGAGAAAAGGTGCAACATCACAAAGAACTGATATGTTCAAACACAATACATGATTTCCTTCCTGAAGGAATTTTATTTGCCAAGTTAAAAATCTGTTAGTTTGATTATATTTTATTCTGTGTGATATTTTAGTCACATTTTTAATTAATTCAGCTAAGTGTATAGTTTTCTGGCATGGTATTCATATTTCAATGCTAAATCACCTTTTCAGAGACATTCTTTTTAATTATTAAATTTTGTTATTCAAATGGAAAGAACAAATAATGAAAAAAAAATTAAGTCAGGGATATAAAACTTGAGCCTGGCAATGTGGTTTCAGGTGAAAGAAAAGCTTTATTTTGCAATATTTTCCAAGACAGAATTCATATTTTGTATATTCATTTTTATAATGTAATTTTGTTAGAGAATGTTCCCTTTACATTATTTTTGTGAGAAAAAGAAGCCAAAAACATTTTGTTGAGAGAGGCAGTTTTAAGTTAAAAATCGGAGCTAGGTTCATCATTTTGTAGAATGAACAGTCTCACATAATATGTTGGGGATTATTGTTTGCTTTCAGCAATTTAATTAAAAGCTCAAACAAGTAAAGCCCACAGGGGTTTCTACCAGAGGCTGACTTATTGCTAACTGCTATTTGGAGTAGCACAGCACAGAAAGTAGAATGTCTGGTGTAAGGAAATTAAATTTAGCAATCTCTAGAATGTATACATTTCTATGTTACACAGTCTCTCAAATATTCACGTCAGGTTTGTCCTCAGCTTGTGATGGAATGTTGTGAACCTAGTAACAACTTCAACATTAACTAAGATATTAAAGGGCCATTGCACCGTCCTATCAAGCTAGGAGAGTGGAGAACATGGTAAGATAAATAAATTATGTGAGCATGGGCCCATTTCCACACTTGCTTTGGTGTGAAGTGCGTTCCTTGATCTGAAGTATTGCTTTGTGAATACCATGACAGTGGACTAGCATTCTGTAAATCCATAGATAGTGGCTTTGGCCGAGGCACTGCATGCAGGCAAGGCAAATCTAAGTACAGAGTAGGTATCTATTCCAGACAGAATAAAACACTGCCCCTTCCAAAAGGCAATAGTCTAATGTAATCAATCTGATTGCCACCAGAGAGTTTACTAATCATCCTACAGAATAATGCCATGTGAGGAACTCAGTGTTGACAGATTAGCACTCAGCAGCAGACATAACCAGGTCAGACTTGGTAATTGGGAGTCCTTGTTGCTAAACTCAGAAATAACCTCCATCCTTGTGACTTTGTTCATGAAGCCATTGGATGATGACAGGGGTATCTGGGGAAAGAGGCTGACTGGTATCCATAGAAAGTGTCATTCTATCCACCTGATTATTAAAGTCCTCCCCAGCTAAGGTCCGCCTTTGGTAAGTGTTCATAGGGGACTCATATATGTTCATATTGTTTGCTCATTCAGATAGGTTTCTATCTACTTTTGGTGGATTTATCAACAGGGATGGAGAGAAAGGCATATGCCAGATTAATAAGAGCATACCAGATACCCAGGGATATGTTAACTTTGCTCAAGCAATGAAACCACCTCTGACACAGCAGCTGTGATTGGTAAAGTTTACTATAATCTACTGATATTTTCCAATACCCATCTTATTTCTGCTCAGCTCCCATAGGTGATTTGAATGGGGATATAGGAGGAATCACCAACCCTGAAAATTTCAAGTCTTTGATGTGGACACTGATGTCATAAATCCCTCTAGAACTGTAGTATTGCTGTTGATTTACTGTTTCCTGTGTTGAGGCAGTTCTAGTGTCTTCCACTTGGTCTTTCCAACCATAATAACCCTTCCATCACAGGTCAGTGAACCAAAGTGGGGATTCTGTCTGCAGCTGAGTATGTCTGTTTAAATTATGCATTCCAGACCTGGGGAAATAACCACTGCCTATGAAATTCAGGGATGCATTGGACCCACTGTGATATATGGACTGGATTATTGGTCACCTGACCTACATAAGCCCCTTTTGAGGGGTGGACCATTTTGAAGTATTTGGCCATTTAGAATTAGTTCAGTTCAGAGCCAGTGTCTAGAGTCCTCAAAAAGTTCTTATTATTTTCCTTCTCCCATTCACATCTACATAAAAACTGTAGATCCCTTTGGGGAAAATTTGGAGGAAGACTGGGGAAGACCTTTTGGGTGGCGCATACTGGGGTCCTTCCTCAGGAAGACTTGGATTCCCCTTCATTTAAGGAGTTCTGAGTCTGTATACTGGCTCATGTCTGGAATTAAATGAGTTACCATGACTCTGCTTTCATTTTGCAGGTTAGATTTTTGTTCACTTGACTTAGAACTTTTCTGCTATACATATCAAGTAAGAATTGATTGAATATACTTTTTACCTGTTTTACTTTTAGGGACACCATAATCGACTAGCTAATTGCATATGTCTGTGCGAGTCAGACTATTATGAGTGCAGCTTTGACTCTGCTGTCCATTATAGCAACCATGGTCGCCTTGCCTTTGGTTGTTTACTGCTGCCATTGGTCCCTGCCATCTGGGGATCCAACTGCTTCTATTGTATTTTTCTCTGTTTAATTACTGCAGTTCCAACTGGAGGTATGACCTGCAGGGAAGAGGTTTTCAAGAATGTTGGAGCTCCCCTCACAACTTGATTTCTCACAGTAGTGGTGAAATGTGTGTTTCTAGACCCTCCCTGCACGGTTGTATTGTCGTAAATGACAAGTCCACTTAACATTCTTATTCCCCTAAACTTTGAATTTCTTCCTCTATGTTAAACCAGAGTAGATTACACATTTCTAATTATGAGGGTCAACTTTTGGATCATGTCTTACTCAACCAAATAAAATGTTAGAGCTCTTTTAAACTTTTTGAACTGCAAAATTAAATGCAGAATCTCTGCATTGATAGTTCCTATCACTAAATTCATCCTGATCCAATTTTATGTTCCTTTCACCATTATTCCATACCCTCAAAATGTGTCCCCTTGATTTTTCTCAGTTTAAATTAGAAAACTCAAGTAATTGTTTTGTAGTTTAGCACACTTCCTTAGGGATCACACTTTGTACATCACCTATAGAAGGCTGCTGGGATTTCGGTATAGTTGTAGGTGAGGAGGCTCCTGAGTAAAGTCTGCATTGTCTTGCATGGCAACTAGTTCAATGGATGCCTTTCCATCTTTCCCAGGCAATGGCATAGTTAACCCCTCAGATGGGGGTCATGGGACTTTACCACTGGGGGGCTGGTATGGGGGAGAAAGCTGCTTCTATCTGGAGTAGACTAGCCACTTCTGTTTGGGATGAGGGGATTGTTTCCATGGTGGGTAGGGAGACTGCTTCTAATTGCAGAGAAGGCTCATCAGAATTTAGGGGCATGATATCCTCAGCATCATCAGGTCTTTTCACATGTACCTATTCTAACTTACAAGATCCAATTCTTCCCCAATTAATGCCCTCAGTTTAACAGTAGGCACTGTGTGATGTTGGGAATTCAATTTGCATTGTAATTCATTCACAGAATGAGATTTTGAATTGGATATTTAGCAATCTCAGCTCTGTAGCTACTGGAATTAAGGGTTTCCTTTAGGGCACACATACAAGCATTAGGATCATGAGAGAGGAAGAGAGAGAGAGAGGAGTAGAGAGAGACAGAGAGAGAGAGAGAGAGAGAGATTATAAGTAATTGACACACAATTATGAAGGTTGACAAGTCCCAAGATCTGCAATATGAAGGCTTAAGAAGCAGAACTAAGGATATAAGTTTCATTTTGAGTCTGAAGGCAATGTCAAGGCTAAAAGACCATCAGGCAGAGAGAAGATAAATTATCTCATCATCCACCTTTTTTTTTTCCCTTTCTATTCAGACCCTCAATAGATTGGGTGATGCTTACCCACATTGGGGAGGACAGTCTGTTTTCCCTAGTGTACAAATTCAAATACTAATCTCATCTAGAAATACTATTCACAGACACACCCAGAAATAATCTTTAGCCAAATATCAGGGCATTTCAAGCTCAGTCAAGATAACACATATAATTAGCAATTACTGTGCCCAAGCTATGAATTTCTATTGCAGGCACCAATGCCAACCAAAATACTCATGACTAGAGAAAGAGAATTTAATATCAGAATTGCTTCAATGTGAATATTCTACTGGTTTGCCAATTACAGACTGGAGTCTATTATAAAACTTTTTGGACATGTTTGCTATCTAAAAAATAATTGATAATACTTACATAATAGTATTTTTAGAGGGTTAAATAGAACAAATGTGTAATGTATTCAACATTGCACCTGTCATGGTTCTCAGAATGCCTAAAGGACAGATAAATAGAACCTTAAAATAATGTAATTTTTTAAATACTCTCTCACATATTAATTTAGGTAATTTTACCTAACTTGTTGAAATACTTTGTGAACATAATTCTAAAGTTTTGACAATATTTCATTACATTGATTAAACATGATTGTTTTAATTATTCCTTTATTGATAAACATTTAATTTGATTCACTTTTTTTTTTTTTTACTATGCAGATAATGCACTGCCAAAATCTTTGCCTGGGTTTTGAATTGTTTTCCCTAGGAGATATTTATTCAACAATAATTACTGATTCAAAAAAAAAAAAAGAAGCATTTTAGAGACTGTTGGCACATATTTTTATATTGCTTCATAAGAACATTGAATAAAGAAAAAGGCTCATCCACATTTACCAGCATTGAATGCTACCATATTTTGTTTTTGCTAATTTTATGGTAAATATTTCATTTATTACTAATGAAATTGAATATATGTATATATTATCAGATTTTTAATTTTCTTTTGGTTTCATTTTCAATATTATTTTTTCATCCTCATCTGAGGACATTTTCTTTTTCCATTGCTTTTAGAGAGAGAAAGGGAAAGAGAAAGGAAGAAAGAGAAACATGTATGCAAGAGAGAAGCATCAATTAGTTGCCTCCTGTATGCATCTTGACTAGGGATGGAACCCACAACTTAGGTATGTGCCCTGACCAGGAATCAAGCCCACAACCTTTCAGTTACAGTTATGGGATGTTGTTTCAACCAACTGAGCCACACTGACCAGGGCTTATTTTTTTAGATTTTTATTGGTGTGTACATGTCCAATGATCTTGAATGACTAAGTTAGGGGTTTCCCATGCCTGGTTTTAAGAGATGAATAATGAGAAATGCATTCTGACCTACTGTGTTAGCAGTGAATTCAGACACATGAACCCTGATAGAAAGATCTGGGAAAATAAAGTAAGATTTAAATGTGAATATTTTCCTGAGCATTAACAATGCTGAGGACCCTACTCCTTAGACCTTTTTCTACCTGAGGGAAGTCTTAGCAAAAGTTTCTCAACAAAGAAGGAAGGAGATAAAATTTAATCCAATATTAGGAAGAAAATTGAGTGACTATAAAGGAACAAAAGCAACACTATTTTCACAGGAATTTCTTATAATAAATATTTATAATTATATAATGTCATAGATTTGAAGCATTTTTATATTTGTTGTCTCATTCAATATTTATAAGAATTACAGCAGACAAAGAAAGAGATAGGTGAATATATAAAACAGGGTGGACCCATCCAGTTTATGGAATTATTAATTCCATGTCCTATATTGTGAGACAATAATATTTCTAAGATAACAGCACACTAAAAAAAATAAAAGATTGGATATGTAAACATGATATTGTTTATCTCTAAAGCCACTTCTATACTCTTTCTTAAGAGATAAAGTAGGAGACAAGAAAAATTTTCCTTTCATTTCACAAGAATATTAGTAGCTGGGATGAGTGAATGGAAATATGTGCATTGGAAAGAGGAAAATGCCTTCATCTCATTCAGAGCATTGCCCCCACAATGGTACTAGGGCCAATGGTTGTCACATCCTTGCTTGGCTAATGCTAACATTAATAGCAGTGGGGCAACTTCAACTTGACGAGGACTAAGGTTGTGTGAGTGATGGAGGCTGAGCAGCAGAGAACTGCTGGAGCATGCTCTTTGTTGTGGTTGGCAACTCTTAAGGAGCTCTGAAAGCCAGCGGCCACAGAGTCCTGATTTGGCTGATTCCAACAGAAAACAGGAACCATAATTCTTTTTCATGGTTAGGGATAAGGTACTCCTGGAGAGCTTTTGACATGATCCTGGACACAGGAACTTTGTAAGGGGCCAAAGTTCCATCTACATATGGCAACAGCCATTATAATTTAATTTATTGTAATTCCTTCATAGAGGAGTTGTCCAGCTAGAAATAATGCCCTTCATTTTTTTCTTGCACACACAGTGGTTGGTTTTAATTAGCCATGTCTTTGCTAAGTGGTCCTACATCTTGGACATTGTTGACTGGAACAGAGTGAACATCTGACACAAGTGATGCAAGTTATTGTAATACAGATAATGTAAGCCAAGTAACTGTGGGATATCTACCTTTCATTCACTGTGTGAATTTGGGCTGCCTGGATTCCTAAGATGCTGATAGAGATTTAGGCCCTGGTTATGGTTCCTTTATAGACCAGCTTCATTCCTCTGCTCTTGAAATCTATAATCTTTTGGTGATTTCATCACTTTGGCTTGCAATAAATCTGACTGGTTCATGGGCTTTTGGGAAAAAAAAATAGTCCCAACTAATTATATATTGATGTTGTAACTACTCAATGAAAGCTGGAGCATTTAGATCATGTATATCATATTATTGGACTTTGTTTTTGTTCCCTACAATTGTTTGTTTTACATTATGAGTTTCTAAATCTGGTACATGCATTATCTTTTAGCTTTATATAATTATGCAATTTTTAGAACAAATTTTTAATTGAATTCTTGTAAAATAAGAATAACACTTCTTAGATTTAAGTTTATGTCTTGAAATTTAGAGACAGTTCTCATTTTTGAGAAACTAGATAGTAGGAAGCTTTTATCTGGAATACTATAAAGGTAGTCAACCATTAGTTGGAAGAAGGACTGTATGAAATTAAGATCTACAGGCACCCTAACATTCTGAATCTCCTGAATGAGCTTCCATACATCAAATATTTAGCTTTGAATTTTATTTCACAAAAGACATGC
This sequence comes from Furipterus horrens, assembly GCF_987537825.1. Lineage (NCBI taxonomy): Eukaryota > Metazoa > Chordata > Mammalia > Chiroptera > Furipteridae > Furipterus > Furipterus horrens. Next base: position 156,227,933 of record NW_028327175.1, read on the forward strand.
ATTGTTAGTAGAATTCTAACATAGGATAACTTGAGGTAAATATAAATCCCTATGGAAAATATTCGGTATTTAATATCAGCATTCTCGATGAATAGAAAACAAATGAATAAAAAATATAATGTCTCTTTAAGATGGAAACAAACACATACAAGCTAAAAGGCTTGAATGAACTTTGAGCTGCAGCAGAAGCTTCCTGCAGTAACTGACTTCACAGAGACAGAAGGGTAATGAGATTCTTGCAGAGGAACACAGCAACCTAAAGGTAGATTCATTGAGCCCAGCATGGTTGCTGTGCATTAATTTTCAGATAATGGAGCATAAGTAAAATAGGTACAGGTTGAGAATTGCAATCTAGACTTAAGTTTAGAGTAAGACAGTGGGACATGAAAAAGGGTAGACAGTTCTCACTACCAGAAAGTTACCATATTAAAAAAAAAAAAAATCCTGTGCAGATGTTATTACAATCAGATGTGTTGCAATAACAAGCTTATTAACTGTGTTTTAGGGACAGATAAAATTGCATAATGAAATTTCTATAAAGACAATGAATGTAAATATAAACACTTCCTTGGTGTAGAGTGTTAAATTTTCACTAATGAAAATTTTATAGGATATTTGTTCCTTTATTCAGTGAACATAAATACACTGAAATATTTGCTATGTGTCAGGCCCTGGGCATAGAGAGGTTAGTAAACACAGTTCTTATTCTCTAACAGCTCAGAACCTACTTAGTGAAATAAAACACCAATGATTGCAGAATAACTGGCAAGTGCTAGGGTAGAATGTGCACAGGGTGTTGGGTACAGAGATGACCTCATTGATCTCAGACTAGAGAAATTTTTTCTAGAAAAGGTTTTCTCATGGAATGATGCTTGGTCCTAATGTTTTTTGCACCTGGTAATTTTTTTAATTGCACAGCCAAAATCAGAAAGGAACATAAATTTCTAACTTAGTTTCTATATTTTTACTTTAGTGCAATCTTCTTGAATTCTATGGTAGAATCAAAATTATTTTTTGAGAGAAGCAGACATTGCACAAAGGATTTATAGTTTTTCTTCTGTGAAAGTCTTAAGGATTAATAAGAATTATTCTAACTGGATTATGCAAATTACCCCACACACTAATCCCCCCATTTTTTTGCACATTACTCCCTCCCATACACACAGGTATATGAATGTATATATATGTTTGTGTAAAATGTTATATATATATATGGAATGCTGAAATTAAGATGGATCTAAATATTATTTCTAGGCCAGGTATAATGTAAACTTGCTAAAAATAAATGTTGAAGGGTGACAAGTTTTGATCTCCCTCCCTCTTGGTGATGGATTAAACATAACACATAACTCCAAAGAATTAAGTATAGAAATGGAAAAATAGCAACTTTACAGGGAAGAAACCTGGCTAACATTTACCCTAACCAGTGATGTCATATGGATACTATGTAACCCCAATATATAATATAATGAAAGGGCACTTTATCTTTTTGATATTCTTTCTAAAAACCATAACCCCAATAAAATCATGAAGTAAATATTTGACAGATTTAAATTAGAGGACAGTCTAATGGGTACCTGGATAGCACTCACCCAAAACATCAAGCTCTTGAAAAATGAGAAAAAAACTGAGAAAATGTTACAGACCAGAGGAGACTGGGGATATAAAATTACATTACTAAATGCAATGTCATACCTTGGATTGGACCCTGTAACATAAAAATTATATTCATTGAAAGACCAGTGAAACCTAAATAAAGTCTGGAGTTTAATTTATAGTCATTAACAATGTTGATTTATTAGTTTTGATAAAACTTAGTTGTACCACAATATCATAAGACACAACTAATGGGAAAAACTGAAAGAAGTATATATGTGAACTTTGTAATAGTTTTGCAAGTTTTCTGTAAATCTAATTTTATTCCTAAAAATTAAAAAAAAATGTTGTAGAGTTACCTAATGTAATAGCTGATCGTGCCTAATATCTAATATATCATACTTTTTAGTTTTACCTCAAACCAAACTAAAAAATGAACCTAAATGTGTTATAATTTAATGAGAATGTTTTATACAGATTTTGTAGTTGTAAGTGAAAAATTAATATAAGTGACAGAAAATATTAATGCCCACAACTGAGCAGATATAACTTATCTCACTGAAATTAACTGTGCCTTCAAAGTTTAAGTATTTTTCTCATTTATTTTTTCCTGTAATTAGCTACAATTAGCAGTGTGATAAAGGTAAGGGATGACAATCTACAAAATTTATTTAAATATAGTACAGAAATCTTTCAAACACCCTTCAAATGCTATAAAGCAAAAAATTAAAAAAAAAACATATAATTACCCCACATTTACATTTCTATATGTACTATCTTGTCTTTAGAGAACATAGTGATTTATGGCACACACACACACACACACACACAAAGCAACTAAGTTACAGCAAAATTAATACACATTGGAAAGCTCGGATGATACAGCTTCATGTAGTTGTTATAATATATAACAATTTTGAACAAAGTTTTACATATTTGAATAAAGCATACAGGGTGCATTAAAATAGTAGAAAAAAAAGTAGTGACTCTGTAGGAGGCACCTCTCTCTCTCTCTCTCTCTCTCTCTCTCTCTCTCTCTCTCTCTCTCTCTCTCTCTCTCTCTCTCTCTCATCTATCTTCCCAATCCAGCATCTGTTTTCTCACTACTGCTTCAAAGTTGGTTAACTTTCCTAAAAAAGTCAAAATATGTGGCTGATTATTTTAACCATGATGTGTTCTACTTGAATCTCACTGCTTTTTATGAGCTCTAAGCTGAAGGACTAATAAGTTTTTCAGCAACTTCTTAAATAAACTTCCATATTTAAACAACGTGGATTGGCAAACTGGATGACTGCATCCAAGTCCCTTACTTCTGTGAGGTCAGTTTGAAGAAAGGTGTTGGCGTCTGTTTCTCAAAGACAGAGAGGAGGAGAATGCAAGAGGAGAGCAAATACTGGTCAAAAAAGGGGATTCAGCATCTGACAGAGGGTGAGGTGGGGGCAGTGAGATCACTTATAAAATACACCTTTTTGTTTGGTTGGTTGTTTATTGTTGTTTTAAGTCTTCAATTGCTTCCTGCTTTCTAAGTTCTACCTTCCGCTTCCACCCACCATCTATCTTTTACTCATTTCACCTTGGTATTGGTCCGGGTTCCTAAGGAAACACTTTTTGTATTTCAGGGGGAGGGAGGGAGGGGGACAGAGAGAGGCAAAGAGACAGAGAGAGAGAGAGACAGAGACAGAGACAGAGAGAGACATTGATCTATTGCCTCCTGTATGTGCCCCAACCAGGGATTGAACCCACAACCTAAGTATGTACTGTGAACAGAAACGAACCCACAATTTTTTTGGTGTACAGGACGATGCTCCCACCAAATGAACCACTTGGCCAGGGCAGGAAACAATCTTTTGAAAGCTTACTTACAATCCTTGGCTGCTGTGGCTCAGTGGATTGAGCGTCGGCCTGCGAGCCCCGTGTTGCTGGTTCGATTCCCAGTCAGGGCACATGACTAGGTTGCACGTCAGGTCCCCAGTTGGGGGCGCAAGTGAGAGGCAACCACACAGTGATGTTTCTCTTCCTCTCTTTCTCCTTTCCCCTCTCTCTAAAAATAAAATAAATAAACAAATAAATAAATAAATAATTTAAAAAAAAAAAAAAGAAAAAGAAAGCTTACTTACCCATCATTTCTAGGAACTAAAATTTTCTTTTAGTTTGGGCCTTCTCATAAACTCCTTAACTTCTCTAAATGCATATACCCATTTATTTATGTTCCTTAAAACTTTTCAGGATGTGAGGGCAATCTGGCTGCGACATCTGTCACCCCATTGATCGCCAGGGTTGATTCAGCTGATCTGGCTGGCTAGGCGGGTGTCCCCTTCCTCCCTCACCGATCCATGTGCGTCCCTCCCGAAGCTGCGCGCTCGGTCAAAGAGGACGACCTTCCCAACTAGAGGAGAGGACCGGTCTTCGGTCAAGGGTATAGGAGTAGGTGCACTCCCCTGCTAGAACCTCCAAACAAGCTCTCAAGGTCCATTTGTAGGAGAACGTAGGGTAGTCAAGCTTCCAAGACTCCAGACACATCCAAATGAGGCGCTGCACGTGGCAGTCTGCCTTCCTTTAAAAAAAAACAAAAAAAAAACAAAACTTTTCACCTTGAGATGTCATTGCATATATATATATAATTTCCTCTGTGAGGCTTTATCTCTTTGAGATCAGTGATCATAGCTAATATGTCCACATCTCTCAAGGTGTCTGTCATGTTGCCTTGCAAAAGGTAGATATTAAAAATGGGTTTGAAAGAATTAATATGATATAATAAATGTTTAGCTATAGTTACTTTCTGATCATCAGTAAAGGATGTATTTTTACATCTGTAATCAGAATGCTTTCTATATAAAAAATCATTAACTTTTCCTAATAAAGATGCCTTGCTTAGGTTGTGGCTCCAAGTTGGGGTAAATAATTTTTAAGATCTCAAATATGACTACATTGAAGTAAATACAATTTCTAGGAAAATTAAAATTTAATTGGAACAAAGGTTTCCTTCCCTGAAAGAACATTAAAAATGCATAAGATTCTCTAACTGATGGAATTAAACTACAATATTTCTGACTGGCAACTATTTTTTAGGTTTTCTACACTTAACTAGCATCTGAACTAATCAACATGTAATCTGTCAAAACTGGTTTTCTGGGTACCTATTACAGAGAGAGAAATATATTACTCCCTCTACAGTGTCTTTTCCTCCTTCCTTTCTTTTTTGATCCAGTTTTTGTTTCTTATCTCTTTTGTCCTTTGTTGATATGTATGGGAGGCACATTGCTCTATAGAAGTAAATTGATTATGGATCTTTAATCAGGGTGTTATAATGTGAAAATGTACTTGGCAGTATGTTCATGGTCCACAGAGGAGAAGAATAATCAATGAGGCTCATTTATTTGGTCTGATCCCTCTTGACACCTCTTTCAACCCCCTGTTCTCTTCATGGCTAATACCCAGTCTACTTCTGAATATGGCTAAAAATTAGGCAACATTTGTCCATCTGTCATCACTTTGTTCCAAAGTAGTATTATCCTAGTTACAGCTGGTGAAATTTTCTGGTCAGTGATTCTGGATAAATGACTCTCCTAATTTATCCTAGTGGAAAAAATTGGCAAATAAGTCATACTCTACCTATTTTTTCCCCAACATTGATATGAGACTGCTAATAGAAACATTTATGTAAATGATATATATTAGCAGCTGACCTTGAAGAATAATAGCATTTCCCACATATAAACAAGCCTCCATTTGGCACTTCACTAGTGATAATGATCCAGACCAGGTGTTAATTCTCAATTTGTAAGTTCATTATGGGTTCGTTAAAGTTTAGAAATTGAACACTCCTCTCATGCGAGTCCAGATTTTGCTATTTTAATCTATATCATGGGTTTAAGTTCTTTTACTTTCATAGAACATATGCTTTATAATGGTAATATGGTCCATAGGATATTCAATATTATATAAACATTCTTTCTCTTGAAATATTTACCTACATTTGTGACATATTTTTAGCTTCCTCCTCATGTTCAAAGTTTATTTAAATGACAGAATTGGATTTCTTTAAAAATTTTTACTTTCTCATGGACTTTCATAAAAGTCTGTACATGTTTCTTGTGCTGCATTCTCAAGAGCATTTATTTCCAACAACATGGATAAATATACCGATATCTATATGAATCTTTTGTTTTCTACAAGGAAGGAGTAATCTGAAAACAAAGTGACTTAGTCATAAAACTTCACTGACAATGGAAATGAATCATACAGTTGTAAATGCATTCACTTTGACATGGCCACTATTGGGCACTCATATTACTTAAATACAATAATAAAATTTTTTTCAAGAACCTATTTTCAAGGTAAGGCATGTAAAGCATAATAAAGTTACCTGTTAGAAATTAGAAATATTACTGGAGCTAGTGAGAGAAATACAGGGGCGAGCAACAGTAGGTTAATAATAATAAGTCACACAATAATTAATAAATAAATAGCCCTGGCTGGTGTGGCTCAGTGGATTGAGCACCAGCCCGTGAACCAAAGGGTCATTGGTTCGATTCCCAGTCGGGACACATGCCTGGGTCGTGGGCCAGGTCCTCATTTGGGGACATGAAAGAGGCAACCACACATTGATGTCTCTCTCCCTCTCTTTCTCCATCCCTTCCCCCTCACCCCCCAAAAAAAAGAAAGAAGAAAAGAAAGAAAGAAAAATAATGCAAGAATAAACTGTGTTTCATGTAATTACTACTTTTTTTATGTAAACCTACTTTTGCCCACCCCCTATTTGACCCAACATGCACTAAAGTATAAGGATGTGTGTTAAAAATATAACGTATTGGAAATATCATAATCACCATAGACTAGAAATAGAAGTGGTGGGACATATGACAAAGCCAAAAATATTGACATAAATATAAAGTCTACAATGCATATAAATAAACAAAAATAAAATTATTTGATGCAAAAGTACACAATGTATGGTTATTTTAGTATTTCAGTATTTGAAATATTCTCTCATGTTTTGCTATTTTAAATTCATTATAAATATTTTAAATAAAATGAGAGTTTACCATTCAATTAAAGGTACATGAGAAATCATTTCAGAGATGCAAGAGAAATGAAATGAGAGATAAAGATGAAATTTATTAAGTGCCTACTGTGTGGCACTCCTTTAGAAATTGTCACTGAATTTTTCTAGTTAATTCTCAAAAATAGCCTGATGGGTTTAAATGTAGTCATTTTGCATATAAAACTATTGAAATTTTGAAAAAAAAATTGGTTAATGTACCTGAAGGAACATAGTAGTGGAGTTTGGGACCCAGGCTCATCTCTTACTCAACCATTTCCCATTCTTCTCAGAGAAAGCTTAGTGACATCCAGTTGCACAGAAATCCATGTGCTTGCTTGTAGGAAGGATCTGAACCTGCATTAAGGAAAAACATACAGCTATTTCTGTTGAAGCAGGCTTGAGGCAGAGATATTAGATATTTCATGGTTATTAATTACAGTGTGAGGAAAAGCTGTTACATTAGAGGAGATTTAGTCAGTAAGTTATTCATGGTAGAGAAATCAGGGATGGTATAGGAAAGGGTCTGCAGAGACTCCATTATGTACTTGTCCTCCTGGCCCATTTGTCTCCCAGATAAAGGTACTCACTGAAATGATAATGCAGGAAGACCAGGCAGAGTTTTGTGTTTGAGAAACAGAGAGGAGATGCAAAACCCAGTTTTCATTTCCACTCACAAATTATAATTTGGAAAAAAACATATTTTGGAAATGTTTGTTTTCTCCCTTGTTTTATTAATAATTGAAGGTAGCAAGTGCAGACATACCTTGAATTCCAAGACCCTAAAAGAACCAAAATAGCCTGGAGGATTTTTCTAACACAAAAACTAATGATGCTTATAAAAAAAATAGACCAAGACCTCAAACTTAATACAGCATGAGATTTATGAGGTTAATAGAGAAAAGAAGGCTCAATGATAAGCAGTGACTATTTAAAAAATAATTATAAGACAATTAAAGCCTTCCAAAAGTGGCTTTCAAATGTCCCACCTCAGGGACTAGGATGAAGGTACTGTCATTAATAGGGCTAATGTCACAAATTTCTTTTCTATCCGCCATGCAGTTAGCATCTAGTTGAACAGAAGATGATTTTCTCATCCAACTGCCTATCTAATGAATTGGCAAGGAATTGCTTGAAGAACATGTTTTAAAATTGAGACAACTGTGAGATCTTGGCTTTATGAAATTTGGAATTTTCAAGTAACGCTAAAGATTTCCATCTCTTATGAACAAGCATTTCCACACCTAGATATATATACTACAGAGACCTCATGCACATACTCATGACAAATATATTCCTAACAGTAACCAACAGAAAACAACTTAAATGACCATTAGCAGGAGAGCAGATATATTTATATGATGGAATACTTTATAGTAGGTAAAATGTATGAGCTAGATAATTTTTATTAAGAGTTTAATCTAAGAAAATGTTAGTGAAAAATATTAAGTGCTGATATATTTTGATATGGGCCTTAGAAAAGTTTAAATATGCAAAATGAAATTCTGCATTATATATAGATATGTATATAGGGGGACCCCAAAATGGAACTTATTTATAAAAATATGTGTATTTATTCTTACATGTTGAAGCTTCAGTCATCTTCAAAGTAGTTTCCATTTCATGCAATAAACCTACTGAGACATTTTTAACACTACTCAAAACAGTTTTTGAAGCCATTGATTTTGATGCCTTTTAGTATTTCTGCCATTTTTAAATTTTTGTTTACAGTATTCCCTCACTTATCATGGGCATTATGTTCTAGACCCCTTTGTGAAGTAGGAACCTTACATTTATTCTACACTCTTAAACCTACATAACTTTTACAACATACGTATATAGTACTGCAAAATCCCACAATATAGCAAAAAATCTGCAATAAATAATTAAATATAATGTTTTAAAAAATCCCGCAATACAGTGAGGCCACGATAAGTGAACTGCAATATAGAGAGGGACTACTGTATTCTATTACAGTTGTCCCAATTATCCCCCTTTTCCCTGCTCCGCCCAGCCCACCCCCTGCTCCCACAGTCAATCCCTACACCATTGTCCATGTCCATGGGTCATTCATGCATGTTCTTTGACTAATCCCTCCCCCTTATTTCCACCATTCTCCCTTCCCCCCATTTCCTCTGGCAGCTGTCAGTCCATTCCACGTTTCCATGTCTCTGGCTCTGTTTTGCTCATTAGTTTATTTTGTTCATTATATTCCTCTTATAAGTGAGATCATATTGTATTCATCTTTCACCGACTGGCTTATTTCACTTCTACCATTTTTTGTTTCACCTCTTCCAGCAAAATGTTTCCCTTTGAGGACATTTTTCATCCAGGGAAACAAATAAACAAAAATGTCACTCAAGGAGAGATCTGGTGAATAGGGAGGGTGGGGAATGGGGGTCATGCCATTTTTGATCAAAAACTTCTGAACACTCAATGAGGTGTGGGCATGTGCATTGTCATGGTGGAAGACCCAGTCACCTCTTTGCCACAACTAAGGTATTCTTTTACAGATTGTGACATGACCTTCTCAAAATGTCCACATGAAACTTTGGTTGACAGTTTTACCCAGCAGAACAAGTTTTGAGTACTCAATTCCTCTTACATCAAAGAGACAGATGATGTTGTTTTCTCACTTGATCTCACTTGCTGTGACTTTTTGGGAGGGCGGTGGTGGTGGGGAAGTGGCAGTTTTCCATTGGCTAGATTGTTGCTTTGTTTTGGAGTCCTATCCATAGCACCAAGATTCATCTCCCATCATGACTTTGGGAGAAAAATCAGGATCAACCTCCAACTGGTCCTTCAAAACATGGCGATATTTTGTTTGTTCAGGAGTGAGCAAGTGAGGCTCAAATTTTGCTGAAACTCATTTCATGCGTACATCTTCACATAAAATTCACTTATAGGAACTCCATGACACTCCAGTCAAGTCCACAAGTTCATCAATAGTGCACCAGCAGTCTTCCAATATGGCTTGACAAATTCTTACCACATTTTCTTCACTTTGGCTGGTCAAACGATGCCTGGAACAAGGTTGATCGTCTGTTGACATTTCACCTCATTTAAAATGAGAAAACCAATTATAAAACTGTGTTTTACTCAGAGCAGCTTCTTTTTAAGCTGTCTGTAGCATAACAACCACCACATTTCTCCCCAAAAGGAAACAAAATTTTATTGCACACATTGTTCATGTAAATTGCCCATCATGAAATAGACAAACACATTGAAAGAGTATTTAAAAAAAATTCACTGAAGCTGAATGCAGCCTGTCACATGATCAGCTGGTCCACTGACCCAGATGGGTTCCTAGAACACTCACCTAACAGAGAAGCCTGTTCTACAAGGGACCTACCCTCCAGAAGATAATTCTTGTTTTTTAGTAAAATTTATAATAATTTATAATTTATGTTATGTATAGATATTTTAATATCTATATTAAATAAAATATATTTAATAAACATATAAAATTATATATGGGTACAGGAATAAACTTAACTCTGGATGAGCATATAAAGGATTAAAGAAGAAGACAAAGGGGATCCCAAGTGTATCTGTATATGCTGTATGTGGGGTGGGGGAGGACACTGATTGTACTTTTCGGGAAGCAAATTCTGATTCACAATTTAGTGTGCAAGGTGTTTATTAAGAGGTGTCCTTGAAATCAACATCTATTGAAGGAAGAAGAAGGAAATACATGAGGACAGAGGGAGCATTTAAATTGCAATGCAAACCCAGTGCCAGCCTCAGCTGATACTAGGAGGACCGTAGAGTTGTCTCACATTAGATCAAATCACTGGGCCTTTTATACCCCAGCATGAATGAGTCACTGACTAGCAGTTGTCCAGAAGGGCTTGTCCTGCAGAGAGCAAATAAAATGAAGGGAAGCTACGTGTAGGGTGCTGATAGCAGAAGACTCAGCTGACAGCACGCAAAGCAGCGACCGGGTCAATAAGTTCTTATTTTAAGGGGATCAGGACACAAAGACACGAATAATAACATAGAGAATAAATATTTGCAAGGAATATGGCTGACAAGGACTAATTTTCTAGTTCATAACGATTTCTTACAGGTAATGTGAAAAAATAATCCCAGCAATCTAATAGAAAAATAGCAGAGGACATAAACAGGTTATTCCATACACGTTCGCAAAATAGGCAAATGACTTTTAAATGACTGCAAGGATCAAGGCCAAAAACAAAATACAAATTAAAACCATAGTTACCTAAAATATTTTTAATAATAAAAAGTACATTCTGTTAGCAAAGGTATGTGAACTACTACAGTGATATATTGACATATATGATTTAAAATGTATGAAGAACACTTTTACACTATATATCAAAAATATTTTTCAGCAAAGAAAGAAAAATACCATATGATATCACCTAATACAGGAAACTAAAGAACAACACAAACAAAGGAACTAAATAGAACAAAGAGCAGAATAGCAGTAAATAGGGGGGAGGGGAGAGTGAGAGAAGGGGGATAAGTAAGGGAAGGGATTAGTCAAAGAACCCGTATAAAAGACTCATGGACATGGACAACGGGGAGGGATATGATTGCGGGAGAGGGGGTGGGTTGGGTGGGGGAGAGAAATTAGGGGAAAAGGGGACAACTGTAACTGAAAAACCAAAATAAAAAAAAATAAAATAAAGGAAAAAAAAATAAAATAAAATTGCTGGGTTAGAGCTAGCGTAAGAGTGAGTGTTTAATTCAGGAATGAGAACTGTTAAAGGGTATTTCTTAGATGTCCAGCCAGTAGGGTAATCAGCTGAACTTGGGTCTCGGAAACCAGACCCCCGTGGTTGCGGGCTCCGACCAAGCAGAACAAGGAACTTAAGCTAACTGTTATTCCTTTGAGCAGTGACCTATTCCTTTGAGCAATGACCTGGGGAATAGAGGAAAATTTTTGTTTATGCAAGCTGTATTTCTGTCCAAGTTCCTGCACCTGCAGGAACAAGAATGCACCTGAAATGCTTTGTAAACCCCCCAATCCCTACGGTTGGGGCTGTCCACCTAAGTCTGGCTTGTGGACGGGTGGGCAGTCACTGGCCAGCTAATAAAGGCTCTTTAAATTCTAAAAAAAAAAAAAAAAAAAAAAAAAATTTTTTCAAGTTTGTGCTTTTGAGCCCTGGCCAGCTAGCTTAGTTAATGAGTGTCATCTCAAAATGCCAAGGTTGTGAGTTCCATCCCCATTCAGGGCACTTACAAGAAACAAGGAGAAGGGTAATGGAAAAAAATACAAAATAAATTTAGAAAAAGAAAAGAACATGATAGCAATAATAATCATATTAAACAACAACAACCATGAAAACGGTGAAAGAAACAACAAAGCAATGTTTCTCTCTCTCTCTTTTCTAAAATTAATAAATGAATTTTAAGAAGAAAAATGTTTTTATTTTGACCAGGAAGTTTTCCTTTCAAAAATATATCCAATAAATACACTCACATATATGCACAGAGACTATTCATTTGATCAAATTGTAAAGTAAAAAACACTGATAATGAATAAATAAATGCTTTAACAATATGGATCTATTAAATTATTCTAAAGTCAAAGAATAGAAAAATATGCAGTTATGAAAAAATTAAAAGAAAACATTTTTTACTGAATGAAGAACAGTAAAGAACACTGTATAAAACCATTTATGTCATCCCTTTATATAAACACTCATTCAACACACACACTCTATTCCTGTTTTATCTGTAGAATCTAAATAGACAAATACATGATATATAGGTGATACTCTTTGTTATGGGAAGAATGAGAATGATTAAGACTTATTTATCATAGTTGTAATGTTCAATTATTTTCCCTATGAATGCTTTAATTCTTAAAAAACTCTTAGGTTTACCAATGAGCAACAAATAAAAAACAAGACAAAGACTATGTTAAAGAAATACACAAATATCTGAATAATACCTTATAGTGGTGTGATTTTTTCTGTTTTTTTCTTTTTTGCAATTGATATATTGTATTACCATATAAGAATATATTTATGAAAATACATGCCTATATTAAAATATAAGCAATTTTTCAAGTTGAGGTATTAGAGAGTGAACATCAAAGTTTTGTGTAAGTTATATATTTCTTTAAATTTTATTTCAAAGCATGTTTTGATATCACCTCAGGTCCTTAGAATTCTTCCTAATGCAAATTAACAGAACCTTTATAAAATAGAGATGCTAAAAAAAGAGAAATGCAAACTTTTCATAATATCCACCAATAATAAATGACTAACATATTTTTGTTCATAATACATTTTAATGTACATATATATGAATTATACACATTTTAACTTTTTTGTACATAATCAATTTATGAAGATTTCTATTTTTATATTTGTATTTCTATTTTAATACAATAGTCTTTTTTTGCTTTAGAAAATAAAATATTTTGCAGTGTGCACTAAGTTGCTTATATTTAAGAATTTTAATCCCTTTACATGCTCCAAAAGAAGGTACCTTTGCCCTTTAATGGCAACTTTCTGAAAAGAGAGGCATCAAGTAACAGGACATTATTATAATTACTTGAGAAATGGCCTGGTAAATTCAGCTAAACACTAGTAATGGCAAAAAGTCACTGTATGGAAATGTTAGAGAGTAAAAATTCTTATAAGGAATCTATAATGAAAATTACAGGGTAACAAACCTTTGCAATCTTTGAAAATATACCAACAAACGCACTTCAGAACATTTTGAACTTGTATCCAGTGTAATGATTTCATCTCTGAAAATGAGCAATACATGCAGAAGAGTGTGGTGACTTGGTTTGCATTACAGGGAATGTGCTGATCTTCTGCCATGCAAAGCATTTGGGCATGTATTCTAGACATTAAATTATGGTAATTGAAATGGGAAAATGTCTGTAGCCTTTCTCAATGTGTTTGGGTTAGTTGCACATGAACATCTGCTTCCCCTTTATAACCCAAATTGGAGAATAGCATCAATTTGCAGGCATTTACAACTTCTGCTCACAAAACACCAGACAACTCTCTGTTGGAACATCACACCATTCAGTGTGCTCAGGGAACAGTCTCTAAGTGCTTACGATGCACTTGCTACGAAGAAAAGGGATCTGTGTTCAGCCATTTTGTGTGGATTTCTCTTTCTTCCTTTTTCCTTCTCTCCCTATCCTAGAATAGAGGCGAGAGTTCGTAACTCTGCCATTTTAAAATTACAAATGACAAGTTATTAAAAGGAAAGTATGGATTATGTGTAAACTAAAAACACACTATTAAAAAATTAAAAGATCCCACATAAATGTAAGGATACACCATGTTAATGAAAAAGAAAATGTAATATTTTAAATATGTCATTTCTCCCTAAATTTATCTTTAGATGCAGTGCAAACCAACCAAAAGTTCCAGCAGTTATTCTTTAGAATTATTAATTACTGAGGTAATTCTAAAACATACTAAAACACAAAGGAGAAAAATTAGCAATAGATAGGGTTTTCCCATTCATCTTCATGTCCATGGGACACTGTCATGCCTCTGATTCTCTGCTAGGTGCTGAGGTCTCCCTTGCCACCCTGGTCTGAGGGGTGGAAAGTGAAAGGTGGAGGGAGGCAGGTTTGTCCCAGGCTCTTCCTGTTCTCAGCATCCAACACCTCCACGATTCCCTTGTCCCTAAAAGAATACCTGCTGAAGGGACCATAGTTTTGCCACCCTGAAGTGGCTTTTATGGGAATGATTTTTAGCTATTTATTAAGAAATAAGGCTTAGCAGATTCACTTTGACACTCCCCCCTTTCCTGCCCAAGAGATTCAGAGAAACCTGCTTCAGGAAGGACATCTTGGGAGGTTTCACTTAACCTAATTTGAATTAAGTATGGTCAGCAAGAAGGCTTTTTAGACCGTCACCTGTTATCCTAAATATCCCTTGTCCCGTTGTTTCTGAGTCTTTTCCTGTCATACACATTCCCTTCTCCCTCAACTACCTCTAAACAGCCATGCTCGCTCACTTCTGAAATCTAATTCCCCATCCTCTCTTTTTCTCCTTTTTCAAAAAATGTCTTAGTAACCTCATTGTCTTTGGAATTTTCATGCCCATGTGAAATCCCCATGCACATACATTAAAATTTGATGTTCTTCTGTTAATCTGTCTCTGTTAATTTGATTATTTGCGTAGCCTAGAGGAACTTAGAAGGCAGGAGCAAAAGTATTTTTTTTTTTTTTAGTCCCCACAGTGCTTTTTCTTACTACTTTCTCTGGAAATATTTTGTGCCATGATCTGATTACAGATTAATTGAATTAAACATATTTTTTCTGCCTTTCTTTAGATTTAGGATGGGAAGAGTCAACTGTAATGTGTAGTTTAAATTTTGATGTAATTCTCTAAAGTTAGAATTTTTTCTTAGAAACCTTTGTAATGAAAATTGTATGTTGAATATATATCAGATATTAACACAAAAGTGTCCTAAAACAATAAGGTAGTTGAGTATTCAAACTAGTAAAATCATATACTCTCTTTTTGATCAAACTTAAGGATTTAAACAGTAAGTTATTGTGGATGATTACAGTGATATATATCAACAATTTCCATGAAATGCCTTCAGCTTCAGTCACACATTTATCATTACTGATGAATTTCTTGAGGAGTCCCTCCAAAATTACCAACTAACTGACAGAATCTCCAGTTAATTTTGTTACCAGACAGGGGCCACTACAGCTGTAGGTGTGGGTTCTTGACTTCGTGTAGGAAAGATTTCACAACATGAGTACAGGTGACTATGAGGATACATTTATTAAACCTGGGGACAGTAAAACGAGGAAGGGCTTAGCATAGAGGAAGCATCAGGAGAGCCTAGACTGGGCTGTCTTAGCTCACTGGAAAGTCAGAAAAAACGGGGGCTTTGGGGACAGGTTCAAGGGATCATTCTGGAATGAGCTGCCAGCTGCCCATTGCCTGACAGTTAAGGACACACGTGCGTGTGAGAAAAGGAGTAGGGGAAGAAGAAGGGAATCTTGTGGCTGCTCCCAAGAGGGAGGGCGCACACCCTGGGCCCTTTGTTTTGAGGCTTTTGTCTCTGTCTTGCAGGCAGAAACCTTAGGGAGGACTCAGGGGAGGGTTTCAGCAGAATATTCATCAGTTCTCCAGGTGTGCCCTTTCAGGATCATGGTCTCCTCTGATTGGTCAGTGACAGGGCACGGGTCTAGTCATTGCAGTTGGTTCTGGTGTTGCCCACCTGGATTTGCTGCTTTTCCGGGCCTGGAGCTGAAATACAACTGAGGCCTAGATGTTATTTCCAGGGAGGAAAGGCCTGGGAGGAAGAGATTACCCTGGCAATGAGGACCTTGTTTTCCCAGTTATGCATTTGCCAGGCCCTTCTCCCTGGTGACCATCTGAACCTGGCTATAAATTGCTCTTGCTCAACCATAGTGTTCAGCTGTCTCAGTTTCCCTATTCCACTTGCCAAGGAATTTTCCTAGCTTCTTGCTATCCTGTCTCAATTTGAAATAGAAATGTGATTTATGTGATGAATTCACATAGATACTCTGCTTCTAAAATGAGGACTGTGAGCTCAGTTGAAAATATTTTTCCTGAGTCCTGTAAATCAACACTCTGCTTGAAAGGGAGTGACTTACAGTTCCCATTATTAGCTTCCCGGGGGCACCAAAATATCCAGTTTTTCCTTTATCAATTTATTAACTACTTTTTTTTGCATACATCATTTTATGTTTGTATTACTTATGAATTTAATGAGTTTTTTTAAAATATTTTGATTCATAAGAGAAGGGACAATATAAACTACGTATGAACAGTAGGATATTTATCTAGAGACAGATATTCTTAGAGGCCTAGATTTAGCTTAAATTAAACAATGTTACCAATGTTTCTCCTTTATTAAAGGTATCTCAGAGTGACATGTCAAAGAAAAATGAAGGCAAAGAAAAGCACAATAGAAACATGAGAAGTGTTCTGAGGAGAAACTATAAATTTTGAAAGGAAAAGACAAAAGAATACACATAAAGTGAGTGTTTTCCATTTGTAAATGCATGAAAGGACTGATGAAAATGTAGCATTGTTCTACATGACTAAGTATAATTCATTTTAATTTGTGTGACAAAATTTATGGTCACTTATATAAACAATGGTTTTATTTAATATGTGATTGACAGCATTTTCCCTTATGTTAAATTAAAATAAACATGCATTTTAGCTTTACTTAATTATACATTTGAGGAAAAAAGGAAAGACACTGAAAATCTGTGCCAATAAATGTATTCTTTATTTTATTCTACTCTATTCTTTATGTCTGACTGGTTCTTTTTATGTTTTCTATGTCCTTTTATATTTTTTTCTATCTCTTTGTTGAAGTTCTCACCAAGATCATCTATTCTTTCCCCAAGTTCATTGGCAATCCTTATAACCAGTGTTTTGAACTCTGCATGTGGTAGATTTCTCACCTCCATTTTCTTTAGCCTTTTTACTGGAATGCTGTCCTGTTGTTTCATTTGGGACACACTTCTTGTCTCCTCATATTGGATGCTTCCCTGTGCTTATTTCTATGTACTAGATGTATCTTCTGGGTCTCCCAGTCTTAGAAGACTAGCTTTATGTAGTGGGTGTCCTGTGGAGCCCAGTGGCACAGTCTTCTTATTCACCTGAGCCAGGTGTTCTATGGTGTCCCTTATACGGGTCATGCGTGCTCTCCTGTTGTATTGAGCCTTGATTGTTGTGGGCCAGTCAGTGGGTGGGATTGACTCTCAGTCTGACTGGCTGTGACTATAGTGGGCAAGCTGTTGTGCAGAAGCTGACCCCAAGATGCTGGATAAGCTTTAACAGGGAGATCTGATGCCCGCTATATCCATCACCCTTTGTGTGTGTCATTGGGTGGTGCTCTGAGGTAATCTGAAGCTGCCACCAGGTGAGTTAGTTCTGTTGTCTCTAGGGATGGGCTCAGGGTGTAGGCCAACATCATCCACTGCCTCTGTTTGGCCTAGAGTCACTGGTAGGAGCTACAAAGTGATCTGCATTTGGTATCTGCCTTTGCTGGGCTTAGAGGTACCTGGGCATGTTTATTCTGTGATCCAAGGCTGGATGCCTCCAATGCTGGGCTTGGGGCCACTTGGCAAGAGATACAGAGCATGCCTAGGCCAGCTGCTATTTGCTTGGGGTCTGTGGATCTTTGAGAAATTTTAGGAAAGTCCACAGCTCAGTTCAGCCACTTGTGTGGATTTGAATGGGACATGTGGAGAGCAGGACCAACAAAAGGGCAGTGGTCTGGTCAAAATAATATAAAGTATGTAAAACAAAATGGAGTCACTCATGCCAACCAAGATGGCTGCCAGTCAGCCATGACACTTGGGTTCATGAGGGAAACTACCTAAGTCACTCAACACATGTGTCAAGAAATAACCTTATATAGTACTCTTAGTCAATACAAACATGTAAAATATGTTGAACACCATGCTGGGTATCTTTATGTAAGATAAACCTATAATGATAGATATAGTATCATACACACACACACATGCACACACACGCACACATATATATAAATATTTATTATAAATCTTCCCTGTGGTGAAAATTTCAGTTCCTGTGGACAGAATTTCTAACTCTTAATAACTTCAGTAAAAAATAGAGTGCCTGATCTGTTTTTAGCTTCTCATTTCTTAAGTGATAAATATATGGCAAACATTCTTTACCAACACATTTCAATGTGAATTTGGTTTTGTTTCATTCATTTACTTTCTTAATACTTTGTCTGGACTTGTGGCTATCACATTTCACTCTGTATGCTCAGCATAGCTCTGCTAAAGTTGATTATGTGCAAATATGCAAAAGCAACCAAAGATAATTTATGCCTCTATTCTTCAACCACACAAAGCTTGAGATCAAATAACCTCAGATGATCTACATAAAAGCTTGGGGGCTAACATCACATGCCAGTACCTATGTTTGAGATGAGTGTGATTCCTGTTGGAGGTGTCCACTATGAGAGAAGTAGAGAAGATAAAAGAGGGGTCTTATTAAATGAGACCCTTTTGAATTATTGCCCTAAATAATTTTAGAATTAACTATTTCTCTCACTTGTTCCCTGTACTGCTTCAATATAGAAAAGTAGTGCCTAGGAAGACTGTGGAGTCTCACATTCAAGTACAGGGGTTGGAACCAGACTGTCTCCTCTTGATTCCTGGCTCTATTACTTAACCTATTGTGCATCTTGGGCAATTGTCTCTCTTTCTCTCCTAGAAAATAAGTAAAATGATACTATCTATCTCATAGGGCCGTAGTGAGTGATTCACTGAGTTTAATGCCAAGCTTAGAATGCTGAGGGCAATGAAGTTCTCTCTAAGGAAAAATAGGAAGACTGTGACCTACAAATCCCTTAATCTCTGATTTGGAGAAAAAAGTCTTACAAACAGTTTACCATCCTTTCTTTCTTCTTCCCTTTCCATGCCCCATTTTATTCTTTCTAATTAGACACTGTTCTGCCATTAGTGTTCAGAAATGTAAGAAAGTATAGCCCATTGCTGGAGACTGTTATATGGGTCCCATGGAATGGGAAAATCAGTTATTTTTCTCTTTAGTTTCACTTCCACAAATGCACTGTGGGGAGATGCATAAGAAATACTTCACCGGTGTCCCTTTGTCTGCTCTCATTTCTCTTGGTCCCTTAGCTCTTAGCATCACCACTTTCTCCCACAGAGTCTTTCTATCTCTTAGTCTCTGGCCCTTCTGCAGGCATTTTGTTATATATGGTTTGCCTTAAAAGTAATTGCATATGGGGAAGGACTGAGAGCTTCATGTCCATTAAGTGGGTGTAATGAACATGGAAGAGATGCCCTCCCTCTACTGAGAGAATAATCCACAGCAGAAACAAACATTCCTAATGTTGAGATTTAGTACAATGTAATTATTCCAGTTGTTATGCCAAAATAAGTTTCTGTTTCTGTCTTTCCAAACCTTTTAGTATTATTGGATCTTTGTATGGCCCAGACTGTCAGAGGGCAAGTATAAAACTTGACCAAGTTGGAGAAGCTAGTCATCTTGCCTGTCACTTTTTTATTATTTAATTTTTTGTTTTATTTTTTATCTGTTCTGCTTTATTTTTATTTTTTTATTTTTATTTTTATTTTTTGCCTTTATGGTAAAGACAGAGGGAGAAGGAAGTTTCTATTACCTCCAGGCAGAAACTTTGTTTATAGTGGACATGATGGCGTACATTTGAGGCCAGGTAAAGTCTGTGTTATATGAGTATGAGGACTGCCCTCAGCTCCTAGTCCTCAGTATGGAGTGTTCAAGAAAGTAAGTATTAAATAAATAATGATTTGCCAATGAATGGAGTTGACATTGATGAGGCACTGGTGATCATGAAAACAAAGTCAGCACAATGCTGCTGAAGCCACAATCCAAGCAAGTGATGGCTCCTTTCTGGTCCACTTGGAGGTACTGCAGCATTAATGTGTCCACAGCAATGACTAGGACTGTGGCCTGACCAAGAAGGCCTTAACATTCATTCTCTCAGCTTGATTAAACTTCAGAGATTTCTTCTTGACTCCAGGCCCCTGACTTCCTTTTCTTAGAGTATTTACTTAGAGCAGAGAATTACCCAGACACTGTGAACTGGGCATCCAGGTAAATAGGTTTATTTAGTGAAAATTCATGTAGGAGAGAAAGGACCAGATCTCCTGACAGCGCACACACACTGACATTTACAGAAGCATGAGATTTTGGAAGCTGGCTACTTGGAAGAGACCATCCTCCTGTCTGTGAGTGCTACCAACTGCAGAATAATTTGGAACTCGTTAGGGAAAATCTATTGTGTGGCCTTTTATTCACCAATGACTCACCTTTAACTAAAGAAGACTTCTCATTTTTAACAGTGTTTATTAAACCTTCCCGTTAGAGCACAACAAAGTCTGGCAGGACCTTTTTGATCTGCCTCCCTTACCTTCTCTTGGACATCTAGGCCCTGGCATTCTGTTTCCTGTTCTGAGACTGCACTGCAGGAGCTTTAGTTTTCCTCTTCTGTCATTCACCTCACAACCCATTTCTCAGTCTTCAGTTATTTATTTTTTCCAATAAAACCTGTCTCTGCAGGATTTTCTTTTGTGAATGTAATTTCTGTGACAACCATAGAATTAACTCACTAGGAAAGACAAGAAGAGCAAGGAGAAGCAGAAGAGGAGAAAGGAAGGACAGGAAGGGAGGTGTGAGGCTAAAGGTATAAGTTCACTGAAGCTTCAGGTTGTGATGGGGGGGAATGCAAGTGGGGAGAGGGCATGCACATGGAATCATACAGGTGAGCATGGACGTAGGCGCCGACAAGGAGATTGCTCATTTGGAAGATGGCAGAGGCATGGTTCAAAGTCAGTCAAAATCAACTGGCCTCATGAGTTATACAAATATTTAAACAAATTTATTTATTTAAATATTTATTTATTTGTATTTACTACACCTTTGTGTTCCATGAAAATATAAGGCTTCTGTTTAGTTTTGGACTAATTGAGGCTTTGTCTTAAGTTTTTACAATATGACTAAAGGGATTAGAGATTCAGTTGTAAGTACTATCATGTTCCATATTGGTAACTTAAATAGTTTCTTTTGTGTAACATTCAGTCACAAATAGGAAACATTCTTAGTCTTGCAGAGATTCTATGTTCTAATGTCTTCCTCACTTCTCTCCAAGATGGCATATGGATATGTGGAGGATAAGAAGAGTACTTTTGCTTTTAAAGTGGATGCTAAGTCTAAATGTTTGTGGTTGGCAAAGTTGATATCCAAAGCTGGGCTGATTCCACCCAGGTGTCTCTTGCCTGATAGCATTTATAGTTAAGACATGTGGCTTTATAACCTTGAATCTGAAATCCTATGAATAGCTCAGAGCTCAGAATTACTTCCTGACGACGAGGAATACCTTTTAAATAATCTTATAGTTTTTGTGGTACCCAGGTAAGTCCTGAACAATGAACACCAAATTTGGCAATATTTGTTTTCATACTCATTTGGATGCCTCATTAGGTGATGTCAGGTATCCAAATGAAAACTGTAAATTATTCAATGAGCAGGACCTTCTCTGTAAAAGGTATTCCTACAGTATATATTTTATATGTTGTCTATATAATATTATAGTATAATATATAATTATGTATAGTATTAGAATATACATCTGCCCTGGCTGGTTTAGCTCAGTGGATTGAGCGTCGGCCTGCGAGCTAAGTGTTGCTGGTTCGATCTTCCAGTCAGGGCACATCAGAGAAGGAAAACTCTGACTCCAAAAAACCTCCGCTGCCTTGCGGCATACCTCTTCAGGGGAAAGGCTAAGGGAGTAAACCCCGACAGAAAATCCGGAGCCGGAGTCCCTAAGGCGGTTTGATGTTGTGATCAACACCGGCAACTCCTGCGGCGCACCTGAACCCAAGCTGTATCGACTCCGTCTTTCCCTTGGACCCTTCAGCTGCGAAGGGAGGGGGGGTCTGCTGCATGGGCAACAGCAGACCCTCCATATTACCCTGCCCAGGCTCTGTAGCTTCAGCGTCATCGCAAGATGTCGATTCAACACGGGAGGAGACAGATACCATGTCACTCCTGAGTCGGACTGCACAGCCATTCTCGGCGGTGCAGATGGACTCTTAAGAAGCTACACCATCGTCTCTCGAGACGGACGGCTGCCGAGAATATACATAATATTATAATAATATATAAGCAATGTAAATTTCAGAAAAGATAATTTTTTCTAAGTGCACAAGCAAATTAAGTTTACATGTGCACCTGAGGTTGCAAAAGAGACAATGTTACAAAGACATGGTAACTAGAGGCTTCAGGCATAGATATTTTTTGTAGACAGATTATATTATGGTTCCTCCATATTTTAGCTGCCTGTCTTTAGGTAAGTGACTTATTTCTGATCTTCATTTTCCTCATCCGTAAAAAGAGTATAATTCTAGTGTCCATCTTATAATATTGTAATGAGGATAGAGTAAATTAAGTTGTTATAGCCCCTACACAGGGCCTGTCTTATTGTAAGTGGTCATTGTTAGCTGCCATCATCATCATCATTGTCATCATCACTGTCATTGTTATTATCAGTACTATTAAATCTCAGCTGTCTGTGGAAGGACAAAGAACTCAGGGATTTCCCTGGTGTGCTTTTCCATGTATGCAGCGAAGTCACATATGAGCAGGATAGTGCACTTGATGTGACCCAAATACTAAACTGAGCTTTGAAGACAAGTTAGGCATCTGTTCCTAAAAGTCAACTTAAAAATCAGACCCTCTTGCTCTTATTCAAGTAAAATATCTATAGTCTGTTGATACCTGCTTCATAAAGGGATAGAGAATTAAGGACAACAAGTACTAGACTCAGAGTTAGAAGTTAGAAATCTGGGACAGATTCTGTTTCCTGTTCATTGAGCAATTTCTGAAACTTTCATGAACCTATGTTTCTTCCTTAGTAAAATGACTTCCTTACCTGCCACACAATTTTGATGGTATCAAGTGAGATAATGTATAATTATGTATTGTAAACAATAAAGTCCTATAAGGGTTATCTGTATCCATTAAAAATCATTCATAAATTGCTTACTTTATGAAACATTGAGAGCAATTTCTATGACTCTTTTTCTTCACCACCATTCTAAATTGTTAATCATGACTATTTATTTCTGGCGAGAGTGAGCAATAAAATAAACTCTTTGAGAGAGAAAAGCCCCTATATTCTTAATGGCCATGGACACATTTTTATTAACCAATGGAAAATATTGTGGGAATTTATCAACAAGCCTCATAAAGCACAGACAACCAATTTTAAATCAGATTTTCATCCTTCATCTTAAATCTAGAATGCATAGAAATACATATAGGCAAAATAGTTTCTTCAGAGCTTTCTCTGTCATAAGGGAGAAAAAAGAATTGTTCTGGTTTGTTTGTACATTCCTGGAAATCTGCATGTAATAAATGTTTTAAAGGTGTACCAAAGGACTCCAATAGCCTGTTACAATACCAATCCTGATAAACTAAGTTTTTGGTTGTTTCCCTTTTTATGTGTGTGATGTATTTGGAATCCTAGTTTTGTAAAGAACGGATTTTTCTATTACGTTATATATGTACATCTCTAACATAAAATAAAGAATAATATATTCAATGTGTACTTCACAGCCACATTCCTGTTATAGGCAGCAGACTCTAAAACTATGCATTTCAAGATTGCACGAGACTATCATTATATAGCATTTGAAATAGATAGCTCAGTGGTTTTATAGGTAATGCTCAGGATTACATGCTTCCCATGAACAATTTTGCCATCTGCAGTATCCTGGTCAGAATCTATATATCCAGATACTGCAGTAAGATTAGGAGCTATAGTAACAGAAACAGATGCTATGCACATTTTTTTACTTATCAGAAAATAAACACATTATGAAGAATTTTTATTTTCTAGATGTCAATAAAATATTTTTGTAATATAACATTAGTATCAAATAATACATAGAAATTGTTTTAAAATTAGTTTTACAGGATTTATTAAAAACAAAACAAAAGACAGCAGTTCCCTGCTCCTGCCTTTCAGTACTTGATTCCCACTCCACTGAAGTGCCTAGTTAGCCCTCATCTAAGTTAGTTCTAATTACGTTACTCTCTTTGTATATATCCTTGTATACCGCATACAGGATTGTATGTCTGATGGATTTTTATTCAAATATAGATATTACTACTAACCTTGCATTATATTTAGATATTGATGTCATTTACTATCTTCACATTTTATGTTTTATATACATTAACTATTTTGTATTCAGATCATTTTTAAACATCTAATTTTTTTTAAAGGATATATGAGGGGGGACCTAAAAACGGAATTTATTTATTAAAAAAATTGTGTATTTATTCTGACATGTTTAAAGTTCAGTCACCTTCAAAATACTCTCCATTTAATGCAATATACCTATCAAGACATTTGTTCCACTGCTCAGAACAGGTTTTGAACTTGTCAATTTTGATGCCTTTTAGTGCCTCTGCCATTTTTGGTTTCACCTCTTCCACGTCATCAAAACATTTCCCTTTGAGGATGTTTTTCTCCTGGGGAAACAAAAAAGTCACCGAGGCCATATTGGGTGAATAGGGAGGGTGGGGCATGGGTGTCTCATGCTGTTTTTGGTCAGAAACTCCTGAACATTCAGTGCAGTGTGGGCAGGCGTTCTCGTAAGTCACCCATCACGAAATGGGCAAACGTATTGAAAGAGTCTTCATAACAAAATTCATTGAAGTCAAACACAGCCTCTCCCAATACTGCCAGCTGATGCACTAATAGAAATGGGTTCCTAGAATACTCACCTCATGGGGGAAGCCTGTATTATAAGGGGCCTGCCCTCCAGAATATAATTCCATGTGTTTTTTGGGTCCCCCCTCATATCATATATCACTGGTTATTCCTTGATTTTTTTCATGACTGAAGGTGATTTCTTACTTACTCTGAATTGTTTCTGTTTATTTCTAATTCCTCTGTCTTGTTTGCTCTGTTGTCTATATTTCCTGCCACTGCTTTCCTCAAGTACCTGGCAATCCTTAGCTGTCTGGTGTATTAAGAATGAAGCCCTGAAAAGCTGATTGGAACCTCTTAATGCAGAGTAAGTATTTCTTAATAGCAATTAGTACTTTAATTTGAAAAATCTTATGAAATAGTTGGAGGATGTCTGATTTCCAAAATTAATAGATTCTTTTTCCCTTGGTATGGTAAATCCTTCTGAGAGAGGCCTCTAATCTCATGCTTGAGGGACAGAATATCTCCACCAACCTGAGAGCACAGTAAGGAAATAGTCGTGAGTCTTGTGGGTTGGAATACAGTCCTTCAATCAACCCCCCTGCTTCGATATTCCTTTCAGTACCTCGTAGTACCTGGTGTCCCTGGATTCAGTGTCCTGACTCCAGTACCTTCAGGAAGTAAGCTGCCAGTCTTCTGCTGGAGTGAGGACAGGTTATTTCTTTGCTGTATAGGTTGATGGGAAGGAATCTATTAGGCAAAATTCTTCCAATTCCATTGACACTTCCACAGCTATTTGTGTACGTTATAGTTGAACCTTTGTGGGGTTCTGCAGGTGAACCATCTTATGACTGGGGTTCAGGGTCAGAAAGGCGATGAGTCCTTACTTTTTACTGTCTTCATTTAAAAAGTATTCTGCCCTTTCTATTCACATGGGCGGATTCTTTGATATAATTGAAAGCATGATATTAATTATCAAGTTATTTTCTATGGACTCAGAGTGTTTTTGGCTCCACTGCAGTTTTAATTAAGGGATTTTCTTTGCCCAGTAAACTTCTTCACCTTTGCGCTGTTGTCCTCTTTCCAGTAATCCACTGCTGAATCAGAAAACTAGGACTGTAAATACATTATTCATTTTAAAAACCAGTGGTGAATCCAACAGATAGATTCATAAAACTTTGCAGAGGGAATACGTCTACTCCAAGACCAGATGAAAGGTACTAAAGTGGAAGGAAGAAGTGGAAGGGAGAGAAAGGAAGTAGAGGTGATTTTAGAAAGAAAAGCGTAAGGCCAGCCAGCAGAGAGCCTCCAGAGCCCTCTTTGCTGCTGCAGGGTGGGAGCTGCCCCGGTTGCAGCCAGAGGGCTCCTGGCCTGCAGTGTCACTGATGCGTGGAGCATGGGCAGTCCCACGGGAGTGCCACAGGGCACTCCTCAGACTCCTGAAACTGATACTGGGACATGGACCATGGCCATAAAAATGCATCATTCTAGCAAAACTCTGTTAAGAATTCAATTATTCTTTCCTTTTTTTTTTTTTTTTTTTTTTTTTTGATAATAGGGGAAACATATCTTGGCTACTCTGTTACAGTAACAGATTTCCAAAGTGTAATCCATGGATTTCTATATTAGAACCATCAGGTTGATTTTGAAAATGTTACAGAACCAAAGTGGGGTTTGGCTGCCTGCCACCACCGATAGGCAAATTCTGGAGGCAAAGGTTGGTGAAAAAGGAAAAAAGTCTTTATTCAAATGCTCAATGATCTGAGAGGACAGGGGACCTCCAGGCTCATCAGGCTCATCTCTTCTGCAAAATACAGGAAAAATCCAGCCATCCCCAGCAAGACCAAAACTAAAGGCAGTGCCCAGAGTTCCCGCTTCATCCTCATCTGTCTTTTGGAGCCCCAGGAAGCAAATGTGGTGGGGAGGTGTCTGGCTCTGATCCCTCCTGGAGGCTGCATGTGTTGCTGGTGCGTGCCGTTGGCCACGTGTCTCTGGGGCCAGAAGGTCCCACAAAACGCACCAGCTAGTATGGTCATGACATGGGCTAAGAAGCTGTCCTTTCCTTCCCCTGGGTTCATATCAGTTTTCCCATGTCGGCCGGACCAGGTGCTTTTCTTTGCCCAGATATCCATGTGCTTGGGAGGATTTGGTCCCCCCAACCCATCTGTTCTTTCCTCAAGGCTAGACTGACAAGCTTTTCTGATACAGCACCTCCCCCTTCTGCCATTTTGACCTCTATGTCACATGTGCCTGCCTTCCCCTGGCACTACCTCTAATCAGGGACCTGAGGGGAGTAGAAAGGCTTTTCCCCTATCCAATTATTTTTGCTAGCCTTGCATTTGCTCAGTGCAATGTTTCCTCCTGCCCCTGTGCTGCTCAAGGGAGGGGGAGGAGTGGGAACCTGTTATCTGGGGCAGCGCTGGCCACATCATGCCATAGCATTCATAGGGCCTAACTTAGTTTCCTGGGCAACATGATCTTTCCTGCTATCTCAGGTGGTTCAGGGTCTCCTGCAATCACTTCTTTCCCCTAGTCTGTCAGGCTACTGGTATAAAAAATTATATGCCCCTCACAATCCCTGCAGGTGAGGTCAAGGAATCTGCATTTAAAAAACATCCTAAGCCCTGGCTGCTGTGGCTCAGTGGACTGAGCGTCGGCCTGCAAACCACGTGCCGCTGGTTCGATTCCCAGTCAGGGCACATGACTAGGTTGCACATCAGGTCCTCAGTTGGGGGCGCGAGTGAGAGGCAACCACAAAGTGAGGTTTCTCTTCCTCTCTTTCTCCTTTCCCCTCTCTCTAAAATTAAATAAATAAATAAACAAACAAATAAATAACTTTTAAAAAAGTTTTAAATAAATAAATAACATCCCAGATTAGTGTTATGCACACTAAAGTTTTAAAGCCTCTGTTATTTCTGCCTTAATGATTTCCAGGTTTGAGAGTATTACTTAGATTAGTTAATGAAGAAATTTAAATGTTTCTGTTTGCTGTTTTGGTATATTTTGTCTTACATTTCATTTCATTTTATTATCTGGTCAGAACCTGCACATTTCTAACTATAAACCTACTATCTATTCATCTTTTTACCCATCTGTCTATCTCATTAATTTGTTCATTCATGAATTTAACAGACATTTATTGACCAAAATTATGTTTTGAGAATTTGGTATTGGTGACCACAAAAAAAAAAAAAAAAAAAAAGAAAGAAAAGAAAAAAAGACTGTAAGAAAGCATAATATAGAATAGAGGATCAGGGTTTAAGGAATATGTACTTGGGTGTGAATCCTGGATATGTTATTTACTAACTACATGAATTTGAGCAAGTTAATTCATCTTTATATGTTTATATTCTCAACTTTAATAGAAAAATAATGATTTTTACTTTTCAGGGTAACTGTGAACAGTAAGTCATATAGTTAATATAAACTATACAGTGCAGTATATAACATATAAAGCTAAATCTTATTAGTTGCTGTATTATTATTATAATCATTATGAGTAATTTTCTTGTACTCATTGCATAATCTCTCTCTGTAAAACTACGCTGTGGCTGAGGATTTAATCCTGACATGTCTTGAAGGCTTTGGTCTGACAGGGATTTGTGCCAGATGTGGGGTATAGAGCTTGCAAATAACTACAAGGAGGGAACTGGGTAACGAAGTGAACATTCAGGGATAAGTTTATTGACACTAAATAGTGTGAAATAAAAAGAGCAAGATAATGTGTAAAGCTAAGAGCACTAGAAAATCAGGGGCTATTTGGATGAAGTGCTTCTGAAAGGCAAAGACTGAAGAAATCTGAGTCTAAATTTTAGTACTGGTCATAATTTTTATGTGGCACCATCACTGTAGGCAGGGGAGGGTGTAGCAATGATGTAACTTGGATCCCAGTGAAGAAAAAACCATCAAGATGACTAACTAATACACCACAGGAAAATGTAATACTAGAAGGGCACACAAAGAAAATAGTTAAATTAAACATTGCAGATAAGATCCTTATTGCAGAAAATGCAGGCCCACTCCTAATATTTGCAAGGCTTGAACAAGAACACACATGGAAACTGCATACCATTCATCTAAATACTTAAAAGGTATAAATCATGCTAACAAAATTTTATACTGAATATGTTTTAAACTCCTGCTATTAAACACATGGACTTTTATAACAATATTGAAAACCAAGTGGGAATTGAAATTCTTTTAAGTCCAATGAGTTTTCTGTAGGAATGTGGTGGTATAAAGACAATAGGTTTTGAGCCCCCAATATCAGAAGCCCTTTTTCTTTTACTACCCCAGGCTCCATGTAGCACAGACCTACGGACAATCCAGCCACCTGTACTATTAAACCTCCACCTATCACTATCCCCCAAAGCCCCTTTTCGGCCATGCCCCACCATGCCCCAACTTACACAAACCACTGGGTGAAGAATTTTGGGTTAGGACCTTTGGATTTCTGAGTACATTGGACATTCTCTAAAAGTGTGGAGGATATGAGCTCTGGTTATAGGCTGGCCACCTCCAGAGCAGGACCCTAACACATGGGGCCTACAGCAGGGAGCCCTCTCTTGGGCCTCAAGTCAGTTTCAAGCCACTGTTTCACACAACAGCTGAATAGAAATGGGATAAATATTGGTTAGAAGAATGAACAAGAATACATCTGAGGGAGAAGATAAAGGTTTCCCTGAGGAAATGTAACAGAATGAGCAAAGGTACAGAGATAAAAAAGATGATGGTTTTTCCTGGAAGAGTTAACCCGACAGCCCTCACAGGAGAAAGCTGCCTGCTCACAGCAGACTTGGTGCGAGGCCAGGGTGCTGTAGTCTCTGCGGAGAGTTGCAGTCAAGGATTCAGGCCCCAATGAGTGTCTAGCTCCCTAGCCCGGCACTCCATTGGGTGCTCTCCCTATGTGAGACCTCCTTACGGTGAACCCTGGTTTAGACCCTGTTAAGACGCCTCTGCCAATGCCTTCTTATAAGGAAAATGGGGAGCTTGAAAACACTTTATTCTGACTCAGTTCTCAGTACTTTTCTACTCCTAGCCCTTCTTCATCAACCCCTTCCAGGCCCAAGATCCATAAAACGGCAGGAGCCCTTTCTGTTTGGGACTTCTGGCCCCCTGGGTTATGTTCTCAGTGAGGTGTTCTGCTGTGTATCCTTCACCACCACCACCACCACCACCCCAGTTTGCACTGACACCCCTCTCCTCTGGTCCTCACCCAGTGCTGTGCCTTGGGGAAAAATGCTGTCATAGGAATTCATGTGTCTTAAAGGGCCAGCAAATGCTTTCTTTACTCCTGC
Source organism: Furipterus horrens (assembly GCF_987537825.1). NCBI lineage: Eukaryota > Metazoa > Chordata > Mammalia > Chiroptera > Furipteridae > Furipterus > Furipterus horrens. The sequence goes on from NW_028327175.1 coordinate 156,258,080, forward strand.
CCACCCCTTCTCTTTCTTTGGTAAGTGAGAACAGTTTTACATTACAGCATTATTAAAAGGAATTCTGTTTTATATGTTGAAAAATGTAAGTTTAAGAAGAGTCAGAGCCTAAAGAAACTTCAGGGAGTACTGAGTCAAAACTTCCAGCAAGTGCTGCTTGTGATTCACATCTGCTTCATAAAAAAAGACTTTAGAGGAAACTCATACAAATGTCATTTGATAGATGTTCAAAAGCAAATTCAGTAACCAAAGACTAGTTTCACTTGTGTTAAGCATTATAGGGACTCTATAAATTAAGCGATCGCTATCTTTGTGAAAAGAAAAAAAAAGGGGGGGAGTTGTTTCAATGTTGAGAAGATTAAAAATTTCACTTTAAGATCATCTTGTATTGTCTGTGGATAAGTCAACTCCTCTCTCTTTGTTCTAAGTATCAATTTAAATGAAAAGTAAAAGACCTACTTTAAACATGTAACTTTCCCTATGCCAGAATATTTTTATGCTTATTAAAAGTTTCTGATTATAAGTGTCAAAACTTCTTATTCTTATTCCTCTGGCTTTTCACCAGCTCTGGCTCATCCAGTTTGGAAGTATGATCAGCTTTTTTGACTCACGACCCTGCTATTTTGCCTCTACCTTAGGACTAGTAGTAGACACTACAGCATAAATAATTGTGGCCCAAACTCATATCAAGTCTAGGCCAGAAAGGGAGATATCTATATCCTATCTAGAAAATGAAGGCATAGCAGTCTTTATCTTTGGCCATACTAGGCTGACTCAGAGATTTAAATACAAGTTATACACACAAGATCTAGGGGCCTGGGCATATGTGATATGCGCATAACTGCATTTTCAAGGCCAATCTTAGAGGGAAATTAAGAGAGAGGCAGGTTGGAAAATACATGGAACAAGCACATGGGATGGGGAGAAGAAACGTCTGTAGAGAGGAACAAAGGAGGCTCAGGGACAGCTGGATTTATAATCCCAAAACAGTTCCAGCTATTACCTATAGGTAATAGAGGAGTGCTAAAATGTGACTAAGCTTAGTTCTCTGTAGAGCAGTGCCAACAAATATAAAATTAATGAATGTGTAAGAGCATTATGATCACATTGGGTAATTGGTGAAAACTGGCAAAATGAAGAGTACTCACTTTGTTTAGTGAGAGCAGCTGTTACTCAGATGCAGGCAATTATCGCCATTTGGAAACAAGGCCCAGTGTTGCCATCTATAGAGGAAAGAGGAGCTGTGTATCTACAATTTAGGTGAAATCTTCCATAAGAAATGTTGGCACAAATTAAGAAAGAAAAAATGATACTCTGTGCAGAATAACAAAACAAAGTCTATAATGGTCTACAGAATACCCGTTTGAGAGATCGATTTAGATAGTATGAAAAGCTATCTTGGAAAATCTCTGTGGACATTGGCCTAATAAAATCTTAGTAATGTTGAAAGTTATTGAAGTCTGACATTAGAGCATTATGGGTTTCCCTCATGACACTAGTTTTTATAGGGACAAAATTTACTTAAGTGCACTCCTGGCTTCTATGTGTACTGTTACTCACTTTGCCCCAATGGGGTGTGAAGTGAGACTCAGTGAGTGTGGGAGCGAGAACTTGCTTTTCGTGGCCCTGCTCTTTCTTTTTTCCTCATGAGGACAAACTGCTCATAGGACAAAGTTAGTTGCCACTATTTTCCCATGTGCTTTTTCATCACTGAGAAAATTATTGTCCCAGATCTGCAAAGCTTGGCCTGAACGATTGAATAATTTGCCCAATTTGGGGATACTGCTTGAGCAAGTCTACTTGTCCAATGTACCTAGAATAATTTCTGCAACATGAATATTCTATAAATTCTATATATGTCTCTGTATGCTGCTCCATTTTGTTTCTGGAATGAAGTTATATGGGAAAGAGAGATGCTATATGCCAGCAGCCTTTGAGAGACCTCAATAAATGTGTACCAATTTTGTTTTACCATCAAATAATGTTGTATTTGGATATCTATTAAGATGTTATAGAAAACTATGTGGAAATTAATGGTCTTGTTCAATATTCTTTTGTACATACCCAAATCTAGAAACCAGGACACCGATTTACATAAGGCTGCCTGGAAATGATTGCCAAGTCAAAGGTAACCTGTAATATAGACTTCCAGTTCCCCATGTGACAAGAGCTTCAAGTCATCACTCCCATCTTTACAAGAGAGAAGCTGAACAATTTGTAAAATGGTAACTCTTCTTAGATCCATCAGAAAATTGAGGTCACAGAGTAAGCTGCCACCCTAAAAAATGGAGAAAAAGGTGAATGTTGATCATCCTAGCTTACCATTAGCAGAAGCTCACCACCGAGGACAGTACAAGTAGGAACAGTTAAACTGACACTGATGACTTGCTGGAGGCTGAATATGGAGAAGCTTAAGTTAAATATTCCAGGGGGTCCAAGTTTAAAGGGGCCCCCACGCATTCATGGGTTTTACCCCCAGGAACCTAAGCAGTACCTCAGGAGGAAGATTGGAGAAGAATCCTGTTATGTGTCCTGAACTGGGAGGGGGAAAATACACTGAAACTAATACGAAATGATATTGAATGTAAACTGTAACTGAAAAATATTAAAAAGAAAATAACCATTTAAAAAGTGTACTCAGAGCATTCTGTTCTTAACAAAAGCCTGCCCTCCAAAAAACTCTTGCCAGATTCTAATTACCTTGGTATTTTTCAGAGCAAAGTCCATGAAGTAAAGAAAGAATATTCTTCTCAATACATGGTACTGGAGCAACTGAACATCCAATAGAAAAATAATAAATCTGAACACTGTTTACACAAAGTAACTCAAAATGGATCATAGACTTAAATGTAAAATACAAAACTATAAAACTTCTGGAGGATTGCATAGCAGAAAATCTTGAGTCTCGTGAAGAATTTTTAGATACAACAGGAAAAGCAGGGTAAAATAGAATACTGATGAGTTGGAATCCATGAAAATGGAGAAAACTTCTGTTCTGCACAAGACACTGTTAAGAAAAAAAAAAAGACAATCCATGGACAGAAAGAAAATATTTGCAAAACATGTATCTGTTAAAGGGCTTATATCCAAAATATACAAAGAATACTTAAAACTCAATAATAACAAAACAAGTAACCAAATTTTTTAAATTGGCAATAGATCTAAACAAACATCTCACCAAGGAAAATATACAGATATAACAGTAGATAAACATATGAAAAGATGCACAACAGTAGGGGGTTGCAAATTTTCTAATTTATACTATTTGTTTTACTAGCCTAGCATTGCTCTCATACCATACCCATGAAGCAGTCAAAATTATGGGATTTGTTTTCCTTCTTTTTTGGGGGTGGGGTGGGGGGAAACTTATAAACATAGCTCCTTTAAGTAATAGGGCTACTCCCGTTCTTCATGACTTGGTTATTGTGGAATGTTCCAAAAGGTAGCATTGGAGAACAACGTGAGTTTGTTCTCCAGAGACCAGAAATCTAAATTGTAGTTAATTAATTAATAACAAATGTAGATATACCATTCTGTATATATCACATACATGAATAAACTAATTAGTGTCAGCCCTGAGAGTCAATCAACAAATGTAATACAGCAATATGTACACTCTCTAAACGACCAGTGAAGTAAGTAATAAAATAAACAAATGCAAAATCTTTGCAGATGAGTGAAAACTCCCAAAAATATTTATTAATACTTAACATAGCTTGAACTTATGCTTTCATGTAAATATTAAATTCAGATAGATAAATCTGAATTTCAAATTCTTAAGAGTAATTTAGGCATTTCTACTCTTAATATTTCATTGACAGTGAATAATATATTTTTACATATGGGTCTTTTGTGCAAAGAGATACAGATTTTCAATATAGACAAATTACTGGATTTTTTAGTATCTTTCATTTCTGTTATTTCTTCTTTTTCATGAAATCAGTCATGAACAAAAATATTAATATTTTATTTGTAGGTACAAGAAAATTACAAAATAAAATTCTACTTAGAGAATGTCCTGCTGATAATATCACCTTTAAATTAATTTATGAGTGAAGTACCTCAGACAGTCAGAATTATCAGCATTTTTTGTTTATATTTGGAAAACCTCTTTTTTTGGAATCCTGTGTACATGTGTATGTACAAATCACAAGCCTGTGTGATTTGCATGTATGCTATATAAGATATGTCAGGGATATTTGGAATAGAATGAATAATAGGTGTTAGTATGAACATATGGAATTACTAAAGTTTCAGTGCTATAACTAAATATTTACATATAGGTAAATGTATAGTTTTGGTGTGTTTCAGTGTCAAACAAAAACATTGACATGTAGATCCGATAGTGTTGGTAATGTGCCTTAAAATTATTCACAACTTTATTCCGATAATTCCACTTCTAGCAGTTATCTAAGGGAACTATGAGGATGATTGGAAAGAAATATCTACTAAGAAATTAACATGGAATTATTTGTTAGAGTGATATAAAACAAACCAAGGTCTTAGTACAATGCTATATATATTTGATGAGATATTATAAATAAGTAAAATGTTTTAAAAGAAAATTAATTTTGATGTAAGAAACTGTCTCTGTCATAATATTATGTAGAGGGAAACAAAGCATAAAACTTTATGCACAGTATGATCGTGATTTTATTTTAAAGCACACATTCAAATGGTGAAAGGAAATAGTAGTCCCTCTCTATATCGTGGTTCACTTATCGCGGCCTCACTGTATCGCAGGATTTTTAAAAATATTATATTTAATTATTTATCGCGGATTTTTTGCTATATTGCTGGATTTTTTGGAACTGTATGTGTATGTTGTTAAAGTTACATAGGTTTAAGAGTATAGAATAAATGTAAGGTCCCTACTTCGCAGGGGGGTGTCTAGAATGTAATACCCATGATAAGTGAGGGAATACTGTATATTAAAATGTAAATAGTGGATACGCTTCTACTGTGAGATTATAGATACATTGCATTTCAATTTTATACCCAATATCCTAAATAAAATAAAATGTATAAATTAGATTTTAAATTAATATGTACTTTATACAGAACACAGTTCAGTAAAAATACAAAATAAATGAGAAATTTAAAAATCCTTGGATTTCAGAAGTAAATAGTTAAAAACCATTGTACTATAAAATATACAAAAAAATAAAAATAAATTGTATTTACTAAATAGAATCAAAGCATGATAGCTTCTGATGGACAAATATACAAATCAAGAAGCAATGTTTCATGGATAGCTTCAAAGCCAGACACTGTAGAATGTAGCATTTTATAACTCACCAATGTCCTCTATTGTTAACCAGGATCTTCTTACTGACCTATGTCTGGTATTTGCAGAAATAAAAAATAAGAAAAATTGAGTAAAATGATTTAAAAGGTAAATAAACTACCTATATGTGCCATTTAAACAATTAGAGTTTATTGCATATTTCCTAATGCCACTTACTATAATGTTATCCAGAGTATCTCATTAAATTCAACCAGTAATAGCTGAGCGAGCATCTATGGTGAGCTCTGTGAAAAGAAGAAATCAAAAGTCTCCTAACTTTGAGAAGTTTTCACTGTAATAAGAGATTATTATTTCTTTGGCTATAATAACAAAAACCATACTCCTTATCAACCACTGGTACTGAATAAATATATGATAGTTATACACATGTTCAGAGAGATACTTTGCGTTGTTAACTGAAGATTATTTTGAAAGAACAGATTATGGAATTATTGTTCAGTGAGCAAAGCTGATATTTAAAATTGGCTGTAGAAAATATTGTGGGAATTTGGAAGAGGTAAACTGAAAATGCAAAGAATAGTTCATGATTTTTTGCAAGTTTACTAGAAAATGTTTAGCAAGTGTCATGAACGCAACTGAAAAATAATGTACCCTCAAGAACACAATGAGAGAGTGAAATTGAATTTGTAAGCATTAAAACAGGTTGCACAAGATTTTCATTTGAGTAGTATAGATAGTAAATCAGGATGGCATTTTTTTCCTCAATGCTTTTCTAAATAACAATAAAACAACAATAAAAATGATGCCTAGCTCAGTGATAAGTTATGCAAATATGAACACCATATTCTCAAATACTTTTCTTAAATTTATGCACATAGGCAGTTCTAAAATTTTTATGTAAAAACGAATTATTTGTTTTTACAACTTCTCCACTTTGATTTTCTAAAAAGAGAATGTACTTTGTTAATTAAAAATGTGTGCATGGTTGCAAATAGGATAAATTACCAACAAAATATCTTTTGCTACCTGGTAACTGAAAAAATGGAATGCTCATAAGATTTTGACCTTGAATCTATCTCAGCAATCCTATTAAAAACCCAATTATACTTGTCTCTCCCTTTCAGCTTCTCTGGGTATTCTTTTTTTAAATCTACTTCACCTGTGGCAGTCAGAGTCAACGCTCTTCTCTATTTCACCTTTCTCAAAACCTTTCTTTAACAAGCACTTACAAATCTTTGGAATTTCAAAGATTAAAATGTCTTAGTAATTAATTCATCAATTGAGCGTATTGGTGGTGTAAGTGCTTTTGCTTACTCTGAACATAATGGAAGTGTCAATAAATATTTCCTCTTTGAAAAGTGGTGTAAAGACCTAAACATTTTCTTTGAATATTTAAATACTACCAAATAATTCAGTTGCTTACTTTAACTTGAAAACTATATTTTTGAAAAACAGAAGTGATCACTTCCAAAGAAGTATTTTAGCCTCAGAGAGTTAGATAATTCACAATAAATAATTAGAGGCTAATCAATTATTCATGCCTCCTCTTCATTTTAACGTGTATGTATGTATATCCCCACCTTGTTCCAAAAATAATAATAATAATAATATAGGCAAAGCTATCATGTGAGAGGCCCCTTAATGCTCTTAAAATCAGGAGGAATTGATAGAATTATAGAAACTAGTTTGGAAGTGACCTCAGAGGGCATCTAATTTAATGGGCTGCCTTATGGATTGATGCCTTTTGAAGGGCTCCGAAGTAGTGTCAGTGTAGTTAGTTTCTGCTTGAATACCTCAGGGAAAGAAATCTCACTCTTAATATAATTAGGCTTTTCAATTCCTGGAGAGCATAGTTATAAAGCTCTTTTTATTTTTGAGATCTATTTTATAACTCAAAACCAAAAGTTTCATATATTAAAAAATTTTAATTTTCCTATTCATAGCTTTATAATAGGAATAAAAATGTGCATCAGGGGTTCTCAGTGAGAGGGAGTATTATTCAGGCCCAAAGATAAGATGATAGCATTTGACATTACCCACTTTTGAGTCAGTTATTTACTTATTTTTTCAGCAAGCAATATAGTGAGCTAGTGACCTGAAAATCTATATACACTTTACAAAACTATGAAAAATCATATTAATTGAGGAATGGGTAGTTATATTAGCATGTGTGTGTGTGTGTGTGTGTTTACATTAATGTTTGTACTTGGGTGGGTATGTCTCTGTAAGTGTTCTCTGTGTGAGAAGTGTCTCTGTGTATGAGTCATGAAAGGGTGAAAACAAATTTATTGTTAGTTCTGACATCTTCCTTGAAAGTCAGTTAAACTTAACTCCAAGTAACATTTAACAAGGAAAAATATTTACTGTTTTAGCTGTACCTTTGAATCATCTGTCTTTACTTGAATATATATGCATGAAATAAATAGAAATTTATAAGCACCTTTGGATGAAATGTGTTTAATGTTGAATATGTATGTTAGATAACAACTAGGGATTGTGTTATTTCATGTATGTATGTGTTTATTGGGATAAGCATCATATTTTTTTGGAGGGGAAAATAATCATTTGTTTGAGTCATGTAAATTGTCCACAGATAGTAATTATGGACCAAATTAAAGATTATAGTTTTTGTATATAAGAATTAAAAGATTTTACTTGTAAAATGAAAAGAGTAAGTTATTAGATTTTGCAAGCACATGCTGTTACCTCTGAATACCATATTTAGAGTATTTAAAACGTTCAGAACTGCGTTATAAATACCATTTATAAATTTGGAATTCTATTTTATTGGGTACCCAGGAAATAAAATCAAAGAATTCATTAAAAAATATACCGGTAATTTTACTAATTTAAATTTCTATACATAAATCAGCAGGACCAAAGGCATGGGGCTATTAAAAACATTATTATTAGAGCATGGATTTGATTGTCTATATGGTAGTATTTTATGTGCTAAAATTACCAGACATTTTGAACACAACATCCATTATATAATCTTGAATGTGCCAAATGAAAAATTAAATTTTTCACAAAAATTATAGTAATTATTGACTTTTACCTCTTGCATTCTCTGAATTTACACTTTTGATTGCAAGATAATTTTAGAAATAATAAAGATTTTTTAAATTTTACTTTCAAGTACAGTTTATATTCTATATTACGCTGTATTAGTTTCAGGTGTACAGCATAGTAGTTAGACAGCTGTATATTTTGCAACACCCCCCCCAATATTTTCAGTACCCACCTGGCACCATACATAGTTATTACAATATTATTAATTATATTCTCTATGCTGTACCTTACATCCCTGTGACTATTTTGTAACTACCAATTCATACTGCTTAATCGCTTCACCTTTCACCCAGTCTCCCAAACCCTCCCCATCTGGCTAGCACCAGTCTGTTCTCTGTATCTATGAGTCTGCTTCTGTTTTGTTTATTAGTTTAGTTTATTTTGTTCTTTAGACTCCATATATATTATATAAGAGAAATAATATGGTACTTGTCTCTCTCAGACTGACATTTCACTTAGCATAATACTCTCTAGGTCTGAAATGGTAGAATGCTATTTTTTATGCCAAACAATATTCCATTATATATACACACACACCTCACTACATTTTATCCACTTGTTCATTGATGGGCAGTTGGATTGCTTCCATATCTTGGCTATTGTAAATAACACTAAAGAGACATTTAAAAAGAGGATGTGGAGAAATGGGAACCCTACTGCACTGTTGGTGGGAATGCAGACTGGTGCAGCCACTATGGAAAACAGTATGGAATTACCTCAAAAAACTAAAAATGGAACTGTCTTTTGAACCAGCGATTCCTGCTAGGATTATACCCGAAAAATCCTAAAACACTAATTCAAAAGAACTTATGCACCCCTATGTTCATAGCAGCACTGTTTACAATAGCTAAGTGCTGGAAACAGCCTAAGTGCCCATCTGTAGATGAGTGGATCAAAAAACTGTGGTACATTTACACAATGGAATACTATGTAGCAGAGAGAAAGAAGGAACTCCTGCCATTTGCAACAACATGGATGGAACTAGAGAGAATTATGCTTAGTGAAATAAGTCAGGCAAAGAAAGAAAAATACAATATTATATCATCTGATACAGGAAACTAAAGAACAGCATAAACAAATGAACTAAATAGGACAAGGAGCAGAATAGCAGTCAATATGGGGGAGGGGGGAGGGAGAGAAGGGGGATAAGTAAAGGAAGGGTTTAGTCAAGGAAAGTGTATAAATGACTCATGGACATGGACAACGGGGAGGAATATGATTGTGGGAGAAGGGATGGGCTGGGTGGGGGAGAGAAATGGGGGAAAAATGGGACAACTGTAATTGAAAAACCAAAAAATAAAATTTAAAAAAATGTGAAAAAAATAAATAAAAATTAAAATCTTTAAATAAATACAGGGTTTCAAGTGACTTTTTTGTGTGTATTCTATTCTAGGGTTTTTAACTTTCTGGTACAAAGAAGCCCCAAATGGCTTTGAATTGTTTTTTCCCCACTACCATTTATCCCCCCATCCCCTTCCTCTTTTACCTCCACTCACCTTCCCCCCATCACAATCACCACACTGTTGTCCATGTCTATGAGTTATTTTTCTTATCTGTCAGATCCATTGTGATTTATAGCATACTCTTTGATACTTTTTGATTTATTTAAAAAAAAAAAAAACTTCCTAAGCCAGTATTCCACAATTTCCTAGGACTATCTAGAACTTTAGCCTCAATCATTTCTATAAATTAGTAGCCAAATCTTGAAACAAAAGTGTGAAGCTTTCGGTCAAGATAGCAGAGTACGTAAACACTATACTCACCTCTTCCCATGACTACATCAAAATTACAACCAAACTTCAGAACAACCATCACTGAGAACTGCCTAACTCTAACGGAATAGAAGCCTTATAAATATACAGAAGAATCTACATTGAGAGTGGTAGGGGAGACAGAGATGTGAAATAGAGATCCCAATTTTGATGCTTCAGCTCTTTATTTTACATCATTATGGAGCCATATTCTCAAACACATCTACAGAACTAGGGAGCTGGTCCAAGGAAGGTTCTGCTCTATGCTATCTGCTTTACTTGAGACTAGCCCCATTCTTCCAATTCTCACACGATACTCTTAGCACTGAAATGTCATCTAGGCCTCTAATTCAAGCTCATCCTTTCACTCATGATTAGTGGGTTCCTCCTGGAATAGACCTATTTTTCTTTCTTAAACAGTAAATTTAGTTAGGATCCCATCCCAGTCATTGGAGCTATCCTGATACTATTGAATCTATATAGTAAAGGGGCTGAAGGCCTTGATTCTTTAACTCCCAGAGAAACTCTTCACCAGCAATGGTATAACCTTGTAGATTGGGGTGTGCTACAGATTTTGTTGAGCCTAAAACACATTTTATTAAAAATGCAAATTCACCCTGGCTGGTATGGCTCAGTGGATTGAGTGCCAGCCTGCAAACAAAAGGGTCACCAGTTCAATTCCCATTCAGGCCACATGCCTGGGTTGTGGGCCAGCTCCTCACTTGAGGTCAAGTGAAGGGCAACCACATATTGATATTTCTCTCCCTCTATTTCTCCCTCCCTTTCCCACTCTCTAAAAAGGAAGAAATAAAATCTTTAAAAAAATGCAAATTCAACCAATAAAGGGAAGGACACAAAATTTTCTCCCTATTAAATCTTGGTTGACACATTACCAAATTTTAAAAACTTGAATGATACTTAAAGTTAATAAATATTCTCCATTTTTGTAACAATTCATCTCATAAAACAAAGGTTTTGTAGGTGCATTTTTCAACTCTATAGAAATAAGGATCTCTATAAAAAATTTCTTTAACATACAAAGTTGTTACAGAAATAATAACTTTAAGATATACAGGAAATTTTTAAATAATCCAATAAATTGGAGTGATAAATAATGTGTAGAAAAATAATAACATAAAAATGTAGTACTTGTGACTTTAGGAGTAATTAATTAACAGCTCTAGATATTAATTATATTTTTTACTTCTACATTGATTGAGAATTTACCAGGAGACAGATAGTTCTATAGATGTGTTTATATTATTTAAAAATAACTGTAATAAAGGTTAAAAGTATTGTATTTATTGTATAGATAATGAAAAGAAGAAAGTCACAGAGATATTAAGTAACATGGTCAAGGTCATGTAGCTAGTTAGGTGGTGTGGAGCCACAGTATGAATCCAGTTTATCTAATTCCAGATCTCTAAAGTGTTTTAAAACTTGTCTTTATGTTTAAGTTGTAACAGTTCTTTGGTAATATGTTTATATTCAATGTTAATTTTTAGTAAATACATTATCTTCTTACATCTGAATATTAAATAATTATAAAATAAAATAATAATATGTGGCTTTTAAATAATGTTTATATATTTTTCAAAGATACACTCTACATTATATATATTTATATATATTTTATATGCCTATGTATAAATATATATACAAAATTGAATACTAAAGTCATAATTCGTGCATTTAAACATATAAGGAAATACTGTTTTTGTAAAACAAATAATTTGCCTTATATGCAATCACAGAGCTAAATGAAGAGAAATGTTCTTTTGCTTAACTTTTCCACATATAAATTTTAGGCTTTCTGACTTCTTCTTTTTTTTTTTTTTTTTTTAATTTGGGAGGTCATAGTGTTAAAGTCACACATCATTTTTATACACCAAAGAGAAAGATCTGATCCACCACTTTACAAGTCAGGACTTAAAGAGTGGTTATGTCTAGATCAACAGCTACACAGACTTTGTTTTTCATTGTTCTTTTCTTATTATTTGTTTTATTGGCCAGAATGACCTTTAAAGAGACATACTATTTATGGGAATTATTTTCAATGAATCTATTCTGAGAGCTAACAATGATTCTGAAATGTTTGTATCCTCATTCTGAAATTTGTTATTTTCTTAGACTCATGATATTATTCTAATGTAATTGAATATATTTTATATGGCACTACAGTTGGAATCACAGGGTATGTTTGCAATTTTGCTTCCTTTAATTTTTTTTCAATTTTTTGAAATCTTATACATGATTATTAAATTAGATCTTAACTAGTCATTTAAAATACAGACTAGTTTGAATTACTGAACATTAAATTGTCACACATATGTTTTTCTCTGCAATTTATACTGATAATTTTTCTTTTTACTGATTTGGACACCGCAAAGTGGAGTAGAACCTGATTGCTTGAATTAGAATTTTCACTCTGGTACTTTATCTGTGCCTCTGCATCTTTGAATACATAGATAACATCTTCATGCTGTTACAGAAACAGGGGAGTCCAAAAATCCCCGGAGTTTGTGGCTGGGGGATGGGGAGAAGGAAGCAGCTTTCAGAATGCCTCCACACGCCTAAGGCTGGTGGCTGGTGTCTTTCATTATGCAAAATTGCTTGGATGCTTCCAAGGCCTCATGTGGACAGGAGGAGTCTTGAACCAGGGAACAGTATGGAAAGCACACAGAGCCTACATGGGGTTCTGTGAATGGTCAGAACTGCTGGCAACACCCACTGCATCAGAGGACGCAGTCAGGGATACATAGGCAGCTGCGAACACTTTAGGGGCTGTCTCCCTCGCTGGCGGGTGTTTGCAGGGGTGCTCTGAGAAGGAGAGGAGATCCACGCGGTTTACAGAAAGAAGACAGTTTGCAAGGAGGCTGAGAATCCCGGCGGTTTTGTATTGAGAGCTGAAGGGCACCGCAGCACAGAAAGGACCTCCCCAATCAGATTGAATGATTGGCAGCCACTGGTAAAGCTGAACTGTGTTTGGGAAGTAGGGAAACAGTGTTTCTGACCTTCCTAAAACTGACTAGGTTTGGTAGGGGGGAGGCAAGGATATGTGTAACTGTTAAATAAACAATTTTCTTTTCACTCAACTATTAAGAGTTGTAATTCTGGCGGCGGGCAATCGGACCCCTAATTAAAGAGCCCGTGGGTTTGTTTTCAATTGGAGCAGCCCAGGGGTTCTGTAACTATGCCTCAGTGTTTACATTACCAGGAAGCATCTTTATGTGAATGTGTAATTTGATAGCTGTATCTCTGAAGACTTACCTTAATCATTGCTTACCCTATCCCAAGTCAGAGTGTTTTATAATTTGATAATTGCTTAACTCTAGGTTCCCTTATAATAAACCTTTCTCATTTACTTTAAAGAACATCTTCATTGTTAGGATATTTGCATAAGAGTATAATTTAAGAAATGGTTGTAAGGAATTTATTTTAAGATTTTATTTACGTGTTTATTTTTAGAGAGAAGGGAAGGAAGAGAGAAAAAGAGGGAGAAAAACATCTATGTGAGAGAGAATCATGGATGGAGTCCCAGGACCTAGGCTTGTGCCCTGACTAATAATCAACCCAGAAACTTCTTGCTTTTCTGGACATCACCCAACCAACAGAGCCACAACAATCAGGGTAAATTTTGATGCACATATAAGAAATGGAGAACTTCTGGCCAAGATGGAGGCATAGACAGACACGCTGCGTCTCCATCTACAACTAAGAAGGAATACAACTACTTCAAAACTAGAAACAACCAGAAGTTCCAGTAAATCAAACTGCGTGGAAGTCCAGCAAACAAAGATATAAGGAAGAAATACTCCTCCAGACAGGTAGGAAGAGCAGAGCTGGAGCAGAGAAGACATGGTGTGGTGGCAGCAGCAGCAGTGGCAGTGGCAGGCCAGAAGAAAGTGCAGTCACACCTTTTAAAAAGTTATGAGGGGCACCTGGGGAGCATTCCCAGCTCCTCACCAGACCTCAAAGCCCATGGTCCCAGCACCAGGGAAAATCAAGCATCATTGCTTCTGACTGTGCAGACCAGGGGGGTTGGTGTGGAGGCAGAAACTGCTGGTCTCTCAGCAGATTCTGCTTGTTTAAAGGGCCCCCACCGTCCTAGAACATCCGCAGACCCACCCACTCTAGGAACAACGGCCAGGGCAGCAGCTAGAGGGGGTGCCAGTTCAGTGCGGAAGTGGGAGAGGAGCCTGGAAAAGGGGTGAGTGCTGGGTAGGCAGCATTGTTCCCTCTCAGACTCCTCCCCCACATACAGTGCCACAATGTGGTGAAACAGGATGCCCTATACTGACGAATCCCCAAGGCTCTGCACCTTACAATGTAATAGGAGTGACAGCTCTATGTGGGACATGGAGGCAAACAAACACAGGAGCCTATCAGAATGAGGAGACAGAGAAGTATGGCCCAAAAGGGAAAACGGATCAAGGTTCCAATGGGAGAACTAAGCAATGAGGAGATAACCAACCTAACAGATGAGGAGATAGATAACCTAACAGATGAAGAATTCAAAACACTGGTGATAAAGATGCTCACAGGCTTGACAGATATGCTTGAGTATGGCAAACACATAAGGGAAGAAGTGAAGGCTATGCTGAGTGAAACAAAGGAAAATCCACACAAAACCAATGGTGAAGGGAAGGAAACCAGGATTCAGATCAATGATTTGGAACATAAGGAAGGAAAAAAACAGTCAACCAGTGCAGAACGAGGAAGCAAGAATTTTAAAAAATGAGGAAAACTTCCCAAATTTTGTGAAAGAGATGGACATGCAGATCTGGGAAACATGGAGGGTCCCAGGTGAGCTGGACCCAGAGGGGACCACACCAGGATGCATCATGATTGAGATACCAAAGGTGAAAGATAAAGACAAAGTCCTGGGGGCAGCAAGACAGAGGCAGAGAGTTGCCTACGGGGGGGGGTGCCTATAGGACTATCAGCTGATTTCTCAGAGGACACTTTGCAAGCAGGGAGGGACTGGCAAGCAGTATTCAATGTGAGGAAGGGCAACCTGCAACCAGGATTACTCTATCCAGCAAGGCTATCATTTGGAATAGAAGGGCAGATGTAGCGCTTCCCAGACAAGATAAAGCTAGAGGAGTTCATCATCACCAAGCCATTATTATATGAAATGTTAAAGGAACTTACTTAAGAAAAAGAAGATCAAAACTATGAACACTAAAATGACAACAAACTCACAACTATCAACAACTGAATCTAAAAAATACAAACAAAATCCAACTAAGCAAACAGAATAGGAACAGAGTCATAGGTATGGGGATCATTTGGAGGGTTCTCAGCTAGGAGTGGGGAGAGGGAGAAATGGGGATATGGTGCAGGGACTAAGAAGCAGAATTGGTTGGTACAAAATAGACACAGGGAAGTTAAGAATAATATCGGAAAGGGTGAAGCCAAAGAACTTATATGCATGACCCATGGACATGAACTAAGGGGGATGGGATTGCTGGAGGGAAGGGGGTTACTGGGAAGAGAGGAGCAAAGGGGAACATTTTTGGAAATACTGTATCAACATAATCAATAAAATATACTTAAAAAAAAGAAAAGAAATGAATGACCTTTATGCTCCACTGGTAGAAGTTTTAATTATAAATGCCATACATTTTGAATGTCATTAGTTTATATATTTGTTCTATGTATATAATTAAATTTTGAGCAGATATATATGCAAAGGATAACCATAACATTATTTTAATATAAAAATAAAATGCTCTATTCTGTGAAATTACTTGAATAACAGTATATTATGGATAGAAGCATGGCCCTGATACATTGTTGTTGTTGTTTTTTTTAGGTATGTTTTAGTGATTATGTTGTTATATTGTCCCAATTTCTTTACCCTTTGCTCCCCTCTTCACAGTATCCTCCTTACATCCAGCAATCCCACCCCCCTTAATTCATGTCCATGGGTTGTGTATATAAGTTCTTTGGCTTCACCCTTTCCTATCTTATTCTTAACTTCCCCCTGTCTATTTTGTACCACCCAGTTTTGATTCTTAGTCCCTGCACCATTTCCCCATTTATCACCCTTCCCCCTCCCAGGTGATAACTCTCCAAACAATCCCCCTACCTATGATTCTGTTCCTATTCTGGTTTGCTTAGTTGGATTTTGTTTGTATTTTTTAGATGTTGATAGTTGTGAATTTGTTGTCATTTTAATGTTCATAGTTTTGACCTTCTTTTTCTTAAATAAGTCCCTTTAACATTTCATATATAATGGCTTGGTGATGATGAACTTTCAACTTTACCTTGTCTGGGAAGCACTTGATCTGCCCTTCCATTCTAAATGATAGCTTTCCTGGATAGAGTAGTCTAGGTTGTAGGTTCTTACTTTCCATCACATTGAATACTTCTTGCCAGTCCCTTCTTGCCTGCAGGTTTCTTTTGAGAAATCAGCTGACAATCTTATAGGGACCCCTTTGTAGATAACTCTCTGCTTTTCTCTTGCTACTTTTAAGATGCTCTCTTTATCTTTCACCTCTAGCAAGCATTTTCATTATGATGTGCCTTGAAGTGGTCCTCTTTGGGTCTAGCTTGTTTGGGACTCTCTGTGCTTCCTGGACTTGTATGTCTATTTCCTTTGCCAAATTTGGGAAATTTTTCTTCATTATTTTTTCACATAAGTTCTCAATTTCTTGCTCTTCCTCTTCTCTTTCAGTCACCCCTATGATTCAGATGTTGGCAATTTAAAGTTGCCCCAGAGGTTTCTAAGCCTCTCCTCAGTTTTGTCAAATATTGTTTCCTCATTCTGTGCTGGTTGACTGTTCTTTTCTTCTTTATGTTCCAAATCATTGATATGAACCCTGGTTTCCATTTCTTCACCATTGGTTTTGTGTGGATTTTCCTTAATTTCACTTAGTATAACCTTTACTTTTTCCCTTATGCATTTGCCATACTCAAGCATATCTGTCAAGCTTATGAGCATCTTTATCACCAGCGTTTTGAATTCTGCACCTGTTGATTGGCTATCTCCTCATTTCTTAATTCTCCCACTGGAACCTTGATCCATTTCCTCTTTTGGGCCATACTTCTCTGTCTCCTCATCTTGACAGGCTCCTGTGTTTGTTTGCCTCTGTCTCTTAGGTAGAGCTGTAGCACCTGTTTGAATGAGTATTTCTTCTTTATATCTTTGTTGGACTTCCATGAAGCTTGATTTTCTGGAACTTCTGGTTGTCTCTAGTTTTGAGGTAGTTGTATTCCTTCTTAGTTGTGGAGGGAGATGCAGTGTGTCTTTTTATGCCTGCTCCATCTTGGCTGGAAGTCTAGCCCTGATACATTCTTAAGTAAAAATAGAATATACCATAGTATATGATACTCATTATATAGATATGCAAATGTTGCTTATAGTAAGATTATATTTAAATTTCCTAAGTATCAATACTTACTTATTTTAGAGATACTTTATTTTATCAAGTGATTATTTTAACTGACAGTTATGGGATTTTAACTTCCCACAGTTTTTAAGAGAAAATATATAAAATGATGCATAATAACTCAATTACATATAATTAAATATTCATCCTATGGCCATCTCAAAGTTAATGTAATATAAATAAAAATATATGTAGGACAAAACAGCAGAAACAAATTTATTAATATTTTCTTAAATGTTAGATCTTATGTTGGTTATATTTTCAGTATAACTTCTCTAGAACTTTTAGTTCTAGGTAAGTTAGATGCTGAAATTGAATAAAACTGGCCTAGTAATTTCACATTTAAATATCAATTAAGAATCGCATGCTCCCTGAAACATGCATTTCATATATTTCATTATGCATGCATTAATGTGCTTATCTAAATGGAGAAGTTTTTCTATTAATAGATATCTGTGCCTATTTACAGGACTATTATAGTACTTTTTAAATCTTGAGATTTTTGTATTTTATTTAGACAAAGAATACTATGTGTACTCCCAACATTCTGGTAATTTATTTATCATATTTCAAAGTTAAATAGATGCCACAGTCTAATACCTTGTGTTCTATTTCACCCCACTCTTCTCTCTAGTGTCAAACGTTTTCTCCTATACTGCTTACTCTGATCTAGTTAAGAAAACATACTATTGGGGCAAAGTGTTACCAGTCTAGTTCTTTAATAGAGCAAAAGTGGTGGGTCCAATGCAATTAATAGCTGGTATATTGAATTCAAGTGCTGCTTATTCCCTCCCCTTTGCCGCTTCTCCCCAAACTCAGCTGGACAATATCAGGGCAGCATGTAAGGCACATTTGAAGGTGGAGAATCCACAGCATAGAATAAGCTGAACCATTGAATCAATGCTTGGTTAACTTTTCAAAGAGAGTAGTAACAGGATCAGGAATATCAATCTGCATCTGTTTTTCCATACATGAGAAAAAAGTTTCTAAATCCTGAGATTCAGTGATTTATTTGTTACTATAGCATCACATAAGCTAAGTAGATTTTAAAATTGAGAAAAAAATCATTAGATCTGGAACTATAGGGTCGAAAACCATTGAGAGAATAATTGCCATAAAGGGTTAGATTGCAAAGGACTAAGTCATATATGTTTTATGAAGGTAGATTAAGGATACAGAGGTGATTAAAATAGAAAATATTATTTTAAAATGTGGTTGTGAAGAAAGAAGAGAGATAATTTAGAAACTTGGTAGAGAGCAAGGAAATTCAGAAAGAATGGCCAAGCCTAGGTATCCTGGATGTAAGTCTTTATCATTGAGGGAAGTATAGTACCATAAAACTAAGTGTTTTATGACTCTGATGAACACATAAAAATAAAATCAATAAAAAGAAATGTATTTGTATGGAGAATTTTGATCCAAGTGGCAAAACAGGTAAGAAACCAGAAAAGTGAATAGAGGTCAAAAGACAATGATAAAAATGAGGAATGCCACTGGATTTAAAAAAAGAAATTACTGGTACATGCTTTCAAAATAAGGATAAAGACTAGAAGCAGCAGCAGAGAGCAAAGAGCATGCTGGTCCCCTCAGTCCTGTCAACAGAAAAAAATAGGAGAAACAATAAATTGTTTCAGAGTTGGTCCAAAGCGTACATAATGTTATCAGGATATGGCAGGTGTTGACACTTGAGGAAAGATGAAAAAAAAATGTTTTTATGTAAAAAATAAAATATCCTGGAAATATAGGTCAACGGACTTTCAAACAGCACAGTAGAAGCTGTGAAATTACAGGCTGAATTGAGTGGGATGAGAACACAGGAGAATATAACATGTGATTTGTAAAAATGATGACTTGCTGTGACCTTTCCCTTACTCTTTCTTCTTTCCTGGTACCATTCCCTTCTGTTATCCTGTCCTGTCTGACTTACTGGGGGTTGGAAGGGGGAAGAGAGGAGGGAAGAGCACATTAATGTTAATCTTGTAGTGCAAAACATTATACAGCATTATCTTTGAAAACATGGGTTGATCTTTTTTCCTTAGTATCTTTTGAAAAACATAACTTTACCAATTGTCGCCTAGCAATACTGCAATTTAAATTCCTTACTGAATTACTTGAACTCAAGGTCCAATATCAAAAGAGAACTTAACATATATAGGAAGATTTATTTTGAAAAATAGGACATCTTCTATTTTATATTCTCTTGGTTGATAATGTATCTGATTATAAGGGTTGTTTTTCATTGATTCCAAGTTACACTTTTTCCCCATGTTTTCACATTTTTGAGATTGGAATGTGTTTCAATATTACTGACATGTCCCAGTTTAATAGTAGTCTTTTCTGGTGTATCTGACAATCCATGGTATCTTAGATTTATGAAATATGATATAAAACCTTATTCCAACCAAACATGGACTTAAGTAACATAAGTATTGTGATTAAGGAAAAAAAAGAATTTAACTTTCCTCCCATGGAAGCTTTTTGCTAATACTTAGAGGCATAAAACTGTGACTGCACCATAAAAGAAAGTTTGTGCTGGGATTGTGGGAAGAAAGCCAGACCCCCATGTCTGTTTAATTCACCATCCCCTTATGCTTTCCAGGATAGCTTTTCTAGGAAAAAAGAAACAAAATGCATCCTTTAAAAGATTAAGTGGATTTACTCACAAATTATCTGAAGAAAATGATGCCCAGCATTTCTGTCCCCATGTGAAGGGCACAACAGGAAAAATTAAGCCTGATACTGGAGAGCTATGACTAAATGGGCAAACCTGACATTATTCTATAAGGTCAAAATCATTGTTTTTCTCAGAAAAATCATGCATGCATATTTAATATTCTTCCAAGTTACTGCTGTTTGATAAGGAGGAAAAAAATGGCAGTTTTAAATATGCTTTTCTAGAATTTCAAAGGGGGAGATAGAATCTGCTAGGGAAGAGACACTGAGCAAGTAGTCATAAAAACATAGAATGATCGAGATTTGCATCAATAGTGACAAGTTATGTTATTAGTATTTACTATTAATGGGACGTGATGAAATGGCACCTGACTGTAGGCTTCCTCCCTGACATAAATAACCCCTATCTAATCATTATAAATGCACCAAACCACTTTCAACTGCAGGACATTCTACAAAATACCTGACTGATAGCCCTCAAAAGTTTCAAAACCATCAAAAATAAGGGTGGTCTGAGAAATTTTCGCAGCTAGGTCTAGCTTGTTGTGAATAACTACTAAATTCAATGTGATATCCTGAATAAGGTAGGATCCTGGAACAGAAAAAGGACATTAGGTAAAAACTAAGAAAATTTAAGTGATGTGTGGATGAGTTTGTTCATGTCAATATATCAGTATTGGTTCATTAATTGCAACAAATGCACCATTCTAATGAAAGATGTTAATAGGGAAACTGAGGTTCAAGGCACACACTCTCTGTGCCATTTTCTCTTTTCTTCTATAAATCAAAAACTTCTTAAAATACAGTGCTTTTTAAAATATTTATACGTATATATATATATATATATATATATATATATATATATATATATATATAGTATATGTAGAGTTTAAAGAATAAGAATCAAATAAAACTTGTGTCCCCACAGCCTAAATTAACATAGAAAATTTGACTACCAATTGAAATCTTTGAAATAGTGTTCTCCATTAGTTTTCTTCTACTCTGTTTTTTGCGTGTCTTTATGATTTCTAATGTTATCTAACAAACATAGTTCAGTTTTGTCCCTTCTAAATTTGTATGAATGGCATTATTTAGCTTTACTTTTTGTTCAACATAGTGCTTTAAAGATACTTATATTAGTGCAACTAGCTGCAGCTTATTTCTTTTTATTCCATATTAATTTTAAGTCTGTTCCTCTGCTTTGTACATTTTGTCATTTTTGAAAATTACATTTCTTTCCCAGAATTATATTTTCTAGTAGAAGTTTTACTCTTTTATTCTTCATGTACATTTGTTTGATCTACCTTGAATTGATGTTGTTTATGCTATGAGGTAGGGATAACATTTTATTGTGAATATATGTATAATTAAGTCTCTTAGCACTATTATTAGCTCTACATTATAACTTACCCATCTCTGCCTCAAGACTTTTACATTTGCTATTTTCTCTATCTCTAGTGCTTCTCACTGGGCTGTTGCATGGGTAATTAACTTTCTCAGGATGCCTCTTCCTACAATCATTCTGTGTAACTATCTTTGGTGCAGATAATGTGTGAGAAGTGATCTCAAGCAGCAACTGTGATGGAGCAGGGAAAGTGAGAGATGAAAGTGGGAGGCAGCCAACTAACAGTACTGTTGCATATATTATCACTATTAGAAACAGATTTAAACCTGTTCTGACCCTATCCTCCAAGGAAATATCTAGAATGTTTCTTAGAATTGTCCCATCAAAGGAAAGGAAGGAGGCTATGACACTGATTCATTGATCCTGTCTCCTTTCTTAGGGATGCTAACTTCTGTCTTTTTCTTGCACTTGTGGCCTTCCTGCACAAAGGCTCAAGAAGTTCAATGGCTTCTAAGAAAGCTCTCAGAAGGGCAAAGAGTAGATTCAATTGGATACTAACCACACACAAAGGCTCTATCTGCCAGAGCTGTAATACAGGGGACTTGTGTAGGCCAAAAAACAAACAAACAAACAAACAAACAAAAAAAAAAAACACCTGCTATATGAATACATTCAAACCAGTCAATCAGTCAATTGTTTTTCACTGATTATCTTTATTGTCCATACCACATATTGAAATTATTTATTAATCATTCCCAATCTAGCTTCTCCAACTCAAAGGCAAACTTGGTGGAAACCAGGATATCATCTATCTTGCTGATTACTCAAAGCCCATAACCTAGAACAGTGCTTAATACGTAACAGATACACAATATGCATTAGTTGAAACATTTAATGAGTAAATATTCATTAAAAATGAGGGAAAGGCTCCAGCAAAGTTCTAAAAAACATTACACCATACATATTGCTTAAATCACAATCCAAATACCTTAAACTGACAACCAAGCCTCCACAACCACAAATCAAAATGTTTTTTGGAACCTAGTGAAGGCCTTCTATACTTTAGCTTTTCAAACTGGTCACTACTATTTAGTAATTACCTTCTTTTGAGAATTTATTGATGCTATCCCTTCTCCCTAGTATTACTTCACACTGATACCTTCTCTTTAAAAACTTACCTATTCTTACATGTCCAATTCAAGTACACCTTTCTGTGTAAAGACCATGTCACTAGCTAATATTATTCTTATTACTCCCTTGGGTTTTGTTTTCATAACATCTCTACCTCCTTAACTGTACTTTTTTGCATGCCTATTTAAACGTCTGTGTCTATACTGCATAGAATCTTGAAGACAGGAATATGGTCATACCACTTAAGTTCTTTCTAAAAGAAGATAAGTTATAAGTAATTGTTATTCACCTTTATTTCTCACTTCTGTATGCCTAGCCCAATGAAGAGCCTCAGTAAATGTTAATTGATTGAAACAAATTAAGTCTAGACATTTGAAAGAAATCCAAAAAAGTAACAGAATATGTAGATCCAAAAGTTACAAATGATAACCAACTGCTGGGAGCTTTTCAGAGTAAATTATCCATCAATCTCTATTTTTACTAAGCACATCTCATTTCTATTTTTTCTTTTCCTCTTTCCCTGGTGTTTACTTTTCTAACCAAATCAAATGCCACTGTCTTAAGATGAGATGAATGTTCTGTATTTGAATAATTTTATGGGCACGTTAAAGAGTAGAATGCCATCTCTCCCATTGGAAATGAGATCTTTTGAGTAGGCAAATGGCTAATGGCATGTTTAAATGACCATTGTTATTTTGTGGCCTTTCTCTTTTCTAGAATTGAGATAGCTGTCTCACTCAGTTTTAGCTCATACAGTTTGCAATCTGTAGTTAATTTATTAGTGAGGGGTTCAGTTGTAAGGAAATTAAACATTGAATGTTCACTTTGGGGGCAATCTAATATAGTTTATTTTGGTTGCTTCTTAATAAAGACAGAGTTTCCTCCAACTATCTCTGTTAAGTAACATCAAACAGAAAAAAAACTTGTTTTGGTATTTTAAAGCTTGTATATTTTTCTTGTGTCTGAAAAGTGCTTGAAACATTCTCACACTAATGAAAATTTGAAGCTATATAGAAATGTGAGGAACAGTACTGACTTGTCTTGTTCTACAGGTACAATTTCATCTCTTTCAAATAATCTTTTTTAAAATTATTAAGTTTCTATAGTCCTTTTCCTTAATAAAGTTTGATTTTTTTAAAGCATTAGAATAGGAACTGTTATCAGAACTTTCTGATAGCTGAAGATAGCAATGACTGCCTAGGTCCCTAACTGTGATTATTTTCTCCAAAAGTAGAAAACAACAAGGGGAAAAATTATATATAACACTATAGAAAAAGTTCAGCATAACATCAAGACAAAAAATGCCCCAACACCAAGTTACCTGAGAGTAAAAATAGAAAAAATTCCAGTCAGTGTATAACCTCTAGTGCCAGTCTTTGGGACAAGCAAGGGGAGACTGAGAAAAATGCAGGGAATTGAAGAGATGGGAGTAAATATCAGGGCCTGTTATATCTAAAACCACCATCAGAAAGACTAATTGACCCTAAGTGTAAAAACACTAAAAACAGTGTCAGAGAATTCAAGAGAATCAATAATAAAAAAGATAATTAATAGTATATGCCACTTAATGTAACTTTGTAGCTTCTGGAGGCGAAAAATGGAAAGGGAAATTAGAAACCTCTTTTGACAATTGAGTGGTTAAGGAAAAGAAAATGAACATATGAAAATTTAAGCACAAAAGAGAACTAAGCTTTCAATAGGTACAACTTCTCCATCTACCATAAAAATTATAAAAAGAAGGGGAACGAACTAGTCAAAGAACATGTATGAATGACCTGTGAACATGGGCAACAGTGTGGGAATTGACTGTGGGAGTGGTGGGTGGCATGGGTGGAGGAAGGCAAAGGGGAAAAAATTGGAACAACTGTAATAGAATAACAATAAAAATGATAAAAATAACTAAAAACAAACAAATAAAATAAAATACTTTTATTTTTTTGTATTTACAGAGGAAAAAATCATGATATAGGAAATTTTACAGTCCTCCTTCCATAAGACACAAATCTTGAGGAAATATTTAATAGATGATCAGAACACAAAATTCAACATGTATCAAGTGAAGAAAATTCCTTCTAGAAGAAAAGCAACTATAAACAGAAGAAACTTGTAAGAAACTGCCATGGTAACCAAGGCACACTCTTCTTGTCCAGCAATCAGAACAGCATGCGAGGCAAGGTTGGAATCTCTGACATTTCCTTTACTGCAGACATTACAGTATTCACGTATGCCATTCAGTGTTCACCCCACTAACCTCTTACCGCCCTCTGTTTATATACTATGCATAGACAAAGCTGGCTACTAGCCAAAATATGACATCAATGCTTATATAACTGTGAGTGCACTGCACATCCAAATCTAATTATTATTTCTAAGCAGCCCACGCCTGGGCATCTGGGGTGAGGGAGCCTGACAGACTCTATTGTTCTCACACTCCACTGCTTCAGGCTTCCTCACCTTACAATCTACACAAGATTGATTCTTCTGCAAAGTTCTCTTGGTGAGGAGGGCTGAGCCCTGTACCCATAAACCACACAGCAATAAAGGCTACGACAACAAGTAGGTAAGAAACAAGCAATGCCCCCTATTACAGCAAGGACTAACCTCCATCCATAGGTCAAGGTTGCCCACCATTCCTGCAATGGATTGCTGGTCAGGTGTTCAATGGCATGTGCTTCAGAGGCCAGAACCTGCAAGGATTGGCTAATATTATGGTGAGCATCAGGGACATACATATAACATTTAACTCCTACCATGGCACATATCCCACCCTGGAAGGCAGTAGCATGTCTAGGGCTCACTGTTCCACCTGGGTCCTAGTGAAATGTGTTCCCTGATCACTTTCAATAATCAAGTGTTGCCCACAGGCAGCACACAAATGCTCTAATGCAGCAAGCACTAACCAGCTGCAGTCACCTGCCTTGGGGGCAGCAGCTGCACCAGGGGATGCTCACATGCCCCTGAAGAATGACCTTCACAGCCTTCACTACCTACACTTGTAGGTCGAACTCCCCCATCAGTGGTCTGTAGCTACAAGCTACAATTCTTGGTGCATATCAATGCCCAAGACATACTCAGGAGTGGGGGACACATAGATAGTACACTCAAGTGGGGACAGGCACCCAATGCCTAGCAAAAGTTGCACAGCCTTAACTTTCATGCTGTGCCCCCTATAACCATATATATGGGCCTAAGGCCCTGGGAACTTCTCAGGGTTCCCACATAGGACAGTGCATCCCGTTCCCGTATCCCTCCCTCTTCTCAGGAGGTGGCTGGCACAGCCCTGTGGTCTTCAAGACACACTGAACTGGTTTCTTGGGGCACAACCCCGGGATATGTCAGTTTTTCTTCTTCTGGGGTCAATGGAAGTGCTGATCAGCCCACAGCTGCATTCAGCATCTTAGCAATCTTTCTGCTTTCTGAGACTGGCCTTAGCCCCCTTGAAGAACTGCCCACATGTGGGCGTGGGTCCCCCATACGGGTTCACTCTCTACCTCCTGCAATTCAGACCACAAAGAGCTAGTGGAGAGAGTACGTCTTTGCTGCAGGTAAGCTCCCTACTTGGCAAGTGAGGGAGTCTTAGCTATCCTACTCTCGCTGCTGCAAACATTTCAGCAAAGCAGATGCAGCAGATTTTAAACCTGTAAGAAAGTTAAAAGTTAACATAACGCTATTTATACAATAATAAGTTCCCAACTTTGCAACATCAGTTGTAACTCAGTACACATTTCCTGGCCACAAAGTAAAATGCCATCCTCCCTTGCATTCTAAAGTAGGGGGGCATACCACCAGAGGCTCCCCAGGCTGCTGCGGGCACTGCTTCCCCAGGCCTACTATCTCGGCCTGTGCATAGGGGCGATGTATAGTGTGCTCCACCATCTGGACAGGGCCCACTGGGTCCCCACTCCTGGTGACAGGACACAGCGATCTTATCCTCTGCATCACTACCAGGTGAACTCGCAGGGAAACAGGCTCCTTTTTCCCCCTCTTCCGAGTCCTCAGCTGCAACCTGGGGAGGGGGAGCGTCGGACTGTCGCTTGAGTGACGTCCTCTTCAAACATGTGAATTTGAGCCTCCAGAGCATCTCTCCATTCCCAGAATCTCCGAAACATGTCATCCCCTGGGACCGCTGCCTCTGCAGCGATGTCCATCCCAGCCCCAGCTCCAGCTTGCAGGGTGGATTGCTTGGAATCCTGCCCCAATGCTGTTATCTGGAGATCTTCCTGCCCATGGATCCGAGCCTCCAAGTATTTTTCCTTCTTGGGCTCACTGGACTTCGCTGCATGGAGAAGCACTGTCTGTCTCTGTCTGCAACTCTGTTGCATCTGGAAACATGGTTTCCATCCCCGCTGGCAGCTTCACCGTCTCTGCCTCAGAGCGCAGGGCGCGTCGCTGTGAGTCCTGCCATGGATGCCAATTGTTGTGGAAACCAAGGCAGGCTCTTCTTGTCTGGCAATCGGAAGAATATGCGAGGCAAGGTTGGAATCTCTGACATTTCCTTTACTGCAGACATTATAGCATTCATGCGTGCAGTTCGCCTTGCTAACCTCTTGCCGCCTGCTGCTTATGTACTATGCATGACAAAGGCAAAATCTGACATCAATGCTTATTTAACTGCAAGTGCATTGCACATGCAAATCTAATTATTATCTCTAAGCAGCCCACGCCTGAGCATCTGGGGTGAGGGAGCCTGACAGACTCTATTGTCCTCACAGAAACCTTCCAAAGAAAAGTAAATATATTAAAAGAAATATGTAAACATGAAGAACAACTTGAAATCAGAAATTAAAATACTATGGAAATATAATCAAAAGATAGGAAAAAATTAAAATAGTGCTGATTAACACAGGAATGAATAGGAAGAAAATAACAGAATTATCTTGTAAGTAAAGAATAAAATGCAAGGTGCCTAAAACAGAAAAGACAAGTGAAAATGTAATTAAAAATATTAAAGAAAGTTATAAAAGAGCCACGTCAATGAATTGTGGTAAAAAAGGGTCAGAGAGAAAGTAATAAGAATGAAAAACAAAGAAAACATTTGTTTTATTAGAGACTCTGAAGAAAAAAATCAATAGAAAAAAATTTTTTTTTTAATTTTTAATTCTCACCATAAAATTCTTACCTGAGGACATTTTTTCATTGCTTTGAGAGAGAGAGAGAGAGAGAGAGAGAGAGAGAGAGAGAGAGAGAGAGAGAGAGAACATAAACATTAATTAGCTGTTTTCTCATGTTCCCTGGCTCCCTGACTGGAGATTGAACCCCACAACCTGGCCGAAATTGAACAAGCTAGCTGCGAAGAGAGGGGGGTCTGCTGCATGGGCAACAGCAGACCCTCCATATCACCTTGCCCAGGCTCTGTAGCTTCAGCTTTACTGGAGAGGACACTCCAGCGTCATCGTAAGATGTCGATTCAACACGGGAGGAGACAGATACCGTGTCACTCCCGAGTCGGACTGCACAGCCATTCTCGGCGGTGCAGATAGATTCTTAAGAAGCTACACCATCGTCTCTCGAGACGGACGGCTGCCGACGACGACTTTTCAGTCTACAAGACAATGCTCCAACCAAATGAGCCACACTGGTCAGGACAGAAAAAAAGGAATACTTAAAACTTGAAATCAATAAACTTCTCAGAATTAACAAAATATTTTAAAAATATACATATTTGAAAGGTCCATCAGGTTCTTGGAAAATAAGCCCAAGACAAACTACTCAAGACATATCTGAGTAAAATTATTGCATTCAAAAAAACACAATCTATAATATTTCTATGTAAAATAAATAAATAACTTTAAAAAGATAAGAAAATTAACTTAAAATGGAAAAAAATTAATAAAAAACAACATGCACAAGGAGAGAGCAACTGGGCAGTGTTAATCTTTTTTTTTTTTTTTTTTTATCTCAGTGAAATAAGAGCTGAACCAAGCATTTTATATACAGCCAAATTATCCATCAAATATCAAGGCTATTGAGGAAAACAGATCAGATTTAAAAATACATAGGAAATGCTGCATACTCATACTCACCTCAAAGAATCCACTGAAGGATTAGCTCAACCACCCAAGAAATCCAGAAATGAATAATGGAATCATATATATATATATATATATATATATATATATATATATATATAATCACTAAAACAGAGGAACAGATGTAGAATTTATTTTTTCTGTCCACTTTTTGAGAATTTTAGCAGCAACATAAATAATGAAAATAATGTCCTATAACCCAGAAAATAAGCTAAATATCTATTAGTCCACACTGATATACATAATAGAATACATAAATGTGTAGTTGTAAGCACATATAAATAATAGATGGGAACAGTTATTCTCTACAGTAGACTTCCAACTCATAAATGTAGAAAATTGATGGAAATAGAAAACCACCATTAGACAATAACTCCAGTAATAATTTTCCAGGCAAAATCATGGATAAAACCTATGGTTAGTGAGTTAAGATAGGATGAAAACAAGATATTTGCATAGTCTTTAAAGTATTTCCACATAAAATATTTATGAACTGCAAAGGAGAACAGTAACTTTACAGTGGGGAATCCTGGTAGACACCACCTAAACCAACAGGTTCAGGTTAGTATCCCTTCTCATAGGACCCAGCATCCTCATACATCTCTTGAAAGAATGCACTGAAAGAAACCCCATATACCTCCTTTGGAATCCTTTATAAAAATGCATAACATCAAGCTAATCATTGAGTAATGTAATTATGGAATTATACTTAGTACCCTCAAAAGTGTTAATCAAAATGAATGAAGTTTTATGCTCTAGCAAGTAATTTATAGGTGTTTGCCTACTTTGGTTATCTCTCTGCCACTAATTGAGAAAATAAAATGTGTCAAGAAGTGTTATTTCCATAAACACATAGAAATGTTTTCCTCAGTATATTATAAATAGAGAAAAAAATGTTGATTACCGAAACTACAATATGACGTTATAGCTATATATAATTAGGCTTAAGTACACTTCCACAGGGTCTTAATATGTGCTTAATATCCCGGTAATATTTTATTTTCTTTTGAAAATGTATTGCTTTTTTCTATTACAGTTGTCCCACTTTTTCCCCCATTGCTTCCCCTGCACCCTGCTGATCTCGTCTCCCACCATCCAAGAGAGAGAGGAAGAGGGGGGGAGAGAAGAGAGTAAGGGGGAGGAAGGAGAGGGGAGAAGAGGAGGGTGAAGGGGAGAGAGGGAGGAGGGAGAAGGGGGAGAGGGGAGAGGATGGAGGAGAGGGGTATGTTTACTTGCCTCTGGTTCTATTTTGCTCATTTGTTTGTGTTCATTAGTGTCCTGTATTAAGTGAAATCATATGGTATTTGTCTTTTGCTGTCTGGCTTATTTCTCTAAGTATAATACTCTCCAGCTCCATCCATGTTGTCGCAAATTGTAGGAGTTCCTTCTTTCTTTCTGCTGCACAGTATTCCGTTGTGTAAATGTACCAGTTTTTTGATCCACTCATCTACAGATGGGCACTTAGGCTCTTTTCAGCGCTTGGCTATTATGAATAGTGCTGCTATGAACATACGAGTGCATAAGTTCTTTTGAATAGGTGTTTGAGGGTTCTTCGGGTATAATCCTAGCAATAGAATTGCTGAATCAAAAGGCAGTTCCATTTTTAGCTTTTTGAGGTAATTCCATACTGTTTTCCATAGTGGCTGCACCAGTCTGCATTCCCACCAGCAGTGCACCAGGGCTCTCTTTTCTCCACATCCTCACCAGCACTTGTTGTTGATTTGTTGATGATGGCCATTCTGACAGGTGTGAGGTGGTATCTCATTATGGTTTTAATTTGCATCTCTCTGATGGCTAGTGATGTTGAGCATTCTTTCATATGCCTTTGAACCATCCGTATGTCCTCTGGAGAGATGTTTATTCAGGTCCTTTGCCCATTTTTTAATTGGATTGTCTGTCTTCTTGGTTTTGAGTCTTATAACTTGTTTTTATATTTTGGAGATCAAACCCTTGTCTGACGTATCATTGGCAAATATGGTTTCCTGGTGATATTTTCAATTATAATCCTCAGGTAACTTCCCACACCAAATGTAAGTATGGGCAAGAATTTCCAAGAAGATTTATTTTCTCACATTCTCCAAGTTCAAATGACCCTTTCTTGTTTACCTGTCTCTCTCACTCTCTCCCTCTTTTTTTCTTTTCTTTTTTTTTTTTTTTGCCTCACATTGTTTGGTATTTAATGAACACTTACTATCAAGGTCTGTATTTGCAGTCTTATATGTCTCAAGAAATTTATCTTCTTCTTGAAACATGAGAATTTACCCAAGAAAGTTAGGAAAGACTGGAAAAAGCATTTCATACATATGCATAGGAAAGGAAACAAATTAAGATTTTTAAGAATAAATATTTCTAACCTCTAATAATTTAACTTTTATATGTTTCATGTCTTGTTTCATAAACAACATAAAATTTGAAGTTTTTCCTTTGTAGGTTTAAATGGCATATTTTACCCTGCTTTCATTCTAACACAAGCAAAAAGTTACACAGATTTTAGGCAATGTGAAAAACAAAGCCTAGAAGTATATTTCCTTCCCTCCAAACCATGGTTAATCGTAATTTCACACCAACAGTGAGCAGAAACATGTTTTAGAAGTACAACAGATTAGATTGACTTTTGGAATGTCAGTGGGAGGAACTGAATGAAGAGTGTTCTTCCAGAAAAATAATCAAAATACTGGCAAAAAACTTGTTAATTTCAGAACTCTGGAAATTAACCAATGAAATAAAACATGGAAAAATGTCTGTTTGAGAAGAACTACTGAGCTTCTTTGGAAGATAACATTGTTTGTGGCATTTCCTTGAGTCTATTCCTATGTCCTTTCAAATTCCCCTCCTACCCCATTTCCATGGTACAGTAGATCTGAAAATCTAGTGACCTCATAGCCAGCACAGAGTACCAATCTCTTTGGACCTCAGTTGTAAGACCCCACCTATAACAGTGAATATTTCCATCAAACTCATTTCCAATGTATTTGACATGACTCAGAGCTAATCTCAGGAGCAGTGGGAAAAGGCCTATCTCTGAGGCATTACTGAAACTACAGCATTGCCTTGCAACCTCACAGTCATCTATGGCTGTGATTTCAATTGTGGTAAACAAGAACCTGGCACTAATTAAAGACATTGAAAAGAAATTAGTTATGAACCAGATGGACACAGGGGACTTTAAATAGCTTTGACAAATCCCTGGAGATCTAGAAGGCTACAAGTATGTAGAAGGCTGTATACATTTCTAGGATAGAACTGGGATAGGAAAAAGGCCTCAGTCATTGTCTTCTAGCTGAGCTTGAGGTCATACTTAGGAGGCAATGAAAGCTAACCCTTTCTAAACTGACTAAAGTTCAAAGGTATACCTTCACACAGAGATCTCCTGGGCAAAAGATAGAAGGTAAGGTTTTTAAGAAAATTTTCTGACAAACGAATGGCTGGCCACAAATTATAGTAACTTAGGTGAGCCCTTGAACACTGAAAAAGACATTTACAGATTTTAAAGCACAGAATAGTTATCCACTTTATAGCTTTCATTTCTTGTACATAATTTTTTTATGTACATGAGTGAAGAAAATTAACACACAGTTTTGATCTAGTGTGCACTTTATACCATGGTGGAAGGTGAAATTTATTTTAAAGGAACATTTCAATCTTAAGTTGTACCACTCTGAAAACTAGTCTGAGTGAAATTGTGTCACAGCAGGATTAAGCAAATTTCAAGTTTGTGGACTTTTTTTCCTCTGGTAAAAAAAAAAAAAATACTATTCCATGAGTTAGCAAAATTAAGAGTAGAACATAAGAGATAATGTAAATACAATGTGAGACTATTAATGTTCTTTTTTTTTCACCTCTTCCACATAGTCTGTTATTGGTGTATTTATCTATACTAGTTAGAGACATTTGGTCAAAAGACAATGTTGTTGACTGAGGTAAACATATGCCAACCTGTAGAGATATACTCACACTACATCCAGATAGTATGTGAGGTAATGAATAGTTATTATTCAGAAACCATTTGAACAAAGAAATAACTTCTTTAAAGGAAATAAAGGCATAAAGTTCACTTATAAATTGTAAAATGAAAATTGAAGGCTGATCCTTGCATTTGAAAATATCAGAAATTATATAAGCCACCTAGAAAGGAGATAAAATACCACGTCTCCAGGAATACTGAACCAGTACTTGGAAAACAGGAGCAACAGCTTGCAAGATACCATTTTAATGGGTTTATAAAATCTCATGTCTTTTTTTTTCTCAAGAAAATGTTGTGATGATGTATATCTCAGATAGTGTTTATAAACAGTGGAGTTATTCATAGTTTTCTTAATGCAATTACTGTGGTCTGTGTGTCCAGCTGCCTGCATACATTTATGATGGTTTCCTGCCATATGAAGTTGGGCTGACTTAATATATGTGAACTTGTGTTACTCATACAGCTTTCACACATCAACTCACTTAGAAGTATCCTTAATCTAAGAGAATATTTATGGAGTTATTCAATTAAAGTTTATAAGAAAAATGTTGATACTTTTAAATCAGCTGTGAATTGAAGGTTGAATGTGTAGCTGTAATTTACTTACTAAGCTTCTCTCTTTCTGCTTGTTCTCTTGACATTGTCAATAAATTGAATTATGGGATTTTAAAAAATAACAAAGGTGTTTATTTGAGTGGGAATGTGTTGATAATTCAACTTAAATTAAGTAAAATAGAAAATGAGAGAGAGGTACAGAGAAACAGAGAAAATAGCTCAGTATCTTTATGTCATGAAATGATTTCAAAGAGTGTTATTTGAAGGACTTAGCCCCCTGACATTTATGAGGAAAGATTTTAGCTCAGTAACTTCATTGTAACACCTGTGGAATCTTAGCAAATTCAATTTCATACCCTTTCTGACATTTATTAAGTGCATCAAATTAACATTTATCAAATTTAAATTTATTATTGTCTTACTTGCCATTAATAACATTGTGGTGATGATGACCTACTTGAGATCCTAGTTGGGTGGGTTATTAGAGATATTGTTTGGCCAAGAAGTTCATTCAGTTTCAAAGTAAAACTAAAAGACACATTTTTTATTTTAACCAATAACTTTATTGAACGATATTTTCACTGTTTTGTTTCACTACCATCTGCCACCTTTCAGGCAATTTCACAATTTCATCTCCCAAAAACTTTTTATCTTTTTGAGCAAGAACTGTTCCAGGTACCCTTCACAGCCTTCCAGGGAATTGATAATTTTTCCATTAAGAGAATTTTGTAAGGACTGAAGTAAATAGAAATCCAAAGGTGCAATGTCTGATGAATATGGCAGATGAATCAGAACTTCTCTGCCAGGCTGTAACAGTTGTTGCCTAGTCATGTAAGAAACATGCAGTCTTGCGTTATCCTGATGGAAGAGTATGTGTTTTCTGTTGACTAATTCCAGCTGCTTTTTATTGAGTGTTGCTTTCATTTGGTCTAATTGGGAGCAGTACTTAATTAATTCTTTGGTTTTCTGAGAGGAGCTCATTATAGAGGACTCCCTTCCAATCTCACCATGCATACAGCACCACCTTCTTTGGATGCAGACTGGCCTTTGTTGTCGGTGGTGGTGGTTCATTTCACTTGACCCACAATCTCTTCCATTTCACATTATTGTAAAGCATCCACTTTTTCATTGCTCATCACAACTTGTTTTAAAAACAGAATGTTTTCATTATGTTTAAGTAGAGAATTGCAGGCAGAAATATTGTCAAAAGCGTTGTTTTCTCTTTCTTTCTTTCTTTCTTTCTTTCTTTCTTTCTTTCTTTCTTTCTTTCTTTCTTTCTTTCTTTCTTTCCTTAGCTTATGTGGAATCCAAACATCAAAGTGATTATTATAACCCATTTGGTGCAAATTATTTTCTTTCTTTTGTTTTTTTGAACATATTTTATTATTTTTATTGATTCTATTACAGTTGGCCCAATTTTTATCCCTTTACCCTCCTCCACACAGCACATCACCTGCTCCCACAGTCAATCCCCACACTTTTGTCTGTGTCCATGGGTCCTTTATACTAATCCATTTCTCTTCTTTCCAATACACCTTCCCCCACTTTGCCAGCCCTTGATTTGAATATTTTGAGTATGTTGGCTATTTCCTGCATAGTATAACATTAATTTTTCTCAGTTAATGTCTTGATTTGATTGGTATCAACTTCAACTGTTCTACACAACCATGGAGCATCTTACAGAGAGAAACCTGTAGCACAAAACTTTGCAAACCACTTTTGACACATTTGATCAGTCACAGTACCTTCTCCATACACTACACAGATCTCTTTTTTGATTTTGTTTTCATTTTTACATTTATTAAAATAATAAAGCATAATTTGCCAAAATATTGCATATTTTCCATCTTCAATAATAAAATGGGTATGCAAAAATTCACTAATTTTGATAAGTTTTTAAAAATGCATATGAAAGTTGTCACAATACAATCTAACAAAATTGTTTTGAATGATGTTAAAGATGACTAAGCACTGCTAGAGCCATCTTACAGAAAAAACCTGAATGAACCTTTGGCTGACCCAATATGTAATTCATTGTAGTAGTACCTGACACATAGTAAGTTTCCCATAAATGGTTATTTTGCTATGATTATAATCAACACAGTTCCCCCAACTGAAGTGTTAAAATAAGTGAGGTTTGCTTTAGTGCCCTACCATCTCCTTTTTGATATATTTTCCTGTCCCATTCCTTGCCCCTCAATCCATTCCTCTTGATTACTTCATATCAATTTCAAACACATTGATCTCACTACCATTGTGGCCAATAAACTATTTCCTCCTTTCAAAAATATATTAATAAAACAGTCCCATTCACAATAGCATCAAAAAAGAATAAACTACTTAGCAATATATTTACCCAAGAATATGAAAGATTGGTACATTGAAAATTATTAAACTTTGATGAAAGAAATTGAAGAAGAAACAAGTAAAATATATCTTGTGTACCTATTGGATGACCCCTGGCTGGTTTGGCTCAGTGGATTGAGCGTCGGCCTGCGAGCTAAGTGTCGCTGGTTCGATCTTCCAGTCAGGGCACATCAGAGAAGGAAAACTCTGACTCCAAAAAACCTCCGCTGCCTTGCGGCATACCTCTTCAGGGGAAAGGCTAAGGGAATAAACCCCGACAGAAAATCCGGAGCCGGAGTCCCTAAGGCGGTTTGACATTGTAGTCAACACCGGCAACTCCTGCGGCGCACCGGAAGCCAAGCTGTATTGACTCCGTCTTTCCCTTGGATCCTTCAGCTGCGAAGAGAGGGGGGGTCTGCTGCATGGGCAACAGCAGACCCTCCATATCACCCTGCCCAGGCTCTGTAGCTTCAGCTTCACTGGAGAGGACACTCCAGCGTCATCGTAAGATGTCAATTCAACACGGGAGGAGACAGATACCGTGTCACTCCCGAGTCGGACTGCACAGCCATTCTTGGCAGTGCAGATAGACTCTTAAGAAGCTATACCAAAGGCATCCAAATTGGAAAAGAGGAAGTAAAACTGTCATTATTTGCAGATGACATGATAGTGTACATAGAAAACCCTATAGACTCCACAAAAAAACTACTCGACCTAATAAGTGAATTCGGCAAAATAGCAGGATACAAAGTCAATATTAAGAAATCAAAGGCATTTTTATACACCAACAATAAAAACTCAGAGATAGAAACTGAAAGAAAAATTCAATTTACCATAGCAACAAGAAAAATAAAATACCTAGGAATAAACTTAACCAAGGAGGTAAAAGACCTGTACTCAGAAAACTACATAACATTGAAGAAAGAAATTAAAGAAGATACAAATAAATGGAAGCATATACCATGCTCATGGATGGGAAGAATCAACATCATTAAAATGTCCATACTACCCAAAGCAATTTATAGATTCAATGCAATCCCTATTAAAATACCAGCAACATATTTCACAGACCTAGAACAAATACTTCAAAAATTTATATGGAACCAAAAAAGAGCCCGAATAGCCACAGCAATTTTGAGGAAGAAGAACACAGTAGGAGGAATCACAATACCCGATATCAAACTATACTACAAGGCCACGGTAATCAAAACAGTCTGGTACTGGCATAAAAACAGACATATAGATCAATGGAACAGAATAGAGAGCCCAGAAATAAACCCAGGTTCATATGGTCAACTAATATTTGACAAAGGGGGAAAGAACATCAAATGGAGTGAAAAGAGCCTCTTCAACAAATGGTGTTGGGAGAACTGGACAGGGACATGCAAAAAAATGAAACTAGACCACCAACTTACACCATACACCAGAATAAACTCAAAATGGATCAAAGACTTAAATGTAAGCCGTGATACCATAAAAGTCCTAGAGGAAAAAATAGGCAGGAAAATTTCAGATATCCCACGTAGCAACATTTTCACTGATATATCTCCTAAGGCAAGGGAAATAAAGGAAAGAATAAACAAATGGGACTACATCAAACTAAAAAGTTTCTGCTCAGCTAAAGAAAACATCAGCAAGATGAAAAGGAAACCAACCATATGGGAAAATATATTCGCCAATGACATCTCAGACAAGGGATTGATCTCCAAAATATATAAAGAACTCATACGACTCAACACCAAGAAGACAGACAACCCAATTAAAAAATGGGCAAAGGACCTGAACAAACACTTCTCCAAAGAAGACATACAGAGGGCCCATAGACATATGAAAATATGCTCAACATCACTAGCCATCAGAGAGATGCAAATAAAAACCACAATGAGATACCACCTCACACCAGTCAGAATGGCCATAATCAACAAATCAACAAACAACTTGTGCTGGAGAGGATGCGGAGAAACGGGAACCCTGGTGCATTGCTGGTGGGAATGCAGACTGGTGCAGCCACTATGGAAAACAGTTTGGAATTTCCTCAAAAAACTAAAAATGGAACTGCCTTTTGAACCAGCAATTCCATTACTGGGATTATATCCGAAAAATCCTGAAACACCAATTCAAAAGAACCTATGCACTCCAATGTTCATAGCAGCACTATTTACAATAGCCAAGTGCTGGAAACAACCTAAATGCCCATCTGTAGATGAGTGGATCAAAAAACTGTGGTACATTTACACAATGGAGTTCTATGTAGCAGAAAGAAAGAAGGAACTTCTACCATTTGCAACAACATGGATGGAACTAGAGAGAATTATGCTTAGCGAAATAAGCCAGGCAACGAAAGAAAAATACGTTATGCTGTCACCTATTACAGGAAACTAATGAACAACACAAACAAATGAGCAAAATTGAACCAGAGGTATGTAAACAAGGAGTAGACTAACAGTAACAAGGGGGGAGGGGGGAGGGAGAAAAGGGGGTAAGAAGGGGAAGTGTAAAATCAAAGAACATGTATAAATGACCCACAGACGTGGGCAACTGAGTGGGGACTGAATGTGGGGGAAGGGAGGGGCAGGATACAGGGAAGCAAGAGGGGAAAAAAAAAAAGTGAGACAACTGTAATGGAAAAACAAACAAAAAAATTTTTTTTAGTGGGGGAAAATGAAAATATGAAGAATGGAAATGCCAGTTCAGTGAATATTAGGACAAAGATTTTCCTTCACGTTGTATATTTTTCTCCCTATTTGATCTCTCCAGAGTTTGGCATTCTAAACAAGTAAGTAATGACTTAAGTTTCTTTGCATAGACCTAATAAGACCAGTTGTTAATAGAGGTTCCTTTTTCTGAACAAGCCTTTGACTGGAATGTCAAGCCTAAAGGAGACATGCTTGGGCTCATGTTGTTACCAAAAAGCCCTAAGGAACTGGGAATGACTTTCAAAGGTAATAAAAGCCCGCGAAATAAAAGGCCTGCTGCCATGGTTGGTTGTGCGGTCCACAGCAATCTCTCCAGGGAAGGAACGAAGGTTGTTTTCCTGAAAGATGGCTAGAAGGGACCTTAAGGCACAATGGAAAACCAGAAAGACTTGGAAAGGACAGGTGTGTACAGGCAAGGATGAATGCCAGGTATGTGGCCCAGCTTCTGTGCACTGAAGAGCAGACTGAGGGCCACCCTAAATGTTCCTTGGGTAAGTTCCAGCAAAACAGAACTAAAGATCATAAGTGATCATTTGCTGCTCTTGTTATGCTTATGCAAATGAACAGGATAAATTAAAAATGGACTTAATGTAGTCCCTTTAAAGACAAGGAGAGTAATCTTAGGGAGAAAAATCAGTATTCAAGGAAAATCACAATGATCAGTGGCAGACTGTAAAGTAGGGCAGCTAACCGTCTTAAAAGTTTCTTCTCATTTAAAAAATGGTTTCACTTGAAAATTAAACCATATCTGTGATATCACCAAAGAAATTCAAGTTGCAGGCAAGTAGAATGTCAAGTGCCTTGCAACTGTATGTCTTCCCAATAAGACAGTCTTACAGATTTAGAGACTTTTTTGTTGGTTATGTTACATAAATTAACATGTGTTTTCTGTTTTCAAAGGGCATAAGCCTATGACCGCATTACCTGAGTGATTGTCTGTACGCATAAGCCTCACTTAATCCTCTCTGCAGCGCTGCCTCCGGAGACTCAACAGTTTGGCTGAACTAAATGGCTGAGTTGGTGAAGAATGGGGTGGTCTGTGGGCTTCACTTTAAAACTGAATTCTCTTTTCTATCCTAATGGCTTGGACAGAAAGGGCCCAGAGGTCTGAGAGGGGGGAAACATAAACTATTTCCCTCAGCCCAAACTAAATAAAATGGGCAAAAGGGTTTTGGACAGGAGAGATGTGCCTAGCACACCTTCCTCCAAAGAAGCCCTTTTTTTTTTTTTTTTTTTTTCTCCTAATGTGGAACATTGAAAAATTAATCCCTGCCTTTTGTCACCTAGTAGTTATGGATTGAATGATGTCTTTTAACCCTTTTTGCCAAATCTGTTGCCCCCAGAACACAACAAGGATGCCAGCCTGCTAAACCAAGCACGCCGTTGTCCGGAGACAGCCAACTGACCTGGAGTCTGCATGATCCTTCCCCATGTGGGAAGGCCACCCTCCCCTCCACACCCCCACTCTTATTAGGGATTTCTGGACCCAAGGGTAGGTAGGACGACGACCATGTCCAGCTTGAAGCAGCTAGAGGAGCTTGAGACCTTCGCCCATTGTCCTTTACAAGATTACAAAGGGTCTTAATATCTGAGAGGGAGGGATAGTTATTTTTTACGAACCATGGGTATGGACTTGGGGGGGGGATGCTGGGGGAGGGAGATACTGGGTGGAGGGGAGTAAAGGGGAAAAAATTGGAACTACTGTAACAACATAATCAATAAAATATACTTTAAAAAAAAAAAAAAAAAAGAAGCTATACCATCGTCTCTCGAGACAGACGGCTGCCGCCGCCGACGACCTATTGGATGAATTAATAATGTTTAGGTGTCCCTAATATCCAATTTGATCTGCAGATTCAATACAATTGCTATCGAAATTACAATGCCATTTTTCAAAGTGTAAATAAAATTTAGTTGCATAATGTTATAAAACATTGTGCCTATATATAACAATGTTATACACTTAAAAATCTGGTAAAAGGGTAATTCTCATGTCAAGTGTCTTTATGGAAATAATAAAATAAATAAATAAATAAGATATTTAAAACTTTAAAAAAATATTTGGAAAAATACGAGGCAATAAAGAATTTCATATGGACATGGTTGAACATCAATTTGGAGACTAAAGTCTAAGCATAACTCTATGTATATACTGTGTATAGCCCCAACTAACTCTTAATCTCTAGTAGTCATTTATCTAACTCCCATTTCTTCATCTATAAATCAGATAGAAAAGGTGGATTACCTAACATCTACTTTGTTATAAAGTGGAGAGTTTATAACTACTGTAAATGTAAGTATAAAATAATCACAATAATTCATATAAAAGATATGTTTTTTTTATAATAAATGTTGACATTTTTTAATTTTGTAACAACATACTTTTTCTTTCTAGAAGGGCTGTTGTAGATCAGGATATCTATGGCACTATTATAAATCCAAGTGAGTCACTTTTTCTAAGATATAGACCCTGTGAAATACTGATAGAAACAAAATGTAATTTTTCAATAAGCACAGGGAATACTGAGTGTTTAGCAGTATGGGAATCCTTTATCTGATCCCAGAAAAATCCTAGAATAAACAAATATATTAATAAGTGACCATTATTACTAATACTATTTTTTTAAAATACTGTATTTTTTGCACTATAAGACACATCTGACCATAAGATGCACCTAGGTTTAGAGGAGAAAAACAAGAAAAAAAATATTCTGAACCAAATGGTGTACTAAAATATTTAATAAAGTGTAACAGAATATTTCAACCATATAAAGTAAGCAGCAGTCAACAATGGTATTAAGAACCATCATCACTGTTATTAACAAATGAGGAGAGACTTTAAGGTTCAAGTACGCTTCTAGTTTTCTGGGAACCCCAAGAACTCATCATTGTTAGTGTCAAAATTTATGAAGCTCAGTTGCTCACAAACACTGATATCACTTTCTTTGTTATCTTCACACTGACCAGAAGCCCTGAGATTCAGCAGCAAAGTGGGACATTTAAGCATCCCCAAGGGTTTCAGGTGGGCCCACCACTTCCTCTTCTAACAGCTGTCACCACCGCTGACAGATCAGGTAATACACATCATGGTCTGTGATGCAATATTTGCTCCACAAGATTCACAGACATTTCCCCCCCACTTTTTGGGGAAAAAAAATGCATCTTATAGAGCAAAAAACATGGTAACTGCCCTAATTTATGTAAATTTTGGTGATATATGCCATTGCAATATTTTATCAATAAAAATTATCATGAACCAGTAACTCTTTTTTTGTGTGTGTTATGCTCCAGTAACAAATAATTTCATATTTTCAGTGTCATACAAAAGAGCAAAATCTATTTTTCACCATATAATATTGAAGTTTGTATGGATTGTTTGCTGATATAATTTGCAAATCAAACAGCCTTAATACTGTACATATGATCTTATAACATAGGAAAGGTACAAGGAACATGATAGAAACACAGCAGCTCTTAATGCTTTTACTTGGGATGTAGTATATGTAGCATGTGCTCATGGATAAATAAGTCATGTGTCTAAGCCCAACATCAGTTGGGTAAAAGAGGTATACTACTTCTTTAACAGACACTTCAGAAGATATAGCAGTAAGTGGATATAATATTTTCAAGTGAACGAGGATTGATATTCAACTAATAATAACAATCTACTATGGTTACTCTTTTGCAACTCAATTAATATTCTTAAAGAAACACAATTTCAGTTGTATTCCATGTATGATTTTAGAGGAATAGATTTTTTTTGTTTTTTTGCTCAAAAGGTTTCTAGTTATAATACTTAATTTGGAACTCTGCTAATGCTCCTGATTTGTTATTAGTTCAGATATCTGATAAAAAAAATTGCAGTTCTATGTTTAAAATATTTATATATCAAGACATTCCTGACACACATTTATTGTAATTAAAGACATTTATTTATCTAAAATATGAGGGTACCTTTAATTTTGTACACTTCAAGTTCTTCAAATGAAAAAAGTAGTGTTTCTTTTTGACAGTGATTAGTGGGGATTAGAATTGTTACCAGACTAAAGGGGTCCATTTGCCTGTATGCATCAAATTCCAATATGACATGAACAGGAGCCTGCAGCAAATAAAGAAAGGTTTTTTTTAGTTGAGTAGGTGGCCTAACCCCAGAGTCACAGGTGAGTTAATGCTCAAAAACCTGGCTCCCTAATGGCTTCCAGGGAATGGGTTATATAGAGGAAAAATGATTAATTATGGTAGCTAAGGGTGTTAGGATCATGGTCAAAGTTGTGGTCTCTACTGATTGGTCAGTACTGGGGTAGGAGGTCATTGCTCATTGCATCTGATCCTGATGTCAATCATGGCATCGCTTCATCTGGTTTCACCACTTTCCTGGGACTGGAGCTGAAACACTACTGAGGCCTAGACATTGTCTTCAGTTTGACTGAAACTCTGTCTCTGCAGTCAATAGACATGAAGCTTTGTTTCCAAGGTTGTCTGATGCTCACCAGGGCCTTATTGTCCTGAGAGCTTAATGACTAAGGAATGGTTATGCAATGGACAAGGAGGCAAATGAGTCAGGGTGCTGGATAAGGCCAGTTTGAATCAAAAAGAAAGGAGAAAAGATCATATTAAAGAAATAAATTATCTCTGTGGTTACAAAACCAAAGTCAAATTAGATTCAACCTTTGCCTCAATGACTTAAAAATAAAATGTAAGAGACACTATGTTCTGAAAATGTGCAATTTGAATGAGAAACAAATGTACCAAATTTACATGGAAACTGTTTTCATAATAATCAAAGAGTTAGTGAATTTAGTTGATGTCTGCTTTCTGTCTCCTAAGGCAAGCTCATAGCAAATACATAGAATTGTAAATATAAGCCTTAATATGTAAATTTCTGAACAGAGCATGGAAAGGTAAATGAATAGAATCCATTAAAGTCCATGAAAGCCATGGAGTTAAATAAATCCTTTTTCCATTTGCCTCAGAAATAAAGCCATAAGCAAGTTTTACAAATGGCAAGAGAATTAACAGTTTAGTCAGACACCTAATGCTCTTTGTGTTAATGTACTAATTCATTATACTAACTTTTCTCTGAATGAATTCATTTTCTCAATAGTTTCCAAGCCACAATGTCTGGCATGATGAAAATCTAGTTTTGGTTGTACAATTTACCCCTTTTACTTATTTATTTACTTGATAATTCTTTTTTTAAATGCTCACCTGAGGATATATTTATTGATTTTAAAGAGAGAGGAAGGGAAAGACAGAGAAACATCAATGTGAGAGAGAAACATCTATTATCTCCCCTATGCACCCCAACTTGGGATTGAACCCACAATCTATGTATGTACTCTGACCAGGAATCAAACCTACAAACTTTTGGTGTACAGGACGATACTCCAACCAACTGAGCCACCTGGTCTGGACATTTTTCGATAATCCTTAAAAATTATACCTGATATTAAATATTTTTCAAAATAATTATTTAACATGACAGTTTTATTATTTGATAGTTTGTATTTCATGATAAAACAAAAGTAAGCTGACTGTAAAGAAAATTTACAATTGAGTATGTTGTAAATCCTAATAAAATGTTGATTAAATTGAATCGTTTAATAGCTCTAGAAGAGGAATCAGCAAACACTGGCCTGCAGTCTTTTTTAAAAATAATGCGTCATGTGTTAATATATTATCCATAGCTGCTACTTTCATGCTACAGTAACAGAATTAAAAGAAAGAAGAGGAAAAGAGGAAAGCAAAGGCTTATTTCTGTAGGACAAAGATACCTGGACAAGTTACTAGAGCTGAGTGGTACAGCAATTGTGCACTTATGAGTCATTTTTTCTCTTTCCCCATAGCTCTGCCATCTTATAAAACTGGAACATCATCCTTTTTAATGGGAAGAAACTTCACTCTTCTGTTTATTGTTCATTGGCTTATCCTAATAAGAGGCACATGGTTTCAGTCAGCCCTCCCTTAGTCCACAGTTCTCTGTTAAAGTCACAAGTCTCATCCTGGCCAGTGTGACTCAGTTGGAGCATGGTCCCATTAAACCAGAAGGTTGTGGGTTCAATTCCCAGTCAGGATACATGTCTGGGTTGCAGGAACGGTATGCCTACAAGAC
Source organism: Furipterus horrens (assembly GCF_987537825.1). Classification (NCBI taxonomy): domain Eukaryota; kingdom Metazoa; phylum Chordata; class Mammalia; order Chiroptera; family Furipteridae; genus Furipterus; species Furipterus horrens. The sequence goes on from NW_028327175.1 coordinate 156,302,399, forward strand.
AGCTGATAATTGTTTCTCTCTCATGTTGATGTTTCCCTCCTTTTCTCCCTCTTTTCCTCTTTCTCTCAAATCAATAAGCATATCCTCTGGTGAGGATTTTTAAAAAAATCACAAATCTCTTGATTTCTTTGACACTGGAGGGACAAAGAGTCTGAGATAAAATAGGATATTCCACATGAATATCTGCTATGAAAAACAAATATTCACACATGTAAGTTCAAAGGTTAATGGGGAGGGGAGAACAGTATTAAAGTTGACTTTGTCCTTCAGTCAAACTCAACTTCTTCAATGCAGTTATATTAGTAATATTTAAAATAATTGATGTTTGATTTCTATTGAATGTTATTCAAAATACTCAGTTGAGTCAAAAAGGGAGAGCAGTCAGGAATGAATCATTCTCTGATTCCAATACCAGCGCTTTAACTCCAGCACTCCCGGTGCTGACCAGGAGTCTCCTGTGTGCCCCATGCTTGGCAACGAAGAATTTTACTACCAAGTGACCAATGTTACCAATGTTTGGTAAACCCAATGTGTAAGTGAACAAAAATTTTTAAACAGAGAAGAGACACTCCTCTCCCTATAGGAACACATTGTCCAGCCCAGAAAATAGAAACTATTTGTGGTGTGTGTGTGTCTGTGTGTGTGTGTGTGTGTGTGTGTGTGTGTGTGTGTGTGTGTGTCTGTGTCTGTGTTTAAGCATTGAGAAGGTAGCTACAGCTCTCTAGTCCATCACTCATACCCAGACCAGGGACTACTGTGCTTGTTCTTTCTCCTCTTACTCTCATGTCCATGAGTTATACAAACCTGGGTCAGGACCTTGACTAGATTCTTTCAGGCTCAGGAGCATACTCTAATTGACAAGTGAGAAGGTCAGGATTATTTTTGCGGGTATATTAGAAATACGAACTCTAACCCTGCTTTATCCTCTGTACCAAAAAGGTTGCAGGTTGATCCTGGTCAGGGCACATACCTGGATTGTGGGATCAAGCCCTAGTTGGGGTGCATATGGAAGGCAACAGATAGATATTTCTCCCTCTCGCTCTTTCTCTCTCTCCCTTCTTCTCTCTCTAAAATAATAAACATATCCTTGGGTGAGGATTTTGTAAAGAAAAAAAAAAAACAGCTAATGAATTCCATATTTAATATATAAAACATGAGAAGATAGGGCCAGTATCATGCATGAGTGACCTAAGCACGTATAGAGGGTCCCATGATTAGAAGGTCCAAGTGCTTGGTTTAATGTTCTGCTATTACCATCTTGAATTTCTTAATTTTTTAGTTGAGAAAACCTGCATTTTCTTGTTGAACAGGATCCCACAATTTATGTAGAGAGTTATCCTGGAAAGAGGTATTAGAATTCACATTCTTTTGTCAAGTTCAACCAGAAATAAAGGTCATTTTGATTTCTTTGTTTTTCCAATGTCTGTTGCTCACTTGGAAAGACTAGCTATTTCCCTCTAACAGGAAGACTTACCGAGAAATCTCAAGCAGTTTGCTCAAGCAGATCATCAAATGTCTGTCCATGAATAGCTTTTTCTGGACTCAAACTTGCATAATCACATCTCTGCTCTTGAAAGGTCATTCAAGGACTGTATTTTTTTTTTATTGTATGATTTTGCCATTTCATAGAGTTGTCCTTGACCCAATGGTTGACACTGGCACACTGCCATGTACTCATTTCTACCCACGGGGTAGGAAAAGAGGATGTCTTAAGGCAAAAAGATTCATTTTCAAAAAAGTAACCTGTAAGTTGCATGTGTGATATTTTCCCAAGATATCATTTTCCCTACTTAATCCATGAGGCCATAATTAACTATGAAGAGGAACAGCAGCCACACTTCATGTGTCAACTCAAACTTGGGGTAGGGGAGGAAGAAGGGTAAGGAAGAAGAGGAGCAAGAGGAGAGGAGACAAAAACCATACTGGGGTTACAATTAGTGCTGCAGTGTCTAAAGTGTTATTAAAGTGTTTATTGTCACCAGAACATATTTCTTACTGGGTTTAACATACCTAAAGGATTTAATATATAAAACATCATAGTTAATTCTTAGCTAAACTAATCATCATTACTCTTGGTCAAATTTGTTCAGCTGTGATGAGTTTACAATACAGCCTAATCAGATTAATCTCTTCTCTCGTTTCTGTCCTGAACATCTCATCGCAGAAAATTTATGGCCAGTTTGATAGTAAGTTAGGAAATTGTAACACTTTAAAATGATAAGATATATCCTAAATTCCTAGAAATGTTCAGAGCAATTCCACAAATTTTGTAGAAGCATAACAAAACAGGAATATTTATTACACCATAGAATTTTGAAAAATGTATTTTTTCTCTGCTATATATAATTTTGAGAAGATATCATCCATGGTACTGAATACATTATAAACTAAGACATACTCTCAGCCTGGTGATTAATATTTATATTGGATAGTTACAATGAACCAATTCAAAATGCATTCAGATTTTAAGAATATCAGGATTGTTGGATATAGAAAGAAATCAGTAATTTAAAGATGTAAATATCTCTTAATAAAACACAAAATAATAATTCAAATAGAAATAACACAAATAATAACAAACATAATAGAAAATGAGCTATAAACCAAATGCAGTGATTGACATCAGTGTTATAAATAACTATATTATTTATAGTGTGAAATAAAAATTAAAATCACAACTTTGAAATATAATACATTTTCTCGGGAATCAAAAATTGAAAGTAAACTCTCTTTAAAGAGCAACCCCAAGCTCAGATGTTAGCCAACCTAGATTTTAAACTCAACCAACCTCTTTCTTACCATGAAAACTTATCTGTATCTCTGTCTGTATGTAATATATTCATCTAAAGTAAATGGTATCAATTTCTCTATTGTGATCTCTGTTGCTTTTAATTTTTATTATTGTTATCTATTTTTCCATATTGTTTGAATGTTATATGAGCAAATATTACTCTTCTTGAAAAATACATAATGATAAAATTCCAACAGAATACACCAAGATTTTAAGTGTTTTATTCTGAACTATAGTTTAAGGAATGATAATATTATTTTAATGTTTTTGTATTTTTTGCATTTTAACAATTAAAATTAAATCATTAAAATTATTAATGGTATTATTAAAATTAAAAATAATTAATGCATATAGATACTAGGCACTGTATATACTTTATACCTGTCTCATTAGATACTCATGACAACTTTCTGCAATTAAAAATTCTTATCCCCTTTTAGCAGGTAGAAAACTGAGGTTGATAGAGATACATATCTCCTCCAAGCTTGTGTTACATATAAAATTAGAACATAGAAGTGCCTTATTTTGCCTTTGAGATTTGCACTTTGCATTTTCCATTTAGTAAAGGGACCAATTAATTCAGTCAAACTGCACATCCAGTTGTCTTTTCTGTACATAGCCTTAGGGTTGTGAAAGCAATTTTGATCTGTAATCCATTTCCAGTAAACAAAATTACTTTTCTCTTTTATTTATGCTCAGAAAGAAGGTAGGATAAAAGGTGTTTGGGAGAGATAGTGAGAAAGGATTTAAATATTAGCAGTAACTGAAGTAGGTGAAAAAAATCATGGGAAGCATGTAAGTGTGTTTTCATTTATAATGCCTAGTAAAATGACTGTTTTATCTCACCTGGCATGTGTGAATGATTAGGGTTGAGGAATAAGAAATGATTTCAGTTCAAACTTATTTTCCAAGATGGTTCCTATACCTTGTGAGATCAACTTTTCTGTAAAAGGTTTCTTCTTTTTATTTTATCCTCGGTATTCTCTTTTCTCTTCTATGTTATGAGTGACTTTTCTTCTTTTGAATGTGTTTGGTTTGAAGGGAGTCGCTGTGTTAGACCTTCTAAATAGAATCAAGTTTGCACCGTTCTGGTTTCACTGAAGTTAAACCTAAATAGGCTTCCTGCCTGTGATTCATAGCCTGTTGAAAAAGGACGTAATGTGGAAGTGATAATTTCTTATGCAACATGCTCAGGCCAAGGTTTTCTCAGTGCTATAAAGGAACCAGAGAAAGATATAACTGTGTTTGCATTTCCTTTATGTGTTCTAACAGTTCACCCCCCCGACCTCTTTTCTATAGGAGTTTATAATTTTTCATAACATTTTTATTTTATTCAATCCTGTTAAAAATTACGGTAGTATTTTTAATCTCCGTTTGAAATGTCACACATAATTTTTAAAAATTATCTCTAAATCTTCCTTTTAATTTTACAGCCTTTGAGGAGAACTTTTATAATTTTCCTTTTCATCAGACATTTATAAAAGGAAAACAAGGGTAAAATAGTGATAATAAAGAGGGTAAAAAAAGAGACAGGATAGGGAAATTAACTTAGAAGAAGGAAGAAAGGAGGGAGAGGACAGAGAACTAACCTTTACTCACCATTAAATACATGACCAAATATGTACTAAATCATTTTGTGTACATTTTTTAATTGTTCAAGGCATTTCTGTTTTGTGATGTGTTAATATAAAATTTTTGTATTCAATCTTAAGTTATATATTTTGAAGAAATTTTTTGACTTCTCAGTATATAGTTTCCATTATTTTTCAATTAAAATGTATAATATAGTTATGCATATTACATATTAAATTAGATCTGTGGGATATTTTATCTACTTATTTTTAAAATATAATTGCCTTATTTTTGACATAATTTTATACTATTTTATTTTTAAGGCCTTGTTATTAGATTTTTTTTAGTCATTAATGATTTATCTTTTAAATTATTAGATTTAGTCATACATATATTTATTTTATTATTTCTTTCTTCATATTATGCTTTCACTTTATGTTGCTTATAAAAGCAAAATTAAACATTTTCTTCTGATTATTAAACTTTTTGAATATATTGCTTTTTAAAATTTAAATAGAAATTATTATCATTATCTAGATCAGTGTTTTTCAAACTTTCATATGTCCATAATATATCTGGGCATTATGTTAATGCAGATATAGATTTAACTGTCTTTGATGGGGCCTAAGTTTCTCCATCTCTAATAAGCTTTAATGTGATGGTGATTCTGCTATTACATAGACTGACTGCACTTTGTGAAACAAAGATTATAGACCATAACATATTGTCTTTGAATCACCATTTTAAAGAAAACTCTTGTGGGGTTTTTTCATTATATTCTTCCTTCAGTCAATTGAATTTTAGCATATAATTTCATAATTTTGAATTAATATTGGATTTTATTTGTGTGATTATTTGGTTATCAATTTCTCTTTCTAAGTTTTTTGTGTTGTCATTAGATATAAAATTCTATTTTTGTGGAGCAAGTAAGATTTTATTAAATCCAAGTTATCAGATTTTGCAAATAGAAGGAACAGAATATACATTAATATATAAATTTCAGATGAACACATTTTTTGGTATAAGTTGTGTCTGAAATATGCATATAAAACAAAAACTTTTATTGTTTATCTAAAATTCAGACTTAACTAGTTTAAAGTCTAATAAAGATATAATGTGGTAGATTAGGGACAACAGAAAATACAAATGTCTCTGTTTTGAAAAATATTAATCTAATCTAAATCTAAAAATTCTAATTTTCAAATTGTGTTTTTCTTCATAGCTTTCTTACTTTTTCACTTCACCTACCAAAGATAATGAAGAATCATAATGTTTCTACAATTATATATCTGTCAAAATGTAATTACAGATGTATTGCTTCAGAATTTCCACTTTTTATGTCTTCTTTATTCTTTCATATTTACCACAATATAGTTATGTTTTTAATTTTTTAAATACTGAGTTCTGTTTCACATAATATTAGATTTTTGGTTCTTATTTACTTGTATTTGAATATATTTGTCTAATGATGTATGATAAAACATTCTGTAAGTTTTAAAGCTGTGTTGCTCCGTATACAGTATATCATCATTTTAAGTGTATATCGGCCTTTTCACTTTTAATATTGGGCCAAGAGTAGTACTGATTACATTTTTAAACAATAGGTTACTGTTTTTGTCATCTTCTTTTATCTTTACTTAATGTTAACACTTTGCTGTAATTTTCTTCATCGAGTATCATATTTTATATAATTTTGTCTTTTAAATCAATTGGTATAGTAAAAGCAAACTTCAAACTTGCAATAAGCTATTCTATTTTATGTTTGACTAGTTTTATATAATCAAAACTAATTACTTTGGCTTTTACTTTACTCAACATAAGCAAAAAGTTGTACCTCCTTTGGCTTCAGTTAGTCCCTTCTTTACCTACATTTTCCCATCCCTATCAATTTAATGCCAAATTAAGGACCTTTTTCCTTTATGATCTTTTTGCTATTTAAGTTGTGTCATATTTATTCAGTAATTGAAAACAAAGATCCCTGCTGCTGTTAATGTTTAATATTGTTACAATATTTGAAATTATCATATATCAAAACTAAACAGTTATATATATTTTGATTACTTAATGAAAACATATATCTTGTATATACTCAAATACTTCAGGAGTTCCAAATGGCTTTTACATTTCTGTTTGCCAAAGTCTCCTTGCTTTCTAATTTTCCTTCTCTGACAGCTTTTAAAGTACCGTTGCACTGCATTTCATCTTGTTACACTGAAAACTTGACACTATGATTTGTACTGTTCATTGTGCCTGCTTTTATCTACTTATAGTTACAAATTTATAGTTTAACATATTATGGAACAAAAAAGTATATATAGACACTGATGTTCCCTTGATTATTTCAACTGGAGTTCAATGAGAGTTTAAATCTAAATTAGAAACTCATTTTATGAAGTGAAAATTTATTCTCTAATACATTTTATATAAATTCCAAGGTTTCTTTTTCTGTTCTATCTTCCATAATCTCTTCTATTGCTCCCATATTGAAGTTCCTTATTTATTTTCTTATTACTAATATATAATGTGATAGTATTTTTATGTCTATATTGTACTGACTGAATTTTCTCCATTGTCAATTTTACAATTAATTCACTGCTTCCAACAATTAGCCTATTCTTATTTTATTTTTTCATAAATTATTTATTGGCTTAAAATATGAATCTGTATATTCAAATATAGGCAGCTCTTTTTCTTTAATGCTCATTGTGAACAGAATTAACAATAGAAATTGTTTTGTTCTATTTTTAGGAGATGCATTTAAGAGAGAAGTTTATCTCCGAAGTCCTATATTTTTAAAAAAAAATTTGGACTATCAAGCATTTACATTGGTTTTACATTTTAAATTTTTCATCAATATGTCTTTAGTTTTAACTATTTTTCTGTAATATAATAGCTGAAAATTTTCATTATCTGAATGAGAAAGAGCATTTGAGGAGAATATCAGTTACTTACTTCATATTAAATGAAATACTAAAAGGTAATTTTCAGATAAATTCCATCAAACAGTTAAGACATTTCATCTTTTCAAGACAGTATGGAATTACATGGATCAAATCAAGAAAGAAGGAAGGATCTAGAACATGTGCCTGACCATTTTTATTTCACTTTTAATCCAGAGGCTTTTCTTATTTGAGAGACTTCCAACATTTATGAGAGGAGTTGCTAGAGCAAAAATTGTACCAGTTTTGTGGGACCAAAGGGACCAATATGAAAGTTTAGGGTCATTCAAAAAGGCAGGAGTCTATTCAACACCTCAGACTTCTGATTAGAATACCAAAGAGGGCTTCTCTAGAAGTAAGAATAAACTAAAAATAGGACAATGCTAAGAGACTTTGGCCCAACTTGTTGTTATCTAAACTTCAAGTTGGATTATAATGACCTTAAATTAATAGAACTTCTCTGCTAGCTGAATGCAAGAAGTAAAAGTGTACATTCTCTGGGGAAAATAAATCCACCCAGATACTTAAATTGCCTTTAATTTTTAATTTTTTTTTGTTCAATAATTGAGATCCAGTATTTAAAAAACTAACCATAAAAGAAGAATAGTCATGATAGGAGAAAGAAAAGGGGAAGAAGAATAGAAACAGATCCTTAGAAGTTTTAAATAATGACAGTATCAGACTAGCTATAAAATCAATCTGATTATTATGTGAAAAGCTTAAAAGACAAGACGGAGAACTTTGTCATATAACTTGGAACTGTAAAAAGAGAAGCAAGTTGAAAATCTGAAATAAAGACAATATTTGAAATGAAGAACTCCACTGAGTAATTTAACAGCAAATTTGACAGAGCTGAAACAAGAATTGGAGGGCTGTAAGATAAGTCAGTATAACGTATGTAGCCTAGAGAGTCAGAAGGAAGGGAAACAGGAAAGGGCAACTGAAAAATAGTTGATTCAGCAAAAAGGTAAAAAGTAGATGTAACTGAAATCCTAGAGAGGTGAGGGGGGTGAATGGGACTGAAGGTATAATAGAAGAGGTAACAGATAATAATTATCAAAATGACACCAGTCAACATTCAAAAATATGTGCACACAAGGGTAATCAATATAAGTATAAAGAATATTGCCTGTAGTTTCTTTTTTTCAAGATAGCACAAAAAAATAGCTTAAAACCAAAATTCAAGCCACAGCAGCTCAAACACTCATTGAACCCATCCCTTAATAAATAGTTTTGTCTCAAAACATTTTGAAAAATTGTGTTGTTTTAGTAGTCCTGTCAGGAATAGAGATGAGGGGTAAAGAAATTTACTTTTCCCCAAATTATTTGCAAATAGGATGTAATTATTTCTTTCTCTCATTTCTTTAAATTTTTATTTTCATGAAAATTTAATGTTTAATATATTAAAAGAAAGAACTTTGTTCACTTTAATGTTTAATATATTAAAAGAAAGAACTTTGTTCACTTTCAGTTAACGAGAGACATGTCGTCGTCGGCAGCCGTCCGTCTCGAGAGACGATGGTGTAGCTTCTTAAGAGTCTATCTGCACCGCCGAGAATGGCTGTGCAGTCCGACTCGGGAGTGACACGGTATCTGTCTCCTCCCGTGTTGAATCGACATCTTGTGATGACGCTGGAGTGTCCTCTCCAGTGGAGCTGAAGCTACAGAGCCTGGGCAGGGTGATATGGAGGGTCTGCTGTTGCCCATGCAGCAGACCCCCCCTCTCTTCGCAGCTGAAGGATCCAAGGGAAAGACGGAGTCAATACAGCTTGGCTTCAGGTGCGCCGCAGGAGTTGCCGGTGTTGACTACAACGTCAAACCGCCTTAGGGACTCCGGCTCCGGATTTTCTGTCGGGGTTTACTCCCTTAGCCTTTCCCCTGAAGAGGTATGCTGCAAGGCAGCGGAGGTTTTTTGGAATCAGAGTTTTCCTTCTCTGAACGAGAGACATGTACTTTGGAAATAACTGCATCTGAAAACTTCTACAATAATTTGGTTTTTATCATTTACATCTTTCAAAGAATTTTATTCTGACCTTTTGAAAACAATTATTTGTTAATAGCCATACAGCATATATTAATCTTGGAAAACAATCATTCATGTAGCCTGCCTTTCTTTGGCTATATTTACCTGTTTTACAAAAGGCTGTCATAATTACTACACATGATCCAGTTGAATAGCATTGCTCATTTTGTTTAGGAATTTGAACGGTCACATAAACTGATGCAAACTTTTGATTGAATCAAATCAAATAAGGTAGACTTTTTTGTTTATTTTGTTAGTTTCTTTGTTTTAGAAACACTGACAAACTCAGACTTCAAAATCCAAAATTATTGAAAACACTAAAAATTCTTTTTTGCTCACCAAAATCCCCTGGAAATTCAGTCACCTCTCTAGACACAACAAATACTGTAAGTTTTATATATATGTGTATATATATGTATATATACATATATAATTGTGTGTGTGTGTGTGTGTAATACAAACACAGATAAATTTATTTATAATATTCCTATTCTTTTAACACAAATGATATTCTAATACACATTCTTCTGTTTTGGAAACATATTTTTCAGGCTTTTCACTGGCTTCTAACCAACCTGCTGTGGTGAATTAAACTCATTATAATTAGTCAAATGAGAAGTATAAATCATTTCAAGGATCTCTAACAGATAGCCTTACATTACAGGAATGATTTATAAAATGTTCCATTCTTTGTTCATATTCCAAAATGATCTGTTTGTTCCATCATTTACTCCTACTTTGAACATCTGGTTTTGGTATACTCAATTAAATCAGAAATTAAGGCAGGATGTATACATCAAACAGAGACAGGGTGGTAGGAATTTGCAGTCCTGCTTCTATGTAAAATCAAATTTAAATATTAAAGTGAAGATCTATGTAAAAGATAACTTCTTGTGTGAATTTTTGCACATTTTTTTTATGTTACCAACATCAATTTTAAAACATGTTACATGTTCATATACATGCCCTTTATTTCCTGGCAATATAAAAACCCCTAAATAAAAACTGAGGATGTAATTAGTGACCTGATAGTTAAAAATTAGCTTGGTCAACTATTGAGATTTTTAAAATAACATGGGGATATATAGGGTTATTTTAAAATATTTTAGTCCGGTAAGTTTTTAAATAAAATTCCCAAGAGTAACTATCCTGGGCATCACATGAGCAAATATATAAGGGTCCAGTGGTAAAAGGATGAAGCAGGCTTATGGTTGGTAATATTGCATACAGCAAAGTATATGCAAAAGTGGACCAACTACTTAGCTCCATTATGGTTTTGCCACACAGAAGAAAAGGAAAGAGAATGTCTCCTGATACCCTAGATTTTCTAACCAAATCATAAATTCAGATCATTATTTGAAGTCTTCTGATTTCTATATGTGTCCCTAAGGACAGTTGATGTTTTATGAGTGTTTTAGAGCATCTAATCTTTATATTCTAATATTTGGTAGAATTTCATAACACTCTGGTAAATTGGGCAAAGAAAGCAACTGAGGATCAGGACTCAAGTCCTAATCATGGAGGAGCTCAGCAGCAATTCTTAATGCCTAAATTCTGTTAACAGTTCTCCCATTTCAAACATTAATTTATTGTCATTAAGTAAAGAGTCTTGATTTTCTATACATTGTCTGCAATATGCAGCAGGGATTTTTGTTGTTGTAACTGCCCTTTGCAACAGGTGTTTTTCCTTCATACTCAATAGTCATTTCAATTAAACAGTCAGGATATGTTTCGCACTCCTCCAAGTCTGTCATGTTAGAGCAGCGTGAACAAAATCTTTTATAAGGACATTTGGAGAGCTTTTAAGGGATATAGAAACATATTTTACCCCAAAATATTCTGAATGCTAAAAAGATAGTACTAAATAAATTTTTAGACAGCTTATTGTTATAAGAAAAAGAAAAGATTTGGTTATAATTATGTAGAGATTTAAAAGTCAATTTCAACAATGATTGAAAGTAAAGGACATCAAGTTCTGCTTTGTAAGCTCTTCCAGGAATGAATTGCATTGGCCTCTTAAAATGGCTCCTAGTCATCACTTTCAAAGCCTTTTAATAGCTGTACTAGATCCAAATCATAACTTACATGTGCACTCATACTTCCTAGCTATATTAAGCCCTGAGTCAGCACTGGCATTGGCCAAGCAAGATCAGTTTATTTGGTGGCTTTCACCCAACCGGAAAAAACGGTTGCTGTGGTCACTGTGCCTATGATAAATGACTCTGCCTTATAACCTGATAGAATAGGTTCTTGGAACTTACTATATGGTTAAGTTCTTGGTTATAGTTTTAGATGAACTCCTAAGAGATTTAATTTGGAAATTAAATATGGCTTATAACAATTTTAAAAATTGTTAAAACTTTGAATTTTAATGGCAGTTGAGAGATACTATAGTTCAATCCCTTATTTTAAAGCCAGGACAACCAGAAAGATCCCTTATTTTAAAGCTAGGACAACCAGAAGAATAGCAGTGGAGTAGGTGAAGTTACACTCACCTTCTCCCAGAACCAAACTGGAAGTACAACTAAATTTTAAAACAATCAACCTGAATAACCAATCAAAGACTAGCTGAACAAATAGAAGAAGCCACAATGAGACCAGTAAGAAGGGCGTAGATGCAAGTGGCTGGCTCCTGCTCCCACGGGTGGCTAAGAATCTGGAGGGATATCTGAGCTGCAAAGTTTCCTGTGGAGTGTGAGATCTCAACCCCATGCCTGGCCAGGGAACAAATTCTTATTGGCAGCCACTCACCCTAGGCTCTGGTGGAGGGAGCGTGGAGCAGAATATATTTGTGTGAAGAGAGATTAGCGTCTTTTGTTCTGGGGAGAGGGCTGGACAGCCACCAAAATTCCTATGCTGAGTCCCTTACATTGTAGATGCCATCTCCTTTGGGTGGAACACTCTCCATCTCACAGCATCAGACTTGGGGAATGCAATAGCCCCACCTTCCAGACCCTTATTACCCCACCCTGAGGACTTCACACCCTATTGAAGAGTCAGCTGCCCGGGCAGAAGTATAGATATCTTGCCATACTCAAAGGGTATCAGTTACTCAGTTGTGTGGCTCTAGGACAGGGGCCACTACTCCTTTTTACCCTCAAGCCTGACCAGCATTACCCCTGCCATGGGAGATCCAATAGTACAAACTTCCTGACTCCAAGCAGCCCCACCCCGCTGAGATCGGGCTCCTGATAAAATCTAGGACAGACTTAGTTGTGTGGCTCTAGGATGGGACAATATTTTCCCTTGCACAACTGAATGGTACAGAGTGCTTCCTTCACACAGCCAAATCTTGGTCTGTTTGGGCCTGATAAACTCTGCTGGCCTCAGCCTAATGATTTCCTGAGACCGCACCCCACCACAAAGGCCTGCAGGCATTTGGCAGTTGGCAAGTAGACTCGTTGTATCCTGGGATTTTGCTGAGTGGTTTCAGACCCAAAACTGTCATTGAGATTGACCTGTATCAATCTGGTGAACATTACTCTCCCCTACCTGGTGACTCATGCCACTCAAGTACTGCAAGAGACCCTTTCAGTGACTGAGCCTACCAGGCAGCCAGCAGGCAGAGGCAGATCTCTGTGTGCCTTGGGCCTTTTGCTGACCTGTCCCCACCCTTGGTGCTGGTGGAAACCAGCTGTGGTGCCCACCTTGGTCTTTCCCACACATATACAAACTTATCAGAGACAGCCACAAAAAATGTATTACATTGTAGTTCCAATAGGTTTCCCAAGACCAGTCACAAGCAGTGTCTGACATTGACTTGTACCAGAACCCCTCTCAAGAGGACCTAGAACCAACACACCCAATGGTCAGCTTCAGACAACATCAGAACAGGATCTAATTAGCTTCACCAATGGCATATGCAAAGAGAGATGTGAGCAAGCACCAGACTCTGCTGAGGTGAATTCTGCTTAGTGTGCTCTGCACATACACAACAGCTCATACAATGTGTTCTAGGTCAGTTGTCACAGTCAGTCAGCCTGAGGGTTGAATTTGCACACACATGGGCCAACAGAAGTCAAGACTCAATTAAAACAGAAAAGTTCACATAACCCACACAAAGGACATTACTGGAACACCAAGCTCAGGTGATCATGACACTGTGCTACTGGATATAACAAGATACTTACTACATAAAGTCACCCTACCAAGGTTGGGGGTCATAGCAGAGCTACCTAATACACAGGAACAAACAAAAAAAGGCAGCCAAAATTTGGAGACAAAGAAACATGCCTCAAATGAAAGGACAGGGGAAATCTCCAGAAAAAGAGCTAAATGAAATGGAGGCAAGAAATTTACCCGATATAGAGGTCAACAAAGTGGTTTTAAAAATGCTCAAGGGATTTAATAAGAACTACAAGGAACTCAATGAAAACTGCAACAGCATGAAAAATGACGTAGAAACCATAAAAAAGAACCAGTCAAATTGAAGAATTCAATATCTGAAATAAAGAATACACTAGAACAGAGGTCCCCAACTTGAGGGTCATGGACCAGCACCAGTCAGGACCTGTTAGAAATGGGGCCACAAAGCAGGAGGTAAGCTTGAATGTAATGCACTTGAATCACCCCAAAACCATCTGTCCCACCTCAGTCTCCAGAAAAATTGTCTTCCATGAAACAATCTCTGGTGCCAAAATGTTTGAGGAGCACTGCACTTGTAGGTTAGAGTAGGCAGAGGACTGAATCAATGATTTGGAAGACAAGGTAGAAGAAAACACCCAATCAGAGCAGCAAAAAGAAAAAAGAAACACATTTTAAAATGAGGGTAGTATAAGGGACCATTGGGAAAACATGAAACATAACAAAATCTGTACTGTAGGGTTACCAGAAGGAGAAGAAGGAAAGCAAGAAATTGAGAACCTAATTGAAAAAGAATTACTGAAAAGTACCCTAACTTGGTGAAGAAAAAAGACACACAAGTCCAAGAAGCACAGATAGTTGCAAAGAAGATGAACCTAAGGGGGCTCAACCAAGACTCATCATACTAAACATATTAAATATTCAAAACAAAAATAATATCTGAAAAGCAGCAAGAGAAAGGTGATTAGTTACATAGAAGGGAGCTCACCTAAGTCTGTCAGCTGATTTCTCAACAGAAACATATCAAGCCATAAGGGATTGGCATGAAGTATTCAAAGAGATGAAAAGCAAGGACCTACAACCAAGATTACTTTACCCAGCAAGGCTAACATTTAAAATTAAAGAAAAAAATAAAGAACTTCCCAGACAAACAAACAAACAAACAAACAAAAAGAAACCTCAAGGATTTAATCACCATCAAACTAGTATTACAAGAAATTTTAAAGGGTTTTCTTTAAGAAGAAGAAGAAAAACAGAGGAACATGATTATAAAGTATAAAATGTCAATAAATATGTTCTTATCAATAATCACTTTAAATATAAATGGCTCAAAAACTCCAATCAAAAAAATATAGTGTAGCTTAATGGATAAGAAGACCAAATATGCTGGACTTCCAGCCAAGATGGAGGTGTAGACAGACATGCTGTGTCTCCCTCCACAACTAAGAGGAATACAACTACCTCAAAACTAAAAACAACCAGAAGTTCTAGAAAATCAAAGTACATAGAAGTCCAGCAAACAAGGATATAAAGAACAAATACTCATCCAGACAGGTAGAAGGAGCAGAGCCCGGGCGGAGAGGACACGTGTAATAGTGGCAGCAGTGGCAACAGCAGCAGGCCAGCAGAAAGTGCAGTTACACGTTTTAAAAAGTCAAGAGGGACACCTGGGGAGCGTTCCCAGCTCCTCACCAGAGCAGCTCACTGTCCCAGCTCCAGGGAAAATCAAGCCTCATTGCTATTGACTGTGCAAACCAGTGGGGGTTGAGACGGAGGCAGAAACTGCTGGTCTCTCAGCAGAGTCCGCTTGTTTAAAGGGCCCCCATGGACCTAGAACATCCACAGACCCACCCACTCTGGGAACAATGGCCAGGACAGCAGCTAGGGGGGGGTGCCAATCTGGTGCAGAAGTGGGAGAAGTGCCTGGAAAAGGAGCAAGTGCT
This sequence comes from Furipterus horrens, assembly GCF_987537825.1. Taxonomy (NCBI): domain Eukaryota; kingdom Metazoa; phylum Chordata; class Mammalia; order Chiroptera; family Furipteridae; genus Furipterus; species Furipterus horrens. The sequence continues at coordinate 156,317,750 of NW_028327175.1, forward strand.
GGGCAAGCGGCATTGTCCCTTCTCAGACCCCTTCCCCACATACAGCTCCACAACGTGGTGAAACAGGTCACCTGTTATTGATAATCCCTAAGGCTCTGTCCCTTACAACATAGTAGGAGCAACAGCTCTGCCTGGGACAGGGGAGCAAACAAACACAGGAGACTTCCTGCCAAGATGAAGGTCTAGACTGACACACTCCGTCTCCCTCCACAACTAAGAAGGAATACAACTACCACAAAACCAGCAATAACCAGAAAATAAATGGAAGTCCAATGTATGAAGTTATAAAGAAGTGGTGCTTGTCCAGACAGGTAGGAGGCATGAAGCTGGGGGAGGAGAGGTCAAGCTGTGCTGTTCGTGGCAGCAGCAGTGATGGCGGCAGGACAGCGGTAAGCACAGACACCCGTATTTAAGGGAAGAGGAGAAGCGCCTGGGCAGCACCCCCGGCTGCAGACCAGACCTGTCAGCTTGCGATTCCAAAGCCAGGGAAGGCAGACCTCCATTGCCTTGGACTGTGAGGCCTGGTGGGGGTGGGAATGGAGGAGGAGGCTCCTGGTCTCTCAGCAGAGAGTGAACAGCAGGAATTCATCTTGGACCCCCCTGCACCACAGAAAACGCCACAGGGTGGTGAGACGGGTCGCCTGGTTGTGATGAGTGCACAGGGCTCCGCCCCCTATAGCATAGGAGGTGTGACAACCCTGCCCATGAAGCAAAGGTAAATACAAAACTGTTCAGGATGGCACAGATCATGATAGAGATCCCAGTGATAGAGCTGACCAGACAGCAAATTTCTAATCTAACATCTAACGAAGCAGCAGATAGGAAATATTTCTGAGGCACAGTTCAAAGCTTTGCTTATAAAAGTGCTTACAGACCTAACAGAAGATCTTAAACAACACAGGGAAGGAATGAAGGCTAGTCCTGCTGAAATGAATGAAAACACATACAAAACTAGTGGTGAGGGCAAGAAAAACAGGGATAAAATCAACAAATCGGAACATAGGGAAGGAACAAACAGTCAACCAGTGCAGAAAGAGGAAACGAGAAGTGAAGAAAATGAGGAGAGGCTCAGAAACTTATCAGACAGCTATAAGCAGGCCAACATCTGAATCATAAGGTTGCAAGAAGGTGCAGAAGAACTAGAAATGGAAAAATTATGTGAAAAAAATAATGAAGCAGAACCTCCCTAACTTGGGAAAGGAAATAGACTTACAGGTCCAAGAAGCACAGAGTTGCAAAACTACTGGACTGAGGGAGAACCACACCAAGACACATTATAATCAAAATGTCAAAAATTAAGGATAAAGAGAGAATCTTAAAAGCAGCAAGAGAGAAGAAGAGAATTATGTACAAAGGGGTCCCAATGAGACTCTCAGCTGATTTCTCAAAAGAAACTCTGCAGGCAAGAAGGGACTGGCAAGAAATATTCAAAGTAATGAAAAGCAAAAACCTACAACCATGATTACTCTATCCAGCGAAGCTGTCATTCAGAATAGAAGGGCAGAGAAAGTGCTTCCGGGACAAAGTAAAACTGAAGGAGTTCATCAGATCCAAACCACTGTTATATGAAATGCTAAAGGGACTTGTTTAGGAGAAAGAGGATCAAAACTATGAACATTAAAATGAAAATGTATCACAACAACCAACAGAAGCTAGGGAACCAAAACAAAGGCAAACTAAGTAGGCAACAAGAGTGTGAAAAGAATTATAGGTGTGGGGAACATATTGGGGGGAGGTCAGTGGGGAGGGGGGAGGGGGTAAAGGGAGGGAGATGGTACAGGAATTAAGAAGCATAGTAGGAGGAAATGGAATAGACAGGAAGTGGTTGAGAAGAACTATATGCACAACATATGGCCATGGACTAAGGTGGGGGACAACTGGAGGGAGGGGGTCACTGGGTGGAGGGGAACAAAGGGAAAAGAAATTGGGACAACTGTAACAGCATATTCAATAAAGCATATTAAAAATATATATATAACATAAGGCTTACTATTTTAATTAGTTTTAAGTGTACAGTTTTATGGCATTTAAGAACATTTACATTGTTGGGCAACCATCATCATCACCCTTCTCCAGTCCTTGTTCATCTTCCACAACTAAGACTGTTATCATTGAAGGATCCAAAATTCTACCACCCAAAAGCAGCTTGAGGGATATGGATTTTAAGTTGTTTATTAAGAAACAGAAGATTTAAAAAGAACCTTTGACCTTCCCCCCTCTTTCCTGCTCAAGAAATTCAGACGGAGAAATCTCCTTCAAGAAGGAGATCTTAGGAAGTCCTCCTTATCCTAAGTTAAATTAAATATGAGAAATAAATGGGTTTTAGGCAGGTGCACTCTATGTAAAGTATATGACACTATGCTGTACACCTGAAACTAATACAAAATAATATTGAATGTAAACTGTAATTTTTTAAAGTTTTAAATAAAGATAAATTTTCAAAAAAAGAAAGAAAACCATATATGCCCTTCTGCAAGAGATGACTTCAGAACAAAAGATACACACAGACTACAAGTAAAGGGATGGAAAAAAGATATTTAATGCAAATGAAAAATTTTTTTAAAAGCTGGGATAGCATATTTATATCTGATAAAATATACTTTTAAACAAAGTCCATAATAAGATACAAAGAAAAATGTTAAAGGAATCAATCCAACAGGAGGATATAACCCTTGTAAACTTTCATGCAACCAAACATAGGAGCACCTAAATATTTAAAGCAAATCTTGATGGGCATAATGGGAGAGATACAGGCATACAGTGATACAGGCATAGTAGGGAATTTTAACACCCCATTGACATCTCTGTCTGGATAGCTCTTCCAGACAGGAAATCAACAAGAAAACAGTAACCTTAAATGGCAAACTAGATCTAGTGGATTTAATTGATATCTTCAGAGCATTTCAACCCAAATCCCCAGAATATACAATGCTTTTTCTCAAGTGCACATGGAAATTTTCTAGGATAGACCACATGTTAAGACACAAGACAAGTCTGAATAAATTTAAGATGATTGAAATCACAACAAGCATCTTCTCTGACCATAACTGTATGAAACTAGAAATCAATCACAAGAAAAAGAAAAAAGAAAAACACAAAAAGTTGGAGGCTAAATATTATGCTATTAAATAATCGATGGGTTAACATAGAGATCAAGGAAGAAATCAAAAGATACCTGAAATAAACAAAAATGAGAACACAACCACCTAAAATCTATGGGACACATTGAAAGCAGTTGTAAGAGGGAAATTCATAGCATTACAGACCTGTTTCAAGAAACAACAACAAAAAAATTCAAATAAACAATCTAACTTTACATTTAAAGGAACTAGAAAAAAAACAACAAATAAAGTGCAAAGTGAGTAGGAAAAGGGTTATAATATAGATCAGAGCAGAAATAAATGAAATAGTTTAATAACAACACCAACTGGTACAGTGATACAGATGGATTCCTAGAACATTCACCTAGGGGAGGTTGGCCTTGGCTGGTTTAGCTCAGTGGATTGAGCGTCGGCCTGTGAGCTAAGTGTCGCTGGTTCGATCTTCCAGTCAGGGTACATCAGAGAAGGAAAACTCTGACTCCAAAAAACCTCCGCTGCCTTGCGGCATACCTCTTCAGGGGAAAGGCTAAGGGAGTAAACCCCGACAGAAAATCCGGAGCCGGAGTCCCTAAGGCGGTTTGACGTTGTTGTCAACACCGGCAACTCCTGCGGCGCACCTGAAGCCAAGCTGTATTGACTCCGTCTTTCCCTTGGACCCTTCAGCTGCGAAGAGAGGGGGGGTCTGCTGCATGGGCAACAGCAGACCCTCCATATCACCCTGCCCAGGCTCTGTAGCTTCAGCGTCATCGCAAGATGTCGATTCAACACGGGAGGAGACAGATACGATGTCACTCCCGAGTCGGACTGCACAACCATTCTCGGCGGTGCAGATAGACTCTTGAGAAGCTACACCATCGTCTCTCGAGACGGACGGCTGCCGACGACGACGACACCTAGGGGAGGAAGCCTGTACTACAAGGGGCCTACCTTCCAGAAGATAATTCCTGTTTTTTGGCGCCCCTTCCCCCAGTAAAATTCTATAATATATCATCCGTATTGTATTATGTGTTCACCATCCAAAATCAAGTCTCTTTACATCAATATTTATCCCCTTTTACCATCGTCTACCTCCCCTTATCCTCATTTCCACCCACCTGGTAATCTCCTTAATATGGTCCGAATATGTGAGGGTTTTTTCTTAATCCCTTCAATCTTTTCACCCAACCCCCCTCCCCTCTGACAGCTGTCAGTCTGTTTTCTATAGCTATTTTCTTTGTTTATTTTGTTCACTAGATTCCACATATAAGTGAAATCACATGGTATTTGTCTTTCTCTGACTGGCTTATTTTACTTAGCATAATACTCTTCGGTTGATAAATGCTGTCACAAAAGGTAAGATTTCTTTCTTTTTTATGGCCAAGTAGTATTCCATTGTATAAATGTGCTACAGCGTTTTTATCCAGTCACCTATTGATGGGCACTTGGGCTGTTACCAAATCTTGGCTATTGTAAATAAAGCTGCTATGAACATAAGGGTGCATATATGATTTCACATTAGTGTTTCTTGTTTCTTTGGATATATCCACAGAAGTGGGATCACTGGGTCAAAGGCTGTTCCATTTTTAGTTTTTGAGGTAACTATACAGATTTGCTCAGAGGCTCCACCAGTCTGCATTCCCACCAACAGTACCTGAAGTTTACCTTTCTCTACATCCTAGCCAACACTTGATGTTTCTTGATTTATTGATGATAACCATTCTGATGGGTGTGAAGTGATATCTCATTGTGATTTTAATTTGCATTTCTCAGATGTTTACTGATGTTGAGCATCCTTGCACATGTCAATTAGCCATCTGTATGTCCTCCTTGGAGAAATGTCTATTCAGATCCTTTACCCTTTTTTTTTTTTTATTGGATTGGTTGTGTTTTTGGTGTTGAGTTTTGTAAGTTCTTTATAAATTTTAGATATTAACCCCTTATCAGATGTATCATTGGCAAATATGTTCTTCCATTCAATGGGCTGTCTTTTTATTTTGCTGATTTTTTTTGTTTTGTTTTTGTTTTTTGTTTTTTGTTTTTCTTTTTGCTGTGCAAACTCTTTTTAGCTTGATGTACTCCCATGTTTATTTTTTATTTTGTTTGCTTTGTCCAAGGAAATACATCAGAAAAAACATTACTATGAGAGGTGTCTGAGATCTTACTGTCTATGTTTTCTTCTAGCACTTTTATAGTTTCAAGCCATACATTTAAGTCATATCTATTTTGAGTTTATTCTTGTGTATGGTATTAAAAATTGGTCTAGTTTCATTTTTTGCACATCTGTCCAATAATTCCAATATTACCATTTATTTTGTCTTTTCTTCCTTTTTTATTATTCTTGTTTATTCTGTTTAAGTTGTCTCAATTTCTTCCTCTTTGCCCTCCTCCTCCCAACCCACCTCCAACTTCCACAGTCAGTTCTCACATCGTTGTCCATGTCCATGGGTCATTCATACATGTTCTTTGACTAATCCCTTTCAATACCATTTATTGAATAGATTATCTTTAACCCATTGTATGTTTTTGTCAAATACTAGTTGACTATAATGGCGTGGGTTTATTTCTGGGGTCTCTATTTTGTTTTTAAGCCAGTACCATGTAGTTTTGATTACTCTGGATTTCTAGTATAGTTTGATATCAGGTAATGTGATTCCTCCAATTTTGTTCTTTCTCCAGATTGCTATGTCTATTCAGTGTCTTTTGTGATTCCATATAAGTTAAGGCTGTGTTCAGCCTTAGTGATTTTTCCTTTGAAGACTCAATGCCTTTGCCCATTTCATGATGGGTGATTTGTGAGTGCATCTGACTACACTACAGTGTTCAGCAGTTTTTGACTACAAAATGACATGACCCTCATGCCCCACCCTCCCTTTCACCTGATCTCACTCTAAGCGACTTTTTGTTTGTTTCTCTGCATTAGAAAAGTCCTCAAAGAGAAATTATTTCCAATGTGGAAGAGGTGAAACAAAAAATGAGAGATTATTATTTTAATAATCGACGAGTTTAAAACTACTTTTAAAGCCCTGGCTGCTGTGGCTTAGTGGATCGAGTGTTGGCCTGTGAACCAAGTGTCGCTGGTTTGATTCCCAGTCAGGGCACATGACTAGGTTGCACCTCAGGTCCCCAGATAGGGGCACGACTGAGAGGCAATGACACAGTGATGTTTCTCTCCCTCTCTTTCTCCTTTCCCCTTTCTCTAAAAATAAATAAAAATAAGCAAACAATTAATTAAAAATAAAAAACGATTTTGAGAAGTGGGAAAAAAATGTCTTGATAGGTGTATTGCATCAAATGGAGAGTTCTTTGAAGGTGACTAAAGTTTAAACATGTAAAAATAAATACACAATATTTTATAGAAAAAATTCTGGTTTATTTTGGGTACTCCTTTGTGATTTTGTTAACCTATGTCACCCCAATAAGTCCAATAAATTTTTTAATTAAAAAAATGATAGGACATATAGTCATACAGCAGGATGACTTCTCCAGGGTGTGTCGCTTGTTGACAGCCATCCTGGAATGAGAACACAGTCTCCAGAATGTGAGGCAGGTTTGGGGCCCAGTACTGTTGCTGAATGCCAGGAGTTAGTATTCAGTCATTGTAACATAATAAAGATTAAGAGAGATGGGAAGTTAGACCTCAAATAATACTGATATTGTTAGTTTTAGATTCCTGTAAAGTGTTTTAGTGAAGCTATAATGTTTTGGGTTTTCTTTAAAAGAGCATCAGAAATTACCAACAATTTTACAAAAGAGATAAAAAGCAACACAGTTTGGAAACAACTAGAATAAACTTTCAGAGGCAAGGATTCCCTCCTAAAAATCCATATTTTAATTATCCTTTACCCTCTTTTTGTATTCAAGCTACATTTTTTAGGTGATATAAGTAGTTTCCATAATGTGAAACAGTGTTAATAGAGGGAATGACACAGGTGCAAAATATTTTTTTCATTAAAGTTGCTTAGGTCTTGGATGAAATGATATTATACTTCGGCTATATATATATATATATAATAAGCTCATGGAGATGATATTTTATTTGTCCTCAAATAAAAATTAAATTTTCAGTAGGTGGAAGTGAAGGTATTATTTCCAATACAACTGTCAGTGAATTTTTCATGCAGAGAAAGTGACAAAATAAAAGACAAAGATAATGTGGTCAAGTTGTATCAGGAGCATAACAAAGGAATAATCTGGGTCACAGGAAGTGTATTTCAATAGTGGGACTTAAGGACAATCTTAGTAAATAAAAAAACTTGAATAGTACACTATGGTTGTGTGTGATATAGGAACAAGGGACCATACAAGATGTTCAAACAGAGAAATAATAATGATTGAAATGGGGGTATAGAAAGGTTATGGGAACGATAGGTGTAAGATAGATTGTGCAGGGATGGTGCCAAAATGAAAGAAGAACTTGAAGAACTGCATTTGGATGAACCAGTGGAAATGTGTAATACAGTAGCCTGTGACTTCTTCAGATAAAACCTGCACAAGTTTATAATTAATTGGATTCAATCTTCTATTCTCTTTCTACTTTCTTAAAGTGAAAGCATAAATTATTGATTTGAGACATTTCTTCTTTTGTAATATATGCTTTTGAGGTTAAAAATTCCCTCTAACCAATGCTTTATCTAAATTCTACACACTTTGATATGTTGCATTTTCATTTTCATTTATGTCAAAATAAAATTTATTTTGAGAATTCCTCTTTAACCTGAGTTATTCAGAAATGTTTTGTTTAAATTTAAAATAATTAAAAATATTTATTTATTGCTCTATTACTGATTTTTAACTTGGATCTTTTACTATTATGTAGAACATACATGGTATAATTTCTATTATTTTAAATTTTGAAAGAAAAGGAAAAAGGACACATGGACATGGACAACAGTGTGGTGATTATGGGGGAAGGGGGTAATAATGGAAAAAAGTACGATAAAATTTTTTTAACTTTTTTTTATTACATTTTATAGATTATATTGTCATAATAGTTCCATTTTTCCCCTTTGCTCCCCCCCACCCAGCACTCCCCTTCCCCAGTAATCCCTCCCTTCCCCAGTCCATGTCCATGGGTCATGCCTGCAATCTTTCTGGTTTCTCCTTTTCCTATGTTATTATTATTTTAGAATTAATTCATTAATTGATTTCTTTTTATAACAATAAAAAAGGTAACATTCCCCCCGCCTCAGACTTTAGACCCTTTATAATCTTATAGAGGACAGTGGGCGATGGTTTCCTGCTCTTCTAGCTGCTTCAAGCTGGACATGGTTGTCGTCCTACCTACCCTTGGGTCCAGAAATCTCTAATAAGAGTTGGGGTGTGGAGGGGAGGGTGGCCTTCCCACATCGGGAAGGATCTTGCAGACTCCAGATCAGTTAGCTGTCCCTGGACAACGGCATGCTTGGTTTAACAGGCTGGTGTCCTTGTTGTGTTCTGGGGGCAACAGATTTGGCAACAGGGTTAAAAGGCAGCATTCAATCCATAGAATTTTTAAAGAATAAATTTCTTAAACTTTGTGTCTCAGAATGAAATATCTGGGTTAATGTTAAATGTGATCTTGCGAGGAATGTGTATTTGCCTGTTGCTGTGCTGTATTCTATAAATATCAGGGAACAACAAACAGAATAAATTCAAAAAAATTACTTCTAAGCATATAATAAAGTGACAAAACCATAAAGAAAAACATATGAAAGCAACTAGAGAAAAATGACAGTGTACAGAACACATGAAAACAGTGAATCAAAGTACTGTGGTTTGTCAAAAACACTGAATGACAGGAATAGCATGTTAAAAGGAAAAATTAAAAACAGAACTATATAATAAAAATATTTTTTAAAGACTTTATTATTTATTTTTAGAGAGAGGGGAAGGGAAGGAGAAAGAACAGGAGAGAAACATCAATGTGTGGTGACTCTCAAGTGCCCCCAACTGGGGACCTGGCCTACCACCCAGGCATGCACCCCAACTTGGAATTGAATCAGCGATGCCTTTGGTTTGTAGGCCAGCACTTAATCCACTGAGCCACACCAGCCAGGACTAATGAAAATATTTTTAATATACAAATGCAGAATAAAGACATTTTCATATGAAGAAAAACTAAGAATTATAAGCAGGTTGGCTATATACAAAACGCTAACAGACTCTTTCAGCAGAGAAAATAATGCTAATGGGCCATTTGGATCTTTAAGGATGAAGGAAAGCCAACAGTAAGAGTAAATAACTATGTTTATTTTACTTAAGTATTTTAAAATTAGAATATGTTTTTAAATAATATATAATATTGACTGGTAATTTTTAAATATATGTACATTGAATATACATGCTAAGTAGAGAATAATGGTTGGTGGGAGAAAAGAACTTATCTTGTTTCCACATTTTCTTTATGACATGATACAATATTAATTCTAAAGAGTTTGTGAAAATTTAAGTATGAACATTTCAACTTCTAGAGCTACTTGTTTAAAAAATATAAATAAAATCAAATGAAACAGGTTAAATAAAAAGTGATAATTAGAAAATTTTAAGTAAGTTAAAAGCCAGGAAAAGGCAAACAATGGAACAGTGACAATAAGAAAACAAATGGCATGAACAAACACAAACAAGAAAATGGTATGTTCCAACCACATAAGTTGTTGTATATCAAATGTTAATGACTTAAAATTATAATTAAAAGGCAGAGATTGGCAGAGTGGATAAAACAACAAAAATAACAAGACCATACTATATGTTCCCTATAAGAGACAATTTTAAATATAAAAACACAGATAGGTTGAAAGTGGTGGATGGAAAATGACAAGCCAAGCAAAAAATATTATGGAAGGACTAGTGTGGCTATTTGATAAATGGTTAAAAAGACTTTGGGACCAGTAATATTATCAAATATTTATAAAGATATTTTGTAATAAAATTGAGGCAGTTAACCAGAAAGATAGAACAATTGCAAATATGTGTGTCCTCAATAGCAGAATTTAACATATAATAATAAGAAAAAGGTAGAACAAAGCAAAAGTAAGTAAAAAGAAATAATGAAGGCCAGTAATAAATTAATAGAAAACAGACATATAATAGAGAAAATTGGCACAGTATGAACTGATTCCCTAAAAAGATCAACTAAATTGACAAACCTTGGCTAAATCAATGAAGAAAAATGGGGAAGTAATACAAATAACCCAATATTGGCAATAAAATAAGAGATTTTACTACAGATATGACAGACATTAAAATGATAGCAGGATAATATTATGAACAATATTACGTCAACAAATTTGAAAGCTTAATGAAATGTATATATTTCCTGAAAAATATAATTTATCAAAATTAACATAAGAAAAAGATTCTGAAAATTATATTATCTTTATCTATAATATGAATTGAATTTAAAGCAAAAATCTTTACATACAGGAGGGTCCTTCTGTCCCAGACAGGCTTACAAATAAATTTGATCAATTATTGAAGAAAAAATAATACCAACTTCAAACAAAATATTTCAGAAAATTATGGAAGAAAATTTATGCCATATTTTATTTAAGTTGTCTAATTTGTTGGCATAATATTTTTGAAGAGCAGCATAACCCTAATATGAAAATTTAACAAACATATTCCAAAAATAAAAAGCATAGACTAACAGTACTCAAAGACACAAATGGATACATTCTTAACAAAATACTAACAAGTCTAATTTCAACATATATAAAAAGAATAACATATACTAACGAAGCAAGGTTTATTCAAAGAATATAAGGTTTATTTAACATTTGAAAAATCTAGTAATGATATTTATAATAGTAACAAAAAAAGAATTACATATAATCACTGCACAGATTTAGAAAAAGCTTTAAAGAAACAAACAAACAAACAACAAAAACAAGCAAAACACTCAGATCATTGGGACTACTGTAACAACATAATCAATAAAATATACTTAAAAAAACACTCAGATCAACTATGAATAATAGAGAACTTTCAATCTGATAAAGCTTTAAACAATATCATTCTCATGGTGAAAGTCTGAATTATTTCCCCCTGCTATCTGGAACGAGGCTGGAATACCATTTTTATGACGTTATTCACACTATCCTAGAGGTCATAGTAATTTACAAATAGCCAACAAAGATAAATAAAAATATAAAGAGCAGAAATAAAAAAATGTCTCTATTTGCAGATGATATAATTATTTACCTAAAAAAAATTCCAGGAATTCAATTAAATGACTACAAAGACTAATAAGTGAATTAAACAAGATCAGAAGGTACAAGGTTGCTATACAAAAATCAACTATATACTTTTTACATTAGTAGTAATAAATTAGAAAATAAAAATGAAGAAAACAATCCAATTTATGGTAATTCCTAGAAACATAATATGCTTAAAAATAAATGTAGGAAAAGGCAGATAAAAATTTTTAAGGACCTAAATAAGTGGAGATCTACAACATGCTCATGGAGTGAAATTCTCAAAGCTCTGTAAGATGGCAATTCTCTTCTAATTCATCTATGATTTCAAATTTAATCAATATTACAGGAGACTTTTTAGTGGAAATTTTCAAGCTTTTTATAAATGTATATGAAAATGTGTAGACCTAGATAATACCCAAAACAGTTTTTATAACAAAGAAAAAGTGGACTTACCCAATCTGATTTCAAGACTTGCTATAAAGATACAGGAATTTAAATACTTTTATATTGGTGAAAAAAGAGATATATAGATCAATGTAGTAGAATAGAGAGTCCACAACTAGGTAGCAAGACAATTTAACAATAAAAGAAAGCCTTTTAACAAATGGTGCTGATTTAACTGGGTATACTTGTGGAAACAAGTATTTCCTCAAAAAAAATATATATATATATAGCTTTAGCTAGATCACAATTCATACTTAACTAGAACTAAAAATAAAGCTTAAAACTATAAAACAAACAAGTTGATTTTTTTCTGCAACAGATGGATATTGTTTTGCCATATCAATTATATACTATTCTGCAACCTTGCTAACTCTATTAGCACAAATATTGTCTGTTAATTTTTCTATATTTTCAGTTACAAATATACATTAGCTACAAATAAGAGTTATGTCTTTTCTCTTTAAAGGTCACACTACGCTTCTCTTACCATGCTATTTATTATTTATTGTTTACAAAGCCTTCCAGTATGGTGCTATGTAAGAGAAGAACTTTGATACAGGCACTTTTGTTTTATTCTTAAATTTATAGGAATGTCTCTCAAGTTTTAGCATGAACTGTAATCTTCATTATAGATTTTGGTGAAAAACCTGTATCATGTTAAGAAAGTTCTTTATATCCCTTTATTTTCTAGTGTGTTTGCTATAAATATTTATTGAACATTAGGGAATACTTTTTGCATCTATTGAGGTGATTATCAGTTGTTCAGTCTTTTAGTGAAATGAATTGTACTAATGGATTTTCTATACCAAATCTTATTTAATTTTTACATAAATCTACTCATTATCTAATAATTTCCTGGAATATTTTTGCATAAATATTTCTGTATACAATTATTTTCTTTTTCTAGTCTTCTGTTTGTCTGTATTTGGTGCTCAAATTACACATAAATTGCATATTCTTCTGATTTGAGTTGATACCTTCTCTTCACATTCTGATTTATTTATTTTTAACCAAGCTATTGAAGCATCTAAAACAAGAGCATAGCATCCTCATATTTGCATTTTATAAAGGTCATTAAGGTATCAGACTAGAGAATGAATTTGAAGGTGATAACACTATTAGAGTCAGGGAAAGCAGTTGAGACAGATTTGTGTGTGTGTGCTTTGTTTTGCTTTGTTTCTCGTAGTATGAATTTACGTGAATGACAAGACAGTAGAAATAGATAACAATTTAAGCGTGTCAGTAAGATAAGGTGAGATCCATATAATGTAGGGGTTGTTAGATATACAGTGCAAGGGCTAATGAAGTTTACAAGTTTCTGGTTTGGGAAACTAAAATAAAGCCATTGTTTAGATAGGGAGCATAGGATAAAAATATTGAACACAAAAATGGTCATGATAATATTGGTATGCCTTGACAATTGATAGTCATATAGAATTTACAAGAATAGGACTCTGAAGAAAACTTAATTTTAGATATTTCTATTTGAAGAGGCTACAGATCATGGGTATAGTCATAGGAATAGATGAAAATATTCAACTTTCAGTTAGTAATTTGGTAGAAAACAAGAGTTGCATGAATTGAAACTAAATTACAGGAGAGTTGTGAAAAGTATAATTTAGCCTTGGATTTTATTTATGGTTGCATTACATTTTACCAAGCCAATTTCAGAGTCAACTAACTAGTGGTTCCAATTCCGAAACCTCAAAATTACGGAGTTTAAGGAATCACCAAATTCCTTGCAGCTGAGTGATAACAGCTGGTAACTGGACTGCAGTCTGCCTTCCATACTGACATTCTTGGATTTCAGACTACAAAGGCAGTATCTTAATAGACTAGCACAAATGTGATAGGCTTTTTTTTTGCAGCCCAGAGGTGTAATTTAGGGCAGAAGCAGTTTGGAGGATATAAAAGACTCCAGTATAAAGGTAAATATAAATGCACATCTCATTTAGGATTCTCTGCACCTTTATAGTGAACAGCTCCCCTCCTAGGATTATAATGTTGGCAGGGAAATGTTGATCCTGAGCATAGCTCTAGTATATGCCTTTATTAAATGGCTTTACCCCTCATTATATAAAGAGAATCTACTTCCTATCTTTACAGAAAATGTATCCAAGCAATTCTTGTTCTTGTGCAAATGAACATTAATGCTTTATTCTTTAGATTTCACCTGCAGAAGGAGTATCATGCAAACCCCTTTTATTCCCCAAAGTGGCTGCTATGGAAACGAGTCCTGGTGCATGACAGAGGAGGAAAGCTAGCTGCACTGAGCTTAAACAAAGAGAGGAAATTTCCATAAGATTTCCCCTTGTATGCAGAGCAACTAAAGAAGGGACTGGGAATTACACCTCACACCAAGCTCATTCTGTTTTGCCAGCTACCCTTTCTCAAAGCCCATAATGAAAGGTAAATTTGAGGGCACTGACAGAGAAGTCAGATTTGCTCCCAGCCTGATGGACTTGTCAATTGGCTGCTTTTGCTAACTGCTTTCACTCTTTGAGGTCAGGAGGGGAAAAATTAATACTTCTGTGTAGTGGAATAAATGCTTCCCTAGTGGCCTGAAAGAAGAGATTTGCCTCCCTAAATCTCTGAGATCACATATAATGGGAGTTTTGGCTATGGAAGAAGTTAGGTTTGGTGTGAAATGTTATAGCTATACTATTAGATGACATGACTGTAGTTTTGTCGCCATGTGCCCTTTACTGTACCAGCATAGTTTGGGCCGTACAAGACACATTTATCAAGTTTATATCTGTAAGTCTGTGCTGATATAGATTGTAAGCAGCAGAAGTTATCTATATGCTCTAACAAATGAAGGTTTTCTCAAAATTCCAAGCCTTGGAAACTTTCCCTAGCATATCACACAGCCTTGGTTTAAAATCTAGTTATATTAATATTTATAAACCATTCTTCCAAGACTTCCCTCCCTTTCTGATATAATGCATCTCTAGCCTCTGTTAAGGAAAGAAAGTCCAAACCTAAAGAAAATTTAAAAGAGTTAATTTACACCAAGGGACCAGAAGCAAAATCTCAAAGGATTGAGAAAATGCTCCGGGGAATAGTAGTTTTTTAGTTTTTTTAATACATTCAGAACCAAAGGAGGTTAAATGAAATCACTGGTGGTAGATTAAGAAGGCGAGAGAAAGCCAAGCAGGGTAATCTCTCAGATTGGATAAAAAGTAAACTGAAGAGATACACATGCATGGGTGGGGACAGGGTGGGTAACATTTAACATTTACAGCAAATAAGAGATGATATGCAGATAGGAAGGCGACAAGGAGGAATTTGAGTGTCCCAGTGCTCTGTTGTCAGTAAGTAGATCTGTTTCTGTTTCTGAGGGGTCTGGAAAAGAAAAATGTTGTGACATTTTAAAGGTATGTTATTCGAGGGCTTGCTTACGATAGAGATTAAGCTTTTCAGGAAACTATAGGCCTGGGATGTGACTACCCTGCCCAGTTAGGAATTCATGATCAGAGCTCCTGTTTGATTGTTTTCTGTCATTAAGTGTGGCCACAGGCCACATGAGCTGTCAGGTCTGCTATGTGCCTCCCTTTTTGTTTACACCTCAGGCAATGTCTTACATGTGCTAATGAGCAGTGGCTCTGGACTCCCAAAAATGTCCCTTCATACTCTGGCCTACTTTCAAGATACCCCTGCAGTAAGTACTGATTGCAGGTGTCTTTGGGCTGACTTTGGTGCCTAGAATCTCGGTGCTTTGCATATGGTTTTGCCTTTGTTGACAGACACTAATGCCCTTCTGAGCCCCAAAGAGCCATTGTACGTCCTGTGACAAATCTCTTTATGATCCATGCAAAAGTGAGAACAATGTTTCTCCCTTGAGTTACTTATATACAAATACATACTAAAATCGGTAAGTAATTATACTGACCTATTTATCCAGCATTATTCTGAGTTCTCACATACATAACCTTATTTAATCTTCACCACACCCCCCATGATGCAGTGTTTTAAGCATGTGGGCTGGGGTTGAGAAAATGTATGTGCTCCTGACTCTTATTGTTCTCCTTTCTGTTCTCTCTCTGAATGTCTTGAGTATAATGAGTTCTTTCCACTGTGACTGGAATGGAAATATAATATATCTGGCAAATATATATTCATTGCTCAACTTTGAATATCTCTGATTTGTTCTAACTACACATCACCTGCTCTGGAGTACCTCTCACACAGTCTCACCTTGAGCATGTATCACAATTTTCAACAAAGGATTCTTGGGGAAACACCCCCCCCCGTCCACATTCTTCTGGAACTCTTCTCCATACCTGTCCCCACATTGCAGCCCCTTCAAAGTTCCTGATCTCTGATATTTGCCACTTAAGCTCAGCAGGATTGCAGCAATTGGTTAGGTAATTTTCCATAGGCCAATAACCTCACTAATTGTAGGGCTTTTCTTGTGAGTTCCACTTTACTCAGAATTGCAGTCTAGGTTGACCTTGTTTTCAATTGCTCAAAACAGTTACTGCATTTATGAGGTCTGTTCAGAAGGTATCCAACCATATAATATGAAAAATAGAGACATTTATTGAAGAAGATACAAAAAAACAAAGTACATAGGACAATGATGTGCTCAATCCCCTTCAAAGAAGGCACCTTGGGACCTCACACAGTTCTCCCAGTTTCCATCAGATGCCCCATCATATTTTCCTGAATCTCATTGATGGTCTGAAATCTCTTCCCTTTCAAAGGTGATTTTAGGTTTGGGAAAAACAAGAAGTTGCAGGGTGCCAACTCTGAGCTGTAGGGGGGGCAAGTCACCTGGATGATTTGATGTTTCACCAAACACTCTGCATGAGACGTGATGCATGAGCAGGTGCATTGTATTCGTGAAGCTGCCAATCACCAGTTTCCTATAGCTTCGGCCTTCTGAATCATCTGAATAGTTTCTGTGAAGGAATGTTCAAGCTTAATGCAAGATTTGATGCAGACTCATTGCTCTGTTTGCTCAGTCATTTTGAATGTGATGGCCACACAGTACACACTCACTCAACAGCATCTACTGCCCCCATTGAATAGTAAAGTTGTCATTGTTCACACGTGTGCATTCCAGTCCATTCTCATTGGCTGACAGGTTAAATCGATGTCCTGAAAAACATTCTCACTATAATAAAAATGGCTGGACATTTTCTGGACAGACCTCTATTTGTTCTATTTTATAATTACTTAGTTGTTAGTCCAGTACCAGTTAGTCTTTCTTGGCTGGAATTATAGCTTCTTAATTCTACATTAAGAAATCATTTTATTGGATTTTTTCCCATGAAATTATTGGAAGAATGAAAGATACCAACAGGGTAAACTTCTACAACTATTTTACTTCATTCTGTTAAATATATGTATTAGATGCAAATGTCACTTGGATGTTTTTAAAAGCATTCTTATGTGTTTAATCACCCAAAGGACAAGGGCTAATATACATACATAGTTTGATATCCATATCTTTGCACAGAATTCCAACACATAAAAACTCAATATTTGAGGAGTAATTAGTTAAATGTATAAATAAATTATTCTCAAAAACTTTAATATAAAATTACTGTGTATATTTTAAATTATGTAGTCATTCTTTGGAGATAATATTTTATTTTTTCTGATCTGTAGGATTTGTCTAAGAGTTTATGCTGGGAAATGCAGAAATTATGGCTTAGTGTCAGAAAAACGTTTGGAATTTTTTTAATGGCAAAGATTATATGGTAAAAAAAGGCTAAGGGGACTATGGAATCACAACAGTTTAATATCAGAGACTTTAAATCATATTTCCACATTAATATGGTGTTTTGAATAACTAGTAATATCTCTTTATTGATGTAGCACCCACTCACAACCTCTAAATGTAAAGCCTAGTTCTAAAGATTCAAGATCTTGTTTAACCTACACTTAGATTTCCTTAAAATTTGTGATTTGCTCAAGGATGTAGAATAATAAAGATTAAGCTGGAATTGGAAACGCCTATGTTAAGTTATTGAAAATATACCATATTTTTTGCTCCATAAGACACACTTTTTTTCCCCAAAAGTGTGAGGGGGGGAAATGTCTGTGCATCTTATGGAACAAATATTGCGTCACAGAACATGATGTGTATTACCCGACCTGTCAGCAGTGGCGACAGCTGTTAGAAGAGGAAGCAGTGGGCCCATGCAAAACCCCTGGAGACACTTAAGTGTCCCACTTTACTGCTGAACCTCAGGGCATCTGGTCAGTATGAAGATAACAAAAAAAGTGATATCAGTGATTGTGAGCAACTGAGCTTCATAAATTCTGACACTAGCGATGGTGAATTCTTGGGGTTCCCAGAGAACTAGAAGGGTAGTTGCACCTTAAAGTCTCTCCTTATTTGTTAATGACAGTGATGATGGTTCTTAATACCATTGTTGACTGCTGTTCACTTTACATGGTTGAAATATTATTCTATTTTATTAAATAGTTTAGTACACCATTTTGTTCAGATTTTTTTTTCTTGTTTTCCTCCTTTAAAACTGGGTGTGTCTTATGGTCAGGTGTGTCTTATAGTGTGAAAAATATGGTGTATACATATGAAAACTCTTCTACACAATTTTAGATATTAAACCTACATAAAAACTACCAGCTGCATAGTCAAGTTTAACAAGGGAAATATAAATTTTAAAGTACGTAAGAATCCTTGAGAAGATTTATGCATCAAACATTAATTTTTAAACTGTATTATATGATTCGATGACATTTAAAATAGTTTTATTAAGAGCCTTTGGAAGAAAGAAAAAGTACACTAAAATTAAAGTTGGAGAAATAGATTTGAAACTTTGTTGTTTCATGATTTTTGTTACCTTAAGCAAAGACTTAAATATGTCTTTAGTGTTTCTTCCTAGTTAATGTGAGAATTAAATCAAATAATAGATTTGTTCAACATGTGTCTATAGAATGAATAAATGAATATACAATAATATTTGTGAAAAGCAATTCAAAAGGTAAAGTGTTTTATTACTTATGCTGAATGCCTCTGAAAGTTAAATCTTGATATGTCTCAGAGCAAATGCTTCATATTACTGAACAGAACAGAGGAGAGAGTATTATAATCATCCAGTGATTTTCATGTTCAGTTTTTGCAAAATATAATCATCTAATCTAAATTAAGCACTTTCCTGGTCAAGTCTCCATTTTCCTTTGTATATTTATAATCATAAAAGCTCATTCTGCTAAAGTGTATTTAGTATGTGGTCCTCTTGGGGTCATCATTAAAGGATCATCTAGTGATGATGATCTAGAGATGTTAGGACCTTAATTCCAGTCAGTTTCAACAACTATAAAGTAATGATATTAGGAAATTAATTCAAATGATACTATCACATGAACAGTGAGAAAATACCGAAAATGTGATATCCTGATTATATAAAAGGCTTAAACAGAAATATTAAAAATTTGAAATGTAGCCTAAAAAATATTCTTAGCCGTTATTGAAAATGAAAGGAAAAATACAGTTCATGGAGAGGTAACCTAAAAAAGAAATAAAACCAGAAGTGTGGTAGAAAGAGAAACAAAAATATTAATTTTATTGAGTTTCCTATAATCATTTTATTTACAAAGGATCTATATGTAGAGTTTTAATTACTATTTTTATGACATGTCAGCATTTCTTTATACATTCCCCCCAATTTTTATCTCCAACACAGAGCAAGTTTTAATCACATAAACTAGGTGAAGAGAGCATTCGTTCCTTTTTATTTAACCTATTGATTATATTAACCTTCAATTAAGTTCAATAAACTTACTCCTCTCTCCAGGACTCTCCAGTAGCATTCTGTATCCCTGATAGAAAAAGGGAAAATTCTCCCAGTATCTTACAGATCTCCATACATACATGTTTCCTTTGGGCATGAGAGAAGGCTTTGGCATAAAAGTTAACATTCTCTGTCTTCATTGGGTACTGATTATTTGTGTGGTTACAGGGATTACAATTCAGCAAAAAAGTTTTAAAACATTCTATACTTCAAGTGGGTGAGTTTTATTATATAATTCATATGTTAATAAAATTGAGTAGACAGAATAGAGGAGGAGAAAAAGGAGGAGCAGAAAGAGCCCATCAAATACAATTTACTTGGCCTTCATAATGAAAGTCAAAGACTTCTTTTTCATTCAGGTATATATCAACTTATAGCTAACATTGTAGATAGTTTGGAAATTAAAAGAAATTACAAAGGGACTTCCGGCCAAGATAGAGGCTTAGACGGACACGCTAAGTCTCCCTCTACAACTAGAGAGGAATACAACTACTTCAAAACAAAGGATAACTAGAAATTCCAGAAAATAAAACTACACGGAAGCCCAACATATGAAGTTATAAACCAGCGGTGCCATTCGGGCAGGTAAGAGTTAAAGAGGGCAAAGCTGTTTGCGGAGCGGCGGGCGGCGAAAAATCCCGGCGGCAGCCAAGCCCCTGGCAGTGCGCGACCCCAGCGCTGGGGAGAGCGGCCACCACATCGCCTTGAACAGTGAGGCCCAGGGGGGCGGGAGGACGGATCCCGGTCTCCTAGCTGAATAACTGTGTGAATCCATCTTGGACCCCCGCCCCCAAAGAAAGCACCACAGGGCTGCGAAATAGGTCGCAGACAGGCGCCAGTCGCTGACTTGTGACGCCAAAGGGCGCCGGTCGCTGGGTCATTACGAGTACACAGGCACTGCCCCCGACAGCCGGCCCAAGAAAACAAAACGCACCTGTCAAAATGTGGCAGACAACTATAGAAATCCCGGTGACACAGCTCACCAGGCAGCAGATAGAGAACCTGACAGATGAACAGATAAGAAACCTGTCAGAGGCTCAGTTCTGGGCCATTGTTAGCAGGTGGCTTACAGAATTCACAAAAGAGCAGGAAAAAGATAAGAAAGAAGCGAAAAACTTTCATAACGAAAGGAACAAAACCGCATACGAGACAGATGGTGAGGAACAAAAATCCAGAGTTCATTTCAACAAACTGGAATATGGAGAAGGAACAAGCAGTCAACCAATGCAGCGAGAGGAAATGGCAAGCAACAATGAGAGGATCAGAAACCTCTGGGACAGCTATAAAAGGCCCAACATAAGAATCATTGGTTTGCCAGAGAATGAGGAAGATGAACTAGAACTTGAAAAATTGAGTGAAAATATAATAAAGGAGAACTTCCCAGAATTGGGGAAGGGAATAGACTTGCAGGTCCAGGAAGCAAGAAGAGTTCCCAAGAGACTGGACCCAGGGAGAACCACTCCAAGACACATTATAATCAAAATGTCAAAAATTAAAGATAAAGAGAGAATCTTAAAAGCAGCAAGAGAGAAGAAAAGAATTATGTACAAAGGGGTCCCAATTAGACTATCAGCAGACTTCTCAAGGGAAACCCTACAGGCAAGAAGGGACTGGCAAGAAATATGCAAAGTAATGAAAATCCAAAACCTACAACCACGAATACTCTATCCAGCGAAATTGTCATTCAGAATAGAAGGACAGAGAAAGTGTTTCCAGGACAAAATAAAACTGAAAGAGTTCATTAGATCCAAACCACTGTTATATGAGATGTTAAAGGGACTGGTTTAAAAAATAGAAGCTAAGGAGATGAAACAAAGGCAAACTAAACAGGCAACGAGAGTGGAAAAGGAACTGTGGGTATGGGAAGCATATTGGGGGGAGGTCAACAGGGAGGGGGAATGGGGAAAGGGAGGGAGATGATATAGGAATTGGGGATCAAGGTAGGAGGGAATGGAATAGACGGAGAGAGGTTGGGAGGAACTGTATGCACAACTAATGGACATAATCTAAAAGGGGGAGACAACTGGAGGGAGGGGGGCCACCGGGTGGAGGGGAGCAGAGGGAAGGGAAATTGGCACAAATGTAATATTTTAATCAATAAAACACATTAAATCTGAAAAAAAAAAAGAAATTACAAAGGATAAAATTTTGAATGGTAAATACATAATGCAATATACAGATGATGTATTTTAGAACTGTACATTTGAAACCAATATAATTTTATTTAAAATGTCACCCTAATAAATTTAATCAACAATTAAAAATAAATAAAATTATGTCACACAAGACAACTTAAATCTAGTGTGTATTATTTTGAATTTTTTAGTGCTTTTATTTTCTATGCTTGCAATGATCCTAAATGTATCTTATGTTCTGCTTCCTCTTAATTTTAAGATTATTCTATTAATTAACTGCTGTAAAAAATTGAATATCCAGCACTTGGTGTCAGCTCTTCAAAATAGAGTACAGATTGCAATCTGACCACTCAATAATTATTGAGATCCACTTAATAATCACAAGTAGATCCTCTCCAATTGTAACCACATGCTTATATCAGATATTATCAGGAAACAGTATAGGTGTCTCTCAATCAACAATAATAAGAAATTCTGACTTGAGTCTAATGCAGTATTTTTTTCTTTCTTTTTTCTTTTTTTCTTTTCATTTTTTTTTTTTTTTTTTTTTTGGCTATAGCCTATTTGGAGAGTCAGTCTTGTCATTGGATTTTTTCTCAGGAAATAATCCCTAAAAGTCTGAGTTGTTACCTAAGAGTAAGAGGATATGCTGCTACCAGAAGGAATAATACAGAAGGAAGGATTTAGGAAAAATCCTTCTTCTCTTGATGCAATATTGCCAGAACAGTGCACCTGTAACGTTTTTCAGCTATGATATGTCCCATTGGATTCATCCGCAAACTGGAAGAAATTTCTCACAGTCTAGATATTAGTGTAATAGTTTAATTTTTGACTAAAGAATTCTTAAATGTTAGGCCTGAAGCCATAAAAATCCTAGAAGGAAACATAGACAGCAAATTTCAGGGATTGCTCATAGCAATATTTTATCAGATATATCTCCCCAGGCAAAGGAAACAAAAGAAAAAGTAGATGCATGGGACTACATCAAATTAATAAGTTTTTGCACAGCAAAAAAACCCTCATCAACAAATTAAAAAGACTACCCACACAATGGGAGAACATATTCAGCAATACATCTGATAAGAGTTTAATATCCAAAACTTATACAGTACTTACAAAACTCAACACCAAGAAAACAAATTAGCCAATTAAAAAATAGGCAAAGGATGGGAATAGACACTCCTCCAAAGAGGACATACAGATGGTTGATAGACATAAAAAGATGCTCAATATCACAAATCATTAGAGAAATGTAAATTAAAACTACAATGAAGTACTATCTCACACCTGTCAGAATGGCTATCGTCAATAAATCAATAAACAACAAGTGTTGGTGAGGATGTGGAGAAAAGGGAACATTTTGCACTGTTGGTGGGAATGAAGATTGGTATAGCCACTGTGGAAAGCATTATGGAAATACTGCAAAAAAAATTTAAAATGGATCTGCCTTTCAACCCAGTAATCCCACTTCTGGGAATATATCAGACTCCAAAACACTAATTTGAAGGAACATAAGTACCCCTATGTTTATTGCAGTGTTATTTACAATCACCAAGATATGGAAGCAGCCCAAGTGTCCATCAGTAGATGAGTATATAAAACAACTATGGGACACTCATACAATGAAATCCTACTCAGTCATAAAAGAGAAGAAAAGTTTACCCTTTGCAACAGTATGGATGGACCTGGAGAACATTATGCTAAGTGAAATAAGACAGAGAAAGACAAATACCATACGATTTCACTCATATGTGGAATCTAGTGAACAAACTGAACTAACAAGGAAAATGGGGACAGGCTCTTAGATGTAGAACAGGATGACAGCTAGTGGGGGTGAGGTGAAGGGTTGGAAAGATTGAGAAAAAAGGAAAAAGAATTCATTGACATGAACAACAGTGTGATGATTGCTGGGGGGAGGAGATATAAGGGCACAAAATGGTAATGGAAAAAATATAATAAAGATTATATTAAAAATATATATTTCTTCCAAACTTTCTAAGGACAGGACTTTCAGTGAAGATGGCAACAGAGGAAAACACGGCTCAACTCCTTGCACAACCACATCAGAATCACAACTAAAATATAGAACAGTCATCACTCAGAACCATTAGAAATTGAGTTAAATGGAAGTCTGACAGCTATGAAATTAGTAGGATGGGTGGAAGTGTGAAACAGGCTGACACCACATTCGGAAGGGATGGATAAAAAGTTGGGAGGGATATCTCATGTGTAAGGAGACCCAGCCCCACACCAGCCACCCCACCCCCGAGCCCAGGGTTCCAGTGCCAGGAAGATAAGTACTCAAAATTTCTGGATGCAAAAACTAGTGGGGACGGGTCACTGGAAGAAACTTCCAGAGTCCCAAGCAGTTTCTTTTAAAGAACCCACCCATGGACTTACTCAGACTTTCTCCCTCTGAGCTTCAGCACCATGTTAGCAGCTTGAAAGGCACCTGTGGCATACAGGGAGGAACTGAAGTGTCTGGAACTAAGGTGAGAGCTGGGGACAGCTTTCTCCCAGACTGAAAGGCAAGCAGAGGCCATTGTCACTTTTCTGTGCCTTCCCCCCACAGAGCCACAGAGCTGGCAGGTGGGTGTCATATCTGAGACTCCATCAACCTGGCTAACAACATTTGCCATGCCCTGAAGATTTCTTGAGACTCCATCTCACCCACTTTATGGGCCCACTCAATCTGTTAACAGACACCATTCCATATAAGTGGATTGTTTTGGTCCATGCTTCAAAACTTCCTAAATCCTCTCAAATAAGCAACAGTCAGCATCAGTGTGCCCTTAGCCCTCTTACTTCTTGCTAAGTGGCCCCAGGCCTAGCACCAGCAGCTGCAAGCCTAGATTCCCAGCTTGTATTTTCCCAGGAATCTCCAAGCCCAGCAAAGTAGCAGCCATCCTAGATTGTTTTATAGCTCAGAAGGGTGGCCCCGGGTAAAACACAGGTCGGGGCTGATGTTGGCCTGCACCACCTTTGAAACCACAGAACCTGCACACCCAGTGGACAGCTACAGGCCATATGGGAGCACCACCACCCTGCCCTTGCACAGCTGATCCTCCACAGAGGGTGGACATTAGTGGTCAGTGGACATAGCCAGTCCTTAAAGCTGACTGGCCTGGATAAATCTCTCTCATTGATCTGCCAACAGCAATCAAAGCTCAACTACAAGAGGGGGTATACTCAGCTTACATGAAGGGTGCACCTTGAGTACCCAGCTTTGGGGATAGGAGATGTTATGGCACAGGACCCTATAGGACACCCACTATATTAGGTCATGCTACCAAGACAAAGGGTCATGGCAGCTCTACCTAATACATAGAAACCAACACGAGAGGCTGCCAAAATGAGGAGAAAAAGAAATATGGCCCAAATTAAAGAGTAGATCAAAACTTTAGAAAAAGAACTAAACAAAATGGAAATAAGCAATTTATCAGATGCAGAGTTCAAAATACTGCTTATGAGGATGCTCAAGGAACATAGTGAGGACCTCAACAGCATAAAAAAGATCCCATCAGAAAGGAAGGATTCACTAATTGAAATAAAGAACAATTTACAGGGAAACAACAGTAGAGTGGATGAATCTGAGAATGAAACCAACAATTTAGAACATAATGAAGCAAAGAACAACCAATAAGAGCAAGAAGAAAAAGTAATCCAAAAAGTGAGGGTAGTGTAAGCAACCTATTGGACAACTTCAAGCTTTCCAACATTCACATCATAGGGGTGCCAGAAGGAGAATAGAAAGAGCAAGAAATTGGAATTCTATTCAAACAATAATGAAAGAAAACTTTCCTTATTTGGTGAGGGAAATAGATATGCAAGTCTAGGAAGTACAGAGATTCCCAAACAAGATGGATGCACAGAGGACCACTCCAGGACACATGATAATTAAAATGCCAAAGGTTAAAGATAAAGAGAGAATCTTAAAAACAGCAAGAGAAAAGCAGTCAGTTACCTACAATATTTTCCAAAACATTGTCAGCTGTTTTCTCAAAAGAAACTATGCAGGCTAGAAAGGTTTGACAAAAAGTATTCAAAGTGATGAAAAGCAAGGACCTGCAACCTAGATTACTCTATTCAGCAAAACTATCATTTAGAATAGAAGGTCAGATAAAACTAAAGGAGTTCATCATCACCAAACTATTATTACATAAAATGTTGAAGAAAATTATCTAAGAAAAAAACAACCTCAAAACTATGAATATTAAAATGGTAATAAATACATAACTATCAACAATTGAATCTAAAAAACAAACTAAGCAAACACACAGAACAGAAACAATATAATATAGAGAGAAAATATTGGGATGATGGCCAGTGGGGACAGGGGTCTGGAGGAATGGGGGAAAATGTGAAGGGATTAAGAAGTACAAATTGGTAGTTACAGAATAAATAGAGGGATGTTAGACCAAGTATATGAAATAGACTTACCAAAGAAGTTATATGCTGAAGGGGGTGTGGATGCTTGCTGGAGGGGAGAAAATTTAGGACAACTATAATAACATAATCAATAAAAATAGATGAGTAAAATAGAATAAAATAATTTTAAAAAGTCTTTATATTCTCAACATAATTTTAAAGGTAATTCTTACAGACATTAGATAATCATTGTGTTTTATAGTATATTCTGGTGATTTTTTTTGTAACTAGAAAAATCCATCTTATTCAGGATATAAATTGGAGAACCAATAGGAGTTATTGCTAAACTGACTTATATAAGAGATCTCATTTAATTATCAGTGGTTGCTGCCTTGAGTTTCTAGTTATTAAATATGTCTAATTATTCATTGGCTATTTGGAAAATCATGTTTAAGTTTCCTGTGAGAAGAAAAGAATAGGAAAAGAAGTAAGTTCTTCAAAAAATAGAAAAAGAAAAGAAAAAAGAAGAGCAAGAGAGTCTTGAAATTCTTAAACTCATAAAAATTGGATTAAAATTTTATCCATATTTAAAAAAATATTTTTTGCTATCCAAGTATGATGGAGAAAAAGGAGTCATTTTTCTAAGGTGACAGTATTTCAGTTAATTATATATCAAAAGACTAACATTGGGAGCCCTGTCTTTTCTTGTTATGGCCAATGACATTGATGTTTGAAGTGTGTATACCACTATATCAGAAACTATCCTAGGAGGAGGTAAGAATACACTAGGAAAAAATAAGCCTGTGCCATCCATAGCTTTATGTTCTTTCCCAGGAGATTTCTATATTATCTCATTGTAACAGGGCTGGAACAAGAACCCAGATTTTCCAATCCTTAATATCTTTATACATTTTATTTTACTTTTTTAGACCAGGGATTCCTTATTTATTTATTGAATAGGAAATAATTCACAGAATCAAACCCATATGAGCACATGAGGACATTTCTAAAGGGTAGAAATACAGAAGGGCCATTAATTCCAGCAATACAGCAATCAATCTACCCCAATTCCCTTCCTCCACCCCATGTATTAAATAAGCAGTTTTTTGTTCAGTTATTAAAGATTTATTCCATGATATCAATTCAAAGAAATAATGTATCTCTTTAAAATGTAGTGTGAATATCCAAAATTGAATCATAAACATCGTAGTAAATTATGCTTCTTTATACTATTTGATATATACATACTGCTTAGAATAACACTTCTATCAATACTTACAACCTACACTTATTTAATATTTGTTGAATAAAACTTCAGTTTATGTTATACTGTTAGAAGACCATGGGGTATATGGAAAGTTAACTAAATGGACCTTTTGGGAATTAAGTAATGCTTTGACTTCTATTTTGTTTTGTTAATATAGGTAATTATCTTAACATTTTCAAATTTCAACTTATTTATATTTAAAACAAAAAGCTGTACCAAATCCGTGGTTATCAAAGTGTCCCATGCATATGAATCAATCTGGGAAACTTGTTAAGATGAATATTCTGAGGCTTTTTATTTTCTTGGAAACTCTGATTCTCTAGGATTTGGGTGGAGCCTAGCTATCTGCCAATTAAATAATCACCTGAACTGATAGTATCTCAGAGTGTCTGTCGTGACAGTTAGAAAAATTGATCAGATGTTCCCTGAAAGTCTTTCCTAATTCTAAAGTGTTATGAGACAAAATTCACAAAGAAAAACATCATTGAGAAAGAATCACTAATCTAAATGAAATTAAAGCTTTATTGTAATTTCATTATTGAAGTATTTTTTAATTAATAAGCTTTGTATTTTAAGATCAATTTAGATTGATAGCAAAATTGAGGTGAAAGTACAGAGATACTCCCTATTTCTACAACACACAAACTCCCCTATTATCAACATCCCAACACACTATTGTGATATAGTTGTTACGAATGATGAACCTACGATGACACATCATTATCATTTAAAAGTCTATAGTTTGTTCTATTGGAAATGTGTACTTATCTTTGAATTGCCTATTTGCTTATTTCTCCCTGGATTTACTTTTTTTGTTGATTTGGGGGAACTCTTTATTTTTAAATATGTTGACCCTTTAATTTATTGATATGTTTTATCCCAGTTGTATTTATTAGTTTTTAAATTAAAATACTTGATTTTTGTTTATGCAGCCATTTGTTTTACAATTCTAGTTTTGGATGCAGTCAGATCTATTGTTTTTCCACTTTATAATGTCTGGGTTTTATGAGTTGCTTAGAAATCTTTTCCTACATCAATATTGTTACATAAGTCCTTTGGGTTTTTTTCTATTCTATATTTTCTTTTGTGTAGATCTTCAATCCATGTGGAATTTATTCTTGTAAATGGTTTAAAGTAGAAATTTGATTTTTTTTAAATAAAATACATAAGAAACCAGCCCTGACTGTGTAGCTCATCGTCCCAATATACCAAGGTTGTGGGTTCTATCCCCAGTCAGAGCATATGCAAGAATTTATCAATGAATGCATAAATAAGTGGAACAACAAATTTATGCACCTTTCTGTCTGTCTGTCTCTCCTCCTACCTCTCAGTCTCTAAAATTAG
The DNA here is from genome assembly GCF_987537825.1 of Furipterus horrens. NCBI lineage: Eukaryota > Metazoa > Chordata > Mammalia > Chiroptera > Furipteridae > Furipterus > Furipterus horrens. The sequence continues at coordinate 156,346,331 of NW_028327175.1, forward strand.
CCAGTAAATAAAATAGTGGCTTAAAAAATAAAAGACAAGTCCATAGTCTAACTTTCACTCTCGGTGTTGTCATGCTATGGGTTTCAACAAATGTATAATTACATGTATCCACTATTTTAAAGAATAGTTTCACTGCTCTAAAACATCTCTCTTCTCTGAATCAGCAATCTAGATATAATTAAAGCTTCACTGCAATCCCCTTAGTAAACTTTTAAGAATGAGTCACATTTTAAGTATATCTTAAGTTTGTCTTACACACTGGCATAAGCGAACTCTTTAATGTTCTAGACCTTGTGTTTGGAAAGTTGTGCAAGAGCTTGACAACTCTAATTAACCCACATTATTTTATCATATAATAACAGTGCTATGCAGAACTTAAATTCAGATGGTGCAGTTTACTTAACACATCAACTGCTATTTTTTTTTCATATAAAGACATTATTTTTAATCCTTAAAATTTTCTCAGGTGTTCTATATAAACAATTTCCTCTAGTTTTCTAAGAAATTACATCTAGTGTGTTCTGATTGGTAATTGATATATTGTAATTTGCTAATTTTGAAGATCACAAAGGTCCAGCAGCTTTCCCATAGCTCCTAACTCATTCTATTGTGCTCTGGCTATCAGCAGGAAAAAGTCACAGTTTATTTTAAAATCAACAGTTTTAAGTTACATTTGATTCTTCTTTAGCCAATGTTAGTAAATAAACCACCAGCAGATAAGAATATCTATCTGTAACTAAAATAAGTCTGTAATATTCTCTCATCACTTTATCTCTTTTGCTTTTACATCTTGATATTTTCCCCATTTTACTTCTCATTGCCATATTGTAAAGTAGGATTATATTAAATTTAAGCTAAGGATACTTGAGATACTAATGATTTGCTTAGGATACTTAGAAAATATAATACTTTTTATAGGTCTGTAATCATAGTAAGATTATTGACTCATATTCTAGAAATATGGCCTAAGTATACTGACATGACTAATGAGAATGTTGGCACTGATATCTTTTGTAGTGAAGCACATAGTTTAGAACAGCTGGTTTTAGAATTAGACTGCCTGTGTTCATTTCTTAGTTGCAGCTCTTGATTGCTTTTTACACTTGGAAAATTATTTCCATACTCCCTGATCTGTTCCGTCAGCAGTATAAAGAACATGATCTTAATAGCACATACATCATAAGGTTCTCTGGACATGAAATTAATTAAATTAATTAAGTATACATAGAAATATGCCTGTTATATCATTTTATAAATTGTAGCTATTATTAATTTATTCAGAGGTTAAGACAAAACATAATTTGTTTTTCTACACGTTTTAATAATTCACTATATAATTTCAGTTCAATTTATTTGTTAGTTAAACATAGGGTTTGGATATCTTCTTAAGTGTAGGTTACAGTTAAGTTGCTAATTATAAGATTACTAAAAGTGTTTATGCTGTGTGAAGTATTCTATTATCAGTTCTGTTCTGGTTTTTCAATGTCAGCTGCAACTCCTTTAAAAAAGTTAAAGTCAGCCTTTATTTTAAAAGTGCTTTAAATATTTTACTGAAATAATTTAATGTATTGGTATTAATGGAATTCTCATGATACAGAAGAATAAATGGGCTGTTAAGAATATTGAAAGAATTAGGGAGCTGTGAATTTAAAGTGCCCTCTTCAACGTTTCTCAGACATTATAAATGTAACCATTAATATACAGTTTCCAACTAAAGTTGAGCATATGTGCAAGAGTTTTTTCTTTTATGATTTAGAAATGGTGCTTACAATATGTTGGAAGAATAAGCCTTGTTTATTTTTACATTATATATGCAGGCACTCCCAAATCATAACCGAGACAATTTTCCCCATAGCTCTAAATTACCAATTAATATAAGACATAGGAAAATTGGCATACAGATCTGGTATAGAAGTGTCAGTAAGTGTTAAAGTGGATTTTGCTGTGGGAGACTATACTACATCATAATTTTACATTTATTATAATAGACATTACTTATTAAATATATATTGTATGTGGGACAACAAATATGTTACATTTTAATTTTATCTAATATATCAATAACCAGTGCTGAGTTGTCTTATAGAATTCAGCATCAGCCCTATCTAAATTCTCCTCAGCTTCAAAAAATACTAAGAACTAAGTAAGTTTCATTGAATTTACTTACACATATGGTTCTGACTTAGAGTCTGAAATGAGAAATACTAAGATATTAAAAAGCAAGAAGCAGAGATCATTCTTGTCCAGAGACAGCTGCCCATGAGAAGATGCAAAATTCAATGCAGCTTACAGATGAGCAATTTAAGAACATCCAACATAGCTGCAGGCTGATGCCATAGAGAGAAGCTTTTCCAGAGATGCTGAAATTTACACTGGCTTTGGGCTGAGCTCCTCATAATCATCTATGTGCTGCTGACTGACATTGGTGATGGTGGCTTTCCTGACCATCATGTCTTCAGACTATCCAGCAATTGTTTAAACATTTAAATCCTTCCTATGAGTAATACACAAGGTGGCTTCTGTTTTTTTTTTTTTTTACTGAAACTTGATAGACACACTTGATAAGGATTATCAGATCATTATTCCCTTTTAACAAATCAGGGATATTAAGCTCAAAGGGGTTGGATAACATCTCTAAAACACACAACCGATACATGGCTACCATGAGATGTGTTCCTAATTTATTCAAAGATGGTTTTGCCCAATGAAGAATACTTTGGCCATTGCATTGTAGTATTGATTCTAATAATGGTGTGTCTCATACTAAATTCATCTATATTAGATCTATCATTGGACACACACACAAAAAGGCTAATCTTGTATTGATTTTAATAATGACGTGTCTTATACTAAATTTACCTGTATTCCTCCTATTGTTGAACACACACACACCAAAGGCTACATATAGTGGCCACATATACTAACATACATTTTATTGAGTATACATTGATTCTATATCTAACATATGGGCAGTTTTTATAAAATAACTTTGTTATACAAACAATATATGCTCAGTTTTCTCATTCAAGTTTCATTAACCTGAACCAAGCTTAAATGCCTGGTGTGCCTTGAGTCTGCTGGAGCTAATATATGAAGGACCTTAAAACATAGAGCAGCCAGTGCAGGGGACCCTGGGACTAGACATATGACAGTTAAGAATTTTACATAAAAGATAAAGGTCAGCAACTTAATTCAAGTAGGATATAAGAATGAATAAGGGTGCTTAAGGACATTGAGTCAAAGAACACAAGTTTATGGAAGAGGGAATATGGAGGTGGGACTCAGGAAACCAACTCAATTTACATATTTTGATACACGTTATGCTTCCAACACATAATTCAGTTCTTGGAATCTTCTTTGGGTGAAGCAATCACCTGTCAACAATCCTTCTAGCTCCATTATCATGGTATGCATGTCTTCATCACAAAAATTTCAAACTTTTTTTGCCCTTTAGACAGGTAAAGAGAAAATATCTTTAGCTTTGGACTGCTGAGAACCTAGAAAGCACATGGAACATTGTAGATATTTAATAAACAGTCAAGGTAATTATAACATTGTATAATTTCCCACTAGAATTTTTGAAGATCGATGCCAGTACCAATACAGAGCACACTGTGTCTATGAATGATGTACTTATTCAGAGCTGAAGAAATTGAGCCATATAGAAAAGGCCACCTTCTGATTTCTGGATGAGCTGTTCCTGGAGAGGTCCTGGGGTGCATACACCAAAGGGTCCAAAATGTCCTTGGACACAGCCAGACCAAAGGAAGCAGTCTGAGCATCCAAAGAGTAAAAGGGAGTGTCAACAACACAAACAAATAGAAAGGCCAATTGTTGCATCGGTTACCCCAATCTTTCAGGAGAGGGCTGTGAGGGAGTTAGAGATTATGGCAAGACAAGTCCACCAGGGGAATATCAGAGATTTAGAAACAAGAAATTCCAAGTTGGAGTTTCAACCAGAGAGATGTGATTTCCGAAGGACAAATGAAATATAGGAAACAAAGGTACCTGTGCACATAATTAATATCACTTGGAACTTTAGTATGCTGCAAAATGTCAACAGCTTTATTAAGTTATAATTCACAATCATACAGTTTATATATTTAAATTATCCAATTTAATGGTTTATAGTATATCACTAACTTGTGGAACCATCACTACAATCAATTCTAGAATTTTTGACAACCCCTCAAAAAATTCTGTACTCGTTTTCAATAACACCTATCCCCCACCCCCAACCACCATTTTCATCACTAATATCAAGCCCTGTGCAATTTCTAACCTACTTAACTACTTCTATCTTTATAGATTTGTCTGCAGTGGGCAGTTCATATAATGGAACCATATAATGTGTAGTCTTCTGTGATTGGCTTCTTTTATTTAGCATACTGTTGTCAAATCCATTTTATTGTATTATATTTTACTCATTTTTATGCCAAATAATATTTCATTATATGGATATACCATATTTTACTTATCAGCTGAGAGATATTTGAGTTGTTTTTAATTTTGGCTGTTGTGAATAATGTTTCCATGAATATTCATATACTAGTTTTTATGTGGACATTTTTTTATTAGTTATACACTTGAGTATACGCTTAGACGCTGAGGTACTGGGACATTGGTAACTCTACATTTAACCTTTGGAAGAGCTATATCATTGTACCTTTATACCAGCAGCATTAAGGATTATGATTTCTCCATATCTTCACCATCACTTATTATAATCTGACTTTTTGCATCTAACTATTCTAGTAAGTGTGAAGAGTTATCTTACATTTACATTTGGTCATTTGTTATCTTCTTTGGGAAATGTCCTTTCAAATTCTTTGCCCTTTTTAAACAGGGTTATTTGTCCTGTTTTATTGACTTCCAAGAATTCTTTCTGTATATTCTAGACACAAGTCCCTTAACATATGTACTACTTGTAAATATTTTCTCCAACTCTTTGAAAGAATTTTATAAACATATGTAGTATAATATTTTAGATAAAGATTATGTCACTTGCAAATAGACATATTTTCATATCCTCATTTAAAACTGAATGTTGTTTCTCCTCATCCTCCTCCACCCCCCCATCTGATCTGATTAAATTTGAGCCCCTTTGCAGAAATAGTTTCTGAGGTAAGTCTTTGAAGTTCATTCTGACTCTAGGAGCACTTCTCTTTGCTGTCTATATTCCTAGTTTTTTGGTTGTTTGTAAACTAGCTGTCTGCGGTGTACCTTGTTGTTATACTATGGTTACCAGTTTCTTAATTGTTTATCACCAAAATCTTCATAGTTTATGAGTACACTTTTCAGTTTGAAATCCCCCTAGTCTGTGTCAAATAAAGTCAGTTCACTGGCAGAAAGCGTCAGAACTTTCTGTTCTGATGGGCTGTTTCTTTCCTTGGGCAATAACTAAGAGATCTAGCTTCAGAGCTGGGGTAGGGACATTGGCCTACTTTTCTCACAGTGATACTGCTGCCTTGCCTTGTGATTAGCATTCTGGATAAAAACAATAGTCCCTTGCCTTATCAACTTGACTATCCTTCCTCTCCCTGCATGGAACCTCTTAGGGAAGAGTTATCTGGTGTGAGGGAAATCAAGATCCCACTATTCTTGGCTTATCATGCCTAGGATCAAACCTCTACCCTGTTAGTGTAGTATAAAACAATGCTAATTTTTACATATTAAACAATATAGACATAAAAAAGAAAATATTAATAATCATCTTCTTTCTTAATTCTACAGCAAGTTAACATCACTTACAATGTTAATTTTTTTCATACCTTTGTACCACTTGATGAAATGACTATTTTTTCCCCATTGAATTGGCTTTGCACCTTTATAAAAAATCATCTGACCACAATATGAAGTCTACCTCTGGACTTTTAATTCTGTTCCACTAATCTATATACTTCTTTTAGTGCCAATACCACATGATGTTGATTACTATGGCTTTATAGTTTTTATTTTCTTTTATCACTTAATATAACATGGCTATCACCTTGTGTTAGTGTTCACAATTTTGTGAGTCTTTCTGTTATTTTTATAATAAAAAAAAGAATAAATAAATTATACATTTTCAAGTTGTTCAATATGGGTTCATAAAAATAGTCTATGTTTTCTTTTAAAATTTTTATTGTTTGACATCCACATTTAGTCTATAATTACTTAGAATTAATTTTTTCATAATATTAATTAGAGGAACAATTATATTTATGTGGGTATATAAATGTTCCTGAATCATTACTTGAAGTGACTATAGATTGATTACTTATTGGTCTGTAATGCTACCTTTGTCATTACTTTATTTCTTTGGATATTCTTTACTTTATAAATTATTTATAGTTTTCTTTTTGGAATGCATATACATGTGTTGTTAAATTTATTTCTAGGTACTTGATATTTTTCATATGCTCATAAATTATATATTTTTCTTCATAGGTAGTTTCTGAATATTGCACATAGAATCAGAGACTTGCTAAGCTTTCCAATTAATTCTAAATGTAATCTTTAGATTATACTGAGTTTTCAAACACACACAATTTCTTCATCTACGAACATTTAGAGATTTTGACTCTATTCCCAATCTTTATACATACCTTTTTTTAGTGTTTTATAACACATTTTAATATTGAATAAAAATAGTGATTTTGAGAATCCTTTCTTGTTCATGATTGCACATGAAAAGATTTCAATATTTTACTTTCAGAATATTTTCTGTAGTTTTGTCGTTGTTCTTATTTTGTTTGTTGTTTTGAGGGGAAATATTATTTACCCAAATGAGAAAGGTCATTCTATAGTGACAAGAATTTAAGAAAATATTTAAAAAATCTATTTAGATAATCAAATGATTTTCTTTAGCATATAATATGTTACAACTAGTTGATTGCCTTTTTTAGGATGAATGTTTGTAATGTTGTAAGATATAAATGTGTGTGTGTGTGTGTGTGTATGTCTGAATTATATTGGCTAATATTTTATTTTGGGTTTTGTATCTAATATCTCTTAATTTATCTGTAATTGTCTTTTAGAGTCAAGGTCATGATTGACATATAAAATAAATTAAGAGGTGTATCCTCATCCTAGTCTCTGAAAGGATTTATTTAAGATTTGAATTATGTTATCTATAAAGGTTTGGTAGATTTCCTTAGTGAAGACCTCTGATCATGGAGTTTTCACTGTGGTAAAATGTATAATTACCAATTTGATATTAGTAGTAGGTATATAATCATATAAATTCCTGGTTTGTTTTTATATGTACATTTTTTAGAATAAAGTGGTACACAATATCTTTTTTTTTTTTTTTTTTGTCTATTAGGCCAAAAGTGAAGCAATGAAGGTTTTTTATTTCTGGTATGAGTAATAACACCTCTCTCTATATGTATCCTTCTATCTTATTATCCTTTGCCAGAGTTTTATCAATATTATTGATCTTTGCAAAAAGCTAATATTTATCCTTGTTAACTTTCTCTTTCATATATTTATTTCCTATATTTATTAATTTCTGCTCTGTCCTTTATTATTTGTATTTTTTAATTGCTTTGGGCATATTTTATTATACTGCACTTAACTTTTTAGGATAGATATTTAGACCTTTTTTGCCCTTGACTAGCTTTTTCTTTTTCTTTAATAACTAAAATACACTATTAAATAACTATTAAATTATACCACTGTAATTGTCAATATGCCTACTCTTTGTACACTTTGCTTTTTTTTTTTTTTTTTTTTTTTTGCTTTGTAAACTATGAAGCCATATATTTGGATATACACATACACATACATATACATTTAGATTTGTTGTATTTTCCTGGGAAATTAAACATTTAATTTTTGTAACATAGCCCTCGTTATTTTTTGCAATGCATTTCAAACTTTCTTTATACGAAAAAATATATCAAAATTGATCTCCATGGACAAAACTAAGACATCTCTCTCTTCAAATAAATTTTCTGCTTTACTTTATATCCAATGTTATTGACAATGACAGCTTCCATATCCAATTATATCTGTGTTATTATTGTTTATTTTTATTGCGGCACTGTGTGGTAAGTTTTCTATGTTCTCTAACAAAACTATCATGGAATAGCAAGCAAGCATGGCATAAGAGCGATAGAATCTCATGATTTTATTCTTTTGTGATTATAGTTTATACTGACGAGTAGAGGGCTGAGAAGTTAGTATATGTAAGTAATTTGGCTTTTGTAGATGAACAGCCTAAATTCTATTTTGTACTATGCTTTCCTTGTGATTATTAAAAATAATAAAAGTAATTTTTAAAACACAGTGTTCACAGATAAAGAAAATGGTGTTACTTGGAACAGATTCTATTTTAGCTCATCAGAAATAAAGAACATTGTCTGAAGTCCCTAAGATGTTTCTTGGATCTCATGAAATGTGTAAGCATAATAATAGTAGTGTTGCTTAAATTAGCCTTAATTATTTAACTTGATGAAGAAAGTTAATTTTAGAATACTATTAAAATTTATATTTTAAGGGAAAGTTTTTCTAAGTAGAAAATTTGTGCATATTATTTTTATTGAAAAAGTAAGTTGAAAAATAAAAAATGAGAAGACTGCCACAAAATTTGTGAGGTTTCATTGGAGAGAGACTGACTCAGCTTTCCCCACAACTAATTAGTCTATGCATTAGAACAACTTTATTTTAGGCCTAACTCTATCAACATTTTTTATAGTAATAAAATGAGAAAAGTAGGGGTAATACTGAATTTCTATGACTTGTCATTTAACAATCATAACTGTGTTTGGCTCACTGATTTTGAGTAATTTAAAGGTATATAAATTAGAATGTAGATCTGACATGAATCTAAAGATGTGTTAGGGGATCTGCAGAGAGCTCCTTTTTGAATTTAAAAATTCATGGAAAATGGGAAAGTGCAGTAGCCTGAAAACACCAAATATCCTATGCAGGTTGAATTAATCATGTCCCTGGTTTAAACTAATCTGAAATGTGAAAAAGCAGATCTGGGTGATATAAACATATACAGGGTTGGGTAGAAGTAAGTTTACAGTTGTGAGTACATAAAACACAAAATTTGTTTTTGTATTATTATGTATTAATTAGTGTATTATTTCCCACATGAACAACTACAAACCTACTTTTGTTCCACCCTGTGGATACACACATGCAAGCACTATCTCCCTCTTGGCTGTGGTTTTGCTTTCCAAAATTTTCTTTCCATGGTTTCAGTTACCCATTGTCAACTGTGGGTCCAAAAACATTACGTGCAAAACTCAAGAAATAAATAATTCATAAGTTTTAAATTGCATACCCTTCAGAGTAGCATGATTAAATCGTGTCCTGTTTGGCTCTAACTTGCCCTAGATGTGAATCATCCTTTTTTCTAGCATATCCACATTGTATATGCTCATACCTTTAGTCAGTCACTTAGCAACAATCTAGGTTATCAGACTGACTATCTCTGTATTGAAATGCTTCTGTTCAGGTAACCCTTATATTACTTTATAATGGCCCCAAAGCACAAGAGTAATGTTGCTGGCAATTTGAATGTGCCGAAAAGAACTGTAAAGTCATAAAATCTTTCCTTTAAGTGAAAAGGTATGGTGTATGTATAGGGAAAAACAGTGCATATAGAGATCAGTACTATCCACTGTTTTCAGGCATCCACTAGGGGCCTTGTAATGTATACCACAGGGGTAAGTGTGGACCACTGTAAATATATATGGTTAGTTTTTTATAGTTGTTACAGTTATGGGAATAGTTAAAGTTATGGGTATGAATCATGTTTGTTAAAACACATGGAAAATAAATTTGAAAAAGTACAAAAAAGAAGAATTATCAGAATTCAGGAGTAGATATTTCTGTTCACATGTTAATATAATTTATTTTACCATCGGTCCTATTAATGCACATATATATGTATATATATATATATATATATATATATATATATATATGATGTTATCCTATCTAACTACTTAAATCCTTTGTTATAAAAAAATTTAAATACTTTTACGGAGTTTCCATTACATTCATAACAATGTCAAATAGTGATTTGATTTATTTTTGTGTGAATATGTGTGTGTGTGCATTCAAAATTTTACCAACATTTCTCAATATTTTCTCTGAATTAAAAAATTTTTTTTCTTTTATCTAATTAGGAAGTTGTACCATATTTTTTTTACCCTAAAATCAAGCAGAAGTAGCTTTTATTTATCCAAAATTTTTGGAGATCATCCAACTTAATGATTAGTATGCTACCTATTACCATGTAGCTTCTGATAATCAAAAGCTTATGTTTGCCTATATAAGTGAGTTTTTAAATTCATTCATAGCATCAATTTAAACTTACATTTAAGAACAGTTTTGAAAGAACTGCCTTATAATTAGTATCTTTTAAAAATTGATTTTTCTTTTGAGGCAGAAAATTAATATATATATTAATAAATTATTTAGTTAAATTTTATTTTTCAGATGATTTTATTCCTTTAACTTATCTATAGCAGTTTGCTAACCAACATAAAAAAGAATTTAATCAATTAGTTAAAAGAATCTGTTTTGTGCATATCATTTATTAAATAATTACATTATTTCTCTCTCTCTTTTTTTTTTTTGGACAGTTGTGGTAATTAGATAAACACAGTTTTTCTCATTATTTACTTCTATATACTTTAATATTAAATATTTTGTTCATACTTTATAAATATTTAACATTTAATGTGTTTTACTATATTAATTTTAGGCAAACAGTAATTAATGTCAAAGAAATTAAGTTTACAAAACAAGTAAAAATAAACTGTTATATAACATTCAATCTCAGTCAAATTATATTTTAATTTTAGAATTCAATTATTTTTAAACTAAGTAATATATTGTAGACTAGAGCTTTAATTTTGTTTTTTATTTTATTATATTTCTAGCTGTTCTACCTTCAAACAGTCCAAAAAAGAGACTTCCAGTGTATAAACATTCTGCTTCAAGTCTATAATCTTATAAATTACTCTCCCACATTATAAATAAGGTAAATATTAACTGAATGGTAGCCAAGAAAGTCTTACCTAAAGATAGAAATGTGGTTGTCATTAACTATAGAAGCTAATGACAGCTGATCTATAAGGCTTCTCTGTGAGTTGCATCAAAACTTGAGAGTAAATAATTGCTGTAAAAAACACTCATCTCAAGGGAATTGGTCCAAAATTTAACAGAAAATGAGCCTGATCTCTTTATAAAGGTGCCTTAATTTTACTTACATTCAAACCTAGATGGAAGACATTTTTACCCGCCTCTATAATCACTTGTAGAGTGCTTTGAATAATATAAACATTCATACTCTCATCTGAATCTCTTAAACTGGATTCTAGTCAATGACTTCCATGTGTTCACATTTCCTTAAAATTCTGTTAAGAGATGATTCTAATGCAGAGGTGTGATTAACACAAAAAAATGAGTAACACATGACAGCTAAAAATACATTTATTACTACCATGTTACATATGTAATTTAAAAGTCTTAGAAAAAAATAGTTAAATAGAGTGAGTGTGCAGAACCCTGTATGATAGAAAGAGCTCTGGTCTGAGAGTCAGAGGGTCTTCCTTTCTTATTGACTGTTCTGCTTTGACTTTGATGACAAGCAGATTAACATATAAAACACAAGTGTGTATGAGATCATTGTAGCAAACATGTGCTTACATCCTCACATCCAAATGTTTCTTTCCCTCTGCCAATAATTCTAGGCATATTTTTGATGATTCACCTAGATTTGAGGAAATTGACACACACACACACACCCCACCAGCTCAAGGGACATGGCATGTAATCCTTTCAACTCCAGTCAGTGTATTTCATCTCTCCTGGCCACAGGTATGTGCATAAGACTCAAGCCATACCAATCAGAATCAATATTAAACATTTTGCTTGGAATTAATGGCATACGGATGTCTCTATTTGTTGCAGAGTGTATTATACATAGGTAGTGCCAGGAATGGTATCAGACACTTTTAAAAACACAATTCAACTGAGAAAATTTTAAAGATCTTATTGGCTTTATTCAATGATTCACAAGTTGGGCAGCATACAATTTAGCATATAAAAAGGAGTTCCAAGGAGCAGTACAAAATGAAAGACTTTCATAGGCAGATGGCAGGGGTCTATCAGGTAGATTGCCTAGCTAGTGCTCATCAGGCAACTTCTCATTGACTGGTTTAAGATTCCATTTCTGGAAGAGCAAAACTATAGTTAAGACTCCATTTGATGACAAGCAGATTAACATATACAACTCAATTTTGGGCCTGTTGTCAAGAGAGAAACCACCCTGAGAAGAAAGCTAAAGCACAAAGGAGGACAAGGCCAAAGTAATTACTGAAAAATAGTGTTGATACAGTAGACCTCTATGTAAAACCCAGTCTGCTTCTGGACCAATGGCTACTTTTTATTTTTTAAGCCACTTGAATTTATCTTCTTATCAACTGTAATTCTAGCAGCCCAATTATTTCTGATACAGTAATCCTCATGGCCTCTTCCAACTATAATGTTTTCCATCTTATGATACTTAAAATCTAAGATAATTGGTCCCACATGAATCCATGAAAAGACTTTGGTTCTGATCAACCTGAAATTCCACCCAATATGTTAAAAGTTGTCAATATGACATATCTCAGTCATCACTAGAACAAAGGGATATGTTTCCAGTAGAGGTATCATATCTTTAGGTAATGTGTGAGAAAAAGAATAAAAAGTACTTAAATAGTCATTAAATATAATGATAAGAGATTTCCAAAATTGCCAGGCTCAGTGTGGCTTTCACACACAATCTTGCATGTCTCCAAATTTGTGCATAGTTGAATAACATATATAGACACTTTGCCCCTGATGGGCCCTGCTCATGAGTACTGAGAACCAAACTATCATCCTTACATTTCAGCTGTAATTTACTTCATTCTCCCTGAGCTAATACACCTCTGAATTTATCAAAAGTTGCCCTATGTTTTGCATAGGATGTGAATCCACTCCCCAGTGTGCCTCAAGGTATTCCTAAACTAATAATGACCTGACCCAAGGGCAGCAAAGGGCAACTTCTTTGCCTAATGGTCTAACTCTCTGGAGCAATTTCGTCGGCAGCCGTCCGTCTCGAGAGACGATGGTGTAGCTTCTTAAGAGTCTATCTGCACCGCCGAGAATGGCTGTGCAGTCCGACTCGGGAGTGACATGGTATCTGTCTCCTCCCGTGTTGAATCGACATCTTGTGATGACGCTGAAGCTACAGAGCCTGGGCAGGGTAATATGGAGGGTCTGCTGTTGCCCATGCAGCAGACCCCCCCTCTCTTCGCAGCTGAAGGGTCCAAGGGAAAGACGGAGTCGATACAGCTTGGGTTCAGGTGCGCCGCAGGAGTTGCCGGTGTTGACTACAACGTCAAACCGCCTTAGGGACTCCGGCTCCGGATTTTCTGTCGGGGTTTACTCCCTTAGCCTTTCCCCTGAAGAGGTATGCCGCAAGGCAGCGGAGGTTTTTTGGAGTCAGAGTTTTCCTTCTCTGATGTACCCTGACTGGAAGATCGAACCAGCGACACTTAGCTCGCAGGCCGACGCTCAATCCACTGAGCTAAACCAGCCAGGGCAATCTGGAGCAATTTATACTCCTAACTACTCACTAGGTCATGTGTAGGCTAGTCTTAAGTGTTTTTCTTCCCCTATCCTGTTACCTCACCTCGCCTTCTCCAGAGAGCACCCTCAGTTAATCATATGAATAAGCATCTGCATCTCCACTCAGCTTCTACATAACACTCGCTCTTTGCCTTTTCCCAGGATGAAAGAATATCTGCTTGGAGAACATGCCAAATTCTCTAATCTGCTGAAAACTGAAAGCACTATTTGCACTTGACAGTTTGTTTTCAGAGGCCTAGAGTTCAGATCTTGGTTATTTACTATCTGTTACCATGTGTTCCCATATGTTTCTCTGAAATTCTTTGCTTCTGGGTTCTAAGTTATTAGTTGATATTTGCTTTACATCATGAGGTTGGAAAATAGAGTAAGAGAGCCTTAATCCAGAGAAGCATATTTCAAATGCCACTATGTTCTCTTAGGAAATCTCTGTAGCTATAATATGGAAATGATTGTAGAGGTAGAGATAAAGCAATAGAAATGTCAACATAGAGATTGCTAAGTGTCTACTTATTTTCCATCCATATGTCACACACTGGGAAGAATGTTTTCCTTTTACTTGGCTTTACATGGACTGTATACTAAAATCACATACTAAATATCTAATCTTGGTTGACATTTTTAATACATTTTTTAAATTACTAAGTCTCTTATTGTTTGACTTAGAGGGCAGTGAGAGCAATTACAACCCACTGAAATTCCTCATTTTTTGTTTCCTTATTGAATTCCTTTGTGTATATGACATAAGGATAAAGATCCATCCTATAGCATTATGCTATGTAACTCCTGTTGGGCTTTCTTCTGTTCTTGCTTTATTTAAATCCAGGATGAAAAACATTTATAGGAAGTATATTTGGGTTAATATAAGCAATAGCTTTCCAGTAGAGTTTTCTAAATTGATATAATTTGTGTGGGGAAGTAGATAGGAAAACAAGCCAACATTTGAGTGAAATATAATAAATGGAGCTAAGGCATTGGAGGCAACACTCTAATGGGTGACCTTGATGTCCCTTCCAGAGCTGAGATTCTGTTATTCCCCGAGATTATAGAAAAGAAAATAGTGAAGATTTCAAGTAGGAAAATATGGTTATTTTTATTTTAAGTTAAATAAAATGAGCATTTTGATCTTTTATGTTTCTGACAAATAGAAGATTTAGTGGCATTTAAGGTTGACCCAAATTCTTAAGTCTCTTTATATTTCTCTTATTGTGTTAAAAAAAAATTTTTATAATAGCTTACTTCAATTTCAAGAGGAACCTAGAATGCTTCTGATTACTTTTACCTCAAGAAATAACATCCTTTTATAGAGTCAGTTGGTGTTTTGAAAGGTCTAATAGAGTTTCTTATTAATCCTTTTGAGTGTTTTTTGAGATAGAGATTCAGATTTCATCAGTTCTTGTACTGAAATTATTGTTGTTGGTTATAGAACACTATCCTCTGTGAGAAATTCTAAAATCCTTATGGTTAAATCCTATTTTTAATTTGGTAAGCCACAGTCAATTTAACAATTGTTTTCCTTTTAAAATCAATAAAACTAAGAAATAAGCAAGTTAAGTGGCTTTGTGAAAAGCCACAATAAAATGATAATGAATGAAAAAATGCAATTCATTACTTCCAGTTATTGGGTGCATCAACTTTCTATGATTAAAATGTAAAAGATAAAACTCATTTACATTTTTAAATTAAGGCAAAAAACTCATGGAGTATTTTTTTTATATATATTAAATGGGAATTTTTAATTCTTTTGCATTGTGAAATTTCTAAAGTTCAACTTCCAGTTATCACTTACATTGGCACAGTATTTTATTTAATAAATAAACTAAGTAACTTTTTCTATGAAAACTTATAAGGATAACATTATAAACAACTAATATATTATAGTCATAATATTAAAAGTTTTAAACTATAGTTTAGAAAATTGTTTTACTTGTTCAATAAAATATTTATGATAATGGTATTATTTCTTATCTCTTCTTTTATAGTTCAGAAATCAAAAACTCAGAATAGTGCCCTCACTGGTGTAGCTCAGTTAGTTTAGCACTGTCCTGCAAAGTGAAAGGTCACAAGTTGGAGTCCATCAGGGCACATGCCTGGTTTTCAAGTTTGGTTCCGGGCTGGGGCGTGTGTGAAAAGCAATCAACAGATGTTTATCTCTCACATTGATGTTTCTCTCTCTCCTTTTTTTCCCCCTCCTCTCTCTTTAAAAATAAATAAATAAAATCTTAAACAAATACTCATAATAGTAAAGATATCGTCATGAAATCACATTCAAGTTTATGTTTTGTTATTCATCCATGCATTCATTCATTAAATGATATTTACTGAGTGCCAATCGTGTGTCAGGCAATGGGCTATTTGAGATTACAAGAAGAATATTATATCTTCTATTCTATTGAAACATACCAAACTGTTCATATGTTATAGAACTAGGGAAATAGTATTTTTCTCTTCACAATTAGAAAATTTATAAAGAAAAGGTTTTCAAAAATAAAATAACAAGAAAATGAATCTATTCCCCTTCCTCATGGTCAGGGACACTACCTGATCCATGATTTCATCACCAGTGCATGACGTATTGAATAAACTCTTAATTTGTTTCCTTGCTTCATTTCAATCTCCTATGCAGCCCAATGTCCTATGCAGAGTTATTTTTAGAAATATTAGTACAATCGTAGCATTCCTATCCCTTGAATGTCACCTTTTATATAAAAGGTAAGTCTCAAAGTCATTATTTGAGAATGTTTTAAACTCATTCACAATAATTTTAATAAATTTTCCAATACTTTCATCAAAGAATTGAAGTTGATTTATTGTGATATATATTTTACCTTAAATGACAGAAACAGATCTTTGATATTCTATTTTCTGAATCTCAGCCAAGTCAAAAGTATATGTTATAGTAGAAAGTTGTGTTAAATAAAGGCTTTCACATACTCTCCAATTAAGTGATATTTACACTATTTTGTCTTACAAAAAATAAATAATGAAATCTTATTGTCAATAAAGAATACTAAACCTCACTCTAAATTTTTTGAGACAGGTTATAATTTGTGATTTATATGGATTTTTTGTATTTACATGTTTTTATATTGAATTCACAGGCATCAATAATAATTGGCAGAAACATAACAAAATGTTGTATTTATTAAAAGGCACTTTTAAATTATGATATACAATACAAAACTAATAATAAGTTAAAATAACTCATTTGTTGCCTATACATAGGATGCAAATGGTTAGTGGCATCAGATCTTCCCTTCGTTCAGCAAAAAAAATAGCTAAAGAGGAACCCCTTCTTTAGTTTTTAATGTTCTCCATAATATTCTCCAGTGCCATCTATGCTGCCATGAAAGTTCCTTCTTTCTGCTGCACAGTATTCCATTGTGTAAATGTACCACAGTTCTTTGATCCACTCATATACTGATGGGCATTTAGGCTATTTCCAGCACTCTACCTAGGACATATATCAGCAAAAAGTGTTGCTGTGTGAGATAGCTGAAATTTTACTGGCTGTTTTTCTCTAGGGTTTTTACGGTGTCATAACATATTTAGGTCATTTATCCATTATGAGTATATTCTGGTGTATGGTGTAAGTTGGTGATCTACTTTCACTTTTTTTTCCATGTACCAGTCCAGTTTTCCCAACATCATTTATTAAAGAGGCTATTTTTACTCCATTTTATGTTCCTTCATCCTTTGTCAAATAGTAATTGACCATAGAGTCATGGGTTTATTTCTGGGCTCTCTATTCTGTTCCATTTTTGCCACTATTGCTATTCTATAGCAAACCGTTCTGTTCTCTGACAACCCCCACTAGTCAGATACTTTTGTTTGTATGTTTGTTTGTTTGTTTGTTTTAATTAAATGAAGCACCTCACACTTGAATGCTAGGGTGTATCTTAAGGCACTCGCCATATAAATGCAAATTTTACCTAGAGCAGCACTTTTTCTTAAGTGGTCACTTCCCTCCCTCGATTCTGCCTGCTTTTGTTCACTATTCAAATATATGTTTTACAGTTTGTCCAGATTTTATCATTGTTACCTATGAAAGGGTTAATTCACCACAGGATACTCCACCATTTGGAAACCATCTAAATTACTAGGGTATTTATTAAGTTCAGTATCATGAGAACACATAGCACTAATAATCACTAATCAAAATATATATGTTTTTTTTTTGTTGGCAGCCGTCCGTCTCGAGAGACGATGGTGTAGCTTCTTAAGAGTCTATCTGCACCGCCGAGAATGGCTGTGCAGTCCGACTCGGGAGTGACATGGTATCTGTCTCCTCCCGTGTTGAATCGACATCTTGCGATGACGCTGAAGCTACAGAGCCTGGGCAGGGTAATATGGAGGGTCTGCTGTTGCCCATGCAGCAGACCCCCCCTCTCTTCGCAGCTGAAGGGTCCAAGGGAAAGACGGAGTCAATACAGCTTGGCTTCAGGTGCGCCGCAGGAGTTGCCGGTGTTGACTACAACGTCAAACCGCCTTAGGGACTCCGGCTCCGGATTTTCTGTCGGGGTTTACTCCCTTAGCCTTTCCCCTGAAGAGGTATGCCGCAAGGCAGCGGAGGTTTTTTGGAGTCAGAGTTTTCCTTCTCTGAAAATATATATGTAGTAATAACAGATTGCAAAGACTTTAAGTGTCTGAATTTTTTAGGGGGAAGCCGTAAACATTTTGAATGAAAAGAAAAGCAAGGGGAAAAAATTTCACTTTCTTCCTGAGATAATTCAGTTGATCAAGAACATAAAACTTAGCCCTGGCTGGAGTGGATCAGTTGGTTGGGCATCATCCTGCAGAGCAAAAGGTTGCCAGTTCCAATTTCCAGTCAGGGCACATGCCTGGGTTGCAAGTTTGGTACTTGGTCAAGGAATGTCTGAAAAGGCAACAGTGATGTCCCTTGCTCATGTTTCTGTTTCTCTCCCTCTTTTTCTCCCCACTTCCCTCACTCTCCCTTAAAAAGAAATTTAGTAAACTACTCATATCACTCAGGAAAATGTGCTCCCTATAGGACAATAAATATATATGGTACTTGTATGTATATGTGTGTGTGTGTGTGTGTGTGTATTTAGTGCTCTTCAGGCAGTTTACATATTAAATATTTATTTATTTTTAGTAATTTCATGTAATTCAAAAGTTCCACTTTGGTAAATGAATCTTTTATGAACATTTCAGGATACTATTAATAAAATAATATAAACCAAAATTAAGAAAACAAAATTTTGTGATACTGAGGTGGATACATCCTTATGTTTGCTATTAAACACTGTCACTCCTGGAATGTGAGAGAACCATGAGGATTATCACATTTATACCAAATAGTTTTTTGAACTACTTAAATAAGTGTTTTAGATTTATAGTTTCTAACAAGCCAAAGTATCCCATAAAATTGGCTTATATTGAAAAATAACGTACATTTGAATAAGATCTGTAATACTGAATTTAAAAATATTAAATAAATTTACTAGGTATTACCATATTAAAAATAATTAACTATTATCTAGAGCTATATCATCTCATATGATTAACTACCAAGTAGATTAAATACACATAATTTAAATTGCTTGAATCAAAATATACAACCATACTTTTATTACACAATCACTTACTTTCAGAGTAGTATATTGTTGAGATGCTCTTCATATTCTTAAGGTAATATGAGTATAGAAATAAATACACATAAATGTGAGCTATACCAAGTATGACTGCTCTTTTATTGATCATTAAGGACCACACCTTGAAAAATTTAAGCTAATCTTTTATTCAGAATTCAACATAATTAAAATATGTTTAGGGTCTTCTATTTCACAGTTTAAAACTATCTATGTAAATACAAATATTTATTTCACCTTTATTCTTAAGCATAGTAATAGACTTTCCAGCCAATGTTGTAAGAAAAAAAAAAAATAGGGAGAAAAGAAAGAAGAAGAGGAAAGAAGGAAGGAAAGAAGGAAGGAAGGAAATGTGGTATAAATATTTGAAAAAACTTTTCTTATTTCAGGCAATAAGATATTGTCTTAAGAAAAAAAAAAACACAAATGACAATCCCACAAACTATTAGAAATGGGTCAAGTACTTGTCAAAATCAGGACATTTTCCTCTAGCTCAGGCCTATATTTTGGTTATTTAAGTTATTCTAAAATAAACTATGAGACAGAAATTTTATAAAGCCATGAAACCTTGGGGCCAGATGAAGTGTTACTGTATTGCCACTTTAATTTTTTCATCAAACCACAGCACACTATCTATGTGTTATTACTCCAGTATTTGCAGCCATTTGTATGTGTTTAGCCACTATTGGTGCAAGTAGAAATAATTTTTTAAAAATGTCTAAGTAGACCTGGATTTCAAATCTTTAGGTCAAAGATGGTAAGATCCTGTTTTTAAAACAAGTAGGCAAAAAGTCATATAATACATCTTGTAATTAGCATAAAATCTTTTTAAAAGGGTTTATAGGAAAAATTAATATGAAGTCACTTCATACTGACAAAGACACGCAAGTCACTGTTATAAATATTGTATTGTTCTTGCTGTATAGTAGAATATTGTTATTCACATTTTACAGCCACATTTGTGGCATATGTTTTCTGGTATGAATCCAACTTTCCAGATTGTATTCATTGACTCATGTGTGTTTGAGGACACAACTCATAAATTACAAGGTCATCAAAGAAACTTATATTATCAATCTATATATGGGTATGCGACAATTTGCAAACAAATTTTCAGAGACATATATTTCATGGCAATTAAACATATACCATGAGCATCAAGTTTATAACTTGAGACAAGACACTTAATAAATACTATATACATAATTTTATTACTACTTTTGGAGGAGTTCATTAAGAAGATGTGACCACTGTTGACCAATGAGCTGAACCTGGGCAATCAGAAGCTCTTCACCACCTCCACTGCCCTTGAAATATACATTCAGTCCACTTTCCCCACAGTGGGAGCTGTTTTCAAGAATGGAGCCTTGAAAGAGCATTGTGTATTTGAGACCGTCAAGATAGTATATGCTACTGAACCCAATTAAGTCCTCTATATAAACTTTTTAGATTCTGGTGGATAGGTGTAGAGGTCTACTCTCTTGCTGTTGCCCAAGATAAACCTCCTGTGTAAGTTCCTTTGCTTATTAAATCTGGAGTGATCTATCTCTGTCTGGTCTCTTCTTACCCTGCATATACTTGAATCAATTTCAGATTTTGCCTGGGGAGCTGCTGAGTTTTTGAACCAATGACTGTCTTTGTTTTGAACATCACATTATTGATTATATTAATATTCTTAAAGAAAATCAAGTAAAATTGATTATATATGTGAATGAACTATTCAAATTAAAAGGTAACCCATGCTTTTTAAAAAAATTATTGAATTTATTCGAGTGACATTGGTTAATAAAATTGTATAGGTTTTAGGTGTAAAATTCTATAATGTATCATCTATATATTGATTGTGGGTTCACCACCTCAAGTCAAGTCTCCTTCCTTCTTTTATCCTCTTCTTTCTACCTTCTCCCATGCCCTTTTCCCTCTTGTAATCACCATTCTGTTGTCTGTGTCTGAATTTTGTTTTCTTTTTTGCTTAATCCCTTCACCTTTTTCACCCAGTCCCCACAACCACCCTACCCTTGGACAGCTCTCAGTCCGTCCTCTGAATCTATGAGTCTGTTTCCATTTTGTTTTTTTAGTTATTTTGCAATCTATGATTTTTCCCCCTGAAAGATTCTATAGAAAAAATCTTTAAGCATATAAATCTCATCATTATCTACTAATCGTGGTCAACTGGAATGTTCATTTGGTTTAAGTGAAGCTAGATGTGACATGACACTTGCAGTGCATTGAACCAGTGGCTGGCTGAAAAAAAAAAAAAACCAAGATAATTTTCTACAAGAGAGTGTTTTTTGTCAATACCATGTAAGTTTCCACAAATAATAATATGTAAAATGAAATCACCTTCTAGGTGAAACTTCTGCAGTTATTTTTTATTTGTTTACCACAAGGAAAATACTGCTATTTATAATTATCTGGAACACTATGATTTTTATTCTGAATTTATTACTATATGATCAAAATTTTATTCAGGTTCATTTTTAAAGTATTTTATATTAAGGTATTCAATCGTGTGGTTTATTTCTTAGAGTATTCCTTATAAGACTGTTATGATGACTTCCAGTTCACCCAACACAAAAGAATTTGAGTCACTAGAAGTATAAATTTCTCATTTCAACTCCAATTATATTTATGGCAGCTGCACATTCCATTCTCATTGATCAAAGTCCAAAGACACTAGTAATTACTTATTCAATTTGCTTTCTGACTCAATGTTCTAGTGAGATTCTTTTTGAAAGGTCAGTAACTTGTCTCCAATCTATTTCATTAAATGTGAGAAAAGAAAGGAACTTTATATTATTTAGTAAGGACAAGGTACATAATCACGAAGTGACTAGTGTTAATATCCATTCTTACTTAAAATGAATTGCAGCATTTTTCATCTTTTATCAGAACTTTAATTGACATTGTAATAAGGGTATCTTATAAAGATAAAGCAACTAACTGCATGGTAAAGAAGACAATAGCTAGCAAGAATCCCCATTGTTGACGAACCATTTTTTTGTCATCTGAAAGGGAAAAATGATTAAAATAGATTATTCAATGATAATTTTTTATATTTGAAATCAGTTCTAAAAGGAGTTTTTTGTAGTAGCTGAAGCATACCAAGAAGTCACTGAGAATGTGAACTCATTAGCAAACTACATCTAAATTTGAACAAGAGATTATTAGGGTATTTATGTGCCAATTTATTCCTTTTCCTTCAGAATCTCATTTCTATTTTCATCTCAAAATCAGTCATCTGCTTCAGCTAGCACTGATTAATCAGTTTTTAATGATTAAGGTTTACATCTTTGCTCAGCTATGTATTAGCTACACAATTAGTATGAAGTTACTTATAGGTAAAATGACATAATAAAACGCACTCTAGTACCTATTTCATAAACCTGTAGTGAGTACTAAATAATTCATGTAAAATACTTTGTACAGGGCTGGTTATGTAGTCAGTGATCATAAAGGTGAAAGTTATTAGCATTGTTATGTCATAAGCGTGTTCTTTTTCAAAACTTTCCTCTGTGCTCATGATGAAATAAAAATGGTTTCTTTGAATTCTTCTACACTTATGCAATTGTTCCCAGGTCCTCTAGTGAATACCTCTCTGATCAGCCATATGGTTTGTATTGTCTTTATTATATACTTCTTACTTTTAGAGTCTTTCCTCCTTATTTGGATAATTTTTCTTCCCATAAACGTTTACCGGTTCCTCCACTATAATTTAAAATTTATAATTTAAAAAAATTTTATTCCTTCTTTTGAGTCTCAGTTCTTGTTCAGAATCTGAGTAAAGCTATGAAATGTTTCCTGGAAATGTCATATATATGTATATATGACATATATGCATATATGAAATATATCTCATACATGTATATTTATACATATTTGCACACAGACACATGATTTTTTGCACCCTATTTCATTAGAGTTCATAACTTACATCACATTTCTTATCCATCTAGAAGTCTTCTAGTGGTGTATGACCCCAGCATAAAATATCTCTAGATTTCTAGAAATCTCAGATTGGCACACAACTACTTCTATATTAGAAGACTCCAGTATCACTTTGCTCAAGAGTACTGAAAAATTATATATTGTATTAAATACTTGGAAATAAAGTTAGACAAAAAATATAGAACAGATATTAACTTCAAAAGAGGGGAGCTGAAGTCCTGTAAGGACTTAATGCCCTGACATATATCAGGGCATTAAGACATAGCAAATGCAGATAATTTTGTGGAAAAGTTTAAGGTAAGTGAAAAAATTTATATATCAGTACCTTGTTTGAGATAAAAGTAAAAAGAAAGAGGAACCCAGCATGGCTTTCACCAGAGGAGATAGACAGGATTTGGGAATGCTTATGTGTATGAGGATGGGAAACTTAAGGCAGCAAGAGGTGAGCATATGTAATCGAATATCTGTTTCTGTATATCGGGCCAAATAAGCAGATTCCAACTCTGTGTTCCACATTTGGTGAGCTAATATACAAGGTGAAGTATCAGTGGACACTTTCTGAGACTTTTAACTCCTTGTCCTATCAAAATGGGTCTATTGTTAGAGATGTTTGCCACAAGAGGTCAATAAATCAAATTTCATTTTTCATTGTTTCTTTTTGTCTGGCATAGCAACCAACACATAATAAATAATAAGTAACTATTTGTTGAGTAGTTTTACTAACCAGACATGTGTTTGTACAAAAACCTGGACAATTCCACTGTATACTAGCCAAAGTTGTTCAGCTTATTTCAGCTTTTAAAGGACTTATTTAAGAGAGGCACAGGCTTTTCAGAAATCGGTGTGGGAAAGAGAGTAGTGTGAGGAAGTGATGGAGTGTCTCTATGTCCAATGCACTCATGTGGAAAATTAACTGTTCACTGTCTAGGTCATTAGAATGACTTGGGAAGACTCAGGTAGAGTTAGTGATTAGGCTGCTCTAGAAGGCATTAAGAAATTCCAATTTTGTTACTAGCTTTCGGCTTTTTACCTTTAAAACAATAATTTTAGATCTCGTTTTCTCTGGCTCTTAAATGGAATCATACTTCCCCGTAAGGCGATTTTAAGATCCTCAGGTAAATGATGTTACATATCTTTAAATTTGATACTCTGCTGATTAACTAGAATACATGCATTTCTTTATTTGGAAAGTGTCATATATTTCATTAGCCCTTACCATGTAAAAAATCTAAAATAGGCTACTAGCAATTTAATTTTTACCATGTGTAAAGGGCTAAGTTTTACACTGGTTGGATGAAAAGATGAATAAAGTAATCTTGGTTTCTTACTTTTTTCTATATTCTAACTAGTCCGAGAAGACCCCCCCAGTATTAGTATGAAAGGGACAAAACAGTACAGTCAGATATTTACTATTAAAGTGCCCAGTTATGCCATTGCCTAAGATTTATTGACTGATATGACACTACAGAATAGGACCTGAACACTAATAAACACAAATTAATAGTTCCATAAAGATTTCATTTAGTGTTTTTAAGACTATTTCAGTTATTTTCCTAAGTTTCATTTAACACTCACATGCATCTCAAGCAAATCTATCAGGAGTAACACTTTGCATTTTAGAGAAATTCAACAATAACCAAAATATTTTAAGTACATTTTATTGATTGTGTTGTTACAGTTGTCCCAATTTTTTTTCTCTTTGCTCCCCTCTTCCCAGTACCCCTTCTCTCCAGCAATCCCACTCCCCTTAGTTCATGTCCACGGGTCATGCATATAAGTTCTATGTTATTCTTAACTTCCCCCTGTCTATTTTGTACCAATCAATTATGCTTCTTAATCCCTGTACCATTTCTCCATTTCTCCCCTTTGCTCCTTCCAGCTGACAACCCTCCAAATTATCCAATGATTCTGTTCCTATTCTAGTTGTTTGCTTAGTTGGATTGTTGGATTTTTTATTTTTTAGATTCAGTTGTTGATAGTTGTGTTTGTTGTACTTTTAATATTCATAGTTTTTATCTTTTTAAAAATAATTCTCTTTAACATTTCATGTAATAATGGCTCGGTGATGATGAACTCCTTTAGCTTTACCTTGTCTGGGATGCATTTCATCTGCCCTTCCATTCTAAATTATAGCTTTGCTGGATAGAATAATTTTGGTTATAGGTCCTTGCTTTTCATCACATTGAATACTGCTGGCCAGTCCCTTCTTACCTGCAAAGTTTCTTTTGAGAAATCAGCCAATAGTCTTTTAGGAACCCTTTTGTAGGTAACTCTGCTTTTAATATCCTCTCTTTATCTTGAACAATTGGCATTTTAATGATGATGTGTCTTGGTGTGGTCCTCTTTGGACCTAGCTTGCCTGGGACTCTCTGTACTTCCTGGAAATGTATGTCTATTTTCTTTGACAAATTTGGGAACTTTCCTTTTATTATTTTTTCATATAAGCTTTCAGTTTCTTGTTCTTCCTCCTCTCTCCCTGACACCTCCATAATTTGGGTGTTGGAATGTTAAAAGTTGTCCCAGAGGTTCCCAAGCTTCTCCTCAATTCTTGTTTCCTCATTCTGTACTGGTTGACAGTTTATTTCTTCCTTATGTTCCAAATTATTGATTTGAACCTTGGTTTCCTTCCCTTCACCATTGGTTTTGTGTGGATTTTCCTTTGTTTCACTTAGCATAGCCTTCACTTCTTCCCTTATGCATCTGCCATACTTAAGCATATCTGTCAAGCCTGTGAGCATTTTTATCACCAATGTTTTGAACTCTGCATTTGTTAGGTTGTCTATCTCCACATCTGTTAGGTTGGCTCTCTCCTTGTCACTTAGTTCTCCCACTGGGACCTTGATCCGTTCCCTCTTTTGGGCCCTGCTTCTCTGTCTCTTCATCTTGACAAGTTCCTGTGTTTGCTGGCCTCTGTGTCTTAGGTAGAGCTGTTTCACCTGTTATATTTTGAGGAGCAGAGCCTTAGGTATTCGTCAGTATAGGGCGACCCATTTCACCACATTGTGCTGCTGCATGTGGAGGAGGGGTCTGAGAGGGAACAATGCCACTTGCTCAGCACTTGTCCCTTTGCCAGGCACTTCTCCCACTTCTGTATAGGACTGGTACCTCTCTAGCTGTTGTCATGGTCATTGTTCCCAGAATGGGTGGGTCTGCGGATGTTCTAGCACTGTGGGGGCCCTTTAAATAAGTTGACTCTACTGAGAGACTGGCAGTTTCTTCTTCCATCCCAACCCTCACTGGTTTGCACAGTCAGAAGTAATGGAGCTTTATTTTCTCCAACACTGGAAACGTGAGCTGTGCAGTCTGGTATGGTACTGAGAGCACTCCCCAGGTATCTCTCCCTACTTTTTAAATGTGTGACTGTGCTTTCCACTGGCCTGCTTCTGCTGCCACCACCATACCATATTCTCTCCGCTCCTCCTAACTGTCTGGATGAGTATTTCTTCTTTATATCTTTGTTTATTGGACTTTCATGCAACTCGATTTTCTGGAACCTCTGGTTGCCTCTAGTTTTGAGGTAGGTTTATTCCTTCTTAGTTGTGGTTGGAGATGCAGTGTGTCTGTCTAGCCTCCATCTTGGTCAGAAGTCCCTAACCAAAATATTTGATTGCTGATCTGTTAATGGGCTATTCAAAACACAGTTGACCCTAAACACTTGTAGTAAATCAGTGTAAAGTGAAGTTGCTTTGGACAGAGAATGTGTATTCAGATTCATAGTACTTACCGTATAGCTGATTGCAGCCACCGGCCATTTCTTCTAGTCAAAGCTTGGTCTCGTACTCTGCTAAAACTGATTTATAGATTTAAAAATGTATTTATTTATGTGAACACATCTCAATCAGCTTTTGTAAATTTATTTCTTAAATGAGTTTATGAATATTCTTTATTAAACTGCCTGTGGATTTTTGAAAAAATATTCTAACCATATGGGTGGTTAATAAATTGGCCTCATAAACCATATTTCCTAAATAACTTTAGTAAATGAGAAGTGTTTTCTGTAAAACAATGCATTATTTTCTATCTAGCTACTTTTTTATAAAACAAAGAAGATTTTGAGGAAATAAATTCATCAGTTAAAAAAAAAAACTATACATACTGAATACATTATTTTGTTTTCCAAACTATGCAAGACTATATTGCTTAGCTTTCTATTTTGAAATCTCGTAGGTGGAGAAAAAAGTTCTATTTTTTTGTTTGTTTGTTTGTTTTCTCTCTACAAACTATATATAGCTCTTAAAATTGTGTTCAACTTGCTAGTAATGAGGTATGACCAATATAATTAATCTAAATTATATGCATATTGGTCTTCCAATGGTTACAGTTTGCTCTTAAAATACCACATATATAGTTTGAATGTATTTACCTGAGGCTTTTAGAGAAAACAAGAGACTAAGCATCACAATATCTAAAGAACTGAAATTGCAATGTGAGACAGACTAGTCTCTAGGGTAATATGCCGTATGGTAGATGGCCAGTTAGTCTGTTGCTTTAATTAAAGATCAATCCATACAGCATAAAACAATGGAAATGAAATATTTGGATTCAAAATAGGAATTCATTTACAATGTGAGAATACACATAGCAAGAGTTGAGCTTAGAGAAACACACATGTGTGTAATAAATACTCAGTGCCTATATAAGTAGACTCATCAAGTAAGACACTTAGGAGTAATAGACATAAAAATGTAACTAAAACTAATAGGAAAAGCCTTTAGGGTACCTATTTTGAAAGATTGGCTTAATTTTATAAAGAGCAGGTGGAATTAAACCTATGTTATATTAAAAAACAAATAGCTATGTAGTCTAAATTCCCTACAGTGGCTTGCATAGTTGAAGTAAATGTTTATTTCCACTCTGTGAATGAGGACATGCCAAAGTTTTCTGTGCTGCATCTGTGGAAAATGACATACCTTTTCACTTCTATTAGATGTTACCACTTCATGCCAGTGCAAAAGAGAGGTGTGTCTTCTGTGGGTTTCCTCTGGCAGAATGAAAGCTATAAAAATACAAATAAAGAAGTTCAAGCCAATTCTTTATGTTCCTCAGGTATTTCTATCATTGCAACTTAAGTCTTAGTTTTCCAGATTGAATAATACTAGCTCTTCAAAGATAATATGTCATTCTCAATCTGCTCATATCCTTAGTTATGAAGAAAAAGCTACCAATTCATACAATACACAAGATTTTTCTTTTGGAAGGAACCAATGGATAGAGCTGCTCATAGACCTCATTCTTCTTTGATAAATCCAAAGAGCAGCTTTGTTGCTATGCTACTAATATAGAGTGACACTGCACCCAGATTGGGCATGCTCAATGCAGCTTTGTTAAACGTATTTTATTAGCAGTTCAGAAAACATCTGTGTTCAAGTCCAGTTTTGGCACATCAAGCTATATTATGGGCTCATTTTTCTCATCTACAGAAAAGAACAATGGCATTTAAATATCTTGTTATGATGATCAAACATGGTTATATGAGAAGATGGCCTTATATATTCTGAAGGTACATAGAAATATATTTTACTGCTCAAGATATAAATTTAGCTATGTAAGTGCCCATTTTAAACTCTACAATTAGTTATACTTTTAAAATGCTTGAGTTTATGCAAATTATTTTTCCATGAGCTGTTTTTATTCATGTATATCTTAAAAGATTTAACTTTTTAATACGTAATCATCAATTAATTTTCCAAAGTTTTTACTGAGGCACGAACCAATAAATTATATGGATTTATTTTCGCCACCAATTTTGTATGTGCAAAACAACAACAATGACATTTATCAAGAGTATTTGAGATTGTGAAGGGCTTAAATACTAATTGAACTATTTCAAAACTATAAATTTGTTCTAAATTAGTGTATTAGGTTTCTCTCTTATAGAACAAAACAAGCATGCACAGAGAGGTATAATCTCTGGAAACATTTTGTATCTCAGAGAATTTTTCTCTACCTAAAAACTATTAGCGGGACCAAGATGGCCGCGGAGTAGGAACAGTGTTCTCAGCTCGCTCCTGTTAAGGAGACAATCCAGGAGGAACAAACTCGGGGAGGAATGACTGAGTGAGTGGGAATATCTGATAACGTGAACGGGGAAGAGATCATGGGAGCAGCGTGGAGGGGGGTGGAGGGGTTTATCACAAACTGCAGGCTGAGTCATTCTGAGACTCCGTGCGTTTGCAGTATCAAGCCGGAGAGCTCACTAGCCGGGAGTGAATTCTTGTAGGGAGTTAGGGAGAGGATTTGGCCGAAAAAGCCAGAGGAGTGAGAGAACAGTGAACAACCAGGACTGGGAGAAACTGTGTGACCTGAGTCTAGAGAGAAACATCCTCAGCTGCAACCTCCGACGGAAAGCTAGGCATCCCGGGTGCACCCAGCACTTGTGCTAGGGCCCTACAGAACAAAGGAGCAGTTTTGGGGCTAGGAGATGGGCCGCACAGAAAAGCTGTTTCGGAACTCTGGACCGGGGGAGAACTGTGTTCTTGAAATCAGTGTTTGCTCTTTAGTCGCGCTAGAATCCCACAAAACAAAAGGCAGGTTTGGGGCTAAGAGAGAAATAGGATGCGCAGGGTGTGTAAGTAGGGAAGAGGGCGGAGGCGGAGGTTCTGGAGGGGAGACGGTTTTAGGGCAAGGAGAAGGGCCCGCGGGGAGGGGCTGCTGTGAAGCTCCGGACCGGCAGAGAGCTCCGGGGAAGGAAAGTGCTGCGCTGACCGACCACACTAGAGTCCCACAGAACAAAGGGACGGTGCTGTGGCGGGAAGAAAGATAGAGCGCGCAGGCCGATAGACAGGGAAGCCAGCAGAAGCGGTAGCTCGGAATAGAGAAAGTTTTGGGGCAAGGAGAAGAGCACAGGCAGGAAAGCCACTGCAAAGCTCCAGACTAGGGGAGAGGCCCTGGGCAGGAAAGGGCCACTGGGCCCGGCACTTTGACCGACTGTGCCAGAGTCCTGCAGAACAAAAGGACGATCTTGAGACAGGGAGAGAGGTGGGGTGCGCAGGCATATAGACAGGAAAGAGAGCAGAAGCTGTAGCCTGGGAATAGAGACAGGACCGGAGGCAGGGCGGGGATTGCTGGCAGGCACAGGCTGGACCAACAGGGGGAAGGAGTAGCTGGACAAGCCTGAGGAGGGCTGAGGCTGCCTCAGGAGGGGACAACTAAAGGCAGCTCACAGCAGAGCGGTGGTAGGCCCACAAAAAAAAGACTAGCAACCCCAGAATCAAGCAGAACCCTCCCACAGCCAGCCAACCAACCAGAAAAGATTTGAAACTCATGGAATTTTGAATAGGAGCAGACTCAGGAAGGAAGCAAGGAAAAACCAAAAAACAAACAAACCAAAAACACCCAGAGACTGTGCATAAAAGTTGAATTGAGTTAAAATCCTCATTCTTTTATCTCTCACTCTCTCTCTAACTACCCCTACCGTCAGTCCCTTCTTATTCTCGCTCCTTTTCTCCCCTCCCTTTCCCCCCTTCTCTCCCCTTAGCATTCTCCCCTGCATCCTATTCGCAGTTAATTTTATAATTTTAAGTTCTCTCCCTTTCTCACCCTCTCCTTTCTCTGCGCTACTCACCTTCAACTTTATTAAATTTCTTTCTTTATTTTGTCCCCCTTCAGTCTACATTCATTTTTCTTTCATCTCTTGTCCTTATTTTCCTTCTCTCCCTATACATAATCTCTCTCTCTCCCTATTACACTTTATATTCTAATCTCTTAATATTCAAATTATAATTCTAATCTATCCCCCTCTCCCTTTACTCTCCTATTCTTACCCCTTCTCTTTTTCTACCCCACCCCCCCACTTCTTTCCCTACCTCTTGTATTTCTCTCCTTCATCCTATCTTTTGCCAACTCTTCAATTTCAATCCTCCCCTCCCTAATATCTCCTCTTCCTCCTGATTTCCTTCCCTCCTCTGAGCTCTTTTCCTCCCAAATCCTCTTGCTTTCCTATCTCCTATTCCTCTCTCTCTATATTCACCTTTTCTCTCTATCTTGCAACTTTATATCATGTTTTAATCTCCTAATCTTTTTTATAACATATAATTTAAAAAAGAATTTTAATCCAGTCCCCTCTCTTCTACCTCCCCTTCTTCTTTTGTTCTCTCTCCTACCCTTCTCTTCTCTACTTTCTCTCTCTTTCCTCTCTCCCTTCCTGTCTTGCTATTTTCTACTCTGTATTTTTATCCTTAAAAAATTCTCTCTCAATCTATTTCCTACCTTCTAACCTCCCCAGCCCTCTCTTTCAATTTCTGGCTGTCTGTCTACCTGGATGTCTGTTGTGTCTACCCTACCTCCCACGCTAATCATATAGTATATACCGATTATATAATCCTAATACTATACACTTCCACTTTCTCTCTCCACACTGTAACCCTCCCCTCCTTTTCTAACAGACAGTGTAAGTGTTAATTGCTCTCTTACATAACCTTGATCCCAATTGCTAATATTAATACTCTATCAACTTCCAGCTCAAAAATTACCCTTCCTTCATTTAAAACAACTCCTTTCTGTTTCTCCTACGAAATAAGAGTCCCAGTATCTCCACAAGTATATTAACACGGGCTCATTTGCAGTCTATAGTGGGATTGTATTTGGGGGAGACATTGGAGGGTGTGGGTTTCTTGCCTGGGTTGTGTAATTATGTTTTAGCAGCACCTTCACAAAAGATCTCAAGACGAGGTGGGCAGAGTGACTCTCAATCAACTAACCAGAGAAAAAGATCCACCAAAAAGTAGCTGAAATACAACCAGACAGATTAAAGAAATATCATCCAGGACAACACAGATGGAGATCCAGGAGGGCGGAGGAGTAAGTGGAAGCTACACTAACCCCCTCCCAGGACCAGCCAGTGCTGACTCAGCCCCAGTACAGCAGGCAGACCATCCCCCTCCAAGTGGTGTCATACTAAGGGGAAATAAAAACCCTGCCTACAGGAATTAAGTTGTCACACCCACGGTCCTTAAGCCTGACGGCTGATCACAGATTGAGTACAATAAAAACTAAAGAAGAGAGACAAAGGCAGTAGATCCCTGGAAGTCTCCAACAGGCTGCCTAGGGCCAGTCTGGTACATGATCTGACGCTACCAGAGGCAGATCCAGGAAGAACTGATCATTCTAAGAAGCACCAACAAACAAAAGGAATCACAAAAATGGGGAGACAGAGAAACAACCCCCCATCAAAAGGAAAGGTAGAATCCCCAGAAAGAGTGCTAAATGAAATAGAGGGGAGCAACATATCAGATACAGAATTTAAAACATGGATTATGGAGAAGCTAAATGAGCTCAGCGGAAACTACAAAGAACTCCAGAAAAACTACAGTGAACTCCAGAAGAACTATAAGGAACTTACTGAGAAGTCTACCAGCATCAAAAAGGACATGGAAGCTATCAATAAGAGCCAGGAGGAAATGAAGAATACGATCTCTGAATTGAAGAACACAGTAGAAGGAATTAAAAGCAGGCTAGAGGAAGCAGAAGATCGGATCAGCGAGCTGGAGGACAACCTACACAAAAACTCCCAGACAATGCAACAAAATGAAAAAAGACTGAACAAGACTGAAGAGGTTCTAAGACAGCTGCAGGACAACATGAAACGTAACAATATCCGTATCATTGGAATTCCAGAAGGAGAAGAAGAAGAGCAAGGGATAGAAAACCTCTTTGAAAAACTAATGACAGAAAACTTCCCTCACATGAGGAGAGAAAGAGTCACGCAAATCCAGGAGGCACAGAGGGTCCCAATGAAGGTGAACCCCAACAGGCCCACCTCAAGACACATCATAATTAAAATGGCAACATCCAAAGACAAAGAGAGTATCCTAAAAGCAGCAAGAGGGAAACAACTAATAACATACAAGGGAGCTCCAATAAGGCTATCCTCAGATTTCTCAGCAGAAACACTACAAGCAAGAAGGGAATGGCAAAAAATATTCCAAGCAATGAAAAACAAAGGCCTACAACCAAGAATACTCTACCCAGCAAGGCTCTCATTCAAAATGGAAGGCGAAATAAGGAGTTTCTCAGACAAAGGAAGACTAAAAGAATACATCTCCACCAAACCAGCAATGCAAGAGATGCTAAAGGGTCTGCTCTAAAAAGATAAAGAAACAGAGAGAAACAGAGAAGAACACGAGTACAAAGGGGGAAAATGACAATGAATAAGTACTTATCAGTAATAACCTTAAACGTAAATGGATTAAACGCTCCAATTAAAAGACATAGGGTAGCTGAATGGATTAGAAAGAATGACCCACATATATGCTGTCTACAAGAGACCCACCTTAGAACAAAAGATCTACACAGACTGAAAGTAAAGGGATGGAAAAATGTATTCCAAGCAAATGGACATGAAAAAAAAGCCGGGGTAGCAATACTTATATCAGACAAAACAGATTTCACAGCAAAGTCCATAAAAAGAGACAAAGAAGGGCATTTCATAATACTTAAGGGAAAAATCCATCAAGAAGATATAACCCTTATAAATATATATGCACCCAACTTAGGAGCACCCAAATATGTAAGGAAAATTTTGCAAGACTCCAAGAAAGATATAGGCAGCAACACACTCATCGTAGGGGACTTTAACACCCCATTGTCAACAATGGACAGATCTTCAAAGCAAAGAAACACCAAAGATATTGAGGCACTGAACAACGCTTTAGATCAAATGGACTTAGTCGATATATACATAAGTTTACACCCCAAAGAAGCAAAATATACATATTTCTCAAGTGCACATGGAACATTTTCAAAGATAGACCACATGGTAGGACACAAAACAAGCCTCAATAAATTTAAGAAAATTGAAATTATATCAAGCATCTTCTCAGATCACAATGCCTTAAAATTGGAAATCAACCTCAAGGAAAAAACTCAAAAACATTCAAACTCATGGAGAATGAATAACATGCTATTAAATAATGAATGGGTTAACAATGACATCAAGGAAGAAATCAAAAAGTTCCTGGAAACCAATGATAATGAACACACAACAACCCAAAACCTATGGAATACAGCGAAAGCAGTCTTAAGAGGAAAGTTCATAGCAATACAAGCCTACCTATAAAAGCTAGAAGAATCTCTAATAAAAAATTTAACCCTACAGCTACAAGATCTAGAGGAAGAACAACAAGCAAAACCCAGATCAAGTAGAAGGAAGGAAATCATCAAGATCAGAGCAGAATTAAATGACATAGAGTCTAAAGAAACAATTCAAAAGATCAACAAGAGTAGGAGCTGGTTCTTTGAAAAGATAAACAAAATTGACAAGCCTTTAGCCAGGCTCATCAAGAAAAAAAGAGAGAGCACCCAAATAAATAAAATCAGAAATGAAAGAGGAGAAATCACAACTGATACCACAGAAATACAAAGAATTATAAGAAATTATTACGAACAACTGTATGGCAAGAAATTTGACAACCTAGAGGAAATGGACAGATTCCTGGAAAACTATAGTCTGCCCAAACTGAATCGAGAAGAAGCAGAAAGTCTGAATAGACCAATAACAGCTAGCGAAATTGAAGCAGTAATCAAAAAACTCCCAGCACACAAAAGCCCAGGACCAGATGGCTTCACAAGTGAATTCTACAAAACATTTAGGAAAGAACTAACTCCTATCCTCCTCAGACTATTCCAAAAGATACAAGAAGAGGGAAGACTCCCAAACTCGTTCTATGAAGCCAGTATAACCCTAATTCCAAAACCAGGTCAAGACACAACAAAGAAAGAAAACTACAGACCAATATCGCTGATGAACATAGATGCTAAAATCCTCAACAAAATATTGGCAAACCGGATCCAGCAACACATTAGAAAGATCATACACCACGATCAAGTAGGATTCATCCCAGGGATGCAAGGATGGTTTAATATTCGCAAATCAATAAACGTGATACACCACATAAACAAAATGAAAGACAAAAACCACATGATCATATCAATAGATGCGGAAAAAGCATTTGATAAAGTACAACACCCATTTATGATAAAAACTCTCAGCAAAATGGGAATAGAGGGAGCATACCTCAACAGAATAAAGGCCATATATGAGAAACCTGAAGCCAACATCATACTCAATGGGCAAAAACTGAGAGCATTCCCCCTGAGATCAGGAACAAGACAAGGATGTCCGCTCTCTCCACTCCTATTCAGCATAGTCTTGGAAGTTCTAGCCACAGCAATCAGACAAGAAAGAGAAATAAAAGGCATCCAAATTGGAAAAGAGGAAGTAAAACTGTCATTATTTGCAGATGACATGATAGTGTACATAGAAAATCCTTTAGACTCCACAAAAAAACTACTCAATCTAATAAGTGAATTCGGCAAAATAGCAGGATACAAAGTCAATATTAAGAAATCGAAGGCATTTTTATACACCAACAATAAAAACTCAGAGAGAGAAACTGAAAGAAAAATCCCATTTACAATAGCAACAAGAAAAATAAAATACCTAGGAATAAACTTAACCAAAGAGGTAAAAGACCTGTACACAGAAAACTACATAACACTGAAGAAAGAAATTAAAGAAGATACAAATAAATGGAAGCGTATACCATGCTCAT
Source organism: Furipterus horrens (assembly GCF_987537825.1). Classification (NCBI taxonomy): domain Eukaryota; kingdom Metazoa; phylum Chordata; class Mammalia; order Chiroptera; family Furipteridae; genus Furipterus; species Furipterus horrens. The sequence goes on from NW_028327175.1 coordinate 156,382,065, forward strand.
GGATGGGAAGAATCAACATCATTAAAATGTCCATACTACCCAAAGCAATTTATAGATTCAATGCAATCCCTATTAAAATACCAGCAACATATCTCACAGACCTAGAACAAATACTTCAAAAATTTATATGGAACCAAAAAAGAGCCCGAATAGCCACAACAATTTTGAGGCAGAACACAGCAGGAGGAATCACAATACCCGATATCAAACTATACTACAAGGCCACGGTAATCAAAACAGTCTGGTACTGGCATAAAAACAGACATATAGATCAATGGAACAGAATAGAGGGCCCAGAAATAAGCCCAGGTTCATATGGTCAACTAATATTTGACAAAGGGGGAAAGAACATCAAATGGAATGAAAAGAGCCTCTTCAACAAATGGTGTTGGGAGAACTGGACAGGGACATGCAAAAAAAAAAAATGAAACTAGACTACCAGCTCACACCATACACCAGAATAAACTCAAAATGGATCAAAGACTTAAATGTAAGCCGTGACACCATAAAAGTCCTAGAGGAAAAAATAGGCAGGAAAATTTCAGATATCCCACGTATCAACATTTTCACTGATATATCTCCTAAGGCAAGGGAAATAAAGGAAAGAATAAACAAATGGGACTACATCAAACTAAAAAGTTTCTGCTCAGCTAAAGAAAACATCAGCAAGATGCAAAGGAAACCAACCATATGGGAAAATATATTCGCCAATGACATCTCAGACAAGGGATTGATCTCCAAAATATATAAAGAACTCATACGACTCAACACCAAGAAGACAGACAACCCAATTAAAAAATGGGCAAAGGACCTGAACAAACACTTCTCCAAAGAAGACATACAGAGGACCCATAGACATATGAAAGTATGCTCAACATCACTAGCCATCAGAGAGATGCAAATTAAAACCACAATGAGATACCACCTCACACCAGTCAAAATGGCAATCATCAACAAATCAACAAACAACTTGTGCTGGAGAGGATGCGGAGAAACGGGAACCCTGGTGCATTGCTGGTGGGAATGCAGATTGGTGCAGCCACTGTGGAAAACAGTTTGGAATTTCCTTAAAAAACTAAAAATGGAACTGCCTTTTGAACCAGCAATTCCATTGCTAGGATTATATCCAAAAAATCCCGAAACACCAATTCAAAAGAACCTATGCACTCCAATGTTCATAGCAGCACTATTTGCAATAGCCAAGTGCTGGAAACAACCTAAGTGCCCATCTGTAGATGAGTGGATCAAAAAACTGTCGTACATTTACACAATGGAATTCTATGTAGCAGAAAGAAAGAAGGAACTTCTACCATTTGCAACAACATGGATGGAACTAGAGAAAATTATGCTTAGTGAAATAAGCCAGGCAACAAAAGAAAAATACCTTATGCAGTCACCTATTACAGGAATCTAATGAACAACACAAACAAATGAGCAAAATTGAACCAGAGGTATGTAAACAAGAAGTAGACTCACAGTAACTAGGGGGGCGGGGGAGAGGAAAAGAAAGGTGTAAGGGGATGGGTCAAGTTAAAAAATATATATATATATGAATGACCCACAGACAGGTGCAACTGAGTGGGGACTAAATGTGGGGGAGGGGAGGGACAGGGTGCAGGGAAACAAGAGGGCTAAAAAAGTGAGACAACTGTAATGGAAAAACAAACCAAAATTTTTTAGTGGGGGAAAAATGAAAATATGAAGAATGGAAATGCCAGTTCAGTGAATATTAGGACAAAGATTTTCCTTCACGTTGTATATTTTTCTCCCTATTTGATCCCTCCAGAGTTTGGCATTCTAAACAAGTAAATAATGACATAAGTTCCTTTGCATAGAACTAATAAGACCAGTTGTCAACAGAGGTTCTTTTTTTTTTTTTTTTTTTTTGACCAAGTCTTTGACTGGAATGTCAAGCCTAAAGGAAACATACTTGGGCTCAGATTGTTACCAGAAAGCCCTGAGGAACTGGGAATGACTTTCAAAGGTAATAAAAGCCCGTGAGATAAAAGGCCTGGTACCATGGTTGGTTGTGCGGTCCACAACAATCTTTCCAGGGAAGGAACGAAGGTTGTTTTCCTGAAAGATGGCTAGAAGGGACCTTAAGGCACAAGGAAAGACCAGAAAGACTTGGAGAAAACAGGTGTGTACAGGCAAGGATGAATGCCAGATATGTGGCACAGCTTCTGTGCCCTGAAGAACAGACTGAAGGTCACCCCAAATATTCCTTGGGTAAGTTCCAGCAAAGCAGAACTAAAGATCATAAGTGATCATTTGCTGCTCTTGTTATGTTTATGCAAACGAACAGGATAAATTAAAAATGGACTTAATGTAGTCCCTTTAAAGACAAGGAGGGTAACCTTAGGGAGAAAGATTATTATTCAAGGAAAATCACAATGATCAGTAGTAGAGTATAAAACAGGGCAACTAACCGTCTTAAAAGTTTCTTCTCCAGATTTAGAGACTTGTTTGCGGGTTATGTTACATAAATTAACACGTGTTTTTTGTTTTCAAAGGACATAAGCCTATGATCGCATTACCTGAGTGATTATCTGTACGCATCGTCGTCGTCATCGTCGGCAGCCGTCTGTCTCGAGAGACGATGGTGTAGCTTCTTAAGAGTCTATCTGCACCGCCGAGAATGGTTGTGCAGTCTGACTCGGGAGTGACACGGTATCTGTCTCCTCCCGTGTTGAATCGACATCTTGCGATGACGCTGGAGTGTCCTCTCCAGTGAAGCTGAAGCTACAGAGCCTGGGCAGGGTGATATGGAGGGTTTGCTGTTGCCCATGTAGCAGACCCCCCCTCTCTTCGCAGCTGAAGGGTCCAAGGGAAAGACGGAGTCGATACAGCTTGGCTTCAGGTGCGCCGCAGGAGTTGCCGGTGTTGACTACAACGTCAAACCGCCTTAGGGACTCCGGCTCTGGATTTTCTGTCAGGGTTTACTCCCTTAGCCTTTCCCCTGAAGAGGTATGCCGCAAGGCAGCGGAGGTTTTTTGGAGTCAGAGTTTTCCTTCTCTGATGTGCCCTGACTGGAAGATCGAACCAGCGACACTTAGCTCGCAGGCCGACGCTCAATCCACTAAGCCAAACCAGCCAGGTGTGTGTGTGTGGGTTATGTTACATAAATTAACATGTGTTTTCTGTTTTCAAAGGGCATAAGCCTACGATCTCATTACCTGAGTGATTGTCTGTACACATAAGCCTCACTTAATCCTCTCTGCAGCGCTGCCTCCTGAGACTCAACGGTTTGGCTGAACTAAATGGCTGGGTTGGGGAAGAATGGGGTGGTCTGTGGGCTTCACTTTAAAACGGGTTTCTCTTTTCTATCCTAATGGCTTGGACAGAAAAGGCCCAGAGGTCTGAGAGGGGGAAAAACCTAAACTATTTACCTCAGCCCAAACTAAGTATAATGGGCAAAAGGGTTTTGGACAGGCGAGATGTGCCTAGCACACCTTCTTACAAAGAAACTTTTTTTTTTTCCCTAATATGGAACATTGAAAAATTAATCCCTGCCTTTTGTCATCTAGTAGTTATGGATTGAATGATGTCTTTTAACCCTTTTCGCCAAATCTGTTGCCCTCAGAACACAACAAGGACACCAGCCTGTTGAACCAAGCAGGCCGTTGACCGGAGGCAGCCAACTGACCTGGAGTCTGCACGATCCTTCCCCATGTGGGAAGGCCACCCTCCCCTCCACACCCCCACTCTTATTAGGGTTTTCTGGACCCAAGGGTAGGTAGGACGACGACCATGTCCCGCTTGAAGCAGCTAGAGGAGCTTGAGACCTTCGCCCATTGTCCTTTACAAGATTACAAAGGGTCCTAATATTTGAGAGGGGGGGGATAGTTAATTTTTACGAACCAGGGGTATGGACTTGGGGGGGATTGCTGGGGGAGGGGGGTGCTGGGGGGAGGGGAACAAGGGGGAGAAAATTGGAACTGTTGTAACAATATAATCAATAAAAAATATTAAAAAAAAAACTATTAGCACAATACGGCAAGTCAATGATTATTACAAGCCAGAAAATAGGGCATTCTAAATAAAAACATACTTTTTTTTTTTCATTTTCTTTTTTTTTAAGTATATTTTATTGATTATATTGTTACAATAGTTCCAATTTTTTTCCCCTTTGCTCCCCTCCGCCCAGCACACCCCTTCCCCGACAATCCCCTCCCCAAGTCCATGCCCATGGCTCACCCTTTCATATATTCTTCTTTTTTTTTTAAATAATTAATTAATTAGTTAAATATTTTAACAATAAAAAATAACAATCCCTCCCTCTCAGACTTAAGACCCTTTACAATCTTATAAAGGACAATGGACGAAGGTCTCGAGCTCCTCTAGCTGCTTCAAGCTGGACATGGTCGTCGTCCTACCTACCCTTGGGTCAAGAAATCCCTAATAAGAGTGGGGATGTGGAGGGGTGGGTGGCCTTCCTACAAGGGGAAGGATCGTGCAGACTCCAGGTGGTTGGCTGTCTCTGGACAACAGCATGCTTGGTTTAACAGGCTGGCATCCTTGTTGTATTCTGGGGGCAACAGGGTTAAAGGACATCATTCAATCCGTAACCACTAGATGACAAAAGACAGGTATTAATTTTTCAATGTCCCACATTAGGGAAAAGAAGGGCTTCTTTCGAGGAAGGTATGCCAGGTACATCTCACCTGTCCAAAACCCTTTTGCCCATTATACTTAGTTTGGACTGAGGGAAATATTTTAGGTTTCCCCCCTCTCGGGCCTCTGGGCTCTTTCTGTCCAAGCCACTAGGATAGAAAAGAGAAATCAGTTTTAAAGTGAAGCCCACAGACCACCCCATTCTTCACCAACCCAGCCACTTAGTTCAGCCAAACCATTGAGTCTCAGAAGGCAGCAATGCAGACAGGATTAAGTGAGGCCTATACGTACAGACAATCACTCAGGTAATGAGATCGTAGGTTTATGCCCTTTGAAAACAGAAAACACATGTTAATTTATGTAACATAACCCACACACAAGTTTATAGATCTGTAGGACTGTCTTATCGGAAAGACATCCAGTTGCAAGGCATTTGACATTCTTCTTGCCTGTAAATTAAACATCTTTGATAATGCCACTGACATAGTTTAACTTTCAAATGAAAACAAATTTTAAATGAAAAGAAACTTTAAAGACGGTTAGCTGCACTACTTTATAGTCTACCACTGGGCATTGTGATCTTCCTTGAATCTTGATTTTTCTCCCTAAGATTACCCTCCTTGTCATTAAAGGGACTGCATTAAGTTCATTTTTAATTTATCCTGTTCATTTGCATAAACACAACAAGAGCAGCAAATGATCACTTATGATCTTTAGTTCTGCTTTGCTGGAACTTACGTAAGGAACATTTAGGGTGACCTTCAGTCTGCCCTTCAGGGCACAGAAGCTGAGCCACATACCTGGCATTCAGCCTTGCCTGTAAACACCTGTCTTTTCCAGGTCCTTCTGGTTTTCCATTGTGCCTTAAGGTCCCTTCTAGCCATCTTTCAGGAAAACAACCTTCGCTCCTTCCCTGGAAAGATTGCTATGGACCGCTCATCCATCCAAGGTACCAGGCCTTTTATCTCGTGGACTTTTATTACCTTTGAAAGTCAGTCCCAGTTGCTCAGGGCTTTTTGGTAACAACCAAAGCCCAAGCATGTCTCCTTTAGGCATGACATTCCAGTCGAAGTCTTAATCAAAAAAATCGTTATTAACAACTGGTCTTATTAGTTTTATGCAAAGAAACTTAGGTCGTTACTTACTTCTTTAGAATGCCAAACTCTGGAGGGATCAGATAGGGAGAAAATATCTACAGTGTGAAGGAAAAACCTTGTCCTTCTAATATTCACTGAACTTGTATTTCTATTCTTTATATTTTTATTTTTCCCCCCACTAAAAATTTTTCTGTTTGTTTGTTTTTCCATTACAGTTGTCTTACTTTTTCCCCCTCTTGCTTCTCTGCACCCTGTCCCTCCCTTCTCCCACATTCAGTCCCCACCCAGTTGTCCATGTCCATGGGTCATTTATACATATTCTTTGACTAGACCCTTCCCCTTCTTACCACTTCTCTCCCTCTCATCTCCCCCTTTGTTACTGTTAGTTTATTCCTCGTTTACATACCTCTGGTTCAATTTTGCTCATTTGTTTGTGTTGTTCATTAGTTTCCTGTAACAGGTGATAGCATAAGGTAATTTTCTTTTGTTGCCTGGCTTATTTCGCTAAGCATAATTCTCTCTAGTTCCAATCATGTTGTTGCAAATGGTAGAAGTTCCTTCTTTCTTTCAGTACTTATTCATTGTCATTTTCCCCCTTTGTACTCGTGTTCCTCTCTGTCTCTCTCTGTTTCTTCATCTTCTTAAAGCAGACCCTTTAGCATCTCTTGCAATACTGGTTTGGTGGAGATGTATTCTTTTAACCTTCTTTTGTCTTGGAAACTCCTTATTTCACCTTCCATTTTGAATGAGAGCCTTGCTGGGTAGAGTATTCTTGGTTGTAGGCCTTTGTTTTTCATTACTTGGAATATATTTTGCCATTCCCTTCTGGCTTGTAGTGTTTCTGCTGAGAAATCTGATGATAGCCTTATTGGAGCTCCCTTGTATGTTATTAGTTGTTTCTCTCTTGCTGCTTTTAGGATTCTCTCTTTGTCTTTGAATGTTGGCATTTTAATTATGATGTGTCTTGAAGTGGGCCTGTTGGGTTTCATCTTCATTGGGACCCTCTGTGCTTCCTGGACTTGCATGATTCTTTCTCTCTTCATGTTAGGGAAGTTTTCTGTCATTAGTTTTTCAAAGAGGTTTTCTATCCCTTGCTCTTCTTCTTCTCCTTCTGGAATTCCTATGATATGGATATTATTATGTTTCATGTTGTTCTGCAGCTGTCTTAGAGCCTCTTCAGTCTTGTTCAGCCTTTTTTCATTTTGTTGCACTGTCTGTGAGTTTTTGTCTACGTTGTCCTTCAGCTCGCTGATCCGATTTTCTGCTTCCTCTAGCCTGTTTTTAATTCCTTCTACTGTGTTCTTCAATTCAGAGATCGTATTCTTCATTTCCTCCTGGCTCTTATTGATAGCTTCCATGTCCTTTTTGATGCTGGTAGACTTCTCAGTAAGTTCCTTATAGTTCTTCTGGAGTTCACTGTAGTTTTTCTGGAGTTCTTTGTAGTTTCTGCTGAGCTCATTGAGCTTCTCCATAATACATGCTTTCAATTCCATATCTGATAGTTGGCTCCCCTCTATTTCATTTAGCACTCTTTCTGGGGACTCTACCTTTCCTTTTGATGGGGTGTTGTTTCTCTGTCTCCCCATTTTTGTGACTCCTATTGTTTGTTGGTGCTTCTTAGAATGATCTGCACTTCCTGGGTCTGCCCCTGGTGGCGTCAGATCCTGTACCAGTCTGGGCCTAGGCAGCCTGTTGGAGACTTCTAGGGATCTACTGCCTTTGTCTGAGTCCTTTAGTTGATAATCTATTCAATCTGTGATTAGCCGTCAGGCTTAAGGACTGTGGGTGTGGCAGCTTAATTCCTGTAGGCAGGGCTTTTGCTTCCCCTCAGGCTGACGCCACTTGGCCAGGAATGGTCTGCCTGCAGTGTGGGGATGAGTCAGCACTGGGACCCGGCCGGCCGTCTCCCAGCTCTCCCCTCAAAGCCACCACACCAAACTCTCCCCAAGCATCTCCAGTCCTCTCTGCCTTTCCTCCGCTTGAGCCCAGGGTAAGTGGGGGCCAAAATATTTTTGTATGTGATCCGCTTAAGAGCTCTTTTTCTCCAGCTGTTTCTCTCCGGCTAGCAAGAAACCCTGTGGCTTTTCACTTTTCTCAGCTGGATACTATTTTACTTTCCACTCTGTTGCTGTAGGCTGGGAAGCTCAGCTGGGGGTTTAGACCCAGCCCTTCTCAGGGGGAACCCCCGGCTGCTGAGCTGTTTCTCAGTCCCTTCAGCTGCCACCCGTGTGAGCCCAGCCAGCCCTTCCGCGTCTCTGCACTCCCTACCGGTCACATTGTGATGTAGCGGCCTTTTTTGTCTCTCCGTGGTTATAAGACTTCTCTCCAGCTGGTGTTCAGTTGGTTATTCCAGATGATTTCTCCAAAATTACGTTGTAAATCCAGACTAGTTCTGGGAGGAAGTTAGTGTAGCTTCCACTTACTCCTTCGCCATCTTGTTTCTCTTCAAAAACATACTTCTATGTCTCAGGTAAATGTGACATTGGTCATTTAGTGTCTTTTCTTGAAATTATACAAGAAAGTAGTGGGCATTCTATTCAATGAGGTATTAAATTTAGAGCTATCTGTTTCTGAGAACAGTACTCAAATTGACCTATCCAATTAGCTGGGGCTTAACCTTGAATTTAATGGAGTACTGAAGAAATGCATTCAGGCAGAAAGCCAATTTAGGTTTTACAAGTATCTCGTTCTTGGGACTAGTAGACTTGTATCCATAGACAAAATTTTATTTTTTAAATTGTTTTAAAAACTAAAGCATAAAGAAAAATCAGTAAAAAAATAAGCTGTTATATTTTCTTATTCCCATGACATTACACACCCACATACAATTAGATTTTTTTGGTAAATAATTATATGGCAAGCTATTTTTCTTCCCATGTATCATGCTACCTCAAAATGCTTACTCAGTGACAGACTCCTCACTACAGTGACAACTTTGCTCTATCTCCCCCCCCACCAAAATAATGCCTGAGTCAAGTCCCTTGCACCTTATCAGACTTGTCTATCCTCTATCCCCTGTCTGTTTACTAATAACTTTTAAAAAAAATATTAATTTTTAAAATTGAATTCAAACAGTATATTTTTCTAATGGTCATCTATATTAATTCTGATAATATGGCAGACAAAGTAATGAGCCATTCATGTGCAGGAGGATTTATGTGCTTCAAATCTTAATACATATGTTGTTACATATGTAAAGAGCGATTATCATAGCTCCTCCTCTTTTATATATCCTTCTACTTGCCCCTCCAGATATATTTTTTCATTTTGATCATGCCTCTGAAAGTTATTTTTTATATACAGTATAAAGCAATTTCTTTGATATCTGCCTTCTGGTTGGGTTTGTTCAAAGGAAGGCAACTGCAGGAGTTTGGATAAAGAAACAATAGTAAGTTCAGAATATTTATTATCCATTTCTTCTCTGCTGGGCTATAGCTCATCTACTGAACAGTCAGAGGATGGCTGTTCTGAATTCTTATTACTGTGGCTATAGGAAGTAACAACTCTTTACTTTTGCTAGTTCTGAGGTATTTCACTATCCCTTCTTGGTTTCCAGTAATCTTTTACACACCTTTAAGTATCCCTTCATTGAAGTCTACACCTGTTGTCATAACGCTGACTAACATAATAAGGTATTGAAAAACAAAAATAAAGGGTCTACGTCTTATAACAATGAGAACAAAATGTTTTTATCTACCTTGATAGGGTTTTCATACATCTTCACCTGCATATTTTATTAGTCTTTGATTTTAATTAAAAATGTAAGAAATAAAAAGTGGCATGTACACAATGTCAAATTATGTTAAATTATGGAATAAAAAGTGTAAATTTCATCTTAACTACCTGCACCCTCACTAATATCCCACCTCTCTGGTATTTCTTCTACTCATAAAAAGCCATTTATATTGTGGCCTTTTTTTCTATGTTTGTATTCATTTTTCATTTTGCTGATAAAAACAATTATTGTAAACTTGTAACTTAAAAACATTCATTATCTCAAAGGTAGTCTAAGTCAGAAGTATAGACCTCAGTTTTTTTCAAAGTTTCAAATAGTGAAATCAAGGTATCGGCCGGGCTGTTCTCATCTGGAGGCTCAACTAGGGCAGAATCTGACTCCCAACTCTTCTCTGGTTGTTGGCAGAATTTATGTCCTTGCAGCTGAAGAATTCATGGAATCTTGCTTCTTCAAAGCTAATAATGGAGAGAGAGAGTCTCTGTGACTTTCAGTCTCTGACCTCCAAAACTCTTTAAAAGGGTTCACCTGATTTTGTAAGGTCCACCACATTTAATCTGTTTTTGATTATATTAAAGTCACAGTTTGGCATTTAAAAAAACTGTTACGAGTTGTGTAAAATTTATTATTTATTACTTAAGTAATTAATGTTAATTTTAGGTAAAATGCTCTTCATAAAACAAACAAGTTTTAAAATTGTCCTAATAAATTTTATTGAAGGTAAACATGGTTAACATATACTTCTAAAATCTGCCAGACATTTTTCTAAGCATGCATAAAGTCTATTCAATTTTTAAAATATAAATGATATCATAAAACACATACTTAAATTTAGGTATAGTTTTATGTCAATATAGATCTATATCCTCAGTCTTTCTGGCCATATAGTATTGTATAATATGGATGTTCCAGAATGTTTATATCCAATTTTCTTATGTATGGAAATATTGAGTTTTAAAATATTCCTACCAAATTCTGATATGTGTCTGTGTGTGTATTTCCTTGAGCTATACATAGTCCTAAAAGCCATTCACACTGCTTAAAGCAGTGTATCTATATTATATATTATCTATTTAGAAAGGTTGTACCAGTTTGAACTTATAAGCTATATGCAAGAATTTCATTATTCACAGTTCTCTAATTTGTGCCAGTCTCAGGATGAAAAATCATATCTCATTTCTTTTAGCATCCTTATGACTACTATTGTATTTGAGCATTTTTCTACGTGAGATATTTGCTTGTTTTCTTTACTTAATATCAATTCCCCTACAAATTGATTTTTGTGTAGGAAAAATAAATATTTCTTTAATTGACATAGAGGTAAAGCATATCAATATTAACAGTCTAACAATACTATCATATTTTTTCACACATTTTCTTGTTTTAATATTTTATTTAATTTGTACATCAATCTTTGTTTCGTTTGTTATTCCTAAGGATGTTTCTGTGACAGTTACTTTGCATGGTAAAGAGATTTTATATTTTTGCTATTTATTTTATAGTTAAAAATTTTCTCTGTCAAGATCATATACTTACATATATTTTTCTAACATTACGTATATATTTTTCTTTTTAATATATTCCTTAGAAATATAACTACCAAGTATTCCAATTTTGCTCACATTATTCCATACTACAAGTATATGAACATACATATATATGTGTATATATATATACATGTATACATACATTCCTTTTTTAAGAGTGCATATATTCCACTCTACTCAAAATGCCACAGCCCTAATTGCTTACTTAATTTTGCATGTGTTATATATAAATTTTTTCTTGATTTTATATAGATATAATTTATTTATTAATATAAGCACACTCATTGTATTATGTCCTAAATATTAATGTGCAACTTGCTTGCTTTTTTTACCTAACAGTACTTGTTAGGCCATTTTTAATGTCAGTGCTTAGAGCACTAACTTTTTAATGATGATATACTTTTTATATAGAGCATATATCATAATTTATTTATCCATTCACCTATTGATTAATATTTAAATAGTTTCAATCCTTTGCTACTGTATATTATATGTGCTGATGGTTCCACTTTGGTAGATTCAATTCATAAAATGATTTTTTTTAAAAGCATCTACAAATATATATTGCAAACTATTAATAGTTGCTATTAGGAGTGGGTTTTTTACAGCAATTCTCTCACACATTATGATAAAGATAGTGATTGAATGCATATATTTAATAAACTGCTGACTCAAAATCATTAACTTTTGCAATAAAAACACTTTCAAAAATTTTTTTACATTTAATTTGTTGAAAAAAGATTTATTGTAAAAATAAAATCATTGCATATGCTATGAAACAGGTACAAGAACATGGCTCAATTCATATTTAATAGCTTATTTATATAGAAATAAGTTCACCAAGAAAGATAATTTTACTCAAAAGTATTAAATTTGAAGTCATAATTTACAAATCATTGTAGCTGAACTGCATTAAAGGATAATATTTGTTTTCCGTGTAATATGTAAAGTGATATGTATTGCTTAGATACAATTCTGATATAATGTGGATAGGTTAGTTTTTATTAACATCTTATTTTGAAATAATGTTAGGCTTAAAGAAAAGTTGCAAAAGTAAAACACAGGATGTACTGTTTACCTGGGTTTCTCTAATGTTAACTTAAATAACCTTAGCAATTACCAAAACTAGGAAATTAACATTGCTACAATGTTTAGTAGTAGTTAATGTAGTTAACTAAACTATGAAACTTCTGTGAATTTCACTGGTTTCCATCTCTCTCTGTTCCAGAATCCCATTCCTAAATATTATGCACATCTCTTTAGTGTCTTCCAGCCTGTGTCAGTTCCTCATTCTTTATTTGCATTTTATTCTTTTAACAGTTTTAAGACTGGTGGTCTGTAATTTTGTAGTCTGTCTCTCAGTTTGTATTTGTCTGAAATGTTCTCATAATAAGAAAGAGCTTATACAATTTGGCAGGTTTGCCCCCAAAACAACATTGTATGTTTCTCTTAAATCAGGAAGTGCATGTCTCTGTGTTTTATGGCTAGTGATGTTAATTAACCTTGGCTGCTTGTTGCAGGTGGTGTCTGTCAAGTTTTCCCACTGCAGAGTTAATATTCTTTTTCTTTTATAACTAATACATTTCTTGGGGAGATACATATTTTTATAACAAGTAAAAATCTCATTTCTTCTCAAACTTTCAGCCACTGATTTTAGCATCTATTCAGTGAATCTTGTCTGCAACAATTATTTCTGAGATGTCTGCCTAATGGTGAATTTCTTACTTCCTTTTTTCTCTATATTCATTCATTGAAATTATTCTTTAAGGAAGATTTTGCCTTCTCATTTATTTATTCATTCAATTTTTTTATTTGTATCAGTGTAGATCCATGGATATTTATTTTATTCTATTGGGTAAAATAAATTACTGTCAACATTTTTTCTAATTCAGAATTTTCTAATTCTAACCATTCGGAGCCCTTTTAGATTGACTTCTCCCCACCCCCCTTTTTTGACATTTTCTTGCTTTCTGGACCACAAGAGGTTCTAGGCTCATACTGTATTTTCTCTGCCTTAGCCTTGGATTCAGACACTTCTCCAAAGGGATTATATTAGGGTTCTCTAGAGAAACATAGCCAATAGGATGTGTGTGTGTGTGTGTGTGTGTGTGTGTGTGTGTGTGTGTGTGTGTGTGTGTGTGTGTGTGTGTGTCTGTACATGCATGGAATTGGCTTGTGCAATTGTGGGGAGTGGCAGATCCAAAATCTGCAGGGCAAGCACACAGTCTGGAAACCCAAAGGCCAACTGTTAGCAGAATTTCCTTTTTCTCATAAGACCCCAGCCTTTTTCTCTTAAGGCCTCCAGTTTATTGAATGAGGGCCACCCACATTATGGAGAGTAATCTACTTTACTTAAAATCTGCTGATTTAAATATTAATTTCATACTTAAAAAAAGACTTCCACAAGGACATCTAGACTGGTGCTTGGACAATATCTGAGTACCTTTAACAAATAAAATTAACTATCACCACGCCCTGATTTATTTTTTTCAAAAATACTTCAAAACCAAGATCTGGGTGCTAATTGTACTCATTGCTACTGGAGAATCATTGTCTCTCAGTTGTCAGAGCTCAAAACTATATGCCTGTATAATAAACTATATGATGTACACACATATAACTTTCTATCTATCTGCTTATCATCTACCTATCCATCTATCATCATCATCTATCTAATTTCTACCAACTGTCATCTACCTGAATGAATTTATACTCATACTTGTAATTCCAATACAATATTATATGGTTAATTTTAACTTTCCCCTTTTCTTATTTGTAACTTTTTTCTCCAACATTGATAAACCTGATCCTCATAATTACCGTACATATACTTGTTAAATCCTTTTATATAAAATATTTAATCACTTCAGAATTACCCCTACATGAGACAGAATTACTAATTATATTATAGTAAGTATATTCAGTATTTTTATGTATTCAGCTCTGTAATAGTTAAAATATTATTTTCCAGCCCTCACTGGCATGGCTCGGTTGGTTGGGGCATTGTCCCATACACCAACAGGTTCTGGGTTCAATTCTTGTCAGGGCACATACCTGGGTTGCAGTTTTGATCTCAGATCAGGGCAGTTATGGGAGACAACCAATTGATGTTTCTCTTTCACATTTCTCTCTCCCCCCTCCTTCTCTCCCCCTCTCTTCCTCTCTCTCAAAAATCAATAACCATTTATAAAATATATTATTTTTCAATGTTACTTAGTTTAGTTTATTTCTTCTTTTGTGTAGTTATGTTGCTCATTGGTAATAGTTGTTTTTCTCTGTACCTATTTTAATTAACATTTTTGGTGGTATATTTACTTTTATTTATTTATTTTATTTTATTTTATTTTTTAAATGGCAACTGATTATTTTAATATTCACACAGGAAGCCAGTTGAGACACACTTATGGAGTGACCTACTACCAATCATGAAATAATTCAATAAAATTAAAATAAGTTCTGATGAAATAAGAATTGAATGTGTAGTCAGGATGGTGTGTGGTAGCTATCTTCCTTTAAGAGATAAAATTTGATCTCAGATTTTGAGGAGTTAATTGTTTTAAAATACTATAATTTTTTTTTAATTTTTTTTTTTTGGTTTTTCAATTACAGTTGTCCCCTTTTCCCCCAATTTCTCTCCCCCACCCAACCCACCCCCTCTCCCACAATCATATCCCTCCCCGTTGTCCATGTCCATGAGTCTTTCATACAGGCTCTTTAATTAAACCCTTCCCTTACTTATCCCCCTTCTCTCCCTCTCCCCTCCCCCCTATTGACTGCTATTCTGCTCTTTGTTCTATTTAGTTCCTTTGTTTGTGTTGTTCTTTAGTTTCCTGTATTAGGTGATATCATATGGTATTTTTCTTTCTTTGCCTGGTTTATTTCACTAAGCATAATTCTCTCTAGTTCCATCCATGTTGTTGCAAATGGCAGGAGTTCCTTATTTCTTTCTGCTACATAGTATTCCATTGTGTAAATGTACCACAGTTTTTTGATCCACTCATCTACAGATGGGCACTTAGGTTGTTTCCAGCACTTAGCTATTGTAAACAGTGCTGCAATGAACATAGGGGTGCATAAGTTCTTTTGAATTGGTGTTTCAAGATTCTTCGGGTATAATCCTAGTAGTGGAGTCATTGGTTCAAAAGGCAGTTCCATTTTTAATCTTTTGAGGTAATTCCATACTGTTCTCCATAGTGGCTGCACCATTCTGCATTCCCACCAACAGTGCAGTAGGGTTCCCATTTCTCCACATCCTCGCCAGCACTTGTTGCTTGTTGATTTGTTGATGATGGCCATTCTGACTGGTGTAAAATGGTATCTCATTGTGGTTTTTATTTGCATCTCCCTGATGGCTAATGATGTTGAGCATTTTTTCATGTGTCTATGGACCTTCTGTATGTCCTCTTCGGAGAAGTGTTTGTTCAGGTCCCTTGCCCATTTTTTAATTAGGTTGTTTGTTTTCTTGATGTTGAGTCGTATAAGCTCTTTATATATTTTGGAAATCAGTCCCCTGTCTGTGATGTCATTGGCAAATATGTTTTCCCATATGGTTGGTTTCCTTTTCATCTTGCTGATGTTTTCTTTTGCTGAGCAGAAACTCTTCAGTTTGATGTAATCCCATTTATTTATTTTTTCCTTTATTTCTCTTGCTTTAGGAGATGTATCCGTGAAGAGATTGTTACGTGAGATATCTGATATTTTCTTGCCTATGTTTTCCTCTAGGACTTTTATGGTGTCACGGCTTACATTTAAGTCTTTGATCCATCTTGAGTTTATTCTCGTGTGTGGTGTAAGTTGGTGGTCTAGTTTCATTTTTTTGCAGGTCCCTATCCAGTTCTCCCAGCACCATTTGTTAAAGAGGCTCTTCTCACTCCATTTTATGTTGCTTCCTCCTTTATCAAATATTAGTTGACCATAGAGGCCTGGATTTATTTCTGGACTCTCTATTCTGTTCCACTGATCTATATGTCTGTTCTTATGCCAGTACCAGACTGTTTTGATCACAGTGGCTTTGTAGTATTGTTTGATATCTGGTGTTGTGATTCCTCCTGCTGTGTTCTTCTGTCTCAAGATTGCTTTTGCTATTCGGGGTCTTTTTTGGTTCCATATGAATTTATGGAGTATTTGTTCTAGGTCTGTGAAATATGTCATTGGTATTTTAATAGGGATTGCATTGAATTTGTTAATTGCTTTGGGTAGTATGGCCATTTTGATGATGTTGATTCTTCCTATCCAAGAACATGGTATTTGCTTCCATTTATTTGTTTCTTCCTTAATTTCTTTCTTCAATGTTATGTAATTTTCAGAGTACAGGTCTTTTATCTCTTTGGTTAAGTTTACTCCTAGGTACTTTATTTTTCTTGTTGCTATAGTAAATGGTATTTTCTTTTTTGTCTCTGTCTCTGCTATTTTATTGTTGGTGTACAGAAATGCCTTAGATTTCTGTATATTTATTTTGTACCCTGCGATTTTGCCAAATTCACTTATTATATTGAGTAGTCTTTTAGTGGAGTTTATAGGATTTTCTAGGTATACTATCATGTCATCTGCATATAATGAAAGTTTCACTTCCTCTTTCCCAATTTGGATGCCTTTTATTTCTTTTTCTTGTCTGATTGCTGTGGCTAGGACTTCCAACACTATGTTGAAAAGGAGTGGAGAGAGTGGACAACCTTGTCTAGTTCCTGAGTTCAGGGGGAATGCTTTCAGTTTTTGTCCATTGAGTATGATGTTGGCCTCAGGCTTCTCATATATAGCCTTAATTATGTTAAGATATGCTCCCTTTATTCCCATTTTGCTGAGTGTTTTCATCATAAATGGGTGTTGTACTTTATCAAATGCTTTTTCTGCATCTATTTATATGATCATGTGATTTTTGTCTTTCATTCTGTTTAGGTGATGTATTATATTTATTGATTTGTGAATATTAAACCATCCTTGCATCCCTGGAATGAAGCCCACTTGATCATGATGTATGATCTTTTTGATGTATTGCTGGATCCTGTTTGCCAATATTTTATTGGGGATTTTAGCATCGATGTTCATCAGTGATATTGGCCTGTAGTTTTCTTTCTTTCTTGTGTCTTGACCTGGTTTGAGGATTAGGATAATACTGACTTCATAGAAAGAGTTTGGGATTTTCCCCTCTTCTTGGATTTTTTGGAACAGTTTGAGGAGGATAGGAGTTAGTTCTTCCCTGAATGTTTTGTAGAATTCACCTGTGAAGCCATCCGGTCCAGGGCTTTTGTGTGCCGGGAGATTTTGGATTACTGTTTCAATTTCCTTTTTTGTTATTGGTTTATTGAGACTTTCCACTTCTTCTTGATTTAGTTTTGGAAGGTTTTATGTTTCTAGAAACTTGTCCATTTCTTCTAGATTGTCAAATTTCTTGTCATACAGTTGTCTGAAGTAATTTCTAACTATCATTTGTATTTCTGTGGTATCAGTCGTGATTTCTCCTCTTTCATTTCTGATTTTGTTTATTTGTGTCTTCTCTCTTTTTTTCTTGATTAGACTGGCTAGAGGCTTGTCGATTTTGTTGATTTTTTCGAAGAACCAGCTCCTAGTTTTGTTGATCTTTTGGATTGTTTGTTTAGTCTCTATGTCATTTAGTTCTGCTCTGATCTTGATGATTTCATTCCTTCTTCTTGCCCTAGGCTTTGTTTGTTGTTGTTGTTCTAGTTCTTGTAGCATTGTGGTTAGGTTTTTTATTTGAGATTCTTCTAGCCTTTTCAGATATGCCTGTATTGCTATAAACTTCCCTCTCAGGACTGCTTTTGCTGTGTCCCACAGGTTTTGGGTTGTTGTGTGCTCATTATCATTAGTTTCTAGAAATTTCTTGATTTCTTCTTTGATGTCATTGTTAACCCATTCATTATTTAATAGCATGTTATTCAATCTCCATGAGTTTGGGTGTCTTTGATTTTTTTCTCTGAGGTTGATTTCTAGTTTCAGGGCATTGTGATCTGAAAAGATGCTTGATATGATTTCAATTTTCTTGAATTTGTTGAGGCTTGTTTTGTGACCTATCATGTGGTCTATCTTTGAAAATGTCCCATGTGCACTTGAAAAGAATGTATATTTTGCTTCTTTGGGGTGAAAAGTTCTATATATATCAGTTAGATCCATGTGGTTTAGTGTGTTGTTCAATGCCTGTATATCCTGGGTGTTTCTTTGCTTTGATGATCTGTCTATTGTTGATAATGGAGTGTTGAAGTCCCCTACTATGAGTGTGTTGTTGTTGATATCCTTTTTGTGGTCTTCTAGTATTTGCTTTATGTATTTGGGTGCTCCTATGTTGGGTGCATATATGTTTATCAAAGTCATATCTTCTTGATGGATTGTTCCTTTAAGTATTATGAAGTGTCCTTCTTTGTCTCTTTTTATTGTCCTTGCTTTGAAATCCATTTTGTCTGATATGAGAACTGCTACCCCGGCTTTTTTTTCCGGTCCGTTTGCTTGGAATATTTTTTTATATCCCTTTACTTTCAGTCTGTGTAAATCTTTTGTTTTGAGGTGTGTTTCTTGTAGACAGCAAATATGTGGGTCCTGTTTTCTTATCCATTCCGTTACCCTATGTCTTTTAATTGGAGCATTTAATCCATTTACATTTAAGGTTATTATTGACGTGTATTTATTCATTTCCCTTTGTACCTCTGTTCCTCTCCTCTCTTGTTTTTTTCTTCTTTTTTTCTTAGAACAGTCCCTTTAGCATCTCTTGCAATGCTGGTTTGGTGGAGATGTATTCTTTCAGTCTTCCTTTGTCTGAGAAACTCCTTATTTCACCTTCTATTTTGAATGAGAGCCTTGCTGGGTAGAGTATTCTTGGTTGTAGGCCTTTGTTTTTCATTGCTTGAAATATTTTTGACCATTCCCTTCTGGCTTGTAATGTTTCTGTTGAGAAATCAGTTGATAGCCTTATTGGAGCTCCCTTGTATGTTATTTGCTGCTTTTCTCTTGCTGCTTTTAGGATTCTCTCTTTGTCTTGGAATGTTGCCATTTTAACTATGATGTGCCTTGGAGTGGGTTTTTGGGGGTTCCTCTTGATTGGAACTCTCAGTGCTTCTTGGACTTGCATAGCTTTTCCTCTCATCAGGTTCGGAAAATTTTCTGTCACTATTTCTCCTATCAGATTTTCAATTCCATGTTCCTTTTCTTCTCCCTCTCGTATTCCGATGATCCTTAAATTATTTTTCCTAATGCTATCCTGTAATTCCCTTACATCTTGTTCATATTTTTTCAATCGTTTTTCATTTTGCTGTATTGTCTGGGAGTTTTTCTCTACATTATCTTCTAACTCACTAATCCGATCCTCTGCTTCGTTAAGTCTGCTTTTGACTGATTCTACTGTGTTTTTCAGTTCAGAGATTGTATTCTTAAGTTCTTCCTGGTTCCTGTTAACAATTTCTATGTCTTTTTTTATGCTGGTGTAGTTCTCTGCCAGTTCCCTGTAATTTTCTTGGAGCTGCTGGTAACTTCCTTGAAGGTTGTCATAGTTGATTTTAAGGATGTCGAGTATATTGAGCTTCTTTACCACCATTGTTTTGAATTCCATGTCTGACATTTGGGCTATGTCTATTTCGTCTATCTCTCTTTCTGAGGATTCCTCTTTTCTTTTCATTGAGGGGTTATTTTTGCGTCTTACCATGTTGGATTCTTTTTGTTTTTATTTATTTATTTATTTGTTTGTTTGTTTATTTATTTATTTTGGGGGGGTAGTCTTCTTTGACTTCCCTCCTTTGTGGTGTAATATTCTTTATCGAAGGTCTGGGAGTTTCAGTGGTGCAGTCTCTTTGATATCCTGAGCCTGATGGTCTTGAGTTACCCTTTATGTCGTTTGTTTATGCTGTTCGGTTATATTTCAGATGTTCTTTGATAGAATCTTCCTTCTGGCTACTTGGTTGAGAGTCACTCTATCTGCTTTGTCTTGAGTTCTTTTGTGGATATGCTGTTAAAGACATAAACACACAGCCCAGGCAGGAGACCCACACCCTCAGAAAGTATCCCCCACTCTATCCTGCTATCGTTAGCCAACTAGCCCGTATTAATATAAATGTAAAGAGATTTGAGCTTTTATACTATAAGAAGAATAGATAAGAGTTGTTTTGGGGGAGGAAAAATATAATTTTTGATAGAGGGGTTGATAGATTAATAATAATTGAGACTGTGCAAGCCAGTTAGTAATATTTACATTGTATGTTAATAAAAATAGAAGAAAAGGATAGGAAAATACATAGTATAGTAAGAAAGTGGGATTGTATTGTATTTGGGTTTATATAGTAATTATATTATATTATTTAGAGTGATAAGGGGGTTAAGGTAGACACACAAACGAATAAACCACGATTAAAGAGAAAGGATGAGAAGGAGAGGTTATATGCAACACATTAGAGATAAAGTTTGTTATTATTGGAAGAGGTGAAGGAAAAACACCCCCCCAAAAAATCCCCAATAAAATAGAAGAAAGAAAAGAAGAGAGAAAGAGAAGAAAATAAAAAATTTACCACAAAACCCCCCCTAAAAAAAACCCCAAAAGGGAAGAAAGAAAGGAACAAAGAAAGATAGAAAAGAAAGAATAAAGAAGAAAGAAAGAAAGAAAAAAGAGAGAAAAAAAATTAAAAAAATATATATATACCCCCCAAAACCCCCCCAAAAAAACCCCAGGAAAAGAATAAAGAAAGAAGGAAAGAAAAGAAATAATTAAGAAGAAAGAAAGAACAAGGGAGAAAAAATTTGGGAGAAAAAATTTGGAAAAAAAAAAATCGATGTTTTTACTCCGTTTTAGCCTTGGTGTGTTGCCTTCTTTTTCTGGGTCCGCAGCTGGTCTAGTGTGGCAGGTCAGAGCTTCTTGTTTTTTGCAGGACTGGTGTGCGCCCCCGGTTGCCGCTAAGGTGCGCGCCTGTGGTTGCCAGCACGGCGCGCTCCCTTGCTGCTTGCTGGAGCCAGTTGAGGTGCCCTTGCGCGCAAGCCCCTGCGCTCTCGGGCGGCCCGAGAGTTTGCCCTGCGATTGGAGCCCACTGCTGCCGGGCCGTGGAGGTTCCCAGTTCACGCCGAGGCGTCCCTGCCCGCGCGGGCGGCCCGAGCGCTTTCCCCGGGACTGGCTCCTGCTTTCGCTGGGCCGCGGCAGTTCCCCGTTCGCGCCGAGGTGTCCCTGCCCGCGCGGGCGGCCCGAGCGCTTTCCCCGGGACTGGCTCCTGCTTTCGCTGGGCCGCGGCGGTTCCGCGTTCGTACCGAGGTGTCCCTGCCCGCGCGGGCGGCCCGAGAGCTTTCCCCGGGATTGGCGCCCACTGACCCCTGGCTGAGGTGCTTTTGTGCTCGCGCGCCGCCCCGTGCCCTCAGTCCCGCTGAGCCGAGCTCCGGGAGTTGGTCTCTCGCCTCTTAGGGCAGGGCCAGGGACACTTGCGCTCAGTGGAATCGAGCGTCCGTGGGTCGCCGCCTCCCGCTGTTCCCGTGCTGCAGCTGCCCACCTTCCCTCACCCGTCTGGGCGGGCACAAACAGAGCCTGCGCTAGTGGTCTGCTTTCCGGCCTGGGGCCCTGCGCCCACGGGAGCTGTCTAGGGGTGTCTGTGCACAGTCCTCTGCGTGTTCAGTGGGCCCTCCCTGTGCCCGTTGGGGCACTGATCTTATGTCCGTTGGGGAGTGTCCGAGGGACGCCTGGACTCAAGGCCCCGCGCACCTGGGCCAGTGAATGAGAGCACTTCCCTATGTGCGTCCCCGTGACCCAATGGTAGGGTTGAGGAGTGGATGAGCGGGCCTCTGCGCCTGGGCTCCTCCAGAACGGCCTACCACCCCCAAACTTTCCTCCCGTCTCCACCGTCCACTAGAGAAAAATATAAAGGAGAATTATGTTCTCACTTGCCCGGCAGCACGCTGTCTCCTGTCCTTCAGCACCAATGCCACTTGGTCGAGTCCCGTCTCTGCCAGTGGGCAGAGATCCGCTCTCCGCCTGACTCCTCTCTGGGGTAGCCTGTGGTCGCCAAAAATCCTTTGTGTGCTTCCCGCCACAGCTCGCGCAGCTGCCCCAGTCAGGAATCCCGTTTCGTCCCC
Source organism: Furipterus horrens (assembly GCF_987537825.1). Taxonomy (NCBI): domain Eukaryota; kingdom Metazoa; phylum Chordata; class Mammalia; order Chiroptera; family Furipteridae; genus Furipterus; species Furipterus horrens. The sequence goes on from NW_028327175.1 coordinate 156,404,102, forward strand.
TTTTTCTCCACTATCCTCACTAAACAGGTTGTTCCCAGATGGATTTTCTCTAATCCAGCAGTGCCTTGGCTCAACTCCTGCCAATGTCCAGCTGCTCACTGAGATGTTCTGTCTGCAATTAGTCCAAACTGCAGACGGGTCTCCGGAGCCTAAAACCGCAACCTCTCCTCACTCCTCCGCCATCTTACCTCTGGTATATTTACTTTTAATTCAACATTGAAATGATTATTGAAAAAATAGATTTATAGCTTTAAATTTCCACCTAAAACTTTCAAAATCTATATTAATATATAAGTATCAAATATGAGTTTCATTTTAAATTTTAGATAAGCTCTGTTCCTTATGGAGAGGGTGGACATATATTGGAGAGAGGTAACTATCCTTGCTTGGCCCATAGATTTTGTTATCTCCTTCACTAGAAGGTGTCAATTCTCAAGAAACTCAACTCATCATCAGTAAAACTTAATTTTTTAAATAAATTAAGGTAAAGTGCTAGCTCATTTTTGAAACTTTCATGGTAACTTTCAATAATTCTCTAAGACATTCATCTGGTTTGTTAAACTGGCTTTGCATTAGTTTTTCTAAAGAACATTGAAACTATATAAACATGCCTCTCAAAGTTTACTTTGATTCAACAATATCCTTGAACATATTTATTAAAACATGTTTGACTTCACCCAAATTACAAGCAACTGTTCTTTAGAAATCACATTAAATCAACAAATATTAACATTTAAAAAACTTTAACCTGTAATACAGGATAATTTTAGAGTAGTTTTAATTATATGACATTCTACAAAAGGCAAAATTATAAGGTCAGAGATGTCACTGTTTATCAGGGCTAGGAATGGCTTTAAGTGAATATAAGGGAATTTTTGCAGGAATGGAAATATTCTACATCAATATTAGTGAAAATCACATGAATGTATACAGTATTAATGCACATCAAACAGCACACTTTAGAAGGGTAAATCTTAATGAGTGTAATTATATTTTATTTAAAATCGTGCATAGTGCACAAAGTACAAAAGCTAAAGTATGGTATATGAGCAATATGGTTTATTGGTAGCATTTATAAATAAGAGAATGGAATTGTAAATGACTTGACAGTATGTAGTTCCTGGCCAAAGTGACTAATTTGAGCTTGGGCTATGTTAAAAGAATACTATTCTGGTCAAGTAAAGTTGCTCCTAATTCACAGGTACTGATCAGATGATAACTATTATTATATCAGTTTAATTATGAGCACTTGGAAAGGACATTAGAGGAGAATCAACACATATAACCTAGTTGATTGTACATCCTTATTACTGAAAATATAGTCTGAGGACTGGCAGCATTAGCATCACCTGGGAGTTAAAAATTTAGAAGCTCTGGCCCTGCTTTATAGGATTTAAAGACACTTTGGCTGCAGGATGCAACATCAAGACACTGGGGTAGATGGTAGACAAAACTCTATTACTTAGAGGAGAAAAGGCTGGGGGTAGTTGTAGCACTTGACCTGAGGAAAGATGTGTGGAGTTAGTTAGGTTCCCTGTGGATCGGTTTATTTGAATAATTTTCACAGGGTCCAGGGCACAGAGGCTGTGCCTCCTTGTATGAATCCTGGCCCAGGGGTTTAGGGCAGATGCATAATGGCCCAGAGTATGAAAGCCCATTAATAGAATTGTTTGTGTAGACTTAACTAGAGCTCAAGTAGGAATATAAAGTCCTTATGGGCCAGAAAATAAACAAGTTTTCTATTTAAATGGCATTAACCAAAAAGGCAGATCTAAATTTTGGGATCTCTAACAATATCCTCCTGTAGTTGTAAACTGTAATTTAAGTGCAAAGGAAATTAGATATTGAACTTAGAAAACTGAGGAGGATAAGCCTGTGTGCTTCACTAGGAAGATACAGCTTCACACCTCAGGAGATCTTAGCATTGTTCTGCTAAAGGAATTAATGCTCCTCCATCCCCCTCCCATACCAGAATGCTGGGTGGGGTGGGGGTGGGGCAGGAGGAGGAAGGTACATGCACTCTATTAGTCAAAATGGTGCAAGGGTAGGAGCTTGACCATAGAGGTCTGTCAGTCTAACTAGGAGGTGGATGTATCACAAAGCCCACATAGGCTTGGGAAGTTGATTGTTGTTTTGAAAAAACGCCTGATCTGTCCCGAACAGAAGCTAATAATCCCAGGGGAACAAAGAAGTCCTCTCTCCCTTCTTCTCTCCTTCCCCTTCCCAGTAATGCACTCGCCCTATGCGTTCACACATTCTCTCTCACACAGAGTACACAACCACGTGTGTCTACCAGCTACTGGGGCTTGCAGCAGGTGGTGTGGGCTCCAAATGACTGAGCTTTAAGATAAAACAGAAACTCTGAGCCTTGGCTTTTGTCCTGTTTTTACTAAGGACATGGTTTAACTTTTTTTTGGCAGGACGGACAGAGATGGGGCATTGGAATCCCAGGGGGCAGGTTCTATTTCCACCCAAATCAACCATTTTGCCATGCCACAATCTCTCATGTGTGGGTCCTTGGAATGTTTTCCATGTCATCCTGAATATGAGCCTGATTTCCACTGACAACAGATACATAGTGTGAAAAAGAACATTTTTGTTTTAAGAATTTTTTGTTGTTGTTTCTTTCTTTATTTTAAGCTTATGAAATTTAGAAGGTATGTGCTACTGCTGCAGCATAAGCAAGGGTGGCATGGCTGCTGCAATGAGGCATTTTCTGAAATAAGAAATATACAAAAATGCAGTGCATGTTCTTCTGGGAATGGGAACACGGCTTTGCAATCAAATAGAGATGGATTTAAATCCCAACTCCCTTGCTACCAGCCAATAACATGTATATTATTTGGCACCTCATAGGTATTTGATAAATGTTACTTTTCTTCATTAATGCGATGGTTTTCAAATAGTCCTGTGGTGCCATAGGGATCATGGTATACCTGTGAAAAGATGCTAAGGTAGGGGGCCAGGTGTGTTCAGTGTCACCCTACTTGAATATTTTTACATATTGTAGCATAATTTAAATTTACCTGAATGAAAATCTCCAAGGGAGCAGGGAATATAAAAACCTAGAGAATTCTTTGTAAATGAAAACCTTTTAAGCATTTCAGTTGATTATAGTTGAATATCAATAGAGTGGCAAGATGTCCTAGTTTTCCCAGAACAAGTCCAATTACTTAATTAGTAATTGTTCCCTGTTTTACTCTCAAAAGTTGCATAATCTGGAGGATAAATTATGTAGTCACCTTGATAAAAAGTTGAGTATGAATCAATGATAAAATAAATAGTTCACATTTGCTTAAAAGTTCACATTATACTATAGATGTTTTATTCTTTTAAAAGTGATTCTTTTTCATCTGATGAGTAAAATACAGTAAATATACTTTAAAATACACTTTAACTTTGAGATTCTATCATATCATAAACACTAGAAGTAATATAGAACAATCCAATCACTTAGAGGATGGAGAAACTATCATTTCTAAAAATAGTAAATTTTGATAACACCAAATAAATAGAAGCCATGAGAAACAGAAAAATTTTAATTAAATATTATTTTCATATTTGAAAGCATTATGTGGTTCTAAAAGATAAAATTAATCTTGTAAGGATGAGAAATTCCATCAAGTTCAAAGATCTTTCAAGTTGTAGGGAAAAATTAATTATATAACTTAAGAACAACAAAAATATTATATCCAAGAGCTAGAGCTGTCAGGCACCAATTATTTAGGTCCTAAACCTAGGAAACATGTTCCAAATCACCACTCCATCTTGTTGTAATGCAGTAACTGACAATTATAAATAGGATTTATACTTATTATAAACCCCATTTATAATGTATTATCTGTGTGAGGGATTCAGTGGCATCCTAGCCAATAGTTCCAGTTCTAAATTACTCAGAAAATGGAAATAGCAGCTCTAAAAATTTGCTTTAGAAAGTCAGCCCTTCAAGTCATGTAGGTTTATATAATTGTGGTGTTAATGGTAAGCATTATAAAACTTATCAAGGTTTAGAATCACTTACAGAAAATATAATTGACTTTGATACAGAGAAGCCCCCCCCACCCCCAATCCCCAGAACCTGTGGTTAAGGGGTGGGGGAAGGGGGCAGCTTTCTAGATGCCTTTGTATATCTATGACTGGTAGCTAGTGTCTTAGTTATGCAAATGGCTTTGGTTTTTCCAGGGCCCCAAGGAGATGGGGGGGATTTTGACTATGGAAAGAGCATACAGGGCCTGTGCAAGGTTCTGTGAATGGTAAGAACTGGCTATCCTCCCCACTGCATCACAGGCAACAGTCAGGGATTTAAAAATAAGGTGGCAGCCATTTTTGCAGAGAGTGGAGGGAGCCACATGGTTTGCAAGGAGGTAGAAGAGATCCATGCATCTTTGAAAGAGCAGAGAGAGAACCTGCGTGATCCAGTGCAACACGGCACATGTTTTCCTGGACTGTTATATGGAGGCTGATGACATTGTATCCCAGATCCTAAAGGATAGAGCTGACAGATAAGGGATGGGGAACTTCTGGCATGTTTTTGGTTTCTAGCCTTTTGGGGAACAAGGGAAGTGCTGGGTCCCATGGGAGAACAGGGCTCAGAGCTGAAGTGCTCACTGTCCTCCCCATACTGGAATATTGTAAATAAAGACCTGTTTTCCTCAACACTAGTTGTTGGGTTTTACACCAAGGTGCCATGTGAAAGAATCCCCTTTTGCTCTGTAACAACTTCATATTAATAGTTTACATTAGAAAATATATTTTCTTCTCATTTATTTTATTGTTGTTCTATTACAGTTGTCCCAGTTTTTCCCCCATTGCTCTCCCCTGCCCTACCCACCACCTGCTCCCATAGTCAACCCCCACCCTGTTGTCCATGTCCATGGGTTATTTCTACTTGTTCCTTGATTAGACCCTTCCCCTTCTTTCCCCCATCATCCCTCTCCTCTCTTCCTTCCTCTCTGGTCACTGTCAGTTTGTTCCTTATTTCCATGTCACTAGTTCTATTTTGCTCATTTGCTTGTTTGGTGCATTAGGCTCTGCTTATAGGTGAGATCATATGGTATTTGTCTTTCACCACCTGGCTTATTTAACTTTGCATAATACTCTCCATTTCCATCCATGCTATCATGAAGGATAAGAATCTTAAGCATGAGATTTTATATTTTAGGTTGAAATATTTCTAAATTTAAAGCCAACTTAGAATCACCCTGTTAAAGGTTTAATATGTTGCAATTTTAAGAGTCACCTAAGTTTCTATAAAAGTTTGTCAACAAAATAATGGAGGAACTTAAAAAGAAAATCAAGAATTTCAAAGTATCTGATTAAGTGGAGGGACTATATGCAAAACTTAGCATAGCTTAAGTACCTCACATTGCTATTAAATTGTGTTGTACAATATAAACCAAATTTAGAAAATTCAATTTTTATAAGCATCTCTTTTTTGCGGGGGGAGGGAATAAAGGTGATCATTAAAAGTAGTCCTTAAGATATCAATGTGCATTTTCTTAAGCAGGCACATATTAATGTTTCCCGATAACTCCCAATCTTACTTTTCAAGTGGGAAAATAATAGCATGTGGCCACATAATGAAGTTCTGTCCAGTCATAAATTAAACAGAATACTAGCCTTTTATGAGCAATAGGCATTTGGGAGTCAATCTAATCTTCTCCATGTAGAACATTATTTCTATATTTTATTTAAAGAAATAGACCATTTTCAAGGATTTTCAAACCATAAATGCAACCCCAGTATGAAGTCTTAAGACTCAGACCTTGAGTTCTTATCTGATGAAAGTTTAATCATGATATTGATATTTTGTGAACAGAATCTCTGGTGAGCTCTGTGCTCCTAGAGAGAATATATCCATGGCTGAATAATGTTACTTAGTAAGTGAAAACTGTTGAGACATAACATGAGAAGGAAGTTTGTGAAATAAAACATTCTGCTATTTTTACAAGATATTAGGCAGTGCAAATTATTTTGTCTAAAACTACGATTTTAAAGCTTGATGATGCCTACATAATGGCCCATCAGGATAATATAACTTATAGGTGTGTGTACTTTTTATCCCTTAAGTTTATTGATATTTAACTTCATATTTAAGTCACTCTGCATTAGCATTGCATAAGATTTTTAGAAAAAGAAATGATTTGGGGTGGGGAAAATGATGGCACTTCTTTTTTCTAGAGGAAAGAGGCTGAAAGTACTAGCTCTGTGTGGGGTCATATGAGTATTCCCAGACCACTTGGGGAGGAGTACTGGCTGACATTTAAGCATCCTATACCTTCCACATGAGATTTCTGTGATTCACCGTAACCAGAGCCTCCACATCTGCCACAAAGCTCTACAGCAATGAGTCCTTTGGTTGTTCCCAATGTTCTGGGATAGTGACTTCCCTCATTCTAGAAGATACAACAGAGCAATCAAAAAGAAGACATATATATTTTTTGTAAGAGTGAAAGAAAGGAGGTTAAAAAATGAAGCAATGAATATGAATGCAAATATAAGGGAAAGTCTAGCCAGACAAGATGCCACTTAGGAAGAAAAATCAAATAATTAAGGAATCAATTGCCTCATTGTAAGTGGACAAATGGCTGTGTTGACCTGATATATGTGAAATGTACCACTGATTTTCTTTTTGTCTAGGGTCTCTCTTTTCTCTATTATCTTTTCTATTTCCTATTTTATAAATTCAGGAATCTAGGCTTCCTTCATGGGTAAGAAGCACCATACGTGGCGCTTCACCAAAAGCAGGATCTGTTTCAAGTCTCTCAGCAAAATGTATGTTTTTGTTGTGTCATTAAATCTAAGTCCACTTCACTGTTTTCATATATATGTCTCATTAAATCTAAATCCATGCCACTCTTTTAAAATATAGCTAGTTGATCTAAGAATGATAGACACGGATATGTGCCACCCAGACTTCCTCAGGAAAGGGTTGCTCCGCTGCAGTCGGGAGTTTCCAACAGTCAGTGGTGGTATGACCAGCCGCAGCTGCACAGAGCAGTCTCACCAGACGTTGTAGCTTTCCCTAGGCAGTCTGTACTGGAAGAATCAGAAGGCTGGGGTATAAATGCAATCATTGCAGATCAAAATAAGACAACTTGGATAGATAATGCTTGTTCCAGACCGCTCCTGCAGGTTGACCAATGTTTTGTAGGACCTATATCAGAACAAATTTCTTCCACTGCCCCATCCTGCTTCCTCACTTTTTATTTCATAGGTGTTGACCTCTAGTAAGTATGTTGCACCCAAAACTTCATGCTAGTGTTACCTGAGCATTCCAAGTTATAATGCAAACTGATTCCTATTAAATGGTTGTTTGCATATAACAGCTCACTATGCTACACTTCTGTGTGCATTGCAGTGGAAGAAGATATGCCTGAAAACGCAAAGCCTTTACCCCAAAATAGGCATCCTAAAACTCTAGGATTCTCATCATTTGGTAGGTTGAAAGCTTTTGCAAATGTCTGGAGGGCAGGTAAGTCTCCCTAGGATCATTCTTTATCAACCATTTTACCAATACAGATAGAGAAAACATCAAATTAATTCTCTTGGAAAAGACAAATTATTTCACTTTTGGTAGTATGTATAATTATTTTAAAACCAATAATGTGTCAGATAATGTTTTAAATGATGTACATTAATTGTCAGGGATCCAATTATTGAGCAATCACTATCTCACTTTATGGATAATGAAACTGAAGTTCAGAAAAGATAAATGAATGAATAAATTAATACATATTAATAGTGAAGCAAAGCAAAGACATAAGCCAAAATATGTCTGAGCTCCAAAACTTATGATTCTGGCTTTCCAGAGGAGAAAAAAGGATGACATTTGGGAAGAAGATATAATGCTGATGTCATTGCTAGTATGCCCAGCAGTTTGGAGCAGAGACACAATAGAAAGAAAGAGAAAGAAAGCTTAGAGGCCCGAGAGAATTTCATGACATTCTTTTACTTTGAAATTACCCTTACTGATGTTCAAATGCTCTATAAAATTATTTTTGCATAAAGTTTGACATAAAGTAATATAAATAAAATACTTTAACTTGGGTTTTCCATTTATAAACTAAAACTTTTAGAGTAGTAAAATCAATATATTCCTATCAAAACCTTTGACAATAACTTACTATTCATGTGAATAGAAGCTCAGCATTATACTTATTGAGTCTCTAGGAAATACCATGTGAAACAAAAAGACACATAGCCTTGATAGCCTTTATTATTTACATGTAACACACATCAGGATGGTTACCTTGGCAACTGAGGCTAACAAGCCACAGAAATATTTTAGTATGACAGAAGCACTGTCCATGATAAACAGTCTCAGTTTGACACAGAAATAAAATTGACACATTGAACCTGAACAGGGCAGAAACACATATAAGATAGGCATAAACAAACGCTGCAGTAGGATGTGTTCTAAAATTCTACTTGCAACAAAAATCATTACTGCTCAAAAAACTATACTAGTTGCCAGGGGATGTCTAATAGTCCATTGTGTACTGAGTTCTCATGAGGTTGAAGCTGTAGTTGGCCAGCTATAACCTTTAACATAATATCTGACGGCTGCACTCAATTGAGTCTAGGCACATAGATGATATTTTGAATGAGGCTATCAGAGCATTAGAAAACTCTTAGAAAAGTATTCCATTAATACCCTTGAAAAAAATAGAACAGAGGTGGCATTGAAAGGGCAAAGCTTAATTCATTGACATCATCTATTAAGTAGATGTGGAGAACTAAGAAAGTGAGAATACAAGGACATTTCCAACTTCCTTGATATGTGAGGCTGAGGTCAAGTCGATGGGAAAGTTAATTGGAATGTCATTTTTTTTATAGGCCAGACCAAAACCCTAAATACTCGCTTTGGCACACAGGATAAGATAATTTAGTATGTAGATAATACACTGAAGAGTGAAACCAGAATCCTACACTATTATTTCAGTACATACAAGCACCTGGATTGCAAATACCACGTTTTAATTAGCTTATTTGCCCAAAACAGTTCATTTGTTTAGCCTGAATAAATATGTGTATTTCTTGTACTGAATCACTGGACCCTGTTAAAGGTAATGATACTTCCAGTGTGGTCTCCTCTGGCCTGACTTCCAAGGCTGGGTTAGGTACCCCTTTTCTGTCTGTTTAAGGAATCCTTTAATGTTATTTATTACATTATTTTGCAATTTTTATATGCTGCATTATTTCTTCTTTTAACTGAAATCTATTTGAGAGTAATAATCCTATTTGTATAAATGCAGTATATCCTTCAGATTTTTCTAGTAGCTGGCTCAGAGTAAATGTTTTTTGACTGAATTAGTAAAATAGTAGAGAACACATATGAAATAATTATTCTTCCTTGGGGACTCCTGTTGACTTCTTCCCTCCAATGCAAGCTGCCTCACACAGCCATGTACATGGTTAGCTTGGGCTTTCCCAACCTACAAGGCAATAAATGTGGAATGAGAGGGCAGTTACTATTTATTTTTCTTTTTTGATTAAAGCCATACTCACTCTGAATTATCAGTTATCTAATGTTTTAAAATGACCAACCCATTGGAATTCTCCCAGCCCAGACTCCTCAGATATAAGCCTCATATATGAGCTGTTAAATTTTCAATTTATCACATAGATGACTCCCTGAACATGTTTTGACTGCCTGCTTCCCTGAGAAGCAGCTGACCGAGCCCCACGCAGACTGTCCAATTTAAGCCCCTGCCCTATGTCTGCCTCCAGATCTGCTTAACGTAAATTATTAACAGCATGACCCAATATTTTGTTTTGTAAATTTTGTACATTGTCTTTATGCTAAGACATGCCTGGAAATTTCATACATTGCCATCATGAAGAGCCAATCATATATAAGTGAAATCATGCAGTATTTGTCTTTCTATGAATTATTTTACTTTTCATATTGTCCTCCAGAATTATCCATATTGTTACAAATGATTAATGCTATAATCAACATGGAAGTGTAAATATATCTTTGATATAGTGATTTTATTTTCTTTAGATAGATACCTTGCTATGGTCTCAATGTTTTGTTCCCTCAATTTTTAAGATTTTTTAAAAATTTTATTTTTATTAAATGTATTGGGCTAATCTTGGTTAATAAAATTATATATGTTTCAAGTGATACATCATCTGCATATTGCATAAAATTTATATGTTGAAATTCTAACCCCCAAAATTGATACTATTACTTGGTAAGGCCTTTGGGAGGTAATCAGATCATGAGAATAGAGCACTCATGAATAGATGTAGTGCCTTAAAAAAAGAGGCGTCACAGAGGGCCTTAAGCCCTTCCAATTTACATGAAGATAAAATGAGAAATCTGCACACTGGTGAAGGCCCTCCATGCTGGCACCCTGATCTTAGACATCCAGCTTCTAAACTGTGAGAAAGAAATGTTTGTTGTTTCTAAGCCACCTACTCTGTAAAATTTTATTATAACAGCCCAGACAGACTAAGACAAAACCCAAAGTGGGCCTGCTGGTCATGTAGCAGTTCTACTTTTAATTTTTTGAGACTGTTTTCCCCATGTATTCACCAATTTCCATTCCCACCAACAGTGTGCAGAATTCCCTTTTCTCAATACCTCACCAATATTTGTTATCTTTTGTCTTCTTCATAATAGCCAATCTAACAGGTATGAGGTGATATTTCACTGTGGTTTTGATTTGCATTTTCTGATGATTAGTGATACTGAACATATTTTCATATCCCAGTCAACCATCTGTATATCTTTTTTGAGAAATGTCTGTTTAGGTCCTTAGCCCACACACACAGAGGAATAGAATAGTGGTTGCCAGGGTTTGAGGGTGGGGAAAATAGGGAAATGTTGGTCAAGTGTACGAAGTTTCACATATGTAGGATGAATAAGTTTTAGAGATCTAATGCATATCATGATGGCTATATTAATGATATTGGATTGTACACTAGTAATTTTCAAAGTAAGAGTATAAATATTAAATGTTCTCACCCCCCCAAAAAAATAAGTTAACTATATGAAGTGATGGAACATGTTAATTAGCTTGATTGTGGTGATGATTTCACATTATGTGTATATACAGTACTCCCTCACGGATCCCCCCATGAAGTAGGAACTTTACATTTATTCTACACTCTTAAACTTACGTAACTTTAACAACATACATATACAATACCGCAAAATCCTGCGATATAGTGAAAAATATGCGATAGATAATTAAATATAGTATTTTTAAAAATCCCACGATACAGTGAGGCTGCGATAAGTGAAAGGCAATATAGGGAGGGACTACTGTATATCAAAGCATCACATTGTATACATTAAATATATGAATTTTTAAATTTATCACACTCCATCTTGCCCATTTTTTCCCTTTTTGTAATATAGTAATATTTTATCTTTATAGTAAAAGCCCCATTGCACTAAAGATAAATGTTATATCCCTTTTTTAGATGAGAAAGCAGAGACTCCATAAGTTGTGTGTAAACTAGCCCTATGTAGGTCTAGACAAAAATCTAGCTTTACTTTCTCCTTAAGATTCCTCAAAGACTACAAATAACATCCCACCTCAAAAAAGAAGAACTTAACACTTTGATTGATTCCACCTGGGTCACAATAAAATGTTACATTATTCATAGTTTTTAAATAAAAATATATTGTGACGCTTTGAGAGAATTTTTATTTATAACAACAACATAGTAGATGCCTGCTAAGAAAAGGTTTTTGCCTATAATTTGTCTAGCCATTGTATTCTGAAAAAGTGAAAACAGCTTTTTGAAATGTTTATTGAAAAAATACCCGGCATATATAACTTTGTTCCTGCTGTGTGTGGCATAGTTTGTATGTTTAATAGGCTTTCTACTTGAAGACACCTTATAGGTCTCCTTAGGGCATTCTTGTATTGGAAACTTACCTTTATAATTTTATTCACTGTTACATCTAGTAATCTGTGCAGTTCTTTTGCAGAAAAATATGTTCTAATTTGATGAGCTAGGAATCTATATCACAATAGGCCTCTTGAAAGACAGGCATAATAAATGCTTATTTAAGCTTATGTCATAAAGGCATAACAAATGTCACACTTTTTAAAATATATACAAGATGACTTTTTGAAATAAGGCTAACAATCTCATACCAAGATGGATAAATGATATAACTAACATTATTACTCATTTATCATGATCTACAACTACACAAATGACATTTGTATTTGAAAATGTCAGGATAGATGATGTAATTTCTTATTGCAATTTAAATTAGATATTTACAATTGCATTATTGAAAAAATTTTATAGCCACTGGGGGCAATTGATGATACTTGAATCTGAAATTTTCCCACTCCAAAATTATCATGGATTTGCATAATTATCTATGACTGGAAATGGTGAAAATGTTAGGTCTCAGAACTTTTTTTCTGGTTCATACTTTGGGCCAGCATAAAGTTATTTTGGGGCCCACCTCAGCAGAACTGCCATGGCTCATGTTTTAGTTGTGCGTCTTAACTTTAAAATATTATGACAAACTAATGTCCTGATCAGTTGTTAAAAAATATACAGATCTGCAGTAAGCAAACTTTGTTCTGTAAAGCACCAGTTAGTACGTATTTTATGCTCTGTGCATTACTCATCTCTACAGTTTTGTGTATAAAGATACACAAAACTATGCATCCCTATGTTCACTGCAGCATTGTTCATGGTGGACAAAACATGGAAACAACTGAAGTGTCTTTTGAGAGATGATTGGATAAAGAAGATGTGGGACATATATACAATGGAATAATACTCAGCCATAAGAAAAGATGAAACACTGACATTTGTGACAACATGGATTGACTTTGAGAATATCATGCTAAGCAAAATTAGTTGAAAAAAAAAGGTTAAGAACCACATAATTTCACTCATATGTGGGATATAAAACTGAAAGAAACAAATGAACACACAAGAAAAACAAACAAACAAACACTCATAGACACAGACAACAGTATGGTGGTGGCCAGAGGAAAGAGGGTAGGGAGGGTAGTAAGGAGTAAAGAGGGTCAAATATAAGGTGACAGAAGTTGATTTGACTTTGAGTGGTTGGCACATAATGCAATATGAAAAGTATGTATCATAGAAATGTACACCTGAAACTTAAATAATTTCATTAACCGATACCATCCCAAAAGATTTAAAATGAAAAAAATGAAGAAACATAATAAAACAGATGTGTGTTACTGTGTCCCAAAATACTATGTACAAAACTGATGGTTGAATGGGTTGTAGTTTGTTACCTGATGGATAATTAGAGTCCTATGGTTTTGATAGACAAAAAATTACTCTGAAATTTTAATGTGCAAATTACCAAATAAATTTTTGTGAACAATATTATTCAAGAGGCTTTCATTGCAGGAAAGGAGGTCCCTCATTTCACTAGCATCCTGTTTACACTGTTCTTTTCTGAATAAAATATTACTTTTTGGCAATATTTTTAGGTAATTTTGTAGTTAAAATTAATTTTGGAAATATCGGATACAAAGACATATCAGGTGTTTCTGGGGCAAAACATATATTAACTTATAATGTAACAAAGTGCACCATGAATCTTAAAAAGGAGAAAGGAGAGTTCTTCTAAACTTATATGATGTATGACCCTCTTTACTTTTTTTTTAAACAAAACACTTTTCAATTAATAGTTGTATGTGGTACATAATTTGCAAGAATATTAACTTCAGTTTAATTTTTAAGGTAGTAGGTACAGCTTTGTTTAGTTCTTGAAGGCATTATTTTAGGGCTTTTGGTTGTTTTTTATAATTGGCAAGTATCCGTGTTAGTTCCTAAAAGAAAAAAAAAAACAAAACAAAACTGTGAGTTACCTCAATACATGTCATATAAATTGTCTTTAAGGAAAGTTTGTAGTTAAAATAAATTTTTAAAAGATAAGAAAAAAATGTCCTCATACTACTCATGAAAAATACACAAATATAACCTCTCAAAGATCTCTTCACAGTGAACACTTCTACATTACAATGCTCTGGAGCATTTAAGTAATAGTTTTGTCAGACATCTTTTCCACTGAAGCCTGTGAGTGAAAACAATTTAATTTATATTAAAAGTAATGTGAATTAATGAAAATATTTCTGAAAATATTTCAATAAATTTTCCTCATGTTAACTCAGTCCACAGACTTTTTATTGCTTTAATACAAGATTTCAGGCTTATTTCATATAACTCTTCTCTTAAAGCTGTAGTTCTTTTGGAAAACAATTAAAAATATATATGTATAAAACACCATCTTACACAAAATACACTAAATAACATGCAAAATATGTCACTATAACATTAAAAATTCAAGTAGAACACAGTCAGTTTTTTCCACGCATTTTTTTTTATTTGGAGAATATCATATGGAATAATTATGAATCACATACTATCTATGGATACATCCGCAACAGCTTGTCTTGAATACTAATCAAGGATAAGGGATGAACAGAGAGTACCTTCTATAACTTCAGCATCTTGTACATGCGTGCCATTTTCACATTTTAAAAAGTTTTCCACTTTTATCTTTTTTGCTCAACTTATTTTGTGTGCATTTTAAATGCAATATAACCAAAGCTCCTAAATTATTGAAAAACACAGTGAAAAAAACAGAACAAAAATAAAACTGCACTTGTGAGTGACCCATATCTCGTATCTACCAACCACCACCCACTGTCAGCTTGTCTCTTCTTTTTTGGGTATTGTAACACACTATTATTATATATTATACACAAACTATATGTTTATGTTTAAATTCTTTATGAATATAAAATTGTTTTTATTTGTGAAATTAGATTAATTTTTTGTGGGGTGGTTGTATCATATTTTCCTATAAATTTAGTAAAAATATTTTATATTCATGTTTTTTATTTATTGTCAGAATAACTGATTAAAATCATTTATTTGAGGAATAGATGAGCTGTGTTTTATTTATATTAATGTCTGTCAAATATTCTCAGTTAAACTTAAGTTCTTAAAATGCAGAAATCATGTTTCATTGTTTTTATATCTTTCTAAAAGGACACAGTATTATGCTAGGTATCTGGTAGGTTGATGGAATTATTAAACTTCTTTTGAGCACAGCTCACAAGTCACTCCTATGGCTCATATTCCTTGAGCATTTTTATTTCAATCTCTCTAAAAGTCTCCTTTATAAGGAAGGGTTGTTGGGAATTATATTAATAGGAATAACATTAAGAAAGCACAAGATGTGTGTCCAGGGCACTTCAGTTTAAATTTTTCTCCTTGTGGTTACTAGTAACATTATAGTTAAAAATTTAGTTTACTTTCTCAAACCTTATTTGCCTAATTTTTTATTTTTTTATTTTTATTTTTTATGTATATTTTATTGATTATATTGTTACAATAGTTCCAATTTTTCCCCTTTGCTCCCCTCCGCCCAGCACACCCCTTCCCCGACAATCCCCTCCCCAAGTCCATGCCCATGGCTCACCCTTTCATATATTCTTCTTCTTTTTTTTTTAATAATTAATTAATTAGTTAAATATTTTAACAGTAAAAAATAACAATCCCTCCCTCTCAGACTTAAGACCCTTTACAATCTTATAAAGGACAATGGACGAAGGTCTCGAGCTCCTCTAGCTGCTTCAAGCTGGACATGGTCATCATCCTACCTACCCTTGGGTCAAGAAATCCCTAATAAGAGTGGGGGTGTGGAGGGGAGGGTGGCCTTCCCACAAGAGGAAGGATCGTGCAGACTCCAGGTTGGTTGGCTGTCTCTGGACAACGGCATGCTTGGTTTAACAGGCTGGCATCCTTGTTGTATTCTGGGGCAGCAGGGTTAAAGGACATCATTCAATCCATAACCACTAGATGACAAAAGACAGGTATTAATTTTTCAATGTCCCACATTAGGGAAAAGAAGGGCTTCTTTGGAGGAAGGTATGCCAGGTACATCTCACCTGTCCAAAACCCTTTTGCCCATTATACTTAGTTTGGACTGAAGGAAATATTTTAGGTTTCCCCCTCTCAGACTTCTGGGCTCTTTCTGTCCAAGCCATTAGGATAGAAAAGAGAAACCAGTTTTAAAGTGAAGCCCACAGACCACCCCATTCTTCACCAACCCAGCCACTTAGTTCAGCCAAACCATTGAGTCTCAGAAGGCAGCAATGCAGACAGGATTAAGTGAGGCCTATATGTACAGACAATCACTCAGGTAATGAGATCGTAGGCTTATGCCCTTTGAAAACAGAAAACACATGTTAATTTATGTAACATAACCCACACACAAGTTTATAGATCTGTAGGACTGTCTTATAGGAAAGACATCCAGTTGCAAGGCATTTGACATTCTTCTTGCCTGTAAATTAAACATCTTTGATAATGCCACAGACATAGTTTAACTTTCAAATGAAAACAAATTTTAAATGAAAAGAAACTTTAAAGACGGTTAGCTGCACTACTTTATAGTCTACCACTGGGCATTGTGATCTTCCTTGAATCATGATTTTTCTCCCTAAGATTACCCTCCTTGTCATTAAAGGGGCTGCATTAAGTTCATTTTTAATTTATCCTGTTCGTTTGCATAAACACAACAAGAGCAGCAAATGATCACTTATGATCTTTAGTTCTGCTTTGCTGGAACTTACGTAAGGAACATTTAGGGTGACCTTCAGTCTGCCCTTCAGGGCACATAAGCTGAGCCACATACCTGGCATTCAGCCTTGCCTGTAAACACCTGTCTTTTTCAGGTCCTCCTGGTTTTCCGTAATTTTTTAAATAATTAAAATAGAGTCAGATTTTTCAATATCACTGAAGATTAAGTGAGATAATCCAAGTGCACAAGTAGAAGGGAAATTTAGCATGTTTGCTGTTCAAAATGGAAAAGTTAAGCACAAGTTAACCAATGAACACAAGAAAAAAAATATAGCAAGTAAACAAGAAGCAAATAAAATATCAAAGAGTATTGAAGAGATAAAATTATCTTTTTAAAAAAATTATTTATTTATTTGTTTGTCTGTTTATTTATTTATTTTTAGAGAGAGGGGAAAGGAGAAAGGGAGGAGAGAAACATCACTGTGTGGTTGCCTCTCACCTGTTCCCCCAGCTAGGGACCTGACATGCAACCTAGTCATGTGCCCTGACTGGGAATCGAACCAGTGACACTTGGTTTGCAGGCCAACGCTCTAAGAGATAAAATTATCTTTAACTAAGGGTGTCTAAGAAAAAGTGGGTGGCATAAGAAGTGAGCATTGCCTTGTGGACTGTTTTAGGTAGAAATCAATGAAACATATACATAGTTTAGAGGATATGTGAATATGTGAAAAAAGCAGTTGTGTTATGGGTAGAAAGATACATAGGAAAAAGAAATTAGGGGTGTTAGAAACTTGTTTTAAAGAATGTTGTGAAGGCGAGTTTACATATATCTCTGCTGACATTAGTGCTATGATAATTATTTTAGACTTTATTTAATAAAGGGGCAAATAGATGGTGCATGCCTCTAGGGAGCAGAATCTCTAGGACATAATGATTAACTGGATATACATTAACAGAAAGTAAAGTTGGAGCAGAGTTTTGTTCAAGGTTCCCTGAAACACATGTGATGCTCATAACAGAAATGGAGAGAACAGAAATAGAGGCAGATTCCAATTCTAGAATTGAAAAAACAAAGATTAATATAGACTATCACAAATATATCGGGGAAATCAAAGCACATATAAATTGAGTAAAGTCATACATTAGGACTTGCCTGTGTTTGAATTGACTAAGATCTTTTAATTGTGAGCACATTTTGTGATATCAAGTTTCTTTATCCAAATGATATAGGAATAAAAAAATAGCAGAACGAAGCCTTTGTTAGATGTTGATCTCATGAGCTATTATATATGGACATCTACTATCCCCTCTTTATTCTGTTTTGCTAAGTACAGTAGGATAGGAATAACATTTAAATGTATAATTCTGGGACAAAATTCTAAAATATAAAATTGTACAAATTAATTATAATAGCATTTAGTTCATATTCTTTTTTTTTAATTTTATTTTTTGGTTTTTCAATTACAGTTGTCTCATTTTTCCCCCATTGCTCCCCCCTACCCAGCCCACCTCTTCTCCCATAATCATATCCCTCCCTGTTGTCCTTGTCCATGAGTCATTTGTACACGTTCCTTGACTAAACCCTTCCCTTACTTATCCCTTTCTCTCTATCCCCACTCCCCCCTATTGACTGTTATTCTGCTCCTTGTCCTATTTAGTTCATTTGTTTATGTTGTTCTTTAGTTTCCTGTATTAGGTGATATCATATTGTATTTTTCTTTCATTGCCTGGCTTATTTCACTAAGCATAGTTCTCTCTAGTTCTATCCATGTTGTTGCAAATGGCAGGAGTTCCTTCTTTCTTTATTCTTTATTGAAGGATCCAGAGTAAGCTCTTTAAAACCTGGGTTGATAATCTTTTAAAAATTATTTTAAAAACCATATTATTTTCTTGTAGAAAACGTCACAGTACGTGATGTTTAAAATCTTTAACATTAAAAGAATTCAAAAATCTTACCTACCCTCCTAGTAATCCTTTAGGCAGTTTTTCAATCCTTAACCCCAGATTTATATAAAGTTTAGTCATTAACTAAAAGACTTAGGCTAAAAATGGATCAATCTTTCTTTAGAGAGAGACCACCCAAGAAAGACAACTGTGAAGAATATAAATGATAAACATAAACAACAGTATATGTAGTTATTTTACTAAAATACATTTTAAGATAATATTTGCACAATGCACTATTAAGCCAACTAAAAAATGATTAATCTATAAAACTTGAAAGCTCTAAAGAAAACTTACAAAGTGCATAATAGCATCAAGCATATGTGTTTCCCAAATTTTTGAGATGGGGGGTTGCATATACATATGCAAAAATAAAAATAAGAAAAAGAAAGCTAAGAGTTATTAAATATACAACTCAATAGCAAAAACAAACAAACAAAAAACAACCCATGTTAGAAAAGAACAAGAGATTTAAATTTCTTCACGAATGACTAACAAGTATATGAAAGGCGCTTAATCACTAATCATCAGGAAAATGCAAATGAAAACAGCAATGATATATCACTTCACACTTCACAACTGTCAGCCAAGATGTGGAGAAATTAGTTCCCTTGTACACTGTTGATGAAAATGCAAAATGGTGTAGCCAATCTGGAAAACAATATGGAGGTGCATGAAAAATTAAAAATAGAACTACTATATGTTCTAGGAATCTTACTTGATACATTTCCAAAAGAATTGAAATCAGGGTTTTGAAGATATATTAGTTTTCTCATGTTTATTGCAGCATTATTAACAATAGCCAAGATGTAGAAACAACCTAAATATCCACTAATGGATGAATGGATTACAAATGTATTTACATATAATAAAATACTATTCATCTTAAAAGGAAGAAAATCATACCATTTGCTACAACGTGGGTGAAGCTTGAAAACATAATGCTAAGTGAAACAAGACAGTCACAAAAGAATAAGTACTGTATGTTTCTTCTTATATAAGGTACCTAAATTGGCAAATTCATAGAATCAACAAGTTGGATGTTGATTATGAGTGGCTGAGTAACCAAGAGGGGAAGTGGGGAATTGTTAATCAAAGGGCATAAAATTTCAGTTATACAAGATGAGTAAGTTGTAGAGATTTGCTGTATAACATTGTATTTATAGTCAACAATTCTGTACCTTACACTTAAAAATGAGTTAAGAGAGCAGATGTCATATTAAGTGTTCTAAACAAAATAAAATAATTTTTTAAGAGGAGTTACCAAATAAATATCTTTGTTTCAACATAAATAGTATGTAGAAGTATACCCTTTAAAGTAGTTATATTTTTGACCTATTTAAATATATTTAATATGTAAAACAATACACAAAACTAGGTACAAAATATATAGTAATACTAACACTGAAAAATGAAATATATATAGTTGATAACTAGTAGAGAACATTTTTGTAGCTCCCTGTTCAATACAACTTTTTCAAGTCATGCCCTCTTAGAAAAATAAGGAAATCTTATTACTTACTAAAATTGTATATTCTAAAAGAATTTTTTATTTAGAATTCCATAAATGTTATTTTTCTTCATGTCAAAGATTCCTCTCTGAGTTTTTCCCCCTCTTGAGAAATTTAGATATAACTCTGTAGGAGATAGTTTTCTCAGGGATGAAGTTCATGGAATAATAAATTAAGGAAAGTCTCAGGATATAGGGTTAATATGCAAAATTCAATGGTATTTCTATATACTAACAATAAAAATAAAAATAAAATAAATTATTTAAAATTATTACAAAATATTTAGATCAAATTTAATAGAGAACATGCAATAGTCATACAGTAAGAAATATAAAATATTATTGAGAAAATTTAAACAAGATCCAAGTAAAATAGAAACACATCATATGTTCATTGATTAGAGGATTTGATGTGTTTGAGACATATATCCTCCTTAGGATTGTGGTACCTCCATCACAATCCTAGCAGCTTTCTGAGGGGGTAGGGGGGTGTGATGTGTGTATTTGTGTGCATGCACTTGCACACATGTGGAAATTTACATGTTTACTAAAAATCTACTTGAAAATACATACACATAAAATAGTCAAAGCCCATTTTGAAAATTAAAGAGAATTGAGATAAAGAACTTAAACTACCTGACTTCAACAATAGAGTAATGGAAATATGTGATTAAAAGAACAGATTATAAAGTCAAGAAAAGGCCCACAAATACAGTTATTTGATCTTCAAAATAGGAACCAATACAACTAAATGTTTAAAGTTTAGTATTTTTAATAAATGATTCTGAACAACTGGGTATATATCTATGGAAAGAAACTAATCTTGATCCCTAACACCATACTGAAAAATAAAACAAAACAAAACCAACTTAGAATAAATTGTAGACCTAAGGCAAAAACTAAAACAATAAAAATTCTGCAAGAAAACATGGAGAAAAAACACTTAACCTTGGGATTGGCAAAGGTTTCTTACATAACACACAAAACACACACAAACATACACACCATAAAAGGAAAATTGATGAATTGAATACATTTAAATTTAGTTCTACTCCTCATAAAACACTATAAAAACAAACAAACATGAGATTGTGAAAATACAGTCAGTTTATATATCAAACAAAAGAATTTTTTAAATAACATATAAAGAACTTTAATAATTCAATAATAAAGTTGTTATCTAACAGCAAGTTGAAGTCTTGCTCCCTGCCACCACCTTCTAGGCAAAATTCCAGAGGCAAAGGTTTGGTGATAAACAATAAAAGTCTTTATTCAAAAACCAGTTATGTAAGCCTATCAAGTCACAGGTTTAATCACTTAATTCTATCAATTAAGGCTAAACTAACACCTGAGTTCTCCTACCATTCGCCTGTTAATTTCTGTATGGATAGTTTACAAACTAAAACAACATAATACACAAAAGTTACACAATTTTGGAAGAATGGCAGGCTCTTGCCTCAGAACCTGTTCCCTCCAGAACACCCAAAGAATAAACCTGCAACCCTTTGCAGGCCAGCCCGATCCTAGGCTGTGCCCGGAGTTCTTTCCCATACAAAATACAGTAGTCCCTCTCTATATTGTAGTTCACTTATTGCGGCCTCAGTGTATCATGGGGTTTTTAAAAATATTATATTTAATTATTTGTTGCGGATTTTTTTCTATATTGTGGGACTTTGCAGTACTGTATGTGTATGTTGTTAAAGTTACGTAGGTTTAAGAATGTAGAATATGTTTAAGAACATAAGTAGCATTCATAAAAGTGTAGAAAAGGTTAATAAGGGACTGGCAACAGTTTATAAGTGTGTGGGAAGGGTTTATAAAGCCCTGAAATACACCTAAATACTAAAATAAATGTAAGGTTCCTACTTCGCAGATTTTCATCTATTGGGGGCGTCTAGAATGTAATACCTGTGCTAAGTGAGGGAATACTGTACTGTCCATTGGAAATCGAAGGCAGCTGCAGCACCATTATCCAGGCAACCTCAAGGAAGAAGAGACTGAGAGCCAGAGCCTGAGAGAGAGCCAGATGAGGAGCCAGAAAAGCCTGTGAGCCAAAGACCCTCTTTTTATTTCTGTGTCCTCTGGAGGCATTCAGCTTCTCAGCCAATTCCATCCTAGACTGCTTTCCATTGCCTCAGCAAATTCCTCCTAAGGCCCCCCCCTACTTCTCACCAATGATTTTAATCAGATCTCTCTGTATCAAAATCAACAAGCTCTTGAATGAAAAAACAACAACTTGAAACTATACTTTATAAAATATTTATGAATATCTAATAGGCTGAGAAGTGCAAATTAAAAACACTGAAATATCAGTAAACACACACTGGACTGGTTAAAGTCAAGGCTGACAATATCAAGTATTGGTGAGCACGTAGAACAAATAAGACTCATACATTGCTGCTTAGATTGTAACACTGTACAAGCATGTTGAAAATGAAATTTGGCAGATAGTGCAAAGCTAAAACACATTTATTATATGAGCCATCAATTCCACTTCCAGGTATTTTCCCAAGAGAAATGAAACATTTTTTCACACAAACATTTTTACAGGAGCTTCACTGAAGCTTTATTTATAATAGCCATAAGCTGGGAATAGAAATGTCTATCATCAACAATGTACTGAAAAAACACCGGATACTCTTATCATTAATAAATATCAAAAACATTACCTGAGGCAGTGGATGGTTGAAAGACAGAATGCAAAGTGGTACAGTGTAGCTTTTTGGAATGATGGAATTGGAGTGGTGGTTATATACAAACGTTTACATTAGTCAGAGCTTATTAAATTATATACCTTAAAAGTATGCATTTTTTAGGTGTAGATTATATTCATACAAATAAATGCTAGAGAAAATATGGATTAAATGTATAACTTTTGAATGAGAAAAATTTTATAACTATGACTTAAAACCTAGCTGTATAAAAGGAAAGAATTGATAATTTTGACTTCATGAAATTGAAAATATATAGGGCAGAGCATCTTGAGCAAAGTAAAAAAGAACTAGAAAAATAATTAAATTACTAATGTACAATAGATTTCTGTCTGTCTACTGTGTCTATTTCTCTCTCATCTACTTACATATAAATATAAAAGTTATATAAATGTTATTAAGAGTTTTCAGAAATAAATTAAAGTGAAATGACTCTTAATCACATGAAATGCTCAACTTTACTTAAAAAGAATTTCAAATTGAACTATGCAGAGATATACCTTCTCATCTATCACATTGGATGAACTCCCAGAATTTGAAAATGTATCCATGTTTCTATGGAGACTAGACACTCAAACACATTTTTGTGAAGAATGCAAATCACACAACACCTATGGAAGTGAATGTTGAGATATCTAGAAAAATTACCTATACTATATTTATGCTGTATGATCTGAAATACAGAAAATATGTCTGATAGATATACCCACAAAAATATGGAGAGACTTCATAGGTTCTTCATTGTGGTTTTTCTTTACTAGCAACAGGATAATAACCTAGTTGTTTACCAATAAAAACTATAAATACAGTGCTATCCAAATGCTATGGAATAATCTCCAAGATATATTTTAAGATGAGAAGAAAGAAAGAAAATGATTCTGTATCTATCACTTATATTTCAAATTTATAAAGAATCATGAGAAACATTTTTAAAGGGTGACTTCTGTGAAGAAAGAGAAAATAAGGTATAGAAGCCAGAGAGAGGCTATGGTTCTGTAAATATACCTTTACTTGTGAATTTGACTTTATAAAATGTAAATAAATAAAATTATATAGAAAATATATGATTATGAAGTTAAATACAGATATAAAAATTAAAATATATGTATCAAAATTTTGATCTTTTAAAATTAAAAGCAAAATAGAAAACTAATCCTGTGTCTCAATATGGTAATTAAGCCCAAGAAAGACTATTTGAAATAATTATAAAATACATTAATTTTCTACATTTACTAGTAAGAAATATTTTAAGGACAAATAACTAAAATGTATTGTTTTTTCAAACGTCTGCTTAGCTATTTTATATTGTATACATTTACAAAGTTTTCTTTGAATTGTCACATCTGCACATGCATATATACACAAACACACAGCTACTGCGATTTTGATGGCAATTTATTTTATCTTTATCTTTCACTATATATTAATATCTTCTTCCATCAATAAATTAAAATGTTTAATTATTTTAAAATTATAAATTGTTTTAGTAATCTTACATTTGTTGTAAAATTAATATGTTCAATGCACCATTTTCATCAAAGAAAAGAGACTCAAACAAAACTACACCCATTAAATACAAAATCCTGTTCTTATTAAATTTGGAAATATAACTATGAATTTGTTACAGTTTTCTCTAAAACATATAAGCAAATAATAACAAAGAACATCTACAAATCAGATTATGGTTTCTGAATATTACCTCCCAATAAGATACAATGATATATGGAAAAATGGCTGTTTCCAAGAATGAGGAAAAACACGCAAAATGAGCCTGTAACATGGTGAATCAGATGCAAGAGAGTTCTAAAAAATCTATTGAGGTTGTATCAAAGGAAGAAAATGAAGCAATGTAAGGAAACAACTATTGGTTAAAATGGCACTATTTGGGAAAAAAGAAAAATAACAATCTTGGACTAAATCATATCCAATATATTTAAATCTATAATATTCATAGTAGATTTCAGACCAAAGAAAAACAAACAGAAATATTTTTTACTCTGTGTTATATGAATTCTTACCTTAGGGTATTAAAATAGTTAGATATGTTTCTTTTTTAATTAAAAATTTAATTACAGTTTACATTACATAGTTATCATAATACTATTCATTATATTCCCTATGCAGTACTTTACCTCCCCATGACTATTTTGTAACTACCAATCTGTATTTTTCAATCCCTTCACCTTTTTCATCCAGTTCCCCCAACTTCCTCTTCTCTGGCAACCATCAGTCTGCTCTCTGTATCTATGAATCTGTTTATCTTTTGTTTGTTTATATTGTTCTTTAGATTCCACATGTAAGTGAAGTCATATGCTATTTGTTTAACTTCCTCTCACTGACATTTCACTGAGCATACCTTCTAGGTCCATCCATACTGTCACAAATGGTAAGATTTCATTCTTTTTTATGGCTGAGTAATATTCCATTGTATGTTCGTATCATGGCTTTTTTTATTCACTTGTCTATTGATGGGAACTTTGGTTGCTTGTGTAGTTTGTCTATTGTACATAACCCTGCAATAAACATAAGGGTGTATATATTCTTTTTAATTAGTGTTTTGGGTTTCTTTGATATATACCCAGAAGTGGAATTGCTGAGCCATAAGACAGTTCCATTTTTAATTTTTTGAGGAATCACCACACTTTTCTGTAGTGGCTGGACCAATATGCATTTTCACCAACAGTGCTTGGGAGTACTTTTTTCCACATCCTCACCAATACTTGTTGTTTGTTATAAAAATGCTTCTTCTTAAAGAGAAATTTTCTGTTATAAATCAAGAAAAAATTGAATTAATGCATCACAATATTGCAAGTTCTAGCAAAAGAATGAAATGACAAAAAACATGATTTCTTTAAAAACAACAAAAAATACATGAAAAACAAAAAAGGATTAAAAATGAGATTAAAAGTGACTTAACCATGTAGTAATCTAAGAAAATGATATTTCTTGTTTAGAACCTGATTTAAATAAGTCATGTTTGAGTTCTTGACATTATTTGAAGTTAGTAAGTAATTATTTTAAGTTTTTTTATAGGTATAATTATGGTATTATCCTTATTTTTTTAATGGTCTAATATTTTAGAGATACTACTGAATCATTCACAGTTGAAATAAAGTTGAAACCTGGGACCTATTTAAAAATAATATGCAGATAAGAGAAGAAATAGGAAAGGAGTAGTACAGATGAGACATGATTGGCCATGAGATAATAATTTTTGTAACTAGATGATGTGTCTACTGGAATGGGAAACTCTACTGTATTCTCTCTGTATTTGTATTCATTTGAAATATCCCATTTTATTTCTGAAAACTTTCTCTCTCCTATGAGATAAGATGGTTTGTCTTCCTTGATTCCCAGCTCTACAGACAGATAGAAATGTAGCTCAAATGTGCTAGTTTCCTGTGGCAACATGTAAACACATTTATCATGAATGATTTTGTAAAATCTAATTTGAACAGTATTTATATTTTGGTGCTGTGTTCCAGATTTAAAAAAGAACGTAGTGTACTAGAGGAATGAGTGCTTTGGATTTAGACAGGCCAGCATTTGAACCACGGCTCTAACAGTTGCTATGTCATTGATTTTGCATATTTTACTTAACCCATTAGCCTCTGTGTGCCATCTGTGTAACAAAGATATGATAAATGAAAGGCTATATATATTTTAGCAAGATTTTCTAAGGTAACTTTACCTCTGGTTTCAGAAAAATCTGATAATATATGTCTTTTAGTCAGTTGGTTGCTGTACCAAATTAGCATACACTGAGTGGCTTAAGCAATAGACATTTATTTCTCACATTTCTGTGGACTGGGGAGTCCTTTATTAAGGTATTGATTCCATTCTTGGAGAAGATCTTCTTCCTGGATTGCAGATGGTCACCTCCTCCTGTATCCTTAGAGGATAGAAAGAAGAAGCTCTGGTATTCCTTCCTCTTATAAGGGCTCCACCCTCATGATCTCATCTAAACTGAATTACGTCCTGAAGGTCCCATATCCTATGTTACCACATTGGGGAAAAGGGTTTCACTACATGAATTTTGGAGCGACACAAACATTCAGTCATTAACAATATAGAAAATGAAATGCTAATACATCAAATAGCAATTTTCTTACAAAGATGAGTTTGGAAGATTAGATGAAAAAATATGTTCTTTGGGGGGAAAAAAAATATCAAACATGCCAATATGGTTGCTTAGGAAGACTGGTTATTAAAGGAGGTGGGATTTGTAATTCTGAGAATAGTGACAATATATTGAGATGTCTACACCTCCTTCACTCACTGGGAAAATGTTAAGTAATAGCAAGGTCACAGAAAGAACTGTTTAACTGAAAATATTCTTAGACTTCGGAGGATAAGAATTACTCTCTTGAGACCCCCTTTATGAAACTGTAACATTACAGGTTCTACTTCACGACTAGCTTGAATGTTATGGCTTAATATTAGTCAAGTATGCACCCAATATATGTAACAATATTTAAGAAAACTATCTCTCAGATCAGTCAGGGCATCTACTGGTTTAAATGAGCATAGAGGAAACTCTTTCCACCTCAAAACAGGATAGCTGGTGGTTTGATGCCTTAAGGATATTGTTACAATTATGAAGTGTGAAGGTAGAAAGGGATTGCTAAATTAATCTTAGGGTTTTGTCATTTATTTCACTAAAAATTATATTTTTTGCACTTAGTATATGAGTGTATCAGTTATATTTCCAGGCACAGTGGTGATTTGGGAAGGATAGAAATATGAAGGCAAAACCTGACTTCAAACCTCAGAAGCTTACTACTGAATTTGTTATTTTAAAATATTTTATCAAAACTGAGAAGCCTTCCTTTCAATGTCAAGAATTGATAAGGATAATATTATATTGAAGGTACTAGTCAATTCAGTAGAGAAAAAGAAAATAGTATAAAGTATAACCATTAAAAAGAGATAAAATTATTAATATTCAATGATGTTTGTATACTAAATACTCTGAAAATAATGACATGTAAAAATATCTGTAAAAAACTAAAATAATTTTGTGACTGGTTAGGTATAAAATTAATGTACTGAACATAAGAGCTTTCATGATTAGAAACAATACTCAGATGTTGTGAAAGATTAAAAAAAAAACAAGGTACCTAAAAATAAATTTAAGCAAAGTGAAAAAATTACAGAAAGAAAACTCAAATAATAATGGGGAAAAATTACTAATAGAAACAGGACAGCTTGGAGGGGGAGAAACAGCTTTATGCATATGACCATGGACATGACTATTGTATTACTTATGGCTTTCCAGAGAAATGGAAGTAATAGAATGTGTGCATATGCAGATGGAGATTTATTATAAAGACTCGGATCACAAGATTATGAAGGGCTGGCAAGCCCAAAATACGCAGTGTTAGCCAGCAGCCTGGCGATACAAGACAATAGATGGTGCACATGAAATTCAAAGACAGTCTTCTGGAGAATTCCCTCTTGCCTGGTGGGAATGGCCTTTTTGTTCCAAACAGGACTTCAGCGATTGGATTAGGTCCATCCACATGTGGGAGGGCAATCTGCTTTACCCAGAGTTTACTGATTTAAATGCTAATATCATCAATAATACACCCTTTAAGTTGACAATAAAATTAATTAAACATCACAAGTATCCTCTTTTTTATTAGTTAGTTGGGTTTTTTTTTCAGGTTTTTGAGATGTGATTGACATATAATATTGTGTAAGTTTAAAGTGTGCCATGTATTGATTTAGTACTCTTGCTTATTATAAAATGATTACAACTGTAGCATTAGTAGCACTTCCATGACCTCACATAATTACCAGTGGTGAGAACATTTAGAATCTACTCTTTTAGCAACTTTGAAGTATTATATAATACATTATTGTTAACTATACTTAAAACGCTGTACATTAGACCCCAGAATTTATCACCTTATAGTTGAAAGTGTGTATCCTTGACCAACATCTTCCCTCCCCCTCACCCCACAGTCCCTGACAATCACCATCCTGCTCCCTGCTTCTGAGAGTTTGGTTTTAATTGTTCCATAATTCTTTAAAAAACTGGCTTATTAACATAACATATAGCAGCCATCAGTACATCTTGCTTAATAACTGACAATAGTTCTTTCAAAGGATGGAAACAAGAGTGTCTGATGTGATATAATTTTTTGAACAATGAAATGAAAGTGGAGGAGCCTCCTGGGAAAGTTCTTTATATGAGAAAAGGCTTTCACTGCCGTGTCTTTTCGCTTCTTCCTGCCTGAAATGCAGAGGAGATGTCCGTAGTAAGGCACCTATTATGTAACTATGAGGTAACAAGATGGAGGACGTCAGCCACATTTTCAAGATGACAGAGCAGAAACTTTGACACTATCATGTCACTGACCACATTCTCAAACTGGCATATTAGCCCCAGATCTAATACTTTTCAGTTTTCCTTATATGAGAAAAATTAAAACCAATTTAAATAAGCTCATTAGTTAGATTTTCTGTTACACTCAGGTGTATTCCTGATCAATATAGAAATAACGTATTGTCTTGTTTTATTTATCTTATTTGAAATCATAATTGCCATCAGTTATCTCCTCTATCTTCTAACCCATGTTGTCCCTTAGCATACATTAGTTCACTTCAAGTCATGCATGAAGTTCCTCTGATGAATCAGGAAAAGACTTCCCACAGTCTGTCCTCCTGCATGCTCAAGGCAAACCTACCCTCATTTCAGTAGTATTGCTTTAAGAAAATATTCATAAAATAATATAAACATTTTTATAATTTTTAACAGTAATGTTTTTTCATGTCTTTTTTAGTTTGAAATGATGTCTATTTTTCTCATGTGTTCTGTTGAAACTTATTCCTGGTTATAATTCAGTTAAACCAACAAAGCATGGCTATTTTTAGATGGAGATAGATTAGCTTTAATGTGATTTTTTTCTACAATACACACATGTCCAAAAAAAGTAACCAGGGTGGGAGGGGTCCTATAAAGATTTTTACCTTAGCATAAGGAATATATGGCAGAAAAACTAAAATATTGCACATTTCTTGACAAAAAAATTATAAAGAGTTATAAGCAAACATATTGTCTCTTTCCTATTAATTACCCATGTTCAAATCCAGTTAGAAATATATTGTCCACTTTATTATGTATTCCTATTTTCATCCAGAGAATAATTAATGTCCTAATATGCCATAAAGACTGTTGTCCTATATATCTTTTGAAGGAATGAAAGCTGAAAACAAGGTATAAAAATGATTTGTTTACCTTGGTCTGAAGTAAAATTGCTTTAATTTTTCTAGCTGCATTGCCGCAGTAACTTAAAAGCCTGAGCATCTTTCCCAGCATCATTAAAACAAAACTGGAATTAAGACATAGCCTACTCAGCCCATATCATAAAGGAGTCAAGGAAGTGCTGATGGTGGTTGAACTATTGATAGTTGGTTGGGTTTTATGAACTGATGGTGTGTATATCATTGACAGTTATGTTGATGATGAATTGAAGATACTATGCATACAAAAAGAAAAGGGCTTGCCTAAAATATTTGCTATGTGAAATATCTTCTTTTTTTTACTTCACTCCTAAAACATGAATATAGGTGATAAAAAATGCTCATGGGAGCAGATATTGTCGCATCAGTAACCAAAAAGGTGAAATGTGTCAGCCAGAAAGAACATTTGGGCTGCTCCACAAAAATATAGTTAGAAGATGTCGTTTTCTGGTGGTGATATGTTAACGTGAAGTACTTGGCACTACAAAGAGATCTCCATCCCTGCAAAAGCATGTCTGTTTTCAGTCTTGTAACTAGCCTAGTATTGTCTTGTACCTCTCCATTAAGAAGTGTGTGTGTATGTGTGTGTGTGTGTGTAAAGAAATAAGTAGTTACTGAGGGCTAACCAGTCTAGTATGGCTCTCTGCAATATCAATAAGGTTGACATTAAAATCAAGGGAATCAGTGGAGCCCAAAGTCAAAGGAGAAGCTGAGATTAGTTAAATGAACAAGCACCTTACCCACAATGCAGCAATTCCGATTCTAGGTAGAACTGGGGATATTCTGGTATAGGTACATAGATGCATGGCTGCACCTTTTGTAATATCAAAAAAAATGAAAACAATGTAGTGTCATCAATATTAGATTGAATAAATTATTTATCTTATATTTATTAACTGAATCATAAGCACAGTAAATATGAATCAACAATCCATGTGTAGACTGATGAATTTTCAAAATGTTAAGACAAGGAAACAAGTTAGGTTTGAAACATGATATGTTCACAAATACAAGAAGTTCAAAAGCAGATGTTTTCAAACAATATAACTCAAAAGGGTGACTGACATGAATTTAAAAAGGGCAGTTGCTTCTGGGGAACATTTGTAAGGTATGATGAAAAAGGGGTCGAAAATGTTTTCCAAAGTACAGTAAATATTTAATTTCTTAACTGGGGCTGTGGAAACAGGGATGTTAAGTACAAATTTTCAATTACGTACAAAATGTAAAACACTGTTATTGGATATCGTTTCTTGAGCAGTGTCTCATGGGATTTTCACAAAGTATTATATATATTTTTTATTTCATTTTATATAAATACAATCTTACACATATTAACCTGGTCAAAGGTACATAGAATGAGTTATTCAAGATAACACAGATAGCAAATTTCAACACTGAGATCCAAACCTTGGTAATTTGCAGAGCAAATGTTCTCAACCAACGATTATACACCCTCTGCTCCCATTTCCTTATGTAAGCATGATTTTAATGTGGTTGCAATCATGTTATATCCTGAAAATTATATATATGTAACATTGCATTCGGGGAAATAGCTTGAGTCATTATTCTTTTGAAAATATACATGTTAATGGTAACATAATGGTTTATCCTGTCATGTCATACTTTATTTAAGCAATTCAAATGCTTATCTCCAGTGTCTTAGTATAATAATGTTTAGTACCTCATAGTGGTTTTGATTTGCATTCCATGGTGATTAATAATATTAAGCCTCTTTTTATGTACATGCAGGCCATCAGTATGTCTTCTTTGGAAAAATGTCTATTGAGATCTGCCCATTTTTAATTGGATGTTTTTGCTATTGAGTTGTATAAGTTCATTATGTATTTTTGTTACTAGTCTCTTATCAGACACAGGCTTTGCAAATATTTTCTCCCATTCAGGAAGTAGCATTTTATTTTGTTGATGGTTTCCTTTGCTGTGTAGAAGCTTTTTGGAATGATGTGGTCTCACTTATTTGTTTATGCTTTGTTGTTTTTGCTTTTGGTGTCAGATTTTTAAAAATTATTATCAATATCTATGTCAATGAGCTTACTGCTTATATTTTCTTCTAGGACTTTTGTGATTTCAGGTTTTACATTCAAGTATTCAATCCATTTTGAGTTAATGTTTGTGAGTGGCATAAAATAGTAGCTGAGTTTCATTCTTTTGCATGTGGCTATCCAGTCTCTTTCCAGCACCATTCCTTGATGAGTCTGTCCTTTCCCAGGTGCTGATAGTTTTAAGAGAGTTTCTCCACAGCTCCAGGAATGTACTAATGGGTCAAGAAATACCCTCCTCTGTCCTCTGTGGGCCATCAAAGTAATGGAAATGTGTAGTACTTAGAGTGGCCATGTAGTTAAAGTAAAAAAAAAAATTACAGTTGTGATCTTGGGCCTCATGAATAGTGAGAACTGATGAGGACTTGGATGCCCAGCTGGTGCCAGCATAGAAGAGGATGATAACCAAAATACCCTCTTTGTAAGCCACTCCCCAGAAAATTAAATTAAATTCCGAGAAGAGGAGATGTCATGAGAGTGAGGTCTTGGGCACATGGGGAAAAAATTGATTAACTTATATTAAGTTGCTTTGTCTTTTTCTGGTAGAATAAAGCCTTGAATTGCAAATGAATTTCAGTTTACCAAATGTATTATTGCCATTTATTTTTTTCATTCAACATTGTTTCTTGACATTTATTTATATATTCATGTTATTTCACACAGATACATTTGTTTTTCCAATGCTATAATTATTCTATTGAATAAATATTCCACAAGTTTTATATCTATCCCAACATGATACCGTTTTTGAGATATGCTGTTTGTTCATGGACAAGGATATACTTCCACAAACGTAATTGAATTTGACTGTTAAAGATTGTAATACAACCTATGCATGTTTCCTCACTGAATACATGCTCTGAATGATGCCCTACATGTTTTATTCTTTCATAAATGTGACTATGGGGATATATCAGTCCTTCTGCCATTAGTATTCCAACCTGTTAGGCAATATTGTTGTCCTTCTTGTAACCAACAAATTGATCTTGTAGTTTATATGACAGTCTCTTGTGAATCTTATGATTTGGGGCCAATACAATCAAACCCATTTCTGGAATGGCAAACCTGAGCTTCAAAACTCTGAGTCTGAAGCAATTTTGTTTCCCTAGGAAACCTTTCAGTAGTATCACACAATTGGTCAGGGAATTTCTTCCTGGAAAACCATAGGAACAGTAATGCTATCCCTATGCACAGTAACTAAATTATATATTTGCAGGAACACTGTATAATCAATGAAGTGGTATATATGACCCATCCAATTATTTTTACTTTAATTGGCTCTTGTTAATAATTGAGAAGAATTAATAAGGTTTAAGTTGAGTTATGAAGGGAAAGAAGTAGAAAATAATCATATACTATTCAAAAAATTAAAGTGTGCTAATTTTTCAAATAAAGAAAGACAGAAATCTGTTGAAACTTAAGAAATAATTAATGTTATTCAAAGATAATTAGTGGAAGCCAGGATAATTTCTAATGAATAATTGATAATTATATAGAAGCAGGTAAAGTAAAAAGTATGAACTATAGCTGAAATAAAATTTTATTCAACAGAAACATATTTTGACTTCCAAAATCTAAATTTTGTCAGAATTTTTTATCTTTAAGTAAACCAAAAATTGAATTTCCTTGTGGATTTAAGGATAATTATTCCATAAATTTGATGCTAGTTCTTGACTAATCTACTTTCAAATGCTTTGCTTTACACTAACTGTCTTATGTTTGCCTAAGGATTATATTTGGATGCTATCACAGTAGTTTTGCTTATTCTGATATTCATACACTCTCTACTTCATATATATTAATGCTATGAATTAGATAAACTATGTCATTGACATAGGGAAATTGCATGAGCAATGGAAATCTCAAAGGAGCTTTCTCAGATCACATTAATATTATTTCGTGTCTGCCTCAGTCTCCATTTGTCTGTAGGTAAACATTAAAAAGTTGACTTTGAAGGTGACTTATATTTTTCAACAATTCTGAAATCAGATTTAAAGAAATTCATATTTGCTTTCTCCTTTTTGATAATTTTTCTATGTTTGCATTTTTTTGGTAAAAAATTGCTTTGCATAAAATGTGTGATTATAATATAGAATTCCCACATTAAATCTTTGGTGATTATTCAAAGTAACTTTATATTTATTAAGTACTAGTTGTACAGTCTTATAAAGTCAATGTTGTTTAATTGTTACTAGTGACCAATTATACCATTTTATATTTTGTTATATTCATTATTACATGTTCATTTAAGGCATAAGGTTAATGAATCGTATGCATTTAATATTTAAATTAGAAAGACTAATTTTACTTATCATGATATCTAGGGCTGTAGTCAACAATATTGTTAACTGAGATGAAGCAGGCATGGTGACTCTAAACTCAAATATTTAAATATGTGATCATTTTTCAGTACTAACATTGTTCGATTCACTAGTGGTATTAAATGCATATGTTATACTCTTATCATCTACATTTTATAGATATATAGATACAGATGGATATACTCATTATTTATTGATCCCATATTCATACATTTTCGTACTCATTTGTGATGCCAAAATCCATACTTGCAGTACTTCATAGTCATTCATGGACATATGCAAGAATGGTAAAACATTTATCACCCAAGGTATATGTTTCCACTTGAGACCAATCAAGATAATGCTCTGTCTTAGATTTACAGCTCTTGGTTTTAAATGTGCCTTTTTTGCATTCTGCTTAGTGGTACACTTTTCACATTTTTGTGCTTTTTGTTGGTTGATGATATCACTTTTTAAATGGCCCGCAAGCATAGTGCTGAAGTGCTTTCCAGTGTTCCGAGCAGAAGAAGCTGTGATGTGCCTTATGGAGAAAATATGTTTTAGGTAAGTTTAGTTCAGGCATGAAGAATAGAGCCAGTAGGCTGTGAGAGATTATATATATAATATAATGTGTCTTTAAACAAAACACACATAAAAGAAAGCTACTTAAAGATCAATTAATAAAAATATTGTGCCCAGAGGCTCACAGGACTCTAACCTTGTATTTTTTTCTTAAGGCAATGGTTCAGTGTTCAATTCAGAGTTTGCACAGACTATAGATTCTAACTACCATTAATGATGAGAATGTAAATAGATGATAGATAGGTATCTATATATACATGCAAATATTAAACATATAGATGTTTTAATATTTCTGTATTTTCTGACTTTTCTACAATGAGCTTTAATATATTTGTTGCAGACACTCAACATTTTGCCAGTAATAAAAGAAAAATATTTTTGATTGTGTATGTTGTGCAAGCACATGAATATGTTTGAGTATGTATGTTTTCAACTGTTTCATTTACAAAAAAAAAATATTCTGTAAGTTTATTTATGTTCCTGAGTTTCTCTTTTAGCACAGATAAGTGGTAATCTCTGTTTTAGCAAGGGTCTGTGGTTTTTTGAGCATGTTCCCCAAACCAACAGCATCAGGATCACCTGGGAAATTGTTAGCAAATTCTCAGGACTCACCTGGGGTTTAGTCATTCAGTCTTTGGATGCGGGTGTCAGCGATCTGTGTTTTAACAAGACTCCAGTGATTCTGACACACGCCAAAGTCTGAGAAGCCCTGGTACAGACCCTTGAAATGGCCACACAGAGATTTGGCAACATTCTATTACTACCTTTCAAAAAGAGACTCTTAATTTAAATGAAATGGTAGATTTTTATCAACTTCATATGTGACATCTCTACTTAACTATTGAAAAAATATAAACATGCTGACATCAAGAGAAAAATGCTATTAATATTATCTCAAATATATGATTCTAAAATCAATTTATTTCTTTCATTGCAGCTAGAATTTTCAGGTGATATCCTTTCCACATAGTCATAGATAATGTTAATCAATCATACATAATGACGTACTACATGTACAATAATGCAAAGTGTCTATGCACACATACAAACATACACCTAATGCATAAGCATTAAGTTCTTATTCAGACTATTTGATGGCAGACATTGTTTATGACTAGTAATTTCAAAAATATTTATCTCTGCTTATGTTACTGAACAGCAATGGTATCTAACTGCTCACCACCACCCTCCAGGCAAAATTCCAGGGGCAAAGGTTTGGTGATAAAGGAAAGGAGTCTTTATTCAAAATCAATCATTAATCCTATCAAGTCACACCTTTAAATACTTAAGCCTATCAACACAAGCTAAACTCTAATTCCTGAGCTCTCCTGTCTTTTCCCTTGTTAGTTTCTATAGGGTAAGCTTACAAACTAAAACAACATAATACACAAAAGCTACACAATTTTGGAAGAATGGCAGGCTTCTGCCTCAGAGCCTGTTCCCTCTAGAACACCCAAAGAATAAACCTGCCACCCTCTGCCAGGCCAGCCCTATCCTAGGCTGTGCCTGTGGTTCCTTCCCATACAAAATACCATCCATTGAAAAAGGCAGGCAGCTGCAGTCGCATTATCCAGGCATCCTCAAGGAAGAAGAGCCCTAGAGCCAGAGAGAGTCCGAGATCCCAAGCCGAAGCCTGTGAGAGAGCCAGCTCAGGAACCCAGAAAAGCCCATGAACAAGAGAGCCAGCCCTCTTTTTATTTCCATGGGCTCTGGAGGCCTGCAGCTCCTCAGCCAGTTCCATCCTGGACTACTCTCCATCACCTTGGCAAACTCCTCCTGCTGCCCTTCCTACTTCTCCCTAGTGATCTTATCAGATCTCTCTGCATCACTTGTGCTACAATAAAATATAATAAATATTTTTCAAACTACTTATCTCAAGGAAAAACATAAGCACATTAACATAGTGTTCTTCATATTCTGGGGATCTTTATATATGATGTAAATTATAGGCCATTTATATTCTGCAAACATTATTAATATGGGATTTAGAACAAGTAAATTAGAAACACTAAATAACACCCCCCCACCCCCAATTTAGACATTCAAAGATAGTAACTACACAATATATCCAGGTATACAAAACACACCTAAATCTGAGAGATTTTACTAAGAATATAATTTTAATGTCCTGGCTTTTTCCTAAAAGAACACTGATTTCAGAATGAAACTAAACAAAATTTGCTCAAGTATATTTATTGTAGGCATCATCCACAAC
Source organism: Furipterus horrens (assembly GCF_987537825.1). Taxonomy (NCBI): domain Eukaryota; kingdom Metazoa; phylum Chordata; class Mammalia; order Chiroptera; family Furipteridae; genus Furipterus; species Furipterus horrens. Next base: position 156,441,229 of record NW_028327175.1, read on the forward strand.
TGCCAGGACCTTATTTTTTAACTATTTTATTCATTTTTCCCAATCTCCATCATGCCAATGGCAAGTTATATAATGAAGTCAAACCTCAACAACTTCTTGGATAAAATCAATAAGCCAGGGACCTCTTCTGACTTTATCTGGTTTTAAAAATGTTTTGCACAAGATGATCAGCTTTAAATCTAGACATCTCTAAATACCTTCTCGAAATGGATTCACACAGATCAAAATGAAGAATGAAGATCTGGAGTGAAGGAGTGGTACTGAAGTATAAGATTGAAGCCAGCGTGATGTTAACCTTGTCTATATTTTATAAGATAATTTGCCTTTCTCTCAAGGAGCTCTGTCATAGGCAGGAAAATAATGACTAGTTTGCAGGTTATAAATATTTTTCAAAGGACTTAACAGAGCCAAAAATTAAGGCTTGGAGAAAGCAGAACTACATGCTGTGTTTATGGAGGAAGAGGTTGCAGTCTTGACCAAGTTTAAAATTTTCCAATTTGAAAAAGAATAATTGAAAATTTTCTGTTCACAAATGTAATGAGAATTCCACTGTATTTTTTAAATTTCTCAGCTATTTGATTTGTAAGTGAACAATTTAAAGCCAGTTTAAGGAACAATTTTCTGTGATTTCACTGGGTTTGATTCTTTATCATGAGCACTTGTGCAGAGCTCAAAATCTACCTAGAACATTTCTGGGTCTGTATCCCAACCAATCATAATTGATACATATCTGTAATTGATGAAACCTCCCAGGAACTGTTCCACCAACTAAACTTATTCTGAAGCTTGTTATGTATATGAAGGATGGACTTGTGCTATAAGCAGAAAGCAAAATTATTAAATTTGGATAATGAGCATAAACACATTTTAATTTATTTGAAGGAAACTCCCTGTTAGAACAGAACCGAACAAATGGTACAAGCAAAATTCCCTACTTGCATAGGTACAGTTCATTAACTGTTTCAGGCCACCATGAGATCTCTAAGTTATCCACTATTCTGAAAAATTCCAATGGCCAGAGAATACAGCTGTACTAATAGAATGGTCCAATAAATATAATGGGCCTGAAGCTGGGAGTCTATTGGGAGGTATCATCCTTTTAATAGGACCTGAAGTGATAATACTTTCTAAAGTATTACTAACATAATCAGAATTTTCACATATTTCAGGGCAATGTGAGATCTGGTAAAAATTGAAGAGGGGGGAAATGGTATAGTAACATTTTCAAAATTGAAAATATTTTATTTAAATTCCTTTCTAAAGTTTTTAATACATTAAATAATATCTTAATGAGATGTCTAAGGGCATTAAGGATATTACTAGAAATGGCAGATAAGAAGGCTTACTTTATTTGAGTTTTTTGATGCTATAGAATGCTCTTCATGTTTACATATGTTTTCTTTTTTTTTTTTTCTTCTCTGAGAACATAGATTATTGCCTGTGGGCTTTTTTTTTTTTTTTTTTTTTTTTTGGTAAAAGTACATAAAATTTACTATTAGTTATATTTAGTACATATACAATGTTGTGCAACAATTACTACTATTGAGTTTGAGAACATTTTCATCAACCCAAAAGGAAATCTCATACCCTTGTGCAGTCACTTTCCATTCTTCTCTTCCACTAGCTCCTAGAAACCACCATTTTGCTTTCTATCTCTATGGATTAGTCTATTTTGGATATTTCATGTAAATGAATTTATATAGTATATGGCCTTTGTGTTCAATTTCTTTCACTTAGCATATTTTCAAGGTTCATCCTTGTAGTAATATGTCAAGTACTTCATTTCTTTGTATTGCCAAATAATATGTATTTGTATTTATCATTTCATCAGTTGATAAATACTTGGATTTTTTCCAAAACTGACAATAGTGCTATCATGAACGCTTTTGTGTAAGTTTGTGTTCGAGGCGCCTATTTACAATTCTTTTAGGAATATATACAGGAGTAGAATCATATGATTAAGTATTCTATGTTTAAATTTTAAGGAACTGTCAAGCTATTTCCCAAAATGGTTGTACCATTTTACATTTTCATTAGTGCTGTACAAGTGTTCCAATTTCTCCATAAATTTTCATCAACACTTTTAAATTTTCTTTCATTATAGCTATATAGCTAATGAGGGTAATTTTTTTATCCCATTGTGGTCTGATTTGAATTTTTCTAATGAGAAATAATATTGGACATCTTTTCATGGGTTTGTTTCTGACTTGTAAATCTTTAGGGAAATATTTATTCATATCTTTTGTCTATTTTTTATTAAATTTATTGGGGTGACATTGGTTAATAAGATTTTATAGATTTCATGGGTACATTTCTATAATACGTGATCTGCATATTGTATTGTGTGTTCACCACCCAAAAACTTTGTCCATTTTTTAATGAGTTATTTCTATTCTTATTGTCGAATAATACTTAATTACAATTAATTATAATTATTGTTAAATAATAACTTTTATAATATGGTTACTAATATCTTAGCAGGTACATGTTTGCAAATACATTCTTCCATTCTGCAGGTTGTTTGCACTTTGTGTCCTTTGATGCACAAAAATGTTAATTTAAATAACAGCCCAATATATTTATTTTTATTTTTTTGCTGATACTATTATGTCATATACAATTAACCATTGCCAATTATAAAGTTTTAAATATTTACCCTTATGTGCTTTTTTTTAAGTTTATGATTTTAGTTATTATATTTAGGCCTATGATCCATTTTCAGTTAATTTTGTATATGATTTGAGGTAAGACTCCAACTTCATTTTCTTACATATGAATAGCCATTTCTCCCAGCACCATGTGTTGAAAAGACAATTCTTTCCCCACTTAATGGATATGGAATCCTTACCAGGAATACTTGATCATAAACATATGAGTTTGATTTCTGGATTCTCAGTTCTCTTTTATTAATCTATATGCATATCCTTATAAAAATATAAAGTTATTATAATCATTATAGCTTTAAAAGAACTTTTGAAATTGAAAAGTGAGTCATTTAATGTTATCTTTCTTTTTCAGGACTGTTTTGCTATTTGGAGTCCCTTGCAATTCCATGTGAATTTTACAATAGACTTTTTAATTTCTGCAAAAAAGTATAAAAATAAAAAGATGCTGAGATTTTGATGGAGAGTACATTGAGAGCATAGACAGCTTTCACAGACAGCATAGGTAGCACTATTTTAACAACATTATGTTTTCCAATTCATAAGCACAGATATCTTCCTATTTATTTTTATTTATTTCAATAATATTTTATAGTGATCAGTGTACATCTCTTAAGTCATAGATAAATTTATTGTTTTCTTTTTCTGTTGAATGCTATTGTAAATAAAATTATTTTTTTATTATTAAATTTTTCATGTTGATCTTGTACTCAACAACTTTGCTGAACTCTTCTAGTATCTCTAACAGATATTTGTGGATTCTTTAAGATTTTCCATAGATAAGATCATGTCTTCTGCAGATAGGAAATTTTTACTTTTTTTTTTTCCAAGTTGAATGCTGTTTATTTTTATTGTTTCTTTGCTAATTCCTAATTTCTTTTTCTAGAACTTCCAGTAGAACATTGAAAATATTGGTGAAAGTGAGATGCTTGCCTTGTTCCTGAACTTAGAGGTGCAACTTTAATTCAGTGTTTCACAATTTAGCATTATATTCGTTGTGGGTCACTAATAAATTTTCTTCATCATGCAGAGGAAATACCTGCACATTCCTGCTTTGCTCTGTTTTATCATGAAAGAATGTTGGAGATTTTCAAATGATTATTCTGTGTCAAGACAATTATGTGTTTTCCCTTTATTCTGTTAATGTAGTATATTATATTGACTGATTTTCATATGCTAACCCCCCCTTTCATAATTGAGGTAAATCACATTTTGTCATGGTGTATACTCCTTTTACTATTTCGTGGATTTAGTTTGCTACCATTGTGTTAAGAACTTTTGCACCTATCTTCATATATATAGTCTTCTTTCTGTGGTATCTTTGTGTGGCTTGGTATCAGGTTAATATATATCTTATAAAATGATATAAAAATGTTTCCTCCTCTTCTATTCACTGGGAGAATTTGAGGAGCATTTCATGCTGTCATTTAAAAATTTCTGCTAAATTCACCAGTGAAGTAATCTGGTCCTGGCCTTTTTGTTTGGAGGTTTTAGATCAGCAGTTCTCAATCTATGGGTTGTTACCCCTTTGGGGGTCGAATGACCCTTTCACAGGGGTCGCCTAAGACCACTGGAAAACACATATATAATTACATATTGTTTTTGTAACTAATCACTATGCTTTAATTATGTTCAATTTGTGACAATGAAAATACATCCTGCATATCAGATATTTACATTACGATTCATAACAGTAGCAAAATTACAGTTATGAAATAGCAACAAAAATAATTTTATGGTTAGGGGTTACCACAACATGAGGAATTGTATTAAAGGGTCGCAGCATTAGGAAGGTTGAGAACCACTGTTTTAGATGAATAAGTTAACCCATTTCTAAGTCTGTTAGTATATTCTATTTATATTTTAGTTAGTTTTAGTAATTTGTTTATATTTTTATGAATGTATCTATTTTATTTAACTTTTCTAATTGCTAGCATTCAATTATTTATGGTATTCTCTTAAACCTACTTTTATTATTTTATTTTTATTTATCTCTAAGTGTAGTGCTAATCTCTACGTTCATTTTATATTTCAGTTTTTCTGTCTTACATCTATTTTTTATAGTAAGTCTTACTAAATGTTTATCAAATGTATTGTTCTTTCAAATAACCAAATTTAGCTTCATTGAATTTTATTGTGTTTCTATTCTCTATTTCATTTATCTCCATTCTAGTCTATTATAGCTTTCTTTCAGATAGGGTTTAGTTTGTTCTTGTTTTTTTGTTTTTTGTTTTTGTCTTGTTATTTTTTTTAGTTCTTTAAGGTGTAAAGCTAGGTTATTGATTTGACATTTTGACATATTTATTCTTTTGTAATATAGACATTTATAGCTAAATTACCATGTGTACATTCCTCAGAGGTGTTAAAGAGTGAAATAAGGTAAGTGTTATATAGTCTTATGATTAAGTATCAGACTTTTAGTGGGCCTCTTTTCAAGGCCTGTGACCATTACAATTTTTTTGTTTTGTTTTATTACTATACCTTTTTTTCCCTCCTTCCCACCTTAAAGACAGAAGTGTTAGTGCTGGGTAATTTTGCCACCTGTCATATCTCTGAATCTAACTCCATACGGTGTTGTTTCTACTGATTTTCACAGACTTGTTTATGGCTCTCATGAAACTACTTCTAGCTTGGTCCTTGTTTCTATGACATTGCCCTGAATCTCAGCTGATGCATGTCTGTCTGGCAGACAAAGTAAATAATATCAAAATGACTGCTATTGAATGATGGTGTGTTTACATTAAAAAGTGATTTTGTCCATTTTATTTTCCAAAAGCAGTGTCAGATCAATTAAAGATACATTATGGAAACCTGTATAAAAAGTTAGAATGTATTTTGTGGAAATGTTATTCAAATACCAACATCTAAAAAACATAAAGTTACACTTCATTTTTTTTTTTTGCATGTAACAGTCCAGTTCTCCCAAAACCATTTATTGAAGATACTATTTTTACTCCATTGTATGCTCATGTCTCATTTGTCAACTCTTAATTGACCATAGAGACATGGGTTTATTTCTGGGCTCTCTATTCTGTTCCATTGATCTATATGTCTGTTCTTGTGCCAGTATCGGGCTGTTTTGATTACAGTGGCCTTGTAGTATTGTTTTATATCAGGTATTGTGATCTCTCCAATTTTATTTTTCTTTCTAAAGATTGCTGTGGCTATTTGGGGTCTTTTTTGGTTCCATATACATTTTTGGAGTATTTGTCCTAGACTAGCGAAATCTGCCATTGTATTTTAATAGGGATTGTATTGAATCTATAGATTGCTTTGGGTAGTACAGACATTTTAATGATGTTAATTCTTCCAGTCCATTAATGTGGTATATTGTTCCAGTTATTTGTATCTTCCTCAATTTATTTCTTCAGTGTTTTGTAGTTTTCTACACCATTGGTTAGATTTATTCCTAGGTATTTTATTTTTCTTGTTGCTATAGTAAATGGTATTTTTTTCCTAGTTTCTCTTTCTGATATTTCACTGTTGGTGTACAAAAATACCCTCAATTTTTTACTATTAGCTTTGTATCCCACTACATCACCAAATTCACTTAATAGGTCTAGTAATTTTTTATTGGAGACTATAGGGTTTTCTATGTACACTCTCATGTGTGGGGATTGACTGTGGGAGTGGGAGGCAGGCTGGGCAGAGGAGGGCAAAGGGGGAAGATTGGGACAACTGTAATAAAATAACAATAAAAGAAAAGAAAAAAATTAAAAACATTAAATTACACTTCCTATTAGAGTTGGCACATTTCTAAATCTTTACATGTGCCCATAAATGTAATTTTATACCCCTACTTTTCAATGTCACAAAAAGAAAAGTTAGTGGGAAAATTTTTTTAGAAAACACGATGATCTATGATATCTTAATTTGTACCACCCTCACTTAAACTTAATGCTCATATAAGCTCTGGATTCAAACTCAAATAACAATAAAATTACTCATTCTAGGATATAAAAAGAGGCAAAGTTGCATAGGTATTCTCATAAGGAAACTAGTCTGACAGATAAAATAAGTTACAATTGACAGTAATTGGTGCTCCTGATTGCTATGGCTCATTTTCTTCATAATAATGTGGGCAGGATAGCTTAGTACTTTTTAAAGTATTAAAAACATGTCTTTGTATAAAATAAACCCACTGATATCTATAAGTGAATAACAAACATTTTAGCAGTAATAACAGGTGACATTCTGAAAAATATATTATTGCTTTAGAAAAATATTTACAAGTAACATAAAAATGCCATAGATTACATATAGTTTGTTCTTTTAAAGGGGGGGAAGAGATTAGAGTGTGGAGGGATTGGGCAAAAAGGAAAAGGGCCTCATGATCATGGACTACAGTGTGATGACTGTGGCGGGGGGAAGGTGATATAAAGGGACTAAATAGTATTGGAAAAAATACAATATAAAATTAAAAAATAAAGTTTATTGGGGTGCAAAATGTAAGTTTTATTGTATTTGTTAAATAACTAATATAATGGTTAAAAACTATTTCACCTAAAGTATAACTATTTAGTCACAACTACTTTTCATGTGTGCACTTCCTTCAAGTGTTCTCTGGTAGTAATATTTAAACAATTGAAATATTAGATATAATTTTAGTCCTGCTTTTTTTAACCTATTCTCAACTAATAAATATTTTCCCAATTATTCCAATAACATTACCTAATTGCAATAAACAGTTTTAGTGGCTGCATATAATTTTAAGTGGATTCATCACCATATACCTAGCCTTTACCCTATGTTTGGAAAAGTTAAGCTATTTCCAAATTTGGATGTTATTTTTTAAAAACATAGATTTTACATCTTTGTGCATATCAATATTTCTAATTAATAGTTATTTCTAGACTAAACAGCTGAAAAATATATGGTACCTACAAAGAAACATTTTTAAGTTTATTGCTGCATGGGCGCATGCTGCCAGACTGCTTTATGAAAGAATGAATCCTCTTAAAATCTTAACAGTCTAGGTATTTTTTCTAATTTTATTTTCAACTGTATTTTTCTTATTAATAGGAAGGCAGACAACTTTTATATATTTGCATGCTCCCTGTGTGCCTAAATAATAATCAGTTCATTGCTTTTACTCACTTTTTAATTAAAGTCAAAGGGTTTGCATTTTATTGCTGTGTACATGTTTCTTATTTAATAAAATATAAATGTATGTCACATGGCAATATACATATTATCAATTTTTATCTGTCAACTTTGGTTGCTATTTTATATAAGCATTTTTTAAAAATTAAATTTATTGGGGTGATATTGGTTAATGAAATTATATAGGTCTCAATGTACAATTTTATAACATGCAAATTCTAAATATTCATAAAGTAAAATCTATCCATCTGTTTTATAGTCTTTTAGTATTTGAATAAAATTAATCTAACCAAAATAATTACATTTTTATTTATTAGAATATTTTGGTATATATTGTATGGTAGGATTCTATGTCATTTTTCCAAGTTAACCAACAATCTCAACATGAATATAAACTTCTTACCTCATTGATTTGTGCTTTTAGTTTTATCATATAATAAGTTGACATGTAGTAGGTCCTATTTCCCAGCTGCCAGTTCTATTTTATTGGTCTTTCCCTCAAATTTTATGTCAGTTTCATAGTATTAAAATTATATCTGGGATGGCTAGTGCCCTCTCATTGCTCTCCTATATTACATTTCTTTTTGCTAGTTTCATTTTCTTACCTTCCTGGTAATCTTCAGAATTGTTTGATCAAAGTTCCAAAATAAATTGTACTGTTTTATTTTTAGTAGAATTGAGTTGAATTCATTAATAATTAGGTGTTAAATTATTTCTAAGAGTGGGTTTAGCCCAAATTAAGGAAGTTAAACTGGACTCATCACTGAAACCACAGGCAATAGTAGGCAAACGTAGCTTAGTCAACATTTCTTTCCCATTGTGCTCCAAAATGTATAAATATTACTGCTAATCTATGTAATTAAACATTTCTTATTTATTAAATGTTACCATTCAGTGTCTGAGAATATTTGAATATGTAGGAATTTGGAAACTTCACTAGTCATTCCATAATTTCCCTAGTTATGATGCAGAAAATTAGGATCAATTAGACACTGGGATATAGTATTGAATACATACTGAGAACCTTAAAAAAACATCAATGAGTGAAATACAAGATTCACAGTCCAGGGCTTACCCTTGTCATGAAAATGTTACATATTTTCTGGTATTTTGGTGATCATGGTAGTAGGAGAATGAACTGTGAAAATTTACAAGGGGTGGAAAGACTCTTCTTTCTATATAAACATTGTTGAGAATATCAATTTCCCTTAGTTGCATGAGTATACTATATTTCAAGATCCTTCTCTACAATGTAATGTATAAATTCTACACAATATTCAGGTCCCTCAAAAGTAGCTTACTACTAGAAACATTATATTCATAATATTTATTTTAATTTTTCCATGAGAGATATTATTCACACATTCTTCTTTGTGACAGGAAAAATAACAAGGAAAAATACAAAAAGAAGAAATGATCAAAAGTTAGGAGCAATCTAAACTTTGTAGATATTAAGCCAAAATCACATGGAACAAAAGTTGAACTGCAAATCTGGCTTAAATAAAATAGATACACTTTCAGCTATGTGACATACTTTATGGAAAAGGCCCACACATACTGATATGTCATAGGAAAAGGATCATTTCCCTGGCTTTTGTTAAGAAAGAAATTTCAGACATGGATCTCATAGTGGAGCCAAAATTGATGTGAAAAGTGTTGGCAACTATATTCCTTCAATAAACAGAACATGAGGTTGCATTACATTGCTGCTTATCACACAATTTCTTTTTATAGCAACTCAATATTGGTTAATGTAATGGTGCCAAACTATATGTCTGTCATCACCTGCATGGGGGGCAAAACAAAATAACCAGAGTCCCCAGCTTTCTGTCATTTGGCTTGGTTCAAGAAAATAACCACAAGAAATGGAGTAGGTCAATGGTGAATTTGCAAGCTGCTTTATAAATATACTAAGTATTTCAACCAGACCTTTAGCAAAATTTAACATCAGTCATTTCAAAGTCATAACCTTTGGCCTGGTTCTATGTGGTTCATTTGAAGCAATTTATATATTTGACAAATTATCTGCATGAATGGCATTGTTTGTGTCCTCTTGTGAAAGTAAAGAAGCTTATTCTAGTTGCTGTGTGAGTGCCCCGAAGAAGAGAGTTGGGGATAATTTGTTTTTTAAGTGAGCTGGTTCCCCTACTTGTTCCAATAATAGTTAAACTTGCATATTGAAACTCCACTGTCACTACATTTTCTGATTGTTTATCAAAACACTGATAACATTTTTTTTTGCTCTAAATATTTTCAATGGACAAAGATTTTATCATAACATTAATTTACCAGTGGACACTTGATTTAGTTTTTATTTGACTTTTTAAATTATTTATTTATTTATTTATTTATTTATTTATTTATTTATTTATTTAGAGAAAAGGAGGAAGGAAGGGAGAGAAAGAGGGAGAGAAATATCTATGTGAGAAAGAAACATCAGTTGGCTGCTTCTCATATGTGCCTATCCAGGAACCCAACCCAAAAACCAGGTGTGTGCCCAGACTCGGAATCAAATGGGTGACTTTCCATTTTTCAGGACAACTCTCAACCAACTGAGTCACACAGGTCAGTGTTATTTAATTTTTGTAAACGTTATCTGAACTGGTCTTGACCTACTCCCAAATCTCATCTAACCACTGTTCAGCATTTTTTTCTTTAATTAGGTTTCAGCTTAGATTCACTTTCTGAGACAGAAGTTCACGGACTCTTGTCCAATGTATCTGCCTTTGCATCCTCTAACCAATCACTGGCTTATATATTCTTCAGAGCACTTACTTTAGTATTTATCCTCCCCAGTAAAATGCAAAACCCATGAAAACAAAAACTTCTGGAATCTGAAACACAATCTAGCACACGGTAATGAATCAAAGAGTAATTGTAGGATCAGTGAATAAATGTTTACCTGTTTTTTAAATCATTGTAAATATGAATATTGAATTTTATAAAAATATTAAGAATGAAATTAAAGCATTACTTATTTTATCTTATCTTTCAAAAATCATATTTTTAGGACTTCTAGTCAAAACGGCAGCATAGGTAAACATAGCTCACTTCCTCACACAATCATATCAAAATTACAACTAAGATATAGAACAACCATCCCTCAGAAACATCAGAAATTAAATGAAATGGAAATCTGACAACTACAGAATTGAGACTGGTAGGAAAGGTAGAGATGAATAATGGGCTCATCCCATACCAACACATGGTGAATAAAAATTCAGGAGGGATATCTTGGGAGTGAGGAGTCCTAGTCCTACACCAGGCCCCCAAACCCAGAGTCCCAGGGCCAGGAAGATAAGTGCCTAAAACTCCCAGCTGCAAAAACCAGCAGATATTGAGTCAGTGGAAGAAACTTCTAGAGTCCCAAATAGCTCCTTTTAAATATCTCATGCATGGATTTACTCATACTCACTCCCTCTGAACTTCAGCACCAGGGTAGCACCTTGAAAGGCACTAGTGGAATATAGGGAGGAACTGAAGTGTCTGGCATCAAGGCAGGAGCTGGGGAATAGTTTTCCCCTGAATAGAAAGGCAGGCAGAAGCCATTGTCCCTTTTCTGAGTCCTCCCAATACAGAGCCTCAGGGATGGCTGGGGGATGCTGTAGGGGCACCAAATATTCCCCATAAAAAGTTTCAAAGATCTGTTAAATATGTAAATATGTAGGGGTTTCAGATGTTCTTTGTAAAAAGTAGCAAGGACTTGCTAAAAAGCCTTGAAGAGAGGAATGTAGGAAGGAGTGTAGCAATTGGTGATTTACAAACTAAAAGCACCTCAGCCTCCATTACCTTCTATTTGCTTGTGTCTGGTTTATAACATTTGTGAAAGTTATACTTTACAGAATATCTATCCCTTTGAAGATAAATTGTTTCGCAAAGAATTCATCTCTGGCTGGAGAGCTATGCTCCCACTGGAGATAACCTTATAGCCTTGTGAATTTTTGTTCCTGTTACTGCCCAGACATTCCTGCAGTCCTGCCCAGCCCCCTCTTCCTAAGGCTGTTTCCTGCCGAAGAAGAAACAAAGGGGGCCTCACCAGTATATAACCCAGCATTTAGACTCCCAACTCCTGGTCATTATTAAAATCCTTTGGTTACTTTATACACCATTTCAGAGTGTTCAACCTCGCCTATGTAGCCGTAACAATGCCATACCTGAGACTCCATAATCATGGCTAACATTATTGGCCCCACCCTTGAGATCCACTGAGACTGTGCCGCACAGAACTTATAGGCCCACCCAAGCTGTTAACCTTCACTTTTCCATGTGAATGGCTGATCCTGGCTCATATTTCACAATTTCTTAAATTCTATCAAACAAGAAACCAAGAAACCTCAGAGCCTGAGCACCCAGTAAATAGCTACAGACATGTTGGAGCACCATGACCTTGTCCCTGCATAGCTGATCCGCCGCAGAGAGCAGAGGTTGGTGGTCAGTGGTCATAGTCAGTCCTTACAGCTGACTGGCCCAGGTAAATTCCTTCTTGGTCTGCCAACAGCAATAAAAGCTCAACAACATGAGGAGGGCATATACAGCTCACACAAAGGGTGCACTTTGAGTACCCAGCTTGGGTGGTAGGGGAGGCTGTGCCACTGGACCCTACAGGACACCTACTATATTAGGTCATCCTACCAAGACAGGGAGTCATAGCAAACATCGGGAGGCTACCAAAATGAGGAGACAAAGAAATATGGCCCAAATGAAAGAAAAGAAGAAAGAAAAAACTCCCCCCCAAAGAACTAAACAAAATGGAGATAAGCAATCTATCAGATACAGAGTTCAAAATACTTATTATAAGGTTGTTCAAGGAACTTAAAGAACCTCAACAACATAAAAACAATCCAGTCAGAAATGAAGGACACACTAATTAAAATAAAGAACAACTTACAGGGAAACAACAGTGGAGTGGAAGAAGCTGAGAATCAAATCAATGATTTGGAACATAAGAAAGCAAAAAGACAACCAATCAGACAACAAGGAGAAAACAGAATTTAAAAAATTGAGGACAGTTCAAGAAATATCTGGTCAACTTCAAGCATTCCTGTATTCTCATCATAGGCATGCCAGAAGGAGAAGAGAAAGAGCAAGAGATTAGAAATCTATTTGAAAAAATAATGAAAGAAAACTTCCCTAATTTGGTGAAGAAAATAGGCAAGTTCAGGAAGCACAGAGAATCCCAAAGAAGATGGATGCACTCCAAGACACATCATAATTAAAATGTCAAAGGTTAAAAATAAAGTGAGAATCATAAAAGCAGTAAGAGAAAAGCAGATAGTTACCTATAGCGAAGTTCCCATAAGACTGTCAGCTAACTCCTCAAAAGAAATTTTGCAGCTAGAAGGGATTGACAAAATTATTCAAAATCATGAAAAGTAGAGACCTATGGCCAAGATTGGTCTACCCATCAAAGATATCATTTAAAATAAAAGAGCAGATAAAGAGCCTCTGAGACAAGAAAAAACTAAAGGAGTACATCATCACCAAACCATTATTTTATGAAATGTTATTTAAGAAGATGAAGATCAAAACTCTGAAAAATAAAATGGCAATTAATACACATCTGTCAACATTTGAATCTAAAAAACAAAGTAAGCAAAGAAGAAGAAGAGACAGAATCATGGATATGGATAGGGTTTTTGATGGTTGCCAGGTCAGAATAGGCTGCCAGGGAAGGGGTGAAGAAGTGAGGGGATTAAGAAGTACAAGTAGGTAGTTACAGATGTAAAGTACAGTATAGGAAATGGAGTAGCCAAAGAACTTATATGCATGACTCGTGGACATGAACAATGGTGTGGCATTGCCTAAGCTGTAGTGGGTTCTAAGTGGAGGGGAACAAAAGGGTCAGAACCGGCATAACTGTAATAGCATAATCAGTAAAATATAATTTAAAAAATCATATTTTTACTAACATGTATTCCAGTGTTATTTGCACATCTGGGTAAAAACCTACATAAGCCTACTTTAAATGCACCCTTGATTTCTGTATACTATTATTTTATCAATGATTTTCACATCTGATCTTCACAATTTTTACTTAGTTTGTATTAGCATAAACAGATTCATCTTTAATCATTTTTTAACAATATTAAAATATTCTTTCTTGACCACTTTTACTTCTTTTATTTTGATTAAGAGTGAGCTATAAAATGGCCCATACAAAGAATAACTTCTGTAATTAGGCAGTCAAAATTTTATTTCTTACATTGGTTAATTTGATTGATATCATGACCAACATTATATGATATATGAGAAAAAATTTCCTAAATATCTGTTTTAAATTAACATTTGAATTTATAAAGAGCAAATTTAATTCAAATGAAAATTAATTTTTAACCAAAGATATAAACATTATGTGTTTATGTTGTTGTAGACTTTGTGTGTGTTTGTGTATTATATTACTTACTTATCAAGTGTCAGAGTAAATTTTGGGATATTTATAATTAAAGGAAAATTAAAATAATAGAGATTGTGACATGACTAGCACAATTGTAACAAGTATAAAGGACCCATGGACATGGACAACAGGATGGGGATTGACTGTGGGAGCAGTGGGGGGTGGAGGTCAGGGTAAGGGAGAGCAATGGGGGAAAATTGGGGCAACTGTAATTGAATAACAATAAAATAAAATAATATATATAAATAAAATTTCTATAAGATTACAGGTAGATTCATCAGTATCAAATGAATTTGTTTTTGTACTAAATGCAGTGTTATTTCTTCATACATTTGTAATAATACAAACAGGCTATTCAAAACAAATAACATTTGAGTTATCAACCAGAGGAAACCAGTCACTCTGCTTTTGTATTGGAGGACAACATGGCCCTCAGGTTTAATATAAATAATTTATTTTGGTATATTCCACTGGGTCTACTTTATTTTTCTACCATGCCAATTATTTTTATCTTTAATGCTAACAAATTGCACCAAATATTATGACAAAAATAAATAGTATATTTAACCAGGATAATAAAAGATTCCCTGCTTTTTCCTGCCCAAGGTAATGTTCAATGAAAAAAATTTTTTTCTTCTCACTGTGACTCAATGAATAACCAATAATTTCTAAAAATCCTAAATCATAGTATTATATATACACATATATGTCTCTTTTTTAACCTTCTGCTTGCTTATGGGCTATATAGGAAAAGAAAATTAAAACCTTTCCTTTGAACATTGCAATTTTTTATTACACACTGACTTGACATTTCAGTTAAAGTATAATTGAGGAAGTTTTAAAATGGTAGTTATTCATCTTACCATCTACTAAAACACAAGAAATTAAAATGATATAAAAAATACTGGAAATATCCCCCCCAGCTAGATACTTCCCTCTTTTGCTTCCATTTCATCTTTCACTTGTGATGTCATAGATGAAGTTAGTTGATATTTGTAAAGAGCTTTGAAGCTGAAAAACTGGTGTGTAACCAGAGAATGTGCTTCATTTAGATTTCAAATGATTCAAACACAACCCAGAGTAAAACATTTCCCTAAACACCTGCTGTCTTTTGAAATGAATGTGTTTTTCTAAAGTTCATGAGTTCATCTGAATTACACTTTCAAACGTTTCATATACCTCTATTTTGAGTTCTGTTCCATTGAGGAAATTCATACAAATCTTACATATCTATGTTGTGAAAAGACTAAATTTTCTGTCATAATTTGTCTCTTCTCTCAAATACTAACTAAGCAAAAGTACAGACCACATGAAACAACTAACAAATCTAAGAGAGTAAAACAAAAAATTCATGTATTGGTTAGCTCTGAATTGCCTCATGTGTGAAGGGATCTAATAGATAACAATACGTTATATAGTAAAATCTTTGATCTGTAAAATAGCTCACTAAATGTGAATAGAAATATATTGTAACATTTACTAATTAAATTTTTCAAAAGCCATTATTTCACATTTTTTATGAAGTACATTAGCTACTTGTCATTTTTAAGTTTCCAGTTTTAAAGTTTAAAAAGTAAATTCAAGGAAAAAGATGGCGGCGGTGTAGGTAGCAGTGTTGTCTGCTTACTCCCATCCTGGAAGGACTTGGAGTACAAACATGGAGTGGAGAGAGTGATTGTGGATTTCAGATAGGGCAAACAGGAACCAGAGTGTGGAAGAAGTGTGAAAGAGGGCAGAAATCTCAGCCCGCACTCTCCAAGTAGAGTCATAGGCTTCCCAGCCTGGTGCCTCTGCCATGCCTCACCATACCCAAAAGGGGCAGCAGCTGACCATCTCATTAGCAGGAATCTGCTTGGAAACTGCCCCCTGCCATAGGTGCCCCGACTGGCAAAAGTCCCAGATGGAGTCAGCAAGAAGGTTTGGTTGAAACAGCCGGAGGTGTGGGAAGACAGTGAACAGCCCAGACTATGAGAAACTATGAACTGAGTCTAGATGTGGACTCCCTGGGCTGGCAACCCTGCACCCCGGGTGCTCGCATCAAGGCTCCACCAAACAAAAATGAAGAACAGAGCTGTGGGGAGGTGCCCATATGGGAAAACTGCAGCAAAACACCAGATTCGGTAGGGACCCCAGGCAGGCAACATGGTACATGAAGGCACACAACAAGGCTCTGCCAGTGCTGCAGCTTGGAGGCAACAGAGACATTTTTTGAGGAGGAGTAGAGACAGGATCCAAGGCTGAGCAGGGACTAGAGGCATGCACACTGGCTCACCAGCAGAACAACATTGCTAGACAAGCCTGAGGAAGGCTAGAGGGTGCTGCAAAAACAGTGGTGGTGGTGGTGGTGGGGGGGACTCAACTAAGTGTCGCTCACACAGAGATGGGGCAGGCCCACAAGTGAGACAATTGCAGCCTCAGAATCCAGCTAGATCTCCTAACAGAAAGACATCCAGAAAAGATTTGAAACCCATGGAATTTTGACCAGGGGCAGATCCAGGAAAAGAAGACAGTGCCCTAAGCATCTCCACAAAAGAACTCAAGACATGTTGGGCAAGGGACTCTCAAACTACTAGCCAGAGGAAAGGTTCCCCCAAAGAGTAACTAATTATATAACCAGATAGCTTAAACAAATGACATACACGGCATCAGCTCAGGAGATCAAAGAGACTGCACCACTGAATCCCCCAGGTCTCTTATACAGAATCTTATATCACAAAGGTGGGATATCAAAGCAGATAAATCTAAGAAACAAAAACAAACAAGAAGCATCCAACATGGAAGATACAGAAACAACCTCCCAATGAAAGGAAAAGAGGAATCCCCAGAAAGAGTGCTAGATGAGACAGAGGTAAGCAAACTGTCAGACATGGAATTCAAAAGAACAGTTATAAGGAAGCTCAATGAACCTGACCAACTCAGAGAAAACTACAACAAACTCCAGAGGAATTACAAAGAACTCCAGAAAAGCTACAAGGCACTTAAAGAGAACTACATCAGTGTAAAAAGGACATAGAAACTATCAATAAGAATAAGGAAGGAGTGAAGAATACAATTTCTGAACTGAATAACACAGTAGAATTGATCAAAAGCAATCTAAACGAAGCAAAGGATCGAATCAGTGAGTTAGAGGACAACGTAGAAGAAAATTCCAAGACAACACAACAAAATAAAAAAGTATTTAAAAAGAATGAAGAGGGTTAAAGAAAACTGCAGGACAACATAAAAAATCCATATGGTAGGGATACAAGAAGAAGAGGAGCATGGGATAGAAAAACTCTTTGAAAAAATAGTGACAGAAAATTTTCCTAACTTGATGAGAGAAATAGTCATGCAAGTCCAGGAGCACAGAGGGTTCCAATGAAGATGAACACAAAAAGGCCCACTCCAAGGCACATCATAATTAAAATGGTAACATTCAAAGACAAAGAGAGAATCCTAAAGGCAGCAAGAGAAAAACAGCAAATAACATACAAGGGAGCTCCGATAAGGCTATCAACTGATTTCTCAACAGAAACACTAAAGCCAGAAGGGAATGGCAAAAAATATTTCAAGCAATGAAAAACAAAGGTATACAACCAAGACTACTCTATCCAGAAAAGCTCTCTTTCAAAATGGAAGGGGAAATAGTTTCTCAGACAAAGGAAGACTAAAAGAATACATCTCCACCAAACCAGCATTGCAAGAGATGCTAAAAGGAATGCTTTAAGAAAAAGAAGAAAGAGAGAGAGGGAGAGGGACACAGGTACAAAGGGAAATTAATAAATATCTGCCAATAATAACCTTAAATGTAAATGCATTAAGTGCTCCAATCAAAAGACATAGGGTAGTGAACTGAAAATGAAAACATGACCTAATATATAAGCTGTCTACAAGAGACACACCCCAAAACAAAAGATTTACTCAGACTGAAAGTGAAGGGATGGAAAAAATTATTTCAAACAAATGGACATGAAAAAAAAAGCTAGGGTAGCAATACTTATATCAAACAAAACAGATTTCAGAGCAAAAGCTATAGAAGGAGACAAAGAAGGGTATTTCATAATACTTAAGGGAAAAAATCCATCAAGAAAATATAACCCTGATAAACAATTATGCACCAAACATAGGAGTACCCAAGTACATAAAACAAATGCTAGAAAACCACAAGAATGATATTAACAGCAACACATTCATAGTAGGGAACTTTAACACCCCATTATCAACAATAGACAGACCTTCAAAGCAAAGATACACCAAGGATACTGAGGCATTGAACAACACACTAGGTCAAATGGACTTAGCTAATATATATATATATATATATATATATATATATATATATATATATATATAACTTTCCACCCCAAAGAAGCAAGATATACATTCTTTTCAAATGCACATAGAACATTTTCAAAGATAGACCACATGGTAGAACACAAAACAAGCCTCAACAAATTCAAAAAAGTTGAAATTATATCAAGCATCTTCTCAGACCACAATGCCTTGAAACTAGAAATCAAGGAAAAAATTCAAAGACACTCAAACTCACAGAGAATAAATAACATGATATTAAATAATGAATGGGTTAACAATGACATCAAGGAAGAAATCAAGAAGTTTCTGGAAACTAGTGATAATGAACACACAACAGCCCAAAACCTATAGGACACAGCAAAAGCAGTCCTAAGAGGGAAGTTCATAGCAACACAGGCCTACCTGAAAAGGATAGAAGAATCTCAAATAAAAAATCTAACCCTACAGCTACAAAAACTAAAACAACAGCCACAAACAAAGCCCAGAGAGGGTAGAAGGAAGGAATCATCAAGATCAGAACAGAATTAAATGATGTAGAAACTAAACAAACAATTCAAAAGATCAACAAAAGTAGAAGCTGGTTCTTTAAAAAAATAAAATCGACAAATTTTTAGCCAGGCTCATTAAGAAAAAAAGAGAGAGGACCCAAATAAATAAAATCAGAAATGAAAGAGAAGAAATCACGACCGATATCACAGAAATGCAAAGGATTGTCAGAAATTACTACAAACAACTGTATGGCAAGAAACTTGACAAACTAGATGAAATGGATAAATTTCTAGAAACATATAATCTTCCAAAACAGAATCAAGAAGAAGTAGAAAGCCTGAACAAACCGATAACAAAGAGTAAAATTGAAACAGTAATCAGCAAACTCCCAGCACACAAAAGCCCTGGACCGGTTGGTTTCACAGACAAATTTTACAAAACATTCAGGGAAGAACTAATGCCTACTCTTCTCAAACTATTCCAAAAAAATCCAAGAAGTGGGAAAACTCCCGAACTCTTTCTATGAAGCCAGTATTACCCTAATTCCAAAACCAGGTTAAGACACAACAAAGAAAGAAAACTACAGGCCAATATCGCTGATGAACATAGATGCTAAAATCCTCAACAGGATATTGGCAAACCGGATCCAGCAACACATTAAAAAGATCATACATCACAATCAAGTGGGATTCATCCCAGGAATGCAAGGATGGTTTAATATTCACAAATCAATAAATGTAATATACCACATAAACAAATGAAAGACAAAAATCACACAATTATATTAATAGATGCAGAAAAAGCATTTGATAAAGTACAACACCCATTTATGATGAAAACACTCAGCTAAATGGGAATAGAGGGAGCATACCTCAACATAATAAAGGCCATATATGAGAAACCTGAAGCCAACATTATACTGAATGGGCAAAAGCTGAAAGCATTCCCCCTGAGATCAAGAATAAGACAAGGATGTCTACTCTCTCCACTTCTATTCAACATAGTGTTGAAAGTTCTAGCCACTGTAATCAGACAAGTAAAAGAAATAATAGGCATCCAAATTAGAAAAGAGGAAGTAAAACTGTCATTATTTGCAAATGACATGCTATTGTATGTAGAAAACCCTATAGACTCCACTAAAAAACTACTCTACATAATAAGTAAATTTGGCAAAATAGCAGGGTACAAACTCAATATTCAGAAATTGAAGGCATTTCTGTACATCAACAATAAAATATCAGAAATAGAAACTAAAAACATTCCATTTACTATAGCAACAAGAAAAATAAGGTACCTAAGAATAAACTTAACCAAAGAGATAAAAGTCCTGTACTTAAAAAACTACATAACACTGAAGAAAGAAATTAAGGAAGATACAAATAAACGGAAGCAAATACCATATTCATGGATGGGAAGAATCAACATCATTAAAATGTCCATACTACCCAAAGCAATTTACAGATTCAATGTAATCCGTATTAAAATATCAGTGACATATTTCTCAGACCTTGAACAAATACTTCAAAAATTTATATGGAACCAAAAAAAAAAAAAAAAAGACCCCGAATAGCCATGCAATCTTGAGACAGATGAACACAATAGGAGGAATCACAATACCTGACATCAAACTATGCTACAAAGCCACTGTGATCAAGACAGTCTGATACTGGCATAAGAACAGACATATAGATTAATGGAAAAGAATAGAGAGCCCAGAAATAAACCCCAGTCTATATGGTCAAATAATATTTGACAAAGGGAGAAGGAACATAAAATGAAGTGAGAAGAACCTCTTCAACAAATCGTGCTGGAAGAACTGAACAGGGACACGCAAAAAAATGAAACTAGACCACCAACTTACACCATACACCACAATAAACTCAAGATGAATCAAAACTTAAATGTGATACATGATACCATAAAAGTCCTAGAGGAAAACATAGGCAGGAAAATTTCAGATATCCCATGTAGCAATATTTTCACTGATATATCTCCTAAGGCAAGGGAAATGAAAGAAAGCATAAACAAATGGGACTACCTCAAACTAAAAAGTTTTTTCTAAGCAAAAGAAAACATTAGCAAGATGAAAAGGGAACTAACCATATGAGAAAACATATTTGCCAATGATACCAAGAAGACAGGCAGCCCAATTAAAAAATGGGCAAGGGACTTAAACAAACACTTACCCCAGGAGGATATACAGAGGCTCCATAGACATATGAAAGAGTGCTCAACATCACTTGCCATCAGAGAGATGCAAATAAAAACCACAGTGAGATACCACTTCACACCAGTCAGAACAGCTATCATCAATAAATCAACAGCGAGGGCTGGTGAGGATGTGGAGAAAAGGGAACCCTAGTGCACTGTTGGTGGGAATGCAGACTGGTGCAGCCACTATGGAAAACAGTATGGAATTACCTCAAAAAACTAAAAATGGAACTGCCTTTTGAACCATTGATTCTACTGCTAGGATTATACCCAAAGATACATGAAACCCAAATTCAAAAGAACCTATGCACCCCTATGTTCATAGCAGTGCTATTTACAATAGCCAAGTGCTGGAAACAGCCTAAGTGCTTTTTTGCAGATGAGTGAATTAAAAAAACTGTGGTACATTTACACAATGGAATACTAGGCAGCAGGAAGAAGGAAGGAACTCCTGCCATTTCTGACAAGATAGATGAGACTAGAGAGGATTATGCTTAATGAAATAAGTCATGCAATGAAAGAAAAATACCATATGATATCACCTGATACAGGAGACTAATGAACAACACAAACAAATGAACAAAATTAAACCAGGAACAGAATAACAGCTATCAGGGAAGAGGGGAGGTAGGGATAAAAGGGGGTAAGTAGAGGAAGGGTTTAGTACAGGAACTAGTATAAATAACCCATGGACATGGACAACGGGGTGGGGAATGACTATGGGAGAAGGGGTGGACTGGTTGTGGGGGAGCAATGGGTGAAAAAATAGAAAAACTGTAATAGAAAAACAATAAAAATAAAAAAAAAAAGTAAATTCAAGTTTGTGAGATACTTGTGGTATTCTAAGGCTATCTTATTTTGCCCACTGTGAGACTTGTGAACAAATGGGGAAGTATTTCTTGTGCATGTTGGAAAAGAGTATATTTATTAATATTTTATTGGATTTATAACAGCTTCTATATTTAATGGAAAAAGTTAATATCAATACTTGTACTATATTAGCAAAGGTCCTGGTTTGTTCCATAATAGTTACTAAAAATATAACTTTTTTCTTTACAAAAAAAACTTTTATACCTGAACCATTATGTCCAAATCTTCTAACAACAAGATGTCTGCAATTTTGCCCCCGTTAATAGGTTCTTCATCTATGCCTGAGTTTCCCAGGACTTCTGATGCTTTCCTTCTGGCCTTGACAATATTGCCCTTGCAGTAAAGAATTCTTGAGACATCAAAAACTTTGTGCTCAGAGCTGTGCTTCATTACTGACTGCTGCTATCCTCCACACTAGGTCAGTCTAGCTAACAGTTCATTAATTTGTGGATCTTTCCAAAGATCCAATTTTGGGTTTCATTGATTTTCTCCAACGTTTTTCCACTGTAATTAATTTTCTCTCAAGTGTTTACTATTTCCTTCCCCTCTGCTTTCTTTATATTTACTCTATTTTTTCCAAAGTATTAAGATATAAGGTTAGTTGATTGATTTGAGATCTTCTTTTTAATAATGGCACTTATACTTTTAATTTCCCCTCTAAGAACTGCTTTAGCTGTATGTAATATGTTTATTATATTTATCTTCATTTTTATTCATCTCAGAGTATTTCCTAATATGTTTTGTGATTTTTTTTCTTGACTCATTTGTTATTTGGGAATATACTGTTTGCTTTCAAAGTATTTGTGAATTTTCCAAAGTTCTTCCTGTTACTGACTTTTATTTTTATTCCATTGTGGTCAGAGAACACATTTTATATCATTTTAATCCTTTTAAATTTAATTATTATTATTTTTATTTTTATAGCCTAGCATACAGTCTACCCTGAAGAATGCTCCATGTACACTTAAGAATTTATATAATGATATTGTTGTTCTGAGTGTTGTATAAAGATCTGTTAGGCCTACAATATTGTTCAAATATTCTATTTTCTTTCTATGTAGTTGTTTTATCTATTATTGAAAGTGGGGTGTTAAAATCTTGAGCTACTATTATTAAACTATATAGGTCCCCCCTATATTCTATCAATTTTTGTTTCATGTATTTTTGGGCACTCTTGGTATGTGCTTGCTTATTGTTTAATATTTATAATTATTTATAATATTTATAAGTATAAATTATTACATAACATTTTTATTTGTTAAATATTTCTGGTGTATTAACCTATTTATTATTATAACATGTTCTTTTTATCTCTGGTAACAATTTTTTTTATTTTAAAGTTTGTTTTGCTTGATATTAGCATTGCCACTGCACCTCATGGTTGCATTTGCATGGTATATCATTATTCATTCTTCTATTTTTAACTTTCTTGTGTCTTTCAATAACAAGCATGTCCTTATAAACATAATATATTTGGACCTTATGTTTGTATATGCTCTTTTAACCCAATCTATCTCTGTTTTTCATAGAAAAACATTTAGTACTATTATTGATATAGCTGAATTTACATTTGACACTTAAAAAATTATATCTCACTTCTTTTTCTTTCTTTGTTCTTTTCTTTTGGGGCTCTTTTGCATTATAATAGAATATTTATACTGTAATTTAAAAATATCTTAATGTTTTCTCAACTATAATTTTTAGATATTTCTTAGTGATTGCTCTAGGACTAGCAAAACATTATAGTTCATTGGAGGCTATTTTGCATTTATACCACCTTTATTCTAATGAGACATAGAATCATATTTCCTATATGTATAGCTCTATTACCTCATCCACATTTTGTGGCATTATGGAGTATAGACATTTATTTACATTACAACCCAATAATATATAGTTATAATTCTTACTTTATATACCTTTATGTCTTTTAAAGAAGTTAAGAAAAGAAAGGGTAGCAAGTTTATCTTTACAGAATTTATTATATTAACATTTGCATTTGTAATTTCCATTCCTATTCATTTCTTTCTGTTTCAGTTTTAAGGTCTAATCTCTGGCTAGCAAATTTTGATTGTGATCTCCCCTTGGTGGCTTTCTCATGTTTTATCCTCTGGTGAAGGAAAGCAACATGTGCCTTTTTTTATTGCTCGTGAAATATAAATACAATAGTCCCTCTCTATATTGTGGTTCACTTATCGTGGCCTCACTATATCATGGGATTTTTAAAAATATTATATTTAATTATTTATTGTGGATTTTTCACTATATTGCAGGATTTTGCGGTGCTGTATATGTATGTTGTTAAAGTTATGTAGGTTTAAGACTGTGGAATATGTTTAAGAACATAAGTAGTGTTTATAAAAGTGTGGAAAAGGTTTTTAAGTGTGTGGGAAGGGTTTATAAAGCCTTAAAATATATATAAATACTAAAATAAATGTTAAGTTTCTACTTTGCGGATTTTCACCTATCGCAGTGGGTCTAGAACGTATTACCTGCAACAAGTGAGGGAATACTGTATTAAGGAGAATACGAGGTCTGTCCAGAAGGTATATAGACATATAATATGAAAAAGAGATACTTACTGGAGGAGATACAAGATACCAGAAATATTGTACATAGGACAATGATATTTCATTCCCTGTCAAAATAGGCACCTTGGGAACTCACGCAGTTCTCCCAATTGTCATCAGCTGCCCTGTCATATTTTCCTGAATCTCATTGATGGTCTAAAATCTCTTCCCTTTCAAAGGTGATTTTAGTTTTGGTAAAAGCCATAAGGTGCAGGGTGTCAAACCTGGTCTGTAGGGAGCTGAGTCACATGGGTGATTTGACGTTTCACCAAAAAACTGCTTGAGACATGATGCATGAGCAGGCGCATTGTGGAAATGAAGCTGCCAATCACCTGTTACCCATAGCTGCGGCCTTCTGAGTCATCCAAATAGTTTCTGTGAAGGAATGTTCAAGCTTAAAGCAAAATTTGATGCAGATTTGTTGCTCTGCTCACTCAGTCATTTTGAATGCAACACATGCTTACTCAACAGCATCTACTGCCCCCACTGACTAGTGTAGAGAAGTCATCATTGTTCATGCGTGCACATACCAATCCGCTTTCTTTTGTTTCCCCCATGTCCCCAGGTGGCTTTTATTGATGGTCCGTTCAAGACAAGGTGCCATCAATGCCCAAGTTTGGGTGTCTTTAGTCTTTTCTCATTTACGGCCCTCCTCACCCCAACCCCAGCTCTTTCAGGAGCCCAGGGCCCCTGTTCAGGTGCCTGAAGGTCCCAGGTCCCAGATGCCACTTCCACATGGGGCAAAGCTATGTGCTTCTCTGTCCCCAGGTCTTCCTGTCACTGGAGGTTGTCGCTAAAGGCTGGGTCAGATGAGAGCTCCATCCCTTTGGGCAAGAGCCCCCGACACCCGGGCACATGGTGTCTGCGTGTCCCATGTTAGTCAGGCTGTGGGATCACCGGGTGACAGCCGATATTTCCACTGTAAAATTCCACCTCTTCTCTGCAACTAGCCACATCCAGTGGGTGTCATGCAATCCTCAGTTCCCTAGTGCACTTCCTCCTCCTGCCAAGCCCATCGGTTCACGTGCCGAGCCCATCGGTTCATGTACATCAATGTCGTGCAAACTGTTCTCGTTATATTATCAAATGGCTGTAGCTTTTCCAGACAGACCTCGTATATAACCTAGAGCATAAATACAGTTTACAACACATTTACTTGCCCTTTGACCAGAGACAACATATATTTTATTGAATTTCATGCAACAATGAATCTATGTTACTCTTTAATAATTTATCTGAGGAAATACTTGCACAGAATTTTTTAGCCTTGCATATCATATATAGAGCCTGGCTGTACTCATCAGAATTTATTTTATAAATTTCTGATTGCAGTAGAGGGTACTTGGATTTATCGTTTGTAACCTTCATACTCACTTGAAGTTTTGATAATGCAACTACTCCTCTCAAATGAATTGGACACAGGAAATGTAGCTGGCAGAAAAAAAAAAAAAAGTGCAATATTATTACTCCCAGACAAAAACCCAAAAGGGATTATATAATACAGGCATGTTTCATTAAGATGACATGTTACTTAAATATATTAGGAACTCCAGAAAATCAAACGTGAAATTGTCAAATAGCAGGTTATTGGGCCATTAAATGGCAGTGGGATCCACATACCTTGCTAACTGTTCTAAATGCATTTCTTCTGCAAAAAGGAGATAGTAGGATGTTGATTGCCTCTCATC
The DNA here is from genome assembly GCF_987537825.1 of Furipterus horrens. Taxonomy (NCBI): domain Eukaryota; kingdom Metazoa; phylum Chordata; class Mammalia; order Chiroptera; family Furipteridae; genus Furipterus; species Furipterus horrens. The sequence continues at coordinate 156,467,510 of NW_028327175.1, forward strand.
TTTGCTGGCCTTGTATCAAACTTTCAAAAGAAAACTGTCTTTTTAACTCTAATTTATAGTGCATTATGTAATTTACTGCTACAATGAACATGCAGAAAGTATTGGTTTAATTTGGAATTTGGAGACTGCTGAGCATAGACCAATTAACGTGGCAAAGCAGAAATCTTTTACTATTGTTGAAAGTCCACATTCCACACTAAATATTTGAGCAAGCTTTTTTTTATATGTCATTTTAAATGTATTTCATTTCTTTTGTAAGGTGAATTCTATTAATCACAGTTAAGATTCCATTTATGAAAGCCAAGTCTTATAATGACTAACATATATCTCAACTCATGCTGCAGGTATCCCATAGTAGTAAGCTATTTTCTTTTTTTACAGAACATGAACAATTTAATGATATTTATCAATGATTTTTGTCTTTCTTCCCTTTTAGCTAATAAACAATGATGAGGATGCTATGTTTGTGTGGGTATATATGAAAATACTTGTATTAACTTCTTCATATAATTGGTAAATAGCTATTAGTCCTATTTTAAGCTGACTTACTAATATATGTTGCCAAATACCCAAGGGATATTTCTTAGGATTTATCTTATTTCCACCAGATTAATTTTTGAAGCCACAGAATTTAAGTCACCAATAATTGGCAGAGAAGTAAAAACCATTAATGGGGAATCTAGTAACAACCTAAACCCTAGGCATTAATATGTAGCTGAACAATACTGGAAACAAACCTCAAGATTCCAAATAATTAGCAGGAAATTGATATTGACAATAAGGGATATTGTTTCCCAGTTATTCTCCAGGAAGTTGGGGTCCTTGCATATATTTTCAGAAGTTGTACATTACCCAATATTAGGAACTTCTAGCCATATCATAATTTGTGAAATTCAACCACATTCAATTTAACTCCATTTGGGACTCTTTGCCATCAGGAGAGTCACTGGACCAGCTTCACGTAGTGTTAATTTGATTTCTCTGAGGGAATCCATTGTTCATAAAATATAGTCTCTCTCATTTCCATTCCTGCTTCCATCTATTCTTCTATTGTTTCACTGCTCTGGCTGCATGTTCATTACTTCCCAGTCACCAGGTACCACATCTGAGGTAGGCTTTTATTTCGTTATTCTTTACCCATAATTGGTATAGGATTCCTTATCCATGAAGCAAATGTTTCTTAGTCTGTTTTCAGCATTCTTCTTTGAGGTGTTTGGCTAATTTAACACTGGGCCCTGTACCCACCTGGTTAGTGGAGGTAAGCCTCTCCTATTCCTGCTAAATTTTGCTGTTTTTAACCAGTGTTATCTTCCTTGCTTTCATTTCTCTGAATAACTTTCCATATTTTACTCAGGTTGAGGAAAATAGAGGTGTACATAATATAAATACATCTCCCAATAACACTGAGTGGTAGATATCATTATGCCAATTTTATAAATATAGAAACCAAGTTCATTAACTCACCCAACATCAGGCTGCTTATTCCAATATCTAAATTCTTCCCACTGTTTAACAATTGCTTAAGATTTGCCTTAGTGTCAACTGTCATTTTTCATATCCTTGACTCTTACACTTTGATCATGTTTAGTAAGCTTGAATAAAAATATCTAGACTTAATAACTTGTTTTTTAAGGAATATGTATTCTCATTATTTTCCTTCTAAATTTTATATAAATACTGTATTTTGTTTGCTAAGAAGGCTGCATTATAAACACCCTGGATTTAGCAACATCTAAACTATTTTTAATTAATGATATTTAAGTTAGTACATGAATAATTGAGCACAAATTAAGAATGGTATTGTAACACTGAGCTTTATCAGGAGACACCATTCCAGAAATCAAATCTGAATAAGTTTTTTGAAACATTCTGCTTGCTGATCAGTGTTGTCCTGCTTGATGAAAAGATCACTTTAACCCCCAAGTCTCTGAATGCTACATTACAGTCTGCTTCTTGTAGTTTCCATTTGACATTTAACAAGAGAGAATTTTTTTAAGTTTACAAATAAAATATTTTTCCAGATGACAAATTTACTTACACAAGGATTGGGAAGCACTTCTGTTTTAATAATTAATTTTACTCTGCTTGCTAGAAGAGATTGTCCTGGAAAATGAGAATCTTCAGAGTAATAGCTGAGTTCAAATCTCATAAGAGCATGTGTCATCACTCCCATAGACATTGCAGCACTATTCACAATAACCAAGTCATGGAAGCAACCTAAGTGTCCTTTGAAAGATGAATGGACAATAAAGGTGTGAGATATCTATATAGGAATATTATTCATCTGCATAAAAGAAGAAAATTATGTCATTTGTGGCAACGTGGATGAACCTGAAAGGAATTATGCTAAGTGAAATAAGTCAGAGAGTGAAGAACAAATATTTCACTATTTCATTTTTCTATGAATAGCCAATTTCATAGAAATAGAGATTAGAATGGTGATTGCCAGAGGCTGATTAGAAGGGGTATGGGAGGGAGGGGAAAAGGGCAAATGTAGATCTCAAAGAGTACATGCTTTCAGTCTCAAGAAAAATAAGTTCTGAGGATCTAATGTACAACATGATGACTACAGTTTATAATATAGTATTGTTTATTGGAAAGTGGATGAGTAATTCTTAAGCATTCCCAACACACATAAAATGTAAAGTTAACTAGGTGAGGTCATGGATTTATTATCTTAATATTTGTATTCATTCCACAATGAATATGTATATCAAATCATTAGGTTGTATAATTTTTTAAAAGGTTTTATTTATCTTTAGAGAGAGGGGAAGGGAGGGAGAAAGAAAGGGACAGAGACATCAATGTGTGGTTGCCTCTCATGCACCCCCAACTGGGGACCTGGCTCACAACCAAGACATGTTCCCTGACTGGAAATTGAATCAGTGACCCTTTGGTTCTCAGACCAGCACTCAATCCAATGAGCCACACCAGCCAGGGGTATGTTGTACACTTTAAATATACTCAGTTATATTTTCAAATTTCCTCAATAAAGTTGGCAAAAAGGACAAAAAAGAAGACAGAAAACAGATAATGCAGGTATGACTGAAAACCAAAGAGAATAGCCCACACAACTTATGCCAATTGATTTTAATATCTATATAAAATAAATATTTTGGGTAAATAAATATTATTATTATTGATTCAAGAAATACAAAAACTTCATCGACTTAATTGAAGAATCAATTTAAAATATCTGTGTAATATTAGAGAATATGTAGTTTAGTTTCATCCTTAGTACAGAAAAATTTCAGAAAACCCCCAATTCATTTTATAATGCTAAATTATGTTGATAAGACAATGATTATATTAACCCCAATAAAATAATTTGTATCAATTTTATTTATTAACTTGAATGACAAAATCATAAATATTAACAAATAATATTCCACAGTTCTTTAATACTGTATTTTAGAAGACATACCCCTTAAAGTTTCAAGGATTGTACAAGTGAAGAACTATTATTATAATTTACCACAATGTCAAATACAGGTATCTGAATAGGAAGTGACTATGGGAAAGTTTGGAGTAGGGGGATTCCATGAGGTATTCATGAATAACACCAAATGACCCAGATCTTTGTGACTATGCATGGACAATACATATCTGTGTTTGTCATTTTATCCACAAACACTCCTGTGGCTAGAGATAAACTCTCTTTTGTTTCAGGTATTTATCACTGCATAAGAAATTACCCCAAAATTTAGAACCTTAATGCAAAACTAATTTATTATTTCTGATAATTCTGCCATCTGTACATGGCTCAGCTGGGTAGTTTATTCAAATGGATTATGTTGGGGGTACAACTTCCAAGGTAGATAATTTTGTCCACTAGTGCTGCCAAAACAAACAAATAAACAAACAGAACACACACAAGACGAAGAAGAAAGAAAGAAACACTAAGGTCATTTATTTTCTTTTTTATTCTGCATTTTTTCTTTCTTAAAGAACTGGTTAATTTTTCTTTATTCTTATTTTTTCTATTACAGTTTTCCCAAATTTTACCCCTTTGCCCTCTTCTGTCCAGCCCACCACCTGTTCCCACTATCAATCCCCACACAGTTGTACGTGTTCATGGGTCATTTATACATGTTCTTTGACTAATCCCTTCCCCTTCTTTCCGCCACTCCCTTCTACCCCTTTTCTTCTGGTAGCTATCAGTCTGTTCCCTGTTTCCATGTTTCTGGTTCTGTTCTGCTCATTATTTTGTTCATTAGATTCCTCTTAAAAGTGAGATCATATGGTATTTGTCTTTCACTGACTGGCTTATTTCATTTAGCATAATAGTCTCCAGTTCTATCCATGCTGTCCCCAAAGTGTAGGAATTTTTTCTTCTTTCTTTGTGCTGCATAGTATTCCATTATGTAAATGTACCATCCATCTATTGATGGGCACTTAGGCTACTTCCAGCTGTTGGCTATCGTAAATAATGCTACTATGAACATAGGGTGCATAAGTTCTTTTGAATTGGTGTTTCAAAACTCTTAGGGTATATTCCCAGCCGTGGAATCATTGGGTCAAAAGACACTTCCATTTCTAATTTTTTGATGTAATTCTGTACTGTTTTTTTTTTTTATAGTGACTTCACCAGTCTTCATTCCCACCAACAGTGCACCAGGGTTCCCTTTTCTCCACATCCTTGCCAGCACTTGTTGTTTGTTGATTTGTTAATGTTGAGCATCCTTTCATATGCCTATGGGCCCTCTGTATGTCCTCCCTGGATAAATGTCTCTTCAGGTCCTTTGCCCATTTTTAAATTGGATCATTTGTCTTCCTGGTGATTGAGTCATATGAATTCTTTATATATTTTGGAGATTAAACCTTCGTCCAATGTATCACTGGCAAATATGTTTTCCCATATGGTTGGTTTCCTTTTCATTTTGATGATGGTTTTTTTTTTAGCTGTGCAGCTTTTTAATGTGATGTAGTCCCATTTGTTTTTTTCCTTTATTTCCCTTTCTATATTGGGTATCTGAAATTTTACTGCCTAGGTTTGAAACCATGAAAGTCCTAGTGTATTCTTTATTTTCTCACAGTTCTGAAGGCCAGATGTTTAAGATCAAGATGTCCACTGTTTGCTACCACCTGATTCTCTCTGGTTTGCAGCCAGTTGCTTTCTTGGTTTCTCACATGGCCTTTTCTTTGTGCTTATGCATCTCTGGTGTCTTCCCTTCCAAGTGCACTATGTTTCTACCCTTATCACCTCACTTAATCTTACTTATCATTTTAAAGGTTGTATCTCTAAATAAAGTCACCCTGGGGGTTAGAGCTTTAACATAGAAATTCAGTTGGGGTAGTTGAGTCCATAAAAATTACTTTATCACTCATATATCTAACCTCAGTTGGGATGATAGCTGGAACTTCTGGGGTCTGGCTTCAAGGTCTCTTTCATAAAGAGTATGTTGGGGAGCAGATAGGGTTCTTCTGCCATGTAATATTAACCAAAGTTATGTCAGAGGCTAGCCCAGATTAAGAATGAAAGAGAAGAACTGGAGAGATGGACTCCCCTTTTCATGGGTCGCAAATAAGTAGAGGATGAATTAATTTTTTAAAAAGTATTTCTTTTTTTTTTACAAATAAAAACTGTATATACAATAATCTCACTTATCCATGTGAGTTTCATTTTGATAATAACACCCATGGATGCCTGAAACCATGATAGCATGGAACCACATATAGGTTTTCTGTTCCTGTCCTCCATTGACAAATATGATGCCTTTTTTTCCCTTAACTTATCACTTATACATGTGGCTGTAACTTTTGTATTTTGAGGTGTGACAGCAAAAGTAGCACAAATTTATTCCCCCTTTATTGCAATTTCACAGACAGAAGATTTGTTTTTGCTTGGATTTTAGCAACGTTAGCTTATAATTTCTTATTTTTCCCTATTAAGTTGAGAACTTTCACATTTGCACTTAAAGGAAGCATTTTACACTTCTCTCTGGCATATCCAACTTGTGACCATCACTACTCCTGTGCTTTGGGACCATTATTAAGTAAAATAAGGGTTAGTTGAACATAAGCACCGCAATATCACCATGGTGGATCTGGTCATCTTGATGGGCACTAAATGACTAATGGGTAGAGAGGGTATACAAGGTGGAAAAGTGGGTCAGAGAGATGATTCACATCCTGGGGAAGGGGATGGAGCAGGCAGCGCAAGATTTCATTATACTTCTCTAAACTGTGCACAATTTAAAACCTGGGAATTCTTTACCTTTGGAATTTTTTTCTTTAAAATTTTAGACTTCAGTTGACTGTAGGTAACAAATGACAGAAAACAAAACTATGGATAAAGAGAGGCAATTATAGTTAAGGTATACAATGTGATGTTTTGCTATATGTATACATTGTGAGATAACCACAATAAAACTAATTAATATATCCATCACATCCTGTAGTTACTTTTTTAAAGTTAAATTCAAATATATGATGTACTATTATTCACTATAATCATCATGCTGTACGTTACATCTCCAGAACTTACTGTCTTAGAACTGAAAGTTTGTATACTTTAATATCTCTCTTCTTTTATTCAACCCCAAGTAACAAATTATTTTTTTCTTTGGAGCTATCACATATCCCAAAGAACTTGTTTTTCTAATGTCAAGAAACCAACAAAGATTAATCCTAACATGGAGAATATATTTCATGAAGGTGACATAATACAAACTCCAGAGAAAAGTGTGTGTGTGTGTGTGTGTGTGTGTGTGTGTGTGTGTGTGTGTGTTTGCCTGGACAATAGAATAAATGTAATTTAGATCCTGAGCCTGCTAGATGCCTGAAACAGTTCAAGAGTTGTTAGGAAGAGATTGACTGATACTGATTAAGAGATGTCAGCCTAGAACAAAAGTTTTACTTTACTCTCTATGTTATAATTTCCATTCACTGTTTTTACCCTTTTATTAAACTCTGATTAAAATGACAGCCTGGTAATGGCTCTGCTCTCAGAAAAGAGAAATGGGTTTATGTCCATACTTGAGATCAAATAATACGAAGAAAAGAGCAGTGCTCTGCCCGGGGACCAGGGAGGACCTGTTAGGAGTGATCAAGAACAGAGGGCAGCCCAACCAAGGAATCGCAGTAAGGCAAATGGTATCTATAACAGAGACGGTAACAAGGCAGCACCAAGTTCCTAATCTCACAGGAAGCAGTAATCCAGGAAATACTGTCAGCAAATGCTGTGCCACTCTGACAGGCTGCATGATAATGTCATACAAGTCTAGGGTCACATTTAAGTCTCTCATGTTTTCTAAGCCATATAGGGTAAACAGTAAACACCAAAGCATAAGATACCCTATATGACCTTGAGTTCATGGATCGATATAATATTGACAAAAATGTGTTAACAAAATAGAGTATGTCTCTTTCCTGATTGAGACAGTTTCCCTCAGTTTATTATTGGAATCCAATATGCAACAAAATTTAAAGAACACTGCCTTGCTACCTTATTTCCCACTCATTTCCATTATACTTTACCCTCAGTCACATCACTTGTAATCCTCTGATAGTTCTTCATTAACACTTTTATGTCTTTGTTTATTGTCCATCTCTGACCCTGGGCTCTCCCATTTTTTTCATGTTCCCTCAGAAATCATGCACTAAGATTCGAGCAAGCCTATATCTTCATTGAAACATTTCCTGATAATTCTTAATTCCTGACAATTCTGTTCTACTGTATTGGAAATGCCTGGATTATATGAATCACATCTTACATTCGTCTCCAAGGAAAAATACAGTAAATATTTTTAAATGATTAAAAGGATTATATAATGTCACAGTAATATTTTAATGTAGAACTTTTTACTGGCTCTGAATACTGAAATTTTGATTTTGAAGAAACTTGGCAGAACCACAAGTTAATTCATATGTTCTTCTTGGGATGCATCTACATAATGAATCTTAAGCAGGGAGGATCCTCAGTATTACATAAGTTCTTAAAATAAATGCACAGAGTAATCCTAATAATATTCTTTCCTGGAATATGTTTTGGTCAAATAAAAGAAACCATAGCAAAAAAAAAATTTTTTTTGGGTTCTAAATGTCATGTTAGATCATCTTTTCCCAGGCAAAGATAAATGCGTTTCTTACCACACCTAGATGAAATACCTGACCTAATAACTGTTTCAACCTTTTCCATAAATATAATCTTAAACTACATTCTGTAATTTTTTTTCAGCACTAATAAGGTCACAGGGACCCTCTCCATTTCCCATAGAAAGAAGAGGCAATCTGCATGATAAAAACCCTTAATACCTCTTTCTCCCCAGAAAAGATGTTCTAGTCGAAAAATAACCCTTGCCCCAGTTTTCTAAATAAAGCCAGTTAGATCTTCAAATTTACTCGATTGAATTTTGTTCTTTAAAAACAATTATGTTATGTTCACAGATGGTACCATTGATATGAAATGATGAAAATGGCCTCTTCTATGTTCTCCTTCCCCAAATTCACATTACCCCAGTCTGATAATGAGAGAAACATCAGACAGATTTCAATTTATGGACATTCTACAAAGTACCTGACCAGTATTCCTTATACTATCAGGTCTCCAAAAACAAATCTAAGAAACTGTCATAATTAAAATGATCCTGAGGAGACATGATGACTAAATATAATGTGCTATCCCAGATGGGATACTGTGACATAAAAGTACAATAGATGAAAATTAAGTAAATATGAATAGTTAATAATTCTATATCAATATTTTTTCATTAATTATAGTGTGCTATTCAAACATAAGATGTTAATAACAGGAAAACTGACTGCAATTTATTTGTAAACTTTGTACTATTTTGCAACAATTCTGAAAATCTAAAATAGTGCTAATATATAAGAATTATTTGGGTTTTTAATGACAAGGAGACATGTTTATAAGATAAAATAAAAATCAGACAAAATTGAATATATAGTAAACAATGCTTATGCAAAATAATTTGAAGAAAATCTATATTATTAATAGGGTTGTTTGTTTTAAAGAGGCTCTTGCATAATAGGTGGTACTTATCTTTTTACACTTTGTGTATTTTCAAATAATAATTAAAAGTCGTCGGCAGCCGTCCGTCTCGAGAGACGATGGTGTAGCTTCTTAAGAGTCCATCTGCACCGCCGAGAATGGTTGTGCAGTCCGACTCAGGAGTGACACGGTATCTGTCTCCTCCCGTGTTGAATCGACATTTTGCGATGACGCTGGAGTGTCCTCTCCAGTGGAGCTGAAGCTACAGAGCCTGGGCAGGGTGATATGGAGGGTCTGCTGTTGCCCATGCAGCAGACCCCCCCTCTCTTCGCAGCTGAAAGGTCCAAGGGAAAGACGGAGTCAATACAGCTTGGTTTCAGGTGCGCCGCAGGAGTTGCCGGTGTTGACTACAACGTCAAACCGCCTTAGGGACTCCGGCTCCGGATTTTCTGTCGGGGTTTACTCCCTTAGCCTTTCCCCTGAAGAGGTATGCCGCAAGGCAGCGGAGGTTTTTTGGAGTCAGAGTTTTCCTTCTCTGATGTGCCCTGACTGGAAGATCGAACCAGCGACACTTAGCTCGCAGGCCGATGCTCAATCCACTGAGCCAAACCAGCCAGGGCTGGTTAAAAGTAGACTGTATTAAAATATATAAATAAAGATTGATACTTTAGCTTTGAATGGCTGAAATTGTGAAATATCACACACCAAAATGTTTTCTGTTTCTGTAATGGGATTAATGTTGGAAGAAGGGAAGGATGGAAGGAAGGAAGGAAGGAAATAAAACAAAAAATAGTTTTTGGACTATTCTTGCCAAGTGTTACTATGGCAATTTTCTAAACAAATAATTAAAATACATTTTAAACTTTATAAACATTGGATAGTTTGGAAATGTTCCCAGAGTAGAGTTAATTATTATGCCTATAACCATTGAAGACTGGAAATCCACAGTCAGAAATTTCTGCCGTATGTTTTAAAACAGAAATGTGCTGTATTCTTTATTGTAAGGAAAGAGCTACTTTTGTTATTCAGGTTTCTCTGGGAATGGGTTTTCAAAGACTGACAGTGGTTATTTTGTGAAAATTCAGTGCTTGGATTAGAATGTCTATTATGAATAGAAACAAAATTAAGTTTGAGCAGTTATTATAAAGCAAAGATTTGTTTTATTAAGTCATTTCAAGCATTTTGTCTTCACCTTTGGAAGGCAGTATTAGGGGTGTTTCCTCTCTGAACTGGCCCATGAAAGGAAATAAGTACCCAAAATCTAATGTGATGACTCATAATGCAATAAATAGGCTGGTGATTAATTCTACAAGCTTAAAATATACCAGAGATCTGGAAAAAAAGTAAATATATTATTATGATATTGTATAGAAGAGCGCCTATTAGTATTGTCTTTAATTTCTCAGTAAAGGACCCATCTCTGAGCTGCATGTGACCTTCCTATGATAGATTTGGTGAAACAATGTTGATTTTGATTTGTTCTTTCTGACTATGAGCCAGAGAATTCAGACATGCTCAGAAACAACACCAATGTGTGTACTAAATGAATGAAGAATTAAATGGTAATAATATAAATTGTATTTTCCTTGAGGTTAAAAGGAAATAAAATAGTATATGATATTTTGTGAGAAAACTGCTCAAAAAGAGTTTGAATATTGATGCTTGAACATATTTAGAGGCAAAAAAGAAAAAAAATATTTTTTACACAAACTGAGAAATATATCAACATGGAAAAATTGCAATGATTTTGAGAAGCTTTGGGTCATCTATGAACCTATTTATTATAGGGTAGATTAAGGTGGGTTTCAACTCCCCCATGGAATTGATCTTCTCCATATGTTCTGTGTACCCCAACCTGACCTGATTCCCTACACCTTTTGTCTCTTACATTCTTCATTTCTTTCTCTCTTAAATTTTTTATCACTTCTTTTTTTTTTTTCTGTTCTCTTAATGACTTTCAAAGCTTGAATTTTAAGCCTGAGAACACAGAAATCCATGGTGAGTTAAATGTTCAATCAAACGCTTTGTCACTAACAACACATTTTTAAAATTTTTAACCTTTCCAAAATGGAACTAACATATGGGTATTTTTATTTTAATAGAAAGTCAATGGAGCTTTTACTAGTTAAGGCCGTTTTAGAATCCAGAAATATGGTGTTGACTTTCTCAGTAGTTTTCAGTTTTATATCCTTTTAGTTTATTATGAAGACTCTTGGAATTTTCTCAAATCATGGGGGAATTTCTGGTTCTATTAGTAGTGTTGATATATTTTTAAATATTGAAAATTAATTTTAATGAGATATAATTTATATACAGTAAAACATAACGATTTTTAAGCATACAAGTCTTAACAAATTTATACTCCCAGTTCAAGGCAGAATATTCTCATCTAGATGAAAAGTTTGCTTGTGCTCTTTCCCAGACAATCATCTCCTCCCAATAATGGCTGTAGAAAACCACTGACCACTGTCTGTCACTATTCATTAAATTTATATTTTCTAGAGTTTCATGTGAATGGAATTATAGAGTAGACACTTTTTACAGTCTGGCTTTTCTCAGAGTGTTTGTACTATTTACAATCTTTTTGTGTTCCCCAGTGGTTTTTTTCATGTTATTCTGTGAAGTAATCTATTCCTTGAATATAGAAGATGGGGGAAAAGTAGGATTACAGTTGTTCATATGAAAAATAATAAAAGAATTAATAAATAATAGAAGAATAAACTCTATGTTTTGTGTACATACTACTGTAAAACTATGATTGCTCCACCCTGTAACACAATTTGCTTATTCACTTAACTGTTCGTGGATATTGAGCTGTTTAAAGTTTGAAACTATAACAAATAAAACTGCTAGAAAAATCATGCAAAGTCTTTGTGTGGGCATATGACTTAATTTCTCCTGGATACATATCAAGGAGTAAAATGTTGGGTCATATGGTAAGTGTAGGTTTAAATTAATATGAAACTTCAAACTGTTTCCAAAGTGGTTATATCACTTTGTATTTCCACCAGCAGTATGTAAGAGTCGCTTATATCTTTGACAAAACTTGGTATTGACAAGTCTCCTAATCTTAGCCAGTTTTGTGGGTACATGGTATCATCTGCTTTTGATTTAATTTGAATTTTAATACTGGCCAGTGAGATTAAATATCTTTTTATGTGCTTATCTATATACTTTTTTGAAGTGTCTGGTTTAAATAGTTGGTCCATTTCTTAATTAGGTTCTCAGTCTTATTTAGTTGTTAGTGTTTTTTATACATTTTTCATGCAAGATCTTTATCAAATATATCTACATATTTATCAGAATTATATATATATATATATATATAGTCATATATCATAGATATTTCCTTGCAGTATGTGGTGTGTTTTTTATTTTTATTATTGGTGTCTTTGAAAAAGCAGAAAAATTTAATTTTGATAAATTCCAATTTATCAAATTTTTAATACTATTATTGTATTTTGTACTAAATCTTGAAATCTGATAATTTCATGTTTCCAACTTTGTTATTTTCTTTTAAAATGTTTGTGTTACTTTTGCTATTTTTCATGTTTACATAAATTTAGAATTGGCTTGTCAATTTCTACCAAAAAAGTAAGCTGAGATTTTAGTACGATTATATTAAATTTATTAACTTAATTGGGAGAGGATTGATATCTTTATAAACATTGAACCAACCAGTTTTTTATATCTTCTTTATCTTCCCTGCAATTTCTTAGAATTTTACTGACTAGGCTTAAAATATTTTGAAATAACTTATCCCTATTTTAGATATATTTTATTTTATTTTTTTAATTTTAATTAAGTTCATTGGGGTGACATTGGTTAATAAAATCATATAGGTTTCAAATGCATGATTCTACAGCACATCATCTCTATGCTGCATTGTGTGTGCTCATCCACAGTCCAGTCTCCTTCCATCACCATATGTTTGATCCCTTATACCCTTTAGTAACCCACCACCACACTTTTCCTCTGGTAACCACCGCACTGTTGTCTGTCTATGAATTTTTGTTTGTTGTTTTCATAAATATGTTGCTTTAGTTTTCAATCCTCTACCACTAGACATTAGGAAACCAACTATTTTGTATATTGATTTTGCATCCTGGGAATGTATTAATCTCACTTATTCTAATAAATCCCTGCAAATTTTTATGATATTATTTTCTTATAAAATTATGTTATGTATTTCCAAGCTTCCAGGATCTGTATCACAGAGCAGAGTTTACAGGTTATAAATTGTAGTGTTGCTAACAATCTGGCAGAACCAACAATATAGCCACACATACTTTGCCTTTTTTCTTTAAACACCATTTTGTCATTTCAATACCCAAAGAGAGGAAATGGTCTCAAATCATCACTTAAGCCTGAGGATCAGGGTCAAATCTTTTAATACTTGCAGGTTTTAAAATATTTACTTTCCATGTGTCCTTTCTCAAGAAACTACAGAAGGAAGATCCCACCAAAGAGGAAATAAGCAAAGATGTAGAGTCCAGAGTGGAGGGGGAAGAGATACTATAGATTGAGAAGGACTTTTTAGGATGATGATGAACTGAAGTCCTAAAACAGCGATTTTCAACCAGTGTGCCACAAGAGGCACATTGGTGTGCTGAAAGAATTTTAAAAACATGTGATACCCGACCACTTAGTTGGGGGCACTGACCTCTTTTCTCTTAGAATGAATCAAATAATACCAATTGTTTTTTGTCTCTGTGCCACAGAATTCCAGTAATTAGTTTATGTGTTCCATGAGATGAAAAATGTTGAAAATCACTGTCCTAAGAGATATTAATATCTTATCTACTCTTAGAGAGTCAGTAGTCCAGGTTGAAGCAGGAGGAAGTTATGATCTATAAGATCTGTTTCCATGTGAACCTAACCTTGATAAATCATGTGAAGTGTTTGACAATTAACAAAGTGTTTAAGAGTCATTTTTGTTTTTAGTTCATTTACTTTTTAAAAAAATAATTGATAAGTAAGCATCTAATGAAACAATTATTAAATTGGGGTGGGTGGTGGGGAGGTATATAAGAAAGGAAATATAATCATAGTGTAATATATATTGCAGTTGTAAATAGTACAATGAATTATTATTTCATAATAATGAAAAATAATGCTAATTTACCTACAATTTTTGATATAGATTGGAAAATAACCAATGCATGGCTTTAATGTAGAAGGAGTTGGTAAGAGTGCTAAACTCTCATTTTACTTACTAGAAAATCAATAGGTACCATGTGTGATTGAAAAATAAATATAGTAGTCCCTTATTTTTCACAGTAATATGTTCCAAGACCCAGGGTGGATGCCTGGAACCATAGATAGTACCAAACTCTATATATATATTATGTTTATTTTTCTGATACCCATGTATCTATAATAAAGTTTAATTTATAAATTAGGCACTGTAAGAGATTAACAATAACTAATAATAAAATAGAATAATTATTGCATAACACTATGCTATAATAAAAAGTTATGTGAATATGGTCTCTCACTTAAAATACCCTTATTGTACTGTACTCAACTTTTCACTTAATCACTTTATAGCTCCTCTTAGGGGCATCTGAATTGTCAGCATCACTACACATGCACTTTGGTGTCATTGCCAAAAAAATAAGGGGTACTTGAACATAAGCATTGTGATATCTCGGCAGCTGATCTGATAACCTAGGTGACTACTAAGTGACTAATGGGCAGGTAGCTTATACACAGTATAGATATATTGGACAAAAGGATGATTCATGTCCTGGGTGGGACAGGGGGGTATAGTGTGGGATTTTATCATGCCTCTCAGAATAACATGTAATTTAAAACTTATAAGTTGCTTCTTTTTGGAGCCATGGTAAGCAAACCACAGATAATAGGGGACTACTGTATGCTGCATTAAAATTATGTAACTTATAAATATAGTGGAAAATACCTCCTAAAATAGTTATAAATGTTTTTTTTTTACTGTGAGTGAGAATAGGGTGTTGGAAGTTGATAGGTTGGAACTGCTGACTTCTATTATGCCTTATAGTACAATGAGTCTAAACAATAAAAACATATTTCCAAATTAAGAGAGAAAAGAAAGGATAAAATAATTGTTTAAAAGTTGTCTGATATTTTATCCTAAATGTAGAATAACATTTGGACATTGTATATGACTAAATAAATAATTAAAATATGTTACAAAGATAAAATCTCTACTTGCATGTATCATAAATGAGACAGTGGGAAGAAAGATAAAGAATGTGAAAGAATGAAGACCAGGTTTCATTTGTGCATGTGAATGTGATACCTCTGGACTTTCCTTTTCAAAGCACATATGTAGCTAAAAATATCTGCATACATCTGACAATGTTAAACATTCCTACTGCCACATGCACATAGACCATATCCACATCACAGTTAAATTGATGTGCTAGTATTCTAAAAGCAGTACCAGATTTTACAAACTCCATCTACCTTACGTGTTTCCCACTTCTAGTCTTCAGGTCTTATTGTGCCGCTATCCCTTTAAGCAGTTTCTGCCATGACCAGTATGCTCTTTGGACTGGCAATTAACAGCTTCAATAGCTTCAATAGCATTTACTCACAACTTTTCAGCCTTGCATACAAACCTCAGAAAACAAAATTTCTTAGAATTTATTGTTCAGTAAAGTAATACCACAAGGTGCTTCTTAAACAGAGTAGTTCTGTGACAAATAATTTGGGAAAACAACACATATTACTCTCTCATCTTGAGTATCGACCAAGGTGGCCTTGATTTTATCTTCAGTTTGACTCAACTTCAGACAGGTTTCTTCCTGACTATTAGGCCCCTCACCTCCCTTTTCTTAGAGCATTTACTTCAGAAAATTTGCAGTTGTCAATTCTTTCTTTGCCCCTTGGAGATATAAATCTTCTCTCTATCTCTAGCCAATTTTACTACCCAGAAATATCTTTCTCATGGTCTGGGAGCCATTCCTATAAAACATAATGATAAGAAAGAGAGGGTCTCTATCTCCCACCAACTGTGGAGGGTAAAAGCCTTAGATAAGTCCCACGGGAAAACAGAGAAAGGCCTCATCACGTTTGCTGGCTTCCTAGTACTTTTCCACTCTCTCACCCTCATGCTTAAAAACTCTTACCTTAGGCTTGAATTCAGTCTCTCTCCTCATTCCAATAGTCTTGAATAAAGTCTTCCTTCCCTGTTTAGCTCCACTTGGTACAAAATTTCTTTGGCAATATTTACAAAGTGCTTTATATGTTAAATGTTTTGAGAAATACTGCATAAGAGAAAACTACTTGATGTTTTTTAATCCAGGATCCCTTCCCCACATATTTTAACTTATGTCTTTAGACCTAATATTATTAACACTGAGGCTGGAAGAGCTAGAAATGTTGGAGTGGGAAGCTCTAACGCTTAAGTGCTACAGCACTTCATGATCACAGTAATGAAGATATGAAGTTCACCTTTTATAATGATATTTGTATATTTTTACATCTGCATAAATGTAATAAGCCTAAGAAATTCCCTAGGTATGCATAAGTAATTTTCAAAAACATGTATTTATTTTTTGTCATATTTGTTAATTAATGTTGTTTTGTTTTGTTTGTCCTATGATGTATGTGCTGGAATCCACAGACTTCCCAGTTGATTTTGTTAGAACATTTTATTTTGTCCCCAGTCATCACATTACAGATGAGAACTATAGCTGATATAATGATCACTGAAGAAAACTTGAAATGTTTATTTCACTGAAGAGGACTATCAGCTGCAATATGCTACTCATTTTCCTTTTCCCAGAAAAATAAATGAGAGAAAATGGATGTCAGGCGCCCATGGTTTTTTCCTGGATCCTTCTCCTAGAGAATATTTAGTGAACAAGTGAACCATTTGTCAGAGATTGCTTAGGGTACATTTCGCTCTTAGAGAGGGACTTGTCCACATGAGAGCCATCAGAAACCCGGCTGGACCCAGACTTTATTTGGAGAAACATGTTTGGAGTTAGAAGCTGAAAACCCTATTTACAAGCATTAATCTAGCTCATACTTAAGTAAATACATCTCTGCTTTTCTATTTACCTTTGTGTCTTGAAGGTGCTCTGTGCACCAATTTGAAAATTGTTGGGGAACCCCTCTTAGGTTAACGAGTAAGTGGAACCAGATATGCCGATCCCACTGCAACACTGATGGCGGTGACTGTGCTGGCACACACTTTGGTGTCCTCTCTAGGTTCTCTATCATACCATTTGCTGTTCTATTAGTTACATAACTGCGTGGAAGGAAAACCTCAATTTCTATTTGCACTTGCTGTTTACTGTAAATTACTCTTATGAAAATATTCCCATGGATTTGCATGTGCAACTGTGCATGTAATTGCATTTTGGCAAGAGTGCAAGAATACATTCCTTTTGCAAATGAGGTTTAAGAGGCGCTTTTACAAAAGATGACATTTTCAGCTTGACTCTTAGTTGAAATTTCTTTTGTACTCATAAAACTGAGAAGTTGACAGCCTTGTCATCTGAGTTTCTCCAGCCACAAGATAGGTACAAAGCAGATGCTTCTAGGTTTTTTTTTTTTTTTTTTTTTCTGACAATGAACCTTTTTCAGGCATGCCACATGTAAGGATAAAGAAAAATCTCTTGTACGGCTCTCATACTCTGTAGTGGGCATGCTCGTGTACCTCTCAAATCCCAAAGACTAAGTCATATGCAAATTTAGTCCAAAACGTACTGTTGCTGTTGTAACAGGAAGGTGAATCGGAGGTTTCTCCCAGAATAACGGCAGAAAGTCGGCTGAAGGACTGCTGCCTGTTTCTATTTATCAATCCCTTATCAAAGGGAGGCAACCCAGGCGATCAGCTCACTCATAAGCAGATGACAGTTGTCTAAAGTTTCAAGTCATTATTACTAAAATGGAAAATTCCTGACTTTTACATATAGTTTGATAAATGTATAGCCACTACAAAAATACAGAAACACTATCTTTTAAAGCTATATTAAAACTGTGCCACACAAGTTATTTACCTAGCCATGTTTTTCTGCTACAATGTTCTGACCTAGTCACATATAGTGTAACTGTAACTTTATTCTAAATGTGTCTCTTTCTATTCACTGTACCTTTATTTATTTGTAGTCTTTAGAAGCCCTCCTCACTGCATGGAAGTCAGTCGTAACTCTCCAGACAGAACTGTTCAGTGATTCTTCCTGTATTCTTAGATTCCATTTGTACTTAACTGAATGTATGTGTTTTATTCTTATCTAACTCTTCATAAGTAAACTACTCAGGCCTTTCAAGAGGTGGTTCCCTGACTTAAACTTCTTTACATTCTCCACTATGCTTTGCACAAAGAGTAGGCGTTCCATATTCCTTAGTAGAGTATTTTATAACAGGTTTACTGGCAGTGAGATGTAACAGCTAACTATTAGGAAGGATTCTTCTATCTGATTAAAATCCATGACTACTAATTATCACTATTAAGGAGGGATTAAGACAAAGGGCTATAAATGCTGATTTAAAAAAAATAATTTATTTATTTGTTGTTTTGTTTATTTATTTTTATAAAGAGGGGAAAGGAGAAAGAGAGGGAGAGAAACATCACTGTGTGGTTCCCTCTCACTTGCACCCCCAAATGGGGATCTGATGTGCAACCGAGTCATGTGCCCTGACTGGGAATCGAACCACTTGGCTCGTAGGCCGATGCTCAATTCACTGAGCCACAGCAGCCAGGACTTAAATGCTGATTTTTTAAAAAGAAACAAGGCAGTTGGAGAAAAACACAGGACAACTGACCTAGCACAAAAAAATATTGCATCATTGGTGAGTTTAAGGAGTTCTGGAATATAAGACAGTAGTTATCCAATGAGAGGATCAGTTTTAGAGTCAAAATAGCTTGTATTTTTATGCACATTTACTTTCTTCCTATAAAGTACGTTTGAATATTGGGAAGAAGAACACTGGAAGGTGGGAGGAATAGGCATGTGTAGTCTGATAAATATCCCCCGATGATTAGAAATACTTATACCTTTTTCTACACAGGTTGAAAAACAATAACATAAGGATAGAGAACCATAAAAAAATACAACACTCGTTAACCTCCAAGACTATAAGTATGATAATGGAGTACAACTTTCAGAAAAAATTTTTTAAAAATGCACTTTCACAGATAGTTGGCTAATGTACATGAATATGTGTATGGGCCTGGGTTGGGGAAAATTTGGTTGAATGTGCTTAACCACTTTTATACTAAAATAATAAATAACAATAATAAGGAAAGAATCACAGACTATATATTTATATTTACACATTATGAATTCCATTTGGGGACTAATAAAATGTTGCATATGATATATTTTTTAATGTTTCACTTTTGTCTCAGCTATCCTAGAAGTTTTTATAGAATAAATCTAGCTAGTTGAGATGCATATTTTTAAATCAGCAATTGCAAAACATATTCATGCACCGAAATGATTACTGATAAATTCGAGTAAAAAATAATCATATAAATCATATCATTTAAATAACAATTCAGATATATAGAACAGAAAACCCTAGAAGCATATGGTATGTGTTTTCAAAATGGGGCCACTGAAAAAGACTGATTACACGCAGGTCAAAAAGGAAGTGGAATTTGAATGGCTGTAATAAATGAAGCCCGTCTGGGCCAACATGAGAGCCAGATGTCCCATCTCCTCTGAGCCTAAGCACATTAGCAATTGTTCCCGAGAGTTTTGCTTAAGGTTGAAATATGTTGTCTGTATGACAAAGGCAGATGTAGAGGAGACATAAAAATTTTAGAAAGCAATTAATTAAGATGGAATATTTGATTTTTATATTCTACCAAAGTTTTTCCTACCTGGTTTACAGTCTTTTCAAATGTTGATGAATTTCATGAAATGATAAATTAGACAATATGTATCTCTACTTCTTAAATTAAGCACCACAGAAATCCATTCTTTTTGAAGTTCAGATATGAAATAAAATCTACCAAAAAATCTGGGTTTCCGTGGGCTCCCACTTACCCCAGCAGTCAGATTTCTCCTTTTTCAGGTTTAGCACTTCCATTTTGCCCTGGAAACCTGCCTCAGTCATTGCACTCACTGTATTATGATAATATTAGTTCTTTTTACATCAGACTTACCAGCAATTTAAGGGAGGTATTGAACACCCTGACATAATAAGTACTTAACAAATATTACCTTGTCAGAATTTTTATTCCTCTTCTAGGTTTGCCCAATATTGTGCATCCAAATAATCATTTCATCTATGTCCCTCCACTCATCTGCTAAGAGGCATCTCTCCTCTGAAGTAGAACTCTTTGCCATTCTGGGTTGAGAAGTTCTCAGTGGAATTATGTGAGGCTTTCTCATAGTCATCTCTCAGGCCATTTTCTTTCAACCAGTAGATCTTGTGTAAACAAAATATGCTTTTACACTTATTTAGTAGTATGATAAACAAAGAAAAACCTAGAAACAACAGTTTAATTATACACAGGTGGTATAGGTGTAATAGTTTAATTGCACCCTGGCCATCTGCTTTACCTGGGTAAGATTACCAGCTTCAGAGACAAGTTAGCCATATGCCAGTTACTGAGAGTCAGTCCTTTTGACACATAAGCCACTTGGTTCTACCTTTAGTGTCTGGTGTGAGTCATGCATATGTTTTTGAATTTACATGTTTCTCTTTATATGTGAACTATGGAAAGTTTATGTGAGAACGCTCTGGCTGGAATATTTTAAAAGATGCAAATATCTCAGTGCACTCATTTGCCATTTTCAAAATCACCATAATCACCACCAACAACAAATGGCACTTTTCTCTTCAGTATTGTACCCCAAACGTATGCCTCTTTTTTTTTTTTTTTTTTTTTTTTTTAACAGTAGTCATAAAAGAAAGAGATGAAGGAGGACTGTGATATGAACATTCTATCTCTTTAAGCTTTTGAGAAATAATGGTAGAAACAGTTTTCTGGTGCATTAATTATTGTTTAACAAAGAAAGTGCAAATGCTTTAAGAAAAACAATCTGAACAACAAGACTTATTACACATGTCAGAAACAATTTCATAAGTCACAAATACCATTTGTGCTTCCAGAAAATGTGGGATTTAGGTATTTGATGACATTTCTATTATTTCTGGCCTCTTTCTAGTCTTTATTAGAAATGAAGTGGAATTTACTTAATCACTGTTTTCAAAGTTGTCAATATATAAATAAACACAAGAAATAAATAATATATTAAATATTTTAGTTATGAGTTTTATGGGACTCCAGTCCCCCTTCCCCAGTGAGACCTCACCCATAAATTATCTTATGTAATTACTTTCAAATGGATAATTTACATTCTGGGTATTTTCAAATATTTTATGCTTATGTTTATGTTTTTCCTTTTTAATAGTTTTTTCAATTAATGGAACATGAATTTTAAAAAAGCCATTATATGAATTCTTTTGTATTGTAGTAAATATACAAGGTGATTGACTACCTTTTTCTGAGTGATGGAGTATGGGGAAAACAATCAAAGTAAATATTTATTTTCAATTTATAAATCTCTTTTATACTAGCATGGTGCATAATTGACATTAACATCATGGTAGTATTATTTTTTTCATTTAACTGCTTTATTAGAGTAAAGCCATTCTATTTTCTATAGTGCATGGATTTTTATTGCTTCAAAAGTTGTCATGGGGTGCAATTTAAATTTTATTAAACTCTAGGAAAAGCAGACCATATTTATGGCTGTAGGAGTATAACATAAACGTAGCAAATACTTATTTGAGTAGGACTGGTGCAGGATTTATTATAGCAGGATCATGATTTCTGAGCTCAGCATACATAATCCAATTAGGGTAAATTAATATTTGAGTGCATACTTTAATAACAGGGTAGTGTGTAATAAGTGCTCACTAAAAATGTATGTTCATACTGCAAACGTTTGGAGTGGTGGAGACACTTCCTAGTGGGAAGATCTAGAAAGGCTTCTTACCGAAACTGTGGTTTGAACTTTCCTTGAACTACAGGTAAGACCTTTAGAAGCAGATATGAAAGTATAATAGAGGGGGATAGAGGGACATTCTTGGCAGAGTGAGCCAAGATTTATAAGCAGAGTAATAAATTAAGGGTAATGAAATTTTTTAAATAAAAGAGAATTGTCTCTTCCATTACTTCTCAGCTATGTGTTTAAGGTTTGTTGCTTAACATTTATGAGCTCCTCCAATTTCTTCCTATTATTTTGATAGTAATAAGGTTACTTTATGTAAGGGAATTAGCACAGTGACTGGCACATAATCAGAACCCAATAAACACTTGTATTTATCAAGGTTATTATTTATATTCAAAAATATAAAAATGTAGAAGCTGTTATCAAAAAAAATCCTACATGATTTTTCATGTTCATCAAAGCAAATTGTCACCTAATCATACTGAAGGAACAAAATTTCTCCCACTCAGAAGCTACTTTTTGGAGTATTAATATTAAGCTGTTTATTAAGAAACAAAAGACTCAGGGAGGATCTTTCACCCTGCCCCCCTTTTCTGCACAAGAGATTTAGACAAAAAAAAAAAAAAAAAAATGCTTCAGGAGGAGATTTTAGGATGATGCCTTAGCTTAACTTGAATAAGACGGCTTCAGGCAGACAGTACCTACTAGCTAGATACCCCATGTCCCATTGTTTCTAAGTCACCTAGCAAGGATTTTCTTGCCATGATTGCTCTGATCTTCAGTCAATTTGGTAATTAGCCCACTCAGAAGAACTTAGAAAGTGGGAGAAAATGTATTAATATTTTTAGCCCCCCACAGTTTACTAGTATTATGTACATTGTTGATATTTTTTCTTCACACAATTGATTGACTGCTGGTGTTAACACAAATAGTAAAGGAAAGGAACAAATGCAATCAAACTTCAAGCTTAATAAACTAGGGAGCTGAATGAAACATAAGCCTGATTTACTGGGAATAATCAGGGGGGAGGAATAAAACAGTAAGGGAAATTCCTTTGCTAGGTGCATGCACAGTAGAAACCAAGATGAGCCCTGGCTGGTGCGGTTCAGTGCATAAAGTGCCAGCCTGCAAACCAAAGGGTCACTGGTTTGATTTCAAGTCAGGGCACATGCCTGGGTTGCAGGTCAGGTCAGCTGTTGGGGGCATGTGAGAGGCAACCACACATTGATATTTTCTCCCCCTCTTTCTCCGTCCCTTCCCCTTTCTCTAAAAATAAATAAATAAAATATTTAAAAATAAAAATAAATATAAAATAAACCAAGATGGCACAAGGGGAGGTAAGCACGTGGGCAGCAGAAACCAGATGAGGAAGCAGAACGTTGATGCATGTGCAGTAGGAGCCAAAATGGTGACATAAAAGGGCCGGGATTAGCCTGGGAAAATTGGGGAAAAGAATCATACTGGATAAGGACATGAAACCCTGGAAAATCCAGGAAAAGAGATTGGATAGCAGGAGGGCCCAGCACAAGCCTAGGAAAACCCAGGAAGTAGGTCAGAGAGTTTGAAAGAAAGGTTGCCTGTTTCTGAAAACTAAGAAAGTATATGGAGGATTATCAAGGATCTCGGAGCAGTTACTACTAGAGCCTGCCTGCCCACTGCATCCCTGAGGGACTGTTATTTGCTTTACCCCAGTAAATCTTGCTACTGCAGTTAAACTTCTCCCACATGTGTGTTCTTTGAAATCCCCTTCTTGCGACACTGCAAGACTCATTTTCACAGGCAACAGCGGTAGGTAGTATAACAGTGGTAGGATATATTTACTCTACTGAATCTTTGCTTTCTCAGCATTGAATTGCCAACATCTTCACATAATTTTAATTTTCATGCTAAATTGCTAGTGATGTATGTTGAGTCAGTGGGATAGATAAGGAAATTAATAAAAGCCAAACATGATCATTGAGAAAATAGTCATGATCATGTTTTTATTAGCATAGAACATGTGTTTTATTTTGTTTTAAAATCAATTCTTAATGGAAATTATTTAAGCAGTTTTATACTGCATCGGAGGAATTTCAGTGTCTGAAAATCAAACGGGATAAAAATGACTAAGAATATTACATGGAATAATTAAAGTTATCTAGGCTATGCTGGTTATTTTTGTTACTGAATTGAAGTGGTCTATTTGCATATGTGTCAAAGCTCATTAAGACACAAACAGCCCTGGCTGCTGTGGCTCTGTGGATTGAGCATCGGTCTGCGAGTCAAGTGTCGCTGGTTTGATTCCCAGTCAGGGCACATGGCTAGGTTGCACGTCAGGTCCCCAGGTGGGGGCATGAGTGAGAGGCAACCACACAGTGATGTTTCTCTCCTTCATTTTCTCCTTTATGCTCTCTCTAAAAATAAATAATTAAACAAATTATTTTTTTTTAAAGACACAAACAAGAGTTTATGGCCAAGAAAGTAAGGATTTATTAAGATGTTGCCATGCCCAGGCATACGGGTCTCATGCTCAAAGACTCAGCTATCTGATGGCTTCTAGGACATGGGTTATACAGAGAAAACATTATTAATCATGGTGGCTAAGGTAGTTAGGGTCATGGTCAGGGTCGTGGTCTCCACTCATTTGTCAGCGCCAAGGTAGCAAGTAGTTGATTATTGTTTCTGCTTCTGATATCAGCCATGACATCTCTTTGTCTGGTTTCAAAAGGATGTGTCTGTATCAGTGGGGTCATTCCGAGCTAAAACACAACTGAGGCCTAGATGTTATCTCCAGTTTGGCCCAAACTCTGTCTCTGGGGTCAACAGTCCTGAGGCTTTGTTTCTAAGACTGCTGGATACTGACTAGACCTTATTGTCTCAAGGGCTTAATGACTAAGCAAGGGAGAGGAAGGTGGGTGAGGTAGGGCACTTGGTGAGACCAGTTTGAGTCAAAGAAAAACAAATCAAAACAAAAGGGCAGATTTAAGAAAATAAGATGTCTGTGAGGTTACATTCACATTTCTATACTAGCAAGTTGAGGTATAGTCTTTAATTCCTCTTATGCACATAAGCTATTCCTGACTAGAAGGAAAATAATACATTGTGTGTGTGTGTGTGAGTGTGCCTGCTTGTGTTTAAACTGCTAAGTTGTTTCCACTAAGGTCTCTCTCTAGAGAGGAGACAGTATTTATCACATCATTATCATCTTCAGCCAAGTGGGATTTGTTATAATTCTGCTGCTAGTTTGTAAATTGCCTTCTGAACTAGTGTTATCTTTGTTCTCTGTCTCTGCAAATGAAAAGTCTCTTTGCATTAAAATTCTCTGGAAAATGATATTACATGAAAACTGAAAAAAATCAATCTAACTTTTAGAGGTTTATTTACACAGTCTCTGAAGTGGTAGCGTTTATGATTTATTACTCATTTGGCAATTGAGGCAGCATTACAGTTACTGTGCTTTTGCTCTGTATAGTTAATTAACACTTCCTGAACAGAATTCCTTTTTCCCCAATCCAGAACATACTAGACAACAAGGACAAGAGCAACAACAGTAACAACATCACTGGAGGGCAAAGGCTATCCATTAGTCTTCAGTCTTCCCCACAGCAGAGAGAGTAATGCTTCCTTTGTGTCTTCATACATAGATGTCAACTGAAAGAAATCAGAGAGCCATTCTAGTGATTATCGAAGCTCAGATTCCCCCACCCCAACTTTCATTTCTTTTATTCCAAAACAGCTTGACACGATTTGTAAGATATGATTTGATTTCTATGACAATTATATAATTCTTATTCAATAATCATCACAAGTATACACTCCTTTTTTATTCCAAAAGAGAAGTTGTGTTTAGGAATATTACAGCCTCTTGAGAACATCTAAATTGTTTTTCTTAACTACCTCCAAAGCTCAAGACTGAGTTGTTTTCATGTAACTGCCAGGCTGTGTTTTAAGCTATTGACTTTTCATTTTTTCGTAGGTGAGTAATTGATAGAATAAACTATAATAGCTCCAATTACATAAATACATTTTAGGAAGTTTTTAGAATGCATATTTTTGATATAATTCACTATAGCAGCTCCTTCAAAGCTATAGAATCTATTGTTTCACAGTCTAGGTTAGAGAGTATCTTAACATAAATTTTTAGCTCTTTTGACATTCATATTAGTTACAAAAATGTGTCAAACTTTCTTTTGTTGCAATAATAATTTACAATAAAAATATTTATGTTCTACTTGTATATCTCTAATTTGTGGTTTTCCTTTTACAAGTCCTTAAATGTGTGTGTACAAATACCAAGACAGACAGGCCAGCAAACAAATCCAGGTTTCTGT
The DNA here is from genome assembly GCF_987537825.1 of Furipterus horrens. Classification (NCBI taxonomy): domain Eukaryota; kingdom Metazoa; phylum Chordata; class Mammalia; order Chiroptera; family Furipteridae; genus Furipterus; species Furipterus horrens. Next base: position 156,493,681 of record NW_028327175.1, read on the forward strand.
TCATAATTCTAAAGTTAAGTATCAAATATATGCTATCATTTAGCAATCTGATTTATGTGTGATTTAATCAAAAGCATGTGGCTTTTAATTTAAGCTAAATTAAAGTACAATTATTTTTATATATTTGTATAGTATCTAGCAGTAATGTTGCTAAAGATAATTATGTAATTTACACTACTTATGTAAAATACAAGCCATGATCTAAGTTAAAAGCTCACATGAAACAAAAGTTGTTTCTGGAGCCCTGGCCAAGTGTCTTAGTTGGTTGGAGTGTCATCCATACACCAAAGGTCTGCAGGTTCAATCCCCTGTCAGGGTGTGTACAGGGGGCAATCGTTCAATGTTTCTCTCTCATATTTATGTCTCTCTCTCTCTCTCTTCCTCACTCTTCCTCTCTCTCTCAAATCATAAAACCATATCCTCAGGTGAGAATTAAAAAATAAATAAAAGTTGTGTTTGGAAGATATTCTAAGAACTGTACCAACATAGCCCTCATCTAGAGGTTAAATAGCTTTGTCACTTTAGTTCAACTCAAAAGAAGACTGAGATATGAGTCCAGTTTATATATGGATCTCATTTTTAAACATTCATAATTCTTAGGTTAATTTTCATAGTTTAAAACATAGGCTGCTCATCAGTTGCCTTGACCTTTTATGTGTTAGCATGCCAGCGCAATGCTCTCTTTCCAGCACAGGAGGAGTTTACACTTACATTTTAAAGGTTTTTAAATTGTTTTCTTGCTTCCTCAATTATATTCTTTCCCTCACTTCCCACCACCACTATCATGTCTCCCCCACCTGAAAACCAAAATATGGCTATAATAGTCTATGTAGCCCATGCAGTTTAAGTATAGTTCTATTTAGTCTAACAGTCAAAATTCATCTCAATGATATTTAAAGTAAGATTTTAATTTATTCACTTATATACCTCAGTTTCCCATAACTATAGTTCCAAAAAAGGGTTTTGAAAATTGACAAACGTGGATTTGAGTCCAGTTCTGCCAGAGAGAAGTTAAACTGCTTATACATAACAATCTTTAAACTTAGTGTTTGAATCTGTAAAATGAAGATAATACCTATTAAATTGTGATGTTGAGAGAATTCACTGAAATCCCATAACATCTAGCTCTATTTCTTCATGTCTGGAAAAACAGCTCTCAATTCCCTTTATAGTTCATTTAAATGTTGATATTTAGAAATATTTCAAACAGTGCTACTAAATTTCTCTCCATAAATATTGTGTTTGTTTACTTGCTTGTTTATTATGATATGTCAAACCATATTACTTATATCAACTCTCTTTTCTTCCCAAGAGAAGCTAAGACATTTTTTCCTCCATTGAAAACAAATAAAGTGATAATTGGACTTTGTCCCAAGATAAGGCCTCCTTGTTAAAAATCTCTCAGTTAGAGGTTAATTTGTGCTCATGAAATTTTAGGCTCTATCATTTCAAAAATCACAGCATGATAATCTGTCACCTACCACTCTTATTTTGTTTCACAGCTTAAAATCAGAGAGTAAGAACAGTTCTTGCATACATATGCAGCCCTGGACCCATGTTTTGCCAATGAGGAAAACCCAGAAAAATGGAAGGAACATAACTTAGGTCACATGAGGTATAAGCAGATTTGAACTAGGTGATGGCACAGTTAATGTCTTTTGTTCAGAATTACAATTTGCCTTCACTGAAAATGTTTTCTATTTTATGTATAAATACCCTCCAGCCCATGTATACACATACACTACCTCTCTCCCTCTGCAAAGAAAACATCCTGTGTACCATCATGATCAAATGTATTGGAAAAAGACAAAAAAAAAAAAAAAAAAAAAAAAAAACCGAACAAACAAAATGCAGAAAACTCTGCCATGCCTGTCTTCTGCAGGCTTAGCTGGCATTCATTTGGATCAGGTCTGGCCGAAAGCCAGGGATGAATCCAATAACCGCAGGCACTCCAAGGTTTTAGCGGTGTTTTATGGGTGAGGTATTTGAAAGTCAGTGTGGCTGAAAACCACTGTCATTGTCCAGGCTTATTGTCAATAATAGGGACAAACCACAAGGGACTTCATTACACTTCCAGACTGAAAATTTGTAAATCTTTCTACCAAATAGAAACTTTAGTAAAGATATTTGTTTTGTGTTTTTGTAAAAAACAAAAAACAATAACAAGACTGTTATAATGACTTGCTTATAGTATTTTAAAAAATATATAGTATTGCTTTTGTTTAGGAATATTACATGAATTAAAGACAGTGCAAAACAGAAAAAACGTTCTGTATCTCCCCCCATATCACTAAGTTTTGGGGAAAATTAAGACTCAAGCTTGGGTCATATAACTATCAGAACTGCACTCTTTCTACACACCATTTTACTTACTTTAATTTTCATAAAATTCATTAATTGTACCCAGGTCTATTTTTTGATTCCCAGTTAGACTGGTGACATTGGATGGTAGTTACATCAAAACTGGACAGTATCTCTCAAAAACATTCTATTTCTTTATGGTTAGACCAGGAGTTGATCATCCTTTTTTTTGAAAAACCAGGTAATAAATATTTTAGACTTATGGGCTACATGGTCTCTGTCACAACTACTTAACAAGGTTGTAAAAAAAAAAAATTGTAGACACTGAAATTTAAATATCACATAACTTAAATATGTTGTGAAACATTTATTTTTAGAACTTTAAAAATTATTTAGAAATGCAAAATGATCCTTAGTTCATAGTCTGTACAAATAGGCAGTAAACCACATTTTTTAGCCCATTCCAAATTGGGACCTGTGTAAGAAAAGCTTATTGGCTAAGGGAGTGCTTCTCAAAAGGTTTACTTTACAACAAGTGTGCTATTAGCTGTTCCTATATGTTCTCAAAAAAAAGTCTGTTTGGTGAAATTACTTGAAGAATTCTCCAATAATTTTAAATTTAATCTTTAATAGGGTTTAACATACTAGATACTCAAAAGCTGTAACACAATAAAAACTGCTATTTCCTAAACATTTTAAACTATAAATCACTCCCCAACATTTATTTATTTTATAAAGATTTATTCAGTACTTAATAAGTATCAGACCAATGTTAAGTAGCTAAGAAAGAAATGATAACTGCTCTTAGGGATATTAAATCCTAGTGATAATTATAAATCTTAAATAAATACTTAATTAGTTACAATCAGTAAGTATCATAAAGAGAGATATAAGTACTATGAATGTGTATATAACAGGGTGATCTAGGTCAGCCTGGAGGATCAGGGAAGCCTCCTGATACTGAATGGAGGGAAAGGCTGAAGGATGAACACTATACCAAGCTAAGAGGAGGCAGCAGAGTTAACAAGTAGAATCAGCTCATCAAGTGGAATCACAAAGAAGTTTAGGATATTTGAAAACTAACCAAGCAGTACTGCAGCATCCCTGGAGAACAAGGGGAGTGTTGGGCACAAAATACTGTGATTACAGCATGTGAAAAAGTGTAAAAAAGTAACTGTAATATCACAGGGACATAAAGCAAAATTGGGAATACTCTGTTATAAGGTATCTGCACTATTTATGATGTGGAAGAGTATTTTTTAACATAAAACAGATTTTAAAAAAATTTCATATGGTAAAAAAAAAATGAATATGGTAAACTCTAAGGCAAATGCTATACAGAGAGTGGGCAAAAGTAATTTTACAGTTATGAGTATGCAAAACACAGAGTTTATTCTTATGTTATTATTTATTTATTATTGTATTATTCATTTGTATTATTTGTCTTATTCATCTTATTATTATTGTTATTATTTTGTAGCCTTACTTATGATTTAACTTTTAGTTAATGTATTTTTCCATAAAAACAGATATAAACCTACTTTTGCTCACCTCTATATATTTTAGAATTAATACTGTTGGTATGCTGAGAAAAGGTAAAATGATTAAAAACAAGAAAGTTATAGACAGAGTACATATATTAATGCAGATACAGTAATAACATCAGTTTGAATGTGTGTGGCTGAAATATATCAATTAAAAGGCAGATTTTGTCAGATGACATTACAAAGGGCCAAGTATGTGCCGTTTACAAGAAACCTAATTTAAATATGAAGCCTCTAAAGATCCAGTCAAGATGGTGGCACAGGCAGATGTGGCTCACCTCTTCACACAACCACATAAAAATTGCAACTAAAATATCAAACAATCATCAGCCAGAACCATCAGAAATCAAGTTGAATGAAAATTTGACAACAATGGAATTTAAAAAACTACATCCATTGAGACAGGTGGGAGGGGCACAGATGCAAAATGGGCTGGTCTCTCACCCACGTGTTAGATAAAAATTTAGGAGGGATATCTCAGGAACAAGGAGTCCCAGCCCCACACCAGGCCTCCCATTCCAGGGTTCCAGTGCCAGGAAAATAAGTCCCCACAACTTCTGACTGTAAAAGCCAGCAGAAAGTGAGGCAGTGGAATAAAGTGCTGGAGCCCCAAGCAGTTCATCTGAAAGAACCCACAAATGGACTCACCCATTAAGATGCACTCCCTCTGAGCTCCAGCACCAGGGCAGCAGCTTGAAAGGCATCAGTGGCATACAGGGAGGAACTGGTGTGTCTGGCATCAAGGCCAGCAGAGGCCATTGTCTCTTTTCTAAACCTTTCCCCTACAGCGCCCGCAAGCTGGTGTTGTACCTGAGACTCCACCAACCTGGTTAACAATGTTTAAACTGCCTTAGAGATCCCCAGAGACTCGTCCCCACCCAATTTAGGGGCCCACTCAACCTTCTTTTCCATATGAATGGCTTGTTTTTGCTCTTGCTTCAAATGTCTTAAATCCTCTCAAGAAAGCAACAGCTGGCCTCCGTGAGTTCAAGGCATAGCACTGTCAGCAGATAGTTTAGATTCACAACTTTGCTTCACCTGGAAACCTACAAGCCCAGCACAAATTGCAGCCATCTCAGATTGCTTTATAGCTAAGGCAGGGTGCCCTGGCAAAACACAGGTGGGGGCTGATCTTGGCCTGCACCACCTGGGAACCCCAAGGCCAGCACACCCAATGGACTGCTACAGATGGCATTGGAGGACCACCATTCTGCCCCAGCACAAATAACCCTCCACAGAGGGCAGAGGTTGGTGGTCAGTGTGCATAGCCAGTCCTTGCAGCTGACTGGCATGGATAAATTCCTCCCATTGATCTGCCAACAGCAACTAAGGCTCAACTACAAAAGGAGGTTGTACTCAGCTCACATGAAGGGTGCACCTTGAGTACCCAGCTTGAGTGATAGGGGAGACTGTGCCATTGGACCCTACAGGACACCTGCTACACCAGGCCATACTACTAAGACACAGAGTCAAAGCAGCTCTACCTAATACATAGAAACAAATACAGGGAGGCTGCCAAAGCAAGGAGGCAAATATATATGGCCCAAATGAGAGAACAGAAAAAAAAAAAAAAAAAAACCCAGAAAAAGAACTAAACAAAACAAAGATAGCCAACCTATCAGATGTAGAGTTCAAAACACAGGTGATCAGGATGTTCAGAGGAGTGACTGAGTGCAGCCAAAAAACAAAGGAAGAAGTTAAAGTTATACAAAGTGAAATAAAGAAAATTATACAGGGAATCAACAATGATAGGAATCAAGCCAGGACTCAAATTAATGATTTGGAACAAAAGGAAGAAATAAACATTCACCTAGAACAGAAAGAAAAAACAAGAATTGAAAAAAAAAGAGGATTAAGAACCCCTCTGACAACTTTAAACTTACCAACATCTGAATCACATGGGGTGCCAGAGGAGAAGAAAAAGAGCAAGAAATTAAAAATTTATTTGAAAAAATAATGAAAGGAAACTTCTCTAATTTGGCAAAGTAAATAGATATGCAAGTCTAGGAAGCACAACGTCCCAAACAAGTTAGACCCAAAGAGGACCACATCAAAACACATAATATTTAAAATGCCAAGGTTAAAGATAAAGAGAGAATCTTAAAAGAGAAAAGCAGAGAGTTACCTACAGAGGGATGCCTATAAGACTATCATCTGATTTCTCAAAAGAAACTTTGCAAGCAAGAAGGGACTGGCAACAAGTATTCAATGTGATGAAAAGCAAGTACCTACAACCAAGATTACTCTATCCAGCAAAGCTATCATTTAGAATGGAGGGGCAGATGAAATACTTCCAAGACAAGGTAAAGCTAAAGAAGTTCATTACCACCAAACCATTATTATATGAAATGTCGAAGGAACTTTCTTCAGAAAAAGAAGATCAAAACTATGAACACAAATGACAACAAACTCACACTATCAACAACTGAATCTAAAAATAAAAACATAATTCAACCAAGAAAACCAGAATAGCAACAGAATCATAGATATAGGGATACTTTTGGAGGGTTATCAGCTAGGAGTGGGGAGGGGGAGAAATGGGGAAATGATGCAGGGATTAAGAAGCATAATTGGTTGGTACAAAATAGACAGGGGGAAGTTAAGAATAATGTAGAAAAGGGCAAAGCCAAAGAACTTATATACACAACCCATGGACATGACTAAGGGGGGTGGGATTACTGTAGGATGTGGGGTACTGGGCAGAGGGAAGCAAAGGGGAAAAAATTGGGACTACTGTAACAACATAAGCAATAAAATTACTTTAAAAAAAGAGGCACAATTGGTAGGTACACAAAACAGACAGGAGGATGTTAAGAATAATATAGGAATGGATGAAGCCAAAGAACTTACATGCATGACTCATGAACATGATCTAAGGTATGTGGGATTGCTAGTGGGAAGTGGGGTACCAGGAGAAGGGGGAGCAAAGGGAAAATAATTTGGGACAACTCTAGTAGCATAATCAATGAAATATACTTTAAAAATATGAAATCTAATACATAAAAGTAAATAAAAGGAGAAAGATATGCTAACTGTAATAAAAAACTAGTGGAATAGCTATATTAATTTCAGACAAAACATTATTCAGGATAAATAAAATTGTAAGAATTAACAGTGATACTATTCAAAGGAGTAAATTTTCATAGATATAAAAATCTGTAACACACAGTAATATTAGGGTAAAAAATACATGATGCAAAATCTGATAGATATTTAAGAAAAAAATGGGACAAATCTACTAATTGTAATTGAGAGACCATGCAGGCTGAAATTCAATAGATATAAATATGGCCTAGCCAGCAATAACAATCAAATCAATATAATTGTCATGTTTAGGATACTCCATTTAACTAAATCAGAACACAGATTCTTCTGCAGCTTACATGAAACATTCATGAAAGAAGAGTATATTCTGGGCCATGAAACACACATTCACAAATTTAAAGAATAGAAATCATACAAGCTGTTCTCTTGTCATAGTGTAATTAAATTAAAAAACCTATGTTCATGCACCATAATTTACAATTGCCAATATATGGAAGCTGCCCAAGTGTTTATCAGCAGATGAGTAGATAAAACAACTTGGGGCATTTACACAATGAAATATTACTTGGCCATAAAAAAATAAAGCCTTACCCTTTGCAAAAGTATGGATGAACCTGGAGAACATTATGCTAAGTGAAATAGGACAGTCACAGAAAGAAAGACAAATACAATATGATTTCACTCATATGTGGAATCTAATGAACAAACTGAACTAACAAAAGAGAGATAGTCTCATAGATAGAGAGCAGATTGAAAGCTAAAGGGAAGGAAGGGGGTGGAGAGATTGAGCAAAAAGGAAAAGGACTCATGGGCATGGAAAATAGTGTGGTCATTGGCCATGGGTACAGGGGTATAAGGGGACTAAGTGGTAAAAAAAAATTAATTAATTAAAAAGTGAAAAATAAAAAAATAACAAAATCAATAACAGAAATATAGCTGGGAAATCCTCAAATATTAGGAAAATAAACCTATGGATAAAAGAAGTCTCAAGAGAATTTAAAAAAAATATTTGGGGATCAAACAGCTATGGGACATTTACACAAAGGAATACTACTTGGACATAAAAAAAGAAAGAAAAATTTCACAGTATGAAGGGATTCACCTGGAGATCATTATGCTAAGTGAAATAAGCCAGTCAGAGAAAGACAAGTGCCATATGATTTCATTCATATGTGGAATCTAATGAACAAACACATAACATGCAAAATAGAGACAGACATATAGAGATCAGGTTGATAGTTTTGGGGAGGTGGGAGGTTGGGGAGAGGGAGGGATCCAGCATAAAAGAAAAAGAAGTCATGGACTCAGACAACAGTGTGGTGATTGTGGGGTGGGTGGTTGGAGCGGGTGGAGGTAGTAGAGGGTATAAGGGAGATAAATGGTAAGGAAAATATATATATAATAAAATGAACTATTTAAAACTACACCCACCCACACACACACAAAATGCATATATTTGAACTAGACCAAAGGGTTGCAGGTTCAATTTCCTGTCAGGACTCATGCCTGGGTTGTGGGTTTGATCCCGGTCTGGGTGTGTGCAATCCCTGTCCTGGACACATTTGGGAGATAGCCGATCCATGCTTCTCTCTAACATCAATTTTTCTCTCTCTCCCTTTCTCTCTTTCCAAAAAAGTAATGAAAAAAAAAAAAAACCAAAACATCCCCTCAAGTGAAGATAAAAGAAAAAATAATTAACAAAAATGACAAATATCATAAATGACTAAAGGCATTTTAATGTCTGTTGCTAAGGACATTAAAATGATAATAAGAAACTGTGAACAATTTAATGCTCAGGTTTTGACAATATATATGAAATAAACCAATTTCTGAAAGACACACATAAATAATTTATAACCTCCAAATAAGAAATCATCAAGTTCATATGGCATTCATTACTAGTGAATTCTGTGAAGCAATTAAGGGAGACATGATATTAATTCTCTACAATTTCTTGTGAAAAATAAAAACAAAGGCAACACTTCCTAATTAATTCTATCAGACCAGTATTACCCTATACCAAAACCAGATAAAGATATTTCAAGAGAGGAAAGTTAATGCCTATCTGTAAAGTTTAAAGTACTTTTATTGATAATGACTGAAAACTAAAACAGCCAATATGATCTTTAGTAGTTGAATGAATAAACCAACTGTAACACACTAAATCAATGAAATATTATTCAGTAGTAAAAATAAATAATGTATCAAGACATAAGAAGACATAGATGAATCTTAAATTACTATTGCTAAGCGAAAGGAAGACAGTCTGAAAGGTCTACATAGTATACTATTCCAATTATGTGATATCATGGAAAAGGCAAAACTATAAAGGAAATAAACAGGGATTATATATGAGCAAAGGAATGAGCACAATTAATATTTTTAGGGCTGTGAAATTATTCTCTATGATACTGTCACTGCAGATATGAGGTTTTTAGTATGTTTCAAACCCATAGGCCTTTACAGCACAAAGAATAAATATCGAGGTGCACAAACTTAATTATATATTTACTACATATACATATAAATTGTATAATATATATATATATATATATATATATATATATATATATATATATATATATATATATAGTGGTAGCTAATTGCCAGAATAGAATGCATAACATCATCAAAGAATCTAAATGTACAAGGGGGGACCCCAAAACACCTAGAATTATCTTCTGAAGGATGAGTCCCTTGTAGCTATCTTTATTAGTGTACTAGCTGGTGTTGTTGTGAGAGGCTGCCTTCAGTTTCAGTGAATGTTTTCTGAAGAACCTTTTAACGCATTTGCCCATTTCATGATGGATGATTTACAAGTGCACCTGTCCATACTATACTGAGTATTCAGCAGTTTTGATAAAAAATGGCATGACCCCCATGCTCCACCCTCCCTATTTACCTGATCTTGCTCCAAGTGACTTTTTTTTGTTTTTGTTTACCTGGATGAAAAATGTCCTCAAAGGGAAACATTTTGCTGATGTGGGATGTGGAGGAGGTGAAACAAAAAACAACAGAAGTACTAAAAGGTGTCAAAATTTATAAGCTCAGCCATGACTGATGTAGCTCTGTGAGTTGGCCTTGTCCTGCAGAACAAAATGTCACTGGTTCGATTCCCAGTCTGGACATATGCCCTGGTGGATCATTGGTTTTCTTGCTCATTGATGTTTCTCTTCCTCTTTTTCTCCCTCCCTTTTCCTCTCTCTAAAAATAAATCTTAAAAAAAAAAATGACAAGTTCAAAAACTGTGTTTGAGCACTCGAAAAAGCGTCTCAGTAAGTGTATTGCATCAAATGGGGAGTACTGTGAAGATGACTGAAGTTTAAACATATAAGAATAAATACACTAATTTTATAAATAATTTCCTGGATTTTGGGGTCTCCCCATATAATTATGAATGAAGCAGGCTAACTAATGTGGGTGAAGGAATAAGGTTTTAATCTAAGTAATTTTAGAAATGAGTAAATTGTATAAAACCTAAGACCAAAAGGAAATATACATAAACATAAACACTGTACTCTAGTTGATTCAGTGGATTCTCATGGCTGTAGTTGCTAATAATTCTGAAACAACTATACATTCATACCAGAGTTGAACAACTAATTAAATGTATGGGAGTCAGGATTGTTATTGCTGAACTGGTAGTTTACAGATAAGAAGAGAGGAGGGTCAGGAATGATGCATGTGGTAATAGATTGGAGACATCAGGATGACTCATGTTAGCTTAGCATGTAGATTAATATTTTTATGTAACTACATGTATCTGTATTAAAATAACATTAATTCACCCCTAAATCTGAGGAAGATTTTCCTTCTCTGGAACATTCTGGGAAGTTTAACCATATGCAGGATACCTCACCCACCCTCTAATCATCATAAAACCCCAAGCCTGTCTCCATTTCTTGCTATATCAAGTCGCTTTTAGGTCTTCTTGACAGCCACCCTACCTTCAGAAAACTTCACCGTGTGATGTGATAAACCTTTCATATACTGGTGTAGATGTGCAGTGATCATTCTCAACATCCAAAGCAAAGTTTGGCAGGAAGTGGTCTGTTTCTGTAGTGGTACAGCGTGTACACCCATAGGTTAGTATAACACATATATAATGTACATTGCTCTGTCAGTTGAGTGGGCCTGAAAGTGACTACCCCTCTGCAGCTATAAGCACATAAAATAGATATAATCCCTCATTAAGAGAAACGAGGACTCCTCAGAGGAACAGATGATTCTAGGATAAGGACAGAATATATTAAAAATGAACCTGGATCATCCTGTAGTACCAAATCTAAGAAAGTACACATAAGCACACACACAGATTAAACTTATGTCAAAGGGATACAGGAGCCAACCAATACTGCATAGTATCATTTCTATGTGGACTCCAATAAAGCCGAACTCATGGAAACTGGAGTGTTACCAGGGGCTGGCGGTGCGGGAAATCAAAAGATGCTGGTCTAAGAGTACAAACTTCCAGTATTAGATGAATAAGTTCTAGGGATCTAATGTACAGCATGGTGATTATGATTAGTAATCCAGTATTATATACTTGACTGTTTGTAAGAGAGTTAATTTTAAATGTTCTCACCACAAAAAAAGAAATGATAATTATGTGACATGATGGAGATGTTAGTCAAAGTGATGGTGGTAACTATTTTGCTATAGATACATGTATCAAATTAACACTTTAAACTCCCACAATGTTAAATGTCATGTATATCTCAAAAAAATCTAGAAAAGAAAATATTAGAATTTCTAGGACTTAGTGATGATGTGGAAGAAAAAGGAGACAAATATGTTAAGAAATAACATTAAGGATTTTACCCTCTTGAAGAACTAGCATTTGTTCCATGGAACACATTTTAAGAGTGTTCATGTTGAACTGAATCATGATCTTCTTATACCTAGTTAATTATCTATCTGTAATAATTTGATGTAGATGTTTAAAAACCTGTTAATATAGTAGGTTCTTGAATTTGAGATGAATATCTTTCAAAAATTCTCAAAATACAAATACAGTTTCTCCCAATAAAACCAATAAGAAAAACTTAAATGTAGTAAACAGAAAATTCAAGATATTCTTCAGATCCTGATGAACAGTAATGAAGGATATAAAGCCACATAAATATGTGATACTAGCAGTGACTAAGCTCTGACTGGCTTTCCATACACATAATTCACATCTGTACCCAAATAAAATAAGTTACATGAGGTTATGCATTTTTAAGTTTTCATGTGACTGGTTAAAATATGGATATTAAATTATCCAATTTAAATAGCCTTTGTAGAAGTTAACATTTTGAGAGTTAAGCATTCCAATTAGGTTATATTGAGGTTGATTATGACCCAAAGTCTCAGTTGCTTCAAAGATTGTGGTGAAGATTTAAACTGCTAGATTATATGAATTATTATGGCATCATACTCCAATGCTTTGAGGTGACCTGTATTCCAGTTGCAGTGCTGACTTACCTTCTTTCAATGAAGTAAAAAATGGAATTTTTAAGAAAATACATTAACCAAATATTGCATCTCTCCGGAAGGTAATCTGCTTCATCGATGACGCTGACTCCTCTGTTGCTTCAGTGTATATTTTTATTAGCTGAGAAGTAAACTCCAATATTTATTCCGACATAACAATTTGTATCAGTGATTATTAAAATCCTAAAGTGAGCAAAAATATTGTGTAGAAATAGGAACTTTGAAAGGGATTTCTAATTCTACCTTGTACTTTCTCTGTAAGAAACGTTTTGAGTAATTCATGCCATTTGCCTGGAGGCAAGCCTATCTCAGTTGAAGAGCATGGAGCTCTGAATGAATTAATCCAATTCTATTACATTAGGCTGAGGAAATGTTGCCTTTAACTATTGAAAGATTTATAATTTATTAAAGCTTCATGATGATACAATTCAGCCCCTTGAAGTGGATCTCAGCTTGATTAAATGGGGAAAACATGCCTTTCTTGCAGTTAAATAAAGAAACACAAGCATTAGGATGCCTAAGTAGCTAGAATATGAGTGTTCGTGGATGGAAAAAGATAAACTTTTGAATATTTCAGTGATAGTTAAAGTAATTATAAATTCTCAAAACACTGCTATGTTTTCAACTGTACATAGAGAAAATACTAATTGTGAAAGTATTATCTGAAAATATAATATGCACATCACAAAGAAATGAGACTCTTGAGAACTATAATAATAACCATAAAACGACAGTCCTTTTGAAAACTCAGCTGGAATCCCAGATGAATGTTGTTAGCCCTGCGGCTCAGGTATCTCTGCTTGTATATTGGTCCAATTCTCTATGACAAAGAAAAAGAAGATGGAAACCAAAATAAACAAAAAGATGAATGCCAAGAAAAGGAGGGAAGCTTTGCTATCTTTGCAAGGGTTAAGAGAATTTGGGTACTCTGACCCTTGTTATGTGGAATTTTGCTAGGCTTGGGGCTTGTTACTTCTAGAACCACCATTGGACAAAGTCAAACCTTGAGGCTTCAGAAGATTGCACCTTAAGTCACAATTACCTGCTTGCTCTTGAAGTATACAGGAACTGGTAAAATGACCACAGAAGTGAAGTAGTTATATAGCCAAAGTAATTAAACTCAGAGACAACTTGAGAATCCAGAAATGTTTCTGAGAGCTGAGTCCTTTACTCTCACCTTTTAGTGGCAATTACATTTCAGACACAATTGGGAGCCAATAGTTTATGTTGCTGAGAAAGGGAGAAAACAAAAAGCTAAACTATAAAAACAAACACTAATCTTATTTTTAAAAGTCAAACTCTGATCATTTTATCTATCCATCTGTTTAATATCTGCTACCTCCACCTAAGATTTCCACCTTATAATATTCACTTTCTCCCCACCCACATATATGCAAAACATTCATGTGCAGAAAACCACAGTGTTGTGGTCTCCTTTCTGGCTCTATAAACTAATATAAAATTCTTTTAGAAACAAATATTCAGTAGAAGAGAAATACAGTATTCCCTCACTTATCATGGGTATTATATTCTAGACCCCCCTGTGATAGATGAAAATCCATGAAGTAGGAACCTTACATTTATTTTAGTATTTATATGTATTTTAAGGCTTTATAAACTCTTCCCACGCACTTATAAACCTTCCCAGTCCCTTTTTAACCTTTCCCACCCCCTTATTAACCTTTTCCACACTTTTATAAACACTAGTTATGTTCTTAAACATATTCTACACTCTTAAACCTACGTAACTTTAACAACATATGTATACAGTGCCGCAAAATTCCATGATAGAGCAAAAAATCCGCGATAAATAATTAAATAAATTTTTTTAAATCCCGTGATATGGTGCACCGCGATATAGAGAGGGACTCCTATAGTCATAAATAAATGCAGTCATAAGTAAGAACAATATGAACTCCTGTCATTTCCTTGCTATGACCTTAAGAAAGTCACTTAATTTATATTTTTCTTCTCTAAAATAGATACAGGCTATATATTTATACAAATTTGATCCAAAAATACCTCCATATTTTTCTATACCCTGTTCTCCTGTCATACATTTTTCCTAAAAATGACTGAAATTACATAGTTACATAGGAATCTAAGCATGATTTTTGAAATTTTAGCCACTGAGTTGAGCTTGCATTTTGCCTCAGCATGGAGATGTGTTCATCTCACTTTTCTCAATTTGCAAAACATCAAATAGTCTTCTTTGTCAACATGGTAAAACACAGTAAGGATAAAGCCAAATTGGAGGTTACTCTTCATTGCTCCAGAATGAGTGCGCGCAGATCCTATCTCTAGAAAACCGAAATACCTGCCAAAAGTAAATTTTCATAAGTTGTGTGCTTGTTCACTCTAAACTCATGTGATGGCTTTAAAATAATGAAATAAATGAAGCATTTAATTTAAATGATACTTCATCTGTTAACGCTATTTGTGCCAATTTTCAATAGCTTTTGGTAGTGTTAATGTAATTTGATTTCTGAGAGATTAAGCAGTGCATTTAGTACTGGATAAATGATTAATTAGAAACTTTGGACACTGTGCCAAAAAATTAACTTTTGTTTTTTAATTAATTTCTTTTTAAAGCATTAGAGAGCTATAGCTTTAGAAAGCACCAGGCATGGAATAGATCTTTGAGGTTATATAGTCCAAGTGACAGTCTTATGTACTATTCAGGCCTACATTTTGCTTGGACAGTAGTAGTCTGATACTTACTGTAACATGCATTACCTTCTGTTATTGAAGGGTCTGAACCTTAAAAATGAAAAAGCTACTTACATTTATCTATGACTTAAAACATTGCAGAATGCTGGAAATGCAAAGCTGATTTAGGCAAGTTTCTGCTCCCCAATGGACTTGCAGTCCAGTAGAAGATGAACAGGTAAAACAGATGACCATGTCTCATTACAGTGAATGTTTAAAAGAGGTGTTCATAAATGCAACAGGAGTACAGTGACAGAAGTTAATAAAGTTTTGGGTCAAATAAAGGCTTCTTCTAAGAGTTCAGGTCTGTTCTAAATCTTGATGAAAAATAAATGTTTATGGCAATCTAGTTGCATATTTGCAACAAAAAATGGGATACATAGGCTGAAATTAAAAGGCCTGGAGATATAGATCTGGGATACATTAGCACTCAAAATCATAAAGGGAAATGACATTGCCTAATGGATAGGTAGAGAATGAAGAGGAGTAGACCATGAATGGTAGACAGAGACGGGGCCTGTAAAGAAGGAATACTCAGTGGTCTCTTACCCAAAGCTATGTAGAGACCAAGGGATAGATATCTCACGTAGCATCAGTCAGGATCTCTGAGTGTCCAAAAACAGACCACGAATTCCATGGGACTAATTGAAAAGCCAATCCAGATATTTATAAATTGCTTATCAAAAAACTAGATTGTTTAATTCAAGCTAGGAATTTAGAATGCAAAGGCAAAATCAGGGGAAAAATTACAAAGCAAATGGGATTGTCAATGGAAGAGTACAGTGACTCAGCTGATGCACAGGGAGGTTCTTGAGTCCAAAAGCATGTCACTAATTCTAATGCACACTATGGCGACTATAGTTAATAATACTGTATTGTATACTTGAGAATTTTGTTATGACACTAAATCTTAAGTGTTCTCACCCCCTGTCAAAGTAACTATGTGAAGTGATGGGTGAATTAATTGATTGTGGGGTAATCATTTCACAATGTAAACATATATCAAATCTTCACAATGTACACTTTAAAGAATCTTTTATGGCATTTTGTGACCGTATTAGGAGCATGACCTGAAAAGGGAACAATATGCTAGCTATAGCTAGTAGCAGAGTTATGGAGCTAGTGAGGTCCCTAGGACAAAAATTTCTTTTTTTAAAGAAAGCACTTTTTGACCTACTATGTGGAAACATTCTATTTGTATCTAAAAACTTTTATTCTGAGAAGATTAAAACTTTATGATAGTCAAATAATTGGATAATTTATTTTCTTCTATTAATTTGTGTTTTGAATCTTACAATGTAAACAGTATTAGTAAATGGATTCTAGAATTCCTCCTAGGAAGGGAACTCTCTTTGTTTACAGAAATTTTTCAGTGAGGGATTAAGAGAGAAAATGATGCCTTGAATTCCTGGGAGATGGCTGCCAGTAAAGCATCAGAACAAAGGGTTGATGAGGAAATAAAGAAATGCACTTGTTTTTTGTTGTCTCCTGGGTGAAAAAGTGGTATTCAGACAAGTTTAAAAGGTAATAGAAAAAGATATGACAGAAGTCTATGAAAGACCTTGAAACAGACTTCTGTGGAGAGATGAAGAGAGCCACCACTGGGTACATGTGGCTACACAGTGTTTCAGAAAATAAACATTTTTAATAAACTCTGTCATTTTTTTCTTTTCTGTGCAATATATGTTGCAAGTCCATGCAACCATTGGGTGAGTGACTGATTTCAGATGTCAATGAAGGAGAAAGCCTGAGAATTTTGTCTCTTTACATGTGGTACAGAAGTCAGGAAATCCACATGGAAGGAGCTACCCACAGGGAGAAACATAAGCTAGGATGGGAAAATGCGTAATCTAAGAATTAAGTGTCAGGCTATCACTGGGTACGACATAGGGCTGGGTATAGCTAAAATGATAAAGTTAACCTGATTTTACTGATAGTTTATAATCTAGACCAGTAATTAAATCCTAACCCATACGTGGATTACACTATAAAGAACAGTACCTCGTAATACTAGTTAATTTAAATATAGAGTTCTGTTTTTGGCAAGAGACCAAGAATTGCTGAGTTTTGACCGGTTGAATGCACTTGAAATCTGACAGGTCTATGACAAGTAACTCATTTTTACATGACTGCAGGCTGCAAAACCTATCTTGAAGTGAAGTATGTTTATACCACCATTACATTTACAAGGTACAATTGACATTTCATAGATTTGCTTTATTGGATTAAAAAAGCATTTAATAATATTAATTTAAGTGGATTCTGAAATTAAATTACTTTTAGAAAAGCCTCAAGTTTAATGGCTGAAATTGTGTTTATTTATA
Source organism: Furipterus horrens (assembly GCF_987537825.1). Lineage (NCBI taxonomy): Eukaryota > Metazoa > Chordata > Mammalia > Chiroptera > Furipteridae > Furipterus > Furipterus horrens. Next base: position 156,511,079 of record NW_028327175.1, read on the forward strand.
TCATATAGATTCTAAAACTTATAATGTGAATATGGAGTACAAACATGTTCATTGTCAAATTCTCAGTCTCATGTTAGGCTGTTGTTCTACCAAAGTTCCGAGCATTATACAATTTGAGTCCTATTCTATGACCTCTCTTCCATACAGCCCAGTTGTGTTATTTTTCCCTTTGTCTTTGTTGTTGTTATTTTCAGATTTGTTGCTGTTATTTTCTTTTGGATTTCATTTTCTAACTTTTAGAAATACAATTTAGCAATTATATTCTTTGTCTTTTTAGGCTGATTCATTCAAAGTCCCAATAATTTTCAAATATCTTAAGCAAAAATAATGAATGTTTATCATATTATTATTGCTTTCATTAATGTTTCTGTATTCAATAAGTCTTCTAGATAGTGTTGAGCTCTGTCCACATAACTTAACTCTCAGGACAGGGCATAGGGACCCACATTTTTCTTCTAAGGATTTCTTGTTCAAGAAGAAAGGACTTACACCAACTGGAATTGGACTGGAAAACAATATATCTGAATAGTTTACTCATCTGGAAAAAAATGCACTTTTATAGAACAGTTTACTTACAAAGATTTGTTTCATGTCCTCATTTTGCTGTGTCCACCAATCCTAAACTGGTTTGATTCCCAATCAAGGCACATGCCTGGGTTGTGGGCCAGGTCCCAGTCGGGGACACTCAAGAGGCAACTGCACATTGCTGATCCTCTCCCTCTCTTTCTCCCTCTCTTTTTCTCTCTCTAAAAGTAAATAAATAAAATCTTAAAAAATAATAAAAAGAAAACATGAATCTGGTTTAAGCTCACTAGTATCTAAAGCATTAAAAAAAGAAAGAGTAAATAATCAGTCAAGAGTAATACATTTATCTTTCCCTGTTAAAATCTGCATATAAAATTAACTCAGGCTTTTTTTTTTTGAACTGTTAAAATATGGCAAATTGTTTTTATTTGTTCATTAAAAGCATTTTTAGTCACAGGTTTAGAGAATAATACTGACATAAAAATAAAGCTTACAAAAACATGTGACAGTCTAAATTTGGTTGTCTTATACCTGAATGCCATTTGTTTTGCTCAACATATTTTTTCACATTATGAAATCAAAGCCTTTTTACATGTTATGAGAATATGATTGGAGGCAACTTCAAACAACTGAAGCCATCTCACTTATTAACTTCAACTTCAACTTCAAAATAGAAAAATGCTTCATAAAATTCCCATGCTGACCAATAGAACAATCATCATTATTCTACAATTGCACTAGTGGATTTATCATCTAATGTGCCATAAAATTTTTCTGTAGAGGCCTTTTTTATTTAAAAGATTCTAATGGTGTGTTAGATGGGAAACTTATCAGCCTAATAAAACAAGTTACAGGACTTGTTTTCTATGTATCTTTAATGTGATGGGGAAGTATTTGTATTTTCTGGAGCTCTCACTTCTACTGTTTTATGAATCCCATTTTATTAATTGCCTAAGTGTTGAGCGATGTTTTCATTGACATCACAGACATAACCATAAACTCTGACTTTTGCATTATTTGATTTATCTAAACAGACAAATGTTAGTCATCTTCTTCTTATTCCTTCTCTCCCTCCTTCTTCTTCTCTTTCTCCTTCTCCTTGTTTTCTTCTTTTTATTTTTAATTTCCACTATCAGTACAAGGATCATTCTTCTTATGGCCACATTTTGTAAAAGAAATCAAGACTTTTCTCATTTCATAAAAGTTTTATAAAGTTATATAAAAAGTGCATGGTAAATAAAGTCAAATTGTAATTTCTATTTCTGCATAATTAGTGAATTTTACTCATGAAGCCAGTGTCCATCAATCTCTGCATAGAATGTCAATGTAATTAGCAAAATAAAATAGTTATGTGATAAAATGTATCATAATAAGCAAATGGATACTACATAGTAACACAAAAATTTACCTGATTACTGGAGTCAACTCTCATTTATATCAGCTAAGTTTTATAGAACCCCCCCCCCCCCACTTCCATGACTTGTTCCTGATCTAGAGCCACTAATTCAGAAAAATTCAAGTGAAATTTGGAAGGCATAAGAGGAGAAATCATTGTGTTCTGGTGACACTTCAGACAGACTCACTCATATGCAGAAATTAAACTCTTGTCCATAATTTCTTTCAAGGATGCAGACAACAATTAAAATTTGTGGCAGTGGTGGCCTCTCTGTGTGCCAGAACTTCACATTGTCCCCAGACTGGTGAAGCTAAGATTAACCAGCTTCTTTCAGTCAGGAAGTAAGTGCTGTCTCCACCATCTTTCTCTAAAATCCAGAGACTCATGGTAGCCTCCAGGTGAGCATCAGTGACTTTTAGAAGCTGTTCATTTTTTTAAAGCTTTTTTCACTAACATTTCCAAAGGTATCTGTAAATCAATATTATGATCCTCTGCTGATAACCCTCCAATAGCTTTCTGGGTTTAAGACTTTATAATATACAACTAAATCTTTACATGGCCTCTACTATCTTGACTGATAAGTCTCAACTTCTAACCGTCATGTTCTACTCTGAATACACTGGCCTTCTCAGTTTTGCTAATACTCTATTTTCTTTCCCCAACTAAAAACATTACCAATTTGTTATTTCCTCTTCTCTAAAAAATTCTCTTGTCCCTCCCTTTGCCTCTTTAATTTCTATCTTCATTCATAATCTAGGTAATGCATTGTTTCTTCAGATAAGCCTCTTATGTTACCTTAGGTAAAATTAAGTTTCCAAAATTGGGGTCTATTATGGAACCTTATAACTCACTTTCAAGCATATTTTACAGTTACAGTTAAGTAACACAGGGGAAAATTTTTTAACATAATTCCTGTTGAGTTCAATTTTTCATATGTTTTAGACTTAAATTGGCATGCTGATGTCAAAACGGCAGTTAGTTTTCTTCTACCACGTCAAGTTTTTTTCTGTACAGCTTATCTTAATTCAACCACTCTAGGCTAGATCAAGCCTGAATCAAGGGAAGCACTAGTGCTCTTCTATTGTCTAAGAGCAAACCTCCCTCCAGTGGAGAGGAGTGAGGGATGACCTTGGAGACCAGTGACAGGTTCATACTTGTCTAGGCTATTCAGCGACACATGAGACAGTGTGGTGAAATGTTGTGTGCCACTCTATATAGTGAATCATATTCCTAAGTGTATTCCAGGTTTTAGTCTGTATACAAAGAGTTCGCAGAATTAATTTTTTTATTTATATACATATTTCCTTTCCTTCAGATCATGTCTGCCTCTGCTATTTCTCATCCTAAGTGCCTAAACAACCCAGATTCCTTTTGTTATATCTGTGGCAGTTTCACCATTCCCAGTCAAAGGACAAACATCAGTGCAATTGTCAGGCAAGCCTATTTTGCATATTTTAAAGTAAAACTTGGTGATCAAGATGAGTCTTGGGTCCCTCACAAGGTGTGCAAGCAGTGTGTTGAGAGTCTATGGATGTGGACAAAAGGAATACATGATAAATTGTCATTTAGTATACCTGTAGTTTGACAAGAGCCCAGAGATCATTCAAATGATTGTTACTTTTGTATAGTGAAAATGCCAGGATATAACAAGGAAAATAAATGTAAAATAGAATATCCTAGTCTACCATCAGCTATAAGTCCAGTGCCTAATTCAGCTGAAATCCCAGTGCCAGTTTTCATTGAACTACCCTCTTTCAAAAAACAGGAGTATGGTGAAGAACTAAGTGACAGCAACGATAAAGATTTTGAAATTAAAGATGACTCAGTTCATAAGAGATTTGATGAGCATGAGTTGAATGATTTGGCATGGAATTTGGGACTATCCAAAAAGGCTTCAGAACTTCTAGCATCAAGACTGCATGAGAGGGGGGCGTGTCTACCAGACCGAGCAAACGGTTCTCCTGTTCTTTGTTACCTGTCTTCTGCCTTCACCCGGGGTGGCTTGTCTATGAGTCCGCGCAAGCTGCTCACCTGTTCTCTGTTACCTGTGTTCTAACAAAATATGGACTCAGTCTATGTTTAAAGAACACTCACTCAGCCTCTGTTCTAAGGGAATAATCAACCAGCCTGAATTTCAATAGAATACGGACTCAGTCTTTGTTTAAAAAGTACCCACTCAGCTTTTGTTCTTACAGAATATGGACTCAGATTATTTTCAAAGAATACTCACTCAGTTTGTGTTCTTACAGAATATGGACTCAGTCCATGATTAAAAAATACTCACTCTGTGTTCTAAAAAAAAAAAAAAAAAAGACTGCATGAGAAAAACTTGCTTGGAAAGGAGCGAAGGTATCCTACTTTGGATCAAAAGAAAGTGCATTTCTGCAGTACTTTCAAAGTGACAGTGGCTTTGTGTGTTGCCATAACATACATGTTTAATGGAGGAATTGGGAATTCCAATCTAGAACACAACTGAATAGCAACTGTTCATCGACAGCTCAAAGTGGTGCTTGAAGTGTGTCCTCCTCCACAATGGCAATTCATTTGGTACAGTCTCAATTGGCCATTTAGTTTGTTTTTGTGAAGAATATGAGGACATAAAGTGAGTCATTGATCTGTTTCACTATCACAAGCACAATTGAATCATCTCTGTTGACCTTAAAACAGTCTGCTTCCTTCTTGGTCAGCAATGCGGATACACCAAGTATCCCTGTTTTCTGTGTATGTGGGACAGCAGAGCTCACGAGAAGCATTGGGTGGAGTCAAATTGGCCTCCAAGATCTGACCTCAAACCTGGTGATCCAAACATTCTTGATGAGCCACTTGTTGACATAAAGAACATTCTATTCCCACCTCTGCACATAAAACTGGGTCTATGAAGCAATTTGTTAAAGTTTTGGCAACTGAAGGAGACTGTTTCAAGTATCTCATTTTGCCATTTCCTAGCCTGTCGTTTGAAAAGATAAAATACCTTAATATGTATGTTTGGTAACAGAAATTTACAACTTGTACACAATCTGACTTACAGTAACAATATATAGTCTTTATATAAATAAAAGAACTCTAAACAGTATATTCAAATAATTTTTCTTTATTTTCCTTTGTATGTACATTTATTTTCCTTTGTATGTATGATTTTTTGGTACAAAGGGAGGGTATCCTGTCCCTTAAAAAGTTGACGTGATAGGGAATAACTGGGGCCATTTTTGGATTCAGATGCCAGAAGTTAGTCAAAAACAAGTGTTGGATCTAACTCACCTCAGTGAAAATTGTGGTCCCCAGTGTAATTGGTTCCATAATTATGCAGAAGATATGCTCTCTTGTCTGTCCCACTGTCCATGACAGTGCTGATCCAAATCAGATTCTCAGTAAATGCTTGAATTCAAGGAATAAATAAGGACCCACACAGCAGCTTGAGATATGTAATGATTGAAATTTATCCCTTAGAGAAATCATAATTTTTATATATCAAGAAATTTTCAAGCCGACAATAAATGGTGAATACAATTATTGAATTTCTAAAGTAGATTCAATGGTAATAAAAAATAAGCTTTTAACAAATCTTATGGGTTTGCCTGTGGGATATGGTTTTGAAGTGCATATCCATTGAACAAATCAATAGGATACCCCAGAACCATCCCCCGTACTCCTGCCTTTTTCTATTATAGACTGCTTCGGAGTTAGAGGTGAAAGTCTCTGAGAAGATGTTCCTTCTTGAATACAATAACAAAACCTTAAGAGCAGAACAGAACACTTCTGGTATTGTTTTTCTCTTGTATTTTGTTTCTCCTGACTAAAGTGCATTTATAATGATTACAGGTACAGAGGTTATTTTGCAACTTAATAATAAAATTCACATACAGAAGATCTCAGAACAGGAAGATAGAGTCTACTTCTCTTTATTAGTCACAGTATAAACTTCAGATGGCCCACTTCTGAACTTTTATTTTCCATGATTCAAAAGTTGCGTATGTCACTCTTGTAGGGTTTCTATTACTTGCAGTTATGTATGTTAACCTGGCTGAGTTCTGTGTAAGACCAGAAGATATGAGTAAAAAAATACATTGACACAGATGATATGCTGAGAAGAATAATTATAAATATGCCTCTGTTTTAATGGAGATAGGAAAGCAATTGCTAAAATGTCATAAATAACGTGTAAGGTAGGTATAATCGAATTAAGTAGGTGTAATTCTTCAGAAGAGTTAGCATGTAACATAAATTTAACCTTAAGAAGTTAGGTATGAATATGAGCAGTTGTCACAGAACACATAGTTCTTAACTTTATCCATAAAAATAAGTGATTTTGTTGTTACCGGCCATCAAATCACAAGAAAATTTATTAGAAAGTCATAAAAATAATATGGAAGTCATCATGAGGGCATGAGACAAGCCCCCAAAATACCCATGTCAAGTTTAATGAAATTGAAAAAGTGCCCTTTTGAAGCTTATATCAAATACGGCTTCTTACATTAAATATGAACCTGTTAGTGAAAAAAATTATTATGTTTAGTTTTATAACGTTTTCTTATAGATATCTTATATTATTGTGGGGGTAGAAAAGTTGGTGGTATTTCTGTATTAACCAATTATTCTATGGCTAATCTGCAAGAACTATGAATTCATAAATTCCCCAATCTATGCAAAACATCTAAAGGCTTGATAAGTGTTAATCAAAGAGATTTCAACAATACATAAAAATTATTCCTTTTATTTTTGGAAAGCAAGTTTGAATTAAACACAGTTTAAACACTACAATTGGGCATATCATACCCTCACAGGTTCAAGACCTGATGGCAAATGATTTTTAAAATCAAGTTACATTGAAAAGAAGTAATCTTAAGTAGAGGATAAAAAGATAAATATACTCATGTAAAAATAAATATAAATTTACTAGTAATTTTAGTAACTTTGTTGACATATCTCTGCTCTCTGATATTAACCTTCTGTAATCCTTCTTCTTCTTCTTCTTCTTTTTTTTTTTTTTTTTTTTTGTTTCTTGAGATGAATTTGGATACAATGAATACTCCAGAGAGGTATCTAGTAATTTAATTTTTTTATTTTAACATTAATTTTTAATAATCTAAGATTTCAAAATGTTGCTATTGTACAAGGAATCTGCATATTAGCACCACTTGTCTTCCTCAAAGGTTAGCATCTTATATAACAACAGAAAAATTAGCTAAACAAGGACATAAAAGTGATATGATTTAATTAACTGCTCTACAGAGCTTTTTGAAATTTCACTGACTATTTCGTGAATGTTTTTTGCTGGCCCAGGGTCTAATCCAGTACCTCACATTGATTTAATTGTCATGTCTCTTAGTCTCCCCCAAACTGTGGCAGTTCCACAGTCTTGCTCCATCTTTCATGGCACTGACACTTTCCAAGAAAGAATACTGCCCACAAATCGATTTGGCTGATTTTTTCTCATGACTAAATTCAAGGTTTTTTGTTGTTGTTTGTTTGTTTGTTTTTAGCAAGAATGTCACCGTGATGTTCTGAGTTGTGACCTTACCACATTACAACAGGAGGCACATGACATCAATATACATCATTATTAGTAATGCTAACTGTAAGAATTTGGTTAAGATGATGTGTGCCAGCTTTCTCCACTGTAAAATTACTTTTCCCTTCTATTATTAATAAGTATATTGTGAGAAAATATTTTAAGACTTTGCAAATATCCTGCTTACTATCATATTTTTGCTCACTAATTTTAAAATACAGTGATGATTTTTGCTTAAGACAGTGCTTACTGTACTGTTTGCCAAAAGACACTTTTCCATTTTGGACATCCTTATTTATTAAATTAAAATTTTACTTAAAGAAGAGTTTTCTCCACTCAAAGAATTTATAACAGTTTCATGGGTATTTTTTTTTTTTATTTTATTCATGTAAGGCTAAAATTATGAGTATTTTGTTGTTTACATTGTCTTCATTTGGTCATTGGGAGTCCCTTCAAATTGCCTGTTGACATACTTCCATCATTTTTGAGCATTTCTTATTCCTGTTACCGCAAGATGTTCCATTGTGATGCATTTTGCAAATATCCTGCTCTTCTCCATGCCCAACAGGATCTTAATACAAATGTATGGGTTATTTCTATCTCAGTTGGAGGATCGCCACAACAAATTACTGAACTGAAACAACCGGTGATGTTGCCTTCATGTATGCCACTAGAAAAGTCATCTGTGACAGGTCATCTTTCAAATTTTGCTCTCCTTCATTTATTGAATTTTTAAAAATCTAATGCATGTTTTCTTTATATATATTTTCCTCAAACAATTAACTATAATTCTAATGTGTAACTTTCTTTTTTCCTTGATTTATTGCAAATAAGTTTAACTATATGTTTATGATTTCAAACTACTTATTTTGGTCCTTTGCTTCTCAGCTTTACCCGTGCTTTTCATTGGACCTGGAGGTTGTTCTTTCTTTTGCTTTCAGCTCCAACCTTTGCCTTCTACTCTGTTCTCCAGATTTGGTCTTGCAGAGTTTCCTGCAATGAGACATTTAAAAAATGAGCACTTTGAATATTTCAAAGTATACACCATTCAGGTAAATTCTAGTCATTGTCTTCTCCATACATACTGAATTTTTGCTTCCTTTTCCATCTTCCTATGGCTCTATTTAGAATATATTTAAAGTTCCCAGGCTATCCCCTTATAATAACTCTATTACTTTATAAAATGTTTAATAATTATAGAAGGATCACACATTGATTTTCCACGTATTTTTCATTCAAATTTGTCAAAATGTTGAGCCATCTTGTAGCTACTGTAATCATTAAGGAGCTGTTTCTCAATTGCTTTCATAATTGATTTCTGATTAATAGCTTAAAGAGGACACCTCTCTATAGACTTTGGGGTCTCAGCTCCTCTAGAGACATTAAGTAATTTGGCATCAGAGGTCCTCTCTCTGTGTTTTGTTACTTTTCTATTTGTCTCCTTGTTTGTTTTTAGCTCTACAGACTCTCCTAACCAATAGCAGCCCAATTACCTCCTATTCTTCTTAGTTGCATCTATAAAATAGACCTCCTTTTCCTTTCTAAAGTTAAGTGAATATACAGATGGATAGACAGATAACCTGGTCTTTAAGATAATCTTTCTGGAGGTAAAATTGCTTCCTTCCATCAAGCCAACCAAGTGTCTTCCCTTTCCTTTCCTTTTCTATATTCTTGTTTGGATGGCAAGATCATTTTGGGACGGCAACTTATAACATTCATTCTTTATTAAGCAAACTTGGCATCTAGAAGGTCTGGGTTTAAAACTTTTTAATTTCCTTTCTAAATTTTATTTTTGTGGAATTACATCAAATTTCTCCTCTAATCTAAGAAAATGACATCTTTCCATATAATAAGAATTCACATTTATTTTATCTATTTATTAATTAAATTTACTACTTTAACATAACTAAGCTATAGTCTAGATCTGTGAATTAAGCAACTATAAGCTTAAGAAATACAAAGAATAGAATTTAGACTGTGTATATATAATTGAGAACAATTTTCTGCATCCTTATGAGGGCATAATAAAAAAGGAGAATAAAAACACCTAAACAAATCTCTCTAGCTGAATATGTTTAATAAGCATATATAGTAATGTTCTGCTTGCTTTAAGGTAAACCTTGCCTAGAAATTAACCAAAAAAAATTGTGGCAATATCGCATCTAGATTATCCGTGACCACTGTATAAGAAGCTACTGAATGTTCAATTTATTTGTTGCTTGGCCTAGGACTGCTCAAACCAGTTATAGCTGCTGTACCCAAAGCCTGATTCCTTACACAGTACTTTGATTAAATTCAAATCAGTGTCCATGTCCATTCATATAATTTTTTGCCAGTCCTTCAATTTTATGCAGTAGTGGGAGGAGGTATAAAAATCAGTCTAATATTCATTTCTCCTGGCTTTGGACTGTAACTACTCAAGAGTATAACTTAGGGATTAATGAGTTAGTTTTACTAACTGGTTAGTTAAGACACCAATAGCTTACTACTCTGAAAGAACAAGACCATCTGATCCAAGCTAAATTAGAGAATGGAGGTTGGTTCAATAATCAAAATGGGGGTTTCTTACTCTCTCCTGACATTTAGAACTTAATGACCATTAGTGAAATAACTGGTCTGCAGAGATATTATAGTTGATGACATTGAATATTTTAGACCTACTTCATCAAATAATTGCTGGCAGGAAATGGAACATGAAGGAGGGAGAGATGAGCATGCACTGTCACCTTAATGCAGCCATCTGCAACTCCTAGAAACTGAAAGAAAGGATGAGAAGATATATTTAGAGCTGTAGTTCTCAATCTTCGGTGCATGAAAGAATAACTGGCAAATAATTTAATTCTGATACTCGAGTCCCACTTCTGCCTGTCTCCATCAGAATTTGTGAGAGTGGGAATAGGATCACTGATTTTAAAAATACCAAAGCGATTTCAATAATCAACTAAGATTGAGAACCTCTGACACATTTCCCAAGCATATTCTATGAAACACAGTCCTGAAATATGCTACTTGAAAAAATTTAGACATTCAAATTATTTGGGGAAACTGTCCTCTGTACTTTGCTTCTGATTCAAAAAGTAGCATAGAATATTAAAGAACCTGAGAAATCCCATAGTTTTTTTTTTTTTTAAGTACTCATTCCACATTGTTAATACAGCATTCTTCCCAAACTATATCATACAGAACTTGAGTTTAGTAAATCAAATCTCGCTTTAAAATGTTGTGGTTTAGCTCTGGCTATTGTGGCTCAGTTGGATGGAATGTCTTCTTTAAACCAAAAGGTCGCGGATTCAATTCCCAGTCAGGGCACATGCCGAGGTTGTGGGTTTGGTCCTGGTTAGGGTATGTATGAGAGCAACTGATAATATTTCTTCTCACATTGATGTTCCTTTCCCTCTCTCCCTCTTTTCACCTGTCTCTAAAATCAATAAGCATGTTCTCAGTTGAGAATTTTAAAAAATACTATTGTCTAGAGAAAATGGTTAAAGATGAGATCATGCATGGAAATTTGTAGGTGATATTAATCCCTTTTCTAAAGTAAGAAGCAGGAAAAACAAGATATACCATTCTCTAAACTACCATATGGTGAATAAGATTATGGACATGAATTCTAGGTAAAAAGTTTTCAAAGAGCAGACATGATGAGTGTGGTAAAAAATCAGAATAAGGAAGTTGTGCTAGCAGGAGTCTTCCTCATAAACTTGCTGCAAAGGTAGTATGACATTTGATGAAACAAGACTATATGGTAATAGTATATCCTTATGTAAAGTGAGTTCTTAAGTGGATAACTTAGCCAATGTCACACAATTAATTTACATTAAATTAAGAATCAGAGACTAAACAGGATATAAACAAATTTAAATTTCACTTAAAATTTTCAGGATTAAAATGAGAGTCTCATTTACTTAAACATTTTAGATGTAAAAATTACAATAACACAAAATTATTCAGTTGTTAAACAATAAATATGGGAATGGTGTTTGCCATATTTTTAAACTTTGGTCATTAGAAAATCTTAGGTGCATAGAGTCAATGATTTGTAAAAGGATAGAGGATCCTGCTGTGCTTATTTTATGTGATGTGAATTGAGACCAGGACATTGAAAACAAATTTCCCTAGCTTCATTGGTAGCACTTTCACACTACTTTCTATTTATATCCTGCTCTAGCACTGAAGTCCAGTGAAGCAATTCAATAATTAAAGTTCTTGAAGTTCCAATACTAAAAACAAAATTGACCTGTGCTTCTGCACTTGTGGTTTATTCACATGGCTTTTGCTAATAAGATACTAAAGTTATTTCTTTGGTCATGAAATTTTATACTCCCCCCCAAACAAATTTGCCAACCTGAGCAATATACGGAATTCTCAATAGTATAATTTTCATGGATTTTTCATCTAAGAATTGTCCATTAACAGCAATTCTTAAAGCTTTTGGTCAAAAGATATTTTCAATAATGCATTGGCATTCTCAACTATTTTATTGGAGAAGGGAGGCAGAGGCAGGAAAATTAAAATTTTCTGCTTATTCAAATATTTATCTTCATTAGGACCCTCTGTGCTTCCTGGACTTGCACGAGTTTTTTTCTCATCAAGTTAGGGAAGTTTTCTGTCATTACTTTTTCAATCAGGTTTTCTATCCCATGCTCCTCTTCTTCTCTTTCTTGTATCCCTATCATATGAATATTATTTTATTTCATGTTGTCCTTCAGTTCTCTTAATCCCTCTTCATTCTTTTTAAATCATTTTTCATTTTCAAGTACACATGGAACATTGTCAAAGATAGACCACATGGTAAAACAAAAACAAGCCTAAACAAATTCAAGAAAATTGAAATTATATCAAGTATCTTCACAAATCACAATGGATTGAAACTAGAAATCAACCTCAAGGAAAAAACTCAAAGACATTCAAACTCATGGAGAATGAATAGCATGATATTAAATAATGAATGGGTTAACAATGACATCAAAGACATAATCAAGAAATTTCTGGAAACAAATGATAATGAACACACCACAACCCAAAACCTATGGGATACAGCGAAAGCAGTCCTGAGAGGAAAGTTCATAGCAATAAAGGGCTACCTGAAAAGGATAGAAAAATCTCAAATAAAGAATCTAACCCTATAGCTACAAGAACAAAGGGAACAACAACAAAAAAGGCCCAGTGTGAGTAGAAGGAGGGAAATCATCAAAATCAGAGCAGAATTAAATGACATAGAGACTAAACAAAAAATTCAAAAGATCAATAAAACCAGGAGCTGGTTCTTTGAATAAATACACAAAATCAACAAGCCTTTAACCAGGTTCATCAAGAAAAAAAAAAGAGAGAGGACCCAGGAAAACAAAACCAGAAACAAAAAAAAAAAAAGGAGAAATCACAACTGATACCACAGAAATACAAAGGATTATAAGAAATTACTATGAACAATGATATCACAAGAAATTTGACAACCTAGATGAAATGGACAAATTTCTGGAAACATATAATCTTCCAAAACTGAATCAAGAAGAAGTAGAAATCCTGAACAGACCGATAACAAAGAGTAAAATTGAAACAGTAGTCAAAAATCTCTCAGGACAAAAAAGCTCTGGATCGGATGGCTGAAAAGGTGAATTTTAAAAAACATTTAGGGAAGAACTGACTCCTATCCTTCTCAAACTATTTCAAAAAATCCAAGAAGAGGGAAAACTCCCAAACTCGTTCTATGAAGCCAGTATTACCCTGATTCCAAAACCAGGTCAAGACACAACAAAGAAAGAAAATTACAGGTCAATATTGTTGATGAACATAGATCCTAAAATCATCAACAAAATATTGGCAAACAGGATCCAGCAACACATTAAAAAGATCATACACCATCATCAAGTGAGATTCATCCCAGGGATGCAAGGAAAATAAAGGCCATATATGAGAAACCTGAAGCCAACATCATACTCAATGGACAAAAACTGAAAACTTTCCCCCAGAGATCAGGAACAAGACAAGGATGTCCACTCTCTCCACTCCTATTCAACATAGTCTTGGAAGTTCTAGCCCCAGCAATCAGACAAGAATAAGAAATAAAAGACATCAAAATTGGAAAGGAGGAACTAAAACTGTCATTATTTGCGAATAACATGATAGTGTACATAGAAAACCCTATAGACTCCATGAAAAAAACTACTTGACTTAATAAGTAAATTTGGCAAAAGATCAAGGTACAAAGGCATTTCTGTAACCCACAATAAAATATCAGAGATAGAAACTAGAAAAGTTTCACTTACTATAGCAACAAGAAAAATAAAGTACCTAGGAATAAACTTAACCAAGAAGGTAAAAAACCTGTACTTGGAAACTATATAACACTGAAGAAAGAAATTAAGAAAGATATAAGTAAATGGAAGCATGTACCATGTTCATGGATGGGAAGAATCAACATCATTAAAATGGCCATACTACCCAAAATAATTTATAGATTCAATGCAATCCCTATTAAAATACCAGTGACATATTTTACAGACCTAGAACAAATACTTCAAAAATTTATATGGGACCAAAAAGGACCCTGAATAACCACAGCAATATTAAGGAAAAAGAACACAGCAGGAGGAATCACAACACCAGACATCAAACAATACTACAAAGCCACTGTAATCAAAACAGCCTGGTACTGGCATAAGAACAGACATATAGATCAATGGAGCAGAATAAAGAGCCCAGAAATAAACCCAGGTGTATATGGTCAACTAATATTTGACAAAGGGGAAAGGAACATAAAATTAAGTGAAAATAGCTTCTTCAATAAATGGTTTTGGGAGAACTGGACAGGGGCAAGCAAAAAATGAAACTAGACCACCAACTTACACGATACACCTGAGTAAATTCAAGATGGATCAAAGACTTAAATGTAAGCCATGACACCATAAAACTCCTAGAGGAAAACTAGGCAGGAAAATTTCAGATATCCTGCATTGAAATATTTTCACCGATATATCTCAATGGGCAAAGGACCTGAACAAACACTTCTCCAAAGAGGACATACAGAGGGTTCATAAGCATATGAAAAAATGCTCAACATCACTAGCCATCAGAGAGATTCAAACAAAAACCACAATGAGATACCACTTCACACCAGTCAGGTGTGCAAACATCACTGAAGATTAGCTACCTTCCTGTGAAAATCAGAAGGATACTCTTGCTAGAGCTCTGCCCTTTTGGAATGTAGAAATAGTTCCCCAGAACAAGGAGGTGAAACTGATTGCAACCCAGGGCATAGCCTTGTGAATATTATCAAGCATCTGGAGGGTCTCTCTGTAGAGGTTATTATGGAGCTGAACCTGAATCTGCCAAATGGTCTTCCCATTGTCTATGAATTTCCAAGAACTTGAAGCCCATTAAGCCCATGCAGTTCTTGGGGGATGAAGAGAACTGTGTAATGCCATGGAGGGTATGGCTGCCCAGGGCAAGACCAAGAAGTAAAGGCAAGCAGGCAGTTTCCCAAGGATACCTTCCCTGTCCATTTCATTCTTCCATATCTCTCCTCTGCATGTGCCACACTGACCACATCTGTAGGCATCTTAGGTTACAGCTGCAGATATGACCCAGTGGTTCCCAATTATATTTTAGCCATTTAGTTTCTTGCATCCACTTTATCATCTCTTCAGAATGGCACCTCTGAGGCATGGGCTCTGATTCCAAGCAAAAAGAACACTTTTATCCAAGAGAGGGAAGCCTCTTATCCAAGAGAGCTGAGATGCAGTAACTCGGGTCTTTGCTGGTGCTCTATTACTAAGTACTTGCTTGAGTAGGGAGATAGGGAAGAGCCTTGCTAAGGTGTGCCCAATAAGGAGAGGCAAGAGAACATACTGGCATTCCCAGGAGCCAGTCCTGTACTACTCTGTAGTCAGGTTACTGACTGGGGAACTCTAACCAGTACAGTGGAAGATGAATGCATGGTGATTCAAACAAACATCTTTTCCCTGACCCCAGAAAAGCTGGCTCCAGAAGAATGGGATCAAGCCTGAATGTTTATATGTTACATTTAATATTTATAAACAGAAACCTTTTGGGGGTTTCTCGTGGTGATTGAAGTATTCCCATCATGGTCATCACAAAACAAGCTATTCCTCCCACCAAGATGAAATCACCTCCTTGACATGTAAGTGCAGGAGTTCATCATCCTGCCTGTGTTTTAGAACCCTCCCTTGCCTTCTTGTTTTATGGCAGTGAAATGTATCTTGATCATGTCCAAGTGTATCTTTCACTGTGTCTGATTTCTGAATCATGTTCCAGTTGCTTGGACTTGCCACTTGGGCCCAGTACTCAATTTGAGCCTAACTACGAAATTATTTTTCCAGATCAGTATGCTATAGGAGTGATGCACAATGTAAAAAAGTTATATGGTTTTTGCTTTCATGGTTTGGCAAACATGAACAAAGCTGCTATGAGTATTTACATGCAGGTTTTTGTGTGGACATAAGTCTTCTATTCAAATGAATAAATACCTAGGAGTAAAATGTTTAACCATATGGTAAAACTGCTTATCTTTAAAAGAAATTGCCAAAATGTCTTTCATTTCCACTAGTAATTAATGAGAATTCTGGTATCTCTGCATATCGTCAAACTTTTGGACTTTAAGATTCTAATAGATTTGTAGTGGTAGTCATCATTGTTTTGATTTGTATATCCATAGTAAAAAATGTTGCATATCTTTTCATATGAACATTTACCTAGCTATATATCTTAAAGGTTAGGTGTTTATTCAGAGCTTCTGCTCATGTATTTATTGAGGTTGTTTGTTTTCTTATAGTTTAATGTTAAGAGCTCTTTTTATATTCTGGATACAAATAATCAAATATGTGTTTTGCAGACATTTTCTTTCAGTTTGCAGCTTTTATATTCATTCTCTTAATGATTTCTCTTAAAGCAAACAGTCTTTCTTTATATAAAAAGTAAGTTTAAAATTTAAATTTAAAATTAAACTTATATTTTCTTCAAAGATTATGCTTTAGGTCTCATACCAGTAACTCATCTTCAAACTCAAGGGCATACATATTTTCTCCTATGTTTTCTTCTAAGAGCTTAATAGCTTTGCATTTTATATTTGGGTCTGTGACCCATTTTGAGTCAAGTTTTGCATAAGGTATGAGGTCACTGTTTAGGTTCATTGTTTTGCATATGAGAAAGTTCAATTGTTGAAATATCTTTTTTTTATTGAATTACAGTTGTGCCATTATTAATAATTGGTTGACTATACTTCTAAGTCTATTTTAGCTTCTCTATTCTGTTTCATTGATCAACCTGTTTATTTTCTTTTTTTCCAATAAAATGGTGTCTTGCTAATGGTGCCTTTAAGATAAAAATTTTGTATTCTTGTTTATTCCATTACAGTTTTCCCCATTTTCCCTCTTTGCTCTCCTCTATTCTGCTCACCCCCCACTTCCCACTCCCACAGGATTTTTATGGTTTCAGGTCTAACATTTAAGTCTTCAGTCTAAAACTACATGACTACATCAATAGATATATAAAAAGCTTTAGATAAAATCCAGCACCCATTTATTATAAAACTCTCAGCAAAATGGAAATAGAGGTAACATACCTAAACATAATAAAGCTATTTATGACAAACCCACTGCCAGAAGCATACACCATAGGCAAAACTACAAGTATTCCCCTCAAGATCAGGAAAAAACAGGATGTCCACTTTCATCTCTATTATTCAACCAATATTTCAAAAATTTACATGGAACCACAAATGGCCCCATATAGCAATAGTGATCCTGAGAAAGAATAAAGTTAGAGAATCATGCTACCAAATATCAAACTATACCACAAGTCCATAGTAATCAAACCAGCATGGTACCAGCATAAAAATAGATACATAGATCAATGGAACAGAATAGAGAGCCCAGAAATAAATCCATACCTTTATAATCAATTAATAGTCAGCAGAGGAAGCAAGAACATACAATGGGCTAAAATAGTTTATTCAATAAATGATGTTGGAAAAATTGGACAGATATGTACAAAAAAATGAAACTAGGCCATTTCTTTTAGTATTCTTAAACATTTCTTTTAGTATTTTTGTTCTAGTTCACTATATCATCAGTGCATAATTGTAGTATAACTTCCAAGCTTATGAAGGGGCTATGTATGAAATATCTTATATCAGAGTATAAAGGTCAAGGTGTAAGTTCCAGATCTGGTATCCAGTGCCCCATTATGGCACATAGTTTATACCTAATAAATATTTTAAACAAAAATTTTTGGCATAGTAGATGTCATCAAAAATCTAATTCTCTCTCTATTAGCAAGAAGGTTATTTATAGTTTTTAAAAAACCAGTTAGTAGAATCTGTGTTTTATGGAAGACTCTGTGTAAACTCTGATTTTAGTCTTCTAGACATTTACTCTCATGTTAGAATATAAGAATTATAATTGGATAAAAAGAAAACTATAGAAAAAATAAAATATTGAACCAGAGATGCAAAAAATTTGGAGACTAGAGTACCGTAGCATATAACAATGTTGTTGAAATTGATGGTAGATATAGGGTGAAGTGTAGAAAGAGGTAAATTTATCTGGGTGTTCATTAATGGCATATAAAAATTTTTAAGTATATATATAAGCCATTTGTTAAACTTTCTTGTCTGCTTTCTTTTCCTATTGCATTTCTCCCTTGAGCATTAAGGGTTCAGGGAATTATTATTGTCATAGAAGAAAGACAAAGAGAAAGGGTCAATATTTAGCATTACATTTTAAAAGTAAGCTCCAATTGCTCATTTTAGAGACATAGTTTACTTTGAGGGAATTTTGCTATTGTTGTTCCTGTGTTTGTATCTTGTCGTTGTTGTTTTATGTATCAAAATGCTAAACTCCAAAGGAAAAATGTTTCTTAGTAAACAAAGAATTGATTGAGTAGATGCAGAGAGATGAGGAACAACTCTCAGGAAAGCATTATGAAAGTACCAATGAATGCTAGGTTCACCACCTCCATCATTCCCCAACTCAGAGATGGAGGGGAAGTAAACTAAAGGAATAAAAGAAATATACAAATAGTCTAATTATGATATTTTGGGGAAAGAGAAAGAGAGCTGGGGTCAAACAAAGGCTTCCCTCCTTAACACAGTTTGTCAGCCGGCAGTGCAACTGATCCCTTCTTTGGGGTCTTCTATCTGCACTCACCCCTGGGCCAAGCAGACTGGGCTGCCCTGCACTAACTGTGAATACAGATGAAACAATCAGATAACAGCTGCACTCCTAGAGAGCAACCCACTACCAAATAGAGGGTATGATGTTTTACATACAATGCGTCTAAGAAGTGCTGTCTCCCTGATGACAAATCATAAACAAATGGCACTTTTTATCCATTACCCTTGATAAGTCACCAAAACATCATAACATTTCAGTTGAGCTCCAGCTAAGAATAAGTGTTCATTTTATTATCTCCTTAAGCATTAGCGGATGAGAAAAGAGAGCAGAATTTAACTGTCTTCTATTTTCTTTTAATAGCCTTTGACAGAAGTGGAACCCCAACTAACTGATGGACAATGACACAAAGGGGCCCTAAATTTATGTTAGAAATGCTTGCATCCTATTAATCAGGCTCCATCTTGAACAGATGTCTCAGAATCTTCAATGGGGATTCAGAACATCACAGAGCAGGATTGCAGCTCAGCAACCCAGGTAAAGACATCTGTGAGAAGTCAAAGTCATAGAAAGATCTGTGAGAAATCTAAGTCAACCCACGTGTTATTCTTAATTATTCAATGTACTGGCTAAAGACCTATCTTTATCATTGGAATTGTTCTAGAAAGTCACAGAAAATTTACATAATTTACAAGAAACTTAAGTTGTGTAACAATCTAGCCTATTGTGGGAATAACAGATCACTTTCTGAGAGTCTAACAAATCCAGTGATGGGACAAAGGGGTGGTAGTGGCATTAAGGGTAGATTGAAGAAAATCCAGCAATCGTTTTTTGTTTTCTGTTTTTTTATAAATGTACCCCAGTAACCACTTTGCGTTTATTATAGGAAAAAAATTAATAATAAATAAATAAATTAAATTAAAGAAAGCTAGGCATCTGGCCAGCCTCCTCACCCTGAGGCCTTAAACATGAGCAGATTGGCTGATTAAATTTGAAAGAAGCTGGGGCTCAGCTTAAAACATTTGGAGTTCACCTTGGAGGAAGGTCTTTAAAATATTATAATCCTGAACATGTACTATGTCCTTTTGCTACTGAGGTTTTTTGCTTCCGTTGGCTCTATTTTAGCCTTTATTAGTTAGGATCATTACTCTGTTAAGTTTAAAATTTTTTATCTACATACTGAAGATTAAAAATAGTAAACACTTATATTGTGATTATTATTATTAAATGATTCTATTTATACAAAATAGCTTAGCACAATAAGACGCCAGAAAAAGGTAAATAATCATATAATTTCACTTATATGTGAGATCTAATGAACAAAGTAGAAACAGACTCATAGATACCAAGAACAGACTGACAGCTGTCAGAGGAGGAGGGGGAGAGGGAAGGGTGCTGGGTGAAAAAGGTAAAGGGATTAAGCAAAAACGAACAAACAAACAACCTCATAGACAACAGTATGGTGATTACCAGAGGGAAAGGGAGGAAGGGGGATATAGATGAGGGTAAAGGGGGGATAAATGGTGATGGAAGGAGACTTGACTTGGGATAGTGAACACACATTTCAACATACAGATGATGTATTATATAATTGTACCCCTAAAACCTATATAATTTTATTAACCAATATCACCCCAGTAAGTTCAATAGAAAACTGTTTAGCACAATGACAAGGACATAAGGGTGTTATTGTCATTATTATTACTAATTATTGAAAAATTCTATGCTTCTACAAAACATGATTTACGAACTGCCAGGAATATTATTTTCATGTTAATCAGGGTCCTACTTAAAGATAGCCAATTCTTTCTGAATATTGTGTTATCCTTGTGGATATTTTAAAAATAAATATGCTTATTCTATTTTTTGTGAAGATTATGATTCTGTGGCCTTTCCAATACACTTAGAATTTTATAATGTAATATTGCAGTTGTAGTCTGTGGCTTAGTAAAACCTCCAAAGTTATCTAAGGTATCTGCGTATATGTTTGTAGTAACAACAGTAGTAGTAGTAATTGTAGCAGTTGTATTAATAGAGTTTTTCTATTTGTGCCCAGAACAGGAAAAACAATGCCTCTTCCATGTAAGGAGTGAAATAGAAAATAAAACACCACCCAAGTTAGTAGAGTGGGCTGAAGAAGGATATGATCTGAAACTGAGTTTTGTAGGCTACTCCTTTTAATGCAACCCACCAAGTATTATAAAAATCAATTTCAGTTCACTGAGAAAGCTCAGAAGCAAATTTGTGAAAGATGCCACTTGTAAACCCCACATATAGTGTGAAACCAAGCAAACCTTCAGGGTGTCCTGACTATTCCCCCTCTTCTGTTTCAAACGATCATGCATGCTCCCTCCGCAAAGACAAAAATAATGATGAAAGGAGATGCAAAGAGAGAAGTTTTCAAGATAAAGAAGATCCTCCCACCTGCAAAAAAAAAAAAAGTCATTGGTCATGTGAAGCTAGCATTGTACAGCATAGAACACTGTTTAGAAGACGTAAATGGTAGCTCGGTAAATTTATTGACTTTGTTGTGATGGCGTTCTTATTTTTGTTAACATTTCCAATTTTTAAAGTATATTTTATTGATTATATTGTTATAGCAGTTCCAATTTTTCCCCTTTGCTCCTCTCCACCCAGTGCCCCCCTCCCCCAACAATCCACCCCCCCAAGTCCAAGTCCATGCCCATGGGTCATACATACAAGCTCTCCTGCCTCACCCTTTCATATATTCTTCTTCTTCTTTTTAAATTAATTAATTAACTAATTAATTAATTAAACAATAAAAAATAACAATCCCTCTCTCTCAGACTTAAGACCCTTTATAATCTTATAAAGGACAATGGGCGAAGGTCTCAAGCTCCTCTAGCTGCTTCAAGCTGGACATGGTCATCGTCCTATCTACCCTTGGGCCCAGAAATACCTAATAAGAGTGGGGGTGTGGAGGGGAGAGTGGCCTTCCCACATGGGGAAGGATCATGCAGACTCCAGGTTGGTTGGCTGTCTCTGGACAACGGCATGCTTGGTTTAACAGGCTGGCATCCTTGTTGTATTCTGGAAGCAACAGATTTGGCAACAGGGTTAAAGGACATCATTCAATCCATAACCACTAGATGACAAAAGACCGGTATTAATTTTTCAATGTCCCACATTACGGAAAAGAAGGGCTTCTTTAGAGGAAGGTGTGCCGGGTACATCTCACCTGTCCAAAACCCTTTTGCCCGTTATACTTAGTTTGGGCTGAGGAAAATATTTTAGGTTTCCCCCCTCTCAGGCCTCTGGGCTCTTTCTGTCCAAGTCTTTAGGACAGAAAAGAGAAACCAGTTTTAAAGTGAAGCCCACAGACCACCCCATTCTTCATCAACCCAGCCACTTAGTTCAGCCAAACCATTGAGTCTCAGGAGGCAGCAATGCAGACAGGATTAAGTGAGGCCTATACGTACAGACAGTCACTCAGGTAATGAGATCGTAGGCTTATGCCCTTTGAAAACAGAAAACACATGTTAATTTATGTAATATAACCCACATACAAGTCTCTAAATCTGTAGGACTGTCTTATTGGAAAGACATTCAGTTGCAAGGCATTTGACATTCTTCTTGCCTGTGAATTAAACATCTTTGATAATGCCACAGACATAGTTTAACTTTCAAATGAAAACAAAATTTAAATGAAAAGAAACTTTAAAGATGGTTAGCTGCACTACTTTATAGTCTACCACTGAGCATTGTGATTTTCCTTGAATCGCGATTTTTCTCCCTAAGATTACCCTCCTTGTCATTAAAGGGACTGCATTAAGTCCAGTTTTAATTTATCCTGTTCATTTGCATAAACACAAAAAGAGCAGCAAATGATCACTTACAATCTTTAGTTCTGCTTTGCTGGAATTTACGCAAGGAACATTTTGGGTGACCTTTAGTCTGCCCTTCAAGGCACAGAATCAGAACCACATACCTGGCATTCAGCCTTGCCTGTAAACACCTGTCTTTTCCAAGTCCTTCTGGTTTTCCATTGTGTCTTAAGGTCCCATCTAGCCATCTTTCAGGAAAACAACCTTCATTCCTTCCCTGGAAAGATTGCCATGGACTGCGCATCCACTCAAGGTACCAGGCCTTTTATCTCGTGGGCTTTTATTACCTTTGAAAGTCAATCCCAGTTCCTCAGGGCTTTTTGGTAACAACCAAAGCCCAAGCATGTCTCCTTTAGACATGACATTCCAGTCTAAAAAAACAAACAAACAAACAAACCTCTATTAACAACTGGTCTTATTAGTTTTATGCAAAGAAACATGTCATTAACTTACTTCTTTAGAATGCCAAATTCTGGAGAGATCAGATAGGAAGAAAAGTATATATTGTGAAGGAAAATCCTTGTCCTTCTAATATTCACTGAACTTGCATTTCTATTCTTTATATTTTCATTTTTCCCCCACTAAAATTTTTTGTTTGTTTGTTTATCCATTACAGTTGTCCCACTTTCCCCCCCTCTTGCTTCCCTGCACCCTGCCCCCCTTCTCCTACAGTCAGTCCCCACCCAGTTGTCCATGTCCATGGGTCATTTATACATGTTCTTTGACTAGACCCTTCCACTTCTTACCCTCTTCTCTCCCTCCCATCTCCCCCTTTGATACTGTTAGTTTATTCCTTGTTTACATACCTCTGGTTCAATTTTGCTCATTTGTTTGTGTTGTTCATTAGTTTCCTGTAATAGGTGATAGCATAAAGTATTTTTCTTTTGTTGCCTCACTTATTTCGCTAAGCATAATTCTCTTTAGTTCCAACCATGTTGTTGCAAATGGTAGAAGTTTTTTCTTTCTTTCAGTACATATTCATTGTCATTTCCCTCCTCTGTACTCGTGTTCCTCTCTGTCTGTCTCTGTTTCTTCATCTTCTTAAAGCAGACCCTTTAGCATCTCTTGCAATGCTGGTTTGGTGGAGATGTATTCTTTTAGCCTTCTTTTGTCTTGGAAACTCCTTATTTCACCTTCCATTTTGAATGAGAGCCTTGCTGGGTAGAGTATTCTTGGTTGTAGGCCTTTGTTCTTCATTGCTTGGAATATTTTTTGCCATTTCCTTCTGGCTTGTAGTGTTTCTGCTGAGAAATCTGATGATAGCCTTATTGGAGCTCCCTTGTATATTATTAGTTGTTTCTCTCTTGCTGCTTTTAGGATTCTCTCTTTGTCTTTGAATGTTGCCATTTTAATTATGATGTGTCTTGAAGTGGGCCTGTTGGGGTTCATTTTCATTGGGACCCTCTATGTTTTCTGGACTTGCGTGACTCTTTCTCTCCTCATATTAGGGAAGTTTTCTGTCATTAGTTTTTCAAACAGGTTTTCTATCCTTTGCTCTTCTTCTCCTTCTGGAATTCCTATGATACAGATATTATTACGTTTCATGTTATCCTGCAGCTGTCTTAGAACCTCTCAGTCTTGTTTAGTTTTTTTTTTTCGTTTTGTTGCATTGTCTGGGAGTTTTTGTCTAAGTTGTCCTCCAGCTCACTGATCCAATCTTCTGCTTCCTCTAGCCTGCTTTTAATTCCTTCTCCTGTGTTCTTCAATTCAGAGACCATATTCTTTATTTCCTCCTGGCTCTTATTGATAGCTTCCATGTCCTTTTTCATGCTGGTGTAATTCTCAGTAAGTTCCTTGTAGTTTTTCTGGAGTTCTTTGTAGTTTACGCTAAGCTCATTGAGCTTCTCCATAATCCATGTTTTGAATTCCATGTCTGATAGTTTGCTCCCCTCTATTTCATTTAGCACTCTTTCTGGGGATTCTACCTTTCCTTTTGATGGGGGATTGCTTCTCTGTCTCCCCATTTTTGTGACTCCTATTGTTTATTGCTGCTTCTTAGAATGATCTGCACTTCCTGGATCTGCCCCTGGTGGCGTCAGATCCTGTACCAGTCTGGGCCTAGGCAGACTGTTGGAGACTTCCAGGGATCTACTGCCTTTGTCTGGCTTCTTTAGTTGTTAATCTATTCAATCTGTGATTAGCTGTCAGGCTTAAGGACCGTGGGTGTGGCAGATTAATTCCTGTAGGCAGGGCTTTTGCTTCCCCTCAGGCTGATGCCACTGGGAGGGGAATGGTCTGCCTGCAGTGTGGGGATGAGTCAGCACTGGGACCCGGCCGGCCACTTCCCCAGCTCTCCCCTGAAAGCCACCACACCAAACTCTCTGCAAGTCCTAGTCCTGTCTGCCTTCCCTCTGCTTGAGCCCAGGGTAAGTGGGGGCAAAATATTTTCATATGTGGTCCGCCTAAGAGCTTTTTTTCTCCAGCTGTTTCTCTCCGGCTAGCAAGAAACCCTGTGGCTTTTCACTTTTCTCAGCTGAATACTATTTTACTTTCCATTCTGTTGCTGTAGGCTGGGGAGCCCAGCTGGGGGTTTAGACCCTGCCCTTCTCAGGGGGAACCCCCAGCTGCTGAGCTGTTTCTCAGTCCCTTCAGCTGCCACCCATGGGAGCCCAGCCAGCCCTTCCGCATCTCCGCACTCCCTACCAGTCACGTTGTGATGTAGCGGCCTTTTCTATCTCTCAGTGGTTATAAGACTTCTCTCCAGCTAGTGTTTGGTTGGGTATTCCAGATGATTTCTCCAAAATTAAGAAGTAAATCCAGACTAGTTCTGGGAGGAGGTTTAGTGTAGCTTCCACTTACTCCTCTGCCATTTTGTTTTTTCAACATTTTCAATTTTAATAGATGCAAAATATGTCATTTTCCATCCTAACCTGTTTAATACTGAATAGTCATCTTGCATGACTGAAACTTTATACCCTTTGAAGAACTCCCATTTTTCCCCAGCCTCTGATGATCACCATCATACACTCTGATTCTGTAAGTTTGTCTATTTTAAATACAGTAGTCCCTCTCTATATCACGGTTCACTTAGCGCGGCCTCATTGTATCGCGGGATTTTTGAAAATATTATATTTAATTATTTATTGCAGATTTTTCACTATGTCACAGGATTTTGCCATACTGTATACATATGTTGTTAAACTTATGTAGGTTTGAGAATGTAGAATATGTTTAAGAACATAACTAGTGTTTATAAAAGTGTGGAAAAGGTTAATAAGGGAGTGGTAAAGGTTACTAAGGGACTGGGAATGGTTTATAAGTGTGTGGGAATGGTTTATAAAGCCTTAAAATGTATATAAATACTAAAATAAATGTAAGGTTCTGACTTGCGGATTTTCATCTATTGCAGGGGGTCTAGAATATAATACCCATGATAAGTGAGGGAATACTGTGCCTCATATAAATGGAATCGTGACGTATTTGTCCTTCTGTAACTCATTCATTTTACTTAGTACAGTGTCCTCCAGGTTTGTTCATGTTACTGTATATAACAGAATTTCCTTTTTTTTTTTTTTTAAGGTAAAAAATACTCTGTCTATATACCATCTTATTCCATTGAACTGAATAGACACTTAGGTTGTTTTCATAGCTTGGTTATTGTACAGATGTCCCTTTGAGATCCTGATTTTAATGATTTTGCATATATACTCAGAAATGAGATTGCTAGATCATACAGTAGTTCTATTCTCAATTTTTTGAGGAACCTCCATGCTGTTTTCCATGATGGCTGCATCATTTTATAATCTCACCGACAATGTACAACAAGGGTCCAGTTTTTCCACTTCCTCGCCAACACATTTTTTTAAAAGTAATTAGCCATCCTAACAGGTGCGAGGTGTATACCATGCTGTTTTGATGTGCATTTCTCTAATATTTGTTACGTGGAGCATCTTTAATATACCTCTTGGTTATTTGCACGTCTCCTTTGGAGAAATGTCCATTCAAGTTCTGAGCCCATTTTAATATAAAAAAATTTAATACTTTTTTACTAATTTTATTGAATAAATTTGATGTATGACATTGTGTAAGTTGACAGTGGATAGCCTATTACTTTAATACATTTCTATATTATATAATATGATTGCTGATGTATAAATATCTATCACATTACATAATTATAGCACAATATTATTCTCTGTATTTCTTTTTTTTAAGTATATTTTATTGATTATGTTGTTACAGTAGTTCCAATTATTTTCCCCTTTGCTCCCCTCTGCCCAGTACCCTGCTTCCCTTCAGCAGTCCCACCCCACGTAGTTCATGTCCATGGGTTGTGCATATAAGTTCTTTGGCTTCACCTTTTCCGATATTATTTTTAACTTCCCCCTGTCTATTTTGTAGCAACAGATTATGCTTCTTAATCCCTGCACCATATCTCCATTTCTCCCCCTCCCCACTCCCAGCTGATAACCCTCCAAATGGTCTCCATACCTATCATTCTGTTCCTATCCTGGTTTACTTAGTTGGATTTTGTTTTTATTTTTTATATTCAGTTGTTAATAGTTGTGAGTTTGTTGTCATTTTAGTGTTCATAGTTTTGATCTTCTTTTTCTTAAGTAAGTCCCTTTTACATTTCATATAATAATGGCTTGGTGATGATAAATTCCTTTAGCTTTATCTTGTCTGGGAAGCACTTTATCTGCCCTTCCATTCCAAATGATAGCTTTGATGGATAGAGTAATCCTGATTTCAGGTTGCCTTTCATCACATTGAATACTGCTTCCCAGTCCCTTCCTGCCTGCAAAGTGTCCTCTGAGAAATCAGCTGATAGTCCTATAGGCACACCCCCCCGCCCCCCCCCCCCCCCCCCCCGTAGGCAACTCTTTGCTTCTCTCTTGCTGCCTCCAGGACTTTCTCTTTCTCTTTCACCTTTGGCATCTCAATCATGATGCATCCCGGTGTGGTCCCCTCTGGGTCCAGCTCGCCCGGGACCCCCCATGCTTCCCGGACCTGTATGTCCATGTCCTTCGCAAAATTTGGGAAGTTTTCCTCATTTTTCTCAGTTCTTGCTTCCTCATTCTGCACTGGTTGACTTTTTTTTTCTTCCTTGTGTTCCAAATCATTGATTTAACCCCGGTTTCCTTCCCTTCCTTCCCCACTTTCCTTGGTTTTGTGTGGATTTTCCTTCGTTTCACTTATCATAGCCTTCATTTCTTCTCTTATGCATTTGCCATACTCAAACATATCTGTCAAGCCTGTGAGCATCTTTATCATCAGTGTTTTGAATTCTGTGTCTGTTATGTTCTCTATCTCCTCATCTGTTAGGTTGGCTATCTCCTCATTGCTTAGTTCTCCCTCTGGAACCTTGATCCATTCCCCCTTTTGGGCCATACTTCTCTGTCTTTTCATTCTGATGGGCTCCTGTGTTTGTTTGCCTCCATGTCCCAGGTAGAGCTGTCACTCCTGTTACATTGTAAGGGGCAGAGCCTTAGGGGTTCATCAGTAATGGGTAACCTGATTCACCACATTGTGGCGCTGTATGTGAGGGAGGGGTTCGAGAAGGAACAATGCCGCCTTCCCAGCATTTGCCCCTTTTCCAGGCACCTCTCCCACTACTGCACCGGACTGGCACCCCTCTAGCTGCTGCCCTGGCCATCGTTCCCAGAGTGAGTGGGTCTGAGACATTCTAGGACCATGGGGGCCCTTTAAACAAGCATACTCTGCTGAGAGACTATCAGTTTTTTTCTCCATCCCAACCCCCTCTGGTCTGCACAGTCAGAAGCAATGAGGTTTGATTTTCCCCGGTGTTGGGACTGTGAGTTTCGAGGTCCAGTGAGGAGCTGGGAACACTCCCCAGGTGTCCTTCCTGACTTTTTAAATCATGTGACTGTGCTTTCTGCCAGCCTGCTGCTCCTGCCACTGCTGCTGCCACCATCACACCGTGTCCTCTCTGCCCCTCCTACCTGTCTGAGTATTTTTTCTTTATATCTTTGTTTGCTGGACTTCCGTGCAGTTTAATTTTCTGGAACTTCTGATTGTTTCTAGTTTTGAGGTAGTTGTATTCCTGCTTAGTTTTGGAGAGAGATGCAGCATGTCTGCCTACCTATTCTCTTTGTTTCTTATATGGTACATTAGGTCTCTGTGGCTTGTTTACTACTCATCACAAAGTTGTACTCTTAAATACCATCACTCTAATACCTCCCCAATCCTCTGATAGCCACTATTTTACTCTCTGTGTTTCATGGATTTAACATTTTAGATTCCACAGGTAAGTAACATTATATACTGTGTTCTCTATCTAACTTATCTCATTTAGCATACTGTGTTCAGAGGTCAATTTATGTTATCACAAAGATGTTATCTTTATTTCTCACGGCTAATATTTTATTGTGTGTATAAACCAGATCTTTTTTATCCATTCATCCATCGATGGTCATTTGGGTTGTTTCCATATCTTGGCTATTGTGAATAGGCTGCAATAAACATGGTAGTGCAAATATCTCATAGAAATCCTGCTTTTATTTACTTTGGGTATATACCCAGAAGTGAAATTACTGGATCATAGAGTAGATCTATTTTTAATCTTTGAGGTACCTCCAGATTATTTTCTATAGTGGTTGGACCAATTTATATTCCTGCCAACAAGGTAGAAGGATTTCCTTTTCAACACATCCTCAACAGCACCTACTGTTTCTTGTATTCTTTTTTATTTTTACTTAAATATATTTTTTTATTTTTTAAATTTAGTCTTTATTGTATTTTTTCTCAAATTGCTTTTTAAAAAAATTACTTTCTATTATTTTTCTATTACAGTTGTCCCATTTTTCCCCCTTTGCCCTCCCCTGCTCCACTCAACTCTCCCCTCTCCCACAGTCAATCCCGTTTTTTGTCCATGTCCATGGGTCATTCATATTAGTTTCTTGACTAGACCATTCTTCTTTCTTGATAGCCATTCTAATGTGTGTAAGGTGATATCTCATTATGGTTTTGATTTGCATTTCCCTGCTGATTAGTGATGTTGAGCATCTTTTAAAATATCTGTTCCTTATTTTCAAGTCCTCTTTGGAGTAATGTGTAGTTGTTCTGCCCATTTTTTAATTTGATCATTTGTGTTTTTTTGTTATTGAATTGAGTTCTTCATATTTTTTGCCTGTTTTTAATTGGGCATTTATTTATTTGCTATTGAGTTGTATGAACTTCTTATACATATTAGATATGAAACTTTTATCAGATATATGCCTTTCAAACATTTTCTCTAGTTCCATAGGTTGCCTTTTAATTTTTGTGTGTTTGTTTGTTTCATTTGCTGTGCAGTAGCTTTTAAGTTTGAAGTAGCACCGCTTGTCTATTTTGCTTTTGTTGCCAGTGCTTTAGGTGTCATAGTCAAGAATAATTTTCAATATCGATAACAAGAAGTTTTCCCCTATGTTTTCTTCTAGGAGTATTGTAGCTTAAGATATTGAGTTTAAGTCTTTAATCCATTTTGAGTTAATTTTTGTGTATGGTATACGATTTTTTTTTTTTTTTTTGCACTGAATGTCATTTTCCTCAACACAAATTGTTGAAAAGATTATTGTTTTCCCATTTTGTATTTTTGGAACTTCTGTTAAAGATCCATTGACAATATACACATGGGTTTATTTCTGGGTTTCCTATTCTGTCCCCTTGGTTTATGTCTGTTTTTGTGCCAGTGCCATACTGTTTTAATTACTATAGGCCCGTAATACACTTTGAAATCAGGAAGTGTGAAGCTTACATTTCATTTTTCTTTCTTAAGATTGATTTAGCTACCTATGGTTTCATAAGAATATTAGGATCATTCTTGCTATTTCTATAAAAATGCTAATGGGACTTGATGGAGATAGTATTAAATCTGTAGATTGCTTTTGTAGTATGGTTATTTAAACAATATTAAATATTCTGATTCATGAAGACGGGTTATCTTTCCAATTTTGTGTATCATTTTCAACTTCTTTTATCAATGTCTTATAGTTTACAGGGTGCAGACCTTTCATCACCTTGATTAAATTTATTTCTAACATTTTATTTTGATGCTATTTTGAATGGAATAGTTTTTATATTTCTTTTTTTGGATAGTAGTTGTGAGTGTATAGAAATCCAACTGATTTTCTAATGTTGATTATCTATCCTTTACTGAATTCTCTGATTAGATCTAATGGTATTGTGGTGTTTTTAGCATTTTCTACTTATGTAAGATCATGTCATCTGCAAAAAAATAAGTTTAATTTTTCCAAATTGGACATATTTATTTATTTGACTGATTGCTCAAGCTAATACTTTCAATACTATGTGGGAAAGAAGTGGGGGAAAGTAGACATCCCTGCCTTGTTTCTGATATTAAAGAAAAAGATTTCAGTGTTTCACAATTAAGTATAATATTAAACATGGGCTTCTTATAGATAGCCTTTATTATGTTAGGATACATTCTTTCTAAACATAGCATTTTGAAGGTTTCGGTGATAAAGATGTACTTAATTTTGTCAAATGCTTTGTCTGCATATATTGAGATGATCATGAGATTTTTATTTTTTATTCCGTTAATGTGATGTATTGCATTAATCTGTTTCTATATAGTGAACATCTTGTATCTGAGAGATAAATGTGACTTGATCATAATTGCCTTATTGATTTTATTTAATTTTCTGTATTCTCTTGTAACACACTGATCTTAAGATGATTATTGTGAATTCTTTGTCAGGCAATTCATAAATCTCCATTTTTTCCTGTCATTTACTGGAGGTTTATTTTGTTCCCTTTGTTGTCATATTTCTAAATGTTTTGTGTTCCTTGATGCTTTTTGTTGATACCTGTGCCCTGAAGAAACAGTCACCTCTCTGAGTCTTTATAGACTGAGTTCAAGAAGGAAAGACCTTTACCAATTAACCCTGGTGAGGTTCTGGTAGTTTCTTGAAACATTTTAATAGATGTGCATACTTCACTCCTCTCCTTTCCTCCTGGGAGAGAAGTCTTAAGGTTGTGTGCCTTTTCGCAATCTCAGACTTGTGTTGGCCACATAAATAGCCATTCCCTTTTCCTTAGGGCAGTGTCCTGAAAGGCAGGGACATTGGATACACACTAAACTTCTCTCCTTCATTCCTGATGGACAAATTTCAGGGTTGAGTGCATTCTCTGAATAACACAGAACCACACTGCTGTTGAGAGTCACTCTCCTCTTTTCCTTAGGACAATGCATTAAAATCCTGGGGTATAGGACTGAAGTTTTACTCTTCTCTCTCCTTCATGAAGGAGAGTTCTCAAGATTATTATAAACCTTCCCCCAGTTTTGCAGAACCAAGTTGGCTGCTGAAAACTGTCTGCTCCTTTGCTTTGTTCTTAGCTGTTTTGAGTGCTAGAGCTATTCAAGTTCTCTCAGCATTCTGTGTAAGATGAGACAGTGACAGGTCTTTATGATGGTTCTGTGAGATTGGATGCACACTTCAATCTCTCTTTCCCCCCAGGAGGAAATTTCAGACTGGGTTGATTTGTTTTGATGCTGAGCTATGCTGGCTAAAGGGTGGGGTTGACACAGGTAAAATGAGACTGTACTTAACAATTATAATGTGGCTATTCTCAGTTTTGTGCTGATCTGGGGTGCTGCAACTTTTTTATTGATTTTTAGAGAGATAGGAAGGGAAGAGAGAGAGAGAGAGAGAGAGAGAGAGAGAGAGAGAGAGAGAGAGAGAGAGACTGACCAATTTGTTGTTCCACTTATCTATGCATTTATTGGTTAATTCTTGTATGTGCCCTGACTGGAGAAAGAACCTGCAAACTTGACATATCAGGGTGATGCTCTAACCAACTGAGCTACCCAGTCAGGGCCAGGTACTGCAACAACAACTTTCTTCTTCTTCTTCTTCTTCTCTTTCTTCTCCTTCTTCTTCTTCTTCTTCTTCTTCTTCTTCTTCTTCTTCTTCTTCTTCTTCTTCTTCTTCTTCTTCTTCTTCCTCCTCCTTCTCCTTCTCCTCCTCCTCCTTCTCCTTCTCCTTCTTCTATTTTTTGTTCCATTACAGTTGTCCCAATTTTTCCCTGTTGCTCTCCCCCGCCCTGCCCACCCCCAACTCTTACAGTCAATCCCCAACCTGTTGTCTATGTCCATGGGCCATTTACATTAGTTCCTTGACTAGACCCTTCCCCTTCTTTTCCTCCTTATCCCCTTCTTAACTCAGTTCTGAAGTTTTCATTAATGTCGTTGGGTTCTTATAATGTTATTATATTAATCATTCTGTGAGGCCATGAAGAACTTATTATTCTGCAATCTTGCTGATGTTACTACCTCTAATATAACTCAATTTCTGTTCTTTCAGTCAGAATAGAATCAGGGAAATGTCTTTTTGTAATGAGAGGTATGTCATCAAAGGTAGTTTTAATAAATGTTCATTTTAATTTTCTTTGAATCTATAGATAGACTCTATTCTGGGCTTTTGATGAACCCTAATTAAAAGTCATCCTACTCATCATTAGGAGAACCACTATTTTTTACCCCAAAGCTCAGTTTTGAGGTAGAATAACATCTTTGGAATTGTAATCACCAGACATCTCTGGTGAGTGAAAAAGCTCACTCATTCCTTTGTTCCCTAAGCCATCTCAATTGCATGATTATGTATATATTTGTGAAGTGCGTTTATAGGTTTCTGATACTCCCTCTGAATGTACCAGAACTTCACACCTGGCAATTCATTGCTACCACACCCTCTATGTCTATATAGATTATTTCAAGTATCATAACAGGATAGTATAACTGTTTTTATAAAATGACAGTGGTTGTACACTTACAACAAAGGATGAACTTACATGCCTTTAAAAATACATAGGTAGAAATCTATGTATGATAAACATCAATATGGAAGAAAAACTCATGAAGTCATATAATTTTATATTTTCTTACATTTTTTTGGATTTTTAAGATGTACGAGTTTAATCAATGACTTTCTGTTTAAAATGACTCACAGCTTTGATAGACACTTTTATGGACCAAAGGGTCGCTGGAATACCTGAGATGCTTCAGGCTATCACATCACGGGGAAACTGAATGTAAGCTAAAAAATGGACTATGCTGGAACCTATAGACAAAATCAACCCTGCCTTTTTGCACCGAATTCAGCTAAATATATTATTGAACAGGTTACTCAATGATTCTATTTAAGTTTTTCTTTTCTTTTTTTAAAGAAGAGATGTCAAGGAAAAGCTATGTTTTTGGAAGTACAATCTACTTTTTGTTGTTAATTTGAATTTTTTATCACCAAATTTTATGACCTCAATTCCAATATAAAAATCCACTTTAAACAGATTTAGTACTTAGACAATTAAAGTTCAACTATAACTAGATTAAATAATTTATTTGGTTCAGGTCTTAAATATTTTAATTATTTAATATGTTTTTAAAAATTTGTGAAATAAAATGTCTTACAAGATACAAATTCAAGAATTCTTTGTCCAAATTGTGTGTAAAAGGCTGTATCTTCCACCCACTTAACTATGTATTTTCCCACCCCAAACCCACTCACTCCCCATCCCTGCTCCACATGCATTCCATTCTCCATTCTGTCAAGTTTGTGGATCAGACTCTCTTTTGAATTTATAATTATCAGGATTATATTTATCCCATAAAGAGCAGTTTGCTCTTAAATGCACTACAAAAAACTATGCATATTTATTTTTCTACAACGTAAGCATTCTAAGAAAGTCTTCAAAGCCTGTCTCTAATATATTTTTATATCCTAAGATGATACCTTTCTGGAAGTTTGTGGAAGTTAAATTGCACACTTATATTTAGGAATTAAAAAAAAAAAAAAAAAAACCTCAAAAGTTGAGCTGAGAGACCAGTGATGCCAATTCTCGTCCTGGCTGAGCTTCCTAATCTGCAACCTCTATGATTTAACACAGTTCTGTTAAAAACAGCTGAGCCATAATAGTGTTCTTGGCTTCTGTCATTATCTCATTTGCTGGTGCTGTGGTGCTTCCTGTGAAGTTGCTTTTTTCTCCTCCTCCCCACTGCTTAAAGTAGTCAAGGTGCTCATAATTGGTCAATATACTTGTGAGTCAGTTCACCACTTAATACAGGAGCCGTTGCCAGGAGTGAAAGTGCTAGTCTAGTCAGAAAGACAGACATATAAGCACATATTTTAAACCTATGAGAAGCAAGTTTGAGATGCTATGAGTCAGAAAAGGAGCGCTTTTGCTGGCTGTTTTTAGTCTTGGGGGTAACCAAGAGGGCCTTAATGTTCCCCTGAGTTTCACTAAACTTTAGACAGCTTTTTTTCTGACAGCTGTTTTTCTAAGCTGATTTATTTTTTCTTATGGCATTTACTTAATAAAAAATGCAATTATAAATCCTTTCTCTGTCTCTACAAGGTGTAAATATACTCACAGCCCTTTTAAAACCCATGTAAGTCTTTGTCAAGGACCTGGGAGCCATACTTTTGAAATACAGTCATCAAGGAAGATTGGACCCCTGTCTTGATTCTCTGTAAGGGAGTAGGAGCCGAACTTAGATCATCACCAATTAGCCCACACAGATGACCTAATCATATTAACCATCCCCCTCATATAACATGCTCCAGTATTTTCCCACTAGCTCACCCCAGCATTTAAAATCTCTCCTACTTTGTGTTTCAGAGGAGTTGAGTTTAATCTTTCTCTGTTATTGCAATAGTCTTGAATACACTCTCCCTTTCCTGTTTAACTTGTCCAGTACAATTTTTCTTTGGCAATTAGTAACTATTTAAAGCAAGATAAATAAGTACTATCATGGTTGTAAGGATTTAGCAATTTCTAGGGTCTGGTTCATGGCCTCCTGCTTTTCTGGGAAGAGCTAATGACTCTTAGAACCATTGTATCCTTCCCAGCAGCTATTCATAGTACAAAGAAAATCTCCAGTATGACAAGGAGAGAGCATGCTTCAGCACCCCCACCTGGATTTTCTTTTAATGTTCTCTGTAAACATGTATCCATTCCCTTTTACAATCTAATTGTAAAACTCTTTTATTAAGAGATTTGTTGGTCTCTTTGGCCTTTTTCCCTTCTGTAAATTCCTTCTGTATTATTTTTTAATTTTACAAATTCATTAAGAGATATTGTGTTTTATTATATAGGCTTTAGTTTTTAAAATGCATTTCTTCAGCCCCCCAAAGTACAATTCATAATGCATCGCTTTACCCTGTTTTTTTTTTTTTTTTTTTTTTTTTTTTTTTTTTAATACAGAATGTAGTGTGAACAATCCTAAGATTTGTTCATACTGGTATTTCCTGGTGGACAAAATGTAGGGCATGATTGTTATTGAAAGCAGTCTTAGACCATTACTCCTTAGGACTTAGATTCTCTCTGCCTTGGGGGAATCCCCATTTTGACTCCTTCTTTCAATACCACACCAGCCCTCAGAGAACATGTTCTCTTTCTCTTTTTTCTCAAATGGGCAAAAAACTAAAGACTCCTTATTTTTCCCTCACCAAATGAAAGACATTATATACTACATAAGTTCCATGAGAAACCATAAAAGAAGCTAATAATGACAAAAAGTTAAACAGGATAGTCATTTAGTTTTAACTTTTTATATTTGAATTTCATCAAGATTTATTATATAAAACATATAGAAATGGATGATTCTCATCAAAGTCTGGTAATTCTAGAGATCTTCCACCTTCTTTGTATCCCTTATGTCTCTTGATATAGCACTCAGAATCTTTCATTAAACTTTAGGCTTTTGAGAAACTCACATGGAGAACTATTGATCTAGAAGGTTGGAGTCACAGTGGTTATCAAACATCAGGGGGCATAAAATCATTGGGAATCTCTGGCAGAAAAGTTTTAAAGTTGGAACTGACTCGATGAAAACTAAAGTAAACAGCTGCAAAAAATCACTAATCAGTTAAATCAGACTCTTCAAATAGTGAGCAAGTTGATCTTCAATTCTGATTATTTCTCATTCTGAGTTTCGGAGATTTTACAGTACTATCTTTTCAACATCAGAAGAATTACTTTGGAAATATAATTAAGACTTCTAACAAAGAACAAACATCTTTCATTCTTTTTTTCTGCCTATGTTTCTGTGCTTTAAAAAAACGTTGTTGATAGTTGCCTTGCTGCCTGTTCCAGCAGGTCAAAAGTGTAAAAGTTTGTGATGTTTTCAGTGGAAGCTGTTGATTAGAGATAGCATATTATTTTCAGAAAACACATCTGTTAATGTCTCATTAAAACATTAACCAGCAAAAGAGTTGGTCTGAAAAGAAATCTAATAATTAGAGTTGTCACAGTTTTCCTCAAGGTATCCACTTTTTTTTTTTTTTTTTTCATGTTAAAGCTACTTCAACTTTAAAACATATGATTGGGCAAAGGGGAGGGATAGTGGAGTGGGGCGCATATCTAACTTTTCAGTCCTACACTGTTGACTGCATAGGCTAAAGCCTAACAGGCTATTATTATAATACTAAATACTATTATAATGGTGGAATAGTAACAGCTGGCAAACTATTGTGAGATAATTCTTTGGTTGCTAAATGAGAGAAAGGAAAATGCTTTGAAATTCCTTCCAACATCTTTCTGTTTATTTTGAGCCATCTAAAAAGTGTGCAGTGAATCCACAGTAGTTCACTTACTACACCTCTGTTTTCTCATCTACAAAATGGGAATAACCATAAACGCCAACCACTCTTGGTGCATAGCACCTTTATTCTTGTATCAAGGGAGTGCCCAGTAAGTCAGTCTTACTGATTCTTCCAGTAACCTCTGAGAAAGGTGTCTTTTATCTGCAGTTCAGGTATATGGTGCCAAGAATTCCATCATCAAAATCACATAGTGGGACTCTGGTCATCTGGCAAACTATGGCAGAGTGAAGCTTATTTAAATACACCACAATGAAACAGACACTGAGAAAACTCTCAACAGATATTAGTACCCAGCCCATCTCACTCATCTCTTCCCATAAATAGCTATTCTCTATTTTGAGTTATTTGAGATAACATGAGTATCGAATTATTGTCATGATAGCATTTGAGAAAAAAATCTATTCTTATTACTAGATTTTCTGAAATTGATGCAATCATTGAAATTTTCATGCCCTTGTACAATTTACTAATAACAACTTTCTCTTTCTTAAATAAAGTTTAAAACCATGATCTGTTACCAGAATTTTTCATATTGGGGGTGAAAGTGTGCTTCCTCTTACTCTGTTATCAGTGCTGACAGTTGATAATTTTCATGGCAGGTCTCAGCAAGATTTCAAAATATATCCTTTGTGTTTAGTTAATTATAAAATAAATACTTCTCTTCCTTTAAGTGTCCCCCTTGCCAGTAGGGACTGTGCTAGAGAAAACCACATTCCCAATAGCCACTGTTCTCTCTCTCTCTCTCTCTCTCTCTCTCTCTCTCTCTCTCGGTAGTCTCCCCTTGTGTGGAGAACACTATTACCTTGCCCCCCCCCCCAAGTTGCTTCTCTCCAGAATGAATAAACTCAATACATTTTACCTTTCCTGTTCAGCATTTTCCCTCATGCCTTTCTTATTTTCTTTTTATGCAAGATGTCCCAAAATAATAATCTATGATTAAATAAAGCTAAATGTTATAAAAGTACAATTAATATAGCGAATCCATTTCTCATATGTGAAAAAATGTTTTAAAATGTTATTTTTCTTTCCTTTAAGAAGATACAAACTCAGAAAATATTGTGCATATTTTTGCTTATATATTATTATTATTTTTCTGTGAGCAGAAATAAAACTTGTAATGTTGTTTCTCTCTTGTAATACATACTGTTCAAGAGCAAGATTGTGTAACTTCTGTCCCTGTTGACCTTTTGAATGTAGTCTAATGGTTTATTTACTGAAAAAATACAAATCAGAGACAGTTGATCTTTATTAAAGCCTGTTAGCTCAACAGAAGTGTAATAACAATTAAAAAGAAATCTAATAACAATAGAAGTGAAGAAAAGGAATCAAAACGTATTACTCCGCTAATGTGCCATCATTCCCTAATGAAGACAAAGTAAACTCTTCCTGACCAACCAAAGGTCAATGTTAGCTTGAATATGTTGTAGTTACATATGTCCCTGGTACCTATAAGACCTTGAGAGATTTGAAACACTTGTGTGTGTGTGTGTGTGTGTGTGTGTTTTATAGAATAAAATATAATGACACTCTAAATCTTACTTCCAACCCTATGTAACCAAGACATGAAGTGAGGATAGATTTAATATTGTTTGTTTGTTTTTTTTTGTTTATTATCTACCAGCTCAGACTGACTGCCCTTATATTGCTGTAACACTATTACACCTAATATTTTAAATTACTTTCAGTTGTCTTAAATGATGACTTAAAATTGTATAGAAACATATACAAATCTATATAAAAAAGTGCTAAAGGGCATATACAAACATTTCACAACAGCCCCCTCTAAAAACAAAAGAAAGACGTAGAGTGTGTGAATGGGAGGAGGAGGTTAGTGGCCAGCTCATTAAAGGGAAACATAAATTTTAGTTTAAATACTTCAATATGGTTTGAAGTATTTTATATTGATATTATACCAATATATCATTTTGTATGATTTTAAAACAATATAAAGTTATACATTTGAAAAACATTAATATTCTCTAATACCTAAAAAATCTCTATGCATTGGTTAAAATTTTTACCAGAAATACTATTCATTCATCCAAGATGTTTATGTTTATCCCTTTTTAGTAGACCTGTATGCAAATTGAAAACTAAAAGAAAAAAAAAGCATTTTAGATGTACCTGCATATCTCAAACTCTTCAACTTTAAGCATCACATTCCTGGAAGTAGCAGGAAATAAAATAATAAAAGCTCTGGTCACGTTATTTGATTATTTGATCTCAAAATTGAGTCTGTCAAATTCATACTTTCTGTTTCAGGGTATGTAGCTTTCTCTTAATAGAAAAAGTTATTACCACATACCTTAAAATACTGCCTAATAAAAATGAATGTTGTTACTGTTTCTACACCATTTAACTGAGAGGTATGCCAACACACCATCAAAGCAATAAACAAAGTGCTGTCTTTAACTCATAATTTTCCCTGCCTCAGAACTCACTCAGCAGCTTCCACAGAACGATGATGACATCCAATGGCCAAATAAATGATTTTGGAGGTTTTAGCTGAACAGTGGCAGGGCCACCCCTCAGATGATCATTATTCTTGGTGGTATCTTCTTTGAGAGAAGATTAAGTATAATTCCCTTATAAGAAGAGAGACTTGGTGAAACTAGAAAGAAACAGAATGGAAAATGGAGGCAACAGTCCTCTTTGAATTATCTTGCAAAGCCAGTCTCTGAAGAAGATAATTTCCTTAGTGAGGCTTCATGGGAAATCTCATTTTGGTAGATGATTCTATGTTTCAGCTATGGTTGAGTTGAGTACTACTTGAGAGCATAAGGTTTCTAAAGTCAGAGCATCTCACACCAAGGTCAAAAATATTTGTGAAAATTTAATTTATTGTTATAAATCCCAAAGGTACTGTTGTAAAAGACCCCACTTCTTGTGGTAGTTGAGATCTTTTTTTGGTTTTGTTACAGTCACATCACATCCATTGACTTGATAAGCAATTGCTAACTTCCTGAACGACTGTTACTATTTAAATTTTTTTCTTAGGTTACATTGCTTTATTGCCATTTACACAAATGTGGCTTGTAACAAAAATAAAGAATGAATAAGAGTGAATCAAGAATAAAGAAGGGGAAATGCTTTATGTAGTGATGTACTGTTCTATGTGACCATTTGCATTGTTCTGTGAATAGGTTGTGTGTTTTAACCTTCTGACTCTGCTTAAACTAATCCTTATAACTCATTTTCTTTCTGCATCTACCAGCCTACTCATACTACAAGGCATAATTCAATATTTTAATATAGTCTTCTTGAATCAATCTATTTTCTAGGTTGAGGGACAGCTTTGTTTGTTTCTTGCTTTCAGCTAGTCTCTGTCATATTTTGCCTCTACATCTTTTTTTTTTAAGATGTCAATTTTGAGGTTTTTTTTTAAAAGTAGAAATCAGATGTATTCCATATTCCATGGCTAGGTCTTCCACAGTAATAACAGAGAACCTAATATTCAGCAGGTGCTCAATTTGTGTTTAATTGATGTCTTCTCTTACAAAGTCTTACCTATTCTTCAGTCTAATTTTTAATATATCAGCAAAGCTAACACACTTGATCATTTCTCCATGTTTGGAACACTTTCTTTTAAGACACTACAA
Source organism: Furipterus horrens (assembly GCF_987537825.1). NCBI lineage: Eukaryota > Metazoa > Chordata > Mammalia > Chiroptera > Furipteridae > Furipterus > Furipterus horrens. The sequence continues at coordinate 156,551,643 of NW_028327175.1, forward strand.
TTTCTGTTTTCTGTTTCTCTCACTGGCCATCATTTTCATTGGTGTCTGATTTTGACTCATCCAAAGGTGGCTGACTAAAGATTTAACCTTCTAAACTACATTCACTTCTTTGGGATTCTTATTTTATTTTATTTTTATTTGTTTTTATTTTTTATTTTTGGCAGGTGAGACTTTATTTTGGGGAAAAAGGAAAACACTTGATCTGGCTTCTAGCTTCAGGTGGGCCTCCTGTGCCCTCCACCCCCCTGCACAGCTCGGAGGACGGGAGGGGCCGCAGCAGTCATTCACTTGGGCAGGACATCAGATGACTCAGACACCAGCTTCCCATCGCGAGTCTCAATCTTCTTCACAACCACCATCTTGGAGGAGCTGGAGCCAGTGCAGCTGAAGGAGCCAGAGCCCCCACCAGAGCCCAAGCTGGCCTGGAAGCCCAGGCCGTAGTTGAGGTTGCTATAAACTGGGCTCAGCGCATCTGAGTAGCCGCTGGTGGTCTTGGTATGGATACTCATGTTCTGCATCCCAGACTCCAGCCGGTTCTCCTCACCCTCTAGCAGCTTGCAGCAGGTGGCAATCTCCACGTCCAGGGCCAGCTTGACGTTCATGAGCTCCTGGTATTCATGCAGCTGCCAGGCCATGTCCTGCTTCGCGGTTCTAAGAGCAGCTTCCAGCTCAGCCACCTTGGCCTGAGCATCCTTGATGGCCAGCTCACCATGCTGCTCGGCGTCAGCGATGGAGGCCTCCAGGGCAGCCCTCTGGCCTTTGAGGCCATGAGTCTCAGCCTGGATGCGGCTGATTCTCCGATTCATCTCAGAAATCTCCGTCTTGGTGTGACGCAGGTTATCCCCATGCTTCCCAGCCAATGTCTGCAGCTCTTCATACTTGATCTGGTACATGGTCTCAGCCTCAGCCTGGCTACAGTTGGCAATCTCCTCGTACTGGGCCTTGACCTTGGCAATGATGCTGTCCAGGTCCAGGGAGCGGCTGTTGTCCATGGACAGCACCACGGACGTGTCAGAGATCTGGGACTGCAGCTCACGAATCTCCTCTTCATACAGCTGCCTGTAGAAGTTGATCTCATCGGTCAGTCCTTCCAGGCGGGACTCCAGCTCTACCTTGTTCATGTAAGCTACATCCACATCCTTCTTGATGAGGACAAATTCATTCTCCATCTCTGTGCGCTTATTGATCTCATCCTCATACTTATTCTTCAAGTCCTCCACCATGCCCTGCATGTTGCCAAACTCCGTCTCCAGTCTCAGTTTCTCCTGGGACAGTGTTTCCAGCTGCCGCTGAAGGTTATTGATGTAGTTCTCAAACATATTGTCCATGTTACTGCGAGTTGTCTTCTGCTGCTGCAGAAGAGTCCACTTGGTCTCCAGAATCTTATTCTGCTGCTCCAGGCTCCGCACCTTATCGATAAAGGAAGCAAACTTGTTGTTGAGGGTCTTGATCTGCTCCTTCTCCTGGTTGCGCACGGCCTGGATGTTGGGGTCCACCTCCAGCTTCAGGGGGCTGAGCAGGCTCTGGTTCACTTGGATGGCTTTGATGGACCCTATACTCCCCGCTCCGCCGAAACCTCCAGCCCGATTCATGTTGGCGCCCAGGCCAACCCAGTAGGCGCTGCCCACCCGGGAAAAGGCCGAGGAGCTGATGATGGGCCCACTCGAGTATGAGCAGCTGCTGAAGGCCCGGGGCCAGAGGTGGACACTTTGTAGGTGGTCTTCTGGGTCATCCTTGTGGACATGGTGGAGGCTTGAGTGGAGGCAAGAAGGCCAAACCAGACAGAGGTTCAAGAAGGAGCCAAAAAGCTGCTTGGGGATTCTTATTTTAACTCATGGCATTAAATTCTGCCTATATTTTGATGAATATTAAAATTATATTTCTAGTCCAAACCTTAATTTAGACTGCAGATAGTCTTAATATGCACTCCTGATTTTATCCTGAATTGTTTATCCTCTATTTTCTTTTTGAAAGCAGTAACTGGCAATGTTATCTTCCAGAAACGCAGGCCAGAAAACTTACAATGACCCTTGCTTTATATAGTTCATTCATGATCTACGCGTGATTTATCATCAAATCATCATGTCAGCTCTTTTTCTTACCTGGTCCCAACACCATAATGTCTAATATGGATTATTGAAATAATCCTCCAACTTGCCTTTCTGCTTCTTCCCTTGTCTTTATATTCAATCTATTTTCAGCACAGTAGTCAGCTAGATCATTTTAAATATAAGCCATATTAGGACACTCCTTGGCTCAAAATATTTCAGTGAATTTTTTTATTAAGCAAGGGGGGAAAAGCCAGAGTCCCACAAAGCCCTGTGCAGTCTGACAGCCCGGACCTCATCTTTTTCAATTCTTTATAATTCATCCCCTTCAGCTCTCCTGACTTCTATTCAAGTAAGCTTTCATTTTATGGCCTTTGCATTACTTCTTCATTTTTCTAGAATGATCTTCTCTTGAGTAGGCATAACTCTCTCTTTTTCCTTCTGTTCTCTTCTCTCAGACATCATCATTTAAAATATTTATCACTTGTCTGCCTCTCATAGCCACATGAAGACAGAACTTTTTGTTGGTCTTGTTTTACTTATTGCAAGTAAATAACAAAATTTATTATTCATAACACCTAGAATAGCACACAAAAATACAAGGCACTCAATAAACAGTTCTTGAATAAAAGAATAAATGATTAAAACAACATATTTGCTCAGCTTATCTATGCATTCCTAGTATCAGGTAGAAAGGAAAGCCGTGATTGAACACTCATCAAAATATGTTCAAACACTACTTTCAAATGTAGAGGATGAACTCATCTTGTGCCTTGCAATATGAAGTTAAGCATTCCTTTCCAAAATCCTTGAGCAAGTAGATCTATAGGTAATAAATTAAATATAAAATGGATCATGCAATTATATACAAAGATGCTGTAAATCTGTATTTTCATACATTAATATTGTCCATGATATTTTATTAAAAGAAAAAATAGTGATTATAAGATATTATATGTAGTCATTTTTCTTTGAAGAACAGAACAGAAAAGAGAATGAAAATGAATACAATAATTAAGGAATATAGACCAAAATAGTACCAGGAGCTTTCACTGGGTAGTAGAGTAATTTTCTTTTTTATATTTTTCCATTTTTTCATTTTTTACAAGGTTTGGAACTGAGTTGTATCAATCAGAAAAAAAAAGAGAAAAAAAATGCTTAGTACTGAAGGAGATCATAATTCCCCAGTGTCTAGACTACATTTTTTCTATTTAAATGATGTTGAAGGGAATAGGTAGATGAACAGTGCTTTATTCTTAAAATAAACTGAAAACAGACTCTTTTAATATTCTTTCATTTAGATTATTGGTTGTGTTTCTTGTTAGTTCTCTAGTTCTCCCTCAAAAAACAAAGCAACAACAAAAAAAACCCTCTACAATAACATTAAAAAAAAAAATACTAATAGCTTTCTGACAAAGATATTTTTGGGTTTATTTTTTTTTATTGCATTTTTTTCTATTACCATTTAGTCCCATTCCAACCACCATCTCTGAAGCAATCACACACTGCTGCCCCTGTCCAAGAGTCACTTTCAAGACTTAAAAAAAAAAAAAAAAAACCCTCAATACTTGATAAGGCAGAGCCTGATTGTGACAAGAAATAATTCATCTCTAAATAATTTTTGAGAACCCAGTTTGTTTGAATGGCACAAAAGAAAACAACCATTGTCTGTTTACTTAAATATTTTTGTTTACAACTCACTTTTTATTTTAAAACACTATGAAAGTCTTTTGAAGTTTCATCCATAAACATGGATCTCATATAAAATATTTAGTATTTTCTAGCTAACATTTTTTTCTCTTTACATCATTTCTCTGTAAAATTTATGTTCTGGCCTTCTTTATATAACTTTTGCCTTTTCTGTCATAAATTTTAACATCTTTATTTTCATGTTAATTTTAAAAAGTGGTTTTATTTGCTGGACTACACTTTCATCTTTTTGAGGGGTGAAACACTTTGTTGTTTGTCATTTAAATCTCTTTGGATATTTAATAAACAAAATTAAAATATAAGAGGCTTACAAAAATGAAGGGTTATTTCTTGCTCTCTCTCTCTCTCTGTCTCTCTCTGTCTCTCTCTCTCTCTCTCTGTCTCTCTCTCTCTCTCTCTCTCTCTCTCTCTCTCTCTCTCTCTCTATATATATATATATATATATATATATATATGATGGAGTAGCCCTTATTTGGGAGCATGATGACTGGACTTGTGCTAGAGGGAACATAAAAAAGCGTGTGGTAAAGCACAGACTGGTTTTTAAACTTTCTGCTTGGAAATGACACACATAACTGCAGCTCACATTCTGTTACTAAAATAAGTCAAGTGGCCACTTTCAAGTTCAACAAGATAAGAATGTATAATTCTTGCACAGGAAGAAACAATACATTTTAATTGGTTTATTGCCTACACATCACTTTATCCAGAGTTGATCATATGTATACATATATTTTTTCAAAGTTAGAATATTTATGCAGGCAACAGTGTCTACGTGAATACAAATAAACAAAATAAGCTGGGGTTTGGGAAAAGCGAATCAGAGAGGAAGTCTAGAAATGATAAGCTTGGAATAAAACTTCTTAAAGAGGAATCAAAAGCTCATGGTACAGAGGTACTATGTAAATGCAGGGGGGAAAGTTATGAAATGCAGTGCAAGACTAGAGAGGTCTACGGAAGAATAGAGAAGTTTACAGGCATGTGATGCCCTAGCTTATAAAAATTAGGTGGTTGAGATGGTTGGTAAAGAAATGTGATTGGTAAGAACTCAAAGTTAGCAGTAGAGTTTACATCGAATGAATACAATTCCAGGAAGTGCAGAGAGTTCCAGACAAGATGAACCCAAAGAGTCTCACATCAAGATATATCATAATTAAAATGCCAAAAGTTAAAGACAAAGAGAGAATCTTAAAAGTAGCAAGAGAAAAGTAGTTAGTTATCTACAAGGGAGCTCCCATAAGACATATCAGTGGATTTCTCAACAGAAACTGGAGACTGAATGAATAACAAAGCAAGATCCTTACATATGCTATCAACAAGAGACTTCAGTTTGAAGGACACACATAAATTGAAAGTAAAGGGATGGAAAAAGTATTTATGAAAATAGAAACAAAAATGTTTTAAAAAGTTGGGATAGGAATATTTATATCAGATAAAATAGACTTTAAAACAAAAGCTATATAACAAGAGACAAAGAATAAGTCCAAAACACTAAATAAAAAAGATATGTAAGGGGGAGGTGGGTATAAAGAGACAAAATGGTAATGAAAAAAATACAATAAAGATTTTAAAAGACATAAAAAAAAAAAGAAAATGGAACCACAATAATCTTTTGATATTGAGTTGACCCCATTTTAAAATATGCCTATGGTGTAAGCATCTAATGTTGAGTGGGTTTTGGCAGTGAAATCAAGGTGCTCATTTAGCAGTCTGGTGAGTCAGCATGCTGTGTGAATATGTGCATACATGTGCTTCTGCATATGTAGCATGCATTTGGGGGGGTACTGTGATACATCAGTACCATTGAGTGCTTGCTGTGGTTATGAAAATACTATATCTGCCCAAGTTAGAAGTTAGAAGCTGACTCAGGACAAGTAAAGCCTAAAATGTGCTTATTGAAAAAATATTGGGCGGCTCAAATCAATGGGAGGGCTGGAACACCAGGTCTAGATAAATAGCCAGGAGAAAAGGCCAAACTCACATTTCAAACCTGGTTTGATGTGGAAAATGCTTCTGCTTTCATTAACTCTACCAGAAGGCAACCACCTAAGCCCTTGGCTTTTGCTGCAGCTCCCTCCTGAGACAAAGACCAGCAGGCATGTAACTGAGTGCCTGTCAGAGATACCGCCAGTGCCTAACTTGAGGAGAGTCTAGATAAGCAAGTGTCTCGCACCTCTCTCTTTAGAGCAGCCGTTCTCAACCTGTGAGTCACGACCCCTTTGGGAGTTGAACAACCCTTTCACAGGGGCCACCTAAGACCATTGGGAAACACATATATAATTACATATTATTTTTGTGATTAATCACTATGCTTTAATTATGTTCAAGTTATAACAATGAAAATATATCCTGCATATCAGATATTTAATTGTAATTCATAACAGTAGCAAAATTACAGTTATGAAGTAGCAATGAAAATGATTTTATGGTTGGGGGTCACCACAACATGAGAAACTGTATTAAAGGGTCATGGCATTAGGAAGGTTGAGAACCACTGCTTTAGAGGAAAATCATTTTTCCCATGTCAGATCAAACTCCAATAGTGTGGAAGCCCCAAATATTGAAAGAGGTTTTGGTGTTGGTTACTCATAATTAATTTTTGAAAATGCCCATAGAAATAGAAAGAAAAGAAGTAATGGATATGAACAGAAAGTAAAATCAATTGGGAAAATGAGTGACATTGAGAGATGGCAAAGGAAGAATTAAAATTAGATTTGGGAATTGTTTATGAGCTGGGAAGGTACACACAGTTGAGTGGCAAGGAAAGCATGTGACCTGAGGAGCCAAAAAAAGCAGATAATTTAAATCCTTGTCTTGATAGGTACTAACTCTGTGGCCTTAGTCAAGTTAGTCCAGGAACCTCAGTAAATTGGAGGTAAAAATATTAGTATAAAAGTCAAATAAGATACCCGTGTAAAGGTGCTAGCATGTTATCTACTATATAGTAGTAGGTGCTCAACGAACATTACCTAGCCACCTATTCTTCACAAAGCCCTGGGTTAAAAGCAATAGGGACAGTCAGTACAAAGATTTCCATATTGTTCTATCATCTAATGTCCTGAATTCCTCAGGAGATAATTATTGACAAACAAACAATAATAGCATAAACAAAAATTAAATGTCAATTGTGCTATCAATAAGGAACGTGGATGGATCACATTGTAACTATGACTGTTTCTGGTTTCCCTCAACCAAGGTGTTGAAGATAGACTAGTCCTTGAACAATCTTAGTGAGCAAGTTCTTCAGGTATACTCCCTGGACATTCCTCTGCTTTACTACCATTTCTTTCCAAGTAGAAATAGATTTCCATCCATTCTCACCTTCATCCTTCCTTTGAATCCTTTCTGGAAGGAAAATTAGAAAGTGGTCACACTAAAGATAATTCAAAATGAACAGCATTAGTAGTCACCAAAAGCATATAAAGGGGCCCAAATTCAAGTGTATTAATAAGTATTACCATCATCCTTGAACATAACAATAAAAGGTATTGGGCAGCTAGGGCTGAGAATTGTTTGACTTCTTGAAGGCATTCCAATTGAAACTGCTTTAAAACTCAGGTAAAATAAAATATAAATGAAGGCAAATAGCTACCAACTTATAGACCATGGCCTGTTTCTGGGGCTTCTTACCTTCTGTGCATCCTCTCACCTCTGAGGAAACAGAGAGAATGGAAGACCTAAGGTGAAGGCCTTCTGGTTGGAACTCAAGCAGCTTGACACTTATCTATTATTTATATTGAAGCTACAAAAGTTATTATTTGAAAACAAAGTTCTGAGGCTAAAGAAGAAGTTTAAATGGTGAAGCTCTTATGCAGACTTTCAAAATTCTCATCGATTTATTGTAAGTAATGACTACATTTTACCATTTCCACAGCACTTCCAGCTATACTCTTTTTTAACAACTTTCTCAGAAACGTAGTGAAGAAGGAATACCACCTCGGTATTTGTGATCAAGAATAGGGCTGCTTATAATTTTGATACAATAGAATAAAGTATTATAATATTTTTTGAAAACTATAAAGGGAGATTAACATTTTCTTTATAGTTAGTAGTTTCTACAAAGTCCATAATGGGTTCATTATTTCTAGAAAAGAATAGATTTGGGGGTGGGAAAATAAAATGTAAAATCAAAGAGTTTTGGGGATATGGACACTCACTGAGGCCTCAGCAATCATATTCTTGATTAATAAGATCGATTGGAATTCTATTGTCATTATAATGTTATAATCCAAAACTTGGGATCTGATATTAAAAGATCTAATGTTATTTGAATTGTGTTTTCTCCTTATGTTTTGATGTAATGGAAAAAACATGTCTTTAGAATTGGCCATTTCATCCTTACTTACATCAATTATTTAAAAGTGTTATTTATATACAGACTCTGCAGCTACATCAGTGTAGCTGGAACTTAATATAATATAATCATCTTACTCATTTGTTCAATTAACATTTAGTGAACACTTAAAATGTATGCCTTTACTACAGGTGTTCTAAAGCTGTGGAAAAACTGGGACCATCCGACCTCTCCCAGAAAGTATGGTCAACATAAGCAATAAATCAGTGGGTAATGGGTAGTTCAACTGTGTTCCTGCCACCTGTGGTAATTAAATAGCCAACACTGTAGAAAATATTCACAAAATATAAATAACACAGACTTGCTTTTTAAGAAATGCAACTATTCGAAATACAAACTAGTTTATGTAGACTTTCTTCAGCATTTGTTAAAATACATAGTTGTAATATTGTTGCTGTGACATCACTAGTCAAAATCATAGGGGTAAGCTGTTCCTTCTCTTAGCCTCAATTTCCTCTCCATCTGGTTTGGCTAAGATGAATTGCTTTATGGAATTTCTGTGAGGCATAGGATACAATATATAAAACATATATCACTATGCATAGTGTGGAGTAAACTATTCAGGAATGGTTGGTGTAGGGATGATGCTGATGATGAGGAGAAGGACTATAACAAAGCTACCTGCTATTGCATTTCTTTTATGCAAATGTGAAAAGAAGATAGCATTCAAGAAAGAAGAGTGACATGTCAACTATTCAGTAGCAATAAAACAATTTTGTCTACCAGTTTCTCATCAAAGATCACCAATACCTCCATTTTAGAGATGTTTTAATTACATAGTAGTAGATTATGTGCAAAAGCATGTTGACCACAATAAACTTAGTAGCCCTGCTGAGGGCCATAAAACTGCTACTCTATCAAAGCAAGAAGAAATCTAAATAAAGTATGAGAGAATGAAATAGGTTTCGGTCAAGCACACTCATGTATTATAATACATATTTTATAATATATACTCATATTTGACAATAATATGGAGTGCTTTTTATTGTGCCCTTACTATGGACCAGAAGTTGCATTAAATATAATATTTTATAAGTATAATTAATTTTATGTGCATAATTAATCATTACAACAGCACTATGAGGCAGTTATTATCATCTCTATATAAATTAAATAAATTTGTTGTCTTCAGTTAGTAATTTGACGAGGTGCCCAGTTAGCCTGATTCAGAGACAAGCTCTTAATCATTGATGTTATTTAGTAGTGTCTTCAAATGCTCAGTATACTTCATCATTACTTAAAACCTGACTCTTCTGCTACTCACCATCTGTCTTGAGCAAGTTACTTAAACTCTGACCCTCAGCTTTCTCAACTGTAAAATGGAGATGATGATAATATCCACTTTAAAGAGTGAGAAGTCAATGAAATTATATTAATAAAAGCATTGAACATGGTGGTTTGTTTTAGCACATGGACATTAAATGTTCCAAAATTAAGATAAGGTTAATTAAATAATTTCATTTCATTGATGCAAGTAATTAGAAAAGAATATGTGTGACAAAAGTGGAACAAAACAAAAGAATCTACAGGTATAAAGCCAAAGAAAATCTCCTTAGTGAGTCCATCGTGCCTGTGGTTGAGGACTAAAAATGACAAAGGTTAGCTCTATAGGGCGTGTGATACATAAGGCATTCTAAGTGCTTCGAAATACAAGCATACTTCATTTTATTATGCTTTCCTTCATTGTCTTTGCAGATATTGTGTTTTTTTACAAACTGAAGGTTTTTTGCAACTTGTCCTAGGGCAAGTCCATTGGCTCAAATTTTCCAGCAAAATTTGTGTCTCCGTATAACATGGTAAATCTCACAGTATTTCAAAGCTCTTCATCATTATTATATTTGTTATTGTGATTGATCTGTGATCAGTGATCTTTGATGTTACTATTGTCACTGTCTTGGAGCACCACAAACCATGCCCGTAACAGACAGCAAACTTAGTCTATCAGTGCTGTGTATGTTCTTCTGAGTGTTTCCCCCAGGTCTCACCGCTCTCCCTCTCCTGATTCCCTGAGGCACAATAATGAAAATAGGGCCATGAGCAACCTTACAATGTCCTCTATGTGTTCAAGTGAAAGGAAAACTTGCATGTCTCACTTTAAGTCAGAAGCTAGAAATTATTATGCTTAATGAGGAAGGTGTGTCGAAAGCCAAGATAGGCTGAAAGCCAAGCCTCTTGCACCAAACAGCTAAGTTGTGAATGCAAAGGAAAAGTTCTTGAAGGAAGTTAAAAGTGCTACTCCAATGAACACAGGAATGATACAAAAGTGATACAGTCTTATTGCTGATATGGGGAAAGTTTTAGTGGTGTGGATAGAAGATCAAACCAGCCCAACATTCCCTTAAACCAAAGCCTAATTCAGAGCAAGGCCCTAACTCTCTTCGATTCTACAAAGGATGAGAGAAGTGAGGAAGCTGCAGAAGAAAAGTTGGAAGCTAGCAGAGGTTGGTTCACGAAGTTTAAATAAAGAAGCCATCTTCATAGCACAAAAATGCAAGGTGCAGCAGCAAAGGATTTAGAATATTTACATGAACTTGGTTGATAAAGCAACATCAGGGTTTGAGAAGACTGACTCCAATTTTGAGAGTGGTTCTACTGTGGGTAAAATGCTGTTAATCAGCATCACATGCTACAGAGAAATTGTTCAAGAAAGGAAGAGTCAATTGATGTTGCAAACTTCATTGTTGTCTTATTTTAAGAAATTGCCACAGCTACCCCAGCCTTCGGCACCCACCACTGTGATCAGTCCGCAGCCATCAACACGGAGGCAGGAGCCTTCACTAGCAAAATGATTCTGATTCACAGAAGGCTCAGATGATGCCTTTTAAAAAAAAAAACCAATAAAGTAGTTTTTAAAATTAAGGTATATACCTTTTTTTTGAAAAGAAAACAATTAACACACTTAGTAGACTACAGTATAGTGCAGCATGACTTTCATATGCCCTGGGAAACCAAAAAGTTCCTGTAGTGGTCTAAAACCAAATCCTCAAATTCTCCTAGGTATGCCTGTATATTGATTTATTTAATTCTCTTACAGATCTAAGAGTACATAACCATTTAACAGATTAAGAGACATAGTCTCAGAAATACTAAATCATTCAAATTCGGTTTGTTACTCAGAGCCTCTCTTCTAACCACTGTGCAGTCCTCCCCAAATAAAGACCAGTCCATGTACACACCAGATATTCATATTCCACAGAATGAATGCCAGAGTAGAAGTCATGCACTTTATCATTTGTAAAAAAGCAACTTAGGGTAATTTTTCCCTCCCTGGAGGAGAATAAGGGGTCAGGCTGGCATGAGGGAGGAGAAACCTGGAGTTGGCAGAAGGGCTCTGAGCAGGAGCGGAACTTCCTTCAGGAGACATAGAGTGGGGGCCTGCCTCTTTCCCTGCTTGCCTTTGGGGAATTACAAGAGCAGGATTTGTCTCGTATTTTTTTTTTTTGTTTGTTTGTTTGTTTGTTTTTTTGTTTTTGTTTTTTTATTGTATTCCCCTCTGTGGCCAACTGGTGCCTGGCTATTCCTCTGACTTCTCCCCGAAAGCTGCCTTGTGCTCCCTCTATCAGCCTGTTTTCTGAGTAGTGTGTGCTGGGCTCCCCCCAATCCCATCCCTGAGCTTTGCATTCTGCTTACAAGGCTCTTGCCATCCCATGTCACCAGGTCAACTCCTGCTCATTCTCCTGATTCCAGCTAAAGTCTCACTTCCTCAGACTAACGTTTTTTTGGATTTCTGTAATTAAGCCAAAGCCCCTAATTTTAGGCTTAATGGCATCGGTATACTTCACTTTTGTGGGAATTATCAGACATAAAAGTTGGCACTTTTGGTTGCATTATTTAATTAACTCCTATTTTCTCTGTTAGTCTCTATGTTATTTAAGAGGAAATATTGCATTGCTGCATCCCTAGTACAAAGAAGAGTATCCAATCCATGGGTCTTCCATATCTGTTGACTGAGTTATCCTCTGCCCTTCTCTGACATGCTTATGCTCTCCTGCTGCAGGTATTTCTTTCTGCCTGTTCCCCCTATAAGGGGACTTTCAGAAGTCCATTTTGTGCATTTTAATTCTAAAACTTATTATTTGCTTTGTTAAATATATTTTATTGATTATGCTCTTACATATATCCCAACTTTTCCCTCTTTATCCCCCTCTGTCCAGTACCCCCATTTGCTCTAGCAATACTGCCCCCCACCCCAGCTTAATTTATGTCCATGGGTCATGCATATAAGTTCTTTGGCTTCTCCATTTTCTATACTATTCTTAGCATCCCCTATTTTGTTTCTCCCAATTATGCTTCTTAATCCCTGTACATTTCCCCCCATTCTCTCCCTTCCTCCTCCCAGCTGCTAACCCTTCAAATGATCTCCATATCTATGATTCTGTTTCTGTTCTGCTTATTTGCTTTGTTTTTTAGATTCAGTTTTGATAGTTGTGAGTTTATTGTCATCTTAATTTTCATAGTTTTGATTTTCTTTTTCTTATATAATTCACTTTAACATTTCATATAATAATTTGTATACATAATAGTAATAGTTAACTCTTATGTTTACCTTGTGTCAGGCATCATTCAAAGTACTTGACATATATTTAACTCATTCAATTCTCATAACAATTCTATGTGGTGTATTATGTCATAGCTCATTGATTCTGAGAGACATTGATTGCAAAGTACATTATTATCTTGTTAGTTGAATGATAGAATGTTATCTCTACTTTATGAATGAGAATTTTGAGGTAATGAAAGGTTTAGCAACTTTTCCATGAAAGCTAGTGCTAATAATGGTCGAGCCAGCAAGCAAACTAGGCAGGGTGATGCCAGAGCTCGTGCTAGGGGCCATGGTGCCATCTTGCCACCCAGTCAATGAGAGTCACACATATAGGCTGCTTTGGCATTTCTCAAATCCAGTAGATCTCAGAGGGTATGAGGTGGAATAGGATAAACATTGTGACACTCGCTTGACCATAACTATTTAACAGGAAAATGTCAAATTGCCTTTAGAGTAAAATAAACTATGCTTTATTAAAATAAACATGGATGTGTTAAATTGTAGCATGCAAAATGTATCCTAAGTTGTGGAACCTAAGACTTAGATTGCTGTTCAGTTACAATGTTGCCTATTTTCTGAATGCCTTACTTTGTGGTCAGGAGTACATCAAAGGAGAATTTGGAAATGCAATGAGAACTGTGGTGTCTCCTGTTTTTACAAAAGGGTAGGGGAAATACTATGCTAGTCTTCCTCATTCTTCTGGATATTTGAGAATTGACTTAAGTGATTTAGAGGGATAAAGAACTCTAATTTCTCTACCTCTTGTAAGCTGACTCTTCAAATTGATCAGGATAAGAAAACAAGCTTAATATTTAAACTGACAGATATAGGCCTGTTCATATATGATCATATCACAGAGGAAACTGAAAATGTTCAGGTATCTTATGAAAAGGCTTATATATGAACAGATGGTGAAAAATAAAAATAATTACCATAAAGAGAGTGGAGACTAAATTCGGACTTCATGGGCTCAAATCTGAAATCTGCCACTCAGTAAGTAGCATGGTAACCATGGTCAAATTACTTACAATGGCCTTCACTTCCTTATCTATAAAGTGGAAATAAGATGGAATATACATTGGGAATAGTGAAGAGTCAAAGCAATAATGCAACTAGCATGTTTAGCATAATGCTAGGCACTTAGCAAAGAAATAAAAATTATTTTTATTCAAATATTTATCATCCATAGGAGAATATATAATTATTTTTTAAACAGTTGGTTATTCTTAATGTGATCAAGTGCACTGGACACAATACAATAAAGTTGCTTTGGGCTAACAATAACCACTGTCAATTTGTTTGATGCTTGCTAGTTTATTTTGACAATGTTTATTTAATTCTTAACCCTATAATTTTACACAAACACTTGTTTATATCACACAAGGTAATTACAACTGATTTTTGCTAATGGCTTCTTTCACTTTTGATATCCTATTCATCCTGCCTTTCACTAATCATCTTATGATTCTGCTCATATTAGAGAACTAACTTGCTAGAACACATCAATATTGTTCCTATGTACAAATTAAAGCCTTAGTACCTTATCCAGACCTTGAGATCCTCTTGTCTTTCTGAGCTCCTATCTTACCTACCATTGCCATTCAGTACACCTCACTCCAGCCAGTTAACTCCTGCATGCAGCACACTCATTCCTACCTTCGACCTTTGCACTTGTCTTTCCCCTGAGAATGTTATCTTTCTCTGATCTGCTAAACCATAGCCTCCTGCTAAAGCCTCTACAAAGGTGCTCTGAAACTCACATTGCTTTCTTGAACCAGGGGTGTGATTGTTGTGATTTGCATTTTAATTTCCCTTCCTCTACTATTTACTTTAATTAACTTCATAAGCTCAATTCATGATTCCAAAACATTCACACTTCTTTATATCACCCATAACACCTTTGCATATAACAGTCCCTCAAGAAATATTTTTGACTGTTGAATAAACAAATGAGTGAAAACACCTGTTGGCATTTCCTCATCAGTGACTTTCAGTTATTTAAGGTGTCTGTGATAGTTTGGAAAACGTGGCAGGAAAAATAAGTTTTCACGCTGTGTTCCTCACATTACTTACTGTCTCTGTAAACTTAAGAATTACCATACACTCAGAATTTCTGGTTAGGCAGTTCAGAGAGGGCCCAAATCACAGAGAAGTGGAGTTCTGTATGCATTCATTTTAAATAAACTCATTCATGAATTCGCTCATTATTTCCAAATATATCAGTTGAGTTACTTCTATGCTGGTCACTGTTCTAGGATGAGAGATGCAAAAATAAAGATAATATGATCATTGCTCTAAAGGTTTTAGAGATAATAGAAGAATGAGGAATGCAAAGCTTCCTCTGGCTCTGGGAGCTGGTACAGTGTTTGGTCCTCCCAGATTTGGCCGTCAGAGCAATAAGCCTCAGGGTGGCCACAGCATGACCAACTAGTTCAGGTGCTGGGGGAATGCTGTGAGCATTTAATGGAGAGATGGAGACCTCCCGGAACCCAGGCGTGGCTCCTCAGTGCTGTCCAGTGAGGAGAAACAGCGAATCTCTGTTAGTTCTCTGCCCACACCACCAAGGAGGAGGACAGAGCCCATTTTTGTCCCTTGGGTTTTGGTCTGAGTGGTGCTTCAGTAGCTGTTAGAAAATACTGTTACAAAAGGTGATGATGGTTAGACTGTCACAGACCTAACGTTTTGGCACCACCAAGAACTGGAGAAAGTGATCAGAAGCCAGGGAATGTGGCAGCCATGAAGAGATTTCTTCTACCTGCCCTCGGAGCTCAGAGTAATAGATCCATGCCTCTAGGCTCTCTCCAGGATCCTCAAGGGCAATTCAGGATAAACCTGGGTGTGATCCACTCTACCCACACTCACTCCCGCTTCTTGCTCCTTGCCATCTCCCTTGGGTTTGACACTCTCTATTGCCTTCAAGAAAACTCACTTCTCTGGGCCCATTCCTCAGGCAAACCACTCCTCCTCTTCAAAAACAGGGAATTCAGGCAGGACGGGAAGCCAGAGTTACTTGTCAACCAAGGACAGCAGCTTTTCCCTCAAAGGCATGGGACTTGGGGTGGCTGAGTTACTTCTCCTGGATGGAATGTTTAATGGTGTTGCCCAGAAAATGTCAAAGCATCAGCTTGGGCTCCAAGCAGGAACAGACTCTTCTTGCCAAGAGAGCTTTCATTTCCACTTCCATCCCCCCAACTGGCACTATGAACAGATCAAGACCGAGAGAACACCAGAGAAAATGTGGGCTCCTGGGGCCTGGGAGGGACAGACACAGAAAGACAATCCCACGCTGGTGTTTTCATTAACAAAGATGCAGCTGGCATCTGGCAGAACTGAATGAGGGCAAGCATGATGTTTCATAGGAATTAAATTATAAAGACTATACTTCTAGACTGCATTTTGAGAAACAGACTGAGACTCAGCAATAAGTGTTCTGAAGCAGCAGGAGCCTTGAAGGGAGAAAATGATGCCTCAGAATAGGCAACAATAGTGTGTAAGCCTTCGAAGAGTATCCAGAGACTAACGCCATGGAATTCACACTGAAAAAGGATTATCACCAGTGTAGAGGTGAGGAAGCCAAGCTGAATATTCAGAACTTAAGTATTCAGATGCGGAAACATTGGTAGAGCCTATGGTGTTCCATGCTCACTATACTGCATGTGTTCAAACATCCTCAGTTATCTCTTTATTAATTTCAATAACTATTGTGAATAAATTTTATTATTGATCATTTTCATAAAGTCTTATGCTAAAGAACAAGTCTTCAAATACATAGACTTGAGTATTAAAGTCAGAAGCCTAATGCCCATATTAGACAAAAAAAAAAAAAGTTCATTTAAAATAAGAATTTAATTCTATCAGATGTGGTCAATGTTATTTATGCATTCAGTTGATTTTAAAAGTACCCTCCCTGAGTAATAATATAGTATAATTGAAGAAATGTGGGAATGAGAATGAAGGTGTTACCTAGAAGCACATGGTAAGACTACTCAGCAATTCATTAACCTCCATTTTTTTGCCCCATCCAAGACACATACCACCAAAGATAAACACCAAATGCATAATCAGTGCTTTAATTTTTATTGCTTTAACATACATGGTTTATCAATGGAGCAAAGTATTAATAAACTACAGAGTGACATGAGTTGAAATAAAATATTGTTTCAAATAACAGGACTTCAGAACAAAACCAGTGTTATATGTGTGAAATCAATTGTGACTATAATGGAAAAAAATCTCATTAATTCAATTAAATACAAAAGGCATGCAAAAATCTCAAGAAGATACATAGGTTTCTATGTCAATGTCATGAAGGTATTAAATTGTTTTCCTATTCTTGGATAAGTACTTCACTTATATTAATGGGATAAATATGGATCAGAGAGATCCATGACTGCTTTTTCCAAAGTTTATCTATAACTAAACTGTAAAATCACTTTGAATTGGCTACGCCGGTCCTGGGCCCCACTGCTGTATCCACTCATCCCACTCTACCTTCTGCTCAGCAGGGCTTGATGTTCAAAGCAAGATGGTCTGAAACATTTCAAATGCCACTAAATTTAAGTTCTCAGGATATTGCTGCAATAAACATGACTATTATCAATTGCTTACTTTGATTTCATCTCAGACTTAGTTTAAATCTGCCTTCATCCTGAATTATAATGTGCATATGGCCTTCAGAAATGTCACTAAGTTTGTCAAAGTTACTGCTTATAAAAGTACAAAAAATAAAATGATTATTTTTGCCAAGTCACTGTGGAACTAAAAACGTAATCAAAATAGAAAGCAGGGACCTTTGGAAATCTTTCACTAGAATGTTAAATTCATACGTAATCACCTCACTTGCCCAAGACAATTTTGTTTTAAGTCCCAACTATTAGGTACTAAATTGGGCACTACATACATCTACTTCTGTTTTCAGGAGCTTGTTAGTCACGGATGCGGAGGGGAAATTATTATGTTGCCATTTAGGCCCCATGACATTTTCTTTGGAGGGATTGTACCACACACACACACAAGAAAAATTTTCAGAACCAGATAGAAGCACAGCCTAACCCTGCAAGGCAGTTGCTGAAATTCTCATATTTATATCCCCATGGAAATATTGTGTACCAACACAAAGAATATAGTCATAATGGCATAATTTGGCAAGCAATGGCACACTATCCCTACAGTATTTTTTAAAATTAATTTTATGTTTAAAGTCTCAGGAAGGAGAAAAGTTCTGTTTAATGGAGAGCATAAACTAACACCTCAGACTTGCCCCTTTTCTTTATTAATAAACACTCTAGTTCAAATTTAATGTTAGAAGTGCAGGTGAAGGAAACCTGTCACTCTAAGCTAGACTCTCAATGAATGCCACATAGAGGTTCAGAAAATTCACAGAAATGGGAAATGATATGACTTGTCTATGGTTGAACTGGGATTGCATGATACATGACTATTGGAATAGGAAAAAAATGTTATCTGTAGGCTTTTCAACTATTGATTTCATTTATTAAGACAGGACTTTAAAATTTTTAAAGAGATGCTCCAAGATCAAATAACTGGAACAAAAAAGCATTCTTCTTAAAAACTCAAAGAAATAAAAACTTTAGAACTAGAAAATATCTGGTTGGAAATGAAAACACAGGGACCACTCTGTTATTACCATGTAAGTAGAGGTTGTATATCTTACATTTAAGAAATTTTTAGAGGTGATGTTAGAAATCTGAGCCTTTTTCAAAGATAATTTTCTTTTTTAGAGCTTGCTTTTCTTACAGTTGGAAACAGGCACCATCATGATGAGTGCCAGGTACCCAAAGTGAAGGACCCCTCCCCCCAAATAAACACATTCTCAGTTTGAGGATGACCTAAGACTCCACTGTCAGAAAGACCAGGAAGTCATTCAAACCCCCAGGCCTGAGATAGAGAAGTGTGGCCAGCATCGTGGGCAAGAAGAGTCTAGCCTTCAGTCGGCTCTAGGAAGATGATCATGTAAACTTTAGAACTAAATTTACTTGCAGTCAGGCACACACCACATACATTTGTGATCTCCATAAGGAAGGAAACTATTTTCTATGGTTTTAATCAGTTTGGAATATGAAGAAATTTATAGAGTATTTCAGTAATCTTTCGCCATAACTTGGAACACACAAACACACATTAGTAATAAAAAAAAAGAAAGAAATGATACTAACAAATGTTTTTCACCAGTCAATGCTAAAGATGAATTTAAACAGGCATTTTCATTGTATTTTTCTCTTCTATGGAATAAAAGTAATTTGGCAAGAGTTTTTATCTCACTTCAGATTACATAGATTAAATATTAACTCATATGTCTGATATCTACATTCAGTTACCAAAGGTAAAAATATGCAGCTAATTATTTATGCACCTGTCTTTTATCTGCTTTGAATAATGTAGGTATGAATTAATGATATTTTAAAAGGTTTAATTTTTTTTTTGGCTATAACATAGGAAGCTAGCCAGCATTTGAAATTTTTATCTTATTTTCAAATGAAAGACCAATCTAATTTTTCCAGGAAGTCTAGATGATGGACTGACTAAAAATGCAGATTCTAGGGTGCCAGTGAGTTTTTGAGCAAGATTCTCATCCTGTTTAAGTCTCAATTTATTTACCTATGAAATGGAGCTAATAATGTTTATCCCATAGGCTTATTGAGAGATTTTAATATGGTAAGAGCATTGAACATACAGATGGCATAAGAGAGCAAGGATCACTCTTTGTTTGGTTATCTTGTATACCCTAAGAACCTAGAGTAGTACCTGGACCACCATTGTTGTTCAATAAATATTTGTTAAATATATGAATGTGTGATTATCCTGATTAGCTGTCACTGCAAAAAAATCTCACCTTTTATGAGTCTAGAAAACTGGCTGAACTTTCATTTCTCATCTTGCAAACAATATAACTAAATCATTCTCAATTGTACATAGTTTGTCCTGCCTCCAACATGACTTCACACAAACCACCAAAGATAAGTGCCCCATCATATCCCTGAACTGTTTCTGAGGAAGAGGCTGCCTAGACTTCATACAACCAAAACTCTTCCTTCTCTGGCTATAAAAATTATCTGCTTTGGCAACTACCTTTCTTATTTTCTCCCCTACCTCTGTCACTTTCTTACCCATATTTCTTTAGAAATGCTCTGTAATTACTTCTTTTTCTCCAACTCATCAAATTCATTTTGAAAGTCAATCCTTGTGTTTGTTCCCATAAAGCAATGGGGACCACTGGATGACATAAGCCAGCCTGCAGCCATGGCACATTTCATCCTGGGACCTGCTTATGCCAGCCCTACAAACCACCACTGCCTGTAGACAGGTGTCTGCTAAGGTTGGGTTCCATTTGGAAATGGTGTTTTCAGTTAGTATTAATTATCTTCTTTTGAAGTGTTCAGTAATAGTTTCTATCTATCCTGCTGGGTAGGAAAAAAATGATTCACATGTAAAATGACTAATGCTGTAACCTATTATTTTTTTGCTTTAATAGAAACTAATTTTAGTTCTTTCAACTTGGTTAAAAATGACAAAAAATAATTTAAAATTTTAATTTCTCTTCTCACTCTCATTTAGATGTCTAGGATACTGTTAGCTGCATACACTTGATTTTAACGGCATTCACATTTTCTTTCCTAATAGAAACAAAGGACCAAAATGAAAACTTAAAACTACTTTGTATGTAGATGCTTCGGTCATTAAGCCTGGCTTGTTTATTTGGTAGTAACATATGAAATACTAATATTGAAGATATCATAATGATATGGAAAAAGAATTATGAAAAAAGAAATTCCATAGACTTTTCATTTGAATAAGTGTTGATTCCTGGTATGTGACATATAAATAAAAGTGCCCAAGTTGCAGAAATTTTCAAATTTGCATAAAAAGAATTATTAAAATGATATGCAGGTTACAATCTTTTAACTGGTTGCCCCTAAATTTTCTGATCTGATTTCAAACAGAAATATGCCATACTTTCCCAAACAAAAAAATAGCTATTTGATTCCAAAATATGCCATAGGTAGGTTGGTTGGCAAAAGATAAGGTAACAAAAGAAAGTACAGATTTTATTCAACTTGATAGTCTGATACCTGCTTTGCTGACCTAAAGAACTGCTTTAAATGATACCGAAACAAGCTGGCAATTCTGCAATGAGTTTGCCACAGAATGACATATATCACAAAGAAAAGTCTTAGATCTCATTCTACTCATTCTGCTACTACTATACACAAATCTGTATCCATAGGAACCACAATCCCTAGCATGGAAGTTTGCATTTGAAACTACAAGTAATAAGAATGTTTTCTGGAATAGATTTAAAAAAAAAAGGAATAATGGTGCTGAAAATTAAAATTCATAACACTACAGAATATATTTTTTTATTTGTATGTGGCATAGACACCTAAGGAGATGAGTGATAATGATGTTGATGCATGGACCAGGAGGATAGAATATTAATTGGAGGTAACTGACTATGTCAGCCATTACTAGGAGAATGCCCAGCCCCAGATGGGTGAAATGAAAGAACTACCCTGAAAGTGAAGGTATGGAAAGCCCCTGAAATACTTTATATGGTCTCAGACTATATTTTTTTCAGCCATGCATTACCAAATTTGAGCAGTACTGATTTTGGGGTTTGAGGCCCAAATTGGGCCCTTCACTGTGTAGTCACTACCTTGCTGTAGTATGACTTGAAAAGCAGTTTCCTTTGAAGCTGTTGACTATACAAACAGGAGTCTTTCTGTGTAACTATGGTGGTTCTTACCCCTTAAACAGAGGGAATTTTATGGGGAACATATATTTATATTAACACTAATATTTAAAGCAATTTGCAAAAGCCAGAAGGTACATTTAAGAGTGTTGTATTTTCTAACACATTTATAGTTTTCACTTATGTCATAAGAAAAACAGAAAGGAGATAAGTAACACATTATTGTAGACATTTATTGTTTAATTTTTTTCTGACCTATTCATTGAGTTATAACCCAGAAACTCTATTAGAAACACATTTTAATCCAATAATTTTCACTTGTGATATATAAAAGAGAAAAATTTATATTCCTCGCCTTTCCTGTGCAATGGAAACCTTCAGTTTTTATAATTAGAAGAATCTTTAGTGGGTTATAATTTCATGGATATTTTCTAACCTATTCTGATTCCAGTGGAATAGTGGCAAACCAGGAGGAAATTGTTCTTGTAGGTGGTCTAAACCCTTTTCTCTAAGATTTTTTGTTTCCTCCATAAATTGATTTCACTAAAATAAAAAGGCAAGTTTTGATTAGCAGGATAAAGCAAATGTATCCTCAGGAGAAACACCAATCTTATGATGTTATTTGGAAAGGTGTGTAGATGGACCACCAAGGTATCATTCTCATTAAAGTTCTGCCATTCCCCTACAGAAGAAGTGCTTAAATATAAACATATCTAATACATTCATACTTACTGATGAGATCCATTTAACTAAGCTTTATAATGCAAAGATTTGTTAATATTTTGCTGCTAATTTTTGTTGTGTATAAGCACTTTTATCATTAGCAGGTCTGAGTTGGACTATCTTGAAATTTTGCCAACTGCAAAAATTCACTCATGTGGACAGATGCCTTTCTTAGCTCTATGCATCCTATTCTTATTACTCCTTTGATTTCTATGGCAGAATTTACTCCTGGGATATTTTCCAAGTTAATTTTTAAAATTAAATTTTGTTTAATTAAAAGTTGTTTACTTTGAGCTAAGCTGGAAATCTACCTACTTTGAAGAGGAGACCTTTTTTGGAGTCATTTTTTATTAAAGCTATAGAAGTTATTTGGTAATTGAATAATTTCAAGTTATTTCTATTCTTTCAATATCTGATGCTTCATTCTAAATTCCAGCCAGTGGAAAGCTGATGCAGGATCAAACAGACATTAGATAGTCTAAATGGGACTTTTGTGATTTTGAGCATGTGGCTTTAGGAAATAAGATATGCATCTAGAAGTATGATGATATCTTAAAATTTTGTTTTCTCAAATAAATTATAAATTTGTACTTCTTCCTGAGAAAAGGACGTGTCATAGATATTACTCTTGTAATGTCTCTTCTTAGAGCAGATAACCATGGTAACATTTCAACAAATGAAACCCCTTGTTTTGCCTCATTTATCTAGATAGTTTTGGAACATAGATATATCTGAATTTATTAATTCCTTTTTGCACTACCTTTTCTTTAAGGGTGTGGACTCTGTTCAGAATCATTATTGTGGGCTGGTGCATATCTCAAAACAGGGAGGAGCTTATTGCTTTTACCTCCTAGCAAGTTCATATGCTGAGCCCAGGCAACCCCACATTTTAGACGAATAAAAGAATTCATTAGGATAAAAGGGAGTTAATTTTTTCTCATAAGTAGTAATAGCCTATTAAATAAATGCCTTTCCCATACCATCTTGCTCAAGATACCATGCACATTATGTTCTCAACTTTTATGCATTTTTGTGTTTCACACATTCTTATACTCAGACTAGTCCTCCTAACATCAATTGACACTGCATGTTTGAATGTTACTTCATCAAATGAAGATGATGTGGTTGTTAAAACAACTTATTAATGGCAATATTATACAAAGTTCGGTTACAATTATAATATCATTTTAATAAAGTAGAATAGGGAATGGATGTTTAAAATTCTGTGAATGGAAACTATGGAAAAGCAATGTACCAGACTCTGAGACTATTATGAAGTTCATTACAAGCTCAACTAGGAGTGAGCACAGTGATTGAGACTGTGCATAGTGAGCACAGTTAAAAAAAAATCAATTTCAATGACTTTTATTTAAAACAATGTTATTAAACATCATTTCAGCTTCATTGCCATTAACTCTCCTTCATAATTCAATGATACAGTTTACATAGTTTGTATTTTACTCAATTTCAAATATTTTTCAGACTGGTCTTTTCCTTTTAATTGTAATTGCAAGCTAATAAAAATGAATTTTTAGAGTCATGGAGAACTACTTACACTTCTGTTGGTATAATTCACTCAGGAATATAGTTAGATGTACCATTCCACCAGGTGGGTAATAACTCTCTTCCTGCATGTCTGAACTGTGATGAACCCATTTAAAACCAACTTTCAATGTACAAAACTGCTAAACACAATGGGGCCCTAAAAGGCACACTTTAGGCATCAAAACTCACTGTAACCTTTATAATGTTAATAAATTGCTTCATTAATAATTGAGGTTGATCTTAAAAATCCAGTACATAGCTCGATTGCTCAAGCTTGGTTAGTTCTGATGGATGTTAGCCTAATCAGTTGACAATATGGACAGGTAGACATCGATTTTTTTCCTCCATAGCAAGAACCACACATCTCTGTCAGGTCAGGTCAGGTCAGGAAAAGAAAGATTTAACAGGATAATATTTTATGAGGTCTTTTGTTTTCATTGAAAATAAGTCAGGAGCTTATGTCAATTTTCTAACTTAAAAGAGTGAATGTAATAAAGCTATTACCAATGAATACAACTCACTTGAATCTCCTATGTTCATTTGGTAATAGATGAAAAATATTCTTTGTGATGGGCAACGCTGAGTGGCACCTGCAGTTTTCATTCATTCAACAATCATTTATTGATTATTTACTAGGTATACACAGATGACAATGACATGATCCCAAATACATGTTGCCGATGTTGGGTCAGCCTGCAACATTTTACATTACTTGTGGATTAAATCCTAAAAGCTAGTGAACTTACAGCACTCACCAAGTATAAAAGTAAAGCAGTGTGTTTAGCAAGGACTTTGTAATACAGACATTAGAGTAGAACAGTGGTTTCAGTAGACACGTCTTCCTCTGAATTCGCTCATGACCTGTGCCGGGTGAACTTTTTTCTTCGTTGAGCCTCGTCTGACAGCTGCACATGTTTCTTCTGGATTCTCTCTTTTAATTAAGGGTTTCTTTGCAGGAGCCTTCATTCTCCACATCACCACTGGGTGCCGGGGCCCAGCAGGGCTCTGAATTCGGATGATCTTGGTGGAGGCAATGTAAGACATTTTCACTGTTTGCACTACAGCGTTCATTAAATTTTTGGCTGCTTGGATTAGGGAGGTGACACTGTCCAACTGTAGGGGGAAAAAGAAATATTACTCAAGAGTATAACCAGGAATTTAAAGAGGCTTAACGTTATTGAAACTGAAATGTTCCACTTTGTTTCTACACCAGAAATGAATGAGTTAATTTGCATTTTATATACATCTATGTGTAAATATCTACATAAATCTATCCAACTAGCTTTGAGCATTTATCCATTTATCTTCTGTACAAATAGGTCCGTATTTTATCTTTTAAGATGATATGTTAGATTAATTTCTCTCACTTGGTTTTTAGTAAAATGGATTCTATAAATTTTGCACAATATTGTAAGTGCCAAACGCTCATTGCTTTCTTTGTAATGGATCTCCCTATTTTTAGGGGTGATGTTGAGACCCTTCTCTAAGAGATGACTATCCACAATAAAAGTTTTAGAGGGCATAAGTCTATTATCTCATTCCCTAAGTGATTGTCCATACATATAGGCCTCACTTAATCCTGTCTGCATTGCTGCCTCCTGAGACTCAACTGTTTGGCTGAACTAAGTGACTGGGTTTGTGAAGCATGGGGTGGTCTGTGGGCTTCACTTTAAAACTGGTTTCTCTTTTCTGTCCTAATGGCTTGGACAGAAAAGGCCCAGAGACCTGAGAGAGGGGTAACCTAAAATATTCCCCTCAGCCCAAACTAAGTATAGTGGGCAAAAGAGTTTTGGACAGGTGTGATGTGCCTTGCACACCTTCCTCCAAAGAGCCTTTTATTACCCCCTAATATGGGACATTGAAAAATTAATCCTTGCCTTTTGTCATCTAGTGGTTATGGATTGAATGATGTCTTCTAACCCTGTTGCCAAATCTGTTGCCCCCAGAATACAACAGGGATGCCAGCTTGTTAAACCAAGCACGCCATTGTCTGGGGGCAGCCAACTGACCTGGAGTCTGCACGATCCCTCCCCATGTGGGAAGGCCACCCTCCCCTCCACACCTCCACTCTTATTAGGGATTTGTGGACCCAAGGGTAGGTAGGACGATGACCATGTCCAGCTTGAATCAGCTTAAGTCTGAGAGGGGGAAATTGTTATTTTTTTATAAAAATTAATTAATTAATTTTAAAAAAGAAGAATATAAAAAAGGGTGAAGCTGAAGAACTTGTATGCACAACCCATGGACATGAATTAGGGGGGTGGGATTGCTGGGAGAAGAGGGATACTGGGCAGAGGGAAGCAAAGGGGGAAAATTGGAACTTTTATAACAACGTAATCAATAAAATATACAAAAGAAGCTATATTATGTAAAAGTAAGTTTATAAGAACAACTGAAAACTCTTCCTCTCAGGGAATTTATGGTTTAAGCTAAATATCATAAACATATATGAATATATATACATATATGTATACCACTTACTTTCACAAATATTTCCCAAATAATTTTACCTAAAATATTCTCTTTATTAAACATAGAACTTTTCAATGTATCACGCAATGTGTTAAAGTAGAAAATGCCAAGGTTTATCAAAGCTGGGTTTAAATTCCAAGCCTGCCATTTGGTAACTTGGGCAAATCATTTAACCATTTTCAGTCTGGTTTTTCAGGTGTTAAACTGGAAAAAATATTTATTAAATTTAAATAATACAGGTAAAAAACTAGGAGAGTGACTACTAAACAGTTGCTTGTCATTAAATATCTTTCTTTCCTATGAAGATTAACAAAATTGCTTATTTACGAAGATGACATTACTAAAATAAACTTTTCCCACATGATTCTGTTTTTAATTGTTATATTGTCTGGGGTGGTCACAAAATAATCTCAGGGAAAAATCAGGTGCTATTCCTAAAATCTTGCAAAATACCTTAGAGCTAAGCCAAGTTTGTTCATTTTTATACAACTAATGCCTCTTCCATTATTTTAGTTTGACAGACTGTCATCTACAACCTACTCATACAGAAAGATATGCCTTCTCTGTCGCCTCTCTGTGATGTGTGCTGTCAGGGTTGAGACTCAAACACCAGCTCTGTAGTTATAAAATCCATCAGCAGCTGCCTGGCCTGAGTACCCTACCTTTGCAGGTTGCAGACTCTCATCTCACATACAGAATAAATGAGTAAAGGAAAGTAGTAAGCTGAGTTATGTGCCTATGGCAGTGGTCTCGCTGGCTGCTTCCCAGGAAAAAAATCTAATTAGCTCCATTATATGCCAAGCCTGAAATTCCTTGAAAAAGTAACAACAAAAATATGTAATTTGAAAGGCAGTAATACTTGACAACTATACATCTTTAAGTCTTTTTAAGTACTGAAGCCAAAAATGTAAAATCTGTGTATATGGCAGGAATGAAAAATGTTTTGCAAACATTAAACAGGATTTCATGAAGCTCTCCTGTATTTCAGAGGACATTTAGAGCTTCTAAACCTGTTCGCAAAACAAAAAGAAACTAGACTTTGAACAAAGTAACACACTTTGTTATTAACGTTACTCTGTGGAAAGATGGAAAGTTAAAATCTGTACTTTAATAATTAGTAATCTTCATTAAAAACTTTCTGGATCCCATTTAAAGTCTGAAGTTGTTTCAAATCTCACCGTAGGAAAAAGAAAGTATTTTCTAAATGATGAATTAGGATGAATAGTATTGAGGATACTCAGTAAGTTTCTCTCTCAAACATGAAAATATTTGATTTATTCTGCGGGCTCTGTGTTACCATAACATCTGCCACAGAAGATGGACCTAGGGGCCCACTGGCATGCAGAATTTCACCAGTGGCTTTGGCTCCTCTACCCAAAAACTTATATCCTCTAAGTCCTCCTTCTGACTCGTTAACCTTGTCATGTATAGGCTGCATTTATTCCATCACCTATTGATTTTTTTCCTATCAAGGGTATGTATAAACCAGTTGTCTAGAGAGGATGTTTAAGAGCAACCCATGGCTTAATATGTGGGAACTGGCTTGTCTTCTTTCCTCACTGAATCAACAAAGCCCTGTTAGCACCAATGTGATCTTTTATGCTGGCCTCTGACAAGTGCTTTTATTTTAAAATTCTAAATGGTCATAGAAAATTTCTTAGAGTGACTCGAAAGGAAAAAAAAAACACAGGACAATTATCCCTCTAGGAAAGCATGAAGACTAGTTGTGCAGACAGAATAGGGCAATTGCTACAAGAATACTGTTATTTCCTGGGGAAAGCTTGTAAGACAGTCCATGAGCATCTTCGAGTCTAAGAGCTATGTGTGCTGAGAGGCACACCTCTCTGCTATTAGCCAAATCACAGTCAGGCCAAGAAAATGCTAGGGAATTTTGCTGGAGGCCCCAGCAGTGGCTCCTACCTACTGACAGAAAATAACTGCGTAATTTTATGTCTGCAAAAAATTATGTACATCCTTTCATCCAGGACTACTTTCATGAAAAATCCTTCAAGAGAAGGATTCAGTAGAATTTGTTCTGTGAAATCAAAGGCAAATTTGAACTGGGTAATGCATCACACAAATGTCATTGTGTTCAACTTATTAAACAAAGTTTTCTGAATTTCACAAATGTACCTGTGTAAGAAAAGAATATTAATTTACTTTAAAGACATATAATCAGATGATAAAACTCAGGTCCCCCATTTTTTTTTTTTACCATTACAAATTACTTTCAAGAATTGATGATTCTTCTAGGCAACTGTAACTTTAAATGTTTACCATAGAAGGAGTCATTTTCCTTAATATCTGGTGACACTCCTGTCTGATCAACATGATGTGTTCTTAAGGTTTCAAATGAAAATAAAAATAGCTTCCAAGGCCTCCAAACTTCCTAACATTAATATGTAAATATGCATGTGTGTACATATAAGCAGCTTCCTATTCCCCTACCCACGCCCTTTTCATAAGAGGGGGACAAGGTTTCAAGTAAGTTGTCAAGATTTTGAGCTAATTTTAAGGCCTCTATCCAAGATAAATCAGTAAACAGGAAGTTATCCAACCTTTCTATGTTATTGACTTGTGCTTATTCTTACAGCCTCATGTAGTTTCAAAATAACTGAGCTTGCTGCTCTATTAATGACACAATAAGTTTCTCAATATTGTCTGCTTCCATATATAAACTGGGAAGTTCTGCCTCTGGTTTTTTTTTTTCCTTTTTTTGAGGACTTAAATAAATATAAAGTATTATGTTCAGTAAGTTATTTCTTATTTTAATTGCAAGATGTATTTGCAAACAACACAAACTATAACCATCTAGATAGTCATACAGAAAAGTTTATTTTATTCCAGTGTCTCTTCTGTGATATGTACTCTGTGATTTCAGTTAAGCGACAGTACCAATTTTTCCAGTTCTAAAAATGTTTTTAGACAAAAGGCTCAATCTTACTTAGATATGTCTATAATCCTTTGGTACAGAAAAGGAGTTTAACAACTATAAAAGGCATTTTCTTTTTCCTGATAAAATGCCAACTTTTTATCGATGCGACTAGTGTACATAGACCATATGGATCTTTTTACAAAAACCAACATTTAATTTTTGTAATGTAAGCCTTGATAACTATATCGAGTTGGAATGTCTGCTGGAAAACCCTTGTCAAAATCCTATTGTAATTATTGATAGCCAATAGAAATACGGAGGGGAACAAAAGACATGCCTGTTCTTCCTTTTTTATTTTCTAAGTTTTTCATCTATATTATATCAGAACAGCAGAATGTCTTATACTCATACCATACTACCCTAACATCCCATATTCTGCACCCAAGTTCTTCATCAGATACGTGTTTGTATGAGGATAAGCTTAGGTGAACTTCACTCCCTTTGATATGAACCTCATCTCCTTGCATCTGAGTTGTCATCTAGGCAAAACGTAGTTTCCCAACCCCAGTGTGAACAGCCATGCCAGCCACTGCTGCTGGGATTCCTGTGGAGAAAAGCCTGGTACTGCCTGGAAAGATGCATTCCTTGTCCTATAACCTTCTGAGTAAACTGGTGCCAAGTGTATCCTATGATGTTCTTGTGAGTCTCAGTGTTCACCTGAACTTAAAGATTCCTGGGATCTTTGAGTTGTACAAATGCAATGCTCTAAAGGTAAATGTGTGGCTCCAAGTATAATAACATTATACAGATTGCTAATAATCTATTGTGTGCTTCCTATATTTTGGTGCTGTTCTAAGCAGTTGACATCATTTAACTCACAGTAACTCTATGAGGTAACCACTACTACCACGCCCATTTCATAGATGAGGAAACAGAAGAACTAGATGGTTTGGTAGCTTGCTCAAGACAATGAAGCTACTAAAGGAAAGAGCTGGAATTTGACCCAAGGAAGTCTGGTTCAAGTACCTGGTGCTCTTGCCCATTACACAACCCTGCCTTTCAGTAATATGTCACTGCCAATGTATATTTATTTTCATGTATTAAATAGTTGGAGCAATCACACTAACTGCTTACATTAATATAATGTCTAAAGTTTAAAAAATTGAGTACCCATAACTGTTTTGGGAAGGTTATAGAGTTTATATAATCCATACCAGTACTAAGAAAAATGAAGGTATCTTACTTGCCAAGGTATTTTGTTTGGATGGTGGTTTGATAATGTTCATACCCCATTGTTTTCAATGTAGCTATGTCTTTGAAATAACATATAGAAATAATCATATTTTTACAGGCCTCAAACCATTTAAAGACTTTTACATTAAGACTATTTAGCAATAGTAAAATTTAAAAATTTTTAAATGTGAATCTCAATAAACACATCAATAAGACAAAGAAAAACCATAAGAAAATTATATTATAGCTTCTGCAACATGAAAATGTATCCTGGTGTAAATACACACTATTTTTTTCTTATCACCCCCACCCCCCAAAATTAAATCAATTAATTTACCTTGGATTCACAATCGAAATTAGAATTTGGTCTGCTGACCGTGGAGCTTCTGTTTAACCCTTAACTAGTTTTAAAGTTCTCAGTTAAACTGTTTGAAAATAATGTTAGCTAGCACAGGCAAAGTGAAACGGCATTCATTATGTATATGCGTTGATGTATAACAAGTGACAGCATAAATAGCTATTTAAAAAAGACCCTAAATATGTGTGTAGTCTCCAACTTCCAGGTCCCATTTTCATCTCTATACTGATCTAAAAGTGGTAGTTGTACACCAAATATATTTGTTAGCAAAATTAAATCTCTAAATCAATTTTTATTTTTCACCTTGAACCTCTAATAAGAACCTAATTTTATCTCAATACTTGATTAACACATTCTTTTGTTTCTAAACAGATTTTTAGAAGAAATGGCCTATACTGTTGAAAATACTTGGGAGCCCTGGCTGCTGTGACTCAGTGGATTGAGCGTTGGCCTGCGAACCAAGTGTCACTGGTTCGATTCCCAGTCAGGGCACATGACTAGGTTGCACACCAGGTCCCCAGTTGGGGGCACGTGAGAGGCAACCACGCAGTGATGTTTCTCTCCCTCTCTTTCTCCTTTCCCCTCTCTCTAAAAACAGATAAATAAAATAAAATAACCTTGTTAAAAAATAAATAAAATTAAAAAAGAAAAGAAAATACTTGGGTTTTAAATTCCGTTGTTGTTTTTTTCTCAGTCTAAACCTGCTAATGAACTCACAAGGCTATAATTACCATTACTTTGCTTATAATTATGATTATTAATCTCAAACTCTCACTGTTACCTGAAGTTAACATTCCTTATGTTAGTTAAGACAACATCAACCAGTCAATCATATAAGCAAAACTAAAAATTACCTTTGACTCACCATCCTCCTTCACCAATCACAGTCAGTCAATCACCAAGGCCTTTCAATCCAATCTATCAACATCTTTCTCTGGAGCAAGTCATTACCTTCTCTAACTTGGACAACTGCAATATGTTTCTGTGTTCTATATCTGCATTTTTGCTCCCCTGTGGGTCCATTTCCTATAATAATTCAAAAATGATCTCTCAAAAAATCCATTTGTTTTACAATACACTGATGGATTCTCGTTGAACTTTAAAATATATCTTCATTCTGAACTTTTTTTTTTACAGATTACAAAGCCTTAAATAAAATCTTGTCTCTTCCTACTTAGCCAACTTTATTTCTTGCTTTTATATTATATGGCCCAACCATATAATGAAAGTAAGCTAAATTAACTAAAATAATGTAGTTTGTAAATATGCCACATATGTCTCCTCATTTCCAAATCTTTTCACAGTCACCTCCCCTGCATAGAAATAAATACTCACTTCCATTTTCATTAGGAAACCTCCTCTTCCTTTAGGTCTCAGGTTAATCACTTTCTCAGGAAAGTGTTCCACAATCCCTAGACTAGGCTAGATTGAATTTTCATATGTTGTTATAGCAATCTATGTTTCATCTAACATTAGAGTCATTTTAAGGCAATATGATTTATGTAGAAGAGATAATACTGTCTTTTTCACACTATATAATTGCTTGAGATATGCTACAGGAGATAGCTGGCAAATAAATAAATACTTGAAAAATATTTAAATAAGTTATAGAACTGTAAATACAAAACCTTATGCAAAAAATTTTAAGACAGACGCTCTCAATTATTCTTTTCTAATCTGCCCCTAAACAATATTTCCCAGACATATATACTGAAGCCTCATAAAAAAGGAAGTTTTTGGCTTCTAGGAATGGCACAGAATTCCATAATTAAATATTTCTCAATATTAATATTTAAAACTCTGAACACAAATCTGTTGAAAGACTTGTTTATCAGAAAAGTCCAAGTTTCCACATTTAGATTAAAATCACTCTTAAGATTTTAATGTAATATAAAAATAAAAATATGTCCATTAGCCCAAGAGAAAAACATCAATATTCTAGAAATAACCTGTATTTGCAGCCTGGGCAGAAATTAGTTAGCTCCTTTGAGCTTTGATAACTGCAATTAAAATACATTTCAGGGTTAGTTGTTAAGATTAAGCGTGATGACACTATAACACAGTTGGCTAGAGTTTTGTACATACATGTACATGCACATAATAAAGCTATTGTTTTTATAAGCTTATAATGTGAACTAACAAATAATATGACAATTTACAGATTTTGATGGAACAAAACTGAGAACAAATTCTACTCATGTTTTAAAAGCCAGGAACAACACAAGAACACTTCTTGACAATAAGAGGATAAGTACTATAACTTTGTCATCCCAACACACACACACACACACACACACACATAGAGGTTACACACTTTTCAAATTAGCATGAGTCCAACTCTGCTCATTACAATTCTTTTAGTGAGTATATCAGTCAGGATCCAGTGAGGAAAATAGAAGTTATACCAGGTGTTTCAAAGATTAAAGTTAATACAGGAAATTGATGATTGTGAAACAACCCTCAACTCAACATCAGCATGAACTAATACCATTTATAGTACTGGAGGAGATAGAAACAAATGAAGCTATGACAAGCAGATAAACACCAAAAGTGGATGATTGCCTGCCAATAGTCTGCCAATTTTCTCCCATTGGTTAAACCTAGCTGAAAATCCGTAGTTAACAAATCTTGGATCAGGAAAGGTTCTGAGAGCAAAGTAATTATGTCTGGCAAAATGAGATTTCTGCATAAGCAAGCATGTTCCCCTCGGTTTCAATATGTCATGGTTTTATCATGAAATCTCATTGTACTTACCTTTCCATATCCGTGATTATAATATTGTGTGTGTTTGAAAAAGAAAGTTTACATGTGCTCTTCATTCAACCAAAGAAATGTCTACACAAAATCAAGTAGTTATTTCCCCTATCTATTCTTGGTAAATCAAAGAAATGTCTACACAAAATCAAGTAGCTATTTCCCCTATCTATTCTTGGTAAATCAAAGAAATGTCTACACAAAATCAAGTAGTTATTTCCCCTATCTATTCTTGGTAAAACAAAATACAACAGAATGATGGCTTCTTTAGCTCTCAAGGATTTTATTTTTTAATTATATTTTATTGATTATTCTATTACACAGAGAAGGAAAACTCTGACTCCAAAAAACCTCCGCTGCCTTGCGGCATACCTCTTCAGGGGAAAGGCTAAGGGAGTAAACCCTGACAGAAAATCCGGAGCCGGAGTCCCTAAGGCGGTTTGACGTTGTAGTCAACACCGGCAACTCCTGCGGCGCACCTGAAGCCAAGCTGTATTGACTCCGTCTTTCCCTTGGATCCTTCAGCTGCGAAGAGAGGGGAGGTCTGCTGCATGGGCAACAGCAGACCCTCCATATCACCCCGCCCAGGCTCTGTAGCTTCAGCTTCACTGGAGAGGACACTCCAGCGTCATCACAAGATGTCGATTCAACACGGGAGGAGACAGATACCGTGTCACTCCCGAGTCGGACTGCACAGCCATTCTCGGCGGTGCAGATAGACTCTTAAGAAGCTACACCATCGTCTCTCGAGACGGATGGCTGCCGACGATTCTATTACAGTTGTCCCAACTTTCCCTCTTTGCCCCCTCTGCCCATCACCCCCTGCTCCTTCAGGCAATCCCCACATCTTTGTTCATGTCCATTGCTCGTGTGTATAAGTTCTTTGGCTACTCCATTTCCTATACTGTATTTTACATCCCTATGGTTATTCTGTAACTGCCTATTTGTACTTCTTAATCCCCTCTCCTCCTCACCCATTCCTCCATCTGGCAACTATAAAAATGCTCTCTGTATCCATGATTCTGTCTCTGTTCTTCTTGTTTACTTAGTTTGTTTATTAGATTACCTCTCAAGGATTTTATACATGTATGCTCTTTAAGATGCCTTCAAACATGCCGATGCTTCTCTAAACAAATTTCAATATTTTATTGGGAAAATAAAGACTACAAGAGTATGGGGACTGGTGGTGGTACATAAATAAACTTTATATTATTACATTGTATATACTTATATACCAAATATGATTTGCTAATTTTAAGTAAAATGTCAGCTTCCCTGTAGTTTGGAAGTACATCTGAAATTCTGCCTCATGTTGTAAATTTCCTATGTAACCAAGTTTTTCCAGAGTCTGGAAATTTGACCATGGTCTATCATGACTCTATAAAATACAGTATTGGTCTCTATTTTTATGTGTTTTTTTTTAACTATAAGAGAAAGTTTATTTAGAAAGTCACAAAGGTAGAAGAAGTGAACTGTGAAAGAATTGAACTCAAGAAACAAATTATAGAGGCAAAAGAAGGATCCTTGGATCTTAGGAGAAAGAGGAGGAGACAAGGAAAATTTACCTGGGGGGAGAGGGGGAGAAAAGGCAGAGACATGCTCCATAAAGACAGCTGCCCATTGGTCTCTATTTCAAAAATTAAAAAAACTGAATTTCAGAACTAGTAAGAGCTATACTGAAAAAATGACTAGTTTTAGACAATTGCACCAACAAAACCTCAGATAAAGCTGCCAGTTTTATGGACTCTCGTGTGTTACTTTCATGCCTTGTGTTTCCTACAGTCTCCTTTAATTGGCAGATCCGGGTGCTATTTCAGCCCATGCCTGCTGTGACCTACAGACATTACAGTTATGTACTGTGTCAGTGGTTTAAACCTAGGATTAGAGGCAGCAGCATTTACTTACACCATTATTGTTTCATGTGCACACTGGAAAGAAAGGGCAGCAGGTAACAAGACAGAACTGTGCTTCAGAAATTATTCCCGGAGAAGCCTGAAGCAACAAAATGCTGTCATCTCAGCTGTGAGGCATGGGATATGTCAGGTGTAAAAATTGCACCTTGAGGAAAACAATTAAAGTGTCTTTAAAACAACTGTCTTCTATTTATCTGAGACTCACAAACTTTCAATGTGAGTAAATATCAGAGGTTAGAACGTATCTACAGTGGGCAAATACTAAAAAGTTCTGTTTTTGAATTTAGTCTCTTTTCAAATCAGCAATCTCTCTCATACTGCCTAGAGTGTCTTATAAAACACAAAACAATCTTCGAGAATCTTCCTGTAGATAAGCACAGCTGTCTCCTGGTTCAGGGGATGAGATTCAAACATATTTCAGACCAGCTGGTTGTTGCTCTCCCAGCTGCTTAGAAAATGGGAAACTTCATTGGCAGCAAGCTCTAACCCAAAGCAGTGGGTGTCTAAACTAAATCCCCAGGCACTGGATCCAGCAGGATGTAGAAGCATTAAGCCATGTGTGATTTTTAATCACTGTGATTTCAGCCTTTGTGTGAATTTCAAGAACAGAGCCCACAGGGTGACTTTATAGGTTTGTAGGTGTGTTGGGGGAGAGGAGAGAAAGAAAGTAGAGCTCAGTTGTTAAAAATATGGACTCCAGAGACTACCTAAATCAGAAAAGATTTTTTTCTCTCTAAGTCTTAGTTTGCTCCCCTGCAAAATGAAAAACCATTTTAGAACTGCCACAAGGACAGATTAAGTATGTAGCACAATGTATTGTATGGACATCGATTCACTATCATTACTATGATTATCAAGGTTTTTAATACATTCTTTTCCCATTGGTCATTGCCGAAGTAAAAGAATGAGGACAGATCAAGTTATAATAATGGCTTCATTTTGTATATTTTTATCCAGGCCGTATGCTTTAAAATATTTTCTATAATCCTAATAACAATTCTGTGAGGTAAGTATTATTTTTCCAATATATGAGATAAGGAATCTGAGAACTATGACTCAGGGAATTTCAGTGCCTTGCCTCAGGTCACATACGCAGCAAGAAGTAAAGCTGAGCTTAACCTCAAATCTGTGTAACTCCAAATCCCCTGCTCTCTCAACCATCTTGTGCTGCTTCTCTCTCAAGAGAAGAAAATATTTTATAATTTAGTGAAAAGCCTTTCCTTTGGGACTGTTTTTGCTCTGGCTGAGTTCTCCCAACCTACATTTCTTATTCTATCTCCAATACTTTGCACTGATATGCAAGGGCTGTCCAGAAGGTATCCAGCCATGTCATATGAAAAATAGAGACATCTACTGAAGAAGATAGAAGATACAAGAACCATCATACATAGGACAATGATGCTTCAGTCTCCTTTAAAGTAGGCACCTTGGGACCTCACACAGTTCTCCCAGTTGCCACCAGCTGCCCCATCGTATTTTCCTTACTACCATTAATGGTCTGAAATCTCTTCCCTTTCAAAGATGATTTTAGTTTTGGGAAAAGCCAGAAGTCGCAGGGTGCCAAACCTGGGCTGTAGCGGGGCTGAACCACCTGGGTGATTTGATATTTTGCCAAAAAACTCTGCATGAGACATGATGCATGAGCAGGTGCATTGTCATGATGAAGCTGCCAATCAACAGTTGCCCATAGCTGTGGGCTTCTGAATCATCCGAATAGTTTCTGCAGAGGAATGTTCAAGTCTAATACAAAATTTGATGCAGATTCATTGCTCTACTTGCTCAGTCAATTTGAATGTGACGGGCACATAGTACACATGCTCATTCAACAGCATCTACCACCCCCACTGAACAGTACAATGAAGTCATCATTGTTCATGCATGTGCATTCCAGCCCACTCTCCTTGGCTGCCAGGTTACATCAAGTGACGCAAACTGTTCTCCTTAGATTAGCAATGGCTGGACGTTTTCCGGACAGACCTCATATTTCTCTTCTTTACTTAGGGAGTTTTTTTGTCTTTATCCTTGAACATTTAACTCCTATTAATCTCCAGTTATTTTAGATCTTGTCCTTCAGAAACATGTGCCAAATGTGATTGCACAATATTTCCCCTCCTACGCTGTAACTGATTTTTGTGTTAAAAACTATTTAAATGTATCGGTAAGTCTCCATATTTGTAGACTCTAATTTTTAAGTGTTAATTACATGCTTAGCAATGGACTGAGTGTTGGTTTGTGTGCGTGTGTGTGTATGTGTGTGTGTTTCTCATGTCGGATGCCTAGGGTTTTCTGTTTTCTTTTTCATCTCATCATTCAATTTAAACACCCATGGGTCCAAGAAATGAAACAGTGTAATGGCAATAACACAGTGGTCACAAAGAAGACGGTTGTCTTCTAGATCAAAGCTTTTGACCTAGGGGTCCAGACACACTGGTGTATTTCAATTACTTGTGACGTGTCACAGGTCCATAATTTGGTAGTAATAATAGTTCAAATAAGAAGTTGGAGAACAATTTACTGTTTTTCCACAAATTACAGTGGCTTAGAGGTTATTCCTCTAATTATATCTTTTCATTCACATACATTCTGATATACTTCCTGGAGTGGGAAAGAAAAGAGGAGAACTGAATTGTTCTCTTTTAAGATATCTTGTAATTGTGGCCAATTGTATTGATTTATTTGAATTAATCAGAATAAGTGACTAACTTATCCTGTGCTAGAAATTTGGAAAATTAAAAATGCTTGTTTTTCATTTAACAGAAGTTTTAAAAACTTTTGTTTATTTATTCACTTATTTATGATTATTTATGCTATTACAGATGTTCCCACTTTTTCTCCCTTTTCCCACATACACCCAATCTCTCCCCTTCCCCAGTCAATCCTCATATCGTTGTCCCTGTCTATAGGTCATGCATAAATACTCTTTGGTCAATCCCTTGACCATCTTTCATCTAGTCCACCCCTTCCTCTGTGGTAGCTGTAGGTCCATGTATCTATGCTTCTATTTCTATTTTGTAAGTTATATTATACTATTTGATTTCACATATAAGTGAGATCATGTGGTATTTGTCTTTTACTGACTGGCTTATTTCACTTAGCATAATATTCTTCAGATTCATTCATCTAGTTGCAAAAGGTGAGAGTTCCTTCTTTTCTTTTACTGCTGTGTAGTATTCCACTGTGTAAATGAAATACTATGCAGCTTTTTTATCCATTCATCTACTGGTGGGCAACTGTAAGCCCTTTCCAGATCTTGGCTATTGTAAATAGCACTGCTATGAACATAGGGCTGCATATACTCTTTTGTATTGGTGTTTTGACCTTTGTAGAATATAGTCGCGGATGTGGAATCACTGGGTCAAAAGAGAGTTCAGTTTTTTAATTGTTTGAGTATACATATTATTTTCCCCAGTGGCTGCACCAGTCTGCATTCCCACCAACAGTGCAGTAGGGTTCCTGTTTCTCCACATCCCCACCAGCACTTGCTGTTTGTTGATTTATTGATGGTAGCCATCCTGACAGGTGTGAATTGGTATCTCACTGGGGTTTTAAGTTGCATCTCTCTCTGATGATTACTGATGCTGAGCATTTTTTTCATATGGGTATGGGACATCTATCTGTATGTCCTCTTTGGGGAAGTGTCTATTTAGGTCCTTTGTCCATTTTTTAATTGGATTGTCTTCCTGGTGTTGAGTTGTATTAGTCCTCTGTATATTTTCGAGATTAAACCCTTATCAGATGTATCATTGGCAAAAATGTTCTCCCTTACAGTGGGTTCCCTTTTCATCTTGCTGATGGTTTCTTTAGCTGTGCCGATGTTTTATTCAAAATGCTATTACATATGAGGAAAGCTTCCCTTAACAATGCTACATACAATGCAATTAAAGTAATGCTAAATTTACTTGATGTTAATGTTTCATGGTTTTTAATTATTTTGTCTTTTCAGCTCAACAAAATAACAATAATAAGGTAGCTCTATATATTGGATATATCTCAGGGTCATGAGCAACATCCATTCCAATTTAAAGAAAAGCTTTGAACTGCATAGAGAATATGAGGGATATTTTCAGTAGGTGAACTTCTATGAGTAATGATACAAGATAACTCAGCCTTCATGAGTGCATATTCTATTGGACCTGACAAAGAAGTGAGGTGAGCTGTGGAAAAGAGATTTTTGAGTTTACATAATGAAGTTTTAGAACAACATGAAATATAAAATATCAATTCTGCTTCTTTGACCACGTATCTGATACATTTTGGCCCCAGGCTTTACAATTTATTGTTCATAATGTTCATTTACCAACAAAGGCAAACACCTCTGTCCAGTAGTCTCACTACAATAGTAAAACTGTTTAGAGTTTACAGCTAGATTTAGAAGACTGACTAATCTAGTTGATCAAATCTAGATTCAATAATATCAACATGTTAATTAGTATTGTCAGCTTATTTAAATTAGCTCTTAGTATCTGGGATTAATGCAGTTAGAGTGCAGGTGTGTTCTATACATGTCATAAATGTTTTGTTCAAATAACTGTTTCAAATATAACCAAATTATATAACCAAAATTAGTCATTAAACAATAAAGTAGCTGCTGTTTTAACATTATGAAAGGGACTACATCTAGAGATTTCTGATGCCATCATGCTATTTTGAATTTCCTGCTTCTCTCATTTGGATCAGTAGAAGTATGCATCATTTCTTGGATGGCTCTATGACATCAATGAACACATATACCGAAACATGCCACAGATCTCCATCTTCAGCCCTGACATCTCTTTTGAGTTTCGTTATCATATCTGTAATTATCTCTTGGACACTTACATATGGATGTGCTTTAATAACCACAAATACAACCTACACCTAAATCCCCATTTTCTCCCTAGGTAGACAGCATAATGGTTAACAATGAGTAAAACTTATTTTTTAAAAGAAAAGGCCTATGCTCAAAACTCATATCTGCCATTTCTTAACTGAATGAATTCAGATGATTTATTTAATCTCTCCATGTCTCAGTTTTTTCATCTGAAAAACAAGTATAATAATTATGTCTAATATACTTGACATGACAATTAAAAAGTTATATATGATATGTGTATATTAAAACTTGGGAGAATACCTGGCACAAAGCATGCACTATATATAAATGTTTAACTACTAATAAAATGGCCCCCAAATCTGTATCTCTTCTGCTCATAGTCACCAAAATGTATCCATTTTATCTCCTAAGTCTCTCTGAAATCTAAACCTCCTTCTTAGAATTTACATCCACTTCATTAATTTAAGTTAATATCCCTTTTATGTGAACCTTTGAAATAACCTCACATTACTTCCCTGGAGTTCCCCCCCGCCCCGCCCCACTTTGTTTAATGCACTCTCCAAACTGTATACAGGATTATCTTTCTAAAATATAATTCTCATAATTATTCTCCTGTTTTATAAACTTCAGTGCAGCATAAATAAGCATAGAATGAAGTCATGAGTGTTGAGCATATCATATTCTCAAGTCATTTTGCCAACCTTATTTTCCACCAATCCAACCATTTAAAAGTTTATTTTTTTCTCTCATAGCATAAAATGAAAACAACGCCCTTATGCCTTTGTGGATGTGTGCCTCTATTCTATAAGTTTTTCTTAAATTGCCCCTTAGTCTTTAAGACCCAGCTGAATTAATCCCATAATTCGCTAGTAAGAAAGGCATCTTTTTCCCTCATCCCCTCTCCCTTTCAGGTGGAGACTATAACTAACTTCTCTGCACTCTCTACTTTACTCTGCACATACTTCCATGGTAGCACTTACCACCATAGTGAACTGCTATTACTTGCCCCACTCCTCACTGGGGAAACAGAGATATGAAACTAAGGATGTAATAAAACAAACTCTAATTTTATTTGGTTTTTGGTTCCCATTTAAGTGGTAATTACATTTTTAAAAGACACTAGAGAGATGACTAATATATCTCTGATTACATGGATCTAGTAAATCCCGACACTTTGCAAGCATGTTTGCCATGCTAGAACAACCGAAATAAGGAGTAGAAGGGAAATTTGAATTTAACCAAAGCAGGTACAGATTTAGTGTCCTGTATCAAAAGAAAATACATGTATGGGTTCTTTTAATGTTTGCTAAATAGAAACCAAGAACATTTTTAAAAAGGGGGAATACTCATTAAAATACTCTTCTAAGGAATTTTAAAGAATTTTTAAGGTAAAAAGTGGCCAAGAGCAGTCTCAGTAAGAATGCTATAATTAAGGTAATGAAGTTATCTCTGGGGGAGTTTGAAAGATAAATAACCCTCTGAATTTAGTTGACTGCTATATTGGTTCCATTAAAACCTGAATCTGAACCTTCTGTTCCACTTTCCTAACGTTGATACTTAAATATGCTTCATAAGCCATCTGAAACCGAAGAACATGGGGAAGGCAGCAAGAAGAGCCTACATAAATAATTACTTCTGTTTTCCTCAGCAGAATTTGGTTCTCGCTTCTATGTCAGAGAAATGATGAAAAACATGACTCTTGTCCTGAAAGGACTGGTCACCTCTATAACCTTGAGACTGTTTATTGGAACTAACTAGGCAGTAAGATGATTAGAGGCTTAAAGTGGTTGGTAAAAGCTCAACAGAAGCAAGTCTGATTTATAACCTTCTCACCTATGAATATTCTAAAGGTTTCATCTAATGATGTTCCTGGATCCCAGCCTTGGATTTATTTAACCTCTGTGGCAGTATCCACTAAATCCTCACCTTTAGGTCTTGCTCACCCCAGAACCTGGAACCAATTCTGTTCAAATGCTGGGACTGATAAGGCAACATTGCCAGGTAGCTCATTGGCTTGGCATTGAGTCTCTTTCTCTGACAGTGGTGTCACTGACTTTGCCTTTTAGATTCCTCGTAACTGTGCTCTGATTTCTGATCTGTAACTAGCAACTGGCATAGAACAGTAGAAAGAACTTTCTAACCACATGTCAAGAGACTAAGTGTTTAATGTTCACTATGTGAAAAATGCTCGTAATAAAAACACCTGGACACAGGACTTAGCAGTAGACTAGGCATTGTTTATTCACGGTCTGCAGGTCTGGGCACAGCCAAATCAAAGGTGCGCACCAACAAACGGGGAGCAGGCTGGTTTTATCCTAGTGCAAGTAAACCCTCCCCTTCCCCCTCCTCCTGTGTTTTTCCATGCTGGATACTCTGGAGTTACAATCTAACACGATTAACTAAATTAACCGAGGGTAGTAATTAACTAAGGGTAATCTGGTTATAGGTCTGTCTCCAGCTCTCCCTTGAAGTTTCCCTAACTTGTTTGCTGGGCTTTCTAGCCACCTTTTCCCATTTCCCTGTGTTTGGTGATGAATATCTTCCCCCTTTGATCTCAGAGGCATTTGTGCTGAGCTGGGAATGTCTCTTCCTGACTTATAAGTGTGCTAATACTGTTGACTCTGACTCAGGAACACCCTGATTCAAGATTTAACTACATTTGTCCTTTGTTGCTAATTATTTCCTATTGGTTTGAGAGTTACCAGTTCCTTTGTCCCTTACAGCTATATCTACTGAATAATTTTATCCTGGTTACTTTAGTTATCTGAACTCCAACTTCTTTGTTTATGCAGCACATGAATTGGATTAGATGATTTATAAGGTCTCACCTAGTTTAACAAGGCTCAGTCTTAACCACTACCTTTTTCTCTAGGTCCTTTCACAGGCACTTGAAAATCATGAAAGGTTGTATCAGTGACTAAATTCCTTTCCTTAAGTTCAGTTCTCTCCATATTTAGTTTCTTGGTACATGCAGATGATTATCTGTGTAACTACATGTTATGAACTAAATTATGTCCCCTTAAAATTAATATGCTGAAGCTGGACCTTACAATGCAACTATATATGTAGATAAGAT
This sequence comes from Furipterus horrens, assembly GCF_987537825.1. Classification (NCBI taxonomy): domain Eukaryota; kingdom Metazoa; phylum Chordata; class Mammalia; order Chiroptera; family Furipteridae; genus Furipterus; species Furipterus horrens. The sequence continues at coordinate 156,594,770 of NW_028327175.1, forward strand.
CTTTAGGGTATAATTAAGGTTAAATAAGGGAGTTGTGATCCCAGGTGACACAAGAGTCTCCCGAATTCACCTTCTCCCACAGACACATGGAATCTACAGCTACACATAGAGCAATTCCCTCTGAAAGAAATCCAGACACTAGATGAGTGACTCCTCATATCTGGTGAATAAGAAAATACCCACACGAAATGCATAGGAAAGGCTGAGATACACTCTCCCCATAAACCCCAGCCCTAACACAGGGACACACAATCAGGAGAGAACTCACAACTCACAGCTTCTCCCCAAGGAGTGAAGGTTTTGGATCCAATATTTACAGCCCTAACTTTCAAGGCTTTCACCTGAGGGACAGGATACCAGAATACTAGCACTAAGAGCCAATGGGGTTTGCATCCCTGAGACGCGGCATATAGCAAACAAAGAAACAGTACTGAACATTTGGATGGGCTTGCTGTGATCACCCTCTCAGGCTCAGTGCAGAGGAAGCAAACTGAAACAATGATCTCCCAGGAATTCCCTAAAAGGTTTATTTGCATATTTCAAAAGCTGGTTCCCAGAAGGTCTGGCTTCTAATTTAACACACATCTATCGAGGTTTAGAGTTGACTGAGATCTTTCCCAGAGACTGGGGAGGCCAGTGAGCACCTTCTTTCCATTCTTCATATGGCCCACTCCAGGTCACTGGGGTCTCCCCTGGAGGAAACTTGTACATGTGCCTGGCAACCAGCCTTTGCATGTGCCACCCAGAATACAAAGCACTTGATTTCCTAAATCTGGTGAACAGTGGAGTTTGCCTTTGTAGGTCCCACAAGATCTAGCAAAGAAACAGTTCTTAACCAGCTATTCCCCCAAGGCTCAGTGCAGAGGAAGCAGACAGAGATGCTCAACTCCCAGTCTTTCCCTGAAGGAGGCCTAATTATATACCTTAAAAGCTGCTGCCTGAGGGCCAGCTTTCTAATCTAGCATATATCTAGGGGTTGAATACAATACCACAAATTCATCAATGGATGGATAATCAAGACAGAAAACTAAATGAAAATCTTTAGACTTAAACTACGTATTAAACCATATAAACTTAATGGACATTTATATTTCATCTAATAGGGAAAGAACACACATTCTTCTCAAGTGCACTTGGACTATACTTCAGTATAGATTATGATGAGCCACAATCAACTCAATAAATCTAAGATTTAAATTATATCCAGCATCTTTTCTGACCACAGTGTTATAAAACTCAGAATTACAAAAAAAGAAAAATTATAAATATGTAAAGATTAATATGCATGCTCCTGAAAACCAATAGATCAAGGAAGACATTTTAAAAAAGAAATATTGTGAGACAAATGACATTGTAAATACAAGGTAATAAAACTTATGAGATTCTTATAGTGATAAAAATACACATTATAAAATGAATTTATAAATTAACAACATAACTTTAAATCCCAAGGAAGTAAAACAACAATAACAGCAACACTAACAAAAACTAAGCCCGAAGTTAGAAGAAGAAAGAAAAAAAACAAAGATCAGGGTATTAATAAATGAAATAGACATAAAGACAATAGAAAAGATCAACAAAACTAAGAGCTGGTTATCTGAAAAGATAAGAAAAATAGATAAACCTTTAGCTAGATTTCCTGAGAAAAAGAGAAGAGTCAAAAAAATAAAATAAAATTAGATAAAAAACAGACTACATTACAATTGATAGAACATCAAAGCAATGAATTGTAACAGACTACTATTAACACTTTTATGCCAATAAAATGCACAACTTAGAAGAAACAGTTAAGTTCCTGAAACACACAATCTAATAAGACTGGATCATGATGAAAAAGAAAATCTCAACAAATACATAGTAAGGAAATTGAGTTAGTAACTAAAAACCTCCCTAAAACAAAAATATCCATGACTTGATGTCTTGACTCGTGAATTTTACCAAATTATTCCCAAAAAAATAGGATAGAAGAGGAGGGAACAAATATAAGCACATTTTATGAGGCCACAGGTGCCCTAATCCAAATAGACAATAACAACAAAATTAGAGCATACACCATGATCAAGTAGAATTTATTGCAGGAATGCAGAGGTGGTTGAAAACCTGGTTATCAATTAATATATTACATTAACAAAATGAAAGCTAAAAATCATATTATCATCTCAATAAATACATTACATTAAGAAGCCCAAAATTTAAAATTCATTCATGATAAAAACTCTCAACAAACTGGGGATAGTGAGAATATATCTCAACATGATAAAGACCACATATGCCAAGCCCACAGCTAACACAATATTGAATGGTGGAAAGTTAAAGTTTTCTTGAAAGATCAGAAACAAGACAAGGATGCCCATTTTTTTCACTTTTAGCCAATATAGTACAGGAAGTCCTAGTTGGAGCAATTGGGCAAGAAAAAAAGGCACACATTGGAAAGGAAGAAGTAAAGCTGTCTATTTGTAGATGAAATTATTTCATATATAGGAAATCCTGAAGACTCCACCAAAAAAATCTTAAAGCAAACAAATTTAGTGAAGCTGAAGGATTCAAAATTAATATATAAATATCATTTTCATTTCTATACACTAATACGAACTGTCAGCATGAGAATTTAGAAAAGCAATCTCATTTATGATTACATCAAAAAGAATGAAATATCTAGGAATAAATTTAATCAGGGAGGTAAAAAGTCTTTACACTGATATCTGTAAGACACTGATGAAAAACTTGAAGAAGATACAAATAAATGGAACAATAATCCATGCTCATGAATTGGATGAATTGAAAATCTCAAAAAGTTTATATTACCTAAAGCAATTGACCGATTCAATGTCATCACATCATCATCATCGAAATACCAATGGCATATGCACAGAAATAGAACAAATATTCCTAAAATTTGCATAGACACACAGAAGACCCTGAATAGACAAAAAACTATCTTGGAAAAGAAGAAAAAAGATGGAGGCATCACACTTCCTGACTTGAAACTATTTTACAAAACTATAGAAATAAAAATGTACGGTATTGTTATAAAAGCAGGCATACAGATCAATGAAACAGAATGCACCCAGATAGAAACCCATGCATATATGGTCAATTAAACTATGGCAAATGCCAAGAATATACAGTGAGGAAGTAGAAATCATAGTCTCTTCAATAAATAGCAGTGGGAAAAAGTGAACAGTCACAAAGGAATAAAACTGGACTACTATATTACACAATACACAAATTAACTCAAAATGATTGAAGGCTTAAACATAAGACCTTGAAATCATGAACTTGTCGAAAAAAATAATGGCATAATCTCCTTCACATTGGTTTTGGCCATTTTCCTTTTGGATTTGATGAGGAAAGCAAAGGCAATAAAAAAAGAAAATCAAACTAAAAACTTCTAAACATTAAAGAAAGTATCAACAAAAGAAAAAGGCAATATACAGAATGGGAGAAAATGTTAGAAAATTAATATATCTGATAAGGGGTTAGTATCTAAAATATATAAAGAGCTCACAACTCAATAGCAAAAAAAGTAAACAATTATCAAAAATCGACAGGAGAACTGAATACATATTTTGATAATAAAGACATACAAATGTCCAACAGGTACATAAAAAGATATTTGATATACTAATCATAGAAATTCTTATCAAACCTAAATCAGTAAAAGTCAAATGCAAATTAAAAGCACATGAACTATAATTTCAAAAGTTAGAAAGGCTATCATCATAAGACAAAAGATAAAAAGTGTTGGTGAGGGTGTAGAGAGAAGGAAACACTTATCCACTGTTTTCGGGAATTTAACTTGGTTCAGCCACTATGAAAAAGTAGTTTCTCAAGAATTTAAAGTAGAACTACCATATAATCCAGCAATCCCACCTCTGGGTATATAGCCAAAGGAAATTCAAAAGGCTATCAGAGATATCTGTCCTTCCATGTTCACTGCAGCGTTATTCACAATAGCCAAGATGTGGAAACAACCCATCAATGGATATAATATATGATGGATTATCATTCAGACACGAGTAAGGATAAAATCCTTCCATTTGCATAAATATAAACAGAACGTGAGGTCATGAGATAAAATGAAATAAGCCAGACAGAGAAAGACAAATACTGTATGGTGTCATTTACGTATAACATCTAAAAAAAAAAAAAGTCAAACTCATAGAAACAGAGTAGAAAGTAGTTGCGCTAGGGGCTGGGAGGTGGGGAAAATAAAAGAGTTTGGTAAAAGTATCAGATTAATAAGGTTACTTCTCTGAGGATGTAATGCAAAAACACAATGACTATAATTATTAACACTGTATTGTGTACTTGAAACACGTTGAGAAAGTAAAACTCAAATGTTCTCACCAAAAAAAAAAAAAAAAAAATGTGTGATGATAGCTGTGTTAATTAATTAGATGGGGGGATTGTTTTACAACATATATATGTTAAGTAAACACAATGTACACTTAAATATTGTATAGTTTTGTCTTGTATATCTCAATAAAGCGTACAGGAGGAAGAACTCTGTGCATCTCTCCGTGTGTGTGTGTGTGTGCGCGTGTATGTGTGTGTACACTCTCTGAGGACACAGCAAGAAGGTGGCAAGAAGAGAATTTCAGCAGAAACCAAATCAATCAGCACCTTGATCTTGAACATTCCAGCCTCAGAACTGTGAGAAAATAAACTTCTATTGTTTCAGCAACCCAGTCTAAGGCATTTTGTTATGGCATCCCAAGCAGACTAAGACATCAAATATGCTACATATTCTCCTGATTTAATAGAGATGTTTGGGACATAGTCCTACATAAATATTTTACCCTTTTCTTGTCAGTCACTAGGAACTAACTATATCTGAGCTTAATGTAATTCTCTGAGTCTGTAACACTTCCAAATTTTTAGTGAACAAAACAATTAACAGAGTATCACCTACATTTATATATATATATATATATTAGATTCTCAAACTAATATTATTATAGTGCAGTTTTGATAACATAAACAAGCAAGAATGCACTAGAATATAATTATTTGATAAAACTATGGGAACTTTTTTATTCAGTAAGATTATTTGCAACAAAGCACTGTATGGTGGTGTTTAGAGAAAAAGTAAATTGAACACCAAAATTTTTTATCTTGATCAATAAATGGTTCCACTTGAACTATCCTGGGAAGAAACTGTGTATTGTTCACAGAAAAATAAGTCAAATGAAATTGAATAACAGGTCTTTGTTGATCTAACAGTCTATTTGAGCATGTACTGATAACAGTAATAATTATCAATATTCCAACCAAATGAAGAGACATCCACTTCTTATTTATAATTTATTTTTAATTTAATGGAACTCAATATTTCCCTTAATGCATAAAACAATTTCTAAATCTGTAAGAAGAAAGATCTTAAAAATTATTATTGTAAAAATGCAAGTGGATTTCACTAATATCATGAAATGTACTTGCTCTTTGCACTTCCAAGCCAGAAGAAATTTTAAAAGTCTTATTCAATATTACTTCATAATAACAGGCTACTTCAAAACCTACCTAGGGAATTGGGTAACTAGTTAGTGAAAGGGAGTATATTTTATAATGTCTAGCCCCAGATTAGTCTAAAATGTTAATAATCTACAGAGCATGACATTTACAACTCTCAGCCTCACCTCAACATATCAGAAAGCTAGAAAAACATATTATTTTACATAATTTATTCTTATATTGTTATTAATTATTGTATTATTTTCCATGTGAACATTTGTAAACCTCCTTTTGTCCACCCCTGTATCTATGGCCAGTATACACTATGGTGTTGTTACGGATTTTGTTAGGCAACCTCTACTACCCTTCTTACAACATATATTGAGAAGGGCTTAGATGACACTTGGCACAAATGGAAGAGTAGTGAAGTATTTATTCAGAAAATATGTGAGCTCATTTTACTTTGAGACCTTGGTTGTACACACATGTGTTTAAAAAAATTTAGATGTCTAGGTTTCTATCACTGCAGTATAACAAAATTTATCTGATTCTTAAGTCAGAGTCTAGGTATCTCAATTTTATATATGGTAAAATACTGGCATTCCCAGATTCCTAATCAAATTTTGGGATTATAGACTATTTATAAATCAATCTAGGGAACTTAGAATGCTTTTCACAAAATAAATCAGTGTTGTACATGACAGTATGCTTTTTCAGACTGACTATGAAATCTTTCTTAACTCATTTTATTTACAAAGTATTTAAGTTATGAGTATCATAAATCCTAAAATAATAATTTGTATTTACAGATTCACCATCGTACCAACATTTTTATATCCATTATCACATCTACTCCTACAAATAAACCAAAGAAATCCTATTGGACCTATGAAATCAAATTTTCCATTTTATAGACTAGGTAAGGAGGTTAATTATTTTTCCAAAGAACACAAACCTAGTCAAGATTTATGGCTAATGTTTACATAATTTAAATGCAGAGTAAACAGTGCTGATATTTGCCAAGCATTATTAAAGAGCTTCATATATTTAAATCACTAACTGTCACTGCCCCTCCCCATTTTGTATTAATATCTTTATGAAATTGATTTTAACCTCACCCTCCCAAATGTGACTGTGAATTGCTCCATCTGCCTGAACCTTAATCCAACACACAGTCCTGAAATGTTTTAAAACATAGAACAATGGTTGTATAAATCATATTTTGGAAAGGCTCAACCTTTATTTATGACTTAGTTCAAGAACTAGTGTTTCTGAATCACTCCATTTTAACATTGAATGTTTATTTTATATAAATTCCTGCCTCAGAACTGCCATCATTTGTTTTATTTTGCTTGACTAGATAGTATAGAAAGAAAAACATGCTTGATATAGGTGGGTCTTTGAAAGTGTCAAAGGAGTAGATTTTACTCATCTGCTAAATTTTCATTAAAGTAAAATTATGAAAATAAAAGTGAGGACAGGATGCAGAACAGGCTCTCTGCTGGTCTGGGGGGCAGCTGGGGATGCATTCGAACTTGGGGGTCACAGCAAGGAGACTGCCATTGGCAGAGAGCTGAAATATGGAGAAGCATCCATATAAATTATTTTTATTTTCTCTTTCCTTTCTCCTTACTGATATGTTTTCTGATCTGAACTTTTTATAGAGACAAGTGAGAGAGTAAGAACTAAAAAAATATTTAGATCAGAGGAATTTTACATCCTTAAGCTAAAATAAGTTATTTGTTTACCTAAAGAATATTTAGGTTTGAGAGACACTAAAATATACTGGTTAGGAACACAAGCTTTGGAATAAAAAAGCCAGGATTGGGATCTTGATTCTACCACATGCTAATTGTGCCACTTCTTAGGCCAGTTACTTAAGTTTTGCCTCAGGTTTTAATTTGCAAAGTGATGATAATAATAACAAAGATCTCATAAAGTTATTTTAAAAATTAAATAAATACATATATAAAACTTAAGCATGCTCTCTAGTATATAGCAAGCCCCTGCAAGAGAACTTATTGTCATTGTTTTTGCTTTTGGTAATAATAATGTTATTTTTAAATATGCATTGTGTTCACCACCAGGGTTATAGTTTAACACAGAAGCCTATATGAATCAAAACTGCATACATATTTGCAAATATTACTAGTGAGAAACCCTAATGAAAAATACTGCCATATTCTAAAACGATACAGGAAAAACAAAATATCCAAATGACCTTACATCAATCCTACTTTCTATATACAGCTAGTAGGGTGAATGTTAGGGTGGCAAAGCCCACCTTTTTATCAAGATTTCCATTTACTCTGGCTCATGGGCTCACAGACATGAACAGCATGGATGGAATCCCTGGAGAGCAAAGGCATCATGGACAGTTTCCTACTTTATGAATTAATTTCTTTATAGAGCAAGATCCTCTTTATAAAGCATATGGGTGAGCTTTGAGTCAGAAAGACCTGAGTTCTCCCCCTGGCTTCATCTTACAACAGGTATGTGAACACTGACAAATTACTGAACTTCTGAGACACAATACCATCATTTTTAAATGAAGATAATGCACACCAGGCAGCTAATAATGAAAGGAAATGATGTATATAAAACAGCACCTTAAATAGCAAATTACCTATTCTTATTATATATAGACTTGACATTGGAAACTCACACACTTACCTTTTTAAAAAATAATTTTGTATATATGTATGTATGTGTGTATTTTTATATGCCCTTGGCATTTGTCCTCAGAGATTATTAAAAAAGAAAAATCCTTTTTACTAGAAAAGCTCTTTAAAGTATGAAAGTTTGGCAAGAGCAGATTCTTAAGTTTTCACTTATAAATTAGTAGGCCATCATTTAGTCTTCAAATCCTTTTTCCTAACATAGACCATAAATAGTCCAAATATTTACACTTACCCCTCTAAAGAGGAAACAAAGTGGGTTGTTCTGGAGCTTCATTCATCAACTTCCCCTTTCCTTTCTGATCACTCTCAGGCACTCAATACCATTAGGCAAAATTATACCATCAATGGTCTTGCACCTGGCCTGGCTTGTGGTCCCAGGTGGAGAAGCAGATGTATAATGGACCTATTTGAAAATGCTACATTAGAGAAAAAGCTCTACACACAAAATTAGTAAGACAATGTTGAGGACTGCTCTTCCTTCTGTTCCATTATAACTCATCATCCAGAAAAAGGCATTGCCAGGTAAATGGTGGAGGGCAGTAATTAAGGGGGAAGGAGAGCAGAGTTTTGCAGCAGCGTCCCCTAGATATTGTGCAGAGAGTTAGAATGCAAACTAAGGCATTCAGCTCATATGTCCACACATTTTAAGTCATTTAGCTAGTGTATGAAATGTTTCAGATTGTCCCAGGGATATAGACAGGAAACTAAATATTGACTGAGCAAGAGCTTAAATGAGAGACCTAATTAAATTAAATGGTACAAACGGGAGGCTTCTTTCATAGACTCCAGTAATTGCTTAAAACACAAAAGAGATCAAATAAAGGTCACAAGGTGTAGTAATAACCAAGCAGATGTATGCAGGGAGACACAGGGAAGACATGAACATAGATGTGATCAAAAGTTCAAAGGCCATCACTAGCTGAGTTCTGATTGGATGTTGGCATGACGATAATTAATCAGGAGGGCCTTTTAGGTAAAGTCTGAGTCTGACACAGGCATCAGCACGTTAGTTTTAATTTTACTTTAATGACTGGCTCTGTGCAGAAATGCCTTAGGATAATTCCTTTTCCTTGGAAGAATATGATTAAGAGCTCATGAAGAATAGGTGTAATACTGAGCTCTAAAAACACTGTGTTTCAAGTTCCACACCAGAAAGGAGTGAGTGTGAAGGACAATAATGATGATGCTCGTGTACTCTGAGTTGGCTATTTCAGAATGCAATGCTGGAGATAACGGATAGCATGTATATTAAATAGTCAGATAAAGAAGGACTCTGATAAGCCAGTATTACTAAATGTTGTGACTGGCAGAGCCTCTCTTTGATAAGAGAAAACTGGACGATGTAGGTGGAGAAGGAGGAAAAAGGGACAGAACTCCTCCCTTGTTGTTAAGCTCCCTGAGCCTTAGTTTCTCATTTGTAAAATGAAGATAATAGTGGGACTTACCTCTGAGCATTGTTGTGTGTATAAAATAATTAATACATGTAGGGGGTTAAAAATGATATCTGGTAATCAAAAGCTCAATAAAGGTTAGTTACCATTGTTGTTATCATTAATCTTATCATAATCATCACAGAAGTAAAGAGTAAGAACCTTGTTTTAAAAGTCCCGTTTGCTGAAAGTGTGAGTGTGGACCCTAAATCTGTTCCATTTTCCATTTTTGCTAAAGCTTCCGTGCCCCTCGGCTGGAAATGTTAGCATTATGTGTATTTGCTTTGGAACAGAGAACTGTGTTTAGATTGTGCCCTACCTCTTAATAGCTTTGTGATCTTGGAGAAGTTGCTCAATCTCTTTCAGTTTCCGTTTCCATATCTATAAAACACTAATACTACTACTTCATAGGTCTTTTTTTTTTTTTTTTGGTGGGGATTATGAAAGCAAATGAACATTAATAAGAACTCTATTTCATGTATATACACAAAAAGACATACACATATATCACATATGGGCTCTACACATATGAACTACACTCATGTGTGTATGCACTCATACACATGAACACACATACCACCTTTTATTCATTTAACTCTAAATAGAATCACAGAAATTTTTAGCTTGATGAAACCTAGCCATTCATTCATTCTTGCTATCTCTAGTAAGTCTCTGTCTCATTCACGTTCACACACTCTCCAGGCAGCATGTTTATGCATCTATACTTATACTATTCCTTAATTCAAAGAAACCTTTCCTGATTTATGACTAAAAACTTTATCTTGAATTTTAGGAAAATTTATAGTTTCAGTTTGGTTACATAGCCCGTTTCTTCTCTCCATCTAAGCAAATTCTTCTAATTCTTTATTATTTTTTATTATTTAGCTCAAATTGTCTTTTAAATTCTTTAGATGATTTAAATCAGAGTTCTTGCTTTGCTGCAGATATTTGGCATCTATTGACCTCAACATTTACTTGTTTATTCATTCTGCACTGCTCTTAAACATTTCTGCCCATGCTATCAGAAATCTTAATCTTGCCAAATGCCTCCCCTATATCTTTGGGTAGTTGAAGTTTTACCCTTTAGTGCAATTCAATAAATATGAATATGTGACATTGCATAAACACTCTAATGTTGAATAAAAATATCTCTATGCCTGATTTTTTTTCAAATCTGAAGCCTAATGTCTCCATTAGCATTGGCAACAAGTAAATTAAAGTCCAAGTATCAATCTGAAGATCTTTTACCTTGTGCTGAAAACACTTAAGGATATCCTAAGACTGACTTTGTACATGTCTTCCATTACTCATCAGCCACATATGGCCCAAACTCTAACCTTGGTTTAGAAGCAAAGATGATTGTTCTTTCTCAAAGCCAATGTCAAGTGCTGCCGCTAAAACAGAGATGGGCAATAAGCCATTTTATGGTACACAGAGGAATTATCCCATTGAAAGGAGAACATTTTCCTAGGCTTCTTCCTTTAAACTTAATTTGAAATACATTTTTATAACCATTAGATGAAACATATCAATGAATAATATGACTTCATGATAGTTATCATTATCCCAAGTTAACTACTACTCTTACTACTACTTCTGCTAGCGAATATTTCATGAACATCTACTATATGCTAGAAATATGAGTCTAGATTTAAAATGTTTTATCTTTGTGCACCTTACATGCAGGAGTTTGTTACCCTCCTGGAAGGTGTTTATCAGCCAATGAGCAACACCTCTGTCCTTTTCTTTCCTAGTACAGAGATGATGGAGGCTTTAATGAATGATTACAGAAAGTACATAAATTCTAGTTCTGAGTAACAACATAGAGAAAAGCTGCCTACCGACCTATATCAAGCTGAAATGTGAGCAAAAGGTAAAATTTTGTTCTTATAAATCATTGAGAATTCGGAGCTGTTTATGATGACAGCAGAACCTAACCTAATTTGACTAATTTGGTGTTATTGACTAGAGAAACCTCTCTTAGTTTTTTTTCAGTGGTAGATATTCTCTTTCATGTTATGTGATAAGAGAACCTGAGGCTAGACTAAAAATAATTTTTCTTCGTACAGAAGAAGAGTGGAGTTTTACTCTACATCTGATTAAAAGTATAATACACTTAAAACTTTCATGAAAAAAAATGTCAATTTTATCATTAGCAATAAGAAATACTACCATGTGCACACTAACACAGACTAGTTGCTCAATGCTTGCAATGTATGACTAATATCTAAAGGGTATGCATGCCTTTTGAAAAAACATAGAACTCAGTAATACAATTCAACCATGAATTGCCTGTGACCCATGGCTTGACCAAAAACTTTCTCTAGACATAACTTAATGAACTTGTGCCCCTATGGCTATCAGAGTGTTATTTTTTTTATCAGCTACATCACCAAAAAGCAACATTTCTTGACCATATTATCAAAACTCCCTGCTAAAAAGGCTTCACTAAATTGAGATTTAATGTTATAACTTCAGGTTTTATTGAGGGTCAATGTAAGAAATGTCAATTTGAACATTTATGTCCTCCACAGATCCCTAGGTTAGGACATCATTCATCATATTACCAATTGTTACACAAGTAATGACTACACGCAATAAAAATCTCTTTAAATTTAAAGGTTGATAAATACTTTTTCTCTCAAAATAAATGTCAGTGCTGTCTACACTCAAGCAATGACAACTAAGTAATAGTTACTTATTAATTTTCAGTTTACTATAACTAGAGAAACTGATTTACCCAAAAGGTAGGTAACAACCAATTCTTTTTTTAAAAAAATATCTTTACACCTGTTTTTATTTTTAGTTCCTATTTTTATATTTTTCTTGAATAATAAAACTGCTACAAATTTCAGAAGCATAAAAATACAAAATCTATTTTTAAATTAATATTTGCGAAGATTTTTTATATTTTGCTTGTTTTTTTCTTTCTAACTGAGTTCCTTGAGAACCAGGACCTGTTTACTCATCTCCGTGTTGGTTGTTTCAGGGCAGCCAAATGAGAATAAATATATGTTCGTGTGGAACAATACAAAGAGCTCTGAAACTAGAGCCTGGATTCATACTTTCCCTTCATCACTTGCTAACCATATGACATTTGGCAAGTCATGTTCATTTATTAACCTTAGTTTTCTTGTCAACAAAATACCACAAGTTTAATTGTAGCACTGTTGAGAGGATAAAATAATATATATATATATATATATATAAATGTTTGAATACAAGTGCAGTATTCACCAAATGCAGCAAATTCTACCATCACCTCTTTCTCATCCAAAAAGAACGTGACAGTAAAGAGCACAATGATCATTTATCTCTTAAGTAGGTTCCTTTGAAGAGAGCTTTAAAAAAGTCATGCATGTAGTTATCTGAAGGTCTATTCTCAGGAGAAGAGTATAGATGGAGAAAAAAGAGGGCGGATGAGAGTAGAGATAAATAAGAATATTATTAGCTTCAGCCAGAGAGCAGTTCTGGCCTGATTTCATAGGGCCCGTGAAATTGCACAGCAGATTGCTTCTCGGCCTTTTGGTTAAGTCCAAGTGAAATTGCACAGCAGAGTTAGTTCCACCTTGAGTCAAGGAGTCTGACTTTTTGTATTCCCCACTCAGCCACTGGCTGCAGGCTTCCAGGGCATGAGTGGTGGTGGTGCATAACCACCCAAGCAGGGTGATTCCTGTTCGGCTGAGGACAATTATCCAGAGAAGGGAGCCACTGTGAGATGTCCGCAGCCAACACTTACAATGCTGGGAGTTGGGTGAACTACCAGGTGAGGGAATCTAGCAGCAGTAGCAACATCCATAACATCATTATTAGCTTTTCCTTTATTTTTCTCTTTCTCTAAGCCAATAGTTCTTACCCAGAGCAAATTCTGCATTTGGCAGTGTCAGGGGACACCTTTGGGTATCACAACTGAGTTGGGGGTTGGGGGACACTGGCACCTAGCGGGTAGTCTAGGGGTGCTGCTAATCATTCCACAATGCATAGGACAGCACCCTTTTCCAATAATTATCAAGCCCAAAATTCCAAATGCCAACAATGCCAAAGATGATAAACTTTGGAATAAACAAATATTTAAAGTCAATGTTTATTATTCATTACAGAATTTATTGATTTTCTATTAATATCATTCAGACTTTACTAATCAAAGGAAGAAAATGTGAGATTGTATTGATTTTACTAAGAAAACAGAAACACGGCACAAACACACCCTCATGGGAAATTTTATCTTGTGAATACAACTAGTATTACTTTATAATCTGCAACAAGCAGCATGAATTCAGCATAAGTTGTGGACTGAAATGGATACTTTTGCAAAGGTTATCCATACGGTCTTGTGCTGTTTTGCACAGCTGCTTTCAGTTCTGCTTTTACCCACACTTTTATGGATTTTGATGCCAGCACTTTGCTCTCCTGGAATCTTTAGATCCCTGATTTTTATTTCCTTTCCCTTTTCTTCAGTGCTTTTTCTCCTTGGCTTCCAACTGAACTCATAAACATCAGGATGTTTGCATCCAGCTCTGCTCTTCCTTCAGTGGCACTTTGCCTAATGGGGACTCTGGCACATCCCGCAGCTGTCAACTCTGTCTGCTCACTTTCACGGCCTCTCCTTCCACCTCTTGAAATTCTGTGGTTCAGACTGGTTAGCACATGATAGAAAACATTAATCCTCTTTCTTCTTTTCTAAGGATTGATAAAAATTATGCTACTTTTTTCTCAAACAGGAACAGGTTTTTTTCCTAAGTCTTAAATTCTTTCAATATTTTCAGTTTTAATAATATAAAACTATTTGGCATACAAATAAGAATATGACAATTATTATAATGTATGAAACTCTCCCATCACTATTATATTTTCCTCTGCCCCTCCATTTCTTTCCTTATCAACCTTTGTAAGTGTGTGTGTGTGTGTGTATGCCTCATCCAGATATTTTTTCTTCTCTCTTAATTGCACAGAGGATCTAATTTCACAAAACATATCACTGCTGTTCTGTGAGAGATACCAAAACAGTCTTAGCAAAACCATGTCAAATCAATCCTTTAATCATGAAACAATATAGTATACCATTTTGATATACAGGTCTCACTTTCCTTTAGATAAAAAATTAATAGGTGATCCCTAAAGCCTCAGATCTCATTCTCACTGATGTACATGAAGCAAAATTCTAGCAGCACATTTTGAAAACAAATCAAAACAAAACTATTTGCTACTTCATATTTTAATTTGTCACTTAGGATGCAGAGGACAATTTTGGAAAGTAACTGTGAAAGGAAAGAGACAGGCAAAGGAACAAGATCAAGGGCTCTAGAAAGATGGTTGAATAGGAAACACCAGAAATCTGCCCCCCTCGCCACACCACAACTGTGCTGGTGAAATTGTCTGATGTAACTATACAGGAACTCTGGAGTCTATTAAAGATCTGCAACTTCCAGAGGGAGGCTTAGAAGGTACATTATGTTTAACTTATATCAATTTCTGCTCTTAGCACAGTACTAGCTATCTATCGCCCACACTTCAGCCACCTGTCAGGCAGCTATGCTGTGTTCCTGAAGCAGCTTTCCTACAACTTGTAAGAGCCAGGGTGAGAGGACCCTGTCCTCCAAATATCAGGACTCTGTAACCTGATCACTGGTTGCTGTTTTCTATCACAGAGATGCAGAGGAAGAGGCAGTGGTCATTGCTGTTCCCTCTACCCTTACTGCTACAAGCACCTCCCAATATGGCTAAAGTGACTTCTAGGGGATTAAAGGCCCAGGGCCTTTTTTACCTCCTTCAGTTTTCCCTTTCTTGCCTTTTGGAAGCCAGACATCAAGGACTAGGACATTCAAAAATAACCACATATGCAGGGGAAATTATAAAGTCACTGTGCATGCCCAGGGGAAAATGCGGGGTTAGAAAAGATGTGAAAAAACTTTTGGGCTCCACTACAGGCTGATTCGTGGCACAGATAGCCTTAAACAATCAAAAAGTGAAACAAAACAAAACAAACCCACAAAAACAAAAAGGTAGCAAAGAAAAAAAGCAAACCCTGGGAAAGGAAAAACATCTGATTGAATTTCAGAGTTAACATAATATTAGATTCAAATATCCAGTTTTCAAGAAAAAAAAGCATATAATATACAAAGAAACAGGCATGTTTCATTTAACAGAACAAAATAGAAAACAAGAAGAAACTGCCAATAAGAAAGGTTTAATGTCATATCTACAAGAAAAGGATTTTAAGGCAACTATATTAAAGTTGCTCAAAGAACTAAAGGAAGGCCCTGGCTGGATAGCTCAGTATGTTAGAGCATCATTCCAATACTCCAAGGTTGCAGGTTTGATCCCTAATCAGGGTGTGAACAAGAATCAGCCAATGAATGCGTAAGTCGAACAACAAATTCAACAACTCCCCCCCTTCTCTCTCTCTCTCTCTCTCTCTCTCTCTCTCTCTCTCTCTCTCTCTCTCTCTCTCTCTCTCTTACTCTCTCTGTAGGTCTCTCTTCCTTCTTTCTCCCTCTAAAATCAATTTTAAAATAAATAAAAGAACTAAAGGAAGACATGACATATGAACAAAACAGAGCTATCAAAAAAGAGATAAAAAACATAAAAATAAACCAAAAAGAAATTTTGGAATTAAAAGCATCATAACTAAAATGAAATAAAAAAATCACTAGAGGGAATCATACAGGTTTGAATAATCAAAAGAATAAGCAAACTTGAAGACTGAACAAAGAAATGAACAAATCTGGGACCAGACAGGAAAAACAAAATGAAAAAAAGTTAACAGGTTCTAAAGGAAAGTGGTGCACATTCAAGTGTATCAATGTAATTATTGTAAGAATCTCAGAAGTGAGAAAGAGAAAAATACGGAAAGCATATTTGAAGAAATAATGTCTGAAAACTTCCCAAATTTGATGTAATACATGAATATAAACATCCAAAAAGCCCAGTGAACACCAATTTGAATGGACTCAAAAAGATTCATACCAAGACACATTATAATCAAAATGCTAAAAGCAAAACATAAAACAAAATTTTTTTGAAACTCACAAGAAGGAAGCAACTCTTTATTCCTAAACATATTTTTTTATTAGAAACTTTGAAGGCCAGAGGGTAGTGAAATGATATATTCAACATGCCAAAAAAAGAATTGTCAATTGGGAATACTATATTCAGCAAAAATCTTTCAAAAGTATAAAGAATAAATTAAAACTTTTTTCAGGTAAACAAAACCTGAGCAAGTGTATTGCCACTAGACCTACCCTGCAAGAAATGCTAAAGGGAGTTCTATAGATTGAAATGATCTTGAAGTGGTGATGCATATATGTAATGAAGTATTACTTGGCCATAAAAAATAATGGAATTTTACCATATGTGACAGCATAGACAGATCTAGAGGGCATTATGCTAAGTGAAGTCAGTCAGAGAAAGACAAATACCATATGGTTTTACTTACATATAGAATCTAAAAAACAAAACAAGCAATCTAACAAAACTGAAGACTTATAGATACGGACAACAGAATGATGGTTGCCAGAGGGAAAGGGGTTTGGAAGACTGGGTGAAAAGGTGAAGGGACTATAAAGTACAAATATATAGTTACAAAATAATCACAGGGACGTAAAGTATAGCATGGGGAATATAATCAATAATATTGTAATAACTATATATGATGCCAGGTGGGTACTGAAAATATCAGGGGAAGCACTTTGTAAAGTATATGATTGTCTAACCACTATGCTGTACACCTGAAACTAATACAAAAACATATTGGATGTAATTGAAAAAGGAAATTAAAAGATTAATCCATTGTGATGGTGGTTTATTTAGATACTATGAGAATGTAGTCTACTCGTCGGCAGCCGTCCGTCTCGAGAGACGATGGTGTAGCTTCTTCAGAGTCCATCTGCACCGCCAAGAATGGCTGTGCAGTCCGACTCGGGAGTGACATGGTATCTGTCTCCTCCCGTGTTGAATCGACATCTTGCGATGACGCTGAAGCTACAGAGCCTGGGCAGGGTAATATGGAGGGTCTGCTGTTGCCCATGCAGCAGACCCCCCCTCTCTTCGCAGCTGAAGGGTCCAAGGGAAAGACGGAGTCGATACAGCTTGGGTTCAGGTGCGCCGCAGGAGTTGCCGGTGTTGACTACAACGTCAAACCGCCTTAGGGACTCCGGCTCCGGATTTTCTGTCGGGGTTTACTCCCTTAGCCTTTCCCCTGAAGAGGTATGCCGCAAGGCAGCGGAGGTTTTTTGGAGTCAGAGTTTTCCTTCTCTGATGTACCCTGACTGGAAGATCGAACCAGCGACACTTAGCTCGCAGGCCGACGCTCAATCCACTGAGCTAAACCAGCCAGGGCAAATGTAGTCTACTACAATGCAATAAACAAGAAAACAGCACCCTCATGACTTTTCTTCTTTTTAAAATATGTTATTTGAATTACTAAGATCCAATTACTTCTTTTTGTCTCCTAACATTAAACAAACACATAGAAAACAGTCTAGTGTTAAGTTTATTGGTAAAGTGTGCTCTTCTCTTTACTTTTTATCCTGGCCCTTCTTTGGATTTCTCTCCCCTTCATTTCTTTCACTGATCTCCATCCCAATTTATAAACCTCTCTGCTGCCTTTAAATCTATAAATGCTTCAGCTAATTTTCCAAATCTTCTTCGCTTTCCTAATTTTCTTGATGACTACCAATGACTGCAGTAAGTTCAGAAAGCTCATTAACTAATTCCGTTAATGTCTTAATATGGCACACACTTTAACCTACTAAGTCATTCTGTATGTACTTGATTGCCTGAGTTCTGCAGGCCCTCATGGCTCTTTTGGTCAATAGCTGTATTGTTGTTATTCCTTTTCATTCCTAATTGAATGCATGCTGCCCCTTGACTTCTGCTAAAACTAAGTTGCAGTTGCTTGGCCAATTTTCAGTCTTGCTGATCTTTCACCCCTGACTGATTAGTTTTACTTATTTACTCAATTTTTAAGATTGTGGCTTTGGCACACCTGCCTCAGGGTAAGAGCACACAGTTAAACACATTAAAAGAAATACAAAAAACATGGTGATTACATAATTAATCAGCTTTAAGTAGTACAAAAAATTGTTGGCCTAAAAACGAGACTTGAGGAAAGGGTAATTTTAAGTTTCAAATCAATTCAAGTTTTGATTTTCTTTTCCTGAATTTTATTTTTTTATATATACAGGCTAGAATATAACAATATTTATTTTTTATGATGAGACACATTTCACAAAGTGTAATAGCTTCTCCATTTGGCACTATGCATAAAGACACTAGAGAAACAACTGATATACTATCTATGAGAGGGCCCTTGGGTGACCAGGTACATTTTAATATTCCTAGAGTTTTATTTTCCTAAATTGGTACATTAACAGGTCAAGGTGGCTGAAAACTGATCTGCAACTGTATGCTTAATTACATAGTTTTAGCATGTTTTGTTATCATCTGCTCAACTAATTTTTACATAGTCCCTCTTTCTTTGAATAATGATAGCCATTGGAAGGCCATGTGGGCTTCATCTGCATGTGATTGGGGGATAACCTGAAGCTGAGTCAGGTTCCATAATGCAGGAAATGTCTTGGTAGAACAGTGTCTAGTATACAGTATACCTGATTGCTATCTCAAATCATTGCTGTTACCTTGCAATATTGAAAAGTGGTTGAATATAAGGACAACTTTACTTTGTTCTTTTGTTAAAGTGAAACTGTGGATATAGCACTCACATCATAATCTTAACAAAAAACTATACTCCTCTTATTTTACCAAAATATGGGATGCATCAGCAAGAAATTCTCCTTCTCTCAGCTACAAACTGTAGGGAAATTTAGTCTGTTTTACCATCTTTCCTCTGTCATTGCATAATCAGTATTCATCCCACTATGGTGTAATTTTTGCTTATGCTATATTATTGATACTGCTTTGGAAAAGATATAAAGATCCAATATGCACTTTAAAGCTCCATCAACCTGAAATTTCTGCATTATTTATAGACATTGGTGACTGTACCTTCAATCAATCAAAAACATTCAAGAACAATACGGTCTAGCAGAAAATTTGCATTAAAAGCAGATAATTTCATATGTGAATACTGGTATGATTTTGGTAATCAAAAGGATACAGTAGAAATTGCTAGCTGCCAACAAATATCTATGCTCTACTGAAACAAAACTGATGCAATTGGGGAAAGCAAAGTGTCCAGATTAACATACACACAAACAAATTTTTATATTTTGTAGCATCCCTTACAATTAAGTATAGCTGCATAATTAAGTTTGGGACAATTATATGTAAAAAAAAAAGCATTTGGAAGGGACTTAAAACGATGTAAGAAATGTTTGTTTCTGTTTCTGTCTGAAGTATAAAAGCTATAGCTAGAGCTAGAGAAGCCATATTTTGACTTGGATAGAAATGAAAGCCAGAAATCAAGGATAATAAAGCAGAAAGACAAAAGTGCCTGTTTTGCTCATGGCTTTGAGAGGCTGCCATAACAATCCTGGGTTGCCCATTCTCATACTTTTTTTTTTTTTTAATGGAAACAGTTAACTTCCAATTCGTTTAAACTGCCACCGCCAAGTCTCTGTATTAAACACAGGCACATTAGAATCACTGTGTGTAGAAAAAGTTTTCTGGATCTCTGTCCCAGTTATATTGTGTCATTCAACATAACCTCAGAGGATGGTCCCATGTATTTATCCATTATATTTCTCTCCTGAGTTTCATAGCCATTTACCCCTTCTCCTGGACCTTCCTCTTTGGGAGCCCCTTAGTCCCTTAAGTTTAAGAAGCAAAACCTTAATGAATTGCCGTACCCTTCCTAATCAGCTTTCTTCTACATACAGTTTTTGGTTAATGATGCAACTATTGAATAAGTTACCAAATCTCAAAACTTTGGAGTTAAATCATTTTTTTTTCCTTCAATCTTAACATTCAACAGATAATTCACTCTAATAACTTCTAACTCAGAATTTTTTTTCTTTCATGGATACACTGCTCTCCATTTTCACTAATGTTGCTTTAATCTAAGTCCTTACTGTTACTCTCCTAGGCTATTAAAAAATATAGTTCCTAAACAGGTTTCTATCTTCCTGTCCCTCCCTCATCTTGTACGGCTGTCGTTGTCTTGTCAAAAACAGTTAAATTCCAAATATATGGATCTATTTATGTCCATCTCTAACTTACATTTTTTTTTTCAATTACTCTCAGTTGCCTGCAGGGTCAGATAAAAATATTGTAAATGGTTCTTTTGAAAGCGCTCAAATTTTGTTTTTAGGTTCTCTTCTATGCCCTGCCCTCCCAATACCAACACCAACAGTACCAAATATAATTGTTTACAGCTATGTCAGTTGCTATTTCCATAAAATTTCTTTTCTTTTTATTATTATTTTATTTCATTTGTGCTATGTACCTTGAATTATTCAGGCCGTTTATGGGGATTTCTCTTGCCCACTTACCACATCAGTGGAATTATTTCCTCACCTCTTACTATGTTGTTTTGGGCACACTACTATTATATAGTTTATTATATTGTTTTGGAGTCATTTTATATATTTAGGAGCATTATATGAACACATTTGACTATCCTGAAGGCAGCTCATCTTTTCATCTCCCAGATGTTCTACAATTCCTGGCACAGAAAGTATACTCAATTCCTTGTAAGTAAAATGTGGAATTTCAGGATAAGTGCTTGCAGATATATCTAAGAATGATTGGAAAATATTCCTTTCTGCTATAAATTCATCTTCTTTACCCTAAATCACAATATCCCAGACCCAGAAAGTGTTCTATTTACTCCAGAAATGCATTTCACTTCTTTTTAGCCAAATATGCTTGCTAAAAGTAATGTTTCATGAATCTGATTCTGAAATACAAACCTTATTTGGTGAACTTTGAATAATATGTAATTTTGAGTACTAAATTTCTGTAATTTTAATGAGCTTTTCTGCTTTAGAAACATGCTTGTTTCTTTCCAGTAGAACTTACAGAAAAAATGATAACTTAGATAGGACTTTCTCAATTTAAAGGAGAAAATAAAAAGATGAGAACTCAGGGTCACAAAAAGATTAAAGAAAATGTGTTTTCTCACACACAAATGAAATATATCTTAATAGGTTTCCGGCACCTACATGCAGGAAGACGGCAGTACAGCATTTAAGAGAGGGTGTGCTCTTATTTTGAGATTTATTGTTTTCTAATGGAAAATGTTGGTGAAATGATGACAAATAGTTTTGAAATTGCAATGCTATTCCTCATTTTATATAATGACTCAGCTTTGAAATTGTAAATCATAAATTCTAAATGGCTCATGCCTAGTCTTTCGGTAAAATGAAAGTTCATGAATTTGAATCATCATACCAAACAGAAAGGAATGCAAACTCAATTCATACATTTGGTGGAAATTATATTTTGGAAGGACAATTCACAGTAATATATTTCAGCAGTAATGTATAGGTTGAACTTTTATCAAGTTTTTTTTTTTGAAAGCTTATCTTTAGCCAACATAAAAAAGTAGCACATAATTTAAAAATAAAATTCATATGGATTTATACCATGTGAATAATGGTGTGTGAAATTAAGAAAAGTAAACAGAAGACAGACTTCAGTCTAAAATATTTTTATATACTTAAAGTATTATAATGTTGAAAAAATGAGGACTGAATGTCTAATAATGCAGACTAAAGATATTATTTTTAAGCGCATATGTAAGTATACACATGCTATGTCTATATATGCATTCCTGTATACATATATATATATATATATGTATATATATATATATATATGTATGTATCCATACACACATTTCTGTAGGAGGTGACGTGGTTGAGCAAAAAGGAAAAACGACTCATGGACATGGACAACAGAGTGGTAATTGCTGGGAGGAGGAAGGTGTAAGAGAACTAAACGGTAATAAAAAATATATAAGAAAGATTAAATTAAAAAATACATTTTCCTCTGAAAAGAGTCAGGACAACAATACTGCATAGCGTGTGTTGGTTTGTAAGTTCCTTTTGTTGTTGTTGTTTGTTTGCAAAATATGAAGGAAACTAAATTTTTTTACCTCTGATAATAACTACATATAATTTCCAAGTTATTTAATTTTTATTTGTGCACTTTACTTTCATCATAGATTCAAGGTTGTCCTCCTGAACAGAGAAGAAATAGGTCTTTAAAGTTAAATCCCAGTTCTGACATTTACTTGTATGACCCTGGGGAAGCTATTTAACCTTTTTGAATTTCATTTTTTCAAATGTTAAAGTAAGCAAAACAAGCAAATAAACAGTGTGGCATGCTATTGTGAAGGTTAAATAAGATAAAATATAGACAGGAAATAAGGCTTAGTTCCCTGTCCTCAACCCTTGATGGTAATTAATCCTTTGCTTGCATTTTTGTAAATACATTCTTTTTAGTAATCTTAGTTGCATTGTGGGCAAGTCCAGTGTCAGGCTATGGAGGTCTTGGATGTCACAAATTTCTAAATATGCTATCATTTAAAAAAATTTGTCTTCATAAATGTAAGTTCCTATAACATTTTTGATGTTTCACTTTAACTTAAATTTATAATCTTGATCCATGTCCTTCTCAAAGTCACTGATAACTGAATTCACTGTAGATATAAAATAAGTTATTACCATACCCACTTTAAAGCAATGATATACTGTTATTAAAAATGATTAGAAAAGTTAGACATTATTTCTACCATGGTCATTTTATAGCAGATTGAAATTCAGGGTCAGCAAAGAATTTATGAAAGTTCCTCTAAATCTATAATGTTCTATCATATTCCACTTCTACAATTCCATTTGGAAATAATAGTTTTCAAAGCCTGCATTTCTATGATATTGAAATAAATAATGGGAAAATGAATATACATCAGTAATCATAAAACAATTATTTTAATTTGCAATGCCATATGCATTTACTTTATGAA
This sequence comes from Furipterus horrens, assembly GCF_987537825.1. Taxonomy (NCBI): domain Eukaryota; kingdom Metazoa; phylum Chordata; class Mammalia; order Chiroptera; family Furipteridae; genus Furipterus; species Furipterus horrens. The sequence goes on from NW_028327175.1 coordinate 156,618,262, forward strand.
AATTATAGGGTTCAATTCAGAGTTCCATTTGTACTATTTCTGAAGTCTGAAAATCATGCTCTAAGTTAATATTTATTTTGTAACTAAGTGGCTTACAAAACCTGATTTATTCTAAAATCTCAGAAGTAAATAAAAGCAAGTTGTACTTATTTACCATATCTTGAAGAAATCTGGCAAGATTTCTCACTAGTTTATGTGCAATTTTTTACACTCCAATTGAGTTGGAAACTTACAGGGACCTATAACTTTTGGTAGGGTAAAGAGGAATGTAGCTGCTTGGTTTTCAACATTTTCTATATGTGATGACATTGGTTCTGAGCAGTACTCACAGCTGACATGATGAGCTCCCCCCCCAGGCTCTGGATCTCAGCTTTAACTTGACTGCAGATTTTCAGTTGGTGAGAGTAGAATTTAATCTGTTCCAGGTAGGCTAACAAGTCCTGTTTGCATGATGGATCTGGACACTAAATATGCATAAAAAATAAAAATGGAAATAGCAAAATGAATAATATGTAGATCAAGGAGAATAAATATTGACAATTGCAGGTAAGTTATAAGGCAGCAACTTTATTTTCACAGAGTCCCAATTCTCAGACCAAGCCCGTATAAATTCTGACGTGCTTCTGCTGTTAAAAGTTTATTCATGTTTTGATTTAATTACTTTGATATACAAAAAATAAATAGCAAGGAAATCTCCAGACATGCAGAGGTACATAAAATATTGCAATTAATTTAATGAAAAGATTAGAAGTGTTCAGAATACATTTTTAGGTAAACCTAAAAATATATGTATTTAAAATACAATTATTTGACTTCTGGCGAAGATGGAGGCATAGACAGACAGGCTGTATCTCCCTCCACAACTAAGAAGGAATACAACTATCTCATAACTAAAAACAACCAGAAGTTTCTTAAAATCAAAGTGCATGGAAGTCCTGCAAACAAGGATATAAAGAAGAAATACTCATCCAGACAGGTAGGAGGGGCGGAGCCTGGGTGGAGAGGACACGGTGTGATGGTGGCAGCAGTGGCAACAGCAGCAGGGCAGCAGGAAGTGCAGTTACACATTTTAAAAAGTCAGGAGGGACACCTGGGGAGCATTTCCAGCTCCTCACCAGAGCAGCTCACTGTCCCAGCTCTGGGGAAAATCAAGCCTCATTGCTTTTGACTGTGAAAACCAGTGGGGGTTGAGACAGAGGCAGAAACTGCCTGTCTCTCAGCAGAATCCACTTGTTTAAAGGGCCCCCACAGACCTAGACCATCCACAGACCCACCCACTCTGTGAACGACAGCCAGGGTAGCAGCTAGAGGACAGCCAGTCCGGTGCAGAAGTGGGAAAAGTTCCTGGAACAGGGGTTAGTGCTGGGCAAGTGGCATTGTTCCTTCTCAGACCCCTCCCCACATACAGCTCCACAACATGATGAAACAGGTCGCCTGTTACTGATGAATACCTAAAGCTCCGCCCCTTACAACATTGTAAGAGCAACAGCTCTGCCTGGGACATGGGAGCAAACAAACACAGAAGACTTCCAGCCAATATGGAGGCATACACTGACACGCTCCATCTTTCTCCACAACTAAGGAGGAATACAACTACCGCAAAACCAGCAATAACCAGAAATTCCAGAAAATAAATGGAAGTCCTAGGTATGAAATTATAAAGAAGTGGTGCTCGTCCAGACAGGTAGGAGGAGCAAAGCCGGGAAGGAGAGGTCAAGCTGTGCTGTCTGTGGCAGCAGCAGTGACGGCGGCAGGACAGCGGTAAGCACAGACATCCATATTTAAGGGGAGGTGAGAAGTGCCTGGGGAGCACGCCTGGCTGCAGAAAAGACCTGTAAGCTTGTGATTCCAAAGCCAGGGAAGGCAGACCTCCATTGTCTTGGACTGTTAGGCCCAGTGGGGATGGGAATGGAGGAGGAAGTTCCCAGTCTCTCAGCGGAGAGTGAACGGCAGGAATCCATCTTGGACCCCCAATCCCCAGGAAATGCCTGGTTGTGACGAGTGCACAAAGCTCCACCCCCTATAGTGTAGGAGGTGTGACAACCCTGCCCAGGAAGCAAAGGTAAACACAAAATGGTCAGGATGGCACAGATCATGATAGAGATCCAGTGACGCAGATGACCAGACGGCAAATTTCTAATCTAACGAAGCAGCAGATAGGAAATCTTTCTGAGGCATGGTTCAGAGCTTTGCTTATAAAATTGCTTACAGACCTCACAGCAGATCTTAAACAAGACAGGGAAGGAATGAAGTTTAGTCCTGCTGAAATGAACGAAAACACATATGAAACTAGTGGTGAGGGCAAGAAAACCAGGGATCAAATCAACAAATTGGAACATAGGGAAGGAACAAACAGTCAACCAGAGCAGAAAGAGGAAACGAGAAGTGAGGAATATGAGGAGAGGCTCAGAAACTTATCGGACAGCTATAAGCGGGCCAACATCCAAATCACAGGGTTGCCAGAAGGTGAAGAAGAAGAACTAGTAATTGAAAAAGTATGTGAAAAAATAATGAAGCAGAACTTCCCGAACTTGGGGAAGGAAATAGACTTACAGGTCCAGGAAGCACAGAGAGTTCCAAAAAAACTAGACCCAGGGAGAACCACACCAAGACACATTATAATCAAAATATCAAAAATTAAGGCTAAAGAGAGAATCTTAAAAGCAGTAAGAGAGAAGAAGGGAATTATATACAAAGGGGTCGCAATAAGACTGTCAGCTGATTTCTCAAAGGAGACTTTACAGGCAAGAAGGGACTGGCAAGAAATATTCAAAGTAATGAAAAGCAAAAACCTACAACCACGATTACTCTATCCAGTGAAGCTGTCATTCAGAATAGAAGCACAGATAAAGTGTTTCCAGGACAAAGTAAAACTGAAGGAGTTCATCAGATCCAAACCACTGTTATATGAAATGTTCAAAAGACTTGTTTAGGAGAAAGGGGATCAAAACTATGAACATTAAAATGAAAACTGTATCACGACAACCAAAAACAGAAGCTAGGGAACCAAAACAAAGGCAAACTAAGTAGGCAACAAGAATGTGAAAAGAATTATAGGTATGGGGAACATTATGGGGGGGAGGTCAGCAGAAAGGGGGTGGGGGGAAAGGAAGGGAGATGGTACAGGAATTAGGCATAGGAGGAAGTGGAGTAGACAGGAAGAGGTTGAGAAGAACTATATGCACAACCAATGGGCATGGACTAAGTGGGGGGGACAACTGGAAGGAGGAATGTCACTGGATGGAGGGGAACAAAGGGAAAATAAATTGGGAGAACTGTAGCAGCATAATCAATAAAGCATATGAAAAGAAAAAGATACAATTATTTATTTATTTCACCTAGAGCTGCAATTAGAACACTCCTCCCAACTTACAGTTGTGCATTGCCTGTGTTTTATTTATCTGGGCATAAAAAAAAATATCCAAGCAACTATATATTATCTTCTCTCCAGCATTTAATGCTCTTAGCTATTACAGACAAAAGAAATCATTTCACTTAAGAGCTGTGTACCTACCTGGAGCAAAGAAACAAAGGGTACCCTCTTTTTTAGAGATGTATTAAATTTCTTTACCAAAAGTCTCCTATATTATATTATGTTCTATAAGGAACTGTCTAGAGTACAGCTTTGAGCTTCATCATAATGTGAAAAATGTCTGCGGTCAGTGTTAATATGTGTGTCCTTTCTCATATGCAATTATAGAAGATGATTTGTAATTCCCAATAATTTAATTCTACCTTAGATACATTTTCATAAGGATGCTAAAATATGGAGAATAATTCTATGCAAGGATACTTATTGCAGCATTACTTATAATAGCAAAAATTGAAAATAAATGTCCTATAATAGTTGAAAGATTAAATGAGAATGATCTTTATATAATGTGACATTATATAGTCAACAAACCAGTATTTTCAAAAGATGTGGAAAATGTTTTAGGAAGGTGAAAAAGCTCAGTATTTAAAATTTAATATACTACCTTAATTAAATTGTATAATAACATGTTTGCATTTGCGTTTAAAATTTTGTTACAAAGAAATAAATATATGAAAATGTAAATTAACAATGTCAACAATTTTTATTTTCTATTTTACATATCTAAATGTATTTTTACATTTTATATATAAATGTAAAATTTATAATTATAAAAATGGTATCATAAAAGCTTTAATTCTAATGAATTACAATGCAAAATAAAATATAAGAAAAAAGGTAGGATTAAGACCAGAAAAATTTCCCATACATTTCTGCTTTATCTAGTAGTGGATAAACAGGAGTGTTACTGGAATTGCCCTGACCAAAGTGGCTCATCTGGTTTGAGCATTGTCCTGTAAACGAAAAGGTTGTGGATATCATTCCTGGTCAGGACACATGCCTAGGTTGCAGGTTTGGTCTCTGGTCAGGGACGTGTGATGTTTCTCTCCCTCTATTTCCTTCCTTTCCCTCTCTCTAAAATCAGTAAGTATGACTTTAGATCGTATTTGCTGAATCGACTTGTCTACATAGCTCCAGAATTTGTGAACAAGACGAAAACATGTGACCTTTGAGTAAAAGTTAATCACCCAATGTAGCAAAGGAATAAATTGTTCTGCAGAAATACTATCAGTCTGCTAGATAGGCACGGTTATATGAAATGATATAAAGATACATGATAACCAGCAGAGAGACAATTAGACAAGATGGTAGAGCGATCCTGACTTTAAAAGTGTTTTTAAATTTTTAGACAAGGAAGTAAGGGTAATTCACCAAATCTCCCAGGAAGGACTAAATTAAGACAAAGAAGAAGGATAAGTGTATGTGTGGATGTGTGGCGGGGGTGGGGGGGTGGGGGAAGGGTGGTGAAGAGGAAGGAAGAGGAAGAAAAGAGGAAGAGGAAGGAAGAGGAAGAGAAGAGGAAGAGGAAGGGGTTCCTCTAATGTACAGCTGATAAATACAAAATTTAAAAAGTATAATACTTTCCTCATGATTGAAGAGCTTATACCAAAGCCACTATTGAATCCCCATCTATTTGCTTTCAAATCTATTTTATTTTAAATCACTAAACTTAAGAAAATTTGGAATGTATTTATTTTTCATCACAGAATACTGCAGATTATGTAGTTTCAAAGAAAAAAAATGTCCTGGTAAAACTATGTCTCCAGCACTGTGTTGAAGTAAAGAGTGCTTAGAGTTTCTTCAAAGACCAACATTATTTAAAATTACCTAATGAAAGGCGAGTCATCTAATTGTTTTATCATGACAAGAAATTGATCTTTGCTATTTCCTATGTGTCTAGTACTATGCTATGTTCATTACATACATAATTCTAATACAGTGCCATTTTACTTAGTTCTAGATTTGATTTTTCTTTTTAATTAAATTTATTGGGGTGACATTGATTCATAAAATGAATATTGCATTGTGTGCCCACCATCCAGAGTTTATTCCTCTTCTGTCATCGAATATTTGAATCCCTTTACTCTTTAGTATCCACCCGCCATCTTTCTGGTAACCACCATACTGTTGTCTATGTCTTTGAATTTTTGTTTGTTTTTTCTTTTTTGTTCATGTGTTGTTTTCGATTTTATATCCCACATATGAGTGATATCATATGGTTCTTGATTTTTTCTTTCTGATTTATTTCACATAGCATGATTGGATAAAGATGTGGTATGTATATATAAGGTCATACTACTCAGTTATAAGAAAAGATGAAATGCTGCCATTTGCAACAACATGGATGGATCACAAGAACATCATGCATACTCATCTAATTATTGTCATTTTGCACATTTGCAAACTACATTTTGATAGAGTATATACTTTGTCTAAAGACTTGAATTAAGTTTTTCTGTACCATGATCTCTTCTACATGACATTCATTGAAAATGTAATTTTCTTTGTTCTTACTAATAGTTTTAACTATTCTTTGTTCTTATGGATGAACTCAATGATAATCTCTGACACATATAGTGTTTTATCTGTTGTATGCTATTCCCGGTATCTTACTTATATTAACCTTTTAAATAACCACACAACTCCATGAGGTAGGTACTATTGTCCCCATTTATCAAAGAAAAAAAATTGAGGAAGAGAGAGGTTAATAGACCATTTCAATTAATAAATGGTAGAGCTGCTATTCAAACTGACATGATCTGGCTATATTTAACTTTCCTCTACAACCAAGGAACAGTATCAGTCTTCTTGCCAGTTTTATCTTATATGGTAAAAAGTAAATTGTCACTTTGATTTATAAAGCTTTTAATTGACACTCTTATCTGTAAATTGTGAGATTAATGTGGATTTTTTTTCTTAAATACCAGCACCACTATATAACATCTGAAAAAATTGAACTTGCAAAATATTAATTAGATTTTTAACCAATAACCAATGTTGTGATCACCAAGAAAAACATGCAATCTCTCTCAAGGGACACTTTCAAAGCCATACTAGGATAACTTATAATTTTGTTAGGAAAAAAATAATTCAAATGAGTAGAAAACTTGAAGCTGAACTTTGAAATTAAAAGTTGCTTGAGCCAGTTTTACTCTGTATTTCCAGAATTGATGAGAATTTTGGTTACACCTAACGATTGTAGTCATATTTACCACCAAAGCAATAAAAGCATACTAACTGGTCAATTCCATATTGCAAAATTTATTAAATCCTTTTTTCATATTGACACTTGGAAAGCTTATTTGATTGGTTTTGACCACTACAAGAAGAATAAGGATAATGAGTCATTCCCACTCTAAGAGTGCTTCTCTAATGGAGAAAAAAAGAGATGGCACATATACAATGAGCTATTAGTCATAAAAAATAATAAAATACTGCCATGTGCAGCGACATTGACTGACCTAGAGGGTATTATGCTAAGTGAAATATGGCAGGCAAAGATAAATATCATATGATTTCACTAATATATGAAATCTAAAATAAAACAAAAATAAAAGAACAAACAAACCCCAAACAAACTCACAGATACAGAAAACAAACAGATGGTTGTAGGTTGGAGGGGAGATGGGTAAAAAAGAGGACAGGATTCAGTGTGCAAATTGTCAGTAATAAAAACAATCACAAGGATGTAAAATACAGCACAGGGAATATAGTAAAAAATATTGTAGTAACATGTATGGTATCAAAGGGTACTAGACTTATTAGGATGATCACTTCATAAGTTACATACATGTCTAAATATTATGTTGTACACCTGAAACCAATATAATATTGTATGTCAATAATTTTAAATATATATATTTGTTAGTATTTGCTAGTATTTGCTGCATCTCCTTTATTAAAGTCAAATAATCTTTTCCCACCTTTTATATATTTACATAAACTTTATAAAATAAATCTGGGCCCTAGATTTGTAAAATATTCTTGCCCTTGATTTTTTAAAAATAAAATTTGCTTAAAGGAACTTTTAAATGAACTTTGCTAGGGATTTTTTAGACAAATCAAGTGGTAGAATATCATAACACAGTTTGTTTATTTCTAAGTTTATTAAGATAGAAGATGTTGACCAGGACATCTGGTTAGATTTTTAAAGCATGATTTTTTTTCCTTCCTAAATTTAAGTTTTATAACCACCGGGATACTCACTACAAGAAAGCAGATGGCATGCCAGCTTAAGTGGTTTTCTCATGCTAAACCAGCTTTCACTCTTCTGGTAAGATGCTTGCTATCAATACAGAATACATCATTTAGGAATGAGAAGAAAAGTAAAAAGCATTATCTTTCAGTTTGAATTTTAAGAGTGAATTAGGAAGTGAATACTTTAAATAACTTTATTCCAACATTCAGCTATATTTTGTCCATATTGGATTATAAACTTTATTTAAAAATCACTTTAAATGATTTTTGCAATTACAGACAACAATTTAATTTCTACTAAACTGGCAAAGTTTGTTAATGAAAAGTATTAAATGTCATTATGAATTGGCTAGAATAGAAATTTCAAGCAACCAGGGACAGCAAAAACTGCCCACAAGCTTTCCCTATCCAGGACTCATTGCTCTTCCTGTTCTCCAGCCCAGAGGTTAACTGATTTCACCTTCCTCAGGGTCACATATCATCAATGATCCCATTTGTTTCTGCACTTTTAATGTCTTCTATTTCTATCTTTGAATCTATCAATATAAAATCTCTCAAAACAATAATGCTTCTTCAACCCTGTGATCTCATCTCTCTTTTTATGAACATGCCTTCTCGACAGTTTTCAATGCTTCCATTTTGGTGTTTTCAGTTTTGTTCTAGGTCATCTTTTCACTAAATCTCTATTATCCATCTCTGTCTTCAGAAGATCCATATGATATGCCAATTGCACTTGTCCACTTTATTGTCTTACCAACATTTTACACTGAATGCATAGAACCCTCAACTCTCATACTTCATCCTGCCTACTACAAAAACATTTATCCATTCTATTTCCTATCTCAATAAAGAGTGCTTTCTCCCTCTTCAACATCTGTTAAATTTGGTTAAGCATTAATTTGAGATGATTCTACATTTACAAATTTCAGCATACTTTTAGTGTTTTTCTCCTTTGTTATACCTATATTTGCTGGTCTTTACCAAACTGAGATTTCTAAAACACAGAAGAGTATCTGGATAAGGTATGGTTAAAAATACAGTGGAATTCTCTTACTATGTCAGACTCATATGATCCACACTGAAGATGCTGAATTGTGATACTTATATTTAGGAAACTATGGTTTGACATTTTTCAATGCATGGATGTTGTTTTACCACAAATTATATGCTGTTCAAATGTTGTTATATTTCCCTAGTTAGACTAAAATTATCCCCTGGCTGATGTGGCTCAGTGGATTAAGTGCTGGCCTGCAAAACAAAAGGTTGCCAATTTGATTCCCAATTATGGCACATGCCTGGGTTGTGGGCCAGGTCCCCAGTTGGGGCGTGTAAGAGGCAACCACACATTGATGTTTCTCTTTCTCTCTTCCTCCCTCCCTTCCCCTCTCTCTAAAAAAAAAAAAAAAAAAAAATTATCTTGAATTTAAGAAGTGTTTCCAATTCATTTTTTAGTTTCAACTTGGATTAAACATAATATGGAAAACCATGAGCATACTTGGGTTTCAGTTATTTATTCATATATGATGACAGTTTGTTTTTAACTATAAATACAAAAAAATAATAAAATGTTTAAAGTGGCAAGACATTGTATATATATATAGTTTTTCAAGAATGCTTAAAATTATTTGTCTATTATTTCTTTTTTATTTCTCTTCCCTTATATTCACAAATACAATATGTAATAGAAGAAAGTTCTTCATGTTCTAAGAAACATGGGATAAAAAGAGTAAATAGTAGAGGCTTCCCAATAAAATATATAGTTGCAAAGGGATTCCCCCCGCCAAAGGGAGAGAAATATACATTATTAAGCTGTATAGTATCAAACCTGCAAAATAATATGGTATCTCATTTTGAGATATAAATTAAATATCTCAATCTATTAACTAAAAAAAGGACAGATTTTTAAATAAAAGGCAAAAAGTAACTCTCATAATGTAGCTGCAACTTAGAAAACAAATACAGATGAGAAATATGTAAAGAAAATATAGAGAGAGCATCAGTCTCTAAAAGAACTACGTAGTCTATGTTTTTGTATCTTCACTTTGGTACTTTAGTAATTACTATTTGATTTGCAGTTTTACAAAGAATGCCAGAATATACTGTTGACTTGGAAAACTTAATAGAATTTGCAAACATATTACTTTTTGAAGAGCAAAAATAAGAAATCTAAGGTATTAAGGGAAAAATTTAAAAATTAGTTATTAAAGCCAGTTGAATATATTTGAAACTCCAAAAGCTGATATTTAAAATAATTTAATATATTTAAATCTCAAAAATCTTAGAAATAAGCAAGTCATAAGTAATAACAATGGCATAAGAAAAAAATTAAGCTTCTTTAGAATGAATTGTTCATTACTTGTATATTAATTTTGAATAAAATGTAACAATAATTGAATAATAAAAAGTGCAATGGAATATAAATCAAATTTTAAAAGTGTATGTTGAAATGGCAGAAAACAATTGACATGGACTTCCCAATATGCATTAATAGAAAATTCACCTGGTTGGCGATCTGCCGAGCCAGGACATCCATTCTTGATCCTGATTCTGATATCGTTTTAGCTGCATAGATCACATCAGTTGTGTGCTTTAGTGGTCCTTTGCCCCTTAAAGTAAAAGAATACATGTTAGTTTCAGTGCTTCATGATAAGATACACACACATACACACACCCTACACAAATACACACAAGATTTTCACCCCAAAGTATTGGCCTTTAGTTTTCTGTACTTCAGTTTTAGATAGGCCTCAATTACACTTTGATATTCAGTAAAATAAATAAATAAATAAATAAAAGGTCTATTTTGTTAAGATTCATGAAATACTGCCAAAGAAATGGAATACATTCAATCTTCATTCCAAGATACTTCTTATCATAAAACTCAGCCTAGACATACTCTTGGAAAATGTAGATTCTCAAGGCAAAACTATTTTTCTAATTCTAGGAAGAAACATGAGATTTAAATTTTTATATATATTTAACAGCACATTTTGATCAGTAAGGGCTACTTTTAATCCTTGCTCTTTTTAATCCTTTTTTACACTCTTCTGATTAAATGCACTTTGCTTACAATCACATTATTTCTCCTCCACAATTAATTCATACTAATATCACCATTGAGTATGACCTTGGAGTCACACTATCTTGTTCTCTTTCCCCTAAACTGACCACTTCTTACTGTTTGTGTAAGTAAATCAAGTTAAAGACATGCTTTGTTTCCTTGGTGGTAATAGAAGTACCCATTACATAGAATCACTCTAAGGATTACATACATTTATTTCAGCAAAGTGCTAAAGCAATCAATACAAGTTATTATAGTTATGGTTGTTACTTTAAAATAATCTTGATTTCTAATGCCATGGAATAAAAGTTGTGTTCATTTAGGGATTTTGCAAGATAGTTAAGAAGAAGAAAGTGCACTACTTACATTTTTATAGAGGAATGAGATAAAAAGATAATTTCCTGACTTTTCCTTCCCCCCAAATAAGTGAATGATTACCTGAATGAATGTATCTGACCCATCTACCTAAAACCACTGTTCTTATTCCATTATGTCCAATTCCTAATTCTCCACTGAGTGTTAAGTACTGATTGTTCTAATTATTTGGATTCTGTTCTCTGTTTTTAGCAGAGAATGGGACCATGAAGGAATTGGTCACTGACAAATTGTTTTATTTTCTGGGTTTTCTTGATTTTTAAATTTGTATGGAATATTGAGGTGACAATAGATAAAATCATATAGGTTTCAAGTGTACAATTCTACAATACATCATTGGTATATTGTAAAATAATTGTTTTGTTGTTTTGATGGTAGTGGGGAGAGTGAAGGTGGTGGGAAGGAGGAGTAGACTGGTCAGGGTGAGAAAAGGAAGATTTTGAGAGGCCAAAACAGAGTAGAGTCAGAAGAGATTGAAAGTAATCATTGTCAATTCCTCATTTACACCCTGCACTGGTCCTGAGGGGAGATGCCCTAATGTTCAATGTAATGGCTTGTTATTAGAGGGAATTCTCTATTCACAAAGGAAAAAATAAGACTGTGAAGTAATGCAAGATAGAGAGAATTCATGCAGAAATAAATGATCAGAATATTCTCTACCTGAAAACTGAATACCAAAATGCATGTGCCAAACAGGCCCTTTCATTTCACGTTTCTCGTGGTGCTTCTCAAATTCACTAAAAGCAAGTTTTCTGGTAAACATGGAACATCATATCTAACACCATGAAAATATGGCCTCTGAAGATGGTCATTGTCATATTTCTTTTAAAATCTGCTGACACATGTTCCTTTGTAACTTTAAAAAATATCAGCATAAATCATTACAATATTTGAGTTGCTCTTATCAAATTTACTTTATGCATCAAGCAGGACTAGACATTATATATATGGTTATGTTCAAGAAAGGCATTGCATTTCATTATTTCTATGCATCTCCAGAGAAAGTTAAACTTAAATAAAGCTGTCTAAGCTCCCAAAAGAGCAATGCATCAATTTTCATGGTCTTAAGCAGTGAACAAAGGTTGTTTCTAAGGAGAGGAACTAACACTCTGATAGTTTAAACAATGGATGAAAAGTTATATCTATGGAATGCAGCTAATGTACCTTTCTGCTCAAAATAATATATTTCCTCATATAAAATCCCTAAGCCAATGAAAGGAAAATTACCTCTAGCTTTAAATACATATTTCGTTATGAGACCACTGTCTTAAACACATGGAGAACTTAAAAGTAACAATAATCCATTATGACACACTGCAATTATTCTCTTCCTCATGTTCCTAATTAAATGTATTGCCTGGAAAGCTTCCTACTGAGTGTCAAACAAAATACACATTTTACAAATGATTCTATATTATGCCAAGCTTCCAGAGGAAGCTGCAATTACTGAAACTATGATAAATTTTTTAACATTCTCAGCCTGAAATGTGATATGTAATGAAGTCTTTTTAAATTGGGATATACATTCGAAGTTGTTTGTTGCCTTCATTTTCATAATGGGTTCTCAGGATCTCCTGTCAGCAAATTGTGTCTTAAATCACTGAGTTTGGATCCTACAGAGAAAGGTACCCAGAAGAAGAGGGGTAGACTTAGAAAATATTTTAAAGAAACTGGTGGCCAGAAATCTTTAATAAATAATGGTCACAATAATAATCTATCTATTTTCATCAAAGGGAGGACAGATTAAGCTCTAGACCACAGTCTGCCAATTAATCATTAAATTATAGGTTAAAATGTATAATGGGAAAGGCTGCAATAACCAAGTGATGTTGATGCCATCAAAAATTTTATTAGCACACGTGAAAGTGTTACTTTTGAAACTTTCCTGTGCAACATAAAGCTTTGAGTTATTTTTTTACCCTGACCCAAACTTGATTCTTCTTCTTCCTGTTCTCACTTGTTTCTGACATTGACCCCTCCCTTATTTCTTGAGCATAAAACTAAGAATATAATATAGCTGATTGCTAACAGCTCAATCAACTAGAAATCGGTTTTAATAATAGAAAATATCAAATAGTTTTGTGGACTTCTTTTGTCTTTTAGAATCAGAGAATATCTTTTAAATAGTGGTATTTTCTGCTACTAATTAAAATATAAAACACACTTCCAGTCAAGATGGTAGCATAGGCAGACATGGCTCACCTCTTCACACAACCACATCAAAATGACAACTAAAATATCAAACAACCAACACTCAGACCCATCAGAAATTGAGTTGAATGGAAGTCTGACAACCACAGGATTAAAGAAATCACATCCATCCAGACTAGGGGGAAAGGTGTAGACAGAAAATGGGCTGGTACCTCACCCATGTCTGGTGAATACAAATTCAGGAGGGATATCTCAGAAGTGAGGAGTCCCAGCCCCACACTAGGCCCCAAGCCCAGGGTTCCAGTGCCAGGAAGATAAGTCCCCACAACTTCTGGCTGCAAAACCAGCAGTGATTGAGTCAATGGAAGACACTGAGCCCCAAGCAGTTCCTTTTAAAGAACCCCACACAGACTCACTTACTCCAACTCACTCCCTCTGAGCTCCAGCACCAAGTGGGTAGCAGCTTGAAAGGCACCAGTGGTATACAGAGAGAAACTGAAGTGTCTGGCATCAAGGTGAGCAGAGGCCATTGTCCCTTTTCTAAACCCTCCCTCAACACTGCTGGCAAGCTGGTGCCATATCTGAGACTCCATCAAACTGACTAACACTGTTTGACCCACCTTTGAGATCCCCAGAGACTCTGCACCACCCAAAATGTGGGCCCACCCAAGCTGCTTTTCCATAAGAATGGCTTGTCTTGACTCATGAAGCACAGCTTCATAAATCCTATCAAACAAGCAACAGCCTCAGTGAGCCCCAGGCCTGGCACTAGCAGAACCAGCCTAGCTAGATTCACAGCTTGGTTTCACCTGGGAATCTCCAAGCCCAGCACAAGTAGCAGCCATCTCAGGTTGCTTTATAGCTCAGGAAGGGCATCCCTGGCAAAACATAGGTGGAAGCTGACCTTGGCCAGTATCACATGAAAACCTCAGGGCCAGTGCATGCAGTGGACAGCTATAGGCCTCACTGAAGCACCCCCACCCTGCCCCTACACAGCTGATCCACCATGGAGGGTGGAGATTGGTTGTAAGTGGTCACAGTCAATTCTTGCAGCAGACTGGCCTGGGTAAATCCCTCCAATTGACCTGCCAACAGCAAGCAAGGCTCAATTACAAGAGGAGGGTTTACTCACCCTAAATGCGGGGCTCACTTCAAGTACACAGCTTGACTGATAGGGGAGGCTGTGCCTGTGGACGCTACAGGAAACCTACTACATTAGGCAACACTACCAAGACACAGAGTCAAGCAGCTCTACCTAATAAATAGAAATAAACACAGGGAGCCTGCCAAAATTAGGAGACAAGAAAGCAGAGCCCAAATGAAAGAACAGATCAAAATTCCAGAAAAAGAGTTCAATGAAATGGAGATAAGCAATCTATCAGATTCAAAGTTCAAAACACTGGTTATAAGGTTGGTCAAGGAACTTAGCGAAGACCTCAGCAGCATAAAAAAGAACCAGTCAGAAATGAAGGATACACTCATTGAAATAAAGAACAATTTATAGGAATACAACAGTAGAGTGGATGAAGCCAAGAATCAAATCAATAAATTGAAATTTAAGGAAGCAAAAACCAACCCATCAGAACAAGAAAAAAAATAATCCAAAAAAATTGAGGACAGTATAAGTAGCCTCAAGACAACTTCAAGCATTACAACGTTTGCATCACAGGGGTACCAGAAGAGGAAGAGCAAGAACTTGAAAAATTCTTTGAAAAAATAGTGAAAGAAAACTTCCCTAATATGGCAAAGGAAGTAGACATGCAAGTCCAAGAAGCACATGGAGTGCCATACAAGATGGATACAAAGAGGCCCATTCTAAGACACATCATAATTAAAATGCCAAAAGTTAAGATAGGAGAGAATCTTAAAAGCAGCAAGAGAAAAGAAGTTAGCTACCTGCAGGGGAGTTTCCATAAGACTGTCAGCTGATTTCTCAAAAGAAATTTTGCAGGCTAGAATGGACTGGCAAAAAATATTCAAAGTCATGAAAAGCAGGGACCTATAGCCAAAATTGCTTTACACAGCAAAGCTATCACTTAGAATATAAGGGCAGATAAAGTGCTTCCCAGACAAGAAAAAAACTAAAGAAGTTAACCATCATCAAGCCATTGTTATATGAAATGTTAAAGGGACTTATTTAAGAAAAAGAAAAAAATCAAAACTATAAACAATAAAATAGCAAAAAATACAAATCTATCGATAATTGAATCTAAAAAACAAACTAAGTAAACAAGAAGAACAGAGACAGAATCATGGATACACAGAGCATTTTGATGGTTGCCAGATTGGAGGGGAGTGTGGGGGACTGGGTGAAGAGGTAAGGGGATTGAGAAGTACAATAGGTAGTTACAGAATAGCCATGGGGATGTAAAGTACAGCATAGGAAATGGAGTAGCCAGAGAACTTATAAACATGACCCATGGGCATGAATAATTGTGGGGTAATTGCCTGAAAGAGTGTGGGTTGGGGAGGGGGGCAAAGGGAGAAAAATCAGGACAACTGCAATAGCATAGTCAATAAAGTATAATTTAAAAAGTAAATAAAATAAAACACAGCTTAATTATATCTTTTGCACTTTGTAGCCCCTAAATCTTTGATAACATAATATTCTCTACTTCAAGACTGGAATAATCCCTTTAATCCTCTTTTTAAAATATTTATATATAAATCTAACAACATTGTAGTTAATTTAATAGATGAAAACAATAACAGCATTTATTTTGTTAAATCATAGTAGCTAGCACATTTAGTATTTGCTACATGCTAGGCAGTATTACATATACAAACTAATTTGATTATAATTATAACCCTATGATTCTTGAATTATTATCATCCTCACTTCACAGATAAGGAAAGAGAAACAAAGATGTTAAATTTATATTTTATCAAGTCAACAGCCATTAAGTATTGGAGATAAGATTTGAATTTAGTCAATCTGGCTATGAATTGGCTTTTACATTTAATATATTTTTATTAGAAAGAGGGAAAGGGAGGGAGAAAGAGAGGGAGAGAAAGATTGATGTGAGAGAGAAACATTAATCAGTTGCCTCTTGTACACACCCCAACTGGGGAATGAACCTGAAACCTAGGCCTGTGCACTGACTGGGAATTGAACCAGTGAGCTTTTGCTTTGTGAGACAATAAAGTGAGCCACACTGGCCAGGGCTCCAATCTGCTTTTAATGACTCCTCTATACTGATTCCAATAAAACACACAAAGATAAAATTATATTATTTTTAAAAATCTCCTTGAGTCATTGATAAGAGTTACCATGAGTGCAACAGAGAGCAAAGATGAGGGTTAGATTTAGGTGCTGGGTAGTTAGGAGGTCCACCAAGAGTGACTTAATTTCACACAGCAGCTTCAAGGAATACCACCTAAATTTGTGTCCCAGTCCCCAAAATATAAATGTGCATTACATAAACTTTTAGAGTCATGACAAATGTTGAAATAACAGCAGTAGTCTTCAGTCCTGGAAATTGTTTCTGAGGATATTATTACTTTTTATTATGATTGATCCTGGTACCTTTTCCCCTTCTCCCTTGATTCTAATCATTAAACTCAAACTTAGTCATTACAAACACCATACCAGATGAAAAATGGCAATTTAATGTTTATTTATAATGTGACAAATAGAACTTTTATCTATAATCTTAGTGTTAGACATTTATTTAATTCTAACACTCAAATTTAGTGCTGCAATAAAGTAGAATGAAATAAATATGGATTTGGGAAATACATTTTTCCTGCATCCCAGCACTGACACTTGTTAGCCATGTAGCCTTGGGTAATGATTTGGTTGGTCTGAGCTTATTAACTCTTCATTAAAATAATGATTATGACACTTGCCCATAATAAGGATACATAAAATTATACAGTTTACACAATGTTTGGCACATATTGGTTACTCAGCAGGTATTAATTTTTTGTTTCTCTTATCCCTTTACAAGTAATAATATCATCTAAAGGATGACCTTTTTAATTTTTATTTAAGAATTATAATACTTGACAGACAACATGAACTGTTTTGATTGAATTCCTTCTTACACCTCAATATACTTTTACTAAGAAAAAATATATAAAATATATAAAACATATAAACTGTGTTTGTAGTCATTATTGTTGTTTAAGATTGTTCTTTGACTTCTTATAAGTCCACATTTAGTGGACAGATATTTTTTGTAGTATAAACTTCCCACAATTAATATTTAGTTCTACAATTCTCTTACTTATAATTCTGATATTAAACACAGGAAATAAATTACTATGAGAGCAACTGAACATGACATAAAGAGATGTACTAGACTCAAGCAAGGACACACTGTTCCTCTTAACTATTCAAACACAAAATTTTAATTAGGCCATTCTCTCCTCCTGGATATCATCTATTTTTATAAAGTATCATTCTCAAGTTCTGAGGACTCTATAAAATTTCTTAGAAAATCAGCTAATATAATTAGCTAACAATTATTCTGAGTAATTAGTATCCTGAAGAAAGTTAGGAATTCAAGTCTGAAAAAAATGTTGGCCCATGAAAAGAGGGAGCATAGTCTGAACATTGTGTGTGTGTGCGTGTGTGTGTGTGTGTGTGTACACACACATGTGCACATGCCGGTTTGTCCAGAAGATATCCAGCCATGTAACATGAAAAATAGAGACATTTATTGATGAAAACACAAGAGAGAAGAAACATTGTACATAGGACAAGGATATCTCAATCCCCTTCATAGTAGGCACCTTGGGACCTCACACAGTTCTTCTCCCAATTGCCATCAGCTGCCCTGTCACATTTTCCTGAATCTTATCGACAGTCTGAAATCTTTTCCCTTTCAAAGGTGACTTTAGTTTTGGGAAAAGCCAGAAGTCACAGGGCTCTGGATCTGGGCTGTAGAGGGGCTGAGTCACCTGGGTGATTTGATGTTTTGCCAAAAAACTCTGCATGAGATGTGATGCATGAGTGGGTATATTGTCGTGATGAAGCTGCCAATCACCAGTTGCCCATAGCTGCTGCCTTCTGAGTCATCTGAATAGTTTCTACCAAGGAATGTTCAAGCTTAATGCAAAATTTGATGCAGATCTGTTGCTCTAGTTGCTCAGTCATTTTGAACGTGATGGCCGCACAGTTCACACGCTCACTCAACAGCATCTACTGTTCCCATTGACTAGCACAGTAAAGTTGTCAGGGTTCATGCATGTGCATTCCAGTCTACTCTCCTTGGCTGCCAGGTTACATAGATGTCACACAAACTGTTCTTGTTTTATTAACAATGCTTGGATTTCTTCTGGACAGTACTGATATATTCATTTCTGCTCTTTTTATTTCATATTATTCAGAGTAGCCTAACATCAAAATATCTTAGTTCTAGCCCAATAATGTGTATCCCTCTTTTACAACACAATCAAGGTGTACTGTGGGGTGATGGGTTATGTACCACATAGCCATTTAAAAGCCCAGACTCCTCCTAGAAACAAGATATCCTACTCCCCAAGGCATCACAGCTCTTGGATGGATCCATTTCATTGAGACATCTGACAAAGGAAAAGAATGAGACTGTCAGAGGAGATTTTAGGGATCAGAATAAGAAGTAGCAAACCACTCCCACCAATATTTCAGACTCCAGACACACAGACTCATTTTACTGTAAAGAAGGCTGGGAAATGTATTTTACTCAGGCACAAGAAGAATCAAACAGGGCTTTATGAACTTATAGCATTTCCTCTGCACATACTACCAGGGGTGCTATAATCCTGTTTTTTTTTTTTGTTGTTGTTGTTCATTTTAGCAACAAAATCTGTGTTCCCATTGAGAACTTTGGATGTCACCAAGTAGGTGGGAAAATTTGGGAAAGTACCAAGGCTCTTCACCAATACAGCTAAAATGATAAGACCTACACTCTGCCTGGGCAGAAGACCAATTTTATTTTTGTTTTTAAATTGTTACAATGTATATGGTTTATTATTAAAACTAAAAATTACATACATCTTACTCTGTATATGGTGATAATAGCCTTTCATGTTCAATGTTATACTTGATTATGAAAAAAGTATATGACTTATATTAGATATCTTTTTGTTGATTAGCCTGAAGATAATACTTTCAAAGTTAATAATATTATTGTTGTTGCTGTTGACACTGTTATTATTATGTACGTGAGTGTGGTGTATGTGCATGAGTGCTGTATTTGTATATGATATATATGTGCTTGCACATGTGTGTATGTAGGAAGTAGAAATTCCCTTTTTCAATCCAAAAATTAGTTTTCTAAAAAATACCCCGAAACACAAGTCTTTTTTCCGTTCTTCAGCCTTCAAATTTCTTAATTTGCCTTATATCAGGTAGTGTTGTATCAAATCTAGAGAATGTAAAATTCAGACGATTTTATAAAGACGTTAAGGGTCAAAACCACTACAGATCTAGTGAAAATTGAAGGAGAATTTCTTTCTCAATATTTATTTGTTTTTAAGGCAAAGAAGAGGCTAGCTGGCCAGATATTCTGATTTTTGTTTTCAGGAAAACAATAAACTTTCTCCAGTTCTTCCTAAATATTAAGATTTTACTAATTTTCTGTGTAATTTTGTACTGAGAGCATACATAAGAACACATTTGTGTGCGTCTATGTTCCAGGGACTGAAATCACTGCTTCCTTATTCGGTCCTCATACCCAGCCCTGCACAAATTTAAGAGCTGCCATTTATTATCATGGATATTATCATAATTGTGCATATCACAACCTATGTTGCCTTACATGCTCATTCTGATCCTAGCATCTATTATCTTCACACAATAAACAAGAAAACAGAAGCTCAAAAATCCAATGCTTCTTAACTTTTCTCCAAGGTATACAAATGCAGGTAAGTCTAAATTTAAGGACTTTTAAGTCATCAGTACTTTCAAAGTTAATTAAAAATATTCATAGGTGGATGCATCATCCAAGGTTTTCTGTCAGTGTTCATCTTGAAGCCCTGAAATTCAACGGGAGCTCTGAAGCAGTGGAATGTTTCATGTACTACAAAGAACTACATAATAACAAGTGATTCCTAGCAATTGTTCTTAATGGGGTCCTATTAGAACATAATTCTCTGTCTTTGTGACCAATCCCAAGGGTTATTAAAGAAAAATACTCTTCTTTGATTGAATTTCTGTCATCATCAACCTGACATTGTTTTTTAATTTTTTTAAGGTAAATCTTTTTTGTTTGTTTATTTTTAGAGAGAGGGGAAAAGAGAAAGAGAGGGAGAGGAACATCACTGTGTGGTTGCCTCTCACTCGTGCCCTCAACTCAGGACCTGATGTGCAACCTAGTTATGTTCCCTGACTGGGAATCGAACCAGCAACACTTGGTTCACAGGCTGACGCTCAATCCACACCAGACAGGGTCACACTTAACATTTTTCTTTTCTTTTTTTCTTCTATTTTACTTGGAATTGAAAGCAGATACTTTTGGGGAAAATGAAAATGGCAGGTTTTTTGTTTTTTTTTCCTTCTCAACTGGACTTTTTTCTTTTGACTCAGAGGTGGGGACTGAGCATTGACCATCAGAAGTTATTTAGAACCAAATGGGAAATCTGTACTCAGCACCAACATTTGAAAACAAGTCTTTTCTCACTTTCTACACATTACACATTACTTTGCTGAGTGTGCACATTAATCAAAGCCAATGTACTGTAAATACAATTGCACTCCCTGACTGTGGGAGTCCCTCCCATTCCTGTTGGCAGTGGCCTTGGCATTAATCACGTACACAATCTCTTACAGAGTCTGGGCATTTTTTCCAGCTTTCCTCTAACCCACCATGATAAACAAGCTGCTCTTTTAATATCAGACCAGATTTTATGGGCTCAGAAAATAATCATTTTCAATTTATTAAAATAATGTAATTCAGCTTTTATTATCTAGGATTTGACCTTCTTAAAACCTCCATACCAATCCTCTTTTTATTCTAATCATGACCCAATGTCATCCTAAGATCCAGTTGAAGAAACATACAGGGGTGAAAGGGCCACTAACTTAGTGAAGACTTCTCACAGTTAGTAGATTGGGTGCAGAGGTGGTTCAAGGATCTGGCTTGCCCCCAGTTGTTTCCGAGATGATAAATACTACCAGTAGTTCTCTGGCATGTCTGCCCTCCCCTAGTCTAGTCAGATACAGCTATGGTTTATTAAATTTTTGTATACTATAAAAGCTTACCATTTTCAAATGGCTTATTCAGATTGTATGTAACTTAAAATATACTGCTTTATGCAGCTTTTTAAAAAGAGTTCTTTTTTAAGAAAGAGAATGAGAGAGACAGACAGACAGACAGACAGAGATCTATTTGTTGTTCCACTTATTTATGCATTCACTGGTTGATTCTTGTATGTGCCCTGACCAGGGACTGCACCCTGACCAGGGCCTCAACCCACAATCTTGGTGTATTGGGACAACTTTCTAACCAACTGAGTTAACTAGCCAGGGCTCATGCAGGGGAATTTCATGTTAATGTGCCAGTATCACAGCTCTTTGTTGCTTTACAAGCTTTCTTGAATTATTGTGTAGTGACCCAAAGCTGATGTTTTCTAAAAAGTGTTATTTTAAAATTTGAATGAAATAATCATCTCTAGTTCAGACATGCACATTGTTTCTTACTGTTTCCCTCTGTCAGTCCTAATATCCAGTTATTACTCTAAAGTTATGTGAAACAACATGCTTAATGCATCTTCAATTAAAATAAATTAAAGCAGTATCAGTGTAAAACAGTAGCCATCCAGCATCACACCCAGCTGTGTGATCCATGCTCATGCCTGCATGTGCTGGTCTTTGCCTTAAAAATCTCTTGCCTTGGGATAAAATAGATCCATATGATACTTAGGTAATTGGATCTTTCATATTAAATAACTCAGTCTGGAGAGTCACATGTTGGTATCAAACTGGACTATGTTAAAATAACTATAAAGTAATTTAGAAGTATATGCTTAATGATTTATTTCTTATTCAAACAAAAGTACAATAGAAAGACAGGAAAAAGAAAGTCAGAAATTAGCTGTCTTTCCTTCCTTTCTTCTTTTTCCTTTTTTGTTTTTACTTCCTAGACCTTTGCTCTTTGTTTTAGGTGCTGTCCCAGGAGTGTGCCTCAGTTCACAGGGGGTGTATTTTATTCAAGGCCTACCAATTCTCTTTCTAAAAATAGGCATCTAAGGTTTCCCAAATATTTTTGAAAACTTTAATGACGGCATGTGAGCATATTGGGTGAGACAGCTGTTTTCTCTCCTGCCTAGAAGTCCTCCCTAAATTGCATTTATTTTTGAAAATGTTCCTTGAAATGTGAGATCCTGGACCTCCAATTAAGTGGGGTTAATATTTAGGAAGAAAAGAACAGGAAATGAGAAAACCAATGGCCATATGACAGGATGATAGGATGTTACCCTGAGTGAAATCCAAATATACAGTTCTCAAGAGGAAGCTCGTAGAATTCATTTCTATGGCTTATATTCTGCTGCCGAATAGATTTTTTTTTTGTCTCAATGGGAAATAATATTTTCCCACAGGCTAAACTCATTAAGATTTTGACTGTTCCATTCCATGGGATCAGTTCCATGAAGGAAAATATGTTTATGCCAGAAGCTAGCATTTGGAAGACATTCCCTCTTCAAATTGAACTTTTGGTGCTTTAAACAAAAATATTCAGTTTTAGGCAGATAGTTGCTTAGGGGCATTTTGTCAGCTTTCTCTGTCAAGCATAGAATGAAATAATAGGTTTTACCTTCATCCTCTATGTATGTTTATTTATTTATATTACATGTATACCATTTTGCTAATATAAAGATTTGTATATTTTAAAACAAAGAGAAATATAAATTTTAAAGAGAATAATTAAAGCTAAAGGAAACTGTTTTAAATATCTAATAATATTGTCATTAAAAATAATATCAAAAGCCCTGGATGCTGTGGCTCAATGGATTGAGCGTCGGCCTGCGAGCCAAGTGTCGCTGGTTCAATTCCCAGTCAGGGCACATTACTAGGTTGCACATCAGGTCCCCAGTTGGGGGCGCAATTGAGAGGCAACCACACAGTGATACTTCTCTCCCTCTCTTTCTCCTTTTCCCTCTCTCTAAAAATAAAATAAACAAATAAACAAATTAATTAATTAATTTAAAAAATAATATCAAGATATAATATTCCTGTAAGGATAAATTTAACATGAGTATTTCATCATTTAAATCCATAATTCAAGCAGTTTCCTTGATAATTAATTTTATTGGCCCAGTTCTTGTCACTTTTGAGTTAATCATCATTGATTTTACTATTTAATGTGACTAAGCAATATCTCCTCCTAGGAATAAAAACAATGATCAACTCTGAAATATTGTTTATTGTTTGGGCTTTTCTTTTAATTATCCTCAAAGTGTTTTTTTCCTGAAAGTTTTAAAACAGTGGATCCTAATTAATGAGGTTTAGTTTAGTTAAAACTAGATAGTATAACTAAGTCATAAATCCAGTTAACCAGGCACACATTAACTGTAATATGTAGAAAGCTATTAAACAGGTAAAGGCACCATAATCAATCCTTCCATACTGTAGGACTCTCCTGTCTGGGATGTGCAGTAAAGGAGAACACCAGTGTCAAGCATATATTAAACACTGGTAAGAATACAATCCCTATGTTTTGATAACAAATATAAATAAAATTTCAAATATTTTCTTTTCACTCTCTAATAGAGTAACACACAGCCCCAATTTGGAGATTACTCTTTAAAGGCGGAGCTCAAGTTACATCTTTCCCAATTTTTTTTTTTTTTCCTGTAACCCAAAGCAGGAAATACCTCTTTGGTTTCTCTGAACATTTTTGCATTTATCTTAGTCTGTTACCCTTTTCTGCCTCAGAGTTATGTACATACATATCTGTGTTCTTGAACTAGACTCTTAAGCTTACTGGGGAGAATGGCCCATGGATGATTTGTGCTTGGGTTTCCCGGAGCAGCTAGGGGCAGGGGAGAAGCACAGAGAGCAGCCATAGACTTACATGTTGTAGTTTTTCCAAACATGCATGTTTCAGGAGATAATTAACTAATCCCCTTATCCTAGTTGTAAATAAACTTTACGATCTTGACTTCCATTTTGTATTCCTGCCTCTATTAGGTATTATCAAACAATGGGTAGTTATATGACATGCAAGAGAAGAACCAGGAATAATAAGAAAAGGGTATTTTTTTAAAGGTTCAAAATAAATGTCAGATTCACAATGGATAAATCATCTTTGAAAACTGAAATTAGGCAACAGATAATTGTCCTATGACACTTTTTATTCTAAATGTTTTAAATGTGCATGAATCTACTCTCAATATATTATGCTCCCCTGTAATATATCTTCCTTCTCCTTTTCTAATTCAGTTTCAAATAGAAGCTACAAATGATTATAAAGATATGTTTTATTACTCCTTATTTTAGACACTGAATATCAGAGAAGGAAGCATTATATAAGATAAAGAACAACTAAAAATAGTTTATTCCTATGAATACAGATCTACAGTAAAGACAACAGAATCATTTTGGGGGGCAATTTTAGAGTAGCAAAGAACTAAAGGTGAAAGGTGAATTCAGATTGAAAGCCAGAAAACATAACAAATAAGAAATAAAGTCTAAGAAACAAAAAAATCAACTTATTTTTAAACATAGCTACTATTTATAGAAACATGACAAATACCCAAAAGACTGGAAATTGGTTCTGATCTGTCTTCTGAGTGCTGAGCTTGGTCATCCTTTAGTTTTCCATTTATTCAGATGGCTCCCAGGGATCAGCAAAGTGAGATTAATGATTTAATTCTCTATTCAAAGGTTATGATCCCACCATTAAGCCACGCACATGATTACTAACTATGGGGAAAATGTACCAGGCCAGGCTTGTGGAGTTGCAGAAGGTTAAGTTAGACCAAACTGGACGAAAGTAAAGGGCAGTCAAGTCATTTGCACTGAGGATCCTGAAGGCTGTACCCCCTGCTAGAATGGAGCTTTCTGCTAGCGTTTGTCTCTTAGAAACAAAATTTCACATCAACTGTCTGAGAAGAGATTCTTAGTAAGCATGAGCATATAGGCTTGAGGCAGTTTCTCTTTTAACAATGAACAAGTACATGACATACTGTCTCTGGCAATTGGACTTACCCATTTCCATGGGATGACACTTTGTTTTTTTTTTTTTTTTTTTTCAGATTTAATGTGTTTTATTGATTAAATTATTACATTTGTGCCAATTTCCCTTCCCTCTGCTCCCCTCCACCCGGTGGCCCCCCTCCCTCCAGTTGTCCCCCCCTTTTAGATTATGTCCATTAGTTGTGCATACAGTTCCTCCCAACCTCTCTCCATCTATTCCATTCCCTCCTACCTTGATCCCCAATTCCTATATCATCTCCCTCCCTTTCCCCATTCCCCCTCCCTGTTGACCTCCCCCCAATATGCTTCCCGTACCCACAGTTCCTCTTCCACTCTCGTTGCCTATGTAGTTTGCCTTTGTTTCATCTCCCTAGCTTCTGTTTTTTTTTTAAACCAGTCCCTTTAACATCTCATATAACAGTGGTTTGGATCTAATGAACTCTTTCAGTTTTATTTTGTCCTGGAAACACTTTCTCTGTCCTTTTATTCTGAATGACAATTTCGCTGGATAGAGTATTCGTGGTTGTAGGTTTTGGATTTTCATTACTTTGAATATTTCTTGCCAGTCTCTTCTTGCCTGTAGGGTTTCCCTTGAGAAGTCAGCTGATAGTCTAATTGGGACCCCTTTGTACATAATTCTTTTCTTCTCTCTTGCTGCTTTTAAGATTCTCTCTTTATCTTTAATTTTTGACATTTTGATTATAATGTGTCTTGGAGTGGTTCTCCCTGGGTCCAGTCTCTTGGGAACTCTCCTTGCTTCCTGGACCTGCAGGTCTATTCCCTTCCCCAAGTCTGGGAAGTTCTCCTTTATTATATTTTCACTCAATTTTTCAAGTTCTAGTTCATCTTCCTCATTCTCTGGCAAACCAATGATTCTTATGTTGGGCCTTTTATAGCTGTCCCAGAGGTTTCTGATCCTTTCATTGTTGCTTCCCATTTCCTCTCGCTGCATTGGTTGACTGCTTGTTCCTTCTCCATATTCCAGTTTGTTGAAATGAACTCTGGATTTTATTTCCTTTCCTTCTGTCTCGTATGCGGTTTTGTTCCTTTCGTTATGAAAGTTTTTCACTTCTTTCATATCTTTTTCCTGCTCTTTTGTGAATTCTGTAAGCCACCTGATAACAATGGCCCAGAACTGAGCCTCTGACAGGTTTCTTATCTGTTCATCTGTCAGGTTCTCTATCTGCTGGCTGGTGAGTTGTGTTACCGGGATTTCTATAGTTGTCTGCCTCATTTTGACAGATGCGTTTTGTTTTCTTGGGCCGGCTGTCGGGGGCAGTGCCTGTGTACGCGTCACAAATTAGCGACCGGCGCCTGCCTGTCCGCAACCTATTTCGCAGCCCTGTGGTGCCTTCTTTGGGGGCAGGGGTCCAAGATGGATTCACACAGTTATTCAGCTAGGAGACCGGGATCCGTCCTCCCGCCCCCCTGGGCCTCACTGTTCAAGGCGATGCGGCGGCCGCTCTCCCCAGCGCCGGAGTCGCGCACCACCAGGGGCCCGACCGCAGCCGGGACTCCTCGCCGCCTGCTCCGGGTGCGACCGCAAACAGCACTGCCCACTTTAACTCTTACCTGCCCAAATGGCACCGCTGATTTATAACTTCATATGTTGGACTTCCGTGTAGTTTTATTTTCTGGAATTTCTAGTTATCCTTTGTTTTGAAGTAGTTGTATTCCTCTATAGTTGTAGAGGGAGACCTAGCGTGTCCGTCTAAGCCTCCATCTTGGCCGGAAGTCGGGATGACACTTTGTCTTGGCTAATTCTGTGTCGGATTGAAACACACATCCTTATCTCATCTCTAACCTTACCTAGCCTATTGCTTTAAGAATGGTTGAAGCCCCAATTTAGGGATCTCAACTGACCTGGTCACTCTGGGTCCCTCTGAAATCTCCATTAGATACAATTACTTTTCTCTTGCTGGTTTACTTCTTTTACTTTGTTTCTTTTTTTTTTTTTTTTTTTTCTTGGTCATACCATCTCACCTACAACCTCACCAAGTAAATTGTATCTTCTCTTTCTTTCTCTCTTTCTTCTTGGCACTTTCTTTTTTATTCATTGCCTCTCTCCTTTCTCTTCTATTTTCCCCTCCTTAGTTCCCCTGTTGGTTAAAACTGAGGATTCTTCTTAGTCTTACTTTGGATTAAACCGGTTGCTGACCTTTGGTTTTACAGAAGGTTTAATGTTACCCTTCATAATAAGTTTCAATTGTATTGTACAAACTAAAATTCACTTTCCTACAGATTATTTAATTTTGACATATAGAACAAACCTGCAATATAGGAATGACGGAGATTACTAGCCCCAATCACAAAAGAAAATACTGATGCTCATGAGCTAGTGGCCCAATCAAGTGTATACATTCAGAAACTGGCAGAGCAGGAGGTTAGTCAAACCTGTTATTTATGATTCTGGCCCGATGCATATGCTGCCCCAGATTGCCGGTTTCTTTTATTCTCCAACATAGCCCCTTCTTCTCTTGTCTTTAATCATGAAGGGTTCCTGTTTTCTAAGCTTTGTTAGGAATAGCTATTTAACTTGCATAAAGTACATAAATTAACTCATACAATCAACAAATAATTATCACATATTGGTTCTTTGTGCTTTGTGGGGATATAATAGAGAGAAACCTGAATATGGCATGGTCCCTATTCCCTGTAGCATAGCATAGCTGGATGGAAATGCTACTCCAACTGAAAGACATTTGCAAAGGACTGCCTTCCTTATTATTATTAACTGCATGGATGAAAAGTAGAAAAGTAGTTCATTCATTCATCTGTTAATTTATAAGTTATATAAATATACATAACTATTGTGCCTTTTAACTACAGACCAGGACTTTTTGTAGGTATCTGCATCCTTGAAGCTTGAGATCCAATAGGAATACAGTAAATTTAATATACAAGTAAGTATATAAGAAATAAGATAGTGTCAGATGGAAATAGAAAGCTAAAAATAAACCTGAGTAAATATAATCAAGTACTTGGTTAGGGAAGAGGAAAATATTAGTTAAAGGAGAAAATAATTAATGTCTGTACTGAGTTTGGCATTAACAGAAGGTAAATAATAGCAATAATTAAAGTAGATAAGAAAAAAGATATAACTTTTAAAGTCCAGCTGGAGTTGTAAAAGTGATTCACAGAGTATTTCCTAAGGGAGTAATTTCTTTCTTCAATAAGTACTATAAACCATGTATAATGATATTAAAGCATATAATTAAGACAAGTAAATGAAAAACAGTTAATCAGAGTGGACATGAATCATGATACTTTATAATCAGAAATGCCTTTGAACTATACAATTATAGAAACTAGTAGTTGAATGGAACTTGATGGCCAATGAGTCTGGGTTCTCTCAATTGTAGAAATAATTTATACAACCTCTATGACCAATAGTTATTAATTTCTGACTGCATATTTCCATACTGAGAACCCAAACATCCATGGGATAGGCTTCTTTTTGTTAGATTAGCAGATTTAACTATAAGCTAGTTCTTGAAATTGAGCACAAATCTGCTGAATTCCTCACATTGGTCCTAGCTCTGTCTTCTGGAGCAACACAGAATGCAGCTCCTACAAGAATAGCTAAATTCAGATCATTGACATGTTTAAGACACCATTGTATTTCCTGAAAAATACACTCTCGGATACCAAGGAAAAAGGGTACATTTTATAAATTAAACACAACAAGCACAGAGAAAGAAAAGAAGGAAAAAAATACCTTTCGTTACATGAAAATGACAACAAATAAAGTTGTTTTATTAGAGTCAAACTAGGGAGGAAGGAGAAAAGTAAGTGGAAAAACACCCGATAAGTACAGTGAAGATTTGGGGCAGGTGTGGAGAAGAACAGGAGGCAGAGTGGCCTTACACAACTCACCACCACTGCAAAGAGAAAACAACGTAAAACGTTGGAGGAACAAACTGAGCTCACTGAGATCATTACAGTAACAAGCAGCAGTTAATAGAGGGAGAAATCTTAAGACATTTAAGGACAAATTTGTATGACCAACCAAGGCATCAGAATTGACATGGGGCAGAACAGGCTGTGGCAGTCTGGGGGTCCTTCAGTTAGAACTACATTTACAATAAGGTGATATTTGAGCTTTAAGTCAGAGCTAGGTGTTTCCACATTTAACCATGATTATGGATAAAAATAAGTCAGTTAATAAATGGAAAGAGGTATAGAGGTATAAGTTCCAGGTTATAATCAATTTTGAACCACTCACTAGTGGTTAATTGTTCATCACCTGAAAGTTTCTACATACATGTACCTTCTGGAGGTCTGTCCAGAAGGTATTCAGCCATGCAACATGAAAAAGACATTCACAGAAGAAGATACAAGAAACGTTGTACATTGGACAATGATGTCTCAGTCTCCTTTAAGGTGGGCACCTTGGGACCTCACACAGTTCTGTCCATCACCAACTACTGCCCCATCAGTGGTCTAAAATTTCTTTCCTTTCAAAGGCAATTTTAGTTTTGGGAAAAGCCAGAAGTTGCGGGGTGCCAAATCTGGGGTGTAAGGGGGCTGAATCACCTGGGTGGTTTGGTGTTTTGCAAAAAAACTGTACCAAACATGATACATGATGCGGATTGTCATGATGAAGCTGCCGATCACCAGTTGCCGATAGCTGTGGCCTTCTGAATCATCTGAATAGTTTCCACAGAGGAATGTTCAAGCTTAACACAAAATTTATTACAGATTTATTGTTCTACTTGCTCAGTCGTTTTGAATGCAATGGCCACACCATACACATTCTCACTCAATGGTGTCTACCACCCCACTGACTAGTACAGTGAAGGTGTTATTGTTAACACATGCATATTCCAGTCCAGTACATTGATGTTGTGTAGACCATTCTCATGATAGTAATGATGGCTGAACTTTTCCAGACAGACTTCATGTATGTGTGTGTGTGTGTACCCATTTTCTATAAACAAAGTTTTGTATCCCTAAAGACAACTTCATGCTATGTTTAGCCTTGCATACCACCAATAACATTTCTCTCTTAGTTGTTTATTTTTATCACTGTTCCTGGATTTTTCTACTACTACATTTAACAACTAGTTTCTGACTCTGCCAAATGGATGCTGTTAATGCCAGGAACCTGGATACCCATGTCAGTTTG
The DNA here is from genome assembly GCF_987537825.1 of Furipterus horrens. Lineage (NCBI taxonomy): Eukaryota > Metazoa > Chordata > Mammalia > Chiroptera > Furipteridae > Furipterus > Furipterus horrens. The sequence continues at coordinate 156,648,671 of NW_028327175.1, forward strand.
CTGCAGTCCTGAGGGATGAACTGGGGACAATAACCACTTACAAGAGTCATTGCATACTTAACCTCTCTAAGTGTTAAAGTCAACATCTTTAAACATGGCATAGTAATGTCAGTACTGTCCATATTACAGAAGAATTTCCTGAGTTAAATGGATTAGTGCATATTGAAGTATTTTGTGCAGTTCAAATTTCTAAATAGACATATGAATGTTAATATCTGCATATAATACTAGAATTACTTAAGACAAATAGTTTAACTAGTACATGGTCCACTAAATTTATACTTGCCTAATATCATATAAATTTTGATAGAAAATTTTTCATAACTGAAGTTATATTAAGAAAAATAAGTACATTTATACTTTAACATATCTCCTCTGCTCAACTACATATATTTTTTCTATTTTATACATGCATTTGTTTCTTTGATAATACACATTGATTATTTATTAAATTTACTCAAGTAATCAATATTTATTTATAAATGTTCTTTATCTATATTATTTGCATGAACAATGCTCCTGTAGTGTTGCAGCTACATAGGTGAGATTGAACACTCTGAAGCAGTGTATAAAGTAAGCAAAGGATTTTATTAATTGCTGGTAGTTGGGCAGAGACCTTAGCTGTTCTCTAACAAGTAAATCACTGAGTGGCTGTAACATTTTTCTTTTAAGGCTTTTTAGCAGGCCTTTGCTACTTTTTACAAAGAACATCTGAAGCCCCTACATATTTACATATTTAGCAGACCTCTGAAACTTTTTACAGGGAATATTTGGTGCCCCTACAATAGAAAAGAGGACATATTAGTTTCAATAGTGTAGTATATAATAGAAACCATTGTATTAAGTGGACCAGTGTTCAACAAATAACATTTTTGTCCCAAACTATAAATCTATGTTATTTACATATATGAATATCAATCAAAATTACATGTACTAGATATCAACTATCACAAATTTCATTATATTTTTAAATTTATTTTTATTGAATTCATTGGGATGATACTGGTTGATAAAATTATATAGGTTTCAGGTAGACAATTCTACAATACATCATCTGTATATTTTATTGTATGTATACCACCCCAAGTCAAGTCTTAAATTATGAATCCTAAATTATGTAATATATATGTGTATGTACTTTATATACACATACATCACAAACACACATTACATATTGATACTTGTTAATGTAATTTTAAATGATAATTTTAAATGTGCAATAGATTTTGGTTTCAAAGAAAACATTTTTATTATTTAAAATAAAAACACTTTTCCATTGAAAAAAATTATTTGCACAATTGGAATTTAATAAAATTAATAAGACAAGGCCATGATAATTAACTTAGACATTATATTGTAAAGAAATATGACCAAAATTTTATAATTTACATTTTGGGATAGCTGTGTTTCCAGAACATCTGTTATACTATTATGACAGGTGTTTATTAATATGGATGTCTAATCAAATTTCTTGGTTGCTAATAGCTTGGCAATTCAAGATAAAAATATTGTCAAAATCCTTGATTATATGTTAAAAACTGTGGATAATTGATTCAAAGCTGTTCCCTTTGACAAGATTAGAAAACTAAAACCTGCCATATGTATTCTTCTTTAGAATGTGAATATTTTTCTGAAATTTCTAAAACATTTCAGTAATAAAAACTAGTGAAGGTATAAAAGCCTCTTATAGGCCAAGATGTGTCTTAATTCAAATTACTTTAGGCCCTTCATTGTACAAATAGAAATAAAATTATTTTTAATGCCCTGTGCTAGAAGTGAAATGAGCTTATAGCTTTTAGAGGGACAGTAACAAAGTAATTATATATATGCAGAGAGAGAGAGAGAGAGAGGGAGGGAGGGAGAAAGAGAGATTGCTACAGAAAACCTTTTTGGGCACATGCAAGCTCAGATTTGTTAATTAACATTTTTTGAAATTATTTAATAAGTTCTGAGTAGTACAAGTCAACAAGATGCAATTTGGTGGCCCTCAGCATTTTGGCTGAGTAGCTTTGAAGGGTAACATTTATATCATAGACCTGAATTGGAATTATCTTTTGAATACTGCAAAGGAAAGGCGCAAATCTCCCAAATATTTCTGTGGTAACGGTATTAAACAGAAAACTAAAAGTTTGAAACTCAATAATTATAGAATCTGAAAGTTTAGAATTTATTTCCTTATAGTACTCTTTATTTTGGTCACTTCTATGAGAATGTTTGCCTTTTTAACTATAATGCTCAGATATGTGGTTTTGGTTCAGTATCAGCACTGTCCATTAGAACTTTCTACAATAATGGACATGTTCTCTAAGTTCTCCAATATGAAAACCACATAAATCATGTGGCTACTGAGCACCTGACATATATCTTATACAGCTAAAAACCAGAATATTTGTGTTAGTTTTAATCAATTTATACTTATTTAAATAGCCACATTTAACTAAGGTCTACTGGAGGTGTAGGTCTACATCACAGTATATGACTTCTTAATTTAATAAAAATTACTTCCTTAGAGTTGAGAACACTGCTAAATTATTTGCATAGATAGCTGTGCTAGAATTCCAAACTTTTTATATATGAGAAGAAAAATCATATCAGCATCTTACAGACCAGTGATTTTTCTAGACATTGTTTGCTATGTTAGACATGAGACATGAAGCCACAGTAACAATGTACATAGTTGATTAGTGTGACTATATTCAGAATTTTCTCCGTATGACCTAAATCAGGAGTCAAAAACTATGGCTTACAAGCCAATTTCAACCCACCACCTCTTTTTTCTAAATAAATCTTTATGAAAACACAGCCACACGCATCCATTTATGTACTGTGTTTGACTACTTCTGCGCTACAACAGCAGCATTGAGTAGTTACAACTGAGACCCTATGGCCTGCAAGGTCTAAAATGACCAAAAATATTTACTATCTGGCCCTTTGTGGAAAAAGTTTGACATCTCTGACCTAGGTGAATGGTTATGTGATAATTGTTAGGAGACAATCTTATGAAGAAATACACTTTTTTTCAATTCATTCACCATATATAATATATAAGCAATATATTAGGTTTCTATGTAATATATATTATCACCTATATAGTTATATATACACATGTATCATAACATATACAGCAATTTAGAAAGCAAGGCACTAAAACATCAAATATATATAAAATCTCAAACACATTAAAAATCACCAAATAAAACCTTACATATTCTTATCCTGTTTCAAGGTTAATTTGCTATCCAATCATTTATGCCATCTTTTTTCTAATTTAAGTAAAAGGGGTGACTAACATTTGTCTAGAATCTTGGTGATCAGAGAGTATTAGAGCTGGAGTGGAACATAAAAGTATATTTCAAATTTATTTTAAAGATAGCACCCTAAGAAGCTGCGAGATGGCTAAGGCCAGAGCAGTTGTAATCATTTAATCAATGTTCATTTATTGAGGTACATCTATTGATATAACCACCCTGTTAGACCTCTATGCTATACAGAATTCAGCAACATAGTACCTTAGGATCTGGAGATACACCAAGGAGAGAAAGCCCATGAGTTGTCACTGTGGCTTGCTATCTATGCATGATAAATGTCTTCACCTCAATCCAACAAGAAAAATACTGTCTTCAAATTAGATTTCCGTCTTGGTTTCTGTAGTGTGTATATTTCATGCTATGAGCTATGTTCGAATAGGTGATATTAGGAGAATGGAATGCACAAGGGAGCACTATGATGTACCATTTAATGATAGAAAAAATTGGCAAAAATCACAAAATGACCTATGTATCCCAAAGGACAGATTCTAACTGCTCAACTTAAGTACTTGGATATTAGACTTTGTTTGACTCACAATAATTTTGAGTTGTTCTAAAGATTTATTCCAAAACAGAAACAACCTAATTTGAATTGCATCACAATGGTCTAAGAACAATTCTAATTTCATTTGTATTCATTTAAAGAATTCCACATGTTGGTAGAAGAAAAATTAAAATTTACTTTCTGATCTCAGTAGAACTGATACTTATTTTTCTGCCAAAAAAAAAAAAAAAAATCTTAACACAAATATGCTTCTAGTCACAAAGTTAATCTGAACTATTTGTTTAGTATAAGTTTTAAGATAAAATATAATGGCATTATTTTCATAAGGTACTTTCATTAAAATCATTATATAGGTTTCTAAAGTGTGTCAAAGAAGTGGTTGTAATCTACATTAATGTACAATGACAGAAATGGGTATTTCAAATTCTGTATTGGTAGAAACTTTAACTTTACCAAAATAATCTTCCCTTACCAGATGCTTGAATAAAAATTAATATCTAACTTTGGACATTTATTTCTCTCTTCTTTAAATCCAACAGTATAGATCTTGAGTTTATGATACATAAGGCAAACAATACAATCTGAACTACACAGATGTCTGAACTTCCTTTTTCAGAAATGTGTATGGATACAGATCTTTGATTGGATTGCCGAATGCAGAGGTACTAAAAAATAGAACCAACCAGTCACTTCAATTACATTACAATTGTACAGAGATGAGAATATTTTAGAATATGCTTTTTGAACTTTTCTGAATCAGTGCCTTATCTCAGTCTTATGAAATCAGTCAGGTGGGGATAAAGGTGACAGAAAACACTTGTCTCCATATTTTATTATTCCAGAGTTAGCTCCAACCACACCAACCAATGGAAAGGTTCTAAGTAAAGCCCTTTAGCCAGTAGTAAGAATTCTTAAGTAGCAAGATTTAAAACATTACCTCTGGCATTTCTGTTTAAAGAGGTAACTAAAGCTCTTCATGAACTTTTTATATCATCTACTGCAATATTACTAAAGGACTATTATTTGAACTGAAAGAAAAAGGAAAAATTACTGCAGATGGTACTTCAGCTGTGAAAATTTTGCCAACTTGTACCATTACAATAAGTGGGTGAATTAGGACTAACAACTTCTAGTAGCTCAAGAAACTGTGACTCATTTACATGTAAACCGATGCATAAATAGGATACAGTGCAAAGAGCATCATAAATATCCCTTAATCATGGTGTCAAGAAGAACAATTGTTAACTGAATATATTCTATGCATAGAATTTCTGGTTTGATAACTGAAAAATGGATTTTGTTCATCGTTCAGAATGACATATTTATAAATACAGGGATTAGGGTCTACTAATGAGTTGTTTGGAACTAATTCCCTGAAAATAATACATTTTCTCTCAAAGATATACATGATCTGTTCTCATATCGTATCTGACCTTTTTTATCTTTATTGAACTGATATTATCCTTAGGTATAGAAAACTATACGTGCTTTGGATATAAGATTTTTTTGTATAATCCTAACTTCTTGACCATAGTGGAGTATGATTGGTTCCTTAAAGACCTTTTTAATTGTACCCCAGAAAAAAAGTGTAACGTGATGCAATATCTGTCATATTATATACAAATTACAAAAGATGTACGTACCTATGCTCATGCTGCGCAATTGTTTATCTAACTGTATATTTGGGAATACAGTTAATTCACATACAAATACACACACACTCTTTTACTGTTTGACAATGAGTGCAGAAGTGTTAAGTATATAAAATAGTCTGTTCTGAATCAGCAGAATTATTTTTATGCATTGCATTTTATTCAACATAGCACTACATTACTTAATTAATTTATATTTGAAGGTGCACACAAACCATCACATCTAAGTAAGGATATTATTTGGTGAACAATATGGAAGGTTTGGGGATTTTTTTCTAATATATGTTCACATTATTTTAAAAGAAAATAATCATTCAGCCATAAGTGAGTACAATTATAACATATATTTTACAAAAGTCATTTTTATGGACACTCACAACTCACGTAGAACAGTAATATTGCAATATGCTTTACTCGTTGTATAATGAATAGCTGTGCTTTGTATAAAATACCACATTAAATCTAAAGCCCTGAAATGCAATGGTCTGCAGAGAGATATTAACCATTTCTCAAATATACTCTAGAAGAAATATTTAATTTTTAAAACAGGAATTATCTTCCTTATCTTTAAAATGAGAGGTTTGGACAAAATAATCTTATAGGACCTTCCAGTTCTTAGATCTTATCATTTTATTCCTTTTTCTCTTTCAATAAATAATTTCTCAAAATAAAATACAGTACATCTTTGGCTTAACAGATATATTATGAAGTAATAAATAATCTATCACATTTATATTTATAGTGGAAAATGTTCATCTTCTATATCCATGATAAAGAAAACATGTTTTCAGCTATCTGAAACCACTTAGGGAACAGCCACACAGATGATCAACCATATGGCATTAATAAATGTATAACCAAGACAGACATGAAACCTTTTATATTTTAACCAAATTGCTAAACCAACTCATGAAAATGTCATATATTACTTAGCTGAGAGTTTTATTGCAGAGAAATTGTATCATAATTAACAAATAACATAGGACCAACAATTTTATTTTATGATTACTTCTCAAGCAAATTAAAGATGAATTCTCTTTCATCTCCATTCAGTTACAGCTCCATACAATTATATATTGGAGAAAATATAATATCTATAGTTATAAAAAAATTACTAAATCATTTATGTGAGTAGTATTTACACAGAAGGTGCTATGGGGAATAAAATCACTGCAGTTAAATACATAGAATTTTTTGGTAGATGAATTATTTTCACACTATATTTCACTGGGGTGCCTTAGTGCCCAAGTATATGGAGAGCCGAAGTGGGGAACCAAAAATAATGCCAATTTGGAATGCCTCCCACACAACATTCCCTAGTTCATCTTCCTTTTTCTATTTGTTTGATATGTTATAGCTACAGTTTTGATTTTTAAAAAAATTCCAGTGCTTTAGATTTTTTTAAAGCTCTGTTAGTGAAATACATTTATAATAGATTGAATAATCTAAATAAACACCAGACAACAAAAAAATAGGAGAAAAAGGAAGTAACTGATAAAAACTAAGAAGAAGCAGACATTTAAAGAAAAAAACAGGCATAATAAATACATTTAAAAATTTGTTAGTATAATTTGATGTTATTATACTTTCACATCTACAGAATTAATTAGATGAGATAGAAATGTTGTTTATATTGTTAAATTTCTGCCTGGAAATGAAAATATTTTAGCATAATTAGTCCATTAGTCCTTTAGTGTTTTTTTTTTCCATTTTATCTCTGCAGTATTATAATTAACATAATATTATATTCACTACAAATAAAAAAAAACTTATTTTCCTCAGCAGAATTACAAGGGAAATAGATTGAGTTATTCAATCCTACTGGATTTCCAAGCATTCAAACTTTAATAAAGGACAAGAGATTTACTTTAAAACTGCTCTTTTCTCCGTTGCAAAGTACTCCGCAGCAAAGTAGTTGAACATGGTTTTGTATATTTCAATTGTGTCAATAAAAATGGCAAATGACATCAAATCAAATAAACAAACCAATTCCTCTACCATTTTAAGACTTAAGAGACCAACTTTTATTTGAAAGAAAGTCGTAATCTGCACACATTTATTCCAGAAGGGTAAATGCAAAATTGTAAGAGTGTAGACTTGAGCTGGAAGAAAACAAAGGAAGGCTTGAACAAATGGAAAGGAGGGAGGGGCTGACACACACTAGGAGTAGAAAAACCGTCTAATTTCACCAGAACAAAAAATTTCCATAGCAGAGTGCTGGACAAAGAAATAGGAGTAGGTAAGGACCAGATCTGGAAAGCCTGTAATGCTGACATGTTTAGGAGACCTCTAATATCGACTCTCTTCAACCAAAGCTGAAGGTGATTCAGAGAAAAGAAACTGGAAAACATTTCAGCAACATTAATTTCTCTTCTACTGTGGCCAGTAAATTCTCTGATTCTCGGAGAGCCTTGACTGGCCTCAGAGATGATTTGCCAATTGACTGGATCTTTCATATGCTGTCAGGAATGTGGCTTCTAAGCCTAAACATTTGATGGTGATCTGAATTTTACTCCTGGTTGCTTACTGAACCCTTAATCCTCCTCTGCTTGACTAAAATCAGCTTATAAATGTCTCCCTTCTCTGCCCAGTTAATTTTTACTTAAAAAAAATTTTTTTTAATGGATATGGTCTTTTCCTATTTGTCATGGGCATTATTTAAAGACAGAAAGCCTGTTCTATATATTTTTTTGCATACCCCAAAACACCAAACATAAGGATTGTAACACTGAAACACTGTTAATTGTCAGATTATATTCAAGCTGTTTAAGAGGCTGAATTGATCTGTTTTCTTAGCAATGATGAAAAATCAGTGTTACTAAGGAAAATGTAAATTTATTTCTTATCAGAGAATTGCCAAACTAGAGGAAATTGTAACAATTATCTACAGACAATTTGTGTCTAACATTATTCGGTGTAACCTAAAATATGAATTATTGTCTTAAGTACTCAATACAGTACCTTGAAAAGAGTTTACATTAAGAGTAACATGAGATACTGGTAAATACCAATATGTTGAAAATAAGCAGTTAACTTAGGCAGAATTCTTACTGGTTCATTCACACTTGCATTAGTTATAAGGTGCTAATTGAACTCATAAAATATGAGCTCTAATTCAGTGATGATCAAACAACAAATATTCACAGAGTCCTCAAATTCTGAAGATTTCATATTTGATACACAATATTAGTGACCAAAGTTGAAAAAGAAAATACTGTAACACTAAACAAAACTAAAACTATTTTAGCTTGATTGAATGAATACAATTGACATTTTTCCCCCAAAATAATCTGATAATTTTACATACAAATCTTTGCTTTGTTTTTTGTTAGATGATGCCTTTCATAAAGGTAAGCAATTAATTTTTGACCTTGAATTTTCCTTGGGCCAGCTGGTGACATGTTCAACCTTCATGTCCTAGGTTCATCTCACTTTCATACTAACCTTCCTAAATAAAAAGAATATATAAAATCTCCAGTAGCTTTGAACAGAAGTTGTATTTCAAGAATGAATAATGTATGCAATTATCCTCAACCTATGTGCAAAGTACAAGGTTGATGAGGACTCTTCTTTTGCTTTGACAAAAAATAGCTCTACTCATGATTTCCTTCAAATTCTTCAGTATTAACATGTACCAAAAAAACAGTTCATTGTTCTTCCACCTGAGATGCATTCAAGGTTATATACCTGAAACTGCTTTAGAGAGAAAGAGAAATGGGAACTCTGTTTGTTCCACATACACATGCCTTATCAACAATATGGCACCCAGAAGCAGGATCATGGCCTAATATTAATATTCACACACATGAACACAAGCTAGCTTCTCAGCAAGGCACACAAGATTGTTTTACCATCTGGGCTTCACCCACCCAGCCATTCCCTTCCCTACTCATCCATTCCTCACCACACACCTTTCACGCTAACTATATGGAATCCATTACCCTGTATGTCCTTATATTCTTTTTTATTTAAAATTTTTGATTTGTTTATTGTTTTTCTATTCTTCATCACTTAGCTTTTTCTGTTTCCTTAGCCTATAATCTCCTTCCTCACTTGTCTACTGAGTGAATTCTGATTCATTCTTGGACATTGAATGTTTAATTTCCACCACTTCTCTAAAAAATATTTATGTACTTCCTCAAAATAATGAGTTACTCTCTCATTCTTTTCCCATTATTCTGAGAGCAGAACATTGATATTAATTCATATCCAGCTATTTTGTTGACTAATGTATTTTCTTCTTTGCTATAATTTGGATAGTTCAGAGGCTGGGTCAAAGTTTTTTTTTTTTTTTTTTTTTTTTTAAGCCATCTCTAGTACTTAGAGCTTGTCATGAATGAGGTGCTCAGTAAATGTTTTAAGAAAGCATTTCACCCACTTTTTTTTCAGTGTTTACTTAAATTCCTGACTCAGTAAGACAATGCTAAAACAAATATTAAAATAACTTCTAGGAGCTTGTGGAATTACTATTCTTTCCTTAAATTTCAACAGAGGAAACAGTAACAACTTTGCATTTAAAAATAGTTTTGCCAAATATAGAAAGCTTTTCAACTTGGTACTTCATTTATACATATCTCATGAATTTGAAGTGACAGATAGACACTATTTGAAGCAGGATATTGACTCTCGCACTTGCATCAGCAAATTTTGGCTTAACCAGCTTGGCATCTCTGTTTCCAGTAATAAAAAAGGTGGAGGTGATGTATATTGCTCTCTTATTACAAAATACAGGTATCAAACAAATTAACTAAAGTATGCCTGTGAATATTACAGCAAATTCTACTTTTCAAATATCAGCAAAAATGTGTTCAGTGGTAAAATGTTGCTCAGATAAAGAGACTTGAATTCTCCCTAGATGAATTATCAAATTGCTTCCTGAAGCTTTTCTAAGTCTCGCTGCCTCACCTGTAAAATGAGAAGATGAACTACAGGAACATGCAGACCTTTTAAACATTAGAAATGTAACACTTGCTGAGTAAGATAAGTTATGCAGCAGTTGAACTGCTAAATCACTGTTGCAGGTCTTCAAGAAGCCCCCTTCAGAAGAAAAAGAAATACATATAGTATAGCAAAAAATCCACGATAAATAATTAAATATAATATCTTTTTAAATCCCACAATACAGTGAGGCTGTGTTATGTGAACCCCGATATAGAAAGGGACTACTGTATTTATATAATGAGAAAAACCTTTAGATCCTATATATAAATACTTTGTTCTATGATGTTTTAACCAACAAGTTTATGGTGACTATTAAGAAATATTTCCTCTCACAAATGTAATAGAATTGTATTTGCTTTCCAACAGCACACTTTGGTTCAGTAAGAACCAAGGGTATGCACACCTCTTCTAATCATTTGTCAAACTGATAGATGACAAGTTTAAAACAATGCCCAAATTGACAAAGTTTTCCATACTAATACTTTGGTGTATCAGCCTTTCGACAAAATGGCATCACCTTCTGTAAAGATGAAATATATACCACTGTATATATAGCTTAGAAAGTTTACATAATAACCTGTTTTTTTTTCATTGACAAATTAAAGTAAGAAAAATTTATTGCACTCTACTTCCCAGGCAACATATAAAGCTGACACTAAATTTTGATAATGTAAACAATGGTCAAATTAAGAAATGGAACATATGCTTTGAGAGCTGAACAGCAGATTTGGGGAGCTAATTGCGCACAGATTCACATGATGAAATTAATCTATGACTAGCCTGAGTAAACCAAGACAAGTTTCCTGAAAAAATAAAAGTAGCATAAATTAAGTGACTTAAGAGTTGGTATTACAGGCAGCCAAAGACTATATTCCCTGCATTCAGCACCGGACTTGATAAATACAGCCTGAACAAAGAGACTGCTAATTTTTCACACATCACGATTTCTAAACCATAGACATAAGGATATTCCTAACATTAATAGCATTATCCCTGTGACAGCTTTATATCTAGTTGAGTGCTTTGGTTAATAATAAATAATTGAAATGTTAATTTGGCTCATTCAAGAAAACATTTTATTTTCAAATGAAAATGTTGCTGTTGTCCATCATGTTACACACCTTGATTTTTTTGTTTGTTTGGTTTTTTTGTTTATTTATCTGCTGTTGCAAACAGGACATACACTCCAATGCAAACTGCAGAAGGTAACTCAGTTGGGTAGAGCACTGGTTTAATAAGAACCAGGTCATGGATTTTATCCCTCAACAGCTTAGTTAATTTGGCAGATAAAGACTTTGCTGCACAAGCTCCAGCTGTTATTTTAGCAAGCTCAACTGCAAAAGCATGGTGTGGGTCACAGCTGAGGTGATCACAGCAACCCAGCCATCCAGTCTCCTGGAAAACAATGCACAACACCCACGGTTCAAGTCAGAAATCGTGTCTTTTTTTTTTAAATAACATCATGTCTTCTTTTTCCAGTGTTGCTTTGCTTTGCATTATGACAGAAGATACACGTTCAGAAAAAATGTTTATATCACTGAATGTTTTTGCACATGATGTACTGTTTCTTCCACATCTGTAAAAAAGGTATAATTCTTATATCCTAAGCAGCAGCATTCAGTTGCATCAGACAAAAATGATAATTTCCAAACGTATAATTATGTAAAATGGAGCACATTTTCTGAGCCTCAGATTTAGAGGATTTTCAGTAATGGACTATAGCGAGCCACACTACTAATAGGCATTGTGCTGCTTAAGCATTATGAGTAGGGGATACCTTGTTTCATAAAAGACTCATGCTTTAAAAATGAGTCTAGCCCTGGATGGTGTGGCTCAGTGGATTGAGTGCCAGCCTGCGAACCGAAGATCACCAGTTCGATCCTCAGTTAAGGCACATGCCTGGGTTATGGGCCAGGTCCTCAGTTGGGGGCATGTGAGAGGCAACTGATTGCTGTTTCTCTCTCGCATGAATATTTCTCTCCCTCTCTTTTTCCCTCCCCTTCACCTCCCCATCTCTAAAAAGTCTATGTGGTAGATTAGTAAATCACCTGTAAAAAAATATTCTGTACAACCATTGCTAAATGTTAGAAGCAACATATACACAGGACAGTGCACACACAAACACACATATTTGGGTTAAAAATGAAAACATGAGTTCTATCACCTAATGTTAGTCTATTTTATATTCTCCCTGCAAGCCTTCTATTTTAAACTTTCAAGATTTAGTTATTAAAGTTCTTTAAAAACAAATGAAATAAAATCTAAAATGTCAAGTTCACCAGCTCATTCTGATTTCTAGTTCTGCTACTGAATTTCTGTGTAATCCTATTTATATGTGCTTTAGATGAAAGATTATGACATCTGCTTCATAGAGGAGAAAGCAAAACAAAGAGTTCGCTCAACATGCAAGTCATCATAAAGATTCCCATATGAACTCGTTTTGTTCCCAGAAGGCTTTTTAAAAAATTACTTTTAGTTTGGTAAAGTTATTTAATCAATATATTTATGGAGTTTGGTTCTATTATCTCCAATTTTTGTGCCTTGCTGGTCCAGTTAGTTTGAATTGATTTCTAAAGAACAGAAAAGGCTCACATTAAAAATTTATCAAACAAAGTAAAAGAGCAGAATCATTAGACTCTTCAGGAACATCTGCAGAAGGCTTCAAGTCAAGAAGACTTCTTCAAATGAAACATGAAAGTGTTTCAGCTTAAGAATTTTACATTCTATTATACCCCATTTAACAATCTCTGTTCCTGAACCCTACAATGCTGAGCACCAAACTCTGTTTTAGGTTTCTCCATTTTAAATATTCTTGTTAATTTCATCCTGCTCATTTATTAACAAATGTTGCAAGTGTATTTGTGTTACCTTGTTATCATTACAGACATAAGATTTTGAAATCATACAATAAAACAGAAGAGAATTGATTTAAAAGCTTTGATGGTTGAGTGTTGATTATCAGAGTTAACATGGTACGCTATGAAAATAGTGTTTTTAACTGATAACGTAAAGTTCTAATAATACTGAACTTATATTATTAGCATTTCTGTGTTTTTCTTTGTATAAATCAGTTGCATTTTGTTATTCTATACACTGATACATGTTAAATAAGTTAAGGAAAAATAAAGTGAAATATATAGGTATAGAAGTCCAGAAATTTTAAAGGCTATCTAATTTTTGCAAACGGTGATTTTATTTCAAGCCCTGGCTGGTTTGGCTCAGTGGATTGAGCGTCGGCCTGCGAGCTAAGTGTCGCTGGTTCGATCTTCCAGTCAGGGCACATCAGAGAAGGAAAACTCTGACTCCAAAAAACCTCCGCTGCCTTGCGGCATACCTCTTCAGGGGAAAGGCTAAGGGAGTAAACCCCGACAGAAAATCCGGAGCCGGAGTCCCTAAGGCGGTTTGACGTTGTAGTCAACACCGGCAACTCCTGCGGCGCACCTGAACCCAAGCTGTATTGACTCCGTCTTTCCCTTGGACCCTTCAGCTGCGAAGAGAGGGGGGGTCTGCTGCATGGGCAACAGCAGACCCTCCATATCACCCTGCCCAGGCTCTGTAGCTTCAGCTTCACTGGAGAGGACACTCCAGCGTCATCACAAGATGTCGATTCAACACGGGAGGAGACAGATACCGTGTCACTCCCGAGTTGGACTGCACAGCCATTCTCGGCGGTGCAGATAGACACTTAAGAAGCTACACCATCGTCTCTCGAGACGGACGGCTGCCGACGACGACGACGACGATTTTATTTCACAGGGCCTTAGTGAGAAAAGATCTGCAATGTGAAAATCATTTCTGGGTTTGCTCTACCTCTTGTGGTTGTTGTGACCTTAAGAAAATTGTTTATGTTCTCTGAATTTCAAATTCTAAATTTGCAAATTAGAGGATAACAGTAATATTGATTACAAATATTTAACATATGTAAATTATTACACATACTGGTGGCTCTAAATTCCTAATGCTTTTTAGCAATCATTTTATTAAGGTGACTGTGCTAATAATTTTATTTTGTGTATGTTTATTGTAACAATCAATCTTTGCTATTAGTAACACTATGTCCAGATGATGAGATCAACATTATAATAAGAACACAATAACAACATAATATAATAACAACAAAAAAAGCATGAAAGCATATCTCATTCACACTATGCTTCCTCCTGATATAAAACATTTGGTCATGCTGTGTTAGGAATAAATTCTGTACCATTTTCACCTTTGTAACCTCTACTTATTACTCAATTACTTCATAATTGTAACTTTCTTAGAGTAATCATTTCAATCTCACTAAGTCAAGTATCTAGCTATATTTTTAAAAGAAAGTAAGAGCACTTATCTCTTTTGTAATGTTGTATTTACTTCTGATACACACTGAAGGAAGCCTCAGCTTAACATCACACACACAAGCTCCAGATGTGGCAACAATGGTTATAGCAAGCAATGAGGCTGGAATCATTTACAAAAAGTCAATGCTACCCCATCTCCAGTAGGCCTCTCTTCCTGTGCCCTGACTCACAGAATGTTACCAAACAGCAAGGGGGTCCTGAAGCCCACCACCACACTCTAGGCAAATTTTCAGAGGCAGAGGTTTGGTGAACAAGGAAAGGAGTCTTTATTCAAAGGCTACAAAATTTTGGAATAATAACTTTCCACATGCAATAGTCACTTGAACCTATCAGCTAAGGCTAAAAGCTTTAACTCTTGAGTTCCACTAACATTTCCCATTTTGTAATTATCTTATTTTTCTATAAGATTAGTTTACAAACTAAAAATAACACACATAAAATACAAAAGCTACACAATTTTGGAATAATGGCAGGCTTCTGCCTCACAGCCTATTCCCGCTACAACACCCAAAAGAAAATAACCCTGCCACCCTCTGCCAGGCCAGACCAGTCCTAGGCTGTGACCAGAGTTCCTTTTTCCATTTAAAATGCTGTCCTTTAGGAAATGCAGATAGCTGCAGCACAACCATCCAGGCATCCCCAAGGAAGAACAAAAGCACTGCGAGTCTCTGCCTTCCTTGTATTTAAATCTTCCAGCCCATAATTTCATGCACATTGAAGGCAGCCTGTTCCTCAGCCAATACTGTTCTAGAATGGCAGATCTATACTTTCTCCTGCTCAGTCTCTGCTAGCCCCAGGGTAAAGAGATATGTCGCATGCTTGTTTACCATCCCCTCAGGCAACCTCCTGCTACAGACCCTTCTTCACTCCTCCCCAGTGATCTGATCAGATTTTTACAGAGTAGGGTCCTCCAAATTTCCCCAGAGCCTGTGGTTGGGGGGTGGGGGAAGGGGACTGCTTTCAAGATTCCTTTGCATATCTATAGCTGGTAGCTAGTATCTTAGTTCTGCAAATGAATTTGGTTCTTCCAAGAATCCAAGGAGATGGGAGGGGTTTTAACCATAGAATGGTAAGAAAAGAGCCATACAGGGCCTGCACAAGATTCTGTGAATGATCAGAACTGGTTACCCTGCCCACTGCATCACAGGCCACAGTCAGGAATTTAAAAATAATGTAGCAGCCATTTTCAGGGAGAATAGAGTGTTCCACGTGGTTTGCAGGGAGGTAGAAGAGGAGATCCGTGCAGCTTTGAAAAAGAAGAGAGAACTCCATGCCATTTACAAGGAGGCTGGGAACTCCACGTGGTTCTGCATTAAAAGCTGGAGAGCACCGCAACACAGGCAAACCTCCCCAATCAGGCTTGAATGATTGGGAGCTGCTGGTAAAACTGAACTGTGTCTGGGAAGTAGGAAGACTGTATCTCTGACTTTTCTAAAACTAGCCTGGTTTGGCAGGGGGAAGCAGTTCTGTTTGTGGGTGTTTTAAAGAAAATAAGACTTTAATGGCAGAAATCCTCCAGTAATCTAAATCTGTATAACTTTTAAGTAAACAATTCTTTTTCTTTTCACCAAACTCTGGTATTGAGAGTTATGCTTCTGGCAGCGGGCAATTGGACCCTATGAGTTCTATTACAAGATCAGTCAGAATCATGAAGACTTACAACTAAACATTTCTTGTTCAAGCCAAAAAGTGGAGTTTTCCTTTATAAAGAAGTATAAAAAGTATATTCTGAGTTATCTAACTTTTAACACAGTTGTTGGCATCCATAATTAATGTGTTTCAAATCCTCTAGCTTAAAGGCCAGATTCATCTCATTTATTCTTGGTCAACTGAGGCAGAGGCATGTCTCATTTAAGTGCCCAAGTTCTTAAGTCAGCTTTTCTTTACCTATTCTTAAATTTAAACAGAGAGCTAAGAAATACCATATATTTTAGGAAAATCACCATGGGAAACAAATAGTAAGACAAATGGGGGAAATGACCATTGAGGAGGCACAGATTATTCAAGGAAAAGAAGAGAAATAAAACTAAACTGAAACAACCCAAATAAAACTCTCAATAAAGTCACGTGCCACGTAATAAGGGAGATGTGTTCTGAGAAATGCATTGTTAGGCTATTTTGTCATGATGCAAACATTATAAAGTGCACTTACACAAAACCTAGATGGTATAGTGCACACCAAAGCTATATGGTAGAGCCTATTGTTCTGTAGGGGAAAATAGTATCTTTTTCTCTACCCTTCTGGGTTCTTGGCTAAGATATATCTGTAATAAGAGACAGATTAACAGAAAAAACACAAACAAAATTTAATAACATGTACAGCTCTTGTATACATGGGAGAGACCTAGGAAAACATGGCTGAAGCCACAACCTTAAGTAGCACCTTCAGATGATGTTAGGGGTGGGAGGAGTCAATTAGGGAAGGTTACCAGGAAAAGCACAGTAATCAAAGATAAGGTTGTCAGGCAGATTTAAGTCCTTGCTTTCTGCATTGATAAGAGTTTCTAGAGATAAGGTCATCCCCGTCTTCCTGGTACACCCTTACAAATGAAGATTTCCCTTACAAGTATAACTGTCTTTTACAAAGGGTAATTTCTACTTGGTCTTCAAAGCTTTTCTCCTGTCTGCTGCTTCTTAAAATTAATCACCCTAAAGTAATTCTTATGCCAAAGAAACACATTTTGAGGTGACAAACTCTGTTTCCTTACAGCTTCTATGCTACAAACCTATACAGTATGTTACTGTACTTAATACTGTAGGAAACTGTAACACAACAGTAATTATTCATATAATGCATTGTATAACATTAGACCAGCTATGAAGTCACTAGGTGCTAGGAAATTTTCTGCTACATTATAATATCATGAGAACACTATTTTATACCCAGTGTGTAGATAAAAAAGGGGTGCTATAATAAATCATAAATTTCTAACCAGGCAGTCATGGTGGGTGGTCATGCCCCATGTCTATAACTTCTTTAGTGAAAGGTTTTTAAGCCAACCCTATCCATTGTTTTTGTGGATCTAGGTTAACATACCCTTGAAATGCCAGAAGTAATAGCCCTGGAAGGCACAACCACCCTCAATAGAGCACATAATCTTGTTAACTATCTTGTAATTCCATCTTCACCTTTCTTTCTCTCACCTTTATTTGAACTCCCATAAAGTCCCTCCTAAATTTCAAATGTATAAAAGAAATTTCAAAACATTTACTCTCAGGAACATTCAAGATCTTGCTTCCAAGCCCTTGTCATCACTTTTGGCTCAAATAAACTCATAAAATTTCTCTATATGTTTGGACTTTTCTCATGCAAACAAGTCCATTATTGACTAAACTATTGTTATGTGGCCATGACTGTACTAACATTGTTAAAAGGACTTTATGAAGAGAGTGTATCCATAATACAATTATAGGATGCTGTGGGGAAAATAAAAGCATTTAAATAACAAAGAAAGAACATGTGAAATTAAAAAGTTGCATTAAAGTAATTTTAATGTAGAAAACAAAATCAAGGTCAAGAGATAAAACTTTTGAGAGAAAAACTAAGAGATATATAGAACTGAAACTGGAAAAGTTGGCATTCTTGCTTCCTGTCACTACCAGGAACAATAAGTAGAGACAAGGATTGAATTTTTATGGGTGCTTTACTCAGAAAGGGTAGCTAAGAGGGTAGGGGGGGAAAGCTAATTGGATAAGATTTGCAGTCTAGTGGCTTTTCCTAGTATTTCTTTATCTGTTGATCAACAATTCTTTATCAGCATCAAGGGAATTCCCTCCCCAGAACCCAATGGCTCAGATATCATCTCCAATACACAAAGGTTGATTGCTTGTGGACCTCCAAGAGTCATGTGGTCATGCATTCCTGTTCCTGGAATAACAGCTCTCCATATGCATTCATCACTTAAGGCTATGACTGAAGCTAAAATCTTTAACTCTTGACTTCCCTTATCAAAATCAATAGATAATATCAAGCATTCAACTATTAGAGCTCCAGAAAAATAAAAAATATAAAAGTGATGTAAAAGACATGGAATTCTCAGAGTTGAAGGGTACATCATGTTTGTTCTTTATTCCTGTTAGAGATTCTAATTGGTCTCTTCACTTTTACCCTTTCCTCTTACATTATTTTTTCTCAGTTCAGTAGTGGTCCTTTTAAAATGTACTACAGAGCAGTAAACATCTTTACTCAAAATCCTAACATGACTCCAATTATATTCAGAGTAAAACCAGTTTTCATATAAACTGATTTTCATTCCCTATTACATCTTTGACCTCATCTCATACTTGTTACCCCAGGCTCAAAGATCAGGCACGCTTCCCAGCTAGGGTTTTCTCTAACTGCTCCTTCTCCTCCAACTCTCTTTCCCTAGATATCTGCTTGCTTAACTTCCCCATCTTCAGTTCATGCTCAGATAAGGCCTATTCTAATCAAACTATTTAAAACTGGAATGCCAGCCTAGCAAAACCAGACTTCCTCACTCTTCTCTATGCTTCCATTTCCCTATGTCTTTTAAAATTATGATTCCATTTACTTACTTACTGTGTCCACTCTATTGTCTGTCTCTATTCATTGGAATATAAGACCTATGAGGTCAGGTACCTTTGTAGTTTTCATTCATTGTTGTATTGCAAGAGCCTAGAACCATGCATGTGCATAAAAGATGTCATATGATTAATTTTACTGACTGGATAAGTAAATATGTAAGTTAAGCATTTCTCCATTGAGTGGCACAAGAGCTGAAATACTGGCATTGTAAAGAAGAAACTAAAGTCTGAGCATACCACCCATTGTGGAACAATATTTAATGACTAATATAAATGAATAATAAATAATATAAATAATATTGTTTTTAAAACATATACAATCAAATCAGTTAATAGACAAAAGGTGAATAATTGTGGTTATAAAGTAAATTGCAATGTAAAAATCAAGCTATGTTCCTAAGATTTGGTTAGGTAGGAGAGAGTCAGAAAAAATGAAAAAACATTAAAATAAGTATTATGTCCTCATCGTACAAAGTGGGAGTCCAGATAAATTCTGTTCGCATCATGGAATGGTGATGATGGGTTAATAAAGTGGTTGTTATTAGACTATGACTTTTGGGGTTATACAGTTGGCCAACTATAGAACTGGTATAAATTTATTGGGAGTCAAAAAACAATGATCATGGCTGATAAATTATAACCTTACATATAATTATTTAGTGAAACTTAGGTCAGTAAGAGAAAAAAAAATGTAGCTAAAACTGGTCATATTTTAGAATTTAGAGTTGGAGGAGAAAGGTGTGTGTGTAAGAGGAGACTGTTTTTTAAATAAGCTCTTACGTGCTTTTACATTTTTTTAAATGTATAGTATTTCTTTGAAAAAATTTTTATATTTTATGGAAAGAAACAAAGAATAACCTGCTGAATATTAATAATTACTACTTGGTAGACATTCTTTTCATTATATATGTAAATACATGTGTTTATGGTGAACAACTGAAATGTTCAAGTTTTAAAAGTGTTAAATGAGTCAATATTAACCTTAAGCACTACACGAAGATATTTAAATGTTATCCAGCAAGGACTAAATGATATCATGAGGTTCCCAGCATACTTCTTCTCAAGTCAATTATTCTCAATCTCTGACTCTTTCTACAATATGATTCTGAGAAATGTAAACAAAATGAAGCATTTACTGTTGCCCTTTTGGGGCTCATAGCATTGCCAATTACACCATTGCTAGTCCATTTTTTCATAATTTTCACTAACTTCATCAGTAGCAGGAGCACAGTATTCAGTAATGAAAAACTGTTATGCATTTTTAAAAGGTAATTTGAAAAGCTAGTCTCTACCCCTTAGCTTCATTTGTATAATTCAAACAGAACATTATTTTGTCTATTTACTAACTTTATATCATTTATAAAACCCTAATTTACTCACTGAGTATTCCAGAGAACTCCTTTAATAGCCACTTACTTTCAATTTGGTGTGGGCTAGATATTATTCACTTGAATGAAAAGCAATCAGTTTTAGGCAATTAAAGTTCATAAAAGGAAAACAGGTACGTACAACTCATAAGCAAAACCCTGAACTCCGGGTTAAGAATACAACATGAATTGTGTGTCTGCAAGTCAGAAACTACTGTGCTTCCTGAAACATCTAATTATTTCTTAAGTCAATTTCATTATTTCAAATCACTCTCTTTTAGTTAAACATCTTAGAGTCAAAATAATGCCCCAATGTTGACAAGTGTAGTGTTTTGAGTTTTGGACATCCATTTTTTATGTTTAAATTTCACTCAGTGCTATTTTACAACCAAATCCCTTTTCCTTTTTTCTTGTATATTTTATTTCTTTCAATTATTTTTTTTACTTTTTATATCCCATATACTTCTGCAATTCCAATTAAATTAAATGTATTTCAAAACAAGCAGGGAGGATAATTCCATGACAGGATGAAAAGCAAGTGTATTTTGGAGGAGTCTGTAAAGCAGAAAAGGATGTAGGTAGAAAATGAAAGGGATGTCCCAGGTAAATGGAATAGTATGTATACACACAGAGTACCCAAATGCTCTTTTCCTTTCACCTTCATCTTCCTTTGTTGGCATCTTGATAAGCCATTAAGAATTTAGAATAATCTATAAACAAAATAAAAGCTTATAGTACTATGGAAGTACTAATAGAATTTAAAAAATTAATAAATTAATAAAAAAACAAATAAATATTTGGAGGAAATAGGTCAATATCACATAGTAGCTATAGATGGATAAACAGTATTTTATACCCTCCTCTTTGTAATAAACATAATAGAGCCTCAACGGAAAGTTTTGACTCACACTTAAATCTTTTTGATGAGATATTTGGGGATAAGTTTATGTTACACATATTTGTTTATCTGTTTATGTTTTTATTAAAAATACATGAAGGTAGCAACTGTATGTCACTTGCCTTATATTCCCAAAGTCTAACTTAGGGCTGGCTTATCATGATAACTTTATAAATATATGTGGTAGGGTTTAGGAATAGGATAGAAATGAAGGATGGGCAAGACCGCATATTATGGATATTAATTGATGATTTTTGAAAATTGAAACAGACATTTCCTCAAGAGAAATAAAATGTACCTGGTATCCAAAAGAATAGAGCAAAATATAATATAAACTTTTTAATATTCTTTGATTTTACACAGATCCACACATTCATCCCGCACATACCCACTCACCCTCACACACATAAACATATATAACTTAGTAACTTAGTTAAAAATTAATTCAAATGTTATAAAATGATAAAATTTATAAAGTGAAAAATAAGTATCTCTTTCATCTCTGTCTGATCCTCAAACCTCTAGAAAAACTCATCCAAAGATGTTTTATAAATAGCAGCATAATACACAAGGTGTATACATTATTATTTTCACCAGATAATGGTGAATAATATTAAACATGCATTTAATGCTGTTATTTTTCAAACACTTCACAACAGAATAAAGTGGGAAGCTAAAAATATTCCCAATCACTACATCATACCATTCGATCTCACACTATAGAAGGGGCAAAAATTATGTATGTTTAAAAGTTCCCTAGTTATTTCAGATTATAGTTTGAGAACAACTATTCTAACTCTTGGGTTTACTTTTGTTAAAACTATCCATGTGTACTTAGTAGAATTTTCTAGGAGTTCAGAAGTAAGAATTATTTGGTTTGGTCTTGGTAATATCATGGGGGCATCATCGGAGTGCATAACATTTGTACAGTGGTTACACATTTTAAAATCTTTCCATTTAAATCATACCAGAAAAATTCTAGATCTTTATTGAAGAAAGCTTCTTGATAACTTCATTTTTATAGAGTACCATGCCCTTCTGGGTCAGAGTATTTCGTGAATAAATCTATTTAAACTAATAAACACTGGTTAATATAGACAACACTCGGATTAACTGTGATCTAATTTTCACTTGCAACCTAAGAGTTTATGTTGCTAAGTATAATTTAACAGTTTCCTTCAATTAGTTTATGAAGTTAAATCATTCCCAAGTTCCTCTCAGTTATCATAATTCAATTCATTTTCTTTTCCCCATTTGCCTACTAAACAAATAAATACCCAACTCATATAATGAATTCTCATCTTCAACTTAAACATAGTTTTAAATTGAATTTGATTATGGCCATTTCCTGCTTCAAATGCATCTAAGGTTTTGGTTCATGTTTCCCCTTCTCGGTGTGACAAATAGTACCTTCTACAGGAGACCATTTCCTGTTTTCAATCTTCCTTTCCACCTCCCGCTCTTCCTTTTACAGCACGCAATGCCAAGTTGCATATTTGTCTCCCTACCACAGATGCTATTTTGTATTCTTTAATCCTTATTCATGCAGCCTCCTACACCGAGAGAGCTCTTCCTACCACGTGGTATTCCTCTCTCAAGATTCTGTGGATGTAATTAACTTATTGCCTAGAAATTATTTTTCTTGATGCTGTCCTCTCCCAACGCAGAAAATGGAAAACAAACAAACAAACAAACAAAAACCTGTATCTGTTTGAATCCTTGCACTTTCTATATGTTTAATGATTGGTTTATGTATCCATTTCTTTTATGTGGGGGATTGATTCCTTCAAGGCAATGTACATGTAATATTATCTATAGGTCCCTATGCTGAGGCACATAATAAACCTCAATAAGTACTTATAACTGTAAATCAAGAAAGCAATGGGGAAAGGGATGATATGGAAATACTTACATAAATGTAAGGAAAAAGATATGGCATATAAACATTGAAAGTAAGTCACTTATAAAAAGGAGGCAAAAATGAAAGGAGCAAAAATAAAGGGAAAATCATTGATGATATATTGATTAAGAGAGTCATATGAATGTGACAAATGTCAAAATAAATAAGACAAGGATAAAAATATATAAAGAAAATGAGGGCTATCAGAGGATATGATACAAGAAGCAGATTCTGGAAGGGAAAGGACAAAATTGACAAGTATAATCCAATTATATTGAGGCCAGGGAAATAGAAGGAAAGAAACCAGAAGGTATGTTGATAAGTAATCACCATGGAAAATAGCAAACACAAAGTAGGCATGTGGGTAGTAAAAGGTAAAAAGAGAGAGGCCAGAATAATTAAAGGAAATTATTTAATGACAATACTAAGAAAAGGACATGTAAGGAAACAATCCCCAACACACAAACAGGAAAAAAAAAAAAAAAAGAGTAAGAAATTATTACTTAACATGTTAGAGACAGTTTTTTAAGTACTGAAGCTTCTATTTGTTAGAATATGAAATTTGCTAAAAGCAATAGCTTAGAGGTATTTCTCTTTATTAAAAATAATGGACAAATATTGAATCCAAGGTCATCCATTTCACTGATAATACAGTCATAAGAGGATACTATAAAGCTACTCAGTCTTTTTAAGGTTAATTTTTCTGTGAAGTTATGTTAAATGAGTTTTCTGCTCCTAAAGAGCAATTGTGATTCAGTATCTGCCCTTAGCTGTAACAAATAAGACAGGTTTGAAATATAAAATGTTCTTTTCTCTCAGTGCACTGAAAGACTACCAGTCCCCACAGGCATCTTAGAGTTGCTTCATTATACAAGGAGAAAATTGGAAGAAAAGTACCACAGGCAGATGTTCAGAATGCTGTCAGAGCAGGTGACATTTATGTGATGTGACTCACCTTGACATCTCTCGGTGTTCCATTACAAATCTGAGAGACTGTTTTCACTTGTGGGTTGCAGTTGCCTCAGGTACCTAGCCACTATTCATGTTCTTCAGCAGAGGTCAGTCAATATTCGTTAAATACCAGTCAAACACATGGCAGCCAGCTGGCAAATTGACAATCCTGCAATGCTTGAATCTGCATTTTCTAATCTAATATTTTGTAGGAGGTAGATCTTAAGGGATATCATGATGATAGTTTCAATGTGACTAAAAATGTAACAGGACTACTTTCTTTTATAAGTGTAGCATTTCACTACCTTATAATCACATTCTTTATACAGAAAAATCAAGAATGCACAAAACCAAAATTTTATACCTATTCAAAACAACACTCCTTCAATATATGTCTATTTTGAAATTTGTTAGAACGCCTATCCGAGGAGCTAATATATCTTCCTCATTTCTGGCAATGCAGGATATTTCTTACTCCTCTCCCTACATAATGCATATAATCCAAACTGTATTCCATTCTTTGGCTCTCTTTTAATATTATCCAACCATGAATTAGTATCTGTGATGTCTGATTTATGCTATTTTATGGGCAAAATATTTCTAACTTTTTTCTATCATCAGCTGTTAACTATATACTGTCTCATTTCCCCACCTCGCATTATACGGGTGTGTCCCAAGGTCCCTTTGTTAGTTTTGTGAAATTCTCTAAGAAATGTAAAATTTTACCCCAACTCTTTCCTAGGGCTTTTGGTCCTGACTAGTCACATTATTTTAAAAATAATTTAAAGTCATTTGAAAATAAGTCAGCATTTATTATGTTTCTCCTCTGCTCCAGATGCTTTTTGTCTGCATCATTTATGTAAGCCCTTAAGGTCGGTATTGCTTTCTCATTTTAATGA
This sequence comes from Furipterus horrens, assembly GCF_987537825.1. Lineage (NCBI taxonomy): Eukaryota > Metazoa > Chordata > Mammalia > Chiroptera > Furipteridae > Furipterus > Furipterus horrens. The sequence goes on from NW_028327175.1 coordinate 156,673,983, forward strand.
CAAAAAAAAAAAAAAAAAAAAAGTTGAGTAAGTGATGTGTCCACACCACAGAAAGCACCTAGCAACAAAGTCAGGATCTGGTCTGTTGGGTTGCAAAGTCAACCTTTACTGTTAAATGCCAGACAAACGAGTTGTAGTCTCTTTGCACTTTCCATTATATATAGTACTTTCATAGATACCTGGCAAAATTCAATGAGAGAGATAAACTGCCAGAAAAAAAGAACAAAACTAAACTAAAAGTCACATATACTTAGAGTTTTGGTGACAAAGCTCATATTAATTAAGCAGATATTAATGAGCTTCCTGTATTCTCCAAGACTAAAGAAAAGGCTCAAAAACCAATGCACTCCAACCTGGAAGAAAATGAGAGTTGCTTCCAATATGCACTCATTCCACAGTGCTAGGTTTGATCTACCTAAGTCCTAAAACAGGGTTCCTTTGCTTTTTACTCAAGTAATGTACACCGAAAGTTTGCTGCAGCACCACAGCCCCTACTCTTAAATCACCTTCAAAAAACAAAGGCCCTAAACAAAATATTACTAATTGTTATAATATCAAAATATTCCATGCAGAGTACATTATTTATTTATTTTTATTATGGTATCCCTAGTGACATTTTTACTGAAAAGCTCTTCTTAGCTTCTGCTTAAAAAACGAAATTAAAAAAAAAAAAAAGAGAGGTCTTCATTGCTTGAACCCTGTTGTGATTATGCATGTGTACCCCAGGGTAGATGGAAGTTTTGTGGTACAGATTAAAAGTCAAATTTCCATTTTCTTCCTGTTAGACTGAAGAACTAGTGAAAATATGAATATATGTTCTTCTAGACTAGTACGTTCCAATCTGAAATAAAGAAACTGAGGTGTAAGTACAGCTGTATTTTCCATACAGACATGACAAGTAGGGTCTGCAAGGAATAACAGGACACCTATATAATATTCCCATCCCTGGGTCTATGAACATGGTATTATTTCTATGAGAGAAATAGACAGTGTACAAGAATTCTTTAATAATTTATGAAAGAAAAGCAGACTAAATGAATATTTGATATTATAATATTTTAAATTTTTAAATACATTAATATTCAACTTATATTTTTCTTTTCTCTTTTCATATTGCCTACTTTGATAAGCTCATTAACTCTTAACATTTTAACAATAACTTATCTGAGAATAATTCCCAAATTTGGATCTATACCCAATATTATCCTAAACTGTAGTGCCTCTTTCCAATAGAAAATTAGATATTTTTCAATTGCATGTTTTCTTTGAAATCCAAAATATCTGTATTTGAACTTCTCACTATCCTCAAAATGATCCTTTGTTTCTCCTAAACACAAATTTCAGTTAAAAAAAATTGCACCATCATTTCTCCCTATTTTCTATATATAATACTTTGGATTCATCTTAAAACATTTTTCACCTCTAGGTTTTTATATGTTGGAGGCCCAATTCCAACCCCTTATGATATGCTCCCAGCTCACACCAGGGCTGTCTCCTGCTTTTCTTTCTTCTAACTATGCCCTGCATTTCATATCCTCTGGGGTGGTTTTCTTCCTGTTCCCCTGGGAAATTCCCATTCATTCTTCAACACTGAGCTCAAATAGTTCTTTGCCCGGGATGTGTTCATTAATTCTTGAGGCATAGCTGGTCTCTTCCTGGGTTCCTAATGCTTATTTTTATCCCTCATCTAATTTCTACAAGTACTTGAGGGCAGAAATTTAATCCAAATTTATATTTCACTTTTTATATAAAGAATAGAACCTAGTGTAAATAGGTGTTTACTACATATTTTCTTTAGATAACTAAATGAGTACATGAATGAAGAAACAATTCAATGAATCTTTGACTTTTCTTAAAATCTTCTTGGACTTTATATCACTGCATTTTTTTTTTCCTTTAAACTACTTGCTTGGAAAATAATTCCCAGGTAGTTTGAGTATATATTTAAAGTGAAAAGTCAAAATTTCCATGAAATAACTGACACAAATTAATTCAGCTTCTTATTCCAAGGTGACAATATCTTGCTGGATTTTTTAAAACATTTTTTAGGTTACAAGTAATTACAATAAATTATTCTTAATACAATTTGAATAAGTTCCCTACACTTGTAGGTAAATTATGATAAAGTAATATTTTTAATATTCAAAAAGCAAAAGAAAATATTTAATGTTTTCATGACTACATATTAGTTTATTTCCATTTGCTTTTATTTTTTTCTTGAATACTGTCAATTTAATCAGGTGAGAAATTAGATGAAACCCCTTCCTGAAGTTTTATCTTTCCCAGTAAACTATAAGGAAATGGTCTCTGTAGACAACGGTGGAATTTTGGAGTACAGGGTATTTTTCCCAAGGAAAATGTTAAGTTCTCCCTTCTACAACATTTAATTCCAAGAATAATAAATAAAATAATAATGATAATTAATTTTTATGTAGTTGCACTCAATCGACCAGGACCCATCTTGGCAAGACCAAGTAGAAAGGAACGGGCTAATGAGTCTGTGACAGCCACAGTAGGGGTACTCAAATCAGTTCCTGCTCACAATCAAAGAGTGCTTTCAACGTGGTTACTTATTCCAAGTAACAGATGGAACAGGTAGAGGCAAATATCTGTAGTCAAGGTAGAGCGCTCACTAGAACCTAAGGACCTAGAGAAAATACAAATTTTATATAGAGAGAGGACCACCCCACCTCAAAATTAAAAAAGACTTAAGCAATTACATATAATAGTAGCAAGAACTTAGTATCTCTCTTAGCTCTGTTCCTCTATAACTTCTCCTGGTACAAACACACACCTAATCAGAAGGAAAGAATGGATGAAATTCACAATTGGAAGTCCAAACAAAAGACAGAAGAAGACAGTGTTTGGATGGAGGCAGGGTTTAAATTTTGTGTGTTATGTGGTCATGAGAGACAAAAAGATCAAGATTTCCATGAGAGAATGCTCTAGACTGTATAAGAAAAGAACAAAATGACTAAATAAATTGGGGATTTGGGAGGGTTGCATAAAAGGATCTGAGATAAGAAAACATGATGAAGTTAAAGATAAAGCAAAAAGTCACTGTATCAATTCTTGGTCAGGGCACATGCCTGGGTTGCAGGTTCAGTCCCTGACTGAGGCAACTAATCAATGTTTCTCTCTCACATGGATGTTTCCCATTTCTTTCCCTCCCTCCTCCTCTCTATAGAAAGAAATGAATAAAATCTTAAAAAATAAAGGTTCTGGAAACACAGTGGGAACAAGACTGATAAAATAAGTAGTATTCACAAAGGTCAATCTATTGAGAGATTTCACTGTTTCATTTCTTTAAAAAAGAGTTACTTTTAAATTCATTGGACTATTGGTTTAGGATATAAGATCACAGACTACTTTTTTTCTATAAAAATGACTATTTTGTTTTTGAATATAAAATTAATTTCATATTGTTTATACAATTATCTATCCATCACTATTCCAAAGAAATGATTATCAGTTAAATTTTTGGGAGACTGAATATGCAAATAGACTATGGACAGACTAAATATGACAACAGAATTTTGACCCACAATTTCTGCAGCAACTAGGTTAAGAACTTAAACCACAACTTCTATAGAAATTACCCACAGTAGTCAGGACTTGGGCAACAGCCAGCCTACCTATATTTGCCCTTGCTTTAAATTCAGCAACAACTGGAGAAAGCAAAATGCATTCGCCAAGACCGATCACATAAGATGCCCTGCTTCTAGTTAGCCTACCCTGCATCTTTCCTATGTCAATAAACTCCAATCTGAAGTCTTCCCTTTTTGTTTTCCCCCATTTGGAAACTCTCCTTCTTCCCTACCTGCCTTTGAGTATCTACCAAAAGCAAATGATGGTAGATAAATAGCCTCTATGTGTTCTCATCGGGATGGGGGGTTGGAGGGGTCTTTGTTTACTCCCACATTTTTAACAGTTTAGTCTCCTGTGCTATAATAAGACAATGCATAATTTATTTCGATCCACCTGAAATCTCTGCAGATTCACATCACACAGACTTCTTTGGTCTCTTGAAAATTAACATAGTCATTTCAACAAATTTTCTCATAAATTCACTACAGACATTAAAACTCCAGGTTTCAGGGTAAAGGGTCTGTGCTCTCACTTGTAGTTAGTTTTAATAAGCAATTACTAGGCTGTAACAGAAGCTGTATTTTTACCAATTACTTATCACATCAGAATAATTGGATAGAATTATTCTTTATGTAAAAGCATTTTTCCTTGGCATTACTGAATGATTGTTTCCAGTGATTCAGAACTCCATAAAGTAAAACAAACCAATCCTTAACAAGGAGAATATACATGGAAAACCTAGTAAGAGCTTATAATTACTCTAGCACACTGTCCAAAAATTAAAAAATAAGCCATCATGGTAGAATACAGAAAAGTATTTCTTCCTCCCTGGTATTATATTTATTTCAAAAATAAAATGAATGCATGACTTTTTAAAGTTGAAATTGAAAAGACAGAATTTTTTTTCAAAATCTTAAATGATCCTATTTATATTTTCAATCACTTTCTAGATATTTATGTGTACATTTAATACTCACGAGAAATAGAATACATAGCCTTATCAAGTAAAACAAAAATTAAGTTCATCTGTTTTTATAGTTTAAATCATAAGATATGAGTTTTTTAAAGAAAATAATATGAACTTACCAATAATTCTTATTCCCTCACTGTGTGGGCTAAAATATTTAAATTACCATTGTTGTTAAACATTTCACCTCAAAAAGCAAAACAAGCCATGTGCAAAGAGACTGCATATTTAACAAATGAAAGGATGTGCGTCAGAGAACACATGAATTTTTATGTATTTCTACAATGCTTCCAGAAAGGCTTTAATTCTGAAGCCCGAGCTGAATAGAGGCAAGGTGAGTTTCTCCACTTCCTTTGCACATTCCTCAGAGTTGTATCTTGGGAAAGAAAGGTGGGGATAAAAGTTTTCTTAAATGCAAGTTTGTGTTCATTGAAAGTATATAAAAGATGACAATAAGCAAATGAAACCCCATTTCCAAATCTAGTTCCTTATCTGCCATCACTCTACAGCAACAATTCCTGTTGCACAGATGAATGAAACATTGTTCCATGAATATTTATGAGGACTCTTTTCTTTTCTCTGCAGTTGGACAGTCTTCAAAGCATCACCTCCCACTGCCCGGTCATTGTGTGGGCATCCTGGCTCTATGAAAGCTGGGAGCTCAGTGCTTCACAGTAAACCCCTTTAGATCCACACACTTTTTCATATTTTAAGTTAACTCTTCATTGCAATAGGCCATAAAGTTAGTGATGATATGCTTTTAAAAACTGGTCCATTCGAAGACAGACAGGTGGGCTTAGCTAAAGATTTGACCAAGATTCTGAGCATATAGTTAATGATATTATAGAAATATAAAGCCAGGAGAACTGCCATCTGTGGTGTTAAGTACACAGGAAGAATCAGTTCCATTCTAGCTTATGCTGCCCTAGTTGAAAATGCCCCACCGTATATATTGGTATATCCTTAATACCAAGGGCAGTACCTGAAATTCAGTTAATGCTCAGTAAATGAAACAACAGAAATTCTAGAAGAGCCTAGAAATTTTGTCAAGTTAATACATAATTTTTCAAGTAAAATTGACATCACATTGTATCTCAAAATGTGCAATTTTAGGATGATTAGGTACACCACCCTGGTATATTTTTGAACAAATAATTTTTAAAAACATTGGGGTGCACAGATTCTTTTGAATTGGTGTTTCAGGATTCTTAGGGTATAATTCCAGCAGTGGGATCACTGGATCAAAAGGAAGTTTCATTTTTAGTTTTTTGAGGAAATTCTATACTGTTTTCCACAGTGGCCACACCAATCTATATTCCCACCAACAGTGCAGTAGGGTTCCCATTTCTCTGCATCATCACCAGCACTTGTTGCTTGTTGATTTGTTAATGATGGCCATTCTGACAGGTGTGAGGTGGTATCTCATTGTAGATTTAATTTGCATCTTTCTGATGGGTAGTGATGTTGAGCATCCTTTTATATGTCTATGAGCTCTCTGTGTGTCCTTTTTGGAGAAGTGTCAGCTTTGGTCCTTTGCCCATTTTTTAATTAGATTGCTTGTCTTCCTGGTGTTGAGTCACATGAGTTCTTTGTATATTTTGGAAATTGCATTATTAATAATAGCCAAGTGCTGGGAACAGCCTAAGTGCCCATCAGTGGATGAGTGGACCAAAAAACTGGCACATTTACAAAGTGGAATACTACACAGCAGAAAGAAAGAAGAAATTCATACCCTTCATAATAGCATGGATGGAACTGGAGAGTATTACGTTAAGTAAAATAAGCCAGTCAGTGAAGGGCAAATACCATATAATCTCACCTATAAGTGGAAACTAATGAAAAAAACAAACAAATGAGCAAGATAGAACCAGTGACATGGAAATAAGGAACAAACTGACAGCAACCAGTTGGAAGGGGGATGGGAAATAATAGGGGTAAGAAGGGGAAGGGAAAGGGTCTAGTCAGGGAACAAGTATAAAGAACCCATTGATGTGAACAACAGGGTGGGAATGGATTGTGGGAGCTGGGGGGTGGTGGAGGGGAGAGCAACAGGGGAAAAATTAGGACAACTGTAATTGAGCAACAATAAGAAAAAAATTTTAAAATATTAGTGCTTAAAGCAGTATCACTTTTGTCCAGGTGTTTCAAATTTGTTAACTCTATTAATAGTAACACTGACATCGGTACACTCTTAGAAATCATAATTTTTGACAAAGATTTATATGAAGATATCATTTTTTCTTTTTCCCCCATAACTTTTCAGCAACTTAAAAAATATACCCTACATAATGATAAAGATATAATTAACTATCTACTACAAAATTTTACTCAGAATTTGTTTCCTATTTAACTGGGGAAAATGAATTAAATGTTCTTAAATGTTATGTAAACCATAAAATGTGGAAACTCTTTAAATTCATAATCAAGAGACTGCTTAGACAGAATTTACCTGAAGTGAGAAAAGGAAAGGAGGGGGTATAATTTATGGGAAAATAAAAAACATTAGTAAGTGTTCTAACTTCTAAATATCATAAAGAGAAAACTTTCACAATCTTAATAAATCCTAGTGGGAATTCAGGTTGGGATGGTAGACTGTCAGATGAATATTTCTTTTTCCTTCTCCAAACCCGCTAAAACTACAGATGAGTTTTGTTGTTCCCTTATACAGATCTAAACCCACTAGGATAGAAAGAAGAGAATGGGAGAAGACAGCAGCAAGAAGTATTAGGAAACTAAAAAGCAAACAACAAGCAGTAAATGATATAGTTAACCCACAAAAGCCAGAGTCCAAACCAGCAGTGGGAAAACTCATAATCAAGCTGATTTAAACACAAAGATCCATATGTGACTGAAATTAGGGGTAAAGAGAGAGGCTGAAAGGGGCAGTTGGAGCCCCGCCCTTGCTCCACGCTACTGATAAACCGCCCCTCCCTCGTCCCAGGAAAAGGTCTGGAGATTATTTTCTGGAAATTATTCTCTTTGCATTGGAAGTGTGTAGACTTATTTAAGGTGAATTATCTTTTACTAACAACTGGAATATTAAATGAATACTTAAGACTACATATAGAAATGAGCAGCCACTCTACTCTCCACACCTCTGCTCTCAGAACCATTACCTTCTAATCAGAAATTTGGAGGATGCTTCCCTGGAAAACTAATCAGTGCAAGGGAGAAGATCCGCTTTCCTCTAGCAGGTGTTAAGTCCTTAAGTCTGATTTTAGAAAATAACAGAGACTCAAGAAAAGAAATGCTGAGTTATTACAAAATGCCACAGGCTCCACGTGATGAGGCAACATAGCTTATGTGACTATATGGATGGCCCCTCACCAAAGAGAAATCATGTTTAAAACACTAAAGTCTGACTTTTATGCCCTGGAATGGATGGATCACACTGGTAGTGACAGAAACGCCTTATCCTATTTGTAACTGTGCACAAACAGTGAGAGTAAAACCTGCTCCATGTCTCCAGTTTAGGCTAAATGAAGCACTAAATGCTGAGTGTGCCAAGGATCGCAAGTCAAGGCTCAGAAATGGTTACATCAAGTTGACGGAAGTAATTTTTCCAGCCTCCGATACAGTACTTTTTAGAAATTTATCAAGTTTCTATTAGCCATTATCAGAATTTCCAAAGTCTGTCTAATTATTGGGGTCTCTCAGCTGTGGCTAGAGCCCTATGGGTTGAGTCTGAAAACACTGTCATCCAAAAGTGCCTGTCATTCCTAGAATTCTTTGGTTTCCTTCATGCCACCATCATGATCACATTTTCGAATAGTTCCCTACTTCTTACTTGTTTTAAAAAACTGTTCGTTTTCTAAGTCCTTTTATAATCTATCACATTTGTCATGCCCCTCTTAACTTTTTCCTGTATTTATAACATTTTCTAGAGCCACCCCCGCAAATTGATCTGAGTCACACCCACCTCCTGGCCTCCACCCTTGTGGGTTTTCTTACTTACATCAACTCAGTCCTCAATCCAATCCCTATACCTCATTTACAGTCTAATACAAACTTCACTTGCTTATACTTTTGTTCTCTGTTACTCTGTACCCCACTGATAATCCCGCTCTTGAAATCCTAATGTAGATTGTATCTAGAAGCATACAATGCATTACAAATTATTGTTATTATTTTTAATGTGTCTGTTTGTTTTCCCCTTGGGGAATGGATTGGATTTTCTTCTTTGTTTAACACAAGGGTAAATACTTGTAATACAATAAGTAGGTACCCAGATTCTGAATTTGGACCACCTCCAGTTGGAAGACATTTCATTTGTGTGCCCTTGAGCAATTTATCTGACCACTATAAATTCTATGGACAATACAATAATCAATCAAAATGTCCTGAAAATAAAGATAAGAAAACATAAATTCATCAGTGTAGTGCATAGTAAGCTTTCATTAACATTTACTACGTTATCCTTTATTAATAATAAAGTAGTAGTTGAAGAAAATGGGAAAACAGAGCATTCAGTGACACTGCAGAAAAGATAATTTACCACTTAATTCTTTTTATTATTTTTTAAAAATATATATAGCTGTTTAAAATCTATATGGAGGATAGCGTGTACTAAAGTATCAACTACTTGTTGATAAATCCTGCAGGACCAGCAATGACCTCCATTCTTACAGGTACCATTACATACAAGATAAAACACCTGCAATGAAAGAAATGCAACATGGGTGGAACTAAAAAATAGCCTATATACAAAAATGCTAAATTTAATTCTCAGAAAAATGTTGTAGTGTCTGAGAAAACTCTTGAAACAGAATTGGGAGTAAAAAAGAAGTAAATAAAAAGGTTTCATTTCTTTTAAAACTATTTAAGATTTATCACAATTTAAGTCAACTGAAATTAAAGTGAATCAGGATTCAGTTCAAATGCAAAAGATTATCAGGGTCCAAAATTCAATTTTGCGACTCTCCCTTTACTGCTATTTGAACATGCTGTATTCTTATTCTATGGATGCCTTTGGTAGTGACACCTATAGAACGTGAGAATGTTGGGCTGTTTAGCTTTTGCAAAACATGAAATGCATCTATTTTCCAATGAGGTATCATGGCATGAGGTTGTGAATCCTTTTTTAACACACTAGCAACAGATTTTAACACCCTCAAAATCATTGAACATCATGTCCAAAGTCATATTTCAGCATCTTTTCCCAACCTGATTTAAAGCACGTTGACTGTGAAACATTAATTCCTTTGGGAGGGAGGAGATGCAGAGCAGGAAAACTTAACTGAAATCTGTATCCTCACCACCTATTGGTGACATATCTTTACCTTTCCATCTTTCTAAATTCAGTTCCCTTCTTTTCCAGTCTGAATCCAGTTATTCCAATATATATTTTCTAATAGTTTCAATGTTCTCATCCACCCCACCCCCATAATCTGTTGCAAATTTCTTTTCATCACATACATACACACAATGTATAATTCCTTCATGTATATCATTGTCATTGTATTCAAATATATCCAGTTACTGTTTCAATAGTAAATGGTATCATTAATTTTGATGATATATAAATCACTATAACTAAAATTATGTAGCTATGGACATCAACAATTCAGATAGTTCTGATAGCGATCCTAATTTGATTTACCAATTTCTCTGTAAAAGTAATATGCTCATGTAATACAAAGAGAAGATTCCTGAGAAGAGAAAGGACAAAGTGAATTCTAAAAATTGTTCCTTGGCACTTTATAAGAAATCTACCATATTTACTTGCCAAAATCCCTAGAATGACACACCTACAACCTTCTAATTTTATATTATTTGCTTTTACCTACCACTTGAATTTTAGCACCTGCCACTCAAAAGAATCCTAAGGTTTTACTAATGCAACAAATGTCTCTAACCATTATAAGTATTATACATCATTTTCCACATAATTACCTTGTGAAGTCTGTCATCTCCATCATGATCATACACATCTTCTTGGCCAGGACAATAATATCATTGCTTGTATCATCCCATATTTCAATCTCCGCATCCAGCTTACTCTTTACTTTTTTGAAATCAGCAACTTGCTCAGCAATCTTTTCTTTCTCTGCTTCAGGCAATTGAGTCATCTTAGCCTAAAATGTGATAATTAGGTTTATAATTATTTCAGTATATCAAAAGCATTTCAGTAAGGAGTGGTTTTTATAGAATGTTCATAACATTTGTTCATTAATAAACAGACATATCAATATTTTAAGTGACATAATAAAAATTTTCCAAGTTTAATTTTTATATGAAAAATATATAGTTATAATTTTTGCTCTAGAACTGCAATGTTAAATTTGAGAATAACAATGTATAATTTGATATCTGACATATTTAAATCTACTCTTTAATATAAATGTCAGATTTCTAATATCTAACACATTACAATTTTAAATTAATCTAAAATTAATGTAATGCATTACATAGTTAGAAAACTATATATTTTACATAATTGTACTATGCTTCAAAAAATTCAAACAAAGTCTTCTTTCATTCATCTTAACTAGAGTCTCCCATCCTCAGGCATATTCTGCAGCTCAGTGCCACCCTTTTATCTTTAACTACTTCTAGATCCTCCTCCCGTTTGTCCCTCATTCCTAGAGTTCAGTTTTTGTGTATTGTCCTTGATTAGGACAGCTGACAGCTTCATGCAAAAGCTGAAATCTCTTATTTAATCATAAGTATGCAGACTAGAGGAGAACTCAAGTCCCCTTACCATATCAAGGGGCACAGGTTACCTGTGGGTGATTGTCTAAGTCCCGCTCATCTTTCAGAGTTTAAATTATAGTCAGGCCTAAGAAGCTCTCATGTGTGATTGAGTGCATTTTCATAAACACATCAATTAAAATAAAAGTACCTATTCCACCAGGGGAAAAATGTTCTTGAAATGTGATTATGTTTGACTATGCTTGTATATACTAGTATGTAAGATAGTCAAATCATTACATAAATAATGACTACATATTGGTAAGCAGTAAAAGTATACATTTATAAACCCTATGTATATAAATCAATGCATATATATATATATGTATATATATAAAACCATAAGAATGTGTGTATATTTTGTGCATATAAGCACACTCAGGTGTATAAATAGAAATTATGTGGGGGGAAGAATAAAAATATTATCAGCAGGGTTTATTAAGACAACCCTCCCTAATTAGCATGCTTATTTTTGAGGGGCTATTTTCCCATGAATAGTAAACTTAATGTGCTGGCATAGAATCAATTCTTTGGACATGTTTTATCTTGAAAATTGTGCCACTCACATTTCCACTTGCAATTTAAAATGTGGGATAGGTCCCTAAACTACCATATTCACAACCTTAGCACTTTGGACCTATAATACTTTGTCAAATAAAAAAATAACTTGAAGGAAAAGAGATTTAACAATATCAATGCCATAAAATTTCATGAGACAATCTATGCAATCATATTGTAAAAAAAAATCCATATATACAGTATTCTAATAGCAAAATGAGTAGATAGGTCTGAGAGGTATCACTTAAAAATGATAAATCATTTAAGTGGAATTTATTTATTGATTATTCACATAGACTATGTGGTGCCTACTATGCCTATGCATTTCCCAATGTTAGTCTCAGGGGTGCCTATATATGAGGAAACAAGAATAAATCACTTCTAAAAACTGAAATATTCTGGATACCAGGTTCAGAATATTGAAAACACACTTTATTCAATCAATAGTGCACAATTTTTAAAAAGCTTAAATGTATGAATAAAGAATTTGCAAGAATGGCCAATGAAAAATCCAATCAAAAATAATTAAAAAGACAATATCAGATATCTGTTATTTATTATCTCTTTTTTATCAGCCAAATCAAGGCCTAACATAACTGGGTATGTGTAAAGCCTCAGGATTAATTACCCTTTCCTAAATTCTAACCTATTAAAGAAAATAAACTATGAGGTTTCTGATTTCAATTTTCTTTTAAATTCCTTATCATACTATTTGAAAGATATTGCTCAATAAATGATAGCTATTTCTTATTCAATAAGAAAATGGTTAAAATGTATTTACATATCTAGCACTTAATTTTTTTAAAATTTTATTTGAAGAATTAAATTAGCTATGAAATTAGGTTTTTAACTGATGAGCTTATACAGGTGGCTCTTCTTTAGAATGTGAAAATAGATTGTAGTTTCCTTTCTCAGGAAATGTGACCTATGTGAATTGTTAAAGAAGGGCAACTTTTACTACTGCTGGCATATGGCAAGGTATGCAAATGAAGACACAACTCACTTAGGTTTGAGATCAACAGTTCGCAAGCAAATTAAGTAAATTATAAGCTACTAATATATTAAACTAGTTCAAAAGTGGAAATGAATTTCTCTATCTTGACCACTCATCGCTATCATTAACTCCATTTTCATAAGATTGTATTTAAACTTTCAAATAATAGTAGCTGTAGATGGGGAAGCCTCTTTTTTACAGTCTTTATCTCAGGGATAATAAGTCCATGACTTTGAATTGAATAAATAATTTTGAAGTGTACACTGGTATATTATGGACAATTATTTACTGTTCTCATTATGAAGTTAAAGCTATTTAATAAGTGATGTGATTAAATGTATTCCTAGTTCTGTTCCTTAGAATGCCATTGATTTCCAATACAACCTTGAAGAAGTTACCTAACCATCCTGTCTGAGTCTTCCCCACACACAAAATAACAATAGCAGCAGCTGCTACCCACCAGCCATGTAGGTGACAGGGTGGAAAACAGTGAGAATGACTGTCATGGAGAGCAATCTCATTAATTGCACTAGGTTTCCTTAATAACATCTCAATTTACATGGTGAATTATAATTGGCAGACATTTATTTCTGATAAGATAAGGGTTGGAAGTTGGGTGATAGTTTACAAAATTAAAAGTTCTAGTAAATTCTGACTCTCACGAGAACAATAAAACATTAAATTACTGACTGACCCCTTTACTGAAAAATTTTAGTGCTTCTATGAATGATTTATTGTATGCTATCATCAATTCCAATCATTATAAACATTTCAAAATAGCACTTAAGAAAATATTTGATATTTAGGAATTGTGAGTGAAAGTTCCCTTTTGGATTATTTTGTGCGGGATAAGCAAAGAAACTGAAGTACAAAGCTTTAGATCAATCAAGTAAGCGGACTCTCTAATGTTATGACCATTTGGCTATCTGTCTCCATTCCTGCTCAAATCAATGAAGCAGAACACTGATATAAACATCTATCAAAGGCTTTTTGATTTACTGTCATTTGAATGACATTATATTGTGTGTCAGTTGACCTTGGTATTTGTTGCCAAAGACAGTGAAAATAGATAATGTTTATATGTGCCAGATATTCTTCTAGACACCTTAACTGTATTTAAACTTTAATCTTCATAGAACCATAAGAGGTAAGTATATTATTACCCTACTTTTATGAATTATGAAACTGAGTCTCCAAATGCTAAGTTATCTTCTCAAGATTATAGTGTTAGTATATACCATGCTCATGGATTAGAAGAATTAATATTGTTAAATTGTCTATACTACCCAAAGCAATCTACAGATTCAGTGAAATCACTATCAAAATATCAACTGAATTTTTCACAGAACCAGAAAAAATATCCTAAATATATATAGAATCACAAAAGACTCCAAATAACTAAAGAAATCTTCAGAAAGAAGAACAAAGCTGGAGGTATTATACTCCCTGATTTTAAACTATATTACAATGCTATAGTAATAGAGTATGGTACTGGCAAAAACAAAAACTATAACTAAAAACAACAACAAAACCAGACACAAGGGTCAATGGAATAAAGAGCCCAGAAATAAACCCAGGTTTATACGGTCAATTAATCTATGACAAAGGAGGTAAGAATATACAATAAATAGTGTTAGGACCATTGACAGGTACATGCAAAAAGTGAAACTAGACCATTTTCTTACACCATATAAATAAATAAGCTAAAAATGGATTAGAAGACACGAAACCATAAAACTTCTAGAAGAAATATAGACAGTAAATTCTTTAATATCAGTCTTAACATTTTTTGGATGTGTCTCCACAGACAAGTGTGACAAAAGGAAAAATAAACCAACAAAATTTCATTAAACTAAAAACTTTTGCACAGTGAAAGTGTAGAGGCATCAGCTATTCCCTGTAGAAAAGTCGCAGAGGTTTGCTAAATATGTAAATATGTAGGGGCTTCAAATGTTCTTTGTAAGAAGTAGCAAGGACTTGCTGAAAGCCTTGGAGAGAGGAATGTGGGGAGGAGTAGCAATTGGTGATTTACAAGCTAAAAGCATCACAGCCTCTATCACCTTCCATTTGCTTGTGTCTTGTTTGTAACTTTTATGAAAAGTTATATTTTACAGAATATCCAGCCCTTTGAAGATAAATTGCTTCGCAGAGAATTCCTCCCTGGCTGAAGAGTTATGCTGCCGGAGATAACTTTATGGTCCTGCGAAATTTTAGCCCTGCGAACCTCTGGCCCTGAGAACTTTATTTCTGTTTGAAACTCCTGCAGCCCTGTCCTGTCACCCCCCCTCCCCAATAAGCTGCATCTCACTAGAGAAAGAAAGCCAAATTCTATATAAACCCTTGCCCGAAACCCCAGCCCCCCATCGGTGCACTGTTGAGACAGGGTCTCTGCCCGACAGCCGGCTTAATAAACTTTGCTTGCTTTAATCCACTGCTCCAGAGTGTTCAATCTCGCTTATGTAGCCGTAACAAAAGAGACCATCAAAATAAATAAAAAATAATCTATTGAAAGGGAGACAATATTTTCAAGTGATAGATCCAATAAGGATCATTAATATCTAAAATATATAAAGTACTTATCCAACTCAATATTTTAAAAACACACAAAATATCCAGTTAAAAATAGGGCAGAAAGCCTGAATAAAGATTTTTTCCAAAGAAAATGTATAAAGATGGCCAAGAGATTCATAAAAAGATGCTCAACATTACTAATTGTTAGGAAAATGCAAATCAAAACACAACGAGCTATCACTTCACACTGCCAGAATGGCTATTATAAAAAAAACAACAAATACCACGTGTTGGTGAGGACATGGAGAATGGGGAACCCTCAGACACTGTTGGTGAGATTGGTGCAGCCACCATGGTAAAGAATATGAAGGTTCCTCAAATAATTTTAAAAAGAACTGCCCTATGATCCAATAATTATACGTCTGAAACTGAAATACTAATTCACAGAGATATATACATCCCTATGTTCATTGCAGCATTATTTAAAATAGCCAAAAGATAAAAATAATTTAAATGTTCATTAATAGATGAATAGATAAAAAAGATCTGGTATACATACATGCACATACACACACACACTCACAGGACTATAAACTTAACCATGTAAAGGATGAAATATTGTCATTTGCAACAGCTTGGATGGACCTAGAAGCTATTATGTTAAGTCAAAGAAAAACAGATATCATATGATTTCATTTATATGTGGAATCTTAAGAATTATAGTTCAACAAAACAAAACACAAATATACTCATAGATACAGCGAGCTGATGGTTGGCAGAAGGAATTGGCAAAAACAATGAAGGAGATTAAGAGATAAACTTCTAGTTTTAAAATAAATAAACCATGGGGATGTAATGTACAGCATCATGAGGAATATAGTCAATAATATCACAATAACTTTGTATAGTGATAAATGATTACAAGACTTATTGCAGTGATCACTTTGCAATATATATATATATATATATATATATATATATATATATATATATATACTTTGTCAAATCAATACATTGTACAACTGAAACTAATATAAATTATATGTAAACTAAACCTTAAAAATAATTTTTAAAAATTATCATATTGGTAAATGGTAGAGTAGGATGCAATCCCAGAAACTCTGGTCTAGATTTTTTGATCTCTCACTCTGCAAACAAACATGAGTAAATTTTTCACAGTCTGTACCAAAATATCCACGTTTTCCTAGATATTGTTTATCCTCTTCTACTTTGGATAAAATTAGTTTCTAGAATATAGTCATGCTATCTTTTAGAATCTAAGTTTTCTTATCTGTAAAATAGAGGCAATGCTATTCACCTTACAGGTTGTTTTAGAGATCAAATGAATGCATGTATATGAGTACACTTTTTAAATTCTTTAGTGCTATTAAATGTTAACTCTTACTTACACTAACAGATTCAGTTTTTCACTCTATGCAGTAGTGATCCTTAGAATTCTATTTTAATGTTATTCTCCATTTTTTAAAAACAAAATTTGTACTCTCCCATTAACCATTAGGCATTTTCAAATATACATAATTTACAATTTTATCTCTATAACTCCTACCCTTCAAGACAGCATGGATAAAAATGGAAAGTATTATGCTAAGTGAAATAAGCCAGGCAGTGAAATGTAAATACCATATGGTCTCATCTATAATATAAGTGGAACCTAATGAACAAAACAAACAAATGAGCAAAATAGAACCAGAGACATGAAAATAAGGAACAGACTGACAGTGACCAGAGGGGAGGGTGAAGGGGGATAATGAGGGAAAGAAGGGAAGGGTCCAGACAAGTAAGACGTATAAAGGACCCCTGGACATGGAAAACAGGATGGGGATTGACTGTGGGGCTGGGGAGTGGGAGTAGGGCAGTGGAGAGCAAGTGGAGAAAAATGGGAACAACTGTAATTGAACAACAATAAAATAATATGTTAATAAAACAGGGATTAGCAGAACTTTATTTTGTAAAGGGCAAAGTGTGAATAATTTATACTGTGCAAGCCATACCATAATGTTCCATTACATTACTCAGCTCTGCTGTTATTCTACTGCAAAAGTAGTCGTAGACACTATGTAAACAAATGAGTGTGACTGTGTTCCAACAAAACATTATATGGATGCTAAAACTCAAATTTAATATAATTTTCAAATGTCAAAAATATCTACTCTAAATATTCTTAGCTCATAGGCTGTATAAAAACAATGGCAGACACATTTGACCTGATGGACATAGTTCAGCAACATTGGCCAAATTCTTTATCCTCTAGATTTTTATGTTTCTCAAATATACTGCATGCTACTCAGTCTTCAAATCTCATTTCTAAAAAGTCTTTATCTATCCCATTCTGTTAAGTACAAAGTTTGTCCATTTTATCTCTCAAACTTTTATCACACCTATCTTTTTCTTTGTATTCCTATTACTGCTATATAAGTCAGTATCTTAATTTTCTCCTTATTGTCAATCCATCTTGCTTACCACTTGATTCAATCTTTCTGAATTCGTAGAATTGTGCAATTTTTCAGCTAAAACATACTCTTCCACATCTTTATACCAAAATAAAGAATATCAACTCCTTAAATAGCATTATTAAATTTGTTCAATTAAAGTGGAAAATTCATATAGAAAATTGACCAAATGACAAAATCACAAATGTACACCTAAAACATTTTAAAAAACTGAGCCAATCCATATATCTAGCACCCAAATTTAAAAACCAAAGATGACCAACATCCCAGAGGTTTCCTGTGTCCTATTGTAGTCACTGTCTCCCAAGAACAATCACTATATTGATTTCTAAAACTGTAGTTTTTCTTGTTTTCAAATCTTATAAAAATGGAGTAATAGTATATGCACTCTTGTGTCTGGTAATGTTCAACATGTATACATTTGATATGCACCTATACTGTTGCAGAGTGATAGCCGTCTTATTTTCATTGTTCTACACACATAGTTTTCTACTGTGCAAATATACACCATAAATAAATCTGTTTTTCTATTAATGAACTTTGAGGAAGCACTTCATTTTTGGTTACTATAAATATTAAATATTGAATAATGAATAATGAATACTCTTGAACTTTTGGTCCATGAATGGGTGCATTTTTCTTGAATATGTAACTTGGAGTGTAATTACTAGGTCACAGGGACCATCATGAATTTTCCCCACCAGTTTTTCAATGTCATTTCATCTTCCTTTCATGTACTGTACTCTTGAACTAAACTAAGCTACTTTCTGTTGCAGGTAAATATTTTGAGATACTGTTCACTAATTATTTTGTTCAACATCTTTCCTTTTTCCATCTGTTTGTCCAAACCTAATCATATTTCCAAGACTAATTTATATGGTACATCACCTTTCTTCTCCAGCGGTACGTAACAAAATTCAAAACATGTAATCAGTTCTTCCCTCAAAATGTTCATACTGTTCTCACTCATAGTCTAATTATTTGTGAACTTGAATATTTTATCTCATTTACTAGAAGAAAGATTTTTGGAAGCATATCACGTTTCAGAATAATAGTGGTATCTATCTAACTAGTTTATTTTTGTGTTTTAGGGGTCTTCTTTTATATTATAAGTTCCCTGAAAATAGGGACATATACATAACAAATGTTTGTTTATAGTTGTTAAAAGTAGTCAAGAGATGAAAGAGAACAGGCTTGTGGGGCCCAAATTTTATAGGATTTATTCTGTATTTTCTTTGTCACCTACATTTTGCACATTTCTAAGCTTTAACCTCTTTATTTAATTATGCTCATAACTACTACTTAAAATGCTGATATGGTTACATTTTCTTTACTTTCATACTTTCAATTATTTTCATTACTTTTTTAAAAAGATAAAAGGAAAAGAAAAACATGGTATAACAGGAAAAATGCAAAAATCATTGTCATACAAATTTCATTCAAATTCCTGTCCTGCCAAGTACTAGCTGAATAGCATGTAACTTAACCATCCTAAACTCCAAAATTGTCACATGTTAAAAGATAAAAAAATTTTAGGGGTTTTATGACAATTAGTTATGTTGGTAAAAAATGATGCCTAGGATATATTAGAGAATTAGTAAATGATACTTATGATTAACGTACATAAGTTTTTTAGTCTAGCCTCCAAGACTTTTCAAAATACTGTGGGAGAGGACAGTTAAAAATATTCATCAAGCTTTATATCCACCTACATGTGAAAACATATAGTTCTTGACTTTTTGTGAAGGGTAGAAGGGATTGAGTGCATGATGACAGAAGGAGATTTGATATGGGGCGGTGGGCACAAAATGCCACATGTGCATGATATGTCATAGAATTGTACACTTCAAATTTATATCATTTTATTAACCAATGTCACCCAATAACTTTAATTTTAAAAATTCACCTAGCTAACTCTTAGAGCTTAGGCAGAGAAAAAGTAAAATATTTTGAGTAGATACATTTCATAAGCAATAAACCACATAGAACTATACAGTCATTATAATCATTTAATTCTGAGAAACTCTGGAATCCAAATTTCTTATTTTTCAGATATGGAAACTGAGTCCCAGGAAAGAGAAATTACTGGAAAAATATTATTCAGGTGATTAGTGCCATATTTGATACTCAAACACATGTGTTCCTATCATATAACTCTTTTCTTATTCATAAACCTGGATGGAATACAGAGAGTTTTATTAATCTCAGAATTCCAATTTTTCTATTTTGTAATATTAGGAAATTCCTAATCAATTAGCATTACTCATGTCAGGGGGTGGTTAGAACTCAACATTCAAAATCAAATGCATGGTGAGTCCATAGTGAATGAATATTTCTAAAAGAAGAATTCTTGTTCTTTCCTCTAGCGCTAACTGAATTTAATAGTAGCATTTTTGTGTATTTTAATAAGCCTAGAGGCATTAGGGAAATAATGTTTTTAATACATCAAAAATATAAATAGTGAACATTTTGCTGGAGTTTAGAAAATCTGAGGTGCTGCTGGCAGGAATTCAACTTAATTACAATTTGGAGAACAACATCACACACACAAAAAGGTTTGTGCACTGATATTTTAAGCATACTAAATTGTGATTTCAAATAAATTCCTGAGAATTCATTAAAAACAACTTTCCATACTATTTAAAAATGATATTTAGAAGTTGCAGTTGGACTTTGCTTTAAGGAGTGATATACATTTCTACCCTTCTATGCATAGCCCTTTAAATCAAATTTACAAACATATTAGCTTTAAAAAGCACTCAGTTTCCTCTTTTGTCAAAAAAATAACACTTAAAATCTCATGGATTACATTCATAGATCCCTATCAGGTATAAAACTATTTAATTTTATTATGAAACTTTATAGGCTTCAGGGGCTGGGTCTGAACACAGAGTTAGCTATTAAATCATTAGGTTTAGTTGATTATAATACTATTCTGAGGCAGATATTAATATTCACCTTTCACAACCATAAAAATGAAACCTGCAGACAACATATGAAGGAGACCTGTCTAATTTTGTTCTTTCTTTTACAGCATACCTCCTTGTTTATGGTTTCATTTCAAAATTGTAGCAATATGGTTAATCTAAGTCTTGAAAAAGAGAGTCATATATTTGTGAACTAAGTATGTATCCTGGTTCTAGGGGGAAAATAAAGACTAAATGCTTTCAGAGATAACTGGAAATTTTGAATATAGACTGGTTATTAGGCAAAATTAGAAAGCGATTGTTAAATTTCTTCTGTGGGATGACAAAATTGTGGTTATATAAGAGACTGTCCACTATTTTTAGAGATTCTTGTTGAAATATTTAGGCATAATATGTTATGATGTTGCAAATTACTTTGAAGTGGTTCAGAAAAAAAAGCAAATATGGCCCTGGCAGTATGTTAAAACTGCTATATATATATATAGGCCATGGAATATGGATATACTTTGTACTGGTATTAAATTTTTTCTGAACATTTATTTTTTACAAAAGAAAAACAAGAAAAACAAATAATTTCTTTGTTGTTTTGTGAAGGCATCAAAGATTTTAGAGGCCACACAATTTATGGTCTTATCCCAAAATTTCATTTCATTTGTAACATCCCTGACCAATAATGATTCAGCCTCCCCTTGGCACATGAAAATTTGACCAGAGAAAGCAAAAGAGTAAGTGAGATTCATGACCTGTAAAAGTAATCCTTACTTAATAGAGAAGTATGACTATAGACTGAGAAAAAAAAATTATTTAAGGTCTTATAGTCTATTGTAATGATTGAAATTTAAATAAATGTAGTAGTAGCATACGTATTTCTCTAAAAAGGTTCTCAACTTAAAAGTGGTGTTCTGCATGGAGCCTCCAAAATGATACTGGTGCAAGGACATATCAAAAAACTGACAGGAGACTTCTGGCCAAGATGCAGACTGAGACAAACACACTGCATCTCCCTCCACAACTAAGAAGTTTACCACTACCTCAAAACTAGAGACAGCCATGAGTTCCAGAAAATCAAGTTTCATGGAAGTTCAACAAACAAAGATATAAAGAAGAAATACTCATCCAGACAGGTAGGAGGGGAGGAGTCAGGGCAGAGAGGACACGGTATGGTGGTGGCAGCAGCGGTGGCAGCGGCAGGCCAGCAGAAAGCACAGTCACGCATTTTAAAAAGTAGAGAGGGACACCTGGGGAGTGCTCCCAGCACCAGACCAGACCACACAGCTCACGGTTCCAGTGCTGGGGAAAATAAAGCCACATTGCTTCTGACTGTTCAAACCAGTGGGGTTGGGGAAGAGGAAGAAACTGCTGGTCTCTCAGCAAAGTCTGCTTATTTAAAGGGTCTCCATGGTCCTAGAATGTCCACAGACCAACCCACTCTGGGAACCAGGGCCAGGGCAACATCTAGAGGGAGGCCAGTCCCATACGGAAGTGGGAGAAGTTCCTGGAAAAGGGGCAAGTGCTGAGAAAGCAGCATTGTTCTCTCTTGGACCCCTCCCCAACCCACAGCACCACAAGGTGGTGAAATGGGTCGCCTTGTAATAAAGAATACAGTATCTAAGTCTCTGCCCCTTAGAATGTAACAGATGCAGCAGCTCTTCCTAAGACACAAAGGCAAACAAACACAGGAGCCTGTCAAGATGAGAAAAAAAGAGAAGTGTTGTTCAAAAGAGGGAATGGATCAAGGTTCCAGTGGGAGAACTAAGCGATGAGGAAATAGCCAACCTCACAGACAAGGAGTAGCCAACCTAACAGATGTAGATTTCAAAACACTGGTGGTAAGGATGCTCATAGGCTCGATAGATATGCTTAAGTACAGCAAACACATAGGGAAGAAGTGAAGGCTATGATAAATGAAATGAAAGAAAATCCACAAAAAAATCAATGATGGAGAGAAGGAAACCTGGGTTCAAATAAATGATTTGGGACATAAGGAAGAAAAATAAGTCAACTAGTACAGAATGAGGAAACAAGAATCGAAAAAAAATGAGGAGAGGCTTGGAAACCTCTGGGACAACTTTAAACATGTCAACATTTGAAACATAGGGGTGTCAGAAGGATAAAAGGAAGAGCAACAAATTGAAAGCTTATGTGAAAAAATAATGAAGGAAAGGTTCCCAAATTTGTTGAAGGAAACAGACATGCACGTCCAGGAAACACAGAGTCCCAAACAAGTTAAACCCAAAGAGGACCATGCCAAGACACATCATAATTAAAATTCCAAAGGTTCAAGATAAAGAGGGAATCTAAAAGTAGCAAGAGAAAAGCAGAGAGTTACCTACAAAGGGGTGCCTATAAGACTATCAGCTGACTTATCGAAAGAAACTTTGCAGGCAAGAAGGGACTGGCAAGCAGTATTCAATGTGATGAAGAGCAAGGACCTACAACCAAGATTACTCTACCCAGCAAAGCTATCATTTAGAATGTAAGGGCAGATAAAGTGCTTCCCAGACAAAGTAAAGCTAAAGGAGTACATAATCACCAAACCATTATTATACAAAATGTTAAAGGGACTTATTTAAGAAAAAGGAGATCAAAACTATAAACACTAAAATGATGACAGACTCATAACTATCAACAACTGAATCTAAAAATTAAAAACAAAATCCAACTAAGCAAACCATAATAGGAACAGAATTATAGGTATGGGGATCATTGGGAGGGCTATCAGCTGGAAGGAGGAAGAGGGAGAAATGGGGAAATGGTGCTGGAACTAAGAAGCATAATCGGTTGGTACAAATAGACAGGGGGGAAGTTAAGAATAATATAGGAAAGGGTGAAGCCAAAGAACTTATATGCATGACTCATGGACATGAACTAAGGGGGCTGTGATTGCTGAAGAGAAGAAGGGCACTGGGCAGAGGAGAGCAAAAGGGAAAGGAATTAGGACTACTGTAACAACATAACCAATAAAATATACAAAAAAAAAAAAAAAAAAAAACCTGACAGGAATATCCCAATTCTTTAAAGATGTAACTGTAGCATGGTATATATTTTTTGCAATATATATATTTTAGCTACATGGTAAACATCAATTCTTTAAAATATTTCCTCTGGTTCTTTTCTCACCAAAACAGGTGGGTTTATTATCAATTGTCTTTTTAAATAGATTATCTCAAAGATAACTTATTTTAATAAGCTTATATGTGTATTTTGATCTAAATAGTCATATATATGTGTATATATACCTTTTAAACTTGATGTTGCAAAGTTTTAGACTAATTTAAAATTAATTCTATTGTGTTTATTTAGATCGTCATTCCGGATTACTAAAAGATTTTTGTCTTTCGGTGCTGCCAAGACTGGCAAGATAGAAATCTTCATGTTTTTTAACTAGCTACACATAACAGAAAAAAACACAATAAATAAATACTACAAAGGCTAGGAGAAGCTCAAGCAAGCTTTAAAAGCCAATTCATTTTTTATTCAGAAGACTTCTTTAGGATTTGACTCAGACTGTATTAAATATTATTTTGCATACAACTTAAGTAAGTTTGGTTACCTGAATTCCATGCCCCAGTTTGTAGTAAACTGGAAGTAGAGGGAAGGTGTGCTAGTCTGACCCATAGCAAGGAAAATAAATTCTATCAAAGAGGAGAGAAAAAGCTCAGATAATTGGAGACCTTTCAATTTCTGGATAAGCTTCTCTGTGCATGTCAGGACACCTCCATTCTACCACACTATATTACAGCATAGTACAATTATGTCAGGTCATAATACTGACAATGATCAACTGCAGCATCATCACCAGCATTTACTGATTTGCTACTGATAGTGGAGTATTATGGCACCATTCCTGCTTTCAAGGACTATTTTAAAAAACACCTAATCTGTACTCTTCAAAAATATCAAGGTCATTAAAGACAAGAGAAGGTAACTGTTTTAGTCTGCAGTAGACTAGAAAATGTCACAACTAAATACAATGTTGAATCCTGGCTTTAATCCTGAAGTAAAAAAGAATGTTAGTGGAAACATTGATGAAGTCTATAGTTTAGTTAGTAGTATAATGCCGATGTTCATTTCTTAGGGTTTCTTTTCTTTCTTTTTTTTTTTTTAATTAGGAGACTTCCAGCCAAGACAGAGGCATAAATACACATGCTGCATCTCCTCACAACTAAGAAGGAATTTACAGCCACTTCAAAAAAAAAAACAATAAAACAAAACAAACCAACAAACAAAAAAACAGAAAATTCAGAAAATTGAAACTACAGGGAAGAAATAAAGAAGAAAAAATCAGCCAGAAAAGTAGGAGGGGCAGAGATGGGATAGAGAGAAAGAGGAGCTGAGCAGTGGCTATGGGAGTGGAGCTTGTGTTTGGTGGGCACATGACTGGCAGATGCAGCTGGCTGTACAGCTACCAGTACAGAGACTGGAGCCATGGCGAAAAACAGTTATATAACTTAAATCTGAGAAGCAATCCCAGCCCTAAACCATATGGATTCCAGCGCCAGACCAGACTGGGTAGCTTGTGGTTCTAGCACTGGGGAAAATAGATCTGCATTGCTTCTGACTGTGAAAGTCAGTTGCGGTTGGGGCAGAGGAAGAAGTTATCAATCTTGAAAAGGAGGCGGTTTGCTTAATACAGGAAATAGGAGAAGTGCCTGGAAAAGCGGCAGCAACCAGCACTGTTCCCTCTCAGATTCCTCCCCCACATACAGGGCAAAAACATGGTAAAACAAGTCACCAGCACTAATGGATACCTAAGGATCCACCCCTATAGTATAAAAGGTGTGACAGCCCTACCCAAATCACAGAGGCAAACACAGAAAACTGTCAAGATGAGGAGACAGAGAAGTATGGCATAGAAGTGGGGCAGATCAAGGTCCCAGTGACACAACTAAGCAACAAGCAGATAAGGCACCTAACAGACAAGGAGATAGCAAATCTAACAGATGCACAGTTTAAGGCATTGGTGATAAAGATGCTCACAGACTTGACAGAAAAATATTAAATAGGACAGGGAAAGAATGAAGAGTATCCTGGGTGAAATGAAGGAAAATCCACATGAAACAAGTGGTGAAAGAAAGGAAACCAGGGTTCAAATTAACAACCTGGAACATAAGGGAGAAATAAACAGTCAACCACTGCAGAAAGAGGAAATGAGAATTGAACAAAATGAGGAGAGGCTTAGAAACCTCTGGGATAGCTTTAAACATGTCAACATCTGAATCATAGGGTTGCCAGAGGCGTAGAGGGAGAGAAAGAAATTGAAAAATTATATGAAAAAATAATGAAGGAGAACTTCCCTAATATGGCAAAGGAAATATACATATGGGTCCAGGAAGCACAGAGAGTCCCAAACAAACTAGACCCAGGGAAGAGCACACCAAGACACATCATAATCAGAATGCCAAAGGTTAAGGATAAAGAGAGAGTCTTAAAAGCAGCAAGAAAGAAGAGGAGAATTACCTACAAAGGGGTACCTATAAGACTATCAGCTGATTTATCAAAAGAAACTTTGCAGGCAAGAAGGGACTGGCAGGAAATATTCACAGTGATGAAACACAAGGACCCAGAACCAAGACTAGTCTATCCAGCAAAGCTATCATTTAGAATAAAAGGGCAGAGAAAGTGCTTTCCAGACAAGGCAAAGCTGAAGGAGTTCATCATCACCAAGCCATTATTATATAAAATGTTAAAGGGACTTATTTAAGAAAAAGAAGACCAAAGCTATGAACTTTAAAATGAAAACAGTATCACAACTATCAACAACAGAAGCTAGGGAATGGAAACAAAGGCAAACTAAGCAACCAGACTGGGAACAGAATCATAGGTATGGGGAGGAAGAGGGTGGGGGAGTAAGCTGGGAGGTGAAAGTGGGGAGAGGAAGGGAAATGGGGTAGGGATTAAGCATAGTAGGAGGGTGCAGAATGGACAGGGAGATGTTGAGAAGAGCTTTATACATGACCCATGGACATGTACCAAGACAGCGATTGCTGGAGGGAGGGGGGGTGCTGGGTGTAGGGGACCAAAGGAAAAATAAATTGGGACAACTGTAACAGCATAGTCAATAAAACATATCAAAAATTAAATTTTAAAGTATAGTTGGTATACAATCAATCTTATTATGTTAGTTTCAGGTATACAAGGAAGGACCCCCCAAAACCCAGAATTTACTTATAAAAAATTGTGTACTTATTCTTACATGTTTAAACTTCAGTCACATTCAAAGTACTCTCCATTTGATGTACTATACCTATCATGATGTATTTTCCACTGTTCAAAACAGTTTTTGAACCCATTGATTTCGATGCCTTTTAGTGTTTCTGCTGTTTTTTTTTTTGTTGTTGTTGTTTGTTTCAGCTCTTTCCATATCAGCAAAATGTTTCCCTTTGAGAGTTATTTTCATCTAGGTAAACAAAAAAAGTCACTGGGGGCAAGATCAGGTGAATAGGAAGGGTGAGGCATGGAAGTCATGCCACTTTTGGTCAAAAACTGCTGTACACTCAGTGCAGTGTGGGCAACTGCACTGGTACATCACTCATTGTGAAATGCACAAAAGTATTGGACAATTCTTCAGAAAAATTCACTGAAGTCAAACACAGCCTCTCACAACAACACCAGCTGGTACATTGATACAGATGGGTTTCTAGAAGGCTCACCTAGCAGAGAAAGCCTGTACACAAGGGATCCACCCTCCAGAAGACAATTCCATTTTCTGTGTGTCCCCCCTTGTACAACATAGTGATTAAACATTTTTATACCTTACAATGAGATCACTTAATTATCTGTCACTGTGAAACTTACCATAATATTATTGACTATATTTCCCTTCCTCTTTTCAACCATATCCCCACCCATTCCCTTCTGGTAACCATCTCTTTGGTCTCTATGAGCCCATTTTCATTTGGTCTGATTTTGTTTGGGTTCAGTTTAATTTGGTTTGGTTTTAGAGTCTACACATAAGTAAAACCTTATGGCATTTGTTTTTCTCTGCCTGACTAACTTAATTTAACATAATACCCTCTAGATCCACCCACATTGTTGCAAAGGGCGAGATTTCATTCTTTTTTATTGCTGTGTAATATTTTATTGTATTCATATACCACATCTTTAGTCATTTATCTATTGATGGGCACCTAGGTTGCTTCCATATCTTGGCTATTATAAATAATGCTGCAATGAACATAGTCTCGTCAATAAGTCGTTTTGTGAAAACTGGATACATGCCAAAAAAAAAAAAAAAAAAAGAAACTCTTACACTATATATATATATAAATTTTTAAAAAACCTCAAAATAAGTTAAAAACTTAAATGTAAAACCTGAAAGCAAGAACTCCTAGAAGAAAACATATGAAGTAAACTATCTGACATCAGTCTGAGTAATATCTTCTGGGTATATCCCCTTGGACAAAGGAAACAAAAAACAGAAAATAATAAAAATGAGACTACATCAACTAAAAAGCTTCTGCACAGAAAAGGAAACCTTCAACAAAACAAAAAGGCAACACTTTGAATGGGTGGATATGTTCATATATAATATCTCCAATAAGAAGTTGATATCCAAATATATAAGAAATTCATAGAACTTAAAAATGAAAAATAATAAAAAATGGGCACCAGACATAAAAAAATATTTCTCAATTTTGACAAATAGACCTTAGTCTTGCAAGATATCAACATTAGGAGAAACTGAGTGAAGGGTTTATGGAAATTCTTTGTAATACAATTGCAACTTTTCAAGAATTCGAAAAATAATTCAAAATGAAAACTATATATCCCACTTGCAAACATGCATTAGCAATCACACATTTTATTTCTTAGTGGTCCCCTTCTTTTAGTCCCACCTTCTTACTTTGCCCTCTCTCTCATATGTGTTCTCCTACAATAAAACACTGTAGTCTTATTTTAAGCAAACTTTTTAAGTATTGTCTAATATGTCTTCACCCATCAGAGCCTCATCTTCCATCAATGTGCAACTTATTTTCCTGAAGATAGTGTCTTATTCCTAAAAGAAACTCTGAAACTATTAAAGTATCTATCTTTTTCTCCCTGCTAGATATCTTTTTATCGGGGAAGTAAAAAGGAGTGAAGGTAAAAATAAACAAGAAATCATTATCTTAAGATTATAGATATACACCAAAGTGAATATGAATGTTCATTTAAAAACTAAGAAGCTATAAAAGTCTACCTACTTTTGAATAACAAAATCCTTTCTTAAAGAAGTCTTTGCCATATCTTAAAGCTGGAATAATGACAAGGAACTTTAGATTTAGGTTGTTTAAGTGGGTTTTTATATTGTCACCAAACCCAACCAGTAGTCCTACTGCTCACCCCTTACTGGGCTAATCTCCAAAGACAGAGTTCAGTTGAAAAGAAAGGAATCTTTTATTTAATGTCAAGTTTCTGCCTAAAATATCTGTATAACAAAAGTAAGGGGAAAGCAAAAGTCAGAGTATGACATCAAAAGCAACTAATAAATATTTCTCATTACAACTACTACATAGGCTTAAGAACTGAAAATAACACAAGAACAACCCTGTTACCCTCTTCCAGCTCAGAACAAGGTTGCACTAGGAACCTCTTTTCCTGCCCAAAAGTATCACAAATGTAGGTGGCTTAGCTGGTCATCAGTCTCTGTCCAGCTTCAGGCATCTTTCAGAGTATGGGCCACCAGGCCTCTGCTCACAAGTGCATCCTGGCTACCATTGACACACCCCACTTGGGGGAAGGAGGAGAACCAACCACCTTTTAACTCTTCCGTGCTCTGTTTTAAAAGTCTTCTCCCAGAATCCCATCCACACCGAAAGCCACTGGCGGGAGGGTGTCCAGCCTTCTAACCAATGAGGGCCAGGGTCAGCCATGTCTGCTTTTGCCCCTGTTCTTGCTGCCATCTTTAGCAAGGGGATAAAGTCTCCAGTGTGCAGTTCAACCCACCCATCCCCGTTTCTAGGGGAGTTCCCCCCCATTTCAATTCCACATTAATGATGTCCAGGTTGTTCTTGCTAAAAGGAACTCCACAAGAGTAAGGCAACTGGACAAAGTAACCTGTGCTACTCCTCCCTAGACTTACCTCCCCTTTGGATATGTTCTCCTGATTAACAGGGCCACTACATGCTTGGTTTCACTTGAGGGCCAGAGGGCCTCTACATACTTCCTTCCTAGCATCTTGTTTGTGTGGACAAATAAAATAACTTTTAACTACCTACAGACAACTAACATGAGATCAAATTATCTAACAACATGAAACAAAATGTTAAAGGTTAAATGGCAGTCATTTGCAGAATAATATGGTCTTAATAAGGGGGCATGTAAAATCTGGCTCATTACTCCATTCTAGTTATTTTTCACCCTCTTTATTGTGAAAAATTATTTTAGTATCTAGTACTAACCACCCAGGCATCTCACTGGACATTATTGTGTCCCAAATATAACAGCACATGACAAGTCCCAGAGAAAAAGATTTTTCTATTCCAGCTCCCTGAGCACTCACTTCTACAATGGCTTGATATTAGGTATGGTAGTGAATCTTCAGAAAAGACTAAATGTACTTACAAAATGTAGCCTTACAGGCTCTAAAAGTGTGCCCAATTCAAATGTTACATAAGACACTGCAATACTACACTATTCCCACAAGAATACACCTTCCATTGAAGTGTCATTAGTTTTAAATCCTCTTGCAGTCTGCAAAGCTTTGAAATTTACCAGAAACTAAATTTGATTTCTAGAATTCTAGATTATGTATAAAAATGTAGGCATACTTATTAAGTAGATGTCTCCTCAATAAAACGTTTTCTCGATAATATAATTATACATAATAATATAATTTTGGAATTAATAAAAAGAGATTATTTTTAGGAAAAAAACATCTTGATGAGTTGAATTAGTTTTATTTGCATGCACAGAACATATTTCTATTCCCTCTAAGTCTCTTTAAGTGAAATATTAATTTAATAAATCTCCAAGTAATGTACAAACTGCTTTCCCAGAGATGGGATCCTATAATTAATAATCAAGTGTTTTTCCCTGGCTGGTATGGCTCAGTGGATTGAGGGCTGACTTGTGAACCCAAGGGTCATGGGTTTGATTCCCAGCCAGGGCACATGACTGGGTTTCAGGCCAGGTCCCCAGTTGTGGGTATGTGAGAGATAACTGGTCAACATCTCTCACACATTGATGTTTCTCTCCCTCTCTTCCTCCCTTCATTTCCTTCTCTCTAAAATTAATAAAATATTTATAAAAATAAAAATAAAATGCTTGTACCAATTCATAAAATGCAAGCTTCAAAGGCACATTTCACTTGTGTGTATCTATTATCTCTATCTTCTTAATATTCATTTGTGTATTTACATATTTAAGATAATATGCAGCAATCCAACCAAACTTCTTTAGAATCTCATGGGACAGAATACTGGGACACTAATTATGAATTGGTCCCAGAAGCCAAAATTTTCTGGACTCTTCTGACAAAACAAGAATCATCAAGAATTCTTACAGCAGAAGTGATGAAGCCTTCCTGGTGATGTTTATGAGAATTTACAAAGTGAGGCAATATGTGAAAAATGAAGATAACTTCCAAAAGAATCCTTCACACAGTTCCACTTTTGAAGATTGCACCCTATAATATTTCAAAAGAACACAACCCCCAAATAAAATGAGTTAAAAATTTTGCCTAACAAGACAAAATAAAATATTCATTTCAAAACTTTAAGCTTGTAATTTTATTCAGTATTGCTCACACAATGATTTTGTGAATGAGAAATAAATCACTGGGGAGAATGAATGAGGAAGAGGCCAGTAGACAGGAAGAAAGGTCATGTGATGGAGGAAGGACCAAGGTGAACCTCTCATTAACTTGCGCTCTCCTTTGGGCATCAGTTTAGCCTCAACATGAATTTTCCATGTATGAAAGTGAGAATTGGTGTCTGTTGGTATAATTTAATAAGCTGTCATTCAATCCCTTAGACAATATTAATTGTCAAAACACAATTCAAGTACACCTGGAGCAAATTAGAGTTTGTCTCTGTAATAATAGTGTAGTATTTTAAATAATGTGGTTTCTTATTTATAACATAAGATTATTTGCATTTTCTTGTTGAATTGTTTATGACCAATAAAAAATAAAAAGAAAGAGAATATGGGAGAGTATTTCCAGAGATTCATAATGCCAATATGTTATTTTGAAAATTCAAACAGTTCCCAAAGAATCGAAGTTTAAGTGTTAAAAAACACTAGTTTATTTTTATATATTTATACTTATCATTTCACTGCTTATACTATTCATAATTCCCTAAACAAATATCAGATATACCTACATCTTTCTGTATTACAATTGTCAGATCCCAAATAAAGGACTCTTCCCTTTGTGTGCAATGCAGGTAATTCAATTCCTTTTTTAAATGCAGTTCCAAAAAAATTATTTTACATGAGTATTTAAACAAAAATCTGGTTCAATTACTGCCTGAGATTCAAAACTGGTAAAATACCTTTACCGCTGTGATAATGAAAACACAGGGTTAATAGCAACGCCTACCCTACATCAGCAGCACTAATGATACACTGAATGTGTCTAATCTAAATCCATATGGTCAGAACACACAATGAAATTAAATAAACAAAACATAATTCTTCTTGTCTTCTGAATGTGAATTTGGAGAGGCAAACATCTGGGTTAGAGAGGCACTTAACAGCAGAAAAGGCTTTTCCAAGTAAAATTCCATTCGGGGACTAGAAATGAGATAATGCTGCTCAAGAGGCAGCATCTGACACATGAGTCTAACTTAGCACTGAGACAGGACATAGATGAAGCTGTGTCTATGGATAAGCACAAAAAGATAATAAAATTAAGGTCTCAATAAATTAAGCTTTCAAAGGTAAAATTCCAGGGTGTATGGAAGAACCTCCCAGAAAGATACATATCATTTCAGCTACAGCAGCCTTGATACAGTTTACAGACAATCCATAGTAATTAGAAACGGTTTCAAAGTAAAAGATGAAACAGAATGTTTTTGCAAAGGTACTGAAGTGTGGGTTTGCACAAAATGTAAAATTAAAGAAAAAGAGGAAGTAGGGAAAAGCATATGACACATATGTTGCAAATTACTCTATTTTACCAAGCAGGGCCATAACACACACATACATATACATACATATGCATACACATTCAAAACAAAGAAAAAAACAAAAAGGTGGCAGGGGTGGGATTTATCACAAAGCAACTTACCATCCATTATCACTATTATTTTATTTTTAAAAGAAGAGCTATTTAAAAAGATAATAATTAGGAAGGGCTCAATGGAAAAGCACAAACTTCCCAAAGAAAGAATGGCTGATGCTGTGGTTGGTCTTACCATTCCCTTACCCTCTAATTCCCACCTCCCTGTCATTTGGCAATCCCTTGGAATGTTTTTGGTTGTCGCAGCTGGAGTGCATATGCTACCACATCAATGGGGTGGAGGTCAGAGATACTGCTGAACATCTTAGAGTGCACAGGACAACTCCCCACAACAAAACGTTTTCTGACCCAAAGGGTAAATAGTACAGTGGTTGAGATGCCCTGCCTTCCACTGATGTTTTGGCAAGGGTCAGCAGACACTGGCTTCTGCTGATCCCAGCGTGCTGGGCAGATTGTGGAGCTCCTGAAACCTGGGACACTTCTCTGTCCTTTAACTTCTATTTTACTTTCAGTCATTCTTATCAATAATAATTTAGCAATATAACTGAAATGATGAAGTTCTACTCTACCAGTTAGAACCAGACTGAAAAACTGGTCACTAAATTGTGATTTTATCACTATCATAGATCCCATTTGCTTATTAGTTTGTATCTGAACTTCAGCACATTGGATTAATTAGATCAGGAAGTAGTGCTATTTATTATTTGAAAGTAAAGGGATATTTCACCAGTTTGAGATGAGAATCACTAGCCTCCATCAAACAATAGAAGACAGAAATCTCTTACACTAGGATTTAAAGCACATGCTTTATTAAATATTCAGTAAAAGTGTATATACTTTCTATTAGTGTAACTTCTAAGAGACTGGGAAAATGGAACGAATTTATAATCATAGTTTTCTCTTGTTAGTAAAACTAGTAGTAGTTATTTTTTTCTTACATTTATTTGGACATTATGGGTGTATAAAATTATGCATAAACCATAAACAGTACTATGATTTCTTTTTTTATCCCAGTACTTTCATACATAGTACTTGTGTATTTATAAAATACTCTTTTTACAATAAAGACTTTGAAAGTAATATTCCAATGGCTTTATCCTTGAATACTACATATATATGTGATGTGATTATTCTACAAATTATGTTACAAGAATGAGATCATACCATACATATACTTTTCTGTTATTTCTAATTTTTTTCAATGTCTTACTATAAAATATTTCAATGCCTATAAAAACATAGCTTCATCAGTTTTTCATCCCTCTTACTCTATTGTATATATCCAGTATCATCTATTATAATTTTTCAATGGTTTTCAGATACTTTTCATTTCCATATATATGTATATATGTAGATGGGTAGTGATAAATGTTTGTCTAAATGGCAGTGTGTACATAATTGTGTATTGTGTAGATTGTGACAGATACCTTTTTGCATTTAAAAATTTATATCTGGAGGAAAATCTTAGACACAAAGAAAAAACTTTTTTTAATATCTAACATTCATAATTTTATTTTTAAATATTCTTTATTGATTATGCTGTTACAGTTGTCCCAATTTCTTTTCCCTTTGTTCCCCTCCACCGAGTGACACCCCACCCCCTTGCTCCAGGTGCTGCCCTTCCCTAGTCCATGCCCATTGGTTGTGCATATAGTTCTTCTTGACATCTTCCTGTCTACTCCACTCCCTTGTACTATGCTTCTTAATTCCTGTACCATCTCCCTCCCTTTTCCCCATTCCCCCTCCCTACTGACTTCCCCCCAGAATGTTTCCCATACCTATAATTCTTTTCCCACTCTTGTTGCCTAGTTTGTTTGCCCTTGTTTCAGTTCCCTAGCTTCTGTTGTTGGTTGTTGTGATACAGTTTTCATCTTAATGTTCATAGTTTTGATCCTCTTTCTCCTAAACAAGTCCCTTTAATATTTCATATAACAGTGGTTTGGATCTGATGAACTCCTTCAGTTTTACTTTGTCCTGGAATCGCTTTCTCTGCCCTTCATTCTGAATGACAGCTTCGCTGGATAGGGTAATCATGGTTGTAGGTTTTTGCTTTTCATTACTTTGAATATTTCTTGCCAGTCTCTTCTTGCCTGCAGAGTTTCTTTTGAGAAATCAGCTGATAGTCTTATTGGGACCCCTTTGTATGTACTTCTGCTCTCTCTTGCTGCTTTTAAGATTCTCTCTTTATCCTTAATTTTTGACATTTTGATTATAATGTGTCTTCATGTCGTTCTCCCTGGGTCTAGTTTTTTTTGGAACTCTCTGTGCTTCCTGGACCTGTAAGTCTATTTCCTTCCCCAAGTTAGGAAAGTTCTGCTTCATTACTTTTTCATATAAGTTTTCAATTTCTAGTTGTACTTCTTCACCTTCTGGCAACCCTATGATTCGGATGTTGGCCCACTTATAGCTGTCCCATAGGTTTCTGAGCCTCTCCTCATTTTCCTCATTTTGTATTTCCTCTTTCTGCTCTGGTTGACTGTTCCTTCCCTATGTTCTGATTTGTTGATTTGATCCCTGGGTTTTTTTTTCCCTTATCACTAGTTTTGTATGTGTTTTTGTTCATTTCAGCAGGACTAGGCTTCATTCCTTACCCATCTTGTTTAAGATCTGGGGTTAGGTCTGTAAGCATTTTTATAACCAAAGCTCTGAACTGTGCCTCAGAAAGATTTCCTATTGGCTGCTTCATTAGATTAGATATTTGCTGTCTGGTCAGCTGCATCACTGGGACCTCTATCATGATATGTGCCATCCTGACAGTTTTGTGCTTACCTTTGCTTCCTGGGTGGGACTGTCACACCTCCTATGCTATGGGGGGCGGAGCCCCATGCACTGATCACTACCAGGCAACCCTTCTCACCACACTGTGGCGTTTTCTGTGGGGGTGGTGGCCAAGACAGATTCTTGCCATTTACTCTCTGCTGAGAGACTGGGAGCCTCCTCCTCCATTCCCATGCCCTCCAGGCCTCACAGTCTAAAGCAATGGCTGTCTGCCTTCCCTGGCATTGGAATCGAAAGCTGACAGGTCTGGTCTGCAGCTGAGGGTGCTCCCCAGGCACTTTTCACCTCCTCTTAAATACAGGTGTCTGTGCTTACCATCGTCCCGTCGCCATCACCGCTGCTGCCACAGCCAGCACAGCTTGACCTCTCTGCCCTGGCTTAGCCCCTCCTACCCATCCAGATGAGCACCACTTCTTTATAACTTCATACCTAGGACTTCCATTTATTTTTCTGGAACTTTTGGTTATTTCTGGCTTTGCAGTAGTTGTATTCCTTCTTAGTTGTGGAGGGAGATGGAGCGTGTCAGTCTAGGCCTCCATCTTGGTCGGAAGTCTCCTGTGTGTGTTTGCCTCTAAGAAAAAACTTTTATAAAGATTTTCAATGCATAATTTACAATATCTCTTCAGAAATTTTACTCTTATTAGTATCCCCTAAGTATATTCTGTCCATTAAAAAAAAATGTCTAACAATGGATATCATTTCTTTTTAATTTTGCAAAAATGATATTTCATTGCTTCTTGCCTTTGCATTTCTTTAATCTCTGATGATATGGAACAACCATTTACATGGTTACTTTGAATGTGAGTGTCTTTTTTGTAAATGTCCTGGTCAGGTCCTATGATTCTTTTCCTAGTTTAGGGGGTGGCGGTTGAGGGAGGTGGAGTCATTTTTTCTTGCTAATTAGTGATAATCTGTTTATATACAAATGCTTTTACATAAAATTTTAATTATCTCAAATTGAGGTTTGTTTTATAATAGTTTTTCATATTTGTGTTCTATTATAGATTCTTTTTTGTGTTCTCAAAAGTAAAGTTTATCTGCTTTCCCCTTTGTTTTTCTTTCGTTATTATCCCAAGGTCACAAAAATAAATATTTATAATTACTCCTTTTTATCTAGTACAGATTGTGTTAGTCATATTCTTCAGTTAATTGCATGCTACTATTTTGGTAAAGAAAGCTCTTTTCTTACCCCAAGATAACTACCCCTTCCCCTTTTTCCTTCCTTTTATCCCTATTCCTTCTGCCTGCTTTTCTATTTTTTTCTTTGAAAATTAAAGCATAAACTGTATTTTTTTTATCCTACTCTGGTTCACCTTGATTTAGAGGGCTCATATTTAACTCACTGAATAACATGTGAATCCTTTATTATTAGATATTACTCCATTTTATAAGCACTATTATATTAATAAATTGACCAGGTGTTAGATACCTACTATGTTTCCATCACTGCACTACATCTTTTTTATACTTTCTTTCTAATTTCAATACCTCAAGGTAGGTAGTATTTGAATTGAAATATAAAGAATCAGAATCTCAGAAATAATAAATAAATAGGACTATGTGTACCATTGTTCATAGTAACTAGTAAAAGGAGCCAAGATTCACCCCAGAAATGTGACTCCAAAGCCAGGGCCCTTTTGTGTAGCTCTCGATGCCTCTTATAAAAATAAAAGCAAACAGAACCAGGGGGCCCTGCATATTTTCACAAGCTATATTTTGGAAATATAATCCCTTTTCTGCATCATACCATTTATATAATTTTAGGAAATTTCAGTAACACTAGTTCTTAACTTTATCATTTCACAAAACTACACTAATCTACTGCTACACTTACAGCTGTACAATTGCAGGAAAATGGATGTGGGCAGCAGGCATACAATAGCCTAGATTCTGCTTCAATACAGCTCAATTTCAAAATGTAGATTCCTGCCATTTTGAATGAGATTTTCAGTCCAAAACTTTATATTAGTCTCCATAAATCTAGCACATTTTTCAGGAATACAGAGACAGATTTTATTTAATTTCATCTAAAGCTTGGACTGTAGAAAGGGTGGCTGTGTTGTGCAGTAGGAAGAGAAAGAATATAGGCAGGTCCTTGAGACAGGCACACCTGGGTCAATCTCAGGTCTGTCACTTCACATGATGTGCTGTTGGGCACTAACATAACTTCTCTTTATCACTTTTTCTATATTTTTGAAGTGGGTATAGTAATATCTATGTCAAAAGTGGTTTTAAAGGATAGTTAATACAAATTAAAGCATCTGATACACAGTAAGTATTAAGTAGATATTTGTTATATTTTTGCTGCCATTATCATCATCATCAGAGTAGACTTTACAGATAAAAGACAATTTATTTGAAAATAAATTTGGAATATATTTTTAAACCAGGAGGATATTTTCTTGACATGTTGACTCCTCTATGGAAGGCCATGCTAATTCCAACTTTTCTAAAGTATACTCCAGGTACAAATCCTATGATCCTGGTGTCCTAAGAGTCACATTTGTCTACTTTCAAATATGTAATTTCTTCTTAATTTAATAGGCTACAAAAGAAGACATGCTTATTCAAAGGTACGTATCTATGAAAGTGGGATAGACATATAATTTTATAATTTTAATATAACAGGGCATTAGAAGAATTTTTAAAACTGACATTATAAAATTAAAATTTAATAATATGGTAAACTTTAAAGTTCGATCAAAAAGCCAATAAAAGGTGAATATGTGTTACAGTTAATTTTAGGAAATTTTCTGTCTTTTAAAACTCTAACCAAGTTAATTAAAACTATTAATGACTTCATTGCTGTTTAGGGTCTCTCCTCTGCAATTAGGTTTTTTCTTGTAGAAGAGTTTAGCTCTCTTGTCTTTAGTGAAGCCTAAGCAAGAAGAGAGAAGACTAATATAGCTCTGTCACTTTTAATTTGAAAGATGAACTGATGATACCTGGAAAGCAAAGAGATCAAAACCCTCTGCATTGTTGCTTTGGAAATATATAATTTATACTTCACAAATTCCCTGAACTGATGAGGAATACTTTTAGTGTCTCTTCATGTTTTCACGACCTGGACAGAGAATTGATATGTATTCTCAAGTCATAGACTTCTATAAACTACCCAAATTGCCTACTTGGAAATGTGCTTGTCTTCATTAATGTGGAAGGTGAATATTTTTCTGGCCAGGAGGCAATGTTTTCACATTTCTTTCCTGCTAAATACACATTCCCTGTACACATTCCAACTGTCATGTCTTAGGTTGCAAACTCCAAGTGACCAGGGCCATTAATTATACAATAAGTGCTTCCTGGACATTTGTTGGATGTAGATAACTCTTAATCTTCTTGGCAAGAGTCTGGCATTGATTTCCTATGTTATTCTATATTATATGACTATCTTAACATCCAATACACCCACTAACATCTACTTACAGCCTAATATTGTTTCTCCTATAACCTTCCAACCAAGGAAACAGCACCGAGTTTCTTGTATTTTCAGCTGCAGCTTAAAACTGGACCGAGGCCAGGCACCTGACTCAAGGGCAACCCATCCAACAAATGACTTAAAAATTTGTGATAGTGTTTGTGAAGAGCTTTGACCATGGGAGGCAATTTATTTAGGTTCATAAGTCAAACTGGGTCTCTCCACAAAATGTTCTGAAAAATTTGAAGAGGATTAGTCAGAAGAGTGAATATTGCCAACCTGCACAATTGTCAGAGATATCATAAATGAGCATCCATTCAACAAATGCCACTGAGGATAACAATGATAGTGGTATTGGTGTTGATAATGGTCACCTAAGTTTGACCCTTAACTATGCACTGCTTCTTGTGAATATTAGCTCATAAATTTCACAATAATCCTTTGATGTGAGTAGGTCCATTTTTTAAATAAGTAAACAGAGACAGAGAAGTCAATTGCACAATATCAACAGCTATAAGTGGCACAGTCAAGACTCAGACTTAGGAGTCTGGCTCCAGAAATTGTGTTCTCTTTCTTTGAATTATCTTAGAAATCTGGAGACATGTCCAGGGATGAGATTTTCTTTTATCATATTTTTATTTTATTAATAATGAATTATTTTATCTTCACCCAAGGACAGTTCTTTATTTTCTCATTGCTTTTAGAGAGGAAAAGAGAGACAGAACAGGATAGAGAAAAAGAGGGAGAGACATCAATGTGAGAGAGAAACATCAGTTGGTTGTCTGTTCATACATACTATTGTGGGGGATCAAACCCATAACCTGAGCATGTGCCCTGACCTGGAATTGAACCCATGATCTTTCAGTCCATGTGATGACAATCCAACCAACTGAGACACACCAGCCAGGGCAGAGGGATGACATTTTTAAAAAGCCCTGTTTCTTATAAGTTCTTGAGCTTTATAGAACTGATGACTCCACATCAAGAGAAATGTCTATGTTCTATGTCCAGTCATATTTACATGGGATCTTAACCAAGCCTTAGATATGTATAGCATTATGAGAGGTACAGCTTATTACAAAAATACATATGTAATATCATTTCTAAAGAATAAATGTAGGTTAATAGTCACTCACTGATGAAAATATGCATATAAAAAGGCCTATATTTAGATGGTGGTGCTTTCAATGTGCAAAGGTAATGTTTAGAATATCAGAGGATGTTTTAAAATAATGTTTTCTTTTGAGTTCCCTCTTTTACTACCTTATTTGATATACATTAATAAGGTAAGAAGCATGTATTTCATATTTCACCAGAGACTAATAATTCAATATTATTTAATTTATATATGTTAAATTTTAACATTTAAAGACATAAGATTTTTTCAATGGCAAAATTCAGAGAACTGGCAAAAGGGCAGCACTTGGTAGGCTAATGTCTAGCACAAATAATTCTAAACTCAAAAAGGCAAAGGATTACCTACAAAAACTAGCCTCAGAAAATTTTTCCAAATGACTATCAGGTGGACAACTATTTACTAAGACACTATTTTTTAAAAGTAAGAATTACCCTATTTATTTTGCAAACAAATTGATATTGATTTGATACAAATGCTATGTCTGAAACAACTCCAAATTTTCTGCACATATTCCTTTTCCCAAAGATCATTTATGGTCAACATCATTTATTCCTTTAATAAATATTTATAGCATATTTACACTGTGCCCAGCATTATGGCAAGTACATAATGGCAAAAAATATTAAAATTATTGTCTTCATTAAATTACTATATAGTGGATGGACTATACTTGGGATTGCAGTTTTAATCAGGATGGTCAGTAGTGACCTTCCAAAAAACTGATATTTAAATGAGCAAGTTGCCAGAAAAGAGATCTGGGAAGAATGAGGTCTGAAACTACACATAAAGCTATTAATACCTTTGAAGAAAAATAAAGGTCACCACATAATATATAAAACTTCGCTACAAGTTTAGAAGGTTGTACATTTGTAATATAAAGCTATGCATGTAAGATGACCTCCAGTCTAGTTTATCAATTTCAAATCTACCTATTTGACATCTTCATTTGGTTGTCTAATAGACTTTTTAAGACTACACATACCTAAAATTAATTTCTGATCTTCCACCACACTCAATCTGTTTAATTCAGTCTCCCTCTTATCAATATAAATGGTAAGTCCACATCCCAAGTTCTCAAACCAAGAACCTTGAGTTGTCCTTGATGTCTTTCTCTCTCATACACAATATCTACTTCTTTAGCATATTCAGTTGACTCACCATCATCACATATGCTCAGTCATCATATCTGAACCTCTCCACTTCCCATTAGTTTGACTAAAGTTTAGACAGGCTTTTTTCTGACTCTAGGCCCCTGACCTCCCTTTCCTAAAAGCATGTACTTTACATAATTTATAATTTCAAATGTTTTCTATGCCCATTTGAAATATAAGTATGTTTAAATGCTTCTTGTCAATTTCACAACCCAAGACTATCTTTCTCAAGGACCGGAAGCCATCCCTTTGAGATGCATTCATCAAAGATGAAGACCCTATCGCCCAGTCACTGTGGGAGAGCAGGTGTCTAACTTTAGAGGCACTTTGCTCCAAGCTGTAAAACTACTTCATCACAAAGACAGAGAAAATTCA
The DNA here is from genome assembly GCF_987537825.1 of Furipterus horrens. Lineage (NCBI taxonomy): Eukaryota > Metazoa > Chordata > Mammalia > Chiroptera > Furipteridae > Furipterus > Furipterus horrens. The sequence goes on from NW_028327175.1 coordinate 156,715,715, forward strand.
CTTTTCCTCTGGATAAAGCATATTAGCAAACACAGATAACCTACTATCCCTCACCTTCAGCCTTTTGTTCAGGCAAAATTAAACTCAAACTGAGATCTGGTGTCTTTCCCTTATTATTTTTTAATTAATTATTATTAACAATTATTAATACTATGGAATAAAGTCTTCCTTTTATATTTAACTTTGTCCAGGAAAAATTTTCTTTGAAAGTAGTGATAGCGGAGGTGGTGAAACAATAGACACGATCAGAAAATATTTAGGACAGCAAAACAGAACATGTCTAATTAGCTGTGAGAAGGGTTCAGACTTTTGCAAGCAAATGTATAGAAGTTCAGAAGAAATATCTATGGGGTAAGACGCTGCATCCAGGCTTTGAAATAGCAAGTGCCACAGGTGTCTGTGATCCATTGAAGGGAAGAAATAGGCATACCAATATGTAGCCAGAGCTCAGGAGACAGGATCTTCCTGTATGATGCTTGAAGTCTTGGGAATGTATGAGAATGTATACAGAGAGCAGGAAGAAGTAGAGAACAATAGGGCTTCCATCAGAACTCTAGTGAATCCTAATGCTTAAGAAGTGGATACAGAGAGAGGAAACCATGATGTACTGAGAATAAATGTTCAGAAAGATAGGAAAGTAGAGTTATTGCCAAACACAAATGAAATCATAGAAACCAATGCTTGGAGAATGCACTGACTAGTGTATTGTCACTGGGTGATATATTTTTATCTAGGTTTACCCCAGCTGTATTTTCCACAGTAATCTAAACCTAATTATGTCGTAAATAAGGTAACAGGGTCATGTTTACATATCTGCATCAGGGTAATTCGGTATACATTTGAATTATTGAGAATGTAATCTGATAATAATTACGGCCTATTAAAATTCAACCAGTTTTTAAAATAAAGCACCCTACCATGGTATATTTTCTACTGCCAAAATAGAGAACATTTAGCTAACTGCACGTTGAAAAGTAGCAATGAGAAAGTTTCCGCACCACCAATGTGAAATTAGTGTGCTCATGGCTTGTGTATCCTTTTTTTATCACAAAGAATCTTCTCCAGTATTTAAAGAATTGATATTCTCCAATTCATTTGCTGTTGTGGACGTTTTGAGGTTATATTCGGTAACCTAGGCAACTATTATTACTTCTGTCATAATTTACTTCTATTTATAGATCCAAAGACTTCAAAGATATTCTCTAAGGCAGAGCAAGTTACAAACCATTTTCTCTTAACTGAATAGGTTATAAATCTTAGTCATTGTACAAACAAGGACTGAATGTTACAATTTATTTAATTTTGAATCATTAATAATTATGAATAATGTCACACTTAAAAGATGACAGATATAACATTTCCATGCTGAAATATAATGATACTACAGTTAAAATTATAAACTTTTAAGTGTTTTATTTTTAATGTTATGATTCATTAAACTGAATTTTAGCAATTAGGGACCATGACTTCAAATACCTTCAAATAAAAATCTGGCCTAAAATCAGTACTAAAATGAGTTCCCTTCTTCACTTCTCATCTGCAAGACACTACGAGCAAAGTTTAAATTGTGTGTGACAGAAACAATATCCTTGATTTAGTTTTTAGGCTTTATTAGCTTTCAAGCTATGTAGGCAGAGGGAAGAATTAATAGAATATATAATCCCCATGGACACAGTTAGAGAAGGAAGGACTGATTTTAAATGACTACTTGCAAAACTGTCTACAACATGTGTCCTATATATATCAGAATGACTTGTTTTTCCCTGTTTTATGATTATGTATCATAAAGTTAGGAAATTAAGCCCTAGATAACTTGATGAAGGTAACTGAGGACTCTAAAAACAGAAACTAATGTATCACCACATTACACATAAATTACACCAAAATTACACATAAGAAACAAACAAACAAACAAACAAAAACCTCTCAGCACAGGGCCAGGTTTTCAATAATAAAGAAAATAAAAACAACAATTCTTGGGTCAAACTTTCTGTTTCATCCCACTATCAAGAGTTGCTTTTTATGATCACTATTTCATTTTTACATTATTTATGTGACTGTAGACACATAAAAGTGCCAGTATCATTAAGAATCACAATAATACCATCTTCCTTTTACCCTCTTAAAGTAATTCCTAATAAGTCCCTCTCCTGAAGGAAAAACAACTTCAAAAGACTTTTACTAATAGAACGTCTAGGATGTCAAAAATGTTTAGCACCACAAAACCAGGCAACAAAAGTAATCTCATATCAGAAGACTAAGAGGTTTGTATTTACAAAGCTCCTGAGCCTCTCGAAAGGAAGTCAAAGTACAACACTGCTACACACAAGTCTACATTTACTGTGAAACTCATTTTTATAAAAATCAAAATCTATTGTGCATTTCTTATGTGACAGGTACTAAACTAAAATTTTTGTATATCTAGTTTAATCTTCAAAAACACATAAAATTCGTCGTCGGCAGCCGTCCGTCTTGAGAGACAATGGTGTAGCTTCTTAAGAGTCTATCTGCACCGCCGAGAATGGCTGTGCAGTCCGACTCGGGAGTGACACGGTATCTGTCTCCTCCCGTGTTGAATCGACATCTTGCGATGACGCTGGAGTGTCCTCTCCAGTGAAGCTGAAGCTACAGAGCCTGGGCAGGGTGATATGGAGGGTCTGCTGTTGCCCATGCAGCAGACCCCCCCTCTCTTCGCAGCTGAAGGATCCAAGGGAAAGACGGAGTCAATACAGCTTGGGTTCAGGTGCGCCGCAGGAGTTGCCGGTGTTGACTACAACGTCAAACCGCCTTAGGGACTCCGGCTCCGGATTTTCTGTCAGGGTTTACTCCCTTAGCCTTTCCCCTGAAGAGGTATGCCGCAAGGCAGCGGAGGTTTTTTGGAGTCAGAGTTTTCCTTCTCTGATGTGCCCTGACTGGAAGATCGAACCAGCGACACTTAGCTCGCAGGCCGACGCTCAATCCACTGAGCCAAACCAGCCAGGGTAAACATAAAATTAATACTATCATTATTACCATAATTCTACATATAATAAAACTGAAAGTTAAAAATATAAACTAACTTTTCTAGGGCCTTATGGATAATAATCGGTGGAATCCATATTTGAACCAAGGTCTGTGAGGCTTGTAAGTCATACTCTTAACTTCTACATTATATGTTAGAAACAATGAGTCACTTGGTCACTCATTTCATTTGCAAAACTCTCTCTTGTGAGTCTTTTTATCTTTGACTTGTGTGATTCACTTGGAGCATCAGCTCATAAATCAAACGGTGTGGGTTGATTCTTGGTGGGGGTACATCCCTAGGTTGAAGGTTCAGTCCCCAGTCAGGGCAAAAACAGGAGGCAACCAATCAATGTTTCTCTCTCACATTTATATTTCTTTTCGTCCCTCTCTCCCTCTCTTCCACTCTCTCTAAAATTGATAAGCATGTCCTTAGGTAACAATTTTTTTAAAAAGTATTTTTAAATCCATACTGTCCCCCAGAAAAGCTAATGGAACATACTTTTACTGCCTATCTGCTGACACTTTAGCAATATCCCGAGTCTCTATTGCTACAATAGCCCAGGGAAAATTCTAGAAGTTAGAAATACTCCTGTAATGAAATATCGCAGAAGCCAATGTAATAAGAAACTGACTGAGGAGTAACCACCTCTATCTTCTGGATTCTATGCTTGGAGACTTCAGATTGCTGGCCTACTAGGTCGTCTACTGGATGATATCTGACTTTACTCCACTTCATTAAGGCAAGTGATCCACCAGGGATACTGTTAGGGTCTGGGCATTACTATATAGTTTTCAATGGTAATCAACAAAATGATCTTGTTATTGATGGAAAATTGCAGTTTTGGGACATTTAGAAATTTGTGAGGCTTAAACAGATCTGATACTAAGGTTATGATCTTCAGTTTTACAAGACTTCTTTCTAGTAGAGGAATGATAATATCAAATCTATAATACTGACTGTAGCAAGAATTAGACAATGAGATGTTCAGGGATCCTGAGATTCTACCCAAGTTTACAAGCATGCTGCACTGGAAAAAGTGTGGTTGGTGCAATAGACCTAGGATATGGTCCCAGTCTACCTGATTGACCTAAACTATAGACATTTTCCAAGACTAGTTAGCAAATAAATAAATAGCCAAACTTCAGGGCTTTAGTTAATAAGACAATGATTTACAAATATTCTGTAAACTATAAACTATTTAAATAGAAAATATTATTTAGTATATATTTAGTATAATCTTTAAGGAAGCTTTTAGAACTTACAAAAAACTTGTAAGTTCAGGAATTTGGTTATTTTCATAGACATTTTTATGTCTCTTTCAAATTTAAGTTTTAAGATAAAAGATATCTATGTTATCCTTGCTAAGAGCATGAACAAAATAAACAATGAGCTCTTCAAAGAATGTTCTCTAAACCTGTAGCAAACTCACACTCCTATATTGTACTCATTGTGCACTGCCTGATCACTGGATATAACCACAATTTCGGTCTAGTGAGTATTCAAGTTTTATAACTAAGATAGTTATTAATAGCCACTGCTGTTCCTCTGCCACTTCTTATTGCCTTTTCTATTGATCCTTTAGTATTTCACTCTCATTGACTGTGAACTCTAAATTATTATTTGTTGGTTATAGACCTTTACAATGCCCAGTGGCATTTTCCACTGATGACAGAAATAACAGAAAATGTTAGCCAAAGCTACTGGGAGTGAAATGCAGAAAATAAAATGACAATAAATAACAGTCACTCCATTACAAAACAGTTTCTAAAATTGTTTTTAGTGCGTGTTTAATATAGCAGAGTCTGCATAATACAAGAACCCCCCCCCCAAATTTACTCATTAGTAATAGCAGCAAACAAAAAGAAATCAAACACTTGTTGTGCAGTGACCAAGAACTACTCATTAATTATGGCATAAATATTCAAAAAATTCTCAACAGAACCCATTTCAAAAACTTATGGTATCTTCTCAAACTGATGGCATCTGGCAAATGTGTCAACAGGTATACTCAGATCAATAAATACAAACTTTAGGAATTCTGCATAGAATGTAAACACAAAGTTTTAAATGGCTATAAGACTAAATATATGAATATATTCTAAGCACAGAGATGTGATTTTAAGAAATATGGGATGGTACAAGATGCTTGGGAGAGATCATAAAACCTGTCTAGAGACTTCTGGCCAAGATGATGGAGGCATAGGTAGACACACATCACCTCCTTCCACAACCATAATAAGGAATACATCTACTTTGAAACCAAAATTTGGACTACATGGAAGTCCAAAAAACAAAAATATAAAGAAGCAATACTCATGCAAACAGGTAGAGGAGTGGAGATGGAGATCTGGGGAGGAGAGGACCAGGTGTAGTGGCAGTGACAGCAAGGTAGTAGCTGTGGCCTGCTGGGGGAAAGAGCAGTCACACATTATAAAAGCTGGGAGAGACACCTGGGGTGTGACCCCAGTCCCAGGCCAGAACGAGCAGCACCAGGGAAAATAAAGCCTCATTGCTTCTGATGGTGAAAACAAGTGGGGGTTGGGGTGGAGGAAGAAACTGCTGGTTTTTCAGGGGAGTTCATTTAGAGGGCATCCATTGTCTTAAAACATATGCAGACACACCTACGCTGGGAACAGTTACCAAGATGACAGCTAGAGGGGCACCAGTCACATACAGGAAGCAGGACAGGTGTCCAGAAAAGGAGCGAGTGCTGACCAAGCAGTATTGTTTCCTCTTTGACCCCTACCCCACATAGAGTGCCACAAGGTCCACCGGCACTGATGAATAACTAAGGCTCCACCCCTTGCAACATAACAGTTGCAACGGCTCTACCTAATACATCAAGGCAAACACAGGAGGCTGTCGAGTTGAAGAGACAGAGAAATATGGCCCAAAAGAGGGAGCAGATCAAGGCTCCAGAGAGAGAACTAAGCAAGGAGGAGATAGCCAACCTAAAAGACACAGAGTTTAAAACACTGGTGATAACAATGCTCACAGAAATAAGTGAGTATGGCAAATGCATAAGAGAAGAAGTGAAGGCTATACTAAGTGAAATGAAGAAGACTCCACATGAAACCAATAGTGAAAGGAAGGAAGATGGGGTTTAAATCAATGACTTGGAAGATAAGGATGATATAAAGAGTTAACCATTACAGAATGAAGAAACAAGAATTGAAAAAAATGCAGACAGGCTTAGGAGAACCTCTGAGACAACTTTAAACATATCAACATTCAAATCATAGCCAGAAGGAGAAGAGGAAGAACAAGAAATTGAAAACCTATTAAGAAAATAATAAAGAAAAACTTCCAAAATTTGGCAAAGGAAATAGACATACAAGTCCAGGAAGCACAGAGAGTTCCAAACAAGCTAGACCCAAAGAGGACCACACTAAAACACATCATAATTAAATTGCTAAAGGTGAAAGATAAAGAGGGAATCTTAAAAGCAGCAAGAGAAAAGAAGAGTTACCTACAAAGGAATTCCCATAAAAATGTCAGCTGATTTCTCAAGAGAAATTTTGCAGATAAGAAGGGACTGGCAAGAAATATTCAAAGTGATGAAAAGCAAGGACCTACAACCAAGATTACTTTATCCAGCAAAGCTATAATTTAGAATGGAAGGGCAGATAATGAGCTTTCCAGACAAGAAATAACTAAAGGAGTTCATCATCACCAAGCCCTTATTATATGAAATGTTAAAAGGGGACATTGAAGAAAAAAGAGATCAAAACTATAAACATTAAAATGACAACAAACTAACAACTATCAACCAACAAATCTAAACAAACAAACAAATGAAGTAAACAACTAGAACAGGAACAGAACCACAGATATGGAGATCATTGGAGGGTTATCAGTGGGGAGGGGGAAGGGGGAAACAGAACTGGTAAGTACAAAAGAGAAAGGAGGATGTTAAGAATAGTAAAGCAAAAATTGGGACAACTGTAATAGCATAATCAATAAAATATACTAAAAAAGAAACCTGTCTAAATATGATCTTGGTTCTGGTCATGTTACTTGGGTGGAGACAGATTTGAGCTATCTTTATTTGTTAGCTATTTCATAAGCTTCAGATATAAGAATGAAATCTATTTTAATTAACTCACAACATAGATATTCAATATGAGGATGTTATTGGAGTTAAATTATTCATACTATACAATAATTCCTCTTTAAATTTAAATTTATATCCTCCTTTCCTTTTTCAGACCACTCTAGCATTCTTTTTTGTTGATTATTTGTTTGCTTCTTAGTCATGGATTCATTCTCCTAACTCTATAAACCTAAGTAAACTGACATGTAATCACAAGTTTCTTAGTCTGAAGACATACTCTACCTACTAGATAAATTATATATAAATCTGAGCCTCAGTGAACTTGTTAGTAAAACCAAGAGAATGATATTACTATAGCAGAATTAATGTGACAAGTAAATAAATAGTATATGCGAAGAGACTACCTTTTCTTGTTTTCTCCCCAAAGCAAAGTCTAAGACTAAAAGTTAGTTTATTTTGGGACTAGATTTTAGGAAACAGAACTGGGAGCCTGGAAGGAATGAATAAGAAAATAAAGGCCAATGGAAGCTTGTATTATCAACCTGGCCAATGCTGTAGGATTTGGGGCTTGATCTTCCTGGGGAACATTTTAGGACCTGTGGAAAATTAACTTCAAAGAGGTCCATCTAAGGAATGGAAGAGCATTATTCAAGTTTGCTTTCTAGGGTATTAGTGCCCCATGTAAGACTGTATTTGTGTTAGAATATCTAAGCAGCTTTCAGAAGGATTCTATATATCAATTGTAGGAAAGCTTCAAGGTAGGAGGTGAATAAAAGCCAAGTTATTTGGAATTTATGCAGGGGAGACTTATGAAAGCAGAGAGTGGCCTGGTTAAATATAATGTTGCTCCCAGTAGATTTGATGGTCCAGGATCTATCTTGATCCCCTGGATCATTGGGGTACTGTGCTCAATGGAACACAGATATTTGATCCAGAGACGGTTCAGAGTGATTTTCACCAGGTTAGCTACAGTAGCTTCTATGAAAGATTCTTAAAATCCAGGACAACAGTGATCATTTATTTATAACCTAGAATGGGCAGGTGGCTATCTAGCTGGCCTACAGTGCCACCCAAGAACAAAATTACAAATAAAAATTGTAGTAATAAGAAGTTTATCTTCTTAGCATATAATTTAAAAGTTTATAAAACATATGCATTTATTTTTGGTGTTGCCAGCAGTGCTGTGAGAAGGTATGATATTATTCTCACTTTCAGATGAAGAAATTTTAACTTTCTCAGTTGAAGTGCCTAAACCAAGGGCTATTGTCTTTATGTGATAAGGCAGAAAGAGAATCAAAGCATGTTTGTTCTAATCCTATCATCCTAAATGTTGCCTTTATTTTAACAAAATTTCCTCTGGACAATTCCTTTGTAAGCTCTAACAATGACCTGCCACTTCTAGTTGCCCAGCAGCAACCTAAGTGAATCATTCAGTCACTTCGCTAAAAGCAAGAGCAAAGTTTGCCATTAGCAAAATTTGTTTTCAATTCCATTGCCATATGTAAGGTTTGATTTCTTACCAAGGATGCCTACTATATTTGAAGAAAACTGTCTCCAGATGCTGTGTGTCCTCAGATAGTTCTCAACATGAGCTGGTTTCTAGAGGTCTGATAAATAATTCAAGTAATCACCAAGAAACAAAAACTCAAAAAAAAAAAAAAAAAAAAGAAAAAAGCAACATTTCTGATAGAACACAAGTGTTGTGACATATATACCAATTCTAGGTTATCTGAAAATTTGGAACAATGTAACTTTCTTAAATTTATCTTTTTCCATCTGTCTCCAAATTTTAGGCACTGAATTAAACTAACTAAGTAATAGTAATAATGATAATTATACTGTTGCTATAACTTCTACAAGTAATGATTACTAATTATAGAGCACATACTGTGAGCTAGGCACTGTGTTAAGTGCTCTATTAGAGAACTTACTTAATTCCCACAATAATCCTTCTATAGAGTACTACTAGTAGCCTCCCTTTAAAAATAAGAGAACTGAGGTAGGGAAAGGCTGAGTGAGCTTCCCAAGTAACACAGCAAGAAGTGGCTGGTTCTATGTGTTCCCAGGCAGTCTTAACTACTATGCTCTATCGCCTGTCTTTCAGACCCAGGTTCTGTAGTCCTGTCTGCAGCTGCGAACTGTCAGGCTCTCGGAAACCAAACTCTCACACTCTCACAGCTTCCCAAACCACGGTTGATTAATATCTTTGTGTGTGTGTGTGTGTGTGTGTGTGTGTGTGTGTGTGTGTAAGGACATTGTAGAAAGGAAGAAAAACAGAGGAGAATTGCCTCAAAAAATTATTTTTGCCCTAGAATTTGAGTATATTTACGACGTCTTAGTTCCTCTTTTCCACTCTAAACAAACATGTACACATTTCACTTTAGTATTCCCATGACTGCTATAATGATCAAGAGTGTTACGAGGTGATTCACTGTCTGACCAGAAACAGTCTCCAATGTGCTCTCAGGGCGGAGGAACTAATTCCCCTCATGCTGCCGCCCCTGCTCTGAGTCTCTTCTTCCTGACTTTGCAGAACCAGCTCCAGATCCAGGAGCCCCACCTGTGGGCAGCTGCCTGAGCTGACCAGGAAAGGGCACAGTACGCATCTCTCTCCCCAGGGAGGGGTCATACCCGGTCAGTTTTTCCTTCGGTCTGAATGCTGGTGTGACTGTGGACCTCATGATCCTCCTCCAGGTCAGAAACATCCTCCAGTTCCTCTGGGGTCTATGAAAAGAAAGCAAAACAATGCTGGTGGGAATTCAAAATGGAAAGCAGTCTGGCAGTACCTCAGAAAGGAAGTATAGAGACCAATATGACCCAGCGATTCCACTCCTAGGTATATACCCAAGAGAGAAATGAAAGCATATACCCACAAAAACTTATAAACAAATGTTCATAGCAGCATCTATCATAGTAGCCAAGAAGTGGTAATAAGCCAAACACGTATCTATTGATAAGTGGATAATCAAAATGTAGTAAAGTCATTTAATTATCCTATTTGGCCATAAAAAGGGATGAAGTACTGATACACGCTGTAACATAGGTGGAACTTCAAAATATTATGCTAAGTGAAAGAAGTCAATTACAAAAGACTATATATTGTATAATTTTGTTTACATGATATGTCCAGAATAGGCAAATCTACAGAGAGAGAATTTGATTAGTGGTTCCTAAGGAGGGAGTGGGTGAGGAGGGAGTGGGTATGAGTGCTGATGGGCATGTGGTTTCTCATGGGGATGATAACAATGTTTGGGAATTAGATGGTGGTAATGGTCACAGGATGTTGTGAATATACAAAAAAAAAAAAAAAAAAAAAAAAAAAACCACCAAACTTTACACTTTAGAATGTTGAAATTAATGGTGTATGAATTATATCCTAATAAATTTTTAAATTTATTAAGGTGCCACTGGTTAATAAAATTGTATAGGCTTCAAGTGTACCATTCTATGATAGATCTTGTGTAGTTTACTGCATTGTGTGTTTACCACCGAAGTCAAATATCCCTTCATTACCATATCTGACCCCATTCACCCTTTACTATCCTCACCTTCCACTTCCCTTTCTCTCTGGTAACCACTATACTATGGTCTGTGTCTATGAGTTTGTGTGTGTTTGTTCTGCTTATTCATTTTTTGCTTTCATTTTTATATCCTAATACATTTTGAAAGCAAAACTGATCAGAAGGAAGTTTTTCTCTCAGTGAGTAGCAATTTGGCTAACCAGTATGTGGTTATCACAAGCAAGGTGTTTATAGGTGTATGGGATGATTATCATTAAAGCCATATAACATCAAAATTCCACTAAAATTATTGAGAAGTTAAATTTTCTAACAACTTAATAATTTAACATGAACTCCAATATCTATTCTAAATAGCTAATTTCCTTCCATTTCTCTTTTTCACTTTCCACTTAAACAGCTCTTTGTTCAGAGGTTTCTTATTCAGGAGATCCATACACTGGGTTGAGTTCCTCCACCTAAGTTTTTCCTGATTCCCTCTACTTTCAGTATCATAAAGTTAATCATACTTTATTGTATCATTGTTTGTTGAATTACTCAGCTAATTGTTAACTGTCTATTTTGTGAGGTAATGACTAGATATACCCTCTTACTATCATATCCCCACAAGCTAGCATATACATGCTTTTGAATGAGTGAAGCAAAATGATCAGTGATAGGCAAAAAGACATGTGGATATGAGCAAAAGAAAACACATAACAATAACAACAAACACTTGTTCTAACTGTACCTTTGCTGTACTTCCATCTATATTTCAAAGTACACTTTTTTTTGTTTTATGTTGTTATTTCTTGATCAAGGGTTTTATTCCCTTCCTATCAATGGGGCAATATAGTAATTTAAACATACCAGTACTTATTGCAAAAGCAAGTAAAAGTACTAAATAAGAATTAACTGAGTATTTGTCTTAGTTTACACAATCTCAACTTTAAACTCTGATTCCTTTTCAACTAAGCCCTGGTAAGAAATCTGGAATACAAACATTTATTTCATGAAAAACAACAAAAAGGAAAGTGGAAGATCTTTTATATACACCTGACTGCTAAAGACTTGGAAAGAATGCAGCACCTGCCTTCTTAGCCAGTTCTGGTTTCCCTTAAACTTTGCATTGCACACAGCCCCTTTGTTTATTTTCAGGGCTGGGAAGAGCTCTCCTTCCCTGGAGATGGAAACACAATGATTAATTCACACTGTGAAGCAACACTGCCAATTTCATAACCACTATTGGACTGAGATATTTTTCTTATCTCATGGATCTTTAACCAGCACATTCTTTGTTTTCTAACACTTGCACTAAGCATCACCAATCTGTGTGCATTTATTTCTATTTACTCCTATAGGATATCAACCTTCCTTCTTTTTCCAAGGCCTCCAATATGCTGAGTAATTGTTATATGTATGTCGATGTCTATATGCAGTCCTTCTTTGCTGCAACTAAGTGTAGCTGCAATTAAGTGTAGCTAGGATCACAGAGCAATTTACTGTCACTTCTTGGGTACTAATAACATGAGTTTACCACTATGGAACTTCTATACAATTGTTTATTTATTATTATCTATTTATTGTGTATTCTTCCCACAGTGTGCTTGAGAAAGATCTTTGCAATTTCCCTCCTTGACACATCACCAGCCTCTGTAACATCTGAGTAAATTCAGAAGACCAAATTCCCTTTCTTGGGTTCTGTTTTGCAACTGAAGGCTGTCTGGTGCCCACACTGTGAACTGTTTCTTATGAAAGTCTCTTATTTATTATTTGGGTCATACTCTATGATATAGTAATATATAACTTAATCATTGCTTCCAGTATTTTATCCAACCCCCAAATAAAGTTACTTAACAGAAACTAAGAAAAACTGCTGCTCTCAGAAGTCACAAGTTCACAAGTACTATTTTTGTTGGTGATACTGCAGGAAGAAAAAGCCCCCTATTTACACCCACATATCTGTGCTTTTCTTTGTCTATAACCTACTAATAGTTTTCTTGCTAAGCCACCGCAACTGACCTCTTCTTTTCATGAACCAAATCAGTGGGGGAGTGTTCAAAACCCTTGCTGGCAGCATTCTGCATTCTGTAAGGCAAGCAGCTGGGTGGCATTGAAAAATAAAGCCAAATATGCAATATTATAGTATAAATTTAGAAGCTAAGAAATAGGAATACTTTAATTATGTATTAAATGATACATTAATTCTTTTAGGTTTAAAGACAAAAAATAATAGAAGCAGCAAATATTTTTTTAAAAAGGAGGGAGGATGGGCTAACCCTAGATTGCATACTTACTGGAAATATCAGGGGGGGGGGGCACTTTATAGAGCATATGATGGTCTAACCCCTATGCTGTATACCTAAAATTAATACAATATAATATTGAATGGAAACTGTAATTAAAAATAAAATTTTAAAAACAGCTTGTTCTTACTCATCTGGTGCCTTTAGTAGGTTAAATATCTGGAAGGTATATGTGCATGAAGGACATTTGTGTGTGAGTTGTGTGTGTTTCAAATCAATTTTCATTCTGTGGAAGGAGAGACTATCTTTGATGCAGTGCCATGGGGTAGAAAGATCCTCCCTATACTGTTGAGTAATGGAGACTTGAAATTGAATTCAAATTCTGGCCCTTCAATTAGTCATTATGGGACTTTGAACATTTGTGTAGTCTTTTCAACTTTGGTTTACTAAGAACCAAATTTTGGATAATGAAACTTTATCCTGAAGTTTGTTTTGACACTAAATCATACTGACATGCTTTAAGTAAGAGCTTGGCCCACAGATATAATGGGTTCGGCAAGTTTGTTTCTTACTGTTTATTAATTTTTCTCCACTTCCTTTACTATCCTGTCCTTAATCCCATCAAAAAATTTTACATTTCTTGATAAAACTTTTGTGGAAATTTGGATATATTTATTGTAATTCAAATGTATTATCCTGGATTGATATGGTACTTACTAGTTGCCTATAGTTACACTCACCTGATTTGAAGTTCATTGTACTAAACAGGATTTAATGTAATTCCACATGCACTGTTTTCTCCTAAACCCAAAGATCTCTTTTGATCCGATTTTATCATGTATTAAAGTAAAATGATCTATGAAATGCGCCCCTGCAAAGATTTACTCTAACGTAGATTCTCAGTAATGTGGAAAATGAACTCCTCTAAGTTGAGGTGTCTCTAGACAAGATCAAGAAAAAGATGTCCAGTTGTTTCTGGAAAGAGTGTTAGTAAACTCAGTAATTACTCATTTATTTCTCACACCAGAATTCAGGAAAAATATTTTATATTTTGCTATTTTAACTCTTACTTATTGTGAAGCCTAGATAGCCCAAGGTGATTAGAAATAAGCTTAGCTTCCTCACTTGTAAACTGGAAAAATGCCACTCAACTCTTAGGGTTATTGTGAGGATAAAATAATATAATGAACTGGAACATTACTCAGTGACTAGACCATCTTGATGCTTTAATATTATTTATGATTAAAATTATTATAAGATCTCAGTTTATGTATGCAAAAGGAGTCAGGAACAAGTAAATAAATTGAAAATATTTAGACTGAGGCTTTTTATAGAAACTAGGGCTTCAGTAAACCATAGTGAACATTAAACTTCAGGGTCACAGTAAATTGGTGGTTTTAATATATATGTATAAAATATATATCACTGAGTTAGTAAGGACCGCATTGATATTGTCTTTTTCCACATCAAGGAGCTCAATTTTTCTATAGACTTAAACCCTTTATAATCCCAGTGAGACAGGTAGGTGATATCATTACAACTAAAAATTCACTTGCACAGACTTCATAAATGTTTAATATTTAAAGAGGAAAAAATAGTGGCCACTACATAATAAAAAAGGGGAAGAAGGAAAGGAAAGGAAAGGAAAAGAAAGGAAAGGAAAGGAAAGGAAAGGAAAGGAAAGAAAGGAAAGGAAAGGAAAGGAAAGGAAAGGAAAGGAAAGGAAAGGAAAGGAAAGGAAAGGAAAGGAAGGAAAGGAAAGGAAAGGAAGGAAAAAATAAATGAAATAAGGAAAGAAATGTTAGGACACAGTAATCACACTTGGCATTTTCCTCTAAGAATTAAAGTTGGATTTTAAATCATACACATGATTTAATCATAAATTATACTTCTCTGACTATCTGTCACTGGCTTTACTAAGTCAAATAACCACCATAGCAATGTCAGTAAATGTCTGACACTTAGAGAAGTTGTTAGGAAGGGTTCTATGGATAGTTTTCTAAAACAGGAAGCAGGTATAGTATGCTCAGTGAGATAATCCTAGCTGAGTTGATAACACAGGATAATTTTCAAATGTCAAAGTAGAGATTCAGAATTAAAATATTTTTAAAAATAGGGATAACACTACTTAAACTTACAGAAAATAAAGAAATGCCCCTGTTGAATATGCACACCTCTGGTCAAGAAACTGGTGCTCTATCATCCTGAATGCTCAAAAAAGCCAGGAACATTCCTGTTACATTCGCCTCTTTTCTACTCCTTAAACATGTCCTATTCATTCATTCTTTCTACATCAAGCTCTTTCGCTCTTTGTATTTCCTGCTCTCTTATGATGCATGCTCTTCCTACAGCTTTCACATGCTGGATCCTTCTCACTCTGGGAACTCAGCCCCATCCAGTCTTCACTGGACAGTCTATCTAAAGTAAACCCTTTCCCCAACTTTATTTTATTACATCCCCTTGTATGTTTTCTTTTAGGTCTCTTATCATGATTATAACCCAAAATTACATATTTTTCTTTTCTCTTTTTTTTTTTTGAAAGAAGATATATTTTGGTCTTGCCCCATTAGAACATAACTTCCATAGAAATAGGGATGTTGTCTCTCTTATTTATCATTTTGAGCACCTGAAGACGGCATATACTATGTGCTTTATAAAATTTCCTAACTGGATAAAGAAATAAATTATTTTATGACCTATAAGTCACAAGAAGGTCTTGGGAACACTTTTGAGCTATGGAATAATGTTTAATTCTTTTTCTTCTGTCTTCAGTAGGTGTTGATTTAATCACTCCTTGCTTAAGTGAAAGCTTGGGGTAAAGATTCCTGGACCTTTTATTGGTTTGGCCAAAAAAGTTCATTTATTTTTTTCCATGTGATGGCTCTAGTAGTGCTTACTTTTCATTAACTTCATTCAAAACGATGCTCATAGATTGCATAGATTGTGACAACTGTCGTATCAGCATGCATCTAAAAAAGTATCAAAACTGGTGAATTTTTGTGCAGCCATTTTAATATTGAAATGGAAGACAATATGTAATATTTTGGCATATTATGTTTTATTATTTCAAGAAAAGTAAAAATGTAACTGTAACACAAAAGAAGATTGGTACAGTGTATGAAGAAGGTGCTGTGACTGATCAAACATGTCAAAAGTGGTTTGCAAAGTTTCTTGGTAATATTGACATTTTGGACAAATAATTATTTTCTTTGGGGCTGTCTTATGCATTGGAGATGTTTGGCAGCACCCCTGGCCTCTACTCACTAGAAGCCAATAATGGGACATAGCCAACATACTCATAATATTTAAATCAATAAAGTTATTAGGGAACATGAAAAATGTATCTTTTATTTTACAGAAAAATAATAAACAGAATTCTTGGTCAGACCAATATAAAGGCTATTAAAATAAGGACAATAGATCCTGAGCAGTTTGTTCACAAGCTCAAAATTTGTAGACTTGGAAGATGAGAAAGGAATGTGTGTATTTCAGTAGCAGTGCAGTGTGGGTATAGAAAGAATTCAGGGAAAATGCCGTCTACCAAACCCAACCAGTTTCAGGTCTCACCAGGGTCCTGTGCCAAAACCTTTTCATGGAATCGGCAAGTAGTAAACCCTGAGGAACCACATACACGGGCTAGCACAATGGGCTTCTCATTGATAACCAGCGTGAGAAAATGACAAATGATTGGTGGTTCCCTCAGGTGCCTGGATATTGTGTAAGTCTAGAAAAGTCTCTTAATCTTGGCACTATTGAAAACTTGCTCTGAATATTTCTGGTTATAAGAGGCTGTCTTGCATATTGTGGAATGATTAGCATGACCCCTAGCCTCTACCCACCACATGCAGTAGAACCATCCCAAGATATGACAATCAAAAATATCTCTAGACATTTCCAATTGTCTCCAGCGGGAGAGGGGAGGAAGAGAACCACCCTCTTTGTGAACCAGTGCTCTGAAACTGTGGCTCAGCTGTCCAACACAGGTGGTCGGGGCAAGGAAGCGGCCCAATAACCATGTTTATATTTCCATGAGCAAACATAAAACTTAGTTGTCTTAAGATACATAAAAATAAAGAGTAACTTTTTTCTTGTACTTCTGAATTCATGAACAGAAACTTATTCCCCATATAAAGTAATACCATCATGGTTACTAAACAGAAGAGAGTACTCTTTAATTATATTAGACTTAACCAAACAATTGGAAAATAAAATTTAAAGATTTATGGAAATAAAATTACAAACTTGGTTGCAGTATTAATATCAGCATTTATTAAACTATTTTCATCCTCTGTTATTTTTCAAAGTTTTACTTATAATAAAGAAATTATTACCTAGAGATATTCAGTGATAGTCCAAGTTTGCTTGATCAGTAATAAAGATGTTAGAAAAATTAAGTCATCTAATTTTCATATCTGAGTATCTTTTTAATGTATATAAACAGTCCATTATTCTAGACATATTCAGACAAATAAAACACAATTCTTGCCCTCAAGAGAAATAAAAGGTAAGGATATTAGAAATAAAAACACATTCCCTAGAGTTAGAAAATTTGAGACTGAGATTGAATGGTGAGATACAGAGAAATTTCCTTAGTAATGTCAGGTATAAGATGGGAATAAACATTGAATGCCCCAAGATAAGCTGGGAAGGTATTCCTTGCATTGTAAAAAAGTGTTAGGCATGTACTATAGAATAGATTAGTAAACTTAAAGTTAGAATACTTGGGTTTTCATTCTAACTTTGCTGTCAATTAATTTTATGTTTAGGCAAATGTCCTAATTTTCCTATTTAAAAGGGAGGTCATAAGTAAGTAAAACTTAATAATTTCTTCAAGTCCTTTGAGTTTTAAGATTTTATGAGTTCATGTTTGAACTGTAAGCATAATATTAATCTGGATGAAATGTTCCTCGTACTAGGAGATTTCAATATTAGGGAAAAGCTGGTAAATATGTTGAGTTCAGTTGATTGAAACATAACTTATTTCAATCTGTCATATTTATTAGAAATATTATTAATCTTCCCAATAAATGCATCTTCTTATTATCACAAGGAGTGAGAATTTTTTAGTATTGTTCACAGTTTTATAACTTGAGTGCCTAACACATTGCTCAGCAAATAGTAGGCACTCAATAACAGTAGCTTTTAGTGAATGACAAGAAAGAAAATAGAGGTGTAATAAAGATGCAAATAAAGACATATATTCCTTTTTGCCACAATAGATATTGGTAGATTTTCAAAAAACAATTCAAATCCCCCTCTAGATACCATTATCATTCTATGGTTCACAAGCCATTTATTTCTTCTCTTCCAGTATGTGGGAATATAAAACCATATGAATTATTCCCTATGATGAAACTAAGGCCTGGGTGAGTATTATACCCCTTACAGGCTACAATAATTGAAATATAGTTTGACAAAGCTAAGTTGCAGAATATTAAAAAATGTATATACTCTAAAGTAAGAGAAAAGAATGTATCTATTATGTACAAGAGGATATGATTCAACATGCAGTCAAATAGGACAACTTGGACAGACAAATCCTGAACATGCAGGGTATTATTGTCAGAGGAGACACTACCTTGATCCTTAGTGTTTTGTGTATTTTTTTATAAAATAAGTTTCTATAAGTTCACTACTTCAAAACCTACCTAATCCAACAGCCATCAAATAGCCATTCATTTGATGCCTTATGGTTGAGTGTGGGTTTTGATGTTTATCATGGAAGTGATCATTATAATCATTTAAGTTTATATAAGGCCTTTCTAAGGACTCAATCAATGATAGACTCACACAGGGTAAATAATATTTTAGCCTCAATCCCTCTATCAGAAAGCTTGTGGGCTATCATTCCTCCACTCCTAAGATGCCAATGAGGTGGATAATTTTAGAAAAGTACAAAGCAAATCAGCAAGAGGGTCTCAAATGAAAGTGGCATTATCAATATCACTGTACTTATTCAACCACTAAATGATTTGGTGATCTAGCTCTGATTCCCAGGACAGCATGTCTAATTGATGAAAACTGTCATAGAAAGTATTCCAGCTTGAGGTTTAAAGATGTGAAAGATTAATGAAACCATGAAGAATAGGATTTGGATGAAAGC
This sequence comes from Furipterus horrens, assembly GCF_987537825.1. Taxonomy (NCBI): domain Eukaryota; kingdom Metazoa; phylum Chordata; class Mammalia; order Chiroptera; family Furipteridae; genus Furipterus; species Furipterus horrens. The sequence continues at coordinate 156,734,619 of NW_028327175.1, forward strand.
ATATTTTTGGAAAATTCAGATATTATAAATATCCAAACCCAAACCAGGATCTTGACATTCTTTTTCTTTTTTTTTTTTTAACAGAAAAGTGAGGTAATCATTTAAAATTGATGTCTTAATAGAAGTCATGAACAGCTCTGCTGGGTTATGTCACATTTATTTTCTCATTCAATGTTAACAATAAACCTAAAGAGGCAAATGCTGTCATTTTCATACCATACACGAGGAAACTGAGCTTTAGAGTTAATGGAACCTGTCCAACATCACACAGCTAATAGAGGGTTAGTGCAGAGTAGGGCCCATGCAATGTAGCTCAATAGTCACAAATGCATGGTAAAAGTGGGAATTAAGCAGTTAAAACTTACAAGTCTAGAAAGTGAGTTTTGAACAGCATGACTATATTCAGAGCAAGGCAGGCCAGGTATTTAGGGGCTTTGATCAGCAAACCCAATACCAGATTGGTCATTGATCTCCTCTTCCCCATTCCATATATAATTTCTGGACCTTGGCAAACTTGGGGCCACTTACCTTGAATGATATATTGTCTTTGAAAACCAAACTAAAATATACCCTGCTTGTTTCAGACTGGCACCCCAGCTTTAAGTTATATTAGGCTTGAGATGATTTCAGTTTTGGCCCTTAGAATGAGCAAAAGGATGCTAATGGATGTGCAAAATGAAATGCACAAAATGGAGTTATTGCTTTTAAAAAAAGTTCTGTATGAATTAGACTATACTAATCAGCAAAACTATTAAATGTATTTTGGACAGAGCTGTGAGTTTATATCCTGTTTCCAAATTATAAGCAAAAAACCTAAGGTAAGTAACTTGCAAAAGTTCTTTCATTGAGGCAAGAACTGTGATGGAATATAATATAAAGATTGATTATCTCGATACTAGGTCAACTGCTGCCCTTAATAGCTTGTGATCTCATTGTAGTTTTAATTTGTATTTCTCTGATGATTAGTGACATTGAGCATTTTTTTCATATGTCTATTGGCCATCTGTATGTCCTCCTTAGAGAAGTGTCTATCTAGGTCTTTTGCCCATTTTAAAATTGGATTGTATGGTTTCTTTTTGGCATTGAGTTTTTTAAGTTCTTTATAAATTTTGGGTATTAACCCCTTATCAGATGTATCAGTGACTATGTGCTCCCATTCAGTGGGTTGTCTTTTTATTTTGTTGATTATTTCTTTTGTTGTGCAAAAACTTTTTAGTTTAATGTTGTCCCATTTATTTTTCTTTTGTTTCCCTTGTCTGAGGAGATACATCTGAAGCAATGTCTGAGATTTTACTGCCTATGTTTTCTTCTAAAAATTTTATGGTATCAGGTCTAAAATTTAAGTTTTTCATCCACTTTGAATTCATTATCGTGTATGGCATAAGCAGGTAGTCTAGTTTTATTTTTCTGCATCTATCTGTCCAATTTTCCCAACACCAGATATTGAATAAACTATAGTTTATTGTATGTGCCACTCACACTGGCCAGAATGGTCATCATCAATAAATCAACAACAAGTGCTGATGAGGATGGAGAAAGGCGAACCCTAGTGCACTGTTGGTGGAGATGCAGACTGGTGCAGCCACTGTGGGAAGCAGTATGAAGATACCTCAAAAAATTAAAAATGGAGCTGCCTTGGCATGAAGCAATTCCCACTTCTGGGAATTTATCTGATGAAACCTGAAACACTAATTTAAAAGAACATAATCACCTCTACAGTCAGTGCAGCATTATCTACAATTGCCAAGATATGGAACAGTCCAAGAGTTTATCAGCAGATAAGTGAATAAAACAACTATGGGGCATTTACACAATGGAGTACTGCTTGGCCATAAAGAAGAAAAGTTTATGCTTTGAGAAAGCATGGATGGACCTGGAGAACATTATGCTAAGTGAAATAAGCCAGTCAGAGAAAGACAAATCATGTGATTTCACTCATATGTGGAATCTAATGAACAATCTGAACTAACAATCAAAATAGACAGACTCAGAAAGCAGGACTGCTAATAAGGGGAGTGGGAGAGGAAGGGGTGGAGGGATTGAGCAAAAAGGAAAAAGGACTCATGGACATGGACAAAGTGTGGTGATTCCATAGGGAGGGGAGTATGGGGCAAGGATAAATGGTAATGGAAAAAGTACAATAAAAATAGCTTGTTGCCTCAAACAAGTACTTCACTTGTTGAGAACTCAGCTTCTTCAGAAATAAAAGGATTGACTTAAATGATTTATAAAATACCCTTCAATTCTCCATTCACTCTACAAGTCTATTACAGGTTTGGATATAACATATGAGGAAAGGTAATATTTGTTTAAAAAACACATGGAATTAGCAGGATACCCTTCTTTTGAAGTGTTTGACACAAACCTAGATCACAAGTCCACTTTGGATTGTTAACCTCTCAGGAGGTAAGAAAGAACTTTTGACACTTGTTTTGTCAAGAACTACATAGAATAATGTGAGGGTCCTTCACAAGCAGTAAAGTAATTGATGATGCCATTGAGAATTGTGTCAGGGAAATTACTGTCATTGCATATGAGTGCAAGGCATGCTATTGCTGGAAACAATACTATAATAATAATAGTAGCAGTAGTAATAGTGGTAGTAGAGGCGGGGTAATGATGTTGGTGACAGCAGTAACAGTAGCAATAGCAGCAGTAGTGGTGGTGACAGATGACTAATAACACACCCTGGCCTTCCGCTTGTGGGTACAAACATTGCCACCATGAGCATCAGGCAAATTCTACTCTGTTTGGGTGCAGAAGTCTCACTTTTTCCATTAAACTCTGTGCCAGATAAACTCTATGTAGGTGAATTTGTGTTTTATTCTTAGAATAGGCAGCAAAAGAGGGTTATCAAATATTAAAATATATAAATTTTTTCAGGAAAGCTATTTTATAGATAGTAAAGTAAGAGTTTCAGAGATTTTCTGATGGCAAAACGTGCACTTAATACACTTTTAACAGAATGCATACATATATATACATACATATATTCTAATTATATAAAGCATATTGCATATGTATATGAGAAAGAGTTGTGGAGTATTGTATCTTGTCTTTCTTCCTTCTTCCTTATAATTTATTTGTTTCTAAGTTTTTACAATATAAACTTATTACTTTTAATCATGGGGAGGAAAAGCAATTAGTGTTACAGAAAATCTGCTTAAGGATGAATGTGCCATTACAAGGACATGTCAGCAGTAAAGAAAGAGCAAAATTGCAAAATTTACTGCAGGAATGCAAAGCTGGCCTTGTCACTTTGCAAAGGTCTATCAATGTGGCATGATATTTGAAACTGATGTAGACACAGACCAAAGATTTCAATAGGTGAGGGGAAAATTGCAGTGTATGTCTTCATTATCAGAGCAAACACTACAGAAGACTGTGACAGCAGAAACAGAGAAATTCCCCTTACACAGCAGCATGCTGTTTCACCAGATTGCGTGGTCTCCTTTGTAACTCTGTGGATCTGTAAAAGCAGTTGCTTCATTATTTCCTGTATAATATTTTCAGTGTCCTGGAAAGTGATTTTACAAAAGTGTTCTATAACAAAGATTTTGAGGGAAAGAAAACTTGTGTTTTGATTTCCCAGTGGGGATTATTTTTAACCTACAGGAAATCTTTTACTTCCATAAACTGAGGCAGCCTGGTATATCAGTGGTCCCAACACAATCCATCTATCTAGATTTGCAGAGAATCCCAGGCACAGTAACAAAGCAAAAACGCCCACTCTGTTCCAGCCATGGATATTATGTAAGGCTAAACAGGATGTCCAAACCTGACACTCCTATTTTACTGAACTAAATTTTTTTTTAAAATATGAAAGAAGCTCCATATCCTGAGGAGATATTGCACAGTAAGACAATAATTCAGATTTATATTAGACTTTTGTATATATATTCAAGGTTGCTGGATTGAAGTTTGTTTTAAGAGACATAAAAATTCTCAACACTAGCAAAATAAAGTAGCTTAAACTGGCAACTTATATATAGAATAGAATGCTAAAATGCAACAAAACAGATAGCTGGGCTAACCCTAAGCAAGAATGATGCTCTATCTATAAAGGTATTTTTAAGTATCAAACTAAAAGGTCTATTTGTAGAAGTAAGTGAATACATCATTGTTGAAGATATAATCAGGTGCAGGTGGCTGTGAAACTAGCTCATGGCAAATGCATCCTGCTGTTTGTACAGACCTGTCCTGATCAATGGAATTATGACAAGTGGTAGAAGCAAACCTAGAGGGGAAATCAGATTTAAAAATGTGCATGTGTTCCTTAACACTAATATATGCATAGCATAGACTCCAGACACTTCACTCCTAGGTATTTACCCATGAGAAATGAAGGCAAAGTCATACAAAGATGTACACAAATAAAGCAGCTGGATTTGTAATAGCCAGGTCATGAGAATGACTCAGATGTTCATCACCAGGGGAATTATGTAACTGTATGTCCATGCAAAAGGTTGTGGATGCGAGTAACACCATGGATGGATCTCTAAATAATTATGCTGAGTGAAAGAAGCCTAATAACTGTACATATTGTATGATTCTATTTATACAACACTCTAGGAACTGCCATTCAATCGTTAGCAACAGAAATCAGATTGGTGGTCATTTGGGGTTTGGGAGAAGAAATGATTGGATTACAAAAGAGCACCAGTAAGTTTTTGGTTTTGATGTATGTTTCTTATCTTAATTGCAGTATAACTTCAGGGCTATATATGTATGTCTATAAAACACCAATGATATTATTTAATATGCAGTTATTAAATGTCAATTATATACCAATAATGCTGTCAAAAATTTGTTTTTAATGATTCAAATGCCTATGTACAGACATACTACATAAAATAACAATTACTTGTTTAGCCTAAGCCTATAATTATAAATGGGACAATGCGATGTGAAGTTCTGTTGAACAAGTATATGAAAATAGTATTGAAAGTTCATTTTTAATCAATTAATATGCAACTTTTTTGCTCTTTAATAAAATGGACCTTAATTCATAAATAGCTGCATACTCACCAAAAATGTTAAACTTTTCTTATCGATATTAATGTTAAGTGTTAAATTATTATCAAAAATGAACTTCAGTTCACAGACACCAGAGGTGCTTAAAGATCAAGAAACATTAAACTTTAGTGAGAATAATACAAACTGGAGGTTTTTCTATATGGACATCAATGTGAAATGACCCCTGATAAAAAACAGCAATATATTATAGCAACAGTGTAATTTTTCCATTATTTAACTGTATTTATAAAAATACCAAACCAAACTTTGTGCTTTTTTGCTACATTTAAGGCAATCATTTAAAAAAATGTTTTTGTAGTAAAACCCTTTTCTAAAATGGAATTATAGCATGCTAACATTAACAATACAAAAGGAATATGTAACTTCTGACTAAAGCATAAAGCTGTGAAGCTGGTATGTGTGTGTGTGCCCATGATATGAAGCCTGGGTCATCAGGTCACTACCCTGCCCACCTTTCATTGCAGTTCAGGAAATAATTTCACTCATGCTAATTACCCAAAAACCACCACTTAAGTACCTCTAGCTATCATCTTGGAGAGTTTAATCCTCCATGTTTGACCAGAAATTGGCCCCTGCTATTTCAGTAAGGAATTTTCAAACTCTAGGTTAAATACGCAGAACTAAAGATAATTATATTTAGCAACAATTCCTTTTGTATATGACTAATGTAACTGTATATTAGTTGATTTTAAAGTAAAACAGTAAAACAATAAATTGGCAATTACAATTCATCATCTGCATTACTTGTGTGTTGCTTTGTCCTCCCTTTTTCAGTAACTTTTCTCTATGGTTTTCCTCCCTTCTGGATTTATTTAGACATTGTCTTAGATGTCACCAGCTCCAACCTCTACATATATAGATAAAAATGTCATTTTCAAAAAGCCACTCAAAGTCTCTTTGGATGAACAATATTAACATCATCTATTTACAACACTGAAGTTATGAGTTGAATAAAATCAACAACATATACATAGACCAATAATTCCTTCTATAGTCTGACCAAAATAAATTGTAAGTACTCTTCAGCCGAATTGTTATTTCTACTTTCCAATATTACCTTTTATTCTTGTCTTTCTGTCTACTCAAAATAATTTAGTATGCCAATAATTTTTTATTAACATTGTTCTCTTAAAATTCCCTTTTCTCTACAGAGCTTATCCATTATCCAGTAACCAGAAAAAGAATTTGATCTCTGGAAAGAAGATATTGTTTAAAAGTTAGTTTTACAATGAGAGAGAGAACCTTCTTTGCAACAGGATTCCTATTATCAGTGCGGTGAGATGAAAATGTGAGGCATATTCTGTCTAAGAGAGTGTGCTCGGTTTCATTTGATTAACTTCAATGACTGTGGGTGTGGGTGTGTGTATGGGTGTGTGTGTGATGTTATTCTTTTTAAAATTTGAAGGTATCAAAATTCAAGTAGAAAAAAATTAAACATAGATGTAAATTATATTTAAGAAGATATTTATGGATTACTATGTATAAAGTATAGCATGTTTAGATTGTGGAATTGCTATAAATTATATGAGGACACCGTCTTCTTTCAGTTAGAGGTAATTTTCTATTTTTTTCTTTCCTTGTATTTTATTTTATTTTTATATTGCTTTTTCATTAAATTTTTGGAGATAAAATTGGTTAATAAGATTATATAGGTTTCAAGTGTAGATTTCTATGACACATGATTTGTATATTGCATTGTGTGCTGACCACCCTTAGTCAAATCACCTTCCATCACCATTAATTTGTCTCCCTTTACCCTTTACTACGTCTTACCCCCACTTCACCACATTTATGAAGTTAATGCACCACAGTCTAAGTTCTATGCATTGAGTTTTAGTCAAAATTTCATGAATATTAAAATATATCGTTCACATTGTCCTATCAACATCAATTTTATTTGCACAATGGTAAGCTTTTTGATTCATATGAAATGTAGTGTTTGATCTGTTTGGCTAGACTCTACAAGCTGTCCCTTATTATTCTCTCACTAATATTCACAGGTTGTTTTAGATCAGTGCTAAAGTGAACAGTGCAGTGTGTCTCAAGATTTTCCAGAATAAAATGTTTTTTTTTTTATTCTTTATGCTACTTAGCCATCTTTTCATCCTACTCTGAGGAATTAGACTATCTAAATACAGCTTTCACTTTAGACCTCAACTCTGGAATCTTGTATAATGAAAATAAAAGAACTCTGTATTATATATTGAGTTGAGTAATGGGAAAGTTCAATATTAGAGGCTAGAAGTCAGAAAAACTATGTTCCCATCATTACTTGTCATTCATTCACATTTTTAGTAAGAAGTTTTCATTAAAATGCCAGATACCATGGTAGTTGATAATTATAGAATGATCAAAACATAACTGATATTGTACCAAAGTGGTCTCGCCATCTAATGGAATAATAACATTTATATATTCTGTGACTCTGAAAAAGTTATTTGGTCCTTGGTTGCACGCACTGTACATTAAAGATAGCTGCCCCTGACTTCTCTATGTTTCACATTTTACCTCTTCCTCATTGAATGTTATTATGGTCAACTCAGAGAATCAATGTGGATTTCACTCTGTATATACATATAAGGCACACTTTCTTATTTTTGTGTAAAACTAGTTCTATAACGTCTCTTTCTCAGTTTAGAGTTCTCACTGAAATTTTCTCTTCCTTCTCTTTTCTCAAATGGCAGTATAGAAAATAAATTAAGACCATGCCTACTGCAATGAAAAAAAAAAATTAAATTCCAATCCTGATACACCTCATATCAGTTGTATGGCATTGGGAAAATACATTATTAAATTCCTCCAATTTTGATATACCTATTTTATAGGATTGTTATAAGGAATATATGAACAAATAATATTCAGTACTTAATTTAGTGTCATGAACAGAGGACATACACAATTAAATATTAGCTCTCATATTCCTCTAACATATGTCAAGAAATACTAGCTATTATGTCTAATTAATACTATGTTGGAATGCTAAATGAAAAATATCAGGCCAGGAGTTGAGAATGTATCCTGGTTCAATCACTTACTGACTAGGTGATCATGTTATTTTTAACTTTAAGAGACTAGATCCCTCATTCTACAAAATGGGATTCGTTGTATTGGAAAGGGCTGTGAAGTCCACATGAGTAAGGTATATGAAAATTATTGAAGTATGTTTAAATATCAATTGGAGGACATATGTAAATATAGTTAAGAAATTATTAAATAGCATCACCTTTTGCTTTCACTCACACTGTTAAATAATTTAAAAACTCAGAAAAACCAATTCTTAAAGAAGCTAAGTTTAGCTTAAAAAGATAAGTTTTGAAATCATTTTAAAAACTAATAGCCTCTCCTCTTTAAAAGGCATATTGAAAGTAAAGAAGAAAAAGAGAGAGAGAGAGAGAGAGAGAGCCAGAGAGAGGACAAGAAAGCACCAGAGACCTGAAATGAGGTGAGTAGTTCAGACAGAGGCATTTCAAACACCTAGTAATAACCTAATGCAAACGGAAATATATAACACAAGCTGTGAAAAGAGCCCAGGTGAGAAGGCCAGTGCCTTGCAGACATTTTTTATTTCTCCCTGTGGAGTACATTTTCCATTTAAAGCCTAACTCCTATCCTATATACATAACATGACATAAAGACAGCGTTCACCTGAGGCAAGGCAATCAGAAGCCCCGCCCACTGAAGCCCTCTTTTTCACCAGCATAGAGGCCCCTGTTGATTTTCTTGGGAGAATTCAGTAAAATATATTAGCTCAAGAACTTGAGGTCAACAAAAAATTATGTCAAGTTTCTTAATTAAACAAAGACCTTTATTAGCCTTTGGCTTAATTTTGGTAATTCATGGTTAAACAGTGGAATTAAAAAACACTAAATTGTATTGCTTATAAATCTCTACACCTAATTTGAAACATTGCTAGTTACAGCTAGATAGAGGACCATGTTTCTTCAGTACTATAGGACTTAAAAATATATAAATCTCCAAAGTTGTTTGCATATTTTCCTCAGTTTACATTTATGAGATACACACACACACACACACACACACACATAAACATATACATGCATTATATAAACTAGCTTCATATGACTGCCACTTGGCATTTCACTTCAGAAGAAATCAATACTTTTGGAATGATAATGTGAAAAAAATAAGTTGTTGAGTTTACAAATTCTGAAGTATTTGCCCTAAGACAACCAGGGCAAATCTGTGTTATAAAAGATTTTCACAGCATTCTGCATCTACTTACAAATTAGAATCTATTAAATGTTATAGTTTTATTTTTATAAAATGAACCACCTAAATTGCATCATTGACTTTAATATTTTTGTTGCAACAACTTCCCAGAATGAGACCTTGATTAATATTGAATATGGTACTATTCCCCTTTCTGTGCCAATAACTTAAATCCAATTTTATTCCTGTCAAAGCATCTGCTCCATATGGCAGATCCCCAATGAGTTCTGATTTTTCTAAATGAGACATGGTATTAAGAATAGGACCTAGTTGTGTTCATTGAGGCTCTGCTTTCACTGTTTCAAGCCTGTCTAATAAGACAGCTATAAAATAAATTATTTTCAAAGATTATGACTTTATATTGATAAACACAGTAGTATATTAAAAAACACAACATGGCAAAGTGTGATTTGCTTTATAAATTTAACAATATTCCAGTGCTAAAGTTCCAATAAAATAACTTATTACTCGATAAAAGTCAAAAACATATGATTTCTCCAGATACACTGAAAAGCCTTTCACAAAATTCAATACCTTTTCCTAATTAAAACAATTCAATAAATAGAAAATTATGACTACTCTCTTAATACTCTACACCCACCTTGCTCAAAAGCTAGCATGCTACTTTGAATTACCATAGGCATTCCCATTAAAGTTAGAAACAAGGTATAATGTCAATTGTCTCCATTACCTAACACTAAGAAATTATCATAATTATTAAGGAGATCAGAAATAAACTATCTCTATTTGTAAGGAACATGATAATACACATGAAAACTGAAACATTTAAACAAAACCAAAAAATAACTAATGAGACTTCTGGCTTAAGTTCGGACATATAAAGAGCTTAGAAGTTGTACACAAAGTAAGATAAAAATCAAACAACCTAAAAATGAATGACTTTTCTTAAACCCATCAGAAAATTGGGGGGAGGGGGTCACAGAAAAAACTTTCACTCTAAAATCTGCAGTGAAAAGTAAATAATGTGAACAGAAATGCAACAGAGATAAGCTTACCCGGAGGAGAAGTGGCTGGAGCCATAACTGTTGGAAGGTTTAAATGGTAATCTTTATAATTGTTAAAAGTTGAGTGTGGACTACCGTGAAACTGAGAAATTCCTGGGGGTCAGAGCCTTAGAGGAGGACTATGCTTTCAAGGGTTTTCCCTTTAGAAACTCAACTTACTTCTTATAGAAAAGACTGAGAACAAATAAAAAATATTTAGGTCTCTAGCGAGAGATGGGAAAGAAAGAATATTTTCAAGTATTCCTACAGCATTCTCTGCTCCATATGCCTCCTCGCCAAGTAAAAATACTTTATCAGGTCCTTATCCACCTTGGGAGAAGGGAAATTACTCAGTTTTAGCCAATTCTTGACTCCCTGTCTCACCTAAGTGGGGGGTGGGGTGGGGTTAGAATAAGAAACATTTGTGAAGTTCCTATCTCACTAAGAGACTTACATTTAATCACAGAATTATAAAATGTTTCCCCTCACCACCTTACCATCACACTAAGACAAAATTCCAGTATAGCAACAGCGCATTATAGTTATAAAGAACTGCAAAAATAATACAGGAGACAAAAACAGAGATGAGACGGGGAACTGAAGACTGAAACCAAAACAATATAAACAGACAAACTCCTAGGCAGATTAATGTAAAACTTGTAACTAAAGACTTATTTACTTCAATTCCTATTAACCATATATTATGTCCAGTTTTAAAAAAAATGTTACGACACACTAAATGTTAAACCAAAAACATAGCCTGTAAACAAAGCAAATTTCACAACCAGATTCAGATGGGACCCACATTTTAGAATTATAGACTATTTTTAAAATGACTATTCTAATCTAAAAAGTAAACAAATACAAGAACTGGTGGGTATTGTAAGCAGAGAGATGAAAACTAGGAATGAATCAAAAGGAAATGCAACAATTTAAAAACAACAAAAATAAAGTTCCTTTAATGGGTTCATCATTATATTAGGCACAGCTGAAAAAAAGCTTTAAATTATGTCAATAGAAACTTACCAAATTGAAATGCAGAGAGAAAAAATAAAAAAGGAACATAAAAAAAAAATTAAAAAAAAAAAACAGAGAGAGAAGATGACGGATGAGTGAGGGGAGGCTGTGCTTTCTGGCTCCCAAGACCCGTCTGCAGTTTGGGCTAATTGCAGACAGAACATCTCAGTGAGCAGCTGCACACTGGCAGGAGTCAAGCCTTGACACTGCTGGATTAGAGGAAACCATTTTGGGTGACCTATCTGGTGAGGATAGTGGAGGAAAAAGGAATAAGATGGGATTTCTAACTGGGGTGGCTCCCTGAGCTGCAGCTGAAAGTACAAAAAGACTTTTTAGTGACCACAGGCTTCCCCAGAGAGGAATCGGGAGGAGAGCAGATCTTTGTCTGCTGGCAGAGCCAGGAGTGGGCCAGGTGGCATCTGGCACTGAAAGACAAGAAACAGCATACTGCTGTGCATGTGAGAACATAATTTTACCTTATTTTTTTCTCTTGTATACTGCGGAGAGGGGAGGAAAGGTTGGGGTGATAGGACATTCTTGAGGAGCGCAGGCGCAGAAGTGTGCTCACCCACTCCCCAACCCTCCCCTTGGGTTGCACGGGTGTGCACAGGGAAGTTCCCTCATACACTGGCCCAGGCGCGCAACCAGGTCACCGGCCACACATTTGGGTGCCCCTCGGACACATCCCAACAGACATAAGATCAGTGCCCCAATGGGCACAAGGAGGGCCCACAGGGCACTCAGAAGACCATGCACAGAAACACCTGGCCAGCCCTAGTGGGCGACAGGCTGGAGCACAGCCCACTTGCGCTAGCTCTGCTCATGCCTGTCCAGGTGGGTGAGGGAACAGCAGGTGGCTGCAGCACAGAAACAGCGGGTGACGGTGACTCATAGACACTCACTTCCACTGTGCACAAGCGTCTGGGGTCCTACCTCAAGGGGTGAGAGACCGACTCCCAGGGTGCGGCACGGCAGGCCTGAGGCTAGCAGGCAGGCCACTTTGCACGCGCACATGTGCGCACGTGCACAAGCACCCTGGCCAGCTCCAACAGGTGCCAAACCTGCCAAGATCAGGAACCTCTGGCCTGCCACATTAGACCAGCTGTGGATCCAGAAAAAGAAGACTATACACAAAGGCTGAACTAAGTAAAAACTTTGGTTTTGTGTGTGTGTGTGTGTGTATATATATATATGGCCCTGGCTGGTTTGGCTCAGTGGATTGAGCGTCGGCCTGCGAGCTAAGTGTCGCTGGTTCGATCTTCCAGTCAGGGCACATCAGAGAAGGAAAACTCTGACTCCAAAAAACCTCCGCTGCCTTGCGGCATACCTCTTCAGGGGAAAGGCTAAGGGAGTAAACCCCGACAGAAAATCCGGAGCCGGAGTCCCTAAGGCGGTTCGACGTTGTAGTCAACACCGGCAACTCCTGCGGCGCACCTGAAGCCAAGCTGTATTGACTCCGTCTTTCCCTTGGACCCTTCAGCTGCGAAGAGAGGGGGAGTCTGCTGCATGGGCAACAGCAGACCCTCCATATCACCCTGCCCAGGCTCTGTAGCTTCAGCTTCACTGGAGAGGACACTCCAGCGTCATCGCAAGATGTCGATTCAACACGGGAGGAGACAGATACCGTGTCACTCCCGAGTTGGACTGCACAGCCATTCTCGGCCATTCTCGGCGGTGCAGATAGACTCTTAAGAAGCTACACCATCGTCTCTCGAAACGGACGGCTGCCTACGAGTATATATATATATATATATATATATATATATATATATATATATATATATATTAAATTTTTACTTCTATTTGAGTTCTTTTATTTGTATTTTAATTTTAATTTTTTTTAATTTCTTATCATTAATTTTAATATTAATTTTACTTTTTATTTTCATTAAATTTTTTAAACTATCTCTTTAATTTGTTTCATGCCCTCTCTCCTTCTCAACCTTCCTCTTTAATTTTTGTTTATTTGTCTGTTTTGTTTTGCCTCCCTTTCACACTAAATAAATAAAATATAACTACTATATAAATCTAATACTATACAATCCCACTTTCTTACTATATTCTGCATTCTTCCCTCCTTTTCTTTTGTTATTATTAATGTACAGTGTAAATATTACCTACTGTCTTGCATAGTCTCGACACTACTTGCTACTATTACTAATCTATCATTCCCCTCTCTCAAAAATCATATTTTTCCAATTTAAAAACAACTCTTATCTATTCTTCCTATAGTATAAAAGCCCTAACCTCTGTACATTTATATTAATACTGGCTCATTTGCTGACAATAGTGGGATAGAGGGTGGGGGATATTTTTGAGGGTGTGGGTTTCCTGCCTGGGCTGTGTGTTTATGTTTTTAACAGCAACTCCTCAAAAGAATTCAAGAAAAAGTGGACAGAGTGACTCTCAATCAACTAGCCAGAGGGAAGATCCCATCAAAGAGCATCTGAAATATAACCACAGCATAAACAAATGACCCAAGAACATCAGGCTCAGGAGATCAAAGAGACTGCACCACTGAATCCCCAGATCTTCTATAAGAAATATCATACCACAAAGGTGGGAAGAAGTCAAAGCAGATAAACCCAAAAAACAAAAACAAACAAGAAGAATCCAACATGGTAAGACGCAGAAACAATCTCTCAATGAAAAGGAAAGAGGAATCTCCAGAAAGAGAGGTAGATGGATTAGACATAGCCCAAATGTTAGACATGGAATTCAAAACAATCATGGTGAAGAAGTTCAATATACTCGACAACCTCAAAAACAACTATGACAACCTCCAAAAAAGTTACCAACAGCTCCAAAAAAATTACAGGGAACTTATGGAGAACTACACCAGCATAAAAAAGGAAATAGAAACTATTAACAAGAACCAGGAAGAAATGAAGGATACAATCTCTGAACTGAAAAACACAGTAGAATCAATCAACAGCAGACTAAACGAAGCAGAGGATTGGATCAGTGATTTAGAGGACAAGTAGAAAAAAATTCCCAGACAATACAACAAAATGAAAAAAGAATGAAAAAGTACGAAGAAAATATAAGGAAGTTACAGGATAGCAGGAGAAAAAATAACATCTGAATCATTGGAATAAAAGAGGGAGAAGAAGAACAAGGAATAGGAAAGCTGATAGGAGAAATAATGACAGAAAATTTTCCCAATCTGATGAGAGAAAAAGTTATGCAAGTTCAGGAAGCACAGAGAGTCCCAATGAAGAGGAACAAAAAAAAAAAAAAAAAAAAAAAAAAACCACTCCAAGGCACATCATAATTAAAATGGCAATATTCAAAGACAAAGAGAGAATCCTAAAACCAGCAAGAGAAAAAAACCAAATAACATACAAGGGAGCTCTGATAAGGCTATCAACTGATTTCTCAACAGAAACACTACAAGCCAGAAGGGGATCGTCAAAAATATTTCAAGCAATGAAAAACAAAGGCCTACAACCAAGAATACTCTACCCAGCAAGACTCATTCAAAATGGAAGGTGAAATAAGGAGTTTCTCAGACAAAGGAAGACTAAAAGAATACATCTCCACCAAACCAGCATTGCAAGAGATGCTAAAGGGAATGTTTTAAGAAAAAGAAGAAAAAAAGAGGAGAGGAACACAGGTACAAAGGGAAATAAATAAATAAATACATGTCAATAATAATCTTAAATGTAAATGGATTAAATGCTCCAATTAAAAGACATAGGGTAATGGAATGAATTAAAAAAAAAAAAAACAGGACCCACATATTTCCTGTCTACAAGAGACACACCTCAAAACAAAAGATTTACACAGACTGAAAGTAAAGGGAAACAAAATAGTATTCCAAGCAAACCGACATGAAAAAAAAAAGCTGGAGTAGCAGTCCTCATATGAGACAAAATGATTTCAAAGCAAGGGCAATAAAAAGAGACAAAGAAGGACATTTCATAATACTTAAGGGAACAATCCATCAAGAAGATATAACACTGATAAACATATATGCATCCAACATAGAAGCACCCAAATACATAAAGAAAATAATAAAAGACCACAAGAAGGATATTAACAGTAACACACTCATAGTATGGGACTTTAACTCCATTATCAACAGAAGACAGATCTTCAAAGCAAAGAAACACCAAGGATATACAGACACTGAACAACACAATAAATCACATGGACTTAACTGATATATATAGAAATTTTCACCTCAAGGAAGCAAAATATACATTCTTTTCATATGCACATGGGACATTTTCAAAGATAGACCACATGATAGAAAACAAAACAAGCCTCAACAAATTCAAGAAAATTGAAATCATATCAAGCATCTTCTCAAACCACAATGCCTTGAAACTAAAAATCAACCTCAGAGAAAAAAATCAAAGACATCCAAACTCATGGAGAATGAATAACATGTTATTAAATAATGAATGGGTTAACAATGACATCAAAGAAGAAATCGAGAAATTTCTGGAAACTAATGATAATGAACACACAACAGCCCAAAACCTGTGGGACACAGCAAAAGCAATCCTAAGAGGGAAGTTCATAGCAATACAGGCATATCTGGAAAGGATAGAAAAATCTCAAATAAAAAATCTAACCCAAAAGTTAAAAGAACTGGAACAACAACAACAAACAAAGCCTAGGGCAAGAAGAAGAAAGGAAATCATCAAGGTCAGAGCAGAATTAAATGACATAGAGCCCAAAGAAACAATTCAAAAGATCAACAAAATTAGGAGCTGGTTCTTTGAAAAAATAAAAATCAAGCCTTTAGCCAGGCTCATCAAGAAAAAAAGAGATAAGACCCAAAATAAACAAAATCAGAAACGAAAAAGAAGAAATCACAGCTGATACCGCAGAAATACAAATGATTGTAAGAAATTACTACAAACAACTGTATGGCAAGAAATTTGACAACCTAAAAGAAACGGACAAATTTCTAGAAACATATAACCTTCCAAAACTGAACCAAGAAGAAGTAGAAGGTCTCAACAGACCAATAACAAAGAAGGAAATTGAAACAGTAATCAAAAATCTCCCTGCACAAAAACTGTGGACTGGATGGCTTCACAGGTGAATTTTACAAAACATTTAGGGAAGAACTAACTCCTACCCTCCTCAAATTATTCCAAAAAATCCAAAAATTGGGAAAAATCCCAAACTCTTTCTATGAAGCCAGTATTACACTAATCCCAAAACCAGGTCAAGATACAACAAAGAAAACTACAGGCCACTATCACTGATGAACATAGATGCTAAAATCCTCAACAAAATATTGGCAAGCCCGATCCAGCAATACATCAAAAAGATCATACACCACGATCAAGTGGGATTCATCCCAGGGATGCAAGGATGGTTTAATATTTGCAAATCAATAAATATAATACATCACCTAAACAAAATGAAAGACAAAAATCACATGATCATATCAATAGATGCAGAAAAAGCATTTGATAAAGTACAACGCCCATTTATGATGAAAACACCCAGCAAAATGGGAATAGAGAGAGCATACCTTAACATAATTAAGGCTATATATGAGAAGCCTGAAGCCAACATCATACTCAATGAACAAAAACTGAAAGCATTTCCCCCTGAAATCAAGAACAAGACAAAGCTGTCCACTCTCTCCACTCCTATTCAACATAGTGTTGGAAGTCCTAGCCACAGCAATCAGACAAGAAAAAGAAATAAAAGGCATCCAAATTGGGAAAGAAGAAGTAAAACTATCATTATATACAGATGACATGATAGTATACATAAAAAACCCTGTAAACTCCACTAAAAGACTACTTCATATAATAAGTGAATTTGGAAAAATAGCAGGATACAAAATAAATATACAGAAATCTAAGGCATTTCTGTACACCAACAATAAAATATCAAAGACAGAGACAAAAAAGAAAATACCATTTACTATAGCAACAGGAAAAAATTAAGTACCTAGGAATAAACTTAACCAAAGAGATAAAAGACCTGTACTCTGAAAATTATGTAACATTGAAGAAAGAAATTAAGGAAGATACAAATAAATAGAAGCAAATACCATGTTCTTAGATGGGAAGAATCAACATCATCAAAATGGCCATACTACCCAAAGCAATTTACAGATTCGATGCAATCCCTATTAAAATACCAATGACATATTTCACAGACCTAGAACAAATACTCCAAAAAAGACCCCAAATAGCAAAAGCAATCTTGAGACAGAAGAACACAGCAGGAGGAATCACAATACTAGACATCAAACAATACTATAAAGCCACTGTGATCAAAACAGTATGGTACTGGCATAAGAACAGACATATAGATCAATGGAACAGAATAGAGAGTCCAGAAATAAAATCAGGAATATACGGTCAACTAATATTTGATAAAGGAGGAAGGAACATAAAATGGAGTGAGAAGAGCCTCTTTAACAAATGGTGCTGGGAGAACTGGACAGGAACATGCAAAAAAATGAAACTAGACCACCAACTTACACCACACACGAGAATAAACTCAAGATGGATCAAAGACTTAAATGTAAGCAGTGACACCATAAAAGTCCTAGAGGAATACATACGCGGGAAAATTTCAGATATCTCATATAACAATATTTTCACAGATACATCTCCTAAGGCAAGAGAAATAAAAGAAAAAATAAACAAATGAAACTACATCAAAATAAAGTTTCTGTTCAGCAAAAGAAAACATCTGCAAGATGAAAAGGAAACCAACCATATGGGAAAATATATTTGCCAATGATACCTTAGACAAGGGACTGATCTCCAAAATATATAAAGAGTTTATACAACTCAACACCAAGAAAACAGACAACCCAATTAAAAAATGGGCAAAGGAACTGAACAAACACTTCTCCAAAGAGGACATACAGAAGGTCCATAGACATATGAAAAAATGCTGAACATAATTGGCCATCAGAGAGATGCAACTAAAAACCACAATGAGATACGACTTTACACCAGTCAGAATGGCCATCATCCACAAATCAACAAACAAGTGCTGGCGAGGATGTGGAGAAATGGAACTCTACTGCGCTGTTGGTGGGAATGCAGACTGGTGCAGCCACTATGGAAAACAGTATGGAATTACCTCAAAAAACTAAAAGTGGAACTGCCTTTTGAACCAGCGATTCCACTACTAGGATTACACCTGAAAAATCCTAAAACACTAATTCAAAAGAACTTATGCACCCCTATGTTCATAGCAGCACTGTTTACAATAGCTAAGTGATGGAAACAGCCTAAATGCTGAGTGGATCAAAAAACTGTGGTACTTTTGCACAATGGAATACTAGGCAGCAGAGAGAAAGAAGGAACTCCTGCCATTTGCGACAACATGGATAGAACTAGAGAGAATTATGCTTAGTGAAATAAGCCAGGCAAAGAAAGAAAAATACCATATGACATCACCTAATACAGGAGACTAAAGAACAACATAAACAAACGAACTAAATAGGACAAGGAACAGAATAACAGTCAATAGGGGGGAGGGGGAGAGAGAGAAGGGGGTTAAGTGAGGGAAGGGTTTAGTCAAGGAACATGTATAAAGGACTCATGGACATGGACAACGGGGAGGGATATTATTGTGGGAGAAGTGGTGGGCTGGGTGGAGGGGAGCAATGGGGGAAAATGGGACAACTGTAATTTAAAAATAAAAAAATTAAATTAAAAAAATAGTTAAGAATACTAAAAAAATTTAAGAACTAGAATAATTAGAAAATAATAAACATAACTAGAGAAAGGGAAAAAAGAAAAAATGAAGCAGCAATATCTTAAATAATAAAGGCCAACAATTTTAAATAATTAATGAGAGATAGTAAACCAGAAACCTTAAAGAACATTAAGTAATATAAATATCAAAGTCTAAAGTGTATCATATGCAAACTGAAGAAAACCGAAAGTAAAGAAAAAGATCTTGAAAAAGACAGCAGAATAATATCTACAAAGGAGAAAGAATAAGAATTAGATTACTTCTAATAGAAACCATGCAAGAAGAGACTAGTGAAGTATTTCTTATGTTTATAGAAAACAACCTACCAGCCTAGAGTTCTATACACAGCAAAATTACTCTTCAAAAGTGAAGAAGAAATTAAAAGTTTCTCAAACAAAATAAGAAATTTGTGACCAACTGATCCACTCTTCAAAAAATGATGTAAGTTCTTTAGGGAGAAAGGAAAGTCTAAGAAATAAAAAGCTTCAGAGGAAGACTAAGTGAAGGTAAAAAATAAAATCATTTATTTTCTTATTCTTAACTTATCTAATGTATATAATTTACTCAAAACAATATATTTATAATATATTGCATAAAATAGCTTATGGGAGGAATTGAAAATACTTTGTTAAAAGATAACTCCACTAGCTGTCATACAGTATAGGGTTATGTGAAATTGGATTTAAATTCATTGTACACGTATACTACGAACTTTAAAACAACCACTAAATTTTTTGGAAAAATAGAAATTAATATGCTAAGAGAATAAAAAGTAGGAATCATTCAAAAAACAAATAGGTTCATCCTTACAATAAAATATTATTCATAAATAAAAGGAAAAGATCTCTCAAGCCTTGGAAGGAGATGAATGAATTTAAAATGCTTGTTAGCTAAGTGAAAGAATCCAATCTGAAAGGGCTACTTTCTGTATGATTTCAATTGTATATTACTCTGGAGCAGCAAAATTAGAGAAACAATAAAAAATTAGTGGTTTCCAGGAATTCAGGAAGAGAGGAAAAGGGTAAAATAGGTGAAGTGCAGGGTAATTTTAGAGTAGTGAATATACTCTTTATGACATTTTAATGGTGGGTACATGACATTATACATTTGTTAAAAGTCATAGAAATTTACAGCACAAAGACTAAAGCTTAAATATGCAAACTTTAGGAAATAATTCAGTAAGTTGGGTGATCCCTGATGGAATGCAGACTGTGACAAGAGTACAGGGTGGGGCAAAATAGGTTTACAGTTGTTTGTATGGAAAACAATGCAATTAATAATACAAGAATAAACTTTCATGCACCTAAAACTGTAAACCTACTCTTGCCCTACCCCGTATGTAACTATATTACAGATGTGTAAGAAGGTCTCATGACAGATGGGGGTTGAGGGAGAAGTGTTTACCTAAGACACTTCAGAAATAAATGTAATCTATAAGACTAAAGTCAAACAAAATTAGAAGTAAGAAACAACTATTGTTGGTAAAGCTGTTTCCCATCAGCTATTGGTTAACAATACTGATACTGAACAATTAGGTAAATGAATGATGATGATGGGAGCATGTTTTTCACTGTTAGAGTGTGAGCTTGCATATGAGCAAGAGGAGGAGGCTAGAATAATCCATGCGGTAACAAATTAATGTATGAACTCATGCTTAACTAAATAGATAGGGATGGCTACATGTAGAAATATCTCTGTGTATGTATATATACACATAGGTTAGTATGCACATATATATGTGTATTTTCTTGCCCTGTCAGCTGAGAGTGTCTAAGAGAAATGACACACTTAACACCCAGAATGTTTTCTAATGGTTTCTCCAGTAAAGGTAGCAGGGCTTCTTGAGAAATGGCTGAGTCTAGGAATGGGAAGAAAATATACAAAAATTTGAAGCATAGTATATTGTCAAAATGTAAGGAAGGGCTAAGAAATATTTAAAATTCCTGTTGTCAAAGGGACACAGAAGCCAAATAAAAGAGTTCTGATGGCCAAGACAGGAAAATCTGAGGAGCAAAATAAATAAAGCAGTATTAGATTATAACTCAATGTATAAAATAAATATTCATGCATCCATACTTATAGAAAGAAATGGTTTAATACTTAAATAAATCAGAGAGAATGTCCATATCTCCCTTGATTAATTAGAAATCTGTCCTCAAGGAGGGAAACATAAATCTCACTCCTTAAGCATGGGCTACACAGTAACTTACTTTCAAGGTGGAGTCTTAAAAAGCATAAAAATTAACTTTACTGTGATGAAACCACAACCTCAGCCAGGTTATCAATGCCAACATAACAGTGATACATAATGTTGATAATAAGAACAATGACAATGATGCAATAAAAATGGCACTTCATCTTTGTATCCCCTCCCCCTGAATCACACAGATCCAGTTGTAAGAAAAATCTCAGTAAAACAGCAATAAGTGGGCATTCTACAAAATGCCTCATCAGTACTTCTCCAGATTGTCAAGGTCATCTAAAACAAGGAAAGTTTGAAAACTGTGACAGGCATGAGGAGCCAAGGAATTTATGATTACTAAATGCAATGTGATATCCTGGGTAGGAACCTAAAACAGAAAAAGGACATAGGGTAAAAGCTTTAAAAATCTGAATGAAGTATGGACTTTAATAATAATGAAGCAGTATTCAGTCACTCACTTAAATATATGTACCATATCAATATAAGAAATTAATAATAGGGGAAACTGGGTAGTGGTTATATCATCTCAATTTTTCTGTTAAGCTAAAACTGTTTTATAAGGTTTATTTTTTTAAATCAGGATATAGTAAGATAGAAAATTAAAACACAAAAATCAGTAAGCTTTATATGAACAAACAAGAACCACTTAGCCAATATAATGAAGAAAAAAAATCTAAGTGTACCAGAAATAATAACAAATTTAAAAATAAATCTGGTAAAAAAACATGCTAAGTCTTTCTAAGAAAACCTTAAAAATACTACAGAATGACATAAAATTTACTTCAAAAGATAGAAATGTGCCCCAATGGCCTACATATAAAAAGATTAAATATCACAAATATATAAATTTTCTCATTTAATATAGTTTAACACTAAGAGAAATACTGACAGATATTTCCAGGAACAAAACTCATGGAGAAAACATCTAAGAAAATTTAGGAAACCCCTGAAAAACAAAAAGATCACTGAAAGAGGACTAGTCTATCAGGGAAAAAAAAAAAAAGATATATGCACTAAATTCTCTAAAATCAATATGTATGATTCTCAAATTCATAGAACAATGTAACAGAAAAGAAAATGTAGAAATAAATTTATGTAATACGGAAACTGGTATTTAATAAAATTGAAATTGCAAAGATCTTGGACAAAGATGTACTTTTAAACAAATGAAGTTAGGACAACTATATAGTCATTGGGGTAGATAAAATGGATGTAAATCACACACACAACAGCAGAATAAGTTACAAATGAACCAAAAATATTACAGTTAATAAAAATAAATTACACAAACAGTAGCAGAATACCTGGGTAATTACTCATATCTTGGTTGTGGGTAAACTATTTATTATGACAAAAAATACAATAAAATGGAAAATAGAAAAATTCAACTATAACACATGAATATGTTTTAAAGTGCTTAGCAAAAACAACATAAGCTAATTTCTCAAACATTAAAAATATATTTTCTCCTTTTCTATGTTTACTATACATATATATCAATATAATGACTATAGACACAACACAATTATAAATTTAATCTAGAATATTAACATTTTCTACATCACTTTCTTGAACATCAACAGTACAACAGACAAACATCTAATTCAGAGCATTTGCCAGTTTCCATCATGTATTGATGGCCTGTTCCAAGCCATCAATGAGCCATCACCAAAGGTAACATTGAGAAGAGAGGAGTGCCAAGCCAGGAGAATAAGTTTTTTAGTTAGCACCTGTTTCATATATATTATTTATTTGTAAGTTAGTATAATTTAATTTTTAATAATGAGTGTGTCTAAGTAAAACTAGCTCAGCAAATTCTTGAGATTTTAACAATCAGATCTCAGCACACCACTGCTTTGCTGTGTTTTCTAATGCAATTCAATGAGGATACAATATCATCTCAACTATATTTTGCAAAATATGTTTCATGTAAATCTAATCACAAGTAAACAATAAGGAAAATCCAGAACGTCACACATTTAATAAGCCCTCTTCTTGGAATCTTCAAAAAATGCCATGAGAGAAACAAACAAAAAAAAAGTGGAAGGACAGTTCAGATCAAGAAAACAAAAAACAAAAGAGACGTGATAACCAAACACAGTGCATGAATATCCCACAGGGGTAAGCGGGGAAGGGGCAGGAAACTAGAAAAGTAAAAAAAAAAAAAAACAAACTAAAAGGATGTTTAGAAAAATTTGAAAAAGGGTCATATAGTAAATAACATAACATTTATATTAAATATCTTGAGTGTGATAATAATATTGAGGTTAATTTGGAAGATATCCTGTTTTAATGAGATGCATGGTAAGCAAAAAAAGTTTGTGCATAGATGTATAGATAGGACTAAATTATATCTATGTATGTATATAAAAAGAGAAAAAACAAAGTTAAAGAGCAATAATTGTTGAAACCAAGGGAAAACCTTACTCCCAAGATGAAAAATAGTCCTGCAAAGTCTTAGTATATGAAAGAAAACATGTTTAGGTATATGCGTATATTTATGTCAAATTTATACTTTCAAAAGTAATGAAATTTCCAAAAAGAAATAAAATTTTAGTCTTAGATCCAGAATAATAATTTTAGTTATTATTTATTGAGCAACAACTGTATATCAGAAACCTGGCAATTCACTTTGTCTGCATTATCTCAAGGCCCTAAACTACATTATGAAATTAAAATTCTTAGCTTACAGATAAGATTATCATCTTTAAATAGTGAATAGCTTTGATCAGTAATACAAGGGTTGCTAGAATCCATAATGGCTGGAGAAAAACTGTTTCCATAAGGTCAAATCTTTGTTAAGGCAGAGAAAACAATAGTAGCCTTATTTATGATGATTTTTTTATGTGCTTTGCCCATTTAATAATCAAAAGAGTTATTTCCAGGATTCATGGACAATGGTCAGACATATGGATCTTTACATAGTGCTCTCTCTGAATGAAAGTAATTTAAAATCAATCTTCATTTCTTTACAGTTTCAAATTTCTACACTAAATAACAAGGAAAGTCTAAATTCCCCCCTAGGCTTTCTGGTCATACTATTTTCCCCTGCAGTGTGTGATTTTCTCCTTCTAACTGAATGAAGGGAATTCTAAAATCTGACAGATTAGCAATGAAATCTTTTACACCATTTCCTGAGATTCATCTCAGATTTATGGTCACACACTTAGAGATAACATGATGCAGAAATGTTGGGCAAGAAATAAAACTGCATTTTCCCTTTTCCTACTTCAGTGGAGTACAATTTCCATTTATTCACACCGTATTTCCTCACACAATATGTTCTTCAGACCAAATGCTATAAATCTGAAAATATTTATAGGCAAGACTACCCCTGATGCCATTTATACCTTGCTGGCATTTTGTTCCAGCTCCTCAGAGCCACTGATATCTCATATGAATGGCTTACAACATGCACTGACTTAGATTTTTCCCTGTTAAATGAAAGGTCCTTCTTTGACTCCAGTACTCTTAGTTTGATTTATTATTAATAACCCAAAATTGCTAATGAGTTCAAAGAAAATTGGTTGAGTGTTCAGAGTTTTCCCAATTCTGAGTTTTTCAGGCTTTACAAGTCAGTTTTTTGTAATTAAAGAACAACTAGCACACACAATTATATTGGTTTCAGGTTTATGACACAATGATCAGACATATATATGTCAGTTTTAAATTTTGAGTGAGTTTTTTCTCCCCCTTTACCATCTATATTTCTTCAAAAATTTTTTAAATCCTCGCTGATGATATGTTTATTGATTTGAGAAAGAGAAATATCAATGTGAAACAGAAATATCAACTGGTTGCCTCCTGTACATGCCCTGACCAGGGATCAAATCCACAACCTTTTGGTGTATGGGATGATGCTCCAATCTGTATTTCTATAAAATATTTAAAACATTTAAATTATAATATTTTTCTACTATAATAGAGAAGTATAATTGTCCCTCTCAATGAGGTCATACATTTGTCAAGCAGAAGTCAAGGCAGACATGGAAAACATGGCAGAGCTCTGGGTGGAACTAAGAAGCAGCAGGACTGGGCCTCGAGTGTTCCTTGAGATGATGTTTGGATACAGGGGAGAAATATTCTTGATTCAACTCCAGGAAAGGAGCCTTGTCTTCTTCCTGTTCCCATATTCCCTAGTAATTTGGTGAGGGACCAGGAAGATGGAAGGCACATGTTGAGGTTCTGGAAGTGGCCTTATTACTGAGTATGAGGATTTTGCAGTTGTATGATGGGCATCGCAGGTGTTGAGCATCAATGCTTCAAGCAGCTGTAGATCTTCGGGGTAAGCTAAGGTTTTGATCATTCTCTTCTTTTATGTGCAGAAGACAAACCAATATTTCAGCAAACTCACTGCCAGACAAAGAGAATCTAGAAGTTCTATGACAGATATCCTATTTGTTACTCCTCATTCAGATTTTCACAAAAGCAGAGACCTAGTTAAACCCCCTCTCCTTCCAATTATTTCCAGAGAAGAATAGCAAGGAACAAGACGCTCTGAGAAATAAATGTAATCTTTTAGAGACATTTCCAGGGTGTAGATAATCCAACAACAAAGCAGAGAAATAGAATTTCAGTCTTCTGGTATTCTATAATACTCACAATAAGCCCTATGAAGAGAGATATACAGGGGTGGGTAAAAATAGGTTTACAGTTGTGAGTATGCAAAAGCTTATTCTTGTATTATTACTTATTAATTATTGTATTGTTTATTTGTATTACAACTGTAAACCTACTTTTGCCCACCTATGAACACCATAATTTGTATAAATTACTCTATTTAATGATTGAAGCCTGACCCATAATGCCATTAGGCATAGAGGGTTCCATTTGTCTTCACATCTGTGTCCTCTTCTGTCAATAAATGACCCATTGTATGTTGGTCAACATTGAACAACAAAACTGAGTTGCTATTTAAGACTGTTCTGTCTTACCTATAAACCCCACACTGAATGATTAAAACAGAACTATGACCAACTCATTTTTTAAATTCCTATGTAAGAAAATATCAATTGGTATTATTTTCATTTTTATTATTACTTTTTTATTTTATTGTTGTTCAATTACAATTATCCCAAGCTTTTCCCCCATTGCTCTGTTGCTCTCCTGTGCTCCCATTCCCACAGTCAGTCCCCACCCAGTTGTCCATGTCCATGGGTCTTTTATACTTATTCTTTGACTAGACCCTTCCCCTTCTTATTTTTAAATAATTGGTTATGACTTTTCAGTCTATTGGATAGTTAATGGAGAGTATGTTCTCTCTTACATCATGTTTCTTTATGTTTTTTATTTTAAGAAAATTGTTTATTATTGCTGTTGGTGATGGTGGTTGAGGAGAAGCAGAATGTAGGGTAGATGATAATCTAAGCATTTAGATAGAAAATTTTAAGAGAAAGTTTTTACTTGTAGTATAATTTGTTTAATGGTAATTAATTTAATATTTAGAATTTCAGGAATTAGTGAAATTACAAATTTACACTAAATAATACTTCAAATGATACAGAGAGCAGCATAGAGATGATTCCCCAGAATTTGAGAATTAAGAAAATGATGTCCTCGACAGTTTAAGATATAGTTAAAATGTGTAAAATCAATACATAATTGCTAAGACCAGAGACATAGGATATTGTCAATTATGGAGAAAATTTCAAACCTAAAACAAACTTAGCTGAATTTTATTTAAACACACATAAAGTAAGATTTTAAGGAATAGGTAGGTATAGTTAAATATGGACTAAAGTTTTATTATTTTTTTCTAGCATTCCAATGTATTGATTATGCAACCCTTGGGGCAATTTACTTATCTCATAGTGATATTATAAAATATCTAAAAAATGTCAAATATAAGAAGAGTTATCCTAAAGTTAAACTTAGAAAAAATTTTATATTCCATTTCACTTACTGCCTACAAGTTGACAATTGTGTGTATTTTAAGGGAGATGTTTTCTTATATGAATGTCCCAGGTTATTAAAGCTGATATAATTAATAAAATCCATATACCATCAATTGCTCTTAATGTAATTCTATGTTCATAAAATGATCTTCTGATAATTCGGTGTACTGTGTAATTTCCCTATGGCTGTAAACCACATAGGCAAAATTTGTGGAGACTTGTAAGTCTTCTTGAGAGTTACATTTATTATTATAAATTAAAATGTAAAATCATGGCTATGTCCTTTGTTTTTCAGAGAGTTCAATAATCATGACTCAATGTTCCATTACCTAAAGCAATGTCTAACACTTAGTAGATTAATTAACAAGATTTTTTTCTGAATGTATAAAATACTAACTCTTAAAGGAGTTTCTGCATTGTTTTAAGTTGACAATGTTATTAAGTTGTACTATGACTTCTTTCAGATATATATAAACTATACCCTAGGAAATGTTATCTTTTAATAGTACAGTTCAGTGAAAATCTTATTCACACAACTGTCTAAATACTTAACTCTCCCTGCCAAAGCCTATTAGTGCTTATTTAGTACTGTGCTGGGTTTGACAAACATTATGTACACAATCTAACAGTGTCTAGACAAGTATCAGTTTAGTAAACTATGGAGAAGAATGGCCAAAAACAAAAAAATTGTTGATTCTCTATTATATACCAGTCATTGGTAACATTATTTCCATATTACAAATTCAGAAGAAACTGAAGATCAGAGAACTTATCCTGTTATTCTGCTCAAAACTGGATCTACAAGATCTGTCTGACACCAACATATAACTGTTTCTATGAAACTATGATAGTAACTCAACTACCATATATCACTGGTAGAAAAGGAATTTCAAAGACATTATAAAGATTAGGGATCTGACAACAATGTGTAACACTTGTTTTTATTTTACTATTGTTTTTCATTTCAATTCTAATTCAATAGAACCTACTGGCAGGGATTGTTTAGGGAAAAACAGTAGTATAAAAATAATAAATAAAATGAGCATATGGAAAGAAAAAGTGACTTGCAGAAAAGGGAAAGTTAGAAAAAATATTTATAAGATGGTGATAACACTCAGTAAATTACTTCAAGTGATTTTGATTACTGGCTTTACTGCCAGAATAGCAAGCCAAGTTAGGCAATTAAACCACCTGAATCTCTAATAATGTAACATATTATTATATTTTGTGTATTTTTATTTTGGAAAATATTTTAATACATCAGTGCTCATTTTCTCCTAATAGAATACAACACTCTTAATTATGGAACTTAGCCCTGGCTGGTTTGCTCAGTGGATTGAGCGTCGGCCTGCGAGCTAAGTGTCGCTGGTTCGATCTTCCAGTCAGGGCACATCAGAGAAGGAAAACTCTGACTCCAAAAAACCTCCGCTGCCTTGCGGCATACCTCTTCAGGGGAAAGGCTAAGGGAGTAAACCCCGACAGAAAATCCGGAGCCGGAGTCCCTAAGGTGGTTTGACGTTGTAGTCAACACTGGCAACTCCTGCGGCGCACCTGAAGCCAAGCTGTATTGACTCCGTCTTTCCCTTGGACCCTTCAGCTGCGAAGAGAGGGGGGGTCTGCTGCATGGGCAACAGCAGACCCTCCATATCACCCTGCCCAGGCTCTGTAGCTTCAGCTTCACTGGAGAGGACACTCCAGCGTCATCGCAAGATGTCGATTCAACACGGGAGGAGACAGATACCGTGTCACTCCCGAGTTGGACTGCACAGCCATTCTCGGCGGTGCAGGTAGACTCTTAAGAAGCTACACCATCGTCTCTCGAGACGGACGGCTGCTGACGACAAATTATGGAACTTGATTGTAAAAATACAAATCATTTAACAGAGATTTGTTGTCCTGAAACTTAGAATATACATGCATTATTATTAAAATATGCCTATAGTGTCAATAATATGGAGTTATTTCAATGTTTTAAAAGCCCGACATAAAGATATCAAGTTATAGCTGCTGAAATAAAGAGAAAGGTATACATTTTTTTATTAAAACCGTGTTTTCTCTTTTGTTCAGACACACAACTGGTCCACACTTCTTTTTTAAGTTTCTTTCTGAAAAGTTGAAATAAGCCCCAGGGGAAAAAATATGGCACTGATAAAGCAAAACTGTCACTTTTTCATTTGGTCATTAAATATATCATCCTTCTGTCTATTAACCACAGCAGCTCTGTCACAAATCTTGTTTCTACTTACAATTAATTTAGCCAAACTAAAATGTCTAAATCTACTACAAATCAAATTTAATTTAAATGGCTACAATAACTTAAGCAAAGATAAATGATATGGCGTTCTTATGCTTCATTACTTCCTCTAATTATTTTAAAACATTTCTATAGAAGTTCTGAAGATGGAGAGAAAGAGCTGAACTACTAACATCCCAATTAAACCACCAAAATAATACCTTAGCCCCTGGGTGGTTCCAGGACTGGTTCTGTTCACTGTTCCATTCCCTTTTGCACATCAATCTTTTAATATGAATTTGAAAATATATATGATACAATTATCACAGTTTGATTTATCTCCAACTTTAAACCATATATCAGTTCTAATGTGCAAGTGTAATCTTGATTTAGGTATCTAATCCAAGAGAAGGCTAAATTGTGAATTAAAATGTCACATAGTATGTTCCAAGACTACTGTTTTACCACCATGAGCACATTTCAATGCATACAAATTAACTCTACACCCTGATAACATTATATATTTTATTACAGTGATTTACTTTTTGTTATTTCATGACTTCACTCCATTTTATTGCAGTCCTGTGACTTTTTTAAATATAACATTCCTAAAGGCTGTTCTTACAATTTGTGCATAAAGAGTAAAATAAAATTTATGACAATTAGATGAAGTAATCTTTTAAAACATTAATGGTTATGTCTTGTTTCCATGATTATGCAGGAAAATATCTTTTTCAGTCAATTATACAACTTTACATGAGATTTATTTATTGCTTTTTAAAATAACATTTTTGTTCTATTCAAGTGAACATGTTAAAATACATCACTAAATTCTGAAAATATTAACATTTTAATGATTTCTTTATTTGTTTTTCAGCCTAGAATATCATTTGAAAAAGAAAACGTGTCATTGGTTAGTTAACATTTAATTTACTTTTCAATAGGTCCATCATGCAAATAATTTATCAGTTGAAACTACATTAGATAGTATCCCCAGGGAAATCTCACAACCACTGTTGACATATACCCCATATCCCTCCCCTCTCTCCCTGACACACCCACACACTTTTAGGGAACACTATCTCTTAACTTTTCTTTTTCAGTATTTTGTTTATGAAAATGCAAGAAAATGTATATATGTATCATTTTTCCACTGTTATTTTTCTTGCTTTTTTCACTTATTAATATATCCTTGTGAAAATACAAATATCTAAAATAGCTTTTCACCTTCTTCCTGCAGTATATTTGCATGCTGGTTAAAATCTAACACGTTAAGTTTTGCTCTACATTTCTAGCACTTATCTTCTCCTTCAAAAGGCCATTTTCCATGTAAGGATCAAGGAAAATACAGATTAGTACCACACCACATAAAGGTAAATAAACTAGGCTGGAATCAGGAAGGCTTAGACATATGGAAGCAGCCAATTATAGGCATGATTGACCGTGAAGGTACCATTGGGCCACAGAGAGTTCTGCTTTGGCTGGGCTGGTGTAGTTACATAGAACACAGTGTTGAAAGGGCTCCAAAAAGAGACCCTGGCCCCCAAATCCCTCTCTATATTTTTCATAGGGAAAATAGGGCAAGAATTCTTAAGTGACTACATGAAAATGGGCACTTCTTGGCAGAGGAAATAGTCTTGTAAAAAGGGATAACTTCTGAGTCTCAAAGGCTCTTATGAAGAGGTTTTTTAAATGTGCTCACTCACGAATCAGGAGCCAGCTATTGCTAGACTATTCAAGCGGGGAAGGAAGGAAGGAGCCTCCTGAACCATCTGAATTTGTCTCTCTTCACTAAGTGTTCAGACCAGTAATGTATGAGGGTCTGGTTTCTCTAATTCCTCCCAAAACATTGGTATTTGTATCTTTTAGATTATGGCCATTTTAGTGGATGAGTAATGGTCTCATTATTATATTAATTTGCATTTCTCTAGTAGCTAATGATGTTGAGTGACCTTTTATAAGCTTCTCATTGGTTTTCACTGAAATACCTTTTAAAACACTTAGCTATTTTTTATATTGGATTGTTTGTTGTATTAAATTATGAGTTCTGGGAGGAAGATGGTGGAGGAGTGAGGGGAGGTTGCACTTTCAGGCTCCCAAGACCTGTCTGTAGTTTGGACTAATTACAGACAGAACATCTCAGTGAGCAGCTGGACAGTGGCAGGAGTCGAGCCATGGCACTGCTGGATTAGAGAAAATCCATCTGGGAACAACCTGTTTAGTGAGGATAGCGGAAGAAAAAGGGATGAAACAGGATTCCTGACTGGGGTGGCTGCCCGAGCTGCAGCTGGAAGTACACAAAGGCTTTTTGGCGACCACAGGCTTCCCCAGAGAGGAGTAGGGAGGAGAGCGGATCTCTGCCTGTTGG
Organism: Furipterus horrens; assembly: GCF_987537825.1. Classification (NCBI taxonomy): domain Eukaryota; kingdom Metazoa; phylum Chordata; class Mammalia; order Chiroptera; family Furipteridae; genus Furipterus; species Furipterus horrens. Next base: position 156,766,303 of record NW_028327175.1, read on the forward strand.
CAGAGACGGGACTCGACCAAGTGGCATTGGCGCTGAAGGACAGGAGACAGCATGCTGCTCAGCAAGTGAGAACATAATTTACCTTTATATTTTTCTCTTGTGGACTGTGGAGAGAGGTGGAAAGTTTGGGGGTGGTAGGACATTCTTGAGGAGCGCAGGCACAGTGGCGAGCTCATCCACTCCCCAACCCTCCCTTTGGGTTGCGCGGGTGAGCATAGGGAAGTGCCCTCATTCACTGGCCCGGGTGCGCAGGGCCATGAGTCCAGGTGCCCCTCGGACATGCCCCAACAAACATAAGATCAGTGCCCCAACGGGCACAGGGAGGGCCCACTGAACACACAGAAGACTGCACAGACACTCCTAGACAGCTCCAGTGGGCGCCAGACCCCAGGCTGGAATGCAGACAACTTGCTCAGGCTCTGCTCGTGCCCGCCCTGACATCACAGACATCACAGACAGGGGACTGATTTCCAAAATATATAAAGAGCTGATATGACTCAACAACAAGAAAACAAACAATCCAATTAAAAAATGGGCAAAGGACCTGAACAAACACTTCTCCGAAGAGGACATACAGAAGGTCCATAGACACAGGAAAATATGCTCAACATCATTAGCCATCAGGAAGATGCAAATAAAAACCACAATGAGATACCACTTTGCACCAGTCAGAATGGCCATCATCAACAAATCAACAAACAAGTGCTGGCGAGGATGTGGAGAAATAGGAACCCTACTGCGCTGTTGGTGGGAATGCAGACTGGTGCAGGCACTATGGAAAACAGTATGGAATTACCTCAAAAGATTAAAAATGGAAAAGCCTTTTGAACCAGCGATTCCACTACTAGGATTATACCTGAAGAATCTTGAAACACCAATTCAAAAGAACTTATGCACCCCTATGTTCATTGCAGCACTGTTTACAATAGCTAAGTGCTGGAAACAGCCTAAATGCCCATCTGTAGATGAGTGGATCAAAAAACTGTGGTACATTTACACAATGGAATACTATATAGCAGAAAGAAAGAAGGAACTCCTGCCATTTGCAACAACATGAATGGAACTAGAGAGAATTATGCTTAGTGAAATAAGCCAGGCAAAGAAAGAAAAATGAAAAATACCATATGATATCACCTAATACAGGAAACTAAAGAACAACACAAACAAAAGAACTAAATAGAACAAAGAGCGGAATAGCAGTCAATAGGGGGGAGGGGGGAGGGAGAGAGGGGGATCAGTAAGGGAAGGGTTTAGTCAAAGAACATGTATAAATGACTCATGGACACGGACAATGGGGAGGGATATGATTATGGGAGAAGGGGTGGGCTGGGTGGGGGAGAGAAATGGGGGAAAAATGGGACAACTGCAATTGAAAAACAAAAAATTAAAAATTAAAAATAAATAAATAAATAAATTATGAGTTCTTACTTTTTCTTGATACAGTCTTTTTGAAAGTCAGATATATGATATAAAAGTATTTTCTCTACGTCTTTGGTTTGTCATTCTTTAATGATGTCTTCTAAAGCATAAAAGTTTTTCATTTAAAAAAAAACTCCAATTTATATTTTCCTTAATGCTTGCACTTTTGGTATATTATGTAAGAAATCTTCGCATAAAATATAATTTTGAAAAATTTCTCTTTCACTTTCTTCCAAGTTTTATAATTTTAGATCTTACATTTAGGTCTATAATTTTTAATTCACTTCTGCACAAAAACTAAGGTAAGAATCTAAATATATTTATTTTGATATGTACATAGAGTATGCTAGTATTATTTATTGGGGATATAAAAACCCTTCCTCCATTGCATTGTCTTGGCACCTTAGTAAAAAATTAATTGATTATAGTGAAGGCCGGGGGAGGGGGGCAGTTGGGTGGAGATGGACAAAGAATGGAAAGATGGGGGACACCTGTAACAGCGACAGCAATAAAAAATAATTGATCATAAATGTGTAGATTTAACTCTGAATTCTTAATAGTGTTTCATTGACATACATGCCTATCTAAGGCAATACCACACTATCTTCAATATTGTAGCCCTAGAGTAAGTTTTTTTTCCCTTGTATTCAATTTAGTTTTATAAATGAACATACTTTTTTACAAGTTAGTTGAATTTTCAAATTAAAATCACCTCATTTTCACTCATGTTCTTATCTTTAAAGTCTACATTGTACAGTAGTATGCAGATATAACACATTTCTTTTTTCTTTGCAGATTCTTTTTAAGTAGAGAGAATAAATGATAGTACAGTGATAATATTCTTTCTGAAATTATTTGTCTTTAGTTCTCCAGATATTGTGAGGGGGAATTCATTTTTCTTAAATTTGATTTCACACTTTAAGATCAAATAAAAATGAAATGCAGAGAGGGCATTCTTAAAGGATTAAATGTACTCCTTCTAACTTCTTAAACCAGGGGTTTGGAGTTCAAATCTTTAATCAAAGACTGGAAGTCACAGGAAGACTTTTAAATTATTTTAATAATAAAAAGAGGCATGCATGAAAATAAACCCCTTGCATGGATTCTGTTCTTGCATAATTTCACATTTTAACTGTCAAAAATAGATTTTAAAAATAATTTAAAATCTGCCATTGAGTAAAGTATTTCCATCCTTAATTATGGCACCTTACTTCAGCTGAAATCCTTTTCAATATTTTGGGAAAAAAAGTACTCTTAAGAGAGTCATAAACAGTAAAATCAGAGATGTCATTTGCTATATATTAGTTTCTCTTTCTGAGAGATTATTGTTCATTCTTGTGCTCTTGGCATTAACATCACATATTGTTTAGATTTGTTCAAGGGTTCAGATTCTCTAGATTCAGACTTACACATTTTCTCCTTTGCTTCTTTCAACTTCTTCCCATTTCAAGAAATCTATAGTTTATAGCATTATCCATGAACAGCCACACATTTGGTAAGAACACAATAGCTCCTCAGGCCATGCACACATATTTATAGCCTATGCTTTCATCCAATAATTTACCAGCAAGAGGAGGGCCAAGAAGAACTGGACAACACTCTACAAATGTAATGAATCCCACAGCACTGGAAAATCCTTGAGCATCAACAAGGTCCATGAGAGTTTCAAAGAGGACATTGCTAACATTCCCAATTCAAGGCCAAAAAACATAGCATAAAACATCAGGCATATGTAGTTCTCTGCCAACAGGCATAAGAGATGACACACTCCAGAGAACATAACAGCAAAACTTAAGTACTGATGTAAGGTCAAACAAGTTGGGAGTTTGCAGTTAATCCTACAAGGTCTAGCAAACTTATCAACAAAAGCCATAACGGACAGCAAGAAGGCTGGAGAATACTTATCAATTCCCTTGTCTTTAGCATATGGAACCAAGAATAAATGGGTGAAAAATTTCTAGAAAATTAATGACGTTTCCAGATAAGTATAACAGAAATCCCCTATGCTTGAAAAGGAAGAAATATAAATACTTATTTTTCCGTATTGATTTCTTCTTATGGTCTTTCTTCATGCCTAAATCATGTGCACTTACACCAATCATATTTTATTTTTATTTTTTAAATTATATTTTACTTGTTTATGCTATTGCAGTTGTCCCGGTTTTACCCCCTTTGCCCTCCTCCACCCAGCACCCACCCACTCCCTCAGGCAATTTCACACCATTATCCATGTCAATGGATCATGCATATGTGATTTGGCTACTTGATTCCTTATGCTGTATTTCACATCTCCGTGATTATTCTGTAACTACCAATTGTACTACTTAATCCCTTCATCTTTCTTGCCCATCCCCGTGACCCTCCTTTCATGTGGCAACCATCAAAATGTTCTCTATACCTGTGATTCTTTTTCTGTTCTTCTTAAAGAAGACCCTTTAACATTTCATATAATACTGGTTTGGTGGTGATGTATTTCTTTAGCTTTTTGTTGTCTGGGAAGCTCTTTTTCTGTCCTTTGATTCTAAATGACAGCTTTACTGGGTAGAGTAATCTTGGTTGTAGGCTTTGCTTTTTATACTTTTAAATACTTCTTGCCAATCCCTTCTAGCCTGCAAAGTTTCTTTTGAGAACTCATCAGAAAGTCTTATGAGAGTTCCCTTGTAGATAAATAAATGATTTTCTCTTGCTGCTTTTAAGACTTTCTCTTTGTATTTAAGCTTTGACATTTAATTATGATGTGTCTTGGTGTGGGCCTCTTTGGGTTCCTGGCCACCAATCATATTTTAACTTAGTAGTTAGTTTGGGTTCAACAGTTCTCATGAGGGACTTAACCACAGAGACATTCAACAATATACCTCCCAAACCAAGAAGTTTCCTTTCCAACTATAAGTATTAAGAAGGAACTTACTGAAACAAGCTAATATACTTAAGAAAATAAGACTTCCTGCCATGGTGATTCCATTTGCCATGGGTTGTTTCTTATAGAAGTATTTGCCAATGGGTTGCAGGTTGAAGGCTAGATCTAAACCTCCAATAAACCCAATGGTAAGGTAAAGCTCTATTACAATGGTACTTATGAGGCTGCAACCATTCATCACAACATAATGAACCTCCTACCATCACCACTGGCTGGCTACCATATTTATTCACCAGAACACTGTATATGGGAACTCCTGAGTACATAACAGCCAGCATAATAGATGATATCCATGCTATTTTACTGCAGATAGTATTGAATATTTGCTAAATTTATTTGAAGAATACTGTGATAGCTTTGGGGAACACGTATAAAAATCTAATGAAAGTAAAAGATGCTCCAATCACTACCCAGCCCTATTCTCCATCAGGAGGTGGATGTGGTGGTGAATCTATGCTCTTTTACTTAAAAGTCTGATAACCTGTTGACAAATTTCCACTTGAATAGACTTCTTTAGTTTACATGTGGAATTGTTAAGCCCAATCACTATTCTTCAAAGTGTGATATTTGAAGGCTATACATAGGAAAAGAGATAGAATAGAAACTAGATTATCTGGTCATCTGTTAAAGAATTTAGTCTACCTTATCTTTACTTGAAATTACTGATAATATACACTTAATAAAACTCTCATATTCCATTAGGTACTTTGTAATCTTACTTCTTGCACCTTCACAAAAAATGAGCCTGGAAATTTGTCTTCTGCTCCAAAGGGTTTTTGTTTTAGTGGCTCCAAGAAATGTCTTTTGAAATTATTTTCAAGGGTTGGTTTTTATATTAGTTGTGGATCTTATTGGCAAATAATGACAATGTTTTCATATTTACCAGGAGCTAATCCCAAGAACAGTGGCCCCTACTTATAATTTCCATCAGTGGAAGGTCATAGCAGATCCCACTGTTAGAAACTCCTTGCAGTAGCTCTGAGTACTAATCTTGCCTCAATTACTTTTCAAAGTTTTCTAGTATATCCTTTCCACTGAATATTTATTATGAAGCCAGCATTATCCTAATTCCAAAACCAGATAAAGACACTACAAAACAAGACAATTAGAGACCAATATCCCTGATGAACATAGATGTTAAAGTTCTTGACGAAATACTAGCAAACCAAACACAGCAATGCATCAAAAAGATCATATACCATGATCAAGTGCGTTTTATTCTGGGAATGCAAGGTTGGTACAACACTCACAAATCAATTAATATGATTCACCGCATGAACAAAATGAAGCCTAAAAACCACATGATTTTATCGATAGATGAATAAAAAGCATTTGACACAATCCAGCACCCATTATGATAAAAACTTAGAGAAAAGTTGGAATAAAGGGAACATACCTAAACATAATAAAGACCATATATGACAAACCCACTGCCAGAATCATACTCAGTGGGCAAAAACTACAAATGTTCTCCTTAAGATTAGGAACAAGACAAGGATGACTGCTTTCACCTCTTTTTTTCAACATAGTAATGGAGGCCCTAGCCACAGTAATCAGACAAGAAGAAGAAATAAAAGGCATCCACATTGGAAAGGAATAAGTAAAACTGTTTTATTTGCAGATGACATGATACTGTACATAGAAAACCCCAAAGATTCAACCAAGAACTACTAGGATGATAAATGTATTCAGCAAAGTAGCATGATACAAAATTAATATCCAGAAATCAGTTGCATTTTATATACCAATAGCAAAATAACAGAAAGGGAAATTAAGAAATCAATCCCATTCATAATTGCTTCAGAAAGAATAAAATACCTGGGAATATACCTAAGCAAGGATGTAAAAGATCTGTACTCCCCAAAATCACACAGGGAAAACAATTTTAACATAACTTCTGTTGAGATCGATTTTTAAGCTGTTCTAGACTTAAATAGTCATGCTGATTTCAAAACTGCAGATAGTTTTCTTCTATCACATCAAGTTTTTCTCTACAGCTTATCTTAATGTGACCACTCTAGGCTGGATCAAGACTGGATCGGGGGAAGCACTAGTGTTCTCCTATTGGCTGAGAGCAAACCAACCTCAAGTGGGGAGGGGTGGGAGACCACCTTGGAGACCAGTGACAGGTTCATACTTGTCTAGGCTATTCAGTCACACATGAGACCGTCTGGTGAGATGTTGTGTGCCGCTCTATATAGTGAATCATATTTCAAAATGTAGTCCGAGTTCTTGTCTGTATAAAAGGAGTTAGCAGAATTTATTTTTTAATTTACATACATACTTATTTCCTTTCCTTCAGATCATGTCTGCCTCTGTTATTAATTGTCGTAAGTGCCTAAACTACCCTGATTCATTTTGTTATATCTGTGGCAGTTTCACCATTCCCAAAGGACAAACATCAGTGCATTTGTCAGGCAAGCCTATTTTGCATATTTTAAAGTAAAAATTGGTGATCAAGGTAAGTCTTGGGTCTCTCACAAGGTGTGCAGGCAGTATGTCCAGAGTTTACAGATGTGAACAAAGGGAACATGTGATAAATTGCCTTTTGGTATACCTGTGGTTTGGCAAGAGCCCAGAGATGATTCAAGTGACTGTTACCTTTGTATAGTGAAAACATCAGGATATAACAAGAAAAATAAATATAAAATAGAGTATCCTAGTCTACCATCAGCTATATGCCCAGTGCCTCATTCAGCTGAAATCCCAGTGCTGATTTTCATTGAATTACCCTCTTTCAAAAATCAGGAGTGTGGTGAAAAACTAAGTGACAGCAACGATGAAGATTTTGAAATTGAAGATGACTCAGTTTGTAAGGGATTTGATCAGCATGAGTTGAATGATTTGGCATGAGATTTGGAACTATCCAAAAAGGCTTCAGAACTACTAGCATCGAAACCGCACGAGAAAAACTGGCTTGTAAAAGGAGTGAAGGTATCCTACTTTCAATCAAGAGAAAGCGTATTTCTGCAGTACTTTTGAAGTGACGGTGGCTTTGTGTATTGCCATAACATTTATGGTTTAATGAAGGAATTGGGAATTCCAATCTAGAACACAACTGAATGGAAACTGTTCATCGACAGCTCAAAGCAAAGCTTGAAGTGTGTCCTCCTCCACAATGGCAATTTATTTGGTGCAGTCCCAATTGGCCATTCAGTTTGTTTTTGTGAAGACTATGAGGACATAAAGAGAGACATGGATCTGTTGCAATATCACAAGCACAATTGGATCATCTGAGTTGACCTTCAAATGGTCTGCTTCCTTCTTGGTCAGCAACACGGATACACCAAGTATCCCTGTTTTCTGTGTATGTGGGACAGCAGAGCTTGTGAGAAGCACTGGGTGGAGTTGAATTAAACTCCAAGATCTGACCTCAAACCTGGTGATCCAAACTTTCTACATGAGCCACTTGTTGACAGCAAGAACATTATATTCCCATTTCTGCACATAAAACTGAGTGTCATGAAGCAATTTTTTAAAGCTTTGCCAACTGAAGGAGACTGTTTCAAGTATCTCATTTTGGCATTTCCTAGCCTGTCATTTGAAAAGGTAAAATACCTTAATATGTATGTTTGGTAGCAGAACTTTACTACTTGTACACAATTTGACTTACAGTAGTAATATATTGCCTTTCTATGAATAAAATAACTCTAAATAAACAGTATGTTCAGGTAATTTTTTCTTTATTTTCCTTTGTATGTGCATTTTTTATGATTTGGGGGACAAAGGGAGTGTATCCGGTACCTTAGAAAGTTGGCGTGGTAGAGAAAAAGATGAATCATTTTTGGATTCAGGTGTCAAAAGGTAGTCAAAAACAAGTGTCAGATCTAACTCAATGAAAATTGTGTTCTCCAGTGTTATAAGACACTGGAGAAGAAAATCGAAGATACAAGTAAGTGGATGCACATACCATGTTCATGGACAGGAAGAGTTAGCATCATTAAAGTGTTCTTAGGACTTCTGGCCAAATGGAAGCGTAGACAGACACGCTGCAACTCCCTCCGCAACTAAGAGGGACTACAACTACCTCAAAACTAAAAACAACCAGAAGTTCTAGAAAATAAAACTACATGGAAGTCCAGTAAACAAAGATATAAAGAAGAAATACTCATCCAGACAGGTAGGGGGGGCGGAACCGGGGTGGAGAGGATGCAGTGTGGTGGCAGCAGTGGCAGCAGCAGTGACAGCAGCAGCAGCAGGCTGGTGGAAAGCACAGTCCCAGGTTTTAAAAAGTCAGGAGGGACACCTGGGGAGTGTTCCCAGCTCCTAACCAGATCTCGAAGCTCAAAGTCCCAGCACCAGGGAAAATCAAGCCTCATTGCTTCTGACTGTGCAGACCAGTGCAGATTGGGGTGGAGGCAGAAACTGCCAGTCTCAGCAAAGTCTGCTTCTTTAAAGGTACCCCACAGGCCTAGAATGTCCACAGACCCGCCCACTCTGGGAATGATGGCCAGGACAGCAGCTAGAGGGGCACCAGTCTGGTGCGAAAGTAGGAGAGGTGCCTGGAAAGGGGTGAGTGTTGGGCTGGCTGCATTGTTCTCTCTCGGACCCCTCCCCCACATACAGCGCCACAACATGGTGAAACAGGTCTCCCTGTACTGACAAATTGCTAAGGCTCCACCCCTGATAACGTAACAGGAGTGAGAGCTCTACCTGGGATGCGGAGGCAAACAAACACAGGAACCAGTCAGAATGAGGAGACAAAGAAGTATGGATCAAGGTTCCAGTGGGAGAACTAAGCGACGAGGAGATAGCCAGCCTCACAGATGAGGAGATAGACAACCTAACAGATGCAGAATTCAAAACACTGATGATAAAGATGCTCATAGGCTTGACAGATATGCTTGAATATGGCAAACGCATAAGAGAAGTGAAGGCTATGTTAAGTGAAACAAAGGAAAATCCACACAAAACCAGTGGTGAGAGGAAGGAAACCAGGGTTCAAATCAATGATTTGGTACATAAGGAAGAAAAAAATAGGCAACCAATGCAGAATGAGGAAGCATGAATTGGAAAAAATGAGGAAAACTTCCCAAATTTTGCAAAGGAGATGGACATACAGTTCTAGGAAGTACAAAGAGTCCCAGGCAAGCTGGACCCAGAGGTGACCACGCTGGTACACATAATGACTGAGATGCCAAAGGTGAAAGATAAAGAGAGAGTCCTGGAGGCAGCAAGAGAGAGGTGGAGAGTTGCCTACAGGAGGGTGCCTATAGGACAATCAGCTGATTTCTCAGAGGGCACTTTGCAGGCAGGAAGGTACTGGCAAGCAGTATTCAATGTGATGAAAATCAACTTACAACCAAGACTACTCTATTCAATAAGGCTATCATTTGAAATGGAAGGGCAGATGAAGTGCTTCCCAGACAAGATGAAGCTAAAGGTGTTCATCATCATCAAGCCATTATTATATGAAATGTCAAAGGGACTTACTTAAGAAAAAGAAGATCAAAACTATGAACACCAAAATGACAACAAACTCACAACTATCAACAACTGAATCTAAAAAATAAAAACAAAACCCAACTAAGCAAACCAGAATAGGAACAGAATCAGATGTATGGGGATCATTTGGAGGGCTATCAGCTAGGAGGGGTGGGGGAGAAATGGGGAAATGGTGCAGGGACTAAGAAGCATAATCAGTTGGTACAAAATAGACAGGGGGCTGTTAAGAATAATATAGGAAAGGGTGAAGCCAAAGAACTTATATGCATGACCCATGGACATGAACTAAGGGGGGTGGGATTGCTGGAGGGAAAGGGGTTACTGGGCAGAGGGGAGCAACGGGGAAAAAAAGTGGAACTACTGTAACAACATAATCAATAAAATACACTTAAAAAATAAAATAAAATGCATTCTTATTACTCACCACAACCTATAAATTAAATGCAACTCCTATCAAGATTCCAATGACCTTTTTACCGAACTAGAACAAATATTTTTAAAATTTATATGGAAACAGAAAAGGCCTCGCATAGCAACAGTGATCCTGAAAATGAAGAAAAAGTTGAAGGAATCATACTACCTAATATGAAACTATACCACAAGGCAATAGTAATCAAAAGAGCTTTGTATTGGCATAAAAATAGACACACAGATCAGTGGAACAGAATAGAGAGCCCAGAAATAACCCCACACCTTTATACTTAATTAATATTTGACAGAGGAAGCAAGCACATACAATGAGCTAAAAAGATAGCTTATTCAATAAATGTTGTTGGGAAAACTGGACAGATACGCGCAGAAAAATGAAATTATATCACCTTCTTACACCACACACAAAATGGATTAACGACTTAAATGTTAAACCCAAAACCATAAAAATCATAGAAGAAACATAGGCAGCAAAATTTCAGACATTGTTTGTAGCAATATTTTATCAGATATATCTTCCTAGGCAAAGTAAACAGAAGTAAAAATAAACAAATGGAATTACATCAAAGTAAAAAGTTTTTGCATAGCAAAGGAAAACATCAATAAAATAAAAAGACAACCCACAGATGGGGGATCATATTCACTGATACATTTGATAAAGGGTTAATAACCCAACTCTATAAAGAATTTAAAAATTTAACAACCCCCAAAAAATAACCCAATTAAAAAATGGGCAAAAGACCTGAATATACACTTCTCCAAAGAGGACATACAGATGGCCAGTAGACATATGAAAAGATGCTCAATGTCACTAACCATCAGAGAAATACAAATTAAAACCATATCATCTCACATCTGTCAGGATATCTATCATCAATAAATCAACTAACAACTAGTGCTGGTGAAGATGTGGGGAAAGGTGAACATTTTTGCACTGTGGGGTGGAATGAAGATTGGTGCAACCACTGTGAAAAGCAGTATGGCAATACCTTAAAAAAGTATTAATGGAACTGCCTTATGACCCAGTGATTTTGCTTCTGGGAATATATCCAAAGGAACCCAAAACACTAATTCAAAAGAACATAAGCACCTTTATGGTCATTGCACTGCTATTTACAATTTGCAAGATATATGTATTTTATAGTTAGAAAAACTCCATATCAATTTTTCAACACTGCATCTAGAAAGCAATACAGCAATATAGGCTAAGTTTCTAGTATAGCTATCATACAAAATAGTTCTTTTAGAGGAACATGTGTGACTTTTCTAGAGCAGGTGTTGTCCGACATTTTCTACTGAAAGCCAGATAGTAAATAATTTAGATTTGTGGAACATATGGTTTTTTTTCCACAACTATGTAACTCTGTCACTGTAGCATAAAAATAGTCAATAAAAGTTTATTTAAAAGAAGATATAGACTTCCGGCCAAGATGGAGGCTTAGACGGACGCGCTAGGTCTCCCTCTACAACTAGAGAGGAATACAACTACTTCAAAACAAAGGATAACTAGAAATTCCAGAAAATAAAACTACACGGAAGCCCAACATATGAAATTATAAACCAGCGGCGCCCTTTGGGCAGGTAAGAGCAAAAGAGGGCGGCGCTGTTTGCGGTCGCACCTGGGACAGCGGCGGGGAGAACAATCCTGGCTGCAGTCGAACCCTCGGCAGCTCGTGACCCCAACACTGGGGAAAGCAGCCACCACATCGCCTTGAACAGTGAGGCCCAGGGGGGCGGGAGGACGGATCCCGGTCTCCTAGCGGAATAACTGTGTGAATCCATCTTGGACCCCCGCCCCCAAAGAAAGCACCACAGGGCTGCGAAATAGGTCGTGGACAGGCACCGGTCGCTGGATTGTGACGACAAAGCACCACGGCACAGCAAGAAAGGTTGCCGAACGGCGCCGGTCGCTGGGTCATTACGAGTACACAGGCACTGCCCCCTACAGCCGGCCCAAGAAAACAAAACGCATCTGTCAAAATGAGGCAGACAACTATAGAAATCCCGGTGACACAACTCACCAGGCAACAGATGGAGAACCTGACAGATGAACAGATAAGAAATCTGTCAGAGGCTCAGTTCTGGGCCATTGTTATCAGGTGGCTTACAGAATTCACAAAAGATCTGGAAAAAGATGAGAAAGAAGCGAAAAACACTCATAACGAAAGGAACAAAACCACATACAAGACAGATGGTGAAGATGGAGGCTTAGACGGACACGCTAGGTCTCCCTCTACAACTATAGTGGAATACAACTACTTCAAAACAAAAGATAACTAGAAATTCCAGAAAATAAAGCTACACAGAAGCCCAATATATGAAGTTATAAACCAGCGGTGCCATTTGGGCAGGTAAGAGTTAAAGAAGGCAAAGCTGTTTGCGGAGCGGCGGGGCGGGGCGGCGAAAAATCCGGGAGGCAATCAAGCCCCTGGCTAGCGCGACTCAAATCAAGCCCCTGGCGTGCCCGACTCCGGCGCTGGGGAGCAGCCGCAGCATCGCCTTGAACAGTGAGGCCCAGGGGGGCGGGAGGACAGATCCCGGTCTCCTAGCTGAATAACTGTGTGAATCCATCTTGGACCCCCGCCCCCACAGAAAGCACCACAGGGCTGCGAAATAGGTCGCGGACAGGCAGGCGACTCCGATCAAGCCCCTGGAGTGCCCGACTCCGGCGCTGGGGAGCAGCCGCAGCATCGCCTTGAACAGTGAGGCCCAGGGGGGCGGGAGGACGGATCCCGGTCTCCTAGCTGAATAACTGTGTGAATCCACCTTGGACCCCCGCCCCCACAGAAAGCACCACAGGGCGGCGAAATAGGTCGCGGACAGGCAGGCGCCGGCGGTCGCTGATTTGTGATGCGTACGCAGGCACTGCCCCCTGCCCCCGACAGCCGGTCCAAGAAAACAAAACGCATCTGTCAAAATGTGGCAGACAAATATAGAGATCCCGGTGGCACAACTCACCAGACAGCAGATAGAGAACCTGACAGATGAACAGATAAGAAACCTGTCAGAGGCTCAGTTCTGGGCCATTATTATCAGGTGGCTTACAGAATTCACAAAAGAGCAGGAAAAAGATATGAAAGAAGCGAAAAACTTTCATAACGAAAGGAACAAAACCACATACGAGACAGATGGTGAGGAATCCAGAGTCCATTTCAACAAACTGGAATATGGAGAAGGAACAAGCAGTCAACCAATGCAGCGAAAGGAAATGGCAAGCAACAATGAGAGGATCAGAAACCTCTGGGACAGCTATAAAAGGCCCAACATAAGAATCATTGGTTTGCCAGAGAATGAGGAAGATGAACTAGAACTTGAAAAATTGAGTGAAAATATAATAAAGGAGAACTTCCCAGACTTGGGGAAGGGAATAGACTTGCAGGTCCAGGAAGCAAGGAGAGTTCCCAAGAGACTGGACCCAGGGAGAACCACTCCAAGACACATTATAATCAAAATGTCAAAAATTAAAGATAAAGAGAGAATCTTAAAAGCAGCAAGAGAGAAGAAAAGAATTATGTACAAAGGGGTCCCAATTAGACTATCAGCTGACTTCTCAAGGGAAACCCTACAGGCAAGAAGGGACTGGCAAGAAATATTCAAAGTAATGAAAATCCAAAACCTACAACCACGAATACTCTATCCAGCGAAATTGTCATTCAGAATAGAAGGACAGAGAAAGTGTTTCCAGGACAAAATAAAACTGAAAGAGTTCATTAGATCCAAACCACTGTTATATGAGAAGTTAAAGGGACTGGTTTAAAAAACAGAAGCTAGGGAGATGAAACAAAGGCAAACGAAACAGGCAACGAGAGTGGAAAAGGAGCTGTGGGTAAGGGAAACATAGTGGGGGGAGGCCAACTGGGAGGGGGAGTGGGGAGAGGGAGGGAGATGATATAGGAATTGGGGATCATGGTAGGAGGGAATGGAATAGACGGAGAGAGGTTGGGAGGAACTGTAAGCACAACTAATGGACATAATCTAAAAGGGGGGGACAACTGGAGGGAGGGGGCCACCGGGTGGAGGGGAGCAGAGGGAAGGGAAAGTGGCACAAATGTAATATTTTAATCAATAAAACACATTAAATCTGAAAAAAAAAAAAGACAGATGGTGAGGAAAAAAAATCCAGAGTTCATTTCAACAAACTGGAATATGGAGAAGGAACAAGCAGTCAACCAATGCAGAGAGAGGAAATGGGAAGCAACGATGAGAGGATCAGAAACCTCTGGGACAGCTATGAAAGGCCCAACATAAGAATCATTGGTTTGCCAGAGAGCGAGGAAGATGAACTAGAACTTGAAAAATTGAGTGAAAATATAATAAAGGAGAACTTCCCAGACTTGGGGAAGGAAATAGACTTACAGGTCCAGGAAGCACAGAGAGTTCCAAAAAAACTGGACCCAGGGAGAACCACTCCAAGACACATTATAATCAAAATGTCAAAAATTAAAGATAAAGAGAGAATCTTAAAAGCAACAAGAGAGAAGAAAAGAATTATGTACAAAGGGGTCCCAATTAGACTATCAGCTGACTTCTCAAGGGAGACCCTGCAGGCAAGAAGGGACTGGCAAGAAATATTCAAAGTAATGAAAATCCAAAACCTACAACCACGAATACTCTATCCAGCGAAATTGTCATTCAGAATAGAAGGACAGAGAAAGTGTTTCCAGGACAAAATAAAACTGAAAGAGTTCATTAGATCCAAACCACTGTTATATGAGATGTTAAAGGGACTGGTTTAGAAAAAGGAGGATCAAGACGATGAAATCTAAAATGAAAACTGCATCACAAGAAACAACAGAAGCTAGGGAATTGAAACAAAGGCAAACTAAACAGGCAACGAGAGTGGAAAAAGAACTATAGGTATGGGGAACATATTGGGGGGAGGTCAACAGGGAGGGGGAATGGGGAGAGGGAGGGAGATGATATAGGAATTAAGGATCATGGTAGGAGGGAATGGAATAGACAGAGAGAGGTTGAGAAGAACTGTATGCACAACTAATGGACATGATCTAAAAGGGGGGGACAACTGGAGGGAGGGGGGCCACCGGGTGGAGGGGAGCAGAGGGAAGGGAAATTGGCACAAATGTAATATTATAATCAATAAAACACATTAAAAAAAAAGAAGATATAGCAGGAAAGATGTGGCCTATGGTCTATATGTTCTCAATATATAGCTATATGCTCTAGAGTTACAGCACAAAACAATTCCACGCTGCCTGTTAATTCCTTCAATATTCTATTACTGTACTCTAAAACAAGACCCAAGTCTGTAAACTCATACACCTCAGGATGACATGAAAATTAAAATCATGAGGAACCAGTACATACTCACCAAAATGGCTAAGTTGACTAAGAAAAAAGAAAACTCAGGCAGCTGTAAAGTTAGAATAACTGGTATTCTCAGAACCCACACTGGCTGGCATATAAATTGGAGCAAAAATTTTGGAGAAAATAACTGACAATTTATGTGAAAGCTGAACATAAACATCCCCCTACGATACAGCCAATCAAGTTTTCTATGTGTGCATGTGTAAACGCACAACAGAAATACGTATGTATGATGAACCAAAGACATGTATTAGAATATTCACAGCAGCACTACTCATAGTAACCTAAAACTTAAAACTCTCCAAGTCTCCATCAAGGGTTTCATGGATAGATAAGTTGTGTTGTGTTTATACAATGTCATAATAAGAATGATCAATCTATAGCTACACAACAATAGGAACCCATCTCACAAACTTAAGTTTGAATAAAACAAGCCATAATTTGAAAGAGCCTACACATACCTACATAATTACATATATAAACACATTATAGGTATCCAAAGATCATTCCTTTTTTTTTTAACTTTGGAGACAAAATAAAATGGTATTTGTAAGCCTATTATAAACAAGTGGTTTATTATAAATGGTGTCCTATAAAAAAGAGCAAACCTATTATAAACAGATTTGTTTATTACAAAGTGTCCCCTCAAACCATAATATTTATACTACATAGTTATATAAGCTATATAAGTCTCTGCTTACAATTCAATCGAATGCATAATGGAGACTTGTCATTTCCAAGTGTTGGATGTAGGTGATAAGGGTGACCAGAGAAGTACCAGCAGGGAAATGTCTGAAACCTGCACACAAAAGATGGATTGTTTGACCCATGAAGCACCTTTTCCATGCATTTACAGTCTCAAGAGAATGAGCATGTCTATAAAACAGCAGTTATCAGGGGAAAGATGATGCAATAAAATGAAGATACCAAACAGCTTGAAAACACTAAAGCTTTCTTTTCTGTGCTGAAATTTCCCTGTTCTTTTTCTTCTCCCATTATGGATTAGAAAAAGATAACTAAAACTAAGAATTTGTAAGGGAGATGTGCATATAACATTGGCATTGGAGTTCAGATATAGTTTGAATTATAGTCCAATAAGCATTTTTATAAAGAAAAGTAAAAATATGTTATTATACATATATATATATATATATATATACACAAATATTTTTTGAATAATGAAGTATAATTTTATTCTTTAAGCTGATCTTGATAATTGGGGTATATGAAATGATCATAGATGTCTCTGACAGCACACAAACTTTTCAAAGCTGAAAAGATAAAAGTGAAGTCATCATGGCTCACTCATGTGCATTCCAGTCCACTGTCCTTGGCTGCCAGGATACATCCATGTCATGCAACCTATTCTCATTATACTAACAATGGTTGGACTTTTTCCAGACAGACCTCATATATACAACAAATACTAAAATGCTTTTAAAGGTAGAGAGAAAAGGGCCAGCTGGTTAGTCATCTTGAGACCCCAAAAAAGAACCTGGTGGTGAGTTAACCTAGCTCTTTATTCTGCCTCATAACCCAGATAGAGCTCAAGAAGCTGGCAACAGGTTTAAATAACCAGGCAACTATTTCAAAGGGCAGCAAGCAGAATCCTTGTGATGATAGAAATGTTCAGTATCCTGACTGTGTTGTTTTGTAAAATCTTACCATTGGGAGAACAAGTCAAGGGTGCGTGGGACCTCTCTGTATCATTTCTTACAATTACATGCAAATCTACAGTTGATCTACAAAATTAAACTGTTACTTTAAAATAGTTATCAAGTGCCTACTATGTGCCAAGTATAAATATATGTGCTAGGAAATAGCAGCAAACAGCAAAAACAATAAATAGACTGTCTTCTAGAAGCTGCAACCCAGTAAGGGAAACTGACAATAAATGAAGAAACATAAGAAGCAGGCAGCATGTCAAATGACAAAAATAAAGGTAAAGACAGTAGTGAGCGTAAAGAAAGAAGGAAATGGTGTTATTTATACACAGGATTCAGGGATGCTATCTTCCAGAAAGTGGAATTTAAGCAATCAATCAATAAAGCCATACAGAGTTCTGGAAAAGAGCAACTCAGAAATAAATTAATCCAAAGGCCCTGAGTTGTGTTGGTGTGTTCAAAAAATAGTAAGTAACTAGGAGTGTGATTAGTGAGGTAGAGAGTGGTAGAATTTTGTGTTAGTGGAATGACAATATATGCCCTTAGGTCATAATAATAATTGTAAATTTTCCTTTAGTTGTGTGCTCAGGGATAGAAATAATATAAGAATTTAAATAGAGTATTGACATGTTCTGACATACTACATTAAAATGTTACTATGGCTGTGATGTTGAGAACAGACCGATGGGGAGGAAAGCAAGTAGGAAGTAGGAGGACTGGTTAGGGAGCCATTTCTTGATTTTGAGTTTTGCATCTTATTTGTGATTAAGTTTTGGTTATATAAGCATGTAAAACTGTATACATAAGAAGCTCATATTTATTGCTAGTATTGCAGAGTACTTAAGAAAGAACATGGATTCTAGAGAGAGCCAGCCTGCCAGTCACTAGTTGCATGCCCTTGTTCAAGATACTTAGCCTCTCTGTTTCTCAGCATTAACAATCTGTAATGCTGCGCAATAAAAACAATCAACTCAGAAAGCTCCTGTCTTTGGATTGAATGTATTATTGTATGAAAAGCTCTTAAAGCCTGAGACATAGTAAGGACTATAGAAGTATTTGCTATGTCACTTTTGTGTTGGTACATATTGAGTAACACTGTAACAAAAAATAATTAGAATCAACCTGAGGCATAAAAATTATTTTCCTTAATATGCTTCACATATTAGCAATTTTAAAAAACAATGTTAGATACTGTTCCAGTGATGATTTTACTGATATCTGTGCTATTTATAGATGTATAACTATTATAGATACAAGAATATTTTGTATCTATGTAAAAATTTTGTATCTATTTTGTATCTATAAATACAAAAAATTTTATCAAATTTAAATAAAATTAGTATTATTTTCATGCTAACCATACCTTATTGGAACTTAATTTAAAATTAAAATACAACTATGATATCTATGGTAATGATTAATCACCCAGAAACCTTATTAATGAAAACTCTCATTCTCCAATTTTTTAAAATGATAGTTATAGTGGACATATTCCTTCTGTCCTGTTTGTACCTTTGCTGAACTTCTCCTTTCCCTTTCTGCTGATGAAAGTATAAATCATAGGTTTCTAAAGTATGCTATTTTCCTGACGAAAGTGATTGGTTCATAAATAGGAGAATATCCAAGGAGATCCAATCAGAATTTCTTGGAATCAGATGCATGGCCAACATTTTCCAAAGATCTGTATCTCAGATCTATCATAAGGGCAAAATGAACCACAGTGTGGGAAAAGGTGTCTGAGGATTAAGTTAAATAGACACAAACTGAGTTAAGAAAATGAGATATTTTTGTATGTAGTCTTTAACTATGGAACAATTAATAAAATTGCTAAAAATTTAGTTTTGTTCTATTTTAAATTTAAGTTTTTATTCTAAAGTAATGACTCTAACCACAAGAGAGAGCCTTGGTATAATACTGCCAATCAAATTTATCACATTGAAACATAACTCTATATTGAAACTTCCAAACCTGGTCCTATTTCTATGCAGTTGAATTATTTTAGAGAGGGGTAAATGCAATTTGCCATCTTTGTAAATATTCTGTGGACCACATTTAATTCATTGTTAGTTTCTAAATTATTCAAAAAAGGAAAGAAAAGGGGAAATACAATACCTGTTTCTATATGGTACATGGTATATTAGTCAAAATCAAATGCAGAATGAAATATGCCAGATAAAAATATACGCTAAATATTTATGTAGTACTGGATAATGATCATTTTTAAGAACCCAATAAGCCACAATCCAAGTATTTTCTAAAGATCATATATGGATAGAAGAAAAACAGTGAAATGAATATATGTCACTTATAAATATATATCACTGTAGAAAATATTCATGTGAATTCTCATTTGGATCTCAAACAAAATCTTAAAGGAAGTAACTTCATTATTTTATGAGAAAACAGAAGATCAGAGAAACTAAGTAACTTATCCAAGGTCAAATAACCAGTAAATAATTGAGGGAGAATGCAGTTTAGATGCTTCTTACAATCTATGTTGCAAACAATACCTTAGATAAGCTTGCATATCCACACCGTGGGAGGCATGACCAAACATAAAAACCATGAAATACTTCATAAAGTAATGAAGTCATCACATTATATATTGTTATATAATTATATATTTATAATAATCAATATGTTAATATTACTATATTGTTTTATTAATATATAATATAGTTCATAATTATAAAGGCAAATGAAGTTAACAGATGATTAAAATGGAAGGGTGAGTGCAGGAAAGCATGATTACAGTTAGGTCCATGTGGAAAAAAGAAAGTGAACTGTGTCTGTCCTAAAGGACACATCAAATGTGGATATATGGTAAGGAGCACTCCAGGAA
Source organism: Furipterus horrens (assembly GCF_987537825.1). Lineage (NCBI taxonomy): Eukaryota > Metazoa > Chordata > Mammalia > Chiroptera > Furipteridae > Furipterus > Furipterus horrens. The sequence goes on from NW_028327175.1 coordinate 156,786,344, forward strand.
GCTTGGGTTTGATGACTGTGTTGGGGGTGGGAGCAGAGAAGAGGGATTTGAGAGAATCTTTGGGGTGACAGTGGAGGTTAACAGGGTATGAAAAAAGGGGTGAATCACTTTTTAAAGAAATTTTGGAAGCACTGATGGAATTTCATTTCTTTATAAAAACTTAAGTATCATAGCATGTAATATGCCCTGCCACAAACAACATGGTCACATGTCTCTCTTAGAAAAAAAAAGATACAATGAAGCAAGAGAAAGGGACATAAGACTGCTGTGTGCAAAAAAGAATGGTTTTTATTTCTACTGTGAAACATTCACATTCTAGCCAAAATTATTATTATAAAAGAAATTACTAAGAAAAAACTATACTATATGTTAGATTACTAAATAATTCATCAACTATGATTATATTATAAAATGTATATGAATTCTTACAATTGAAATTTGTAAGATTTGGAACTAGTTAGATAAATAGTTTAAAATGTAACAGTAAAATTTTATTTTATTATTATTACTAGTTGTTTTTTTTTTTTTTTTTTTTTTTGCTTTAAAAAAACATTTAGCTCCCTGTGAGACTGTAGAGTATCTTTGCACCTGCCCTAGAGATCACTGGGATATAATGAACTAAGTAATTGTCTTAAATCAAAATCACTGAAAATAAGAATGTTTATTATATTATTTTAGTTTAATTCTTGGCAAGACACAAGAAATGAGATGTCAAAAGAAAATTGATCTACGTTATCACTTTGTTAGTCTTGGTTCTCTGAGAAGCAGACACTTAAATGGGATTACATGTTCAATGATTTATTAGGAAAAATGCTTGTGAGAGAAAGTCAGGAAGAAGTTGGGAAAGGTTGAAAGAGTTATCTGACCACAGTAAATTTATGACTCTGAATGAAGGACAGAAGGAAGATAGAAACTGAAAGCTTTCCAGACTGCTGTGCAGTTTAAGGAAAATGAGGTAAACTCAATGGGGAGTCCTCAAGCGAAAGGCAGACGTCAGAGGCATTGAGTGTCTCCCGGAATAGGCTTGCCTTAGATGCTCTTCGGCATTGATTAGCCACAGCCCACGGGACACCTAGGCATAGCCTCAGTATAGAGGTAATAATGGATTTCAGAACCCAGCTAAAACCCTTGGTTAAATTCCCTCCCCATAGTTGGAGGTCTGAGAGGGGCATTCCCATGGGTATCATGGTCACTTAAAGGTCTCATGTGACATTAAAAGAAGTACCTGGGGATTTTATTTTGATGGACAAAATATAGTGGAATCTAATTAATTTGATCATTTTATGGCTTCTTATATTGTATCTTAAAAGGAGACTCTTCATACCATGTAGTCAAATCATATTTTAAAAGACAGTGAGATCCACAGCTATAAGCAGGGAACCACTACTTCTGGTAGGCCACTGTACCATTTATCCATCATCCATTTAATCTATCCACTTATTACATTTAAAAAAGAAATCAGGTTTTTTAAGGTTAGAAGATGGCCGCGGAGTAGGAGCAGCGTTCTCAGCTCGCTCCTGTTAAGGAGACAATCCAGGAGGAACAAACTCGGGGAGGAATGACTGAGTGAGTGGGAATATCTGATAACGTGAACGGGGAGGAGATCGTGTGAGCAGCGTGGAGGGGGGTGGAGGGGTTTATCACAAACTGCAGGCTGAGTCATTCTGAGACTCCGTGCGTTTGCAGTATCAAGCCGGAGAGCTCACTAGCCGGGAGTGAATTCTGGTAGGGAGTTAGGGAGAGGATTTGGCCGAAAAAGCCAGAGGAGGGAGAGAATAGTGAACAACCAGGACTGGGAGAAATTGTGTGACCTGAGTCTAGAGAGAAACATCCTCAGCTGCAACCTCCGACGGAAAGCTCGGCATCCCGGGCGCACCCAGCACTTGCGCTAGGGCCCTACAGAACAAAGGAGCAGTTTTGGGGCTAGGAGACGGGCCGCACAGAAAATCTGCCGCGGAACTCCGGACCCGGGAGAACTGTGTTCTTGAAATCAGTGTTTGCTCTTTAGTCGCGCTAGAATCCCACAGAACAAAAGGCAGGTTTGGGGCTAAGAGAGAAATAGGACGTGCAGGGTGTGTAAGTAGGGAAGAGAGCGGAGGCGGAGGTTCTGGAGGGGAGACGGTTTTAGGGCAAGGAGAAGGGGCCGCAGGGAAGGACTGCCGCGGAGCTCCAGACCGGCAGAGAGCTCCGGGGAAGGAGAGTGCTGCGCTGACCGACCACACTAGAGTCCCACAGAACAAAGGGACGGTGCTGTGGCGGGAAGAAAGATAGAGCGCGCAGGCCGATAGGGAAGCCAGCGGAAGCGGTAGCTCGGAATAGAGAAAGTTTTGGGGCAAGGAGAAGAGCACAGGCAGGAAAGCCACTGCAAAGCTCCAGACTAGGGGAGAGGCCCTGGGCAGGAAGGGGTCACTGGGCCCGGCACTTTGACCGACTGTGCCAGAGTCCTGCAGAACAAAAGGACGATCTTGAGACAGGAAGAGAGGTAGGGTGCACAGGCATATAGACAGGGAAGAGAGCAGAAGCTGTAGCCTGGGAATAGAGACAGGACTGGAGGCAGGGCGGGGATTGCTGGCAGGCACAGGCTGGACCAACAGGGGGAAGGAGTAGCTGGACAAGCCTGAGGAGGGCTGAGGCTGCCCCAGGAGGGGAATACTAAAGGCAGCTCACAGCAGAGCGGTGGTAGGCCCACGAAAAAAAAGACTAGCAACCCCAGAATCAAGCAGAACCCTCCCACAGCCAGCCAACCAACCAGAAAAGATTTGAAACTCATAGAATTTTGAATAGGAGCAGACTCAGGAAGGAAGCAAGGAAAAACCAAAAAACAAACAAACCAAAAATACCCAGAGACTGTGCATAAAAGTTGAATTGAGTTAAAATCCTCATTCTTTTATCTCTCACTCTCTCTCTAACTACCCCTACCGTCAGTCCCTTCTTATTCTCACTCCTTTTCTCCCCTCCCCTTCCCTCCCTTCTCTCCCCTTAGCATTCTCCCCTGCATCCTATTCTCAGTTAATTTTATAATTTTAAGTTCTCTCCCTTTCTCACCCTCTCCTTTCTCTGTGCTACGCACCTTCAACTTTATTAAATTTCTTTCTGTATTTTGTCCCCCTTCAGTCTACATTCATCTTTCTTTCATCTCTTGTCCTTATTTTCCTTCTCTCCCTATACATAATCTCTCTCTCTCCCTATTACACTTTATATTCTAATCTCTTAATATTCAAATTATAATTCTAACCTATCCCCCTCTCCCTTTACTCTCCCATTCTTACCCTTTCTCTTTTTCTACCCCCCCACTTCTTTCCCTACCTCTTGTATTTCTCTCCTTCATCCTATCTTTTGCTAACTCTTCAATTTCAATCCTCCCCTCCCTAATATCTCCTCTTCCTCCTGATTTCCTTCCCTCCTCTGAGCTCTTTTCCTCCCAAATCCTCTTGCTTTCCTATCTCCTATTCCTCTCTCTCTATACGCACCTTTTCTCTCTATCTTGCAACTTTATATCATGTTTTAATCTCCTAATCTTTTTTATAACATATAATTTAAAAAAGAATTTTAATCCAGTCCCCTCTCTTCTACCTCCCCTTCTTCTTTTGTTCTCTCTCCTACCCTTCTCTTCTCTACTTTCTCTCTCTCTTTCCTCTCTCCCTTCCTGTCTTGCTATTTTCTACTCTGTATTTTTATCCTTAAAAAATTCTCTCTCAATCTATTTCCTACCTTCTAACCTCCCCAGCCCTCTCTTTCAATTTCTGGCTGTCTACCTGGATGTCTATTGTGTCTACCCTACCTCCCACGCTAATCATATAGTATATACCGATTATATAATCCTAATACTATACACTTCCACTTTCTCTCTCCACACTGCAACCCTCCCCTCCTTTTCAAACAGACAGTGTAAGTGTTAATTGCTCTCTTACATAACCTTGATTCCAATTGCTAATATTAATACTCTATCAACTTCCAGCTCAAAAATTACCCTTCCTTCATTTAAAACAACTCCTTTCTGTTTCTCCTATGAAATAAGAGTCCCAGTATCTCCACAAGTATATTAACACGGGCTCATTTGCAGCCTATAGTGGGATTGTATTTGGGGGAGACATTGGAGGGTGTGGGTTTCTTGCCTGGGTTGTATAATTATGTTTTAGCAGCACCTTCACAAAAGAACTCAAGACAAGGTGGGCAGAGTGACTCTCAATCAACTAACCAGAGAAATCCACCAAAAAGTAGCTGAAATACGACCAGACAGATTAAAGAAATATCATCAAGGACAACACAGACGGAAATCCAGGAGGGCAGAGGAGTAAGTGGAAGCTACACTAACCCCCTCCCAGGACGAGCCAGTGCTGACTTAGCCCCAGTACAGCAGACAGACCACCCCCTCCAAGTGGTGTCATACTAAGGGGAAATAAAAGCCCTGCCTACAGGAATTAAGTTGCCACACCCACGGTCATTAAGCCTGACGGCTGATCACAGATTGAGTATAGTAACAACTAAAGAAGAGAGACAAAGGCAGTAGATCCCTGGAAGTCTCCAACAGGCTGCCTAGGGCCAGTCTGGTACATGATCTGACGCTACCAGAGGCAGATCCAGGAAGAACTGATCATTCTAAGAAGCACCAACAAACAAAAGGAATCATAAAAATGGGGAGACAGAGAAACAACACCCCATCAAAAGGAAAGGTAGAATCCCCAGAAAGGGTGCTAAATGAAATAGAGGGGAGCAACATATCAGATACAGAATTTAAAACATGGATTATGGAGAAGCTAAATGAGCTCAGCGGAAACTACAAAGAACTCCAGAAAAACTACAGTGAACTCCAGAAGAACTATAAGGAACTTACTGAGAATTATACCAGCATCAAAAAGGACATGGAAGCTATCAATAAGAGCCAGGAGGAAATGAAGAATACAATCTCTGAATTGAAGAACACAGTAGAAGGAATTAAAAGCAGGCGAGAGGAAGCAGAAGATCGGATCAGCGAGCTGGAGGACAACCTACACAAAAACTCCCAGACAATGCAACAAAATGAAAAAAGACTGAACAAGACTGAAGAGGTTCTAAGACAGCTGCAGGACAACATGAAACGTAACAATATCCGTATCATAGGAATTCCAGAAGGAGAAGAAGAAGAGCAAGGGATAGAAAACCTCTTTGAAAAACTAATGACAGAAAACTTCCCTCACATGAGGAGAGAAAGAGCCATGCAAATCCAGGAGGCACAGAGGGTCCCAATGAAGATGAACCCCAACAGGCCCACCTCAAGACACATCATAATTAAAATGGCAACATCCAAAGACAAAGAGAGAATCCTAAAAGCAGCAAGAGGGAAACAACTAATAACATACAAGGGAGCTCCAATAAGGCTATCCTCAGATTTCTCAGCAGAAACACTACAAGCAAGAAGGGAATGGCAAAAAATATTCCAAGCAATGAAAAACAAAGGCCTACAACCAAGAATACTCTACCCAGCAAGGCTCTCATTCAAAATGGAAGGCGAAATAAGGAGTTTCTCAGACAAAGGAAGACTAAAAGAATACATCTCCACCAAACCAGCAATGCAAGAGATGCTAAAGGGTCTGCTCTAAAAAGATAAAGAAACAGAGAGAAACAGAGAAGAACACGAGTACAAAGGGGGAAAATGACAATGAATAAGTACTTATCAGTAATAACCTTAAACGTAAATGGATTAAACGCTCCAATTAAAAGACATAGGGTAGCTGAATGGATTAGAAAGAATGACCCACATATATGCTGTCTACAAGAGACCCACCTTAGAACAAAAGATCTACACAGACTGAAAGTAAAGGGATGGAAAAATGTATTCCAAGCAAATGGACATGAAAAAAAAGCCGGGGTAGCAATACTTATATCAGACAAAACAGATTTCACAGCAAAGTCCATAAAAAGAGACAAAGAAGGGCATTTCATAATACTTAAGGGAAAAATCCATCAAGAAGATATAACCCTTATAAATATATATGCACCCAACTTAGGAGCACCCAAATATGTAAGGAAAATTTTGAAAGACTCCAAGAAAGATATAGGCAGCAACACACTCATTGTAGGGGACTTTAACACCCCATTGTCAACAATGGACAGATCTTCAAAGCAAAGAAACACCAAAGATATTGAGGCACTGAACAACACTTTAGATCAAATGGACTTAGTCGATATATATAGAAGTTTACACCCCAAAGAAGCAAAATATACATATTTCTCAAGTGCACATGGAACATTTTCAAAGATAGACCACATGATAGGTCACAAAACAAGCCTCAATAAATTCAAGAAAATTGAAATTATATCAAGCATCTTCTCAGATCACAATGCCTTAAAATTGGAAATCAACCTCAAGGAAAAAACTCAAAAACATTCAAACTCATGGAGAATGAATAACATGCTATTAAATAATGAATGGGTTAACAATGACATCAAGGAAGAAATCAAAAAGTTCCTGGAAACCAATGATAATGAACACACAACAACCCAAAACCTATGGGATACAGCGAAAGCAGTCTTAAGAGGAAAGTTCATAGCAATACAAGCCTACCTAAAAAAGCTAGAAGAATCTCTAGTAAAAAATTTAACCCTACAGCTACAAGAACTAGAGGAAGAACAACAAGCAAAACCCAGATCAAGTAGAAGGAAGGAAATCATCAAGATCAGAGCAGAATTAAATGACATAGAGTCTAAAGAAACAATTCAAAAGATCAACAAGAGTAGGAGCTGGTTCTTTGAAAAGATAAACAAAATTGACAAGCCTTTAGCCAGGCTCATCAAGAAAAAAAGAGAGAGAACCCAAATAAATAAAATCAGAAATGAAAGAGGAGAAATCACAACTGATACCACAGAAATACAAAGAATTATAAGAAATTATTACGAACAACTGTATGGCAAGAAATTTGACAACCTAGAGGAAATGGACAGATTCCTGGAAAACTATAGTCTGCCCAAACTGAACCAAGAAGAAGCAGAAAGTCTGAATAGACCAATAACAGCTAGCGAAATTGAAGCAGTAATCAAAAAACTCCCAGCACACAAAAGCCCAGGACCAGATGGCTTCACAAGTGAATTCTACAAAACATTTAGGAAAGAACTAACTCCTATCCTCCTCAGACTATTCCAAAAGATACAAGAAGAGGGAAGACTCCCAAACTCGTTCTATGAAGCCAGTATAACCCTAATTCCAAAACCAGGTCAAGACACAACAAAGAAAGAAAACTACAGACCAATATCGCTAATGAACATAGATGCTAAAATCCTCAACAAAATATTGGAAAACCGGATCCAGCAACACATTAGAAAGATCATACACCACGATCAAGTGGGATTCATCCCAGGGATGCAAGGATGGTTTAATATTCGCAAATCAATAAACGTGATACACCACATAAACAAAATAAAAGACAAAAACCACATGATCATATCAATAGATGCGGAAAAAGCATTTGATAAAGTACAACACCCATTTATGATAAAAACTCTCAGCAAAATGGGAATAGAGGGAGCATACCTCAACATAATAAAGGCCATGTATGAGAAACCTGAAGCCAACATCATACTCAATGGGCAAAAACTGAGAGCATTCCCCCTGAGATCAGGAACAAGACAAGGATGTCTGCTCTCTCCACTCCTATTCAACATAGTCTTGGAAGTTCTAGCCACAGCAATCAGACAAGAAAGAGAAATAAAAGGCATCCAAATTGGAAAAGAGGAAGTAAAACTGTCATTATTTGCAGATGACATGATAATGTACATAGAAAATCCATTAGACTCCACAAAAAAACTACTCAATCTAATAAGTGAATTCGGCAAAATAGCAGGATACAAAGTCAATATTAAGAAATCGAAGGCATTTTTATACACCAACAATAAAAACTCAGAGATAGAAACTGAAAGAAAAATCCCATTTACCATAGCAACAAGAAAAATAAAATACCTAGGAATAAACTTAACCAAAGTGGTAAAAGACCTGTACACAGAAAACTACATAACACTGAAGAAAGAAATTAAAGAAGATACAAATAAATGGAAGCGTATACCATGCTCATGGATGGGAAGAATCAACATCATTAAAATGTCCATACTACCCAAAGCAATTTATAGATTCAATGCAATCCCTATTAAAATACCAGCAACATATCTCACAGACCTAGAACAAATACTTCAAAAATTTATATGGAACCAAAAAAGAGCCCGAATAGCCACAGCAATTTTGAGGCAGAACACAGTAGGAGGAATCACAATACCCGATATCAAACTATACTACAAGGCCACGGTAATCAAAACAGTCTGGTACTGGCATAAAAACAGACATATAGATCAATGGAACAGAATAGAGAGCCCAGAAATAAGCCCAGGTTCATATGGTCAACTAATATTTGACAAAGGGGGAAAGAACATCAAATGGAGTGAAAAGAGCCTCTTCAACAAATGGTGTTGGGAGAACTGGACAGGGACATGCAAAAAAATGAAACTAGACCACCAGCTCACACCATACACCAGAATAAACTCAAAATGGATCAAAGACTTAAATGTAAGCCGTGACACCATAAAAGTCCTAGAGGAAAAAATAGGCAGGAAAATTTCAGATATCCCACGTAGCAACATTTTCACTGATATAACTCCAAAGGCAAGGGAAATAAAGGAAAGAATAAACAAATGGGACTACATCAAACTAAAAAGTTTCTGCTCAGCTAAAGAAAACATCAGCAAGATGCAAAGGAAACCAACCATATGGGAAAATATATTCGCCAATGACATCTCAGACAAGGGATTGATCTCCAAAATATACAAAGAACTCATACGACTCAACACCAAGAAGACAGACAACCCAATTAAAAAATGGGCAAAGGACCTGAACAAACACTTCTCCAAAGAAGACATACAGAGGGCCCATAGACATATGAAAGTATGCTCAACATCACTAGCCATCAGAGAGATGCAAATTAAAACCACAATGAGATACCACCTCACACCAGTCAAAATGGCAATCATCAACAAATCAACAAACAACTTGTGCTGAAGAGGATGCGGAGAAACGGGAACCCTGGTGCATTGCTGGTGGGAATGCAGATTGGTGCAGCCACTGTGGAAAACAGTTTGGAATTTCCTTAAAAAACTAAAAATGGAACTGCCTTTTGAACCAGCAATTCCATTGCTAGGATTATATCCAAAAAATCCCGAAACACCAATTCAAAAGAACCTATGCACTCCAATGTTCATAGCAGCACTATTTACAATAGCCAAGTGCTGGAAACAACCTAAATGCCCATCTGTAGATGAGTGGATCAAAAAACTGTGGTACATCTACACAATGGAATTCTATGTAGCAGAAAGAAAGAAGGAACTTCTACCATTTGCAACAACATGGATGGAACTAGAGAAAATTATGCTTAGTGAAATAAGCCAGGCAACAAAAGAAAAATACCTTATGCTGTCACCTATTACAGGAAACTAATGAACAACACAAACAAATGAGCAAAATTGAACCAGAGGTATGTAAACAAGAAGTAGACTAACAGTAAAAAGGGGGGCGGGGGGGAGGAAAAGAAAGGTGTAAGGGGATGGGTCAAGTTAAAAAATATATATATATATGAATGACCCACAGACAGGTGCAACTGAGTGGGGACTAAATGTGGGGGAGGGGAGGGACAGGGTGCAGGGAAACAAGAGGGCTAAAAATGTGAGACAACTGTAATGGAAAAACAAACAAAAATCTCTTAGTGGGGGAAAAATGAAAATATGAAGAATGGAAATGCCAGTTCAGTGAATATTAGGACAAAGATTTTCCTTCACGTTGTATATTTTTCTCCCTATTTGATCCCTCCAGAGTTTGGCATTCTAAACAAGTAAGTAATGACATAAGTTCCTTTGCATAGAACTAATAAGACCAGTTGTTAACAGAGGTTCTTTTTTTTCTTGACCAAGTCTTTGACTGGAATGTCAAGCCCAAAGGAAACATACTTGGGCTCAGATTGTTGCCAGAAAGCCCTGAGGAACTGGGAATGACTTTCAAAGGTAATAAAAGCCCGTGAGATAAAAGGCCTGGTACCATGGTTGGTTGTGCGGTCCACAGCAATCTTTCCAGGGAAGGAACGAAGGTTGTTTTCCTGAAAGATGGCTAGAAGGGACCTTAAGGCACAAGGAAAGACCAGAAAGACTTGGAAAAAACAGGTGTGTACAGGCAAGGATGAATGCCAGATATGTGGCTCAGCTTCTGTGCCCTGAAGAACAGACTGAAGGTCACCCCAAATATTCCTTGGGTAAGTTCCAGCAAAGCAGAACTAAAGATCATAAGTGATCATTTGCTGCTCTTGTTATGTCTATGCAAACGAACAGGATAAATTAAAAATGGACTTAATGTAGTCCCTTTAAAGACAAGGAGGGTAACCTTAGGGAGAAGAATTATTATTCAAGGAAAATCACAATGATCAGTAGTAGAGTATAAAACAGGGCAACTAACCGTCTTAAAAGTTTCTTCCCCAGATTTAGAGACTTGTTTGCGGGTTATGTTACATAAATTAACACGTGTTTTTTGTTTTCAAAGGACATAAGCCTATGATCGCATTACCTGAGTGATTATCTGTACGCATAAGCCTCACTTAATCCTCTCTGCAGCGCTGCCTCCTGAGACTCAACGGTTTGGCTGAACTAAATGGCTGGGTTGGGGAAGAATGGGGTGGTCTGTGGACTTCACTTTAAAACGGGTTTCTCTTTTCTATCCTAATGGCTTGGACAGAAAAGGCCCAGAGGTCTGAGAGGGGGAAAAACCTAAACTATTTACCTCAGCCCAAACTAAGTATAATGGGCAAAAGGGTTTTGGACAGGCGAGTTGTGCCTAGCACACCTTCTTACAAAGAAGCCTTTTTTTTTTTTTTTTTTTTTTCTTTCCCTAATATGGAACATTGAAAAATTAATCCCTGCCTTTTGTCATCTAGTAGTTATGGATTGAATGATGTCTTTTAACCCTTTTCGCCAAATCTGTTGCCCCCAGAACACAACAAGGACACCCGCCTGTTAAACCAAGCACGCCGATGACCGGAGACAGCCAACTGACCTGGAGTCTGCACGATCCTTCCCCATGTGGGAAGGCCACCCTCCCCTCCACACCCCCACTCTTATTAGGGTTTTCTGGACCCAATGGTAGGTAGGACGACGACCATGTCCAGCTTGAAGCAGCTAGAGGAGCTTGAGACCTTCGCCCATTGTCCTTTACAAGATTACAAAGGGTCCTAATATTTGAGAGGGGGGGCATAGTGAATTTCTATGAACCAGGGGTATGGACTTGGGGGGGATTGCTGGGGGAGGGGGGTGGTGGGTGGAGGGGAACAAGGGGGAGAAAATTGGAACTGTTGTAACAATATAATCAATAAAAAACATTATAAAAAAAAATAAAAAAAAAATAAAAAAGAAATCAGGCCCTTGCCTAACTTCCCAACCTAATCTTTTACACTATGTCCATTTCTTACTATACTATATGGTTCCATGATCTTTTTCTATTCATTAAACAAGTCAAACACTTTCCAACCTCAGAATATTAGCAGGTGTGGTCTTCTTTGCCTGGAATGTTCTTTTTCACATGGCAGCCTCATTCACACTATTTAGACCTTAATGCAACAAGTATCACCACCTCACTGAGGTCTTAGTTGATTATCTCACCTCAACTAGGACCTTTTCACTTGCCAATAACTATCCTATTACTAGTTTTATTTATTTGACAGTATTTACCAGTAACTTCAATAATCTTGTTTTTGTTTTTGTACAGTCTTTGTGGATCTGTGTCCCAACTAATGTCTTCTGTTATATCCTCAATATTCGAAATAGCGCTTAATTCATAAAACTTAGTAAGCATTTGTTGAATAATTAATTGACCAAAAGAAGTTTTCTATATTTAATGATTTCTTCTCATTGAGGTTATAGTTGAGTAAGACAAAATTGTCTTTCCATCAGATTCTTAAGAGTTTAATTTTTTCTTATTATTGATCCTTATATTCCTCTTCATGAACCAGTTCATTATCAGTTCATTATCTTCTTTGTGGTGTTGGGATATCTCTAAACAACACACTCTTTAGAACAGTAGAAACCTGACACTCAACAAGGCTATTTCTCTAAAACATTTACAAATTTGTAAATAATAAAGCATTAGGTTTCATGCTTCTGAAAAAAGTATGTTTTATATATCAAGATCCTTTAGAGTTTTCTGGGATAGAGCATTGATACATGTGATCAGAAAATATCCTTTGACTATCAAGCACTGTTTTGAAAAAATGAAGATAACACAGAAATCTAAAGAGATAAAGTCCTCATAAAGCTTAGAACTTGTTAGGAAAGGGAGATGGACACTGTAGGCATAGAAATAAACATGACAAACTGAAATAGGGGCTTTGAAAGGAAAATCATAGAGTACTGCACACAGAAGGCTTTGTCTAGTTATGCCTGTCAGCTAAGGTGTTCCACAGGAAGTGATAGTCACCCTGTAATTTTAAAAATGAAAAGGGGTTAAATAGGTAAAATTGAAGGGTAGTTAGAAAGGGGTGGCAGCAAAAGCCTTCTAGCAGAAGGAACAGCAATTATGAAAAGCCTGAAATAAATATAACTCTTCAGTACTTGAAAGAAAATAAGGCCAAAATAAATTGATAGGCAGCACATTGTGCAGTGCTTATAAGCCATGCTAAGCTTTATTTAAAAACAAACAAAAACTTCAATCTTATCAAAAAAAGCATACATTAAATTACAACTTCTAAGTCTGTTCAGCATGTACTCTTTATGGTATCCTAAAAAAAAATGTGTCCTTTGGTTAGGCTCATTCATGGTTGGGTTGCCTTCATATAAAAGAAAACTACCCTGTTTCTCCGAAAATAAGACATCCCCCCAAAATTAGACCTAGTGAAATTTTTTTCAAGCCTAGAAATATAAGGCCTCACCTGAAATAAGACCTAGTGGCAGTCATAGCTACAGCTGCCCCCCAGTTCTTGATGGAATTCAGAGTTTGGCTGGTTATGCTGATGTTTGTGATGACATGACTATACTATATTAATAAACATTGATTTTTTGTTCAACAATAAATGTGAATTTTTGTTAATGGAAAAATAAGACATCCCCTGAAAATAAGACCTAGCACGTCTTTAGGAACAAAAATTAATATAAGATACTGTCTTATTTTCGGGGAAACACAGTAGTAGTACTGTGTCTCAAGATTGGATTGGTTGAAACTTGAGACATAATTTTGCAGGTGGTGAGATGGAGAATGGTAGGCCCTGGATATAATGAAAATTTAATTACATACTTAATACAATTAAGCCAGGAAATCATGAGGGAACATAAAAATTAAAAATATATAATCTGTGCTGCTAGGTTGCTGGAAATATTTTTACATTAGAGACCCAACTTCTATTATCACTGTCAATATCTATAGCATGTTCTAATATTTCATATGGATTCCACTAACATATTTAGGAACACAGTCAGGTGGCAGAGTAAGAAAACTCCATTATAAGTAAAATGCTTTGGCACAGTTCACTCTCTTCTCCACAACAGAGGAGAATTTTCTTGTCCTTCATTGGCTTGAATTATACGCATCCCTTCTGAGATTTAAACCTAATTTATATGATTAATGCTACATGCATCTTGAAAGTTTAAAGATATGACCAAACAGGAGACAGCACCAAAGGCACATAAACACACAATTTTCCTTTTAAATAATTGTGAAAGAAATTATTAAAAAATAAAGATGGAGTCCCTATATTTGGTCGTCGGCAGCCGTCTGTCTCGAGAGACGATGGTGTAGCTTCTTAAGAGTCTACCTGCACCGCCGAGAATGGCTGTGCAGTCCGACTCGGAGTGACACGGTATCTGTCTCCTCCCGTGTTGAATCGACATCTTGCGATGATGCTGGAGTGTCCTCTCCAGTGAAGCTGAAGCTACAGAGCCTGGGCAGGGTGATATGGAGGGTCTGCTGTTGCCCATGCAGCAGACCCCCCCTCTCTTCGCAGCTGAAGGGTCCAAGGGAAAGACGGAGTCAATACAGCTTGGTTTCAGGTGCGCAGCAGGAGTTGCCGGTGTTGACTACAACGTCAAACCGCCTTAGGGACTCCGGCTCCGGATTTTCTGTCGGGGTTTACTCCCTTAGCCTTTCCCCTGAAGAGGTATGCCGCAAGGCAGCGGAGGTTTTTTGGAGTCAGAGTTTTCCTTCTCTGATGTGCCCTGACTGGAAGATCGAACCAGCGACACTTAGCTCGCAGGCCGACGCTCAATCCACTGAGCCAAACCAGCCAGGGCTTTATATTTGGTACAGAGTACAAATTTAATAATCACCTCAATAGTTTAGCAAAATCTTTGTTTTTCTGACATAAATATATAATTTCAAAACCTAACTTAGTATTTGGTTCAGTTAACACTTGCTGTCAGTCATGGCACTTTTGGAACTTGAACTATTAAGTATTATATTTTACATTATACAGTATAATTGTTTTTTTCAATTTTTTCATTAACATTCATATATACATATATACATACATATATATTTTCCATTTAGCCACTTTTGTTATATTTTGTTATGACTGTTCAATATTGAGGACATGTATCTGAGAGAAAAATTTGAAATAATTTTTAATTCATCAAATCTATGCTAAATTGATGACATTCCTTTGGGAAAGAGAGATCTGTTGAATCAAGGAAATATACAGAGTTGAGACAAAGGAAAGGCTATCTATCTCATGAGTTAGACAAATATAAATAACTTCTTCAAAACAAACACAGAAATAAACAAACAACAATGGGAATTTTGTACTTCATTTAGACAAGACATTATAATAGTCATCTTTAAGATGTAATGTTAAATAAGACAAAATCTCAACAGAAAGAGAATGCACAATAAGAAGAGTAAAAGCATATGCATGACCAATGCAGTCTATGATAAGGATCTTGAGAGAGAATGCACTAAGAACTATGGAAATTCAGAGGTGGTGGAAAAAACGGTAGTCACTTTCAGTTGAAGAGAACTAACAAGAATTTTATAAAAAAGCATAACATCTTTTCACATGTATCCTAATAAATTAGAAGGCTTTTTCTAAACAAACAAAAAAGATACTATTTATTTCAACATTTACTGTGGCAACTGAATTATAGAACCTTGAGGGAACAGCTATGTATGCATTCAGAAAAATTGGGCAGAAACAGAAATAGTGGGGTATTAGATATTTTGTAGACAACCAATAAACAACATAGATACAGAAGCCAATTGATGAAAGTTTAATAGAAAAGAAGATAGCTAGTAATGTTACATTCAAAGTGTTCAATGAGCATTCAACTGTAAGATAAATTATTTATTGTGATAACAGAAAATATTGAGTCAACTTCAAAAATGTTTCAGGTCTATTTAGCAAGTAGAAGCTGTAACAGAAGGCCTTAGAAATTTGGGGATATGGGTACACTTTTTAAATTTAATATTTAAATAGTAAGATAATAGCTATCACTAATTCATGGCTTCAATATTGAACACCTACTATGCTCTAGGCAGTCTTATAAGAGTTGAAGAAACAACAAGAAAGCAAAACTGAGGCACAAAATTTTAAACGATGTTCTCAGCTGATAAGTAAAAATGTCAGGATTGGAAGCCAAGCAGTCTGACTTCAGAATTCACATTCCTAACCACAACAAAGTATAGCCCCCTCCCATGTACCAAACACTCTATTAAGTGCTTTATGTACATTTTTCTATTCAATACTTACTAAAACTCTGTGACATATTGTTGTGATACCCAATATTTAGAGAAATAAACTGAGTTTTAGCCATGTTACATAACTTCCCCAAGTCTACACAGTTGAAAAAAAAAAAAAGCAGAACCATAAATTCAATCCAAGGAATCTGATTCCAAGCCCAAGCTCTGATTTATTATACTAGGTCCTGTATTTAGAGGCATTTCGAAGAAATGTTGATAAATACTAAATAAAGAATAAAATCTGCCCAGAAAAAAAGCTAGTATCAATATTTTAGCATATATCCTTGCAATAATATTGTGCATTTTATACAATATTGAAAAAATTTATATATACAATTTCAGAACATATCATTTTGCCGTTAAATAATTACTGTTTTGCAGCTTTTTAAGCACTCTTGGTAAACATAAGATTGGTTGCCTCCCATTGACGCCCTGACCTGAGATCCACTTTGCAACCTAGATATGTGCTGTGACCAGGAATCAAAGTGTTATAGGATAACACTCCAACCAACTGAGCCACATGACCAGGGCTCAAAATGTATTTAATTTCTGGCAACATATTGGGTGTATAATTTGTAACTTTTGCTTGTTATAAGCAATGTGGTAAATTACATAATGGGTCACAAATTTTTAAAGCCCTTGATATGTATTGGTAAATAATTCAAAAACAAGGTGTAATATTGCTTATTTCACTTATCTTTATCAGCACTGTATATTAATATTTTCAATGTTATTCTTAATGGTATAGGTAAGCAATGGTATCTAGATTTATCACCCCAGTAAATGTGCCTGATACATTTATTGAACACATTTAATAAATATTTGTTGATCCAATTATTTCTCCTTTTTAATATGGATACAGTGTTTGAACATTCTGATAAGTAGAAAGATGTAATCACAGGAGTAATATGTGTATATATATGACTATCGTGCTAGGAAAGATAAATAGCCGAGGAACACACACAGACCTGACGGAGTAACATTCACAGGGAAGAACTTACAAAAACAAAAGATTCTGCAAGCACGTAGATCCACTGTTACCTATTGCATGCTAGGGTTTTATTGAGATCCAGATTTGCAGAAAGGACTGATTCTTACACTATGACGCGTTTAAGTGGTACGATTAAGGGAGAACCATGACGGAATACAATAGCAACGAGACCTGGAAATACCCAGCCCTGTCCTGGGGGCTCAGCATTCGTGGGTGACATTGGGTGGCGGTTCTCTGTGTATCATGCACATTCCTGCACATCTGGCTAGTGAGGTGCTGACTGTCCTTGTTCAATACTACCCTTTCAAGGACGTCAGTGCCTCAAACCACCTTGAGAGAAGAGATTGCGTGTTCCTCTAGAACAAAGGGATTTTGCTAACGGCCTTGGAAAAATAGAGTCTCCTTCTGAAACAAAGGGCAGGCACATTAGTAGTGTTCAGTATAATAAAGATGCTTCCCTCAGGAGCAAAGAATATGCCTATTTATTTCTCATTTAAAAAAAGACTGGTTTCCTAGTTCTGTTTCCTGTATTACAGCTTACTATTTGTGCAGGTACCATCTGGTCCTCTGTATTCTTCCATGTAGGAAAAGAGGCTTGGGTAGCTGGTGCAAAATTGCTGATACTTTGGCCTCTGCTATTTCTAGAAGTAATAAAATGGCCTTTATCTCTGATTGAGCAGTCTCACGTCATTTTCCAGGATCCATAAAATTGCAGTAACTACACTGCTAGCTCGCAAGTAGGGTAAAATCTCAGAACCTTTAGAGTCCTCCGCAGTTGGGAGGTTCACCAGACTCTCCCCTGGCTGGGGGCAAAGGCTGATTTCTAACTAACAGCAATTTTTACCACATCAGTATTTATGATTGAGGAAGAATATGTCTCCTGCTGCAATAGAAGAAAGGCTGAGTCTAAGATTTGTGGATAATCAGGTGTGATGCTCTTAGTGACAGACTGGAGCTGTTGGAGTTCTAGAGGAGTCCAGGCTGAAGGGGACCTGTTTTAGACAACATAAACCCTCAATGTCAGAAATAATGGGAGATTTTCATAATTACAAATAAGTGAGGTTCTGGTAAATAAATGAACAGAAGCCAGTGAAAAACCAGTGATTAAAATGCTAGAAAAAGTAGGCGTGTTGCATCAAAGAGTCTTACAGTAGTTAGGAATAACTGTTGAGAGCATATGAGCTGAAGTTAACTTCAAATAAACAAGACACACTTTCCGCTCTAAATTATGAGGGAAGTATGAGAGAAAGGTGATGAAGTAGAGAAACTTTGACATGTGTAAAAGTAAGGTTGTTACGGTTCACAATGAGTTTACTTTGGATATAAAAGTGAGAAAAGGGGAGAGAGAGTAAGTGGAATTGGGGCTTGGTATAAGAGAAAGAACTTATACTAAGTGAAAGTATAGTAGAGAATCAATAGGCAGTGACTAAAAGGATTGCATGAAATACATCAGAGCATGGCTAATATGAATACAATGCAGACCCAAGTGTTTTTTAAGGATGCCATTGAAATTAGACTAAACATGGAGCTCTTTGAAGGTAAGAGCATTGTTTGAAACAGTTTTAGTTTCTTAGGGTTATGTAGTTTCTGGAATATAGATACTCAATACATTGACTGAATTAATACTAAATTTTCTTCAGCAAAGTTGTGCAAAATTTAAAAAGTAGTAATTTCAGATAGCAGTTAATTTTGTGTAGCAAATTTCAAGGTGTAAGGGAATCTAAGCACAGAGAAGAACCAGTCAATTCTCAAAACTGTGAGAAAATAAATTGTTATTTTAAGCTAAGTTTCATGATGGCTTGTTACATAGTAACTGGTAAATGAACAGATTGATATTTAAGTTCATATATGCAAAACACATGCACTATGTCCAACACATAGTAGGTATTCAATAGAATACTTATCATACTTTTATAAGTTTAATTATATTTACACATGTACACAGTGCTTTATAATTTTAAAAAGTACATTCATGTTTATTATTTCCTTTATTCTTCAATAAAGTCCTAATAAAAAATATGACTTTTGTTACATTTCATTTAAAAATTAGAAATTAAAGTCATGAATTTAAGAAATTTACACAAATAAGCAGAAGCAGAACTTGGCCTAGAACTCTGAGTCATATAAAATATATGTAAGTGATAATTGGAGTACTATATTTTTTGAGAGCTTATTGTTTAAGTATCTACTCCTTGTGATAGATGGTACATGCCATCTTCTTTTATTCCCACAATGACTTATGTGACAGCTGTTATTCTAGCCCCACAGAATCAACACACATTCCATGGCGAAGACTCTAAGAGGCTGTGACTTGCTCGTTCCCATGCTTCTTCCAGAACATCATGCAAGGAGTGTGCATACTTCCTTTTTTCTAGAACTAAGGTAGGAATAAGCAGGATAACATGAGAAAGATGTAGAATTAGAGGACTAGAATGAGCAACTTCCCTTAAGAGAACAGAATGTGTCAAAGAAAATAAGGTCAAGGTCAGGCAGTCAAATGTAGTATAAGGTTATGCACTTAGAACTTAGAAGTATCGAAAAAAATCCCATTTACCATGGCAACAAGAAAAATAAAATACCTAGGAATAAACTTAACCAAAGAGGTAAAAGACCTGTACACAGAAAACTACATAACACTGAAGAAAGAAATTAAAGAAGATACAAATAAATGGAAGCGTATACCATGCTCATGGATGGGAAGAATCAACATCATTAAAATGTCCATACTACCCAAAGCAATTTATAGATTCAATGCAATCCCTATTAAAATACCAACAACGTATTTCACAGACCTAGAACAAATACTTTCAAAAATTTATATGGAACCAAAAAAGAGCCCGAATAGCCACAGCAATTTTGAGGCAGAACACAGTAGGAGGAATCACAATACCTGATATCAAACTATACTACAAGGCCACGGTAATCAAAACAGTCTGGTACTGGCATAAAAACAGACATATAGATCAATGGAACAGAATAGAGAGCCCAGAAATAAGCCCAGGTTCATATGGTCAACTAATATTTGACAAAGGGGGAAAGAACATCAAATGGAGTGAAAAGAGCCTCTTCAACAAATGGTGTTGGGAGAACTGGACAGGGACATGCAAAAAAATGAAACTAGACCACCAGCTCACACCATACACCAGAATAAACTCAAAATGGATCAAAGACTTAAATGTAAGCCGTGATACCATAAAAGTCCTAGAGGAAAAAATAGGCAAGAAAATTTCAGATATCCCACGTAGCAACATTTTCACTGATATATCTCCTAAGGCAAGGGAAATAAAGGAAAGAATAAACAAATGGGACTACATCAAACTAAAAAGTTTCTGCTCAGCTAAAGAAAACATCAGCAAGATGCAAAGGAAACCAACCATATGGGAAAATATATTCGCCAATGACATCTCAGACAAGGGATTGATCTCCAAAATATATAAAGAACTCATACGACTCAACACCAAGAAGACAGACAACCCAATTAAAAAATGGGCAAAGGACCTGAACAAACACTTCTCCAAAGAAGACATACAGAGGGCCCATAGACATATGAAAGTATGCTCAACATCACTAGCCATCAGAGAGATGCAAATTAAAACCACAATGAGATACCACCTCACACCAGTCAGAATGGCAATCATCAACAAATCAACAAACAACTTGTGCTGGAGAGGACGCGGAGAAACGGGAACCCTGGTGCATTGCTGGTGGGAATGCAGACTGGTGCAGCCACTGTGGAAAACAGTTTGGAATTTCCTTAAAAAACTAAAAATGGAACTGCCTTTTGAACCAGCAATTCCATTGCTAGGATTATATCCAAAAAATCCCGAAACACCAATTCAAAAGAACCTATGCACTCCAATATTCATAGCAGCACTATTTACAATAGCCAAGTGCTGGAAACAACCTAAATGCCCATCTGTAGATGAGTGGATCAAAAAACTATGGTACATTTACACAATGGAATTCTATGTAGCAGAAAGAAAGAAGGAACTTCTACCATTTGCAACAACATGGATGGAACTAGAGAAAATTATGCTTAGTGAAATAAGCCAGGCAACAAAAGAAAAATACCTTATGCTGTCACCTATTACAGGAAACTAATGAACAACACAAACAAATGAGCAAAATTGAACCAGAGGTATGTAAACAAGAAGTAGACTAACAGTAACAAGGGGAGCGGGGGGGAGGAAAAGAAAGGTGTAAGGGGAAGGGTCAAGTAAAAAAAAAAAATATATATATATATGAATGACCCACAGACAGGGGCAACTGAGTGGGGACTAAATGTGGGGGAAGGGAGGGACAGGGTGCAGGGAAACAAGAGGGCTAAAAAAGTGAGACAACTGTAATGGAAAAACAAACAAAAAATTTTTTTAGTGGGGGAAAAATGAAAATATGAAGAATGGAAATGCCAGTTCAGTGAATATTAGGACAGAGATTTTCCTTCACGTTATATATTTTTCTCCCTATTTGATCCCTCCAGAGTTTGGCATTCTAAACAAGTAAGTAATGACATAAGTTTCTTTGCATAGAACTAATAAGACCAGTTGTCAACAGAGGTTCCTTTTTTTTTTTTTTTTTTTTTTGACCAAGTCTTTGACTGGAATGTCAAGCCTAAAGGAAACATACTTGGGCTCAGATTGTTACCAAAAAGCCCTGAGGAACTGGGAATGACTTTAAAAGGTAATAAAAGCCCGTGAGATAAAAGGCCTGGTACCATGGTTGGTTGTGCGGTCCACAGCAATCTTTCCAGGGAAGGAACGAAGGTTGTTTTCCTGAAAGATGGCTAGAAGGGACCTTAAGGCACAAGGAAAAACCAGAAAGACTTGGAAAAAACAGGTGTGTACAGGCAAGGATGAATGCCAGATATGTGGCTCAGCTTCTGTGCCCTGAAGAACAGACTGAAGGTCACCCCAAATATTCCTTGGGTAAGTTCCAGCAAAGCAGAACTAAAGATCATAAGAGATCATTTGCTGCTCTTGTTATGTTTATGCAAACAAACAGGATAAATTAAAAATGGACTTAATGTAGTCCCTTTAAAGACAAGGAGGGTAACCTTAGGGAGAAAAATTATTATTCAAGGAAAATCACAATGATCAGTAGTAGAGTATAAAACAGGGCAACTAACCGTCTTAAAAGTTTCTTCTTATTTAAAATATGGTTTCACTTGAAAATTAAACCATGTCTGTGATATCATCAAAGATATTCAAGTTGCAGGCAAATAGAATTTCAAGTGCCTTACAACTAGATGTCTTCCCAATAAGACAGTCTTACAGATTTAGATACTTGTTTGTGGGTTATGTTACATAAATTAACACGTGTTTTTTGTTTTCAAAGGACATAAGCCTATGATCGCATTACCCGAGTGATTATCTGTACGCATAAGCCTCACTTAATCCTCTCTGCAGCGCTGCCTCCTGAGACTCAACGGTTTGGCTGAACTAAATGGCTGGGTTGGGGAAGAATGGGGTGGTCTGTGGGCTTCACTTTAAAACGGGTTTCTCTTTTCTATCCTAATGGCTTGGACAGAAAAGGCCCAGAGGTCTGAGAGGGGGAAAACCTAAACTATTTACCTCAGCCCAAACTAAGTATAATGGGCAAAAGGGTTTTGGACAGGTGAGATGTGCCTAGCACACCTTCTTACAAAGAAGCCCCCCCTTTTTTTTTCCCTAATATGGAACATTGAAAAATTAATCCCTGCCTTTTGTCATCTAGTAGTTATGGATTGAATGATGTCTTTTAACCCTTTTTGCCAAATCTGTTGCCCCCAGAACACAACAAGGACACCAGCCTGTTAAACCAAGCACGCCACTGACCGGAGACAGCCAACTGACCTGGAGTCTGCACGATCCTTCCCCATGTGGGAAGGCCACCCTCCCCTCCACACCCCCACTCTTATTAGGGTTTTCTGGACCCAAGGGTAGGTAGGACGATGACCATGTCCAGCTTGAAGCAGCTAGAGGAGCTTGAGACCTTCGCCCATTGTCCTTTACAAGATTACAAAGGGTCCTAATATTTGAGAGGGGGGGGATAGTTAATTTTTATGAACCATGGGTATGGACTTGGGGGGGATTTCTGGGGGAGGGGGGTGCTGGGTGGAGGGGAACAAGGGGGAGAAAATTGGAACTGTTGTAACAATATAATCAATAAAAACATTAAAAAAAAAAAGAACTTAGAAGTATCATCAGACACTGGATAGGTAGGGATGGGTGGATAGTAGTATGGAGAGCTCCAGAAAGTCAGGGCCAAGGGTTGTTTCTAGTCGTCGTCGGCAGCCGTCTGTCTCGAGAGACGATGGTGTAGCTTCTTAAGAGTCTATCTGCACCGCCGAGAATGGCTGTGCAGTCCGACTCGGGAGTGACACGGTATCTGTCTCCTCCCGTGTTGAATCGACATCTTGCGATGACGCTGGAGTGTCCTCTCCAGTGAAGCTGAAGCTACAGAGCTTGGGCAGGGTGATATGGAGGGTCTGCTGTTGCCCATGCAGCAGACCCCCCCTCTCTTCGCAGCTGAAGGGCCCAAGGGAAAGACGGAGTCAATACAGCTTGGCTTCAGGTGCGCCGCAGGAGTTGCCGGTGTTGACTACAACGTCAAACCGCCTTAGGGACTCCGGCTCCGGATTTTCTGTCGGGGTTTACTCCCTTAGCCTTTCCCCTGAAGAGGTATGCCGCAAGGCAGCGGAGGTTTTTTGGAGTCAGAGTTTTCCTTCTCTGATGTGCCCTGACTGGAAGATCGAACCAGCGACACTTAGCTAACAGGCCGACGCTCAATCCACTGAGCCAAACCAGCCAGGGTGTTGTTTCTAGTATAACAAACAGAAAACAAAGAGGAGGAGATTGAGTGATTGCCTGAAGACATCAGCTATCACTAGAAGGAGGGTGTTGTGAATAGACAGGTTTTTGTTATGTCCAAGTTATTCTGAACTGACCTGTCACACTGGGGTCTATACAGTTTTGTGGGTAAGTTCTCTGCCACTCTCTAAATTATCTGTTAGCCTTTTAGCTGATGGTAACACTCAGGATTCATTAGCAACATTTGTTTGAAGAACTACAAAAATGCCATTATTCAGAAATTGCTTCTGAAAGTGCCTCCTAACAAAAGAATTCACTTGGGTTAAATCTAGGATGACAGTGACCTCAAGGGAGAGTAGATTTTCAAATTATCTATGCTGACAACTCTGCAGTAGTCAAGTTCCATTCAGCTTTTCTAATTAGGTGATTTCTCTATTGCAATCAGCTAGAGATTAATCTTAAAATATGAACAGTTTCATTTTTCTGAACCTCAGGAAACTTAATTGGTGATAATCATGATAATTTTAAAGAAATCTACAGAGGTGTTTTATTGTGGCTATAATATTGGCTTTAATACTACAAGTCATTAGCGTTGTGTGTGTGTGTGTGTGTGTGTGTGTCTGTGTGTGTGTGTAAAGAAGTATGTATAAAGTTGGATGAAGAAAAGATATTTTCAAGGGAATGTGACCGATAATGGTCTAAAAGAAAAGACAAGGGTGATCCTTCTGAAACAACCATTTAGATGCAAAAATGAAGGTTTACATAAACCCTGTTCTGACCTATGAACATGAAATATTTTTAAATCACCGAAGCTTTCAGAAACTGCAAATAGCTTCTTATAAAAAAATAAAAGATGCTCTTACTAAAAAGGAACTCTTGAACTTAGAGAACTGAGCAGAGAGATCAGACAGTAACTTCTAATTCTCTGAAAGTATTAAATCCATATAAATCTCATGGTGCAGAATAAATATGCACCCACGCACAACCTAAATTTCACTAGTTACTGCTTAAAACCTGAATGTTTTTAGGAAGTGTTCCAAAAAGCTCTAAAGGTTATTAACTTTACCAAATCTTTCTGTCATTGCAATACAAATATATTAAAAATAATCTCTTTACATAAACTGAAGAAAAATAAATCAATAGAAATTTTCCAAATTTCATGTATTACTTTGAGAACAGGAGGAAAAGGGAGAGATTGA
Source organism: Furipterus horrens (assembly GCF_987537825.1). Lineage (NCBI taxonomy): Eukaryota > Metazoa > Chordata > Mammalia > Chiroptera > Furipteridae > Furipterus > Furipterus horrens. The sequence continues at coordinate 156,811,037 of NW_028327175.1, forward strand.
AAAGGTAATATTGAAAAAAAAATAAAGAACTAAGTTTATATATTAGATTCAATGAGTAAGTAGAAGTATATATCTAAAATGCACAAAAAAACAGAACTTGTTTTTTTAAAATGGTTCCTTATTTTAAGTATAACACTTCATTTTTGAAGAAAATTATTTTTCAGGGAAGAAATATCAAATTAGGGGCAGGAAGTTAAACCATTCTAATTTCTCTTCTTGAATTCTAGCCAAATTATAAAAGGAATGATTCCTTTAATGATTTTTTAAAAATAATTTATTTATTTGTTTGTTTATTTATTTAGAGAGATGGGCAACGAGAAAGAGAGGGAGAGAAACATCACTGTGTGGTTGTCTCTCACTCGTGCCCCCAACTGGGGACCTGACGTGCAACCTAGTCATGTGCCCTGACTGGGAATCGAACCAGCGACACTTGGCTCGCAGGCTGACACTCAATCCACTGAGCCACAGCAGCCAGGGCTCCTTTAATGATTTTTTCAAAAACGATTTTTGTAATTTTATTGCTACAAGTGCTGGATTGCAGAATATTATCATTCCAATTATAAACTGTAGCAATTATTTTATGCTGAAAACCTTACAATACAAAGGAACAAATACATATTTTATATAAATATAAATTATGTCTACTGACTGCTTACATACATATTTAAATATTACATGATTTAACAAAGATCTAGTCAGAAATGTCATTTTGATAAAAAAGGGTCTTTAATACACAGAAGGATATTTCAAAATCTATGCGTAATCTAAACAGCTCATTCTTCAAATGTTCCTTTAAGATAAGGACAACAGTTTTCATTATTAATTTATTAAAATGTATCAAATGTGGTTGTTGATAAAATTTTAGTCCTGACTGGTGTGGCTCAGGTGGTTGGGTGTCGAACTGCAAAGCAAAAGGCCTCCAGTTTGATTCTGGTGAAAGCACATGCCTGGGTTGCGGGTTCGGTCCCCAGTCAGGGTATGTATAAGAGGCAACAGATTGATGTTTCTCTCTCACACTGATATTTCTCTCCCTTTCTTTCTTCCTTCCTTCCCCACTCTCTAAAAATAAATAAATACAATATTTTTAAACAATTTAATTTAAGGCAGGCATATTTCAATGAAGAAATGTTTTGCTTATGTAACACTTGTATATTTACATATATAATACTGGAAATATTGATGCAAAGATCCTACACTTTTATTTTGTAACCCTCTTTGCATTTGTACTTTGAATCCTTTTCTTCAGTTTATCTTTTCTAGATATGTATGCAAATGCAATAATAGAGAAAACTAAATATAAATTAGCATCTATTTTGTAAAATAAAATGTAATTTTCAAGACTTCTGCTTCTGGGAAGATGGAGTAGGCACACTTTTCTCTAGATGTCCTACTAATTACAATGTACAATTAAAAACCTTGGAATGTAGGTATATACATGTAACATCATAAAAGTTAGAGAGAAGAATAAAAATGGTTTCTCTAATATCTAACAAAGGACTAATATCTAGAATATCTAAAAAACTCTTGAAATCCAACAATGAAAACAAATATTCCAATTAGAAAATATTTTAAAAACATGAGCTGCAATTTCACTTACAAATGAGAAATAAGCACATAGATATACGTTCACCACCTTTAGCAATTAGGAAATTGCAAAGTAAAACTGCAATGAAGTGTCACTACTTGCCTATGAGAATGGCTATAATAAATAAGAGTAACAACAACAAATTCAAGTGATTACACAGAGAATTTTTTTTTTTTACAACTGATTTATCTATGGGCTGAATATTATAATAACAAACGGGTCAAAACATCTGGGTATGCAGGAACAAAAAGTATAAGCAGCTAAGTGCTTTCTAAGAATATTTTTTATTGTTATTCTATTACAGTTGTCCCAATTTTTCTCCCTTTGCCCTCCTCCACCCCTCCCACCCCCACTGTCACAGTCAATGGAAAGAAGGGGAAGGAACTACTTAAGGAGCATGTGTGAATGACCCATGGACAAGAACAACGGTATGGACACTCCTTTTAATAAACTAAACATACAACTATCACATGACCCAACAATTGTGCTTCTTGGAATTTATCCCAGGGATATGTAAAGTTATGTTTACCTAAGACCCGATATATATGAATTTTTATAGCAGCTAATTCATAACAGCCCCAAAATGGAAACTCCCAGAAGTACTTTAATTGGTTAATAGTTAAACAGACCTGGTGTATCTATACCATGAAATCCCACGTAGCAATAAAAAGGACTGAAGTACTGATGAATGCAAGAATCTGGAGGATTCTCTAAAGAATTATGCTGAGTGAAGAAAAGCCAATCCCAAAGGGTCATGTACTATATGATTTAATTTACATAATATTTTTTAAATGGCTAAATTAAAGAAATAGGGATTAATATTTCTCACTGGTAAAGGAGGAGATGGGAGTGGGAGGGAGGTATGTGTGGCAATAAAAGGGCACCAGGAGGAATCTATGTGATAATGGCTGTGTTCTGTATCTTGACTATATAAATGTCAGCGCCCTGGTTATGACATTGTACTCTGTCAGATTTTACCATTGGATGGAGCTGGTAAAGGGCACATGAGATCTCACCATATTATTTCTTTCAAAAAAAACATGAGAAGCTACATATATTTCAAATAAAATATTTCATCTAAATTTAAATAAATACCAATATTGCAAGCTCTGAGAATATATATTCACAAAGTTGGTCATAGAGGGAATCTCTAAGTTTTGGACATTTTTTTTCTATTTTTTATTTGTATGTTTCTTTCCTCCAGTGAACTCACATTGCTTTGTTAATAAGGAAGAAAAAATGCAATGCTCATGTAATCTAAACATTTACATATAAGTACATACCTCTGTTCACATTATTATAAGGTTCTAGTATGAAAGGCAACTTATAAATTAAGCTTAAATCTATTATTGAAAACATAACCTATGGTCAGGCTATTTTATGATGAAGGTACAAAGTTCTAATTTGAATAAAATTAGTTAAGCAGAACTTCTGGCCTAACATGTTTTCCCTGTCATAGGTGTTCTTAAGTCCATTAACCTTTATCAAACTTAAATTTTCTTTCAGAATTTGAAAATATTAGTTCTGAATTGTAGGTATTCTGATCTAATGGCTGCATATCATGCCTTTATGCTGCCAATTAGAAAAAGCACCACTGGAAATCATCTCCTATCATTTTTGCTTGGTTGGAAGAAGAGTATGTGGATATATGGATGTACACAAGCTTCTAATTTCTGCAAAGGATTTATATTAGTTGTTTAGAAAACTGCTGGCTCACTTTCAAAGGCTGAAATGAACTGGAGTCCAGTGCTCAATATCAGAAATCAAGAGGGTATCTTGGGCCTTGGCTGAGTATCTCAGTAGGTTAGAACATGGTCTGGACATACTAAGGTTGCAGGTTAGATCCCCAGTCAGGGTATATATAAGAAACAACTGATGAATGGATAAATAAGTGGAACAACAAATTGATGTTTCTACCTCTCTTTTTCTTGCTCCCTCTCCCTAAAAATCAGTAAGTAATAATTAAAAGAGGCTATTTAAAGTGATGCTTATCCATTCCGTTACCCTATGTCTTTTAATTGGAGGGAACTGCCTTTTGAACCAGCGACTCCACTACTAGGATTATACCCGAAGAATCTTGAAACACCAATTCAAAAGAACTTATGCACTCCTATGTTCATTGCAGCACTGTTTACAATAGCTAAGTGCTGGAAAAAACCTAAGTGCCCATCTGTAGATGAGTGGATCAAAAAACTGTGGTACATTTACACAATGGAATACTATGTAGCAGAAAGAAAGAAGGAACTCCTGCCATTTGCAACAACATGGATGGAACTAGAGAGAATTATGCTTAGTGAAATCAGCCAGGCAAAGAAAGAAAAATACCATATGATATCACCTAATACAGGAAACTAAAGAACAACACAAACAAAGGAACTAAATAGAACAAAGAGCAGAATAGCAGTCAATAGGGGGGAGGGGAGAGGGAGAGAAGGGGGATAAGTAAGGGAAGGGATTAGTCAAAGAACCCGTATAAATGACTCATGGACATGGACAACGGGGAGGGATATGATTGCGGGAGAGGGGGTGGGTTGGGTGGGGGAGAGAAATTAGGGGAAAAGGGGACAACTGTAATTGAAAAACCAAAATAAAAATAAAAATAAAAATAAAAAAAAAAGTGATGCTGAAGAAAGGGTTCAATGAACACAAAAGATGAAATAGAATAAAGCTAGATAAAGTTAATTCTGTTCCAGAATCCGAAGGGCAAGAGAAACATCAAGAAGTTAGAGGTCAGTATCACTGAGGAGTGAATGTTTTTGTAGTCAGATTGATTCTGCAGCCTCCTAGAGGGATTGCTCTTCTTTTAGAAACATAAAAGTGTAGGGCATAAACAGAAGTATACATCAGACACAGAAACAATAGTGATCCCAGAATTATCTCAAATAGTAGTATTATGAACTTCTGGACCCCTCAAGCAAATCCTTCAAACTTATATCCTTATAGTCCTCTAACAAAATAATCTTTGTTATATGGAAACTCATGTTTTCATTTTCAAGATAGCAATGTTTATCATCTTAATTTAAAAGATATGAGAAATAGAAGATTATAAACAATTAAAATATTACATAAACATAAAAACATTAGGCTACTTCTATTATTATGCACCCCCCCCCAAAAAAAAGATACAGTGTGTTTAAGCTGAGAAGATAAAGTAGGCTTGAAATAAAACACCTGCCCTGTGTGATTCAAGTTATTGTGGAGTTTACCTTGTGCCTAAATTCTGATTAGTGTTAGGTCTGCCATCAAGTGGCCACTTATATAACTACAAGCTGTCATAACAAACATCATATGAAGATATTAGGTCATGCAAACGGACCATTTCTGGTCCAAGCATAAATGGTAAAAAGAATTTGGTGGTAGAGACATTTTTATTCAGGGTTTTAAGATATCTATGTTGACTTAAAACACTGCGAGTACAAAAACTAATCATAACTTTTTTTACATTTATACTGACCTCAAAATAAGAAATGTATATTCATAAACTTTCATTCAGTTTAAAGGAAAGTAAGAGTTGCATTAACTTAATTAATTTTCACCTAATTGTATTTTATTTTAACCATAGATTTATCTTTTCTACTTCTTAAACAATGAAATTTTTCCATAGTACTTGGATTTGTACTACCTGACAATCTGCCAAAGAATCAACACTTATTAAATACATAAACACCATTTCAGCATTTAAACTCTCAAATGTGAAAATGTGATATTCTTCATCTTCAAATGATATAGGGACTCTCTGGACATTTTTAAAAAATGTATTATTTTATTTGTTAATCGAAGTGGCAGGTAATATAGGCACTTGTGCTCATTTTTCTGGCATAATTTTAACAGCTTTTTGTGCAATGCTGCACACAACCTCCTCTATTTTTTTCCAGAGACTAATGTGATGGGTTGTATTTCTAAAAGCCCTAATATTTTAACAAAAAGTCTTATTTTATGACAGAAAAGGACATTTGCACAGTGACTAAGAACTACACTGAATATACTCTGCAAAGTATTTACAAACTAAGTTCATCAGACAAATGTGCGATTTTCACATTTCAATGTTTCAATTGTTCTCTTAATTTGTTTTCTTGGTTGGTAAGCCTACGCACATTGTAGTTCTTTGACATTATAATTATTTATAGTAAAGACACTGAAATAAATAATATTAAAAAATCTAATAACCTTTAGCTATGTTTTTCATTATTGTTGAATTCAGTTAATTTTCCCTTAGGCATATTATTGCTTGAGATGACAGGTCAGCAAAAATACAAGTTGTTCAAATATACAGGTAACTTTGTAATTGCTAATATTGTGTAAAAATATCCTGTGATAATCCACAAGCCCATATCCCATGCTGTTGACATCATAACAAGTTTTTGTAAAATGCAGTCAAAATAATAAAACAATGTCCCCAAATTGCTCAATCCTTGATTTTGTGGAGTCCACATTCATTTTTAATTCATAAGTATAACCTTTTGCAGTCAAGTATTAGAACCTCAGAATAACAAATAGGCTGCAATTTAAGGCATGAATATCAAGCGTTAGTGAATAAACTTATTTCTAAGTAAGAATAACTCATGTGATTACTAAGAATGATACTGTCAAGACTCTCTGTTTTAGAATATGGCACCCCAATGTGTAGAGTTTTTCCCCTTCAATCTTTATACTTTCTAACAACATGGCCAAACTTCCAGGATATTATGCCAAAAATAAGAAAAAAATGATTTAACAAAAGGCATATTTTCAAACTTCTAAATGAAAGCAAAAAGTCACAAGATTAATACCATGGTATCTAATAATCAAATGTCCTTTACTTATTACTCAGTGTGTGTCAAAGACTTATCTTGGGCCAAGCTCATTAGAGGAATATAACACTAAATGTAGCGTTTTTAAAAACTAAATTGCGGCAATTGAGTTCTCACTAGGAAGTCTGGCTCCAGAAGCCTTCCTAAAAGAATTCGCACTACCACAGTTGACTTTTGTAGCAATTTCATCAGGGAAAAAAAATCCATCAAGAAATAGGATTTATTTTCCAAAAGATAAGATGGACACCATATCTCATAGAGAAGAAAATACTTAGAGGTGTGGGAAAAAATATCACAAACCTTTAGACAGTCTATAACTAGCACAGGACTGAGACACTACAATCCAGGGGCCAAACACAGCCTGCCATCTGTTTTTTGTAAATAATGTTTTCCATACCCATTCATTTACATATTATGCATAGCTTTTTTTTTTTTTTTTTTTTTTTGGCACTACAACAGTAGAGTTGAGTCCACAGGGTCCCTATAGCCCAGAAAACCTAGAGTATTCATTATCTAGCATTTCACAAAAAAACTTCGTCAACCCCCTGCCAAGGTAACAGTTGCAATTATCATTCCCCAGACGTGCCTTATACTTTTCTGTCTTTTTTGCTCACTGTTCTCTTCATATGAAATGCTCATTTTCCCTACTCAATTAAAAAAAAAAATCCAACCTATTTTACAAGGTAGAATTTTACATGAAAGGAATAAAATTGCATATATCATTTAAAGGCTTGGTTTTACACTTAACATTAAGTTTCCAAGATTTATTTATGTTGCTTAATATGTATAGTTTATTAATTAAAAATATTTAACATATTCTGTTATATGAATAAATCACAATTAATGTCAATGGGATTTAGGGTTGGGTCTAATACCTTGATTTCTGCTCAGTCCTCTAGTACATGTATCTTGACTTACAAGTACAGTTTCTCTATAGTATATATCTTTGCATTGATTTATTTTCCAGTATGGTTGGCAAACACTTGCTATGGTGATTTTTTTTTTTCCTTTTGAATAGGTAGTACAGTAGTCCCTCACTATATCGTGGTTCACTTATTGCGGACTCACTGTACCACGGGATTTTTAAAAATATTATATTTAATTATTTATCACAGATTTTTCACTATATCATGGGATTTTGTGGTACTGTATACGTATGTTGTTAAAGTTACGTAGGCTTAAGAGTGTAGAATATGTTTAAGAACATAAGTAGTGCTTATAAAAGTATAGAAAAGGTTAATAAGAAAGTGGGAAAGGTTAATAAGGGACAGGGAATGGTTTATAAGTGTGTGGGAAGGGTTTATAAAGCCTTAAAATATACATATAAATACTAAAATAAATGTAAGTTTCCTACTTCATGGATTTTCACCTATCGCGGGGGGATCTAGAACATAATACCTGTGATAAGTGAGGGAATACTGTATATAAATCTTTTGCAGTTTTAGATTGCATTTTTTGTGATTACAAATGACACCGGGTGTCTCTTCATAGCTTTAATCAGTGTTACAATTTTTCTTCTATAAAAGACTATTTAAAATTTTGACTTCTCCTCTTTCTCCGTTTGTTCATTTTTCTGCTCTATTAAAGTGAAAGTTTTTAAAAATATATATATTCTGGATATGAGTTCTTTGTCAACTATATACTGTAAATATCGTATTTATTTTATAACATACATGAGGTCTTTTATAAACGAAATTCTTAAATTGAATGTAGTTGAGCTTACCTATATTTCTCCATATGCAATTTCATGTATCATTTATTAAAACTTTTAAATATCCAGTTTACATTTAAGAACAATGAGACATAGCCCTGGCTGGTGCGGTTCAGTGGATTGAGCGCTGGCCTTTGAACCAAAGGGTCGCTGGCTTGATTATCAGTCAGGGCACATGCCTGGGTTGCAGGCCAGATCCCCAGTTCGGGGCGTACAAGGGGCAATCACACATTGATGTTTCTCTCCCTCTGTTTCTCCTTCCCTTCCCCTCTCTCTAAAAATAAATAAATGAAATCTTTAAAAAAATTAATGAGACATACAAGGAAGAAAACAAAGACAATGAAGTAAAGAATAAAAGCAATCAACAGAATCTGTCACTAAACAAGCCCATACTTTGAACTTAACAGATAAATACTTTAAAAAAGTAACTTCAAATATGTTCAAAGAAATAAGTAGATGACATATGTCTAATCAACAGAGATTATAAATAAAGTGACAGTAATTATAATAAATAATGAAATAGAAATTTTGGAGTTGAAAAGTACTACCACTAAAGTAAAATATTCACTTGAAAGCCCCAATAGCAGATTGAAATAAGCAGGGGGAAAAAATCAACACACTTGAAGATAAATCCATCAAGATTATCTGGTGTAAGAAACAAATAAAAAATAATAAAGGAAAATTAACAACCTTAGAAATCTATGAGACACCATCAACTGTAACAACATACTTAAATAAAACATGACTCCCTCTCTTCAACTGTACTTTGCACATAGAACTTAACTCCAAAGAATATAGAGTGGAAGGCAGTGGGGGGAGAAAGTAACTTTATAGTAGAAAACCTAATGAACAGCATCTTAGGCAGGTGATCAGTGTTAACATGAACAGTGACAAATCATGCTGACTCTATGTACTATTAATATGTGATGAAAATGGCACTTAACCCCTGTGGTCTTCCTCCCCAAACTGTATAATTCACATCTAATCATGTGAAAATATCATACAAATTCCATTTTAAAGATATTCTACAAAATGCTTTATAAGTACCCTCAAAATTGTCAAGATAATAGAAAATAAAGAAAGTCTTATAAACTGTCATAGCCAAGAAAAGCCTGAGGAGACATGACTGCGTGCTAAATGTAATATCCTAGATGGGATCCTGGAACATCAAAGGGACATTAATTAATATAGGTAGTGAATATTAATGAGGAAATATGAAAGAAGAATGGACTTTAATTAATAATCAGGTAGCAATATTGGTCCTTTAACTGTAACAAGTGTACCATAATAATGTAAAATACTAATAATAGTAGAAACTGAGTTGGAGGTATATAGGAACTATGCACCTATCTACCCAAATTTCTGTATATAATTTTGTATAAATCTAAATCAATTTTAAAAATACGTTTTAAAAGTTTGTTAACACCTGATATAAAGAGGCAATCTCATTACTTTTCATATCTTTTTATACTTACCAGGTGTGTCAAAAGTAGGTTTACAGTTGTTTGTATGGACAATAATACAATAACTAAATAATAATAATATAATAATAAACTGTTTCACATACAACTGTCAACCTACTTTCTTCTTATCCATAATAATAATGTTCTCTTTTATATTCTTGAGCATATAAATATACTTATTTTATATCCTGTATCTGATAATTTCAATACCTGAGGTCTTTACCAAAATGATTCACCTTACTTTTTCTTCAATCAATCCTGTTACTCCATGTCCTTGTATTTTGTGCTTTATCTACTTAAATTGTTTAATGTCTACATTGAAGATTGATTCCTTCAGGCAGAATCTGTATTTTCTTCCACCTGGGACTATCTTCTAAGTACTATGAATTGAAACTGCAAAGCAAACAATTAAGCAAATAACTCAGGCCATGTTTAGGTAGATTTTGTCTGGCTCTTTTACCGGTGCTAAGGCTCCCAACAAGCAATTTCCCTTGAGGGCTCCTGTAGAAGGAAGGAGTTGGCCCAACAGGGACTTATGTCTAGTTCACACTTACTTGTATTGTGCAGTCCTTTGGCATACACTTACACCTGCACTCAACCATTAGATTGGTCAACTTAGGCAAGCCCAGGGCTTGTTCTCCTATCCCTGGACTATAAAAATTGATGTCCATTAGGTTGGGCAGATGTTAGAGACCAATGTATTTCCTCGAATTTCCATTACCATCTATTTGGACACAGAAAATTATTTATATTTTTAATTGTTCATATGATTACTCTAAAAGTTAGTTTCTATTTCAGCTCATACTGTGAATTTATCTAATAATAGTCAATGTGAGTATTCAATCTGCCATAATAGCTGAAACAAAAATTCAACAACAATTTTGAATTAAATTAAATGCTGAATTGGTAATTCTCAACAAACAACATCAATACATTTGTAACCATCTTCAAATATATTAGGAACCCTCTATTCTGATATATCAACAGCAATAGTTTTATAGTAAATAAGACACGTAGTTAAACTGAGGACATAAGGTTTCAAACGTAAGTGTACATTCACTTTAAAAAAAATTAGACTTAAGACTCAAAATGTTTATTTTATTATGTAATACTTATTAGGAGCCTCACTCTTCATTCTTGCATAAGACGCACATGTCGCATATAGTGCAATATTTCCATTTCTGTTTCTTTAAAGACTGATTTTTTAAAATAACATGAAAAAAATGAGGGCACATGCCTAATTGTTTTTCCCTAATATTTTATTGTTGCCTCACCCTCACCAGATATGATTGCAGTCATTCTATTGACTTTCCTTTGTGGAGTATTTCCAAATAATTCAATTAGTTTCAAATAGCTGTTAGTTTTTCATGCTTATTTTACTGCTTACCATATTTCTAAATTACAATAACAGAAATCAACAGGTATAAGTAGTTTTAAGAAAAGTATTAATTCTTAGTAGACATATAGCTCAACTGATAGGAACTGAAGCATGTGTCATATGGAAAAGTGGTCTTCCAGGCCTACAGTGCCCTTCTACTGGCTGCAGAGTGCTGGGGACGTCAGCCTGGAGGGTTTACAGACTGAGCAGACTACATCATTAATCTGTTTAATAAAGGTCAGTTGGGAGAGATTTTATTATACTATATATAATCTCATGTCACAGAGCCTGTGGCACAAATCTGGTTCAGCCATATTTTACCCTTTAGCCACTCTCCTCACAAACACCTTACTCTGTCAGTGTTCCATGGACATGACTCAGGAATCTTTGATGAGTCATTTTCCTGATCATACAGACCCAGCAACTGAGTTATATTTTCTTTCTCCATCAGCAAAAACTTTCCTCAGCTTTTATGGTTATTTTGTTTCTAGGTTTCTATCTCTCATGACCTCCCTTCTGTATCATCTAATCCCAAAATCTCTTGCATAAGATTTAGGAGGGATCTGAACAGGTTGACATATTTAGGTAACTGGCCCATCATCATCTCTATGTGATCCCAGAACATAGAGAATTGAGTGAGTGAATCATATTAAATCTCTCCAAAGATCTGCCTATCAGTTGGTAGGTTGTTCTTGAAGGACAAGTGTCCTTCACTTTCATAGTCTGAGTGTAAACAGCAAAACACCACAGCATAAGACCTTCAGAAATCTACCAAGCAAGACCTCCAGCAATTGTATTCCTGAGGGTTACGGTCATTGTTAAGCTTTCAATATACATATTTATTCATATTATATTGAAAGTAAAGGTTAAGACTTCTAGCTCAAATCAGAATATTATACATTTTGGGGGTCATGCAATGACAGCCAGATGGTCAAGTCTGCATGTATAAAAGGGGGAATTCTATCACTGCAGAAAAGTAACTCAGAAGTTATAAATCAGAGTGTCTGTGTAAAATATGGTCCCACTCCCTCCCTGAGAGAAGGAGAAAAATCTTTGCTTCCTATTGTAAGCAAATTATTTTAGAGGAGTTTCAGGTATTTGTGTTCTTACACTTTGGAATGAAAATAAATGTCTTCAAAGAAAGATAAGACAAGAATATCTGGGATTATTACATTTGAAAAGTCTTAATGGCCCTGAGTTTCATCCTTCTTGGAAATATGTACACATATGTCAGGACAGGTAAATCTCTGCAGTTAGTCTCTCCCTATTTAATCATTCTTTAACTTCCAATGGTTATTCTTTAACTCAATTAGTGGGGGAGGGGTTGGTTCAGAAAACTCGAAGCATGTAAAAACATAACACAGCCCCACAGTTACATTTTACCCATCATCAGCACTCCTGGCTCTCCAATGCTGTCCATGCGTTAGCCCTGCTTCATGTTTGTATCTCAATGTGAGCTATATGAATTTCTCGTCACTCCAATGACATCCATACACTTCTCTATTCTTGCCTTAGACTAGATGCTCAGCTTCCAAGATATCAGTGCATTATTTTCTAACTTTGGATTTGTGGCCTCCCCTCTGCCAACTGCAAATGTCTCTTTTTTGGGGACAAACTGTACATAATAAGCCTGAACACTAAAGTTTCCAGAGTGGTCAAGTTCTGAGATGGCTATCCATTGCAACCAGCTCCCATGGATTTATGGGAGGAGGGTCATACTGAGGTTATCGGAGGCATCTCACCTTTCTCTTGGATCATTTTAGAATATGAAACATCCAATTATTTTTGAGGTCTCAAGTACTTCACTGTTCCACTTGGAATCCCATTTGCCTCACTTGACCATCAAGAAAGTCTATCTCTTCATTGAAATTCTTCCAAAAAGCATGCAGTTAAGTCCTTTAGTAAATTAAAGACAGCTTCATTTAGCTTTTTTGTTTAATTAATATTAAATTCTTCTAAACTCTGCCAGATAAATACCTCCAACTACATCATGATTTTTGTGAGAGGATAATTCACATTTTAGTAATATCTTTACTCCTTTCAACGGAATTACATCCTATATATACATGTGTACACATGTTCTCTTTGTAATCAAATATTACCTATGGACTGACTGCATATAGGAAATAGTTTATAACAAACAAAGGAGTTTTGTGCCATATTTATACATCCAGAAAATATTGTGGTGCTACAGAATTAAAAAAAAAAAAAAACCTTAAGAATGATCATCCTAAAGTTTTACCCCATGTACATATTTCAATATCCCAGTAATTTTAAGTTGATATAGACCTCTGGAGTAAGCTAATAAGTAAACCCCACAGATTCATACTTTCAGTAGTTTTAGAGAATAAGCAAGCATAAAGATAATGACCACAAACAAACAATTTAAAACTAATTTTTACCAGTAGTTTTTACAATAAATACTAAAATGCTTAATGGGAACAACAAAAACACTAGATGACCTGACCCTTGACTTCATCTCCAGCCTCACTACCCTTGAGTTTTAAACTCCAGCTAAACTAGCCTGCCTTTATTTGCTCAAGGATAACACTTTCTCCCATCTTAGGGTGTTTGCACTTTCTCTGCCCTTGCCTGAAACATCTTTTACATCTCCCACCTTCCATCTTTAAATCCTGAAAAATGATTGGCTATTTTGATAATCTGACAATAAATTACGTCGCGTAACAGTTGTCTTACAGCTTTTCACTTTAGATGTTTAACTCTGATTGTAATTACACTGTTTCTTTAGTTATTATATTGATTGTATCTCCTCTGCAAGGCATGGTTCCCTGAGAACAGGGGCCACCTGTTTTCACTTATTGCATTTTTGTGAATAAAATTGGTGAATAAATCAGAGAAGGATTTCTTTAAGAAAAGTAAAGGTGTGTGTCTCTATTCACTGGTGAATGAAAGCCATGACCATTTACCAACTCTGTTGGGAAAAATTTAGAGTGAGAGAGAGTATAGGAATTCACCTTGAAAAACTCAGTATATAACAACTGGACAAAAAGGTACTGTCAAAAAATAATAGGAAAAGAAATAGACAGAGTGTTGGATAATATCCATAAGACAGTGGTGTTAGAGAAACAAGGTAAAGAGTCTATCTGAAGAGCAATAATGACTACGGAAAGATTGAATAAGGCAAATACTCAAAATGTCCATTGGATTTGGCAAGGAGGTTACTAGTGGCCAAAGTGAAAGTTGGTATGATGGCTTAATCAGAATGGAAGCAATATAACATCAACAAATCTCAAGGTCAATACACAAGCTAAAGGAATTATTGTCTCAGGAATTATTCACAAAAATAATGCTGTATTGTCTAAAATCAGAGGCGAATCCAATAGAAACTTCTCAATGTAATTACATAGTGGTAATTAATTCAATTATCCTTATTCCTTGAAGCTCTGCTTCATTTATCTCAGTATGAAAGCACAATTCAGAGCAGATTTCTTCCCAAAAAGCATAGCAACATATACTAGGCTATCCTGTGTTTCCAAATAATCCATCTCATAGTTCTTGTGTGTGCATATATTCATTGAAAGCAATAAGAATTATGAGCACAGAAGTGGTGCAAAACATTTTTTTAATACTCAAGAATATATTGCCCATACACAGCCAAATAGCACTTAAGATAGTCTGTGAATATAATTACAATAAAGCCCATTATGTATTTTCTTTCTGGGAGAAAGAAAAAATGATGTAAATTTAAATATGGCATAATCTGGAAACAGTGTGCTTATGGAGAGCCAGAGGGATTTTCAAAAGTTAATAGTCTAAATGTAGACAACTGTTTTAATGCACTTACAATATGTTAAGGGGACATAGTATGAGACTACAGGCATGACCTTGAGATACTTTTTTTAAGTGGAAAATTAACATTTTGTTAGTCAAATATTTCAATAAGGTAATTAAGACTGTATTTCTCACTAAAAATGTCATGTGCCGAAATAAAAATAACTTACTATTGAATGTATTTTACATATGCCAAAAATTTGAAACAGACATGAGAAAGGATAGCCAAACCCACTATAATTCTTTTTATAGATTCACAACAAACACACCTCCTAGTCTCTTTGATTCTATAATGGTCCATGTGACCTGGCTCTGAAGAACACCTCATTATTCATCAAATGAAGCCTAGTTATGCTATACCAAAACTGGGAGGACCAGAGTAAGTAAATTTATGTTTGAAACCAGGCTCTATTCTGCCTTTTCCCTGCCACTAAGATGAAGAGAATTCCTGAGTATATTTTATGTTATTCAAGTGACTCCAAGGAATGTACTCTGTTCTAGGAGCAAAATTAAATTAATCTGCTGTATGAAGTACAACCAACCTCTTACCAGTACGTCCACACATACACTTTAAAAATGCCATTAAATCATTTAGGTAGACTGCTATGTATAAATGTTCAGTTATACCTCAAAAAAAAAAAAAAATCTAACTAAAAGGAACTTTACCTTATTATCCACTGATTAATGGAGTCTATAGATTTCACTGCTACTAGATATCAGTGAGAATTAGAGAATAGATTGAGAGCTTCCCTTTATCATTTTTTTTTCAGATGACCCTTTATTTTCTCTGGAGATAACACTGCTGAAAATAGGTTCATTAAGACCTTTCCATCAGTCAGAAATATCTAAAATGCGATCTTTGAGTTGCTATGTAATATACTACCGGTGGCTAAAAAAGGGGGAGGGATAATATTTACTGTTAGCTAGTATTGTGATGACTCTGATATAATTGATAATGTAAATAATATTATTAAGAGAATATTAGTGCAACTAAATTCATTTGTATGGCTGTGATCAAATCATTTTGGGAATTGTGTGTACAATCTTTTCCCTGTTATCAATACAGTTCATTTATTCAATTCCAATAATATACCAGGTGTTGTAGCAGAAACAAACCAGATGATCCAGAGTTTCCACATGGGAAATTTAACTTGGGAAAGTCTTTGAATGCATTTTATTAAATCTTTCCTACGTTCCATAGAAAACTGCCAACTAGAGCAAGTCATTGTGCTGTCTACGGCACAGTGAAATTAATGGAACATTATCAATATCTCCTCTAATTTTTATTGCCTGTGCCGCCTTAGACAAAAGATCTATTTTTGTAGTGAGATGAACACATATACAGAATGTTAAAAGATTCTGAAAAAAACAAAGTCCTGCAGGGTGAACACATGTTAGCTCCTATGGCCACAATAATGAACTATAAATTTTAAGATTTTAAAGCATTGTCATCAGAGTGTAAAAATATCTATTTTTAACTATTGCCTACCTCCATACACACACACACACACACACACACACACACACACACACACACACACACACTTAGCCATAGAGCATCTTTAGCAAGAATATTTGTGATACTAAAAGCATTCTAAATCTTTCACAAAAGGAAATTATTAAAAGAAGATCCTAGAATGTTTAGTTAAATAAGTCTATGTAAATGTTAAAAGAATGTGGTTTATCTTCAGTTTTCAAATTGGAAATACATACATAATATATCATTAAGTGACAAAAAGAAAAACTGAAGGAAAGTTTAAGGAAATGTAAGGCAGGAGCTAAAATTGTTAAAGTCTATATAGGCCAGCCAGATAACATTAAGAAAAAAGTTAAATGTCAAATCCAGACTCCCCAAGAAAACAGGATCTGATGCACAGCTTAGGGGCTAATACTTTATGAGAGCTAAATTTTAAGCAGCAAGTAAAGGGGAAAGAGACATTAAATGCTAGGTGATGGCCAGAAGGAAGAGGGGTGGAGGCTGGGTGGAGTTTAGCAAAGAGAGGGAAAGGGGGACATCTGTAATAAGGTCAACAGTAAAAATATAGTTAATAAAAAATTAGGCAATATCAAGGCATAGTTTTACCAAGCTGGCCATGACTTCCTGAAAGTACCCTCTTGGTTGCTTGGCCAAAGATGGCATCTCCAGGGCAGCATACAGAACCTCCATGCTTCTGTACATCAGATGCAGAAAAGGAGATGGTTTTTTTTGCTAACTCCTGAGATCTCCTACCCCTCCCTGATTCATATTTGCATTAACTACAGGTATTAATTCCCTTGCTTCCAGGTTGTATCATCTGGGCCCTTGTGTGGCTCCTGAGGAAATTATATCTTATGTGGAGGGGACTTCACAAGAGTCCAGAAGTTGGGGGAGGAATCAGAGCATCTTCAATAGAATTAGGTTAAGCATATGTCCAGAACTGAGGTGGCTCTTGCCAGGCAGGGAAAAACAATGAAAGCCACACCAGAGCCCATAATTCACTCCAGAGATAGCCAAGACCCACAGTGATGTCAGAAGCTAAGGCAGTTTCAGCTGCAGTGGTGGCAGCAATAAACGGGATCCTCCACCACTGAGTGGCTAGCAGACTGGTGAAGTTGAGCGAAACTGAGCAGGCTCACTGTTTGGACCTAGTGTTTTAAGCAGGACAAATTACAATTGACATGCATCCACAGTGATGGGAGTATAATATTGAGTGGCAAAGACTGTGGAGAATGTGAGGGAGCCTGCTGCTGCTACCCAACTCTCGAAACTGTTACCATGCAAGGATGTTGGCCCAATGTACAAAATGCAGTATTACATTGTACTTTAAATCAGTATGTGGACAAGACACAAAATGACTATTCTTCCTCAAGTCCAGAAGTCCAATGACAGCAAAGATGGTTAACCTTAAGGAGGAATTCTTTAAAAATGTCACAATTTTAGTTACATTTGGGATACAGAAATTGTGGAAACAAATGCAAGCCCTAGCGATGACCTGCAGTTTTATGGTGTGTTTTTCTTCCTAAAACACATACCAAATTCTTATAAGCTCCTGATTTAGGGAAAAGGGAAACAAGTTATGTTTACCAACTTGGAAGGATAAAGATTTGGTTCACAGATGACTAGAAAAGGTAACGTGGGGAAACTATACAGGAAAAAGCAACTCAAGGGACACAAAGGTGAATAAAAAGTATTTGTAAGAGTTTTTTTTTTTTGTTTTTTTTTTTATCGGAGGATAAAAATTGGATTGAGACTAAAGGTTTGTCTTTGGAATCCCTTAGATCTGAACCGGCTGTGTGTCTCACTCCTAAGATGTTTTGGAGATGGAAAAGTAAATTACTAGCTCCTTGTTTGCGTTCCTCTTTAAAGATAATTAAATTTCAGTACATTTCTCTCTGCACAGCCAGGCACTGCTCAACAATGTTTCAATATTATAAAACTTTATTGGCATTTCTCACGGGAATTCATTTCCCGAATTCCATCCTCTTGTGTTTACATCTTTTTTTTCTGAGTTTTTTCTCTGAGCTTTTTCTCTGAGATCTGGAAAAAGAGCAAAGTATAATGTGTATATAGCACATCATCTATAAATAGAAGAACAATCCCTTTTTATGCAAATTTTTTCATGAGATTATAAAAAGGATGACTACCTGACTTACTTGGTGAATCAGTATAAGTTTGGCAGAAAAACCAGACAAGAAGAGAACAAGAAAATAAAATCATTGATGACTGTCACTTATGTATATGACAAAAACATTAAATAAAATACTACTAGCAAATTGAATCTACCATGGTGTGAACAATAATACAGAAATGTTAAGATTGCCCAACATCAAAAAATTTTACCATGTTTATATATTAAAGAAAAAATTGTATGTATGCTCAACATTATTCGATAAAATTCAGCATTTACTAATGATACAACGGCATAACAAATGTGAAATGGAAGGAAACTTCCTTAATCTGATAAAAATTATTCTTCTAAAAACCTCCATATCTAGAGTGCATAGACATTGCAAAAGTTGTATGAGGTCCCATACCTATTGCATTGTCTTCATCACTTTAGCAAGAATAAGTATATTGCTGGGTCATTTTCTCCCATGTTTTTTGAAGATTTTGAAGGAAGTGTTTTCATTTACCTGGGCTTCTAGATCAATAGGACCACAGAAACCAGTTTTTCAGCTGCTCTAGGAATGTGTTAGTAGCCAATTCTTGAATATAAAATCTTCCTTTTATCCTGCTGAACACAAGATTTCCTTTTGTTGTTGAAGGGTTGTTTCCATTGTGTGAATAATGCCCCTTGCTGCTAACATGATACTTTACTTTGTTTCCCAGACTGAGTTTCAAAGTGGACTCTGTCCTTGGTTCCCTTCCTCTGAGAAGTCTGAATTCAAAGGTGAGCTTAGCTGCTCTTATCAACTCATCTAGCAGGAAGCTAGTAAAGCAGCATTGGTTATAAATAAAATATTCAAAGATTGACTGTATTTAAAATATTATAATGTAACATATTAAGTTGTTTTTAACCTAATATTAAGAAATACTAACTACCCAAATGAATATATTTCCCTGCTGGTAGCTAACTATATATTTTTAAACCACACAAAGAGCTTCAATTTTTGTAGACTGATTAAAAGGTCCTTACCCTAACAAATATTTTAATGAGTCAAAAGAAAGCTCAGTGCTATATGTAGTATCCTACTAACATCTCAAGATCAAAAAACTATCACCACATCCTACCTTACTGTACTATAATCAATTTCCTTTTTTAATACAATACTCATAGATCCCAACTGAACAAGAAGTTCATTTTATTTTTAATTATATTTTATTGATTATGCTATTACAGTGTCCCAATTTTGCCTTTTGCCCTCCCTCCACCCAGCACCCCTTACTCTCTCAGGCAATCCCCACACCATTTTTCATGTCCATGGGTCATGCATATAAGTTCTTTGACTACTCCATTTTCTATACTATACTTTATCCCCATAGCTATTCTGTAACTACCTATTTGTACTTCTTAATCCCCTCACCTCTTCACCCATTTCCCCCACACCCCTCTTCCACCTGGTAACCATCAAAATGCTCTCCATATCCATGATTCTGTCTCTGTTCTTGTTTGCTTAATTTGTTTTTTAGATTCAATTGTTGATAGATATGTATTTATTGCTATTTTATTTTTCATAGTTTTGATTATCTTTTTCTTAAGTAAGTTCCTTTAACATTTCATATAATAATAAAGTTTTGTGACAAGTAATCTCTTTGTTTTTTTCTTGCCTGGGAAGCTCTTTATCTGCCCATCGATTCTAAATTATATCTTTGCTGTGTAAGAGCAATCTTGGCTGTAAGACTTTGCTTTTCATGAGTAAGTTCATGTGCGGGTTCTTTAATAGGAAGTACTTGGGACTCCAGAAGTTTCTTCCACAAACCAATCCCTGATGGTTTTTGCAGCCAGAATTGTGAGGACTTATATTCCTGGCACTGGTACCCTGGTCTGGGGAGCCTCACAGGGGGCTGATACTTCTCACTCTTGAGATATCCTTCCTGAATTTTTGTCCACCACATGTGGATATGGGACCAGCCTGTTCCACATCCCTGCACCCCTACCAGTCTGGATGACTGTGATTTCTTCAACTCCATAGTTGTCAGATTTCCATTCAACTTGATTTTTGATGATTCTGAGTAATGGTTATTCTATATTTTAGTTGTAATTTTGATGTGGTGTGTGAGGAGACCAGCTATGCTTACCTATGCTCCATTATTAATTTACTTTAAACTCCTTTCTACAATGTGATCCAGACATTCTACTTCTGGGTATAATCTAAAAGAATTAAAATCTAGATCTCTATATTTACTGCAGCATTTTTCACAATAGTCACAATATGAAAATAGCCTAAACATCTTTATGTCTATTTGTTCATAAATGGATAAAGAATATATATTCTTTAACATATATAAATATATTAATATATAAAATATATATATAAATGTATAAATATATATATACATTTAGGTTTAGAAACAAAGGAAATATTGCCATATGGAACTACAGGCATAGAACTGGAGGGTATTATGCTAAGAGAAATAAGCCAGTCACAGAAGGGCAAAAACTGCATTATTCAACTCATAGGAAGTATCTAACATCGTCAAAATCATAGAAGCAGAGAGTATAATTGTTGTTGCCAGGGGTTGAGGTGAGAGAAAAATGGAGGTAATTGTTCAGTGGGTATATTAATTTCATTTATTCAAGATAACTAAGTTCTGAAGATCTGCTATAAAACACAGTGCCAGTGTTTAACAATATTGAATTGCACATTTAAAAACATGTTAAGTAGATTGCATATTAAATGTTTTATCAAAATAAATATTTTTAAAAACTCCTTTCCACTGATTTTAAATGACCAAGCCCCACTCCAAAGCAAGAGCAAGTGCGCAAGCATGCACAGGTGCACGCGCACACATGCAAACACACGCACTCATCTTGTCTCGGGGAGAGTGGGGTTAGGGCTGAGCTCCCAAGCAATAGACTGAGTGTGGTTTCAAGGGAGAAGACAAGATATTATAAAGACAGGCTTACAAATCAATGAGACAATGTTATACATCAAATTCAATGGGGATGTGCAGCAAGGCAAGAATAAAACTGGAAGAAAAGAAATCTGTAACCAAGGTCATCACAATAAAGTGAGCAGTTTCTGAAGCATGCACAAAAATAAAATGACCTGAAGTTATTATCTGACCACCACTTTTACAATGGTTATAGAAGTTTTGAGATAGGAATAGTACTATTAAATGCTCTAGGCAATTTGAATAAATACAAGCTACTTTTGGAATGATAATTCAAGTTCTATGATGAAGTTCAGTATAAAATATAGATGAGAGTATCACAATGACTGGACCTTTCTTTAGAATTATATCCTAAATGTGTCCAATAAAACTTTCTTAATGTAATTTCTAATTTATGATAATAGGCAGTTTTTTATATTTCTGTGCAATCCTCCTATTATTGAAATATGCATACAAATCACATCCTTTTGGTTATAGTATTTTACTGAAATCTTAGAGGAAACATTACTCAGCATATAAAATCTAACTTAATAGCTGAGGCTTAGGTGGTATTTTTGTTACAAGGCAAAATTACTTTGGGTTGTACTTTCTGGAAAAAATTTCACCTATAATGATAAAAATATCCAAATCACCCTGTCTTCCTCATGACTCCAACAGTTAGATTATAATTTTTACTATTATCCATTGTTACTGACATCTTTGAAACCAGTGTTGCCAGCTCATATGATACCTTGAAACTTCTTCTTTGGCTCACTTACTCCACTGCCTGACTTCTAACATAGAAGTTATCACCTAGTATTTCTCCATCTTCCAAGTCCAGAACCTTCTTAGATGGTATCAATCCAATTCTCATTAAACTTTTAAACTTCCATGTCATCCCACACCAAAATTCTATATTACTGATTTCCATAATCACTTACTTCTCTAGCTTACTTCTGATTACATTTTATTCACTACCCACAATAAAATGCAGTTAGTTCTCTCATTGCTGCCTTAACTCAATACCCTGCCTTCCTGTTATCATCACTGCGTCTTCTGTCATTAGAACTCTCCACAATCTTTCTTGGGTGGCTAATATTTGATCCTAAGTGATCCCCACCACTTTTTTGGTTAGTGTTAATTTTTTTGGCAAAAAAACCAGGAGAACTGCCTTGTTGTAAAATTTGATACTTAATTTTAACCAGACTTCTGTTAGCAATTGTTATTCCTTTATTCACCTTGTATGGATTTCTGGTGAATTCTCTGCACAGCCCATGTTCAAATCTCTCTCGTTCGTAAGCCAAAACAAAACAAAACACTTTATTTTCTCTAAAGCAGATGTTACTAGAAAATTGAACCGTATGGTATTACATATACCATCTACTTTCTCCATATTTAAAAATATTTGTCAACTCTAATATCCTTCCAAAAATGGTCTGTATTCCATAGTACTACACATCTTTCATTAGCCATTACAACATAAATTTAAATTTCCAGATTAAGTGACCAAACTTTCCTTAATTTTCCGTTAAACCATTGATACGTTTCAATCTTATGAGTTTTTTAACTCTTTATCTCATTGTATTTTTCTTCTTGAAATTCTCTTCTAATAAGCCTTTGCTCTTTAGCTTCATCTTCTTCTGTGAGAACTTCAAAGGCTCAAGTCTTGGTCTTCTTGGTGAGAATGTTAGCTCTTTCAAGGTGGTGTCAATTAGCAACAAGTTATGTACTAAATACAAATTAAATTGTAGATTTTCTCAGGTGAGTGAAATTTAGCATGGTTTTTGCCCCTCAATGAGGGCTTCTTTTGTACTTGTATAGACAAGAAATGTAAATACAGAAGATGGAAACCTTTATGGAGCCTCAACTGCTGTCCAGGCTCCACCTCATGCGACCACTCACCCAAAATTATAAGCAATAGTTAGGAGTTTGGAGCAGAATTAACCTTACAGATGCAGCTCTACCACTCTCTCCTAATGGAGGATCCAACCACTCATGAAAAACAGTCTTGTCTCCACATTCTGAAAGGTCAATTAGATCTCTCAAAATAGGGAGAAGAGAATAACCGTGACATCAGCAGAATTAGGAAAGAATCGGAGTCAATCCTATGCATTTAGAGAACAATATAAAGACAAAATTTCAATTATAAAATCAGCAAAGTTGTAAGTATAAACTAACAACAATGAATAATGCTTTAAAATACTATTGCATTTTAGGAGATTCTACAAAACTGTTTTTATATAGTGACAAGCCCAGATTTGCTGAAATAAACTTTCTGAATTTTTAAGAAGTCCTGGGTAATGTAGCGAGTAGTTCCATTTCTATGAAAACAAAACAGCAATTTTAGGATATGAGAGAATAACCTTAGTGGATAAAGAAAAGGTATGAGGGTCATAATTATAAAGCAAGCATAATCTCATTGTTAAAATACCACTAAATAAAGATGTCTGACTTTGAACAACCTTATATGAACTTATTTTTTTCCCCAAGGAAATATGTTTTTTAAATTTCAGTGACTAAAATTACCTACATTGTTTAGCCCATCTGAAAACATATGAAAAATATTATATCCAATTAAATTTGAATTTCAGATAATCAAGAAATAATTTTGTTATATTTTAGTAAAATTGTTTATTATTTATTTGAAATTAAAATTTAAATTGGTGCTTTATGGTTTTAGTTAAATACAGGTACCCTATAAGAAACTAACTGATGAAGATTGTTTGTGTTCATATTTAATTACTGCTTGTCTATCTCTTCATCTCCACAAAGCCTAAAATTTTAGTAGGAAATATAATCTTTCACACTTACTACTATATCTTTGCAACTAAAACTCCAGATTGTAAGCCAAAGTTTGGAAGTAGGACGAGGATCAACTTCTTACATTCACTTCCATTTTGTTTTCTAATAAACCTACCAAGCGCTAAAAAGCAAAAATAAGTAAGTAAATGAATAAATAAATAATAAAAAACAAATCATTATCACACTCCAAAGCTCAGTAAAAGCTCCTTTACAAAGAATAGGTTCTTGTAAAATTGTTATTTTAAGTAAAATAATTGCCCCACCTTCCATTTCTTGGCTACTCTAAATAGCAGTCTAGTTTTCCTTGGTTAACAATAATACCATATGGTGGCTGACAAAAGCAACCTACACATCTAATTTTTCATATTCTCTCTCTCTATCTCTCCTCTCTTGTAGCAGAAAGGGATAAAAATATTTTTAATTTTATTTATTTTACAGAATAAAGAAATAAAGCTCACATAATGACAAGAGAGCTATCCTGATTAAAACCTTTCTATAGCTCTGTGTTGCCTATAAAACTTTCTGTAGTCTTGGTATAGTGTAAATATCCTCCAAGATTCTGCTGCAGCATTCCTGTCTAAATGAGTATCTCATTATGGTAATGAATACTGTCTCTTGGAACCTATGGCCAGTGTCCCTGTGCTCTAGGCAGCCCATAGGTGACCACTTTCCCTGTTGTACTCCCTCTGTTCATGTTTCTATTATAGCACTTTTAATACTATGGAATTTATCAGCTTAAACATCTATCTTCTCCTATTAGTCTGAATTATGTGAATGTAGACAGCATATCTTATTTGTACTGCAATTATTGAATACTAATGCCTATTCAAGTGCCAGGGCACAGAGTAAAAGCACAAAAAGTATTTGACAAATGAAGAACATATAATTAATGGCATAAACAATACCAGAATTTAAGTACTGTGCTTTATTAACCAAGCCATGTTATTGAGCTAAGGATCTATCAATATGAATGTAAAAAAGGTAATAAATTTTGAGATAAAGTTTGTCATAAAAACGAGTGTCAGCAATCTCTCAAGCTTACACACATGTTGAGATGTTTTATAACATTCACAAAATTTTGTTTTCCACTTGCCTGTTCACTAATTAAACTTGATATTCTTTAAGCACAGTTTTAAACAAGAATATCTGTTTCTTATTCCATTGTGTATAGTTTCTACACTGCTGTATCCTGTAATTTTCACCACACACCCACACCCATACACAAGGTACACCCACAATTTTGATAGTAATGTGAATTGAGCAGATTTTGGAAGACTATTCTGGGTATCTAAACTCCTTCAATCCTGTTATTTCTATAATAAAAAATGTTCCAAGTTCTCAGCTTCTAATTTAGAAGTGGATTTCTAGAATCAAATTTGTGTGAAAACTAAGACTCATCATTATATGGTGGTAATAGAAGGAAAAAAAAAACAAAACTGTACTTAACATGTAAATCAGAAATTAGTATATGGCTATATACATGGTTTTCACTTGTAAATATGTTTGAAACAAAACTTTAAATGACAAATATATTTGTTCATACATAATGGCATAATCATTTTTTTAAATTATTACTTTATTAAGATTCAGTTTGTAAATAAATGTAAAATAAAAAATTTATCTAAATGGCCTGTCATTATGTGTGAATATATTGTGGTTATGTGTACATATTTTAACTGACCTTTTAATAATTAATGTGAAAAAGAATACAATATAAACAGTGGTGGTTCCTTTTGTAAATACTAGAGGTTATTTATTTGCCACATGTCAAGTACTAAATATGCACAAGGCGATAAGCTATACACATTGTTCATTTAGACCTAATTACTCTCCAGAAAAACCAGTATCATTATTGCCCCTGAAATAACAAATATATATATATATATATATACACATACATACACACACATATACATATATATGTATATATATATGTATATATATATACATACAAATCTAAGGGATATACTCAATGATGAGAAAAGGACTGTTGTTACATAAGCATTACTTAGATAGTCTCCTTATATTTGATTCTTTACAAACTTAGTCATTTTACCTGGTGTGCAGTCAATTATTTTATTTTGATCCCATTTTCAGCTAAGATTCAACTAATTCTAGCTTGGGCCAATTACAGAGGTCAGTATATGAGTTTAAAAGAAAAAATAAAACATATAACACCAAATTAGTAACTATTCCTGGAAATACTATCTCACAATATCTATTTGGTATACATTTTAAACAAACATGTTTAAAAATTATCATATCAAAGTAACTTGTTACCTTACGGAGATTAGGAATATACACACCTACAGAATACATGAGTGGATGGAAATGACCCAATTTTCTGGGACAAAGTTTGGAAAACAAATTCTCCACAGATACATAAAATTGAGTATTCAAAGAGAGTGACATGTTCTGGAAAACTGTTTGATGCAAATGAAAAATGCAAAGAAATTTGTTTCATGAAATCTGAGCAAAGACCAACTAATAATCCTAAATAAAGATGTTTTATATAATTTTTATTATAAAAGCATATATATTTAAATTAGTATATATTACTTGCAAATATTTTTCTATCTAATGTATACTTTTGAAAGAATTTAATTGAGTTGGCCAATTAAAAACTTAACTTCTTTGTAAAATAAAAGATCGACTTATATTATGGAGTGTTTCATATTTGTAGGAATGTATCAGAATGTAAACATTCTCATACAAATTATAAAATATGCATTTGTCATTTTAAGTGGCACACAATATAAATCTAAAATCAGATTGAGCATGGACTGCTCACCTCCACAGCCTGAGATTTTAACTACTATCAACTAAAAATGTCTATATCTTCACCTTCCTCTAAAAGTTTGAATATAATTAATAAAATAAAATCATACATTGGCAATCTTTAATACTTTTTAAAGACAGCCTCTTGGCAGATTAAATGATGTATATGTATATTCAGTTGTCATACAGATTTTCAGAACTCAATATATTTTGATGAGTACAAATAAATAAATCTAAACACAATTCATTTTTAAAAAAAGATTATAAGACTACACAAGGAAGAAAATAATATATGTTTCTAATAGGTAATTTGGGATATTATTAATATATATATTGTTCTAAAAGTTGCATATTTTGATTCTTAAAGGGCATACTGGGATTCCTGAGACTTATTTATTATAGTTCATATAAAAAAATGATCTAGCTACTCCAGTGAACAGATATTTTGCTCTATGAGGTTGGTGTACTTTCTTTGTTTAAGTGGCAACAACAGAGAGAAGTGTGTCTTTTTCCTGAAGGAAAATATTGTTGAATACAGACAGTGTACAGGTCCCCAAATTTGAGATATCTACATATCCTTGAAATGACTAGAGAATCTTTTCCAAAATGTTATGCATGTGTAAGTCACATACCTCACTCTTATTGTTATTCCTACTCCAAAAATGAGCCCTTAGTTTATCTATTTTGTGGGGGAAGAAAATCTTAGAAAGTGTTTTACTACATAATTCTTTGTTTGGGGGCTTTTTTTTTTTTTTTATCACCATTTATCGCCCCTATACTATCTCCCACCCCCACCCACCCCCTCTCTCCCATGCAGTCACCACACTGTTGTCTGTGTCCATGAGCTCTTTTTCTTTTTTCTTTTTGACCTCGTGATTCTTATTCTGGCACAGGTGAGAAGTGGAATAGATAAAATGTTTACTGAATATATTGATTTATTTAGATGTAGATATATTAATTTTTTCCTCAAATATGTGAATTTAAAAAGACAACGGCTGGTGGTGATCACGTGGCTATTGTCATACTATTATGCTCATTTGGACTGAAAGGTGTTGCAAGGTCAAAATCACTATGTTTAAAGTAAGGTAATTTTCTACTTGATTTATTTATTCACATTAATAAAAAATTATTTTGCTATAATCTTTCAAAGCAGCTGAAATAGCTAAACACAAGCTGGTCCAAGAAGATCTAATTTGTACCTGCCATGGCCATGTTTCTTCCAGGCAGAATCAGCTCCTCTGTCAGCATCAGGGAGCCTCCTCTCTGTAATGCTTAATGAGAAAATGTAGAGAAGGAATAACGAAAGCATTTTTATCAGGGCTTTGGTTTCCACCTTACTTATAGTTTCAAGATTCCTTGGCAGGAGATGCAGCTCAGGCAAAGGTGAAAATGGTTAACGATCTTGGTTTCTCATTTCTGGAGTAAGAACTGGGTAGATAAATAGAGAGGGAGATTGTATAGGATTTAATAATTCTGTAGCCACTCAAATGTGGGAAAGAAAAATGAAAAGACTTTTAAACCTGTCAATGCCTTTCCCTTTATATATTCACAGGAAATAAATTATAAAGAGAAAGTATAACCACAAGTGATACTGAACTGCTATGAGCAGTCCTAGATGGATAATATCCTAGAACTTTATGGTAAAGTTTAATTCAGTCATAATACAGGTGTGACTAAATAAAAATAATGAAAATAAATGGCATTGGTATAGTACTGTGTAGTTTCAGATTGCCTGAATATACACCACTCTGTGTGTTTATATCATCTTTAGCAAATATGCAAAAAACCACACCTCCCCAGAGTGGTTTAAAAAAATAAAGGACACACTTAAAGGAATTATAAAAAGGAGAGATGTGTATAAAATTACTATAAGTCAGTAAAAACTAGAATCAGTTTACTTTGAAAGAAACTTTTTTATGGCCTTCTATTATGTTTACATAGACTGTTTGGTCAACTCTGTAATTAAGTGCCACCACCTCCCTCACATACACTTCACACCCTCCACATTCTCACATAAGCACCATTGTTGTAATGATATGAGGAGTGTCCTCTTCCAATCACCAGAGGAGTCAATGCCCAGAGTAGCCGGTTTTAGTCTTCCCCACTCCAATGCCTACCACTGCCCCACACTAAGACCATCCTATGCAGTCTAAGAATAGCTGCCATGTTTTTTATGCAACTACGCATTTTTAAAAGGTTCTCCAACCCATCCCAAGTTCCAAGGAGATGGTTGTATCTAAACTAGAGTTTAGAAGCTCTGAGTATGTCAATAAGTGTCAGGGCAGCCTTGCTCTGAGAAATCACCTGGAAACCACTGTGGGATCAGGCAAGAGGTTTATTGCAGGAGGAGTTGGGGGGATGTGGAATGGAGAGACAACTCTTGGACAACTCAAGGGCCTGTGGGAGCAAGGGAATGGAGAGCAAGGGAACAGAGAACAGGGAATGGGGGATGGGGACTCCCAGTCCTCATCATGGGCCTGTAGGAGACCCACCTGAACTTCTGCAGGTGCCTTTTTTTATACTTGTCAACCATACATTTCAGTGAGGGTGAGTTTGCTTATCAACATACTCAGTAGGTCATTTACATTTCATTACTTTTTCCCCCCACCAGGTTAGTCAACATATCAGGCTAGGTTCATTAACATTTCCTCTGGAAGCTTTGGCCAAGACCAGGTTGATAAGCATGTATTTAAAAGTCCAGGTGTGCATTCTAGCTGCCTCCATGTTCTGACTAGAAGATATTTTTCCAGATAAAGTAATATAATATCTGCTATGTTATGCATATATTTGTTCAGCAAATAAATAAAACATCTTACTTTTTTTCCAGGCTAAGATAATGGGATATGTAAGTGGGGGGAAAAACATCTCTCCTGAAGCTTACATTCTAGTGAGGAGGAGGACATAGAATATAATACATTAGTAAACATATGGTGTTTTATAAGGAAAAAAAAGTGCTATAAAATTACAACAGGGTAAGAAAAATGGAGAGTCCAAAACAAGGGTTGGTTATAATCTTAAATAGTAAAGTTAAGGTACATCTTGCTGATAACAGTTAGAAAAGAGTTGAAGGGGGTGAGGGAGAGGTCCATGCACACATCTGGACTATTTCACGTAAAAAGAAAAGCTAGTTCCAGAGCCCTGAGGTAAAATCCTACCTGGTGTGTTTGGGATACAGTAAAGGTGGTCAATGTGGAGAAATGAGTGGATAGACAAGGTAAAGTAGAAGATGCAGTGAGAACTTACAAGGTGCTTAGAAGGCATTATGTTTTAAAAGGCATGAGAACAAAAGGAGAGTCAGGACTCAGTAAAACTGTAGCATGTGCTTCTCACATTTGTATAAAATATGTATGAGGCAGATATGTATGCATATTTATACACAATTTATTATTAAACATTTCAGTCTATGCTCTAAGAGAGAGAGAGAAGGAGTGTGTGTGAGAGAGAGAAAGTAAAAAAGAAATATGTACTAATGAAGAATGCTTATCTCTGGCTCTCACATCTTAAAAAGCACAATCAAATATATTACTTGATAGTGATTTGTAAGAAAAATCATCTAGCCTGTAACATCCAGGTGTGTTAAATTCATTTTTAACGACCACTTAAAGTAATGGTATTATATAAACTAGCTGGAGTAAAATAAATGTAAAGATGAGAAAGGATATTCAGGCACTGAAAACAAACTGTCATATGTGGGAGGAAAAGGTTTAGGCATGCCAGGAAGCATGATCTCAATATACAGCTTCTATAGGGAAAAATGGCCATGATCCTGGAGACTCTTTCTATAATTTAGTAAAGCAAACAAGATAAAAAGCACTGGATTCAAAATCTTGGCTTGCTCAAATAATCACACTTCAATTGGGTCAAGGGTTCTTGCATTCAAAATAAGAAAGTGCACCTTTTTTATCTCATTGAGAAAAATAATTGCATAATATATTTAACAATAAAAAATAATTTCTTTAGGGGAAGCCCTATTTCACCATTTCAGAGCTAATATATTACTTAGATATGAATATTTCCCTCAATTGAAGTTTACAATAATGCTAATGTTGTTTTCAGGTAGTCAGTTTTTAGCATAAATAAATGTAAACATCTGGGCACACTTATTTTCACAGAGATTTAGAGTTACATTATGTGCCACTTCAAAAAACATTATCTGTGTTTTTGCAATGCAATTAAGTTTTCAGTGTATCCTGAACAGAGTTAAAATTCTATGTTAAGCAGGTTGGGTAAACAAACGGACACAAAACCCAACATAGCTCTATAGGTCTCACAAAACAATTCACGCAGTTTACAGAGTATGTTTAAAACATGATCTCATTGCAAATGAGAGATTTACAACATCTCTCTAGGACTGAGGCCACTCTGTAAATATAGAAAGCTGCAGTTCCTGGGTGGCTTACCTCCACTGAAATGCGCTCACATTTTGCACTGCAGAAAGAACACTTCCCATACACAGAGAACTCTCTGGGGGCATCTACAGGACTAAGTGGGAACTCTCAAGGAAGGAACACTTGGGGAACTTTTGGCCATGCTGCACCATTAATAAATTGCCTGATTTATAACCAGTGTAAATGTGGAGCTGGATCCCTTCCCAGAATGCTTCTAAGCAGCAGTGCACCTCAACAGTAACACCATCGACACGGGAAAAAAAACAGCAGTTTGAGGAACTGAAAAAATGGAAGTTTTGGCCAAGGCATAAAGCTATACAGTAATGGGTGCTGGGCTCCAAAGGAGAAGCTAGATCTCATAAAAAATATAAAAAGTGAAACAGTAAACATGAATACTGTTACACCTCAACTATCACCACAACAAAGCTCTAACAGGATCCAGACATAGGGACAGCAGACATGAGCCATATCTGCAAAGAGATTATTTTAGGGAGAGTTGTGCTGTGAGCATACCCTCTATACCAAAGGGAAGGATGGGAGGGTACAAGCAAAGTAATTGAAAACCACACCTTTCAGTGCTGCTGTGAAGTGTCCTCCTGTGAAAACTTCTCACTTATATTTGCATAATTTTCTTAATAATTTGTTTAGCTTTCTCTCAGGAAAACATGAAGAGACAATGAAAGATAAGAAATGCCCTTTTTGAACTTACAGCCAAGATGGAGGTGTAGACAGACATTCTGTGTCTCCCTCCACAACTAAGAAGGAAACAATTACCTCAAAACTAGAAACAATCAGAAGTTCCAGAAAATCAAACTGCATGGAAGTCCAACAAACAAAGATATAAAGAAGAAATACTCATCCAGACAGATAGGAGGGGCTGAGCCGGGGTGGAGAGGACCTGGTGTGGTGATGGCAGCAGCAGGCTGGCAGAAAGCACAGTCACATGTTTTAAAAAGTCAGGAGGGACACCTGGGGAGCACTCCCAGCTCCTCATCAGACCCCACAGCTCACGGTCCCGGCACTGGGGAAAATCAAGCCTCATTGCTTCTGACTGTGCAAACCAGTGGGGGATGGGGCAGAGGTAGAAACTGCCAGTCTTTCAGCAGAATCTGCTTGTTTAAAAGGCCACCACGGTCCTAGAATGTCTGCAGACCCACCCACTCTGGGAACGACAGGCAGGGCAACAGCTATAGGGGCACCAGTCCCATACGGAATTGGGAAAACTGCCTGGTAAAGGGACGAGTGCTGGAAAGGCAGCATTGTTCCCTCTAGGACCCCTCCCCCACATACAGTGCCACAGCTTGGTGAAACAGGTCGCCTATACTGACAAATCCCTAAGGCTCCGCCCCTTACAACATAACAGGAGCAACAGCTCCACCTGACACAGATGCAAATAAACACAGGAGCCTCTCAGAATGAGAAGACAGAGAAGTATGGCCCAAGAGGGGAAACAGATAAGGTCCCAGTGGGAGAACTAAGCAACGAGGAGATAACCAACCTAACAGATGAGGAAATAGCCAACCTAACAGATGCAGAATTTCAAACACTGGTGATAAAGATGCTCACAGGCTTGGCAGATATGCTTGAGTATGGCAAATGCATACAAGAAGAAGTGAAGGCTATGCTAAGTGAAACAAAGGAAAATCCACACAAAACCAATGGTGAAGAGAAGGAAACCAGGGTTCAAATCAATGATTTGGAATATAAGGAAGATAAAAACAGTCAACCAGTACAGAATGAGGAAACAAGAATTGAAAAAAATGAGGAGAGGCTTGGGAACCCGTGGGAGAACTTTAAACGTGCCAACATCCAAATAATGGGGGGTGCCTGAAGGAGAAGAGAAAAAGCAAGAAATTGAAAACTTATGTGAAAAAATAATGGAGGAAAACTTCCCAAATTTTGTGAAGGAAATAAACATACAAGTCCAGGAAGCATGGAGAGCCCTGGGGCAAGCTGAACCCAGAGGGGACCACACCAAGACACATCATAATTAAAATGCCAAAGGTGAAAGATAAAGAGAGAATCCTAAAAGCAGCAAGAGAGAAGCAGAGTTGCCTCCAAAGGGGTGCCTATCAGACTGTCAGCTGATTTCTCAAAGGACACTTTGCAGGCAAGAAGGAACTGGCAAGCAGTATTCAATATGATGGAAAACAAGGACCTACAACCAAGATTACTCTATCCAGCAAAGCTATCATTTAGAATGGAAGAGCAGATGAAGTGCTTCCCAGACAAGATAAAGCTAAAGGAACTCATCATCACCAAGCCATTATTATATGAAATGTCAATGGGACTTACTTAAGAAAAAGAAGATCAAAACTATGAATGCTGGAGGATTATCAGCTGGGAAGGGAAAGGGGGAGAAATGGGGAAATGGTGCAAGGATTAAAAAGTATAATTGGTTGATATAAAATAGACAGAATGAAGTTAAGAACAATACAGGAAAGGGTGAAGCCAAAGAACTTATATGCATGACCCATGGACATGAACTAAGGGGTATAAGATTGCTGGAGGGAAGGGTGTACTGGGCAGAGGGGAGCAAAGGGGGAAAAATTGAAACTACTGTAGCAAAATAATCAATAAAATATACTTTAAAAAAATTGTCCCTTTTGCCCTGTGTTGGACAAATTGCTTCATTAACACCTATACACGTATCATCTATCACACTCTCCAAGTTTTTCAATTAAAATGGTTTTCCTTTTAATTAAGGATATTTTTCTTTTACTGAATTTCTACTTATAACTTCATAGATTATTTAGATTATCTTTAAATAGACAAACATATTTATTGTAATGCTAGATATCATATTGGAAGATGAATATAGAAAAAAAAATCCTCATAAATTTCAATGTCCCATGCAGTATTCCAAATGTCTTTACTTGCTTTGGTGCATCAGATAACAGCATTATGGATTTAAAAATTTAAAAAGCAAATAGTGATTAATTCATATCTCATACAAGCTAGATGAGTTACTGATGAAGCTACATCCTTTCTTTGTATGGGATAATCTATAACGTTGTATTAGTACTTAAAATAGATACAAGCAAATGATTCCCAGCATAATTTTATTATTATAATATGGTATGCGCTAAGCTAATGAGAAGAAATATTGAAACCCCTTGCAAACATTAGTGGAACTAATTCACCATAGTCTACTAATTAATTTCTGGAGTCACCTATCACAGACCATGAACTAATTTGGGACTCCCAAACTTTTTAATTCATAGCATTTTCAAGTGCGGACAGCTACAAGACACACTTAAGGCAGAAAGAGGTGACTAAATGCCCAATTCACAATAATGGGTTAAATATGTAAGAAATGGCAAATTCGTCGGCAGCCGTCCGTCTCGAGAGACGATGGTGTAGCTTCTTAAGAGTCTATCTGCACCGCCGAGAATGGCTGTGCAGTCCGACTCGGAGTGACACGGTATCTGTCTCCTCCCGTGTTGAATCGACATCTTATGATGACGCTGGAGTGTCCTCTCCAGTGAAGCTGAAGCTACAGAGCCTGGGCAGGGTGATATGGAGGGTCTGCTGTTGCCCATGCAGCAGACCCCCCCTCTCTTCGCAGCTGAAGGGTCCAAGGGAAAGACGGAGTCAATACAGCTTGGCTTCAGGTGCGCCGCAGGAGTTGCCGGTGTTGACTACAACGTCAAACCGCCTTAGGGACTCCGGCTCCGGATTTTCTGTCGGGGTTTACTCCCTTAGCCTTTCCCCTAAAGAGGTATGCCGCAAGGCAGCGGAGGTTTTTTGGAGTCAGAGTTTTCCTTCTCTGATGTGCCCTGACTGGAAGATCGAACCAGCGACACTTAGCTCGCAGGCCGACGCTCAATCCACTCAGCCAAACCAGCCGGGGCTGAGAAATGGCAGATTACTGCTTTGCAAAGCAGATTTTCTGCTTTGGCACCTAGCCATATTTAACCACATTTCTTAGAAAGGAAAAATTCTTCTTCCCTTAGAACTGCTTCATGAAAGTGGAAGTCAAGAAATTAAAAGAGTCATTTAAAATGGGAAGTCAGCAGAAACCGGGGCTGATAGCACCCCCCAGAAAATTGTAAGGAGTATTGGAGGCTGTGTAATTTTGAAAGGAATGTGTTTCTATGCACTGTATGCAGCAGTCTACATGAGCAAAAGTGATAAGGAAAAAAGATTTAACAGACGCCATTGCAGGGTTGCTGGAAGCCTGCCAAATACATACAGGTAGCAACTATTTCACCTCCTTGACTGTCTTCAGAGTACCATCACCCTCCCTGCTAAACAAAAGAAAAGGATGCCTGTTGAAATCTACAGCATACAATCACACCTGCTTAGGTTACGCTTGCTTTTCCTTCATACAACGCCTTGTGTCTACTAACATAAATTAAATCTTTACTTAACAAATAAATTTGAGAAAGCAGATGTTACTCTTTGGCTTGATGATAAAGACAAAATCTTAAGTGTATTTCACTTTATTGTATATTAGAATTGGCTTGTTGCATTAAATTTCTTTTTGCTACACTATTTTACATATAATATGTGAGGGAAAGATAGTGAGAGAGGAGCAGGCTGAGAATTCAAGTAAATTTATTTTTCATTGTTCTTAGAAGAATTACCTCCTGACTCCTATGAGAAAGCTGTTAGTTAGAAGAGCTTCTAATTCTCTGTCATCTGACTTATCATTTAACTATTCCAGGAAAGAGAGAGAAAAAGAGAAATATTAATACATATTGATCAATTAGTGGACTTTCTAAACACATAATTAGAAGGGGAGAGAACAAGTGCTTCCTTCTAATTTTGCAGTGGGACATATTAACCTTGCCCCTTTGGAACAAAAAGTCTGCTTGTTTGAGAAAATGAGCAACATCCTAGAAAGGAGCTCATTCTATGGGAAATGAAAGAGACCTGCATAATCTTTGTCCAAAACTGCAGGTTGGCTGCTTAAAGGAAGAGGAGACCCTCAGTATAATAGTGGGATGGTTTCCTTCTGAGTAGCCCCCAACCTAATTCCCTTTGGACTTGTGACTCCTGAGTGGGTCTTAGGAAAAAAAGGGACACTTTCTGTTGTGGAATATAAAGCAATAGTTGAAAAGACTAAATGGAAGAATGACTTGTTTCCAATTTGGCTTCAGTCCCCAGTGAAATCGGATTCGCACTGAGTTGTGGGCAAGAAATGACAGAGGTGATGGGACCTATGGGCCGTGAAAATACTCTGAAAATGTGGCTCAACTGTGGACACTGGGGACTGCAGCACAGGAAACAGAATGTCCACGACCAAATCTGAAGGCAAACAGCAGCAGAGGACGGAACAGGTGCTGCATATTGCATTACTAGTTATGCAGCATAGGCAATATGCGAGGCCCTTTACATTCATTATCTCATTTGATCTCCATAGATATTAAAATGCCCATTTGGCAAATGAGGAAAAATTATTACTTAAAGAGAGACATTTTAATAAAAGTACCCACTTTGGGGTATTATTCTCCTTTCACACATGAAATGACTAAACCTCTAGGAGTTCTAGAAATGAAAATGTTAGATTGTAAATCAATATTAGATGAACAATAGGAAAAAATGCCATTAATGAGAATTTATAGATATAATAATGTATGGTAACTGTTTATACACACACCTAAGATGCTTTGGAATTAAACTATAATTTAAAGGCTAAGATAAGACAAGATAAAACTGTTAATAGTACTAAATAAGAACCATTGAGAGTGGGGGGGGTGACGAACAACATAAGAGCTTGAACCAATAGTTTAGGTAAGTATCAAAGACTTATGTGATGACTACACCCAAAAAAGAGAATAAATGTATCAAGAATGCCATCCCATGGAAAGAACAGCACAAGTGATGACTTTCACATTGACCTCACTCTCCCCCATGCTCCTCCCACACTTTCTCTCCACTCTTTTTCTATACAGACTTGAAAACTAGAAAGCAAAGGAAGGCAGAATCTCAAGCCTCATGTGCTCTTACTTCCAGTCATTTTTTTACTAGCCTCAATGTAAATTTTTGTCACTATAAATTATCTTAACAAACTGACTGGAATATCTTAAACGTGCCAAAACAAAAAGGTAAGCAATATATCCTCCATCTAGGTGGACATTTTGATCATTTCCATTTTTTTACTATTATAAATAAGGTTGTTATGGTCAATCATGTATAGGTTTTTATGTGGACATAAATTTTCATTTCTCTTGAATAAATGCCTAGAAAGGTGATTGCTAGGTTATATGGTAAGTATACATTTAGGTATTTTATCTTTTTAAGAAACTAACTTTTTTCAGAATAGGGAGACATGTTTTAACTACTCCATTTCAGTGCTTCCTAAATTTGAAAAAATAGCATTCATGGTAGCTCTGATAGTCAGCCTCCAACGATCTCCACTGATCCCTGCTCCTCCTGACATTCACAACCTTGTGTAATCTCCTGCCACATTTTACTATGGTTGGAATGTATGCCTAATAGATTATGTCAGAAGTGTTGGTATGTACTTCCAAGATTAGGTTATAAAAGACTGGTTTCTCTCTCCCTGTTTGCGTCCCTCTCCTCCATTGCCCTCTCCCTCTCCCCTCTCCTTCTTACTTTTCAGAACAATGTAAAACAAAAGGGGCTGTCAGTGTGTCTCCTGTAAGCACATACCCTGAGCAGGTAAGTGAATTCACTTGGCCAGTGCTTCCTCTAATCAGGGATTGCACAGGCTTGATGAACCTAGATCATCCCACTAACTCATCTGGCTCTGGTTCCACATTCACCAGGCCACCTTATTTATAACCTGGCACAGCACATAGATTTTTCTTGGGGAAGGGGAGCAGTTCACTAGCTAGCTGATATTAGTTTCTAAGCTAATTTGCATTTGTGACCAAAATCTTAAATAATTAAATACTCTGATTTTAATTTTAGTGCTTTGTGGTCATATTACCAGAAGCTAGTTACCTTAATCCTATTCAATTCTGAATAGTCTGAAAAAATAGTTTCTTAATCTTTAAATCCATAGAATATGATAACTGTGTTGAGAACAACTAGCAAGCTTCCCTGATATCTATAGTAATCTCTTCCTCATCTTACTATAGATTCAATATTGCTATTGTTAAATCATACAGCATTACCTATCCATCAAAGAGTTGTTAGTTTTAAGGAAATTATAAACATAATTCCATTAAATGTTTAATTAACAAAACAACTAAATGAATGAATGAATGATAGGTCAGATGAGTTTGTAAATCCTCAGTTGAAAGTAAGCATTTTGAATGATTAATAAGGCAATGTAACATGCCAGGGGAAGGGAAAAAGTGATGGCATAATGTTTAGTATGGATATGTCTTATGTAGACATAAGACCTTTTATGTAGAATCATAGTGTTTGAAAGTAATTATTTTGCACTTTGGGATTTTCCTTAAGAGAGACAGAGGCCAGAGCCTTCTGGGTTGAGTACAAATTACAGAAGAGAGCCTTGTATTTTTTTATGACCTAGGTTATTGTCCAATTAATGGGTCATTGGACTTTTATTATTTTAATTAAAATTGATTCACTTTAAATGACATAAAATATATTGATTAGGGCTATTCTCTTCAGTCTTGAAAGCTTTGCTAGAAAGTTGCAGTCTCCACCTTTCTGATGGTGCCATCAATCCTGTTACATCTCTTTCTCTTGGCCTGAATCCTCTTCTCTTCTTTAATTTTACTTCTCTATGAACTTTTTTCTTTTTAGTCATGTTTCTAAATAATTTTATGAAGATGACTCCCCACCCCTGAACAGTGTATAACCAGGAGTTATCAACTACTCCATATTTGATAATTAAAGGTCCATGTTTGATTAGAATGTTTACTTATTCCCTGAATTGCTATTTATATATCTAGACTCCTGTCTTCAAGATATGTTAATTCAAACACTGTCATTTTGGCCATAGATCCAAATAACTTTACTAATTTACTGTCTTTCTTTCATTCATGTATATATTCATTTATTAAAAAATAATTCAGTGCTTGCTTGCTGTGTATTAAACAATTTAAATTTAAAGGAAGGATGGAAGGAAAGAAGGAAGGAAGGAAGGGAGGAAGGAAGGAATGAAAAAGGAGGAGAGAGAAAGAGAGGGAGGAGCAGCAGGAAGGAAGGAGGAAGAGCGGGAATTGCCAATAAGCTACTAGAAGTGTTTATCTAATCTATTTTACACAAGAGGAAAGTGAGGCTTAAAAATAAAAATTACCCACCCTGTCAATTGTTGGCCAGATATAAATGTCTAAGATCACTACATTAATGCTTAGTAGGAGGTATTCAATTCAATATAGATTTATCCAGTGGAGATTCAAACTAATGCCCTCCACATTTCATAGTCCATCATGCGTTCCCATTACCCTGGGTAGTGTCAATTACTACAAAGAACTTTCTCTACAAGGCTTTGCATTTGAAATGTCATATAGCACATTGCTGCTTATCATGGTAATAACACAGATTACAATGATTATATTCTAAAATACTTGCTTTTAAGTTAAAATTTTTCTTTGTTTTTTCTACAAGATGGTTATAGATGAGATTCAGACACTAATATAATTATCACCTGCTCGGTTTTGCTTAAATAATATAATTAGGAAGAAGATGCAATAAAGGATTTTATCTATAAGTTAACTAATATGTTTTTAATTAAAGTCCTAAGAAATTTTCAACTCCAAAAGGGAGGATGTGGCTCTTGTAAGATATGAGCTAACTAGAAAATGGTGCTTTATAGGAGAGCTATTATGTAGCAATTAAATGGCATTATAAACTAAAATTTATACTCCTAACACTTTTTTCAAAAGCAGTCATAATTTACTTCCTAACTGCAATTTTCATTATTTTCTGAATTCAACCTCATTTCAAAAAGTGATTCCATTTAGAATAATTTCATAATGGACAAAAGTGACAAAATTTACTGGATCACCAAGTACCTTTCTTCATTTCTGATAAAGTCATTTGAAATGTCCTAATTGTCAGAAGTCACCCCTCCAAAACATTTTATTAGAGAAGGGTACCTTCCTAAAATATGAGGTTTAAGAATGCAGCTTGATACAAGAGTTTGACTCCTTGGCTCCTGATTTGAATGCTGTTTTCCCTCATTATACACTAAGACAGTCTCATGCAATATAATTACTGGTTTTAGTCACATACTCATTCCAGAGGAAAGAGCAAACAAAATGAAATACCTATAATGGGTGTATATTTTAAATTAATAAAGTTACCTACTTTATCCTCCCCTTTTACCAGAGAAACTCACTGCAAAACTAAAGTAAATAAACTAGCAATTATTATCCAATTACCCACAGATATGTGCATGATTTAGCTCTATCTGTAAAGATGCCAACAATAAGAAAGTTGAGCTTTCCCTAATTATCTGGCAAACGAAGCCCCCATTTCTCTCTCCACTCCTCCTCCTTACTCTCAGATTTCAAAAGACCAAATTAGCACTACTGAATAAAGTACCCTAATGCTATATTACTGCCTCTAAGGAAGAAATTCTGTTTCACCATCTGAAGAGAAATTTTTAAACAGAGGTGAAATATCCAGGGAGATCAAAAGGAATGAAACCTGCAATATGTGCTAAACACTGCAGTTTGAGGCTTTCAGAATTAAATCCTAAAATAAGTGATGACCTTGCCTGACTCAAAGGACATAGCAGTCCTGGACGACACCTTGATTTCAGCCTGTGAGGCCCCCAAATAGAGAATCCAGCTAATTTTGCACTCAGACTACCAACCCATGGAAATGTGAGATTTTAAGTTTGTTTTGTTTTATGCTATTAAATTTGTGGTAATTTGTAATGCAGCAAAAGACAATGAATATAATTTACCATGTTCTTTCAACAGAAGATTCACTATTGTAAAGATGTCATTTTCTACAGTTTGTTCAGAAACAGATCGACATACCTACAGTTATTTGATTTATGACAAAGTTGACCTTGAAGTGAAGTGAGAAAAGATTATTAATTTAATAATATGTTAATAGGTCTACAGATTATATACATGGGGAAATATGTATCTTGATATTTATCTCACAAAATAGTCAAAAGTCAGTTCCAGAAGAATTGTACATCTAAATGTGAAGAGAAAAACAATAAAGCTCCTATGTAATATCATGACATTGAGGCTTGGAAATTATTTTTTAAACAGGAAAAAAATAACTAACCATAATGAAAAAGTCTAATTGATATATTGGGGTATTTTATTAAAATAAAAATAAGTTATCTTAAATAAGCCATTAAGTGAAAAGCAAGCCAGAGTAGAAGATACTCACAATGCATTTATCTGACCAATGACAAGCATCTAGAATGTATAAGAATCTATAAATCAATAACAAATTAGACCCTCATTTAAAAAATTGGAAAAATCTTAAATAGGTTCTTCACAAAGTAAGAAATTTATATGGTCAATGAACACATGAATAGGTTCTCAATGTCCACATTCATTGAGGAAATATATATTAAAATTCAATACCACTACACATCAACTAGAATGGCTAAAATTAAAAAAGACTAATACTATCATCACACCAGAAGACCTACAACACTGTAAACATATTGATATGTGTGCTAACAGATATGTACAAAGATGGTTCATATATTAGTAATTGCTAAAAACATAAATTTGAATACTTTACCCAACAATGAAAATGAATAAACCTTGCTAAACAAAATGTCATGTTGACTCTCACAGACCATTTGGAGTAATAAGTATGTGCACTTTTACAACAGGCTTATCTTAATTCCACTCAAATACATTTTTAAAAAGCCCTGGCTGGTTTAGCTCAGTGGATTGAGCGTCGGCCTGCGAGCTAAGTGTCGCTGGTTCGATCTTCCAGTCAGGGTACATCAGAGAAGGAAAACTCTGACTCCAAAAAACCTCCGCTGCCTTGCGGCATACCTCTTCAGGGGAAAGGCTAAGGGAGTAAACCCCGACAGAAAATCCAGAGCCGGAGTCCCTAAGGCGGTTTGACGTTGTAGTCAACACCGGCAACTCCTGCGGCGCACCTGAACCCAAGCTGTATCGACTCCGTCTTTCCCTTGGACCCTTCAGCTGCGAAGAGAGGGGGGGTCTGCTGCATGGGCAACAGCAGACCCTCCATATCACCCTGCCCAGGCTCTGTAGCTTCAGCGTCATCGCAAGATGTCGATTCAACACGGGAGGAGACAGATACCGTGTCACTCCCGAGTCGGACTGCACAGCCATTCTCGGCGATGCAGATGGACACTTAAGAAGCTACACCATCGTCTCTCGAGACGGACGGCTGCCGACGACATTTTTAAAATAACAGACAAAATGAATTTATGGTGGTTGTTATAAACTGTGATGGTATTAGAAGGTAAGGCCTTTGAAAGGTAATTGGGACTAGATGAGGTCGTGAGGGTTGCCCTCATGAGGTTCATTATTATCCTTACAAGAGTCACAAGACAGCTTGCTGCTCTCTGCTCTCCATCATGTAAGATGAGAGAAATTGGCATTCTACACCTGAGAGTTCTCACCAGAATTTGACCATACGGCCACCCTGATCTCAGATTTCTAGCCTTCAGTACTTGAGAAATAAATTTCTATTGTTTATAAACTTTTCAGTATATGATACTTTGTTATAGCAGCCTGAATAGACTAAGATAGTGGTAGGGCATAATGCTTACTTTTCCTAAGGTTAATGACTTAACACAGGAATATTTCTGGCATGCTGATACCATCCCATTTCTTCATTACATGGTGTTCTCACTTTATTAAAGAGTCATGAAGCTGTACATTTTTTATTTTGCACTTCTCTGTATGTAGATTACACTTCATAAAATGTTTATCAAATACGTAATTCAAAGAAATATGTATTCATTATAAATCAGTTATAGTTCATTAGCAAGGAGCCCTTTCCTCGTATGAAATAGAAGGATTTGTTTTCCGGGGCCCTCTAAAAAGTTAAACACACATACTTAAATACAAACAAACACACACACACAAACACATACACACACACACACATCTGCTTAATATCATCCCATTGAACGTACATTTGTGAAGGAAGACTGATGAACATTTATCTTTGAAGAATTTTTGCTGTTGTTAAGCACCACACATAATAATGTGTGATCTCTATTTTCTTTGAGCTAAATATCTAATTTTTATAAAATTGCATTAGGAGTATTCAATTGAGACTGATCTAAGTAAAATGGGAAATCCCTAAATAGTAGCCTTTATCCTTGAAGCTGTTAAAAATTGTTCTGAGGGGAACTTATTACTGTCCAATGTGTAGTAATAAGCTTCTAAAATAGTCCCTTGTGATCCCTGCCTTTCAGTATTTACGACTATGTGCATTCTTCTCCGGAGCCTTGGCTAGATCTGGTGATTGCTTCTTATGAATAGCATACAGCAAAAGTGAGATGTCACTTCTAAGATTAGGTTATAATACACTGGCATTTGTTTCCTCATACATAGTTTCTTACCTTCTCATTTGGTTCCTTCTGGTGAAGTCACCTGCCATGTCTTGAGCTGCTATTTGGAGCAGCTCACATGATAAGATACTGAATGTGGACTCTGTCCAACAGTCATTCTATCAGCCTGAGAGAGTATGAATCCTGCCTACAACCATGTGAATAAGTTTGGGAGCAGATTCTATCCTAGTTGAGACATCAGATTGCAGTGTAAGATGACAATCGAATGCTGTCCTGAGACAGAGCCTTATTACAAGGACCAAGCCAAGATATGTCCAGATTCCTTACACAAAGAATCTAAAAAGTGATAAATATTTTTGCTTACACTACTAAATTTTGGGATAATTTATTACATAGCAAAACATAAATAAGCCATATAGCAAACTATGGTGCTTCTTCATTTTACTCTTTAAAACATTTATTTCCAACTTCCCTTTTAAGAAATAATTGTATATAATATAGTTGACCCTTGAGCAACATGGAGTGAACAGTATGAGACCACCTATCTGTGGATTTTTTTCAATAAATATATAGTTGGCCCTCCATGGCCTAGGGTTTTGCATTTAAGGATTAAACCTACTGCAGATTGAAAGCAGTAATTTTTATCCAAGTTCGGAAATCCAAAGATGTGGAGGGCCAATGCTATGTATTGTTCTATGCCATGTTATATGAGGCTCTTGTGCCTGCCCAGATTTTAATATCTGCAGGGGATCCTGGAACCAATCCCCCACAGATACTAAGCAATAAATGTAGTTAAGTTTGGGGGGACTGAATATTTATATGCAGGTTTTTGTGTGAAGGTCAGTGCTCTTACCCTCCCCCCACTGCCCTGTGTTGCTCAAAGGTCAACTATATATATCATGTATATAGCTTATATATATATATATAATTATATGAATTATGTTATATGTAAGTATATATCATATATGTAAATATACATAGTAATGTATAGTATAGTAATACATAGCATAATAAAAACTAATTATTTTACTTATTAAAAATGACTAGACATAAGCTTAACTCAGTTATATATTTCAAAGCTATCTGATGCCTTCTTCCATTGATCAGTTTAACATTCCAGAAATAGTCAACTAATTTAAGTATATTTATAGTAATTTCTTTAGATATTTCTAAACAGGTTGGTTGCATATCTTAAGTTGGAAACAAAGAAACAAATCCACAAAAAACATATATGCAAGATGTAAAAAGTGAAAGGAAGATATTCAAATGGGGACTAACCTGAAAAAAATAGATTAGATTTAGAGAGAACTTCAGATTATATATTTTTTTACTGGGTTACCTGTTGGATCCAAAGTTCTTCCCTGTACCTGAATAAGTTAACTGTCTGTCCTGTTTTTAAGGCATTATTGAAGTTACAATATAT
Organism: Furipterus horrens; assembly: GCF_987537825.1. Classification (NCBI taxonomy): domain Eukaryota; kingdom Metazoa; phylum Chordata; class Mammalia; order Chiroptera; family Furipteridae; genus Furipterus; species Furipterus horrens. Next base: position 156,856,031 of record NW_028327175.1, read on the forward strand.
TTTTTCATTGTCTATTTATTCATACTAGTACCTTTGATATACGTATTTTCTATATTTTATTTTGAAATATATGATCACTGTAACTTTGAAAAAGCCAAAGGAAAGTTTAAGTTTCCTTGAGTCACTTATAGTCTCCTTTGTAAAATAATTCATATATGTGTATTTTAATTTATCTTTCCCTAATTCCTGCAAATCAGGAAAAGTTAAGGGTGAAAAATAGATGAACAGATGAAGAAAATGAAGCACAGTAAGGCTCAATATCAAAAACATTTGCATTTTCATAATAATCAATTTACCCTCTTAATTCATTTTCATTTTTTTCCTATGTAAATAACACAGAATTAGGCTATCTAACATCAAAATAATCTATAAACATATTTCCAGAATATAAATTTTTAGCAAAGCTACACTTAATACTAAATATGTGCCAATAAGTATATGAGCCTAACATATTTTGGATCTGCTGTAATTACCTCTATAACTGGTAATTCTTAATTTTATAGATTTTTTGGGGGGTTGAGTGAGGATGAATATATATATATTTTTTAGATGTCACCTGGTAGTTTTTGTAAAAGTTATAGAGTTTGGGAAATCTAACCATTCATAACTTTCAATGAAAATGTAGAATTATCAGCAATAGTTTTTAATATATTTTTCTGAAATTGTTCCCTCATCTCACCTTCTCTATACAGAAATGATGAAGTTATGCTGAAAATGAACTGTGCCACATGCTAATACAAGAGAAATTACCATTATTTGTGCTTAGCTGGGATTTTTGCACAGATATGTGACTGAAAGTCAGGATTTTTAGGAGGGTGACTGACTTTACTTTCTCTAATAAATGGAGAAAAATCACACAGCAGATACAAAGAAAAGTATTTTTCCCGGTTTATCTTCCTAACATACTTGTTTTCATTTAGAATTTGTTCAGCTGTTGGTTTTAAAAGTTCATTTTCTAACACAAAATACTTGCATATAGTTAAGAACCACAAATACCTGATCTATTTCCACAATTATAAAGTTTTTATATTCAGTCAATGGATATATGTATCAAGTCAGGAAGTTTTCTTCCTATCACCAACAGAAAAGTAACTTACAGTACTAGCAAGGGCTTGTGCCTGCCCAATTTTCATTTAACATTCTATGGCTTGCTACTTAAACTTTGAAGGGAATTGTTGTATGTTGCGAGAATAAAAACACAATTGATAAGATTAAGCTAACAAAAAAGTGTTAAGATCAAGCTAACAAAATGTACAAACTATGTGAATTAGGTGCCATAGCTTGCATATTTTGTTAGCCTATCTTTCTCTGGAGTGAAAGCAAACTATTAAATGTAAGATGTACCCTTCTTTGCAATTAGAAGATACTTTAGCTTTGTAGTCAATATCTGTGTCATAACTTTCTCAAAATATTATTTTCTTGGGGTCAACATTGGAGTTTTGTGATTAAAAGGTACAAATAAATATGTAGTATTTCGATTGCAATAATGACAGAAAGTAGTGGGGGTCAAGAAGTTGCTCAGTAGGGATACCTAAGACTCTTCTGTTTTGTTTCTTTCTTCTGGAGGTGAAGAATTTATATTTTATATCAATGAGGAGAATACTGTTACAAAACATTAATGAGATGATTTGGGTCACTCATGCTCTAACCTGAGGATCTTAGCAAAAAAAAAAGGGGTGCCTGTGAAGGTGTTTAACTAGTCTATAGTAGCCAAGAAGGATTATCTTTATACTACGTGTGAAATATAAAGCTTAAATAGAGTGAGAAATCTAGTTTAGAAAGTAGCAACAACTTAGGCGCTGGATGGGAAGACTTAAATAAAGGGGAAAAAACAGAGACAGAACAATGCATACGAGGTCTGTCCAGAAGGTATCCAGCCATGTACTATGAAAAATAGAGACATTTACTGAAGAAGATACAAGATACAAGAACATTGTACACAAGACAATGACGTCTCAGTCCCCTTCAAAGTAGGCACCTTGGGACCTCACACAGTTCTCCCAATCTCTATCAGCTATCCCATTGTATTTTCCTGAATTTCATTGATGGTCTGAAATCTCTTCCCTTTCAAAGGTGATTTTAGTTTTGGGAAAAGCCAGAAGTTGCAGGGCACCAAATCTGGGCTGTAGGAGGGCTGAGTTACCTGGGTGATTTGATGCTTCACCAAAAAAAGTGTACAAGATGTGATGCATGAGTGGGTGCATTGTCATGATGAAGCTTCCAATCACCAGCTGCCCATAGATGTGGCTTTATGAATCATTCCAATAGTTTCTGCAGAGGAATAGGTAAGCTTAACGCAAAACTTGATGCAAGTTTGTTGCTCTACTCGCTCAGTAATTTTGAATGTGATGGCCACACGGTACACATGCTCACTCAACAGCATCTACTGCTCCCACTGACTAGTACAGTGAAATCACCATTGTTCATGCATGTGCATACCAGCCCACTCTTCTTGGCTGCCTGGTTATATCAATGTCATGCAAACTGTTCTCATTATATTAATAATGGCTGGAATTTTTCTAGACAGACCTCATATGATGTGATTCCATTTTGAAATACTAATAAATTTGGAAATACATATGTCATATATCCCCATAGAAAATGTCTGAAAGAATATATAGCAGTTATTTCTGGGAGATAAGACAACCAACAGTTTTCTTTCTATTATTTCTGTTCTGTTATAAATATATATTACTTTTTATTAAACTGCATAATTAGTTTTAAGTGACCATGTAATAAGCATTCCTTTTCTTCCAATGTGAAAAATACTATGGTAGATGTCAGTATTACATTGGTGAGTAAGATAAATATAATCCCTTTTGAGGAGGTGCTTATAGTTTAATAGAAATCAAGGAGATCAACAAAGACACAGTAAGTCCAGTGATAAGTTAAAGGATTTTATAATAGTATATATTAAAAGTATCTAGCATCATTTGAGAGTTAATCTATGGCATATTCCTAAATGTTGACAAATATATTCCCTATAACTATAATATGTGTTAAAAGATAAACTGAAGTAATTAAAATTTGGAAGAGTTCAATGTTTGAATAAACATAAATTTGAAATGGGTAACACCACACCAAAAATGACTAGGAGATCTCCACTAACAGAAAATAAGGCAAAGGCTTTTATAAAGCAGACATGGAAGTTGCCAGGAAATTACATAACTGGCTATAGTTTAAGGGGTTGTCCTACTCAGGAAAGCCTAGTTGGCTGTTTGTGATTTGTGGTTCTTATGGTTTGATTTTTTAACCTTGAGGCATTTACAGGAATTAACTCTGGCTTAGGTTTCAGTTTGCTTACACAGGTTGCCAAAGCATTAGAATTGCCTCAGTATAATGACATATTGTATAAATGACTTTAACATAGCTAATCTCTATTTCTATGTTTTTCTTATAATGTTAATTGATACATTGGCATAATTTTCACTCAAAGCTGCTTAGTAAGAAAGTCTGAGTTGTGATTATTCCTTTTTGCCTTTCTTTTCTTTTAGGAAATTCCAGTATTCTAAAAGTCACAGCTTATGGAAATGAATCATTAACATTTTAAATGAGGTACTAGAATCAGGAATTGCAACTCACAATTCTGATATCAGCATCAACTTATGCATGTGGCCCATTTGCAATTACCACATTTGACTTTTCTCTTTATAAAACACAAATATTTTAACCTTAAGTACTGCATCATCCATATGTGTTTCCATCTTTTGGGCTTTTGAGAATATGCCAGCCAGGCAAGACAAATAATACTCTTTACGATACATACAAATTCCTGTAAGAACCAAATAGATAGCCTACTAGGTTACCAGATGCACTGTAGTACTACAAAATCAAATGAACAGATGTTCTTTGTTAACCTTATTTACTTACAAAAAATAAAGTTTTAAAAATAGACATTGGAAGGCAACTTAAAAACCTAATGTCTCCAAATATTGGGAAGTTTGAAAGGGAGGGATAATTGAAAGTATTGGTTAAAATTATAAAGCTAATGAAGAAGGAAACATTCTTTGATAATAAAGAAGACAGACATCAGGAAACAAATGATGAATTTTGAGTGAACAAATATAATGCATGCTTGTCAAGGAGTATATTAGTAAGTATTGTTTTTCAGTAATTTGAAATATTATCACTTTTTGAGTTTGTCTAGATAACTGTTATTCCTGTTCTTTTTTATACATTGGAGAAACAAGCCACAGACACAGATTGGGGACAAAAATATAATCAGTACACACATCCAACAAAGGTCTCCTAGCAAGAATATACTTTAAAAGCTCTTACAAATCAACAACAAAAATATAAGATATTTTATCAAAAATGGGCAAAGAAATATACAATATAAATATTTTATCAAAAAAGAGGCAGAAGTACACAAATAGCTAAGAAAAAACAAAAACAGTGAAAAGGTGCTCAACATTCTTTATTACCAGGAAAATTCACATTAAAACCATTAGAAAACACAATTTTACTTTTACTAGAGTGAGTAAAATAAAAACAACAATTGTAAATGTTGAGTAGATCAATTGGAACTGTCATACATTGTTCATGGATGTATAAAATGGCCTAGGTATTCCATAAAGTAGCTTGGCAATTTCTTTAAAAGTTAAACATTTATTGACTCTATGTATTCCCTTGCAATACTACTACTAACAATGGAATTTGTAAAGAAAAAAATAAAAATTCTGCAAAATAATATAAATTAAAATGTTCATAGTATTCTCATTCATAATAGCCCCCAAATGAGAAAAACCTTTAATATGAGAATGGATAAAAAGTTTGTGACGTATTAATATAATGAATACTATATACAAGTACTGTTGAGATAAGCAACAACATGGATGAGTACAAAAATATATTGAACAAAAGAAGATAAACTCACACAAAAAATAAATAATTTATAATACATAAAATTCATCATGAAGTAGATTTATTAGAACTGATTCCTTTGGATTTATAGGTGATTTTTCATGAGAAATAATTAACAATTACCCTCAGATTTCTTTATTGCTTTCAGATTTGTCTATTATCAAAATCCATACCAATCTCAAACTTTTTATTGATTTTTATCTAGGTTTAGTTTCAGTAAGCAGTTCAATTGTTCACTGAAGTGAATTTTTTCTAATCCAGTTTGATGCTATTGACATTACATCAGTTCAGTTTATACAGAATACAAAATATGATATTTCTGCATATTGTTCAATTCTGGATGTCTGATTTCAACTAGGAGAATGATTATAACATTCAAAATTACTAGTTGAATGCTTAAATTTTTCTGTTTATTCTAGAAATGTTATATACAATACACATAATGAAAAGGAAGAGACTCATTAGTGCAAAATAAAGGACACTAGCACAAATCAGTGTATAACCTTGGAATCAAAATATATCCTCAGGCACACTAGTGGCATAATAGTGGATTCAAAATGGTACGTGCAAAATTTCCTGCATATTCCGATACGTCACAACTCTGATAAACATGCTGCTTAGTCATCTTATCAGCAGGTGTCAATTGCTCCCCAATCCAATATTCTATGGTACCTCAACACCTTTTTGTTTCTTCTCATCTTGCCATTATAAACTACTTTTTTCAAAATTAATTTCTGCTTACTCAGAGCTTTTTCTAGCTAATAATGGAACCACACTACTGCGTTCTATCTTTCTGTCTTCTGTATTACTTCTCTAATACTGCTATTTCTACATGACTTTTCATATCGCCCACAAAAGAGAATCTGACTGAATGGGTCAGTTACCATATATGGCAAATAACATCCGTACTAGATGGTATAAAACTCTCATATTAGTCTACCTTATAGACTATTGATTATTCTACATGAATCACTTTGTATGAGAAGTGATTCTTGCTCCAATAATCCATAGGTAGGTTTGGAGAGTCATAAGGAACTAAACACAGTAATTCATGCATCAGAAATCTCTTAGAAGGGAACTATGAAAATGCCATACAGAAGCCATCTTGTACTGCCTGCCCCAATACATTCATTTATTAGGGTCTCTTTCAGGGGCGTCCCTTACATTCCACTTATCTATCTTTGGATTGGTGAACTAATTCCAAATGATTAATATTATACCCTTGAAATTTTTTTAAACATCTGATCGTTGAATGCTTCCTCATATTCTTCATTTTCTGAATTTCCTTAACCACTTGGTGAATTTCTTCTGTTAGAAAGAGATTATAATTGTCATTTTCCAAAAAAGTTTCCCTTAAAAATTATGTTGGAGCTTTATTTTTATAAATCATTCAAGGGTAAACTGGCATCTATAATATTAAATCTTTCCATAAAGGCACTATAGTAGAGTAAAATTCATTAAACTAAACTTTAGCAATACAAAATTTTCTATGGTTCCATATTGGCAGATTGAAACTAAACAAGAAAACAATAGCAATATGGCTCAACAGCTATATAAGAAATGTTTTGTGATATTACAGTATATCAAAACGATTTGAAATCATAACAATAATACTAATTACTCTATTCAACATGATAATTCAGAAATTAGAAATATTGGTTGGCCAATAAGATAGTTTTGTCTTCCCCATAGATGGCTCTAGTAGCACTTAGTTGTCTCTAACCTCATTCAAAACAATTTTATTGAATTGGATTGTGACAGCTGTCATATCACCATGCATTTAAAAAAAAATCAAAATCAGTGAATGTGTAGCAATTTTAATATTGAAGACGGAAGGAAATAAGCAACATTTCAGCATATTATGGTTTATTACTTCAGGAAATGAATCAGGTCCTGGAGGGGGCAGGTGGCTCAGACACCAAGTGGGCCATCTCTACTCCTGTAAAGGAGGAAAGAGGAAGGCCATCTCTAAAATCAGAGAAGGAAAACTCTGACTCCAAAAAGCCTCCGCTGCCTTGCGGGATACCTCTTCAGGGGAAAGGCTAAGGGAGTAAACCCCGACAGAAAATCCGGAGCCGGAGTCCCTAAGGCGGTTTGACATTGTAGTCAACACCGGCAACTCCTGCGGCGCACCTGAAGCCAAGCTGTATTGACTTTGTCTTTCCCTTGGACCCTTCAGCTGCGAAGAGAGGGGGGGTCTGCTGCATGGGCAACAGCAGACCCTCCATATCACCCTGCCCAGGCTCTGTAGCTTCAGTTTCACTGAAGAGGACACTCCAGCGTCATCGCAAGATGTCGATTCAACATGGGAGGAGACAGATACCGGTTATAAGCTCATCCGATTGGCGAAGGAAACGAGCACCAGGGGTCTCCTCTGACGGTAGGAGAGGTCATCGCACCTCACTGGACAGCTACCGTCTCGCCATGGCTCGCCTGCCCCACTGGGTGCGTGGGGATCAGAGAGGCGCCTCTCGAAAAGTGGGCCACAAAACACCCGCACCAGTTAATTCCAAGCAAACAAAAAGAAAGAAGCCTCCGGCTCTTCGCCTCGCTAGCTGGAACATCAGGACCATGTGCCCCGGACTTACTGCAGACCTTCCGTGGATCAATGGTGCCAGGAAAACCGCTGTCATCGATAGGGAACTGGCACGACTAAACATCGACATTGCGGCTCTACAGGAGACCCGGTTGGCCGACAACGGAACTATCAGAGAAACCAACTACACCTTCTACTGGCAAGGGAAGTCTCCGGACCAACCAAGACAGCACGGTGTTGGGTTCGCTGTGAAGAACACGCTTGTTAACTCCATAGAGCCACCCACAGGAGGCACAGAGAGATTACTTACCCTCCGATTGTCAACAACTTTCGGCCCAGTCAGCATTCTTAGCACGTACGCCCCAACCCTCTGCGCCACCATCGAAGAGAAAGAACAGTTCTACCATGCACTGGACGAAGCGTTATCCAAGATCCCCAGAAGTAACGCTCTCTATCTCCTTGGAGACTTCAACGCAAGAGTAGGAGCCGACCACATGGCCTGGCCCACCTGCCTTGGAAACTTTGGGAGAGGAAAGATCAATGAGAATGGTCAGCAACTGCTTGAGCTTTCGTGTCACCACGGCCTGTGTGTGACAAACACATTCTTCAAGTGCAAAGAGATCCACCGGGTGTCATGGAGGCACCCCCGCTCCCGCCATTGGCACCAGCTTGACCTCGTCATCACCAGAAGAACGGATATTGGCAGCACCCTCCTCACCCGCAGCTACCACAGTGCAGACTGCGACACGGACCATGCCCTCGTGGTAAGCAAGGTGCGCATAATGCCGAAGAGGTTGCACCACTCCAAGATGAAGGGTCGCCCACGCATCAACACCAGTTGTGCCAGCAACCCAGTTAAGACCCAGCAATTCATCAACAGGATGGAAGATGCACTCGGCGAGGGAATGGCGGCAGATGACATTATCGAATCCAATTGGTCACGTCTCCGCGACGCCATATACAACTCCGCCATTATTGCTTACGGGAAGAAAGAGCGGAAGAACGCTGACTGGTACGAGGCTCACTGGGAAGAAATGGAACCCGTGATCGAGGCTAAGAGGAAGGCCCTACTGGCTTACAAGGTCACGCCCACTCCCAGTACACTTCAAGCTCTACGGGCTGCCAGGAACAAAGTCCAGAAGACCGCCCGCCACTGTGCCAACACCTATTGGCTAAACCTGTGCAGAAGCATTCAGGAAGCCGCCGATATAGGCAACGCACGAGGAATGTATGAGGGTATCAAGAAGGCAACAGGCCCAATCCCCTCCAAGATCGCCCCCCTTAAGTCCAAGACAGGTGAGGTCATCACTGACCAGGAACAGCAAATGCGGCGGTGGACCGAGCACTACCTCGAGCTGTACGCAACGAAGAACACCGTAACAGACACTGCTCTTAAAGCCATCCCAGACCTACCAGTCATGGAGGAGCTAGACACCCCACCTACTGCGGCAGAGCTCGGCAAAGCCATCGACCACCTTGCTTGCGGGAAAGCACCAGGAAGCGACGGAATCCCTCCAGAAATCCTAAAGAGCGGGAAACCAGTCCTGCTACAGCCGCTCCACCATCTACTCTGTCGCTGCTGGAAGGAGGGTTACATCCCCCAGGATATGAGAGACGCCAACATTATCACCATGTACAAGAACAAAGGAGGCCGCAGCGACTACAACAACTACCGGGGCATCTCTCTCCTCAGCGTCGTCGGCAAAGTATTCGCCCGGGTCGCTCTTGCCCGCCTGCAGACCCTTGCTTCCCGCATCTACCCAGAGTCCCAGTGTGGCTTCAGAGCTGGCCGATCAACAGTGGACATGATCTTCTCCCTACGCCAGCTGCAGAAGTGTCACGAGCAGCATAAACCACTCTACCTCGCCTTTATCGCCCTCACGAAGGCGTTTGATCTGGTCAGTCGAAGCGGACTCTTCAGCTTGCTACGGAAGATTGGCTGTCCACCACATCTGCTTGCTGTGGTCATGTCCTTTCACGACAACATGCACAGCACGGTGTCCTACAACGGCGCAACCTCTGAGGCCTTCCCAGTCAGCAGCGGAGTAAAGCAGGGCTGCGTCCTCGCGCCTACGCTGTTCGGAATCTTCTTCTCCATGCTCCTCCAATACGCCTTTAAGGACTGCAGCGAGGGTGTCTTCATTCACACCAGATCCGATGGCAAGCTCTACAACCTGGCCCGTCTATGAGCCAAGACCAAAATCAAAGAGGTGCTCATCCGTGAGATGCTCTTCACCGACGACGCAGCTTTGACATCACACTCCGAAGAGGGACTCCAGCAGCTAGTCACTTGCCTTTCCCACGCATGCAAGGAGTTCGGACTAGCCATCAGCCTGACGAAGACGAATGTTATGGCTCAAGGCACGGGGACTCCCCCATGCATCATCATCGATGGATACACCCTGGAGGTTGTCAACGACTTCACTTACCTCGGGTCCACCATCTCGAGCTCTCTGTCAATCAACTTGGAGGTCAACCGGAGAATCGCCAGGGCAGCCACAGTTATGGCCAGACTGAACCGGCGAGCGTGGAACAATTCCAGCCTCACTGAGAAAACCAGACTGCGCATCTACCAAGCCTGCGTACTCAGCACTCTCCTCTATGGCAGCGAGACGTGGACCACCTACGCAAGGCACGAAAGGAAACTCAACAGCTTCCACATGAGGTGCCTGCGACGCGTCCTGCATGTCACCTGGCAGGATAAGGTCCCCAACACCGAGGTGCTGAAGCGAGCCAATATGAGCAGTTTGCATGCAGTTCTTAGCGAGAGACGCCTCAGGTGGCTCGGCCATGTCAAAAGAATGGATGCAGGCCATATCCCCAAAGACCTCCTCTACGGCGAGCTAGCAGAAGGCAAGAGGATGACAGGGCGCCCAAAACTGCGGTTCAAAGACATCTGCAAAAAGGACATGACACAATGCTCCATCAATCTCAACACATGGGAAGTTCAAGCAGACGACCGCCTAGCCTGGAGGCTCGCGGTCAGGCAAGCAAGGTACGTCACGTGCAGAGGCTGCGCGCAACGAGGAGGCGGTCCAGAAAAGATCGAGGTGGAAGCAGCGTCAACAGCAGCAACAACGGCCATCTGCCTTCACCTGTAACAAGTGTGGCAGGGATTGTCACTCCCGAGTCGGACTGCGCAGCCATTCTCGGCGGTGCAGATAGACTCTCAAGAAGCTACGCCATCATCTCTCGAGACGGACGGCTGCTGACGACGACAACGACGACTTCAGGAAATGTAAAAATGAAACTGAAACACAAATAAAGATTTGTGCAGTGTATGGAGAAGGTGCTGTAACTGATCAAACATGTCAAAAATGGTTTTTAAAGTTTTGTGCTGGAGATTTTTCACTGAACTATAATAGCCCATGGTCAGGCAGACAAGTTGAAGTTGATAGTGATCGAACCGACACATTAATTGAAAACAATTAATGTTATACCATATGGGATAGTTGACATACTCAGAATATCCAAATCAATAATGTTATTGGTGAAAATTAAAAAAAATGTGTCTTTTATTTTATGGAAAAAAACAGCATGAACTTATGTTACAGAATCCCTGGGTTGTTCCAATTGAAACAGAACCCACGGGCTCTTTCGTTAGGGGCCCAATAGCCCGCTGCCAGAATCATAACTCTCAATACCAGAGTTTAGTGAAAAGAAAAAGAATTGTTTATTTGTTATATAGATCTAATTATTTGCAGATTTCTGCTTCTGAGTCTTATGTTCTTTAAAACACCCATAAACACATATCCTTGCCTCCCTCTACCAAACCAGGCAAGTTTTAGAAAAGTTAGAGGAACCATTCCTCTACTTTTCAACCATAGTTCAGCTTTACCAGTAGCTGCCAATCATTCAATTCTGATTGGGGAGACCTCGTCTGTGTTGTGGTGTCTACCAGCTTTTAATCCAGAACCTCATGGATTCTCAGCCTCCTTGTAAACTGCATAGTTAGTCCTTCGTAATCCACATGGTCAGTCTGTTCCTTTTCAAAGCAGCAAGGTACGTCCCTTCCTTAAAACTGAATCATCGGTCCTCGTTAAATCCGCATAGTCAGCCTGTCCCCAGTTCAATTCACATGGTCAGCCCGTCCCCAGTTAAATTCACATGGTCCACTTGGCTAAAATGTCTGCTGCTTATTTTTAAATTCCTGACTATGTCCTGCAATGCAGTGGGTGTGGTAACCAGTTCTGACCATTCACAGAACCTCATACAGGCTCTGCAGGCTTTTTCCATACCATACCCAGGTCCAAGACCCCTCCTATCTACCTGAGGCTTTGGATGCATTAAAGCCATTTTGCATAACAAAGACACTAGCCATCAGCCTCAGGCGTGTGGAGGCATTCTGAAAGCTGCTTACTTCTCCCCATCCCCCAGCCGCAAGCTCTGGGGTTTTTTTGGACACCCCTGTTTCTGTAACACTTATTGGCCAACTCAATATAAACATTGTTTGAATAATAATAATGTAATAACTAATTAGTAAGCACTTACTATCTCCCAGAGTTCCAAGTGCTTAATATGCATTGAGCATTTAACCTTCAGTGGGGGTTTATCAACTACATTTATCAAATGAGGAAACATTTACAGAGAGGTTAAGCAACTTGCCTAATATAACACAGCTATTAAATGGTAGAACCAGGATTTGAACTTCCAGCAGTTTGATCTAATAACCATATTTTTAAATATTATGTTAGTTCCAGCTATAAACTATAAAAAGCATCAATTTAATGTGGAAAACAGGACGTATCAACTTTTAAATATGTTCAAGGAAACTTTAAAAAGAATGTAAGATTTAGTGAGAATCAGTATATATTATTACTATATAACTTATATTCCCCAAGTCTTCATAAGTGTCAAATAAAGTATAAAAACCAACTTACTAATTTGAGAACATAAACTATATTTGTTCCACTTATCAAAATATGTTAAATAATTAATCAACTCAAATAAGATCATTATACCTAATTGTCATTTTCATCTTATTATTCCTCTCTAATTTTTAATTTTAGAATAAGTAATTTATTTATTCATTAAAAAACTAGTTACTATGTGCCAAGTGAAGAAAAGAGATTTGTAGCCATAGTCTAGTTTTTTCCTGGAGTTTAGGCTCTAACAGGAAATATGATAAGCAGTAGTAACCAATGCTCTGATTGGCAGGTATGAGATGCAAATATATGTAAACATATAGGAGTACCTAATTCATAAGTCCTTTCAGAAGGAAGTGGCATCCAAACAGACTTCCAAATATGAGTAAACATTATTGTAGAGAAAGGGTCCAAGGGCCAGAGAGAATGACAAAATGATTGAATGATTTGAATAATTTGAAGAGGAACTATCAGAGGATGATGGCCAAGTTTCTGGCTCCAGAGATCAGGTAAATATTAATATTTCCTTCAATTAGCATTTTAAACTGTTTTCATGTCCACTATCTCTATTTTATCTAAGGATAACATTTTGGAGGATACAAAGCTACTTTCTAGCTGAAAATAGAATGGGTTTACGTAGTTTGTCTAAGGTCTCATTTGAAGGGAAGGCAATTAGTGGAGAGCACCTAGAATTAAGTTATTTTTACCATAATTTCTACTCAATTTATTTATTTTTCTAATTTTCATTCTGAAATGTAAATCTCTTTTTAATTAAAGTATAGTTGACACAATATTATATTACTTTCAGGGCCATAATACAGTGAGATTTCATATTTATATACCTTACAAAGTAATCACCACAAGAAGTCCACTATCCATTTGTCACCTTACAAAGTCACTGTGACATTATTGACTGTATTCCCTATACTGTACTTACATCCTCGTGACTTATTTATCTTATAAGTTTGTACCTCTTAATTTCTTTCAATTCTACTCAGTGTGAGAACACATGTCTAATTCTATTGCCTAGAATACAATGTGCCTATTTTGACCTAGATTGCTATCTGGATTCAGGCCTATGTCATATTATCTCCTTTAATATCTAATGTAGAAATCCCTAACTTGCTACCCTGACAGAAGCCATCCATCATTATCACAGCACAGCTTGCAGAACAATTTTGATCAGCCATGTGAACACCCCCTATCATTACCACCAAGCCAAATGCACATTAATATTGTGTGTAATGGCCAAACAGATGCAGAAAGACAATGTATCTCTTCAAAAGGCATCTGCAGGCCTCTTCCTTCTTTTCTCACCCTCCCTCTCATTTTCTAATCCATACTGATACTCAGCAAGCTTGGCTCATATGTTCGAATTGAGACATAAAGATTCATCTGACTGTAATGCAAGGTTTTGCATTGTCGGGAGAACTGCTTTGTGATGGCTCTGCTCCATTATGAACTTAGAAGGGAAATGGCCAGGGAAGACTCCGAAGCCATACCTAACTGAGTTCACCACTGCTCTAGCTCTGCATAGGGCAGGCACGTCAAAATGGTTACATTGTACCCTCCTTAGTGCTGGTGCTCTGAAGCTATTCTTTCAAAACAGGTTTTCATTTTTGTGTGTTTCCAAAGCCTGGCTTTCTGGCACATATTCTCTCTCTCTCTCTCTCTCTCTCTCTCTCTCTCTCTCTCTCTCTCTCTCTCCCACCCTTCTTCCTCCCCCTCCCTCCCTCTCCCTCCTTCGCCCTCTCTCTGTCTCTCAATGGAGGAAAGTAATTAGGTGACCTCAGTCTCTAAAAACAGAGTTGGCCTTATAGTAGAGCAGTTCCAACACGGCAACTTAAAGTCTAAAAACACCATAAGAGTCACTTTTGCATAATCCCAACATGTGGGCAGCTATCACTGAACAGCAACAGAAAGAAAGGATTGCAAGTAGAAGTGACAAATCATCATTCAGGTGATGATTGACACTCTGCAGGGTTGGCTCTGCCCTCACACTTGGCTCCTTGGCATTGGCCACTCAAGTACTCATCCTGGCAGAGGCTGGGCAGCCTCACTTGCGCTCTCTGCTTTCTTCATATGACTCCTGCAGGCCTCTCCCTCAGACTTCCTTTCTCCTTCTGAGCTCCCAAGACAGACAACACCACTAAATACACCTCCTAGAGGGCGGAGGGATCCGATTATTCTTCCAGCATCTCTTACATCTATTGATTATTGATAAACTTTACAACCCTTCTTCAAGATTGGATTTCTGCTTTTCAAAAATCATTTCTTTTTCCCTCTCGAAAGCCCTGCTCTTGCAACTAAAGCTTTCGTTTCAAAATAATTGATTCTTAAAGTGGGATATGAATTTAAATTAGCAAATGACAGACCCATATGAGGCCTATTTGACTGCAAAGTAACTCCATATTTGTGTAGAACAGTAACAGGATTCTGGAAAAATAGGAAAGTTATGTATGAGAGTTTATTCCTGGCTGATGTTGACTCCAAGTCTCTATATCCGGGCCAACCTACAAGATCAGACAGTGCAAATGAAAAAATTGACCTGCAAGTAGAAATCTTGGTGAGAGAAACAGCTTTCCAGCTTTGACTTGTTTCCTTGGCTATTAATTCCTGTTTTTATCCACTCAATTTTTTTCAAGCTCCAAACAAACAGAGTTACAGGCAATGAAAAACAGAATAAGCAGAAGACAAGAACTTTTGCTTGAAAACATCTGTAAAACAATGCACAATGTCTAACAAACCATTCTCTCCCCCCCCCTTAATATTACCTTCTTTATAAATGAATTTAATTATGTTTTCTCAATTCCTAAGACTAGTTCAGAAATACTAGAATTAATCTCCCACACTTCCATATTTGGGCACTCTGGATATAACATGAAGATCATTTTCACTTTAGTGGAAGACAGTGTGGGTAGCATAATGAAGAGCTGATTCTGAACTTCGTTGGACCATTGTCTGTCAGAGTGACTTTGGGACAGTAATTTTTAATTATTTGTTTCCTTTTCTGTCAATAAAATGGTTATTTAAATCTCTTCCTCAAGGGTTTCTTTAAGGGTGAACTGAGAGAATGCATGTAAAGTTCCTGTCAGGTAGTGATCTAGCCACAAAACTGTCTTCCCTCAGGCCAAATTTCTTTATCAGCAGCTCAAGGGTATCGAGCTTTTACCTCTACTTGATCTTCTCAGTTTCTGAAGGGAGTTTTATTTAAAGTGAAGGGCACTTTCTCTTTGCTTCACTTAAGCAAATTCAATACATTTAAACTATTTTACTTGCTCTTCCTATCTCATCTTCTGTTATAGAGAAACTAATTTGACCTTTCCTCCAAGCTACTTGTCTCATCTCCCTTTGTTCAGTTCTTGCATTAATCTCTTCCTGTTCTTAGCCAATGGTTTCAAATACAGTTCTTTGATTGGTGTTTTATTTTAAATGTATTTAGTTAATACAATATTATAATAAACACACTGTAGTACAATTATATTTGATTAATAAAATGCTTGGTTGTCATTTTGTTAGTTTGAACCTATAGTTATGGTAACATAAAAAAATGCACTGAATCTGGTGTCAGGAGACCTGAATTCTAGTCCTGGCTTTGACACTAATTAGCTATATGCACTTAACTTGTTAACCTTAATAGACTTCAAAAACCTCTAAGAAGTATGAGCTATGTGATTTTTTTTTTTTTTTTTTCACTCAAGTTAGGTCTATCATTTCAGGGTTATACAATGCAATGCTCCATTAATAACATTACGTTAGCTTTCCATATTTTTTAACCCATGGAGTCAAATGACTACTTCCATTTTTCCTTGTGTGTTACCCCTGGCTGCTTCTCCCGTTTCTTCTCTTTCATCCTGTTCTCACAGGAAAAGGTTATAAGAGATGTATCACCAACACTTAGTATGGGCCCATGCTAATATTTATTTTGGGTTGAAACAGAGAACTTAATGCATGATGTTGTAAACTATGAAAATCAGTACATATAGAATGGTATAATTTTTACAAAAACAAATAAATAAAATATACACAAACCAGTATATGTGTTAATAATTATGTAGAAAATGATCTCATAGGTATGTACAAAGTTACTAAAAGAAATTATCGTTGGAAGAAAAAGTTTGAGATGGAAGAGTAGGAGTAAGTAGTCATGGTTTAAATTTTTATTATAAACTGTCCTACATTGTTCAATTTATTATCACAGCATGTGTGACTTTGATAACAAAAACATTATCATTGACTAATATTTATTTCTATTTATGTAACTTTTTTGTGAAGTAGCTTTATAATTCACCACATATTGAGTATTATTAACAGTTATTAATAACAGTTATTAACAAGGTAGTGAGCTGAAAAATGTTCATTCATATTAAACAGCAAATGCCTTGGGATAGCCAGTGGTTGAATCTGATTTCATCTCTGACTCAAACAGGAAGTGATATTTTCTTCTAAAGGTGATTTGTGACTGCTGCTCTCATTGCATTTATGGTAAGAAAACTAATTATGGCAATTAAAATATAATTGGAAAAGGAATCAAAGGCAGTGCTAAATATTTACATTAGAGAAAGTACTGAGAGCTAGACAAAAGCCAACACTGGAGTTAACAGTAATGTGGTAGGATTTTGCTGAACACATTGGAGCAAAGCAAATTTTTCCAAGGATATCAATAAAGATTACATCTAAAGATAATTCTTTCAGAAATAAAACAGAGACTAATGATTCTACAGATAGGAGTAGGTACAAAGACACAAGAAAGATGATGTCTTCTAAGCAAGCTAGCATGTTTGAACAGCAAAAACTCTTACAAGAATAACCACAGTGCAGACTGGTGCAACCACTGTGGAAAGCAGTATATAGATACCTCAAAAAATTTAAAATGGATCCACTTTTTGATCCAGTGATCCTACACTTCTGGGAATATATCTGAAGGAACCCAAAACACTAATTCAAAAGAACATAAGCTTCCCTATGTTCATTGCAGCATTATTTACAATCGCCAAGATATAGAAGCAGCCCAAGGGTCTACCAGTAGATGAGTGGATAAGACAACTATGGGACATTCATACAATGAAATATTACTTGGCCATATAAAAAGAAAAAAGAAAAATTTACCCTTTGCAACAATATGGATGAACCTGGAGAACATTATGTTAAATGAAATAAGTTAGTCAGAGAAAGACAAATACCATATGATTTCATGCATATGCAGAATCTGTTGAACTAACAAGGAAAATAGAGACAGACTCATAGATGGAGAGCAGGGTGACAGTTAAAGGAGAGGGGAGGTTACAGGGTGGAGGGATTGAGCAAAAAGGAAAAAGGACTCGTGGACGTGGACAACAGTGTGGTGATTGCAGGGGGAGGGGAATATGAGTGACTAAATGGTAATGGGAAAAAACACAATCAATCAATCAATCAAATAATCAAATAAAATGGGCTAGAATCAAGACACATTAAGGGTCATTAACAACTAACATTCTTATCAAAAGCCTGTGTATAATGTTTACAACTGTATGACATTTTGCCTACATAAAGCATAGAGGTCACTCTCAGAGTGTGTGCTCAGTCACTGCCAGGGTGTCAGGTTTATTTTGTTCTTGTTGTTCCTCCACTATAGTGTGAAGATAACTCAGAGTTCTCCAAGGGCATTCCAAAGAGAAAGGAGAGAACTATTTAACCTTTCTTTTAGAACACTACACATTTCAAAAAAACATCTAATCTCTCTCCTTGTCCCAAAACCTCTATTTATATCTAAGCTCTTTGCTGGTCCCAAAACAGGCTGGAAGTTTTCTCAACCTATAATTGGAGTATTCAGCTCCTTTTGCCAGCTGCAGCCTTACTCATCAGCTCCAGGAAACCCTGATACTGGTGCACTGTGTATCTAAACATGCATAGCCTATCCGATCATCTCTATCCTCAAATACAATGAACACATCTTCTCATCAGTCCTCTAAGTCACATTTTCACAGGTGAAAAACTCTTGTCATGCCTTCAAGACAGCATTCTTGATTCTCTTTCCACTTTTTCTTACTTCTTGTCAGTCTCCTTTGCTTATCTCCTCCTCTTCACATGAATTCTAAATGTATTTGTTCCTGTATCATTTATTCTTCCCTAATATACCCATGCCAAGAGTAAGTACATTCTATCCTAAGGGAAATACAATTTTTATCATAAGCCAAACTTAGGCTCTAAGCTCTAAATTCATATATGCAATGACTCATTGATATGTCTATAACATCAATAAATTGAATGTCAAATGAGCCCATTAAAATGGAATAAAACTTTTACCACACACTGACTTCTTCAAATCTCCCCTAGCTCATTATATCACTCATATCTACACAATGGCCTAAAATAAGAAACCTAAGGGCCAAATTTGTTCCCCCAATTTTTTTCAATTTCACCACATCTCTTCCCAGCAAATCCAGTCAACTTTATCTCCAAAATAAATTTCAAATCTGTCTACCTCTTCTGCCAAATTTCTAGTCCAGCAAAGTCCAATGCAAACATAATTCAAACAAATATATAATATTTAATTAGCTAGTAACCACGTTAATAAAATAAATAATGATTTGTGCATGTCAAATTGACAATATTTTGGATAATTTGGTTAAATATATTAACATCAATTTGTACAGATATAAAAATATATAAATGAAATTTTATATATATATGTATGTGTGTGTATGTGTGTGTGTGTGTCTTCAAAACTTATTGTGGGTGTTACAATTATATAGCACATCTCAATTCACACTAGTCAAATTTCGAGTGCTCGATTGCCCCATGTCACTACTGTGTTGGACAATGCAGAACTAATCTACAACAATATCATCTATTGCCTGGAAACTACAAAAGACTTATATCTGGTGTTTTCACTTCTACTCTTGCCAACCCCCACCCCCGACACATATTTGCCATGGGCTAATGAGAACTTCAAACAACATAATTCTGTGATAAACAATAATGGGACAGGGTAGACTCTCTTATTCATGTGTTGATAATACAAATCCAGCAAGAATAACTTAGCCGTTTCTCCAGGAAATATTTGCTCCTGAATAGAAAACCAATCCAACTAAACCTATCAATCATCAAGATGAACAAGCTTATCTAGATTGATTTTAAGATCCTCAATTCACTATGTTCACCATCCAAATCTACTAAACCACCAAATTCAAATAAGTTCTCCCTTTTAAAAGATCCCTCAGCATAGGCCTTAAAATTCTGTAAAGAGCCTTAATTAATGTTCCCATTTTGAAACATTAGTAAGACCCTGTCAAGGTGATATTCTCTTTTACTGAACTAGGTCTAATAAATGTAGTTTTGCTAGATCATCACTTTTTTGGTGGACTTTTGGAAAGTTAACATTCAACAAAAGCAAGAAAGTGGGATCATGTCACCTGTTAAAGATACAGTAGTCCCTTTCTATATTGTGGTTCACTTATCACGGCCTCACTGTATCGTGGGGTTTTTAAAAATATTATATTTACTTATTTATCGCAGATTTTTCGCTATATCACAGGATTTCGTGGTACTGTATACGTATGTTGTTAAAGTTACGTAGGTTTAAGAGTGCAGAATAAAGGTAAGGTTCCTACCTCGCGGGGGGTAGGGGTCTAGAATGTAATACCCACAATAAGTGAGGGAATACTGAGTCCCCAATGCTTTGTAACAAAATCTAAACTGTTTAACATATTTGACAAGGCCACAATAATCTATTCTATGTCCAGCTCTCTAAAATCATGTCATTTCCTCCTCTATTCACTAAGTTTTAGACTCTTTCCTGTTCTTTAAGTATAATTAGTATTTCCCCAATCTTGTCATCTTTATATTTACTCCATTTTGCCTGCAACATTCTGTTCTATCTTAAAATTGCTGACTCATCCTGATTCTTATTGAGTCAAATCTGATCTCCTCAGAGAGGCTTTTTTGACTATTGCATTTAAAACGTTGTTATCTCTTATGTCAATTTTGCTTCCATCACATCATCCTACTTCCTTCCTTCATATCACTCATCATAATTACCTTGTCTATTCCTTTCTTTACTCTCTCTTTATTTCTTTACTAGAATATAAAGTGCATGAGAATAGAGATTTTATATATCCTATCCATCTCTATATGCTAAAATGTCTGACAGATTTATTGGCACACAGTAGGCATTCAATACAAACAACAAAATAAATAAATAAAATTCAATAAATAAATTAAAGAATGAGACAGAGAGCGAGAGAAGATAGAAGGAAAGAAAGAAGGAAGAACCCCCTAAGATATGTGATATAAGCAAGAGAAGTTTGATTATTGCCCCTTATACATTAGAATACTTTGTAAGTATATTAAAGGGAGAAACCAGGACTCCACAGTTACTATGTAACGTAGCTGCAACCAGGATCAAGGTCTTCTCATTTCTAATCCAGTGTTCATCACAGCATAACACTGTCTTTCAACATTCTCTGATTGATGTGGTTCTTTTGAAGCTAACTTGCAAAACTTCAGATTGAATAATAATGCAAGGCATCTGAGGAAGAAAATGATGCTCTGTACATTAATTGGCAAGTCCGTATCTTTTTGCATTTACATCTCTCACTTGCATTTTGATTAGCAATTTTTTCTGTCAATTTAACACCAAAATTCTCTGTGATCAGTGGCATGTTATATTCTGGAACAGACTCAAGGAGTCCCCGAAGCTGACGAGACATCACTTCAATCCCTTCACCTTGGCTGCTCTAGTGGTGAGCATGCTTTACTGTCAGAATGATTTCCTAAATCTCCTTAGAGACAATCAGACAGTTATAAATACTGCTGGCATATGTTTGGTTTCAGATCATTGCCAATACAAAAGTGCCTGGTTGGTTCCAGACAAAAGCCTCACTTCTCTTCTATTATTATTGTCATTATCAATAATATAATTATCTTTATTACTCTTCTAAAGTCCCTTTTGGAGGGGTTTCATATTCTAAGCAAGAGCAATTCCTAAAAATTACACTCAATAAATATATTTACTGAGGCATAAATAGTAAATTAGCATTTGATTGAAATTTCTATCCTAATAATTAACTAAATATTTTGTAAGAGATTGTTTGTTGTCTACCCAATCATGAATTTCACCTTTTCCTCTTACTAAAAGAACCTCAGTTTTCAAATATCAGGCAGCTTGAGTTGGATGATGGTAGCGAGTAAGGTAGAGCATTACACCTCCATCCAAACCCTACTGAATGAATCTTGAATACTCTGTATCAGGCCTAGTAATTGTGTTCTTACCATTTGGCAACGTCATGTCTCTTTAACATGGCATAAAACTCTTAAGAACCTATATTCTTCTGCTTGTTCCCATCTTCTTTCACCTGTGTACTGGGATTCTCTAAACATGCCTTTATTCTCTTTCCTTGCAAATGTCCTAAACCACAATCCAACTACAAAACTCCTACTCATTCATCAAATGCAACTGCAGTGTCAACAAATAGATACATCTTTGCGTAATTTTTGCCATGGTAGAAATAAAATCTGTATATCTCCAGTGATGATTCTATATGCCTCCATTATAGCACTTGTCACAATAAATCCCTATTATTTGCTTATGTGTCTACTCCATGAGAATCTCAGTTACTTGAAAACAAAGATCATGCCTCACGGACTTGTGCTCTGAAACCTAGAACAGTGCATGAAAGATAGTACTGAAATATTTTTCAAATGGTTGACTGAGGCAACTATATAACAGAAAATTATTCCTTAATATGATGTTCTTTTAATGTGTGTTATCCAGTTCATGATAATTTCATATTCTACATACATTTCTCAAAAATGTTTTTTCTATTTTGTACTTTCTAGACATTACTATTTCAAATGAAATTTTAGAGAAAGATATCAAGTAGATTTTGTATAGCTTAACACCTTAAATAAGCCACGGATACATTTATAGAAGACATTATTATGTGGCAATTAAAAATTCTATTAACTGGATAATTTAATTAATCAGAACTTTTAAAACTTGGCTATTAAACAAATGATTACATGCAATAGTTTAAGAATATTTCCACTGATTTATTATATATTTAATAAGCAGAAGACAATTTAAATTATGGTCACAAAATTAGTAAAATGTTAATAATGGTAATGACAATGATAATACAATTATTATAATAAGTGGAGCACATCATATTTTTCAAAGATGGGGAAAGCATTATTTCCCATCATGTAGGTTTCTTTTGACCTTTACACTCCTTTCATTGAGTTGCCCTGGCTGGTGTGGCTCAGTGGATTGAGTGCTGGCCTGCAAACCAAAGGGTCGCTGGTTTGATTCCCAGTCAAAACATATGCCTGGGTGGGTTGCAGGAGAGTCCCCAGTTGGGGGCGTGTAAGAGGCAACCGCACATCAATGTTTCTCTCCTTCTCTTTCTCCCTCCCTTCGCCTCTCTCTACAAATAAATAAATAAAGTCTAAAAAGAAAGAAAGAAAGAAAGCAGGGTTTATGTCCTCTGTCTTGAATCAGGGAGGCTTTTAACTAGCTTGTAATCAATAGATTATGGCAAAACTGACAGTGCATCATTTTAGATAATAAGTGAGAAAAGGAAATATTGTGTGTGTCCTGTTAACTGCAACACTTATTCTTGGATTCCTAAAATGCCATGCAAAAGGCTCAACAATCCAGAGGCTGTCATGCTGTGAGAAAGCCAGACCATGTGAGAAGCTTTGTAGTTTTCCTTAGTCACACTGGCCTCAGTCCAAACATCAGACATGTGAGTGAACAAGCCTGTGTCCTTTCTGACTTCCATAGCATCTGTTAGCATAAGAAATTAGTTGTTGTTCTGTGCCAGTAAGTTTAGGGTAATCTTTTGCAAAGCAATAATAACTGGAATATAGGTTGTGACAAGGAATGGTTAGGAATTCAACAGTCTCATTTCTTCTTGGACATAAAGGAAGAAGACATTTACAAGCTCTTTAGCAGTTCATTTGGGACCCATGTGACTGTTAGACAATGGGATATAGAGGGAAGTATGCCACACTGAAGTCTGGTTATCAGACTTCCTGTTCACTCAGTTGCCATTTCTTCCATTTCTGCAGTGACTGTGGAGGCCAGATTATAAAGGTAGCAGATTCCAAAGTTTGGAGATTTCTGAATCACTGAGCCATCATTACTCAGAAGAGACCTATCCAGGAAAACTGGCTAGCGTCAGATCAATGCATGAATGATAAATAAACCATCATTGAGCTATTGGGATTTGGGGAGTTGTGTTATAGCAGCTAGCATCTGTTACTCTGATTAATATACATAAGAAATGCATTGTATTTGTGTTACTACATTGAAGTTACTAATACAAATTCATTGAACACTTGCAATGTGCTAGAAAGTTTGCATAATGCTATACATGTGTTGTCCCACTGAAACTCAGACTGACCATATTACTATGCAGGTATGTTTATTTTCCCTATTTTATAAATGCAAACCCCAGGTTGAAAGAGGACTTAATATACTCAAGGTCACAAAGATATTGCAAAAAAAAAGGCATTTCCTTGAGGATGGAGCACTGTGGGGCAAACTTAAAATGAGGTTATCCTCTAAGAGTTAAATTAGCACATTCATTGGAAGAGCTCAGCCATCTATAAATGTATTGTTGATATAAACTTTTGTTAAACAGGTGCTTTGAATTTATTCCTAAATCATGAATTTTAGTAATAATAGAGTATATGGAAAAATCCCTGAATTTATTTACATATTTTTAGTAAGTAGACCACTATGGACTGGTTAAAATGTATTTTACAGCCATTTTTAAGGGTTAGAAATAAATTTTGTTATGGTATTTTTTTATATTTTATGGCTTTAATTAAATTTCTGATTTCTGTTCCAAACACTGCAGAAAAAGACACAATTTAACCATTAAACTTGTGGATAATTTTTGTGATTTTACAGAGCATATAACACCAAGGGACTGATAATGGGAGATAATGTACATAAAATATACTTCGGTAAGTTCCACAAACTCCATCCTCAAGGATTTTTTTTTTCTTCCACAACCATGAAGCTCATGCATGCAATCAAGAAGTCTCATCAGGGCTGTACTATGACTGTCATCACTTTCAAAGAGGAATCTTATCACCTGCACAGGTAAAATGGAGGACTTTTAAAGACAATTACATATATCTAACTTTATTGAAGCTTATACTGAGATAAATAGCATTGATAATATAGACATGCATGTGCATTTGTAATCACATTACTGACCACGAAAAACAATACTTAATAGAAAACCTTGCTACTTTCAAAACCATCTTAAACCAAATATCAAGTGAATTTTAATCTTTGTGAAAATATTTATCAGGTTAATTTTCTATTGTCCATCATGTTCTGTAATATAAAATATAATAAGTCACATTTTTCTTGCCCTTGATTCTGTGAGGTCCAGTGATTATGCTTCAAACAAATGTGAAATTTGACAACCAAATCAATCAAAATCAATCACTGTATTTAATTGTAAAAAGCTTAACATCTGGTATTATTTGTAAAATCCTCTTTTACATATACTCTACATTCTGATATGGGGAGAAAATAGACAAATAAACAAGTACATAATACATCACTTGTCAATATAAACACTATATAAACATGAACTTGTATGACAACATGGAGGGCAACTGAAGTGGGAGATGCTATTTTATATTTGAGTCTAAAAAAGAATCTATGCAAGATGTTATGTAAGGTAGGGATAGACCCAGATAAAGATGTCTGCTATGCAAACTCTTGGAGAAAGCACATATAAGTGATAGATCTCAAGGTGTAGGGTAGGCATGACTGGGGACTGGAGGAACTGCAGGGAGAGCTGTGTGACTGAATCTGAAGGAGCAAGGAAGAGAGTGGTAGGGTACATATTCAACAAATTGCCCCAAAAAAGTGATTCTTGGGATTTATGTGTTTATAACCACCTCATCAACAAAGGCAAGTCAGTGAAGTAGAAGGGCCCAACTTTGTAAAAACGTTGGGCTGTTTCCTTCTCCTGAGGTAAAGGAAGTTGTCCTGAACCAGGTGCCCAAAGACCCTGGATTTTATCCTGGAACTTCCTGTGTCAGGGTGTGACCTTGGGTGCACCACTTCACTCACAGACCTTTTACTGTCATATCCCAGAATAGTTCTTTGAAACACCACCATTGACTTCACAGGCACTGCAAATTTAATTCCCCTTATCTCTCCTTTTGGTTACACCAAAGTCTCTTTTCTAAAAGTCATCATTTCATAAGTAGTATTTTTCAGATATTTTTCTCTAGAAGACACCTTTAACTTTCCAAAAGTTACTTCTGAAACGCAGGCAAACACCCCAACAAATTATTTGAGGTACATGATCAGGCACAATAAGATTTTTTTAGGCTAAAAACAAAATATAAAGTAATAAAAAGTTATTAGATTTAATACTTAATACAAAATTACTAATTTATTTAATTGCTAATACCAGTTTATTTATAACAATTGATATAAATCATTTAGTAATGAACTTAGCAGAAACAAACAACAAAAAAATCCCTTAAGATTCCACAATTAAACATCTTCCCCAAATTATGCTTCTAATTCATAAGGCTAGCTGTTTCCCCTGTTTTCAAAGGGAGATGATGGTTTCTTATACTCAGCTACTTTTTGAGACAAAGGCTCTGAGCAGCACTGTAGAGAGTTCTCTGAGTGCAGGACTAGTCTGCATCAAAGTCCTTTTGACCATGGACTCTCCTGCCAGTCCAGTGGCTTTGACCCTTTGGTGAAAGAGCACTTCCCAGAATGACTTCAAGCTGAACTTTTTTTTTTTCCCAGCATGAGCAACAGAGATCACTGACTAGAGCTGCTTTGTTGCTTAACCAACATGTTGCTCAATGAACACTTTCTCTTACTCTGGTCACCTCTGTTCTCTTAGTCAAAAGTGTCTTCAAATGGGGTACACACAAGGAAAGTCATTAAGTGCACCTCAAGCGTAAAATTTCAGGGCTTGCTGACCAGTGCTAGCAGACAGTTCTGCTTTTCCTTACCCTAAACTATGGTTTCAGAGAAAATAGTAAGAACCTCACTAGAGAATTCTTCCCACTAAGGTTTGATTTCAATTTGCATATAAAGCTAAAGTTACTTTGCTAGGGGTCTTTTATTAAGCTCCGTTAAAAAGCCCCCTGGTAATTGGCTTCTTTACAAACTGGTTCTGACAGTATAAAGGAGCCATATCACTTCCAAAAAGAACAGAGTATTTTAACTGAGATTTCCTGGCAAGAGTCCTGTGAGAGAGAACAGCAGAGTGACTAAGGCGAATTCAGGAAATCTGCTTAAATGAAAAGGAGTCAAGTCTTTGCATGTTTAATAACTTCAAAGATATTCTCTATAGTCAAAGAGTCTGCAAAGCAAGATGAGAGGAAGCTACCATTTGATAGTAGTTAGGCCTATGGATAGAAAGTGTTCCCTGTGGTTGGGAAAACTGGCTTGATAAGGAACAGTGAGTGATCATTAGTGGCTGGGCACCGCAGAATGTCACCTAGTGGAGGAGGTGATGCACTATGGGCCTCAAGCAGTACATTCTAGGCCCAGAAACTAGAGTGAACATAATTTATCATCCAAATTGGAAACTTTAGAGAGTCAAGGGAATATAATCCAAATTTGCCACAAGGAAACCACAGCACATACTCACCCTAATTCACTGTATGTTAACCTCACTTAGCAAATACTTATTTTATGAAAACTCATATATAATCTAAAACTCTTTGGACAAATTGTTACTACTATAACATATAGAAAAGAAAAGTAAAATGGTTGAATAAAGTTGTAAAGTTGATGAATTTCAACATCATATAAACCTCAAAAATAAAATTTAACAGGTGTGATCATCTAAGGTTAGGCTAAAATTTAATTTACATGCTGGATGAATGATGCAAAATACCAAGGAGAATGTAAACAGTTTCTTACAAGCTTTGGAGAAGGGTGAGTTCTAGTAACCAAAGGACTTCATTTGCAAAGAAAGCAGCACAGCTAGTTTGACATACAAAAGAAGGATTTAGGAAATTAGAGTACCAAAGAGAACGGAAGCCCTCAGGGCAGAAAGGAGGATGAAGAAAGGAACCCCGAACTTTAGGCTAGGAACCCGAAAAATTAGCAAGGAATTTGAATCAAAAGACAATTTTAATATTCAAATCATTTGGACAATTGGATTTATAAGGGGGAACTAATAAAGATGACAATTGAATCCTTGGAAAAGCCAGTCAAGTGTTTGGTAAAGAGCTGAAACAGAATATCTAAGACAAGGGTCAGTAAACATTTTCGGTGATAAGCCAGACAGTGAATGTTTTAGGCTTTGTGAGCCTTTCAGTCTCTTGCCTTTACTCCACCTTGAGATTGTAGCCCAAAAGGCCATGTATACATGTTCATAGAATTAGAACTTTATATAATTCAATTTGTCAGAAAATATTATTCTTCTTACAATTTTTTTCAACCATATAAAAATATTAAAACCATTTTTCGCCCATAGGCTATACAAAATAGATTGTAGATCAAATTTGGCTCACAGGTCCTAAGTGGGCCTGATCTAAGATAATACATAATGATTCACACAAATGAGAACTAAAAATCAACAAAGAGGTCCCATACATTAGAAATATTTGGCAAGCAGCCAGTTATGAAGTAGAAAGGTGTTACTTTTATAATATTCTAAATGTCAACATTTTCAGTAATCTGTGAGCACCTTTCTAATTAGTTTTTAATTAATACAGTTTGGTAGGACTTTATCTAATTTAAAGTACCTAAGGTGTTGGCTGCCGGGCAAAACATTACTTTTTAAAATCTACTTTATCAACATAATTAGCATGCCATTTTAGGTGCACAGTTTGATGAGTTTTTACAAATATGTACTCCCTTGTAACCACCTTGGGTTATCAGTTTACACAGAAGAGTTTGCTGACAACTTGTTTGGGACAGCATTAAATCTATAAATCAATTATGGGATAATTGACACCTTAATAATTTTGAGTCTTTCAGTCCAAGGATATGACAAATCTCTCCAAATATTTGTCTTTTTAATATTTCTTAATTTTTTGTAATTTTCAATGTAAAGATCTTGTATGCAATTGTTAAATTTATCACTGTTAATTGTGTTATTTTTGATACTGTGACATAATGTATTTTTAATTTAAACTTTTTTATTATTTGGTTTTATTTACTGATTTTAGAGAGATGAAGGGAGAGAGACAGAGCCAGAGAAAGGGACAGACAGAGAGAGAGAAAAAGAGGCATCTATTTGTTGTTCCACTTATTATGTTGCTTCTTGTATGTGCCTTGACTGAGGATGGAACCCGCAACCTTGGTGTACTAGTCTGACAGTCTAACCAACTGTTACTTTTGTTTATTTATTTAATGTACTGGTTGGAACATCTACAACATTCAGTGCATTGGAGTATGAGCATTCTCATTCTGTTCCTAATCTTAGGAGCAATGTCTTGTCCCTTCATTTTTAAGTGCAATGATGGCTGAAAATAGTAATTCAATAGTATGCTTTCATTCCCCCCTATGGTGAAGAAACTAACAATATCATGTAAAGTAACAGTATCAGCGGTAACACATAAAACAGACTAGAATGCATGTCTTTTGATTTAACACAATGTTGTGTTTTACTATTTCTTCATTTCTGAACTTAATTGCACAGAATTCTAACTGTATGAGATATACACTAATTCTAAACTTAGTGACTGACACCATCAGGCCTTTTCCTCTAGTAGTCTGATTGTAAAATTTCAGAGGACAAACAGCAGCTTGGTCCAGAAGACATATAAAGCAAAAGGATGTTTAACTGTCATAAGGAGAAGAAGTTATGGAGGATAATGAAAGAAATTCAAAGACATCATAACAGTGCATGTAATCTAACAAGAAAATTATATATAATTCCAGTGAATGAGTAGAATCAGACACAAATATTTTTTCTGGTGATGTAAGCAGAAGATTTTTAGTGAGCTATGTTCCAATTGTAGCAACTATGTAAATGACTAATGTAAAAAGAAATTTTGTAAAATGGACCATGTAGAGAATTGTTAGTTATTTTCCTCTTTTAAAAAAAATTAATTTCCATTAAGTGAGATATCCAAAATACATTGCGATTTCTTGAAATATAAAATTAGAAAACTAACAGAAAATCTAAATTTAGTGTTGGTCCTAAAAATCTGCACATTTGGCATTGGAAAATGCCTCTATTATTTTCTATGTGCTTTTGATAAGTCACATATGAAAGTTCACAAAATACATGAAGTCTACATTCTAAATGGTTCCTCTTGCAGAATGAATTTTTGCTGACCCTTTTCCCCGTTTTGGGAGTATTTCACTGCTGGACACCCATGTTACTCTCTCAAAATCCAATTAATTTATCCATTTTAAATTTCCTCTATTTCTGGTTAAACATTTTTTACCAAAGGAAAAAAAAATAAGATGAGCCATTTAGAGTCCTTCATGTATGTTTCAAAAGGATAATACAAAGAAAATACAGAATTTTAATACTAGCTTAATGTAATATGTATTCAAAAGCACAATTTGCATCAAACAATCTATAATTCAGATAATGTTAACAAATGTAGATGTCCTCTTACATAAACAATATATTGAGAAAAAAAATTCTTTATATCGAATCTCACTCTTCAATTTACTCTTTCTGCTTTGACTTCATGTTACTCCATAAATATATGTCTATAGCTTCTATAGTTAACATTGTTCAAGATACAGCATAGGCAAAATAATAGGTAGCTTCAGTAAGTATAGTATACTTGCAGTGTTAATAGCAATAGTAGCTATCTTCTTATAAGAGACTATGATTGACTGAGTAAATTTCTATTAGCTCATTTATCAGCATAATAAACTTTTTTTTTTTTTTTATTGACTGATTTGTGAGCAAGAAAGAGATAGAGAGAGCCATTGATTTGTTTTCCCTTTTTATGCACTTACTGGTTGCTTCTAGTACATGCCTTGATGGGGGATCTAAC
Organism: Furipterus horrens; assembly: GCF_987537825.1. Taxonomy (NCBI): domain Eukaryota; kingdom Metazoa; phylum Chordata; class Mammalia; order Chiroptera; family Furipteridae; genus Furipterus; species Furipterus horrens. The sequence goes on from NW_028327175.1 coordinate 156,886,256, forward strand.
CGCTAACTTTTGGTATCAAGACAATGTTCTAACCCTGAACTAGCCAGCCAGGACCAGCAAAATAATCTTTTAAAGTAAGTTTATTTGTTTAATATTTTATTTATTTATTTTTAGAGAGGGGAGAAGGAAGACAGAAAGAGAAGGAGAGAATCATTGATCATGCCTCTTGCATGTACCCAACCTGGGACCTGGCCCACAACCAAGGCATGTGCCCTCAATGGGAATCAAACCAGTGACATTTCAGCTTCCTGGATGACATCCAACCCACTGAGCCACACAAAGTTTATTTTACAAAGGAGGAAACAGATTCAGTAAGATATCTTACTTGATTTAGTCTTAACCATTATATAATATAGACTCCTGATAACTGTAAAATTTATATGTAGATATGAAACACCAAACAGATAAAATATTCCCTACTCTACAACCTCAATTTCCACACATTGAATCCAGTGGAGAATAGTAATATTAAATGTTACAGTATTTATATTATAACTTTTAAAAATAATCTAAACAATTGCTAAAATAACTATTCAGCTAAATAATTGTCTCAAGGGCACTGAAGAGAATTCACCAAAATTCAGAGATGGGATGGGATTTTGCAACACTCCCAAACATCTGCAAGATCATAGCCTATCCCTCCCTGAACTTGCATAATTATAAATATATTGTCTTAATGTTGACACTCTTTAGATACATTCCTCAAGTGCTTTGCATTTCTAAGGTCAGGATATTGGTCAGCGTTAAGTCTGACCTTAAAAAGAGACAGTTATAGTGGATCAATTTTACCTTCTATGATAAAGGAACAGTCCTCAAAGGAAAAAAGAAGTGATTTTCATTAATTGTGCACTTGTGTTAGACTTGTATTCTCATCTTCTAATCCAGTGAGCACTTGCATAGACTCCCCGCGGACTTTCTGTTGAGGATCCCCTAGAGCTTGCCTAGAAAACGAGCAGTGTGGGGAGAGAGACAATGTGCCTCTGGACTATCCATGGTTCCAACTACAGCAGCTCTGCTTTTATCTGTTCCATATTTTTTGGCCATAAAAAATATCTCTACCTCAAAACCAAAAAACAAACAAACATATATTTAGGGATATGACCTCAGCTAGACAGAAAGTGAGAATCTAAGGGCTCATGATATTAATGCCCTTAACTGGAGCTATGTAGCAGAGATTACAGTGGGATGAAGGGCCAGTCTAGCATAATGTTTTAAATTAGTAATCTAGATGAATGAACCACAATTATAATCTCATGTTTCTAACTGATGCTAATTTAGGTATGTTCAAAAATCAAATTTAAAAGCAACCTGATAAATTATATAAGGACTCATCTAGAAATACAATGAAGTTTAATTGAATTATAATTTAGGACCAAGAGCAAACACATCAAATCAAAACAGAGAAAAAATATACAGGCAAAAACAGGAGAAAAATATAGAAATAAAAAGAAGTCATTTTCTATTCAATAGTGATGGTGTTTAAGAGGGTAAAACAGCCTCTTTATGTTATTGCTATTAATAGTCTTCCACTTTACTTAACAGGTCCTAATTTTTGAAAGTTTCATTTGAGAAGTTTATTGAAAAATTAAGTAAAAACTAGCAAAGAACACAAAATACGTTATTCCTATGAGGAAGTGCTAAAAGAAATGGAAGTATTTACTTTAAAAAAGAGATGATTATAAAGAAAAATTATTGCACTCTAAGGGTATTAATAATTATAATAAATTGTTCTCCTGCCCTATAAAGGACTGCTAAATATGAGGAATATATGGAAATAATGGCAAAATAATTTGATGTGCTACAAGTAAGCCATTTTGATAATAAGGAAATTTTAAAATAATGGAACATCCAAATGGGAGATATTTATAAAACATTTTTTGTATTCTTTTTGCAGAAAAAATATGCATTCCCTACTCTGGTTCGCCTATGCTATTTCATTTCTCAAATATCTATCCAGGATACTGGAAATGTAGGGGTTATAAGACTATTTTCTAAGGTTCATGTGCCTTTTCGTGCTTTCAATGTTTCTGTCCTAGTTCTACCTATCTTCCCAACCTTGAGTTATTACTAGACCACTAAGTGCACACAGGTAAGGTATAAAGACCTTTGTTAGAAGAACATATTGGTAAAGGAACTTGGTAGTTCAGATACAGCACTCGTATAGGGCCACACTTCCCAATCACATGAACAAATACTTCCAGGATGCTCACAAACACAGATCCTGAGGTTTCTCTCTTATGTGTATAATTGGCTTGCTTTCAAGTTTTCTTAAGCTCTGAAGCATTAGAGCCTATATCTTGACACCTCTAGTTTTTCTCTCTAATTTTTCTATAAGCCGGCCAGGCGCTTTGACTTCTGTTGACCCCTTTCCTTACGAGGTCCCCAAATGACTCAATTTTTATCTACTGTTTAGAGTAATCTAACTATGACATTCAGGCCTCTTAGATACTATTGATGTTCCTCCCATATCTCCACAGCACTTCTGTTCCATCTTACAGTCTTAAGGACAATCAAATCCAGAGGTTTTCAAACTTTACTCATAATTAATTTCACCCATTGGTCCTACAAAATCTTACTGCAAGCACCTGCCACTCTCTCTGAGATTTGTATATTTTGGCCACAAGGGCTTGATTGGCTGGGGCAAGAGGCTCTAGTAACCCCCCTGAATAGGTGTAGTCTTGAGCCAAGAATGAATAGGTAGATAAATTGGATTTTGTGGGACTAATTCTGAGGCGTGGTCTATAGTGCCCCCTATCCAAGTGCCCCAGGACTACCAAACCCCAATTGCCCAGAGTGACCCATAAATACACCTTATTGATTTCTTTTCCTTTCCTGCCTCACTTTTCCTTTCACTTACTCCTAAATGGAGTAATTGTAATGTGTATCTTTACCACAGTTTCTATTTCCAGGTAAACTAGCCTAAGATAAGGTATCCTTATATCATTAGCTATTCATTTTCCAAAGAAAATCCATTGTTTTTTTTTTAATAACATTTTAAAAACAGTTTACATTAAAACAAATAATTCTGATACCTGTATATGTGCTATGCCTACAACCAGTGACTCACCCTTCGGAAGCAAATTTACCTTTGGGAAGATGGCACATGCTCCCTCAAAGAGACAACTCCCAGACTGAGGAAGTTGTTCCTGGCAAATCTAATTCTCAGATCTGGTATGAGAGGGATTACCATAGAAATAACTTATTGTAAAGACATTTTCCAACCAATTTTAGCACAGTGATCAGAAAAATATTTTCCTTTTTGTTCAAGAAAAGAAAGCAAATTATATATTTTTCTCTGGCTCTAGATCATGCTATTTGATAGCTCAACAAATTCTGCATATAGTGACTCATCATTTTCTGCAGAGAGGACAGTTAAAGATGTCATTTGCATAAGTTATAACCAAATACACAAGTAAACGTATTCTTTGGGACAGTAGATCTGACGTTGGGGATGCATATGAATTTCTAAATTTCTAATGGATTTCAACATTGACATTATGGCATAGAAATAAAACATTTCTTGTAACCATTCCAGGCATTCCAGATGGTAAAGAGTGTTACAATAGTTCAATGGAAGGTAAAGCAAACTTACCCGAATCATCATGACTGAACATCTGATATCATGAATTATATCATAGATCTTCTTTGAGATGTCCACAAATTGATTATCATCAAACACAGCCAAAGAGTTTTTATTGAGGGCTTCCAAGGCAACATTCACTTGTGTTACAAACTCAGGAATTGCTATTAAAATTGATAAGAAAGAGAAAATTGTCTTGTTTATATTTTTTGATTTCTGAAATTTCCTGGAAATTGAGAATTATATTTTTTAAAAATATTAGATTAATATAATTTTAATTATTTTTTTAATCTAGAAAGACAAAACATTCTAGTACGTTAATCTTGACTCTCTGAAAAGTAAAATGAATCAATGACAAAAGAGACATTTTTATGGAAATATTTTAAAGGATTATATTTCTCCTTTATGTCATTTATGCTTTTAGCCAAGCCTGGGATCATTTAATCATTTCTCATTCTGTACAATATGAGCCCCAAGAAATTCCAAAAAGAATTGATGTAGATAACAGTTGAAATTATAAACATAAAGATATTTAAAGAAGGATATCATTTGAGTTCTTAAATAGAAGAAAATTAATTAAAGATACTAATTATGTATCATAAAAATAATTAAAATATTGTAAAATTTCTTTGGTTAGATATTTTGCCTATCAAAATATAATCAAATAAATTGGTGATTTCATATGCATAATGTTTCTAAAATAATACAACATTGAATGAGTGTAGGGGTGTATCTATCAGTAAGACCAAGACACAGATTGTCTTTTATTAAGATTTAAAAACAGTCTCAATTTAAACACCATCTCCAAGTTAACTTTTAAGGCTAATGATAGTAACATTCATTAACTTGATGAAAGCCTAGACAGATATGCTGCATCTCCCTCCACAACTAAGAAGGAATACAAATACCTCAAAACTAAAGACAACCATAAGTTACAGAAAATCAAGCTGCATGTAAGTTCAACAAAGATATAAAGAAGAAATACTCATCCAGATATGGACCTCACAGTCCTAGAATGTCCACAGACCTACCCACTCTGGGAACAATGGCCAGGTAGTTGCCAGTCCCATACAGAAGTGGAAGAAGTGCCTGGAAAAGGGGCGAGTGCTGAACAAGTGGCATTGGTCCCTCTCAGACCCCTCCACCACATACTGTGCCACAACATAGTGAAATGGGTCACTCATACTGACAAATACCTAAGTCTCTGCCCCTTACAAGATAAGAAGTGCGACAGCTCTACCTAAGACATAGAGGCAAACAAACATAGGAGCCTGTCAAAATGAGAAGACAGAGAAGTATGGCCCGAAAGCAGGAATAGATATCAAGGTTCCAGTGGGAGAACTAAGCGACGAGGAGATAGCCAACCTAACAGATGAAGAACAGATGAAGAGTTCAAAACACTAGTTATACATGTGCTCACAGGCTTGACAGAAATGCTTAAGTATGGCACACACATCAGGGAAGAAGTGAAGGCTATGATAAATGAAATGAAGGAAAATCCACAAAAAACCAATGGTGAAGGGAAGGAAACCAGAGTTCAAACCAATGATTTGGAACAAAAGGAAGGAAAAAACAGTCAACCAGTACAGAATGAGGAAACAGGAATTGAAAAATATGAGGAGAGGCTTAGGAACCTCTGGGACAACTTTAAACATACCAACATCTGAATCATAGGGGTGCCAGAAGGAGAAGAGGAAGAGCAAGAAATTGAAAGCTTATGTGAAAAAATAATGAAGAAAAATGTCCCAAATTTGGTGAAGGAAATAGACATACAAGTCCAGGAAGCACAAAGAGTCCCAAACCAGCTAGACCCACAGAGGACCACACCAAGGCACATCATCATTAAAATGCCAAAGGTTCAAGAGAAACAGAGAATCTTAAAAGCAGCAAGAGAAAAGCAGAGAGTTACCTACAAAGGGGTCCCTATAAGACTATCAGCTGATTTCTCAAAAGGAACTTCGCAGGCAAGAAGGGACTGGCAAGAAGTATTCAATGTGATGAAAAGCAAGGACCTACAATCAAGATTACTCTATCCAGCAAAGCTATCATTTAGAATGGAAGGGCAGATGAAGTGCTTCCCAGACAAGGTAAACCTAAGGGAGTTCATCATTACCAAGCCATTATTATATGAAATGTTAAAGGGACTTATTTAAGAAAAACAAGATCAAAACTATGAACATTAAAATGACAACAAACTCACAACTATCAACAACTGTATCTCAAAAATAAAAACAAAATCCAACTAAGCAAACCAGAATAGGAACAGAATCATAGGTATGAGGATCATTTGGAGGGTTATCAGCTGGGAGGGGGAAGGGAGAGAAATGGGGAAATGGTATAGGAACAGGAGGGAGTTAAGAATAGTATAGGAAAAGCTGAAGCCAAAAAACTTATATTTACGACACATGAACATGAAGGGGGCGGGGTCGCTGGAGGGAAAGGGTGTACTGGGTGGAGGGGAGCAAATGAAAAATAAATTGGGACTACTATAACAACATAATCAATAAAATATACTTAAAAAATAAAAATAAAACCTATTTAAAAAAACATTCATTAACTCTTCACTAGATTTGTCACTTTTCTAAGTGCCCTCTGTGATTAAATCTTAAAACAACCAAAGTATTAATCTGGGGTAAATAGTTGAATGATGAAGACATGGAGAACTCAATAATCCTGCCCAGGACCTTTCTGCTAAGATAGAGCAAAACAGAGATTGAACTCAGACTGCCAGAATACAGACTCTACACTCAACTACTGCACTATTTTATATTTATTGAGGAAACCTCTGCCTCATGTGAAGATGAAGGATAAAAGCAGATGAAAGCAATAATTCTAAACTTGAAAGATAGAATCACTTTATCTGGTATAAAATATTAATAAATATTATTTTTCTACATCCAAATCTCTATCTTCATGTATGGCATACCATCTCTTGCAATCTTACCTGCCATGTTCTTGATATGGGAAAATGTTGGTAAAATACATGGAAACTCATATATTATTTAGTCCCCTCTTTCTTCCACCTACTAAAATGTATCATCTATACCCTACTTCTTAGCTACTATACACACTAGGATTACCCACTATGCTCTTCTCTCCTGCCTATTCTGTAGGCATCCTGTTCAATAAAAATCACATTTTTTAAAGTTAAGTGAAATTTAAAATTCAGTTCCTCAATCACACCACATTTCAAGTGCTCAACAGACATGTGGCTATTTATTGTTTTGAGAGTGGAGATATGGAACATTTTATCATCACAGAAATTTCTATTAGGTAATATTACTCTATAGTGAGATTCCATCAAATCATCTTTCTTTTAGTGGATGAGATAACAAAGCCAAGGAAGAAGATAACTCACACCACTGTGCCTATAAAAAATAGTCTCGAACCACCATTCCCATTTATATAAGAGTGATTCCCAGAGAAGATCTTTAATTTTGATTATTTTTCCTGAATTCCAGAACTGTATATCCAGCTTCCCATTGCAAAATTCTATCTTATTTTTCCATGATGCCTCCAATTCTTTTTACCTAAACTTCAACACATTTTTGTTCTACCTGGAAAACCTGATTTTCTTCTAATATTTTCTGTCTCGGTGCCCAGTCATCCCTGAAAAAAATCAAGGTTTCTTCTTTGACTTCCCACTCTTCACCCTTTCTATTTCCAAAGTCTACTAAGTGCAATCTCTACCACATAAATATCTTTAAGTTTATTCCAGTTCTAACCAACTGCCTCTCACCATTATTATGCCCTGCTTTAGTACTCACCATAGTTCTTCCACCTAAGTTCTCATCCTTTACATTCAATTTAAATATAACCTTATTGACAAAGTCTACTCATCATTAGTGCAAAAATATTTGCCACAAATCAATATTTGATAAGTTGTCTATGAATGAGTCATGTCACAACACTGTTTAAAAATTTTTTACAATGGTTTCTTGAAACCTTTCTCCTTTTTGTATCCTAGTGCCTGGACTGGTGCAGAGTAGATAATGAAATGAAATTAGTAATTAAATGAATGAACAAATGAATTAATTAACATAATATATATAAAAGCCAGACCAAACTGTAGGTACAATGCAACTGTTCAGCTTATATTTCAATGTGTTTTAGGTTTTGTTCACACTTGGGAATCTCCTAACATATATTTATGTGGGCTTATGAGAACATTCAACATATTTAATGAGTTTATCTTTACTTTTTTATACTGTTGAGAGAGGAGGGAACGCTTAAGAAAACATATCCAGTCATTTCACATTTCCTTCAGGTTTTAGCAGAGAACAGCCAACCCTCATCAAAACTGCTCCTCCAAAGAATAGGGCAAAGTGGCTCCTAACCACTTTGACAACCTCTATTAATTCTAAAAACATAGCTAAATACAGAGATGTGGTCTTAAAACCTGTGATGGTCTATTGTTAACATAACTTTATTCATAATCTTCCCCACTAAAAAAAAGTATTTTCTCACCTACTAAATAACTGTACCATACAATAATTTAATTCTCTCTACATCTTCAATCTGTTCCTACATCTGTACAATACCGAAACTGTTTCATCATCTTCCTATGTAGATCATAGCAAAAATAAATAAATAAAAGACAAAATTATGTAGAGGTCTAGTTTTCATTGTTCTGTGAGATAACGACGACGACGAGATAATGTGAAAAAGATTTAGGGTACTTCAAGGAAAATAGCTTTTTCGTTATTACAACATGATCCCATTTAAACTCCTCTTGGGGCTTTTTACTAATAAACTAATATTAGTTCCTATTAAAGCAAAATCTTTCAGATGCAAATGTTTAATTTCTGAAGTACAGATGGAAACTACTACTTTTTCACTCTAACAGCATAAATGAACTATTCAGAGCTGATATGTAATACATCTCTCATTTCATTAGCTTAAACATCAGATGTTGGTGAGCTTTGCTCATACTATGGACATATGGTTGCCTGGATCAGATTGGGAGTGAATTTTTTAATGCTTTCAGGAAAATACTGAGTAAGTATAATTAAGTAACCACTTAATGGTAATCTAGAAGGAATAACAACTTTACAAACCTGTCTTCAATCTATAAGCTACCTAAAATTCAAGAAAAGAAGGTTCACACATAATATACCTTCATATTATACAATTATTGATCAAAAAAGGAATACCTTCAACAAATGTACTTTAATCAATTGAAATGCCAGGTAGGATAAACTGTTTTGAACTTTGGTGCATAGCCTTTGGGGCAATACATTGGAAAATTTAAATTTAAGATACCTTGCCTTTTTTATACTGCCAAATTAGACATCAGTTTTGAACTCTTTAGAGTTCTGTATGTTCTCTCTCAACTTTATTCAGAATATAAAGAATAGCTAATATTTTTTGCTCACTCATCTTGGCACTCTCCTAAGCATTTTATATGCATTGTCTCATTTAATCTTCACAGCAACCCTATAAGGTAGAAAATAGTACTATCCTGATTTTACAGATGAGAAAACTGAGGTCACGCTGCTAATAATTGGCAGGCTGGTATTTGGAATTCCAGAGTTTTCTTTCTGAATGCCAAAGCCCCAGTGTTTTCTTTTGATTAGTAAAATTCTTGGGGCTTCTAAATTGCAGTGTACCTGGGATAATTAACGTCAGTTGTCTGGCAATGATGTTTAAAAAACCTATAGAGCCAACTTCGCCAAGGTCTTGAGTTTCACTCTGGTAGTAATTTAGGAATATTTTATCTCTTCTTAATCCTTGCTATATTTATTACATACATTTAAAAGTAGGTGAGGATATATAATTGTTGGATTTAATAGTTCAAAAATAAATTCAGATTTTTTACAGGTTATCATCTCAAATGAAATCACCAGATTATGTTTTCTATCATGAATAAAATGCAGATTCATACAGTGTTTCTAATTATACTTTTATCTTTGAAAAATACTAATGATAAATGGAATTTGATTTTGAAAGTTTACAATGTGGTCATCATATCTTTACATTATGCTAAGTAAATGGGAAGGAAGCAAGGACAGCAGAAAGTGCAATTAAGCATATGCATGGCATCTGCAAATGCTTCATACCCTTCATTTAAAAAAATTATTGAATGGACATTGATTATTGTGGTGCATACTTTTTAATATTTAGGAAGCCAATATCATGCATGATAAATGTGTTTAATCCCTCACAGATTATGTATCATAAAATGCAATGACTGGTGAGAATTTCACCAATTTTCAAATGAAAGAATCAAGGATCTGAGTGACTGAGTGCTTTATGAAACATTACACAGTTAACAAAAGCAGTACTTCCAATGTCACTATTCTACTCTACACCTACCTTTCAAATCTTTGGAATATCTCAGAAATAACAACTGAAGAATAAAATAAGAGAAAAGACTTTGTCATGGCTTCATAATACCGATAAATTTTTTTCCCTCTGGAAGAGATCATTTTTCTGCCTATGAGAATCTGCATCATTTAATTAGCTTGAGTCTCCAGCTTGGGGTATCTTCAGTGACAGAGACTTAGCTGTTTTCTATGGAGCTAAAATTTTAAAATCTTGATGTTCCTAAATAATATTAATACATAGTATTTTTTGATTTAAATGTTTTAGAAAGTAGTCAAGGATGTAGCTCTCTCACACTTTTCTGCACATTGTTTTCAAATTGTTTGTCACAATAATTGGTGAAATAATTATGAGTATTTAAGCATTTAAAATTGGCATGGACCAATTAATGGCCTATAATAAGCTTTGCTCCTTTTTGTACCACTCTATTTTAATGGAGTCAACAAATTGGCTCTTAATTTTTTTTAAATTAGCTTCCTTATATTTCTCAATACAAATTCTCAAATATTTTAATTAACAATACACAAACTCTTTTACAGGTGTAATAGCCAGCCCTCAACATGGCCCACAATAAGCTTAGCTTCCTGGTGTTCATGTCTTTGTATACTCCTTTCCACACAGATCTGTGTATCAGTAGGATATAGCGTAAGTGATGGTATGTTATTTTTTAGACTATGTTATAAAATACATCAAGGATTTCATCTTGGTCATTCCCTCTCACATATTGTTTGCTCTGGGAACTTTAGTTGTTATGTTGTAAACAGTTCTGTACAGAGGCCCACATGACAAGGGGCTTTGGTTGCTAGCCAATAGCTAGAGATGATGTAAGACCTTGGGCCAACAGCCATATGAATGAATTTAGACGCAGATCCTCTAAAGCAGTGATTCTCAACCTGTGGGTCATGACCCCTTTGGGGGTCGAATGACCCTTTCACAGGGGTCACCTAAGACCATTGGAAAACACATATATAATTACATATTGTTTTTGTGATTAATCACTATGCTTTAGTTATGGTTGGGGGTCACCACAACATGAGGAACTGTATTAAAGGGTTGCGGCATTAGGAAGGCTGAGAACCACTGCTCTAAAGCAAAAGGTGAATCTAAAAGAGCAAGACATTGGGCTGAGGAAATGGAGTCAGAAAGGAAATGCTCTGGGGGTATTTATGCATATTGAAGCATTGAGAGAGTTAGTAAACATGTAGATATTTTTGAGATCCAAGGTTCTCACTATGGAATAAGGGAGGTACTTCTATAGAATGAGATAAGACAGAAAAGAACCTGATGAGATAGGATTACAATGGAGATGTCAGTATGAACTTATGATTTCATATACTATCATAATATACATTCATTATTACTATATGAACGAATTAATCTGTTTTGAATTTTTTAGGTGTATAATAATGAGTTACTTACACTTGATTGCTTTCTAAAATTGTGTTGTACAATATAGTAGCCACTTGAAATATGTTGCTATTTAACTTCACATTAAATGAATACAAATTAAATACATTTAAAAATTCACTTCCCCAGTAACTCTAGCCCACTGCATGTGGCTACCATTTTAGTAAAGATACAGATCAGTTCCATCATTGAAAAACTTTTTGTTGGGAAACACTGTTCAAATTCTTGTAATTAATTATTTGTTGAGCACTTGCCCTCTGTTGGACACTGGTTTAGATTCTGGAAGACTGAAATTGATATCATCTGTGTAGCTTTTCTGTGTATATTTCACCAACATGAGTTATAAACAATCTTTGGCACTTGAAAATGTCCCAGGCTATAGCAAAATTGTATATCAGATTCTATCTACTAATATTACTCTCAGCTTTGTTAGTCAAGATATATCCATGTTGGTATGAATATAGGTTACTACCTAAACAGGAAAATATGTTATTTGTGCTTTGAGAAATTATAGATGTATTTTCCATATTAATTGTTTTAATCCCATAAGGGTTATGGGATTCCACATATGCTGATATTGCACTAACTGTAATATATGTTAAGAATGTCCAGAAATTCCAAATTATTTTTTACTCTAACAGAATAATTATTTTAGTGATTTATAATATTGCAGTATGAGTATAGACTCAATCTCATCGATCTAGTGACTTCACTTTCCTTATAGTAGCTGAATAAAGCATGGCTTGTATGACCTTCCTAGGTACAAGTCAATGCATGGTTAAGACTTTTAAAGAGCAAATTTAATTTTTTTTATATCTGACAATAATTTATCTCAAAACTTCCTACTATTATAATCAATTTCTTAAACTTCAGAGAGCCCAAGTTAATATAGTTTAAGTGTGTAAACATATTTAATTCATTCAATAGACATTTTGTCTAGAAAACTGAACAGAAACCGAACTTCTTGAGTGAGAGAGCTTATTTTATTGAATTATTCCTTTTACTAATACTGTATTTCAACTAATGTCGAAAGAATGAAGAAAACATTTTAGATGCAGTAAGGAAACTCACTAAGGCAACTAAAGCGATTTCTTATATAAATATTTACCCCCTGATTTTTTTCTTTTGTAAAGCTGGACTCATGTACATTGGTTTACAAACACTATTTTAAGCAAGTCTACTAAAGCAAATCACAATTTATAAGTATGCTAAATTTTGTAAAAATAGTTACAGAAATCCAGAAACATGTGTATCAATGTAAGCTAGGACTGTGAAAGGTCAGCCAAAAAAAAAAAAAAAAGGAGTTAAAGTTCTTTTGAAGAGTGATTCATGAGTCTATCACTATCATACATCCACTGTGTTTACTGTCTCTGGCTATGTTTGGTTACAAGCAGAAAAACATTTGAAAACAAAAATGAATGAATGGATAGGTAGATGAAAGAGATACTAGTAGTTCAAAGAAAAGGTGGTTGGATAGATGCATAGACATAAGGATATACGAGTAGATGAAAGGAAAGATTAATTTTTATAACTTTCTTACTTCCAAAACAAGTTTAAGGTTGTTTAGAAGAGAGACAAGGGTAAAATAAACTTTTAAAACAAGCCCAATATCAGAAGCCACTTAATGAAAGTTGGGGAATAAAAGCATAATTACACAAGAAAATCTAGCGTTAAAATATAGCAAGCTATTCTGTATAAAACTGATCTCTTATAAGCCAGGAGAAAGTGAAGCAATGAGTTACATGATTCATATTATCTATGAAAATGAAACTGAACACTTAGAAGTTTTAAGAAGAGTTTTTTTCTCCTCAACATTGTGTGCTAAAAGGAATAAACCCATCACTTAGATATTTGTATTTTTGTTATTAAATAACATAATGAAGAACAGTCTTCACAAATAGTGTTAGAGAAAATGAAAAAGCATTTTCCATAAGACTATTTCTTACACAACATCAGCATCATCTTCAAAATATTCAAGTACTAGAATTTTTGGTTTGCGGCTTTTGGTTTTCTAATATGATACAGAAATAAGACTTAGAGAATTTTGATTGTAGAAATTTGATAGGTAAATGAATAAATTATCTTAGCATGACTTTTGACAGGGGTGAATCATAAATTATTTCAAAATGATGTCAAGAGTGAATAAGAGTGAATTAGTTCTTGAAGAATGGACATTCAAGGTTATCAGACAAAAAAAAACTTCTATTTGTTTTAGATATTAAGTGTTGATGGTGTAAATTGATATTTTTTTGTGAAAATGAAAAGTGAGTTGTATTCTTGCTGTAGGAAGTCACAGATCTGAAATCCAAATTATGACAATCTATCAGAAAGCAACTATCACAATACCTGATATTCTAGGAAGAGGAACTAATCATTGATTGATTACTTACCAAGTATCAATGACACATTTTGGAGGCAGTAAAGCATGGTTGTGGTTTGTCTAGATTTGCAGTTAAACTTCCTACTTGGGGGTCACTTTATTCTTTGCATTTTAATGCATGGTGTTCCCTAGAGTTATGCAAAGACATAGCTCAGGGCAAATAGTAAATTAAGTGCTGAGCAAACTTAACTGTGACACAATGGTTTTTGACGTTTACCGTACATTTGAATCACCAGAAAGACCCATTAAAACACAGATGGCTGGGTCCCGCCCACAGAGTTCCTGTTTAGTAGATTCAATATGGAAGCAAAATAATTTGAATTTTGACAAGTAATGGTACTGGTCCAAGGATCTCACTTTGAGAATTACATGTAGCAGATATAATTACTAAGCTCCCAACACTCATTACCAACATTCTTGCTCAAAGAACCATGAATTTGTTCACGCATCTAAACAGCAGGAAAGTGATGTAGTTCAGAGCTCAGAGATAAATCCTAATTATGATCCAATCATTTCTCTTGTCAGTGATTGGTTTAAAAAGACCAGACAGGCTGTTCCGGCCAATGTGAATTAGGAAAGTGCACTGGAGGGAAGTTTTCTAAGAAAGGCTTTCTTACTCAAAGGGAAATATCAGACAGATGATCCCTTTGCTTTCTCTGGACATTTTTCTGTCTGGTTATGACTTGTAAAACTACTGTGGCCATCTTACAACAAAGAGAAAAGCTGTCACATCTAAATGGCAGAGAAAAATATATATGTATCTTTGTTAACGCTGAATGAAACTCCTGGACTTCTTGATATATAAGTATAAACCTGTAAAACTTTCTGTTACTTAGAGTTGAAAGAAGTATCACTGATTAAGTTATGGTATAATTTAATCCTAATGTTAAACCTATTTTAAAGATGAAAAAAAGTGAGACTTGGAAGATCGCCTGTAATCATTAATAATAAGTAAAGCCAACTTTTACATGTTCCTGCTGGATCCAAATCCTTTGTTTTTTTCCATAGCTCTTCATACTGATGATGTTTTTGACATTTTTAAATTTTAATTGTTGTACCTGTTTTTTTAAACCAAGCAAGAATGAAAAAAAAAATGTCTTTAAACTCAAATTTTGCTCAGCTATATCACAACACAGATATTTGATAGCACTCTATTTCATATTTTTAAAACTTTTAAAATTGATTTTAAAGAGAAAAGAATGGAGAGGGGGTGGGGGAGAGAGAGAGAGAGAGAGAGAGAGAGAGAGAGAGAGAGAGAGAGAGAGAGAGAGAGAGAGAGAGAGACAGCTCAGTTTCTCAATTTGTTTATGCATTCATTGGTTGATTCTTGTATGTTCCCTGACCAGGAATTGATGCTCTAACCAATTAGGCTACCTGGCCAGAGCTCCATATATTTTAAATTCACATGTTAGTAGGAAAAAAGTAAGAAAGTTATAATATTATATTTAGCAATGAATAGGCCACAGAAAATATGCCCTCATTAACAACGAAGGGTTTGCGTTCACTTAAATGTCTTAAACTCAAGATATTTTATGGATTGTGATTTTAAGTCAATAACAAGAACATCCTGTAGGATGACCACATTTAGAAACTAAAAGAATCTTTATAAAGTAAACATCCAAGTTAAACTGAAGATATAAAATATTCCAGATTTTGGAACTGAAATCAGTCAAGCACCAGATCCTTTGCCTTTTCTACAGAAGATATGTACTCATATATGCTTTCTTTAATAAATCTTTATTGAGTTCTCTATTTTTTGAATCTTTATCTTGATCCTGTGTTGCATAACAGTATAACTATGTATTTTCTATATTTTGACCCAGATTTTACATTGTTCTTTGTGATAACTGAAATGCTAATTGCCAGCTATTCTATCAGTAAAATGAAGTATTTGAATTAGGTACTTACATGATTTCTTGCACTTTCCATTTACTGCCTATACAAATGGAAATCCCCAGTTACTATATTTGGCTCTCATTTCACTTCACATGGCCTTTGATGTATCTATATTGCATAAACTATAAGAACCTTTCAACTCAGCATATACGAAAAAGGAAGTCATCACCTCTTACCAAATTTGCTATCATTCTTATATTTCCCATCTTAGTAAATATAATTACCACCTATCAAAGCACCTAAAGAAGATGGCTGTAAGTTATTCTTGCCTCCTCAGCTCTACTTATACTCCTCTCTCTCATCATCGAGTACCTTTTGCATCCTATATAATTCTGAAATCTTAATTTTTTTGAAAACCTCATTATCGTTGCTGTAGTTCAGGTCTTCTTCACCATATCTCACATTGACTGAGATAATAGCCTCTCTAACTCATCTGCATTATATAGTCCTCAAATCTATCCATCTCACTATCACAGTAATTGTTCGATCAATGTTCACCATTTCCCTGACGTGATGAAACCCTTTGGCAGATACTTAATTGTTGAAAGCATGAAAATCAAGCTTTTAATCATTGCATTCATTGCCTTAGTTTTACTCATTACTTTCCTTCAGCTTCATCTCTAGTAATTTCACATCTGTCATTTTATGGCTCAACCATTCAAAACAGCTTATAACTTCCCACCATGTCATCTTAAGTACCCTTCCCTATATTTGCTCATTATTTCCTAAGGTATGCTCTCCTTCATTACAGTCACTTCTGTTTCTCTTTTTAAAAAAAGTCAATACGGATAACAACTGTTCAGGGAATCTTTTATGGCTTTTCCCTTTTCACAACCCACATCTCAGACAGGGTAAGTATTCTGCTGTTGTGCTCCATACACTATTATTTTTCACCCTATTTTATGTTCTACAAAAATAAGGTACTTAGAGTAAGTTAATTTGCATAAATTGTGTGTGTGTCTCCTAAGTGTCTGGTGTTATTTCATCAGCTTCTCTCAGCAAATTAACTCCTCCCTCTCCTCATGCACCTTCCACCATCCAGTCAATCTCTCAGTCAATCACTAAGCCTGAAGATTTCGCTTCCCAGATATGTTTCTGGTACATAGTAGTTGTTTAGTAACTGTGCATTGAGTGAACATGCTTTTTTAGCTCAAGTTCTAATAATTCAATAATGTACTTCCATGTATTTGTGGACTAGGAAAGTACTTCATAAGTTGCCTAATTTTTCAACTAGACTCAATAAATTTGTTTAAAATAATGCACTCACTAACTTTACCATTAGTTAAGGACTTATTGAAGAAGTTTCAGAATATTTAATTTGGGTCTCTCCCTATGGAAAAGTTCACTCTTCAAACCTTCTCTCTTCTTACTTCCTAAAGCCCTGCCACTGCAATGCTTGCTTTGCCTCTGTAGTGCACACACAGTACATTTAGTATATTACTGATGGACAAAGCTCTGGAAGTTAAGAGGATTAATTAGGATAAAACCTGAAATACCCAAAGCTAACACCAATTCCATGGGTCAGCAAAAATGCTCTGAAAACTTTTCGTTTGTGGCAAGAAAAGCCTCCCACATATTTTATTTTTCTGCTTTTAGAATTCTCCGAGTCATCAGGAGTCTGCCTGGAAAAGTAAAGAGAGAAACTATATATAAGCATTTTTGTTGTTTTTATTCTTAATAGTCTTAGATTTATCTGTTCCTTTCACCTTAAAGGACCTCATTACTATGCCGGGATCCGTTGTCCTTAAGATTCCCAGAGATGTTCAGTAAACTCTCAGATCTTAGGCTATTCCCTCTGTCCTTTGGTGCATTGCTTTTTTCCCTCTACCACAGGAAGAATTATTTCAATAGATATCTATTTATCCATATATGTGATTAGCTCTATTTCAGGAATGTAAAACCAAAGTTCATTGAAATTAAGTCCTTATGCCCAGAATTGCTTAATTAGTAAAAGATGATCCCCAAAAGAATTCTAATGACCAAGTTTTGTCCTCTATGCTTTTTAAAGGCTACTTTTAAAAGATTAACAATCTGCTTGGAGCTGCAACATGCACAAAGTGAACCTCATGGTGGTTACAAATGGAGGTTTCATCATGCAATCCCACTAAACCATCATTATATATTTACCTCTGCTTCTTTCCCTTTGCCTACAGAAAATAAGGCAGAAAAGAGTAATTGCCATAAAAGAAACACATAAAGCTCCAGAAATATTAAAAGAATAGTGAGATCATATCCATGAAAAAATGAGAAACTTATGGTTATGATTAAGAAATTAGAAAAAATTGAGTTTACACTGTAATAACTATCAATATAGTAAATGGCAAAAAGGCTAACAGTTTGAGATCATACCAAACTGTGATTTCAATTCCAAGCTTAAGTATCTGTACTTAGGTTTTTCTGTTTTGTTTTTTTCAGAAGGAAATCCCAGTCTCTTTATTATGGAAAACCACCAACTGGGTGTAAGAGAAGAGGCAGGAGGGTAAGTGAAACCTCAACCCTGTCCAGGGGCTTTGTCCTCCAGCCTCCACCACACAAAGGAAGTTTTGACTTCTGTTCCACTCCCTCCCTACCTCCATTAAAACAGATTATTGAATACTATCTTCATTGAGAAAACTATGTAAAGGTTTATCCAGTGACAAAGTTAGAATTATAATTTTTAATGAAGGCCACAGACCAAGCCAGAAGGGCCCAAAGAAGCACAGGTTCTTGAGGGAAAAAATTTAGTTCACTCTGTACCCTGGCATCTTATGTTAGGGTTCAATCTACTGTAAGAAGTATATGTAGGTCCACTAAGAAATATTGAAACCAGAGCATGGTGGATATGTGTGAGTGGCAGGTAGCACTTGACACAGTGCATCAAGCTTGGAAGGAAAGCGTTTCTTCCTCCATTACAGGACACCTCTCCCTTCCTCCACTGAAGCAGTTGGCCACAAGAGTGGTCTTCCAGGAGTGTGCCTGTCAATTCCTCCAATGCTTCTGAAATATCAGAAGCAGCACCTGGCCCCACCTAGCACAGCCAAACAGGGAAAACATAAATAAAAGGCGAGCCCTGAGGCAAGGCTGTGGTTACAGAAGAGGCAGGGCTTCAGAGGTGCCTGGAATTGACCTGAGAGGAAGCACTAACAAGGCAGGGAACCTATTTGTCCTTCTTGCTTTCCCCATCTGGTAGTGCCATAGGGTTTGGGGCCACAGAATGCTCCTTGGGCATATTATCTCCAGCCTTCTTGGCCCATTGATATGGTTCATTCAAGCTGAATTCTTGGATCATGTTCTCCTCAGAGAAAGACCAAGGGACGGCTTGTCCTTTCTTGTCAATCTGTGACCGCCGCATGACGTCCTTGTCCCCTTGGAGCAGGATCAGGGTAGGAAGCTGCTTGGTGAGGGGCAATGTGCTCACTTTGTACCATGTACTGACATCAGTTTTGGCCTTTGGAAATTTTGTAAGATTCTAACATGACTGGTGGTGAAAAAGAAAATTATTTCATACTTGATATGGAACAAAATTTCTTATACAATGTAATTTATGTTTTTCTGGGAAGTAATCAATATTCCTGGTAAAATAACTAGCATAATTTTCTGACTTTCAAGCTTTTTCTGACTTCTAGGAAGTTAGACTTGCCTCAACTGTCATCCTAAGAGCCTGATGAATTTTTGTATAGTTGTATACAATCCAATGCTGCTTATTTAACTATCTCTTTTTTACCCTATGGATGGTCTCTACTAAGATGATATATTTAAATTTACTTTTCTAAAACTTCCTCTCTTGCAGTTGTTTGAAATATAATGAATTTGCCTTAGAAGATATTTGAGGGGGGGGAGGTAAAAATGAGGGAGGAAGGTGGAAAAGGGAGAGAGAGAGAAGAGAGATTTTTGCATTTGCATAGAGATGATAGTTGCAGCTGTGACAGTAGGCCAAATCACAGCACTTTGAGGAAGATCCTCATTTTGGAGAAAAAAAATGTAGACATGAAGTTAGCCAAAGTGGCAGAAATAAGCAGAGAATTAGAAGAAGAATCAAGAGAACCTACAGCTTAAAAATGTACATTAAGAGATATACACTTAGTGTAATGCTAATTTTCTTATAGTTTCAAAGGGAAACTTGGCCATCAAAATTAAATGTTCTTTGCTGATAGTATTTCACAAATTTGAGAGAGAAGAAGCATTTATCCTTTGGGTGATTACCTGTTCATAGTGCAGGAGTATCTGCATCATATGTGAAAAACACTATGGAAATCAAAATGACTGCTCAAATATAAGATGAAAGTATCTTCTGACACTTCCGTTATTACTGTTATATAATGATAGAGGTTCATCAACCTAAGACTTTTCTTTTTTCAGCATTCATTAAGGAAACTGAATTTTCTAATGCATTGCAGGGAAAAATGTCCTACTCAATCAATCTAAGAATAGGTTAAAATGCATAATCATTGGAAATCTCTTTACAGAGAATGGTAGTAGAACCAGCTCTCCAGCCAGAGAGCTGAGTGACACTGATTCTATCTGCATTTGGAATGGTGCTCACTGCTTTTCACCGATAAGAGGATGGGAAAAATGGCACCAGAATTGAAAGGTTAATATTGAAGGACATGGGAGGTTGGGTGTACAGAGGGCTGTGACAGAGGGATTGCCTGCAGAGACCGTTTGCAACAATGCAGTGTCAAACAGTCACCAAGACAAGACAGAAGCCAGGATAACATACCAGCCAGAAGGAATCAAAAACAGACTCCGCTGACCCAAAGGCGACAAGGCCACAAATGTCAAGCTCTTCCCTTAATGACTGCTGCTGTCAACTACCAAATAGGCTCTTTCCTGGCAACGACAGTGGGTCACATATCTGAGTTATTGCTTAGGAAATAACCTGTCAGCACAACATCTCTGAACACAAGGACAAGATAATTGTCCCAACTTCTGTCAGGCAAAAGTCTCAATTATCTGAGGAACTGGTAGTATGGAAAATGGTAGACTTTTATTAATATTATCTCTCACTAGCCCTTGCATTAATAGAAAATATTTTGGAAGTGGAAATAACATTTTGTTGTATTTGGTTGGTTTTTTTTTTTTTTTCAAAATCTTTCTTAATGCAAGGATTTATTTGTAACTAATACAGATAATAAGCAAAGAATGTATATGTTGAATAATTAACCATAATCAACACTGATTTTTCCCCATTTTCTGTTTTTACTTCAACCAATGTGGAATAAACACATAAATAAGTTCCAAATCCATTAAGAGTATGTTTTGTTTATGTAGTAGGGAAATTAGCCAATTATTAAAACATTTTAAAAGATTTATAGGAAGAGTCAAGCAAATGAAATTACCCTGTCAGGATATTTCATGACTTTTATGGGATAAAGGTAAAACTATATGATTTCTATTATACTTTCTCAGCTGTTATTCAATTTGATTATAACCATAAAGGAATTTCATATTCTGTTTCATCACCATGTTAAATGACTATGAGGTCTTCTAAACAAAAGCATAAAACTCTGCTTCTTCTTCCTAGTACTATAGCCACACAACAAGGTCTCTTTAAAGATGATCATCACATTTTCTGTTTATCCCTAAATGCATTTTAAAAATAGGTAAAGGTGAAATAAAGAAAAAAAACTAATTATGTTCATTGATTGATTTTGGAAACTAGAGGGAACTGTATAATGCTTATAATCCAAGGGAGGATTATCTGTATGCATTTCAGAAGAAGATTCTACCTCCCTAAATGTTGTGACATTTTAGAAAATGTTGGTTAACTGTCATGCTTTCCTCCCAGCTTTAAAAAGTCACAATTCAAGAGGTTTTGAAAGCTTAATTAGCAAACACAAACAACAAATGGAAAAGTAGAAGTACTTAGGGGGAAATTTTTCAAAAACTGGAAGTGTTAAATTAAAATCAAAGAAAGAATCAGGCATGTCTTTCTTGCTCCACTGAAAATCCATGCCAAAAATACTAACGAGTGTTCTTCTTTATCTTGTGTACTCTCTTGAGGAAACTGACACCCCCAGTTTTGTTTGTCGTGTACAAAACTCTTAGCATTAAATCATATCAGTGAACTAAAATCTTTAATAAAATATCACATGCAAGTAGACAGATTCTGTGAATTTATGTGTGAACTTACACATTACAGGGAAGTATGGCAGCAGATATGAGGGTGGAAGGAATCTAATCCTATGTACACATTAGAGAAGAAAATAGGATCATTCATTTTAGATTAATCTTTGAAACAGAAAACAAAATAATGTTAAATAATTTCTGGAGAAATGATGGAAGCATGAATTTGGAAAGAAACATCCTGAAAAACAGCTTCAGAATACATTTAATCATGTATTTTAAAGAAGGAATTTTATGTATTAAAAAGTAAATTTTACATCTGTATCAAAATTACCCTTGCCTCTTGTCCATTTTGCTAAAAGTACCATTCCATTTTCCTGCAATCTCTTCCTGCCCCATGTCCTCTACTAGAAAACATTACCCAGAGAAAAGTAACTTTAGAAAAAGATATTTCTTATTTTCCTATGAAATCATTGCAGAGTTAGGCAATCACTGTGAATTCGGTAGCTCAACAGTATCATGAAGGATCAGGCTCTTTTGTGCTCACTCTGTGGTCCTCAGTGTGTTGGCTTTTGTCCTTAAACTTACTGTCGTGTGGCTACAAATTGGCAGATGCAGCTGAGCTTCATGTTCATGTAGAAACAAATGCAGCAAGGAAGGAGGTCAGGAGCAGAGCACTCAATATCTCCCATTATTTATCTGGGAGGAGAAATTCCCAAGAGCTTATCTTTATGTTTTCTTACCCAGAAATGGGTGACATGACCATGACTAGCAGCAAGAAGAGGAAGCATACAAAACTTCTGCCATTTTGTATTTAAATAGGTTGTGCAATGAGTTGGGTTAGGGACCAAGAATGGCAATGCACTTTTTGACCTACAAATAGAAGTCACATATTTAAAGTACTTTAAAAAGAATAGTTATAGTGACTTCTGGCCAAGATGAGGCATAGGTAGACATGCTTCACCTTCTTCCACAAGCAGAAGGATTACATCTATCTCAAAACAAAAAACAACCAGACCTACCAGAAAATTGAACTGCATGGAAGTCCAACAAACAAAGATTAAAGAAGGAATATTCATCCAGATAGGTAGGAGAGGTGGAGCCAGGGAGCTGGGGTAGAGAGGATGTGGCATGGAGGTTGTGGAAGCAAGGCAGTGGCTGTGGCTGGCTGATGGAATGAGCAGTCACACATTATAAAAGCCAGGAGGAACTCCTATGAAGCAATCCCAGTCCCAGGCCAGACTACACAGCTCATGGTTCCAGCAACAGGAAAATAAAGCCTCATTAATTCTGTCTGTGAAAACCAGTGGGAGTTGGAGCAGCGAAAGAAACTGCAGTCTCTCAGGGGAGTCCATTTAGAGGGCCCTCACCATCCTAGAATGTATGCAAACCTACCCACTCTGAGAACCACCACCAGGGCAACAGCTAGAGGGGCACCAGTTGCATATAGTAGGCTGGTGAGATGACTGGAAAAGGGGTGAGTGCTGAGCAAGTGAGCACTAAGCAAGGAGCATTGTTCCCTCTCTGGCCCCTCCCCACATACAGCACCACAAGGCTGTGAAACTGGTCACCTAAGGCTCTGCCCCTTACTATGAAACAGGTGTGACAGCTCTACCTAAGACACAGAGGCAAACACAGGAAGCTGTCAAGTTGAGGAGACAGAGTAGTATGGCCCAAAAGAGGGAGCAGGTCAAGGATTTAGAGGGAGAACTAAGCAAGGAGGAGAAGCAGAGTTCAAATGCAGAGTTCAAAACATTGGTGATAACAATGCTCATAGAAATGATTGAGTACAGCAAATGCATAAGAAAAGAAGTGAAGACAATACTAAGTGAAATGAAGAAAAATCCACATGAAACCAATGGTGAAGGGAAGGAAACCAGAGTTCAAATCAATGTCTTGGAACATAAGGAAGATATAAACAGTCAACCAGTGCAGAATGAAGAAACAAGAATTCAAAATAACAAGGAGGGGCTTAGGAACCTCCAGGACAACTTTAAACATGTTAACATCTGAATCATAGGGGTGCCAGAAGGAAGAGAAGAGCAAGAAATTGAAAACCTTTGTAAAAAAATAAAGAAGGAAAACTTCTCTAATTTGGCAAAGGAAATAGATATACAAGTCCAGGAAGCACATAGTCCCAAACAAGCTAGACCCAAAGAGGACCACACCAAGACACATCGTAACTGAACTGCAAGGTTAAAAATAAAGAGAGAATCTTAAAAGCGGCAAGAGAAAAGCAGTGGACAAAATATTAAGAGAAACAAGATATTTGCATGGCCTCAAAATCCGCCCCCCCTAAATACTTATTAAATAGCATGTTGCAAATTCTTTGATTCTTATGCTTCTAGGAAGTGAACCCTTATTCCCCTTCTCTCGAGTGTGAGCTGGCCTTGGTAACTCATGTCCAATGGGAAAAGCATGTAGAAGGAAAGGTTATAATTTTGTAGTGGAGAAGCATGATGGACACTATCTTAACCATGTGATTGAGGTCAATATTACCAGTCATAACTCATGTTAATATCAGAGACCCTTAAATTAGGTCATGATACTCATATTTTATGTGTGATATTCTTCCCCAAAATCCATAACCCCCATCTAATCATAAAACTTTAGATGTACCCAAAGTGAGGATCATTTTACAAAATACCTGATCAGTGCTCTTTAAAAATAACAAAGTAAGGTATATATTTAAAAAAATCAAAAAGATCAATAATCAATAACCTAAGCTTCTCCTTTAGGAAACTGTAAAAGAAAAATCGAAACCAACGTAAGAAAATATAAAAATGAGAGGATAAGCCAATGAAACTGAAAATAAAATAAAATCAATAAAATTAAAGGTTGCCATAAGATGGCCAAGAGACATATGAAAAGACACTCAACCTCACTAATCATCAGAGAAATGCAAGTTAAATCCAGAATGAGATATCACCTCACACCTGTCAGAATGGCTGTTTTCAATAAATCAACAAATAAAAAGTGATGACGAGGCTGTGGAGAAAAAAGAACCCTCATGCACTTTTGGTGGAAGTGCAAATTGGTTCAGCCATTATAAAAAACAATATGGATTTTCCTCAAAAAATTAAAACTAGAACTATCATATAACCCAGCAATCTCACTTCTGAGTATTTATCCAAAGAAATCCAAAACACTAATCCAAAAAGATATATGCACCCGTATGCTCACTACAGCATTATTTACAATAGCCAAAATATAGAAACAAGTGTCCATCAACAGATGAATGGATAAAGAAGATATGGTACATATCCACAATGGAATATTACTTGGCCATACACAAGAATGATACTGCCTCTTAAATCTGAACAATGAAGTATCCTATGGCCTCATACTTTGCTCTTAAATATATATTCTAGAAAAACTTTGCACCAGAAGCACCAGAATTAAAATGTTCACAGTAGCTTTATAAGTAATAAAAAAGAAAAAAAAGGAGTAGAAAAAAAATATCTAAATAACCCATATGTTCCTCAGCAGCATAATAAGTACATTTTGATATATTTATATAATGAACTAATGCATCTGTGTTTGAAAAACAAAGTGAAAAAAGTTGCAGAAGATACCAAAACTAAATTTTGATCCTAAAATAAAATAATACAGAAGTGTATCCATTCACACCCCACTCACACATGCACCACAAACACACCTTAGTATTATATTATTATATTATTTTAAATATGTACAATTATAAGAACATTTATAAAAATGATCAAGACAAAATTCAGGACAGAGATTAACTCTGAGAGGAGAGGTGATACAGTAAGGACAAGTACAGATAACTGCCTGATTTATTATTAGTATTATTTTAGGTAATATATGTTATATTTATGCTGGTATGTGAGGTATACTGCATATTTTCCCACAGTGAAAAACAAACATTTCCATTGTCTGACATTTTTGTGATTTTTGCCAGCCCCCCTTCTGCCTCCTCTCAGCCCTCACTGTTCTGGCACCCTCACCTCCTGCCTGCTACCTGAGGCCTAGTGTAAGGTAACATTCAAGATCCTGCCTGAGACACAACATAAAAATAAAATTTCAACTTAGAATGATAAATATTATTCTCCTAGACATTTAACTATCATTAGTTTTATTAATTTTACTGCATCCATGTTAATTCTCACATACTTCTGCAAATTTCAGTAAAAGAAGTTGTAACAAAACATTGAAGATAATCATGTATTGAACACATGAAGACAAAGAAAGTAAAAAGAAAAACAAAGTGAAGCAAACAACCTATTTTCTCAAGCAGACTACACATTTGGCTAATTATCCTTAATAAATAATTAATCCTGTGTTGTGTTTCTCCTACAATCCTACATGAAATCAGAGACTGTAAGTTAAAGTTCCCATAAGCAAAAGATAACTATCATGAAGAGTCAATTGAAAAAAAATCATGCAACTTTCCATTCTGATGATGCCTTATACTTTTCTACAACTTTCATAGCAGAAGCCTTTGGTTGATTAAGTAGTCATTTTAAGTATGGCCTGGTTCATAAATAAGAAAACTAAGCTCCAGGTAGGTTAAAGGATTCATCTGAGTTTATAGAGCAGTCAATGACAACTCTGACACTGATGGTACAAACTCAGAGAATTGTTTCCCTCCATAAAAGGGACAATTTATATAAAACACTTGGTACAGTGATGAACACACAGTAAGTGCTTAATGATAAAGGTGAATTCTCTCTCCTATCCCCTCCATTTTGCCTCATTTACCAGTTTCGTGCAGGTGACTTATTTGAGCTGTGGATCCCAAGTCTCAGCAATAATGTGGATTTGACAGTAACCAAAATAACACTGTGGCTCTTCCTATCCTGACCCAACTAAATATGTTTTTGCTAATGTGTCACTTATCAATTATTACTATACTCAGGACTTCACATGATCCCAAATTCCAAATAAAAAAATAAAAGTATCTAGAGAGTTAGAAAAACTCCACATTTTAAGCAATTTATAGATACAGTGTTCAGATACTTAACTAACTTTTTTCCAACTTCTGTCTAGTAGCACACATAGTGGACAGACCACAAAACTGGCCACCAGCCACCTGGATTTTGTTTTCTGTCATTTAACCTTCAGCAAATCATGTCATTTCTCTGAATTTCATCGTCCTCATCTAAAAACAGAGGTAGTTTAGATATTCAACAAGGTCCCTTCCTGTTCCAAGTCTTGTTTTTCTTCTTTTTTTTAACTATCACAAATGTACAATATCTTCTGGTTACTGCCAATATGAAAAACCAAATGACAGCTTGAGCCGTTAGTGTTTCTCAATAATGCACTTCAGACGACAGCACAGAAGGGCTCAGTGAATCAGCGGTGGTGCTAGAATTAAAATTTACAGTCATGCCTAATCCAATCCATTGTTTTTCTACTGAGCCACACTGCCTCATACAGACTCCACTTAATAATAAAATGAGATTTAAAGGGCAAAACTCCGTGATTTCACATCGACATATGCAAGGATAAAAATGAAAGACGTTGCTATAAAGTCATCTCACTATAATGATTGTTGACTATTTACGTGGCTGTAAAGAATGTGTACTTGTATGCTCTTGTCTGACAGATGGCAATATTTGGTTCAAAGAATTATGGTGAAGTTTTAAAAAAATATTACAGAGTATTACCCATATGCCCCAAACTCTGCATACAAAGGTGCATGTAAACAGTTCTTACTAATAAAACTTCTAAAGTAGATGCTTTATACTTCAGGGACTTTGTACTGAAAGGATTAAATCAATAAACTTAAAACTCAGGACTAAAAAAAGAAAAAATTAATGCTCATTGAAACTAACCTTAGATATTTTGGGACTCCAAATTACTAAAAACTATTTTTCTTGATAACAGTTACTGCGTATGTATCATTCAGGCACATTGATAAGCACTTGTCAGATTACTAGTTATATAACTAGCATGGGAAAGAACAGGAGGCAAGAATAGTTTCTGTTGAAAATGGGACCACCTTGCTGTGTATAAAATAGCCATGTTAATGACCCCTCTACAAGTGGCTCATAAAGGAGCACACATTGAAGTATGCACTCTTCTATGAGGTAAAATGAAAAAAAAAAAAATACTAGAAGCTAAATTTTTTATCATTATGCTACCTCAAAAATTTTATACATCAGTTGTTTACGTGAGGTTAACTGTTGTAAATAGAGGTATACTGAAGCTTAACGAATTAGGCTTGTTTCACAAATAAGAACAAGTAAACTTTTAGTCATGATTCTGCAAATGTTTTATTGTTGTACAACATATTGCAACCTTATCTTAAAATATATAAGCAGCTCCAAACATCTTGAAAACTTCTTATTAATTCAGAGATAACACTTTATATCTTAAAATTTGATCGATTTTCCCATTAACAAGTTTTTTCTTAAAGTGACAAACCCATATTTTAATTTGATTTAGAATTAAAATAAATGGCCTCTTGTTGATTTCCATTTGCTAACTGTGGTGCTTATTATGAAGTTCATAGAACTCTCAGGCACTGTAATCTATTGGACTGAAGACCTGAGTTTCATTTTTAGTTTATTTCCTGAGAATTTATTTTGTGACATTGCCTGAAGCATATCTTTCGCAAACATGCAAATAGATAACATTAGTTTCCTAAATAAGGTTCACTAGCTGAGACTGAACTTCCTTGTCAAATGCAGAGAGAAATGCAGGCTGCTGCTCAGCTCCATTAAGCATCATTGTCTGCTGGGTTAAATGTTCTCCTTAGCGAGCCCTGCTTCCAGACACACCTGAAACCGAGGGTGATGGGGTCACCGCGCTGCCTCCCTGACTTGCAGGACAGAAGTCTCATCTGAGCATGGCTTTCATTGAAGCACATGTCTAAATCATACCTCTATTTATACTGTAGGTGGCAGAATTTTTATGCTTTAAACATCTTGCTATAACCCTGTATTTTCTAGCAAATAAAAAAAAAATTAAGGTGCCTCATCCATCAGATCCTGTTTTATATAAATGTTCACATGATTCCAGAAAGAATGGCTAGGCCCTGAAGGTGGGTGCTTTTTGTTTTTGTTATGGCTTATAAACTAATATACATTATTTGATCTGATCATACTTTATATATTTTTTAATTTTTTCTCTTTATTGTGTAACTTCAATCTTATTCAAAATTTTAAAATTATTCAGTAAAT
The DNA here is from genome assembly GCF_987537825.1 of Furipterus horrens. Classification (NCBI taxonomy): domain Eukaryota; kingdom Metazoa; phylum Chordata; class Mammalia; order Chiroptera; family Furipteridae; genus Furipterus; species Furipterus horrens. The sequence continues at coordinate 156,915,039 of NW_028327175.1, forward strand.
TAAAAGCAATAACTATTGAAAACTCTTAAAAACAAAATTCATTTCTTAAGGTTTTAAAATGATTATATCTGCATTGAATTAATTATTTCAGAAAACTTTACTTCAGAGACTATTTAAGTATATTTATTCCTAAAAGGGAGTGTGATTTTAGCAACTCATAATGGGAAAATATAGCTCTTTGAAAACACAAAATAAAAATTTACCATCTTCTTAAGCTTATAAAACTGTAAGCCTTAAAATCCTTATCTAGACCTCCAAAAAAAAAAAAAAAATACTGCCATTCACATTTTTGTGATATTTGCATATATTTATGTATATATTTAAAATTATTATTTTGGGTCTGTATTAAAACATGTTCATCATTTGTATTTTTAAAAGCAAATTATGTAAGTGAAGAAACTTTTCTTGACTAGCCTTTGTAAAGTCTAATTTACTTATATGTTAAACATTCATAAAAAGTTATATTTTGTTATATATTTCAAATGCTCTAAGTAAAATTAATCAGGGTGGCTTGAAGTTCACCAAAAAATTTTGGCTTCTTAACTTGACGTCAACATATGCTCTTCCTTAATAACTGTTACTTACTCTACTCATGGGAAATAGCAAATTATCTAAAGGTTAAACAGCACAAATAGTTTAATATTCTATTTCAGCCTTTTTACATTTCTTCTACTTGGTCCATACTCTCAAGTAACCTGAAGAGAAATCTAGTGCATATCAATACACTTGCCAAAGATGGCTATCACTCATGTCTGCTTCAGAACCACAAAAGATACTTTGTATACATTTGTTCATGTAGGCATTTTAAAGAGAATTTTAGCTTTTTATTTGGGTGTAAGTTATAAATATTTCTGGGTTAAAAAAAGAGAGATCTAGGACTATGTTCTACTGTCATTTGAAATTTTTTATGACTTCCCACAAAAAGATTGCCCCAGTGTTTGAAATACTTAAGTGTGAGATCATTGGAGTAACAGCAGTAACACACACACAAACACACACACACACACACACCCTACTGATACCTTTTTTGCTTCTGGAGCTGAAGATTCTGTCATCAATGCTAGATGCCAAGCTTATATAGATGAGAAACTTAGAGACCAAAAAAAATCTCCTTACACATTTTTCATAACTATAGACTTTCTAAAAAAGAATATAATTTTTATATTTTCTCCTGCAGACATCAGATCATGAGTTTACCACTTTTTAGTCTACAAAAGACTTACATACCAAGGATGTCATCTGAGCTCCATAGTCTGTGATTTAGGCCTAGAGCTATAATTCCCATTTAATAGGCAAGAAGAAATCTGAGGTCTACAAAGACTGATTTGCTCAACATCATACAGACCGAATGCAGGTCTTCTAATTCTAGATTTTGTTCAGTACCTCACTATTACCCATCTCTGTACTGTAAGCTAGTTTTCTAAATTGTTTTTATTTGCCTTGGCTGGTGTGGTTGTGTCGATTGAGCACCTTCCTGTGAACTGGAAGGTCGCAGGTTCAATTCCTGGTCAGGGAATGTGCCTGGGTTGCTGGTCAGGTCCCCAGTTGAGGGTGTGTGAGAGGCAACCTATTAATGTTTCCCTACCTCATTTTCTCCTTCCCTTCCTCTCTCTCTAAATTTTCTTTTTTTTAAATACACATTTTAAACAAATAAATAATTGTTTTTCTTTGGGCAATGGTACATGGTAATTTCTCCAGAAATCTGGGTACATTTTACCATATGTATCTTTAAAATTTGGCATGGTTTCCTTAGAAGTCAGTGCTAGGATAAATTCAGTTTCTAAACTGTTCCATTATACGGTCGTGATGGCCTCTCCTACTATGGCCTGAAGAGGGCAACACAAAATGTAAACGTGTATGCCCAATTATTCTAGGCCATAATCCAGTTGGGCAATTACATTGGATGATGTTTAATTAACTCTCTCTTGTGAAACGAACATTGATTTATTTTACTTAGATTATTGTCCCGAATGTACTGATATTCCACATTTTATTATAGAGTAGGGACAGCATACCCCAGCATCATTAGCATGAAGTAAGTGCATGCCCACCTTACGCAGAATATTTTAAGCACAGATACACAAAGGAGGCTGATGCTCTTCGGATCTTGTAGAGCAGAGGACTGGTTAGGGGCTGAGAACCCAGAGGCATAGATAGCTACATTCAAAATTTTATTGGTTAAAAGAAAAGCAAATATCAAAAAGTCTATTACTTTTATTGTCTTTGAAGGGTTAAAGCATTTTACCTCTATGACGTCGCACTACCTACCTAAAGATGGCATGAGTAGAATCATGTCCAGTTGTAGGCAAAGCTGAACAGCTGAGCTTCTAAAGCCCGTGTGACTACATCCCTCAGCTTTGGGATGCAATATTTAGAGCAGGAATCGGGGGATAAAACCATTTGCCCCTATCAGGTGCTTTGGCTCAGCCACCCAGACAGAACACACAGCCCTGATTCCAAAGGCCGCAAGAGTAAGAATACCTAGTGTAGTGTAGTACTTTATTTCACTTTCAAGGCTTTGACCTGAAAGCTCTAGCAGAGCCCCACTCTGTGTTTAATGAGTATTCAACCTGCAATGGTGACATACAGCTGGGGAGGAGGAATATAGTAATGCCAGGAGCTTCCATACTAGACTCAGGAAGACTGCCATGAATGGAAATGTCTACATCAGGCCCTACATTCATGGACTTCTTGGAGTTGGAGAAGTAACAAAGAAAAGCCAGTCCTTCCCGTTGTTCTCCAATAGTTACCCTAATGAGGGATTTTAACGTCTCCCAACCCCTGGGCCTTATTTAGACATATAAGGTTTTAAATGCCATATTCTATCTACTAAATTATAACTTTTAGTATCTGACTTGCTGCTTGAGCAACAGAAGTGGGAGCATAGCTGAATATAGTTAATTGTTGTAATTATGTAAAACTTACAATTAGAACAAACCTGCTACATATCACTGTTTAGGGCATGACTAAGAGCTTTGGCATATAAGATAATTAGCCATATATAGGTCATTTTAATAACGGTTGCAATTATAATTATTTTCATCTAATTAATTCAAATGAATTTTTCTCTTTTATTAATTATCTAGTACCTATAAAGTATCTGTTTAATATCCATAATGCACTCTCCTGATTTTTTTTGCTTATGTGATTAGTATCTTTTCAGGACCCTCAGCCCCATTCAGTAAAAAGCCAAGCTTCTGGACCCTAAAATTTCATATATTGTACCATGTGGTTAATCACAGGATAATATATGCCCTCCCTGTCTGTAACAACCCGTCTCAGACATTTTTGAGCAACATTTTGTACATGCTTCATGATTCCCATTCCAACCTAGAAATGCATGTGTGCAATGTGTGTGTAAACACATTAGTGGAGGTGAATACAAAGGCTGTTGTAAGAATTGAAGGGTTAAAACCTCAGAAACTCTGAGCCTGTGGATTGCACATCCTTTACACATCTAATGATTGCTTGATATGTGAAGAAAGGGATGATGATCAATGTTACAGGTGTGAAGAAGGGAGAAGGGAGCTCAGATACATTCCTTCCAAAGTTTCTAGAGACAGGTTTTTAACAAGAAGGACTTTAAAATGGTATCACACAAACCCTAAATTTACCATTATCAGATGAAGGAAGGGGAAGAGTGTAGTTTGAGGAAAGAGGGATGCACCCTTTTCCTACTGTAGTTGAAATAGTTGCATCTGCCATTTATGAAGTTCTTACTAAGTGCTGCACACTGTTATAAAACTCTGCATAGCATATTCCACTTATTTCTGATGGAAGGCCTGTGATGTGGTTATCATCTCTGAAGCTCAGAGAAGATACAAACCGGGCTCAAGTTTAGACAGCTAGTAAGTGACAGATCTGCCTGATATTTAATTTTAAGATTGGCTCCTGTTTCATGGGGCTTTGGGGAGGATTAAGTGAGAATTTCCAATGAAACTAAAATAAGTCCTAAACTCCCACCATGGCATGCCCGCCTTGCCAACATTATCTTCCTTTTGCTCATGAATGTTGCAATCACATTAATCTTACTGTTAGGTTCTAAAACTGGGAGACACACCCTTTCACCTAAAGGCTTTAGCACTTGCTGGTCCTTCTGCCTAGAGCTCTTTTCTCGGCTAGTCCAGTGTTTAGCTCCTTTCCATTTCAAGCCTTAGCTCAAATGTCATTAACTCTGAGATCTTCTCTGCCCAGCCTATTAAAGACCTTATAATACTTTGCATGAGTAATGCTTTATTCACTTGATTACTTATTTATTATTTGTCTCCATCACAAGCCTTGGTCTATGAGGGTAGACATAGCTCTATTTCCAGAATCTAAAATAATATTGATATAAAGGTATTCAATATATAGGTGAATAAATGAATAAAACAAACAAACAAAAACCTCATTTAGAGTGTGGCTTACATCTCAGTCATCTTAATCTCCTCTATGCTCTAATCTCTACAAGAAAGCAAACAGAAGTCAGCAAAATAATGAATAATCGAGTTATTGCCCTTGCCTACAATGTGTGCCTTGTTAAAATGAGAGGCATTTGGATTTTTGTCCTTTAATTCTTGAGTGAGTCTCACGCAAATACTCTCATTCTCCCAGCTCCAGACTTTAAATCTAAAGAGAAATTTAAGCAAAAATAAATTTAAAAGTATAGGGTTATCATTCTCTACAGGTTACTCAGGCACCATCTGTCTGTCATAGGATACATCCCTTTGGAGATCTCTGTTTAATCATAGCTTATGTGTTGGAATTCCTGTTGGAGGGCACAGACAACATGAATAAGTGAAGCTCTCCCAGGGAGAGCATCGAGCACAGGCATATACATGCCCCTCATAAGGGTGAGGAAGCCATGGTTAAACAGGGTTTAGTGTTGCCAAATAGTCTTTTCTTTTTTTTAAAGAAGGACTAGAAATTAGATTTTATGCACACTATTTATAATCCTCAGCAATAAAAATTAATTTTAAAGTGTTATTATATCTTGTGTAAAAAAATATGAAGAGCTATGCTCTCACTAACCGCCGGTTTTGCTCATCAATTATCTGATATTAATTTTTCTCTTCTACCCTCAAGGAGATTTTCTTAAATTATGGAGAAAACTAATTCAAATACACTTTGGACAACATCTCAATTTCCTCCAGTTACAATATAGGCTTTTAAACAAATTTCTCAACTTCTCTGAGCTTCAATTTCTTATAAAAGAAGAGATACTGATTGAACAGTCAAACTTTCTCACAGGGAATAAAATCTCAATAATAATGTATTATATAAAATAGCAATTAATTTAATGTTTAAACTGTACTTTGCAGGATTGAAAAGAATATTTATACATAAGTTCCAAAAATCAATTTTGGCAATTCTTGGATAAAAATAAAAATAAAAAATCTGTAAAACTCCAATTTAAAAAATCACATTGTAGTCCAGCATCTGCTCTTGCTATCAATTATGTATGTCTGTGCAAAAATGAGACCCCTTCCTTAAAAAGAGAAAGAAAGCATAGTTCTTAAGGAGAAACTTATGATGAGTAGTGTGTTATTTTTCCACTTTTTTATGGATGGTACTTTCACTCAAGAAGATATGAAAAGAATTAGAAAAGGGAAATGTCCATTTTTTCCTAAGGTAATTAATAGCACACTCTGGTGACTTATTGATGTATTCACTAAAAACAGTGTATTGTTCCATTTTTTTCTTCATTAGAAAGAAGTAATTTACCTCCAAACTACATATCATTATTCAGTAAATACTGGATTTAGAAATGTTTTAGCAATCTCAATTCTAATATCACAACTACTGATGACTATCACTTAAAGAATGTGTCCTTTATCCTGTTCCCATTTCATTATTTGCACCTACATGATATTAGGTGGAAAATATGGGTGAGAGTTACACAAGGGGTTTTATGCATCCTAACTAATTTCTACCACAACCATGCAAGGTAGGTCATTTTCTCACTGTACAGACATAGAAAGGAGTCAAAGGGAGTGATGGACAAAGTATGGACAAATAACTAGAATATCTGTATTTGAGCGAATCCAGGACTGAGAGGCTCCAGATGACTTATTTTTCTCCATGTTTTTGTGTGTGTGCATGTGTGCGTGCATGCACATGTACATGGGCGCATGCATTTGTGTCAGGATTTGAAAACTGAAATAATTAGGTTCATGTTTATATACAACTTGCTAATTATTTCTGTTATTTCAGATATGTATTCTTAGGTGTCAGACCTGGGTTCTGGGAATCCAGGTCTGGTTCTAGCAAGCCCTCACAGTAACTGCTGGTGTCAGGGACTGCCTAACCCCCAATAAATCTGCTGCTCCCGCAGTAACTGCTAATACCAGTGAAGGCCTGTGTCCTTCAAAGATATCTTGGCCTACTGGCAAGAATTTAGTAACCTCTCTGTTTTAGTAAATTTCTCTGTTCTCAAAGCCAACTCCCCCAAAGCTATCTACAGAGAGTCCCTTCAACTCCCTCCCTCTATCCCCTTTAAAAACCCCTGCCTTTCTTTTGTTCACTGCTGACACCTTCCTGCCTTCCTGGTCTCAGCTTGCTTGTGCAGCTGGCCAAATAAATCTTTTAGACTCATGGCCTGTTCTCCTGTCTTTCTCCTCTCACTCTCGCCGGACCTAGCATATACTACAAAGCTTATTACAAACCTGCTTAAATCTCAGACCAGACGTTATAGAGTGAAGCTTATAAAAGGCAACTTGTTAAGGATTTCTTATTAGCTTACATTCTGACCTCCAGAGAAAATTATTCCACATGTTTTGTCCTCAAAACAAAGGTTATAAATTTATTCTTCTAAATACTGGAAAAGCTAAAGCCCATATTTCTAACAATATGATAAAAGTCTAAAACATAAGAGCAAATACATGATATCCTTAAGTCAGTCTTTGAAAAGATTTCAAAGTTAGTCACCTTCTTGTTCCCCTCATCTTAACAAAACCTATTTAATTTTATATACTCAATTCAGATTTCATTACCCAGTCAACAAATACATGTTTTTAAAAGAGTGTACACAAAATGACTTTGTTGTCTGAAGTTTTCTCATAAAGTGGTGACTACATAAAAACCCAATTACATATAACCTTTACTTGAACAGAATTAAATAGCACAATGATTAGTAATTGTAAAAGTAGTAATGAGATAGATAAAAATGCATAAGATGCATACATTATTAAAAGCAGAAGAGTTCAATTTTGCATTACTCTCGAAACAGAAGTTTATTTCTTTAAAATATTCATACTTATTGAGTAGTAAAATTGTATCTATATAGCCTAATGATCAGTTTCACAATAAAATAAAATTTACACACCACATTTCAAGTATGAAAAGACTATGTTAAACACATTTTTTTAAAAAAGGATGGTGTTTCTGAGAAGTATTTAACATTTTGATATCTGACGTCTAGCACATGTCTTTGAATAACAATTTTTTTTTTCAAGATAAATCCATGGTTAGTCAAGCTTTGCAATTTCTACTTAATCCCCGGGATATTGGTTGTTCATTGTACGCTTTTTGTAGAAATACTTATCAGCATTGTTAAATTCCACTTTAATTTACTTTGGTTTGCTGTCAATGACATGAACAGTCTTGAAATGCATAGTGATTTATTTTTAAGGTGTTTTATAGAAAAGGACATTTAAATGTTCCATATGCCAAGGTTGTGAAAATGATCTCCAAAATCTCTCAACAAGTTTCACCAAATAATGCAATAGAAAATGGTATTTAATTGCATTCACTAGTAGGTTCTTTCTTTCAGAAAATTTCACATTAATTAAATAAATACAGTTATGGAACTGTAAGGGCCATGCACTAAGACAAATGTAAAAAAGGAAGAAAGCATTGTGGAATGTAGTTCGAAACACTCCTTGGGAAAATTTTAAGCTCACCAATAACCCTCTCTTTGCATGGAGGTCATTATTTCTTTGTCCCATGAAGCTTCTTTTGTAGTTGAAACAGTGGGATATTGGGACTTTACCTTGCCCTGTGTTCCTGAACCAAGTCACCACTGACTGGGTAAAAGCTGAGTAAATGCAGTTAGCTGGGGAAGGTCATTCATTTATGCATGTAGTTTCATAATATGTATGTGTGAATGTGTGTGTGTGTGTGTGCGTGCACGCACGCGCATGTGCGCTAATTTGGATAAGTGATATTTTATCTAAACTAACGCATACTCTGTATTCCTAGTGGTGAATAATTATTTTTCACCTATGCAGGGGTCTTTAAGTCCCGTGCACCTGTCTTTCTTTGTACTCTGCTCTTGTGATCAGTTGAAACCAATTACTCTGGTCTGTTCTCATTTCAATCCGACTGCTCTCAGTTCTCCTCTATGCACTTCAAGCTTCCTCTCTGATCTCCATAAGCCATGTAGCTTTCTTTATTTTTGCTCAAACTACTCTCTCCATGTGAACTTTTACTTCCATGTTTCTAATTCTTCCCTAAGCTCCAAAAGCTACCTTAAACACTTTCTTCTCCAAATATGTGTCCCTACTTAGATGGAAGTAATCTCACCCTTGATGAGTGGTTTTCAAGCTTTAGCATGCATGTGTGAATGCTCTTTGGAACTTATTATATGCATCTCCCAGACTCCATTCTTAGGTATGTGGTGAAATGATGCATGCAATCCAATAACATATTTTGAAAACAGATCAATAACTTAAAACTTCTCTGAGCCCCAATGATATTTTGACTTCACATCACTACACCTCAAAAGAAGAATTTTTCTTAGTTCAATACACCCTCTCCATTAATTTGTGATCTCTATGTCCTTGAGTAACTCCTGAGAAAAAGAAAAAAGGCAGCAAATGCTTAACATATTGGGTTCTTGAAAGAGACACTTCTAGGTCTGAAGATGAGTATACTTTTTAGAAGTATAAAATTGGACAAGTTCTTTAACTTGTCTAAGCCTTGTATAACTTGATTGTAAAATGGGGATAATAATTTTAGAATTCTATTTTCCTTTACTGGTGTTTTCATAAGGGAACTTCACTCCAAGAAGAAACATTAATAACATAACATTCCCCACCCATCTAAAATCTACATTCTGTGCCAACCTTCCAGCCAGAAGTGACTTGTGACATTGGACAATGAGATGATGTATGTGATAGTCATTGACAAGAGATGCTGATAAAATCCTTTATGTGGGTTGGGAGGAGCAGTGCATGCTGCTCAGATAGACTATGTTTGTTTTAACTGTTTTGCCCTTTGTCTTTTTTTATTCATATGGCCCAGAATATGAACATGATTATTTAGGCAACCATATTTTATTTTATAGAGGAAGTCCAAAAGAATCACACAACATCCTTCACTCTGATATTCTTAAGCCAGCAACCATCTATCTCTGAATTTCTTGTCATGAGAGAAAAATAAGCCAGTACATTGTTTTAGTCCCTGTTCTGAAAATGTCAGTTAATAACATTCAAATTATTTTTTAACTGAAAAACCTCTTCCAAGCCTTAATCCTACTCTTTAAGGGAAGAGAGTATGTACCTATTTATAAGACTGAGAAAATAGTATAGTTCTATACTAGGTAATAGTGCAACACCTAGTTTCTCTTCTCTCTATGGTGAAAGTAAATGTTCAGCCTGCGATGACAGCTGTTTGGGTGAGTTTAATTCTGAGAAGATCCTGTTAAGAAGGCCATTGTGAGCCAGTGGATTCATAGGATTCATTGCATACTCTAATCCAAATGCCAATAATACAGCCAGCATTTTGACCCATGATCAAACCTACATTATATCTACTTTGTGGGGTTCTTATAAGTTTTAAGGCAGCATTGAATGTAAAATGCCTTGTCTAGCACTTAATGCATAAGTATTAGCTATCATGATCATCCTCTTCACTACGATCATCATAAAGATCCTTTGTACTGGCCAGTCGCAACAGTCTTCCTGCTGACTTTAGGCTATCATTCTAATTCTGCTAAATCCCTTTTGAGTTGTGATGAATGTTTAACTTTGCTTTACCTTCCCCCATTCATGCATTTCTTTTTCTTGCCCCTTTGATTCTAATTCTTTTCTGCTTCCAGCCTGTTGGCAGATTTGTCTTTTGATGTGTATGTTAGTTTTAGATAATGTTTAAGTAATATATGTTAAAGTGACTGAAACAAAATAGGCATTCAACCAGTGTAAATTAAATGTGAAACTTACAAACCCTGACTTAGCCTTCTTAGTTCCTGATCTTTTGGACTACCTCGACAACTTAGCCACCGGTTGCCTGTGGAGCGAGAGGTATTCACAGGTTGGCCCTCTGCATGTTACCAAGACTTTGGTGCAGACCTTGGTTCCCTCTTCCCTCCCTTAGCCTGAGACATTCTGTTCCTGACATCACAAAACAAACAACAACAACAAAACCCACGACCACATATCTATTTACATATAATATCCCATGCATTGTAACACACCATTAAAAATACTTTTGACCTTATGATTTAACAGATACTTCCAAGAACATAGAAAGGGGAGAATATTTTCAAAAATGAACAAAGGAGGGATCAGAGAGGAATAAGAAACAATAATTGAAAATGAAGTTTCTCACATTTTTGGTATGTTTATAGAAAGTGGCTGAAAAATATTCTTTGATACAAAGAAATAGGCTAATACAACCATATTTCAATCTCTCAGTCTCTTAAAATTATATTCACATTATTTATTGTTATGGCATCAAGAATATAATTAAATAACTCCCTCTCCAAATTTCCAGATTCAGTGGTTTGCCTTCTGGACCAAGGCTACCTACCACACAGAGTCAGCCAGGCTCTTCTCAGGACGGGCACAGGAGTCCCTGTTCAAATAGAGTAGGATATAAATGTGTCTCTTGGATTCGTTTTACATAGTGGCCAAATTCCAGACTCTACATCAATATTTTTTAAATTATTTTGAGCCATCTCTATTAAAGAGATAAAAAATTAAATTTAAATTTGAAAAATAATAAAATCAGTGATTACATGTTGAAAGAGCTTTCTGCAGAAGGTAATTTAGGAAAGTCATGCTTCTTTTGAAGTCATAATTTTGTCCATTTTATTAATTAACTGGATATATAAAATAATAATTAGAAATAGATGTATGCTTTAAAGGACTGCTCATATTTCAGGGTTGATGGTGGAAGAGGGCTGGACTTGGTGGTAATCTTTAAAAGTAGCTTCCTATGTGTAAAGTGAGATAGTAGTAAAATTAGAAAGTGAAAACTGATAAACTCTTGGACTGTTTTAGAATCATTGAAGTTGACATCAACAATTTTATTTTTTGTTTCCTCTTAATATTTTCTTGTACTATTGGTAGTTATTTAGATATAGTTTTTTTTTTTACAACTTATAGGGTATATTCTTTTATGAGAACTACCTAAATGCCAAGATTAAATTTCAAAATACAAGTTTTATTATCAAAAATATAATCATATTTTTACACTATCAAAGTGTTTTCTTTTTTATCATAGTACTTCATGTGCATAATAAGCATTTAAAAGTTGTTTATGTTTTTACATTTGTCCACTGCTACCAAAGAAGCCCCAAATAACACCTTTTGTTTATGCAGAACCAATATAAATGTGCACATGCTACAAGTTCCCTAGTGCCTCAGCCGTGATATATGACCTTACACTCTTGTCCAAAATTGAATAATTCAGGAGTAGACACCAGATCCAAGCTGGATTAGATTACCACTCTTAAAGATTTAAATTTGAAATATAGAGAAGCAAATTGAAAGCCCATTATGAAGTGAAACTGTTGATTGAATTATATACAAGAGAAAGTTTATAAATCCCTAGTTATTTGTCTTTATTTAATTCTGCATATTTCTGGATTATCCTTCTGATTTTTTAAAATTTTAATTTAGTATATATTTATTTTCTATTGCTTGCAACTAAACTATTCTTTTTGGGTGGTACAGAAATATTTATTGAATAAATAAATGAGTGAAATACTCTGTTTCAAACATCTATATAGAAGAAAGTAGGCAAACTGAGGACTACCCAGATTTGGGGGCGTTTAAGTTTTAATATCAGAAAAACAATGGATAAAATGAATTAAAAATTCATGGGATTCAAAAAGTGGAGGAGATGTCTCAAAATCCCTGGGATGTGGGCCCTAGGAGAAAAACTTTTAAGGGAACAAAACTACTTTACACAGCAGAAACTTCTTAAAATCACCTGTTGTTATTGTTGCCTTTTTTATTTTTAATTACATTTTATTGATTATGCTATTACAGTTGTCCTCTTTTTCTCCCTTTGCCCCCTCCATCCAGCACCCCCACTTCCTCAGGCAATCCTCCCTCCATTGTTCATGTCATGGTCCCTGTGTATAAGTTCTTTGGCTACTCCATTTCCCATACTGTACTTTACAACCCCATGGCTAGTCTGTAACTACCTACTTGTACTTCTTAATCTCCTCACCTCTTCACCCATTCCCCTACACCACCCTCCCATCTGGCAATCATCAAAATGATCTCTGTATCCATTATTCTGTCTCTGTCTTTGTTTGTTTAGTTTGTTTTTTAGATTCAATTGTTGATAGATATGTATTTTTGCCATTTTATTGTTCATAGTTTTGATCATCCTCTTTTTCTTAAACAAGTCCTTTTAACATTTCATATAATAATGGTTTGGTGATGATGAACTCCTTTATTTTTTCTTTCCTAGAAAGCTCTTTACCTGTCCTTCAATTCTAAATGATATCTTTGCTGGGGAGAGCAATCTTGACTGTAGGTCTCTGCTTTTCATGACTCTGAATGTGTCTTGTCAATCCATTTTAGCCTGTAAAGTTTAGTTTGAGAAATCAGCTGACAGCATTATGGGAACTCCTTTGTAGGTAACTCTCTGCTTTTCTCTTGCTGCTTTTAAAATTATCTCTTTATATTAAATCATTGGTATTTTAATTATGATGTGTCTTGGAGTGGTCCTCTTTGCATCCATCTGGTTTGGGACTCTGTGCTTCCTGCCCTTGCATGTCTATTTCTTTCACCAAATTAGGAAAGTTTTCTTCCATTATTTTTTCAAATATATTTCCAATTTCTTGCTCTCTCTCTTCTCCTTCTGGCACCCCTATGATGCAAATATTGGCCCTCTTGAAGTTGTCCCAGAGGATGCTTATACTATCCTCATATTTTTGGATTCTTTTTTCTTCTTGTTATTTTGAATGGTTGTTTTTTGCTTCCTTATGTTCCAAATCATTGACTTGATTCTCAGCTTCACCCACTCTACTGTTGTTTCTCTGTAAATTGTCCTTTATTTCAATTAGTGTGTCCTTCGTTTCTTACTGGATTTTTTTTTTTTTTTAATGCTGTTGAGGTCCTCACTAAGTTCCTTGAGCATACTTATAACCAATGATTTGAACTCTGTATCAGATAAATTGGTTATATGTATTAGTTAGAGCTGTTCTTACTCTGTGTCTTGGTAGTGTGACCTAACATAGTAGATGTCCTGCTGGGTCCAGTGGCACAGCCTCCTCTATCTCTTAAACTGGGTACTTGAGGTGCACCCTTTGTGTGGGCTCAGTACGCCTCCTCTTGTAGTTGAGCCTTGGCTGCTGTTGGCATATCAATGGGAGGAATTTACCCAGGCCAGTCTGATGCAAGGAGTGGCTGTAACCACTTACCACCAACTTCTACCCTCCACGGAGGACCAGCTATGCATGAGCAGGGTGGTGATGCTCCAACATGGTCTGTAACTCCACTGGGTGTCCTGGCCCTGGGGTTTCCCAGGTGATGCAGGCCAAATCAGCCCCTACCTGTTTTGCCTGGGGCCACCCTGCCTGAGCTATTAAGCAATCTGAGATGGCTGCTACTTGTGCTGAGCTTGGTTGTTCCCAGGCAAAGCCAAGCTGTGAATCTAGCTTGGCCGCTGGTAGTGCTGGGCCTGGGGGGTCAATGAGACCAGCTGTTGCTTGTTTGAGAGGATTTAGAAAGCTGTGAAGCACGAGCCAAAACCAGCCATTCGTATGGAAAAGCAGCTTGGGTGGGCCTCTATGTTTGGTGGGGTAGAGTCTCTGGAGATCTCTAAGGTGGGTCAAAAAGTGTTAGCCAGTTTGATGGAGTCTCAGATATGGCACCAGCTTGCCAGCTCTGTGGCGGAAGGGTTTAGTAAAGAGACAATGGCCTCTGTTTGTCTTAATGCCAGACACTTCAGTTCCTCCCTATATATCACTGGTGCTTTTCAAGCTGTTATTCCAGCGCTGGAGCTCAGAAGAAATGAGTCTGAGTATGTGGGTCAGTGTGTGGGTTCTTTAAGAGGAACTGCTTGGGGCTTCAGCAAGTTCTTCCACTGACTCAAACCCTGCTTGTTTCTGTAGCCAGGAGTTGTGAAGACTTATCTTCCTTGCACTGGAACCTGGGCTAGGGGGACTAGTGTGGCGCTGGGGCTCCTTTCTCCTAAGGTATCCCTTCTTATTTTTTATCTACCACACAGGGGTGTTGGGCCAGCCTGTTCTGCATATGCATCCCTCCTATTAGTCTGATGGATGTGGTTTCTTTAAATTCGTGGTGCCAGACTTTCAGTCAACTCAATTTTTAATGTTTCTGAGTGATGGTTGTTCTATATTTTAGTTGTAATGTTGATGTGATTGTGTGAAGAGGTGCGCCATATCTGCCTATGCTGCCATCTCGATGGGAAGTCCAACTATCCTTCACTGATACATATAATAGTAGATACAGCTTATTTTTCTTTTTACTCGAGTCAAAAAAAGTCAGTGTAACTGGCATATCACATCACTTCTTCAATCACTTCATTAAAAATCAGTGTTCAACATGGTACTTCATTGTTCAGTTTTTAATGACCCCTTATTTCCTCTAAACAAGTGTTCTTTGGGCTGAGAGAGTAGAAAACTAGTAGAGGATATTCGTCAATATAATTAGGCCATCTGCGTTTGCTAATTGGTGTTGATTAAAGAGGCCCCTACCTTCCCACTGAGTGAGATAGGAGTGCTATCTGTCTTTATGATTACATTTCATAGAGATGGTTCACAGGTCTTTAAGAAAGGCATTCCCGGATTATAAAACTGGCTGAAGCCTTTGAGAAAATGTACAGTTCAGAGGGCCAGGAACAATTTAAAAAGGCAAGTTTTCTAAAGTAAATGCACTAAGGAACGGGAAGCCAAGGGCTTATAGTCAGGAGGAACCCTGCCTAGAGTTCAGTCAAGCTGAGGGGAATGTTAGCATCGTCTTGGTCACTTATGAAGAGTGGTTCATCTCACTGGATGGACTGCTCCCCAGGGCACTGTGAGAGAGCAGGGAGCTTTCTAAAACCCATGCCTCCCATAGCCCTTGCAGCAGTCTGGCAATGAGCTCTCCAAAGCCTCTCTCCTGTAATATCACTTCTGCCTCCTAAAATCCAAGCACTCACGTTGTCCTTCCAAAACAGCCCATTATAATTATCTAACTGAAGACAGACATGAACAAACAAAGGCCATAATTTTGTTGGCAATGGGTAACTGGTAACTTCTGCTTTCAAAACTGTAGCACAAAAGCCTCTGAGATAAGAGACCACATGATTGTTTTTTTTTAAATTTTATAAAATGTATTTCTTAATGATGTATAAGGCAAAAATAACTCCAACAGCAGTAAGAATAAACTATAAACTAATATCTCAATAAGTTAAACTGCCACATTTAGCATCTATTATCTAAATTCACTCTAAATGCGTGTAATCATCAAATGTTACATTTAAGATCTTTTTCAACTTGCTGTCTCTATGTTCATTGTGTGGACAAAACACCCAGAGAAGGCATCATTTAATCTGATGCATGCTGCTGGTCTTCAGTTTGCTTCAATTAGTTTATCATCATTCTTTTTTTAAAATTGTTTTTCTATTACAGTTGTCCCATTTTTCCCCCTTTGCTCTTCCCTTCTCGGCTCACCTCTTGCCTGCACACAGCCAATGCGCACCCTGTTGTCTATGTCCATGGGTCATTTATGTTAGGTCCTTGACCACACCCTTCCCCTCCCCACCCCCTTCTCCCCTCTCCTCTGGTCACTGTCAGTCTGCTCTTTGTTTACATGCCTCTGGTTCTATTTTGCTCATTTGTTTCTTTTGTTTATTAGTTTTCTGCATTAGGTGAGATCATATGATATTTGTCTTTCACTGCCTGACTTATTTCACTCTCAAGTTCCATCCATGCTGTAGCAAAAGGTAGGAAGGAGTTCCTTTTTTCTTTCTGCTGTGTAGTATTCCATTTTATAAATGTAGCCATCAGAGAAATGCAAATTAAAACCACAATGAGATATTTCATCATAGCGGTCAGAATGGCCATCATCAACAAATCAACAAACAATATGTACTGGTGAGGATATGGAGAAAAGGGAACCCTAGTGCAGTGTTGGTGGGAATGCAGACTGGTGCAGCCTCTATGGAAAACAGTATGAAATTTCCTTAAAAAACTAAAAATGGAACTGCCTTTTGAACCAGTGATTCCACTGCTAGGATTATACCCGAAGAATCCTGAAACACCAATTCAAAAGAACCTGTGCACCCCTATGTTTATAGAAGCACTACTTACAATAGCCA
Organism: Furipterus horrens; assembly: GCF_987537825.1. Lineage (NCBI taxonomy): Eukaryota > Metazoa > Chordata > Mammalia > Chiroptera > Furipteridae > Furipterus > Furipterus horrens. The sequence continues at coordinate 156,931,521 of NW_028327175.1, forward strand.
AATGCTGGAAACAGCCTAAGTGCCCATCAATGGATAAGTTTATCATCATTCTTAAAACCAGATTTGGGGATTAAAAGAAGCTAAGGTGAAATGGAGCAGAGACCTTATCTAACCAATTCAAATTACTGGTGACATGGGAATAATTGGATTTCAGAAAATATTTTCTAATTGAGTCAGAAATCCAGAGCTGTTACAACTTTACAAATCAAACATTAGGTGGCACTTCCTGGACCTAGTCACACAGAGGGTGGATCCAAAGAGAGCATGGGGCCTTACTCAGCTGTGGAGGGAGGTCATATTTGGAGGAAGAGAGGTAGCTGGATTTGTGAGGCATTAAGCCAGGAAGGAGGAAGCTGCACAGAAAGAATTCCATATATCTCCATATAAGTTCCCTTGAGTTTTGGGGGACAAAACAAAAAACAAACAAACAAAAAAACATTAAAATAGGAATAGGAATAGGCACACAAAATAAGGAGTATATATACACTTAAAATAATCAGGAACAACTGTAGTCCCTCAGCTACATGTATTTGTTATTGTTGTTGTTTTTTAATTTTGACAATGGATTTTTTTAATAACTGTGTTCAATGAAGACAATAAAAGACTGTTCTAAGGAAGACTTTCGCCTGCTCTGCATCTACCCTGCAAGCACATCCAAACACAATGAGTTTAGTTCAGCAAAAGTGATAAAGAATAACTTCCAGACTCTGAGATGTTTAGCCGCAAAAACTACCAATGAGGGTCCAAACAGGGTCTGGCAATTAGAGATCTTTAGTCCCAGGACTGACAATAATCTGCTTGAGATACTTAGATTTTTTTTTTTTAAATGAGACCACACAATAATTGAAGTGGTGAGAGCAAAAGAGCAAGGCAATGCCTATTATTGAAGATTTTCAGATTGCCGATTGAAAGTCTTATTTCATTGGAGCAGAGAGATTTACCAGCCAAAATCATATTCAGCCATGCATGGAAATTGTCACCCTTTAAAAATGACTAAAAAAGCCAATTACTTCATTTTAAATGCCTGCATTGTTTAAATTTATTCAAACTTTGAAGAACTAAGTCAGAGTTTTATAAAATGAACAACCTCAATCCAACTAATCCAAATATAGAGTGGCCTTTAAAATTTAAAAAGTAATACTAGGATGTGAATAACTATATTGCAATTCAGAGTGCTTTACCATGCAATATAGAATGCTGTAAAAGCTCCTTTTGACATTTAGAAGAGAATATTTCAAATGGCAAAAATGAGTAAGATGAAGGAAATTAATACTTCATCTGCCTGCCACATTCTCTATTTTCTTACTTTGTGCCTATCATGCCTGATGTACATTCCTCACCAACGTAACTGGCAGAACTTGCTCATAAAGCAGGTGATGCTAGCTTGACATTAGGCACAAGCAGTATTTATAAACACCTTGCAACTTGACCTCCATCCATGGTACTAGTATAAAGGGAAAATTCCTATCTAAAGAGTGTATTAAATAATGTATTAAATATTATCTTCAGAGTTCTATGCATAGAAAAGTACAAGGGTATGAAGCATGAGTCATACAAAAAGTTAATGTAAGTGACTCAAATGCTGTTTAAATTATAAGAAAACACACATTAAAGGGTTGACAGTATAAATTATCACTATGAAAAAAAAACTATAATAGTCATTAACTGATATGTATCTTGGATTAATAAAGATATTTTTATTTTTATATACCTACTCTAAATTTAGATTATTAAAGTTTTTTAATATATGGTTATAGTATCTGTTATCTCCTTTTGGGCTAAAAATAAATAAAAATTATTATTTTACACTTTGGTTCATTCAATGAATGAGTTTACACAATAGAATTATTTTAATATGTCTTATTTTGATTCATAGGAGAAAACTATGTAGGCAGAGCTCTTCAGATTTTAATTTCATCATAATTTACTTATATGTGTAAAAACATAGAAAAGTTTAGTCACACAGTTAAGCAGTTAGTTGTGTTGAAAATACAATTGCATATTCACAAAGATAAGCATGGCCCTAGGGTGTACACTTCTGCTTCAGAACTATTTTTAGGTCCCGAAGAACTTCAGCCACCTCTTAACTCTCAGAAAACAAAGTCAAAACTCAGCTAACTAAATGTGACCCGGCATTTATTTCAAAGCCACAAAACTAATTTGATTGCAAAGTAATGGTAAAAAATTAAAAATTGGAAAGCTGGTAACTATGAATGTGACAAATAAGAATGTTCCTGTCATCAATTTTGTATGTATACAGTGAATAATTATGTTACATAAGGAACTGATGTTCTTCACAGTAGGAAAAAACTCACTGCAAACCCTAACCTTGATAAGAAAATTTACTTTCTATGCTTATTCTTTTTCAAAGAAACAAGACTTGGCACATTGAAAGGAATCTGAAATTGCAACTATTTATCTAATACACTTGCTAAAATAGATATAGTAAATGGTTGACAACCTTAAGAATTTAAGAACATTCTTCAAGAAAAAAAAGACAAAAAACCTGAAATTTCTCTACACATATGACACATATTTCTTAATCATTCTAATTCAAAATTTTTTATTTGAGTTAATTATCTTATCAATTCTCCTTTGAAAATATTCACTCTAATCTCATTCAACCCTTTAAAAGTTTTCAATTTTTTAAATATTTTTCTCTGTGGATATCAATGTTTTAAAATGTGGTAAAGAGAATTGTGTAGCTTTTAAATGTAAATTAGCGAAAAAAGTCATCAAGAGTAATTTGCAACATTTTATATCGATTTATAAATACTATGTTTTTTTTCTTTCATTTTATGACGTTACCCTTTTGGTGGTTCTGATTATCAACTCCAGTGTTGCGGAGATTGGGACTTCTCCACACCACCACCAAGTAATTCTTGGACAGAGCTGGATATCCTACAATTCAACTCAATTCCAATACTATCTGCCTTGGAGACAACATCCAATTCCCCTGGTTCAGGGTTCAGTTTTCACCTGTGGTCCAGAACAACTGGCTATAAATCAGAGGTTCCTAGGACTCCGCCTTGGGTTTGATTAATTTGACAGAATAGTGCACAGAACTCAGAGCAAAATTTTACTTACTAAATTTTGACTTTTATAACTCAAGAACAGCCAGATAGAAGAGATGTAAAGCACCAAGTATGGGGCAGGGCCCGGAGCCTCCATGCCCTCACGAGCCATGCCACTCTCCCCACATCTGCATTCATTCGCCGACATACAAGCTCTCCAAACTCTTTCCTTTGGGGTTTTTATGGAGGCTTCATTACATAGGCAGCGTTTATTAAATCATTGGTCTTTGGCAAATGAACTCACTCTTCAGTCTCTTATCCCTCCCTGGAGGTTGGGGGTGGAGGAAACTGAAAATTCCAGCTGTCTGGACCTCATCCTTAGGTCTCTTAAGGGCTTTCCAAAAGTCACCTCATAACATAACTTCCTCTTATCATAGGAAACTGTTTTAGGAGCTGCAGGCCAGGAACCATCAATGAAAACCAAATATATAAATGAGAACTATAATGTGGTCACCTGAATACCAAATGCATATTTTTGTATAAATCACAATATCATAGTTACCTTGCACTATAGGATTTTCCAACCAAAAGCGCTTCTGATCACAATGCTGTTTCATAATTTTGGTTTTTTACCCCTGGTTTACTATCAACCAGTGTATGAAACAGATGCCATAGTTAAGAGGTCAGGAAAGATTTGACAATATGGAAAAGGAGATAGTTCCAATAAGAGCACGTCAATGATAGGAATTTAAGACCTCATTCTCAGCCAGCCATTCATGCAATACAGCACTGCACGTGTCAGTAGAATTTCAAGTGTGATCTCTCCCAGAAGATAGGTGTCTGAGGGATGAAGATTAATAATGATAGCAATCATTTATTTGTGAGCCTACTAAAAATCTGACGGTGTGCTGAGTGCTTTCAATGTATTATACTTACTGTTTACAATAGAGCAGTAAAGTAAGCATTTTTATTTCTATTTTATAAATGGTAAGTCAAGACTTAGATTATTTTCCCAAGTTATAAAGCTAGTAAGTAGTAAAGCTATCACCAAACCAAAGTCCAGATACCCAATGCTTTAAAAAGCTAAAACTCAAACCTTCATAATTCAGAGTAAGAAAATCTTTATTGATCTAGGAGGCGCCGACCGAGAAAATAGGAGACCTAAGCTTCAAATCCATCTTGCCTACTAGACTGGGCCAAGAGTTTTTAAAGGGTTAGGGGAAACAGGTATGAGGAGTGTTGGCAAGGCGGGTTATAACTGGAGGAGCCTGGAACTTGGCCGTTTATGATAAGGAGCCCCAACACTGGACCTTCCTAGACAATGGACCCTTGGCTTCTGAAGGAGGTCTGGTGTTCAAGTTCCAATTATGTCCCGGTCCTTTGGTTCCATGGTGGGTCGGGGGGGGGGGGTGGAGGGGGGGGGGTTAAGACTGGTTCCAATGCAGCTGGAGGCCACAGTTCTACCTCTGTGCATGCCTTGGCTGCATGACCTGCGTTTTGGTCTGTTGTCTCTGAAAAGCAACTCAGTGTCTCATCAAATGAGATGCAACCATTTTGAGCTGGTTCTATAGTTACAATTCTCCCCCTTTCTGTTGTTCATTTCTCAACTTGAGGGAAATGTGGCAACTGGGTCCAAGTTCAATTAAGAGGGAAGATTATTGTTAAGATGGAGTCAGGTTTGTTTGCCCAACATGCCTCTCTTATCTGGCTCTTACAATCTCACATGCCCACCTCTTCCACTATGATCCCTGAGCCTTAGCAGGGGTATTTTGAGTGTTCAATTAGCCAGAAGAAACCACAGCAATGGTAGAAGTATCAGCAGTATATCTTAATAAGAAACAAGGAATAAAGAGTACCTTTTGTTACTATGTTCCTGAGGACCCAAACCATGATGAGTTCCCCATTGTGCAAACATATCCTTGTTCAGCTAACAAGTAAGCTAAGGCAGTCCTTTTGTCCAAGGGCCCATGTGCCAAGAAATCTAAGGTGGTCTGTTGAAGTCTTAGAGCAAGAGCAGTAGAATGGGCAAAATGCTGACTATATTGTTTAAGTTCCATATCATCAATATTTGATAAGACTTGTGAAAACACAAGGAAAACAAAGGTTAATGATCAGAGTAAAATATAAATCAGTTTTTGAATTCATAGGCTGGAAGCATCTATTGTAGTTTGACATGTCTTTGATGATGTCATCAGGTACCCAGGTAAATTTTCTATGTGGCTTATACAACATCAGTCACTGAGACTGTTTAAGCATGAATTGTTGTGGCAATTTCTATGAAATTTATACCATGGCATCTAGCTGTAGTTTTTAATTGCAAGGCTCAGGACAAAGGCCACTTTAGTTCCCAAGGATTCTAAGTCACTAGAAGAATTCAGGATCTGATCCAGTTCATAAGTAGAAAATAAAACAAAACTCAAAAGACCATGGATGATACTAGAATCTAATATCCATCAAGGTATATTGTAGTTTCTGTTTGAAATATAATTTTCTCTCTAAAATCACCCCCATTTTTTACCAAAGATAGACTAATTAATTTGCAAGATAAACTATTTCGATAAACTTGGCCTGATTATTTGTATAAGTCCAGCAAGAAGAGTAATTAACCATATAGCACTTTCAAATCTGCTTTGCTGGAATTTTTTCATATGCAGTCTTCAGATTAAACTTAAAAATACCTTGCAAGGCCAGTTAAAGTCAAGGCAAAGACTGGCCATCAGAGGATGCCTGCAATACTTATATTTTTTGGTGAATTCTCTTCCCAAGATCCTCAACCTATCCTGAGGTATCTTCCTCTAATTATAATAAGTGCAGTGGCTTTATCTCTCTCTGCTAATGTATATGCAACTTGTGGGTTATGTGCAGGCAGTGAAGATCTGGCACGTTGTCTAAGGGGTGAAGCACTGTGATCAGTTGCACTATGATCAGGGTGGCAAATGACCGCATTAAATGGCCTGTCTTAGTGCTCTTGGTGTTGGTTTCTGTCCACAGATTGTTTGAGCCTAGACTTCAACAGAATCATTGGGGACCACTTTAGCTGACCAGAATACACTTCATCCATTGGCAAAATGTATCCTATCCAACTTGGGGGAAGTTTCCAATCCAACTGTCATTTAAGTGTCCTCTCCCCTGGTTCAATAACTGGAGGAGCTCTGGAGAATAGCTGACATTGACTCTATCAGATGTGGCACTAAGACGTCATGCCTTAGCCTTTATCAGATATAGTCAAAGGAACTTCCTCTGCAGCACTTTATAAGCTTCAGTAAGGAGTCAGCCCTGAACGATTATTATCTTTATACACCTGGGCAAGGTAAAGAATTGTTAAAGAGGCTGCAGCTGCGGGTTAGGGGGTATAAACCTAAGGGCTTAAGGAATGGAACTGCTTTCTACCTAATTGCAAGCATTTACATGTGCCTGCTTGTCCTGAATTATTACTATTTTGATGCCCTGTTCTACAAAGTGATATTCCAACCTAAGGATTCCTTGTTTTTAACTGCTCCTAGATGAAATAGTGTCAAATGACCACTGAAACAGAGGACATGAGCATGACAGAGAGTAAATAAATGTGATATCATGGTAACTCCTTGCCATTTCCAGGCATTCCTAATCCCTGTTAATCCAAACTCTTCATTCACTAGGAAAAACCTTATTGCTCCTTTGTAATCATTGAAGCTCAGATTTATTTTCAATAGATGAAACTTCCTTGATGATCAGAGGATTCTTTTTCTGGAATTTCGTAGTCCACGCTGCATAACTACGAAATAGAATGCAGCATGTGGTAGGTGGTGCCCTGTGTATACCACTGGTTTTCAACTCTCCCTGTAGAGAACCTAGAGCTTGACTGTATTTCAGCAAATAAATTACTAAAAACCTAGAAAGGCACTAACATATGAGTAAGAAAATAAATAAACGAGTGTGCAACACACCCAGTTAAATGGTAACAATTTAATAATTTTTCTTAAAGAAAGAGAATCATATCAAAAACACTTGAAAAGTCCTAGTGTTTTCAAACTCAAAAATTACCTTTGAGGAAACTTTATTTATTTTATATAGCATCCTATCAGTCATCAAGACCAAATGATTTGACTACAAATTAAATTACTGGGTTACTTGAACTCATAATATTCAAGTTTTTCCTCATGCCAGTTTTCATCTAAAACTTTCATACGGTATTATAAAATTTAGTCTTTATCATAATATAAATATTGCATGATTGGTTAAAAGGGACATGAATTCAAGCACAAAAAATAAAATGTAGGACAGTCACTTACTTCATGGTTTGGTTGCAAAATATGGAAGATAAGTGAACATATACTTTCTTCTTACCCATTTTCTGACTATACTAAATTTAGCCACATGTTGTTTGTTTGTTTATTTGTTTGTTTTTGCCTAGTCATTTAAGAACTTTGGAATTCTTGTGTATGCAAAAAAATCTAAGTCATTAAAAATCTATGAAACAGTCTCTATATTCCAGGAATTCTCATACAGCTTAAGATATTGCTTACCAACATCCCACAATCATTTATTTCCCAGTTGCCCTTTATAATGTCCTTCACACAATATTTTTTGTAATATTGTCTGTTCATACAATTCCCTACTTTCAAAAATTTCATGTTTCTTTTCCAATAATAAATTATATTGAGTAGTGGTAAATTTATTAATAAGAATAGCAATTGTCATTTATTGAATTTGTACGATCAGCCAGCCATTTTATATAAATTATATCATTTAATTCTCTACAGCACTATAAACCAGGTATCCCTTCTCTTTTCATGAAAAAAAAAAAAAAAATCTGCAGTTTGAGGTGGTTGGGATATTCACCCAGACATAGGTGATAAGAGAAAATACTGGACTTTGAATCAGGTCTGACTAAATCTAAACTTAAAATTCTTCATCATTATACTATTCCGTTTCAAAAAAGACTAAAAATCTTATTGCATGAACACATGAAAAGAGGATCAACATCATAAGTCATTAGGGAAATGGAAATTAAGACCACAAAGAGATGCCATTTTATACCCACTAGAATGGCCATAATAAACAAGCCAAACAAAACAAGTATTGGTTAAGATGTGAAAAAATAAATAATTCTTATATATTGCTGGTGGGAATATAAAGTGGTGCAGCCACTTTGGAAAACAGTCTGGAGGTTCCTCAAGCAGTTATATATATATGAGTTACCTTATGATCCTGCTATGCCATTTCCAGGTGTATATAGCCGAGGCAAATGAAGCATATGTCATGCAAAAACTTGTACACAGATATTGATAATGGCATTATTCATTATAGGTCCAAAGTAGAAACAACCCCAGTGTTCATCAACTAATGAATGGGTAAATAAAATGTGGTATACTACACAGTGGAATATTATTCAGCAACATAAAGGAATGGAGTTTGTTCTTATATGTGCTACAACATGGATAAATCTCAAAAACATTATGCAAAGTGCAATAAGCCAGCCACAAAAGACCACATACTATATGATTCTATTTATATAAAATGGCTTGAAAAGGTGAATTGAAAGAGAACCCCCCCAAAAAAAGTATATGTGGTAGCATAATATTAAAAATATGCATCAGTAAAGCTATTTTTTAAAGAAAGGTCCATGGGTTTATTGATATCAATTTGGAAAAGTCTCCTATTACAAATGACTGAATAAACTTATAGTAGTTGAAAAAAATCAACGAAATAATAGTAAAAAAAGATGCAAATTTAGTGAATGAAACTTAATAGAGATTAGGAGGACAATCCAAGAATATGGTCAATATAGAATAAACATGAGAAGGAAAAGTTAAACAGAAAAGAAAGCAAGAATAATGAGACAAAGACCAGGGAGCCAAGTTGGTATTGTTACTTTAAAGTTCTGAAGGCACATTGATACTAGGGAAATTAGAACAGCTTTTGTCCAAAGCAATGTGAAATAGGCACCAAGACTCTAAAATTTTAATTTCTTTTGATCCAGGGATTCCTGCTATGAAAATTCATCCTAAATAAATTACTATAGCTACAGAAAAAGAAATGTTTGCACAAAATAATTGAGATGTAAATTTTTGTCATTATTCAGAATGAAGGAAAAATTGAAAATTACCTACATTCTTTACAAAGAATGATTTGATAAAATTATTATATTTATATATAAACTTTATGCAATAAGTAATGTCTAGCAATAAGATGGTAACAAAGGAAAATACTTATGACACAATATTTAATGTTGAAAGCAAAATACAAAGTTATATACAATAAGGCCTTAAACAGAGCAACATAGAAAAAGGAGTGAAACTAAATATGCCAAAATACATATTTTAACATTTCATAATACAAAACTAATAATGATCACTTCTTTTAAGTTCTGGAAATTTAGCTGATTTATTACTTCTTCTTTTAGAAATCTTTTTTTGAAGGTATCACTAGATTTTACATTATTAGCATGTCTTAAATTTATGATAAAAAATTATTACTAAAATATTTTAGAGGTATTTTGTTAATTCATGTTGACATTGAATTAAACTTTGAGTCTTAACAGAACAACAATCTTAGTTCAGATTTCTATTTTTAAAATAGAAATGGAAAAAGCAATAAAAGGCTTCAACATGGCGAGTTTTGAGCAGTGGGAAAAATGTCTGGATAGGTATATTGCATCAAATGGAGAGTACGTTAAAGGTGACTGAGGTTTAAACATGTAAGAATAAATACACAATTTTTTATAAATACATTTTGTTTTCTTTGAGGGATTTCTGCTTATATAGGTGGAAAGTCAAAGCAAAGCAATGCCAGACCTTCTCAATTATTCTAAGATTTATGAAAACAAGATTAAGAAGTAGTAACAATTTAGATAAGGACTAAACTACTTCATAGACAAGTTGATTAAAATTAGTTAAATAAATTATTGTTCATAAAAAATTCTTAAATAGTTTTTAAGTTAGCCAGTAACATATTTTAAGTTAGGGAGAGAGGGCCTTTACTTCCAGGAATCGTTAGTAAGGCTTAGAAGTTTATGTATTGAGTCTTTGGAATCAAATGCTCTGGCTGCACCATCTGAGATTTTTACTGACCTTTGCTAATGTTCCTTGTTTTCATACGTAAAAGAAAAAAATATTAGCATCTACCTTTACCAACAAAAATTAAAATTTTTTGTTGAGATATTTAAATGAAGCCAACACATACAACACATGTATTCTTAAACACTGTTATTGAGAAAATTTGACTCACAGGAGACTCAGTGAGAAATAAGAAGTAAAACAGAAACTTAACTTAGTTCACTACTGAGAAAATATTTTTTAAATCACATTAATTTCAAAGCAATATTTAAACCAAGCTAATTTCTACATTATAAACATAAAACTGGGTGTTATATCCAAGAAATATTTTATATGGTCAGCAGGGATCTTGGGTTTACCAATTTTGATTTCCTCCTTTGCCAAGGAAAGAGAAAGAAGGATACGCTAAAATAAAAACATAGATGAAAACAGTGAAGATAAACGAAAGATCACTAAACTCACCCAGTATAGATTATCATGTCCTGCTCTGTTTCTTAACACCAAAATTCCTTTTATCTCACAGATAATACTATAGACATCTTCTTGTTAGTTTAGTGCAATCAGATGTCCCAACTTTTTATCTCTTCTCTAGTGAAAAGTGGATTTAAAATATCTGTGCTCAGAGGAGTCGGAACCTATTTAATCTTATAGATAATCCAGCTTTGGTCTTGGGCTAATTCTAGTAACTGAACTTCTAGTTTACCCATTAGATTAATGCATCACTTTCAACTTCATTTCTATTACTTGGATTCTTCATTGCTAGAGTTCTTTGGTGGATGTTTTCTGCTCACTATATGGGCCCTTTGCTGAATCTGTCTTGCTGGAATTCCAAGAATTTCACCTTTGAAATATAGTGCAATGGCCAGCGCCTTGTAGACTTCCCTCATGCTGATCACTCATTTGACTTCATAGCTAAAATTATATGAACTAGTAATGCCAATGATGGTGCATACCTATTATTTATGAATTTGTCAGTTTGGGTTGGCACTAATTACATAAATTGCCACTTATTACATATCACCACATGCTCAAGAAATTCAACTTCCCTTGCCTGATTGGCTTTCTTGACTTATAATATTGGTCATTACATCTGTTTTCCAAACACAGAAATTTGTAGCATCCAAAAGCTCATGTTTAATATAAAGTGCCAACTCCATCAGAGGATTTTTTCCTTTGCAGATAACAATTCCATGTCTGGCCAGTTTCAGAGATAAAATTGAGATTTAGAGAGACCAGAGACCAAAGTTCTTTAATTAATTACACCTAAAGGCTTCAAATCTAAAGGCTAATTTTTCCAACAATTTATGCTATTTTTTCTACAATGTATGTTTTTTAATTACTCTATTTATTTTTAAATAGAGGGGAAGCAGGGAAGAAAGAGAGGGAGAGAAATGTCAATGTGTATTTGCCTCTCGTGCACCCCAACTAGGGACCTGGCCTGCAACCCAGGCATGTGTCCTGACTAGGTACTGAACCAGCGACCCTTTGATTCGCAAGCTCATGCCAATACACTGAGCCACGCCAGCCAGGGCTACAATGTATTTTTTAATAGGATATTGAAGCTAATGCTAACTGGAATCAACTTAGAAAACAGACCTTTGCCATCAAAATGGACTCTAGATATTTTTATAATGAACAAGTGGAAAAACATTAAATGCCATTGAGTATGACTTCTGAGTCCTCCCAGAAGCTTACCTATTCTCATAATTATTGTCAGGGACATTTCTCTGAGACAAACATGCTTACTGATGAGTTAAAAATACACGGGTGAAACAAGGCAATAAAACCATTCTCTCCTGAGGAGACAACAAACACCTCAGCAATGATCAAACTCCTTATGCACTCATCCTAGTATATTATGCTATCAAACCTGCATACGCTCTGAAAGTTTACTAAATGCAAATAAAGTAATCTAGTTGCCATGCTGTAACTTGAGATAATAAGGGACTTAAAAATAAATTCTGTAGAAGCAAAACCTGATATATTTGGATGTCAGAGGCTACTTTGACTAAGCTCGTTTTAAGTGATAGCATCAGCAAAATTAAGCCAATCAAGTTACAAATAAAAGAGGATTGTTAGTTCTAAGAAGCAAGAGGACTAATTGGATGTTCATATGCCTCCTAGGCTGTATATCTTAAATGTGTGGCTCATCAGTAGTTATTACTAAAGTTGGCAGAAATACTAGACATAGCAAATTGCATTTCTAGACTTCTCTTTATACAAAATGTTTGAAGTTATTCTATTTGAGTAGCAAATAAAATCTTAGAGATGTAAATACACAGAAATGAAAATGTATCATAGCTTTTGCCTTTACCTTTTCACACTTGTTTTTGCAATAGTGCATGGTTAAATGAGCCTTATAAATAAAAATTCTGATAAAATAAACATTTTTATATACTATTTAAGTGTATGGAATTAGGTGGCCATATTGAAAAAATAATAATGCTAGTAATACATAAACCCTTAAAAACAATTGGAGAGAAATTTTTCAGTGGTTGTTGAGTCTGAGTACTGGTGAGGGGTTTGTTTCCCATCACTGGTATTATGCTCAGTGAGACAAAATATGTGAAAACGTAATGAAAAGTCTTCAGAAATCATAGCAGGAAAATTAATAACCCTATCACCTGCATGAAGTAGGCATCATTATTTATGTATGTATGTATATTTTATATATATATGTGTGTGTGTTTTATATGTAATATATATTATATACAGTATTCCCTCACTTATCACAGGTATTACCTTCCAGACCCCCCTGCAAAGTAGGAACCTTACATTTATTCTACACTCTTAAACCTACGTAACTTTAACAACATACGTATACAGTACCGCAAAATCCCATGATACAGCAAAAAATCTGCGATAAATAATTAAATATAATATTTTAAAACATCCTGCAATACAGTGAGGTTGCAATAAGTGAACCATGAAACAGAGAGGGACTACTGTATACATATATAAACAAATTTTTCAAAATAATGATCTTGAGAAAGAGGAGGGTTTGTAACCCACCCAAGATAACATGGACTTCAGTGACAGAGCCAGGATTCTAGTTTGAATCTAATTGATTCTTAGGTGCATAGGTTTGTTTTCATCTAGACAGTAGATTACACTTCACTCTTTCAACAAACTTTAATAATCCCAAACTATGCTCAGTATATAGTGTTCAGCAATGACTCTAAACTAAATCAACAAAATGCACTGTTTTTGATAGTTGGGGTCATGCCTTCACTACTGTTTCCTCAGAGCCCAGAAAAATGCCCAATGCAAATTTGTCACTTAATAAAGAATACTAAATAATTAAATAAATGAGCAAATAAAAATAAATTTATTCATTCAGAAAAAGTGTCTATGTTTATAAACCCTAGCATTCCAAATAATTTTAAACTCATGAAATCTCAAGATGCTTCAAATCCATAATTAATGTAGAAATGGAACAGGATAAGCAAGAACATTTCTATGTAAGAAAATATTACTATCTTCCCAAGAGGCAATAAAATTTTAGAGAACAATTGTTGTTAAAAATATATGAAATATACTCTGGTCATCAATAAAGGAGAGCTTCTCCTATTTAACAATTTAATTTAAAAATATCAATATGCAAGAAAAGAAATAGATTCTATGCTATCAGTATTGGTCATATATTTATTAATTTCTTGAGTTATCCACTGAAAGAAATGGACTATTTGAGGTACTGTTTTAATACAATGTTACATCACAGGATCTTTTTTTATTATTTAATATTCTGCCTTTATTATTTTTAATATTCATTAATATTGGGAAGATATTGTGTTTCTTAAATTATTTGTTCAATGATCACTGAATTCCAAAAAAAGTTATTTGTTGACCATGTGCAGAGTGCATCAAGAAGCTTTGCACTGTGTTCTTAATTCTTACAATAAATCTACAGCGAAGTCACTAAGTTACACATATGGATATCAAAGTTCAGAAAATTAAAGATACTCTGTCAGTTAGTGGCAGAGTTTGAAGTCAAGAAAAACTCTCACAGTCTTCATATTCAGTAATTTTCGCTCTGTTACGTTGTTTCTATAAAATTGTCCCTCTATTTTCATATGCTTCACATAAATAAATAATTATAAATGAACATTTCTACCACTTTTTAGTTACCTACAAAAACTGAAGGTCAGATGCCCTCTTCATCTAAATAGTCTTCTTTCTATGGTTCCAAGACCAAAGAGTTCCTTTTTCAAGAAGTTTATGATTTCTGTTAAATGAGATCCCTTTAGACAAATTGATTAACAGTATTGGCCATGGACGGAGGCAGCTGGTTTGAAAGCTAGTTGGTATGACCATAGATTTATCATATCTTAGTATTAAAATTATTTTTTTTTTGCTCACAAATAAGAGAGTAAAATGTATTTCTTATGTTGAAACTTTAAAGAGTGAAAAATTCTAGTCCTATACTAATTACACATAATTTAATAATGAGATATTTAAGGAACTATATTAAGGATAAGCCATGAGTAAAATTCAAAACACAGAGAGAGCAAGGCAGTTGAAGAAGAGCAGGACAAAGGACTAAAAAAATTTAGTAAACTTTTTTTAAAATAGGGCTTAGTTGTCATATTTTCAGGTATAGAATTTTTTCAGTCATTTCCAACCACAAACACTATTGTTGAGATAATATTGTTACTAAATGACTGTACGTGATAGGAACAAAAGCAAAATGCCAGAAGACACAATAAAGGCTTGAATGTTGTTTACGGGCAATTTGGCCCACTGCAGTGGAATTTGAGAATGGCTGCTGGAAAATCTATAGCATCATAAAAACCCCAAGGTCTTATTTCCTCTGAAAAATATTAACTAAAGGTATCAAAGATAAAACTGCTTATGTATGTAATGCTTGATGTCTGAGAATAAATCAGGTAGCATGAATGGCTGACAGACTATATTCCTCTATGTCATTATTCTATCATTTTATTCTGAGAGGAGTAACTCTATTCTTAGAATGATTTTGAAACATTTTCTAGGCTCTGGGAAGAAGATATCTTTTTATTTTCCTTAAAAAATGTGAGAAATACCTAACTTTGTGAATAAACATACTAAAAATACTGGAAGTTTGGGATATTCATATGACCTTAAAAAACCAAGGTGTGATTTCACTTTGGTTGGTGTTTTTTGGTTGAGTTCTTTGTGAAATATCAAGACTAAATTTGAAAGTCCCTTATATAATGATAACCTCTGTTCAAAGAAAAAAATATAAAACCAAAGAAAGCTTTTGAATCATATTAAAATATTCAACATGTAAGCTAAAATGTTAAACAATACTTACTTTGAAACCATAGCCTCCAGCCTTCATATTAGAAAAAAATGTTGAAAACATCCTCTTACTTGTTGCAATGTAACAAATTAAATTGCATACAAGAAGAATAAAGTATAAGGAAGTTTTATGTTGTTCAAAGCCATTGGCGAGAACCTGCCTGAGTATATAAAGATGAAAAAAACATGTGTTTAAAAGCAAAGCAACATACATACAACTGAAGAAAGAATGAATAGAGAGCACAGAAATGAATGCGCATTATAAAGTCAACTAATCTTTGACAAAGAAACAAAGACAATGGGGCAAAGATAATCTCTTCAACAAAAGATGCTTGAACACCTCGACATGCACATTTAAAAAAATAAATTAATCTAGATATTGACTTTATACTCTTAACAAAAAATTAATTCAAAATAGATCATAGACCTAACACAAAAAACAAAATTATAAATCTCCTAAAAAATAACTTAACAGAAAATCTAGATGACCTTAGGTATGGTAATGACTCCTTAGATACACACCAAAGGCATGGTCCATAAAATAAATAATTGACAAACTGGACTTCATTAAAATTAACAATTTCTCTTCTGTGAAAAACATTGTAAAGAGGATGAGAAGATGAGTTAAGGACTGGAAGAAAGTATTTGTAAAGGTAAATCCAATAGAGGAATATTATCCAAAATATAGAAAGAATTATTAAAAGACAACAACAAGAAAACAAACAATCCAGACTTCTGGACAAGATGGAGACCTAGACAGACATGCTACATCTCCCACCACAACTAAGAGGGAATATAACTAGAGACAACCAGAAGTTCCAGAAAATCGACCTGCATGGAAGTCCAAAAAACAAAGATATGAAGCAGAAATACTCATCCAGACAGGTAGAAGGGGTGGAGCTGGGGCAGAGAGGATTCAGTATGGTGGTGGCAGCAGTGGTGTCAGTGGCAGGCTGGTGGAAAGGGCAATCACAGACACCTGGAGAGAGCTCCCAGCACCAGACCAGACCACACAGCTCATGGTCCCAGCACCAGGGAAAATAAAGCCTCATTGCTTTTGACTGTGCAAACCAGCAGGGTTTGGGGAGGAGAAAAAAACTGATGGTCTCTCAGCAGAGTCTGCTTGTTTAAAGGGCCCCCACAGTCCTAGAGCATTCAAAGACCCACCCACTCTGAGAACAACAGCCAGGGCAACAGCTAGAGAGGCGCCAGTCCCATACAAAAATGGGAAAAGGGACGAGTGCTGAGCAAGTGGCATTGTTCCCTCTCAGACCCCTCCCTCATACACAGCACCACAATGTGGTGAAACGGGTCATCCAGCACTGACGAATACCTAAGGCTCCACCCCTTTACAACATAACAGGTGTGACAGCTCTACCTAAGACACAGAGACAAACAAACATAGGAGGACAAACAAAGATGAGGAGACAGAGAGGTATTGTCCAAACGAGGGAACAGATCAAGGTTTCAGTGGGAGAACTAAGCGACAAGGAGATAGCCAACCTAACAGACACAGAGTTCAAAATCTGGTGATAAAGATGCTCACAGGCTTGACAGATATGCTTAAGTACAGCAAATGCATAAGGAAAGAAGTGAAGGCTATGCTAAATAAAACAAAGGAAAGGCCACACAAAATCAATGGTGAAGGGAAGAAAACTGGGGTTCAAATAAATGATTTGGAACATAAGAAAGAAAAAAACTGTCAACCAGTACAGAATGAGAAAAGAAGAATTGAAAAAAATGAGGAGAGCCCTAGGAACCTCTGAGACAACTTTAAACACACCAACATCCAAATCATAGGAGTGCCAGAAAGAGAAGAGGAAAAGCAAGAAATTGAAAGCTTAAGTGAAAACATAATGAAGAAAAACTTCCCAAATTTGGTGAAGGAAATAGACATACAAGTGCAGGAAGCACAGAGAGTCCCAAATAAGCTACACCCAAGGAGGACCACACCAAGACACATCATAATTAAAATGCCAAAGGTTCAAGAGAAACAGAGAATCTTAAAAGCAGCAAGAGAAAAGCAGAAGGTTACCTACAAAGGGGTGCCTATAAAACTATCAGCTGATTTCTCAAGACACTTTGCAGGCAAGAAGGGACTGGCAAGAAGTATTCAATGTAATGAAAAACAAGAACCTACAACCAAGATTACTCTATCCAGCAAAGCTATCATTTAGAATGGAAGGGCAGATGAAGTGCTTCCCAGACAAGGTAAAGCTAAAGAAGTTCACCATCACCAAGCTGTTATTATATGAAATGTTAAAGGGACTTATTTAAGAAAAAGAAGATCAAAACTATGAACACTAAAATGACAACAAACTCACAACTATCAGCAACTGAATCTAAGAAATAAAAACAAGATCCAACTAAGCAAACCAGAGTAGGAATAGAATCATAAGTATGGGGATCTTTTGGAAGGTTATCAGCTGGTAGTGGGAAGGGGAGGAAATGGGGAAATGGTGCCAGGATTAAGAAGCATAATTGGTTGGTACAAAATAGACAGGGGGAAGTTGAGAATAATATAGGAAAGGGTGAAGCCAAAGAACTTATATGCACAAATCATGGATATGAACTAAGGGGAGTGGGATTGCTGGCGGGAAGGGTACTGGGCATGGAGGAACAAAGGGAAAAAAAAGATTGGGACTACTGTAACAACATAATCAATAAAATATACTTAAAAAAAAAGAAAACAAACAATCCAATTAAAAAAATGGACCAATGGCCTGAACAAAAACCTCACGAAAGATATACAGCTGGCAAATAAGCATATGAAAGGATGCTCCACATGATATGTCAACATGGAAATGCAAATGAAAACAAAGAGTTGCCACTATGAACATTTTTAGAATGGCTAAAATCCAGCACACTGACAACATGAAATGCTGGTGAGAATGTGGAGCTTCAGAGACTCTTTCCTTACTGGTGGGAATGCAATAGGTACAGCCACTTTGGAAAACAGTTTCGCACTTTCTTGTAAAACTAAACCTACTCTTAACACTTGATTCAGCATTTGTGCTCCTTGGTATTTACATAAGGAGCTGAAAATGTATGTGCACACAAAAACCTGCACATGAATATTTATAGCAGCTTTATTCATAATTGGAAACAACAAAGATTCCCTGCAGCAGGTGAACAGATAAAACGTGGTACATCCAGACAACAGAAGACTATTCAGCACTAAAATAAAATGAGTTATCAAGACACAAAAAGACATGAAAGAAACTTTAGTGCATATTACTAAGTGAAAGTAGCCAGTCTGCAAAGACCACATACTATGATTCCAACTATGTGACATCTGGAAAAGGCAGGAGTACAGAAATAGTAAAAGATCAGTGGCTGCTCAGGGTCTGGGTACAGATGCATAAGCAGAGCATAAAAATGTTTTAGGGCAATGAAGCTCCTTTGTATATTATAAAGGTTGTTTCTTATCACTGTATATTTGTCCAAATTCATAAAATGCGCAATACCAAGAGTAAACTCCAATGTAAATTATAGTCTTTGGGTTATTATAATGTGTCAACATAGCCTAACAATTAAAACAAATGTACTTCTCTGGTGGGGGAAATTGGTAATGGCATGTGCGTTGGGCAGAAAGTATATGGGAAATCTCTATACCTCCCACATTTTACTGGGGAGAGAACCGAGTCAGGCACCCTTGTCTGAGCTTGTTCCTTGGTTCTTATCTTGCTAGCAAGAGATGTATTCAAATGAGAGACAAATACATATAGTGGAAATGAGATAGCAAGTTTATTTATAAAATACATATGAACACAAAGCTACAAGCAGGCACCCGGCTAGTCTGAATGCCCCACATATAAAGAAAATGAAGTTGTTAGTAAGTTTGTTCTATACACTTGAGTCAAGGCTACAAGTGGGCACTCAGCTAATATGAGTGCCCTCACTGTTGGGGTTCAGGGGTTATATACCTTAATCAGCTTCCAGGTATCCTCTCCATCTCCCCCTTCTAAACCTTGGGAATATGTACAGCTACAAAGACCTTCTTTCTCAGCTAGTAAAGGCTCTTTGTCTTACTGAAATTGTTACAGAGGCTCCCATTCCTACAGCAGAGTCTCAAGGACTCCCCTCCTCCTGAGTTATCCCTGCTGTGATGTCTGGAACACCCAGCAATCTTATGAGACAGGACTCAGGGCTGCTGGGTCAGTGGGTGAAACATGTTTCCCTCCTCCTCCCTACCTTAGTTTACTACCTATCCTACCTAACACTCTCATTTTTGCAGTGAAACTAAAACTGTTCATAAAAAATAAAAAAAAGGAATGAAGATCAGTAAGCTAAAAAATGATGTGAAGAAATTATTTGGTATGGAGTACAGAGAAACAAAATTATGGAAATTATATATAAGCCTAAGATTAAGAATATGATGAACAGAAAGAGAACAGATATTATGTGTATTATCAGATTCTCTGGAGAAAGGAATAGAGAGAATTAAAGAAATTACATAGTTGAATAAAGAATAGCTGGGAATTTTCTGAAATTTGTTAAAGACATGAAAGGATGCAAAATATATAGCAAGCAGTATGAATAAAAATAAATCCAAATTTAAGCACATCATATTAAAATTGTAGAATGCCAAAAAAAAAAAAAAAAATCTTAAAATCACCAAGAACACCTGAAAATAAAAGACAGACTAGGAGCAGGCTCAGAAACAAATGCCGGCCATTGAATCTTTGCTCCCCATATTTAATCTTCCCTCAATGGGTGTTGCAGAAATAAAGACATAACAACTTCATCTTAGGTAAAATGTGTGGGTAGAATTCTACCAACAACATGAATGAGCTTGAAAGAGGATCTCTGCCTAATAAAGCCTTTGATAAGACCACAACCTTATCTGACCCTTTGATTTCTACTTTATTAAGATTCTAAGCAGAAGATACAGTTAGGACTTCCCTAGATTTCTGACCCACAAAAACTGTGGAATACTCACTATGTATTGTTTTAAGCTAATAACTTTCTTGTATTACTGTTTCTCAGTGACTGATAACTAATATATCTGGGAAGAGAAAGAAATCATCAGATAGTAGCTTGTGATAGAAAAGGCTGGGTATTCCTTTCAGAGCCATTTTCAAATTCCACGCGTATACTAACATTCGTTTTGCAATAGTTGCAATCTTAAGGGGAAAAAAAGCATTATCAAGATGATCTTTCAACGTAATTTTTTCCATAGAAATCATTTCCACACTGGTAATGTCCAAATGAGGAGGCCCTGAGCAGACAATTACTAATATTTTTTAGTCCCCAGAAAGTCACATTTCCATTACCACAGCAATGTAAAATGTTATTGGTATAGAATAGTGACATTCAGTGTATAGGGTTATCTGGTGTCTTTAGTGTAAATTGCCCTAGATAGCAGACATAAATTAGGTATCCTGTTGAGAATGTGCTGTCTGAGTAACTGCAATATCCCCTCTTTGGTAAAATATTTCAAAATGTCTTAATCAGACTGCTGTGAGCATGCTTAGCTGCTCCCCTGAAAGATCCAAAGGGACACATGGTTTTTGCACATGGAGACAAAAACCATGGAGGAAAGATTCAGGGCAGAGAGATAAACAGAGATCGCTGCCTTTCTGCTCTCATTGCTGAAGCAAATAACAGAAGCATCCGATGAGCTCTGACAAAGGGAGAAACTGCTTAGACTTCTTAGTTTTTGCTCACAAACAAAAGGCAAAGCTTAAAAACGTGCTCTTTTCACCATCGAGGAATTGAATGTTGAACAAATTTATCTGGTTAAATTCAAGAGAGAGATTTTCTGCCTGTGTCAAGAAATAGAAAATGACTCAAAAAGCAGCTCCAGAAGAAAAAAAAAAGTCTTATTGAAAAGTGACAGGAAATGAGAAAGAGACTGTTGAGGGGAAAAATGGCTGGTGGAGAAATTGCTGAAGGGTCAATTGGAAAATGATTATTTTCCCCTTCCTTTCAGGAAAAAAAAATCAATGCTATCTCAAGAGATTTCAGCGATTGGATGGTTTATTTATGTATTAAATACAAGTTGGAAGAACATGTTTGGTGTTTGAGTATTCTGAATTTTACACTATTTACACATCTCTGCTTTTGAGATTTTACTTAGTGTACGATGGATGAATACAAAGCCTTATCTAGCCAAAGACAGACTCCTTGAGACCCTGTGGGAAAGATTCAGGAATTTCATTAAACACAACGTAGTCTTTAAATAATAGCCTTCTGATGAAACTCAATAGAAAATAGCCATCTTCAGTTATTTCCCAACTAAACATGAATAACTATATTGCATCATATTCTTTGTAAAGATTATTTATCTGAAAATAAAACAAAAACAAAAAAGAAGCTGTTTATGATTGTTGTACAAAGACCCGGCAATCTAATTCCCCACTTAAAGCAGAACTTCATGGATCTTACTTGTACAGGTAGGTCTGCTGCAGGGCGTATGTCTGAAAACTAAAGCTTCCTAAGGATGCAGTAATCATGACCACTCCAATGCCAAGTATTGTTTATGGAGAATTGACTAGGTGCCAAGCACTCTTCTATCCCATTTGCTATGTCAGAGTTATACAACAATCCATGACATTGATACTCTTATTTCCCCTAACTTTTCCGATAAGAAAACTATGTCTGGGAAAAGTTACATAAAACACCCAAGGTGGTAGAACAGCATGAAGTAAAGTTGAGATTTGAATGCAGAAAATCTGATATCTGAGTCTTTCTCATTTAATAACAACTAGTTTTCAGGAAATATATATGGGTCAAGATTGAACACTAAGAAATCACATCTTAAATTCATTCAAGAATATTTAAGAAAATGGTTGCTTAATGAGACTCATCCCTTCTCTACTATCAAATACTGTAAAATTCTAAGTTAAATATTTGGTTTGCCATGAGTAGATGGCTAACAATATGAATGCATTGTCTAAATAAATAATTATTTAAATAAATACTAAAACTCATATGATGACATGTTTAGTAACATACTGGATCAGGTATGGGGATGCCAAAATATAATGTAGTCAGTTCAAAATTATAAGCTGATATTTCTTAAACATGTATATGAAAATCTCTTATTTTCACAACTTTCAATTTCTTTCAAGGCAAGTTATAAATTAACATCTTAAATATCTATCACACATAGTTTTATACAAGAAAAAAAGTATCAAAGGTTAAATTATTCTATCAAATAATAAATTTAGTTCAATTTAGCAAATATTTAGTGGCTACTTATAATATGCCAGTCAATACCTAATTTTGAGATGAATTGGAAGGTAATAGATACCATCATAATCATTATATGTATCATAAAGGAAGTGCTGAATGCCAAAATGGAGAGGAGTAGTAAATGTATAAAGGAGTTCATGCTAATATAGTTAAGAAGGATTTTTAGAGCAGATGTTATTTATTTGGGTTTTTAAGAGTATAATTTCAGTAAGAATGAAAGAAGGTGTCACAGAGGAAAGATATTTCATTGTACTTAGTAGGTAACAAGGTTCTTCTTGAAACAGAATGAAGACTTAGACACACATAGCTTGAGATCTTAAGGACTATCCTCTAATTGTATCTAATATTTCAGAGACTGATTTAAAAGATGGAGCCTCTTAATAGGGAGGGAGAATATATAATGAACAACTGTAGTCAAAGCAGAGACAAACATGTTTATAATAAATTGGTAGAGGTCTGATTGAAGCACATTTTAAAGAAAGATAGAGGTACTCAAGCATGAATGCTCAAAATGGAGGAAGAAGACTGGCTGTAGGAAGTAAATACTACAAAGGGAGTCTGAAAGATGGAGGAAAACAGTGGTTCTCAGCACTAAATTGAGGTGGGGTCCTGAACTCATCCAAACATATCAGCCTGAGAACAGTGTATACTTTGAAACAAGAAGGACAATGTAAAAAAATGTGTCATTCAATGTGGCCAAACATTCTGTCATGATGTCACTCTGGCACATAATTAACCCCACTTCTCAAGGTTCCATTGAGTGGTTACCACTGTGAAGACAGGGATGAATTTACAAGTGAAAAACAAGTTACATGAGAACATCTGCAGTATGGTTCTTTTTACAAATCTCAGAAGCATATTAGCTAAGCAATATGTTGTTATGGGATATATTCATAGCAGGTAAATATTTTAAAGCAAGCAAATGATAAACAAAAAACTCAGTGGTTTCCATGGGGAGAAGGGGATAGCTAGTGAAGTCAGAAGGGTATGTGGGAAAGGAAAGCCCTAAGGGCCTTCTAAAATATGAAGGAAGTTCTATTTTTTAAGCTGAGCTATAGGTAAATTGGTTTATTGTTATTATATAATATTTTATGTATATTTCATCATAGATAAATACTGATTCAAAAATACCTAGTTGTAGCCTTAAAAATTATTGTATATGCTCCTCTATTTTTGTATCCTGCTTTATGTCCCTAGTAATATTTTCGGGAGATTTCTCAATATCATTTAAAATTCTTCCCCTAAAAGTATTTTTAATGATTGGAAAAATTCTGTTTTAAGGCTTATGATATACAGTATTCTCTCACTTATCATGGGTATTACATTCTAGACCGCCCCCCCCATGATAGGTGAAAATCCGCAAAGTAGGAACTGTACATTTATTTTAGTATTTATATATATTTTGAGGCTTTCTAACACACTTATAAACCGTTCCCAGTCCCTTATTAACCTTTCTGACTCCCTTATTAACCTTTTCCACAATTTTATAAACTCTAATGATGTTCTTAAATATATTCTACACTCTTAAACCTATGTAACTTTAACAACATATGTATACAGTACTGCAAAATCCCATGATATAGCAAAAAATCCATGATAAATAATTAAATATAATATTTTTAAAAATCCCGTGTTACTGTGAGGTCGCGATAAGTGAACTTTGATATAGAGAGGGACTACTGTATATTGTTTGGTATTTTCTTAATTGTCATTTCTGTAATATCATATTCATTTCTATTATAAAACAAAAATGGGTACCAATGCAAATTCATAGGTTCAAGTATATATATAATTTTTAAAATATATAATTTATATACTGTATTTGCAAGTTTTCCTTAGCCTGTTGGTTGCATGGCTCACCGTGTTGAAGCAGACATCTGTGGGTGTGCACAGAAATAAAATACTGTTGTCTTGTTTTTGTCTTTTTAATACCCAGAGAGTCAAGTTGCAGCTTTTGCCTGAGGGAGAACTGCAGAGAAATGAACTAGTGTGACGTGTTTTTCTGCCAAGCAGAAAAAAATGGAAGTGAAATCATCCACATAAATTAGGACAGACAGCCGGTCACAGTTTGCCCACTCATCCTGCTAGGGGAGCAACCAAGCAAAAGTAAGATATCCTATTTGTTTCACTTTGTTTCCTTCTGGATTTTAGGGGTTGGTACAGAAAAAGAAGGGGGTGGGGGGAGTCAGGGAGGAGGAAGAGGAGATGAGTCAACTCTGAGATGGCTTTGCAATGGGGAAGAGGATCACTGAAGGTAAATCTTCAGAGATGAAAATTGGTTTTAAAGGAATACTTCAAGAAGATTTTGTTTTAGTTTGCTATTCAACTGAGAAAAGAGGAAAAAAAGGGGTAAAAAGAAAAAGCCCTAAAAATGTGACTAATGAGGAAACATAATCATCTAGCCATCTATATAGGAGTGTCTATGACATTAGTAAAATGTTATAAACATAATAAAGAAGTTATTTTGGTAAATAATATCTAAAAAGAAACTGTGGCACTGGCTTCTGAAACAACACTAAAAAGGTATCAAGTTCTGCTTGTTTCTGTTTCATAAAACACTGTTCTAAGCTACCTTGAACCATCAAAAATATGCCCAAAGGCATTTGAAAATATGAATTTACAATAATTCTTTGAACTAAAGTTTCAGGCTCAGTTGTCTGAATTTTAAATATTTGTAACAATACACTTATAGATAATTCAGTTGAGATTCTGTGTTTCAGAGGAAATAGATCCTTAAAAGTGCCCTCTGCTTCTGTTCTTTTTACCTGGTCACTCTTTCTGACTCTTTAAATTTAGCTCCATACTTCTTGTGTTCTGGGAAGCCATTCTGAATATTATTCCATTGGGACTTAAATGTCCATCAGTTTGTATCATCATTGCAAGTTGATTATCTTTCCTCTCTAAATTGATTGTGACTTTTTTATTAAGGACATGTACTTTGTTCTAAATAGCATCTCAGCACCCAGCATAGTAATAGATACATAGTAGGTGCTCAGTAAATATTTGTTGAATAAAAAAGCCCTGGAACAGAAAAGATGTTCCCAACATTGTTAGCCCTTGTGTGATGTCATTCAAAGGATCAACATAATCTACAGTAATCATTCCCAACGTGGAATTACCAGAAAGTCAGCCTCAGACATTCACAGCTAATGTTCTCTACATTGAGTCATCAATCATCAGCCAGGCCAAGCACTAACATATCCTACCCAGATTTAATTTTGATGTGGTTTGTCATCAAAAAGTTCTGAAAGCCATGCTAAACCAAATTTGGTTGAGTAACACAAAAGTTTTACGAAGTGTAACAAGTAATTGTAAGTCCATTATTGAGGATCCAATATGTAAGAAACTCTCATTTAAGGGCACCCTCTGAACACTGGGTTTTTCATCAATTCTGTCAGCATGCCCATTTTATCATGGGAAACCACTACTACTTGGATCCACCATTTAATTGAGTCACACTGTGAAAAGTATTAAATCCAAGTCTTAGACTTTTGATCTTGAAAAGGAAACAATATCATGTTCACAGGGCTTTTACAGGTTTAAATATTATTGTGAATGTAAATCACCTAAACTGTAAACCCTTTGATACATGAATGCTATTTTTCCCTATCCCTCTAGGACTAAATGCCAGCATTATACACATATTTTACATATAACTATTTTTGGCAGGTTATAGGATATGCAAAAATTCTTTCCTAGTCAATGGTTTGTAATTTTATTCTCTTAAAAGTGTCTTTCACAGAGGGCTTTTTTTTTCTTCTGATGAAATCTGAATTAAAACTTTTTTTTCTAAGTCATATTTTGGTGATGCATCTAAAGACTCATTACCCAACTAGAGTCACAAAAAAA
The DNA here is from genome assembly GCF_987537825.1 of Furipterus horrens. Taxonomy (NCBI): domain Eukaryota; kingdom Metazoa; phylum Chordata; class Mammalia; order Chiroptera; family Furipteridae; genus Furipterus; species Furipterus horrens. The sequence continues at coordinate 156,957,901 of NW_028327175.1, forward strand.
TTGTCCTCTATTTCCTTTTAAGATTTTTATCTTTTATATTTCACTTAAGTCTGTCATCCAATTTGAGTTAATTTTTGTAAATGATGTAAGACATAGGTCAAGGTTCTTTTTATTTTGGCATATGACTATCTAATTGTTCCAGCATTATTTGTTAAAAAACTATCCTTTATTCATTAAATTGTCTTTGCACCTCCATCAAAAGTTGCTTGATTTGTTGACTCTCCATTCTGTCCAACTGACCTATGCATTTACTCTTTTGAAGATACCTCTCTTAATTAATGTAATTTTATAGTAAGCCTCAAAATCAGGTACAGAGGATCCTCCAACCCATACCTAGTATTCATCACTCCCAAATCCTCCATTATCAATAGGCAACCAGTAATCTACTTTGTGTTTATATGTTTGCTTATCATCTAATATAAAATAACATTGAATAATAATGGGGTCATATGATATATAGCATTTGACTAGTTTCTTTTACTTAGCATGCATTCAAGTTCCATCCATGTTGTAGTATATAATAGTACTTCATTTTCTTTACTGCTGAATTATATTCCATTGCATGCAATGTTTTATTTCATCAACTGATGAACATTTGGGTTGTGGCCACAGAGCTATTATAAATAATGCTGCTATGAACATTAGTGCACAAGTTATTGTGTGTACCTATGCTTTCATTTTTCTTGGGTATATATTCTTAGGAATGGAAAAGCTGGATGATATGCTGAGTCATATGTTTAACCACTTTAAAGCTGTCAGACTGTTTCCAGAAGAGCTTCACCACTTTACATTCATATGAAGATTCTAATTTCTTCACATCTTTTCAACACTTACTATCTGTAAAATGACATTTACATGTTTGCATCTTCCCATGGATTGGTCCATTTCATCTAGCTCATCAAATTTATATACAAGAGTTGTTTGTAGTATTTTATTATTATCCTTCTAATGCCTGTGGTTCTGTAGTGGTACTTCTTTCATTTAGATAATAGGAATTTGTGTTTTCTCTTTACTCTTGTTCAATTTTCAGGGGCTCTGTTGTCATTGCCTCAGAAGTGAAGTTGCCTCACATGGGACTGAGAGAGTTAATGAAGTTTTATATACCCTGCCCCATCACACAGAAAAATTTGCCCAGTGCCAATGTCCAAGATTCAGATTGTCCAAGATTCTATGCAGGAAATGTGAAAGAAAAGGGAAAAAAAGCAGGGGGAGGGGATACGGGGAGCCTACCATTGTATGAGGTCAGTCTTCAAGTTCTCATTTCTTCTCCAGTGTGCCATTTTTTATTTTTCGGACTTCCTCTAGGGCTTGCTTTATGCATTATGTCCGCCATTGTCATCATCATCAGTGGGAGAGGGCGGGGGAGGTACTGGTGCCACTGTCTACCCAGTATTGCCTATAACTTATTGGCAGCATAAATTTGCTGTCTTATCATAGAAATCTACTCACTGTTCTACTCACTTTTCCCTAATGAAATAATACTCTAAGGATGATCTTGAAACACTGTAAGAACCTGAAGTAACTTCTTAATCTTAATAAGAAGATGATTAAATTATGTTCAGTATAATTTAGAATTCCTCTAATTAGATTGTAATATAATACAATTATTTTGACATTTTTTTCCAGCAAGAACGTACTTATCTCTTCAATTTAAATAATGTTCAGGCTCATATTTTTGTCCATAACTCCTCTGGTGGTCTTCTTATACATACAAAACTTCACAATAACCATCATTATTCTTAAACCTATTCCTTTTTTGGAATTGTTCATTTACTCCTTAATGTACCCTTGACTTGTATCATAAAATAATCTTGCTGTTCAATATTTCTTCAACCATAGTTCAACACCTGCAAGACTTGAATCACTCTACTTTTCAGCACTTAGCTTAATGCCGTACTAATAGTAAGTAAATACAAATAGGCTTTCACGAAAAACAACTAAAAGAATCTTAGTTCTTTATTATATTCTGGCTCGAAGATAAGATCACCTCCAGGTCCTTCTATACTGAAAACCTGGAGATAGTTTTACAGGCTCTTTGTAGATAAATGTTGATGAATAGGGGATTTTAAAGAAGAAACAAAAGATGGAGGGTCACATTTATTTTCAGAGATTGAAGTCTAACTTTTTTATGAACAAAAAAAGGATGAGAGGAAAGGGATTAGTTAATGATAAAAATTATGACTTGATTAGCCTAATATTCTATAATGAGGCATAAGAATATACTGGTAATGATGCATAAAAAGATGAGGCCAAATTAGGCCTTACCATCTGTGAATATCAGGGAATAAGATCTCCTATAACCACATAACTACAAAATAACTTGGTTGCTTTAAGGATTAGCTCTTGGGTGCCTTTATCAACTTTTCACAATATGGGTATCTGAATTTCTGGATCGAATCATCCCCAGACAACAACATCAAGAACAAGATACTGTACACATCTTTGTATCATTTTGGATTATAATTTCCAATTTATTATCCCCAAACAGATATATACTTCTAGAGGTAAGAAATATCTTATTTGTTTTCTTCTTCTTTCAATACTTGGTAGGTATAGTGCTTGTGTATCAAGGTGGCTCAATACAGGTTTGTTAAAGAGATTTACTAATTGTGATCTAATGACGTGCCCTTGTGCTGTCATTTTACTGTACATGGCGTTACCCTCTTATTGTGGGTTCAACATTTTTGAAGACCTTTAAAATACTATATCTCTATGTAAAAACCCTTTTTTTGTTTTTGAAAAAAAAAAAACCTCTTGGTCAATTTCTCAATACTTTGATCACATAGCATTAACTTCTTTAATATCTGTTTCCTGCTCCTGACTGTATAAAATGAGAGCTACAAGGGAAGGTTCTTTCATAGCTCATCACTCCATGTCTGTTACAGGAGGAACATCAGTTGGAAGTGCAGTCTTCCCCACTCTCTGTGGGAAATGGATGTTACCATCAAGTGAACAATATCCAGTTGAGTATTTAAATATGACATCCAAATAACAAAATGATCATGAAATTTGATTTAAAAATCTAAAGTTAACCCAAAATCAGACTATATTGAATTTCTCTGGACTTTTACATATTTTCCAAGAAGGACAGAGAAAAGCCTCTGAGGCTGTTTCTGACATATATTTAAACTAAACATCCTTATTGAGATGAGGGTCCTTTTTTTGTCATTTACTTTTATAATCTTTTTCCCTTGATAGATCAGAAGAAATCTGTAAAACATACAGTTTTCATAAAATATTAGAAATCACTAGTTTGCTCAAATCAATATTTGCCATTAAGGATCACAGAGATACACAATGTTATTGAAAATTAATTTGATAACCTATAAGCTTTAGAATCCCTCCAGACATCTTTGCTTTGAAAGTTGGGTGACATTTATTTTCTTAAAAGATGATTTTTATATGGAGATGCTCTCAGACTTGCTTTTCACATTTAAAAGTATTAAACTGTCATTAAAATGACTCTGTATCTTAATTAGGTATTCTTGATCCCTTTTTAGTTCTCTATGTGAGTTACTATTTTTAAAAAGTTGAATAAAATGTTTAAATAAATTATTTCACTGCATGGATTAGTTTTTCCTTTGGTATAAATGCATTTTGCCTTGTATCCTTATATTCCTTTAGCATATGTAATAGCCATAGGTTCCAAAAATAGAACTAAGCTGAACTGCTAAAGATCAAAATAATCATTTGCTATATCTTGTGCTGTTTATAATAAAAATTAATTATTTTCTCTTCAAAATAAATTTAATTTGAAGGAAAGATACAAACTGATGAAACTGTATCATTAAAAATATTTCAGGAAGTGAAAGCAATTTTGGAGTTAAAAATTATCAGAATGAGAATTTATGTAGGGTTTTGAGAATCTGCAATCAGCTAGATAGTAAGACTATTAGTCCAGAACGTAGACAAATGATACTTAGATTTTAAAAGATAAGTTAAATGAAGTGCCTAGTAATACTAGAGATCTTTTAGTTCACCCCTCTTTTAACAGTTGAGGAAATGGGGTCCACATAGTTTAAGAGACTTTCACAATTTTATTGTGACACATCTAAGCAAATCACTGGTTTGCTCAAATCAGTATTTGTGTTTAAGGATAAAAAAACTTTGGATTTTCAAATTCTTTATTTAATACTTTCCCTCCTAACCATGGCTCATAAAGTGATCCTTAGAATACCATTTGTGGACTTGTCCCCAAATGTGTCTAAGATAATAAAACCATCTAGTGTGAATTACTCCTGGAGAGGATTCCTTTTCCAATGTTGTTCTGTCTGTCTATTAATTATATTTTTAAGGGTCCCAAGTGAACTATTTATTATATTATTTATTCATCTATTTGTCATATATTTACTGAGTGTGTACTGTATGTTAGATTCCTTCCTACATTTCTAAAATTAAATGTTAGACCAGACCAGAAAGCAGGGAGAAGTTAAGAGATGCAAGCACTCAGAAATAAAGAGTCTAATATGAAAAAAAATGCACAACATCAGTAATCATCAGATAAATGCAAATTAAAACCACAATGAGATATCACTCCACACCTCTCAGAATGGCTATCAACAATAATTCAACAAACAACAAGTGCTGGCGAGGATGTGGAGAAAAGGGAACCCTAGTGCACTGTTGGTGGGAATGCAAACTGGTGCAGCCACTGTGGGAAACAGTATGCAGGGTTCTAAAAAAGTTAAAAATGGAACTGCCTTATGACCCAGCAATTCAACTTCTGCATATATATCCTAAGAAACCCAAAACACTAATTTGAAAGGATATATGCACCCCTACATTCATTGCAGCATTATTTACAATAGACAAGATATGGAAGCAACCAAAGTGCCCATCATTACATTAGTGGATAAAAAGGTGATGCTATATATACACTACGTAGTATTACTCAGCCCTAAGAAAAAGAACGAAATCTTACCATTTACGACAGCATGGATGGACCTATAGGGTATTATTCTTAGTGAAATAAGCCAGTCAGAGAAACAGAAATACCATATGCTTTAACTTATATATAGAATCTAAAATACAAAGTAAACAAACAAAACTGAAACAGACTCATAGATACAGAGAACAGTCTGATGGTTGTCAGCGGGGATAGGGGTTTGGAGGACTGGGTGAAAATGTAAAGGAATTGAGAAGTACAAATCAGTAGCTACAAAATAGTCACAAGATATAAAGTATAGCTCAAGAAGTAATTTTGTAAAAAATATGTATGGTGCCTGGTGGGTCCTGGAAATATTGGGTGGGGGAACACTGTAAAGTATATGATGGTCTAATCACTATACTGTACACCTGAAACTAATACAAAGTAATAGTGAACATAAACTGTAATTGAAAAATAAAAACAAAAAATATATATTATAGCTTATTTGGGGACATAGAAACAGACTGAGCATATCCAGAACACAAGACATTTAGAAGTTATGGGATATAGTCTATAAAATGGTCCAACAAGCTTACCTCCTGATACTCATATCCTGTAAGTAAAACTTAGTAGCCTATAAAAATTACTAACTCCCTTTTAACAAATTGAATATAGCAGAAATGATGATATACTACTTCAGAAAATCCTAAGCGCGCTCTCTCTCTCTCTCTCTCTCTCTCTCTCTCTCTCTCTCTCTCTCTCTCTCTCTCTCTCTCTCTCTCACCTTTTCCCTTTTGGGGAAAGGAAGCCTATGGAGAGGCCCACATGGCAAGAAACTGGAGCCTGCTGCCAACAACCATGTGAATGAGCTTGGAAGCAGATCCTTCAGCACTCACGGGGACTTGGATGAAGGCATTCCTGGCCATAGCTTGACTGCACCCTCATCAGAGACCCTGAGCCAGAACCACCCAGACAAGCTGCTTCCAGATTTCTGACTCTCAGAATCTGAGACAATAAATGTGTGTTGTCTTAATTTGCTAAATTTTAGAGTAACTTGTTATGCAATAATAGATAACTAATAAAATGAGGATAAGCTTTGTTATAGTCCTGAGTTTTTAAGGAAGCTGGGTAACAAAATAATAATTTAGTGAATAGTTACACACTATTGGAGAAAACAGGCCATAAAATCATGAGTCACGCACTATTGAAATGTGTTGTGTGAGTTATTGCAAATGAAATTAAATATTTTAGCCACGAAGGTTACAGAGCTTGGAGAGACCTCTGAGAAAAAAAGCCTGAACCAGCAATTTTGGGTGCATAATGCTCATTATGAAAGCTTACTGAGAACCTTCAAAAAAGAAAAAAGAGAAAATGCACTTAAAAACAAAACCCATTAACCGCTTGTCTTATCCTATATGATTAAGCAAATGTATGTGTGCACCTGCATATGTCTTGTTCTTGTATCTGCAATGATTACGCAAGGATGGATAATTAAAAGGGTTTGCAAAATTCTATAGAACATACTCACATAAAACTTATTCACAGTAAAGAATAGAGCAAAGCAAAAAAGCGAATATGCGAGACAGTATGAGCACCTGGGAGATTTGCTGGCTCACCCACACAAAGTCTTCTCTTATTCACAGGACGTGCTTTATCTCTGGGTTATGAACCATCAATAGATATACAATAAATTGTGGTTTTAGGAGACCTCAGGCAAAATATTCCAGCAGTCTTTTATGCCCCACTGACTTTACAGCCACAGACAAGCTCTGATAACTAGTTAAAAAGTGTATAAGCCATCAATCTACATATTCTTAAACCATGTACACAAGCTGCTTCTGGGTAACACCAGGGGAGTTTCAAACTTTAGATAACACATTTTAAATTACTTGTTAATCCATTGTCTTTATTATAGACAAAAGTCAAACCAGGTTTCCATACTCCCATGAAGATAAGCACAGAGATGCCCCAGTTATGCTGTAAGATAATTCTATTTTATTTAATGACTATTAAACACAAAAAAATCAATCATTTTACATATAACACAGCACATGTTACTATACTTATATTACTATACTATTATATATAATAAATGGAATGACAAAATAATATGTATTATAAATGGATAAAACATGCATATTTGTGTGTATATGTCATTTATACACACATAAATGTGTACAGCTATGTATTTATAATAAGCATAATAGATAATGCTTACCATGTGACATGAAATCTGGTTTCCTAACAATGACAAAGATATGATAAATATAAGCAATAAACAAATATAAATAGTTAAGCATAAGCTGATAAGAATACAACCAGAGTTTTAAAGTTTTAAGACTAGGTAGTTAGGTTCATGATATTCTGAGCCTGGTGGCTGGGACATGTATACTAGTATTGTAGAGAAGATAGTGAATTGCTTTCTTTATCATGTGACTAAATGAATGATTCTGTTTCTCTGAATATATCCAGGCTCCTTTTAGAATATTTTTTTCTTGCATCCCACTGACTTTCTGTTCTAATTTGTGTCCATCATTTTCTCAACCTACTGTGATCCATCATTTTGTCATTTTATTCATTAAATTCTTGAGTTAGATTTACTATTTCAGTTTTCCATGTCTTATTATTTCTGTTTTTTCCTCCCTAATTTTGAGTATATTGTCAAGTTGCTTCTCAAAAAGAGTTTGTGCAACTTAAATACCCCTAGTTCTTATGCATACACAAAAGTTATTAGTTTGCCACACATTTTGGATGGATATGTAGTATTCTAAGTCCAGATTAATTATTTTTCACTGAATGTGAAGCCATTGCTTCACAAATTTTCAGGAACTCCCATTGCTGATAAGTCAACATCCTCCTTGATGGCCTCTACTTGAGCATATTCTATATAGATAGAGTCATTCGCTATTCTCTTTCATCTGTATTTCCAGCGGCTATTTCTGGATTTTTTTTCCCCTAATGAACTACACCCATGCATTTGCCATTATGGGTTTTTATTATTATCTTTTCTGTCACTTTATTGTTATTTTAAAGGAATGGTAAACTAGAATGCAGTAAGTATATCTGCCTTCTTGCTGACTTTTAAATAAAGAAAAAAATACATTGTTACGTCTCTGGACTCAAAATAATTTGATTGTAATTGTGAACATACAATGATTACATTAATGGACACAAATAATGAAGAAACAACTGTTTGAATACAGAAGTACTTGGTAGAAGAATAAGTCAATGTGTAGGAGAGATAGTAAGAGAAGTACAATATTTTACTGTTTATTCCCTCAAAAATTGTTTTTTTGCAAAATCAATACTCTTATTACTCTTTTTAGCTACATTAGAATTTTGAGATAAGTGGTAAAGGAATGTACATAACCTTCCTTAAATCACTATAACCTACAATCAACATAAACTTTAGAATATCTAGAATCTTAAAGAAATACTGCCAGCAGTGTTTATAATAAATGATATATTTTAAAAATCCCTATATCATCAGAGAAATTTTATAATATAAATTGTTCACTGCTACAGGTTTTGGCAGACAGTAAAATTCAGTGGTGAATGATCACCAGAATATATTACATTTTTGAAGATTCTACTGGGTTACTAATACATTTCAGGAGAAGAAAATTATTCCAGGTAATTAGCCTATTGTGTGAGATTGTTAAACAGTAATACTTTCTCTTGTAATTGATGAAAGAGGATGTTGTAACTTACCATGAGCTAGAAAATTTAATATGTGGAATGAAAATATATGTCATCAGAAATCAGTATGGACACATGGTGAAAAAGACTTTTCCATTGCCTAAAATCTCTGAATGTTTTTGAACTACCTCTATTCTCGCTGAGCTGGTTAAATCAGACACTAGAGCTCATGTTGCTGATAAGTCAACATCCTCTTTGATGGCCTCTGCTTGAGTATATTCTATACAGGGGGAGTCATTTGCTGTTCTCTTTCATCTACATTTCCAGCTGCTATTTCTGGATTTTTCCATTTCAGATGAACCTACATGCATTTGTCATTATGGGTTTATTACCTTTTGTGTCATTTTATTGTTATTTTAAAGGAATGTTAAACTAGAATGGGGCACTCCTTTATTCTACTTGCTCTGCTCCCAGCATTGTCCTATCAAATATCTCTATCATTTAAAGTATTCTTTCCTCCTTCAGTTAGTCAATCTTCCTTTGCATAAGTTTTAAAGATATCTACTATGTTTATAAATTCCCCAAATATATGGTTTTCACCGAGAGGTTAAATAATTAATGCATCCAATCATGATTAAAAAAAAAAAAAAAAACTTACTAACTTCATTAAAGAAAATATTCACATGTTTTAATAAAGCTTGTAGGTAACACTTTCATGAAAAAATGTTAGCCTGCTAATTTTTCTCTTTATAAGAGTATGTTCTTTCAGCATCTGCTTTCATATCCACAAAGTCTGACAGTGTAAATTCAACATTGCTTTATTTGGGCAAAAGCTATAGGTACTATTCACTTTAGAAATGCTTAATTCTTCACTTACTACGTGTATTCTTATCTTGGGAACTTGACCTGATCATCATGTTCATTGTGATCACCCCCAGCCGGCCAGGACTACATTTGAGGAATTCCATCAGAGTTGAGATGAAAGATAGTTGGGAAGGAGAAACTCGAGATGACATAACTAAAATTATTGTCTGGTTTATACATTCCACTTCACATGTTTTATGCTCTCTCCAAAGGCAGAACAAAGAAAAAATGTGAAAGAGAGACACCACCTCAGCTTATTTTTAGATTCAGTCACCTTAAACTTCAAATTTAGTTTTACAGATGAGTATATAAAAGTTTTACCAGCTCACATCAACATACATATAGCCAGACTTTCCAGGCCATCTACAAAGATCTCTAAAAAAGTAAAATCAGCTGCTTTTATAACTGAGCGGTATTAATACATGAAATAGATACTCATAACAACAAAAGGGGGTTATATCATTAGTATCATAAATCTGACTTTCAAGACACAGTAGAAGGTAGGAGCCTCCTGCCAGATGTTGTCTACATTTTTTAAAGCATACATTATGTTACAGTTTTAAAACATTTTGCAGTACTATTATTATAAAAAGACTTAATTGTTGGATTACCCAGTTGGTAACAGTGTAACCCAAAGCTACCTAACAATTGTGCTGTGGAATAGTGGTATGTTTGAGAGGGTTATTTGGGGTATTGAAGTATTGATGCTGATAGCATTCAGGATTGCTGGACAGATCTAAGACTGCTTAAGACCTCAGAACCTCTGATCCCTCTGGCCTTGAATAGCCACTTTTGTTTCCCAGTGGCTGCGCAAACATGATTTTAGAAGGTACTATTCTGTATTACAATGTTTAGTAAATCTCTAAATAAATGAAGGCAAAGTCTCTATCCCTTTGAATTTAACATTATACATTTGAATGATAAAAGGATTACAGGCCTGTTAATATTTGGTCATTGTTATTAAAAAAATAAAAAGGAAAAAGAAAACCACTAAAAGATATCTTTCCACTTCTTTTTACAAGACTTCATAGACTCCTGTTGTCCTATCTTGCTACTATCTTGGCAAAATAATCACAGTCAGATTATACATCCTGGTAAGGCACATCTTCCACAATACATACCTAGATTTAGAGTGGTATCATACCACCTCATTTAATAAATCTATCAGGAATAAAGCATGCTTTTATGCTTGTTTTTAGTTTTACAAACCATTAGAGAAATAACTGGGTTTGGCAACAAGCTGCTGAAAGGTAGTGTTCCTGATTGCATTACATGAAGAGATGACCAACCAATTGTTAAAGTCCCTTCTCTTTTTATTTGTTGACTCTTCTGCTCTTCACCACTCCCCACTTTTTTCTGCTGACAGGCTCAAAAGCCCCTTCTTCTTTTTTTTTTAAAGATTTTATTTATTTATTTTTATAGAGAAGGGAAAGAAGGTAGAGAGGAAGAGAAACATTGATGTGAGAGAGATAAATTTATCAATTGCCTCTTGAATGCCCCCACTGGGGGACCTGGTCCACAACCCAGGCATATGCCCTGACTAGGAATCGAACCTGCAACCTTTGGGTTCACAGACCAGCATTCAACCCATTGAACCACACCAGCCAGGGCCAAAGCTCCTTCTTATGGCAGGAGTATGAGAGTCTCACTGTTAGACAGAGTGCTGTCTACAAGGATGCTCAAAGGCCCAGTACTGGCCACCATCTCCCAACTCCCCCATACTGACAGTCAAGGTGCTTGTGCTCAAGAAATGTATTCAGAGCAAGTGAGGCAAAAGTAGGGATGAGTTTAGGATTTATTCTGGTGATGAAAGTATCTGGATTGTAGTGGCAGATAAATGTATCATCTATGGGGTACAGTGTCATAATGTTATGATGCCAATAATGTTATTAAATGTTCAGAGAAGGCTGGATGGCTGTTTACTCTTCTTGTTCTTCAGCCTTCCTTCTTGAGTTTGTTTATTTGTTCATTTTTTTCTGCTTAATTTAGACACAATTAGAGATTGTGCAGTTTGCAATCCAGAGCTAAAACTGGGACTTCATGCCTAATCATTTTATATCTAGATTATTTTTATTACTACTTATTCTTACAAAAGGCTTATAAAATAAATCTAAATTAGTATTTTTACAGAAAGTATGTGTAAATAGGATCAGAAAGAAAGGTGTGATCTATTTCCCTTTCCAGGTAATGTCTTCTTTGGTTGAAGAACATGTGTCAGAGGCTGGCCATAGGAGTTCTCTGGGTTCAAAAAGATTCAAGACCTCTAGAACATCTTTGCTCTGGTAAACATCTTTATGCTCAGTAGGTCCACAGTCTCCTCCTCCTTTGCCAATGACCCCTTCATTTTAGCCCATGCCAGCTCAACTCCTCTACCCTCAATCCATCTGTTCTTATAGCACTTTTTTTCTGATCAATTTCTAATTACTTAAAACAGAAAGATAAAGTATCCTCAGACCCCCTAAAACAATCTGGGTCCTACTCAAATCCATTTCTCTTGGGACAGAAAATATTGTATTTTTTTTCCCTATAAGATGTACCTGACCATAAGATGCACCTAAGTTTAGAGGAGGAAAACAAGAAAAAAAAATCTGAACCAAATGGTGTACTAAAATATTTAATAAAACATAACAGATTAATATTTCAACCATGTAAAGTGAACAGCAGTCACCAGCGATATTAAGAACCACCATCACTGTCATTAACAAATGAGGAGAGACTTTAAGGTTCAAGCACTCTTCTAGTTTTCTGGGAAGCCCAAGAAGTCAACACTAGTGTCAGAATTTATGAAGCTCAGTTGCTCAGAATCAGTAATATCTTTTTCTTCACTATCTTCATACTGACAAGATGCCCTGAGGTTCAGTCATAAAGTGGGGCATTTAAGCATCCCCAGGGGTTTCGCATGGGCCCACTGCTTCCACTTCTAACAGCCGGCATCCCCACAGGCAGGTCAAATAATACACATTATGGTCTGTGATGCAATATTTGCTCCATAAGACACACAGACATTTTCAGCCCACTTTTGAGAAAAAGAAGTGCATCTTATGGAGTGAAAAATACAGTAGGCTTTCTGTTTAGAAGTTTTAATAGCTGCTTCCTTCAACACACAATGTTATTTCAAGGTCTTGAATTCCTGTGCAACAAAAGGACTTCTGAGGCCAAGGGACCTTATTCTTGTTTAAAGAAGCTGGGTTTTCTTTTATCTTTTAGTTTGTCTTTTAACTTTTGTTTTCTACATCACCAACACTTGGTTATCCAGGCTAGCCAAGTGATCTACAGACAGACACATCTTGATAATGCTTTCTGTGTTAAAGGGTGTCAGATTAGGCCTGACCCCAAAAGTAAAAATGTACATAATTTAGAGACCTGTCTCAGCCTACAACCAGAGCAGGGAAGTTTGCCAATGATTGTTTCCAAATTTGAAGGCATGGCTGTTGCTACGGTTTCAGCAATTTGCTGGAAGCATTAATGAAAATAGGTTTGGTGGGATCTGTCACCAGATGAAGTTCAAGGGCAATTATTCTAAGTAATTGAAATAACAGAAGACAGGGTCACTTGTTCAAAAATTTGCTAAAGAACTTTTTAAAAATCTTACCCCTAGTTTTCTGGAAGTAGCTAATACCTAACTCTGGACAGTAATGAATCACTTCCCTCAATTTTTCTCTGCCCCAGGTTTTGATGTGGTCCACTGCTTTTCAGTTTTATTTTTTTGTTTTTTCCTGAACTAGGATGATAACTTGTTATCTTGCTTAAATGTATTATAATGTATTACAGTATGACCTTGTAGTAAATTTAAAATTTAAAATTAGGAGAAAGAGTTGGACAACTCTACCGTGTATAAAATGCTATTGGTAAACATAAAAATAAATAACAAGTGGTGTGTGCCTTTAAGGACATTATAATCTAATGGGGGAAACTGGTATGTAAATGGATGATTACAATACAGGGCAAAGTGAAATAGGCATTAAATGTAGGACAGACTCATTCATGATAACACAGAATGGAACAATCAATTCTAACTGAAAGGGAATCAGAAGGTCCTTTACAAACGTGGTGGCATTTGAAATAGTGTTGAAGGATAATTATAATTTTAGTGGGGAGTAGAGATGCAAAGCCATTTTACTACTATGAGCATAGGCACATAGGCTTGATTCAAGAGCTGTTTTGTCTTGTTTTGTTTTAATTTAGCACAAGCAAGGCACTATTGTTGGCACTGAGAGAGATGGGAAGAGAAATAATACAAGTTTCCTTTTCTCCTATAGACTATATTATATTTTGAAAGAAAAGTCATTCCCATATAAGTATATCTAAAAGAGTTAATCAGTATCATGTCGTTAGTTGTCTGGAATGATATAACTAACTGGCAAGCCCTATAAAAATCTATATAGTACATGAGACTAGAAAGAATACACTATTACCAGAGGGAGTAAAGAAAGGACTATAAAAGACATAAAATATAAGTTGTTTCTTGAAAGATGGTTAAAATTTGATGTGAAAAATGGGAGATAAGAATTTTCAAAAATATAGGTAAGGCATGGACAAGGCAAAATTCAAAAATGATCTTGGCATGTCCATGTGATTATGAAAGCATCAACTTAGGGGAGTAGAAGGTGCCTTTGGCTCAATCTAGGGGAAAAACAGAAATGCATGTTTAGGTGAATTGAAATGCCTACAAAGCTCAGGCAGAGAAGTTAAACAAAATCAAGCAGACTGGGCACATATTGAGAGTGTGGAAGAGGGTATGGCTCAAGTGCAACCAAAAGGAAGAAATCTCTAAGCTCCAGCCAGTTTCACAGTGAACTCTGCCCTAGTGTTGCCACATTTCCCATTTGTTATCATATGGTACTAATCTTTCCGTGTGTGTGTGTGTGTGTGTGTGTGTGTGTGTAAAACTAATTCTTATGGCAAGACATAAAATTATGCTTGTCAAAACTAGATACGTAAAAATTATTTGAGGGATACAGAATTATATCTAGTATGTAAACCACTAATTTCCAACTTCTGTTGGACTGTAGAGAGCAAAGACTGCTAGAATAGAATTAAAACCTTTGTGTTTTATTCTATAAACATTTAAGGTTATAGAACAGAGATGCAACATAAAGTAGTATATTTTAATCAGGCAACAAAATTCAGATTATTATGTGAAAAATAATAAATGAAAGGGAATTAATTGGAATTATTGCCTATTAAAATTTTTAAATGATTTTTGAATGAAATTCATCTTAAATTCTGTTATCTGTTATTTAAACTGATTGTAAAAAAATTTACAATAAAAATTTGAAAATATGTGTTGGCTCTAAATTCTTTTCAAATGTCTCATTTGCCTTTAAGAAGAAAACTTGCAACTATATGATTCTTTTCTATGCTAATAGGGAGAGGATACTGGGTATACACCTTCCAGATGGGCCTTAATGACTACTTGATGAATGACCCTTTATTTTTTCTTTCTTTTTTTTTTTTTTGCCATTAGTACCAGTTACCAATGGTAGATGCCATCAGGATGTCTTGGTCAGGTTCATTTATGTGCCTGTTCTGTGCTGGTCCATGAGCCTGTCTGACATTGAAACCAAGTGAAGTTTGAAGGTTTGAAATAGATGCTATTAAGCCTGCTAATTTCTGAATTTGATAGAGTCCATAAATCACATGCAACAAATACTATGTTAGTCCATTATTGGTTTAGGTTTTTCTCCAACTAATGTGATGCTGAGAATACAGCTTATAAGCCTTCACATTGCAATCCAGAAGGTTTGTTATTTAACAGAAAAAGCCAATATATTTTCTCTCCCCTATCAGGAATTCCTGAAAGGTGGAGGAACTTAGTTACAGAAAAGAACTGGGCAGAATAAAGAATTTCACATGGTGGTTACAATATTATGCTTCTGTCCGAATGAAATGCATCACTCCAAATGTTGTCTACATTTCACTTAAAATCAACTGCTAGGGTTTATGAACAATAAAAGCTCCTGAAATGTAACAGGGCAACTCTGCTTCCTAATGCTGAGAAAACTGTTAAAAGATTATCAAATTTTGGAAATGTGCCAACAAGCCACAAAGTCTGATTAAAATCAAAGGTGCAATATTCCAAAAATATTCTTTGCAGTTTAGATAAGTATGGCTTAGGCTTCATCATGGATGACCAGTACTGACAAGTTTTGCAAAGATAAGGTCTCAGTAGTTAAAACAATTCATAATAGCTCCTCAAATTATTTTCAGGAAACAGGGTTAAGACCTGAAAATCTCATTAAAAAGAAAAAGAAAAAGAAAAAGAAAGAAAGAAAGAAAGAAAAAAGAAAAACAGTCCACACATATAGACCATTCACTTGCTAAAAAGTGAACTAGAAAATAGAATAGTTAGAAGCATGTTTCATAGACAATATAATTATGGGTGAGAAAAATGTTCACGTATTTCACCTTCGGTTAAGGTCAAACTGATCTAACTAGCATTTTCATCTAATTTATTGCTCAGAGTTCCCTTTTGTTAGTTATGCTTTTGATAAATTTCAAGGAAAGCTGTTTGGACAAAAGTTGGAATTAGACATATAAAATAAGAAGCTTTCTTTAAGGTAAGCCAAAAATTATCTAAAAACTAAAATGACAAAATTGGAAAGTTATAAACTACAACTCTATATTAATAATTAGATGTGACTTTTACAGAATAATCCAGGATTAATCTATATTTACTATATTTTTGGAACAGGAGATAATTTAACAGGATAACCTTAGTTAAGGTTACATAAGAGAAAAAAAAGGACTTCTCTCTTTTCTGACTGAATAATAATGTGATCATATTGGTTATGTATTTTGTAAGGTCATTATAAAACATAGAGGTATATTGCCCTGGGTGGTGTAGCTCAGCGGATTGAGCACCAGCCTGCAAACCAAAGGGTTACCAGTTCAATTCCCAGTCAGGGCACATGCCTGAGTTGCGGGCCAAGACCCCAGTTGGGGGCTCAGGAGAGGCAACCAAACAATGATGTTTCTTTCCCTGTCTTTTTCCTTCCCTTCCCCTCTCTCTAAAAATAAATGAATAAAATCTTTAAAAAAACATAGAAGTGTTGACAAACTTGTAATTACATATATAAATATCTTTCATTTTTATTTTCTGATTTCAGAATATAAGAATTGATTTTGAAGAGAGTGTTCTTACAGCACACTTCATATTCCAGACACTTTAGAATTTTGCTTCCACTTCTTTGCATGTGGCAGAGGTACTGATCCTATGGAAAATAAAACTTGAAACTTGATACCTCATACAGACATTGTAACTATACGAGTAGGTTCACACGATTACAAACTGAGACAGAGGAATCAATGCTACCTGATATCAAACTATACTACAAGACCTAGTAATCAAAAGAGTATGGTACTGGCATAAAGACAGACATAAAAATCAATGGAACAGATTAGAGTCCAAAAATAAACCCACATCTTTATACTTTATAGTCAATTAATATTTGACAGTGGAAGCAAAAACATACAATGGGATAAAGGTAGTCTATTCAATACATGGTATTGGGAAAATTAGACAACTGTGTGCAAAAACATGAAATTAAACCACCTTGTTACACCATGCACAAGAATAAACTCAAAATGGATTAAAAATTTAGATTGAAGACTTAAAAGCATAAAAATCCTAGAAGAAAACATAGGCAGTAAAATCTCAGACATCTCTCATAGCAATATATTTTTTCTGATATATCACCTCAGTCAAGGGAAACAAAAGAAATAATACACAAATGGGACTACATTAAACTAAAAAGCTTTTGCACAGCAAAAGAAACAATTAACAAAATGAAAAATCAACCCACTGAATGGGAGAACATATCTGCCACTGATACATATGATAAGGGGTTACTATCCAAAATTTATAAAGAACTTATATAACACAACACCCCCCCAAAAAAAAAATCCACTTAAGAAATGGGCAAAGACCTGAGTAGACACTTATTCAAAGAGGACATACAGATGGCCAATAGATATATAAAAAGATGCTCAATGTCACTAATCATCAGAGAAATGAAAATTAAAACCACAATAAGATATCACCTCACATCTGTCAGAATGGCCATAATCAATAAATCAACAAACAACAAGTGCTGTCAAGGATGTAGAAAAAAGAACCCTTTTGCACTACTAGTGGGATTGCAGACTGATATAACACTGTAGAAAGCAGTGTGAAGTTACCTCAAAAAATTAAAAATGGAACTACATTATGACCCAGCACTTCCACTTCTGGGAATATATTCAAAGAAACCTGAACACTAATTTCAAAGAATATATGCACCCTTATGTCCATTGCAGCATTATTTACAATAACCAAGATTTGGAAGCAGCCCAAATGTCCATCAGTAGATGAGTGGATTAAAAAGCTGTGGTACATTTACACAATGGAATACTACTCAGCTGTAATAAAAGAAGAAAATATTACCTTTCATGACAGTATGGATGGACCTGGAGAGTATTATGCTACATGAAATAAGCCAGTCAGAGAAAGACGAGTACCACATGATTTCTCTCATATGTGGAATCTAATGAACAAAAAGAACTAACAAGCGACATATAGACAGACTCACAGATAGAGAGCAGGCTGACAGTTGTGGGCAGAGGGATGATTGGTGAGTGAGGGGGTGGAGGGATTGAGCAAAAGAGAAAAAAATGAGAAAAAATTCATGGACATGGATAACATGTGGTGACTGCTGGTGGGGAGGGGATTGCTGGGGAGGTGGAGGAGGGTCAGGGGAATAAATGATGATGGATGGAAACTTGACAGTATGGGGAGCACACAATACAGTGTACCATTAATGTGTTGTGGAATTGTGAAACCTATATAATTTTGTTAATCAATGTCAATAAAAAGAAAGAAAAGTAAAAAATATATGATAAGAAAACTATGTGCTTACATTCATCAATAATTTTCTGCATCAACATGTGAGGAAAAGACCAATACTAATCGATTTTCTACAAACCTTGATAAGCTTATCTTGTGGTATACCTCTTCAGAACTAGTCCCTAGTGCAGGTTATTCAACTGTGGATATGTTTCTCCTAATTAAGTAATTTCAGAGTACATCTCTCTCCCTAGTGCCCACCCCTGCAAAATTACCCATTCTTATCCCTTCTATCCCTTGTACTATGCAAAGTACATACTGTCCATATTTAATGTTTCCTGTGCATATCATAAATAACAATTCTCTAGGTAGGATTGATGACTAAAGTATGCAATCTTAAATATTTTAGGAATCATGGGTGCACAAGCACTCTAGAATTAAGAGTGAATTAATAAATAAAATTCAACATGGGGATTTTACAAGTCAGAAGGGGTTTTCACAGGAGAAAGTTCTGCTATGATGACTAAAAAAAGAGTTTATTGCCCTCATCCAAATTATACTCATTGTTTCTGAATCCATATGAATTCAAATGCACCTGCAAATTTCTTGGAGAAATATTAATAGTAATGTTAAAGATAAGAATGTCATTTTACTGAGTGATTCAAGAATTAAGCATTGACTAGCTGAGTTTAGAAACTGAGTGCTGCAACCCAAACAGAATCTTGATTCCATATTTTTTTAAGTAATCAAAGAAGATTATGTGAAATAATAAAGTTTTGTTTTGCAAACATTGCAAAAGCAGATAGAGAGTATTTCTCTGAAAACATAGGGCAAGTCTGCTCTGTTTGAGTAATGTAAATAGAAACCTGGAGGTACCAATGAGACAGCTAAAAGGGGTTTTGAAAGCTATTATAAACATATCACATCTGGCCTAATTATACCTCCTAACAGCTCTGGCATTAATAAACATTCCTAACTAGCTAAGGCCTGTTGGTTACTTATATAATACATAGATTTTTAAAAGATGTCTCTTCCCCAGTAAATATAATTACTGCTCAGAGATAATTTTTAAATCGTATTATCACAGGATGCAAACACCTATCAGAGAGTAGAGTGATCTATTTCAAAACAACCAATAGTGGCTGAAAACTTCCTTCCATATGCATGAATAATTGGTAGCTACGTAGATTCAAATATCAGGAACAATGCAGCTGTTATTGGGGACTGAACTTACCAGTGCTTGTAAGGAAGTTGACATTTCTCATCACACCTTCAGTGTACGCGCCTGGCTCGTAACTGTCCATTTCACCTGTGACAATGTGAGCAACTCTTGCTGCCCGTCCTCTGATAGCACCAGCAGCTCGGTCTAAATTATCAGCATCCTGGTCTCTCAAGGCTATGATACATTTGTTGACATCTTCTAGGATGTGGCTCTCTGTAAGTAAACAGATAAAATTAATTTTGTCAAGTTTTTTATTTAATCACACAAATCTAGCCTATTATAATTTATTTATTTTTTTAAATTTATTTGTTTGTTTGTTTATTTTTAGAGAGACGGGGAAGGATAAAGAGAGTGAGAGAAACATCACTGGGCGGTTGCCTCTCACTTGCGCCCCCAGCTGGGGACCTGACGTGCAACCTAGTCATGTGCCCTGACTGGGAATCAAACCAGCAACACTTGGCTCGGAGGCCAACGCTCAATCCACTGAGCCACAGCAGCCAGGGCTAGCCTTTTATAATTTATGTTAACTTCTGACTTCAGATGTGATGCATGGAGGACCCTGACAACTGGGGAGGAAAAATAAATACTTAATTTTCCTTATATTTCTTTAAGAGCAACATTTGTGAAATATAGACTTTTACATTTTTATCAGCAATGTTTATAGAGAGTATATTATTTTAGACTCTATTTCCAGTTTAAAACAAAAATAAAATATATAATGGAATGCTTACTTCTGCTTAAAAGCAACACTGTACAGATTATTAAACTCTTTAAATAAATCATCTGTCCTATAAATAGTAAAATAAAACTGCAGAGTTTCATTGACGTACAATGAAATTTAACAAAATTCAAGAATCTTACGACTTAATGCATAATAAAAATGTGAACACACATAAAAATGGGCTTTAGAAAGATTGACTTGAGGCAAAGGAATCCCTGAGAAAGTTACCCACTCTGAAGAGTGTCTCCTGACCACTCTCACTCCCTCTCTCTTTGCATGATTAGGGCATAAAAACAGCAGAGGTCTTAGTATAGTACTGTTTTCTTTTCCTATGAAACAATTAATAATCCCAGATAAAACTAATGAGAAATCTGAACAAATATGTGAAATATCATCAAGCACGGGCAATAATATTTCTTAGAAATCGAAAGAATATTACAAGAGTTAGTGTTTGGCTTCTAGCATTATCAAATGAATCCCTGCTCAAACATACTAGAAAACAACTACAACAAAAAGGACATACTAAGTCCTGGCTGCTGTGGTTCAGTGGATTGAGCATTGGCCTGTGAGCCAAGTGTTGCTGGTTCGATTCCCAGTCAGGGCACATGACTAGGTTGCACGTCAGGTCCCCAATTAGGGGCACAAGTGAGAGGCAACCACACAGATGTTTCTCTCCCTATCTTTCTCCTTTCTCTTCTCTCTAAAAATAAAATAACGAACAAATAACTAAATCATGTTTTAAAAAAAGGGCATTCTAATTTTAAAACATATTATTAACTTTCCCCCTGCCCCCTCTCTCTGTATGTGTTGACTACCTGCAGGTAAGATACACAGGACAGGCATCAATAAAGCAATTTATTTGTGGAGTCACACCTTCCTTTTAGTGTGTAGAATATAAAACCCAAACTATCAAAGAATATAGTCCCTAGTGACCTTCTTTGACCTTATGTCTGTCATTCCTCTATAGGCCTCTTATGCTTCAGTTACATTTATTTTATGATTTCCAAAATTCACCATTTTTTCCCATGGCTCGTGTGTAGGCTTCCCCATACAAACAAGCAATTCTCAGGATGCCATCTGGGTGACCTACCGTTAACTCAATTTTGACACCCTTTGCCGAGAGATAGCATCAGATTCCTGAAGGTCTGAAGGTAAGTGTTCTGTCCTTTGAAACGTCCCTCCACCTGCCACTTCAAATACCAGTCCAGAGCCCAGGTTGTTACCTATACTTCCAACTGTCTAACTATAAGTCAAAGGCTCCCATAATTCCCTCCTTGGATTTAATTAATTTATTAGAGTAGCTCACAAAACTCAGAGAAACATTTTACCTCTATAACTCGGGAACAGCTAGATGGAAAATGTATAGGGCAATGTATAAAAATAGGATAAGAGCCTCCATGCCCCTTCCAGGCACTACTAAAGGCCAAAGTTATAGGACGAGTTTTTCTGCCAGGGGCAGTAAAGGTACTAGACACCCCCTTGTACAGACAGACACAAGGGTGGGAACCTCTGCTAAGGTTAGTTAAGACCAAAGACTCAACTGGCAGTACCGGATCACCATCTTGGGGAAGGTCTCTGCCCATCACCTGCCAGTGGAAGGGTGAGGCATGGAGAGGGAGACAAATCCCAAGCCTTGCACGGGCAGAAACAGACCTTTGGATGACAACGGCAGGCAAAAAAGGGGTCACACATAATCCAGGTTTTGATCTGTGACCCAGGCTAGGAAGCATGAGGATATTCATGTCTCCCTAGCTATCTAATCTTTCTTTTTACAAGGAAGAAAGCTTTTCCCCCCAAAGGTAATAGACAATGCAGCCTCCACAGTGCCTCAAGTGACCACTTTGGGGTGCATACACACCAACTGGCAGAAATTTAACTCTGGGTCCCTCAAGAAGAAGGGCTTGTATATAATTGGCTTTATAAAACCAAAGTCTATACCTTCGAAATGCAAATTTCTGGAACATAAATCTTATCAAGAGAGAAAAACCTTAGCCATCTGAGCAAATCAACTTAATTTAGTTCAGCTGTTCCTTTTCTAAATCAGTGAGTTTTGCTTTATAATACCTGTCTCATGAAGGTATGTCTCTTAAAAGTGTATGTTTGCTAATAAAAAATCCTATGTTCCTAGAAGTTATGAAATGAGTTTGCCAGTCTAAAGAATGTTAATTGCTTACTTTTAAGCTGTCTGATATAAAGTTGAAGTTTTGTATTTTTCAATCTGTTAAAAGAACAAGGATTTTCCTTTTGCTTTATATTTTTCTCCCTACTTAATTCCTTCAAAATTTGGTAATTCTTAATGAATGAGTCATAGCAATATGTTTATTTGCATAAATCCATTAAACCAGTTTCCTATAGTGGTTTTATTAACCAAGATTTTGACTGAAATGTCATGTCTGTGAGAAATATGCATGGACTCTGGATGTCACCAGAAAGCCTTAAAGAATTAAAATTGACTTTCACAGTTAATAGAAGCCCATTGGAGAAATTGCCTAGTACTTTGCTTAGTCATATGTTTCATTGCAGTCTTTCCAGGTAAGGAAAAAGGTTGCTTTCCTAAGAGATGACAAAGAAGGAACCTCAGGACATTTTTGAGTACCTCAAAAACTTGAGGAATTTACCCAAACCTATAGGTATTGCAGGCAAAGTCTCATGGCAACAGTGTGGCTTGGCTTCTTTCTTGAGAGGGGCTTAAGATTCCAGCAAAGCAGATTTTTAAAAAGAGCCTATATAATCAATTGGTATTCTTATGGTTATGAAAATAATAAGGAAAAATTGAAACTGGACATAATACAGTCTCTTTAATAAAAATGAGGGTCACTTTAGGGAGAGAAGTTGTGTTCCACTAGAAATTATAATGCCCATTTGTGGATATTGGACTCCAGTGGAGTTAATTCTCTTCAATGTTTTGTTTTTCAGCTATGAAATAAACTGATGTTAAAATTCCTCTAGTTTTCTTCAACCTTCCAAACTAATGTTTTATTTTTTTCTTCCTATCTTTGAATTAGGAATTACCGAGAACTAAATATTTTTCTAAGGTTGTGTCTGTATACGACATACAGTCTACCTCAACACCTGAGGACATTGCCAGAGATGTCCAAGCTACAGACAAAAAGGATCTATCATACAATCACTGCTTGGTTTTCACTCCAGTAAAGGCCTCGCAACTGAATGTCTTTTCCACTGACAGTCTTACAGGCTCAGAAACTGGTATATGATTTCCTGTGTTCATTAACCTTCGTGTATTTTTTCCTTCAGTTTTGACCTTATTTACCTGATTGCTTATTTACACAATATAGGCCTTACTTTAGAAGCCCATCTATGGCACTGCCTCCAAAAATGAGACTCAGTGGTTTGGCTGGATTGACTTGTTGTCAGGACTAGATGGTTGAGTGAGTGAAGTATGAAGCAGTCTATCAGCTTCACTTAAAACTTCCTTCCCTTTGCTCCCCAAATGGTGCAGACAGAAAAGACCCGAAGTTCTTCAGGGGGCATACCTTAGAATGTTTCCTTTAGCCTAATTTAGACTAAGTGTGGTAAATAAGAGGGCTCCAGACAGGAAGGTGTGACACACATTTGTCCAGGGAATTCACTCCTCCAACCTAATCTGAGACACTGTAAAATTTGTCCCTCTGCCTTCTTGTCAAATTTGTCACCTTTAGACTACAATAAGAATGCCAGCTTATCCAGCAATGCCATCCTCTAGACATCACATATGCCACCTCTTGAGGACAGTGCCAGACTAACCTGGACTTTGCAAAACCCCTCTTTCCTGCATGAATACTCCCCTTCCTTTTTTGCTCCTTTCTTTCCTTCTTGGGCAGATAGGAAGGATATCTGGGCCTGGGGATAAGCAGGACTGTGTTCCTTAACAGTTAAGAAGAAGCTACAGATGATGAGATCCTGGTCAAATTTATCCTTGTAAGATTACACGGCCTGGAGTTTTTCAGGAGAGAAATATATTGGTGTTGATAGTTAAATGTTAATAAAGGAAGAGAGCAAAGGAAATTATACATTTTAAGCCTAATCAACTAGGGAGCGTAAGCCTGCCTAACCAGGAAGCTATAGCTTCACACACTCTAGGAGATGGTAATAGTGCCACATTAAAAGAATTAACAGCCCTTTCCCCACCAAATAGGGAAAATAGACTGGCTTTTCAATATCTGTGGTCCATTTGCCCGGACTATAGAGGGTGGTAAGCACATATGCAATAGGAGCAAAGATGGCGACCATAAGTCACGTCTGTCTAGCCTGGGAAAAGGATCAGATTGAATAAGGGACACAGGGCCCTGGAATATCTAGAAAAGGGATTTGTTAGGTGGAGGATCCAGAGAAAGCCCACAAAATATTGGGAAGTTGATTGGTTAGTTTTAAAGAGGGTCTGGTCTTTCACAAACCCAAGATAATATAACCATCTTAACAATGAAATTCTCTCTCTCTCTCTCTCTCTCTCTCTCTCTCTCTCTCTCTCTCTCTCTCTCTCTCTCTCTCTCTCTCTCTCAGTTGGTAACACGTGCTTGTCACTGTTGTTTGCACTTTCTCTCTCCATAGCAGCTATGTGGTCCTAACAGCCACATGGCCAGTAGCCACATGGACTTCAAGCAGGCTTCAAGCCAAGCCTGGATACTAGATACAACAGCACCAGCCATCCAGAGCACAGCTGGGAACTTGACTAAGCTTTGATACAGACTAAACTTTGGCATGGGTGCAAAATGTGTGGACACCAGCTGTGGACTTTTCCCATGGCAGAATGGATGAAGAAGGGACATTGGTACCTAAGGGAAGCCTTTTATTTTCACCCAATTAAATCTGATCACACCATGACCTCCCATATATGGCTCCCTAAAAATGGTTTCCATGTAATCCTGTGGAAGAACACAATCTCTACCTACCAGCAAGACGTTCACCAATACAGAAGCTCTCTGGACCCAATCTTTTGGTTTTTTGTGGAGTCTTCATTAGATGAGCATGATTGAGTCAACCTCCAGCCCATCACCCCTCCCTGAAACTTGGGGTGGGACTGAAAGTTCCAGCCCTCCAATCACCTGGTTGGTTCCCCTGGCAACCAGCCCCCATTCTTAGATCCACTCTCACCTCATTAATCTAACAAAAGATACCTTTATGGCTCTCATCACATAGGAAATTCCAATGATTTTAGGAGCCATGTGCCAGAAATAGGATGAACACCAAATATATAGTTCCTATTATCAATTATAATATCACAACTGTAAATCCCCTTTGGTCTGCTTAATCAACTCCTACTATTCTTTCACAACACTAGTCGTGAAATGTTCCTTCCTCAGAAAATTCATGCTGAATTAGAACAAGACAAATTTGGTTCATGTTGTTTAGGATTCCCATGAAATGTCTATATGTCTCCATTAGAGATTTTTCCCATGTTCTAATGATATACACATGAAACTTTCTCTCTAGCAGACCATGAAGTATATGGGAGTACAGGAATTTTATCTTATTACTTGAAGTACCCTATCTAGTCCTTAATACATCAGGTGGCATCTGTTAGGCTAATAAGAATGTTTGTTGAATGAATGAATACAGTCCTCTTATAAGAAAGACACACCTGGGAACCATAATTACTTTGCCTAAGTCCTAAGTCATGGATTATGAACCTATATAGACATATTTCTGTGCCCTTAGTCAATTTGATCTATATCTAGGACATATAGGTCATTTGCATAAAAAATATTAAACACAGAAAACCTTTGTTATAAATTCACTAGGATTTTAATCTAATTGGTAGCATTCAGGCCCTGGCTGGTTTAGCTCAGTGGATTGAGCGTCGGCCTGCGAGCTAAGTGTCGCTGGTTCGATCTTCCAGTCAGGGTACATCAGAGAAGGAAAACTCTGACTCCAAAAAACCTCCGCTGCCTTGCGGCATACCTCTTCTGGGGAAAGGCTAAGGGAGTAAACCCCGACAGAAAATCCGGAGCCGGAGTCCCTAAGGCGGTTTGACATTGTAGTCAACACCGGCAACTCCTGCGGCGCACCTGAAGCCAAGCTGTATCGACTCCGTCTTTCCCTTGGACCCTTCAGCTGCGAAGAGAGGGGGGGTCTGCTGCATGGGCAACAGCAGACCCTCCATATCACCCTGCCCAGGCTCTGTAGCTTCAGCTCCACTGGAGAGGACACTCCAGCGTCATCGCAAGATGTCAATTCAACACGGGAGGAGACAGATGCCGTGTCACTCCCGAGTCGGACTGCACAGCCATTCTCGGCGGTGCAGATAGACACTTAAGAAGCTACACCATCGTCTCTCGAGACGGACGGCTGCCGACGACGACGGTAGCATTCAGTTATGAATGTGTCATTAAGGCATATAATAAATCCAGGCAAGATCTCCTCTCAACAGAAAATGCATGTGTATCATTAGCATCATATTTCCCTTGGAACTGAAGTACAAGTTTAAATGTGGAAGGCATAATAATCACAAGTTTGTTAAAAGTCCACAGATGTGCAGTTTAATGACACATTAAGAAACTGTTATTTTCCAAGTATGCTGGTAAGTTTTTAAAAAAATAAATACAACATATATGTATACAATGAATGTTTAACCTGTATTCAGTAAAGGTGCTTAATTTTAGGTTGCAGAGTTGTTTTTGCTCAGTCCTATAAAAGTGAAAAGATATTTAGGGATAAAAACAATGCTCATTCTTTGAATATTAATTATCTAATAAACTATGCAATTTCTGTTTAATTAAAGTTGATACCATAGCTATCACAGACTATTTTTTCTAGTGAATTTTGCACAGAAAAAATGTATACAAAGAATATTAATTAACAATAAGTTGAGTGCTCACCTCTTCTATGGAAAGAATGTATGTCATTTTTCTATACATGCTCAGCAATTTATTTTATTATTTTAAGCTGAGAATAAAAACAGCAAGAATTTTTTTGTTCTTTTTTTATTGATTTTATAGAAGCATGTGTGGTTATTGATTTAGACTGAGAGACGCATTCAGAAGCCGTAGTGTTAATCATGTTGAAGCATTTTATAGGCAAGGTCAGATACAGAAATGAAAGTACTACATGAACCTATACAATATGAAAAAATAATATATGAAATAAGTGGCAAGAGGCATATAATGAGACTTTATTGTAACAAATATATTGAGATGATGACTATCTTTTGAATTACTAAGATTAAATATAGCACAAAGGCATTAGGAAAGATTTGCAAATTTTCCATTATTGTGACACTTTCTCATTACCCTGAATGTTTCACAAAATGCCAGAGACAATTATGTGCACAAAATTCTAAAGATCAAATATGACAGAAAGAAAATAAAATATTGGGCACCTCCCACATATGAACAATAATTAAACTAATTTCTTAAAAACAATTATTTCTTTGCTATTCATATATCATGTAAATTTAAGTAGCTAAAAAGGCCTTCATGATAGCTTAAGTTTTGTTTTGTTTGGTTTTTTGGAAGGTATATATCTATTTTTAATTAATTTATTATTTTTCTATTACAGTTGTCTCACTCCTCCCCACCCCCCATTGTAGTTTTTATGCCTAGCTATGTCACCTTAAACCTCTAAGGAAAAAAAATAAAACACCAAATGCTTTTTATAAAACTTCCTGCTGATGTACAATATCTGTTAAGACTTCGCTGATGGACTAGGTTTACCTATTAGACATAGCAAAAATCATTAGGAGCTCTACCTCCAATTCATTTTTTCTCCTCAACTGTAGATGCACTTGGACTCAACAATTATATCATTGAAAAAAATGAGGCTTAAGAGAAAGAAAATGTTATTATAGAACAAGCACATTTAGAATACTACATACTTTGAAACTGATTGAAGACTTGTTTTATTTATCTTTTTAATAATTTCTTTATTTATTTGCTTGTTAATTTATTTTATTTTTTAGAGAGAGGGGAAAGGAGAAAGAGAGGGGGAGAAACATCACTGTGTGGTTGCCTCTCACTCGCACCTCCAACTGGGGACCTGATGTGCAACCTAGTCATGTGCCCTGACTGGGAATTGAACCAGCGACACTTGGCTTGCAGGCTGATGCTCAATCCACTGAGCCACAGCAGCCAGGGCTTTGGAGACTTGTTTTAGTAATTTCATAGTGTGAGTTAACATTTAATTTTGGGTGAGGGGTGGGATGCCCTGGTGTTACTGAAAATCCTGAAGGGCATTATTTTAAGAATGCAGAATTGCTGAACTACTAGCAATATCTATCAACCATTTTAAAGCTATCCTGCTATCCGAAGGGTGATTTCTTTTTTGGAAAATAGTAATACATAAGGAGATAAAGAAATGGATCTTAAAATAGAAGTTACTTTATTGGTTGCAAACTTTTCTGAGTAACTCTGTTAGATAAAAGTTAGAAAATTTAGGAGGAGGAAGAAGTCCACAGTGCTCAAAGAAAAAGCCATAAATATATTTGGTTAACTGCCTTCCGGTCCTATATCTGTTTTACAGCATATGATCAAATGTGATCTGGCAAAAGACAACAACTCTGGGAAATAACCCTCCACACACACCTGCATTTAGGCAGTCATACCCCCAGGGAAGTTGGCACCACCTTTACCCACCAACCAATATGTAACTCCCTCACAGTACCCAGCAAACTCTATATGTCCTCAGGCAAAGGACCTGACACCTTGCCAGCCTTGCCTTGCCTTTACCTATGCCCTTTGCCTTTCTCTTCCACTTGGGAAAGGCTCCTTCTCTTCTTTGAGAATGTGCCACCAATAAACTTTGCTTGTATACTAATAGGTTTGCTGATCTTTAATTCTTTACTGCTTTGGCAAGAGAACCCTGTTTTTCCACAACTCCACCTTCAGTCACTGTAGCAAGTATTAGCATGAGATTTTGAAATGCATTTACTTTTTTTTCTATGATTTTTTCCCTTAGTTCTTCAGTTTTCCCAAATTAGGGCCAGAATTTGTCTCAAGAAAAGGAAAAAACAAACAAAATCCAGCCAAAACAGAAAAAGTTAATTTATTAGCTTTTGACCTCCAAAGCAAAATTTTATGAAACCTAGCCCGGAGAATACACTGTGAATAGAAGCAAATTTTATTTGCAAAATCCAGGTTTTGTTGAGAATTAAATGATGCTTCCTTTCAATTCCCAAGGCTGGGTTTTGAACATATCAATGGCAAAGCCTGAGGAAGTTGAGCATTTATGCTATGATTCATTCAGTGGGGAATAGTACACCACAACTATTTCCTCCCCTTACATCTGCATATCTAAGACAACATTCTAGAGAGAAGGGAAAGAGAAGAGAGAAAAGAATATTTTTCTAAAGAGGCTGCGTAATAAGCCAAAAGAGGCTGAGTTTCTTAAATTGGAAAGATTAAGTTTAGCCACCCACTGCATTTGAGCTCAGAGTTAAATTAATTGATTAAATTTTTTTCAATTTAAATTAACATACAATATTATATTAATTTCAGGTGTACAACATAGTGATTAGACATTTATACACCTTATAAAGTGATCAGCCTGATAAGTCCAGCACTCATCTGATACCATACATAGTCATAATATTATTGACTATATTCCCTCTGCTGTGCTTTATATCCCATGACTGTTTTATACTGGCAATTTGTATATCTTAATCCCTTCACCTTTCCACCCATCTCCCTACCCCTGTCTATCCAGCAACTATACAATTAAGCTAACTTAATTTTTTTTTTAATTATATTTTTGCACACCTGGACTTACAGCTATAAATTTAAAACTCATTATGTAGGCAATTACACAAATGTGCAACAAATAAAAACAAATATACACTAATTTTCTTTCTCTTTTACCAAAAATAATATAAAACTAAAAATCAAATGGAATGCACCAGTATAAAAGTTAATTTTGTGTGACTACTTAAAGGTGGTCAAAATTTGTTTAGCAAAAATTTGATCATGATAATTGGTCTCCAATTGATGGATATCCTACATAAAAATCTAGACAGAAACGATTTTGAGAATAACATCAAGTATGTAACTAAATGCAAACTGTTTTAAAATTCCTTATCCCTTTTGACATCCTTAAAACTCTTCTTCTGCCTCCTCTTCTGAACCTTAGTAGCACTATGTGATGGAAAATGTGAATCATACCAAAGCAAATAAATAAAGCAAAATCTATCTTCAATGAGTTTACATGCTAGTATACAGAAAGAATTATTTATTTTATTGTCTTTTATTCTTCCCAATATACAATAGTCAAAATTATCATTTTATAATTTTAATTAATACCTGATGTATTACTGATTGTTTCTGAGTGATTATTATTGTTTTTGGGTTAGTATGAATTCGGATTAAATCTGCATTAAGTGAGCCTGAGTAAATGGCACAGTCACCTGTGTTGGCTCACTGCTAATTATATTCCTCAGTGCCGGAATCACCTATCATATGGTGGCCCGGTGCTTTTGGTTCTTAAGGCCCAGGTCTAACAGCCCAAGTGAGGACTGAAGCTGGTTTCTAGGAAACACTATATTGCAAAACATATGCTCAAAACAGAAGTAGTTAAGAAATTTATCAAAAGCTTAGAAATAGGCAAAAGTTTCTATTACTTTTCTTTCCATGTCCTGCTGGGTAGACTAGGAATCAGGCCTACCCAGTAGACATCTAATTCTCCAGGAGTGTGCGCCTTTGTGCCACTTGCTGTTTACTACTGGTTAGAATATTTTAAAATTCTATAGGGCTAGATGCTCATTTTGTTTTTAAAACTGAAAACCTATACATGATTCTTGTCTCATAGTAAAGCAAATTAATTTTTATATGGTAGAGATGGAATAATTTTTGTAGAAAAGATAATTTCAAAGGTTAGATTTTTATTGTTCTGTAGAACATTTTTATCAGTTTTGTTCCTGAATTAGAAATTTTATTTAACCATTCTCTCTGTATCCAGTTCTCCTTACACATGCATTATTATCTTCGTGGCTCTTAGCAATGCATTTTTAACATGTGCTCATTTTAAATTTCTAAAAGTCTTGCTTTCACCTTGGGAAATTATTCTTTGACTATGTACTTTGATTTAGAAGTTACTAATATTCCAAGTATTTTCTTTTCTATCCAGGTGAAAAAAAATGTAAAGCAAAAATTACACGTGGAATCATAGACCTATATGTAAAATGTTAAACTATAAAGCTCCTGGGAGAAAGTCTAGGTAACCTTGGATTTGAAAGCGACCTTCTAAATATAACACTGAAAGCACAGATGATGAAAGAAAAACATTAAAAATGAACTTCATTAAAGACAAAAAGAAACAAACAAAAAATCATCTGCTTTATGGAAGACACTGTTAAGAGAATGAAAACACAAGCAACAGATGTGGAAAAAAAAATACTTGCAAGACACACATCTAATAAAGGCCTGGTATCCAAAATATACAAAAAAGTTTAAAATTCAATAAGAAAGCAATAAACTTAATTTAAGAAAAAATCTGGGCAGAAATATCAACAGAGAAGATATACAAATAATATATGATGTTTAGTATTAAAAAGATACATTGTAGGCTTAAATTTTTTCTAAATTTCCCCAAATACTGGCCAGGATGTGACATGACAGGAACTCTCACTTATTAAAAAAAAAAAAAAAAATTATTTTCTAAATTTTATAAAAGTTGTGCAAAAATTATTTATAATAATGGACTGTATTAAAAGTTTTCACATTGATTTTAATTGGGCATGAGTTATTACCTATGCATATTTATAAAGAGAGTTTCAATTCTACAAAGCTCACAAGAACAGTGCTCTAGTAAGGTTAATATTCTGGATCTGAATGGAGCCATTATAGACAGAAGGAACCTAAAGCATTCCAGAAACATCACTGGCGTGATAGTCCTTAAAGAAGAAATTAACGAAGTTTAGTGCCTCAGCTATTTAGCTATTCAGATATAGGAGCAAGTCTGGGCAATGGAACATTTTATGCTGCTTTTATCTTGACAAAATAAACAGAAAAATTAAACCAACCCTTAGGCATTCTAATTCAGTCCTTCCCATTGATTTCTCATGGACGGAGCTTTTTCATGGTAGTTGTCTCACTGCTTCCTCTCTCATAGACCACGAACCTATTAAAATCTAATATCAAAGTGCTGGGTTAAAAAAAATAGCTTTGAGTATATTACCAAATTGAACATCAGGACTGTCAGCAGGAACAGACAGTAGTGAGCAATTCTCCCATGTTATGCAATAAACCATTAAATTCTGCACACTGGATGCTAATGTTGGATGCCTCTGTTGCCAAATACTCTTGTAAAAAACAGTCAGTTTCATTTGGGTGCTATTCATTGTTTATGGTTAAAAATACAGAACAACTTGGGTGTCCAGTTATGAAATTTGTACTATTGGGCACAGGGATAAGAAAATCCTGGCATTATTTTAAATGACATCTTGAGGTACAATATATGACCCATGTATTAGAACAGAAACCCCAAATAATAAAATATGTACATAAAAATACAAATGGACTGATAAAGTTAGGAATAAATTAATTGTTTATAAATTGGCAATTTTTATTTATTTTCCCCATAACATTAAGTATGCATTTCAATTATTTCAATTACAATATTACTCCACATGAAAATAAAAGGCTAACAATTAAAAGGGACAAGACTGTTATTAGATAGATGCTTTATGGAAGTTTACTTCCCCAGTCAATGAATTTATTTTAAACTCAGTCACAATGTCTTTCTGCTAAAATTGATGTTTATCTTATATTTTGTTGTCAGATTCAAAAAGAAATTCAGAGTAACCCCTCTCCATGAGATGAATTCTTTTCCTTGGTCTCATTAGTGATACTTTCAAGGATTAAAATCTGGAATTTGTCACACATATGACAAACAGGTCCATGAGGTTAGAAGCAAATTAAAGATATGTCTCCTGATTTCCAAATCAATGTCATTCACAAAATATATTATGGGTCAACATGATTGTTTTTAACAATATGGAAACCTATACAAAACTATATGAAACTAGACTGCAAATTACAAAAACTAATAAAAAGTGAAGGTTAAAAGATACTACTTGAAATACATAAGTACCATCCTTCTTGGGAACTCAACATACTTCATCCTAACTTATATTTCTGCAGTCTGTGTTGATCATTTATCTTTCTGTAGAATTTCTCCAAGAAGTTTCCACAAAGCTCTCAAGAAAAGTAATGGATACTACTTAGTCATTCTATAATATCTGACCTAAATCCCAAGTCCACCAATCCGTAATTTTTCTCTGAAGATTTCACTCTTACATGATATTCTATGTATTTATATACTGTTATTTCATTTTCTAAATTAACTCTGAAAACATACACTGGATCTAAAATCTTATTGAATAGACACAGATTTATTCAGATATTAAAAGGATGCTAAAACTTTTTTGATTACATTTAATTTTCCCCTTAATACATAGGATGTAATCAGGCAGAAATAATTAACAGAGCAGTTTACTAAACTTGATTTTAAAAGTACTGAGATCACTAAGTGGAATTGTCATGAATTAAAATTTCACGAGAATGATTATAAAGGTTTTCACTTTAATTATAAGTTGGGCAATCATGTGAAAGTGGTATCTAGAGTTGATGACATATATTAACCCCCCTGTAAATAGAGCCAGTTAATGTGAATGAACTGAATTAGGAAGAGCTGCCTAATTAAAAGGTAAAACAACCTTTTTATCTTCCTATGACAGGTGAAAAAATGTTTATGAGCAATTCACCAAATGATAAGTATATGTTCAACAATCTCTGATGTCTCCAAATATGAGAGTTTAAACACAAGTAACTAATACACTGTGGGAGTCCCTGATAGAGTGATATCTGTATACAAAAACTGAAGAATTTATGAAAAGCTACTTTATTGAGAGATTTTTAATGTTATATAACCAATTTATAAATATTATTTCATTAGATGGCTTTCTATTGTTTACATCTTTTTTCTTCATGCATTTCAACTGTTTTTAGTTATTTCTTTCGCAACTTGCAAAGTACAATTCATGTCCTTTGTGTATGGATATTAGGTTCAGACTAGATTAAATTAAGGAAGGAAGCATGAGAAATTTAAAACTTCCTATTTAAAAATTTTTTAAATAGTTATTTTTTTACTTAATTTTTTATTCAAGAACAAGTTTTTAGCTCACACAGGGATTTCCCGAGTGAAAATTGGCATGAATAACTGTCAGATAGATGTCCAACAAGTACAATAATTGCATGAGACCAATGCAATCTATCTACAGGATATTGTAGTTAGAAGAAAATTTTTGCCAAGATTCAAAACTGATGAAAGACAGTAGCACATGGAACAAACATCCATATAATAAGGATCACAGTAGGGGAAGCTAGGGGAGGCCTTATAATGAGGCCAATGATAATAAAATCAGAAAGAAAGGTGACATGACAACAAAAGCTGCTGATAGTAATGAGAGGTAAGCTGTTGAAAAGATTGATTAAAATGTGAAACAAAACATGCTGTGTTTTTGATGCTAAGGCTAACTTAAAAAACAGAGAAATATAATCTTTGTTCAAGATCTTGTATAAAGATATGAGACTTTTTAAAAACGCAAAGAGCCCAGTTGACCTACACAGCTTAGTCTCCTTTTAGTTCTTAATTTCCATCATCTTGTACAAATTCGGTGTTATTATCTCAGCAACCTTGCCTGGAAGGCCATTCCTTGCATTTAAGCATCTCTGTATGAAAAACAGATTCACAACATCTGGTCTGATTTAATTTACCTTTATTTTTTCTTTTGTTGCTTTTCCATTTTACTTCTTTTTCCAATCATGTTCATTAAGCTGCAAATAGTAATTTCCACTCATATCTGTAGTTTTTATCTCACTATTTTAGGGTCAGTGGTCTATCTTGTAACTTCAAGATAGCCATAAAATGATAATTGGAGAACTGTGATTATCCTTGCTTCCCTCCTACAATTTTGGAAAGTTGGCATGCTTTATTTTATATAGTATTATTCACACCAATGAAACACCTAAGTTAAAATTGGCTGTGAATATTTTCTAAGTGTTATGTATGCATGCGATCTGATTTATTTTCCTTTCCTGCATCGGGTTGCCTCTTGTATCTGCTGCTCTATTGAGTTCTCAGCATTTTTTAAAAGAAAGTGATCACTTAGAACAGTATAATTTTATTACCAAAAATCCCACAGGAGGTGTAAGATACATACCCCAAATGATAAACACTAAACTTGACTTTGACAGTCAAATAAATTCAAACATACAGGATCCTACTTTACATCATAATTTTGGAATGTGGTACATGTATGAAAAAGTGGGGTCATCACACAATATTATAAAAGGATATTAATGGACTTAAATAAGAACTGGACTATTTATCTCATACTTTATATTCACATCAAACTTTAAATATAATATTAACATCATGTGTTAGCAAGAAATATCAAGCTGAAATGCAAAATTTTTTGCTCATTATCTTGCTATACCATAGACTTATGCT
Organism: Furipterus horrens; assembly: GCF_987537825.1. Lineage (NCBI taxonomy): Eukaryota > Metazoa > Chordata > Mammalia > Chiroptera > Furipteridae > Furipterus > Furipterus horrens. Next base: position 156,993,473 of record NW_028327175.1, read on the forward strand.
GTCATCTGAAGAAAATTGCTGTGTGAACCCTAACATTATCACACTTTCAGTGAATACAGTCATATGTGATGAATGTACTCTAATTATGTTTTGTGACATTGCTCTCTCCATAACTGACTTATATGACTTATAATTTCAGTCCTTCAAAGGTTAATTTTTATATGATCTTACTTATATAATTTGCTGTTAGGTGCCAAGAAAAAAATACGTTTTCCTTGTAATTAATAATGCCATTTCTCTGTTCCAGCCAACCTAATTTTATACAATTTGTTTATAAATTGTTTATGTGAAAATTCTCTTTATTAAAACAACAAACTTTGAACATAAATGCCTAACTATCACAATGATTTACAACAGCTCTAAAAATAATTGAAATCCTGAACACGTACACATACGTACACTCATAAAGACATATATTTGTATACATGGTTTTTATAGCTCATTAGATTTAATATTTATAAGGGTGAAAACATATTCACAAGGAAAATAAAAAAAAGTAGAAAAGGATAAAACCAATAAACCATTTATAAGTTTCAACAGAATTACTATTATATGTCATACAGATTTGTCTGCTGCTTGTTTTCTGGGAACCAAGGAAAACAGCAATATAATCTTTTAGATGACCAGGTAATAAGTTAAGTTTCATCTTTTTCTTCCATTTAACTTAAATACTCTCTTTACTAACCTCTTTTGCCTCAATGGATGATCATTCAGGTTGTGTGTGTATGTCTATATACGTGAGTGTTTGTGAGTGCGTTTGTCTTTGGCAGATCTACTTATAACTGTATCCCATTGATTCAATAGAAATCTGACCACAAAATCCAAATTTTCTGGTTGCTTACCCCTTTCCTCACTTCCCCTTTCTTTCATTAAGAAATCTTTTCATTTTTTCTGCTGTGTGACACATTTCACTTATCCAGTAGATAAATTTTATTTTAATACTGATTTATCAAGCTCTGATGCTTATTTCCTCTTCTAATATCTTTGTATAATTTAAATACACTCTTCGACTTCCCTGTGGATGAACATTTCTCAGTAGTATAATTAGGTGTGCCATATCCTTAGACTACCCAGCCATGGAAATAAGACTGCACATGCTGTCTGAGAACTTCTGGAAATATTTTATAATACCGGGAGTATTTTTAAACAGAGACTACTATCATTCTGAAAGATCACAAGATATTTCAGAACATGGAGCAGTGAGAGGACACAGAGAAGCATTCAAGCATAGATAATTCATGTGTCCTTATTGTCAGAGTCCTATATTATAATTTTGACTGATACTTACTAGTTCTATAAATTTGGAAAAATTAATATCCCTAAGCATTAGTGCTTTCATTAATAAAATGGAGTAAGTAAGATTATAGCCTCTGAGACTAATTAAAATACAAGGCCTGTTCAGAAAAATCCAACCATTATTAATATAATGAGAATGGTTTGCACAACATTGATATAACCTGGCAGCCAAGAAGAGTGGATGGCATGCGCATGCATGAACAATGATGACTTCACTGTACTAAATAGTGGAGGCAGTAGATGCTGTTGAGTGAGCATGTGTACTGTGTGGCCATTACATTCAATTTGACTTAACAAGTAGACCAACAAATTTGCATCAAATTTTGCATTAACCTTGAACATTCCTCCATGAAAACTATTTGGATGATTCAGAAGACCACAGCTATGGTTAAGTGGTGGTTGGCAGCTTTATTTTGACAATATGCCTACTCATGCATCAAGTCTTATGCAGAGTGTTTTGGTGAAACATCAAATCACCCAGGTGAGATTAACATTAAAAACTTGGAAGCCATGCTAGACAGACATGCTGCATCTCCATCCACAGCTAAGAAAAAATACAACTACCTCAAAACTAGAGACAACAAGAAGTTCCAGAAAATCAAGCTGCATGGAAGTCCAACGAACAAAAATATAAAAAAGAAAAACTCATCCAGACAGGTAGGAGGGGCAGAGCCAGTGTGGAGAGGATACGGTGTGGTGGCAGCAGCAGCTGTAGCAGTGGCAGGCCAGTGGAAAGTGCAGTCATATTTATTAAAAAGTCAGGATGGAGACCTGGGGAGCACAGCTCATGGTTCCAGAGCTGGGGAAAATAAAGCCTCATTGCTTCTGACTTTGTAAACCAGTGGGGGTTGGGGCAGAGGAAGAAACTGATGGTGTTTCAACAGAGTCCACTTGTTTAAAGGGCACCCACAGTTCTAGAACATCAGAAAACCAACCCACTTTGGGAACGACAGCAGGGCAATGGCCATACAGAAGTGGGAGAACTGCCTGGAAAAGGGGTGAGTGATGAGCAGGCAGCATTGTTCCCTCTCAGACCCCCTCCCCCACACACAGCGCCACAAAGTGGTGAAATGGGTCACCCTACACTGACGAATACCTAAGGCTCTGCCCCTTACAATATAAGAGGTGTGACAGCTCTACCTAAGACAGAGAGGCAAACAAACACAGGAACCTGTCAAGATAAGGATACAGAGAAGTATGGCCAAAAAAGGAAATGGACCAAGGTTACAGTGAGAGAACTAAGCAATGAGGAGATAGCTAACCTAACAAATGAGGAGATAGCCTGCCTAACAGACACAGAGTTCAAAACACTGGTGATAAAGATGCTCACAGACTTGACAGAAATGCTTAAGTATGGCAAATGAATAAGGAAAAAAATGAAAGCTATGCTAAATGAAATTAAGGAAAATCCACAAAAAAACCAATGGTGAAGGAAAGAAAACTTTGGTTCAAATCAGTGATTTGAAACATAAGGAAGAAAAAACAGTCAACCAGTACAACATGAGGAAACAAGAATTGAAAAAAATGAGGAGAGGCTTAGGAACCTCTGGGACAACTTTAAATGTACCAACATCCAAACCTTAGGGGTGCCAAAAGGAGAAGAGGAAGAGCGAGAAATTGAAAGCTTATGTGAAAAAATAATGAAGGAAAACTCCCCAAAATTGGCAAAGGAAATAGACATACAAGTGTAGGAAGCACAGAGTCCTAAACTAGGTAGATCCAGAAAGGACTACACGAAGACACATCATAATTAAAATGCCAAAGGTTCAAGATAAAGAGAAAGTCTTAAAAGCAGCTAGGGAAAAGCAGAGAATTACCTACACAGGGTGCCAATAAGACTATCAGCTGATATTTATCAAAAGAAGGCAAGAAGAGGTTGGCAAGAAGTATTCAAGGTGATTAAGAGCAAGGACTTACAACAAAGATTGCTCTATCCAGCAAAGTTATCATTTAGAATTGAAGGGCAGAGAAAGTGCTTCCCAGACAAGGTAAAGCTAAAGGAGTTCATCATCACGAAGCCATTATTATATGAAATGTCCAAGGGACTTATTTAAGAAAAAGAAGATCAAAACTATGAACATTATTATTACAACAAACTCACAACTATCAACTGAATCTAATAAATAAAAACAAAACCCAGCTAAGCAAATCAGAATAGGAACAGAATCATAGGTATGGGGATCATTTTGGGGGTTATCAGCTGGGACAGGGAAGGGGGAGCAATGGGGATATGGTGCAGGGATTAAACAGCATAATTGGTTGGTACAAAATAGACAGGGGGAAGTTAAGAATAATATAGCACAATTCAAGGACATGAACTAAGGAGGGTGAGATTGCTGGAGGGAAGGGGGGTACTGGGGAGAGGGTAGCAAAGAAAAAAAACAATTGGGACTACTGTAACAACATAATCAATAAAATATAATTAAAAAAATTAGAAGCCATAAACATTTAGATTGACCACTGGACTGGATGTCTACAATAATGTTGAAGATACTGATCACTGGAAGTCCAGAGGCCATGAGACTGACAGGCCCCGATATTGGAAAGATTATCTGAACAAATGCAAATCATACAGAATGAGGGGGAGAAAAAAAGTAGTGGAAGGAAAAGCAGATATTTAGATACAAATCTTTTTTATATATTAACCTTTGTTTAATGTAAATCAGTATCTTCTCTTATTGTTCATGAGACATAATTTGGTAAAACTTAAGAACAAATTCATTACTAAGAAACACTGAGGTTAAAAGAAAACTTAAATAGGTACAAAAACTCTAGGATTTCTTATTTTCTTTTTTTTTTATCCTCACCCTAGGACATTTTTAAATTGCTTTTATAGAGAAAGAAAGGGAGAGAAGACAGGAGAGAGAGAAACATAGATATGAGGGTGAAACATCGATGATTGCCTCTCGTGGCATTTAAACCGGGGATCATACTTGCCCTGACTGGGAATTGAACCCACAACCCTTCGAGCTATGGAAAGATGATGCTCCAACCAACTGAATCACACTGACCAGGGCTAGAATTTCTTGATTATAAAATCTTAGATGTACAAAAGAGATAAAGCATATAGAGTTTTTGAAGCTTATTAAATTACTTTTATCAATTATCTCATGGGACCAGCATTACAAGAAACATATTAAACATATCAAGAAAATCCTAACAAACAATTCAGGACAATAGGTCACACAAATCTTTAGAATGTGATCAAGCTTATGGGTACATTCCCTTGAAAGTGCCCACATATACACACACTGTGCACAATTTCATATAGTTACTCAAACTTTGAAGTTCCCATGAAACTTAGGTTACAAACTTCTAACCTCTATTCTTGATCCTTATGTCTGGTCAGTTAACCACACCATAAACATCACTTGAGCACATGTTAGATAACTATGCAGAATCTCAAGCCTCTTCCCAGAGTTATGGAATCAGACTCAGCATTTTATGTGTATCACGTTTCAGTTTGAAATGTCTCTAGAAGGTTAAATATTTGATTTTCACACTCAATAAAAGGAAAACTGCCTTATATGTCCACATGATTAGCATAATTTCAAACATTTTTCTGAATTTCCCCAAAATTTTTACACTGACTCAAGTCAGCCTTATTCATAGCTGGAAATCAGCTCTTCTCATATTTTGTCTTTTTTTGTAAAACAAACAACAGTAAAATGGTAATAACCATTAATTATGTGGCCAGTGCAAGCCATAAAGCTTGAAAAGACAACCTCTTGAATCTTAACAACACTACTGTATGATTTACAAAGGCACAGAAGTGTAATCTCAGGAGTCTTTATATTTTCTTAAAAGATTAAACAGCCATGTAACTCCATTATCTAGAAGGTTAGACAGAAATGTCAGTGCCTGGATGTCCCATAATGAAGAGGGCCAATTCCTAATAACACCACACAGTCTTTCCTTGAGAGATTAATGTCTGATTGCAATTTTCCATGTACAGATACCCACAATCAATAATGGGCACCACTTTATCTGCCAAAGTAGAATTTTAAAATATGAAAAGTGAAGATATAGAAAGTGGAAAGATGTTCTCCCTGTATTAAATCTTCACAGCTAAGTCCTGCTGTTTGATATAATGTCTATTTTTTCCTTCAAGCTACACTTCTAAAGAGAAAAACTAGTAAATTCTATTTTCCTAAATTTGTTCCACTTTTTCTTCTCATTGATGAAAGAGGAGGATTATTAAAGCATTTAAATATACAGGTATTTTCAAAACAAATGTGCTTTGGTCAGGCAATTTAGATCAAAAACAAATTTTTAAATTCATAATAACTTCTTGATAAATGGGATATGACTATGAGGAAAAAAAGAGTTCAAAAACTTGAAGTTGAAATGAACCCTGTTCCTTACAGTTCTTTGTAGAAGCAAAGTATGGACTATATTTTTTTTTAAATAAAATTTCTACAGATTGCCATTTTTAGGGCCCTGACTCTATGCAGCCTATAAACAAGCAATTCAATGCTGACACTTCTCCACTGATCTTTATATCTTTAGAGGTGACTATTATAAAAATACCTTCTTTACTTTATACTCACTATATTAGTTATAGTAAAGGACTTTTGCAGTATTTTTTTATGTTGGCCAGCCACAAATTGTTCAAAGTCAAACTGATAAGGACGCTTCAAAATGCTTATTAATATTCACTAATTAACAATTGCTTAAATTTAAAAGGCCTAATTTCTTACATTAGCCTCATTGAATCTATTTTCTATCACTTCAATATTTTTTCTCTAATACCACTCCTGTTTCTCTGTAACTCTTACAACAGAAGAATATATATGATTCTCAAATAGAAGCGTGATTTGTCTCTAACAGAAAAATGTTAATATTCTTATGTGCAGGCTTATTTCATGTACATCATTGATGTTTGTTTTGTTAAAAAATTATTTTTTAAAAAAAGGAAGCTGTTCCCCTGTAATAGGTAGGCTATTTTAAAGTGAATTGTGTCTAGTTTTCTTCTGATATGCACCTGTAGGGTGGATTGGCTCTAGAGAAATACTATATTTATTTCCTGATCATTTCACTTATCTTTCTTTTTTTTAAGTCTCTTGGTCTAGCCACAGAGCTGCTGCTATAATCTCAAAAAGATAAATTCCTTAGAAAAGAAAAAGGAAAAGCAATCTGCCAAGCCAACAGTGGCTTGAGGGAGCTCTACTCCCTTTACAATTCCATCAACCTCAACTAGCTCTGGTGTGACTTTATAGCCAGCCCACTGTCCAACCCTTAATTTTCTCCTGTATAAAAATTCTAGACTACCAGGCTTTTAGTGATTATATAACCATTTTTAAGAATAATAATCTTAATTGGTCATGATGTGATTTTACAAATGTGCTGTCATTTTATATTTGCTTTAATTTTTAAGAATTTTATATTGTGTATATGTTTATATGTGAAATTGGCCTATATTTTTTCTATTCTTTACTGTGGATGTTAAAATTACACTAATAAATTTAATCATGTGGGTTTACATTTTTTACTTTATCTTGAAATAGTTTGTAAAAGAGGAGAATAATCACTTCCTTGTGCAGACAAAAAAGGGGCCACGTACTAACCCTGACAAGCTCAGGAGATGCCTGCCATGCAGGCCCTGCAAATTCAGAGACCTAAAGTAAACACATATGATGGTCTGGAATTAAAACTTTTCAACTAAAGGTGGGTCATGGCAGGTAGTCATAACCAAGGCCTTGACAAATGTCAGTCTTTACCTTAACTGGGCCTATTGCCTTTTTGCATCTATAACAATATACCTTTGAATATCAGGGTAATTCTCTTTCCCAGAACCCTCAGGGCACGATCACAAGAACACAAGACCACAAAACTCCTCACTGTTACCTTGTTCTCCCCCCAATACCATCTCTGTGTGCTGTAAATGTTAACTGTTAATTATTCTATAGCCACCAATGTAAAAGAAGTATGTATCTATCCATTTTACTTTATAACCAATTTCAGAGATTTCCTTGATTTGCTTTGTCCTGCCTCCCTAATCTATCACCAATGGATTTCCTATAACCCCCCTTATGGCTTCCTCTCTGATTCTGATGTAAAAAATAAGTAGTAAAACTGCCATTTTCTAGAGCATATTCTCAATCTGTTGAGATTTTTGCTTCCCAGCAATTGTCAACAGTTTGGCTAAAATAAATGCATAAAAATTTTCTACAGGTTTGGACATTTCTTAAGTCAACACTTAAATGTTTGGTAGTACAGGTAACCCCCGTATAACATGGTTGTTAGGTTCCTAACAAACACCGTGTTATGTCAATCCTTGTTATACAAAACAAAGAACTAGTACAAGAAGGGGGATTAGCTTCCAAATTTTTAAAAAATACACTATTATATTTTTATAATTATGAGAAATATCTTTATTAAAGCAATTTTCATCAAAAGTATTATATATTAATATGAATTAATGTTTTCTTCATCATCACTACTAAGCTCCATTAACCAAATGCATTTTCTTTTTGACAAGATATCCTCAGCCTCTGAACTTTCTTCAGCATTATCTTGACTTCTATGCTCTACTTTTTGCAAAAAATCTGTTATTTTAGGTGGCTTGCTTTTAGCTGAGAGATCTTTATAAATTTCTTTATACAGTGCTAAGCATTTTGGACGTTCTATTCTAAACTGTGTGCTCCTTTCAGTGCAAGGATCTTCATTTAAGAAATATGACTCTATCTGTTTGGTTAAGTCTAGGCCTTTCTTTATGCTTTTTAGAGTAAACTGTGTAACTTCTTTGTTTTTATTGGTGCTATCATCCCCTAAGTTATCTAGGCAAATTCCAGATGTCATTTCCACCAAAATTGCTTCATCAGTTTCTTCTTCTACCAGCAATTCTAAGATATCTTCTACAGTCAAATAATGTTAGTGAAACCATGTTATAGAAGTGCTGTTTTATATGGGGGTTTCCCCAATTCTCTAACCGTGTTAGAGCAAAACCATGTTATAGAAGTACCATGTTATTCTGGGGGTTCCCCCAATTCTCTAACTGTGTTAGAGCGAAGCCATGGTATAAAAGTGCCATGTTATATCGAGGATACCTGTGTTTGCTTGTAAAAAAACAAAAAACAAAAAACAAAACAAAACAACACAACAAAACCTTCTAGGTCTGTTATCTTCTGCCAAAGGCAAAGGTGAAGAAGTTAATTTATGTGCAAGCTTACTCAGGTTTTCTATTTTACTTTGACTTGGGTTAAAAAGAAACAACAGGCCCCAAATGAAATCACTTTGATTAAGCACCACCAAGACTAAACATTTAAAGAAATTACAGTTTCAGCCTTCCCTAGGAATAAAATTTTAAGCCTATCAATCTGGAATTTCCTGGTCAGCACCGGTAAAGTAATCTGTCAGATAAGTGCCCCTGGCTTCCCTTAAGGGAAGGTAACCTGCCTGAAGTAATGCACTCTTACATTCCTTGCCTATAAAAATATCCCATTTTTGTATAACTCTTGGGAACACCTTTCTGTTTACTCAATAGGATGCGGTCTCATTTATGAATCATTCAGTAAAGCTAATTAAATCCTTAAATTTACTCCACTGAATTTCGGTCTTTAATACTTGCAAAAGCTTCATTTTAATTACTAAACTTCTAAGGAACCAAATTTAAAATATCTTTATATTATTATTTTTTATTAATTTTTTCTTTTTTACACTATTTTTATTTTCTTCAACTTTTTCCAGATGAAATATACTGTTCTTCATCTAGTTCCTAGAGATGAATGCTTACATAATTTTTTCCTCATTTAAAAAATTATTAAATAAGTTGAACACAATAACTTTCAGTTATTATAGGTTTAGATACATTCCATAAATTATGAAATAGTTTTTCATATGTCATTCAGGTCAATACTCATCTAACTTCACATTATGAATTCCTCTTTAACCTATTATTTAGAAACAAATTTGTTTGAAAACACATTTTTGTCCTGCATCTTTGATATATAATTAAATTATAGTGTTGAGATGTTTGAATTGGACTTATTCTTTGAAATTCAATAGACTTTTTTTCTTTGTTATATAATATGTGCTCAATTTTCATAACTGCATATATAGTTTAAAATAATATACTTTAGGAATATTAATCAAGCCTTTGAGATGACTTGTTCAAATTACATCTATTTATTTTTAGATTTTTGTCTGAGATTTCAATTTCTGATAGTGTATTAAAATATTCCATCATGAGTTTGAACTTGTCTATTCCTATTATTTGATTTGCTTTATCTATTGTGAAAGTTTATCTATGAATTTTTGAGTTTTATAGTCTCCGTAGACTGTTTTGTATCATAATGTATAGTTCTTAAAAAAAAAAAACGCTATTGGTGTTTTCCCTTAATTTATTTTGTCCAAAATTAATATTTAGATATACACAAGCTTTTAGTGTTTGCTTAACACATATATAGCCTATAGCTATTTAATTTTTCTTTTTGTTAAGGTATTTTTAAATAAGATAGTAGATATTGCTTTTAATCAACTAGAGTAATTTTGGCTTTTTATTAGGAAACTTTAATTAATTTACATTTATTATGATTATTGAAAACATTTTGGCTGATTTCTGCTATCTTTCTTTGTTTTTATGCTTAATATGCCTTTTGTTCCTGTTTTTAGTGTTGTGGGTTTTTTGTCTCATTTTCATCTTTCTTAAACTAATTCTTATGTGCTCTTTCTTCATTTTTTTTCTTCAACTAAATTTTTAGCTCTGGTATATATTTCTATTCTTTAATATTTACAATTACATTTAAAATTTTTATTGAATTTATTGGGTTGGCATTATTAAAATTATATAGGTTTCAGGAGATACTTTATATTTTTAACATGCATAGAAAACTATACACACATATGCATGAATACACATACTTTTTACCAGAGATTAAAGTTATAATACATAACTGCTTATCAAATAAAAAATATTAGCATAATTAAATTACATATTGAATCTCCTCCTTCCATCTTTCATGCTCCTTTTCCTAGAATTCCAGTTCTACCTATTGTTTTTATTTGTTGAATGTTTATTAAAGTTTAATATATATAAATAAAGTACAAATCTCATGGATGTACAGCTATATAAATTTTCACAAAACATATACACACTTTTGACCAGCATCTAGATTAAGACACAGAACATCACTTATCTCCCCAAAGACCTCTCATATTTGCCTCTGAACACACTATTTTCCTTTCAAGATGACATTCTGACATTTTTGTTTAAATACCTAGAATCAATGAAAGTACCTATTTTATATTTTTTCTGCTTTTTTTCACCTAATATCATATTTGTAAAAATAATCTATATTACCTGCATGATTGTTCATTCATTCTCATTGTTTTCTAGTATCTCATTGTATAAATACATCATAATTTATTAATTCTATTGTTGATGGATATCTCCTGTTCAGAACTACATGGTCATTTCCAAATTTGTTCTATTTGCAACTTTTGGCTATTATATGCCTTTTGGTGACCATACATGCACATTTCTGTTGAGTATATAAGTAGGAATGTAATTGCTGAGTCATAGAACATTCATATTTATTTATAATTAATACTTTAACCTGTTTTTTAAAAATTAAAATATGGATTTATTTGAAGTCAGCAATTAATTATATTTACCAATATATTTAAATTTTGTTATTACCATAGTATCTTCTTTCACTCTATTGCTAAAGAACATATTAAGTATTTGTTGATTTTAAATTCCCTTTGTCTTTAAATACTTGAAAATGCTTCTATTTTGCCCTCACTCTTTAGGGATAGCTTAGCTATATATAAAATTCTAGGCTGATTTTTAATTTTACAAAAAACTTTTAAGCCATTACTCCTTTTAGTTTTTTATTCATCTATCACCAAACTTTTTTTTTTCTCTATACCTGAACAACATGTTTTCTTTCCTGGTGGCTTTTAGAAATGACTCTTGTCATTAATTTCTTTGGTTTTCTGTAGGCAATCAGTTGAGGGTTATGTTTTTGTTTTTGTTTCTTAATTCTGTTTGACTCTTGGTATGCACTTTAATAGAATCGTTCTACTCTTCAATTCTATAAAATTCAATACTCCTTTTGCCTTCTTTTAAAAAGTTTTTTTTTCTTTGTGAGTCTTCTCCGAGACCTGTGCTGAAATTTCTCAATCTCTTCTTCATATTGTTCATTTTTCCTACATTTTTACATTTACTTTATTTATTTGTGTTGCAGTTTTTCATAAATTCCAGTTTATCATTCAAGTCATTCATACTCTCTCTGACTGTCTGATTTAAATTCACTTTATTGATTATTTTATTTCAATGTTGTTAGTTTCATTATCTTGGAATGCCTTTGTCCCTCTAGCTTTTTGGCTTTCTATATAAGCTGGTGGGGTTTAGAAGCTGTATTTCCAGCCCTCAGATTAATGCAATGTACTTTGCTCCAATTTTCCTCTAAAACTACAAACACTTTGAATAATGGGGGTGAAAAGAAATAAAACTCTATCATGGAGTCCAATATGCCCTTGGCTTTAGTTACCTCTCACTGATAAAAATATGAAGTCTGCTCAGAAAGTATCCAGCCATGTAATATGAAAAATAGAGACATTTATTGAAGAAGATACAAGATACAAGAAACACTATACATAGGACAATGATGCCTCAGTCCCCTTCGAAGTAGACACCTTGGGACCTCACACAGTTCTCCCAATTGCCATCAGTTGCCCTGTCATATCTTCCTGAATCTCATCGATGGTCTGAAATCTCTTCCCTTTAAAAAATGATTTTAGTTTTGGGAAAAGCCAGAAATTGCAGAGCACCATATCTGGGTTGTAAGGGGGCTGAGTCACCTGTGTGGTTTGATGTTTTGCCAAAAAAATGCATGAGAGGTGATGCATGAGCAAGCACTTTGTCATGATAAAGCTGCCAATCCCCAGCTGCCCATAGTTGCAGCCTTCTGAATCATCTGAACAATTTTTGTGGAGGAATGTTCAAGCTTAATGAAAAATTTGATGCAGATTCATTGTTCTACTCACTCAAATTGAATGTGATGGCCACACAGTGGGGCATCTATTGCCCCATTGACTAATACAGTGAAGTCATCATTGTTCACACATGCAAATCCTTGGCTGGCAGGTTACATAGATGTTGTGCAAACCATTCTTGTTATATTAACAATGGCTGGACTTTTTCCAGATTGACCTCATATATAGTTTCTGATGCAAAAAGACATATATCTTGATTTTTATATTCTTGCTATATATTATTCCTCTTAATCTTTTATTGTTAACTTTTCAATAGGAACTTGTAGTGCTACTTTGGCTTATGTTTCTTTCATTTTATTTGTATAATTTTTACTGTCTTTTGCTTTATATTGCCAGTATCTTAGTACTGCAAATTTATATAATAGGCAGTCAATGTGTCTGTCCAACTAAAGAAAATATAACTACTTTTCTATTGGCAATATGAAAGTCTAAAGGGAATTGCTATATTTTTACTATTGAAAATAGAGCTAAAGCAACAATAAGCTAATTCAGCAAGTTATTTAGTATCTGCATTATGATATGCAATATATTTTCTGAAATTCTGATTACTCCTAATTTTCATTTATTATCTGAATATGTTTTGACTAATTGAAAGTATGTCTGGCCACACACTAGAATGACAAAAAATGTGTTGACACAAATAACGGTATTTTATTTATGTTAATTTTTATTTTCTAAAATAGACTTTCTCCTCTTGAGATAAGATTTCATTATCTCTAAAATCATATCACTGAAATTGGGAAATAACTTGCAGCCAATTTTAGAAATCACATAATCAATGTCTTCTGTACATTTTTCCTAAATGCCACCATAAATCCTCAGCTGTATGTCTTAGAAAGTACAAAAGATACTGGATTTTATAGATTATTTCCTAACAATTTCATTTAAGACACAGTATCATGCTAGATGAGGAATGTCAAGTGTAAAATACTAAAATTATGATGTGCATTTTTAATGGAAGTATTAACCCACATTCAAATGTAGATTCCTTGAGATAGACACATGTTCATGGACGTCTTGCTGCCTTTGTAATGGGGGACCCCTCCCCCTGGAAATGGAGGAAGGGTGGGGCAACGCCAAGGGCAGTACAAGAGTGGCAGCTGCACCAATGAGTATTGTCCTGACAACCTGGGTGAGGACACAGCTACTTCTGGTGCACAGGGAATTCTGGAGCACCCTTTAAAAGGAGAGCACAAAAAAGTTCTCCCCTTCTTCCCAGCCACTGGGCCCCACGCCTCAAGTACTGCGTGGTCCCAGAATATTTCTGGTGTCCCTCTCCAAGCACTCTAGGGCCTTTCTGGTGTGTAGCAGGTGATGTACCAGTGAGAGGAGAGGAGAGGAGTCTTGGGCTCGTGGGTCCTGAGAGCCACAAGGCCTGGGGACAAGCCCTGCACTGCTCCCCAACACAGGAAGATTGGGAAGCCGCCATGTTGGCTGCCTTCCCACCACCCATGCTCTGCTGCAGGAGGCCATCAGTGGCACCGCCCTATGTGGCAGCCACCCGCCCACCACCTGCATGCTCCTCTGCAGGAGGCCATCAGTGACAGCAGTTCCCATCATTTCTGCAGCTCTGCTGCTCCATCCTGGGCCGGGCCGTGGATCCACCACACCAACGGCGGGAAGGGCCATAGTGGACCCACTGGGGCTGGTTCTGGGAGCGGCTTGGCCCTGCAGAGAGTGCTGCGCCCCTCCCCCACGCGGAGCACAGCCACTTATGACTGGAGCTGTGCCATGCAGGTCCTCAACTGCCAGGCACACAGGTGCACCCGCACTGAAGGACGGTGGCTGGGGAGAAAAAGGACAGCACACCAAGAGTAGCATGCCTAGACCATGCCTAGACACACAGACTCCAAAGGATGCCTGAATCCATAGAGCAACTGGAGACCAGCTAAGCCACCTACATTTCTTAAAGGATAGTGCCTTTCTGTGGGAGAAGAGGTTCCTGGTGCAACTTTTAACTGAGCAGGCAGAAGGTGGCAGGGTGATTTTCTCTGGATGTCTTAGAGGAAACGGGCTTTGAGTCAGAAACCTGCCATTATTTCAAATTGTATATACTTTAAGTAGAAGATTCCTTTCCCTTTCCATGGAATTCTGTCTCCAGAGTTTTTGTCTATTGGCAGCAAGCAGTAGGACTCCACTGGTTGTTCATACACCTTTATGACCCTCAATATTGTATTTTTTTTTTTTTTGGTAACTTCTTAGGCATCTTTATAAAAAAGTATTGCTTGCCCTCACTGGTGTGGCTCAGTGGACTGAGTGCTGACCTGAGAACCAAAGGGCTGCTGGTTCAATTCCCAGGCAGGGCACATGCCTGGGTTGCCAGCCAGATTGCAGAGGCTCGCAAGAGGCAATACACATTGATGTTTCTCTTCCTCTTTCTCCCTTCTCCTCTCTCTAAAAATAAATATTTTTTAAAGCATTGGTTTTATTGATAATAATATACATTCTTTCAATAGCTGGATTAAATCTAACTTAAAGGGAAGAAGAAGAAGAAGAAGATGATGATGATGATGATGATGATGATGATGATGATGATGACTTTTAACTTTTACAGAACTTACCATATGCCCAGTAATGTTTTAAGCACCTAGTTAATCCATTTAGTCCTATCAAGAGCCCTATGATGTAGATATTATTATTATTGTCCCTGTTTTACAGATGAGGAAACTAAAACACACAGAACAGTTCCACAGCTAATAAACAGTGGAACCATAATTCCAACACAAATGGTTTCACACCAGAGACTCAGTTGGTCACAGGTCAGAGGTTTCTGGACTATTGCATGTACCTTTAATGCATTTGTTCCACCAAGACCAATTTAAATACAACAATTGAAATGACACATTATGATACAGTATGATACAATATTTCAATTATTTATAAACTCAAAGGCTTATATGAAATTTATAACTTCTCACAGTCTAAATAAAGGTGGAAATTCTCAATTGCATTTGTATAACAAAGAAAGTGGTACATAATATAATCAGTGGGGAGTTTAGAAGGAGTCAAAATAATGTCAATTACAACTTGGTAGAATAAGTCTATTCACTTTTGAGTCCAGATTCCCTCAAAGGAAACATGGAAATACTGTTCTTATTCTAACTTAATTGTTTTCAAATTATATGTAAGGATGTCTTAGAAAAGCATTTTATGAATTATAAAATTACATATGCAGAAAACTTCATAAACCCTTATACAATATTGGATATTACTAATAACCTGAAAAATAATGAGCCAACTGTATTTTTCAGCCTCTTCTCCTAGCCATTAGGTCCTGATGATATAACCCTAACAACGAAAGTATTAAAGAGACTTAAAACAATAAGGTAAGCTCAATACAATTTGAAGCAGCAGAAGCTAGATTTAGAGCCCTATTCTTTCCAAATCCTAAATTCATACTCATTTTATCATGCTTCACTTCTCATATGAAATTTTTTTTTAAAGAACAGATGAAGAAAGCCAAAGATCTGGGGAAAAAAAACTGTACTGTTTTGGCAATAAACTAATATATTCTCATAATTAATCAATAGCAAAACAGAAAAAAAAAAAAAAAAAAACAGAAATAGCCAGGAAAAAGGCCCTGTTATATAAATTATTTTAATATTTATAAAAGAAGCATAATTAAAGAATAGATAAAGATTTTTTCTAAAAAGTCCTTAGAAAAACTGACAATTAAAAGGAAAAAAGATTTAATTTATCCTCAAAATTCATGCGACATCAACAAAATACCAGAGATGTAAGAAGTAAATACTTTTTGTTTATTTAAAGAAAGTTTTAAAATGCTTCAAATTTCTAAATAGAAGAATTTTTTAAATTTAAATTTGAAGGACTCACACACTAAAACAAAATTGCTATGATAAAAGAAGTGAAATCAAAAGATAACATCTACTGAAAGAAGATACGTGTAACACATATAAAAGACTAAACTGAAACTATTTTTTCAAAGCTCTTATAGATAAATTACAAAAGAAAATAAATCTCAAAGGAGAAAATACAAACATTGAATATGTGGGAAAATGGTCAATTCCACGGCCAATTTAAAATTCTAATTAAAGCAACAATTAAAGATCCTTTTTTTAATCCATGAAATTTTTATAAAGAATGTACAAATTGGCAACACCCAGTTATGGCAACAATGTGGATAGAACAGTGCAATCTTACGTCACTGGAAGTCTTTCAAAGCCAGTAAAAGAAATTCATCTTTTAGATCTAGAAAATTAATTTCTTAGAATTCATGAAATGACCCTCAATATTGAACAATACATTATTGATGAATGATATAAAGGGTGAATAACTCAAATTTTTAAAAGAATAGAAAAATATTACTTATCCAGTTACGGTATAGGAGAAAGCCTTTAAAATGATGGTTATAAAAATAACTACATAATGAAAATGCTTCTAGTTTACAAGTGCTATGTCAATAAAAAACTGATGTGTATTTTTAATATAATGGATGTACAATAATTATCCTTTATAAACTATATTCATGGGGGAAATACATCAAAATAGTACTGTTTGTATTTGGCCAGTAAGACTATGAATAAATATTTTTTAATTTTTAAAATTAAAAATTTGTAGTATTTCTATATTTAAAATTATGACTTCATGAAGAATGGGGGGAAAGAAAGTGAAAGGATATCATAATGAAAAGTAAAAAATTTAAATGACTAATTATTTATAGCATAGCTATAGCATTAGGAGTGTGATACAGTGGCTTCAGTATGCATATTTCTGCAGTTTTTTTATTTTCAGATCCTATGACAGAATCATGGAAATTCCTTACAATGAATAAAATAATTAACCAAATACAAAATGCAGAAATTAAAAATAATAATATAACCTTTTGCATAGCATGCGTTTTGAACATTAGAGCTAGCATAACACGCTATAATGGAAGACTATCTGGCTATAAACCAAAATATTCAGTGTTTGAATGGCTAAAATTATATCAGTGGAGGAACAGATAAAAATCAAAAAATGAAATAGTAAAGTTCACCTTAATAAAAGCTCATCAGGCTATTATGTTGCACTGGCTTATGGAAGAGTATTAATAAGAACATATATAAAGCTTGTTTATAAAGTATCTATAAATAGTATGAGTGTTATATTATCACAGTTTCATAAAAATGGATACTGGCCAATATCTTGAAAAAAATCCATATTAAAATTAGGGGGTGGAGAGATTGAGCAAAAAGGAAAAAGGGCTCATGGACACGGACAACAGTGTGGTGATTGCAGAGCGAGGGAGAAGGGGAGTATAAGGGGATAAGTAGTAATAAAAAGTATAATAAAGATTAAGTAAAAAAAAAAATTCTACAAAAAATAAAATTAGAACAAGAAATAATCTTCCCACTAAATCACAAAGCCTCCTTTTTCTTTCTTATAAATCAAAGTATAATTAAGTATTATAATTACATAATTTCAGGAAAGTTTCTCAATCTTTCAGAATCATACTTAGTTATCAATTTATTGCTGGTAGAAGTTAGATTATTTCCAGTTTGTACTATTAAAGCAACATTCCAAATAAACATCATGATAGATATGTTTTAAATGAAATTTCAACTATAATAACTGAAGGCAAAACTGATTTGATAGCAAAATGGGCTCAGTGTGACTTTCATGAAAGATAATCTTTCTTGTAATATACCTTTTTATTAGTAGTAGTAAAGTTGAGTATATACATTTTTATCTATATGCATTTTTATTTTAATCTGTTAGTTGATCATATCTGCTTATTTTTCTAGTGAATTTATTTTTATTGATTTGTAATAATACTTTATATAAAGGGTGAGGCAAACATAGTTTTATAGCTCATATGGAAAATAACACAATTATTAATAAATAATAATGTAAGAATGAACTGTGTTTTTTTGTGTACTCATAACTATAAACCTACTTTTGCCTCCCTCACCCCATATAAAGTCTTCAACACTTTGACCATTGTGCCCGTTACACGGATGGGAAGTATTTTCTTTGATTCTGTAGCTTGTCTTTTCACGTGATGTTGATATTGTTCTGTTTCTATAAAAGTTTAAATGCTAATAAAATAAGATCTATTGAATTTGTCCTAGGCTCTTGGATGATTAGAAGACCAATCTTATGGTAGTCTTGACAACTATGCAGGATGCATCCCAAAGATTTTGCGACAAGAATAGTGCACTAATGAAGAGCACATAATCTGGAACTAGATTCTCTGGGTGTAAATCCTGGGCCATCCTCATCTATTTAACTGTGACATTTGATGAGTCATGCACTTTCCTTGCATATATATAGTTTTCACATCTATAAATTGAGTAAATAAATGCAAAGTGCTTAGGCTAGTGTCTGGCACATAAGAAGTGTTATATAAATGTTTGCTAATATTTTTTAACTTCAAACATATTTGTTACTCTAAGTAGATGCCTCCATATAAACTTCAACAATGCAGTTTTATAAGATTTTATTCAAATTGCTTTCAGTAATTTGATAACTAAGCATCTACTATGTATTTCTCTGTCACCATGCCAGGCACCAAAAATAATAATAATAATAAGTATGAATTGTTTCTTTTTTCATGGATTTTACTTTCAAACATGGGAGAGAATAAAACTGCAACATGATTGCTAGGAGGGATAAAAATGTTATGACAAATTTGATCTATTCAGATTTGGGATGTTACCTCCCTGAGGATGTGATTCTTAAATTGAAAGTTAGTGGTAAGGAGAAATTATTCTGGAGAAAAGGGAAAAATAGTCATCCTGATAAATTTATCTAGATAACCTTAATTTATTTGAATTTGTCTTGCAAATAAGCAGTATTTTATAAACAAGAATTCTAAACATTGCTTTGCACTTCAAAGATTAGATAATTAAAAGCTCCTTCAACTATAGTTATTTGTGTGAATCACATAATGCAAACATTTGTAAAGGATTGATGGCTTATAGAAACTCTGATCTTAAGTTTAACTTCTCTCAGTTTACCTTTTTCCAGATATATCCACTGTAAACTTTAGAAAAATTCTTATATTTTTCCAGGATATAAAAATACTTTTTAAAGTTTCAAAATACATACAGTTGGGATTAAATAACATTCAGGTGAAGACAATCTAATTTATATGAAGATCAGGTTCATGGACCGTGTATTTGTCAAATTATGTCAGGCTAGACTACTGCTATCTGAATATAAACATATATAATCAAATAGGGCTCCACAATTAATCAGTCATAAAGGTCTAGATTTTTCCACTTGCCACCCAAAAGAGAAACACTTTGCAGAAAAAAAAATTGAAATTTACTTAATCCATCTTTTCCATAATTATTTTCTAAAGATTTTATTTATTTATAGAGAGCAGGAAAGAGCGATAGAAAGAGAGAGAAACATTGATGTGAGAGAGGAACATCAACTGGTTACCTCTCACATGCCCCCCAACCAGGGACCTGGCCCATAACCCAACCACGTGCCGTTACTGCAAATCAAAACAGTGTCCTTTTGGTTTTCAGGACAACGTCCAACCCATGGAGCCACACCAGTCAGGGCCCTCCATAATTATTTATGCTGAAACTATTATAACACTAAATATTAGGAGTGCAATGTTTGACAAACTATATTGCCTGGATGAAGTTTGCTTTTATTTTTTTCTAAAGTTCTTTCTAAACTCTTAAGAAACTTTAAAAAAGTCTACATAAAATCTTCACAATTAAAAAAAGCATAAGACTATTTTGTAGCAATTCAAATAACTTGACATTTTTTCTTTGCAGACCCAAAGGCTGAATTCTGGGTAATAAATCATTACATAAACAGATTTACTCATCTGCAACAAAGAAATATTTTTTTCATACTGTTTATACACAGAAAAAATGTTGAATTTATAATGGAAATATTAGTCTCATTCTGCTGCTTCCTCAACATACTATGAATGAGACACAACTAAAACTTTCACGTTCTGACCTACTATCATTTAATCTGTTTTTGTATTCTTCATAGTTGGCAGAACCCACAAAAATCAGAAGAGCTTGGCTAAGAGAGTAGATCCACATGTGTCTCTTCTTTAATGCAAGATTTACTAGTTCACTTTTTTTTTATATTTTAGAATTAGATTTTTAGTCATTAGAAATAATAACACACATAGGTGCAGAAAAAATATCAGTACCTAAATTAGGTGCCACTAATTGGAATAAGTATGTAATAACAAATTCAAAAATCCTGGAAAATATATCCCTTATAATGGCTAATAAAATAAGAGATGAAAGGAATAAATTAGTAGAGATTAAATGTTCTGAGGTTACATGTATTAACATGAAGTGGTTGTATCTACAAGTTATGGAAAATTCAGTGAAATTGCATTGTATAATATTTGGTCCTAATGCTGGTTAGAAATATGCAGTGTATATAATTATCAACCAATAACAAAGCAAGAGGGGAGGGGAGTAAGGGAGCCAGGATGTTGAAGACCACAGATGTTGGGAAGGGCCCTCATCTATAGGCAACACAACATGGTAAAAAATTTATATGAAGCACAAACACCCTTTGATTTTCAATTGCTTGATTTAACATTTCAACAATTGAAATTAAACATGAATTTTTTATAGTTATAGTTTTAGCTTAATAAATAATGTTAAGTAAAAGATTACAAATGAATGCCTTTGGAAAGCTTTTTCAATTCCAGGAAAAGCTGGGCTTTTTTGGCTCATATAAATTATAACCTTTAGCGGAAGGCAGCAACTACTGCATTACCAAAGGGCATTCATCCAGCAAAGCTACATTCCAGAGAACACCATCATCTTAGGAAAATTATTTAATGACTCAGAGTCTGGCAATATATCTTTTAAAATAATAACATGTACTAAAGGGTATTAACCTGCTATTTTTATAGCAAAAATACAAGCATTTCTTTTGATACCCTTCTTCATGAAAATGGACATAACTGAGTTGACAAATGACACTAAAACATTAAAATCCCTAACTTCGTAATGGGTTTCATTTGTGAATAGGAAATAGCACTGGCTTTATAAGGCTCCTACTGGAAAATAAAATTACACTTTCTGTTTTTATCTCAGGTCTTAGTCTATGTTCACACTCATTTGTATTTTTTGAGGCAATTGTTATAATAAATAACTTTAAAAAAATGCCAACCATCAAAAAGTGAAAACTTACACCACTCTGAGTTCATTCTATAGTCAGAGAATGGAAAAAGCAGTTAACAGCCTAACAGATTGTATACAAGATGTCAGATAAACATCATAAAAGGATAATCTATTTTTAGAAACTCATACAATTTGCATTTGTTTTCTCATTCTATTATTTTGCAATAATACTTGATGTACATACTAGAAGGTTTTGGTATTTTTTCCAGGAGATAAATAAAAACACTACTCAAAATACTAATATAAATATAGCTTGATAAGCAACCTGTAAGTTGAAAGTGAATCAAATCTATATAAAGAACAGTTTGTTACAAGGCTTTAGATCTAACATATCCTATTAATGTTAAAGGGCCACCACACAGCAAAACAATAAGTTTTACATTTCAGTTTTTCAGAAATAAAGTGGTAGATATTCATTTTATCATGAGTGAGTAGATAGGAAGGATATCAGGGAACATCACAGAATATAGCAAGCAATTCCATAAAAATGATCCTTCAAATATTTACACTTAGAAGAACAATCTTGTTCTACTGCTATCACATCTCAAAGAAGAAATTGCAATAGAATAAAAATATAACAGGCTTAAGACTGTATTCGTGATAATATTTAAAAATGCTACATCATTTTCTCACAAGCCGGAGAAGTTACTTGTTCTAAACCAGCAATTTTCAACTGATATGCCACAAGAATTTTTAAAACATGCAATACCTGCCTGTTTAGAGACACTGACCTCTTTTCTCTTAGACTGTCAAATAAAAAAATGACAACAATAGCTCTCTCATGTGAGTGACTCAAAATTATACATATTGTCAGATCAAAATATATATATATATTTTTTGATGTGCTGCAGAATTTTAGTAATTAGTTTATATGTGCCATAAAATGAAAAAGATTGAAAATATCTGTTCTAACCTAATTATGCCTCCTTTTCAAGTATATTTTTGATATGTATTTGCAGAGATTACTGATTAACCCAACCATTTCAACCACAGCTACCTCTCCAAGTCACAAGTCTAGCTTTTTTGAAGATAAAACAAGACTAGCAACAATTTTTTTCTAATTTTAGTATTCACCAACACTGTGACTGTGAGCTGCTCACTTTCTCACTTGCTTTCTCTGCCTGTTTCCGCCAATAGAAATAGAACTTAACAATACTATATTCCACATAAACTTTGAAATTAAATAACCAATACACACACACACTTAAATACACATTTACTCACAGGTGCTAGATAGCCATGTGTGTGATAGTCCTTAAGCAAATGTCATTAATAATTAGTTGTAGTAGATAATAGTGGTAGTTGCAGTGAATGGACTAAGATAGCATAATCATGTAACTCTAGATAATATTTAGTGAGCAGTTATTATGTGCCAGACATTTTCACACTTGTATCATTTATTTAACCATCAAAACAGTACAGTGAAGTAGATATTACTCTCATTTTCATCCATAGATGAGTAAGACAGGGACATAGAGAACTAGACAGACAAAAAAATTCAACACAAGAGAGAAATAAAAGAAATGTGTTTTAGAAAGCAATAAAAGAAGATGAAAGTATCTTCTAGATGACTAATAAACATAAAATGGTCTAGATTCAGAGGCAATTCATTAATTACATGTCAAACTTAGAGACAATTAATAAAAATAATAGTTAATAAAATAATAAAAATATTTCCCTAAATACCAAGAAAATACATTTTTCTTAAACTCTTGGATTCCTAATTATATTATTAAATATTTGGCTGATAGCTAATCCAAAACGAGTTTCAACCTTTTTCCTCAACATGAAGCAAATACTAGTTTCCTTTGTATAAAAATTCTTGTTCCTATGCAAAATTATTTTTGTAAGATTGATTCTTAAGACAGGAAGTACTGGATTGGAACATTTTTAATTTTGAAAAGAGTCTGCCAAATTGTCCTCAGAAAAAGTTTTCAACAATCTACACAATTAGATGATAACTCTAACAACAGTGAATCTCTTCTCCTCTGTGTCGAATAATGAGTTTTTACATTTTTTGCTAAACTGATAGTGAAACCAGTATTTCATTATTTATTTTTTTTTGAATATTTCTATTCCTCTCTATTTGAATTTTCAACCCCAGTAGCATCAAGAAGTTTTATATTTGTATATTTATATGCAATTGGCACTCTTCGTATCCTAGTCATATTCTTTTGCATATTTTCCTACTGCATATTTTTTATCAACATATTCTGAAACCCAGCAATAATTGTTGGGTCTGTGACCCAAAAAGGTAGAATGAAATTGCGTTGCTTTTGTTTCTCTCTCCCTTCCTTCCACTCAGCCTTAGCTGTGGAAGTTCTTAGCCAACTCAAGTAACTAAAGTTCCAGCTGCATAGTTGAAGAGCTGACTAGGAACTATAAGAACCAAGAAGATGGAGAGGGGAAAGTACTGAAGAAAATAACCCTGCAAAGTAGTTATAAACTCTTGGCTTCAATTCCAAGCTATGCTTATGTGAATTTCATCTTAATCATCATAACTGAACTAAGAGGTAGGCCATCTCTCAGATCTGAGACTAACCAGTGGATAGGCACAAACAGGGACACATCTGCAAACCATATCAAAGGCTTTCAAAATTGACCTGACATTGAAAGCACAGCCAGTAGAAGGCAAGACGGAACTTGTGGCCTGAGCGTAACCAGATCAATTCTCTACTAAAATAAAAATATAAACATCCTTCAGAGGAGTTCAACAAAGCCTTATTATATATTATTTAAAATCTGTAGAATACTGTGGTAGGTAGAATAATGACCTCCAAAGATGTCCAAATTCTAATTTTCAAAGCTTGTGAAAGTTACTTTATGCAACAATGGGGGCTTTGCAGAAGTGATTATGTTATGTACTTTGAGATGGAGAGATTATTCTGGATTATCTGGATGTGCCCATATTAATTACAGGGTCCTCAAAAATGGAGGGGGGAGACAGAAGAGGAGATCAGAGTGATTCAGTGAGAACTGAACTGAACTCACCATTCCTGACTGAGATTGGAGGAAGGGGGCCCGGAGCAAGGAATGCAGATGAGTTCTAGAAGTAAACAGATTCTTCCTTAGAGCCTTCCTAAGGGAATACAGCCCTGCTGACACCTTAACTTTAGTTCAGTGTTCCCAGCATCAGACTTATAGACTGCAGAACTGTAAGATAATAAATGTGTATAATTTTAAACCACCATCTGATAATTTATTACTAAAGCAATAAAACCAAAAACTATTTATTTTAAATATCAATAAAGTTAATAAAACTCTAGCAAGACTGTCAAAGAAAAAGGAATAAACTTAAATTAAATGTCAGGAATGAAGTGGGGGATTATCTGCATAGAACCACAGACATTAATGGGATGATGAGGAAAAACTAGAACAACTCAATGACCATAAATTTTACATCTGAAATGAAATTAAGCCATTCTTTTAAAGACATAAATTGCCAAACTCAATGAAGAATAAGTATGTACCCTGAATAGTTTTATAACTATTAGGGAAGTTGAATCTGTAGTTTAAATCCTTCCCAAAAAGTTATCTCCAAGACTACTAAGTATCATTAGTGATTTCTATCAAACATTTAAATATAACACTAATTCTACAAAATCTCCTCCAGAAAATAGAAGAGTATGTAACTCTTCCCAGTTCATTTTATGAGGACAGCATTACCCTGATATAAAAGCCAAAGAGCCAGCACCAAAAGAGAAAAAAGAAGAAAGAAAAGAAAACCCAGAGAGCAATATCCCTCACGAAGATTTTTCCAAAAATTCTTTACAAAATATTACCAAGGTAGCATATATTTTTTCCAAAAATTCTTTACAAAATATTACCAAGGTAGCAAATACATGTGTGCACATGTATTTGTATAAAATACACTTCAACCAAATGAATTTCTTTAAGGGGTACAAGGTTGGTCTAATATTTAATCATCAGTGTAATCTTCTATTTTAGCAGTTTGAAAAAAGAAATATGATCATTTCAATTGATGTGGAAAAAGAATATGGAAATATTCAGTACCCATTAATTATAATAAAAACTTAGCAAAGTAGGAATAGTAAGGAGCTTTCTCAACTGATGAGGACAGCTATGAAAAACCTATAAAACTAGCATCATTCTTTGATGTGAAAGTATGTATTCTTACTTCATCAGATTGGGAACAAAGCAAAGATGTTCACCTGAACTTCTCACATTCAGCTTTGTGCTAGAAGTCCTATTAATTATGATAAGGCTTGAAAAAAATAATGCAATGAGTACAAATAAAAAACAAAGAAATACAACTATCCCTATTCCCAAGTGACATGATTATCTATATAGAAATCCCAAGGAATCCACAAGACTCCTGAAACAAATAATTAAATTTAGCAAGGTCACAGGTTACAAGCAACACTCAACAACCAATTTTATTTCTGCACAATACTAATGCATAACTGAAAACTTAAGAATCAATATAATTTATAAAACCTCAAAAATATTTTATATAAATTTAGCAAAACCTGTACAGGTACAGAATCAGCATGTTGAAAACAATAAAAATGCTGAAGACCTAAATAATTTGACAAATGTACTGTGTTCATGGATTGGAAAATTCAACATAGTAAAAATATCAGTTATTCCCAAATTGACTTTTATATTTATTTAAATCCCAATAAAAAATCCAAGCAGGATTTTGTAGATATAGGCAACCAAGATTTTAAAATACATATGGAAATTCAAAGGGACTAAAATAGCTATAGTGATCTTGAAAAAAAGAATGAAGTTGGTGGAATACTGTACCAAAATCTAAGATTTACTTATAGTAAATCTTTATAAGATATGATACTCAAGACAATATGGTACTGGTGAAGGAATACACATAGATCAATAAAACAGAACAGAGTCTAGAAATAGATGATTAAGTGATTTTTTACAAACTGTAAAACAATCCAATGAAGGACAAAAAGATACTATTTCAACAAATAATATTGGGAAAAGTGGATACCCATATGCAATAAAAAAAAAATTTGACTTGATCCTACACATCATCAGAATTTAACTCAAAATGGATCATGACCTAAATATGAAATGTAAACCCATAAAACTTTCAGAGAAAAACGTAGACAAAAATGTTTATGATCTGGTGTTACAGAGAATTATTAGGATACCAAACGCAAAATAGATATTTAAAAAATGATTATTTAGATTTCAACAAATTTTAAAACTTTTGCTCTTCAAAAAACACTATTAAGAGAATGAAAAGCTGCAGAACTAGAGAAAATATTTACAGCATATATACCTGATAATGAATTTGTATCCAGAATGTATAATGAAGTCTCAAAACTCAATAAGAAAACAGACAATCCAATTAAAAAACTCCTGACAATACTAAGCACTGGGGAGAATGTGGAGCAACTGGAACTCTCATAAATTGCTGATGAGAAGTTTCTTGTTCACACTTAACCATATGTCTCAGCAACACTACTCTTGAGAAGTTATCTAGATAAATGAAAATTTATGTTCACCCCAAAATATGTACATGAATATATACATAAAGCAGCTCTATTTGCTAAAAAATGGAAATAGTCTGAAGTTCTAGCAATCAGAAGACTGATATATTTTAAAAAACAACAATGAAAGAAACTTCCTATTAGAGCCAGAATATTTTTTTACTTATGAAGCAAGCAAAAGAGAGATGAGTAAAAGTGCCAGTTCACCATGTCCATTGTTCCACAAGATAACACTGAAACTGGATAACCTGATACGAGCAGGATATCCTATTACTTAGGGGCTAATTTCATTTTGAAGGTATGAAGCTTTGTAGTCTGTAACTGTACCCTAAGGGTAGTGAAGCAAATAGTCTCAGGCCTCATCAAAACCCAGGAAGTGATAAGAAACTGTCTTTGGACAGCCTTCTGGGAAGACAGGCAGGTAGAAAATGGTTTCCTAGGTATTCTTTACAAGCCTCCCCAGACCCTCATGTTCAAGGAAGACCCCAGGCACTTTGCCAAGACTTAGATCTGCTGTAGTTAAGCTTTTTCTACCTGGACTATGTGCAGACATGTGAGGAAGATGCTTACTATATGCCTCAGAAATTCCATTTCTGAGATTCATCTTAAAGAGTAAAATTTATCTTCCCACAAAAATATATATATGAACATTTCTAGAAGTTCTAGTCATAATCATGCAAACTGGAGACGGAGAACAATCCAAATGTCCTTCAAAAGATTGCTGAACAAATTGTGATACACCTATTTAGCGGCATTCTATTCACCCATAAAAAGGAAAAAAGAATCTATTAATATACTAAGCAACTTGGAATAAAGCACTGTATTATGGATTCTAGATTTGTGTTTAGTAAAATTTCTTCACTTAAAATTTAACCTTATAATCTCATCAAAACAAAACATTTGGGTTTTTATTTCATATATGATATAGACTGAATTGTGTCCCTCAAAATTCATAAGTCAAAACCCTAAACCACACTGTGACTATATTTGGAGATAAGACTTTTAAGGAGATAATTAGGGTTAAATGAGGTCTTAAGGGTAGGACCCTAACCTAATAGAACAGGGTTACTTATAAGAAGATGAGGAGAAACTAAAGCTCTTTCTCTCTCTACTCACACACAGAATTAAGGCCATGTAAGAATATAGGAAGGGGTCTCTTCAGAAACCAATCTTGTCAGCATCTCGATCTTGGACTTCTAGCCTCCAGAACTGTGAGAGTATAAATTTGTCATTTAAGCCACTCAGTCTGTGATATTTTGTTATGGAAGCCCTAAAAGACTAATGCAATATGGAATTTACTTTTTTGTTATGAGATGAATAAAGGACCTAACACTTGTTTCTGCCAAAATGAACAGCCAATTGCCAAAGCAAAATGTATCTAATATTTCCCAAATGACATCAAATTCTATTTATCTTAAATTCCCATTTCATATGGATCTGATTGTAAATTTTCTATTTTCCACAGATCTATTTGCTTATTTCTGTGCCAGTGCTATACCGTTTTAATTTTAATAGCTTTTATGCTTAGTTTAATGTCAGCTATGACAAGCTTTAACTCATGTTCTCTTGTCAAATTTTCAGAAATCACAATATAATGTAGCCCTCAGTCCCATGTGTCTAGACAAATGCTGTTCAAAGTGCCAGTCCACAAAGAGATAAGAGTTTGCACCAGAACATAAATTAATACAGATTTTAGTGCACTGTTTACATTATTTGACAGTTTTCATAGTAAGGCTTTTTTCATAAACAGACTAGTGCACTGATTTATATTCTGATTAATTTTAATAATAGATTACTGGTTAAAAACCAACCAACAAAGCAAACAAACAAATGCACGGTTCATGTAAGTTGCTGATTGATGGATCACACTTTGGTAACATTGATTTAGACATTTTTGACCATGGATAATCTAAATCCAGTGCACGAAGTTTGACCTAGAGGTGTTTTTTTGTTGTTGTTCTGTTTTTTAACTAGCTTGCTATATACATGACACAAGTCCTTGTTATTCTTGCATGGTCTTCAGTGTTTGTTAACTTTTTCCCACACTGCCCAGGTGGAAGTCCAGAAAAAGGCAGTGAACTAGAACCTTCTCAAGGATTTGGAAGCATATAATCCCATGTAAAATCTCTCAGGTAATCTCTCACCTATCCAATGGTTAAACTCTTATCACCTCGAGTGGTAGAAAAACTACTCTGACATCAACTTCTATATTCTTTCCTGTTCTATTGATCATAAAAACTCTGGTTCCTTGGAACTCATAAATACTTTTTTTCTCTCAAGGAAGTTCACTTTAATAAAGGCTCAGTATCTAGACTACTGTTTTGGTTTGTTGGCTTAAAACATTTTTCTTTGTGTATCTTAGAGTCCTTAAGCTATCTTCACCTTTTTAGAGGAATATGCAGTAGAACACATGTGCAAGAGTGTTCACCAAAAAATTTTCTATAATATCTAAACAATTGATATGACCCAAATTTCTATCAATAGTAGAATAAATAAATACCTTATTCTGTACTCACACAGCAAAACGTATTTAGGCGATGAAAAGGAATAAACTCTGGGTTCACACAATAACATGGATGAATCCCCCAAAGGCAATATTGGGACAAAGAAGCAAACCAGAAAGGATGTATATTTTCATTTACGTAAATTCAAAAGCAAGCCTTCAGAGGTGATGTAAGTGAAAGGAAAAAAGAAAATCAAGTAGATAATAGTAATCACAAAAATCAGGATAATAGTTAACCTTGGAGAAAAGAAGGGAGCTGTGATTGGAGAAGAGTATACAGAGGAATCTTAGAGTCTGCAATACACTATTCTATTATTTAGCCTGGGTTGTAAATGAGTATTTGTTTTTTAAGTATTGTTTTATATATCCCCGTTCTATATTTATGATCTATTTTACAGGAAAGAATTTTTAAAATTTTAGTTGGCCTCATAGATGTAAAAGCAAACAGTTTTATTGTGCTTATGTGTCAAATAAAGTTAAGAATTAAACTAATTCTTTAAAATGTAATCAATAAATTAAAACTTGCCAGTCCTAAGACAAGCTATTTGTAAATTAAATTGGAAGCTATATGAAATTTGGTGCAATTATAACTTAAAATGGTTCTTCATTTTTTTCTTGTTCATTTTCAGATATTATTTAGAAATGTATGGACTTCTTTAGGTATGACTGGTAATATGTACAAGATTTTCATATTTACTTTCAAATTTGGCCCTGAGGCATCCCTTTTAGGTATATAAAGCAAGTATTGTGTCTTCCTTATACGTTAGAAAACCAAGCCTAAATTGTCATGGTTATCATGCAATTGTATTGAATTTATATGTTGATAACAAGATTTTATGTAAAAACAACTAAAATGAGCTAAAAATTTTATTCTTTGTTTTAGTGATTATCTTCTACCTATTTATATAAAAATAGGAAAAAATGTACATTGTTTGTAAAACTAAATGCATACAGATTCCCCTGGACAAACAGTATATAAAAGTATATTATTTACTATTAGCATATTACTTATCCCAAGGTCTCTAATTTTCTCTAATAGTATAAAAACAAAAAAGTCATTATCTGATTAAGGAAATATGCATTTTAGTTATATATTAAGAAAATCAGTTGTGAAAAAAATCAGTCTTTTTTCTTCTTCTGGCATTTACAAAATAAACTATTAGTTTAATGAGACACTCACTTAAGAGATTACGCATTTTTCCTAGGATTTTTATTTATTTATTTATTTATTTATTTAAAAATTCTCACCCAAGGATATGTTTATCGAATTTAAAGAAAGAGGAAGGAAGAGAAACATATGTTAAAGAAACCTCAATTAGCTGCCTCCCACATGCGCACGCCCTGACAAGGGGTTGAACTCACAGTCTAGGTTTGTGCTCTGACCTGGGATTGAATCTGAAACCTTTTTTGGTGTACAGGGAAATACTCCAACCAACTGAGGCATCTGGCTAGGGATCTGCTGGAATCTTTTGAAACAGAATCATTTTCAAAAACTTTATAATTAGTATTTTTTATAAAAAGCAGCCTGTTGTAAAAAAAATATTTCCTTCAATTGCCCTCATCCATTTCTTAGAATCTTCAAATTACTGTCATGAAATACTGTAATAACTCTGATACTGCTACTTTTGGTCTTCCTAGTAAAACAAGGTTCTCCATTTGTGACACCATTGTTTTCTTCTGGCTGTAAGAGATGAGGTACTGATTTTCTCTCTGCCACTGCTTCCTGACATGGATAAAAGATGTTCCTGAATTGCCAACAGAGGAGAGAAAATACAAATTTTCTTCTCATACAAGTCTAGGAAATGTCTCCTCAAGTATGGCCTTCTTGTCTCATGATTGTACTCCGACTCTTTTGATAATTGTCAATGAAAATCCAACCCTGCATGTAAGTGTGTGGTCTGAATCAGTAGTTATGAGAACAATCCTGAAATAGTAACTGCTAAAGACTGAATTCTTCATTTATTTTTAAATAACATCACATATGAGAGAGTTCAGTAGTCCACCTCAGATGGGGCTACAACAAGCTTATTCCTTTTCTCCATGTTTCCTCATATAGGTTTCAAAATATCATTGGGTCCAGTGATTTTCCTTTCTGGGCAGGAAAGAAAATATGTATATTGAGGACACTGGTAAGAAATAATCATTTTAGGATAATTATAATAGATTATACACTAAGACAAGAATAGATCCATCCCTGCTTAGATAACTTACTCTAAAAGTTGTTGGTTACTATGGTACATTATACAATGAAATACAATTCAGCTGTAACAAAAATATTTTTTTAATTAAAAAATATTTTTAAAAAGAAGAACAAAGTTTTAGAAATGGGCAGATGACCTAAATAGGTACTTCTCCAAAGAAGATGTACAGATAGCAAACTGACATGTAAAAAGATATTCAATGTAACTAATCAAATTAAAACCACAATGAGCTGTTACCTAACACCTGTCAGAATGATTGTCATCAATGAAACAACAAACAAATGCTGGCAAGGATGTAGAAAAAAGGGAGGACTCATGAACTGTTGATGGGATTGTAAATTAGTACGGCTACTATCGGAAGAGTATGAAGATTCCTCAAAAAATTGAAAATAGAACTTTCTATGACCCCGCCATTTCATTTCTGAGTATTAACCTGAAGAAATCTCAAACCTACTTCAAAAATATATATGTGCCCCTATGTTCATTGCAGCATTATTTATAGTAGTCAAGATATGGAAACAACCTAAGTGCCCATCAATGGAATATTACGTGTCCATGGAAAGAATGAAATCATACCATTTGCAACAACATTAATGGACCCTGAGGGTGTTATGCTAAGTATCTAAAATAAGTCAGAAAGAGAGAGACAAATACTATGTGATTAAACTAATAGGTGGAATCTAAAGAACAAAATAAATGAACAAATAACACAGAAACAGACTCATAGATACAGCAAACAAACTGATGGTTGCCAGATTGATGGAGATTTAGAGGCCTGGGGGAATTAGGGGAAGAGATTAAGAGTACAAACTGGTAGTTATAAAAGAGTCACGGAGATGTAAAGTACAGCACAGGGAATATAGTCAATGCATGATGCCTGGTGGGTACTAGACTTATCTGGGGGATTATTTTGTGATTTATATAGATGTCAAAGTATTATGCTGTACACTTGAAACTAAAATAATATTGAATATCAACTGTAATCAAAAAAACAAATTAAAAAATTAAAATATGTATGGTGCTAAGTGGGTACTAGATTTATAAGGGAGATCACTTTGTAAATTATATAAATCTCTAACCACTATGTTGTACATCTGAAATTAATGTAAAGTAATATTGACTGTCAATTGTAATTGAAAAATAAAAAGTAGTTTCTGTATCTATAGTTGTTTGAAGGACAGCAATGTCATTAACAGTACTTCTGATGATATACTACTTGGTTTCTTTTTCTTTTTTTTTTAACACTAACTTCAGCAATTTTTAAGATTTTTTTTAATTCTGGAAAACTTGTGCAATCCTCTTTTCTTTTCTTTTCTCTTCTTTTTTTTTACTTAAGTAAAAAGGAATTTATATACTACTTCTAAAGGAAAAAAAAAAGCTTATGATCTAGGAGTAGGTACTTAAAATTCAGATGTCTTTAAGGCTGCATACTTCATCGCTTATCATCATACCAGATGTAAACAGATGTTCAAATAATGCATAATTGAGATATTTCTACTTAATTATATTATATTCTTTACATGCACAGTGTAAAATATGTTTTAAAAATACCTTATAAATCAACTGTTTTGGCAACTATGACTTTTCCCTAGAAACCTGGAGTTCACTATTGAAAAAAAATATTGTATTCAAAATGGCAAAAGAAGGCAAGTTGTTAAACATAAAGAATTTAATTATAAAAGTTAAATTAGCAAATATTTTTATTTCATCTTATATTCTTATATATCATCTTAAAATTTAATTGAAATTGATGATTATGGGGTTGAAGTTGATGTTTACTTGCTGATAACTATTGGTATAGTCTTTTCTGATCAAAATTATCACAAAAAATGTTTTTAATTACTTTTTATTTTTCTTAAAAATATTTAAATATGGGAAGTAGTTTAAAAAAGCTTTTTTTGGTTATTTATGTATTTAATCTAAACGAGTTTTAAGACTATTATTATTAGGAAGTCCTAAAATAAGATTTTAATGTTCTCTGTATTGTTTTAAAGTAATACTTAATCTGTACTCCACTAGGAGAAGATTGAGAAAAACATACCTTTATTTAAGATATTCGTGTGTGCAATGAGAACTTTTAACAAACCGCATATTTAGAATTTATTTATGCATATAATATCTTCCTAGAGTTTTAAATGGACTTCCACTGTGGAATCTATTGAAAAGGGTTTTTTTGTTTGTTTGTTTTTTGTTTTTTTCCAAGTTTTACTGGGCATCAGAACCACCTGTATGGGTAAAAGAGGGAGTGAGCTCTTTAAAACAGTGATTGTTGAGATTTACTCCTAAAGTTTTTGATTCAGTAAATCTGGACTGAGGCCTGAGAATTTATTTTCTAACAGATTCCCGGGTGACGCTGATGATTCTGGTCTAGGACCACACTTTGAGAAACACTGCTTTAGAATTAAAATAACTTCCACCAACCGTTTCACAACCTTAGAAATCTGGCCTAAAGTATGCTCAAATTGTGAACTCTCCTCTTGGCCATCAGAGATATAGTTAAGAATGTTTTGTTTTGTTTTCTTAATACATTATAAAAAAGAGGTCTTAGAAACTATAGTTCCAAGAAAGAATAAAACAACAGAAACAAAATATCTGTCATAGGTAATAGGAAAGTTGTGATTCTAGCCCTGGCTGAGTAGCTCAGTTGGTTAAAGCATCATCCCAATACACCGAGGTTGCAGGTTTGATTCAAGTCAGGACACATACTAGAATCAACCAATGAATGCGTAAATAAGTGGAACAAAAATTGATGTTTCTCTCTCTCTACAAAACAATAAAATGGTTCTAAGAATTTCACTAATCAAAGAGAATTTTAAGGTAGAGTTTTATAAATATAATATAGTTTTGTACTTATAGTTTCGTAAATATAATATAATTATGCTCATGTTGTTATGATCAAATCAAAGTAACACAAGTAATCATAAACTTAAATTGTGTTAATTAGTTAATATGAGTTCAATTTGCCCTTAACTTGTGATGAGTCAATTTTGAAAAATATCAAGCCACTAACCAGCACGTGAATTTAACCAAAGGAATAATGCTGTGTGCTTGAATCCATTAGTCTAAATATGCAATTCTTAAGAAGGCTTTCAGTATAATTAGCATGTACTTCTCATTCTTCTTGATTTTTTTCATGCATTAGAAAAATAAGAAGCTGTCATATATGCAGAATTTAGACTTAATTTTTTAATAGAATTGAATATTGTAGACAGAAATGTGATCCAAATAGTACAGGACAAATTATCACAGTTGTAAACGCTAGAACATTAGTATAAAAAGTCACATATCTGCATAGAGAATGTTACGATATGGTGCTAACACAACACCAGTAACAACAGTCTCTAGAAATAGTTATCAAGTACATTAATTTTATTTTGAGAAACTGTACCTAAATTTTATAAATAAGCACACAGTTTACACCAACTGTATTCTTCCATGCCAAAACTTGGCAAGGTATCTAAAAATGAGTTTCAGTTTTTAATAGGAAATATTTGGACTGACACAGATGCAATACAATTCAATAAAATATGACATTTTACTGAGTACTGATTATATCCAAATTTTAGTTGTTGTTCTGGCAAAAAAACATTAAATAATAAGTTAAATATTTGAAGCATAAAAATCTTGACTTCACTAGCTAAAGACAATTTAAGAATTATTACTGATATTGGTCATTGTTCACCAAAATGCAATATCACTTCAAGCCCATAAAAATGGAACTTTTGCCTAGTACACCTGTCCAGCCATAGTGTTTTCCTAGTCCTATTTGAATTTAGCTGTAGCTAAGTTCTTGCCAATGGAGTATAATCCAAAGTATGGGTGCCACTTACAACCAAGGTCTTAAAACTGAGAGTATGTCTTCTCAATATAAACTCATTTTTCCACCAACTAAAATCCAAGAGGATGCAATTTTCATTATGCAGACCACACCAATGCCTAGGGTTAGAGTTACAACATAGGAGAATAACCTAAATTTTTGAATGAACAATGTAAAGTAGTTTTGCCTGCCAAACAAGAGCACCCACCCTGGACTTAAAAAATAGAATGATAATTTTTTTAAACAATTACTATTGGATTTCCAGATTTTACAGAAATGTATGTTCGAACCCAAGTAATACACTATAGTTTAGTTTAATGCTTTCATTGTAGAGATCAGGATAAAGTGATTGATGGAGATTGTTTAAGGAAATATTGATAGTACATAATAGAGATGAAACTTGAACTGAACAGCTCAGTACACTAAATATATACTAACGATGACTTTATAATTAAATAGTCATGAAGTACAAAATCAAACAGACATCAAATGATTATTTAATGGGAATGATGTACCTCATTTCTATCTATAGGATGAAGGCAGGTAAAGATTACCCTAAAGTAAATAAAATGAATGAAACTACTCACCTTCATGGATTCTTTCCAACTCCTTTGAGGGGGACTATAAAATTTGAAAACATAAAATATTTTATTGTTTAATACCTTCACTTAATCTACCCCTAACATTCTAGTATTTAAGGAGAAGAGACTATAAATGGAGACGCATATATCGCAACTCTGTAATAAATATTATACATTATAAATCTATGTTAAAATATATCAAGCTATGTCCTCATAAAAAGTAATTTAAAAATATGTGTACAGCTGACTTTGGGACTTCTGGCCAAGATGGAGACATAGATAGACAGGCTATGCCTCCTTCCACAACCTAAGAAGGATTACATCTCCCTCAAAACAAAAAACAACCAGAAATACAAGAAAATCAAACTGCATGGAAGTCCAACAAAAAAAAATATAAAGAAGTACTACTCATCCAGATGAGTAATAGAGACAGAGACAGGGAGCTGGGGAGGAGAGGATGCAGTGTGGTGGCAGCAAGGCAGTAGCTGCAGCCAGACAGCAAGCAGAAATAACAGTCACACATTATAAAAGCTGGGAGGGACACCTGAGGAGCAATCCCAGTCCCAGACCAGACCACATAGCTCACAGTACCAGCACCAGGAAAATAAAGTCTCCTTGCTTCTGGCTGTAAAAACCAATGGGGTTTGGGGCAATGGAAGAAACTGCCTGTCCATCAGAAGAGTCCATTTAAAGGGCCTCCACAGTCCTTAAATATACAGACCGACCCACTCTGGGAACCACCACCAGGACAACAGATAGAGGGGTGCCAGACACATGCGGGAAGTGGGTGAAGTGGCTGGAAAAGGGGTGAGTGATGAGCAAGCAGCATTGTTCACTCTCTGGCCCCTCCCCCACATACAGCACCACAAAGCGGTCACCCTACACTGATGAATATATAAGGCTTTGCCCTTTACAACAAAACAGGTGTGACAGCTCTACCTAAGATACAGAGGCAAACAAACACAGGAGCCTGTCAAGTTGAGGAGACAGAGAAGTATGGAATAAAAGAGAGAGCAAATCAAGGCTCCAGCGGGAGAACTAAATGAGGAGAAGACAGCCAACCTAACAGATACAGCCTTCAAAATACTGGTGGTAACAATGCTCACAGAAACAATTGAGTACAGTAAATGCATAAGGAAAGAAATGAAGGCTATACTAAGTGAGATGAAGAAAAATCCACGTGAAATCAATGGTGAAGAGAAGGAAGTCAGAATTCAAATCAACGATTTGAAACATAAGGAAAAAATAAACAGTCAACCAGTACAGAATAAATAAACAAGAATTGAAAAAAAATGAGGAGAGGACTATGTACCTCTGGGGCAACTTTAAATATACCAACATCCAAATCATAGGGAGCCAGAAGGAGAAGAAGAGCAAAAAATTAAAAACATGTGAAAAAATAATGAAGAAAAACTTCCTTATATTGGCAAAGGAAATAGACATACAATCCAAGAAGCACAGAGAGTCCCAAACAAGCTAGACCCAAAGGGAATCACACAAAGACATATCATAATTAAATTGCTAAAGCTTAAAGATAAAGAAAATCTTTAAAACAGCAAGAGAAAAGAAGAGAGTTACCCACAAAGAGGTTCCAATAAGACTCAGCTGATTTCTCAAAAGAAACTTTGCAGTCAAGAAGGGAATGACAAGAAGTAGTCAAAGTGATGAAAAGCAAGGACCTACAACCAAATTACTCTATTCGGCAAAGCTATTATTTAGAATGGAAGGGCAGATAAAGTTCTTCCTAGACAAGGAGTTCATCATCACCAAGCCCTTATTATATAAAATGTTAAAGGACACATTTAAGAAAAAGAAGAAGATCAAAATTCTGAACAATAAAATGACAACCAATTCACAACTATCAACAAATGAATCTAAAAAAACAAAAACAAACTAAGCAAACAACAAGAACAGGGTCAGGACCAGAGATATGACAATTATATGGAGGGTTATCAGTAGGGAGGGAGAAAAGGGAGAATGGGGGAAAAGGTGCAGGGATCAAAAAGCGTAACTGGTAGGTACAAAGTAGACAGGCGGATGTTAAGAATACTAAAGTAAATGGAGAAGTCAAAGAACTTATATGCATGACCTATGGACGTGAATTAAGGGAGGGGGTTATTGCTGGAGGGAAGGGCAGTACCAGGCAGAAGTGACAGAGGGGTAAATAATTGAAACTGAAATAGCATAATAATAAAATATAATTAATAAATAAATAATGTGTACAGCGATGAATTTTATATATCTAAATGTATGCAAAATACCAAGGATAACAAAATGTAATTATTATTCTGCATATCTGGGAGTTCTATAAAATGGGCTAGTGATGTTGGATGATTAATAAAATAAGATAGATAATTTAAAGAATATATAGTCCATCAAATTAATTTTACTCATAATAATCTCATATTGTTAAAATCTGGATTTTAACAGTTCGTTGTATTACTAATAGTGATCAAAATAATTAAAAAGATATTGTATTCAAATTGTAAAAAATGACAATATTTTTGTCAATAATATATATTAAATATAAAATGTTTTTATTTATACTTTTATTTTCATATATTTCAAATTTATTAAATTAAAAGTTGAATACAAATTATGCATTTCAAATTTTTCAAAATATGAATCAAAATTATTTCCATAAAGCTGAACATCTTTAATGTTCTTGAATATTTATTAAGTCTGATTAAATATTTAAAAATATAAAACTATTTGCTGTTCTAATGTTCAGTATCCATATTATTGGCAGTATAAAGAGTGGATATTACAGTTCATGTATACTACCTATGGATTAATGTGCATTACTTAATATTGTAAAATCATTCTTATCCTCCATAGTAACTCTTGTTCATACTCACTAATTCATAAGTAGCTTGGGAACCACAAATTGGATCACAATTTGAGGAAAAATAATGAATGCTGGGGCACTCCTGAGAAATGATGCCTTATTATGCAAGAATGTATTGCATTACTGCTATCTGAAAGGAAGATTCCTCAATTAACTGTTCTTTCTGTTACCTAAGTGCTTTCTCTACTTAAATCCTTCTTGAACTCAGAAACAGTATCTGAATCACATGAACCTTCATGGCATTAAGACTCAATGGTCTTTCATACAATATTTTTCTTTTACTGCCTGGCTTATTTCGCTAAGCATAATTCTCCCTAGTTCCATCCATGTTGTCGCAAATGGTAGGAGTGCCTTCTTTCTTTCTGCTGCATAGTATTCCATTGTTTAAATGTACCAGTTTTTTTAATCCACTCACCTAGAGATGGACACTTAGGCTGTTTTCAGCACTTGGCTATTGTAAATAACACTGCTATGACTAAATATCACCTAATACAGGAAACTAATGAACAACACAAACAAATGAGCATAATTAAACCAGAGGCATGTAAACAAGGAACAGAGTAACAGTTACCAGGGGGTTGGGGGGAGGGAGAGAAGGAAAATAAGTAGGGGAAGGGTTTAGTAAAGGAACTAGTATAAATAACCCATGGACATGTACAACAAGGTGGGGATTGACTATAGGAGAAGGGGTGGGCTGGGTGGGGGGGGGCAATGGGAGAAAAAGTGGGACAACAGTAATAGAAAAACAATAAATAAATAAATAAATAAATGGTCTTTCCCATTTCTTTTACTGAAATTTGTTAGTATATAGAAATTCAGTGGATTTTTATACATTGATTTTGTATCCTGCAACTTTACTGTATTTGTGTTTATCATTTCTAATAGTTTTTTGGTAAAGTCTCTGGGATTTTTTATACAAAGAATCATGTCATCTGCAAAAAAAATAACAGTTTTACTTCTTCATTCTCAATTTGGATGCCTTTTATTCTTTCTCTTGCCTGGTTTCATTGGCAAGCACTTCCAGTACTATATTGAATAAGAATGGTGAGAGTGAACATCCTCATCTTGCTCTAGAACTTACAGCAAAAGGTTTCAGCTTTTTCACCACTGAGTGTATTAACTGAGGATTGGTCATATATGACCTTTATTATGTTGAAGTACTTTTCTTCTATTCCCATTTTATTGTGTTTTAATCATTATAGGTTGTGGCTTATCAATGCTTTTTCTGAATCTATTGATACAGTCTTATTATTTTTATCCTCTGTTTGGTTAATGTGGCATATCATATTGAGTTGTGTAAGTGAAACCATCACTGTGCCCTTGGAAGGAACCCCACTTGATTGTGATGTACTAATTTTTAATGTATTGCTGTATTTTGATTTGCCATTATTTTTAAAGACTTTTGCATCTGTATTCATCAGAGGTATTGGTCTGTAGTTTTCCTTTCTTTGTGTTATCCTTGCCAGGTTTTGTTATCAGGGTTTTGTTGGTCCCATAAAATGTGTTAAGAACTATTGTCTCTTCTTTAATTTTTGGAAAAGATTGAGAAGGATTGGAATTAAGTCCTCTTTAAATGTTTAATAGAATTCACACATGAAGCCATTTGGTCCTGAACTTTTACGTTGGAGAGGTTTTTGATGCTGTTTCAATTTCCTCACTATTGATTGGTCCTTTAGATTTTCCAATTCTTTGTGACTTGGTCTAGGAAGGTTATATATTTCTAGGAAATTATCCATTTCTCCTAAGTTATTGAATTTGGTGGCATGTTGTCTTTTGTAATATTCTTGTATGATGCTGTTTTTCTGCTGTGTCTACTATAACTTCTCTTTCATTTCTGATTGTTTGAGTTCTTTCTCTTTTTCCTTAGTGAGTATAGCCAGAGGTTTTATATTTTATTAATTTTTTCGAGAACCAGATCTTTGTTGCATTAATTTTTGTATAGTCTTTTTGTTCTTTATTTCATTGAATTCTGCTCTAATTTTTATTACCTCTTTTTTTCTGCTGACTTTGGGCTGCATGGTTCTTCTTTTTCTAGTTCTTTGAGATGTAATGACAGGTTGTTAGAATATTTCTTCTTTCTTGAGATAGTCCCACAACTCCTTTTGTAATTGCAACAAAAAGAAAAAAATACCTAGGAATAAACTTAACAAAGGATGTGAAGGACCTATATACTGAAAACTACAAATCATTATTAAAGCAGACAGAAAGAGACAAGACAAAATGGAAAGAAATTCCATGTTCATGAATTGGAAGAATCAACATAGTTAAAATATCCCTATTACCCAAAGCAATATACAGATTTAATGTAATCCTCATCATAATCACAATGACATTTTTTAAAGAAACAAAACAAAAGATCATCAGATTTGTATGGAAGCACAAAAGGTCCCATTAGCCAAAACAATCCTGAGAAAAAATAACAAAATGGAGGTATTGTAGGGGCACCAAATAGTCCCTGTAAAAAGTTTCAATATGTAAGTATGTAAGGGCTTTAAATGTTCTTTGTAAGAAGTAGCAAGGACTTGCTAAAAGGCCTTGGAAAAAGGAATGTAAGAAGGAGTGTTATAGCAATTAGTGATTTACAAGCTAAAAGGACTTCAGCCTCTATCACCTCCCATTTGCTTGCTTGTGTCTGGTTTATAGCATTTGTGAAGGTTGTGCTTTGCAGAATGTCTAGCCCTTTGAAAATAAATTGCCTCACAGGGAGTTCGTCCCTGGCTGAAGAGCTATGCTGCCGTCGAAGATAACCTTTAGCCTTGCGAATTTCTGTTCCTGTTACTGCCAAGACATTCCTGCAGTCCTGCACAGCCCCCTCTTCCTAAGGCTGTTTCCCGCCAAAGAAGAAACAAAGAGACTGCACCAGTATAAAAGCCCAGCGTTTAGACTCCATTGGAGGTTGGAGCATGTTAGAGACCTGCTCAGGGTCTGCCCAACTCCTGGCCAATATTAAAAATCCTTTGCTTAACTTTATACACCGCTTCAGAGTGTTCAATCTCGCCTATGTAGCCGTAACATTTTGGAGGCCCCAGCGAGATGCCTCTGTAAAGCGGTGCCGCCTTCGGTGAGCCCCCGGGGCTTCGTGCGGTCCCATGTGTCTAGCTGACGTGTGGCAGGACAGCGGCCGCAAGCTCCGGTTGGGAGCAATTCCCTGCACCTTCAGGAGACACTCGGGAGCTGCTAGAAGCCCTGACGGCCCAGTTTAGAGTAAGCAAAGGACAGAGGACAGCCTCGGCGACAGGTGAGTGGCAACCCATTTGGGCAGCGGACTTGGGCCACTGCCACTGAGACTTGGTCTCTTTTGTCCTCTGGACGCAGAGGTACATATTCCTGAACAGGGAATTTGTTGAAGCCGGCTTGGCTAGCTTCATTTGGATTGTATAGAGCTCTTTTGGTTTTGGGGTTCTGCTGCCTGTAGCCGATGCTGTTCATCTAATCTCAGAAGCCTAGGCGGGGTTTGGTGGGATTGTTTAACCTCTGAGTGAATGTGTGAGTGAATGTTAAGGTTAAAGTAAAAAAAAAGTTATTTCCTCCTTTTTGTGTGCCTCCACAAACTTCGGTGTATGGAGTCTGAGTGGGCTCTAGCCTCGCAGGAGGAGAGGCCAAGCGGGCATTTGTTTGGCTTCCTTTGGGAGCTCCCAGCCCGTGTTTGTCTGCGCCGTGAGGGGGGAATTGCTCCTGTGCCTTGTGTTCCAGCTCCTAATTGTAATCCAAATTAAGTGCATGTTTGTAGCAGTCACCTTAGCCAACATAAGGGGACGCCAGTCTAAGTCTGCACCCTCAGTTCTTGACTGTGTGCTCCAGAATTTCCCCAAGTTCCGGGGACAAAATCCCTTCATAAACTCTGGCACCCTGGAAACATTCTGTAGGTCAGAGTGGCCTGCTTTTGGGGTCGGATAGCCCCACCCCCCCTTGGGAGTACTTTAAATCTAAATATTATAAGTGTAAAATGGTGTCTCTCGGGAAGCAAAAATGCAACAAGCAGAAAGGAGAGGGGGGTGGGGAACAGGAAAACCAAGGCTATCAATATGGACAGTGTCACAGAAAAAAACCTAGGACCCTCTGTGCTGTCTCCTGCTGCCTTGGAGCCCTGGCCAAAGGAATCAGGCTCCTAAAAAATTTCCCCAGAGAAATTGCTTGCAGCATTTCTTTCCACCCCAGGTAACTTCTAGCAATTCAGTTTGCATCTGAATACTCCCTGCTAGAACTGCAAGGAGGGGCAATGTTAAATTTGCTAGCAAAGCGGAAGTCTATAATCCCCTTGCTACAGGTTACAGAAACAGCAGAATGTCTGTCTCTCCAACATGGAGGAAAAAAAAAGTGACACTTTTAAAACTCAGGCCGCTCTTCAAACTGGTGCAAGCTGCTTGGGTGCCAATCAGCAACACCTCTAAAGCTGTAACTAAAGGGCCTTCAGTCTCCTCACTGCTTCAGCAGGGGGAATGTGCCTGTATCTTAAGGAAAAGTGTTGTTACACATGAATAAAACTAATGTCCATTCTAGACATCCTCTTCAATAGGAAAGAAAGAGGAATAATCAGGTGGGCTGCTATAAGAATATAAAAAATGCAAGCATCCTCCTGGTCAGGGAATTGTCCTGGCCAAACAAAAGGTTCCCAATAAAATCCTAAATGGAATAGTAATAGGCCAAATAAAACAATTGAAAAACTTCTCAGGAAAGCTCAAAAGTGTATGTTAGAAAAGAAGAAGAAGAAGAAGCAGGAAGCTTCAGAAAACTGCAGAATATCTACAAATCTAGGGAAATTTTAGCTGCTAAATACTGAGTTTGAGTAGAGTCCTTTACAGTGTGGAAAAGAACAAGAATTGGAAATGGATTATGGTTAAATCTGAATGGGTAAATATATGGAAAGTTTGTGAATGTTGCAGAAGGTCTGTGGAAAGTCATAAAAATGTATAAAAAGGTTGTGAAAGTTTTTAAACCTGGGGAAAGGAAACCTCAACTACTTGTGGTCTAATTGTATGGTTACTGTACCTCTGTATTGGCATTTAGCCTTGGGACCTATGAAAGGTCATTTGGAATTCCCAGTGTTGGAATTGACATTAGCCATTGGGGACATAGAAAAGGTCTAGAATTCTCTGTATTGGTATTAGCCATATAATCTGAAAGGAAAATTGAGGTTTCCCAGAGAGAGTTAAGAAGAAAAAAAAAAAAAAGAAAACTTCACATGTAGGAAAGTGAACAAAAGAAAGTATAAGGCATGGAAATGCAGTTTTAGTAAATATTAGAAGGACAAGGATTTTCCTTCACACTGTATATTTTTCTCCCTACCTGATCCCTCCAGAATTTGGCAATTTAAAGAAGTAAGTAATGACATTAGGTTTCTTTGCATAAAACTAAAAAGACCAGTTGTTAATAAAGGTATTGTTAACCAAGACTTTGACTGGAATAATATGCCTGAAAGAGGCATGCTTAGGCTCTGGTTGTTACCAGGAAGCCCTAAGGAACTGGATTTAACTTTTGAAGCTAAGAAAAGCCCATGAGAAAAAAGGTCTGACACCTTGGTTGGTTGTGCGGTTCATGGCAGTCTTTCCAGGGAAGGAACGAAGGTTGCTTTCCTGAAAAATGGCTAGAAGGAACCTCAAGGCACAATGAAAAATCCAAAGGACTTGGGAAAAAGCAGGTGTTTACAGGCAAGGCTGAATGGCAGGTGTGTGGCTCAGCTTCTGTGCCCTAGTGGGCAGACTAATAGTCAGCATGAAGGTTCCTTGTATAAGTTCCAGCAAAGTAGACTTAAAAATCATATATGGTCAATCACTGCTCTTGTTGTGTTTATGCAAATGAACAGGCTAAATTAAAACTGTATTTAATGCAGTTCCTTTAATAACAAGGAGGGTAATCTTAAGGAGAAAAATCGTGACTCAAGGAAAATCGCAATGCTCAGTGCAGCTAACTGTCTATAAAGTTTATCTTCACTTAAATGTTAAACCAGGTCTGTGACATTATCAAGGATGCTTAATTTACAGGCAAGAAGAATGTCAAGTGCCTTGCAACTGGATGTCTTCCCAATAAGACAGTCTCTCCGATTTGGAGACTGGTTTGTGAATT
Organism: Furipterus horrens; assembly: GCF_987537825.1. Taxonomy (NCBI): domain Eukaryota; kingdom Metazoa; phylum Chordata; class Mammalia; order Chiroptera; family Furipteridae; genus Furipterus; species Furipterus horrens. The sequence continues at coordinate 157,038,385 of NW_028327175.1, forward strand.
GTGTTGTGTGAATTAACATGTGTGTTCTTTCTGTTTTCATAGGGCATAAGCTTATGATCTCATTACCTGAGTAATTGTACTTATAGGCCTCACTTAAGAAGCCCATCTGCAGTGCCGCCTCCTAAGACTCGACGGTTTGGCTGAACTAAGTGGTTGGGTTGGTAAAGTATGGGGTAGTCTATGAGCTTCACTTTAAAAACTTATTTCTCTTATCTATCCTAATGACTTGGACAAAAAGGGCCTAAAGGTCTGAGAGGGGGGAAAAACCTAAAATATTTCTCTCAGCCCTAGCTAAGTATAGTGAGCAAAAGAATTTTGGACAGGTGTGACATGCCCTGCACACCTTCCTCCAAAGAAGCCATTTCTTTTCCTAATGTAGGACATTGAAAAATTAATCTCTGTCTTTTGTCATCTAGTGGTTGTGGATTAAATGATGCCTTTTAACCCTGTTGCCAAATCTGTTGCCTCCAGAATATGACAAGGATGTCAATTTGTCCAACAGTGCCAGCCCTTGGAAACCAAGAATGCCGCTGCCCGGGGACAGCCAACTGACCTGGACTCTGCAAAATCCTTCCCCATAAGGGAGGGCCGCATTCCCCTCCACCCCCACTCTTATTAGAAATTCCTAGACCCAAGGGTAGGTAGGACGACGACCATGTTCAGCTTGAAGCAGCTAGAAGAGCACGAGACCTTCGCCCATTGTCCTCTTATAAAATAAAAGGTCTTAAGTCTAAGGAGGGGAATTATACAGGGGCTTCAGACATTCCTTATAAGAAAAGAAAAAAAAATGGGAATTAGGCTAATTCCTCCCAAGTATACTGCACTATATTGAAAAAAAAGGGTAAGGCAAAAATAAGTACAGTGCCATAAAATTTTCTATCATTTTGAATGTAGTGCTTTCTTTGTTGGTCATTTCCTTAATTGCTATTAATCTTTGACTAGTTTTCAAAGCTGTTAAAACTTATTTTAGTCAGTTCCTAGTTGTTAATTTAATGTTTCCATAAGGGTCTGGAAATTTGTTTTCCATCATCTTGCTAACATTCCATTTGCTTTTCTTATTAATCATTGAATCTACAATGCATGGCACATAGCAAGTGCTTAACAAATGTCTGCTAAATTAAATTGTAAGTGTTTGCTTTGGGTTTGTGAGATATGTTGCTGGTATTTTAATGGGGATTGCATTGAATCTGTGAATTGCTTTGAATAATGTGGACATTTTGGAAATGTTAATTCTTCCCATCCGTGGATGTGGTGTATGCTTCCATTTATTTGTGTCTTTCTTGATTTCTTTCTTCAGGGTTGTGTAGCTTTCCGAGTGCAGGTCTTTTGCCTCTTTGGTTAAGTTTATCCCTGAATACTGTTGTTTTTCTTGTTGCTATAGTAAATGGAATTTTTTTCTGGTTTCTATCTCTAATGTTTTGTTGGTATATAGAAACGCTTTTAATTTCTGAATATTAACTTTGTACCCTGCTGTTTTGTCAAATTCGTTTATTAGGTCAAGTAGTTTTTTCGTAAAGTCTGTAAGGTTTTCTATGTATACTATCGTGTCTTCTGCAGGTGGTAACAATTTTGTCTTCCTTACCAATTTGAATGTCTTTAATTTCTTCCTGTCTGATTGCTGTAGTTAGAACTTCCAACACGGTTTAAAAAAAAGGAAAAAAGTGGACATCCTTGTCTTGTTCCTGGTCTCGGGGGGAATGTTTTCAGTTTTTGTCCATTGAGTGGAATGTTGGCTTCAGGTTTCTCATATATAGCCTTGGTTGTGTTGAGGTATGCTCCCTCTATTCCCATTTTGCTGGGGGTTTTCATCATAGATGGGTGATGTATTATATTTGTTGATTTGCGAATATTGAACCATCCTTGTGTCCCTGGGGTGAGTCCCACTTGATCGTAGTGTATAATCTTTTTGATGTGTTGCTGGATCCTGTTTGCCAATATTTTGTTCAGAATTTTAGCATCTGTGTTCATTAGCGATATTGGCCTGTGGTTTTCTTTCTTTGTTGTGTCTTGACCTGGTTTTGGGATTGGGGTAGTGCTGGCTTCATGGAGGGAGTTTGGAATTTTTCCCTTTTCTTGAATTTTTGGAGTGGTTTGGGAAGGGTAGAAGTTAGTTCTTCCCTAAATATTTTGTAAAATTCGCCTGTAAAGCCATCCGGTCCAGGGCTTTTGTGTGCCAGGAAATTTTTGATTACTGTTTCAATTTCCTTCTTTGTTATTGGTCTGTTAAGACTTTCTACTTCTTAATTCTGTTTTGGAAAATTATATGTTTCTAGAAATTTGTCCATTTCATCTAGGCTGTCAAGTTTCTTGCCATATAGTTGTTTATAGTAATTTCTTACAATTTTTTGTATTTCTGTGTTATCGGTCATAATATCTCCTCTTTTGTTTCTAATTTTGTTTATTTGGATTCTTTTTTTTCTTTATAAGCCTAGAACCAGCCCCTGCTTTTGTTAATCTTTTAAGTTGTTTGTTTAGTCTCAGTGTCATTTAATTCTGCTCTAACCTTAATAATTTCCTTCCTTCTGCTTGCTCTGGGCTTTGTTTATTATTGTTTTTCTAGTTTTTGTAGCTGTGGGGTTAAATTTTTGTGTGGAGTTCTTCTATCCTCTTTGGGTAGGCCTGTATTGCTATGGACTTTCCTCTCAAAACTGCTTTTGCTGTGTCCCTTTTTAGTTTTGGGATGTTGTATACTCATTGTCATTTGTTTCTGAAAACTTAATTTCTTCCTTGCAGCTCCTGAAAGCTAGCATTATAAATACCCAACTCCTTATCCTTGCTACTAAGCCCCTCCTGAAAACCAGGGTTTAAAAACCCTACTTATAGTCCCTAGACGTCCCTAATAGGTTTAGTCCAGGGACTAGAGGGGGGATTATGTAGGGGCACCAAATAGTCCCTGTAAAAAGTTTCAATATGTAAGTATGTAAGGGCTTTAAATGTTCTTTGTAAGAAGTAGCAAGGACTTGCTAAAAGGCCTTGGAAAAAGGAATGTAAGAAGGAGTGTTATAGCAATTAGTGATTTACAAGCTAAAAGGACTTCAGCCTCTATCACCTCCCATTTGCTTGCTTGTGTCTGGTTTATAGCATTTGTGAAGGTTGTGCTTTGCAGAATGTCTAGCCCTTTGAAAATAAATTGCCTCACAGGGAGTTCGTCCCTGGCTGAAGAGCTATGCTGCCGTCGAAGATAACCTTTAGCCTTGCGAATTTCTGTTCCTGTTACTGCCAAGACATTCCTGCAGTCCTGCACAGCCCCCTCTTCCTAAGGCTGTTTCCCGCCAAAGAAGAAACAAAGAGACTGCACCAGTATAAAAGCCCAGCGTTTAGACTCCATTGGAGGTTGGAGCATGTTAGAGACCTGCTCAGGGTCTGCCCAACTCCTGGCCAATATTAAAAATCCTTTGCTTAACTTTATACACCGCTTCAGAGTGTTCAATCTCGCCTATGTAGCCGTAACAGTATCACATGCCCTGATTTCAAATTATACTACCAAGTGACAATAATGAAGACAGCATGGTACTGGCAGAAAAACAGACAGATGGAACAGAATTGAGAACCCAGAAATAAACCCATATGTATAATTTTTGACAAAGGATCCAAAACATCCAATGGAAAAAAGAAAGCCTCTTTAATAAACGGTTCTGGAAAAATTGGAAAGCCACATGCAGAAGAATACAACTAGGCTACTATTTGTTCACATATACAAAAATAAACTCAAAATAGATCAAGGACTCAAATATAAGGCCTAAAACAATAATTTACATAGAAGAAAACATAGGTGCTAAACTATGGACCTTGGTCTTAGAGAAGATTTTATGAATTTGACCCCAAAGACAAGGGAAATAAGACATAAATAAATAAATGGGGCTATATAAAACTAAAAAGCTGTTGCACAGCAAAAGAAACCATGAACAAAACAAAAAGGCAACAAAACAAAGGGGAGAAGATACTTGCTAACAGCAGCTCCAACAAAAATATCTAAAATATATAAAGAACTCATACAATGAACACCAAACAATCCAATTAAAAAATTAGCAGAGTACATGAATAGATACTTTCTCCAAGAAGACATACAAATGGCCAACAGATACACGAAAAAATTCTCAACTTCAGCAGCTACTAGGGAAATGCTAATTGAAACTAAACTGAGATACCAGTGTTAGAGAGGTTGTGGAGAAAAAGGAATCCTCATTAACTGCTGGTGAGAATGTAAACCTGTACAGCCACTGTGAAAAACAGTATAAAGGTTCCTAAAAAATTAAGAATAGAGCAACCATATGACCCAACAACCACTCTTCTGGGTATCTGCTTGAAAATTTTGAAAACAAAAATATAAGCACCCATATGTTAACTGCAGCATTATTCATGGTGGCCAAGACATGTAAACAACCACAGTGTCCTTTTAGATGATTGGATAAAAAAGGCCTGATATATATATACAAGAAAAGATGAAATACTACCATTTGTGACAACATGGATAGATCTTGAGAATATCATAATAAGTGAAATAAGTCAGACAGAAAAGGCTAAGAACCATATAATTTCATTCATATGTGGGATGTAAAACTGAAAGCAACAAATGAATAAACAAGACAAACAAATGAGAACTAATAAACACAGACAAAAGTGTGGTGGTTACTAGAGGAAAGTGGGGAAGAGGAATATAGAGAGTAAATGGGGTCAAATATATGGTGATAGAAGATTTGACTGGGTGGTAAACACACAATGCAATATAGAGATAATGTATCTTAAAATTGTACACTTGAAACCTATATAATTGTATTAATCATAATCACTGCAATAAATTTAATTTAAAAGTAAATAAATAATTATAAAACTTAAAAATATAAAAATAATACATTAAGAAAAAGAATTAATGGCCTTTTGTTTTCAGAATTCAGGGCTGAAATGGGAAATATATCCCCAGGGCCTCATGGTGTTTATCATGAGAGTAAATGTTTAAGGTTTGGGTTGCCATATATCAACTCTGAATGCAGATCCTGAATGAAGGTTGCCCATTATTTTTTTACCAGATGTTTTGTGTTAGTGTTTGCAATGTGAGGAGCCTTCTGAAATGTCAGGTTTAGGATAGAGATACTTTTTGTCTGCATTTTAAGGCAATACTGCTATGACTTCTTCTATGTCACACATTTCCTTGTGTTTGATAAATTTGTGTGGCTATAGGACAAGTACATATTGCAATACTATTTCTTGTTCCTGCACTTTCTTGCCATGGGGCTGTGAATTGTCACAGTGGGTGGTAGGAACATTCTGGAAGCCATTCTAACATCAGGCACTAGAATGGCTGTCAACCATATGAATACATCCTACTAAACCTAAACATAGTGAATCCTAATTTAGCTTCCCCTCAGACAGGTCCCAAAACAATATTCTTGTTACAGAAACAGGGGAGTCCAAAAACAAACCCCAGAGTTTGTGGCTGGGAGATAGGGAGCAGGAAGCAGTTTTCAGGACGCCCTTGCATGCCTGGAGCTAGTGGCTGGAAACATTGTTGCAAAGATCTGCTTTACTTCCAAGACTCAGGAAAATGGGAGGGATCTTGGACTGTGGGCTGGTATGGAAAAGAGACAGAGCCTACGTAGGGTTCTGTGAATGGTCAGAACTGTTTGCAACACCCACTGCGTGAGAGGACGCAGGGAGAGAGAGGAGGCAGGGAGGGAGAGAAGTAGCTGCAGACATTTTGGGCTGGCTCTGCCTCTAGGAGGCTCTCTCTCTCTCAGGCTCTCTCTGGCCCTCACTCTCTGGCTCATGTGGGCTCCCTCCATGTGGCTTGGAGAAGGGGGTCTCCAGGCTGCTTAAAGAAGAAGCTCTCACCACGCAGTTTACAGGAAGAAGCTGAGACAGTTTACAAGGAGGCTGAGAATCCAGGCGGTCCTGCATTGAGAGCTGGAGGGCACCACAGCACAGAAAGGACCTTCCCAATCAGAACTGAGTGATTGGCAGCTACTGGTAAAGCTGAACTCTGCCTAGGAAGTAGGGAAATGGTGTTTCTGACTTTCGTAAGACTGGCTAGGTCTGAGAGGGGGAAGCAGGACTATGTGTAAATAAACAATTCTTTTTCTTTTCACCAAACTCTGGTATTAAGAGTTATAATTCTCATGGCGGGCAATCGGGCCCCTAACTAAACAGCCCATGGGTTCTGTTTCAATCAGAGCAGCCCAAGGGTTCTGTTACATTCTGTTCAATTTTTGTACCATATTAACACTTTAAAAGCCTTCAAATATAATACAAAAGTTTCAAAAGATTGACGCACATACAGACATGATTCTAAATAGTTATTTAAAATATTGACAGGACCCAGATATGCCACTTTAACTGGAATTTGGAAAAATGTTTTGAGATATTTAGTAAAACAGATGAAACCATATGAAACCCAAAATTGATATATGTAAAGTATATTATTTTTTAATCTTCACATTTATTTAACTGAAAGAATACTCAGGCAAAAAATCATGAAATATGAAATAGAATTCATAAAGATGAGTAATAAAATCAATAAACACTTTGATATCTGCAAGCCAATTTTAATAACATAAGATCAAATCAAAGCAGTTATTCATTTAAAGAAAGTTAAATATTAGTAGAAACAGAAATAACACTAATATCAATGAAATAGCATAAAGTTAAATATGCCCTTTAATGAGGCATTGATAGCAAACTAATTAGAGAGTCATTAATTTTAAGAAGACTTAAGATCACTGCAGAACAAAACTTTAAGTGCTCTGATGCCTTGCAGTTCCTTTATGAAGGAACTTGCTAGAGGTTTTAGGTATTAACAATTATAAGATATGAAGCTGAAAACACATTTTTGAAGTATATAATACAATAATAAATAATAAAAACAAAGAATAAGTAATAGTATTTAATAAAAATACCATTTTATTTTGTACATTTTAAAAATTGTTTTGAAGCAGTAGTCGACTAGAGCTGGGGCAAAGGGAGAAAGCTTGTAGACTGAAGGTTGGAAAGGAGTGGGGAAAGGCATTACTGGTAGGAAATTAAAATCATCACTTTGTTTCAGATGGCTGGAGGGCAGAGCAAGATTGGGAGTAGTGCTACTTCTAGATATTTGTAGAACTGACTTGCTAAAGAGTATAAAAATACTCAAAGTGAGATATGTAGATCAAGTTGAACATCATTCATTTCATCTATATGCCTGTGGAGTTGCTACATTTTAAATGAAAGTTTAAGAGAAAAGAGCTAGGGAAAGAATATTTTAAGTATTTCATATGTTATATTGTGGCTGCGGGCTGGTGTTTTACAAAGAAAGGATTCTTACAATGGCAAAGAGGAAGATAGCATGTAGGGGAGAGAATATTGCTTGCACTTAAGGTATGTGTGGAGCTCAAAAAAGCAAATGTCTGCTAATAGTAGCTGCAAATGATTGGGCAGTTCTTTCCTAAATACAGAATAAAATGCATTATAAGGTACATTTGTGTGCTCTGCCAGTGCTTACATTTTCCTAGAGATGACTTCCATTTAAAGTGTGTCTTTGAATCGAAGAAGTAAAATCAAGTGAGCTAAGGTATGTGGCAGCACTTTGTAAGCTATAATACATCATGCAAATATTAGTTGCTATTTTTATATAGAACTGGAGGGAACAAAATGTTGTCTTAACATCGTAATGTATGTCAATGACTTCAGTTTCCATAATAATTGTAACAGAAAAATATAGGTTTATATTTGACCAATGAACTTCACAATGTTTCCTGCAGAGCCTTTTCTGAAATGTTAAGGTTTATTTTTAAGCAAGATCTCAAATCTGATGTATTTTCCCACTATTTTACATATTTTTTTAAGTTGGTACATTTTTTTAAATGAGAAAGAATTAGAAAGTATTGGTAAAAATTTACAAGAGTGAAAAACTAGTTTGCCTTTAGTAATAATTGCATTCTCTACTCACCTAACCTATCGTTTACTAAGTTATTATCTTCTGGCCACTGCAATAAGGCTGTGTATTGATACACATCTCTAAATATATTAGGTCTAGGTCTTTCATGCACAAAGCGATTTTCAGGTTTTGTAATAACTGACAACCAGTAACTTCTACTACAAAGACACAAGAATGTCCATTATAACTTATGTGAATGTTTGAGAGCACCCTGCCATTTTTATAGGAGCTAATGCCCCATCAAAATTCTACAGTTGAGACATTGATTATTTATTCTACTCAGGGTAACAAAAAAAGAAAAAGCGTTTTGATTTACATTGTGACCATTTCCTTTGTTTATATTAAGAAACGAATATTCTAAGTTGTGTGTTTCAGTCACTGAGGCTAAAAAGTTTTATTCATTAATTGAAGTAATTTAGAAAACAAAGATAAGGAAGCAGGTACATGTTTTCCTAATTTTCCTAAGAAACTTTCTGTTTTTGTTTTGTTTTTTTTCATTAATGGTTGGTCTGAGTAAATAGGTCAGTTATTTTGATAGCTAAAATCATGTTGTATGGGTTTTTTTTTTTTTTTAATTGACCATTCACAAACATTTCCACCTCATACATTTCCCCATCTCAGTAAAAGGTAACTCTTTTCCAGGTGCTTCTGCAAAAAATAAATAAATTAATGCAAAAACAAAACAAACAAATAAAAACAACAACAGTGGAGTTTTTACCACCATCAATATCTCATAGCATTATTGTATCTGCCTCTAATATGTGATACAGATACTGGAATGTCATTATCTTTTTCACCCTTCCCCTCTCCCTTCCACTAGTTCATTCTCAAAATCAGATCGAGATTTATTCTTTAAACTCCAAGTCAGATAATATCACACCACTGCTCAAAATCTCAAACCAGCTACACATCGCTCAGAATAAAACCTGAAGGCCCTACATGGTCTATTTTCCACTGTTCCTTTGCCTTTTTGATCTCATCTTCTCCAACTTGCTTCTATTTCTTCTCCCACACTGTCCTTAATTTTTCTGGAAAGAGCCATTCATCTTCTGTCTCAGGACTTTTCACCCAATTCCTATACTGTGTGGCCTCTAGAGATTGTCATTGCTCACTCTTTCCTGCCCTTCAGGCCTCTGCTCATATTCACCAACTCAGAGAAGCCAGTATTAGCTATCCTATTGCTAAGATCCATTCTGTACCCAGCACTTCCTACCCTCCTTTTATGTTTTTGTTGTTGTTGGTGTTGTTACTCCACACATCACTATGTGGCATGCTATATTTATTTATTTGTTATTGGATATTTGTTTTGATGTCCAATGAAGGAAGCAAAGAGTGTTGTATTTTTTAAAATTTTCTAATGCCTAAAATTTCACCTGAAACAAAGTGACAAAAAGAATGCTTGATTAAATAAAAAATTGAAGTAATTATAAAGAAATCTCAATCTAGTTGCTTAATGAGAATGGATATGTTAAATTTCAAATAAATGTTAAAAATGTAAAAGCAAAGACTGACAACTGGATATATACCTATATAATCAATTACTGGTCAATTTTTGACTTAGAAAAAGAAAACTTCAATAAGATAACATAAAAAATATTCTATGTCTAAGATACAGGTCCATTAAACAAACTACACAAATAACAATTATAAAGAAAAAGAATAATAAATTAATACAAATTAAAAACTGGTGTATCAAAGGAGTGAAATTAAGAACTTCAGTTCAATAAGAATTAAATGCCAATAACAGAATGAAATGAAATATTTGCAGTACTTATATATGATAAAAGACATATCAGATTACATAAAGAATTCCTACAAATTAATTTTTAAAAGGCAGACAAAACCATTAAAATGAATAAAAAAATACTTGAACAGTTACTACAGAAAATACGCTGTACAAATGGAAAATAATTACATTAAAATAAGATCATCATTACTTATCACAGGGCATATCCTCGCCAAATCTACCACAAAGACAAATGATAAAAAAGAGAAAAAGAAAAAGAAAAAATGCCTGGCAATCCCAAATTTTGAGAACAGGGACCAATCAACATCATTAACAGATCAACAAACAACAAGTGCTGGCGAGGATGTGGAGAAAAGGGAACCCTAGTGCACTGCTGGTGGGAATGCAGACTGGTGCAGCCACTATGGGAAACAACATGGACTGTTCTCAAAAAACTAAAAATGCAACTGCCTTTTGATCCAACAATTCCCTGCTGGGATTATACCTGAAGAATCCTGAAACACAATTCAAAAGAACCTACACATCCCTATGTTCATAGCAGCGCTATTTACAATAGCCAAGTGCTGGAAACAATCTAAGTGCCCATCTGCAGATGAGTGGATCAAAAAACTGTGGTACATTTATATAACGGAATACTACACAGCAGAAGGAAAGAAGGAACTCCTACCTTTAGCAACAGCATGGTTAGAACTGGAGAGTATTGTGCTAAGTGAAATAAGCCAGGTAGTATAAGACAAATACAGTGCCATATGATCTCACCTGATACAGGGAACCTAATGAACAAAACAAATGAGCAAAATAGATTTAGAGACATAGAAACAAGGAACAGACTGACAGTGAACAGAAGGGACGAGGAGGTGGATTAAGAGGGGGAAGAAGAGGAAGGATCTAGTCAAGTAACAAGTGTAAATGACTTAAGTACATGCACTACAGGGTGGGGATTGACTGTGGGAGTCGGGGGTGGGTGGGGCAGTGGAGAGCAGAGGCGGAGATTGGAACAACTGTAAAAGAGCAATAATAACAAAGAGCAAAAAAATTTTTTTAATACTTTAAAACTCTATTTTTAACAATGTTATATAAATATGATTTTAAAATATATTCACAAACGCCAAGAAATGCCTTTTAAAAACCCCTCTAAATAAAATGGGAAAACCAGCCACTGTCCCTATGTATGGTTTTAACCTTTGTCTTTTCATTCACGCCTCTACTGGTACAGTAGATGTTTACCTCCCTGATGTGTCCCCACCCCTCACCATATGGCTGGTCATCTGTTATATGATTTAAAAAAAGCAGCGTGTTCCAGAGACTCCAGGGGAGATGTCTTTGTTGTAGAAAGTCCCGGACAAATCTCAGCAAACCTGGGCTTGATGACTCTTCCTGTGTAAATCACACTTTGCTCTTCTAAAAAAAATTATTTCATCTCATTTTGTTCTGTTCACTAGGATGAAATCACCCTTCTTTCTGCCAAGGTATTTTGCCAAAATTGAAGCTTCTCTGATATCTGTATAGGCTGATATCTTATTCTTTCTTCGACTTTTCTCATGTTACTAAGTGATTAGTCAAAAGCCCATGGAGGCTTCTGAAACACTTAACAATCAGCTCTTTTGCATACAATGAACTAAACAGCAAATTCTTAATATATTTTTACACATCAGTGTTAAATTGAGCAAGAAACAATAATTCAAACTCTAAAAGACTTGGAATATTCACAAAATGAGTGTATAAATATTTCTAGCAACCAATATATATTTGTAAGGATTCTGGGTTTTTAATTTGTTTTGTTTGGGGGATTTTTTTCTTTGTTTGTTTGTTTCTTTGGTCTGTTTGTTTGAGTCAGGTAGAAAATGACCTTGAGTATAATCAGTATAAGAACAGTATGAGAAAGCATTTTATTACTATTCCAGGATTAAATAAATATTCAAACAATAATCAAACTTAGAAGTATCTTCTGACCATGTCTTAAGTTGCAGCATTCTCAGGACACACATACTTCATAGAACATAAGTTTTTATTTTGATGTCACTATGAATGCATGTTATTAGCTACATTACTAAAATATATATTTAATATATTAACCTAAAACAGTTTTAAACACAACCAAGAAACATTCAGGAGTTATATTGGACTTGTTGGTGTAAAAAAATAATAAATAAATTTAAAAAAAGACCCACATCCTTATAATTAAGTGAAAATTAGCTTTAAAAAGGATTTTGAAATATTTTAATTGTAGTAAAAAAAAAAAAAAGCCAAAAAACTTAATATGCTGAAAAAGGTCTACCACAGTCACACTGCAAATTTGTCATGATGGGACTCTCTAATTTGATACCAGCTTTTCATATGGTATGGGCCAAGGTGCTGGGTAATGTCAGGAGGAAAGACCTAATGTATTTTGTCATATCAAAGACAAATACAAACTATAAACACTTAAGCCATATTCAAATATTTGAAATTTTTTTAGTATGAGTCTCTGAAGATGTTTTCTTCCTTTTTAGTATATACATTGTGTACCCCAAGGAGCTTCCATTGCATATCAGTCATTAGATTGGGTGATCAGTCACTATTGCCCTAAACATTAAAATAATTGTCATATAGTGAAGATATTTTTTATGTGGCTGATTTTTATAATGTATTTCTTGGACATTTTGTTTATTCCTGACAGGCAGTTTACTTCTAAAATTCTGCTACCATTATTCCTGTCTGCACCAGATTTCATTCATTTTCAATTCCAGTCATTATATCAAATCAAGGAAGAAAATCAACATTACTCCATTGCAAGCCCATATTTGGAGTCTACTTGAGTAGGGAGACTATTTTTAAAAGCATATTCTAATTGAGGCTTTTCTTTTTAATATGGTTGACTACCCTCAGAAAAATTCTCCATTTCAATTAGCCTACAAAAAAATTTCTTATTAATTTCAGTTTAATAATCTTATTTTTGAAGTACAAGATAAATTATTTTAGTTTTTCATCTTCTTATGATACATTTGCTCTCTGAGGAGGAAGCATCAACCATGTTAAGGGGATAATGGCTCACAGGGAAGTGTGAGTGAGGACATTGTGGGGAAAGAAGGAATTGGTCCAATAGCATTAAACCCAGAAGGAGGAAGTATAAAGGCTGAATAGGAAATGACACTTAGATCTTTAGAAGAGAAGTTTAGACCTCTTATTATGAACTCCTTGGAAACATTTTAGTTGATGTTTTTTTCTATTTTATTTTTTTAAAGATTTTTTTCTATTTTAAAATAATACATGTTCATTGGAAACCTGAAACAAAAGTCAAAATTCTCTAAAGACTTACCATAATTTTCACTCCGTAAGATGCACTTTTTTCCCCCAAAAGTGGGGTGGGAATGTCTGTGTATCTTATGAAGAGAATATTGAGTCACAGACCATGATATTATCTGACCTGTCAGCAGTGGAGACAGCTGCTAGAAGAGGAAGTGGTGGGCCCATGCAAAACCCCTGGGGATGCTTAAATGTCCCATTTTACTGACAAATCTCAGGGCGTCCGGTCAGTATAAAGATAGCGAAGAAAGTGATATCAGTGATTGTGAGTAACTGAGCTTCATAAATTCTGACACTGGTGATGATGAGTTCTTGGGGTTCCCAGAAAACTAGAAGAGTACTTGAACCTTAAAGTCTCTCCTCATTTGTTAATGACAGTGATGATGGTTTTTAATACCACTGTTGACTGCTGTTTACGTAGTTGAAATATTATTCTGTTATATCTTATTAAATATTTTAGTACATTATTTGGTTCAGAATATTTTTTTTCTTGTTTTCCTCCTCTAAACCTAGGTGTGACTTATGGTCAGGTGCGTTTTATAGTGTGAAAAATGTGGTAATTTCATGAAAATGTGTCCCATGACATACTTTTCCTTTTTCATAACTCCTGAGTATCTAAATTACAGCTATTAATAGTTATTTAATAAAAAGACTAAGTCAGTTTCCATCAAATTCTAAGTATATAAGTATACATGTAACCAGATATCTCCTTACTTACTATCTTTGAAACTTGTTCCTTTTTTATGCCAGTTTGTGGAAAATTAGGAGGTGGCTGCTCTTCTATGCAGATCACATTAGTTTCTTTGTTTTTCTAGATAACCACCATTCCCAGTTCTGCTTAAAGCTTGTCTATAACTCAAATTGAACTCATTTTTCCCAGACTGTAGTGAGGGTGTTTAGAAAAATGAGCTATTGTCATAATGGGGGGTTATTTAATATCCTTTTAGAATATGGAGTATACATGATTCTCATAATTTTCATAGCTTATTCTAGTCTTGGGGATGACTCTTCATATATTGTTAATGCTTTCATAGTCATTTTAACAGGTTTTAATAGTAAATTTCTCTGCTTTGCGGATTTTCCTTGCAGTCACCAAGGAGCAGGTGATGGTGAAAAGTGTGGGCAAACAGAAGTAACAGCCAAAATACCACCAGAGCCTCGCACTGTCATAGGTGAGGGCTAAAACATAGATGGTGTCCGGCAGATCAGGAGAGATCTTGATAACGCAGCGCTCCGCGGGAGCTCGGCCACTGAAGCCCAAATCCTCCTTGCTCAGCTGGCGAAGAACGACTTCTGGAAGCGCCAACAGCAGAGCGCCAACCCATATGACAGCAAGTTTGGCAGTTGTGGAAGAACAATTTTCAATCATTTCATAGTACATCTGTACGTTGGTGGCAGCCCGGAAGCGGTCGATACACAGAGCACACAAGGTGAAGGTCGTGACTCCAAGAGAAGCAACCTCGATGTAGGGCACAATCTTGCACGAGAAGTCCTCCAGTAGCCACTTCTTCGTCAGCTCGTGAAAGATGACGAGTGGAAGGCAAAAGAAGATGATGAGAAAGTCCCAGAAGGCCAGGTTGGCCAAGAGGGAGTTGGAGATGCTCCGCATGTAGTAGTTATGGCACACTATGCACATCACCGCCAGGTTGCCAATGATGCCAGTTCCAAAGATCACCACCGACAAACACATGACCGCATAGGCTCCGTACGACTCCTGGGTCAGCGGGTAGAAGGGGTTCTTCAGTCGTAATCGCCGGTTCGTGCTGTTTCCCCGGCGGGGATCCTCGCGTTCGTGGACCCCTTCATCCGAGGTCCCATTGTGGGCCAGCGCTCTGCCGGGAGGTGCAATCATCCGCCCTTCGTGCCCCGACGGTCCACTGACCCTGACCGACTTGGGTAGGGGGTCGTGGTGGGAACCCTGGTGTTTCCCGGTTCTCCTCGGCCAGTAATAAAGGTCGCTGACTCCAGGTTCCGTCTTCACACTTGACTCCTGGCCGCGCCCGGAAATGTCAGCGCCTCGCGGACCCTTCTCCTTTTCCTCTGAGGTCTGAAGGAAGAGTTGGAGAGCCGTGGGGTTCCCTCTCCCCAAAGTGCCAGGGGGCTCCTGATCCCGGACACCTTTCCACCTCCAGGCCCAAGGCGGCCTGGCCGGAGGTCCCGAGGGCTCCGCTGCCGACGCCTCAGCCCCTCTACCAGCACCTGGGTTCCCACCCCGGGCCGCGGGTAGGTCCCACGAGGGCGCCACGCGTACAGCCGCTTCCTGCTCCCCCTCCCTGGGCTCACGGGTTAGCAGGTCTGCTGCCGAATTACCGGGTCCCCAAGCGTCCCTGCTGCGAAGCTGGTTCAGTGTAGGTGAACAGCTTCCCCCCGGACAAGTTTTGTTCCTGGGCGCAGGGGCGGACCCGAGGGCAGGAGAGACAGAAACCTGGAGCAGGGGCAGGAGCAGAAGCAGCAGCCGCGAGGTGCGGGCGGGAGGCGCGGCCGGGGCCCGCATGGCTCGGCGAGGGCGCACCCGGCAGCCGCGGCTCCTGCTTAGGACCGACACCTGCTGCCTGAATTACTGCTGAGAGTTAGACACATGTCACTTACCCCCGCCCCGGCAGCGGGGGACGGGAGATTACGGGGCAGCTGGGGGATGGGTCTTGGGGTCACAACCCTTCCGCTCTACCATCCATTCTCCGTTGGCGTCAGCCAAACCCAACCCGAGCGCTGCGAATCCCCAAGGTTCAGAGAGGGACTCTCTGCTCCCGGCCGCTGACCTTGAAAAGTTGCAACCAGCACCGGGCTGTTGATTAATGTTGCGACTGGGAGAAACCCGAACGGAGCCCCACGCTCTTCCCCGCCTCTGGGCGATTGCCTTCTTGGTAACGGTTGCCCTGCCTATTTACATCCTTCCGATACCGCTTTGTCCAGCAGCGAGCCGAGGTGAGAGGAGCGGACAGAAGTTCCCCTCCTGGTGACTAAGTAGCTGCAAGCCTGTCCCCCGCTCGCTGGAAACAGGTTGCAAAACAGCCAGATGCGGCGCAGATGCGCCCAGGAAATTCTTGCCCCCCTAAAACCAGCCACTGGCGAGGCTACTGCTGCCGAGGAGAAGCGGGGTTCGAAACCCGCAGCTACTGCCAAAGTTGCTTCTCCCGCTCGGAGCTGACACGGGCGGCGCGGGCTGCCGGGCGGCGGGTCGCCGCCGAGCAGGAATCGGTGGTGGGGGTGGGGAGGGCGGGCGCTGTTCCTCCGTGGACGGTGCCGGAGGCCACAGGAGCTCCTTGTTGCTACAGCCGGCGCAGCCCGGGCGGAGAGTGTGGTGCCTGGAACCGCCGCCGGCGAGGCGGTGCATGGCCAGGAAACGGGAGGTGGGCCGGCCTCTCCCCGCCGCTCCAGCCGCAGCAGATAGACTCTGAAGAAGCTACACCATCGTCTCTCGAGACGGACGGCTGCCGACGAATAGTAAATTTGGGAGTAAATTTTTCTGCATATTCTTCTACCACACCTTAATGTGAAATATTCTATTTGGAAAGTTTTTTAACTTGAAAGAACAATTTTAACTCATCACTTAGAAAGAATGGAAATGCAGAAGAGAAGACATGAGAACACAAAAGCTAGAAAAACTGCAATAGGAAATAACAATTTAATAAAAGTAACTGCCTTGTGTTGATTTACCCTTTAAGAATTCAAATGCATTATTTCATTTTGAGCTTTAATCTTAGAAAGTGACCCTTAAATAAAAAATTGGAAAATAAAAAATGTTTTATAGTAGATGAATGCTCCTTTTAAGTACAAAGAATAATTTCAATTTCTAATAACACTAACTGTGCTCAGGCAGACCTTATTTCATATTCCGTCTCTTCCATGTTAAGCTACCTACCACTTTGCTGAAACTACTCAAGCACTCAGCCTTAGTTTCCTAATACATATGAGATGTTATTACTACCTGTATTATAGGATTATTGTGAGAAAGAAAAGAAATAATTTATATAAGTCTAAGATGCTGAGGCATTTTTAAGCCTTCAGTGAATGGTTGTTCTCATTATTTTTAATATCATTGTCATAAATGTTGACCTGGTATTAAAGTATATGTCTGTGACAAAAATGAAAAAAGAAAAAGAAAAAGGACTTATGGACACGGACAACACTGTGGTGATTGCAGTGGGGAGGGGTTGGGGGAGGTGGAAGAAGGTATAAGGGGGATAAATGGTAATGGAAATAAAACACAATAAATAATTTAAAAAGATAAAAAAGAGGAAAGGATGGAAGTCATAAAAAAGAATGGGAAGAAGAAATAGAAATAAATAGATAGAAAGAAGTATGTAGGATAATTCTAATGAGGTTATAATTGCAATGATATTACTCATAGGAGGGAAACTGGCAGGCAATTTTACATACACAGATTAAAAATGGAGGTAATAGTTACTTTATATATAAAATTAAAAGATTCCAAATTAATCTGTTACAAAGAAAGTGCAAATTAAACCTTACAGAGAATTGTTACATGTGGTATTGACTCCTATTTCCCCTGCCCCTAAATTTAGGGCCTTTTCTACCAACAAATGTCATGTCAAACCATTTTATACCTTCCTGCTCTTTTAAATGTATATTTGTTGAGTAGTACAGAGCTTGTACACATGGAGAGAATTTAAATGAAATATAATATTTTCCAGTTTTCTAAAAGTAATAATTTGAGATGTATGAGAATATTACTTCAGTAATAGAATGAGGAAAAACCCACTTTAAGAAGAAGAATAGCTTATAGTACTCTTAAATTATTACAACTGATTGAAAGAGAGAATATCCAACTAGAAACAGAAGCTGTGTATATGAAATACTGAGACATCAGACCTGTCCTGTTAGCTGGTCTATTGATAGAGGACAGTCTAAAAGTCAGGGTTACACCCTGGACTACTTTAGCACTTTACTCATCAATTTCATAGACAATCAGTCACATAGAAAGTCAGTTTTCATAGAAAATGTATGAACTAATTACTCAACCATATACTTCCAATCCCTTTTTAAAATTTCTTTTGATTGTGAAATTTATAATAGCCATTAATAAATGGACTGCTAAAATATGTGGTATACATGACGTTCTACTATACAAATGCAATCTGAATATCTGTAACTTCTTTAACTGTGGGAGGACACCCTTGTCTTTAAAGGGCTCACAGACAGACTTACCCAGACTCACTCCTTCTGAGCTCCTGCATGGGAGCACAAGATTGAAGAGCATCAGAGACAGGACTTCTGGCCAAGATGGAGACCTAGACAGATACGCTACATCTCCTTCCACAACTAAGAAGGAACACAGCTACCTCAAAACTAAAGACAACCAGAAGTTCCAGAAAATCAGTGTGCATGGAAGTCCAACAAACAAAGATATAAAGAAGAAATACTCATCCAGACTGGTAGGAGGGGCAGAGACATGGTGGCGAGGACATAGTGTGGTGGCGGTGGTGGCAGCAGTGGTGGCAGCAACAGCAGCCCAGTGGAAAGCACAGTCATTCATTTTAAAAAGTAGGAAGGGACACCTGGGGAGTGCTCCCAGCACCAGCCCAGACTACACAGCTCATGGTATCAGCACCAGAGGAAATAAAGCCTCATTGCTTCTGACTGCGCAAAACAGTGAGGGCTGGGACAGAGGAAGAAACTGCCGGTCTCAGCAGATTCCACTTGTTAAAAAGGGCCCCACACATCCACCCAATCTGGGAACAATGGCCAGGGCAACAGCTACAGAGGTGCCAGTCCCATACAGAAGTGGGAGAAGTGCCCAGAAAAGGGGCACGTGCTGAGGAAGAGGCAATGTTTCCTCTCAGACTCTCCCCCACACACAGCTCCACAACATGGTGAAACAGGTCACCATATACTGATGAATACCTAAGGCTGCACCCCTTACAACATAGCAGGTGCGACAGCTCTACCTAAGACACAGAGGCAAACAAACCAGGAGCCTGTTAAGATAAGGAGACACAGAAGTATGTCCCAAAAGGGGGAGTGGACCAAGGATCCAGTGGGAGAACTAAGCAATGAGGAGATAGCCAACCTAACTAACAGATGTAGAGCTCAAAACGCTAGTGATAAAAATCCTCACAAGCTTGACAGATACGCTTAAATATGGCAAATGCATTAGGGAAGAAGCGAAGGCTATGATAAATGAAATGAAGGAAAATCCACACAAAAGCAGTGGTGAAGGGAAGGAAACCAGGGTTCAAATCAATGATTTGGAACATAAGGAAGAAAAAAACACTCAGCCAGTACAAAATGAGGAAACAAGAATTGAAAAAAATGAGAAGAGGCTTAGAAAGCTCTGGGACAACTTTAAAATACCAACATCCATATCATAAGGGTGCCAGAAGGAGAAGAGGCAGGGCAAGAAATTGAAAGCTTATGTGAAAAAATAATGAAGGAAAACTTCCCAAATTTGGTGAAGGAAATATACATACAAGTCCATGAAGCACAGAGAGTCCCAAACAAGCTAGATACAAGGAGGCCCTCACCAAGACACATCATAATTAAATGCCAAAGGTTCAAGATAAAGAGAGAATCCTAAAAGCAGCAAGAAAAAAACAGAGAGTTACCTACAAAAGGTTGCCTATAACACTACCAGCTGATTTCTCAAAAGACACTTTGCAGGCAAGAAGGGACTGGCAAGCAGTATTCAATGTGATGAAAAGCAAGGACTTACAACCAAAACTACTCTATCCAGCAAAGCTATCATTTAGAATGGAAGGGCAGATAAAGTACTTCTCAGAAAATGTAAAGTTCATCATCACCAAGCCATTATTACATGAAATGTCAAAGGGACTTACTTAAGTAAAAGAAAATCAACATTAACATTAAAACAACAGACTCACAATTATCAACAACTGAGTCTAAAAAATGAAAACAAAATCTAACTAGGCAAACCAGAATAGGAACAGAATTATAGGTATGGGGATCATTTAGAGGGCTATCAGCTGGGAGGGGGTGGGGGAGAAATGGGAAAATGGTGCAGGGATCAAGAAGCATAATTGGTTGGTACAGAATAGATAGGGGGAAGTTAATATAAATATAGGAAAGAATGAAGCCAAAGAACTTATATACGCAATCCATGGACATGAACTAAGTGGGGGTGGAATTGCTGGAGGGAGGGTGGGTACTAGGCAAAGGGGAGCAAAGAGGAGTAAATTGGACTACTGTAACAACATAATCAATAAAATATACTTCAAAAAAAAAGAAAAGCATCAGAGACATATGGAGAGGAACTAAATTGTCTGGCGTCAGGGTGAGAGCTGGGGGGCAGCTTTCTTCCAGACAGAAATGTTGGCAGAGGCCATTGTTTCTTTACTGAGCCTACCCCACACAAAGCCACAGAGCCAGTAGGCAGAAGCCCTGTCTGACATTCCATCAATCTGGCTCACATGTTTGCTCTACCCTAGTGATTCCCTGAGTCCCTGCCACACAAAATTTTGAGGCCCACCCAAGTTCTTTCTAGTGGCTTTTCCATATGAGTGGCTTATCTTGGCCCATGCTTCAGATTTTCCTAAATTATATCAAATAGGCAGCATCTGTCTTCAGCAAGCTCTGTACCACTTGCTAAGTTGCCCCAGGCCTGGCACTATCAGCAGGTGGTCTTTGTTCACAGCTTAGCCTCTCCTGGGCAATTCCAAACTCAGCACAAGTAGAAGCCATCTACAGAGACTTCTGGCAAAGATGGAGACCTGAAATGAATGAAAACATATACGAAACAAGTGGTGAGGGAAGGAAAACCAGGGATCAAATCAACATATTGGAACATAGGGAAGGAATAGTCAACCAGTGCAGAAAGAGGGAACAAAAAGTGAGTAAAATAAAGAGAAGCTCAGAAACCTTTGAGACAGCTATAAGAGAGTGAATATCTGAATTATAGAGTTGTCAGAAAGTGACGAAGAACTAGAAATTGAAAAATTATGTCAAAAAATAATGAAGTAGAACTTCCCTAACTTGAGGAAGGAAATAAACTTACAGGTCCAGGAAGCACAGAGAGTTCCAAATAAACTGGGCCCAGGGAGAACAACACCAAGACACATTATAATCAAAATGTCAAAAATTAATGATAATCTTAAAAGCAGCAAGAGAGAAGAAGAGAATGATGCACAAAGGGGTCCCAATTAGACTATCAGCTGATTTCTCAAAGGAGACTCTGCAGACAAGAAGGGACTGGCAAGAAATATTCAAAGGAATGAAAAGCAAAAACCCACAGCCACGATTACTCTACCCAGTAAAGCTGTCATTCAGAATAGAAGGGCAGAGAAAGTGCTTCCAGGACAGAGTAAAACTGAAGGAGTTCATCAGATCCAAACCACTGTTATATGAGATGTTAAAGGAACTTGTTTAGAAGAAGGAGGATCAAAACTATGAACATTAAAATGAAAACTGTATTACAACAACTAACAACAGAAGCTAGGGAATCAAAACAAAGGCAAACTAAGTAGGCAACAGGAGTGGAAAAAGAATTATAGGTGTGGGGAACATATTGGGGGGAGGTCAGTGGGGAAAGGGAGGGAGATGATACAGGAATTAAAAAGCATAGTAGGAGGGAGTGGAGTAGACAGGAAGATGTTGAGAAGAACTATATGCACAACCAATGGGCATGGACTAAGGGGGGGGCAATTTGAGGGAAGGGCATCACTGGGTGGAGGGAAGAAGAGGGGAAAGAAATTGAGACAACTGTAACCGCATAATCAATAAAACATATTTTTTTAAAAAAGGAACCATCTACAGATCACTTTGTAACTAATGCTTTGTGACCTTGGACAGAACACAGGTGGTGGCTGTTCCTTGGATATACCAACTGAATCAAGGATCAACTACAACAGGGGGGTATACAGAGCCCACACAGTGGGTACACCTTGTGTTGCCAGTCTGGGTAATAGGGAAGGCTGTGCCACTGGACTTTACAGGACACCTACTAATTACACCACTATACCAAGCCTGGGAAATACAGAAGCTCTATCTAATACATAAAAACAAACATAGGCAGGCTGCCAAATGAGGAGAAACATGGCCCAAGTGAAAGAAGAGAATAAAAGCCTAGATAAAGAACTAAACAAAATGGAAAAAAGCAATCTATTAGATGTGGAGTTCAAGACACTGGTTATAAAGATGCTCAAGGAACTTAGTGAAGATGTCAATAGCTTAAAGTTACCTTGTTTTGGAATAGCAGATTTGTAAGGTATGTGGATCTTCAACTTAGATCTGCCAAACTGTTTACCATAAAAAATGGGTAATAATTCCAATTACTGCACATCCTCAACAATAAAAGGTAACATTTGAATTCTTTTGGCCAATCTGGTGAGTGTGTATTGATATATTATGTATTGTATTTTGTTTGGAGTTCTTTGATGATGAGATTAAACACATTTTCAAAGGTGTATCTGACATGTGAATTTCTTCTCAAATCATTTTCTTTTGGTTTATCTTTTTTGGGTATTAATTTGTAAGCATGCTTTATATACTCTGGACATTCAATCCTTAGTGACTTATATGCATTAACAATTTTTCTCTGTGACCTCTCCCTGTATCTCCTAATAAACAGAATTTATACATTTTAATGTAGTGTGACTATATTATTTTTCCCTTTATAGGCAATATTGTTGACTATATTTCCCTTCACCTTTTTCATTCATTCTCTCACCATCTTCCCCTCTGGAAGCAACCAGTTTGGTCTCTGTTTCTATGAATCTTTTCGTTTATTTGCTTATTTGTCTGTTTTATATTCCACATATCAGTGACACCATATGGTATTTTCCTTTCTCTGTATGATTTATTTCACTTAGCATAATACATCCAGGTCCATCCAAAGTATTTCAAATGGCAAGATTTCTTTTTTTGTGTGTTGAGTAATATTCCATTTATCTATCTATCTATCTATATATATGATGTGTCCAGAAGCTATCCAACCATGTAATGTAAAAAATAGAGACATTTACTGAAGAAAATACAAGATACAAGAAACATTGTACATAGAACAATGATGGCTCAGTCCCCTTTAAAGTAGGCACCTTGGGACCTCACAGTTCTCCTAGTCTCCATCAGCTGCTGCATTGTATTTTCCTGAATCTTACTGATGGTCTGAAATCTCTTCCCTTTCAAAGTTAATTTTAGTTTTGGGGAAAGCCAGAAGTTGCAGGGCACCAATTCTGGACTGTATTAGGGTGGGGGTTGAGTCAGCTGGAAGATTTGATCCTTCACCAAAAAACTTTGCATGAGATGTGGTGCATGAGCAAGCATGTTGTAATGAAGCTGTCATTCACCAGTTGCCCATAGCTCATGCTATCAAGTAGAGAAAATGTGTTCAATTTCTTGTTCTTCTTCAAGTTTCTTAGCTATTAATTAATCTGTACTTTAAATTTATTTTACAATCAAAAAGTTTATTAAGCAATTATGAATGAGATTGTTTTCTAGTTTACCTTTCTGATAGTTCATTATTGGCATATAAAATATAACTTAATTCTGGATATTAATTTTGTATCCTGCCACTTTACTGAATTCATTGATCAGTTCTGGTAGTTTGTTGGTGAAATATTTATAAATAAATCTAACCAAAGGTGTAAAAGACCTATACTTAAAAAATTATAGGACACTGAAGAAAAAATTGAAGAAGATACAAGTAAGTGGAAGCACATACCATGTTCATGGATAGGAAGAATTAACATGATTATAATGTTCATACTACTCAAAACAATCTATAGAGTCAATGGCACACCTATCAACATACCAATGACATATTTCACAGGACCAGACCAAATATTTCAAAAATGTTTATGGAATCACAAAAGGCCTTGAATGGCAACAGCAATCTTTAGAAAGAAAACCAAAGTTGGAGGAATCATGCTACCTAATATCAAACTATACTATAAGGCGATAGTAATCAAAACAGCACAGTACTGCATAAAAAGACACATAGATCAATGGAACCGAATAGAGAGCCCAGAAATAAATCCACATTTTTATAGTCAATATTTGACTGAGGAAGCAAGTATATAAAATGGACTAAAGATAATTTATTCAATAAATGGTGTTGGGGATACGTGCAGAAAAATGAAAATAGACCAGCTTCTTATAGCACAAACAAGTATAAATTCAAAATGGATTAAAGACTTAAATGCTAGACCCCAAACCATAAGAATCCTACAAGAAAATATAGGCAGTAAAATCTTGTACATTACTCATAGCAATATATTTTTCTGATATATCTCCTTGGGCAAGGGAAACAAAAGAATAAAAGAAACAAATGGGACTACATCAAACTAAACAGTTTTTGCACAGCAAAGGAAATCATTAACAAAATAAAAGGACAGCCCACTGAATGAGAGAACATATGCACCAATAGATCTGATAAAAGGTTAATATCCAAATTTTATAAAGAACTTATAAAACTCAATACCAGAAAAAAAAAAAAAAAACCACAAAACAATTAAAAAATAGGCAAAGACCTGAATAGACAGTTTTCCAAAGAGGACATACAGAAGGCCAATAGATATACAAAACAATGCTCAACATCACTAATCATCAGAGAAATGCAAGTTAAGACCACGATGAATTATCACCTCACATCTGTCAGAATAACTATCATCAATAAATCAACAAACAAGTGCTGGTGAGGAAGTTGAGAAAAGGAAACCCTCATGCACTGCTGGTGGGAATGCAGATTCTATGTGCAACACTGTGGAAAGCAGTGTGGAGTTACCTCAAAAAGTTAAAAATGGAACTGCCTTATGACCCAGTGCTTCCACTTCTGGTAATATATCTGAAGAAACCTGAAACACCAAGTTGAGAGAACATAAGTACCCCTATGTTCATTGCAGTGTTATTTACAATAGCCAAGATTTGGAAGAAGCCCAAGTGTCCATCAGTAGATAAGTGAATCTACTATATTGAAATAAACATTGCAATAACTCATCTAGCTATAATCTTACTGTTTTGGTTGTTTTCAAAGCAGAATTCTGGAATTGGTGATACAAAATAGCATATTATTAATTGCAATTTACTTATATAAATTGCATGGTTTGTACTTTCTTGGGAATTCTGACTAGAATAGAATTACTTATTTACTAACTTTGATGTTCCTAGTTCCTTCAATCAATTGCATATTTTCATGTCTATGTATTTCTTCCAGCACTTTTCATTTTTATTTTATTTATTTATTAAGTCATTCATTCATACAAATACTCATTTATTCTTTTGACAAATCCAGCACTGGAAGTATGTCAATGTGTAACACAAATTTGTCCTCTGTGCTCAGAAATTTCACAATCACACCAGTAACATTAAGTAATTCTCATATGTTGGCAGGAAAAAAATTAAATATTTTCTAAATGTAGTTAAGTATTATTTCTGAAGCATGTTATAATCCTTTAATCTGATACTAATTCATGAAAGAAAACTGACTTCCAATAAATTAATCAATAAAAACTGATTGCTATCAAAGCATATGTGAATAAAGAAGGAAGAATACAAGAATTAAACAAGATAGAAAAAAATTCAATGCAATTCACAAAGTTTATATGTACATATTTGTACATATGTATATAAATGTATATTGAATATACATGTATCTGTAAGGGGGTCCAGTTTTCAACAAAATTTCTGATTTAATGTCTTAAAAATATGCAGTAGTAATAAAACATTTAGACATATAAAATACCTTCAGAATTTTTTTAAATGCAAGAGTTTTCCATCAATTTAATTATCATTAAGTTGTCAAAAATTAGATATATCTGACAAACCTGAAGCTAAATTAATTCATTTTTTACTCATTTATTCAGCAAATATTTACTGAGGACATATTATAAGCCATATGCCATTTTATGTGTTAGAAATACAGAAACAAACAAAACAAAACTGTAGTCCCTGCTGCTTGAATTACAACCTCAAAAACTAAAAATAATAACAAGTAATGTTAATTGAATAATTACTATATGTCAGGAGCCACACCTGTTGATTCATGTATGCCTTTTCATTTAATCTTCACAACACCACCTTCATACAAGTATTGTGCCCACATTAGAAAGACATAAAGGTGGAAAGAGGTGTTAATTCTCATCCAAATTAGGATAAATGTGTGTGTGCCTGTGAGAGAGAGAGAGAGAGAGAGAGAGTGTGTGTGTGTGTGTGTGTGTGTGTGTGGTAGGGGAAAGGAGGGATATGTGTCCTAGCTGAAACTAAGATTATTTTTGTTAATAATTTGAAGGAACTTCAAAGTACAAAACTGCCAACAATTTTATTGTCTAGTACTGGGAATTTGGATTTACTCCTAAAAGCAGACTGTCCTTTAGCCACGGGAAACCAATACCATTGACTTTACATACTGTATAAATAGAAAACAAGCACTCGTTCTTCCGAGGTTGTTTCCAAATTTAAACACAGTTAAACACAGAGTTATGTCTGAAAAATTAACTTTTGTTTTCTCTATGTAAATTGACATCTATCTTTGTTTCCATTACTACTACCTCTAGTACTACCACTAGTAGCTAATATTCTTAAGTGCTAAGTATAGAGCATTATACTGAGGCCTTAAATAAAGTGCCTCATGTAACCATAATGTCATCTTTCCACTATTTTTCTAGGCATTATATAGGTGAAAAAAAAACAAACCTAAGAGTTCATTTTCTCATTAGTCACACCATTTTTAAGTATGAGAGCTGTGAGCAGGTGCTTTAAACTAGATTACTGAAATAGTTTTCTTAGGAAAATATTTCCTTTTTGGTGAGTATATACTAACAACATCAGTTATATATATATAGATAATTGCTTTTTAAAAGGGAGTGTATATATGTGTTCTTTTCTGAACATTTGGCCGTAGAAAAATAGACACAGCAAACATGTGCAAGCTTTTTTCTTTTTTTTTCAATTGGCTGAGGAAAAAAATCAAAAGGAGCTTCGTTGGGCTTGGTATAAAACCACAGCTCATTTTATGTGGCAATTAAAGAGGAGGGCATTGTGATTCATCTAAGGGCAAATAGGGCTAGTGTGGGCCCAGAGAATGGCAAACAGAGACCCGAGGAGTGGCACTTTCACATTGGTCAGCAACCAAAATGTGGAGCGCAAGAGAGATTGGAGTAAAAGGACCTTGGCTTGAGCATATGTGAGCTGCACCACCAGTAGCACCCTGCAATAACTGAAGGACTCTTAAAGGGAAACTATATTTTTTTCAAGAGCAATGATGGGTAGCTTGATAATTAAGAGAGCAGATTCTGAATTTACCCAGCATAAGTGCAAAGAGTTCTCCTCCATTTATTATTGCATACCCTTGAGTAAATTATTATCTTTGAGACTAAGTTTCCTCAAATCAAGATTGTAGAAAGTAAAAATATTTTTGAATTCCTGGGTGAATTCAATATCATGATTTAGATTAAGTAATTACAATAGCATCCAACACAAATGATACACCCAAGAAAACTTGGCCATTACATTTTGTAGTGTATGTATGTATGAATGTATATATGATCTTTGGCCACCAACCACAGCTCTTCATTGCATAAGATCATGGAGAAAAAAATTGCTCCCTTGACAATCTTCCATCTAGCTAGCATTAATTATTTAGTACTAAACTACACACTAAAATATGAAGTCTATTTGTGGTGCCTACCCCCCAACCCAAACACACACATACTTCCATTCAGCATTAAGAGGCCATAGAAATGTAACCTACAGGATACTGGAGACATTGGTCTATATCCTGGAGAAATCTTAAGGCTCTGGAATCCTTTTATACTTGTCATTGATCAGGAAAACACTAATTTGCCCTTAAAATTACTCTAACGCCAATGACCATTTCTCACCCTCTACCCACACTTATAAATCTTTGTGGGCAAACCTAATGGGCACTAGAGTGCAATGGGAGAAAAATTGGGATGACTGTAATAGAACAACAACAAAAAAAAAAAAAAATAAGAAAATTAAACAGAAAACCAAAAATTGGTTTCCATTCACAAGAACTAGAATAACTTAAAAAACATATAAAATAAGATTTATTTTAAAAATCTCAGTATAATACTAAAGAGTACTCTAAACTCTTCGTTATCTGGTAATAAACTCTTCTTCCTTATTTCACTCCATTAAATGATAGAGGAAGAAGATGAGAACCACCTTCAAAAAAATCCAGAATTTCCCTGTAATTGCTACAAGTCCATCAGTTAATTACTTACAGTTGGCATCCTTGGAAACTAAGTTTTTGAAAAATTTTGTTGTTATGAAACTTCAGTTCTTAGAACTTAAAAACAAATATTTGGTTCAAGTCATTGTAGTCTCGTACTTGGAAAGGAAAAGCCTGAAATGCCATTTAAAAAAAAACATCAGCTTATTTTGCTTCCTCTAAAAGCAAACCAAATTGCTATGTTCTCTTCAAAACATTAAAAAAAAAAAAATACAACTACTACAAACTTTCTTCCTTTACATTTTTTAAAGGTGAAAATAGGTAAAGAGGATAAATACACACATGGGTTTCAGGAAAGATTAACTTTTTAATTTACATATTTGAAATTCATATATTGTAGGATATAAAAAGAAAGAATAAATGAGTGTCTCAAAACACACCTGAATAGAGGACAGTCCCACCTTATGAGAAGTAACATAATGATGTGCAGACTGTGAAACAGAGAAATGTATACAATCAGAAAACGTAGACGTGGCTGAAGAAAAGCCCTCATTTGCACAAAAAATATATGTATGGAACCTGAGCGATAAGGACTGCAACAAAGTTAACTGCAATCTCCTGACTTCAGTTTAACACAAACTATCCTTTACTGGCATGTTTAACTTTAGAAAACAAGGAAACTATTTTGTTAAGAAATATTCAAAAACAACCACTGGCAAATACTCTTTAAAATCTCTAGGAAAAATACTGGAAATTAACAAGGTAAGAATAAGAAGACAACATCTTCCAGCACAGCCATTGGGATCTGTAGGTAGATAATCGTTACCATTAATAGTCATAGTCAGAACTATTGTAACAATATAATCAATAAAATATACTTAAAAAGAAACAGTCATAGTCAAAGTTTGTTTGATTTAAGTGAGTTAACCATAACCCCAACACAAATTAAGTTTTAATAAGTCTCCTTCCAAATTCTCCCATTCCTCCAGATACTTATTAAATAAATATTTATTAGCAAGTAGTCATAAAATGATTCCTATAGTACTTCTCTAAGTTGAGGAAGTCAAATATCTATCTTTTGAAGTAATTGGACCACATCTTGCATAATGAGTCACTGAAATAACTATAACACTATTCCAAAGGAATTATTCTATTACCTTTATAGTAAGCACCATGAATTTATTATAGATATCACCTTATATGTTTGGATACAATATAATTTATGGATCAAGCCTAGGTAGACATTTATAAGGTTACAGGCTATAGACATCATGAATAGGCAAGGGCTATCTTCACAATATCCTAGCTAATGTACATATCTTGAATGCTGCTTATTTCACTAATGAGAGTGCATTCCTCAAATCCATTATACTAATGAACAAGCCATGAATTTCACCAATGAAAAAACATTTCTAACATTCATTTTGCTAATTGTTAAAGCCTTTGATATTGATTAAAGATAATGATAACGGAATGACTTTTAGTAGCTGCTTTGGAGTGAGAATTTCCTGATTAGAATTACAGTGTGAATTCTTAATTAAATAAATGGTTGTCTCTGCAGTAGAGCATAAACAAACCACTCAGACTTAAATATCACAACATTTAAGCTGAAGTATTTTAAGTTATAGACATCATAACAATGAAAATATAAAAATAACCACCTAACAAATTACTATATATGAGTAACTGGCATACAAGGAAGAGGTCATATGAGTTATCATAGAGTCTAAAGAATTTTTTTTTAATTGATCCCCATACCAAAGTGGAAAAATGAGAGTGAAAAACCTAGAGTGAGGTTGGGGTAAAGGCACAATTTAAAGGATATAAAACATATCTAAAACATTTCCCATGGGAGTATATGATCTATAAAAGTAATTTCTTTAGGTGTGTCAAGGGAGGGAGAGTAGCAAGACACTAATGGAGGTGGGTTGTTGAGGAACAAATGTCATGTTGAAAGAAGAGGAGAGAGATCTCACTAATCTTAGTTTATGTAAGAAAAATTAATTAATTTTTTTGAGCAGGTGGGATGGATGTATTACATAAAAGAGTGCTACCTTAGTAAGATGTTCTAGATTGTACTGATAAACCAAGGTAGATCAACAGAACTGACTGGTGTCTACCCAATTGTTTGAAAAAAAGAAGTCCAGAGGTTATATTATCAAACTTCTGCTCAGAACCTATTAACCTATCTTTAGAAATAATCAATGAGACACAGCAAAGACAATTATCAACTCATCTCTTATCCATAGGTGGTTCATGAAAAGGTTTTGGTTACTTTTTCAAAATATTTATTTAGATGAAACTATAGTAAGAATTAATTGAAGAACTAATTTTGTATGATTCTGAAAATAGATATATAAAAGAAGAAAAATTCAAGAATGGCCAATTAAAAGTTATACAAATAAAAGAAAAAATAAAGGTATAAAGAGTTACAGAGGAGGATCCAAGATGGCAGAGGAGCGGTAGAAGCTACACTAACCTCCTCCCAGGACCAATCTGGAATTATAACTTCATTGTGGAGAAATCATCTGGAATAACAAACTGAACACTAGCCAAAGAGAAGCCCTATAACTATAGACAGAAAAGGGTGCTTCATCACAACATGATGTGTAGGAATTATGGAGATGTGAGAGGGCTGCCTGAGCCCCCATGGGTAGTAAGTAGCTAAAGGGAAGGAGAAACATCTCAGCAGCTGGGGGTTACCCCTGAGAAGGGTGGGATCTAAACCCCCAGCTGGGCTTCCCAGCCTACAGCAACAGAGCTGAGAGTAAAACAGCATCCATCTCTGAAAAGCAAACAGCTTCAGGGATTTTTGCTGGCCTGGGATGACTGGAGACACAGAGAGATACTTAAAGAGACCACACATGAAAATACATTGGCACCCACTTACCCCAGGGTCCAGGAGAGGGAGGGCAGAGTGGACTAGAGGTGCTAAAGGAGAGTTTGGGATGGTGTTTTGAGGAGAGAACTGAGGGAGCAGCCAAACAGTCCCTGTGCTGACTCATCTCCCATACTGAGGCAGACCACATCCCTCCAACTGGTGTCAGCCTAAGGGGAAGCAATAGCTCCGCCTGCAGGAATTAATCTGCCCCACCCTTGGTGCTTAAGCCTGACACCTGATCACAGATTGACTATATTAACAACTAAAGGAGACAGATAAAGACAGTAGGTCTCTTGTAGTCTCGAACAGGCAGCCTAGGCAGAGACTTGGAACCAATTTGACATCACCAGGGGCAGATCCAATAAGTAAAGAAAGTGCACCTCTACAACAGTATACAAGACATGGTGGGAGGAGTGACTCTCAGTCAGCTAGCTGGAGGGAAGAACCCACCAAAGAGCAACACAACAACAACTAGACAGCCCAAATAGAAGGCAAAAAGGACAAGCCAAGATCATCATAAGATCAAGGAGACTGCACCACTGAATCCCACAGGTCTCCTACTACAAAAGTTCACAACATAAAGACCTGAAGTCAAAGCAGATAAATCTAAGAAGCAGAAGCAAACAAGAAGAGTCAACAAAATGGGGCAAAAGAGAAACAACCCCCCCATTGAAAGGAAAGGAGGAATCCCCAGAAAGACTGCTAAATGAAGTAGAGGCAAACAAACTATCAGACATGTAATTCAAAACAATGGTTATAAGGAAGCTCAATGAGCTCAGCAAGCTCAAAGAAAACTACAGATAACTCCAGGAAAGCTATAAGAAACTTACTGAAAACTATATCAGCATTAAAAAAGACATAGAAAATATCAATAAGAGCCAGGAGGAAATGAAGAACACAATTTCTGAATTGAAGAACACAGTAGAAGAAATCAAAAGCAGGCTAGATGAAGCAGATCAGATCAGTGAGCTGGAGATCAATGTAGAAACAAAATCCCAGAAAGTGCAACAAAATGAAGAAAGACTGAAAAAGAATGCAGAGGTTTTAAGAGAGTTTTAGGACATTAAATGTAATAATATCCATATCATAGTAATACCAGGAGGAGGAGAGGAGTAAGAAATAGAAAACCTGTTTGAAAAAGTAATAAGAGAAAACTTACCTAACTTGATGAGAGAAAAAGTCATGCAAGTCCAGGAAGCAAAAAGGGTCCTGATGAAGATGAATCCAAACAGGCCCACTCCAACACACATAATTAAAATGGTAGCATTCAAAGACAGATAGAATCTTAAAGGCAGCAAGAGAGAAACAGCTAATAATATACAAGGGAGCTTCGATAAGGATATCATCAGATTTCTCAACAGAAACACTTCAAGCCATGA
This sequence comes from Furipterus horrens, assembly GCF_987537825.1. NCBI lineage: Eukaryota > Metazoa > Chordata > Mammalia > Chiroptera > Furipteridae > Furipterus > Furipterus horrens. The sequence goes on from NW_028327175.1 coordinate 157,070,689, forward strand.
GGGAATGGCAAAAAATATTCTAAGTAATGAAAAAAAAAAAGGCCTACAACCAAGACTACTCTACCCAGCAAGGCTCTCATTCAAAATGGAAGGTGAAATAAGGAGTTTCCCAGACAAAAGAAGGCTAAAAGAATACATCTCCACTGAACCAGCATTGCAAGAGATGCTAAAGATTCTGCTTTAAGAAGATGAAGAAACAGAGAGAGACAGAGAGGAACACAGGTACAAAGGGGGAAAATATCATAATGTGTACATACCTATCAATAATAACCTTAAATGTAAATGAATTAAATGCTCCAATCAAAAGACATAGGGTAGCTGAATGGATAATAAAACATGACCCACATATACGCTATATGAAAGACCCACAATAGAACAATAGATCTACACAGACTAAAAGTGAAAGGATAAAAAAAAAGCATTTCAAGCAAATGGACATGAAAGATAAGCTGGAGTAAAAATACTTATATCAGATAAAGTAGATTTCATAACAAAGGCTACAAAAAGAGACAAAGGAGGACATTTCATAATACTTAAGGGAACAATTCATCAAGAAGATATAACCCTTATAAACCTATATGCACCCTTATAAACCTATATGCACCTAATATAGGAGCACCCAAATATATAAGGAAAATCTTGGAGAACTTCAAGAGGAATACTGAGAGCAACACATTCATAGTAGGGGATTTTAACTCCTCATTGTCAATAAAGGACAGATCTTCCAAGTAAAGAAGCACCAAGGATATTGAGGGATTGAACAATACTCGAGATCAAATGAACTTCACTGATATATACAGAACTTTTCACCCCTCAGAAGCAAAATATACATTCTTTTCAAATACACATGAAACATTTTCAAAGGCAGATTCCATGTTAGGGCATAACACAAGCCTCAACAAATCAAGAAAACTGAAATTATATCAAGCATCTTCTCACATCACAATGGCTTGAAACTGGAAACCAACCTCAAGAAAAACTCAAAAACATTCAAATTAATGAAGAATGAATAACATGCTATTAAATAATAAATGGGTAAACAATGACATCAAGGAAGAAATCAAAGTTTCTGGAAACAAAAGAAAATGAACAAACAACAGCCCAAAACCTATGGAACACAGCAAAGGCAGTCCTGAGAAGGAAGGTCAGAGCAATACAGGCCCAACTAAGAAGGATAGAAGAATCTGCAATAAAAAAACCTAACCCCATAGTAACAAAAACTAGAGGAATAACAATAAACAAAGCCCAGAGCAAGTAGAAGGAAAGAAATCATCAAGATCAGAGCAGAATTAAATGACATAGAGACTAAAGAAACAATTCAAAGAATCAATAAAACCAAGAACTGGTTCTTTGAAAAGATAAGAAAATTGACAATCCTTTAACCAGACTCATTAGGAAAAGAAGAGAGAGGACTCAAATAAATAAAATCAGAAATAAAAGAGAAGAAATCACAACCGATACTACAGAAATACAAAGAATTGTAAGAAATTACTATGAACAACTATATGACAAGAAATACAACAAGCTGGGAGAAATGGACAAATTACTGGAGACATAATTCCAAACTGAATCAAGAAGACGCAGAAAGCCTGAATAGACTGATAACAACTAGTGAGATTGAAGTAGTAATCAAAAAACTCTAAGTACATGAAAGCCCTGGACTGGAGGACTTTACATGCAAATTTTACAAAACATTTAGGAAAGAACTAACTCCTATCCTTCTCAAACTATTCCAAAGAAACAAAGAAGAGGGAAGACTCCCAAACTCTTCCAATGAGGCCAGTATTATCCTAATTCCAATACCAGGTCAAAACACAACATAGAAAAAAAAAAAAAAAAAAAAACTGCAGGCCAATATCGCTGATGACCATAGATGCTAAAACCCACAACAAAATATTGGCAAGTTGGATCCAGCAACATATTAAAAAGATCATACACCACAATCAACTGGGATTCATCCCAGGGATGCAAGGATGGTTTAACATTCACAAATCAATAAACATAATACACCACATGAACAAAATGAAAGACAAAACTCACATGATCATATCAATAATGATGAAAAAGCACTTGATAAATTACAACCCCCATTTATGATAAAAACACTCAGCAAAGTGGGAGTAGAGGAAGCATACCTCAACATAATAAAGGCCATATAAGAGAAACCTGCAGTCAACATCATCCTCAATGGGCAAAAACTAAAAGCTTTCCCCCTAAGATCAGAAACAAAACAAGGATGTCCACTCCCTCCATTCCTATTGAACATAGGGTTGGAAGTTCTAGCCACAGCGATCAGACAAGAAAAAGAAATAAAAGACATCCAAATTGGAAAAGAGGAAGTAAAACTATCATTATATGCAGATGACATGAGAGTATACCTAGAAAACCCTGTAGACACCAACAAAAAACTATTCAACCTAATAAGTGAATTTGGAAAAATAGCAAAGTACAAAGTCAATATTCAGAAATTGAAGGCATTTCTGTTCACCAACAAAGAAATATCAGAGATAGAGACTAGAGGAAAAAATCCCATTCACTTTAGCAACCAGAAATATAAAGTATTTAGGAATAAACTTAATCAAGGAGGTAAAAGACCTGTACTCAGAAACCTACATAACACTGAAGAAAGACATTAAGAATGATACAAATAAATGGAAGCACATACTATGTTCATGGATGAGAATAATTAATAACAGCATTAAAATGTCCATACTACCCAAAACAATTTATAGATTCAACAGAATCCCTATTAAAATACCAATGACATACTTCACAGACCTAGAACAAATACTTCAAAAACTTATATGGAAGCAAAAAAACAAAACAAAACAAACAAACTAACAAACACTATTGAGAGAGAAGAATAAAGTAGGAGGAATCACAATGCCTGATATCAAACTATACTACAAGGCCACAGTAATCAAAACAGTCTTGTATTGACATAAGAACAGACACATAGATCAATGGAACAGAATAGAGAGCCCAGGAATAAACCCAGGTTTCTATGGTCAATTAATAGTTGACAAAGGGGGCATAAGCATAAAATGCAGTGAAAAGAGCCTCTTCAAGAAATGGTGTTGTGAGAACTGAACAGAAACATGCAAAAAAATGAAACTAGACCACCAACTTACACCACACACCAGAATAAACTCAAGATGGATAAAAGACTTAAATGTAAGCTGTGACACCATAAAAGTCCTAGAGGAAAACATAGGCAGAAAAATTTCAGATATCCCACATAGCAATATTTTCACTGATATATCTCCTAGGACAAGGGAAATAAAGGGAAGAATAAACAAATAGGACTATATAAAACTAAAAAGTTTTTGCTCAGTGAAAGAAAACATCAGCAAAATGAAAAGGGAACCAACCATATGGGAAATCATATTTGTCAATGATACCTCAGATAAGGGTTTGATTTCCTAAATACATAAAGATCTTATAAGACTCAACACCAAGAAGACAGACAATCCAAATTAAAAACTGGCAAAAAATCTGAACAAACACTTCTCCAAGGAGGACATACAGAGGGCCCATAGATATATGAAAAAATGCTCAACGTCACTAGCCATCAGAGAAATACAAATTAAAACCACAATGAGATACCACTTTACACTGGTCAGAATGGCCATCATCAACAAATCAACAAACAACAAGTGCTGACGAGGATGTGAAGAAAAGAGAATCCTAGTGCACTGTTGGTGGGAATGCAGATTGTTGCAGCCACTGTGGAAAACAATATGGTCTGTCCTCAAAAAACTAAAAATGGAACTGCCTTTTGATCCAGCAATTCCATTGCTAGGATTATATCCAAGCAATCCTGAAACACCAATTCAAAAGAACCTATGCACCCCTATGTTCATAGCTGTGCTATTAACAATAGCCAAGTGCTAGAAACAGCCTAAGTGCCCATCAGTGGATGAGTTGATTGAAAAACTGTGGTACATTTAAACAATGGAATACTATGCAGCAGAAAGAAAGAAGGAACTCCTACCTTTTGTGGCAGCATGGATGGAACTGGAGAGTATCATGCTAAGTGAAATAAGCCAGGCAGCAAGACAAATACCATATGATCTCACCTAATACAGGAAACTAATGAACAAAACAAATGAGCAAAATAGAATTAGAGGCATGTAAACAAGGAACAGACTGACAATGACCAGAGGGGAGGGGTGAGGGAGAAAAGGAGGGAAAAGAGAAGGATCTAATCAAGGAACTAGTATCAATGACCCATGGACATGGACAATAGGGTGGGGGTTGACTATGGGAGAAGGGGGAGGTGGGCAGGGTAGGGGAGAACAATGGGACAACTGTAATAGAAAAACAATAAAAAACAATTTTTAAAAAGTTACAGATAATCACACATGCTATTTCTACTTCTTCATACTCTGCAACTTTACACATACACAGCTAAAAATGACACTTCCTTCATGAAGTCTTCCCTTCTTTTACTCTTATAATGCTTTATGTACACTTATAAAAATTATGAATAACTATATTGTGCTATAGTTCATAAAATGCATATCTGATACTTCAGGAAAAAACAGGACCTCTGAACCATTAAATTATTTGTTAATGACTGGTAATTACGGGAGAATGGAGTAAGAGATTATGAAAGGAAGACATAGGCTATTATCACCTATGGACCCAACTAGGAAGGGAAAACTTGGCCAAGGGCCTTTTATTTATTGTCTAATATACACATCATTCTGTGGCATAGAAAATATTGGTTTTTATTTCTTGAGTAAACAACCTTGGTGAGAGCATTCAGTTGTCAGCATAGAATAAAACAAATTTACTTTGATGGTTTATATCAAGTAGGGAAGAGAAAATGGATAATTCTCTTTACCATGTTGATATGGGTAAATAAACATATTCCAATTCTGGTCTATTTTTGGGCTTCAGTCTGTAGGGTCTCTTTCCTGACTTTTGAGACAGTTATAACTTCTGAAGCTATTACCATTTAATGCCCTAATTTTGTATGTATTACGATATTTTGGGAATTTCTGCCATTTCCTCTACTAGAATACATTATATAGTGCTTACTCATCATTTTGCACACAAAATGTATCTTATTTGTTTAATATCTAATTCAAGTTTGTAATATACAAGTTTAGAAAGAATATGATGGCAATCTTTAAAAACAAATATGATTGAAGATAAGACAAAAACTTGTTCAATCTCAAATGCTTGAATCCTTTCAGCCCAAAGCAAATAGCTTTTCAATATATTAAAGGAAGTGAATCACAGTGTCATGTATACTTGTAGATAGATAGATAGATATACACTCACAAATCTTTGTATATACACACAAATATTATTTATTTATCTATATGCACAATGGGATCAATACATAAGCTTAATTTTTATGATTTTATATACATTAAAAATGTAACCCTACACAAGAATTTAAATAAATTCATAAAACACAGGTAAGTGATTTATTATAAAGAAAACAGAAGATTTGGGGAATATATCTGTGGTATCATTAGGACAACTTTCAAATGTCACTTCTCTCACAAAGATTAAATTTTTTTGCTTATTTGAACTCAGGCTGTGGAAAATGAAATGTAAGGAAAATAGCATTTTGTAGTAGAAATATGTGGGTAGTTCCCACGCTCCCCAACCAGAAGCATATGTGTAGTTCTCATGTTCTCTTTTTTCCCCTTTTGCATGAGGAAGCTTATGCAAAGATAGAGAGTCCATCAGTATGCATCTCTGACTACCACATGCAAACACCCTAACCGACCCACCAGGAATCATTCTTATCCTCTCTCTGGTCATATTGGTGTCACTACAACATAGTTAGCCATTAATTGTTTCACATGTATTAGCCTTTTCTCCCCAAACAGAAATTGATTTGTTAATTTGCACTGTCTATAAAATTGCAAATGTCTTCCTACCTTTTTCAATATTTCCCACAAGGATATCATAACTGTACTAAATATCATATAAATCCATATACATCATCCATTTTGCATAATTCCCTTCATCTCTTTATGTAGCAGCCATAACAGAAGAACACACCCATCATATAGGAAGCTTGGTTCTTAATGAATTCACTATCTTCTTTGTTGTCTATAATTATAAACTGTTTAAACTTTTACTTTGGAAGTTTGCTTACGTGTGATAATTAATTGTAATTATCACCTATGTTTTCCTCATTTTTAAAAACTGGAAGACCATTTTCCCTTCTTTAGTTCTCTAGTACTATTGCTATTCCTGTGGTTCTGTAAATATTACTAAAGTAGTTTTACATCAACATCTGTCAGTTTCCTCAGAATTCTGGGATGTGATTTGTCTAGCCTAGAGGCTTGATGCAATTTAAAACAGCCAGGTACTTTTATTATACCACCAATTGGGCTTCGATCCCCTTAACCATGTTTGATATAACCCATTTAGATTAAAGATCATTTTCATTGATAGAGAAGGCAGAAGCAAAACAGGAGTTGAATGGCTCTGTGATTTTTTTCCCCCTGTCATCTGATTTCTCACCATCTGGCCTAAGTAGTTGGGCTTATTCCTTCCTTGTTCTTCTTTGACATGAAAAGAGAGTTTTATGACTTGTGTTGAAAAAGGAATTGAAAACAACTGTGAACATACTAATTGTACTGAAAAGCACACACTGTCTTTAGGGAAATATAGTGAGGATATTACTAATTGCTACATCAGATCATAAGACAAAGGAGACAGGAATAAGGCAAAAAGACAAAATACTCATTTGGAACAATTAGAAGATCAATGGTGACATAATGATAAAACAGGAAGCTAATGTTCTAACCAAAGCCTGTACCCTCCTTCAGTTAATAATAATTCAGTGTACTGCACTATATAAAATAGCTTTAGAATGTCAGTTTCACTTCTTTTACAAAACTAGAATGAAAGATAGGCCAGAGAGCTGGATGGTTTGCAACAAAGGCAATGCGATGACAACAGACTTTGGTAGCCTTCTAAAACCGTAAGAGCAGTAAAAACCTTCTAAAGCTTCATCCATCTGCCCCCCAATGAAAATGCTCTATAATAGTTTGCATATTCCTTGTCATTTAACTCTGTTGGAAGTATAAGTTTTTGTGAACTTTGAAATTCACCTGGCAATTTTACCTTGTGCTATTAACATCACATTATTATTAATGTGAGACATTCTTTCACAGAGAGCTGAAGACACAATTCATTGCCTAATAGCATCTCTAAATATTAAATAAAGCCAGAATTTTAAAATGACACAAAAGAAAACTAGCTCCAATTAACTACTGGACAATAAAGGCAATCTAAAGCAGACACCGGCAGGTGGTATTCCAGTGTTTTAAACTCTGGTTAATCCATACACTTCCAGAGACAGTGGGAAACATTCTACAAATACCAATATCCATAAATCTCCTTTTTAAATTTATGGTTCATAATTCTTCTATTTATACTAAAAATAGTTACAAGTTTATTTCTATGATTTACACTTAAATCAACAAAAAAGTGTGACTTTGGGTAACAAGCCATCTAGTGTAATATCTTCCCAAACTCTTTCTTAAAATGGGTGAAAGCAATGGAGTAGAAGATAAAAGAAAATAAATGATCTTATCAGACATAGAGACTGTTGAGAGAGTGGAAGATTAAGAAACAAAAACTGTAATAACTCCTATGTTCAGAAGCTAGGAAAGCTCAGACATTCATTTTTAAGTAACTTTCATGTAGAGACAATGAATGTGTTGAGAGGACTCTTAGCCACAGTCACTCTGCTATGCATTTTCAAAACCATTGCTTATTTAGTTTCAAAGATTATCCTGTCAGATAATCATCTCATTTACAGAATAAGGAAACAAAGGATATTAAGCAATTTGCCTAAATCCAAATAACTGGCAAGTGAGAAATGGTCCATTATAAACAGTGACTTCCTCTGCAAGAAGAGGGACTGGAGCTATTCCTGGTTGTGCTGAATGGCAAAAGCAGAAGAGAAGGCATGAATGGTGCCCACATTCCAGATTGCATCACCAATCCACATATCTGTGGTGAATATTTGCCATGCTGTACCCCATTAGCTTCCAGTTAAACTTTATGGTATTGTATATCAATATACTGGCCATACTAGTATAGCCTATGCCTAAGCTATGACTCAGGAGGATAAAATTAGTCTGGCCAGACCATAAATCTTCAGAGTTCTTTATCTACATCACCACCTTAATAATCACAGTCAAAGATCACGTCCCATGAGCACAGAAAAAACAACAAATTTTATTAAGAATACGATTATTGACTATAGGAAAGTTGACATTAGAATGTGTTTTAAAAAGCCATGATACAAACTTGAACTTCATGTGATCAGTAGAACATAAGTTTAAATGGACTATGAGTAAGGATTTTTTAAAAAGCTTATTTACATAATATTTCATTAGTATCTGGACATAAAGAGATCAACATAGTAATCAATGATCTAGCTGTGATTCCTTACATTTCACTAATCACTAATGGGATATAAAAAGTGCTTATGTTGGAAAATTCAGCTAAGCTTTATTGTAGAGAAAAGAACTGGAAGTTATTTTATTAAGCTCATTTATAAAAACGATTTTCACCAGGCAGTAATGACAGCAATTCAAAGAAATTGCTATCAACTACCTCGTACACAGTGATAGATTTAATTTTTCCCCTTTATTTCTATAATTTCTAATTTTCCACTTAATTAGACACTTAGGTAAGCCATATATGTCATATATGTCATGATAAAAACCTTTCATTAAAGTCCTAGGGAAACAGTTTTTAATATTATCATATCTACCGTGAAAGTCATACTAATACCAAAATATAAACCTTGATTTGTTTAATTCCATGAAATAATCTGGTGGGTTAGCAGATAACATAAGGAAATTATTTAACTCCAGGGTTTGAAACATAACAAAAATATACTAATAAAGCTATATTTTAAATTGGTATCTGTACATAAAGTATGACAATAAAGTGACTTGAAGTTTGATTAAGTGTCATAAATACTATTTTATCACTGTAGTAATTAATAATTAAGAAACTAAATATAAATATTACCATATGATCCACACAAGAATTAAGCCATTGGACAAATCAGAAAATTCTGACAAAATTTCAGAGGTACCCAATTTTCAAAAAGAAACTCAGTTTTGAAGGACATTAAAGAAACAATTTTGGAAAAGAAGCTAGGTCGTTGAAGCATGGTTGCCATTTATTTCTTCAATGTTAAGGATCAAAGAGAGAATTGTCTTAGTGCTCCTCTACTTCACTAAAGCAAAACTTCATTTTAGTTTACAGTGAATAAACTATATAGGAAATCAGTTTAATGACCTTTATTGAGATACTGTTGTATACAAGTTTCTGTACTCAGTGGTCTGAAACCATAGACGAATGATATTGTATTAGTTTGTTAGGACCGTTGTAACATAGTATCACAGACAAGGTGACTTAAGCAAGCGTTTATTTTCCCACAGTTTTGGAGGCAGGAAGTTCAAGATCAATGTGTTGATATAGTTTGTATATTCTAAAGCTTCTCTCCCTCGCTTGTATATAGCTGTCTTCTCCCAGTATCTTCACATGGTTTTCTCCCTCTATCCATGTCTGTGGCCTCATTTCCTCTTCTTATAAGGACAGCAGCCATATTGAATTAGGACTCATTTAATGATCTCATTTTAACTTATCTCTTTAAAAACCGTTGTTTCTGTATAAAGTCACATTACGGAGCACTGAGAGCAAGAGCTTCAGTATATGAATTGGGGCGGGGGGGGAGCACAATTCACCCAATAAAATAGCATTCCTGCCTTCTAGGATTTTCAAAATAATAGATTACAAAAATACATAAAAGCAGCTAATATGTAACATAAAGTAACAAAAGTTATAGTACAAATTCAAAATTATGAGGGTACATAGAAATGTTTAAATGAGAAAGGATTAAAGGATAAAGTGGTTTTCTATAAGGGTTTCAGGAGATTAAGATGAATGATGGAAAAGGCATGAAACTATGATCAAAGCAAGCACTATGTCGGGCTAATGTTTCTTTTAATAGTCAAACCTTACTCTGATTGACAAAGCACATTATGTATTTAAGATGATAAAGGTCATTTGGTTACTGATAGAAAAATGGCAATACAAAATTATATATTTTTAGATTTCTATGTAAAATATAAAACAGGCCAATAAGAAAACACATCAAACAATTCTTTACCATCTTCCAACATACCATTTGTATATATGGACATTTTAAAAAAAATTTTAGTAGAAAGAGAATTAAAATTGTAGCAATTGTAAACCAGAAGAAATGAATAATAAAAGTTCAATAGCAATTAAGTTATCTTTGTAGAAAATCTATGTATCAAAAAACTGCTTACATCCTTTTGTTCTGGGGACCAGTTCCCAAATGTATGTAGTTCAACAGTATTTTAAATTCTTCCCTGAAATAAACTGTCACTATGCAGAAAAAAAAAAAAAAAGGTAAATTTGTGCTATTTTATTATCAGTGAGTACAATCTATGTTTAGGTGCCTAACACATTATTCTTAGTCCCGTTTGCTAAATAAGTAATATTTCTGACAACAAATCTTCACAATTTTAATATTTTATTTTAAAAGTACAAGAAAAATAATAAGTAACCTAGACAAAATGCACTTTTATATTTTTAGAGGAAAAAAGTGCTGAGCATTCAATGGAGTCATAATAAATATGTGCTTCCTTATAACTTCTCACATATGTCACTGACTGATATTCAGAATTTTTACTTACTGTTTAAAACTATGACGAGTTAAAAGCCCTCAGCTAGGTGACATGACAAACGGGGCAAAAGTACAGAATTTTTATTTTGTTTACAGATATTTTTTTCATGTTGCAGTCATGGTAATCATTTAGGTTTGTGTCATAAAATATTTGAAAGATAGATAAATCCTCCATCTCATATTACTTGTTAGTACCTAATTAAATAGAAAACAATTAAATTCAGTGAATTACAAAATCAAAATTAAAATACCTTAGGTTTTACATTAGGAAATAAAGATCTTGTCACAGAAACCTCCAGCAAAATAGAAAATGAACTTCACCTTTTACACTGATGAAAAGTGCAGAGTGATCCTTCTGTGCAGTTATACAGTTAGGCTAAACTTGATTTGGAAACAGTACTATACCAACCGCTTAATTGTTGCAGTTGCCTAGGAAAGTTACGCTATTCTCTGAGAGCTTTGCCCTAAGTACTGTGTTGGGAAGTTCTGAAATTTAAATATAATATATTTAATTTTTACTCTATTTCTTTTTATTTTTTTATTTTTTATTTTTTGGTTTTTCAGTTACAGTTGTCCCATTTTTCCCCCGTTGTTCTCCCTCACCCAGCTCACCCCTTCTCCCACAATCATATCCCTCCACGTTGTCCATGTCCATGAGTCATTTATACACGTTCCTTGACTAAACCCTTCCCTTACTTGTCCCCCTTCTCTCCCTCCCCCCTCCCCCCTATTAACTTTTATTCTGCTCTTCGTCCTATTTAGTTTGTTTATTTGTGTTGTTCATTAGTCTCCTGTATTAGGTGATATCATAGGGTATTTTTCTTTCTTTGCCTGGCTTATTTCACTAAGCATAATTCTCTCTAGTTCCATCCATGTTGTTGCAAATGACAGGAGTTCCTTCCTTCTTTCTGCTACATAGTATTCCGTTGTGTAAATGTACCACAGTTTTTTGAAATTTAAATAGAATAAATTCTGCCCTCAATCACTTAGAGGTTACTCCTGTAGAAATCAAATGGGAGTTGGCTAAGTACAACAGATTTAAATAAACAAATGTTTATTACCATCGACAGTGTACCAAACACTGTGTAAGGCACTGCAATGAAGTAAAACCTAAAAATCTGCACACATCCTAGATTGCTTCTCTTTCTTTGACTTCCTTTTTTACAAATCTGATGTTTTATGTGTGTATGTTTCACATTTAAACTTTCTTGTAGCACCTCATGACTTCTGGCAAGAAAGGAAAAGTCTCATTTTACCACTCAAACCAGCTCAGAGGGATATTTATTTTGCTTTACCATGATCATATAAAGTTATCCAGCTGTATCTGCATGTACAGCCAAAACTGATTAAAATACAAAAAACAAACAAACAAAAAGGGCATTAGGCTTTCATTATTTGACTTAAAAGCTGAATGAGTAAAAAATCAAAAGTTAGGTATATTTATCTCCCTGATGCAAGAAAGTTCCAAAAGGAAAAACTCAGAACTATTGTCTAAACATAACCTACATATTTTGATATTAAAAACAGAGAGAAACTAATCTGAAAAGGAAATTAATTTTTAATATGGACAATAGGCTGACCTGACTAGAGGGTATCTAAAAGTAACATCATTGGTATGCATTGTCTTAGAGAATTAAGCAACCGGATATTCTCTTTGACAGATTTATATATATATTAAAAATAATTATACTAGCCAAATTCATTATAGGTAGAGCATTAAAGGAAAAAAATACCTATGGAACTCTTAGAATTCTTAGAATAAATGGCTTTACCCATATTAATTTTAGCATTTCTTAGGAAAAAAATCATCTAAAAGCCATGCACCAAAGTAAACACATACACACACTATAGAACAGCCATTACTGCCATATATAAATATTTTTAGAAAAATTATGAACTAATTTATTTAAATGGTGACAATGTAAATACATATCATGCTTTACCAAAGTACTTTTAATTAATATAGCTACAATACTTTGCTAAATATGATGTAAGCTAATAAAACTATAACTACTCTACAATTTTTAAAAAACTTTCCATTGTTCCTTAGCAGGTTTTTATACTCTGAACATGATGCTGCCTTCAAATGAAATGGTCACTTAAAAATATAGAATTTTAAGTAACTAGATTTTATAAACCAGTTCAGAAAAAAATAATAGAGTCACATGACTGAATACCTCTGCCTCCATGAAATTTTCCATGTAGTCTGGTGAAGAGATATATGAAATTTATAATGGAAACATAAAACACCTAAATCACCATCATGATGGTACATGGAAATTTGCAAGAAGATATTAAATGACACCATGGGAATTTAAATGTTTCTATAATATATATAACTATTTAGGTATGCAACAAAGCATATGTTTTTCATTCCTTGCATGACCATTTATCACATATGGTATTAGAACTGTATCCCAAATACCAAATTTCGTCTACATCTGAAAGTTTCTTAAATTGACTAGATTAAAAGATTATGAGACTTCCGGCCAAGATGGAGGCTTAGACAGACATGCTTGGTCTCCCTCTACAACTAGAGAGGAATACAACTACTTCAAAACAAAAGCTAACTAGAAATTCCAGAAAATAAAACTACACAGAAGCCCAACGTATGAAGTTATAAACCAGCGGCGCCCTTTGGGCAGGTAGGAAGAGCGAAAGTGGGTGGTGCTGTTTGCGGTCGCACCAGGGACAGCGGCAGGGAGAACAATCCCAGCTGCAGTCGAACCCCCGGCAGCTTGCAACCCCAACACTGGGGAAAGCAGCCACCACATCGCCTTGAACAGTGAGGCCCAGAGGGCCGGAGGACGGATCCCGGTCTCCTAGCAGAATAACTGTGTGAATCCATCTTGGACCCCCGCCCCCAAAGAAAGCGCCACAGGGCTGCGAAATAGGTCGCGGACAGGCGCCGGTCGCTGGGTTGTGATGAGTACACAGGCACTGCCCCCTATAGCCGGCCCAAGAAAACAAAACACATCTGTCAAAATGAGGCAGACAACTATAGAAATCCCGGTGGTGCAGCTCACCAGGCAACAGATGAAGAATCTGACAGATGAACAAATAAGAAACCTGTCAGAGGCTCAGTTCAGGGCCATTGTTATCAGGTGGCTTACAGAATTAACAAAATATCTGGAAAAAGATGAGAAAGAAGCGAAAAACACTCATAATGAAAGGAACAAAACCACATACAAGACAGATGGTGAGGAAAAAAAATCCAGAGTTCATATCAACAAACCAGAACATAGAGAAGGAACAAACAGTCAACCAGTGCAGAGAGAGGAAACGGGAAGCAAGGATGAGAGGATCAGAAACCTCTGGGACAGCTATAAAAGGCCCAAAATAAGAATCATTGGTTTGCCAGAGGGTGAAGAAGATGAACTAGAAATTGAAAAATTAAGTAAAAATATAGTAAAGCAGAACTTCCCAAACTTGGGGAAGGAAATAGACTTACAGGTCCAGGAAGCACAGAGAGTTCCAAAAAAACTGGACCCAGGGAGAACCACTCCAAGACACATTATAATCAAAATGTCAAAAGTTAAAGATAAAGAGAGAATCTTAAAAGCAGCAAGAGAGAAGAAAAGAATCATGTACAAAGGGGTCCCAATTAGACTATCAGCTGACTTCTCAAGGGAGACCCTGCAGGCAAAAAGGGACTGGCAAGAAATATTCAAAGTAATGAAAAGCAAAAACCTACAACCATGAATACTCTATCCAGCGAAACTGTCATTCAGAATAGAAGGGCAGAGAAAGTGTTTCCAGGACAAAACAAAACTGAAAGAGTTCATTAGATCCAAACCACTGTTATATGAGATGTTGAAGGGACTGGTTTAGAAAAAGGAGGATCAAAACTATGAAATTTAAAATGAAAACTGCATCACAAGAAACAACAGAAGCTAGGGAATTGAAACAAAGGCAAACTAAACAGGCAACGAGAGTGGAAAAAGAACTATAGGTATGGGGAACATATTGGGGGGAGGTCAACAGGGAGGGAGAATGGGGAGAGGGAGGGAGATGATATAGGAATTAAGGATCATGGTAGGAGGGAATGGAATAGACAGAGAGGTTGAAAAGAACTATATGCACAACTAATGGACATGGTCTAAAAGGGGGGGACAACTGGAGGGAGGGGGGCCACCGGGTGGAGGGGAGCAGAGGGAAGGGAAATTGGGACAACTGTAACATTATAATCAATAAAACACATTAAAAATAAATAAATAAATAAAAATAAAAAAATAAAAAATAAAAAAATTTAAAATCTAAAAAAAAAAATTATGAGAACTTGCGTGGTAAATGGTCTGGATAGCACTGACTATATTAAAATCAACACATTACAGTTAAGTATTAGATTATTGGTAGTGTCACAAAGAGCAATTCTGTTTTTTTAGCTTACATTTTTAATAGGTATATTCTAAAACTAAAATTTATTTATTTATTTTATTGTATGTTCCAAGATTACAACATTATAATTCTACATTTGTATATACTACCAACTGATCACCCCCCAAAATGTAGTTACTAGCTACCACCATAAAATTGACCATCCTTCACCTCTTTTGCCCAAGTCCCAACTGTCTTCCTCTCCTGTAACCAGAGATCTGTTCTCTGTATCTATAACTTTGTTTTAATTTTGCTTTGTTTGTTTGCTTCTTATTGTTTTCAGGTTATACATATGACTGAAATCATATGGCATTTGTTTTTATTTTTCTGACTTATTTCACTTAGAATTATACTCTCATGCTCTATCAATGTTGTAAATAGCAAGATTCCATTCTTTCTTATGGTTCAGTGTTCCATTGTATGCATATATACACCACATCTGCTCATATATTCATCCATTGATAAACACTAGGGTTGTTTTCATATTTTGGCTATTGTAAATAATACTGCAATAAACCTAGGAGCACATATATAGTTTCAAATTAGTGTTTTCATATTCTTTGGATAAATACTCAGAAGTAAAGTACCTGGATCACATGGTAATTTTATTCTTAATTTTTTGAGGGATATCCATTTTGTTTTCCATAGTGGCTGCACCAATTTACAATCCACCTCTATACAAAAGTTCCATTTTCTCCACATCCTCTCCAACACTTGTTATTTCTTTTTTCTTTTTTAAATAATTGTCATTCTAACAGGTATGAGGTGCTATCTCATCATGATTTTAATTTGTATTTCCCTGATGGTTAATCTTGTTGAGTACCTTCTCATGTACTTGTTGGCCATCTGTATGTCTTTTTTGGAAAAATGTCTATTCTAATCCTCTCCTTGCTTTTTAATCAGGTTGTCTTTTTTTTTTTTTTTTTTTTTTTTTTTTTGCTGTTGAGTTGTATAAGTTTATTATATATTTTAGATATCGACCCCTTATTGGATAAATGATTTTCAAGTATCTTCCTCCATTCTTTAGGTTGCCTTCTCATTTTGATGACAGTTTTCTTTGCTGTGAAGAGGTTTTTGGTTTAATATAGTTCCATTTATTTTTCTTTTGTTTCCCTTGCCTTTGGTGTCAAATCCATAAAAACATCATTTAGATCAATATCAAGATGCTTATCACCTGGGTTTTCTTCTAGGAAATTTTTGGTTTCAGCTCTTACATTCAAGTCTTCAATTCATTCTGAGCTAATTTTTCTGTATGTTGTAAGACAGTGGTCTAGTTTCATTCTTTTACATGTGACTATCCTGTTTTTCCAACACCACACATTAAAGAACTAACTGTCCTTTCTCCACTTTATCTTATTGGTTCCTTGTCATAAATTAGTTGTCCATATATGTGTGGGTTTATTTCTTGGCTCTTAATTCTGTTCCACTGGTCGGTGTATCTGTTTTTCTGCCAATACCATATTGTTTTGATTACCATGGCTTTGTAATATAGTTTGAAATCAGTTTTGTTCTTCTTTATCAAGATTGCTTTGGTTATTCTGGATATTTTTGGTTCCATACAAATTTTAGAATTATTTGTTCTAGTTCTTTAAAATATGCTTTTGAATTTTGATGGGAATTGCTTTGAATTTGTGGATTGCTTTGGGTAGTATTGACATTTTAACAATATTAATTCTTTCAGTCCATGAGCACAGATAGTTCCTTATTTATTTGTTTCTTCTTCAATTTCTTTTATCAGTGTCTTATACTTTTTAGTGTACAGGTCTTTTATCTCCTTGGTTAAATGTACTACTAGATATTTTGATGCAGTCTTTTTTTTTTTTTTCTTTTTATATTTCAACTTTATTTCAAACATGAGGTCTTTTATCCAGAAGGGAAGGCCTATGCATGAGGAAGCTGAAGTGAGGCACAATACTAGTGGATTTGCGGCTCAGTGGATAGGGCTGCTCTATAAAGGGAATGGGGAGGCTCTGGGATGGCCTGATAGGAAGTGGTTTGCAAGGGGATTCACATAGCAAACTTTCCTTTCCTATCCAGGTTAGGTTTTCAATGGGTGGATTATTCAATCACTTTAGTAGCTTTACTTTTACTTAGCAGTATCACCAAAAGAAGTGCCAAGGCTAGGGACATAGAGGAAACTACTAGTCCCTTTTGTTTCACCTTATGCCTGGATGGGGAACAGGATGGAAAACTATTAGCAAAATATTAAATATTTTTGGTGTTATCCTCTGCCATGAAAAATTGCGGGTCTGACTATGCAGAGGCCTGTTTCATAGCCTGGAAATGAGATGTGGTTAAGAGGCCTGGGTTTAAGGCCCATCTTAAAATGTACTAAAAAAAAAAAATTCTGACCCTTCTCATCTCTGGATCTATGTCCCTATCTGAAGCCTGGATCCAATGATCTCTAAAGATAAGCCTTTTTTTCAGGTCTGATTCTACGACCTGTGGACTGCAAAGATCCAGAGGAGCTCCAGAGAAACACAGAAGTTAGAAGCAAGGAATGTGGAAGTTAGATTGGAAATTTGAGGAATTAGGGATTATGATGAAGAGAAACAATCAGCTACATTCATAAAGATAAACAAAGAAGAACAAGGAAGGCTATCAGACATTTGATGTGTGGATGAGAGGAAAGGGCAACAGCGTTCCTGCTATCTTGCTTCAAGATCCAAGCCCCTGACCATACTAAGTTTCCCTATGGCACTCCCTTGTCATGGCTGACATGCTATACCGTAAATCATTCCTGTTATACAGCCATCAGCCTTTAGAGAAAGTCCCCACCACAATGCCTCATTTCTAGCTTCCTAAGTCAGATTAGACTATCAGCTTACCCCCAGGTCCTGGGGCAACTCTAATGAGAAGAACCAGAAGACTCATGTGTTGGGTCTACAAAGCTGAGAATGGGATCATGAGTGAGCCACAGTACTTCTCACAGAGAACAATGAATTATCTTTGGTTTCCTGCCCCCAACCAGCTTGCATTTATCCACTAATACCAGGGCCCAAGCACAGAGCATCCAGCAATTGTCTTATTCAGGGATCCTTGTAGAAAGTTTAGGCAACTGGCCTGTTCAAGGCTAGTGGGGGAGTGTAAAGAGATGTGGCACACATGGAGGGTTGGCTAGGATCAGGGGAGAATCCCCCTATATGTATTTAAATGGGTTGCAAGTTCTCCAGCAGGCAGGCGGGTTGGTCCCTTGCTGATCCTGCAGAACTAGGACACTGGCATAGGAGACAGCAGCAGCTCCTGAAAGGAGGTGAAGCTTGGACCCTCAGTACTTTCCTTTCTCCAAGTTAGTTCAGGAGACTAGAAGGATGGGAAGGCAGCGCACACTTAGGAACTGTGGTTGGTTTGTGTTTTTCCTAATTAAGAGATGATATATGACAAGATTTTTATTTTCTCATTTTAATCCTTGCCTGAGGATGGATACACTCATTAATTTTAGAGAGGGAGAATATACAGAGAGAGTGACACACACACACACACACAGACATCAACGTGAGAAACATAAATTGGTTGCTGCCCATACCCACCCCGATGGGGGACCAACCTGCAACCCAGGTATATGCCCTGACTGGCAATCGAACATACCACCTTTCAGTGCATGGGGGAGAGCCACACCGGCCGCAGATAATCTTGTTTTTAAAGAAAAAAAATGTAGCATTGTGGTTACACACAGAAGGTCTAGAGACTTCCTGTGTTCACAATTCTAGCTCTGCCATTTACTAGTTATGTTATCTTGAATGAATTACTGAGTTTTTCTGAGCTCTTTCCTCAATTCTACAACAGGGATATTACTCAACCCATATGGTTGTTCTGAGGATTATAAGGCATGCAAGACACCAGATTTTAGTGGATAAGTAAGCAAATGTTCTACTTGATCTGGGCTTTGGTTGTTGTTCTTCCTCTAGTTCTTGTAGCTGTAGGGTTAAATTTTTTATTAGAGATTCTTCTAGCTTTTTTAGATAGGCCTGTATTGCTATGAACTTTCCTCTCAGGATTTCTTTCACTGTATCCCATAGGTTTTGGGTTGTTATGTGTTCATTATCATTAGTTTCCAGAAACTTTTTGATTTCTTCCTTGATGTCATTGTTAACCCATTCATTATTTAATAGCATGTTATTCATTCTCCATGAGTTTGAATGTTTTTGAGTTTTTTCCTTGAGGTTGATTTCCAATTTTAAGCCATTGTGATCTGAGAAGATGCTTGATATAATTTCAATTTTCTTGAATTTGTTAAGGCTTGTTTTGTGTCCTACCATGTGGTCTATCTTTGAAAATGTCCCATGTGCACTTGAGAAGGATGTATATTTTGCTTCTTTGGGGTGAAAACTTCTATATATATCGACTAAGTCCATTTGATCTAGAGTGTTGTTCAGTGCCTCAATATCTTTGGTGTTTCTTTGCTTCGAAGATCTGTCCATTGTTCACAATTGGGTGTTAAAGTCCCCTATTATGAGTGTGTTACTGTCTATATCTTTCTTGGAGTCTTTCAAAATTTTCCTTATATATTTGGGTGCTCCTAAGTTGGGTGCATATATATTTATAAGGGTTATATCTTCTTGATGGATTTTTCCCTTAAGTATTATGAAATGCCCTTCTTTGTCTCTTTTTATGGACTTTGCTGTGAAGTCTGTTTTGTCTGATATAAGTATTGCTACCCCAGCTTTTTTTTCATGTCCATTTGCTTGAAATACTTTTTTCCATCCCTTTACTTTCAGTCTGTGTAGCTCTTTTGTTCTAAGGTGGGTCTCTTGTAGACAGCATATATGTCGGTCATTCTTTCTAACCCATTCAGTTACCCTATGTCTTTTAATTGGAGTATTTAATCCATTTACATTTAAGGTTATTACAGATAAGTACTTATTCATTGTCATTTTTCCCCTTTGTACTCGTGTCCTTCTCTGTCTCTCTCTGTTTCTTTATCTTCTTAAAGCAGACACTTTAGCATCTCTTGCAATGCTGGTTTGGTGGAGATGTATTCTTTTAGCCTTCTTTTGTCGTGGAAGCTCCTTATTTCACCCTCCATTTTGAATGAGAGCTTTGCTGGGTAGAGTATTCTAGGTTGAGGGCCTTTGTTTTTCATTGCTTGGAATATTTTTTGCCATTCCCTTCTGGCTTGTAGTGTTTCTGCTGAGAAATCTGATGATAGCCTTATTGGAGCTCCCTTGTATGTTATTAGTTGTTTCTCTCCTGCTGCTTTTAGGATTCTCTCTCTGTCTTTGAATGTTGCCATTTTAATTATGATGTGTCTTGAAGTGGGCCGGTTGGGGTTCATCTTCATTGGGACCCTCTGTGCTTCCTGGACTTGTGTGACTCTTTCTCTCCTCATGTTAGGGAAGTTTTCTGTCATTAGTTTTTTTTTGTTTTTTTTTTTAAGTATATTTTACTGATTATATTGTCACAATAGTTCCAATTTTTTCCCCTTTGCTCCCCTCCACCCAGCACCCCCCATCCCCAAGTCCATGCCCATGGGTCATACATACAAACTCTCCTGCTTCACCCTTTCATATATTCTTCTTCTTTTTAAAAAAATAATTAATTAATTAGTTAAATATTTTAACAATAAAAAATAACAATCCCTCCCTCTCTCTGTCATTAGTTTTTCAAAGAGGTTTTCTATCCCTTGCTCTTCTTCTTCTCCTTCTGGAATTCCTATGATATGGATATTATTACGTTTCATGTTGTCCTGCAGCTGTCTTAGAACCTCTTCAGTCTTGTTCAGTCTTTTTTCATTTTGTTGCATTGTCTGGGAGTTTTTGTGTACATTGTCCTCCAGCTCACTGATCTGATCTTCTGCTTCCTCTAGCCTGCTTTTAATTCCTTCTACTGTGTTCTTCAATTCAAAGATCATATTCTTCATTTCCTCCTGGCTCTTATTGATAGCTTCTATGTCCTTTTTCATGCTCATGTAATTCTCTGTAAGTTCCTTGTAGTTTTTCTGGAGTTCCTTGTAGTTTCCCTGGAGTTCTTTGTAGTTTCCGCTGAGCTCATTCAGCTTCTCCATAATCCATGTTTTGAATTCTGTATCTGATATTTTGCTCCCCTCTATTTCATTTAGCACTCTCTCTGGGGATTCTACCTTTCCTTTTGATGGGGGGTTGTTTCTCTGTCTCCCCATTTTTGTGATTCCTATTGTTTGTTGGTGCTTCTTAGAATGATCTGCACTTCCTGGATCTGCCTCTGGTAGCATTAGAACATGTACCAGAATGGCCCTAGGCAGCCTATTGGAGACTTCCAGGGATCTACTGCCTTTGTCTGTCTTCTTTAGTTGTTAATCTACTCAATCTGTGATTAGCCATCAGGCTTAAGGACCGTGGGTGTGGCAGCTTAATTCCTGTGGGCCGGGCTTTTATTTCCCCTTAGTCTGATGCCACTTGGAGGGGAATGGTCTGTCTGCTGTACTGGGGCTGAGTCAGCACTGGCTGGTCCTGGGAGGAGGTTAGTGTAGCTTCCACTTACTCCTCTGCCATCTTGGATCTCCATCTGTGTTGTCCTTGATGTTATTTCTTTAATCTGTCTGGTTGTATTTTAGCTACTCTTTGGTGGGTCTTTTTCTCTGGTTAGTTGATTGAGAGTCACTCTGCCCACCTTGTCTTGAGATCTTTTGTGGAGGTGCTGCTAAAACATAATCGCACAACCCAGGCAAGAAACCCACACCCTCCAATATCTCCCCCAACTACAATCTCACTATAGGTTACAAATGAGCCCGTATTAATATACTTGTGGAGATATTGGGACTCTTATTTCGTAGGAGAAACAGATAGGAGTTGTTTTAAATGAAGGAAGGGTAATTTTTGAGCGGGAAGTTGATAGGGTAATAATATTAGCAATTGGGATAAAGGTTATGTAAGACAGCAATTAACATTTACACTGTATGTTTGAAAAGGAGGAGAGGGTTACAGTGTGGAGTGAGAAAGTGGAAGTGTATAGTATTAGGATTACATAATTGGTATATGCTATATGTTTAGTGTGGAAGGGAGGATAGACACAACAGACATCCAGGCAGACAGACAGACAGAAATTGAAGCAGAGAGCTGAGGAGGTTAGAAGGTAGGAAACAGATTGAGAAAGAATTTTTCAAGAATAAAAATACAGAGTAGAAAATAGCAAGACAGAAAGGGAGAGAGGAAAGAGAGAGAGAAAGTAGAGAAGAGAAGGGTAGGAGAGAGAACAAAAGAAGAAGGGGAGGTAGAAGAGAGGGGACTGGATTAAAATTCTTTTTTAAATTATATGTTATAAAAAAGATTAGGAGATTAAAACATGATATAAAGTTGCAAGATAGAGAGAAAAGGTGAATATAGAGAGAGAGGAATAGGAGATAGGAAAGCAAGAGGATTTGGGAGGAAAAGAGCTCAGAGGAGGGAAGGAAATCAGGAGGAAGAGAAGATATTAGGGAGGGGAGGATTGAAATTGAAGAGTTGGCAAAAGATAGGATGAAGGAGAGAAATACAAGAGGTAGGGAAAGAAGTGGGCGGATGGGGTAGAAAAAGAGAAGGGGTAAGAATGGGAGAGTAAAGGGAGAGGGGGATAGATTAGAATTATAATTTGAATATTAAGAGATTAGAATATAAAGTGTAATAGGGAGAGAGAGAGATTATGTATAGTGAGAGAAGGAAAATAAGGACAAGAGATGAAAGAAAAATGAATGTAGACTGAAGGGGGACAAAATAAAGAAAGAAATTTAATAAAGTTGAAGGTGCGTAGCGCAGAGAAAGGAGAGGGTGAGAAAGGGAGAGAACTTAAAATTATAAAATTAACTGAGAATAGGATGCAGGGGAGAATGCTAAGGGGAGAGAAGGGAGGGAAGGGGAGGGGAGAAAAGGAGCGAGAATAAGAAGGGACTGACGGTAGGGGTAGTTAGAGAGAGAGTGAGAGATAAAAGAATGAGGATTTTAACTCAATTCAACTTTTATGCACAGTCTCTGGGTATTTTTGGTTTGTTTGTTTTTTGGTTTTTCCTTGCTTCCTTCCTGAGTCTGCTCCTATTCAAAATTCCATGAGTTTCAAATCTTTTCTGGTTGGTTGGCTGGCTGTGGGAGGGTCCTGCTTGATTCTGGGATTGCTAGTCTTTTTTTCGTGGGCCTACCGCCGCTCTGCTGTGAGCTGCCTTTAGTTGTTCCCTCCTGAGGCAGCCTCAGCCCTCCTCAGGCTTGTCCAGCTACTCCTTCTCTCTGTTGGTCCAGCCTGTGCCTGCCAGCAATCCCCGCCCTGCCTCCAGTCCTGTCTCTATTCCCAGGCTACAGCTTCTACTCTCTTCCCTGTCTATATGCCTGCGCACCCTACCTCTCTCCCTGTCTCAAGACCGTCCCTTTGTTCTGCAGGACTCTGGCACAGTCCGTCAAAGCGCCAGGCCCAGTGGCCCTTTCCTGCCCAGGGCCTCTCCCCTGGTCTGGAGCTCTGCAGCAGCTTTCCCGTGTGGGCTCTTCCCCTTGCCCCAAAACTGTCTCTATTCTGAGCTACAGCTTCCGCTGGCTTCCCTGTCTATATGCCTGAGCGCTCTATCTCTCTTCCCGCTCCAGCACTGTTCTTTTGTTCTGCAGGATTCTAGTGTGGTCGGTCAGCGCAGCACTCTCCTACCCAGGAGCTCTCCACCAGTCTGGAGCTCCGCAGCAGCCTTTCCCTGCGGGCCCTTCTCCCCACCCTAAAACCGTCTCCACTCCGGAACCACAGCCTCCGCTCTCTTCCCTACTCACACATCCTGCGTGCCCTATTTCTCTCCTAGCCCCAAACCCACCTTTTGTTCTGTGGGATTCTAGCGTGATTGCTCAAAGCGCCGGGGGCATGCACTGCTCTCTTGCTCAGGAGCTCTCCCCTGGTCCGGAGTTCCACAGCAGCTTTTCTGTGCAGCCAGTCTCCTTGCCCCAAAACTGTCCCTTTGTTCTGTAGGGCCCTAGCGCAAGTGCTGGGCACCTGGGATGCCTAACTTTCGGTAGCAGGTTTCAGCTGAGGAGGTTTCCCTCTAGACTCAGATCACACAGTTTCTCCCAGTCCTGGTTGTTCACTGTTCTCTCCCTCCTCTGGCTTTTTCAGCCAAATCCTCTCCCTAACTCCCTACAAGAATTCACTTATCGGTGTGCCCCTAGCAGGGAGAGCCTCCAAGCAGCTCTCGGCTGGTGAGCTCTCCGGCTTGGTACTGCAGATGCACTGGGTCCCAGAATGACTCAGCCTCCAGTGTGTGGTAAACCCCTCCACCCCCCTCCACGCTGCTTCCACACTCTCCTCCCTGTTCACACTATCGAAGATCCACACTCACTCAGTCACTTCTCTCCACATTTGTTCCTGGAGTCTCTCCTTAAAAGGAGCGAGCTGAGAACACTGCCCCTACTCCGCTGCCATCTTCCCCCTCCTATCTTGATGCAGTCTTAATTTATCTTTCTGGCAGTTCATTATTAGTGTATAGAGACACCGCAAATTTATTTAAATTGATTTTGTATCTATGACTTTTCTTAATTCATTTATTAATTCTAGAAGTTTCATGATGATGTCTTCAGGGTGTTCTATATTTAGTATCATGTCATCTGTAAATAGTGATAATTTTATTTCTTGTTTTATTATTTGGATGCCTTTTATATCTTTTTCGTGCTGAATTGCTATGTCTAAGACTTCTAATACTACACTGAATAAAAGTGGCAAGAGTGGGCCTCCTTGTCTTGTTCCTGATCTTAAAGGAAAAGCTTTCCGTTTTTACTACTGAGTTTGATGTTAGCTGACAGTCTGTTATGCATGGTCTTTATTATATTGAAATAAGTTCCCTCTATGCCGACTTTGCTAAGAGCTTTTATCATTAATAGATGTTGAATTTTATCAAATGACTTTTCTGCATCTAATGAGATGATCATATTGATTTTATCCTTCATTTTGTTAATGTGGAATGTCACATTGATTGATTTATGGATGTGGAATCATCCTTCCATCCCTGGAATAAGTCCCACTTGATTGTGGTTTATGATCTTTTTAATGTATTGTTAAATTCAATTAGCTAATATTTTGTATAAGATTTTTACATCTATGTAAACAATGATTTGTTGTTTCACTTTCATTCATCATAGGTTGATTTTTGTGTGTACTTTGACAGGGATCAAACCCAAAACCTTGGCATATCTGGGCAATGCTCAAGTCAACTGAGCTACCCAGCCAGGGTTGTCCCTTGGTATTTACAATGTTTCCTTTGGTTTCCACATTTTTATGTTTTTCTACTTTTCTTTCTACAATTGATTTGTTTTGTAGTTGGAAAAAATGTTTGATGTGGTGATACTTGTTTTGTGGTCTAACATGTGATCTATTTTGAAAAAAATGTTCCACATACACTTGAGAAAAAGGTGTATTCTGCTGATTTTGAATGGAGTGTTCTGTATATATCTATTAAATATTAAAGTTTTCTGGTCCAATGTGACATTAAAGGCCAATGTTTCTTTATTGATTTTCTGTCTGAATGCAGTTTTGCTGTGAGTAGGGTGTTAAACGCCCCTATTATTATTGTATTGCTTTCAATTTCTCTCTTTAGGTCTATTAATATTTGACTTACACATTTTGGTGCTCCTATGTTGAGTGCATATGTATTTATAAATGTTGTATCTTTTCACTAGATTGATACCTTTATTATTATGTAGTTTTCTTCTTTGTCTTTTATTACAGTCTTTGTTTTAAACTTTTTTTTTTCTCTGATACAAGTATATCTACACCAGCTTTCTTTTTCTTTCCACTTGCATGGGATATCTTTCTCTGTCTTTATTTCTGTAGTGAGTCTATTTTAGGCAGTATAAAGATAAGTCTTGTTCTCTTATCCATTCAGCAACTCTGTGTTTTTTTATTGAAGAATTTAGTCAATTTACATTTAAAGTAATGATTGATAAATATGCACTTATGGCTGTTTTGTGAATTGTTTCCTAGCTGGTTTTATAGTTTCTCTCTGTTCCTTTCTTTTCTTTCCCTCCTTTATGATTTCATGGCTTTCTCTATAGTTATGTTTAAAGTTGTTTCTCTGTTTTTTTAATATGTTTACTATAAGCTTTTTCTTAGTGGTTACTGTGAAGTTCACAATTAACCTATGTATAAATATTTTCTTTTAAGTTGACAGCAATTGAAATTTGAACACATTCCAACGCTTTGCATTTTTACCCTTCATTCACATTTTGTATTTTTTTAAATTTCATTTATTTATCTGTTTGTTTATTTAATTTTAAAGAGAGGGAGAGAAACATCACTGTGTGGTTGCCTCTCACTTGCACCCCAAACTGGGGACCTGACGTGCAACCTAGTAATGTGCCCTGACTGGGAATGGAACCAGCGACACTTGGCTCGCAGACTGACACTCAATCCACTGAGCCACAGCAGCCAGGGCTACATTTTGTATTTTTGATGATGCATTTTACACCTTTTTATTTTAGAGTTCCCTTAACTAAGTACTGTATTTTTAGTATGTTTCATTTCTTTTGTCTTGTAACCTTCATACTTGCTTTATATACTTGCCATTTCCAGTGAGATTTTTTTCATTTCATATGTTTTTGACTATTAATTATTGCCTTTTGTTTACAGCTTAGAGCAGTTTCTTTAACATTTCCTGTAAAACCTATTTAGTGCTGATGAACTCATTTAGCTTTTGCCTATCAAAAATTCTTGATCTCTCCTTTAATTCTGAATGATAACTTTGAGGGGTAGAGAATTTTTGGTTGGAAATTGTTATTCTTTCAGAACGTTGAATATGCCATGCCACTCCCTTCGAGCCTTTAAAGTTTCTCCTGAAAAAAACTTACTGTTGGCCTTATGGGGTTTCCACTGTATGTTATAAGCTGTTTTTTCTCTTGCTGCTTTTAAGATTCTCTCTTTATCCTTATAATTTACCATTTAACTATCATGTGCCTTGATGTGATTCTCCTTGGCCATCTTATCTGAAATATCTGAGCTTCCTTAACCTAGATATCTGCTTTCTTTCCAAGATCAGGGAAGTTTTCAGCCATTATTTCTTCAAATAACTTTTCTCACTCTCTCTCTTCTTTCTTTCTTTTCCTTTCTTTCTCTCTCTCTCTTTCTTTATTTTTCCTTCCTTCCTTCTTTTTCCTTCCTTCCTTCTTCCTTCCTTCCTTTCTCCCTTCCTTCCTTCCTTCCTTCCTTCCTTCCTTCCTCTCTTTCTCTCTTTCTCTCTTTCTTTCTTGGACTGATGTGATGCTGAAGTTACTATGCTTGATGTTCTCCCAGAGGTTACACAAAGTATCCTTGTTTTTTTTTTTTTTCTTTTGCTCCTTGTGTTCCATTGCTTTGTCTTTCAGCTTTCTGATTTGTACTTGTACATTCTGTTTGCTGTTGAACCCCTCCAGTGTATTATTTTTTAACTTATAGCTTCTTTGTGGTACTTTTAAGTATTTTCTACCTCTTTATTGAAATTCTCACTCTCTTCCCTCATCCTTATTCCAAGTGTGGTGACTACCTCTATGACTATTATTTTGAACTCTTTATCAGGAAGGCTGCTTATCTTCATTTCATTAAGATCTTTTCCTTGGTATTTGTTTTGTTTTTTGGTTTGAACCATATTTTTGTTTCCTAATTTTCCTTGACTTGCTGGGTTTGTATATAAGTATTAGGCAAAACAGCTACCTCTTCCAGTCCTAAAGGAGTGGACATGTAGGGGATGATCTGTGGAGCCCAGAAATGCAATCTCCCCTTAGCACCAGAGCCAGGCACTAGATGGCATCACTTGTGTGGTCTGTGCATGCCCCCACCTTGGCAAGGCCATGGCTGCAGTGAAAAATGGATAGGGCATGGGGTGCTTGCACAGACTGGTTGAAACATGGGATAGGTGGAGCATACCCACTGGTGCTAGCAGGTTAGAGGGAGGGTACCAAAAATAGCCCCTGCCACCTCTTTTACCAGTGAGTTAGAGTAAGATTTCAATAGTAGCACTCACTATTGCTCCCTTCCCAGAGAAAGTCCCAGAAGGTAAGTGGGTAACCCTCACTTATGGTCTAGGTATTTTTCAGATTGTTGTCTTTGTGTTGAATCTTAGAACAAGTGAATCTGCACACTAGCCCTTTAAAAGTAACTTCTCTGTTTTCTACAGTTCTATGGTTTTTCTGGACTTAATCCCCAATGACTTTCAAAACTAGACATTTCGGGGTCTCATCTTTTCAGTACAGACTACAAGGTTTGGGGTGCCTGATGTTGGGCATAATTCCTTCACCCCTTGATGAGGAGTTCTGTGTTTGTTTGTTTTTTAATTCATCCTGGCTGTAGGTCACCATGCCTCAGGTTGGGTACTCGGCAAGACAGTGTCCAACTCTCCTACCCATCTCAACATGTCTCTTTTATCTATTGTTATGGAGGTACTGTTATATAGCTTTCAGAACTTCTCATAGTAACTTATTCCATATGTAGCTCCAAATTGGTTGTATCCATGGGAGGAGGTGAATTCAGGGTCTTCTTCCACTGCCATCTTGAACCTGACCTCCCCTAAAATTATCATTTAACAGGTACTGCATCTGTGTTATGAAAACCTAAAATCACAAAGCAACTAAATCCCTAAAAGGAAATCTATAATATATATATAACTTGTAAAATTATCTATAAATGAATGTAAACTGTTAACATATTTGTAAATTCCTGCTAATTATACTTTTTAAAAAATCATATGGTAAATTAATTATTGAAATAGATATGACATTTGATTATAGTACATCTTTAATTATTATAGAGATGAATAAAATTATAGTAAATGTGAAATATGCTTTGAATCTTCTTTAAATTGAGAACTTTAAATCCTTATAATGAGCTATTAAATGCCAATATATGAAAGAGTAATGACAAATTTAAGTAACAATAAAACATGATGAGATTTCAAAGATCAGCTGTCACACATTCTTTAGCTGATAGAAAGATAGCCTTATCATCCTTCCACATAAACTACTTGGCCACATTGTAAATGGCACCTGAGGGTTTGTTTCCTCCATTAGACTCTATATTCCTTGTAAATAAATGCAATGTGTCTTTTTCACCACTGTATCTCTAGGTTGATGGAAATTGTTCAAAAGTATTTGTTGACTGACACAGTAAACAGTTAACTGTTAAAACCAAAGTGTTCATTGCGTGCTTGCTTTAAGAACATTCATCCCTCTATTACTTTCAATCACAATTGCTGTAAGAATGGTAACACAGAATATCATTTAAATCTTGTCATGTCCTGTGGGAAACTTCAGCTTTAGGTCTGAATTTTCATACACCCAGTGTGAGAGATACTTTGCCTGAGGCAGGCTCTGATTATTTTGATGCCCTAGATCTCCTAATGTAATAGAAGTAAAATGTCTGCCATGTAGATTTGCTCTCCAGGAGACAAGGGCTTTCATCAACATCCTCAGTGCAGGGAAAATTGTAAAATCCTCGGAAAGGTTACTCAGGGGACTTCAATTATACATGTAATAGCAAGTACATCAAAAGTTAAGGTTTGGTAAATCTTTATGGTAAGATGAAATTGTTTATTATTCTATACATTCTAGTCTCTTTGGACACTAAAAATATTTTACAGTAAAAATATTTTTTAGAAGCTAGCCATTCTTTTCCTACTCTCACTAACAAGGATAAAAATGGCATAAAATCTTATGAAATATTTCATCAGAATCTGATCCCAGGTGATAAAAAGTTTAGGTATTTTTTACCTTCACAAAGCATTTTCTAAAACTATATAACTAAGATTCACAATGAAATTCAGGAATATGGATAATCACCATCATTCAGTGAGTTTCAGGTGCTGATATAGTTTGCTCTGGGAAGATCACTCTATTAGCCCAGGCACACAATCAACAACACTGCCTGTCTTTGTAACTTGAAATGTACTTCTCCTATTCATTGCAACTATTCTACTGTAAAATTTTAAGAAAAGCAGAAATAACAAAATAAAATATAGAAAATAATCTATTTCAATAATAATGAATGCTATTTTTCATCAGCTTCTGTTCTATTATTTTTAAAGAATAAAGCATTACAAATAAAATATAAGTCCAATATATACAATCAGTCCCATCCAGCTCACTCCCTCTCCAAAGCTAATCACTCATACATTTTTGTTATGTAAGACATTTATGGCATTCTACTCTTCATATTGCTCTAAAACTTGCTGAATTACTCAACAAAGCTTTTTAAAATCTGTCATATTAACATGTGAAACATGTTTATTTGTTTTAACTGCTATGTTTGCTGCTATTTATTCTCCTCTTGATGAATGTTTATATTATATCCATCTTTCACAATATAAAAATACCATATAGATCATATATAAATCTTCTTTATGAATATGTGTGCAAGTTTTTCCAATAAATACAGAAGAATATTTGTTTCAAAATAATCTGGGTACCACATCACTATTTCGTTATTTAAAAAGATTATAACAATTTACATCCCCAGGATCAGCAGTTATACTTTTACATTTTGTCTAATATTTGACATTATTACAATTTTAAAGTCTTGACATGTGATAGTTATACGCCATAGTTATTTTGATAAACTATAATGTTCTAACTACTGGGATAGGTTTAACAAAGTAGATACTTTAAAAAGATTTATTTTTTTCATACCTGGTTTAAATTTTAACAATGGCTTGCAAGTGATGTTAGTAATAATGGCTATCTTTTACTGGCCACTTTGCATGTCCTACATATTACTTAAAGCATTTTAAATACATCATTTTATTTAATTCTTTCAATCATTTAAGAATGGCTCTAAGAGGTCAGGGAGGTTTTTTCTGTTCTACTGATTGTTCTAGCTCTACGATTTAAAATAGTCCTATCACCTAGTACATGCTCAGTAAATATTTGTTAAATAAACAAATGTGTCTTAGTCCATTCAGGCTGCTATATCAAAATAACACAGATTGGTAGCTTACAAACAATATAAATGTATTTTCCACTGTTCTGGAGACTGGGAAGCCTAAGATCAAGGCACCAGTACAGTTGTGATCTGGTGAGAGCCCTCTTCCTGGAAAATAACCAGTGCCTTTTACTGTGGTCTTACATGGTTGAAGAGGCCAGGGATTTCTGAGGGGCCTCTTTTATAAGAACCTAATCCCATTCATACAGATTCCACTCTCACGACCTAAGCAACTCCCAAAGGTCCCACCTTTTAATACTTTCACTTTGCACATGGGAATTTCAACGTATGCATTTGAAGGGTAGGCACAAACATTTAGACCACAGCAAAATATAATTATTAACATTTTATAGAATGGCATTTAGTGAGTTAATGGTTAATTTATTTCCCGAACATGATAAAACTCATAGTAAATGGCAGACTTTTAAATCTTGAGCACACTGAACCCCCTTCCAAACAGACCTCTCTTTCTGTTTCCCATAGATTCTAGAGATAGAATTCATTATCTTGATGTCTAATCTATGAATTCTTCTAATGGTGAAATTTTAATAAAAACGTGTTTTTGTGAGACTGTAATTCTTAGCTGCCATTCTCAAAAGAGACACAAAATTTCCTCAGCACAGGCTCTGGAGCCACTCTGTGAGCAGAGGTTTCTATTATTCTGTTAAATTTTTCCAGGATGCTATTAGAGTCCCTAAATCTATGCAAACACAAACTTGCAAGCTCAGATACATAACTTCATATTTTCAGATCTTGTATCTTCACCCACATAAGCAGCAAGAGGCACTCTCCTTTTTAGGTCCAGGGTGGGACCTTTTGGCGTGTAGGTAGGACTCATCCTGCGTTTCTTGCCTAAAAACGCTGCAGTGTTTGGTCTTTCTGACTGCTTAGGGGCATGTCTTGGCCTCATTAGTAGGTGGGGGACTATTGTATGGCAAGAAAAAACTTTCCTTAAACCCTCATCTAATCTATAAAATTCCCCACAGGATTCACCATGTTAAGACTTCTTATTTATCCAAATTACACTGATTATTAAGTGCATGTGCTTAGAGTTGATACACTACCCAGAGATAATTAAATACAAATGAAATTATGAGACTCACTCTGAGTCTTTGTCTTTGTTGAAAGTTTCTCTCAGTGTATCTGCCTATGCCAAATAATATGGTTATTAATACTGTATATATACTCACTAAGACAATTAAAACATTTTAATTTAAGGTCTGCTTTATCATTCATAATCTTTGTAAGTGCATAACTTACAAAGTACATCTGCAAAATTTATGAAATATTTATTATCATTTTATAGAAGTCTAAGAAGCAAGCCCCCAGTGCTATTATCAGTAAGATTACTGATGATTATTCCAGCTCTACCTTAAAGTTCTGGTAAAAATTCTCAATTCTGACTGATTTTGACAAAGTTTCAAAATAAAAGACTTCTTATTATGGCTTTTCTCAAGATCCAATTCACTATTTCCAGACAATAGTCCTGTAGTATACCTATTGTTCATTCAAATGAGAGCATCTTGAAGTGAACTTGCCTGTTAGTACATGAAATGCTGTGTGATGAATTTCAGTTCTTATGTCCAAACTGCTCTTCAGTTGTGTAAGTACAGGCAGTAATTCAAAACATAATTACCAATAGAGCAACAATGGATTGCTTTAGAGGAGCCTATTTAATCATTTTTGAAAGCACACTTTCTCCCTGTCTTTCCATGACTTATGTAAAGCTGTACATATAATTTATCTGCAGTCTCCACAATGATCACTGGGCCATATACTATCACATTAAAATGTAAATGCAATCACAAAGATCACAGTAAAAAACAAAAACAAAAAACTTACAACAACAAGAATGTCCCTTGATTTTAGCCAATGGCACAGAAGATCCTGGTTGCTAGTCATCACTGGACTACCCTGATGAAGAGCTTCTTTTCTTGGTAAATGGACACCTGGGTTACTCAGCCTGAGCTAGGCTTACGTCATCAAACTGGCTCTCAACTCATCTTCCTAGTGTTACATCTTGGATGTATCAGTCTTACATTTTAATTACTTGGAGATGGAGTGGAGAAAATGAGGGAGCACCTGCTTTATATTGGGTTTGTTTTATTTTCATTTCCAAGAGCAATTAAAGCAGTATTTGCCACTGCGCTACCTACTTCTATAAAAGTTGTTTTCAGTATCTGGAAAGAGTGTTCTGAAAAACTGATGTACTCTGTGGCACTACTATTTAAAATTTTAGACCATTTACATTCTCCTAGAGATGTCCAAGGCTTTATATATTGGCACCTATTGACTTCTGAGCCCAGTACCAATCCACATGTACCCTCTGTTCCTGTAATACTGGCCAATTGGCTGTCCCTCAAACACTGGGCACTTTCACATGTTTTTAACTTCCTTGGATGTCATTCCAATTTCTTCAGTTTAACCACGATCTCCTTTAAAATGCTTCCCATGACACCCTAATATTCCAGCAGCATTCACTGAACAGCATTTTGTTTATATGACTATTATATTTTGGAAACTGCTTTATATATATTAGATTGTGAGTTCTCTGAAAGCAAATACCATGCCTTTTCCTTTTTTACATCCATTTCCCTGAATATCGCCTTGCACATTCTTGGTATTTAATACACTTTTATCAAAATGCATTATTGAAGAATATGATTTGAAACTCAATATTACAAGAATGTATTTATATTGAAACACTTCATTGCTTGATGTCTTCAATCAACTAAAATATCAAGTAGGTACATGTTGAAGAGATATATAACTGAATGCATGGTAATAATTAATTAAAATTATATTGTATTTAATTTCTCTTGGCATAGATATATACTGAATTGGTCACATTTTATCCTAGCACTTATTCCATAAACATTATGTTGGGATTTAATAGTGCTTAGTATGTGTGCAATTAATTTAAATTTTTAATCTTCCTAATACTATTATGTGACTATTTGATTTTAAGTTATGAAAAAAATTGAAAATCTATTTATTTTTATTTACTTTTGTCAAATGACTTATATATAACTTAGTAAAAGCCAAAGATCATGTTCACTCTAATGTCATGAACACAGAGGCCTTTGTTAGTACATTTTTTATTGTAGTATCAGAGTTATCTTCGTGTCACTAAGTTAAGGTCACAGAACACTGTGATAATTAATGATTAAATGTATATGTCATAATTTGAAGATTAAAAAAATATTCCATGGCTGAACATGTTTAATAAAAGTATAATACATAACCTTCCAAAATTAATCTTGCAAAAACCTACTGAAAGCTTTAAGAAATATTTTGGAAGCAGAAATTTCAATTAGAAAGATTATACGGCAATTCAATTAAGAGATAATGGATTGAACTGGAGGGATAGCAGTGGATCTAGAAAAAAGTGGACAGAAAGAGAAATTTAAGACATGGAATCATGGAATAAAGATCTTCGAGCATCCAGTCACTATGACGTTATCTTTAAAATGAAAACACTTTTTACAATAACGGAACAGCAGTGCTAATTCTAGTCAATAAATGTTTAATTGCTCTTTTAGGAAATTCCAAACCATGTCAGTGGCTCCCTCTGTTCACCCTGTGACCCCCCTCTCTCCACCAATACCCACTGTCACAGCTTTCTTGCAAGTTAACTCTTCTAGTCGCTCTTATTCATTGTTAAATCTCCAGTACTACTCATAGTGTTTGGCACTTAAAATTATGCAATAAGTATTTATAATACATGCAATAAATATTTATAATATATAAATATGTAAATATATATAATAAATGAGTCAAAGAAGGAAAAATGCAGAAAACGGCATATGTTTACAAACTGTCACATTTAATCAGTTCTTAGTAATTGTTCAATAGTTTTTGTGGTCCAGATTATTCCCTCTTTTATCAAAGTTTTTTATTTTTTAATTTAGTTCTTAGCAATTATTGCTTTGAGTCAATGCAAAGGTTCAAAAAACTGATACATGTGTCAATGTGTTACCTCTTCTAAATTTGCATCTTAAACAGGAATCTTAAAAGATTTTATATTCCCAGATAGATCACTTAACAGTGAGGACTTCAATCACCAGGGCAGGCTGAAAAGAAAAAGCTTCTCTAATCTCATCAAATAGACACACCTGTCTGTACGGAAGACAACTCTGATGTGGTCAAAGAATCTTCAGACCAGAGACTGTCTGACAGGTGTTTTGTTACATTCATTTTCAGAGAGTGATAAAAAGCATGTGAATGGTGTGGGGATAAGCTCGGTTGTCAGTGATGGAACAAAAAGTCTGGAGACCAATGCTTTTTAATGAATTTTTCTAATTCCTTGGGATTTGAACTGATATAAATAACACTAAACTAAACAAACAAAAAAAAAGCCTCTTTTGCACAACAAAATGTCAAATAACAGTTTGCCAAACATCTCCTTGCTTTTGAAATTAGGTTTAGATTAACTGTTTCATTTTATTTTTACATATAAAATTTAAAAATGTACAATAAATGAGTAAGGTGGCTGTACGTCTTATGATTTTCAAGAAAGAACTGATTACATTTATACTTGGAGTTTTCTACATATGGCAGAGAAGAAAAAATTACTTCTGAAAAATTGGTGTTTTTGTTTTGTAGCATGAGAAATTTGATGATTATATAAACATACCAATTTTAAACTTATCAATGACATTTCTATATTTAAGATTACAATAGAAAAAAGACATTTGGTATTCAATATACCCTTATTTCCAGATCCACTAGTCAACATTGGACAATATAATTTTTTAAAAACATATTATAAGGCAAACATTTTATCAAGTATGATCTTAACCTTTGCTAATGACAATAAAATAATAGGTTAAAGTCCAAGAATATTTTCTCACTGATTTTAGGCTTTAATTTTTGTCTGTATTGTAATGTGGAGAACTGGTGTTCTGAGAATTCACAAATTTTTTGCAACTGACTCTGAAGAAATTGGGAATATTTTCAGAACCCATATTCTTTATTCTTATATGTAAAGAAAGAAAGAATTTAGATTTTTCTATCTGTTGGAAGAAAGACCAAGAAAAAGATAGAATGTTTATAAAAATTTTGTAAACGTATGTTCTAGGTATTAACAATTTACATATTCTGTGAACTTGTCTATTGTTCTATATGGCAAATAGCAAAACCAGAAGTCTGTGAATACAAACAACGTATTATAAAAGGCTAAGGGAGTAAACCCCGACAGAAAATCCGGAGCCGGAGTCCCTAAGGCGGTTTGACGTTGTAGTCAACACCGGCAACTCCTGCGGCGCACCTGAAGCCAAGCTGTATTGACTCCGTCTTTCCCTTGGGCCCTTCAGCTGCGAAGAGAGGGGGGGGTCTGCTGCATGGGCAACAGCAGACCCTCCATATCACCCTGCCCAGGCTCTGTAGCTTCAGCTTCACTGGAGAGGACACTCCAGCGTCATCGCAAGATGTCAATTCAACACGGGAGGAGACAGATACTGTGTCACTCCCGAGTCAGACTGCACAGCCATTCTCGGCGGTGCAGATAGACTCTTAAGAAGCTACACCATCGTCTCTCGAGACGGACGGCTGCCGACGACGACGATTATAAAGTAGTACCAGAAAAGTTATTCACTGCTGATCACATCTGCAACTTTTTCTAAGAAAATCTGCACCGAACAAAAGCCTCCAGATTGTAGCAACCCCAATCACAGCAATCTGAACCACAATTAGCCAACTGAAAAAAGGTAACCCATTCATTGGTTGGTCCGTGATCTTAGATTTAGGACTTTTAACATGGTTCTAAAGATCTAGGCTTAGAAATAGAAAGATGTATGGGGACAGTTATATTCTTTCTTATTTATTTGACTTGGAAGATTCTGAGAAAAGATGCCATGATGTATCAACAGATGTTGAAGAGT
Organism: Furipterus horrens; assembly: GCF_987537825.1. Classification (NCBI taxonomy): domain Eukaryota; kingdom Metazoa; phylum Chordata; class Mammalia; order Chiroptera; family Furipteridae; genus Furipterus; species Furipterus horrens. Next base: position 157,107,514 of record NW_028327175.1, read on the forward strand.
TATTAAGTAACAAGAAACATCACTGTAACTCATGCTAAATTAATACAAAATAAGTTAATGAAGGCACAAAAACCTGAGAAAGCTGTGTATGACACTCAGTGTTTGGGACAAACATACTTTATTCTTTAGTCACAGCCATTTTCCCTTCTTTTCTGCAGATAAAATCTTTGATATTGTTTGTATAGTAAGTGAATGGTCAGGAAGGTTGAATTATGACTGGTCTAAGTCCAGTGGTATGTTAAAATCTGCTTATGCCAGCTCACAAGAGCTGTTTTTGTACATTTCTTCCCAATTCAGAACTCAATGACATCACATTAGTACCTTTGATACCTGCCAATGCGGTAGTATTTATGGCACAGAAATAAGCACGTGCTATAAATTAGGATTACTGCTCTCTCTGGGCCCCAGTCAGCTGTTAACCATTTATTCATCACGGAAATTGCATTTGCTTTTGCCAGTGACTACTCCAGAAGAAGGTATAGGACCAACCAAATTGTGACCTATAACAAGTATGACAAAGTTTTATGGAAGGCATCTTGGAAAGATTTTCTTCTTGATAAATTCAAGCCAACAATCCACTTTGCTTTCCTGCTTTAGGTGGTATCTGTAATGCTTTGAGATACAACCATGAGGGAAGTCTAATAGAATCCAGAGATGCCTACATAGGTTATTAATAACCTTAAACCACTACCAACTAGAGCATCCAAATGACAGGAAAGTAGAAATTGTCCACCCCCAGTATAAAATAATAGTGGAATGTATGTCTCTATAGAATTTTAAAACAATAATCAAACACATTAAATATTAATCCACCTTTTTATTATTACCTTGTATGATCCTAAATAATGTTAGTGATAAAATACTTCTCCTCACATAGGTGTACTATTCCTATCCAAGTCTGTTATGCTAGGGCATGTAAGTCTAGAATCAACTATCTTTAAAAAAAAAAATTATTTATTTATTTATTATTTTTAGAGAGAGAGGAAGGGAGGGAGAAAAAGAGGAAGAGAAACATCAACATATGGTTGCCTCTCTCATGCCCCCAACTGGAGACCTAGCTGGAAATCTGGCCTGCAACGCAGGCATGTGCCCTGACCAGGAACCTAACCGACGACCCTTTGGTTCACAGAGCTGGCACTCAATCCACTGAGCAACACCATCCAGGGTGAGAATCAACTATCTTAAACATCTAGTTATCTGAAATAATTAAAGGTCTTTCTTCTTTAAGAAACTTTCATATGAGTTTTCTGTGATATGCAAGCAAAATATTAAGTACTGAAATTGTTTATAGTAAGTAGCAGATAACCCTGGCTGGTTTGGCTCAGTGGATTGAGCGTCGGCCTGCGAGCTAAGTGTCGCTGGTTCGATCTTCCAGTCAGGGCACATCAGAGAAGGAAAACTCTGACTCCAAAAAACCTCCGCTGCCTTGCGGCATACCTCTTCAGGGGAAAGGCTAAGGGAGTAAACCCCGACAGAAAATCCGGAGCCGGAGTCCCTAAGGCGGTTTGACGTTGTAATCAACACCGGCAACTCCTGCGGCGCACCTGAAGCCAAGCTGTATTGACTCTGTCTTTCCCTTGGACCCTTCAGCTGCGAAGAGAGGGGGGGTCTGCTGCATGGGCAACAGCAGACCCTCCATATCACCCTGCCCAGGCTCTGTAGCTTCAGCTTCACTGGAGAGGACACTCCAGCGTCATCGCAAGATGTCGATTCAACACGGGAGGAGACAGATACCGTGTCACTCCCGAGTCGGACTGCACAACCATTCTCGGCGGTGCAGATAGACTCTTAAGAAGCTACACCATCGTCTCTCGAGACGGACGGCTGCCGACGAAGTAGCAGATTCAGAAGGTTGCTAGGTTAGATTAACCCAGCCCTGAAAAGAAAAACCATGGGTTCCTGTTCTAAGGACCCAAGGAGCTGCTTAGGTTCCAGGCTCTCACAGCTCTAATTATTCAAGACCTGGCCAATTATGGCTCCTGTTCTTGTGTGTCCAGGAGAGTCTCCCTATTGTGTCAACAATATATCAATAAAAATGCCTTTACATCAAGTAGCATGAGCAGGGTTTTTTGCCTTGTAACCAAAAGAACCAACTAAAAAACAGACCCTAGCACTGAATAACTAAATTACAAAAGACTACTCTAATACAAGAAATTGAATAGATTCACTTTGCAAAATCTATTCTAAGAACAGCAAACAAATTTTAAAATGTTTAATATAGAATTGTTTATAAAAATAAAATTACAATTCATCTAAATGCTAACAAAAGGAGAACAGTTAAATTATTTTTGAAGTTATATAATGATGTGAGAAAATTTAGCCTAGTACTATGTATAAAAAGGCAAACAATATATATACATTATATATAACATATACGTTATTTGTCTTCTTACATGTAATATTTGGCTGAATATATATATATGTATGTATGTGTGTGTGTATACATATACATATACATATATATATATATATAATTTTAAAATATATGTCATGACAGTAGGTCTGTCCAGAAAAAGTCCCAGCCATTGTTAATATAATGAGAATGGTTTGCGTGACATCGATGTAGCTTGGCAGCCAAGAAGAGTGGACTGAAATGCACATGTGTGAACAATGATGACTTCGCTATACTAGTCAGTGGGGGCAGTAGATGCCATTGAGTGAACATGTGTACTGTGTGTCCATTGCATTTAAAATGACTGAGTGAGTAGAGCAATGAATCTGCATCAAATTTTGCATTTAGCTTGAACATTCTTCTGCAGAAACTATTTGGATGAAAAGGCCACAACTATGAGCAACTGGTGATTGGAAGCTTCATCATGACAATGCTCCCACTCATGAATCATGTCTCTTGCAAAAAGTTTTTTGGTGAAACATCAGCTCCCCTACAGCCCTGATTTGGTGCCCTGCTACTTCCAGCTTTTCCTGAAACTAAAAATCACTTTTGAAAGGAAAGAGATTTCAGACCATCGACGAGATTCAGGAAAACACGACGGAGTAGCTGATGGTAATTGGGAGAGCTGTGTGAGGTCCCAAGGTGCCTACTTTGAACGGAAATGAGTTGTCATTGTCCTATGTACAGTGTTTCTTGTATCTTCTTCAACAAATGTCTCTGTTTATATGACATGGCTGAATACCTTCTGGACAGACTATACATATATATATACATATATAAATACACACACACGCACATATATGTACGCACACACACAACACATATGTGTATATGTTGGGTGGAAATAAATCAGATATCCGTGGTTATTATTTCTGAATAGTGGGACCATCAGCTGTTAACATTTTCTCCCAAACATTTTCCGTTATATGCAGTTTTTCACTCTACAGAAATAAAACAATTTTTAAATAATTAAAACATTTTTTTCACTAATGAATTATAAAAACATACTAGGTTTTTGGAACCACCATTCAGGAGAGAATGTACACACATATGAAAGTAATGAATTCAACAAAATACATCAGAAAACTAAAAAAAATACAGGATGTTATAAATTCATGAAAAGTTGCTTTATAAAAGAAAATATTTTGCCCTGGCTGCTGTGGCTCAGTGGATTGAGCATCAGCCTGTGAGCCAAGTGTCATTGGTTCGATTTCCAGTCAGGGCACATGACTAGGTTGCACGTCAAGTCCCCAGTTGGGGGCGCAAGTGAGAGGCTACTGCACAGTGATGTTTCTCTCTCTTTCTCCTTTCCCCTCTCTCTAAAAATAAATAAACAGACAAACAAACAAATAAGTAAATAAACACCAAGAAAGAAATTCCAAGTATTAAAAAAAAGAGAGAGAGAGAGAGAATATTGTCACATTCCAAGAAAATCTCTTTAAAAAGCTATGTAATTTATATTAAGGAGAAGTTTAATTTTTATGAGAATAAAAAGGATTAAAAACATTTAGTTTTTTGTTTTTACAAAAGTATAATCAAAATCTGAATTATGCTTCTGAGGATAGGACTTTTATGAGAGTAATTTCACAATCCTGTATTGAGAATCTGCAGGATGAGAATCATCAGAGTTTGGCATTGAATACCCGAGCCTCTCTTACTGATGTAGTTAGGTGTTTAGACTCACTTATTTGATTCTCTAGATCACCACTATTCAGGTACATTTACTAGTAGTTGAAACACACATTGTATATCAAATTAATAAAAAGCTTTTCCATTAATACATATATTTTCTTTCTCTGAGTGGATGAAATATAGTTAGAAAAGACGTGCAGGGAAATCATGAAATACCAGTATTTTAAAGAAGGGAAACTGATGATAAATTTAAATACCAGAATAGGCCTAAGATTTCTAGCTATTATTTTAAATTATGTTTTGTTCAAGAACAGAAGTTTCTTTTAGAGCGAGACCATGTAAATTGTTGAGTTGTAAGGACTACAAGGCATGAGGCTCATGACCTAAGAACAGATCCTACATAGCAGCACTTGGCAATAAAAAATATCATTATATTGTATAAAATTAATTATATTCAGTATTACTCTGTTCCATAAAATTCACTAGAGCAAATGTATAAATTAAAAAATCAAAACCATACCAGATACAGCAAGGAAATCGTCAATGCTTGTAATGTCATCTACAGCTTCCGTGAGTACATGGATATGATTCTCCCATGTGCGCTTGTACATTTCCATGGTATTTTTGACCACTTGACTTTTGGGTTTTGCAGCCAAAGCTAGTGCAGCATTAATAATCTGTAAAGATATAGAACATTCACATGGTGATTACTTTGGGAATAGTTACCATTTTGCAAATAACAGTTATTCTTTAAAAAAAAAAAAATAGATGCATCCATTGTTTAACAACAGGAAAAATGGTGAAACGTCCTCACATGTAACTACCTTTTTGCTTTTGGTAATAATTTAATTTTCTTTTGACAATAATTTAATTAATTTTAGAGCTATTTGTTGAGTGTTAATGCATTAAGAACAGCAAGAAATACAAAGATCTGCCTTATGCCATACATATCATGAGTACAAATAATGTCTATATAAGCTTTAGAGAATAGAAAGATATATCACCTTCAGCAGAAGGGATAAGAGCTATGACTTCCTTGAAGATTTGTTGAATTTTCCAGTAGATATATATTATTTACTCAAAAAATCATTCAACATTTCAAATATATTTTGAGATATTTTGAGTGTCCTTTATGTTTCCAGCACTGTTTCAGGTTTTAGGGATGTGATAATGAACAAGACACAGGCCAAAAGCATTGCCTTAATGAAGCTTACAGTAATAGCTGGGAGGTGGGGAGAAATCAGTTATCAAGTTAAATAAATGAAATAGGAGGTCTGTTAGATTGCTATAAGAACTAAGAAGAAAAAACAGCAGAGGAGGGGATAAAGAGTGAAGTGGTGGTGAGGGTAATAAGTTTGCAATTTTAGCATAAGTGAAGTGGACATTTAAGTAAAATTACTTGTGAGAAAGAATGTTGGGACAAAGAAGTGGTAAGATTCAAACAGTTCAGAAAATAAGGGAAATGCTGTGAGAATGGAAAGCAGTCTCTCCTAGAGCCTTCAGGAGTCCTTGACTGTCAGACTCAAGATGGTAGCCTTATTTGGAAGGCAATGGAGAGTTATTTTGACTTTTGAGTAATTTGTTCAGAATTACACTCTAGAAAAATCAATTTGGCATAGAAGACTACTGCAATAGGTTACAGAAGTAAGAAGAAATAAAAGTTAGATGAATATATCAATCACTAGCAATAGTTCTCTGGAAGTGGGGAACTTCCAGTGCTTTTTATTTTACTTTGTGTGTGTAATTGAATTTTTCGTATTTTCTATGGTGAGTATGTTTTAGTTGTATACTCAGAATAAATGAAGTTATTCTTTAAAGAAAGGTAATTACTCAGGCTTTTCAATGACTAATGGAGACTATTATTAGAGTATTGGTAGAAAAGGAGAGGTGGGAGAGTTAAAAAGTCAGTGTAGAGCTAGATATGTGCAATTGTTTTGGAGGGTAGTGTTGATGAAGGATATTAGATGTCAACTTCCCTATCACAGATGTTAACTTTGAAGTGACTCTTGGCTCTCCATACAAATTACATAGAAAGCAATCAGACAGTTGAAATTGTAGCTCATAAAAAAGTTGTCTTTCATTTGTCTAATGTGCAGAAAGAAATTGTTACTGTGCAACAAGGTTTCTGATTCTGCACTGGATACTAATGACATCACAATGAAAATGATTCCACCGCAGTTTCTAAAACAGCCCATAATCTAGTAGAAGAATCAAGGGAAAAGCAGGGAATTGCAACATACCAGTGGTTCTCAGAAAATTAGTTTGAATCAGGAGCACCTGGAGAGCCTGGGAAAACATGGATTCCTGATCCACACCCTAGAGTTTCTAATTCAGTCCATGCACCCTGGGGCTGAAGAATTTGCATGTCTAACAATTTCCCAGGTGCTAGCAATGCCACTAGCGGTACTCCCACTCTGAGAACCAAAGCAGTCTATAATAAATGTTATAAGGGCCATGGTAAAAAGAAGCACAAGATGCCCTATCACACATGGGAGAAGTACCCAGACCCATAAGGAAAGATGCCCTAAAGTACTGAAATTTAAAAATATAAGTAGAGCCTGGCTGGCACAGCTTAGTAGGCTGAGTGTCATCTTTCAAAAAGAAAGATTGCTGGTTCAATTCCCAGTCACCGGAAATGCCTGGGTTGAGGGCTGGTCCCGGTTATGGCGCGTGCAAGAGGCAACCAACTGATATTTTTCTCTCACACATTGATGTTTCTCTCCCTCTCTTTCTCCCTCCCTACCCCTCTTAAAATAAATAAATAAAGTCTTTAAAAATAAGTAGAAATTAATATAATGTGATATCTTTCTGGGAATTAACCATAACTCATGTCATAACCTAGAAGTGAGGCAGAACTGAACCTCACCTCCTGGGGAATGTTAAGCAGAGAGGCAGTAGTAATAGCACTGGAAGAAAATCAAAGGAGACAGTGGAAAGACGGAGAAGAAAAACACCTCTGGAAAGTACCCACTAAGTGGAAGTGATAAAAATGAGAAGAATCATCAAGAAGGAGGTAGAAAACTATGATATTGAAGAATCAATATGAGAAAGACTTTTTCCCTTAAAGATCAAATGTAGTAGAGTCAAGAATAATGAGAACTAAAAATGGCTTTTGAATTTGGAAAACAGGAGTCATTAATGTAGGAGAATGTTGGACACAGCATTCAGATTTCACCAACACAAAATGGAAGCAGTAAAAAGAATCTTTTTCTACTAAGTAACCAACCTAAAGACTGTGCTTAAATGACTTCCAACAAATTATTGGAGAGGAAAAATGGGTGGCTTGAAAATATTATGTTGATATTCTCATCTTTATTTCTTTTTTATAGAAGAGGAACACATTAAATTCTAAGAAAACACTCACTACTTTGAGAAACAGCTACTGTACAGTATTCCTTGACTTCAGTTTTAGTTTTATTAACCTATTAACTTACAATGTATGTTTGTGTAGACTGCAAGGCTCTGGTCTCTGCTGCTTCATTGTCCCTGCAATTGAACAACTGCATACACATGTGGCTGTGGGGAAATTCAGGGAGGCATACTTCTCAAGTAGTACTGGTGCAGAACCCTCAGCGGGGTATGCAGTCATGAATATAAGAGACTATATATTTTTAAGAACATTTTCAGTTCTGCAGCTGATCCAATTTATCTGATTCAATACTGTGCACTATGAAAAAACTATCCTACTTGACTCTCCTAATATTTAGCTTAAATCTAAAAGCAGACAAAATTCAGAAGATAACATTAACTCTGCTTACGGGAGAAAAAGTCTTCATTCCAATGCCACACTCCTTGTATTTTTTCTATACATCCGGGGCTGGGGTGGAAGACCATTCTTAAATCCTCTTCATGCTAACTAAACATGACTAAAATCAATCATGTTGCTTTCTGAAACATTTTTCTTTAGGTTATGATGGAGATGTGTACATGACCCTGTGAATCACCTAGTCAGTTATTTCACCTTTGAAACCATCTCTGAAATTCAGGATCTTCTTATACCTGAACAGGACTATTTTATAGCCTTTCAAATAGTTTCCTATTTCCAGTCCCTACCAAAAGAAAAAAAAAAAAGTTGTTTTTATTTTTGTTTTGTTTTTGTTTTGTTTTGTTTTTTTACTGGAATTTTGTTAAGCAAGTAAGAAGGGCAAAGGAGTTGAGCAAGGTTATAGTTATGGAACATGGAACCCCAAGGACCTGCTGAGACCTCCTCTCATAAGGCGGTGTTTGATTCTGATTCTCTTTCTGTCTGATCTTTTATCTTTCCTGATAGAGGCCTCTTCAAATTAGCCACTGTTAGACTTTGTGCATGGTATTCGTCACCCCTGGAAAAAGCTTAGTTTCACCAGGTCCAGTTCTACCTTCATCAAGCATCGTACCCTTTCTACTGGTACACGTGGTAAGGCCTCAGCAAGCCTTAGTCTAAGCTCCCTCCCACTTTAAAAATTATTTTTCAGTTATGGTTTATATTATATATGATTTTGTATTACTTGTAATTTTATACTAAATAAGATAGTTTTTATTACATCACGTTCTCACTTGCTGTGAGAACATCAAACTTGATTCAGAATATTTAGGATTTTTAGATTATCTCAAGGTTTTCCTTGTTTTCCTCCAGGTATCAGAAGTTTGTATTTCAGGGCTTCTTACTTGTCTGGGTTCCACCTAAGATCCTGGAGAGGCCCCAGAAGTGTGCCTCTCAAGTGTGGTCATTTGTTCTAGTAAACTTGCCACAAGTATTTTGAGATCCAGTTAAGGGAAGCTGAGTTGGGTATACTTAGCTTGGGTATACCGTAGTGGGCTAATTTTGAAAGGTTTGCAGTTACGTCTGTATATGGCCTTTACTATGCTCATACTTGTGATACTGACATCGTATTGTGAAAGAACCTTTATCTCCAGTTTCGTGCTCCCTCTTTCCTCAAACCTTCCTAAACAAACTATGCAAAAACAAAGACTGAATCAACTACCTAGTTTGTCTACAGAAAACAATAGTACAAAGTAAATTGTTATTTAAGAGGTGATCAACAATGCGCAGCAAAAAGAAAAAAGGAAGGAAAGAAGGCAAAAAGAAATGAAGAAAGAAAGGAACTAAGGAAGGAAGGAGAATGGAAGGAAGAAAGAGAGTGAAAGGATAACCAAAGGGAAAGGAAGGAAAGAAAAAAGATTCATGAATGTGTGTCTGGTGGATAATAATGCACATATTATATCATTTTTTCTAGATTTTCTAATATTTTAGTATTTGTCAACATTTAAAATTAGTAACTAGCTATTTATTTTTACATTTCAAAGAAATAGTTTTTCTTAAAGAAGGCCCTCAAAACTGTATAATTTTAGTTCCCACACAGCCTGGTCTGCCACAGCCATACTGTGATTTTTTTCATAAAAAGCTACCTATCCTCTGAAATGATAAAGTGAGCATAGCTTCTACTGCAATATTTTATCTAAACTCTGTCTGGATAACAAGGTGTTGACTTTGCTTCCTTAGAGAAAATAGCATATCAGATAAAGGAGTCTTTTTCAATGTTCTACAGTATCTAATCCTTTGTGGAGATAAGCTCCTCAAGCTACTGCTTTCCCCCATCCTCACCTTTTTTAAATTTCTATTTCATTTCTGAATTCAGTTGAAAATAGTAAAACAGTGTAGTAATCATAGGACTAACATTACTGAGAGCTTGCAATATTCCAGGCATGGTTTCTAAGTACTTGAATTGCATTAAAAATTTTAATCTAATGGGAAAGGCCCTATCAGTATTCCCATTTCACTGGGGAGACAATGGAGGCACAAAGAGATTGAGTAATTGGCACAAAAAGTTACAGATGGAACTCTAGGTTGGAAGCCAAAGGGCTTAAATTAGAGGTTTACTTTGCTTCAAACTGATATTATGTCCACAGAAGAGTCATATTAATTCTCCCAGTATCATTTTCCCAGAAGTTATAGGTATGTGCGTGCTGGGGTAGGAGAAAGGGATCAGTGTTTGAGTTACCTAATCCCTCTCAGGTTCCTTCAGATTTGAACATAATTTTTTTAATTATTAAATTTGTTGGGGTGACATCAGTTAATAAGTTTCAAATGTATAAATCTATACTATATCATCTGTATATTGCATTGTGTGCTCATCACACAAATTTAGTCTCCTTCTGTCACCGTATATTTGACCCTCTTTACCCTCTTCAACCTCCCCAACTCCCTTTTACCCCTGGTAAATATCATACTCTTGTTGATATCAAACTAAAAAGCTTCTGCACAGAAAAAAGGAAAAAAGTATCAACAAAAAAAAAACAAGCAACCAACACAATGGGAGAAGATAGTTGCAAACAATACCTCCAATAATGGGCTAACATCCAAAATATATAAAGAACTCATACCACTCAAACAAAAAAAAAAACCAAACAATCCAATTGAATAATTGATGGAGAACCTGAACAAACACTTTTCCCAAGAAGAAATAGAAAAGGACAACAGATATATGAAAAGATGCTCAACTTTCCTAGTTATAAGAGAGCATACAGATTTAATGTGATTATCTGATATATATAATTTCTGCACTTGATCAAGAGTTCTGAAAACAATTACTTAAGGCATAAAAATAAATCTATGTAATTTAATTTTCCCTCAGAGATATTTCAATATTGCCAATGATACAAATAATCTTAAAAATCTTAGTATGAAAAAGCACTTTGTGGATTAAAAGGATGAGTTATGTGTAAATATCTATAGGTCTGATTACCTCAGTATCATGGCATATAGAGAAAATTAAAATAACTGAATATATGATACCTCAAATACATTTAAGCTAGTATATGAGGGGACTTTAAGCTAGGGGAATTTATAGGACATCCACTTACGAGTAGCATTGCAATAATTTTGGAATTGTAGCAACCATGGTAATAACATCAAATTCAGTGCTCCAATTCTGTGCATTTTTTCCTTAGTTGCTTAAATGTTGTTCTACTCTCAAATATTTTTCACTTCCTATGGTGGTCTGCCACATTTCCTTAGTTTTGATAACATATTGTATTCCTTTTTGTGTTCTCTCATACTTAATTTGTGGAAAATTATCTTTGCATTTTAATAGTGAGCCATGAAATATTTATCATCATGAATCTCCACAGTCATCTTTATGTTAAATGATAAAGGCATTTCTGGGCTAGAGAGTGGGTGATGGTGAGGATTCATAATTGTCATGCACTGCCACAGATTTAGACAATTAATTACACTGTATTCAACTTTGGCCTCACAAGGTTGTAATCTCTTTACTCTGTGAAGGAATGATCCCTGCATGACAGGATTACTCACACTAAAACTTCTCATGAGACTTTAACTTGCCTTTGAATACACGTAAGAAACCAATCATTTCACATAAAAATCTGACTATTTTCTTGTCATCTGTACTATGAAGACAGGACAACCTATTGAATCAAATAAGTACATGAGAGAGTAAAAGAATATTAAAAGGACTGTTTGGCATAATATAACAAAATCATCAATAAGTAGGTTTTGTAGACAAATTAAAATGGAATTTGGGGTCTGATCTCAAATTTTAATCCAGCTTCATTACTTATTAGTTTTGTGTGATTGTAGACAAATTGCTTCCTCTCTGAACCTCAATGTCCGTATCTGTAATGGTTATAAAAATGCTTATTGCAAAGGTTGTTGGCAGAATTTAATTAGATTAGATAAGTTAAACAACTGACACAGAATTAGACATTTTATGTGTACTTGCTTCCATGCAAATAGTTTGGAAAAAAGGCAAAGAATACTTAGGGAATATAAACACTATATACACAAATACACATACATAAGGAATCCAGAATTTTGATAGGGTCCACAATCTCTTTGATATGCTAATTATAAAAATGTTTCTTGGTTAAAAATATATGACTATAAGGAAAAATGAATCTAGAAAAGCACTAGGTTCTTGTGATTTACCTGTAACATAAAACTAAAATAAGAGAAAATTTGTTATAAAAAAGAAAAAAATCTGAAGTCAGTAACATATACTACCATTTAAGGTAATAGAAAATACTTTAATTTCCAATGATGAAAAAGCAGAAACAAAAAAGATTTTAAGATGCACTATAATCTGCCACTGAGGAACTTAAGTTTAGAATTTAGAGTAGAAAAAAAAAAAAAAAGAACTATCTTCCAAATCATTTGAGTTCACATGGAGGAATTAAAAATTGATTTGATGTCTTTGCAAAATTAATCAATTCTCCTTTTTAAAAACAGACAGTGTTAGAATCATCTACAAAGTTTATTCTAATGCATCATCCAATTCTATATAAAATAAAGAAAAAATGCAAGCTATTAATTAACTGCCAAAATGTATTTTAAAACAAGAGACTGAAAAAAACTTTTTTAGAAAGCATATATTTACAATGTCTGAATGCTTGGAATTATATATTTTCTCCATATATTTGGAATTTCTGAAGATTCGACTTGGTTTTATCTAAAATCATGAGCTAAAAGAAGTTTAGTAACATTAGAAGATTTAACATTTTTAATTCAAAGAATATTTACTATGTTCCTACTATTTATCATGTTCCTACTATTTATCTAAGAAAACGTTAGACAAGAAAAACTCAGACAACTGTAATAGAAAAAACAATAATTAAAAAAAAAAAAAAGAAAAATTCAGAAAAAAATTTATTGTGTTAAGAGAATAATGCCATGCACAAATATTCAATATTGGCTAACAAATATATATAATCTAGATCACATGAGCAATATTATCCCTGAGCTTCCAAGATGCATTAAGAAGTTACAGGGTAATGGGTGCACGATGTAGTGTGCAGATGATGTTTTGATGAGTTGTTTGGGCAACTTAATCTTCGCATCTTTTTTCCTAAATCTTTTACATTTGAAATATTATGGATTTATTTCAAATTAAATAGTAAAGTACATTCAAAGTGAGTTAGAACATAAATGTACTATACAAATTTAAGGTATAACAACAATTTTTTCCTGGTATTTTTAAGTTATTAAGAGTCAGGTTATTGAGGAAAATATCCTTATCATTCTGGAAATGGAAGAAAAAAATCATGTTTCCTCATCAAATCATTTACTACAACATTGGAGAAGATTACTTCTTGGTCACAAAAGATTTTTAAAGTTTTGGATGTTTGTTTCACTCTCTAGAACCTGGAGTGCTTCATTCTTGAAGCACATACACTTGCGTGTGCAAAATACCATGGCAATGCCCTTCACTACTTATTGTAATAAGTACATATTGAAGAAGTAATGGCCTACATTCAGGAGAACTCTCTTTGTGAGTATCCTTCTAAGGGAAAATAAACAAACAACTAATCTGAATTCTTAGTAACAAATGAGTTGGTTGATAGATATTACCCCAGGAAGAAATAATGATACTCTACACTGGAATATAGCCCCACTTTGTTGAATGCAGACCTGCAATTCTTAAGTTTAAAGTGCTATTGCTTTGTGCTTAGCAGGCTTGGGCCATAACAAGCATAGTAAAAGATAAATAAGGCTGTGGTTTTTAATTACAGACTTGGAGACACTGGGCTATGTATAGAACACAGGAATAAAATACTACTGCTTCCTGGGAGTTGGACTATGTAAATTAGGTTGAGTAGTAGGTCACAAAGCTAGGAATAGGAGATTTTCTCTAGTGACAAACCAACAATGGCTTTTAGCAGCTGCAGAGTCTGTTGAAAAGCTCATGCCATTTTATATAGTGGATTAAAAAGAACTGGATGATCTCCTTGATGCACACCACACATGGTTCCTGTGATGACAGAGTTTTCTGACCTAAGAGACTGTTCTTCCTTCAATTCTAAAGCCTTATCTCCAGCCCTCAGGGGGATGGATGGAAGGAGGGGTCTCCATTTCTTCCTACTCATCTGAGGGAATGATTGACATGCAAAATTCACAGACTTAAGACTGCCTGAATCTGAGGGACGAGAGTTCAAAAGGAATCAAGGATAGTTCCCAAGTCTCTGGCTAGTTACTCAATTAATGGTGGTTCCAGAGCCAGAAATAAAGAACATAGAAGATATGGTTGAGGGAGCAAAATTATCAGCTGCAAAGCCTGAGATTAAATTAGAAGGAAAGTATTTTATGTGGGACATGATTTTGACTGAAAAAAGACTTAAATGAAATTTCAAAATATGGGTGGCTCATTTAGCTGTATGTGGCAACTTTTTTTTTCTATTGTAGAAATTGTCTCCAATTTCCAGATAATGTGAGTGGTTTCTTCAGTCTGACAATGATTATAAAAACTAGTTTACAACATGTAAGAAAATGTAAGACACCTCCTATGTAAACTTGACCATTCACTTAAATCATCAAAACTAATGATCTACAATAGTAAGAAAGAATAGAATTGGGACCACGGTCACAAGGAGCAGAGCACATCTTTGAGTCAGAGGATACAGGTTTCACTTACATCGCAAGTTCAATATTCTTATTTTTACCTAGAGGTGACATTTTATTTAGTTTTAATTTTTTATTTTATGCCTTACCTAATTTCTTATATTTTTATTTTTTTCAATCACAGTTTACATCCAATATTACTCTGTATTAGTTTTAGATGTACAGCAAAGTGGTTCAAAAGTCATGCTGCTTCAAGTACACACCTGGCCCCATATATAGTCATCGTGATATTATTGACTACATGGATTCCCTAGGCCACAATCTACACCACTGTGACTATTCTGTAACTACCAATTTGTACTATGTAATCTCTTCACCGTTTTCACCCAGCACCCCCCCCCCCATATTCTTGAATGCAAAGGCAAGATTGGTGATAACACAGAACCTATTGCAAGATTGGTGATAACACAAATTTGGAAAATCCTCCATTGAAATTAAGACTTTTCTTAGTTTATCTGTGTTTATGTGGGATAAACTCAAGATCAACTTTTGTGGCCCCATTCATTTTCATTTTCACAGTTAAGAATGGGGCCTTTTCTATGATGTTATTAAAAATCAGCAAAAAGGGTTAATATTATCCTCAAAGCCACAAAACAAAAAGGAATACCAGATTCTCAGGTGTTTCTCTAAGAGTCATTTACCTGTAGATAGGACAAAAGATGTTAGTCATTTCTTGGGTCATATCACAAAGTCAACCCTTACCCAACTTTCAGGAAATCAGTCATTGATATTTTCTTAACATTAGATAACACACTCCTTCTCACAGACTATCCCATAAGGGTACAAACACACTCATGGTCCCACAGCCTCAAAATAATCAATTCCTCACCAGCTACCCTTTAACGACACACATTTTAATTTTTTTTTCTACTCTTCATTTATGTGTATAAGAGTGCAGGCTTGGGAAGACCAGCTCAGTGATCAAAGAAGTGCCTTTGTTCTAAAAGTCAGCAGAAGCCCCGCTTCTAGCATTTGCAGGATAGCAGCCTTAGAAACAGGGCAATAGGCCACTATAAACTTATCATAGGCAGACTTGTTATTTCTGGGGAAGATGTTTTCAGAGCTCAGTGCTTACAAATCTGCTGTGTTGGCAGCTGGTATATTTAGTGACTTTGGACCTATCAACTTTGAGCTTGAGCAGCCCTTCCTATGGCAAATTTTAAGAATGGGGTTGTGTTGCAACCAACACACCCAAGAGGAAAGTGCTTGCTTTTCTGACAATTCACCCTGAGTGCTTGTAGAACAGATACATGGCTATAGAATCAGGCATTTGAGACTTTATTGATAAATCTTTTAAGTAATTATCAAAATGTCACATGTATATGACACCGGAGAGACCCATTGAAAGAATGAAGAAAACTGCTGATGTTAAGCATCTTGTTGACAGGAGCTGCTATGAAATTAAAGAAAAGATAAATGCTTTCTGTCACAATACGGTTCTAATGTAAACAAAACCTATCCTAGCTCAAGTTTAGCTGAGTAGGAAAGGAGCATTTTTAGAGACAGTTAATGTACTTTACTCTTTAGGCTTCACTTATTTTCATTATTGTGATTTTGTTTTCTAGATCTATCATTTTAACTTATTAGATTTACCTGTTTTCTCATTAGATATAACTTACCAGTCTTGTAGAGCGTTCCTTTCAGTAAAATGGTGCATGTGCAACTACTACTGTTACCGCCATAAGCACTGTCGTAATAATTATATTACCTCAAAGAGTTGTGCAAAAATTTGTTGCTTAAAGGGTCACAGGCTGCCCATCAGCATCACCTGGAATCTTGATAACATGCAGAATCTCAGGTTCCATCCAGACCCACTTAATCAAAATCTCCATTTTATCAAGATCCCCAGGTAATTCATAGGCACCTTAGCTACTTAAAAGGATGAAAATTACTTATTTAAAATCCCTATATTAGTTTCTGGTTGATGTTTAATTATTATTTCCTTTCCTTACTAACTCAGCAAATGGATTAACCCATTTCCTCTTCAACCTGGAAAGCTACCCGTATTTCATTTTATTTGTTATTAACACCAAAACAAAACAAAACAAAACAAAACAGTATCACCACAAATACCAATAACAAAAATAGGCATTAAATACCTACTCTTTTAAACACTGGGGATACATACAAGCCCTCATCACTGAACTAGAATGTATACTCTGTTTGGGATGATGGGACATTTACATAGATGACTTAAAAGTGAGGTGCCTGTGTAAACAAAATTAAATTTCCGTCTCTTTTTGAATGGTAGCATCACAACAAAACGACTGGATGGTTGGAAATTTTGGAGTGGTCTCACCCCATATATAAGTTATTTGTCATCCGTGAAATTCATTTTGGTAGTTTCTAGTTTAGAGATCAAAGCCCAGAAAGCTATATAGTCATCTCTGAGACCAGCAGAAACTGAGACACAATACAAGGGAGGACAACTTGACCACTGATTGAAAAAGACATGCCACATGTTACTTTGGACAGAAAAAATAAAAATGGGATCTGGGACAAAATCCAAATTGCAAGTGATTAGCATATTGTCCTTAACTATAAAAATGAGGTTGAGTCATTTCTCATGAGAACATTTGTAGGTGAGCATAAGCAGCAGTATCTTCAGGGTTTTTTTTTTTGTTTTTTTTTTTTAACAATTCTTAGAAATACAACACAGAGACAACTGCCTAGTATAACTATATCTGGAATTTGGAAGAGCCAAAGTTGGATCTAGGAGAGGACTGATTGGCAAAGACCTGCATTCCAAGTTCTAGTCTATGAATTGATAAGCCTGTGTTCATCTTTTATATGTCTTTCAAAATTATATGAAATTATTTATTTTTAGGCATTATCATTTAAAGTGGATGGTCCACACATACAAATTCTTCTGATTATTTTCCTTAATTTTACCTGGGTCTCTTCCATATCTACTTTTTAAAAATTAAGGTATTGCCCTGGCCAGGTGGCTCAGCTGGTGCGTTTGATCCCCAGATGTGGCATGTTAGGGAGGCAACCAATCAATGTTTCTCTTTCATATCAATCTTTCTCTCTGTTTCTCTCTCTCTCTTTCCCTTTCTTTCATCAGTGTCACTCTCTTTTTCTCTCTCTCTCATCGATGTCTCGCTCTCTTCTTTCTCTCTCTCTCAAATCGATAAACATATTCTCAGGTGAAAATTTTTTTAAATAATTAAAGTATAACAATTCGGCTTACATGAAATACTTATGGCATACGCTAACCCGTGCTAAGGGTTTTTTCCTCTCAAACCAACGCCCCAAACAAATTTTAATAATTACCAATATTTTTAACTCAATTGTTAAAAAAAAAATCAATCTAACGATTTCAATAGATAATCTACAGTGATGCTTATGTTCCTCTTCGTTGTTATTCCCTGTCCAAATCTCAACCTAAATGAATCTCACAAGGATAATATTGACTAAAAGAAGCCAGGCAAAGAATTTCCTCTTTAAACAAATTTTTGAAACAGGTAAAATTATAGTGTTTAAAAATGCACATTAATGCAGTAAAATTACAGAGAAAAATAAGAATATAGGAATGGGTAAGTCAAAGTAATATTCTATTTCTCAACAGGGATGTTGGCTATGATGATATCTAAAACTATACATTCTGTTTTATATACATTTATTTTGCCTTATTTCACTATATAATGGCTGAAAAGAAGAAAATAATGTCCTTCCCATCATCTCTAATATATTTTCTCAATATTTAAGACTCGTATCTAGGTGCATTTTAAGTCATTGTGTAAGATGTCTACAGGAAAGTATGATTAATTATAGGGACAACAGTCATCTTCTTCTATGCTTTCTATCTAGAAGATAATGCCTTGATACATAAATCTTCCCAAACCAGTAGAGGGGCAATAGGATACTGTTGATTTATTTCACTCTAGACAAATTTAAAATGATGAAAAGTACACAATATATATTCTCTCTTACATGAAATGCAATAAAGTTCTTAATATTATTTAACAATGTAGCTTGAGATATTTTACTAAACTTTCTTCTAATAGCTTTGTGTCTCCTAGACTGTGGACTTTAGATAAAAACAAACAAAAACAAAGCACAATTATCTCACAGACAGAAATTTAGTATTGACTTCATTTTTCCTGAGATGATAGCTTCTTTACTTATATGACATTACCACAAAAGTATAATGCAGGCAATATTTAAGAGATTTATTATTTTGAAACTAGAATATAATATTTGTTTTATTTTAGAGAGCAAGAGAAAGGGAGAGAGAGAGAGACACTGATTTTTGTTGTTCCATCTATTTATGCATTCATTGGTAGAATATACTACTAAAATTAAACAGAAATTTCTTACATTTTTCTACAAAAGTAATCCCAATATACATTTATTAAAATTCTCTTCTGGCTTGATTTTTTGAGTTATGTACTCACAAAATTATTGAAATAAGAAATGGACCAAAGTGATATTTTTAGTCTTAGCAACTCAGTTTGCTTGTAATGATTAGTTATCCTTTCTCACACCTGTGAGATAGGATCTCCTCAAGTTATAGAAAATGTTCAACATCAAGTCCTAAGTAAAGCTCTCCTATATTAGAGGAAAAGGGATTTTATAGGTCAGTAATTGCACAAAAGGGGAGAGAAAAGGAGGCTGGCCATTTGTTGGGAGTATAATTCTTGGGTCATAGTGCATATGCACTTTCCACTTTAGAAGATAATACCAAGGATGTCACTAAAGTGTCCCTACCAATTTAAACTCCCAGAAATATATGAATATTCTTGATATTCCACATATTCACCTATTCTTGGTATTGTCATTCTTGTTCTTATAATGTTCCTTAAAGATTCTGGTATTAGGATTATGCTGGCCTCCCTTGGGCAGTGATCCCTCCTCCGTTGTTGTGTTTTTTTTTTGTTTGGTTTTTTTTTTTTTTTTTTTTGAAAAGCTTTGTATATGATTTGTGTTATTTCTTCCAAGAATGTTTAATATAACTTACCAGTGAAAACATCTGGACCTATAGGATCTTCAGTAATAACATCTTTCTTATTTTTAATAGTAATGATCTGTGTTCTCTCTTTTTTCTTGATCAGGCTAACTAGAGCTTTGTTAGTTTTGTTTATATTCAACAGCTTCAAATAATGAGCAACAGATATCTGTTCACTATCATCTTTCTGTTTTCTATTCCATTGATTTCTACTTTATCTTCATTATTTTCTTTTATCTACTTGTCTTTTAATTACTTCCTCTTTATTAAGGCAGAATCTTAGGTTATTAATTTTAGATTTCCTTTTTTTAATAAAAGTACTTAAATCTATAGATTTCCCTCTAAGTACATCTTTAGCTACATTCCACAAATGGTGATATGTTATATTTTCACTCTTATTCAGTTCAAAATATTTTCTAATTACCTTGTAATTATGTTTTAACCCATAAATCATTTCAAAGTTTTTTAATTTTTAGATATTTAAAATTTCCTTAATATCATATTGTCACTGATTGTCAGAGAATTTACTTTGAATGATGTTGAATAACTTTTAATTTATTGAGACTTATCTGTGAACTGGCATAGGGTCTAATTTGGTGAATACACCATATACATGTGAAAAGAATATATATTCTCCAGTGACATGCAGTTTTCCAAATTAGATAAAGGCCGTTGATAGTAAAAACCCTGATGTCCCTTTCATCATTGTGGAATGGCCATCTTTACCGCTGGTTGGATGCTTTGTCTTGAAGTCCATTCAATTGCTACTAAAATGTCTGCTAAATCTTTCTTATTTTTAGAAATTTCATGTTTATTATTTTCTATTTCCTTACTTTCAATCTATCTGTGTTTTTATACTTAAAGTAACATATGGTCATTTTGTTACCTTTAAGATTCTCTATTCTTCCATTGGAGTCAGTAAATAATGATGCACAGGCCAGCCATTTAATTTTGTAAATATAATTTTAAAATGGACATAGTCATGGCTTTTCATTTACATATTACTATGGCTGCTTTTATGATGCAGAAGCAAAGTTGAGTAGCTGAGACTTAGACCATATAGCTCTCAAAAATAAAATATTTATTATTTATCTCTTCAAGAGAAGTTTGCCAGTCACTAGCTTAGACCATTAATATTAAGTGTGATTATTGATTTGCCCTGGCTGGTTTAGCTCAGTGGATTGAGCGTCGGCCTGCGAGCTAAGTGTCGCTGGTTCGATCTTCCAGTCAGGGTACATCAGAGAAGGAAAACTCTGACTCCAAAAAACCTCCGCTGCCTTGCGGCATACCTCTTCAGGGGAAAGGCTAAGGGAGTAAACCCCGACAGAAAATCCGGAGCCGGAGTCCCTAAGGTGGTTTGACGTTGTAGTCAACACCGGCAACTCCTGCGGCGCACCTGAACCCAAGCTGTATCGACTCCGTCTTTCCCTTGGACCCTTCAGCTGCGAAGAGAGGGGGGGGTCTGCTGCATGGGCAACAGCAGACCCTCCATATTACCCTGCCCAGGCTCTGTAGCTTCAGCATCATCGCAAGATGTCGATTCAACACGGGAGGAGACAGATACCATGTCACTCCCGAGTCGGACTGCACAGCCATTCTCGGCGGTGCAGATAGACTCTGAAGAAGCTACACCATCGTCTCTTGAGACGGACGGCTGCCGACGACGACGATTATTGATATGATTCTTTGAAGTCTGTCATTTTATTAATTTGTTGCCATTCCTTTTCTCTTACTTCCCTGCCTACTTTTGAATTATTTAAAATTTTTAGTATATCATAATTTGTATCTATTGACTGATTGTGTATTAATTGGCCTTTTGGCTATATCTCTTTGAACAATAATAATTATTATTATTCTTTTTACTGGTTATTCTAGAATATGCAATATACCTACTAACCTTTGATGGTCCACTAAGAGTTCTTATTGTATCACTTCACATAAAATGTGAGTATGTTGCTACTTTTAAATCTCTTTGTCCCACTGAATTTTAGGTTTTACTTATCATATTAACTACATTTACATATATTGAAAACACCTGGGAAACAAATTATTCTTTTTAAATGAACTTAAGCAGAAAAATTATATTTATTGTTTATATTTATCCTTTCTGCTGCTCTATCGTCACTCTAAAGATCAAAGTACTCATTTGGTATCATTCTCTTTCCTCTAGTCTTTTATTTTCCTCTTTAGAGCAGGTCTAGCTAGTGATTTTTTTTAAATTTTATGTTGCAAAATATTAATAAATATTTTCTATATATAAAATTATGGCTTGACAGTTCTATTCTTTAAATACTTTAAAATGTTAAAATGCTCCACTCTTCCCTCCATTTTTTCTGTTGAGAAACTTTCAAGTATTTGTGTAGCTGTGTCCCAGTTGTAATGTGTAGTTTTTCTCTAGTTGTTTTAAAGATTTTTCTTCATGTCTGGATTTTAACAGTTTGATTCTGACTAGTACAGATGGTTTTTCTTTGAGCTTACCCTTTTGGGGGTTTGTTGAGCTTCTTGTTATGACTTTCATTAATGTTTTAAAGTTTTAGGCCATTAGTCCTTCGACTATTTTTCTTCCATAGCCTCTTTCTTCTCTCCTTGGATTACAACAGCTAATTTATAATACCTTTTGATACTGTCGCAGAAATCCTACAATTTTGACTTCTATGCAGTATATTATAGAAGATGGAATCTAGATTTTCCAATGATTCTTTAGGGGATATTGATATTTTTGTTTTAGTAAGCTCCCAACTCATTTATTAGGTTCATTCTGTAAATTCTATTTTACCTTTTGAGGACAGTAGTTCATATTTCAGAGTGCTCAACGTGTATGATTTACTGTTGTTAAGCTTCTATGTGTGCATCGCTCAGGTGATCCTGAATGTTGCACAAGTCCTTTGATAGGTATAGGGATTCTTCTTCAGGATTTCTCTACTCTTGGACTTCCATCTCACCTTCCAGCCTTCCGGCGTTCTCCTCCTCCTTGTCTTCCTTCTTCCTCCTCCCCTCCTCCTTTATTATTTTTTATGTGCACGGAGGGGTTCCTCTGGCTAGAAAAATTGAATTCCTATCAGAGGTTTAGCCACATAGACCATTACCACCATTGTAACAGGGTAGGTTAGATTAGAGATCCCTGGAAAGCAGGGGATCTACCAAATCCAGCACCAAGGCTGCTCATCCTCTTGCCAGGAAACTGTGAGGGTGGGAGGGAAAGGCTTCAGATTAAAACTCGATGCCTATGGAGCAGAAGGCACAGTGCTTAAATCACACTGCATAAAAAACAGAGCTATTAACTGTAAAAGATCCAGGCAGCCCGTGCCTTTCCAGCAGGGAGGGGCTGTAGGAGGAGACTCTAGTTGCTAGCAGCCTCTCAGGAGGAGGAGCAAAGGCAAATATGGCCAACAATAGCCCTCACTGGTTGAAAAGCTGGACACTCCCACTGGCTTCTGGAGTGCAGGGGATTTTCAGAGGGAGGACTTTTTAAACAGGAGGCAAAGAGATGCTCTCTCTTGCGTTGGGGCTTGGTGCAGGCTCTTGGCTCTTCCCTCTCTCTTGGATCCTGGCTCATGGCACTATGCCTTGGGACTTCTGGTACCAGGTGCGTTTGGGCGCTCCAGGTCTCTGGCCCTTGCTCCCCAATGGCTGTGCGCACTCGTGGGACTGGCAGATGCCTGGCCCACCCAGGGGCTTAGGCCCTGCATGGTTGGAAGCCTGCTTCTTGAGCTGGATCCCACCCTGGGACATGTGCTTCACTAGGTCCAGGCTCTGGAACACCATGATCCCAGGCAGCATGGCACATGGGTCCTGACTGCTACATGGAGACTTAGAGCAGTGAGTGCACCCCAGATTCTAAGGTAGAAAGCTGCTGCCAGATGATGGCAATGCTGAAACTCATGAATGCGCATTCTAGAGAGGGTGGTGTACTGTTTGTGTGGCCAGCTTAAGCTCCAAAAAGGACAGATAAGAATATGGGGACCTTCTGGGCATAGTTTTGACTTGCAAGCTTTGGGAGAGCAAAAGAAGTTCTGGGTTTTGTGGGAGAGACGGGCCTAGAGCAGAAGTGCTCTCGCCCCCCCCCCCAAATTGGAAACCTGTTAATAAACACCTATTTCCTTCAACAGTCATGTGTATATAAGGCGACAAGCAGCTGAACCCCATTGTGAGAAATGCTCACAATAAAAACTGCGACACAGGACTTGAGCAGTAGAGGCTTTTATTCACGAGTCTGCAGAGCCCGGTGCACCCTCACAGCCAGGAGAATGCGCGCCAAGTAGACAAAGGAAACTGGTTTTATAGTCTTAGCTTCCCCACCCTAAAGTGATTATCTTCTCCACCCTAAAATTGCCACCCTAAAGATCTTCCTTGCCCTAAAGTGAAAGCGATTAGCTTCCCCTCCCCTCTCCTTCTTCCCCGTTTCTCCATTACTGGTTACTCCGGAGTTACAATCTAACACGGTTATCTCAATGCCCCTTCTGTGGTTTGTAGATATGCCAGTGCTGTCAGCTCCCTTCTCAGAGACCCTCTAATTACATTTGCCCTTAAGACCCTTTAATTACATTTGCCCTTTGTTACTAATGACTTTCTACTGGTTTGGGAGTCACTATGTCCTTGTTTCTAACACCATGTTGCATTCTAACACCATCTCTGTAGTCTTTCATAACTGTGTTGCACTCTTGGGGTAAGTCCAGAAGGTAAAATGTTAAACACACACACACCAGGAAACTCAATCCTGTGAAAGTGCTTGTTCAATTTTGACTCTCTTCCAATATCAGCCTATTTTCAGGATTTTTATTTGCTATCAATGAGAAGTATGTACTATATAGGAACTTACACCACCATGACAAAACCAAAATTGCTATTTTTTAAAATAATTTTTAAATATTTATTTACTTATTTGTTTGCTTGTTTATTTATTTTATTTTTAGAGAGAGGGGAAAGGAGAAAGAGAGGGAGAGAAACATCACTGTGTGGTTGCCTCTCACTCGCGCCCCCAACTGGGTACCTGACTTGCAACCTAGTCATGTGCCCTGACTGGGAATTGAACCAGCGACATTTGCCTTGCTGGCTGATGCTCAATCCACTGAGCCACAGCAGCCAGGGCAAAAATTGCTATTTTTATGGCTCTAAACTCAAATAGTTTATCATTATATTTATAAATATTATATATATTTGTCTCAGAGATTCTTCAGCTATTGGTCTATAATTTTTCTTTGTGAAAAGGCCCCAATTTTTGGTTCTCATGGAACAAGATGGGGATTTTTTCCCTCTTACTCTAATTTCTTGTCAAGTTTGTGTAATATTTGTTTTATCATTCTTGATGTTTTGAAAGAAATCACCAATAAAACCATCTGAGCCTACAGTTTGCATTGCAGAGAGTTTTGTTGATTACAAAATCAATTTTGTTAATATAGGACTTTTCATATTTTTAATTTCTTGTGCCAGCTTTAATAAAGTTGTATTTTTCCTGAAATATGTCTACATCATTGAAACTTCTAAGAATATCAGTGTTAAATTGTTCATAGCATTTTCTTACTATATTTTTAATGAAAAATTACAATATAAATATGAAAAAATAAGGTCTATGATGATGTCTACTTTATGATCCTGATATACTGCTGATTTCTGAATTCTATTATTCAGGATCAGTTCCATTAGGGGGTTTATCAATTTTATCAGCTTTTTTTAAAAACTACTTTTATTGATTCCATATTTGTTTCTACTTCATAATAATTGCTCCTATTCTTAGTATTTCTCCACTGCAAATGTATGTGCATTTCTTTTGCTGTTTTTAACTTCTTAGGTTGATGCTTACTTATTTTCTGTCACTCTTGTATAGATTGGAAATTTTTCATTACTAGCTTTTAAAATTATTTTCTAATTTCCTTTGTGATTTATTCTTTGACTCATATTTAAGAGTGAGCTGGTTAATATTTACATATATTGAATTTCTTGTTATCTTTCTGTTAAAGATTTTTACCTTAATTTCACTGTAGGCATATAGCCTATAGTGTATAGTTTTAAACCTTTGAAATTTGTTAAGACTCACTTTATAGCTAAGAAAATAGTCAATCTTTGTACATGTTTTGAGTGTATTCAAATAAAATACCTTTGGAAGAAATACTCTTAGTTTTTCTCTTTTATTAAACATTCAGCTTTAGAATATCCTGATTATCATATTACAATATACAAATATTTATTTTACTTTACTTTTTTCCTTTTACCAATTTTGAATTGATTTTATTTGATTCGTGTACTTCTGGTGATTAACCTGCTGGCGAGATTGTCATTAGTATAACAATAGGTGAGTAGTTGAGTATGGTGAAATTTTTCTAGTATATATATTAAAAATAAAATTATTATAAACTTCAAGGCCAATTATACTTTTCAGCCTTGAGAATTAAGTTTTCAGAGAGACTGAAAACTTCCAGAGAGTGGAGAACAGAAAGTGTAAAATGAGGAAATAAACATTGGAAATCCTGAGATATGGATAAGTAAATGCCACCATTTGGATAGGAATATGGTACACTTGTCTAGACTGCTAGGTTTCTGGCCTTGCCCTCCTGACTACTGCTGTCAGACATGAAGCCTTCAGGTATGCTTGTAGCAACTGTCTCTGTCTGCCAAGTCTAATCCTTTACAGACAGCCAAAGCACTTCCACTTATCTACATGAGTTATGTTTTTAATTTAACTGTCTTTCTTTCTTACTCTTGCTAGGATTTTGCTCATATTATAATTTTCTTTTGGGAAAGTGGAAAAAAATAACTGCTTTACTGCTTAGAGGCATATTCGATATTAGAAATCTCTGACACTTCCAAGATTCAGTAGTGGCCTGCAAAATTCCAGGTGAATAACTTAGTCAATACTTCTGTATTATGATAATAATTAGGTATTATATATTGTATTCATTTTTTAGGTAAAAAGAAAGACCAAAGTTTACTGCATTTGCAAGTTTCTACATTTAAAAAAATTCATATCCTAAATATATATACATATATGTATGTGTACATGCACTATGCTTTGTGTTATTCCATTAGCGAATAAAATGAATAAATATTTTAAAATAACTGAACACTTCTTCAATGTTAATGGCAAACATTTGACAGTAAGAGTCTTGGAAGGAGTTTAAACTGCTTTGGGGGAATTCACCAGATATAACTGCAACTTCTTTGAGGGTAGAGAAAATTTCTTATTCAATTTCACCCTTACAGTTTTAATCAATATCTACTAAAATCTTATGAAAATATTTGTGTCTCTGTCTCATCTGAACTCTAGACCCATATCCAAATGCATTCTTTATATTCCAACTTAAATTTTGGAAAAGTCACTTAAAAACAACATGATCTTCACCCCTCATATTTGTATTTCTTTTATGTTCCATGCATCAGTAAGTGACACCAGTGAAGACTCTTCTTCAACACCTTTTTTTCCTTCAGACTCCTTATATCCAGCCCAAATATCTCTCAAGTCTATATTCAGTTTTATATTTATACCAGTATCTCTGTATAAACACCTGTTATTACCTTTGCAAATAGCCTCCTTCTAATGAGTTACTCATATCTATTCGAACCCATCTCCACTCTGTTCTCCACCCTGCAGCCACACTGATACTTTTAACACAACTCTGCTTTTCTTGCCATCTTCCCTGAAATTCCTTCATTGGATTTCTCTGATTTTAAGAATGAGGAAGGACCAAGCAAAAAGGAAAAAGGACTTATGGACATGGAAAACAGTGTGGTTATTGCAGTGGGGAGGGAGTTATAAGAGGGTTAAATGGTAATGGGAAAAAAAATTAAAAGCAAAAATAAAATAAAAATAAATGAATAAAATCTTAAAAATAAGGACAAGAATCTTTGATTTGGCCTGCAAGGCCATGTATGAATTGATTATTCTCTCTTCCTGGGGAATATTTAGTAATGTCTGGAGAGGTTGTTTTTGTTTGTTTTTGTTTTTTAATTGTAAAGCTGGTTTGGGGGATTGACTACCACCATCAAGGGACAGAGGCCAAGGATGGTGCTAAACATCCTGCAAGGCACAGGAAAGCTTCTGTCAAAATAATGATAAAATAGTAACAATAATAATAATTCTAAAATATTAAAATTGCCAAGACTGAGAAATCTTGCTCTATGTGTTTTAGCTATAATGCCTATAATGGATATGGTGATGTTCTATCTAGATCCTCTTGCAAAGAAGAACTTGTTTAAAATGCTCATTGAATAAACAGTCTCATCTTTCAGTCAGGAATAGATTGTTTCAAAAACAGCCACCATCTAATCATTAATGGTTTTAAGATTTGGCCGTTTGCCCTGGCCACTTGGCCCAGGTGGTAGAGTGTCATTCCATGAACCATAACTTTTGGGTTTCCCAGTCACACACAGCACATGCCTAAGTTGAAGATTCCATTCCATGTTGGGATACAAATGAGAGGCAACCGATCAATGTTTCTGTCTCACATCCATGTTTCTCTCTCTCTCTCTCTCTCTCTCTCTCTCTCTCTCTCTCTCTCTCTCTTTCTCTTTCTCTCTCGCTCCTCCCTTCCTCTTTCACTAAAATCAATTAATAAATTTAAAATATATTTAAAAGAAGATTTGGCAATCTATCTCATCCTGATGCATCCTCTAACGGCCATTTAAACCTTATAGCTCCCATTGACTTCTGGCCAAGATGGAGGTCTAGATAGACATGCTGCATCTCCCTCCACAACTAAGAGAGAATACAACTACCTCAAAACTAGAGACAACCAGAAGTTCCAGAAAACTGAGCTGCTTGAAAGTCCAACACACAAAGATATAAAGAGGAAATACTCATCCAGACAAGTAGTATGGGCGGTGCTGAGGTGGAGAGGACACATTGTGGCAGTAGTGGTGGCAAGCCAGTGGAAAGGACAGTCAAACATTTTAAAAAGTAGGGAAGGACACCTGGGGAGTGCTCCCAGTACCAGACCAGACCACACAGCTCATGGTTCTAGCACCAGTGAAGTGGAGACTCATTGCTTCTGACTGTGAAGGCCAGTGGGGGTTGGAGAGGAGGAAGAAACTGCCAGTCTCTCAGCAGAGTCCCCTTGTTTAAAAGGCCCTTACAGTCCTAGAAAATCCACAGATCCAACCACTCTGGAAACAATGGCCAGGGCAACAGCTAGAGGGGCACCAGTCTCATATGGGAGGCAGGAGAAGTGTGTGGAAAAGGGGTGAGTGCTGAGCAAGTGGCATTGTTCCCTCTCAGGCCCCTCCCCTACACACAGCACCACAACGTGGTGAAACGGGTCACCCTGTACTGACAAATATGAAAGGCTCCACCCCTTACAACATAACAGGTGTCACTGCTTTACCTAAGACACAGAGGCAAACAAATGCAAGAGCCTATCAAGATGAGGAGACAGAGAAGTATGACTCAAAACAGGGAACAGGTCAAGGTTCCAGGGGGAGAACTAAGCGACGACATAAATTTCAAAATTCTGGTGATAAAGATGATGACAGGCTTGACAGATATGCTTAAGTACGGCAAATACATAAGGGAAGAAGTGAAGGCTATGTTAAATGAAACAAAGGAAAATCCACACAAAGCCAATGGTGAAGGGAAGGAAACCAGGGACATAAGGAACATTTGGAACATAAGGACAAAAGAAACAGTCAACCAGTACAGAATGAGGAAACAAGAATTGAAAAAAAATGAGGAGAGGACTAGGAACCTCTGGGACAACTTTAAATGAGCTAACATCCAAATCATAGGGGTGCCAGAAGGAGAAGTGGAAGAGCAAGAACTTGAAAGCTTATGTGAAAAAAATAATGAAGGAAAACTTCCCAAATTTGGCGAAGGAAATAGACATACAAATCCAGAAAGCAAAAAGAGTTCCAAACAACCTAGACCCAAAGAAGACAACACCAAGATACATGATCATTAAAATGCCAAAGGTTGAAGAGAAACAGAGAATCTTAAAAGCAGCAAGAGAAAAGCAGAGAGTTACCTACAAAGGGGTGCCTATAAGACTATCAGCTGATTTCTCAAAAGGAACTTTGCAGGCAAGAGAGGCCTGGCAAGAAGTATTCAATGTGATGAAAAGCAAGGACCTACAATTAAGATTACTCTATCCAGCAAAGCTATGATATAGAATGGAAGGGCAGATGAAGTGCTTCCCAGACAAGGTAAACCTAAGGGAGTTCATCATCACCAAGCCATTATTATATGAAATGTTAAAGGGACTTATTTAAGAAAAAGAAGATCAAAACTATGAACATTAAAATGACAACAAACTCACAACTATTAACAACTGAATCTAAAAAATAAAAACAAAATCCAACTAAGCAAACCAGAATAGGAACAGAATCATAGGTATGGGGATTATTTGAAGGATTATCATCTGGGAGTGGGAAGGGGTAGAAATGGGGAAATGGTGCAGGGATTAAGAAGCATAATTGGTTGGTACAAAATAGACAAGAGGGTGTTAAGAATAATATAGGAAAGGGTGAAGCTGAAGAACTTATATGCATGACACATGGACATGAGCTAAAGGGGTGGGATTCCTGGAGGGAAAGGGGGGTACAGGGTGGAAGGGAGAAAAGGGAAAAAAATTGGAACTATTGTGACAACATAATCAATAAAATATACTTAAAAATAAAATAAATAAATCTTATAGCTCCCATAGGGTCAGCTTGGCTTCAATTTCTGCCTAACTCTGTTTCTTTTCAATTCCCTTCTCAGGTGTTAATCCCAAAGGCACTCCCTACACTTTAATCAGCATCTCAGAATCTGCTTTCCAGAGAATTTAGTCTGCTATGTTGACTTTCTTTTAGTTTCTTGTGCCACCACCATGTACTCCTATCTCTAGTCTTGGGACCTTTACACGTACTTACCTGTTCATATGAAATGCTCTTTCCTCATTTACAGTGTTAACAAGGACTCACTTTAACAGCTAAGGATCCTCTTTCACTCTCCCTAACTAGATCCAGACCCTACCTCCTGTCCCAGCTTCTAAGTTTTTATAACAACATGTAGCACTTCACTTTTAGTGCTTCTCTTATCTAATTTTACTTTTATTGGAATGATATTTGGATAATGTCTGTGCCCTACTTCTACATTGTAGTCTCTTACTCTGTTCACTATTATATTATGGTACCTAATCTAGTGCTTGACATGTGGCAGACAGAAATTAAAGATGTGTAGGAAGGAGGGAGAGGGTAATGGATTTTGTAGCTCAGAGATACCTCAGGAATGTCTGAAAAACAAAAAAACCTTAAAGTATTTTTCATTATTTAAAAGTTTAAACTCAACAAATGAATTACAGTTGATCCTTAAACAACATATGTTTGAATGGTGTAAGTCCACGTACATGCAGATTTTTTTTTTCCATTCAGATTTTTCATCTGCAGATTCAATCAACTGTAGGCTAAAAACAGTATTTTTGCCCCTCCAGCTATGGTTTCCCAAAAACAGTTTGAAAATAGTTTTAATCCACAAATGCAAAGGGCCCATAATAGAATCAAGTTATATGTGAATTTTCAATTAATCTAGGGTCATGCCCCTAACCCCTGTGTTGTTCAAGGGTTGACTATATCCCTAAAAACTGTACTTCAATTTTTACTAAACAGATTATAATGAAAACTACCTGTGTTTCATTTTCTAAACAAAGCATGGTGGCAGGATTTTAGCTTTTCCTACTTAGATTCATCTGGTTTTAAATTTAGAGATGTAGGCTTAAGCAAATTTTCTAATGTTTTGAGCCCCAGTTTTCTTATTCATAAAGTAATAACCTACTGCATACAGCTATTTTCATTTGTATTACCTGCAAGACACTTAACACAAAGTAGGTGTATAATAAGTGGTTATCTAACTACTATTATGCTGACCCCAAAACTAGAACAAAGGTCTATCTTTGCAATCCACGGTTATTGCAGAAAGTGTTGAAGCACGCATACAGAGAATGCACTCTACACCACTGCTATAATATTACATTTTTTGTACTTAATTCTTTTGAAATCTATAGCTGCAAGTCCTAGGTTATTTGTAAAACTAAATCTATATTATTTTATAAATTCAATATTTCAATAAGACCATTATGTGCTCGGTCACCATCTACCATGGGATAACTCTTTAAAAAGATATTTAAACTCAAGAAAGAAAAAAAATGACATAGAGACATCACTATAAATTAATCATTAACAAGTTATAAAATAAAGTTTTACAGGATTTTTAGCTAAAACTAAAGGCTTTAGAATCCTGAAGTCTATAAGTGTTCTTCAGTTTTTAACATCTAGTTTAACATATGTGTGAATGGACTAAGGGAGCAAGATAGAGATTCATGCACACTAGAAAAAATTATATTAGTGGATTTATATTCTATCTAATAATCATGATTAAATACAATATGCTAGTATTAATTAATCATAACAGGAAAGACCTATTTATAAGATAATATTACTTAGCACATTTTACTCAGAGGCATGAATAAAAACCTGCCCAATGCAGGTTAGTGCACAGGAGAACCAAGTTTTCAGCTCAGACTTTTTAATTTAAAAGCACATTTTTAAAATCACTTTTATAAAACTTCACCAATGTAATACAGCTAGGAGTAGGAGGAAAGAAGTCATTTTGTCATAGCAAAAATCTGATGGGGAATTAGAACAGATTTTCATAGTACCTTTTTTACTAAAATAAACAAAATGGACTGTAGACACTCTTATCTTCTAAGGGAAATGAAAAACCTCTCAATAATAGGAAGAAAACTATATGTAAAGCTTCCTTCTTTGTAAAATGACTGAAAGAGACAGAGATAGATTTAACCAGGGACAAAAAAAAAAATATCTGATCATGCAAAGATGGGACCAGAGCTGAGTGAGACTGCATGATACAAAAAGAGATTAAGGGAAAAGTCTGCATAGAGGAAGCTTCCAAAACAGGAAATGACATTTTCTGACCCGAATAAAGGAACTAAAAAGACACAAACAAAAATGCTACAGAGCTTTGAAATTTTTACATAAAATGGACTTTTGAGAAATTTTCAGTGCTTGAGTGGCTGTAGGATACATAAGAAGAGGTATTTTTCACATCCAAATTTTAGTTGTTTGCATTATCCTACATTTTATGTATTTCTATAGGCTTACATTGCTTTATATTGACTAAAATTCTCAAACTGGTGATGCATCTTGAGGGTTTGGTTTGGAGGAAGGAGGAGATCAAAGACAAGGGGGGCTCAGTATAACATGTGAGATGGATAAGAGCAGATGGAAAAGAACGCAGGGAGGATAAGATGTAAGTGTAAGCAAGAGAAATAACACAGGGGACATAAGATTTGAGTGTGAGCAAGAGTTGAGTGAACAGAACCTGAAAGCCATAAGTAGGCTCAGTGCAATATCTATCAAAATTCCAGTGACATTTTTCATAGAAATAGGAAAAAAGAAGGTCCTAAAATTAGTATGAAACCACAAAAAACCCTAAATAGCCCAATTAATTTTGAAACAGAAGAACAAATTTGGATGTACCACACTTCCAGTTTTCAAATATATTACAAAGCTACGGTAATCAAAAAGTATAGTACTGTTGTAAAAATGACACAAAGACCAAAGGAACAAACTCACACATATGTGCTTAACTAATACTTATTTTAAAAAAAAAGAAAAGCCAATGC
This sequence comes from Furipterus horrens, assembly GCF_987537825.1. Lineage (NCBI taxonomy): Eukaryota > Metazoa > Chordata > Mammalia > Chiroptera > Furipteridae > Furipterus > Furipterus horrens. The sequence continues at coordinate 157,140,489 of NW_028327175.1, forward strand.
TTCTCAATGAGGAAAGAATAGGCTCATCAATAAACAGTGTTGGTAAAACCATATCCACATGCAAAAGAATGAAATTAAACTCCTGCCTTACATAATTCACAAAAATTAACTTGAGATAGTTTAAAGACTTAAACATAAGACCCAAAACTATAAAACTCCTGGAAGGAAACATAGGGCAAAGCTCCTTGACATTGATTTTGGCAGTAATTTTTTTTTTTTTATATGACACCAAAAGTACAAGTAAGAAAACCAAAAATGAGCAAGTGGGACAATATCAAACTAAAGCTTCTGCCAGCAAAAGAATACAATCAAATGAAAAAAGTAACCTACAAGATGGGGAAAAGTATTTTTAAACCATATGTCTGATAATGCATTAAAGGGCAAAAGATTTATATGACCTGATGATAATACTTTAATATTCAAAATACATAAGATAGTTGTACATCTCAATAGTAAAACAAAAGAAAACAAAAAACTATGTGAACAAAGAGGATTTGAATGAACCTTTTTCCAAGGGAGACATACAGATGGCCAACTGGTACATGAAAAGGTGTTCAACATCACTAATCATCAGAAAAATGCAAATCAAAACAACCGTATCACCTCACAACTCTTAGAATGGCTACTATTGGGGAAAAAAAAAGAAATAATAAATGCTAGTGAGAATGTGAAGAAAGAAATCCCTTGTGTACTGCTGGTGGAAGTAAATTGGTACAGACACTATGAAAAAATAATATATTTCCTCAAAAAGTTAAAGAGAGAACTACTATATGCTTCAGCAACCCCACTTCTGGGTATATATTCAAAATATTAAATCACTATCTCAAAGAAATATTTGTGACCATAGTCAACAATATTATATCATACAGGGGTGTGCAAAAGTAGGTTTACACTTGTGAGTATGCAAGACACCAAGTTTATTCTTATATTATTATAATCATAACCTGCATATCTTTTTCCATGCAAACAACTGTTAAACTACTTTTACCCACCTTTGTCTTTTTGAAAACTGCTATGAGAGCAGAATTTTAATGTTCTCATCACCACCTCATGGGAGCTGAAGAATATATTATCTTATTTGGGTGAGTATTTGTATATATGTATACAACATATATATGTATACTATATATATATATATATATATATACACACACACAACCGCAAATCATCACATTATACATCTTAAACTTACACAATGTTATATGTCAATTACATCTCAGTAAAGCTGGGAGAGAAAACAGCAGAACTCAGGAATCAGAAATTACCATGGAAACAAGGCCTAAAATTTTATAATAAATGAATAAATAAGTGAATGAATGAATGAATACATAGGTAAAAAAAAAAACATATGCCTACAACTTAGTAAGAACACAAACATTACATATCTCTCAGAATATTGGTGCTAGAAAAAAAATGGAGATCAATTTTATTGAAATATCATCGATCAAGAACTTTAGCTAAAAGCTCAGTGTTGATGTCATAAAGTCACCAATTGCTTTCTACAACTTGTTTGTTTTTAATACTTACTAAAATATTAAAATGCATGCATTATCTTGATTTTAAAGAGAAGAAACTGAGCTGGGATAAGGTTAAGCAACTGGCTGAAGTTCACACAGGTAAGGTGATAGCCCAGTTGAGATTTCTAACTCAAAATCTAGTATAACTTTCCCAACACCACTTCTGACCTCCTTAAGAAATAGTTAAGTCCCCTTTTTCCCTTACCCTTTTGAGAGTCCATAATTCATTGTTTGAAGAAAATTTTAAAGAATAATTATTAATAGCATATCAAATGTTACTATACTCAATTACTTTATAGTATTTAAGACTACATTAAGTAATATTAGGTATATAATAGTCCTGCCTAGGGGCTGTAGTACAGAAGATGCTCAGTCTTGTGTTATTGTGATTGCATTATGTAAATATATACTGAATGGAGATCATTTTAGACTATCTCTTTAGTCTAAGGATTATAAAATAGTCTACAGACTCTAATTATATTTATTAAGAATAGGACTTTTAAGAAAAAAGAAGTATTTTATTCTTCTAGGTAGCTTAAAGTGTTTCGTTGAAAATATCTTTACACTATTTGACCAATAAACTCACCTATCATACCCAGTTACATTTCAGTGTAGCTTCTGCATAGTATAGGCTGTTAGTAATGAGAATTTTTACTATGTTTCCGGAGAATTAGAATAACTTTTCTTGAAAAAGGTTGACATGAGTTTAATCCATATATACATATTTTAAGGAAGGATGGCTTCATGATTATATCATAATTTGCTTTTGCTTTCTATGTGCTGGTACAGAATTGTCACTAAAATGAAACACATGGGTGACCTTAGAGTGCTCAGATTTCTTTTGTGTCCTATAGATTACAGGAGCTTTATAAATATAAAGTTAATAATTATATTAAATAACACAATGTAGAATAACTACCACTCTTTTCCAAATCTTTATCATTAATAAAATTCTCAGCCCTCCACATCGGCCATAAATGCATTAGGTAGAACAGCTATTTTAAACTAGAGCCGAGTTTTACCAACACGGAGGAGCAAATCAAATTAAATAACCACATCTCCCTTTTTATTTTGCAAATTACATAAGAATTAAAAGAAATTCTTCTTATCAAAGATCTATTTTTCTCTATGAATACAGGCATTTCATCCTGATTTGTTTTTTTATAGTGAGCTATGCTGTCATTTTGAATTCATTTAAAGAGGAAGAAAAAGTATTGCATTCCAGAAAAAAAGACTTCATAGAGATGTAATTACATAATAACTTTGCTAGTTGTTTTATACACTCCCTCGTAAGAAGAATTTTATCCCTTTATACATACACATAATAAAGGCCCCATCTAATTATACCCCTGTCTTTAGAGACTATGCCAAAAGTAGTTTTACTATGTTTAAACATCCAGAGCTGGAAGGCTTGTACTGGCTCAGAGTTAAACGGTGAGAGAGGTCCTTACTGCTGTGTTGTGACATACCACAGACAAGGCTTCCAGCCGGAGTCCATAACCAGCAGGTGCACAATGGCTGAACTATTGGAAGAAGCCTTGGTATCTGTCATCGAGGAGGCAGCTGGGCTGTGGCCTCTATGGCTACACTTCCCTATTCCCATTCATGGTCATTCTTAATTCAGAAAATAATTATCTTCCCATTGCTTCTGAAAGGTCCCCTGGAAGTGGAAATTGATAATACCCATAGGTTGTGACTGTTCCAGTGCTCATCTACTAATTGGCATATAAAGAGTGATAGGTCAACCTTTGTTAAGGGAGTCAAAAAGTAAATCTCACAATGTAAATGCAAAAGTCTTCTCTTTCCAGTTTTTCAGGAGCCTGTAAACACATAGAAACCCTCACTCTCAGTAACTTGCTCAGGCACTCATATCCTAAAAGTTGCCTAATGTGCCAGTGCAATGAAGCATAAAAGAGGAGAGGGACAAACAGGGAGGAGAGCTATCATATAATCAACTTGCATTGTATGAACTAGGTAGTTTATATATTATACTACTTACTCAATTTCTTAAAATGAAAAATAAGGCAAGTATTATACTTTATTTTCTCACACACGAGAAATGAGTTGCTCTTGAGTGAAAACACGCTAGTAAAATAAAGCTAGTAAAAGTTAGAAATAACTTTTGTATTAAGCAAAAGTAATTTTGTGTTGAGCTTGAACATTCCATCACAGAAACTATTTGGATGATTCAGAAGGCTGCAGCTATGGGTAACTGGTGATTGGCAGCTTCATCACAACAATGCACACCCGCTCATGTATCATGTCTCTTGCAGTTTTTTGGCAAAACATCAGATCACCCAGGTGATTCAGCCCCAATACAGTCCACATTTGGTGCCCTGTGACTTCTGGCATTAGAACCCACCTATCTTTGGCTATTTCCATTGGGCAGTTTTGTCTTTTTACACACATCTAAGAATCAAATATATTCTTCCATCCTCCTCTTTGGGGAAGTGCATTCCAAGTTTCAAACTACTGAGTCATAATACAATAACTGAAATATTTCTCTTTCTTAAAATGGTAACTTTTTAAATTAATGGCACTGAACAAAAAGAAATAATCTGTAAATATTATCCCAAGCCAATATAATTGATAGCACCTCTAAAACAATCACTCTATCAATTTGCTTGATCCAATGGATACACTAAGTTTTTTTCTATTCTGAGTACTATTTTAGGTCCTGGGAATACAAAGGATAAAACAAGAGGCAGAGAGAGAAATATAGTCAAATGTTCATGTAACAATGAGATAGATGCAAAGTGAAAACAAATCCATACAAAATGGTATGGGAGCTATTCAGTCTTCTGGGCCATAATGGGTCAAAAACAGAAACCAGAAGAAATGTTAGGGAAGACTGTCCATAGAAATAAGATTTGAGTTGGATTTTGAATGGTAATATCCCATGAAGCAAAATAAAAGAGGAAGATAATTAGACAGTTCTACCAAGAATCAAATAAAGTAGGAAAAGCCTAGGGCAAAGGCCCAGGAAAACACAGCAGGTTGAAGGATGGCAGGCTGCCTGATGTACATAGCATGGACTCTCAGCTGAAGTTGCTGAAGTTCATTTTCCAGAGCAACATTAATTCAGGAAGCTTTTTCTGAGCCCCAGGACTAAGTTAGGTCCCTCAAATATAAAAGGTTTCTCCAGAAAACGTACAACCATTGTCAATATAATGAGAACAGTTTGTGTGACGTCGATGTAACCTGGCAGCCAAGGAGAGTGAACTGGAACGCGCATGCATGCATGAACAATGACAACTTCACTGTACTAGTCAGTGAAGGTGGTAGACTCCATTGAGTGAGCATATGGTACATATGGCTGTTGCATTTAAAATGACTGAGTGAGTAGAGCAACAAATCTGCATCAAATTTTCTGTTAAGCTTGAATATTCCTCCATGAAAACTATTCAGATGATTCAGAAGCCTGCAGCTGTGGGCAACTGGTGATTGGCAGCATCAACAAGACAACATGCCCAGTAATGCATCACGTCTCCCGCAGAATTTTTTGGTGAAACTTCAAATCACTCAGGTCACTCAGCAACTCCCCTCCTCACACAGCTCAGATTTGGTGCCCTGCAACTTCTGACTTATCCCAAAACTAAATTCACCTTTGGAAGGGAAGAGATTTCAGACCGTTGATGAGATTCAAGAAAATACGACAGGGCAGCTGATAGCGAGAACTTCGTGAGGTCCCAAGGTCCCTACTTTGAAGGGGACTGAGGCACTCTTGTCCTACATACTACATTTCTTATATTTTGTATCTTCTTCAATAAATGTCTCTTTTTTATATTACATGGCTGTAGACTTTCTGGACAGACCTCATATGCTTACCTAACTTTGAGTTTCTTCCTCTCATAATTGATCTTGCTTCTAAATAAACATTTGTATGTTTTGATAATATATCCCCTTCCCAAATTAACAGTAAAGATTATGAGAAGGGTAACCTCATCTGGAATTTTCCTTTATTTTATCCCTAGCACAGGATCTAACATATAAGCAGGCACTTAAAGGAAAAACTATCAAATAAATTAAAGTTAACATAAATCACAAAGATGAGACACTAGGTAGGTGTCAGAATGCCAAGGGATTTATGGAAATTGTCCTGTGGACAATAGAAACCATTGCATTTCACTTATTTATTTTCATCAGGAGGAGAACACGATCAGGAATGTTTTAAAGGGTAAATTTGGTTACAACGTGGAGGACTGGTTGTTGAGAAGAGTTTGGAGACAAAAAGACCAGTTAAATGTTTCAGCATTCTCACTAAGAGATATTGAGGTCCTAAACTAAAACAGTGATTGTACTTGGAGAAAAGGGGAAGGGAAGGAGTGACATATATTCAAATCATTAGGATTTGGTGACTGATCCAAGAGTGGCAAAGGGAGGAATCAGTAACAATTATCACTAGTGTCCTAGTTTGGGTCAGTGAATACAAAACTGCTTGAAATTTAAAGAAAAGGACAGGATGTTTTTTAAAGGAATATTTTCATGATAAACGTGTACTCAGACTGACAGGCAATTTAGCTTATAGAATTGAAATTACTAATTCTTAAATATTGAAACAATTCAAGATCAGATCCAAAATTACTTCTCATTAATTGAGTGGAATTATTTATATTATTTTTGGGGTACATGAAAAATGTTTTTGAATAGTAATACATGGTTAGAAAAATACAGCAAAACAAAATATACAATAAAAAGTGAATATCTCAGGTGTCTTTTAGTCCCCTGTATGCTCTATCCAGAGGCGACTTCTGTTACCAGGTTCCTGTGGCTTTTGAGTAGGAATATTACTAACCATCCAAAAAAGGTCAAAAGAGAAACCAAAGTAAATTTATTTCCTAAACAGCAATTTAAAATAAACTGCTAGAAATTGTCAGTGAAAATAGATACTAGCAAAATACTTTAAACTATAAATACATCATAGATTGCTATTTTACCTTACTTCTAAATCTGTAAAAAAAAAACTAGATACAAATGCCTATATAATGTATAGGCCTAACATACATTTCTCAATATCACTCAATGCTAAGCTGAATCATGTAAAGGGAATTCACTGGTAGTTGAGGGACATGAATGAGGGATTCTAGAATAAAATAGCATAAAGTCCTATGGAAAAACACACAGGAGATAATGTTACCATGCATTACACATTCTCCAGAAACCAAGAGCTCCAATGGTCTGTCCTCTATTATCTGACATCAGATCAAAATGACAGCCTGAATTAAAGGGGATTTTGAGGACAGACCCAGAAAACAATTGCAATGATGTTGCAGTTAAGACACCATTTTCTTAAATGCAAAAGGTATCTACTCCATACAAATTTATCATCTTGGCATTTTATTGAGATATTGTTTTTATACATCTCTCCTTTAGGTCACTGCCACTCAACCATATTCATTTTTGCTATCTTTATCTCTGAGCTGGCTTCTGCCCATCTCGGTTGATCATTCATGTTTCCGTCTCAAAGATTCAGAGCCCCACCACAACAGTTCTCCAGGACAGCAGTTCAGTTCTCATATGCTCCATGATCAAGCAATCTGAGCCCCGAAAATGTTAGCTGCAGCATTATCCACAAAATAATCATAATAAAATATAGAGATTCTTCATGCCTTTATACTTCCCAGCTACAGTGATCATTGTGGTTTTACTTTCACTCACCTCTGTTTTCCTTTACCTTGTAGTGAGGTAATCAGGGCAAGCAGGAAGCAGATAGGTGGGGCCAATGAAAGAGCAGAGAAGTATTAGAAAAGTGATACTTCACAAAACATTTCCAAAAAGAAGTGGAACAGGGACCTAAAATATCACCTTTGCTATCCAAATTGGTGCCTAAGGAAGAAGTAGCTGAGAATGCTTCATTTAAAACCAATCAGAAACTAATCGGATTGCAAATAGAGTCCTTTCCACAGAACTGACAAGGAATATATCTCTATTTGATAATATTTATATACAAAAGGAAAAAGCACTGGAGAAACATCCAAATATGGCTATTTCAATGGATGGATTAATGTCCCCTAAGTTTATGAACAACATTACTAAGTACTGACATCTGTTTCACTGGGGTTACTTGTTTTCATACCTCTGGAAGTAACTGAAGGATTTACTAATGACATATCACAGAGGTGGTTATTTCTAAATCTTGAGGTGCATACAGAACATAGAATTTTTAGAGACCAGAATCTGGTTCAACTACCTTTCATTGCAGTTGGGGAAATTCTAGTCCAGGAAGGGTAAGGGATTTGCTTGAGGTCACACAGCTAGGTAGCAGCAAACCCAGAGCTGGAAGCCAGCAAATCTGGCCTCAGTCTTTGCCTCCCCCCTCCCGCCCCCTCCCCCCACTTTTCTACCTGTATTAACCAGATACTGGCAAGAATAGATTGAACAATCAGAAATGGTGACAAAAGAGAGATTGATGCCAGGACACTTTACAGACAAAGGTAAGGGAAATCAACATTGGAGGCGAGTCCACGAGGGCTAGCAGTAGAGGACCGCTTTGCTTCCTATCTCTAATAGCTAAAGGAATAAGGTAAGGGAAGAGGCTACCAAAATCCAGAAAGACCTGTATTTATAACAAGGAGCCTGTGTGAACCATGGCCTTAGAAAGGAACATAGTCTCTGATAAACTGATCCAGTCAGGAGGAAGCTAGGGAACAAAACCCAAACCTTACTTTTCTTCTATCCTCCAGTCTCCTACCATTGACCGTGACCAACCAGAAGCCAGAATGTAGAGGCGTTCTGCTTTGTTATCCTAGGTTCACAGGAGGGGAGACAGTATATGGAGAAGGACAAATAGAGAATATCCAGTAGACTACTTCTTAGCTAGAGAAGGAAAACTCTGACTCCAAAAAACCTCCGCTGCCTTGCGGCATACCTCTTCTGGGGAAAGGCTAAGGGAGTAAACCCCGACAGAAAATCCGGAGCCGGAGTCCCTAAGGCGGTTTGACGTTGTAGTCAACACCGGCAACTCCTGCGGCACACCTGAAGCCAAGCTGTATCGACTCCGTCTTTCCCTTGGACCCTTCAGCTGCGAAGAGAGGGGGGTCTGCTGCATGGGCAACAGCAGACCCTCCATATCACCCTGCCCAGGCTCTGTAGCTTCAGCTCCACTGGAGAGGACACTCCAGCGTCATCGCAAGATGTCAATTCAACACGGGAGGAGACAGATGCCGTGTCACTCCCGAGTCGGACTGCATAGCCATTCTCGGCGGTGCAGATAGACACTTAAGAAGCTACACCATCGTCTCTCGAGACGGACGGCTGCCGACGACTTCTTAGCTATACCCACCTTCGGCTTTGCAATTTTGTCTTCTTTACAACCCCACCCTTTTTTCCATTGAGAAAAAAAATATTATCCAGGTTAATGAATAATGATGGCCCATGTAAAAATAGCATTATGTTCTAAAATGGGCTTTATCTAAAATTTATTCAAATGTAATAGAAGTGGATGGAGTATAATAAGCAACAGGTGTACTTGGCAATATTTAAAAATAATCTCAAAAGTAATCATCTCAGTACTATGACTCAGCTGGAAGAAAACGTGGTAGTAATATGTTTTGTGGACAGAACAATTTTAATTAATAAGCAGCACATACTTATTAAAATTATAATAAGACATCATTATTCTCAGAACATGAATTTTGATGATAGGTGTTAGCATCCTGTTGAGTTCCAGAAAATGAACTTCTGGATGTTAAATACGATTACTCAGAGACCCCAAACATATCAGCTTTGTTCAGTCAGCCATTATCTACACTGACAATTGTTTATGGCTGTGAATCACCAATGCGTCACGGGATGGCCAAAAGTACTTCAGTAAGATACTATGAGCAATATCCGATGTGGGTGGTGTAAAAGTCATTTCAATAATAAAAGAGAGTTCAAAGAGTTGGTTCAATTCAGAGGCATTATTAATAATATAGGGAGAAATATAAAAAACTGTGTTTCCTTTATGTTTAAGGACAATATTATGAAGGGAGAGGTGAGGGTAGGGAAGTCGTCTGCAACCTCTGGGATGCTCAGCTTTCTTTGGGTTAGCACAAGTCCATGTAGGTGTTAAGAGTGACTACATTCTCTTGCTTTTCCCAAATGAGAATCACTCTGTTATAGACAGGAAAGATGTCTGATGGAAACTGGACCCTTTTAAGGACTCTTTAGTTAGAAGGTTTGGCTCTTTTGGGGTTCAGTGCACCCTTCCATTACCAATGAGACCTGGTTCCTGGAGAAAATTCAGGACTGCCTTAAATTAAAGGCAATATAAGCTATTTATTTTTATTAGTTTTTATAGAATTTGGATTTAAGAAGCCAAGCATGTCAGAACAGACTACCTAACTTGACTTTTAAAACCTACCTGAATAATAGATAAGATTTATATTATCTGATGGAAATATTTTCTAAACCACATGAGCTAGTGAAACATATCCTTTATCTATAAAATAAGAAAGAACCAAATGTTTCCTACCTGAACAAACTGCCTTGAGCAAAGTATCTGTTAGCATACATTTTTCATTTCCTCAGGTGAAAAGTTTTGAGTCAGAGGCTCTCAAAAGAGTGACATGATGTTCTCCTAATACGCCAAAAAATAAAATGTCTCTAAATGCTGAGATTCTCTTAGCTTTTGGTATAGGTTTCCAATTGATCTATCTGGCTCTAAATGAAACATAATTTAAGCAAGATAATAATCAAAGTGACTGGGAATCTTGAAAATTACTTCAAAGCATGGACTAAGTCTAGACTGATGAATATTTATTATCTTTCCATTCATTAGTTTCAGAGTCAGAAATAATTTCTCCATATTTTATGGTTTAGCAAAACATTTGCTCTGGAAATTTCTGTAACTTTAATTTTAATACAGTTGCCCATGGAGGTGTTTTATCACACCTGCTAAAATGTAAGAAGTGAGCCTGAATCAGTTACCTCATTCCATTTTGGAGGTAAACTATCTCCAAAGGTATTACGATCATCTGCCTTGTGTTTCAAACTAAACATATGCTTTCATATAATTATCTCATTTGGCCTACATAATAACCTGGTGAGGAAAACAGGGCTGTAATCATTGCCCCCATTTCACGGATGAAAAAACAGGCTTATGAGAGTTGACGTGGCTTACTCAGGTCGAATGGCTGAGCAGTTATGGACCTCTGACTCATAATTAGGCCCAGTTCAAGGAAACACATATTCATTGAGTACTTTAAAATCACCATCCTAAGTCTTTTGGGTACTAGACAGGGTACAGATGGTAGGTTAACAGATAAAAAGAAAGCTAACACTTATACAGTACTTAGTATCTGAGAGGCCCTTTTATAAGAGCTTTATAGACTTATTTCATTTAATACCATAAAAGCCTCTGGGGTAATACTATGGTAACCGCCATGCTACAGATGAGGAAGCTGAGTAGGTGATTAACTTGTACAGGATCACAGTCTATTTTAACTTGAGAGTCTGTGTTTTTAACCATTATACCTGTTGCCTCTGTAGAGATTACAAATCCTGTGAACAACTTCTCATTATACTACATGGCCTTCCATGGCAGAATGTGAATAAATAATAAATATGAGTCTAGCAAACATACATACACACACATATAGGTATCCTCGCACAGACATAAATATCTATCTACTTATGTGTACATATACATTTTATACTAAGGGACCTGAGTATGACTGATGACTCCTCTGTGTATGGCTATCACTCTATTTAGGCCAGGATTTTAAAAATAACCTAGATGAGTAAGGTATTTTTATCCTAAACTTTCTCAGAGAGAAAAAAAAGGGAAAAAAAAATCCCAGATTGAAGACCTACCCCCTTCACATTTAACTTTCAAAATCTTTCTCAAAATAGCTTTGCATCTTTTGAAAGAATCCATCAGCCTTTTCAAAGAGAGAAAATAGATTTGGGAAAGATGTTCCCTTCTTTGTGACTCAGGAGACGTGTTTCTTCTGTGCAATGCTTTACCATCATTTGCCAAAGATGTGTGTGCAAATATCAGTCTTGCAAACAGACGATGTTTGCGCAACATTGAGGCTAACTAGCCATCTGGTTATCAGATGTTTGGAGTCCAAATTGTACCATTTCCCATGTGTTTCCTCTAATGACAAATGGAATAATGGTGTTCTGATAACAAGGATCCATGCACTGGAATGATACCACATCCTTATGCAGAGCAACAGAATAGTGCATGTAAGAGAAATGGCTTATGTCTTAGATTGGTTAAAGAAAATAAAAAAGTATTGTCTAGGCTCAGAGTCACATGAAATATAAACCTCTTAGTTCAGAATGAGATGCATTTTTCTCAAAATTTAGAGAATCCACTGATGTTCTGTGCAATTGTATTTCAGTGTTAGGTCTAGCAGAGTGCGTCAATTAAAAATTCAATCACAGTAAGAAATTCTAATTATATGCATTTCCAAGTAAACAAATGCCAAAAGCACAATCCCAACATAATATGAATGATGTGATTGACTACTAGGGTTGCTTGCAGCCCACAGCTACAGGTAAAGCATCTGTCTCCCACCATTAACAAGAAAAGAGGCAGCGTTTTCTGTTTAAAATTAATAACTGCAACAACACTCCAGGATTATAGAAAACATTCTAAGTGTTTCACACAAAGTACTTCACAAAATTGTACTGAAGTTTAACAAAATCATTACATAACAGATACAGATGAGGAATTTCTTTTTTATGTCTTATTCTAGTAAATTGCCTCTTCATTTTTACCTGCACAGAACCCACAATTTTCAGCAAGATGATTATAAGCAGAAATATAAATATCCTTTCTATTTTAATACCCTCTCATCTCAGTTAAAAAAAGTTTAGTTTTAATATTCTAGAATTTTTCTTACTTGCAATGGATTAGGTTACTTTCTTTCATATAACCAAAATTATTTTTTTAGCAATAGGCAATACCATTAATTTTTAATTCAGATTACACTTTTTTGGATGACTTTGGGCACTGGATTACCATCAGCAATGTCAATGAATAACAACATTCTTTGAAGAACTGTAGTAGTACAAGGGTGGGAAAAATAGGTTTACAGTTATGAGTATGCAAAACATGGTTTCTTCTTGTATTATTATTTATTGTATACTTTATTTATATTAGAACTGTATACTCATCTTTTCCCACCCCTGTATAGTACATTGGTAAATACAATGCTTAATATATTTTTAAAACATAATAGATATTAATGACATTTCAGGGATTTCCAAATACGGGGAGGTTAACGAGATTATTTATCACTCTTTTCAGATAGCAACAGCTTCCTCAAAAGTCTAGCCTATCTGTTTTCAAGGTTGTGCAGATACCTGAACACAGATAAACCTGGTACACATATATCCATTTTAATTATCTGTCCTGTTGCTGTTTTACAGAGAAATTCAACTCAGAATTGTCTTCATTATATGGTGATAATCCAGGGTGCTGTGAGGCAGGGTAGGAAAAAAGAGGGGAACAAAAAGGATAAACAATGACAATGAATAATACAATTAAGAGGAAAGTAAAAAATGTAATCACTACTATGTTTTGGTCAGTGATCACTGAAAAATCTAGTAAGATGTAGAATAAGAGCTAAGTTTATGTTGTTTTTGTAAAGAACGAATAGCCCACTGAATTCTTTGAGAGAAACAGAGTCAAAAATATCAATGAAATATGTAAAAATAAAAGAAGTAATAAAGAAGAAATCAGAACAATAAAAATATGCTGCTTCCTAATTCTAGATAACATTTTTTTCGATTTATGAAGTATAAATCACAGATCTATTGTCCAAAAACATTTGCAATTCACCTCAAGAGAAAATAGGTTGAAAAGGGCACTAAACCAAGTTGGTTTTCCTCCTAGCATACAACTACCTCAAGCAAGCCAATTGTGACCTCAGAGTATTAGGCAAAGTATAAGTCACTTGAGAAATAACATTTTCTATGATTGCTTTGAGTTTTTCATTACTTTCTTCCCCCCTAAAAACAGAGACATAGCTTTTGGATTAAAACATGGCCATGCCATAGTCAATCTTCAAGAGAGGAATCAGTCTGTACTCTAGACCCAAACTAAGTCTAAATTTAACCACTTCCATTCTTTTAAAGTTAATATTGCATACATTGGATGTCCCAGAAAGGCACTTGACTGTGTGTGTAATTGTCCTTTAAGAACCTAGAAGATGTGATAAACTGGTTTGCAGAAAAATACAGATGGTTCTGATTTATGATGGTTTGATGGATGATTATTCTACTTTACAATGGTGTAAACATGATAAACATTCAGTGGAAACTGTACTGTTGACGCTTGAGGAGTACGGGGTTAGAGGTGCCCCTATCCAGTCAAGAATCTGAGTGTAACTTTTGACTCCTCCAAAACTTTACAGATGGCCCTTTGCATCTGCATATTCAGCCAACTGTGGGTTGAAAACAGTAGTTTCAATCCATGATAGGGACTCCTCACTTGGGAATGTGAAAATACTGTTTTCAGGGTTGAGTCTGCAGATGCAAAATGCAGAGATACCAAAAACCTTCTGTATTTATTGAAAAAAATAAGCCACATATAAGTGGACCAACACAGTTCATAACCATGTTGTTCAAAGGTGACCTGTTTTTCAAATTTGATCTTTTTCTGGGGTAGCAACATGACATAGGATACTCTTTCATGATATTGGGCAGTGGCAGTCAATATAGCTCTCAATCAACCATAGGAACACTAAGGTGAACAGGTGATTCTCTACAGTGCACTCTGTTGCCAGTGTTTTTATGCTATAAGCTATGATGTTCAGTAGGTTAGGTGTATTAAATGCATTTTTGACTCACAATATTTTCACTTATGATGGGTTTATTGGGACATAACCATATCATATGTCCAGGAGCATCTGTAAATTACAATCTTGATTGTAGTCAAGAGTACTGAAGTCCTCTGGCTATATCTATTATTTGAAAGCTGCAATCATGATTTAGTCACAAATTGAATATCATTATTAGCCAGAATCAGATTGTAAACCCCTGTACTGTCCTAGCTATGGTTTTCATGGTTTTTATTTATTTTCCCCTGAGGAGAGGACTTGGGTGGTCAGAAGGGGTAGGAAAGAAAGAGGAAAATGTGTACTAAATTCTTTTTAGTGTCTTATACCAATCTTGTGAGATAAATATTACTATCCCTTCCTTTTTGAAAATATAAGGCTCAGTAAAATTAAGCAACTTGTGCCAAAACGACAGAGATAAGAAATATTAGAACAGGCATTCATCCTAGGTCTCTGTACCTCTGAAATCCATTTTATAGCTGCACAACTGGTAATTCTGCTAAAAAAACTTTAAACATAATAATAATAGGTAAAAAAGCTGTTTTAGGGTTTGACTCTGACACTGTGAAAGTTCTTTTCCCAAAGTTAAAAATAATAACAGTTGTAATTTATTAAGCATTCATCATTTGTCTGGATCATTTCAATTAATGAAGATGAGGCTCAGGGAAGTAAATTACTTGCCTCACATCTATAGCCGCAAGAGGCAGAGGTAGAATTCACCCAGCTCTCTCTGAACTTCAAAGCCTGTACTCTTCTCCACCATCCCACTCTGGAGGTCCTCCACAAGTCCTCATAACAGCCCTCTGAGTCGAGCAAGAGGAATTCTGTTTTCAATGAGAAAATAAGCTCAAGGAAAATGCTACTTGCTAAATCACATAACTAGTATATGTCCAGGACGAGATTAAAACCCAAGTCAATCTTGACTTCTGAGCCTCTTATCACTGAACCCTATGGACAAAGACAATAAAGAAGAATAAAAAACTTCTGCCACTCAAAGCATCAAATCTATGTTTTAAAACCTGTCATCACAGCTGTGGGATTAAAAATTGTGAAACCCTGCCCTTGCTGGTGTGGCTCAGTGGATTGAGTGCTGGCCTGCAAACCAAAGGGTTCAATTCTCTGTTGAGGGTATGTGAGAAGCAAACACACATTGATGTTTCTTGGCCTCTCTTTCTCTCTCACTTGCACTCTCTCTAAAAATAAATAAATAAATAAATAAAAATAACTCTGAAAACTTTAAACCAGGCTGAACATATAACCTGAAAATATTCTAATGAAAATAGCTGTGTGTTTGGTTGCTGAGTATAGTGAAGTTCCGCTAGATACCTCCCCTAATAGGAGGAGCTAGGCTGTAGTGGGCAGAACATGAAAGGAATTCCATTAGAAAAGGCAGAGCAGTTTGGGAGGAAGCCCAGTATAAAGTAATGTGTATGTTAATGAGAGAAATTACTCCTACTTTGCCACAGATGGTGACATTCATTATTTTATTTTATTTTATTTTACAGAGGGGAAGGAAGGAAGAAAGGGAAGGTTAGAAGCATCAGTGTGAGAGAGAAACATCAATCAGTTGCATTTAGCATGCACCTGGACTGGGAACCAGCCTGCAACTCAGACATGTGTCCCGACTGGGAATCGAACTAATGACCTTTCGGTTTTCCAGAATGATGCCCAACCAACTGAGCCACACTGGCTGAAGTGTGGTAACCTGATAAAGGTCCCTTGTACAGTCAAATATTGTAGGTATCAACACTTGTACAATCAAGTGTTGTGGCTAATAATCACCTGGAAGCTTATTGGCAATACAGTTTTAGTGAGGCCTCACCCGAGGTTCTCATTCAGTAAGTCTGGGTCACATGATGTGAATGAATCTGCATTTTACAAACAATCTAGCTGATTCTCATTGGGATGGGCTCTGGACTTCATTTTGAGGACCCTAATCTAGTGGATGAGAGAGTCTAGGTGAAGTTGCCAACATCAAGCTTCATTCTGCTCAGAAGGATACAAGGTAAAAGTTACGGTGCTAGAAGTCAGGAAATTGTACTTCTCTATATTCCTATTTATATTTCATACATACACTATAGATAGAGTTTAGAAGAAATAGAGAGAGGGAGGAGAAGGAGAGAGAGAGAGAGAGAGAGAGAGAGAGAGAGATGCAAGAACAAAATAAAACAAAACAAAAGACCTGGCCAATAATTATTTGACTATGTTCACCAGACAGCATTTATTGTTTCTTCTATATTATCACAAACCCAATTTAATGAACCATTTATTTCTTAGATAAATTGCAAAATAATCAAGATAGCCATTCTTTTAATACAGATCAACTAGTGACAAATTGTTTTAGTTTCCTTCATCTTAGAATTTCTTGATTTCTTTTCATTCCCCAAGGATATTTTTTAATGGACATAAGATTCTGAGATGACATTTGTATCTTTCAGCACTGAAAAATTGTCATATAGTTTTCTCTGGCCTTTATGGTTTCCGGTGGGAGATTTGATGTCATTTGATTTGTTTTTCTTCTTTATGTAATGTAATGTTTCTTTCTGGCTGCTTTAACAATGTTTTCTTTGTCTTGAGTTGTCAGAAATTTGACTATAATGTGTCTTGGTATGGATTTCTTTGGACTTATCATATTGGGGTTTCCCCAGATTACTTGAATCTGTAAGTTTTGGGGGCCTTGACCAAATTTGAGAAGTTTTTAGCTAGTATTTCTTCAAGTACTTTTTAAGTTGCTCTTTTTCTCCTCTCCTTCTAGAGTTTCAAGGACAGAAATGTTAGATTTCTCATTATAGTCACACGTAGTCCTAAAAGCAGATGTGCCTGTTGTATGTGTGTTCTCAGTATTTTCTCCCTGTTGTTTAGATTAAATAATTTCTATAGTTTTATCTTTCAGTTGACTAAATCTTTCCTCTATCTCCTCCATTCTGCTGTTGAGCCCATTTATTTTTTTAAAATAATTTATTTATTTATTTGTTAATTTTATTTATTTATTTTTAGAGAGAGGGGAAAAGGATAAAGAGAGGGAGAGAAACATCACTGTGTGGTTGCCTCTCACTCGCAACCCCGAGTGGGGACCTGACGTGCAACCTAGTCATGTGCCCTGACTGGGAATTGAACCAGTGACACTTGGCTCGCAGGCCAATGCTCAATCCACTGAGCCACAGCAGCCAGGGCTTGAGCCCAGTTATTAAGGGCTGTCTGTTTGTTTGTATTAAATTTCAGTTATTGTATTTTTAAGTACTAATATTTATATCTGGCACTTCTTTGCTGGAAGTCTAGTCTCCCGTGTGGCCTTTTGCTGGTGTAGAACAGTTTTGGCTAAACATTTTCTGTCTTCCTACATTGTCCCTTTCCCAGTCCTTTGGCTAAAAAGAGAAGTCTTTTATTATAATTGTGTTTGTCTGTTTCTGGATTGCTGGCTTCCTTAGCTCCAAGTGTGGGATATATAAGATAAACAGGGAACTCGGGGATCTTACCACCATGCAGTTCCTTTGGACTCAAGGTCCCTAGCCAGTCTGCCTTTCTCTCTCTACCTTCCCAGTCTTCTAATATTTGCTTTATATATAAATTCCAGAGTGTTAAGTTGCAGACAGTGAAAATAATAGGAAAAATTATGTCCATTCCATCCTCCCTGTTAGTGGGACTATTCTAACTGAATGATTTTAATGAGTTATTTCAGTTTCTATCCTACAATTCCTTGATTACCAGTGAAGATACCGCTATAGGCTCTGATGACATCTGATCAATAAACATTAGCAGATTTTAAACTTTAACATGTTATTAAGAAAAAATTTTAAGTAAAGAAGGGGAAAATTCCCCAAAGTCATGACTTTTATATAAATTTGTTTGTAGGCACATGGAACCCAGTAATTGGTTCTACTATGTGAATTCATTTTTCCTTTCATTTTCAGTCTTTTATTCAACAAGCATTTGTTGAGGGCCATGTGAAGAATACCAATTAAATACAAGGGATATAAGATTGAATAAGATGTGTTCTTTGTACTCATAAAGTATATAATCTACTGCTTCAATAAACCTTCTCAACTTTCTTGCCTGGGTCATGCTTTGCCTCTGCTCTTCTGCCCATTGTACCCTGGGTTTTAATACTATATTCTATATCAGTTTGTTGTCAGTCACCTCTAACAAGCCATAGGCTTCTTGAGGGCAGAGACCTTGAATCTACGGCATCATTCTCAAACAAGTCACTTTATACAGGATGGTTTCAATCAATTTTTGCAGAATGAATGAATGGCATAAAGAGAAACTTTTCATTTAAGCCAAGTAGTTAAACCCACAGGACAGATACCTCTTATTAATACAATTCTTAAAACAACTGCCATCTGGCATGCTTCTTAATTATATTATTTGAGGGCAGATATGTGGGCTTGAATATTAACTAGTTAGCAGATCATCCTTATTTTATTTATCTTATTAACTTACTAGTTCATTCAAAATCTAAAAATAAGAGTCATGTAAGGAGGAAGAGAGCACAAGTACATTTGGATGGGAAAGAAAGAGGACGGAAGAGACTTTGAAAATCAAATATTATGGTTATAAATCTTGGGTTATACAAGGCACAATGTGGGAGTTTGCTTTCAAGAAAGGATAAGACAAAACAGCATTTAAAATGTACCTAGTTATAGGGATTGGGATGGCAGGGCAGTGGGAATGAAAAAAAACTTTGTCTGAAGCAAGCCCTATCAGTTAAGCTGCTTTTGCTTACAAGCAGAAATTCAACTCAAATAGATTAACAACTAAATAAATTTGTTAGCTCATGTAACTGAAAACAGTCTAGCTGGTAGTAGTTTTCCAGTGAGGATTGATCTGACAGCTCAACAATGTCACTGAAAATGTGTGTTTTTTCTTTTCCCTGATTTCCACTGTGTTTTCTGAATTTCACTTGTCCTTAAGTTCGTTTTCTCTGTGGTTGCATGAAAGCTGCCAATAGCTCTTAGGTCTATTAAATGTCCTTGGTCACATCATATTCAGAGGCAAAGAGGGAGAAGGAAAAATGAAGGGGGAGGGAGAAATGGAGGGAGGCATGGAGAGGAGGGGAGAGAACGGAGCCCCCAGCTACCTGGTACAATTCTATTTCTCTTTGATTGTGACAATATATATCACATGCCAGAGGGGAATGTTGGTTTGTGTTAAACAGCACCACCATCTCCCCATGGAATGGAGCAGAGGGGAGAAATGGGTGTGGGGGGAAACCGACAATATTTCCTACGTTGACATCATCTGCTTCACAGTAAACACCCTTGTTGCTCTACATATTGTGCATCAACATCAGCAGACACTTCCCCTCCCTCAGGGTAGGAGACTAGCATACATGTGTCACTGGGTTTAATTGGTCAGTGATAAAAGGAGTTTCCTTTTTTATTTTCAATAGTGAGATATGCACTTATGATTAAGAAATAGCATACAAGTTGAGATGTGTTAATATTAATAGAAATAAAGGCAGCTGCTTAATCTATTCTAAACCAGATGGCTTAACATGTTTTGACCCATTATTTGTTTCCATTGCTTTTGCCCTTAGATGAGAATATTTGGGGTAAAAATGGTGTTCATCAGATAAAAAGGACCATCCCACATATTTCAATGGAATAAAACAAGTGGGCTTAATATGCTGTCACAAAAATTGCTTTTGTGATTTCAATAATAAATGTTTCACATGTGTCTTTTACAATAAAATATGAGAAAATGAACTGCTTCTTAAGGTATACAAAAAAGATATATAAAAGAGTTACATTTAAAAAAAAAGATATTTAGGACTTCTGGCCAAGATGGAGGCTTAGACAGACACGCTCGGTCTCCCTCTACAACTAGAGAGGAATACAACTACTTCAAAACAAAAGATAACTAGAAATTCCAGAAAATAAAACTACACGGAAGCCCAACGTATGAAGTTATAAACCAGCGGTGCCCTTTGGGCAGGTAGGACGAGCGAAAGGGGGCGGTGCTGTTTGCGGTGGCACCAGGGACAGCGGCAGGGAGAACAATCCCAGCGGCAGTCGAACCCCGGCAGCTCGTGACCCCAACTCTGGGGAAAGCAGCCACCACATCGCCTTGAACAGTGAGGCCCAGGGAGACGAGAGGACGGATCCCGGTCTCCTAGCGGAATAACTGTGTGAATCCATCTTGGACCCCCACCCCCACACAAGCCGCCGCAGGGCTGCAAAATAGGTTGCGGAACGGCGCCGGTCGCTGGGTCGTGACGAGTACACAGGCACTGCCCCCTATAGCCGGCCCAAGAAAACAAAACACATCTGTCAAAATGAGGCAGACAACTATAGAAATCCCGGTGGCGCAGCTCACCAGGCAACAGATGAGGAATCTGACAGATGAACAAATAAGAAACCTGTCAGAGGCTCAGTTCAGGGCCATTGTTATCAGGTAGCTTACAGAATTAACAAAAGATCTGGAAAAAGATGAGAAAGAAGCGAAAAATACTCATAACAAAAGGAACAAAACCACATACGAGACAGATGGTGAGGAAAAAAAAATCCAGAGTTCATTTCGACAAACCAGAATACAAAGAAGGAACAAACAGTCAACCAATGCAGAAAGAGGAAATGGGAAGCAACGATGAGAGGATCAGAAACCTCTGGGACAGCTATAAAAGGCCCAACATAAGAATCATTGGTTTGCCAGAGGGCGAAGAAGATGAACTAGAACTTGAAAAATTGAGTGAAAATATAATAAAGGAGAACTTCCCAGACTTGGGGAAGGAAATAGACTTACAGGTCCAGGAAGCACAGAGAATTCCAAAAAAACTGGACCCAGGGAGAACCACTCCAAGACACATTATAATCAAAATGTCAAAAATTAAAGATAAAGAGAGACTCTTAAAAGCATCAAGAGAGAAGAAAAGAATCATGTACAAAGGGGTCCCAATTAGACTATCAGCTGACTTCTCAAGGGAGACCCTGCAGGCAAGAAGGGACTGGCAAGAAATATTCAAAGTAATGAAAATCCAAAACCTACAACCACGAATACTCTATCCAGCGAAATTGTCATTCAGAATAGAAGGACAGAGAAAGTGTTTCCAGGACAAAACAAAATTGAAAGAGTTCATTAGATCCAAACCACTGTTATATGAGATGTTAAAGGGACTGGTTTAGAAAAAGGAGGATCAAAACTATGAAATCTAAAATGAAAACTGCATCACAAGAAACAACAACAGAAGCTAGGGAATTGAAACAAAGGCAAACTAAACAGGCAACGAGAGTGGAAAAAGAACTATAGGTACGGGGAACATATTGGGGGGAGGTCAACAGGGAGGGGGAATGGGGAGAGGGAGGGAGATTATATAGGAATTAAGGGTCATGGTAGGAGGGAATGGAATAGACAGAGAGAGGTTGAGAAGAACTATATGCACAACTAATGAACATGGTCTAAAAGGGGGGGACAACTGGAGGGAGGGGGGCCACCAGGTGGAGGGGAGCAGAGGGAAGGGAAATTGGGACAAATGTAATATTATAATCAATAAAACACACTAAAAAAAAAGATATTTAGTAGTATAAAACCTTCAAATAATGTTGAAGGTTGTAAACTCATAATTCAAAGATATTGTTTCAGTCAAATTATAAGACAAAATATTTATGTGTTTAAAACATGTTTTATAGGTACATATTTTCACCAAATTAAAGACTTCCTGAAATTGTGGATTTGGGGATCTAGAAAGCTTAGAAATCTAGTTCAAATCTACCCACTTACAAAGGAAGGATTAGAGAACCTGAGAGTTTAAAGTTCAAATGACATGCCTAAATCCACATAGTGAATTAGAGTAGAAGACCAGAGTGCCCATTTCAAGACTAGCAGACCACTGCTGTTTTTACTTTTGAGATATGTGAAATATAAAGTCACCCATACAGGACAGCCGAATATCAGTAAAAGACATATTACATATTTTGTTTTGAAAAAAATAAAATCTAGATTATTCTACCACTTATTAAGGCATATACCTAAAGCCATATATGTCCATTCAAACTACCCACCTGCTGATTAAGATTCTGTTAAAATAGAAAGAAAAAAAAAAAAAACAGTGCATGAAGAAAATGTATAAAACTAATAAAAACAAGGAAAACGTATTAGGCAGCAAGCCTTAATATTTGATTCATTGAGACCAATTTCATTTATTAAAATTGCTACGGCATTTCTTTTATAACACAGTCATGTAACATATGGGAATCATGTCAAAATTAAATATAGTTTGTCACGCTTCTAAAAATGGAGAAAAAACAATATTAAGGAATAGTAATTATAAAAGCCATAAAATACACCATTGATTGATGATGCATTTGATTAAGAGAGAAAGGTAGAAAATTTTTGGCTTACATATGTGCAGAGATGGCATTGCTAATATATTTGAAGCATTAAGTTGTTTGTGGGAGCTAAAGACACAGGGACTTACTTCTTTATACAGAGTCCAATTTCATATAATTTATACCTGAATCGGAGTGACTTTAAATGAGAATTATTATTCTGTCTTCTCTTATTAGGAAAAATCAAAACAGCAGTTTTGTCCTATTTTGCTGACAGTGGTTTCTGCAATGTGATTTCTGCTCAAGCAGGAGAGAATAGAATATCATCTGTATCATTTAAGAACTTGAGTAGGCTCCTAGAAATCTTTATAATTGTTCTTGCAGAAGAGAGCTGCCTCAGCAGGTTGGAAAATTACTGATCAGTCAACAAGTCTTTATTGAATCCCAGCCATGTGTTTAGAACTCTACTGTGTGAGATATAAAATAATGTTGCCTTCCTTCCCACCCCCAGTAGGGACTTTCAGTGGGAGGAGGGATGTTGGAGAATATAACCGATGCACCTGGAAGGAAAAGTAATTAAAATCTTTAATTATTAAATGTGGTCCATCAGTGCAATTACATATTAGAAGTGGAAAGCATCATTTTGAATAAGAGTAGCCTGAAGGCAAACAAAAGTAATAATAAAATCCCAGAATGTTTAAAGATGGAAAATGCTTTGCTTTATCATTCAACGATGAGATGTCTCCTGATTCTTGATGCTACCTCTTCCACAGTTGAGCTCCCCTGACTCCAGGAATGTTTCTCTCTACCTTGAGCTGGAATCTACCCCTCTTTAAATTCCATCCATCTGCCTATCTTCAGCTCTCAGCTGCTCCAGTCCTTCCATGTGGCAGGATATCAATGCAAATAATATGACCACTTAGTAGTTTGTCTTTATCCTGTCAACTATGACAAAGATACTACCCCAGTATTTATCATTTTTTGTTGTATAACCAGTCAAAATTCTCTTAAATATAATATCCAAAAATGACACAATACTTGTAATGAGTATTGGCTAGTGAGAATACACAAGAAAAATTACTTTCCTCAATCTGAATGTCATATTTCTATAAGTGTGATATAAAAGTAGGCTAACATTCTTAGAACCTGTATCACCCTATCAGCTTATATTGAGCATTAGGGAGTTTTATCTGATCTTTTCCATGAACTTTAGTCAAGCAAATTCTATAAGAACTTATATTATAAAGGATACGTTTAATTTTAATGTAAATTTTATAGTTATTGCTTTTGAATGTGCTTTATTGATTTTTGACTCATTCCTTTAGGTTGGCAAGATATGGTGACTCATGACTCAACCATCTATAATATTAACTTTCCCCCCAGAGATATGTTGACTCATCATCGTCATCGGCAGCCGTCCGTCTCGAGAGACGATGGTGTAGCTTCTTAAGAGTCTATCTGCACCGCCGAGAATGGTTGTGCAGTCCGACTCGGGAGTGACACGGTATCTGTCTCCTCCCGTGTTGAATCGACATCTTACGATGACGCTGGAGTGTCCTCTCCAGTGAAGCTGAAGCTACAGAGCCTGGGCAGGGTGATATGGAGGGTCTGCTGTTGCCCATGCAGCAGACCCCCCCTCTCTTCGCAGCTGAAGGGTCCAAGGGAAAGACGGAGTCAATACAGCTTGGCTTCAGGTGCGCCGCAGGAGTTGCCGGTGTTGACTACAACGTCAAACCGCCTTAGGGACTCCGGCTCCGGATTTTCTGTCGGGGTTTACTCCCTTAGCCTTTCCCCTGAAGAGGTATGCCGCAAGGCAGCGGAGGTTTTTTGGAGTCAGAGTTTTCCTTCTCTGATGTGCCCTGACTGGAAGATCGAACCAGCGACACTTAGCTCGCAGGCCGACGCTCAATCCACTGAGCCAAACCACCCAGGGCTTTAGATCATAGTAGATGTCCAATAAATGTTAGATGTTTTTTCTTTTGTTAAAATAAATATATGAAGGACATAAGTACAGAACTTCCTTCATGATAAAATTGATCTCCTTACTGAAACTCTTTATATTAACTTGTTGCAATTTTCTCTAATTACACTAACATGCAGCTTCCTCTTTTCTGTCTTGACACAAAGATATAATTAGAGGCTTGTCAAATATATGTTGGTAAACATTATTATTGAATTGGAATGTTTAGGACAGATACAATGTATATGTAGGGTCAAAAAGGATGGAATGAAACGAAAGGAGGTCAGGTCTCCACAGGATTATGAGTAAAAGCCTCAATGTAGAAATAAAGTAGAAGAATTAAAAAGATTAAGGACTAGATACATGTTGGTGTGAGGTGGAAAACAGCTGGTAATTAGTGATGAATTTTTGAGTATGGAAAGGAGATTAGAATTCATGTAGGAAGCAATAACAACCATTGGATAGCCTTATATATGAGGTGGGAAGAGAGAAGAAGGAAACACCAGAGTCTAAACAGATACATGAAAGAAGACTGTCATGAAGATCAACTATGGTAGCAATGGAGGCCAGAAGTAATGATGCTCTAGATTAAATAATGGTGATGACAATGAAGTGGAAATTGTGACTTCCAAATTCACTGCTTAGAGTTATGAAGATGAAAATAAAGTGAAAGAGAATGTTGAGGGTTGTGCAATTAAGAAAGATATAACGGGAAAGAGGAGAACAACTGAGAACTATCACAGAATAAAACAGATTTAGTTCTGATCATTCTCATCGTGCGGTCCCAGGACCAGTAGCATCAGCACCACCTGAGAACTTGTTAGAAAAGCAAATTCACAGGTTCCATCCAGACCGCTGAATTTACCAGTACTGGTAATAAAGGGATAGGGACAGCGGGAAACTTGATGAGTAGCATTTAAAGATTTCTGTTATCTCTGAAATATATTTTCCCACTGTGGCCAATTTCAAGCCACCAGTGACATGGAGTTGGTCAGTGGCACTCACCTCAGCTCTCCAGACTTTGTACTACGAGGCCACTCTCACACGCCACGTCTCAGGTCAGTCTGTACAGCATGCATTGGAATCACCTAAAAGGCTTGTCAAAACACAGCTGAGCCACATCACCCAGGATTTCTGACTCAGTAGGCCATCCCTGGCATGGTCCTACAAGATCTGGTCCCTCTCTTCTCCATACCCCTACTCCCTCAACCTGGAAGTTCTCTTCAGAATTTTTCATGGCTTTTGCTATGAAACTATCAACTCAAATGTCACATCTGCCTCAAGGTATGTTTTGCCCATAGTCTCTATTTCATAACTTACCTGATTTTCTTTATAGTGTAGCATGTAGTATGGAAGGTTAGAAAACAAGACTCCCTAGGTTGGAATCCAGACTCCCAGCTTCTTCTGTCTCTGGCTTGGCAAGTTATATGATTTTTTTAAAACTTAAGTTTCCTATCTTCAAAAAATGTGTAAATAATAGTATCTGCCATTTAGGTTTATTATTGTTATTTTTAATATATATAGAAAAGTTTTTAGACTAGGTATAGCATATATAAGAGCTTAGTTTCACCCAAAATTATCTTCTTTATGTATTTGTTTTCATATTTATTATCTCTATACACTCCTCATACAGAATGTAAGCTCCACCCTTACTCTTGTCTTTGGCTAATGATCCTTAGTGCCTAGAAAACAAGCAGATACTCAATAAATATTTGTGGAATGAATGGATGAATCATCTGCATTAAGAAGTATGAACATTATCCCATAACCTTCAAATAATGTAAGTTAAAAAATCCATGACTCTCAATGAGATCTTACTAGCAATTATTTGTTTATAAAAACTCTTTTTTGAGAAAGGCTACCAACAGCTGCAACAAATGACTTCACCTCAATAATACTTTCGTTCAGAATGGCTTTCAAACCTTTGTTTTTGGATTGCATGATTTACAAGTTAACATCCAGGAGAAATAGAAATCATAATTATTATTTATTGGCAGTTGACAGTATGTTGAGCACAGAGAAACAAATGTTTCAATAGGAAAATGGCTGTCTTCTCTATTAACTCACTAGCAAAGCTTAGTTAATAGGCACTTTACAGCTCATAGACATATCTAAGAGTACTACAATGAATTCTTCCTGGAATACTGACAGACACCTTTACACTCATGAGCTGTGATAGCCCCTTAGGTTTCTGACTCATTTCCCCTAGGCTGCCTTACATTACAGTCTCTTCTCCTATTTGAGGGTCCCTACTCTCAGATGAGTACTAGACATATCTGGAAAACCAAAGCCTATTTCCTTAACATGGTTTACTTCAGTATTGTATTATCCATAAAGTATCTTTATATAATGATACTGCTTGATAAATGCAATATTACATATAGCAGATTATCAGGGTTGTTGGGCAGAGGATTAAAAAAAAAAGATTTTAAGTAGAAATCAACTGTTCTACTACAAAAGAATCTAAAAACAGGCTATATGTGTTTTTATTTCTCAACTACATGGTTACATATTTTTATTATCTGATAATAGATCCAATGTTCTAAAAAATACTTTTTATGATGGAAAATCCTTTAAAAACTAAATATATTGCCATGAATTCTATGCAGGGGATTTTAATATTAAAAAGTATTTTTTCAAGAAAATAAGAATACATAGCTTGAAACAATTCAGTATTTTAAATTCAAATTGTTTTTTGTAGCATCACTCACATGTGAGTTCTAATGGACCAAATATTGATCCATTATCTTAAGTACGCATTTTTATACCCAGCTACCTGCCCATAGAAATGACCCCTCTGTTTTTAATCAAAAGTTGTAACTATTAAGTATTTCAAAATATTATACCAAAAAGACATGACTAACACATTGATCCACCATTTTTTGCCCAACCCATTAAGTAAACAAAGAATATTAATTGAGTGATTTTGGTGGATAAGAATTGTATTACAAACTCTTCCCTCAGTTTGCTGTATAATCTTATAAGATCCACTCAACCTCTCTCGGATCAAACCTTACTGAAATTACAAAGACTGTTTAAATAATAAAATGATACATAAATGTCAAATAATGTTATTATCCCTTGTGAAGGATCCAAGACCTGCAATTATGAAATACCAAGTCTTAAAAACATGAGGGTCAAAAACCATTACATAATCAATGTTAAAAATAAAGCTTTCTTGGAGATTTTTTACCACTATTTTCAAGGCAAGGAGAAATAGAAAAAAAGTTTATGTTTTTTGAAGAATCATACTAATATGAATAGATAAAACTGACTATTGAGATAATTCCTTCAAAACCAGGAAGAATAGTAATATCCAGATCCCATGGGATTTATTTTTTGGTTCCTTAACCTTGAGCAAGTCACTTAACATCTCCAAATTTTTTCTTATATATATATATATAATTAGACCAATAATTTTTATGTCACAAGACTGTTACAAAAATTCAATATGATAACCTTGGTAAAGCACCTGCTGCATTGTAGAGGCATGAGGGATAGCCTTCTCTTCCTCAATGGAGTTTATTGCTGAAGGAAAGAGTTTCCCACCCCAAAATATGCCTTTTGGGATATTGATGTTAAGCTGGTTTTAAGAAACAAAAGACTCAGATAAAGCATTGACCCCCAACCCCCAACTATCTAAAAAAAGTTTTATACAGAAGACCTGCTCCAGGAAGGGTGATATGCTCATAGATAACTAACTATACTGTAGTTTAGTATAAACTACTATGTGATAAAGAGGAACCTAGCAAGATCCATTTGTTCAAAGTCCACTCTGTCCCATTGTTAAAGACGGCTCAGCAAATAATATTCACTGCACTTTTTGTTTTCCATTGCCATGTGATTTGCCTTCCTGTCCCTTGAAGTCCCAAACCACAACCACCAGCACCTCTCAATCCCCTATACACGCTCTTGTCCTTAGCTCCAGAATGGCATGTAAATTTCAACTGCCCAATACTTCCTTGGATCTCATATCTTATGGTATGCCCATGTACATTTGTAAAAAAGAAACTTTGAACATTTTCTCCTATTAATTTGTTTCTGTTATATTTGATTATTAGCCGAGCCAGAAACTTAGAAGTGGAAGGAAAAGTTATTTCTTCTGCACCCATACA
This sequence comes from Furipterus horrens, assembly GCF_987537825.1. NCBI lineage: Eukaryota > Metazoa > Chordata > Mammalia > Chiroptera > Furipteridae > Furipterus > Furipterus horrens. The sequence continues at coordinate 157,169,118 of NW_028327175.1, forward strand.
CTGCCAAGTATCCTACACAGAAAGTTTGTACATGACCAGAAGATTCAGGGCTTTAACGTGGTTTTCAATGATAAGGGGTTATTAAAAAAGTATGTTCCCTTCTTCCCACTTTGGTGAGAGTTTTTATTATAAGTGGGTGCTGGATTTTTTCAAAGGCTTTTTCTGCATCTATTGATATGATCTTGTGGTTTTATTCTTCATTTTGTTTAAGTGGTGAATCACAATTATTGATTTACGAATGTTGTACTAATCTTGCACTCCCAGAATAAATTTCATTTTATCATGGAGTATGAACTTTTTGATGTATTGCTGTATTCAGTTTCCTAATATTTTGTTGAAGAGTTCAGCATCTATGCTCATTAGGGATATTGGCCTACAATTTTCTTTCTTTTTTTTCGTTTTCTGTAAAATCTATCTGGTTTTGGAATTAGGATAATGCTGGCCTCATAAAATGAACTTGGTAGTCTTCCTTTCTCTTTAATTTTATGAAATAGTTTGGGGAGAAGAGGTGTTAGTTCTTGGAATATTTCATTAAATTCACCTGTGAAGCCATCTGGTCCAGGGCTTTTGTTCATTGGGAGTTTTTGGATTACTGCTTCAATTTCCCTAGGTAAAATCTGTCTGTTCAGATTCTCTGATTCTTCCTGATTTAGTTTTGGAAGAGTGTATGTTTCTGAGAATTTATCCATTTTGTCCAGGTTGTATAATTTAGTTGGAATATAGTTGTTCGTACTATCCTCATACAATCCTTTGTATTTCTTTAGTGTCAGCTGTTATTTCTCCTCTTTCATTTCTGATTTTATTTATTTGGGTCCTCTCTCTTTTTTTCCTTTATGAGTCTGGTTAAAGGTAAAGAACCAGCTCTTATATACATTGATCTTTTGTATCATTTTTTAAAACTCTATTTCATTTATTTCTGGCCTGATTCTTATTATTTCCTTCCTTCTACTCTCTAGGCTATGGTTTGTTGTTATTTTACAAGTTTCTTTCAGTGTAAAGTTTGATTGTTTATTTGAGCTTTTTCTTATTTTGAGATAGGCCTGTAATGCTATGAATTTCCCTCTTAGGACTTCTTTCCCCGTGTTCCACAGATCTGGGGTTGTTGTGTTCTTATTTTCATTCCTTTCAAGGTATTTTTATTTTATTTTATTTTCCTTGATCTTACTGTTGACCCATTCATTGTTTAATAACATGTTATTTAACTTCCATGTCTTTGTGTGTTTTTCAGTTTTCTTCTTGTGATGGATTTCTAGTTTCATAGCATTATGGTCAGAGAAGATGCTTGATATGATTTTTATTTTCTTAAAGTTATTGAGACTTATTTTGTGCCCTAGCATGTAGTCTATCCTAGAAAATGTTCCGTGTGCACTTGAAAAGTATGTATATTCTGCTGCTTTTGGGTGAAACGCTCTGAAGATATTAATAACACCCATTTGATCTAGTGTGTCATTCAAGACCACTGTCTTCTTGTTGACTTTTTGTCTGGAAGATCTGTCCATTGACCCAGCAAACCCACTTCTAGGAATATATTTGAAGAAACCCAAAACACTAATCTGAGAAACATAAGATCCCCTATGTTCATTGCAACTGATTTCTGGATATTAATTTTGTATCCTGCTAATTTACTAAATTCATTTATCAGTTCTAGTAATTTATTGGTAGAATTTTTAGGATTCTCTATGTACAATATCATGTCATCTGCAAACAAAGATAATTTTACTTCTTCCTTTCCAATTTGGATGCCTTTTGTTTCTTTTTATTGTCTGATTGCTATGACTATGACTTCCCGTACTATGCTGAATAAGAGAGGTGAAAGCGGACATCCCTCATCTGTTCCCAATCTTAAGGGGAATGCTTGTAGTTTTTGCGCATTGAGTATGATGCTGGCCATGATAAGGAAGCAGCACAAGTGTTCATCAGTAGATGAGTAAATAAAATAACTATGGGACATTTTCACAATGGAATACTCAGCATAAAAATGAAGAAACTTTTACTATTTGTGACAGCATAGATTGACCTGGATGACATTATGCTGAGTGAAGTAAGCCAGTCAGAGAAAGACAAATACCATATGATTTCATTCATATGTGGAATCTAATGAACAAACTGAACTCACAAACAAAATAGAGACAGACTCATAAATAGAGAGCAGGTTGACAGCTATGGGGGTTATGGGGTGGAGGGATTGAGCAAAAAGGAAAAATGATTCATGGACATGGACAACAGTGTGGTGATCCCCGGGTAGGGAGGGGGTATAAAGGGTATAAATAGTAATGGAAAAAATACAGTTAAAAAGGTATGTTTGCTTTGTTAGATATTAAACACATGTTGTCTTCCATTAGCAGAGCAAAACTTGGTGGTATACATACAATAATTTTATTTCTAAAACAGGTATCAAGTTTACTTCTAAAAATATAAACTATGCAATGCCATATTGATAGCTTGCTGCTTTTTAGAAACAACATTTTGACTCTCATAAATTCTTCTCCCTAGTTCATTCTCTCTTACAGAGCAATGATCTTACAGTTTCTGAATGTGTTCCATTCAGTAGGTTTCCACCTAGCCACACTTTCCTCTTACTTTGAATATCATTTTTTCTCAGGTTCCTTTTCTTCTCTCCTAGATGTGCTTTTTAAAAGTTCTGCTTTTGATCCTTTTATCTTATCTTGCTCTTTAGCAATCTTGTAGTACATGTATGGTTCTAACCACTACCTCTACATGAATGGTTACCATATCTAGCTGGGATATCTCAAGGTTCTTGTACAAGTTGTGTGCTACAATCTCAACCTATGTTGAGAGTATTTTGAATAAATTAATTTCTGTCCTAAAGTGACTCCTCTTTCATCATAGTTCTAATTTCTCCTAAGAGAATCACTATTCTTCTGGGTATCAGGCTAAAATACTCATATTTCTCCTCTTTTGCCTCCATGATTGCCATCATCTAATTTGTCAATTTCTAATCAGTTTATATAGTCACTTTATAACTTGTTCCATCTATAAATTTTTATTCCTATGTCCCTTATTCAAATTCTGAATTCTCATATAATATTAAATAATCTCTTCACTGGTCCTGCCTCTCTTTGTTTCATTCAGTTGACATACAGTTTCCAGATTAATTCCCCAGAAGCACAGGGAGTCATAGTGACTTGCTATCCTCTACTAAATGCAAATCTAAATTCCTCTACTTGGCAGTAAGGGCTGCAATCTGTGTTCTATCATGTGTCCAACATCTCCCTCTTCCACGGCTTATGCCCTGCCACTTCTCCAATGGGGCAGAATCACCTAGGAGGCACCTGGAAATGTGTGGAGGCATTTTTGGTGGTTGTTTATATAGTACCCTGATTCTGGGTTTTCTGGAATGCAGAACCCCACCTCTCTGACTCTCCCACACAATAAAGAATTATTCTAACCAAAGTCCCAAAAGCTCCCCTATTAAAAAACAGTGTGGCTTAGGCAGATTCAATTTCTCACTTTTTAAAAAATTTCTGTTAAATACTTTCCCATGTCTTCCACCTAGAATGCCCTTTCCATTTTGTCCTAAATGCTCAAATCTTGCTTGTCCCTTAAGGCCCATAGAAAATGTCACTTTTCTGGGTCCTCCCTGAGTCCTCTGACAAAAATCTCTTTCTAACTCCCATGGCATTTCAACCTATTAGTCTCTAACACCACTTTGTTTCTACCTGATAATGTATTTTCCCTTCTCATTAGAAGCTTAATGTATGTAAGCAAAGCTCCATCTTTGTTTACTTTTACGATTAGAACATTGCCAAGGCTAGTCCAGATCCTTTATGCTAACATGCTTAATATTATGATACACACTGTGAATGTAAATGAAGGCTCAGGCATAAACTCTCTGGTTTATGCTAAGTTTTGAAATTCTTTCTTCAGTCTGCAGGTTAAAGCATATTCAGTTCCTGTCTGCTTACATTTAAGTCATTATAAAATTTTTGACCCCTATGGCCCCACTAATATTTAATGATTATGACTTTTTCCACAACTTCTGTTACTTTTTCCAGTACACACGCCTTGTCAGATTTTCATGGATAAAACCCCTCCTAGTTAAACCCACACCTTATTTCTCAGAAGTGCTCCATGGGCACCCCATAAATCCTTTTCCCTACCCTTGGCTCATCCTAGCTTCATGGATGCTCCAGTAGGTGCATAGCAACTATTTGTTAAATGAAATGATTCTTGAAGTGAGTGGGAGGGAATGGCTGAGTGTGTAACTGGGACAGAATATAGAATAATGATAATAGAATAACACAGAGCTTAATTTCCAGGCTTTGAAAGCAGTTGTGTTCATAGCTGCACTCAAGCACCATCCCCCCTTACAAATACCACAGCACCACAGGAAAGAGACTGATCCTAGGCTCCTAGTCTTAAATCACCCTGAACAGTCTTGAGAATCAACCAATCAATCATAGTCAGCTTTTTAAAAAAGGATCATGTGACCCTTGGTTTCCAAAACCTTTTTTTTTTTTTGGCCATACTCTGAAGAGAAAAGAAATAGATTAGGTGTAATTGTAAAGGCCTGTCACAATTCTCATAAGTACACCAGGAGATTCTTAAAGAATGTGATTATTTCAAATTGATTATTTGAGTCCTATATTGTTTAGTTGCACACAAAACATCCATCATTATGGCCCACAGAAGATGAAAGAAAACATATCTGCTTCCCTAGAGCATGATAGTTAGAAAATTAAATGCTTTCAATTCATAGATATGACAGCTGCTCGATCACAGAAACAAACAGAAACCCCATACAAATCAGAACATGTTTTTCCACTTGAAAGAGATAGCCCAATGCCCTTACTGAAGCGTGTACTAAATACAGTAAGTAACACATCATAACGTAATCAGAAGAAGCTGCTGTAATAACAAAACAATCTTGTCCATGCAGAGAGAGATAATGCCAGTCACTTCACATGACTAGTTTTTCAAGCTGACAAAGTGTTATATTGAGACTTTTTATCACTTGGTTAGAAATTGGGAGTTTCTACACCTCCCAAAGAACAAATGAGAATGAGGAATAGTGCAGGCTTTCCACATCTACCTGTCAATGTCTACAATGCAAAATAAGTTCATGCTGATATAGTCATTCATTCCATAAATACAGGGAGGGGCAAAAGTATGTTTACCTCTACTTTGTTGTTTATATGGAAATTAATACAATAATTAATAAATTATAATACAATAATAAATCTTATATTTCATGTATTCACAACTATAACCTACTTTTGTCCCACTCCGTATGTACTGAGTACCTACTGTGTGTCAGGCATTATTCTTAGAATATATCAGTGAGCCAAAAATCCCTACCCTCAAGGATGTTATATTGTTCCATGTTTAAATATGATACAGGTGCACACTGTCCCCAAGGTACTTTGTTGAGTTTTTCTAATACTTCACGAGCTTCTATGTCTGGGGCAACCTTGACTTTCCTCCCTAATTTTCAAGACACTCAATATATAACCCTTTTAGAAAGTAATTATAGATTTCCAAGAAGCAAGTTATAAAAATATATTCCCAAGCACATCACTGAAAATAAACTAGATACCTCCAAAAGATATTTTAGCTCTGTGTAGTCATTAGACACCACTTGATAAGAGATAAGCAGAATATATAACAAAAACTGTAGTAGATAATGATTTAAGTGTGACCGTGATTAGAATACTTGACGTGCTTTTGAAAAATTTAAGCACTTGTGAGAGAACCTACCTAATTGAATGTGAGTGCAGTCACCAGAGAGAAAACATTCTAGGTCTCACTATGATTTTTATCAATTAAAAACCTTATCTATAGAAAGACCACATAAGACCATCTAATATTTCTACCACCCAATAATAACATTCTTACTCTAACATCTCTGACAAGGCACAAACATGTCCAGTGATTAGTTAGTAGTTCACTATGGCTTACAACAACTCATTCTTTCCTGCCTAGCCCTTAACCGCAGGGGCTGAATACAGCATGGTCCTCCCCATGCAAAGCACATTGGGACCTTCCCCCTATTTCACAAGCTAAGCATCATAATTACCATACTTTAGCTGTCAGTTGATTCCCATATCACTTGTAAGTGACTGCCCTAAATTAGTACTTTTAAGTTTCTGAATTTTTCAGGCCACAACTATTTTTAAAAACTTTTTATTGTGTTTTATTTTTTGGCCACAATTACCATATTTTTGAAAGATAGAGGAGAGGGAAAAGAAAAGTGACTGAGATAAGTTTGGGAAATTTTTAGTTTGCCAAGTAAAGAAAGAACAATATGAAAAGTTATCTGCTTCTATTATTTCCTAAATCAAATGTTTTAGAGAAATATTAGACAAGTAGAAAGTACATATATTTCTAATAAAAAGTTGAATAAGTTTTATTTTATATAAAAAAAGCTAACTAAACTGATCTAATTTCACAATAGACCATGAAAATGCTTTCATGGACATTGCTTGGAATTTCTCAAACCAGATAAATGTTCCTCTGAACTCTGATGCCCCAAGTGCTTCTGATAAGCAATGATTTTTATATCCACTTGTGCAATAGATTTTACTTAACCTAAGGCCTTGACTTTATATTTACCCTTATTAAATTTTAGCTTATGAGTTTTCAACATTAATCCAAATTAGCAATATCTTTTAGATCCTTGAATTCTATCTTTCTCATTTTTGTACATTTTATGCAAATGTAAAAATGTTTACTTTTAAAATATTTTCAGTCACTTGTTAAAATGTAACAAAAGGTTAATTCCTGTAGATGGCTTTATCCTTCCACCAGGTTGCCTTCAAACAGGTAGAGTACTCCAGCAATGCTATCACCAAGATTACATTTCTCTCCTTTATGTAAAAGACAAATCCATTGTAGGATCTCGGAATTGAACTTCATGGTCTAATCATCACCCTCCTTGTGTTTAAATGCCCATGGATTTGAGAAATTCCAAATCCTTGCTTATCCACAAAATCACCTCCTTCTAGGATACTTCTGTTGGAAAACTAATTCTATATTGAGATGAAATTTGTATCCTTCTAGTTTATGATCATAGGTTATAGTTCTGTCCCTAAGGGAGCTTCAGAATGAAGTCTTTCACATTATCGCCCTTTAAAGATTTGATGACAGTGATCATGTTTCTCCAAGTCTTACCTTTTCCTGGCTAAAAAGTCCCTGTTGCTTTTATAAATTTTTTATATGACATAGTTTCAAGTTATGTCACTATTTCAGATATCCTCTGCCCCAATGCTCCAAGTGACAGTTCTGTTTTGAAGTGCAATGTCTGTAACTGGGGAAAACATTGTAGTTGCAGTCCATTAGGCACATGAAGAACCAGAACGATCTGATTCACTGACAGCTAGGTGAACTCAACCATATTGATCAAATAGGAATTACGTGCAACTCTTATCAATTCCTCCCAACACTGTGTTTTGTCAACTTTATTCACTCCATAATCAATCCAGAAAAATTTTAACTGGTTGAATTTTGTTTAAAAATGACTAAAGTACCTGTTTCTGATAAAATTAAGAGTCCTAAAAAAAAAAAAAAATTGTAAAAGTACTCTCACTTGTTCTTTGTCCCCAGTCTTATTTCCTGGAAGTAATCAGTATTAACACTCTCATGAGAGCTAGAAGATTCCATCCCGGCTCCTGAGAGCCCCCAGGGGCTCCCTCACCAGAAAGGCCAGCCAGGTAGTGGTGTGAAGGATGCACCAGTGGTGAACATCTCTTTTGGCCTTTGCTCTAGCCCCAGGTACAAGCCTTCTGACCGTCTGTGCTCAAGCCCAGATTCACTACTGGGCAACTACTGCATCTTTGAAGCTTTGAGCCTATATTACTGCTCTTTTAAAAAATGATAAATTTTGAAACTCAAGATGGCAGAGGAGTAAGTGGCAGCTCTACTAACCTCCTCCCAAATTGTAGAGAAATCATCTTGAATAACCAACTGAACACTAGAAGGAGAGAGGCCTTATGAACACGGACAGACAGAAGAAGCCACTTCACCACAATGTGACTGACAGGGAGTATGGAGAAGGCACAAGAGGCCTGGCTTGGTAACTGACATCCCAGAAGGATATTTTAGTGGCTGGGAGGTTCTTCTGTGAAATGTGGGGTCTAGTCCCCAAGCTAGGCACCCCAGCCTGTGACACTAAAGCCAGGAAAGGAACCCTGATTAACATCCAGCTGTGAGAGGCAGCAGGGTCTCAGTCCACCAGGGAGATAAAGCTAGAGACACAGAGAGCCTCTTAACAGGCTAATGCACAAAATTCCATTTGTAGCCACTTACCCTGGGTTCCAGCAGAGGGAGGGTAGAGTGGACTAGAGACACCTGAAGAGAGTGTGGGATTGGTGGCTCTGAGGAGAGAACTGAAGGAAGAACCACCAAAATCCCTGTGCTGAGTCATTCCCCATACTGCAGAAGCCATCTTTCTCAGGCAGAGCACTCCCCTCCAAGTGGCATAAACCTGAGGGGAAGCAATAGCCCTGTCCACAGGAATTACTCTGCCCCACTCTGAGTACAGATTAAAGCTATATCACTGATTAACAACTAAGGCAGATCTCTGGGAGCTCTGAGAGACTGTAGCTGACCCTCCCCTGGCCCAGTGCTGGTAAAATCTGGCCATGGTGTGCAGCCTGGTTCTTTCTGCACACAAACAGGCCGAGCAGAGGAAGCCAATGCTCTGGATCACTGATAGCTTCAAATAGGTTACCCAAGGCCAGTCATAAAGAGCATCTGACAAAGTCCTATACCAGAATCTTTGCAGATCTACCTAAAACAAACAAACAAACACAAAGAGGCAGCCAAAATGGAAAGACAAAAAAGTCCCAAATAAAAGAACAAGAGAATTCTCCAGAAGAACAACTAGATGAAAAATAGAGGAAAGGAATTTATCAGATAGAAATTTTCGAGTAATGATTATAGGGATATTCAAGAGCATTAAGAAAGACATAGAAATCATAAGAAAGGACCAGTCAGATAAAGAATGCAATATTGTTACAGAAACTGGGGTGCCCAAGAACAAACCCCAGAGTTCACGGCTGGGAGATAGGGAAAAGGAAGTAGCTTTCAGAATGCCTTTGCATGCCTGGGGCTAGTGGCTGGAAACTTTGTTACACAAAGATCCACTTTGAAACTTCCAAGGCTCAGGAAGATGGGAGGGATCTTGGACTGTGGGATGGTACAGAAGGAGCCTACAGAGCCTGCGTAGGGTTCTGTGAATGGTCAGAACTGTTTTGCAACACCCACTGCGTCAGAGGACACAGTCAGGATTATATAAGCAGCTGCAGACATTTTAGCTGGGATGCGCTACCTCCATGTGGCTTGGAGGAGGGGGTCTCCTGGCTGCTTTAAGGGAGGCCTCTGGGCTGCTTTAAGAAGAGGCTCTCACCATAAGGTTTGCAGGAAGAAGGCAGTTTACAAGGAGGCTGAGAATCCAGGCAGTTTTGCATTAAGAGCTGGAGGGCACCACAGCACAGAAAGGACCTCCCCAGTCAGAATTGAGTGATTGGCACCTACTGGTAAAGCTGAACTGTGCCTAGGAAGTAGGGAAATGGTGTTTCTGACTTTCCTAAGACTGGCCAGGTCTGGGAGGGGGAGGCAGAACTATGTGCAAATAAACAATTCTTTTTCTTTTCACTAAACTCTGGTATTGAGAGTTATAATTCTGGTGGCGGGTAATCGGGCCCCTAACTAAACAGCTCGTGGGTTCTGTTTCAATTGGAGCAGCCCAGGGGTTCTGTTACAATATCTTGAAATAAATAATATACCTGAAGGAATAAACAATAAGTTAGATGAAGCAAAGGATTAAATTAGTGATTTAGAAAACAAAATAGAAAAAAACACCCAAGCAGAACAGCAAAAAGAAAAAAAGAATTTTAAAAAACTAGGAGAAATTAAGAAACATTTTGGACAACATGAAGCATTACAACATCCACATAATGGAAATACCAGGAGAAGAGAGTGCTCAAGGGATCAAGAACATATTTGAAGGAATAATGACCAAACACTCCCCTTGTCTGGTGAAGGAAAAAGACACACAAGTCCAGGAAGTTCATAGAGTCCCAAACAGATTGGATGCAAAGAGGCCTAGAGCAAGATACATCATAATTAAAATGTCAAGGATTAAAGGCAAGGAGACAATCCTAAAAATCTCAAGAGAAAATCAGGTAGTTACATACAAGCGGCACCAACTAGACAGTCATCTAATTTCTCAACAGAAACATTTCAGACCAGAAGGGAGTGGCATGAAATATTCAAGGTGATGAAAAGCAAGGAACTACAACCAAGGCTACTTTACCCAGCAAGACTATAATTTAAAATCAAAGGAGAAAAAATAGCTTTTCAGACAAGAAAAGGCTGAAGGAGTTTTTGAACAGCAAACCAGTACAAATGTTAAAAGGCTTGCTTGAAGAAGAAGAAGAAGGGAAGAAAAAAAAAAGAGTAAAATAGTCTAACAATAAAATGACACTAAATTCATATTTATCAATAATCATTTTAAATGTAAATGGCTTAAATGTTCCAACCAAAAGATATAGAGTAGCTGAAAGGATTAGAAAACAAGACTCATATACATGCTGCCTCCAAGAGACGCACCTCAGATAAAAAGATACACACAGACTAATAGTAAAGGATTGGAAAAGATATTTCATGCAAAGGAAAAGGGAAAAAGAGAGCAGGGGTAGCAGTACTTCCATCCAACAAGAGGATGTAACCCTAGTGAACATTTAAGCACCCAACATAGGAGCACCAAAACATGTAAAGCAAATCTTGATGGACATAAAAAGAGAGATTGACAGAAATACAGTCATAGTTGGGGATTTTAACACCCCACTAACTTCAATGGATAGATCTTCCAGACAGAAAATCAACAAGGAGGCACCAGCCTTAAATGACACACTAGATCAAATGGATGTAAGTGATATCTTCAGAGCATTTCACTCAAAAGCAGCAGAATATACATATGTTTCAAGTGTACAAGGATTGTTTTCTAGAATAGACAACATGTTAGGACACAAATCAAATCTCAATAAATTTAAGAAAATCAAAATCATAATCAAAATCATATCAAGTATCTTCTCTGACCACAGTGTTATGAAACTAGAAACTCATCACAAGAAAACTGAAAAATATACAAAGACATGGAAGTCAAACAGCATGTTATTAAACAATGAATGGGTCAACAATAAGATCAAGGAAGAAGTCAAAAGATAACTTGAAACAAATGAAAACAAGAACACAACAACTCAAAATCTGTGGGACACAGGGAAAGCAATTCCCCTAAGAGGGAAATTCATAGCATTACAGGCCTATCTTAAAAAAGAAAAGAAAAGAAAAAGCTCAAATAAACAATCTAATTTTATACTGAAAGGAACTTGATCAAGAACAACAAACATAGCCCAGAGTAAGCAGAAAGAAGGAAATGATAAGGATCAGAGCAGAAATAAGTGAAATGGAGTCTAAAAATGATACAAGAGATCAATGAACCCAAGAGCTAGTTCTTTGAAAGGACAAACAAGATTGACAAACCTTTAACCAGACTCATCAAGAAAAAACAGAGAGAGGTCCCAAATAAATAAAATCAGAAATGAAAGAGGAGAAATAACAAGTGACACCAAAAAAATACACAGGACTGTAAGAGATTAGTATGAATAACTATACGCCAGCAAACTGGACAACTTTCACAAAATGAATAAATTCCTAGAAACTTAAACTCTCCAAATTAAATCAGGAAGAATCAGAAAATCTAAACAAACAGATTATGCCTAGTGAAATTGAAGCAGTAATCCAAAAACTCCCTACAAAAGCCCTGGATTGGTGGCTTCACAGGTGAATTTTACCAAACATTCCAAGAAGAAATAACACCTTTTCTTCTCAAAGTATTTCAAGAAATTCAAGATGAAGGAAGACTACCAAGCTCATTTTATGAGGCCAGCATTACCTTAATTTCAAAAGCATATAAAGACATTACAAAAGAAGAAAATTATAAGCCAATATCCCTAGTGAACCTAGACACTAAAATCCTTAAAATATTAGTAAACCAAATAGAGCAATGCATCAAAAATAATAATAAAAATAGTAAACCTGGATTGGTTAGGATTTATTTCAGGAATGCAAAGTTGGTACAACATTTATAAATCAATAAGTGTGATTCACTGTCGGGGTCCCCCTGGGAAAGTATCGAGACCTGGAGTCCTGCGCAGGCCAGGCAAAAGAAACAAAGCCTGTAAGACCTGACTGGAAAACTGGGAAAGCTGGGTGCGTATGTGCCTTGATGCTATAGCCAGTGGGCCCTGGTGGGAATTGGGTCCTGAGAAAATGCTTTACCTCACTTGATTGCTTTATTGTACCAGCAGCAGAGGTTTTAACTTTAACTCAAAATGAACTCACCCTCCCTATTTTACTGCCATCTTAAATCTTTATGTCCAACACACTCTGACCTGAGGGAGATCTTAACATTCCTTCAATTGTTACCCTTGAACAATATCTGTTTTCTGTAATCAGCACTGTTTAACATTGATTGATGAGCTTTACATGCATCTATATGCCCTTAAGCTTACTGCACTCAATAAAAGACCTTGGAGGAAGGCAATCAAGGCATTTGTCTTTCAGACATTTGCTGACCTTCTCTCCCCTAGTACAAGCTGCCTGGAAAGTCTTCATTTCATCCGCAACACTGGGGGATCTCTGCAGGTCAGGGCTCCCCAACAATTCACCACAGGACAAAATGAAAGGTAAAACCACAAAATCATATCTATAGATGCAAAAAAAGCATTTGATAGAATCCACCACCCATTTATGATAAAAACTGTCAGCAAAGTGGGAATGAAAGCAACATACGTAAACATAATAAAAGCCATATATGACAAAACCATTGCCAGCATCATAAGTCAACTGGAAAGAAATATGAGAATTCCCCTTAAGATCAGGAACAAGTCAGGGGCGTCTTCTTTCACCTCTCTTATGCAACATAGTACTGCAATTTCTAGTCACAGCAATCAGACAAAGAGAAAAAATAAAATGCATCCACATTGGAAAGGGATAAATAAAACTGTATTTATTTATAGATGACATAATACTTTACATAGAGAACTCTGAAATTTCCACCAAGAACTTACTAGGACTGATACATTAATTCAGTAAAGTAGCAGGATACAAAATTAATATCCAGAAATCAGTTGCATTTTATATGCGAACAGTGTACTAACAGAAAGAGAAATTAAGAAAACAACCCATTTACAATTGCTTCAAAAAGAATAAATACCTAAGACTAAACATGACCAAGGTTGTAAAAAACTTATACTTGGAAAATTATAAGACATTGAAGAAAAAATTGAGGAAGATACAAATAAGTGGAAGCACATACTGTGTTCATGGACAGGAAGAATTAACATCATTAAAATGTCCATACTACCCAAAAAAATCTATAGATTCAATGCAATTCCTATCAAGATTCCAATGACAAATTTCACAGAACTAGATCAAATATTTCAAAATTATATACAGAACCACAAATAGCCCCATAGAGCAACAGTGATCCTGAGAAAGAACAAAGTTGGCGGAATCACACTACCCAATATCAACCTATATTATAAAGCCATAGTAATCAAAAAAAGCATGGTACTGGCATAAAAACTGACACATAGATCAATGGAACAGAATAGAGATCCCAGAAATAATTCCGGGCCTTTATAGTCAATTAGTATTTGACAAAGGAACAAGAATGTACAACTAAAGGTAGTTTGTTCAATAAATGGTGCTGGGAATATTGGACAGAAACATGAAGAAGAATGAAACTAGACCAACTTCTTACACCACACACAAGAATAAACTCAAAATGGATTAAAGACTTAACTGTTAGATGAAAACCATAAACATCGTAGAAGAAAATATAGGCAGCAAAACCTTGGACATGGCTCACAGCAATATTTTATTGAATGTATCTCCCCATGCAAGGGAAACAAAAGAAACAAATAAACAAATGGAACTATATCTAACTAAAATGTTCTTGCACAGCAAAGGAAACCATCAACAAAATAAAAAGACAACCTACAGAATGAAAGAACATATTCACTGTTATATCTGATAAGGGGTTAATATCCCAATTTTGTAAAGAACGTACAAAACCAAACACTAGAAAAATAAACAACCCAATTAAAAAATGGGCAAAGTACCTGAGCAGACACTTCTCAAAAGAGCACATGCAGATGGCCAACAGACTTATGAAAAGATGCTCAACATCACTAATCACCAGAAAAATGCAAATTAAAGCTATAATGAGATGTTACCTCACACCTGGTAGAATGGCTGTCATCAAAAAATCAACAAAAAACAAGTGCTGGTGAGGATGTAGAATCCTTTTGCATTGTTGGTGGGAATGCAGATTGGTGCAGCCACTGTGGAAAGCAGTATGGAGCTACCTCAAAAATATTAAGAATGGATCTCCCTTTTGATCCAGCGATCCCAAGTCTGGGAATATACCGGAAGGAACCTAAAACACTAATCTGAAAGAACATAAGCACCCCTGTGTTCATTGCAGCATTATTTACAATTACCAAGATATGGAAGCAGCCCAAGTGTCCACTAGTAGATGAGTGGATAAAACAACTATGGGACACTTACACAATGGAATACTACTCAGCTGTGAAAAGAAGAAAGTTTTACCCTTTGTGACAGTATGGATGGACCTGGAGAACATTATGCTAAGTGAAATAAGCCAATCAGATAAAGACAAGTACCTTATAATGTCATCTATATGTGGAATCTAATTAACAAACTGAACTAAACAAAGAAAATAGAGGCAGTCTCACAGATAGAGAGCAGGATGACAGCTAAAGCAGGAAGATGGTATAGGGTGAAGGGATTGGGCAAAAAAGAAAAAGGCCTCATGGACAACAATGGGGTGATTGCAGGGGAGCAGGGTATATAAGGGAACTAAATGGTAATGGAAAAATACAATAAAAAGTGATAAAATTTAAAGCAATAAAAAATCTGCACATTAAACACTTCAAAAAAACTCCTATGAGGGTCTTTCTAAAACTTCTCTATGACTACATATACATATGGCTCTATCTATTTCCTCTTTTCCAAATTATGTATTATAATATACATATTCATCTGAAATTTGCCTTTTACACTTATCTTGGGTATGTTCCATACCAAAACATATTATTGAGCCAACTTACTACCAGCAGACATTTAGGTTGGCTTTGCTTTTGTCTTTACAGTTAAAGCTGCATAAAAACTTGCTTATAGATTGCTGTGCATATGTACATACCTATCTGTATTATAAATGTCTGGAAGTGGAATTAGTACACCAAAATGTATGTGCATACTCTATTTCAACAAATATATTGCAAAAGTGGAACTTACACATATGTGCATGCACACATATACACACATACACACAATGGAGTACAATCCAGACATACTAATTCTGAAATTCAGAATGCACTGTATTAAAATTATACAGTGTTTAAAATAATTTGTAAGTACAGAGAATACTGAAAATAATTTTTAGAACTCATTTTTTGTTTTAAAAATACCTTAAATCATACTCATTTTTATGACAGCAATACCATACTCTTCATTCACATTGAGATTACTATCAACTAAAACCTGCAACCTTTTTGGAGAGTAAATTTTTGCTAAGCCGTATTTCTTCCATTTTGTATCTTTGCAATTTGTTTTAGAGTGCTCGGCATATATGGTTTGATAATTATACTTACTATATTTCATCTAGATATTGAGACTTAGTCTATATTCTAGAATACCTAAATCTTTGTGACTGAATTCTTTTGGCTAAGGTGTTTCCTTTATCCTCTTATTTTTAACTAAATTTTTAAACAATGTTATCCTATAATTTGACCCAAATCACTAGTAAAACACTGAAATGAACTAGGTCAAGATCAGATCATTGAAGCCCACCAACAGAAGCCTCACCATTGGCTAGCAACTATATATTAATCTGCCATTTTAAGAATTTTTTCACTAGATACAATTCAAACTAATTATACCATATTTTTATGTTGTCAAAAAGAAGACACACCATGTTAGGAAAAGTATTATAAAGATGTTGTCAAAAGCCTTGCTGCCCTCTATGAATAGAATAATTTGTTATTCTAAAATCCCTGTCATTCATTTATATTTTGGACAAAAATCTGTTGAACATCTAATATATGCTGCATTTCTGCCTGGTTCAGAGGATATAGGTGGTGAATAAGGAAAACTAAATCATTGCCTTCATGAAGGTTATGTTTGAGTGTGAAAAATATACAATAAAAAGTAACAAGATATATAAAATATAACTACAGGTTGTGATAGAGACTCTAAAAGAAATAAAATGATAACGCAATATGATACAGCTGCAAGAGTGATTTAAGTAGATTGATCTCTGAGAAGATGATATTTGAGCTGAGTCCTCACAAATTGAACATAATGGGAACTGTACACGGCCATAAGGGAAAAGAGCCCTAGGGAGGTGCCAAGTTTCCCTCAGGTGGGAAGAAGCTTATTGTGTGCTAGGAACAGAAAAGACAACATGCAAAGATCTAATAATTAAAAAGAAAAATAATATGGAGTGGGGTTGCAAGTTAGACAATAGGAAGGTATGAGTCTCATTAAGCCATAAAAATATTAGCGTTTTACAGTAAAAAGCTAAGAAAAGCAATTAGTATGATATATATCTTCACAATTTTACTTTGGCTTTTACATAGAAAGTAGGTTAGAGGGATATGAGTATAAACATGGGTACCACCTAGGATGATATTTTTGTAGCCCAAAATACAGATGATGGTAACATAAGCTAAGATGTTAACAGACAAGCATATAGATTCAAGATAATAATTTTTTGTGAAATTGATAGAACTTGTTAATGGATTAGTTAGAAAAAAATGACCATTATCTATCATTAGAATATAAGCTTCACAAGAGCAAGCATTTTTGTTTGTTGCTTGTTTTCTTTATAATTTTTTCCAGATTTTTTAAAATATTTTTTCCAGTGCTTACCACATGCTGTATGTTCAGTAAACATTTACTGAATGAATAAAGGAAACTCTCCAGGTTTTTGCACAGAGCAATGAGATAAATGGCCATATCACTTGTAAAGTCGGTAAGACTGAAGCAGCAGCAAAACGAGACAGGGATAGAACAACCAGAGGTCCATTTTGGCTTTTTAAGTTTTGGGTGTCCTCTAGATGTCAACGTGGAAATGTCAGGGGGAAACTAGATATTTAAGCTGGTCATTAGGAAGAAGTCTAGCTTAAAGAGAAAAATTTGAAAGCCATCAGCATGTAGCCATGGAATTTGTTTTAATAAAGAATATGAAACTTAGGAATCCCTGAAGGACACAAAGAGATTGGATTATGGAGATTCATAAAACATATTTATTAATGAAAAGGTTCAATATCTAAAATAATCTAAAATTTAAAACATTTAAAAATTTCAATAAATATTTTAAAATTTTTAATGGAAATTGATAAGTTCATACTAAAAGTTATATGAGAGCCAAACAAGAACAATAATTTAAAGAAAAAAAACAAGGTGAGCCAATTTGCCTAAAAGATAATAAAGTTTAGTATAAAACCTTAATTAAGACATTGTAATACTGTTGCAGGGATAAAGAAATGGACCAGTGAAACGGAATACAGAGCTCAGAAACATATATATTAAAACATTCTTCAATTTCTCTATCATCTATATTTACATTTGAAAATAATAGTAAAATATTATACACATTTGGTATATATGCATATGTATATTATATAAACATGTAGATGTATGCATGTGTTGTATATGTATATAGTATATAAATATATGTGTATACAAATATACATATATTTGTGTATATGCATGGACATGTGTAAAAAATGATAGCATTTTACATTAATTAGTAAAGAATCAGATATTTAATACATGAGTATGGGCTAATAGTTAATACTATAAAAATAAAATAAAATATATCCCTTCCTCGAGTTAGACACAAAAATAAATTTCAGATGAAATAAAAATCTAGAGTTAAGGAGAAGAAGATGCTGGTGGAGTAGGTAGCAGTGTTTTCTGCTTGCTCCTATTGTGGAAAACTTGGGATCCGCACAGGGAGATGAGTGAGTGAGTAGGAATCTCGGACAGCATGAGCGGGGAAGGGAGAACAAGAGCGGGGTGGCAAAGGGCAGAAGGCTTGCCTGCGCTCTCAGGGGGAGTCGCTGGGTCCACCAAGCCCAGTGCAGCTACTGCACCGCAACCCAAAGTGGGAGTTGCAGACCAGCTCACAGGCCAGAATCTGCTTGGAGACTGCTGCCTACTGCGGGCGCTGGGACCAGCGGAGTCCCATAGGAAAACAATAGGAAGGTTTCCTTGAAGCTGCCGGAGGTGCGGGAGGACAGCGAGTGGCCTGGACCTGCAAGTCTGGGCTGGGGGCCCCACGCCCTGGATGCGCGTATCACGATGCCACTATAAAGAGAGGAGTTGAGCTGGGCCGGGAGAGCTGTGTTAGAAACACGAACTCAGTCTGGGCCCCAAGTGGGCGGGCAGTGCCTGCAGGCTTACAGGGAGACAGCAAGCAACCCAGACTATGGGAAGCTATGTGAACTGAGTCCAGGGCTGGCGGCCCCACACACTGGATGTGTGCATCCACCGCAGCGCCATTGAACAGAAGAAAGTGGAACTGGACCAGGAGAGCTGTGTTAGAAACACTGACTCGGTCGGGGCCCCAGGTGGGTGGGCAGTGCACATAGGTGAATGGTGAGGCGCTGCCAGCCAGGGACGGACACAGCTCGGTGCTGTGGCTTGGAGCACAGAGACTTCTTGGGAGGAGGAGCGAAGGCAGGATCCAAGGCGATTCGGGTGGAAGAACATGCCCACTGGCTTGCCAAAAAACAGCATTGCTAGAGAAGCCTGAGGACTGCTGGAGGGTGCCACGGGACACTTTGGGAGAGACTCAACACAATGACTCACAGCAGGTAGTTACAACAGGCCCACGAGTGAGAGAAAAGCAGCCATAGAAACCAGCCAAATCTCCTCACAGCCAGCCAGCCAGAAAAAATTTTAAACTCATGGAATTTTGACCAGATGTGGATCCAGAAAAAGAAGACTACACACAAAAGCTGAACTGAGTAAAAACTTGCTTTCTTTTTAAAATTTTTATTTCTATTTTATTTGCATTTTATTTATTTTATTTTTTTATTTTTTATTTTATTTTCATTTTTATTTTATTTTTAAACTATCTCTTTAATCTGTTTCATGCCATCTCTCCCTCCCATCCTTCCTCTTTAATTTTTGTTTGTTTGTTTGTCTGTTTTGTTTAGCCTCCCTTTCACACTAAATATATAGCATATAACTACTATATAAATATAATACTATACATTTCCACTTTCTTACATTATTCTGCATTCTTCCCTCCCTTTTTTTAACATACAATGTAAATATTACTTACTGTCTTGCATAGCCTTGACACTACTTACCACTTCTATTACTCTATCATTCTCTCCTCTCAAAAATCATCTTTTTTTTTTCATTTAAAACAACTCTTATCTATTTCTTCTATAGTATAATAGTCCTAACCTCTCTACATTTATATTAATACAGACTCATTGCTGCCAATAGTGGGATAGAGGATGGGGGATATTTTTGAGGGTGTGGGTTTCTTGCCTGGGCTGTGTGTTTATGTTTTTTAACAGCATCTCCACAAAGGAACTCAAGACAAGGTGGGCAGGGTGACTCTCAATCAACTAACCACAGGGAAGATCCCACCAAAGAGTAACTGAAATATAACCAGACAGCATAAACAAATGACATAAAGGGTATCCCAAGAGCGTCAGCCTCAGGAGATCAAAGAAACTGCACCACTGAAACCCCCAGATCTCCTATAAAGAATCTCATGCCATAAAGGAGGGAAACCAAAGCAGACAAATCCAAAAAACAAAACAAACAAACAAACAAACAAAAAACAAGAAGAATCCAACATGGGAAGATGCAGAAACAACCTCCCAATGAAATGAAAAGAGGAATCCCCAGAAAGAGAGGTAGATGGAATAGACATAACCCAAATATCAGACATGGAATTCAAAATAATGGTGATGAAGAAGCTCAGCGTACTTGACAATCTCAAAGATAACTATGACAAACTACAAGGAAATTATCAGCAAATCAAAGAAAATTACCAAGACTTGCAGGAAAGTTACAGGGAACTTATGGAGAACTACACCAGCATAAAAAAGGACATAGAAACTATTAATAAGAACCAGGAAGAAATGAAGAATACAGTCTCTGAACTGAAAAACACAGTAGAATCAATCAAAAGCAGGCTAAACGAAGCAGAGGATTGGATCAGTGAGTTAGAGGACAATGTAGAAAAAAAAAAAACTCCCAGACAATACAACAAAATGAAAAAAGATTGAAAAAATATGAAGATCTAAGGGAATTACAGGATAACATAAGACAAAATAATATCCGCATAATTGGAATAAAAGAGGGAGAAGAAGAAGAACAAGGGATAGAGAAGCTGATAGGAGAAGTAATGACAGAAAATTTTCCTAACCCGATGAGAGGAAAAGTCATGCAAGTCCAAGAAGCACAGAGAGTCCCAATGAAGAGGAACCCCAAAAGGCCCACTCCAAGGCACATCATAACTAAAATGACAATGTTCAAAGACAAAGAGAGAATCCTAAGAGCAGCAAGAGAAAAATAGCAAATAACATACAAGGGAGATCTGATAAGGCTATCGACCGATTTCTCAACAGAAACACTACAAGCCAGAAGGGAATGTTCAAAAATATTTTAAGCAATGAAAAGCAAAGGCCTACAAACAAGAATACTCTACGCAGCAAGGCTCTCATTCAAAATGGAAGGTGAAATAAGGAGTTTCTCAGACAAAGGAAGACTAAAAGAATACACCTCCACCAAATGAGCATTGCAAGAGATGCTAAAAGGAATGATCTAAGAAGAAGGAAAAAAAAAAAAAAAGAGGGAAAGGAACACAGGTACAAAGGGAAATGAATGAATAAATACATGTCAATAATAACCTTAAATGTAAATGGATTAACTGCTCCAATTAAAAGACATAGGGTAGCGGAATGGATATGAAAACAGGACCCACATATTTTCTGTCTACAAGAAATACACCTCAAAACAAAAGACTTACACTGACTGATTGTGACGGGATGGAGAAAAGTATTCCAAGCAAACAGACACAGAAAAAAAGCTGGGGTAGCAATACTCAGATCAGACAAAACAGATTTCAAAGAAAGGGCCATAAAAAGAGACAAAGAAGGACATTTTATAATACTTAAGGGAACAATCCATCATGAAGATATAACACTGATAAATATATATGTACCCAACATAGGAGCATCCAAATACATAAAGAAAATAATAGAAGACCACAAGAAGGATATTAACAGCAACACAGTCAAGTAGAGGACTTTAACACTCCATTATCAACAATAGACAGAGCTTCGAAGCAAAGAAACACCAAGGATATTGAGGCATTGAACAACACACTAAACCACATGGATTTAACTTTTCACCCCAAAGAAGCAAAATATACATTCTTTTCAAATGCATATGGGACATTTTCAAAGATAGACCACATGATAGGACACAAAACAAGCCCCAACAAATTCAAGAAAACTGAAATTATATCAAGCACCTTTTCAGACCACAATGCCTTGAAACTAGAAATCAACCTCAAAGAAAAAAATCAAAGACACCCAAAGTCATGGAAA
This sequence comes from Furipterus horrens, assembly GCF_987537825.1. Classification (NCBI taxonomy): domain Eukaryota; kingdom Metazoa; phylum Chordata; class Mammalia; order Chiroptera; family Furipteridae; genus Furipterus; species Furipterus horrens. The sequence continues at coordinate 157,190,816 of NW_028327175.1, forward strand.
ATGAATAACACGCTATTAAATAATGGGTTAACAATGACATCAAAGAAGAAATCAAAAAATTTCTGGAAACTAATGATAATGAACAAACAACGCCCAAAACCTATGGGACACAGCAAAAGCAGTCCTGAGAGGGAAGTTCATTGCAATACAGGCATATCAGAAAAAAATAGAAGAATCTCAAATAAAAAAATCTAACCCTAAATCTACAACAACTAGAACAACAACAAACAAAACATAGGGCAAAAAGAAGGAAGGAAATCATCAAGATCAGAGCAGAATTAAATGACATAGAGACTAAACAAACAATTCAAAAGACAAACAAAAGTAGGAGCTGGTTCTTTGAAAAAATAAACAGAATCGACAATCCTTTAGCCAGGCTCATCAAGAAAAAAGAGAAAAGACCCAAATAAACAAAATCAGAAACAAAAGAGGATAAATCATGGCTGATACCACAGAAATACAAACGATTGTAAGAAATTATTACGAACAACTGTATGGCAAGAAATTTGAAAACCTAGATGAAATGGACAAATTTATAGAAACATATAATCTTCCAAAACTGAATCAAGAAGAAGTAGAAAGTCTCAACAGACCAATAACAAAGAAGGAAATTGAAACAGTAATCAAAAATCTCCCAGCACACAAAAGCCGTGGGCCAAATGGCATCACAGGAGAACTTTACAAAATATTTAGGGAAGAACTAACTCCTACCCTCCTCAAACTTACCCAAAAAATCCAAAAAGAGGGAAAAATCGTAAACTCTTTCTATGAAGCCAGTATTACCCTAATCCCAAAACCAGGTCAAGACACAGCAAAGAAAGAAAACTACAGGCCAATATCACTGATGAACATAGATGCTAAAGTCCTCAACAAAATATTGGCAAACAGAATCCAGCAACACGTTAAAAAGATTATACAGCACGGTCAAGTGGGATTCATCCCAGAAATGCAAGGATGGTTTAATATTCGCAAATCAATAAATATAATACACCACCTAAACAAAATGAAAGACAAAAATCACATGATCATATCAATAGATGCAGAAAAAGCATTTGATAAAGTACAACACCCATTTATGATGAAAACAGCAAAATGGGAATAGAGGGAGCATACCTTAACATAATTAAGGCTATATACGAGAAACCTTAAGGCAACATCATACTCAATGGACAGAAACTGAAAGCATTCCCCCTGAGATCAGGAACTAGACAAGGCTGTCCACTCTCTCCACTCCTATTCAACATAGTATTGGAAGTCCTAGCCACAGCAATCAGACAAGAAAAAAAAATATTAAAGGCATCCAAATTGGAAAATAGGAAGTAAAACTTTCATTATATGCAGATGACATGAGAGTATACATAGAAAACCCTATAGATTCCACTAAAATATTACTCAATATAATAAGCAAATTTGGCAAAATAGCAGCATACAAAATAAATGTACAGAAATTAGGGCATTTCTGTACACCAACAATAAAATCTCAGAGACAGAAACAAAAAAGAAAATACCATTTACTATAGCAACAAGAAAAATAAAGTACCAAAGAAATAAAAGACCTGTACTCTGAAAAGTACATAACACTGAAGAAAGAAATTAAGGAAGATACAAATAAATGGAAGCAAATACCATGTTCTTGGATGGGAAGAATCAACATCATTAAAATGTCCATACTACCCAAAGCAATTTACAGATTCAGTGCAATCCCTATTAAAATACCAATGATGTATTTCACAGACCTAGAACAAATACTTCAAAAATTCATATGAAACAAACAAAAACAAACAAACAAACAAACAAAAAACCCAAATAGCAAAAGCAATCTTGAGACAGAAGAACACAGCAGGAGGAATCACAATACCAGACATCAAACTATACTTCAAAGCCACTGTGATCAAAACAGTCTGATACTGGTATAAGAATAGACGTATAGATCAACGGAACAGAATAGAGAGTCCAGAAATAAACCCAGGACTATATGGTCAACTAACATTTGATGAAGGGGGAAGGAACATCAAATGGAGTGAGAAGAGCCTCTTCAACAAGTGGTGCCGAGAGAACTGGACAGGAACATGCAAAAAAATGAAACTAGACCATCAACTTACACCACACATGAGAATAAACTCAAGACGGATCAAAAACCTAAATGTAAGCCATGACACCATAAAAGTCCTAGAGGAAAACATAGGCAGGAAAATTTCAGATATCCCACATAACAATATTTTCATGGACACATCTCCTAAGGCAAAACAAATATAGGAAAAAATAAACAAATGGGACTACATCAAACTAAAGAGTTTCTGCTCAGCAAAAGAAAACATCAGCAAGATGAAAAGGAGACCAACCATATGGGAAAACATATTTGCCAATGATACCTCAGACAAGGGACTGATCTCCAAAATATATAAAAAACTTATACAACTCAACATCAAGAAAATAGACAACCCAATTAAAAAACGGGCAAAGGACCTGAACAAACAGTTCTCCAAAGAAGACATACAGAGGGTCCATAGACACATGAAAAAATGCTCAACATCACTAGCCATCAGAGAGATGCAAATAAAAACCACAGTGAGATACCACTTTACACCTGTGAGAATGGCCATCATCAACAAATCAACAAACAACAGTTGCTGGCGAGGATGTGGAGAAACGGGAACCCTAGTGCACTATTGGTGGGAATGTAGACCTGTGCAGCCACTGTGGAAAACAGTATGGAACTTCCTCAAAAAACTAAAAATGGAACTGCCTTTTGAACCAGCGATTCCACTGCTAGGATTATACCCCAAAAATCAAAAAACCCTAATTCAAAAGAACTTATGCACCCCTACGTTCATAGCAGCACTGTTTACAATAGCTAAGTGCTGGAAACAGCCTAAGTGCCCATCTGTAGACGAGTGGATTAAAAAACTGTGGTACATTTACACAATGGAATACTATGCAGCAGAAAGAAAGAAGGAACTCCTGCCATTTGCGACAACATGGATGGAACTAGAGAGAATTATGCTCAGTGAAATAAGCCAGGCAAAGAAAGAAAATACCATATGATATGACCTAATACAGAAGACTAAGGAACAACACAAACAAATGAACTAAATAGAACAAGGAACAGAATAACAGTTATTAAGGGGGATGGTAGAGGGAGAGAAGGGGGATAAGTAAGGGAAGGGTTTAGTCAAAGAACACGTATAAATGACTCATGGACATGGACAACAGGGAGGGATATGATTGTGGGAGAAGGGGTGGACTGGGTGGGGGGGAGCAATGGGGGGAAAATGGGACAACTGTAATTGAAAAACAAAAAAATAAAATTAGAAGTGTATATAAATATAAATGTTTTAAACTGTTTTTAAAAATGGAAATTATATAACATTTGTATTGGAAAAATTTCTTAACAAGGCACCAACCAATTAATTTGTGGCATAGGGTAGGCACTCAATAAATATTTAGTAAAATATTTTAAAAATGGATCATATATTTTCATTAAAGTTCTTAAAATTCTCTATGATTGGAATATTATTTTTGAAGTGAAAAGAAAAGCCATAGTCAACAGAAGATATTTTTAACAAACCCAAGCAATGCAATAAAAAAAGAAAAAAGAAACAACTAAAAATTGGCAAAAGGTTTAGGCAATACACAGTATTGAAAACCAAATGAATAATAAACATCTCAAAATTTTTCTCTTTTTAATCAGAGAATTATAAAGTAAACCCAATGATATTCATTTAATACTCTTCAAAATCAAAAGATGTTTTTAGAAATGACAGCATCACATGTTAGTCACAATGTGGAGGAATGATATTTCTCATATACTGCTAAAGGGAGAATAAGTAATTGAACCACTAGAGAGATCTCATAGTAGCATTCTGTTCCCTGTAGAGACCCATGAAAAACTGACATCAGTTTGGAGATCTCAGTTGCAGACTCTCTAGTTGCAGACCCTCTAGATTCTACTTCTCCAGCCCCTTTTTACTTTTAACCAATATTCTTAGAGATAAAATTGTCAGCAAAGCAAATCAAAAATTTAATACATGCTATACTTTTAGTAAAATGAGAATCTCAGCAGATGTCCAAAGACTTGAAGTCTCTAATTATTGTCATATTTCACATCCTTACAACATGTGTGGTCTTGGTTAGAAAGTGATTATCCATATTATTTCTTGCTTTTTCTAGGACAAGGTAATTAAGATATTAAGATTGTCCTTACGTGTTCTCTTAATTCACAGCTTCAAGATTACTAGTCACCTAGAAACAATTCCCTAAATATGTGTCCATTCCTCTTCAGATTTCAAAACTGAATTACAGATGGGAAAACATTTCTTGGCTTTTTTGAAACCTATGCCTTCTTTTGATGAAAGGGGCAAATATGTTATTTCTTTTATTCTATTTGAAGTTTCAAAATAAATAATGACTAAGAATAAATAAAATCTGTTGGACAAAGCGCCGCTTTAATTTCAAACTCTACTTTTGTCTCACAAGATTCTGATATAGGCTCTTTGGGAATATTATAAGAACCATGTGCTAAGTAAAGTATGAGGTGCTTAGTAAGAATAAATCATGACCTTAAGATAAGTTATCTTCTGTGTTTAAAATAAATATTTAACTATCTTTCTATGTATATAAAAGTCTGAAGCACTGTATGTAATTTTTATCACTAGTTTAGTGAAAGAGACAGTAATTTAGTTGTCATACCTGTGGACACAAAGTTTCCAAGTGGTTGGCTGCAATTTTGACAATTTTAATCCCATCTTCATTTGATGACATGGAACAAGCAAGATTTGCCACCTTAAATACAATCCAAAATAATGAAAATTACTTCATATTATCAAGGAAATGCGGAAAGCATTTGTTATCCTAAACAAGTAAGCACATGCACACATACATTGAAAGTCCCATAATAAACTACAGCATTTCATAGATGTCAGTGGTATCTGTTTTATAAAAGGATTCAGAGAATCTATTAAAACATATAACAACAAAGGGCCCTATAAAATTGTTTTAAACAAAAGATATGACTGGTGACTGAATCAGTAAACCCTAAAAATCTTTTGGTATCAACATCTAATCCACAATAAAATGCTAACTCTTATGGTTTCCTAGGTGATTGAAAAAATTTATCTGTGAATTGAATGCTAATAAATTCTTGGAATCTCAGATGATTGTGGCTTATTTTAAGGTTGTAATTGGTTTATTATTTCCCAGAGGTTTATTATGCTTACTTAAATTGAATTAAGAATGACTGTATCCTTATTTATGTTTTATTCAGCATCAAATATACTACAAAGCTGGATAAATGCAAAATAATTAAATCTTCCTGTTCTTGATTTTCTACTACAACTTCCTGGACACTATTTGACATTCCAGCAGTCTATTTGATTCAAGCATTCATGCCACTGAAATTTCTTTATACGTTATTGCTTTTTGAAACTTACACTATCTTCCAGTGAAATGGATGCTCTTTTAAATAATTACTTTATGTCTACTACTTAAGTTCAATATTTACAAATACTTTATACCATGAAAAAGCCATGAGAAAGAGTATGGAATTCTTTTCTTTTCTTTGAACCTCACTTAATCAACATTTCTCTTGGTAGCAGGTGAGTATTTGTGTACAGAGGTAGTGTTTCCAAGATCTACAAAATACATCATCATCGTTATCACTGCCAGGAGTTTGCTGTTCTAACAATTATTTTTCTAACATACCTACTGTCTCTGTTAATTATGGTTTACTTTAATACATTGCAGTTTTTACTGCTGAAATCTAAATATGTTTAGGTTCAGAGAAACCTCACGTTAGCTGCATGTAGTGGGAGCAAACAACAAACACATCTGTGGATCACTATTGAAGAACAGCACAAAATGGATTTATAGTCCTTGTTTTTTATAGCATCCTTTTAGTAGGTCAACAGTGAAACAACTCCTTGGTTTCCATTTACATATAATGAAATAACAGCCATACATTATTTAACTGTGGAAGGGCATTGTTCACTTTATTAATGTACATGGAAATGACTTACTTGAAAAGGTCTTTTGTTGACTTGAAGGTCACAATTCCTCAACTTTTATATCTGAGACATAATTAGCACATCTGTGAATTATTTGAAAAGGGTAGCAGTTCCTGTGCTCCTCTCCCCACCCCAAGTCTTATAGGAAGTGAAACTCAGCAGTCTAATTGCTTTAATATCCCTATGATAATTTGCACTGTCCTTGCAGAAAATATCTGTCCATAAATGTGAGCACTGTTTAAGTGCTCACATATATAGGCTCAATCTTTTGGTCAAATCAGAACAATGCTAGTTAATCCTAAATTTTAAAATTGCAAAAAGGTGCCCCATATAGACAATTCTTTCACTTTATTTATTTATTTATTTATTTATAACATATCATCTCTCTTTTTTTTACACTTAAAAATAGGCATCTCGTTCTGGACATTTCTTGGTTACCATGCTTATTCTGAGCCAATTAAGTGACTAATGTAGTATGAAAATTATCCTAAACACAAAGTTTCTCTTTGTATTAGCAGATCTCACTTTTTAAATGTAAATTAAATTTTATTTTTATCATTAATATCTGTTCTTAGTTTTAAAAGTAATATTGCAAGGTTTACATAGAAAAATAGCAATCTCTTACATCGTGAAACAACAGCCCTGAATCTTCCTCTTCAGAGTCAATCATTTCCCACTTTTTCAGCTATTCTGATTATTTTCCTCTGTATTCCCATAAATTACACTTATATGACTATGTTTGGGATTTTTAATTTTGTCATCAATTATCATTTCAAATTATTTATGTTCTGTATTCACTCTTCACATTATAAAAGAAAGTTAAGTGGCTCTAATGTTAGCAACATTGTTGCTTGGGTGTTCCATCACTTGTATTCAAAAGCAATCTTTTCCTTTTCCTTTCAATGCATTTAATAGTGAAGCAAAGTTGAACTGAATTCAAATTGTTAACTCCATGTACATCTGGCCAGAAAAGCATTGGTGAGAGAAACATTGACGTGGTTTTTCTGCCTTTGTTGTTGGATCTCTTTGTCTTTCTTTTTTTTTTTTTTTTCCTTTTTATTATTATTTAATTTTCTATTGTACAGATAGGGGGAAAAATCAAACAGGGAGAAGAAACAAACTCAAACTAATCTGTGACAGGGAGACTATTAACCAGGGAAATGTGTGTGCTCTTTCTGCCACCCTGAATTAAGGTATTCACAAAGGTGTCTGCACTGAAATGATTGACCAGACTTTTTTACTAATATGGAGCAACATCTTTAGCCAAATCCAAGAAAAGCAGACTCTAAATTATCCTAAATAAATAAAACCAAAGGCACTCAGATAAATTCACAAGTATATTATAAAGAAAAGACCAGAATATAATGTTTTTTTAATTTTTATATGAGATTAAAGTATATCATTAAAATACAGGGCTAGGCAAAAGTAGGCTTACAGCTATTCATATGGGAAAAGGCATGCTGGTTATGATTATAGTAATTCAAGAATAAACTCTGTTTTTGAATATTCACAACTATAAATCTACTTTTGCCAACCCTTGTAATTACTGGTACTGCACCTAATAATTACAAAAGTCAAATCATAAAATATATAAACAGGGACATGTTGTCATGTTACTGAGAAGGAAGTGACTTTTCCTATCAGCATCCCTCTCACGAGCCTCTCTTCCTGTCACCAGTTCTTCTGTCCTTTAATATGTATGTCCCTTTCTAGACCTTTTAAACTTGAAGAAAGTCACTGCCCTTTTCAGTCTGAAAAAATGTTGTATACAACAATTCCTGAATGACTTGTTTGTTCTCCTCTTCCTGGTTCCTAGTTCAAGTTTAGTATACTGATTTTGTATGAGTCTGTCAACCTTTCACTTAGCGTAGAACATGGTACCCTCATTCCCTAATCCATGGACTCAAATGAGAAATTTTTTCTCTAAAACTTGGCCTTGTAAAATCCTGCCAGCTAAGTTAGTTCTGTCCCTCACTCTCCATCAAGGTCAGAGAGGTGGCCATAACTGACCCCAAAAATTCTAACTAAAGGTAGAGCCAAGGAAAGCTATGAAAAGAGGTATTTGAGGATTGAGGATTTTCTCAGTCACCTTTAAATCAGCCTACCATGCTATAGGCTTAACTCTGTTTTTCTTCATTACATTTTTCTGATCTGGTAAAAAGTACTGAGTACAAAAGAATGCTATATTTTAACATTCTGATATTATTTTACTTGAAATCTCAGGAAGGAGCTCACAATTTGAACAGCTGCTCATCGTGTATCAATCAGCCTTTCACTAAGGAGTCCTCACACGAAAATTTACCTGTGATATGATTTACGACAAACGTGAAGAAAAGTTTGATGTTTGGTGAGATTTTCATTGTAGCACATTTATTCTTTATATAGAACTGATTTTAATATGATGTCACAGTGTATCCTAGCTCTCAGTGGGAGAGAAAGGTCACTGTCTCATTTTTATTCATATTTCTCTCTGGCATATGGTCAAGTGCAAACACTTATAGAGGCAGAGAAGTTACTGTTGTGCAGGGCAGCCTATTGCCCTTGTGGGAAAGTGCAAAGTTATACAAGTTAAAAGTCCTTCCTTATATTGGGTAAAATCTTTCTTTCAACAATTTTCTCATAGTGGTCATAGAATCCAGAACGTTAAATATAAGAAGAATAAGAGCGGGTCCCTAGAAAGTCTATATCAGTAGTCCTTAATTTGCGACATAAATTATATGATGACCCTAATAGAATCACCAGTAAATAGCTATTAAAAAGAAAAGACCATGTTTCTTCTGCCAAAATATTCTAATATATTAAGTGAGTCTATAAGTGGAAGTTGGGGAGAGGGTGTAAGGTATGTCTAATTTGATTTTTAAAAGTTCTCCAAGTGATTCTGATATCCCATCTCTCTAAACAAACACACAGAGACAAACAGATACACATTCAGACTTTGGGTTGATTTCCATGTTTGGGAAGATACTCTTTCCTGAAGGTTAACATAAAGGAGCAAAAATCTACAAAACTTATGACCTGAATAAATATTGAAGAGTCTAGGAAGTCATAGAAAATGTTTTGCAAATTAAAGACAAGAAAAATGGCTTATACCACTACTACTTGAGAAATAGTGCTTCATCGTTCAGGCTACTATACCAGAAGTATCACACCAGTTAGCTTATAAACAACAGAATTTATTTCTGGCAGTTCCAGAGGCTGGGAAGTCTAAGACCAAGCTGCTGGCCGATTCAGTGTCTGATGAATGCTGATTCCTCCTTCACAAAGGAGTGTGCCTCTAGCTGTAACTTCACATGGCAGAAGAGGTGAGGGATCTCTCCAGGACCTCTTTTACAAGGGCACTAATCACCTTCATGAGGGTTCTGAAATCAGGACTTAATCACCTCCCAAAAGCCCCACCTTCAAAACTTTGGGGTTTAGAATTCAACATATGAATCTGGAGGGACACAAACACTTAATCTATATAGCAAGTAGAGAAAAGTTTTAAAATTAAAATATCTGGAAAACAAGAAAATTGAATATAAGAGTAATTTATGGTGGTTTACCCAGAATCTGCTTCTCCTTCTGGCAATAACAATGTAATTTCTCTTTGGAGAATTGTTCTCTCCCCCTCAAACCAGTGGTGTGAAGTCTTGGTATGGCTCTTAATCAAGGCTCCACGTCATCTAACTCTAGTCTGGCATAGCCAATAGTTCCTACTGCCTAGAGTCCTGGAGCAGACCTTGCTCCTGCCCAATCTGAGCTTCTTCTCTCATTTTGCCTTAACTTATGTGCATGCACTAACTACCTTGTGTCTTCGAATGAAGTCTCTTGTTTTCTACTCAAGTAAGCCAAATTAATTTTATCTTGCATGCAACCATAAATGATTACAGCATTGAACTAGAAATTTACACACTAATTATATACTAATTTCAGAATGTTACTTTTAGCAAAATTAAAAGCTAGCAATGCAGAACCATATTTATTTAGTGGAAGATGTCATCTAATCAAATATCTGCTTTAGGCTACCTGAATGTCTAGTGTCAGGTGCAAATGCAGGGGAGAGGATGTTCATTTCAGGTCCTGCATATGTAGATAAATGTGTTTATGCTTGTCTTCCTTTGAATATCTGATTCTTCAATGTCTGTTAGAATGCTTTACATATCAGGTACAGAAGAACACCTAATTCTTGAAGGAAATCATTTTTTATTTTTGGGTTTTTCCTTTTGCAAGCTGTACATTTTGTCTGGAAATCATTCTTTCGTGTGCGCTTTCCAATTCATACTTATACATTAAGGCCTGAATCAAATATCATCTTCTCCATAAACCCTTTTCAGATTCCCCAAATCTGAATTCATACCTCCACCTTCTATATTCCCACAATTATAGCATAAATTTTATTCTTCCTAAACACAATTATGTATCTTTCAGATGGTGAGCTGTTAGAGGGCAAAGGCAATGATGTGTTCTTTTTAAAAATTATTTTTCATCAAGTACCTTAAAATAGTATTTAGTCCATGTAAATAAATAAGAATAGCAATTTACCTTTGCCTGTCTAGAAACTGAATTATCATGAATAGAAATGATTTTCTACTGTGTCTAAAACTAATATGTTCAAAGAATCATATTTCTTAGAGGTCTTATTACAAGTTAATTTACTCATTGAAAGCTGTATTCTGCTGTCCCTTCCTTATCAAAAAAAGAAAAGTTTCTACTTATCTATAATATGAGCATAAAGGCAAGTATCATTACTTCCAGTTTCAGATGAAGAATATTTGAGAAAATAAAGCCCTTGGTCATCAAACTTAATTGTCCAGAGTTGATTTCTGTCTGACTATACCTGTTTATTGGGAACATAAAAATCTGACAAATGTGTAGCAAAGAAACAAATGAACACAAGCGGACTTTGAATAAGGGTACAGAAACAATCTAACTGAACTCAGTTCTTTATTTTTAACTTAGTATTTGAAAAGGAGACTTAGATTTCTTTCTGAATTTGGAAAAGGACAAGGGTTCGCAAAATCCTACTAAGAGGCATGAAGAATGAAGAGAGAGGCCCATGCCCTCAGACATATTAGGAAATAGAAAAACGTTAAGTCACTGACTAAATCACTGATGGAAAGAGCACTAAAAATTCTTCAGGTCTGTGGGAGGTATCCAGAGTTGGACTAGATACTGTGAGTTTGAGTTGCCATTGAGATATTATATTGGTACGTAGTTAGGTATGTAGTTATAGAGTGTAGTTAGGAGGGGCCTATGATGGATATTAATTAGAAAGTTACTAGATTAACAATGGTAATTGGATGTGGTTGTGCAGGAGGCAAATCTTCTTAGAAGGTTATCTAAGAGATTAATATTTATTAGTCAGATAGAAGAGAATGAATAACCTATGAAGAGTCTTAGAAAAGGTGGCCAGAGATAGAGAAGTTTATCTATAATACTCTAATGTCATAAAGACTGGGAGAAGAGCACATTTCAAGAAGGTAATCTCAAAGGTCAGATACTGAAAGGTCAAGTAAGTAATCCCTGAAATTATCCATAGATTCAGACACACAGAGGGCCATTCTTAGTTACTTGGGTAGAATGATGATGGTCACACCAGCTTAGTGTGGACTGAGGAGTGTGTAGGTGGTCAAGTGACTCCAGGTGTCTTGTGACACAGGGCAGAGAGCTAGAGGCTGCCTGGACAAGACTCACTCTCCCATCCCCACATCTATCCATTTCTTTCCATTTTACCTCTCAAACATCTCCTGTATCATCTACTTTTCTAGCTCCCCATCCTTGTCAAATTTACTGTTAGGTTGTTTTTTTTTTCTTTAAATTATTGCGTACAGTCTTAGCTTTCCTTCCTCGCCACTGTGCCTTCTCTACAAAGAATGTATTTACCATACTGCAACTGACGGATTTTTTTCAAATAACAGATTTGATTCCCTTATTATTATTTCCCCATCCCCACACCATATCATCTTTCCTGAAAGGTCCCATATCATCTACTCCAAACTCATCATGCATAACTGTTTTTGTTGTTGTTATTATTTTTTATTATTATTATTTTGCTTCAGATATACCAACCTTTCAGACATCCATGCTTCCTTCTGCCACAGGACATTCACGTGCGCTGTTTTCTTTAGCGTGGAATGTGCTCCTCCTCCTTCCTTATTGGCAGCCTTATATCATTTATACCTGCTTAACTGATGTCCAACAAACATCTGCTCAAAAGTAATTCCTAGGGAAATTTTTCACAAACACCACAACACCCCACCTACCGCTGTTACCCTTTCTCTACTCAATTCAGGGTTTTCCTTCAGAGCATGATTCTCAGTTTGTAATTAAACATTCACTGAGGAGATTATTTGATTAGCGACTATTTCCTCTCTTTATAAGAGCAGGATCCTCACCCTTGTTAGCTTATCACTGGACCTTCAATACCTAGAACTTGATACAAGGTAGCCAAACAAATAGTTTTTCAGTGAATGAATAAATACATAAGCACATAAATTAGTATGCTTAAGAATGTATCATCCCCAAAGAAAGAAAGAAAAAATGGACTTTAGAGGAAGAAGACAGCAGCAGAAATTCAGGACTAGCAAGAAAGGAATGAAATTTCCCTTTGAAATTCATTTGCAATATTCCACAAAGGCTTAGAAAGCTGAACTTCAAAGAAAAGTAACACACTTTTCTTCTTGTCTGGTTGGTCATCATACTTAACAAAGCCTGGGCGGGGGGGGCTCTTTCAAGTTTTAGCTTCACTTAAGATATCAAATTGGGAATAACTGAAAAGTCCCCAGTTTGACTTTTAATTAATTTATTTTTAATCAAGTAAAATAACTCTTCAAAGGGCCCAAGCCGGCTGCCAAAATGCCGGTAAGTATGGCAGATGTAAAGAGGTGCAGGAACTCCCTTAAGCAAACCCAGGAGCGTTGGTGTCTCCTGCAATAGTGAAGGAAATTAATGATTGCTTCCTTTCCAAGAAAGCTTCGCTCAGGGGCTGGGCTTGAGTTGGAGAAGCACAGCGGGGGTCTGCAGTCTCCAGCCCTTAGCATCAAAGTGATCCCTGGCTAAACAAGCCAGCACCTCCATTTCTCCTGATAAAACAGTGCTCCTCTGCAGCTACTTGTAGAAACAAGAAGTGACCATGAATTATGAGTTTTGTAGAATATTTAACTAATAGAATTGTGCTATAAAGTGCATGGCAAGGTGCAGGGAAACAATTTCAGCGAGTAACAAATATTGATTGAGCACCTATTATGGGGGCTGGAAACTGCCAGAGAAATCAAAGACAATGCAAGCAAATCTCAAGACACACAACCTATTTAAGAGAATACATGAAGGAGTCAGAGACTAAAACTCTAGTTTTTATACAATAGGAAGCTAGAAGTAGGTGAACCTCATATATGCAGCAGTACTCAGGGTGTTTCATGGAAACAATCTGTCATCAAGAAACGTCACATTTTCTTGGACTTTGCATCTCAAGCTGCCTCCCAAACTTTATGAAACTTAAATCACACAATCCTATCTCTGATAAAGTTTTGCTAATGTAAGCATTTGCCTCTGTCTTCAGTTATCCATCTATAAAACGAGGAGTAGATTACTTGATTTTTAGGGTCCCTCCCATTTCAAAAATTTAATTTTATTGTTATGTGACCTGATAAAAAAATTATACAGGAATTAGACAGGGGATAGAGTTATCAGACAATTTGGTTGTTAATTTAAATATAAAATGTCTAAAAATATATTAGCAAATTAAATCTATGTAATAAAAGAATAATAACATAGCAAGAAAATGTAGTTTATCCCAGAAATAAACCAACAGCTTATGATTGAGAAAGCAAACAATAAAATTTCTTGTTTAACTGTATTTCAACAGATTTTAGAAAAGCATTTAATACTAGTTTATGCCTATTCTTACTAAAGTGAAGCTACACAAACAAAAACCTTAGTGAATGAATAGAACCATTCTTAACTGAAACAAGTCAAATTCCAGAAACTTAAAGGAAATATCCTGTTCAAAACTTAATATTCAGATAAGCTTTCCCCCTGTCACTGAAGTTAATCAATAATTTACTGAAAGTTCTAGTCAATGTAAATGAGCCTAAAAAATCATAGCTGCAGATATTGTTAAGAAAGAGAAAATACACTCTCAGGTGACAAAATTGTCCACCTAGAGAATGAAAAATAATTATCTAAAATGCTAAATATTAAGTAACATAGCTTCATACAGAGTGTCACTTTCCTATGTATCAGCTAGCATGAAAAGTTTCAGTAACACAATGTCTCTTCAATAATAGCACCTAAAGTTATAAATTTCATAGTATATATACTTATTCAGAAACAGATACTTTATTTATATATACATACCTTTGTATGCATGTTTACAGATATTACATTTTACTTAATGACACAGAAGAATGACTGAATAAATGAAAAGAAATATCATATTTTTGGATAGGAATACTATTATAAAATAAAATGTCAATTCTCCCTAAACTTAGTTATTAATTTAATAGATCTAAGTTGAACTAAGGTTAATTTTAATGTACATATGAAAGATTAGCAAAGATGACTTACAAAAAAAGAAAAGTGAAGGACAGTAAAATGAGTGAGTCATTAAAACATAGGAATTTTGCTTTTCTGAGCAGTGGGAAAAATAATGGTGATGACTCAATGGGATACCACTTGGCGTGGTAGGGGGAATTCAATGTATGTAAAAGACTGGCATATATGACTACGCAGAATTTTTTAATTTCAAAGTGATGGAAATCTAAGAGGTCAAAGTGCAAAAAATGGACAGAAATATTTGTTATGTATAATAACCCAAGGAAGATTATTATTCATAAGGTATAAATAGCTTCTAAACATTGATAAGAAAGTTCATTTTAATAAGGACAGAATATTTAAACAGATATTTCACGTATGAAATACAATGACTAATAATTACATTAAAAATGTCTAACCTATCTCTTTATTTATTAGGAAGGAAATTTGTGTAATAAAATCATATTTTTGTTATTCTTATTATAATAATTTAAACATTTGCTATTATCTAGTATAGCTGAGGGTATTTAGAGGAAAGTGGAAGGTGAATGGCTAGCTTCTCAGAGGGCACTTTAGCCTCATCTGTGAAAATTTAAAATATGCAAAACTTCCTCAATTCAATTTAATGTGGTCCGTCCTCCAGAAATGCTTGCATGTGTGAACAGACATAGAGCCACAGGGAGGTTCACTGAAACTTTATTTGTAAAAATGAAAAGGAATCCAAATATATGTCAATGGAGAATAAATTATATTATGTAATACTATGATTCTGTTAAAAAAAAAAACTTTCTGCTGACAAAATATGGCAAATGTATAATTAAGTACAAAATATAAAGTGTGTTTCTATTTAAATAAAATTATGTATAAATCTAAGTATAAAATTTTTAGGGATAAACCCCAACTATTAACATGAGTTGTACATGGGTCAGGAAGTTAGATTCGTCGGCAGCCGTCTGTCTCAAGAGACGATGGTGTAGCTTCTTAAGAGCCTATCTGCATCGCCGAGAATGGCTGTGCAGTCCGACTTGGGAGTGACACGGTATCTGTCTCCTCCCGTGTTGAATCGACATCTTGCGATGACGCTGGAGTGTCCTCTCCAGTGAAGCTGAAGCTACAGAGCCTGGGCAGGGTGATATGGAGGGTCTGCTGTTGCCCATGCAGCAGACCCAGGAAGTTAGATTACTATTGCTAAAAAGAGAAGCATCTCATTTTTAACTGTATGTTTTTATATTGGCTGAAGTTTTTCCAAGTATCTTTTTTTCACTAATTATCTAATTTAAAAATCAGCGATTAATGAAATAGTTCTATATATATTTACGTGAAAACCTGCCAATGACAAATAGAAAAGAACGTATAACATGATCTTATTTATTAACTATGAGTGAGCATGTGCATTAAGAAAGTGTCATATTTAAAATGTTGTCACCAAAATGGTAATTGTGGTTATCTTTGAAGAGTAAGATTCAAGATAATTTCAACTTTCCTTTTTCACACTTTAAAAAAATTATGGTTTGAATTATTACAATTGCTTTTCTGTCCAGGAAAAAAAAACAATAAAGTCATTTTCATTTTGAACAAAAAAATTTAAAACTTTCTATACCTGTATTTGAATTTAATATCAACCAGGATTGCCACATTATTCATGGCACTGCAAATTCTCAGAATATAGAACCACTTAAAAATAGGGTTTCCAGAAAACATAGATTACATAATAATTAAGTGCTACTAGCTAAAAAATATTTTTTATTGTCTCATATGCTGCACATTTAAAATAATTCCCAATAGAAAATCCAGGTATTGGTTTTACCCCCATGTTTACTTGATACACTGACAAATATCAGCTGAATCAAAGCATCTTGCCAATGATAAATTCAGACCACACAAAACTGACCTTAAACCAAATAAAATCCAATGTGTTTAAAATTCTAAATGTGTTCCATGCATAGTATATGTGTGTCTATGTGTCTGTGTCTGTGTCAGTGTCTGTGTGTTTGTCTGAAGAAGGTACAAGATGATGATCCTTATTACTAAGTGATTATAATATAGTTTCACATTTCCTTTTTTCTTATCTTACCCTTGCCCTCTAACTCTATTCAAATTTGCATCTGACTTGTTCCTCTCCAATGAGCTATTAAAGATGGAAATATTCATTTGACTAAGTGGACATGTGCCAATGCTGTTCTGAAAAACAGGCCTCAGTATCCTGTGTCAGTATGTGCCTCAAAACAGAAACAAATGAGATGAACACACACACACACACACACACACACACACACACACACACACACAGCTGTCAGTGGTGCTTCTCATACGTTATCTGAAGTATATGTTATACAGTTCAAATTGAGTTCTGCAACATATACTACTGTAAGAGTCCCATTTACCAGAAATATTTCTCATGTTTTATTTTGGAATAATATATAACTACATGAATTCACACACCCCACACTGATATGCAATGTAAATTATAATGGTAAAACCAGCAAGGCAGTTTCCTCAAGGAAACTCTCTAAATTTCCTCTCTAAATTTAGCTATTATTTACCTCAGGATCACCACTCAAAGGATAAAAGTAGGTTCCACCTGTCAAGTAAATGTAATAAAAAAGCATCAAAGAAACTCTATTTAACTACTGAAGAGACCAAAAAAAAAAAAAAAAAAATCTAAACTATAAATTAAAACATTGTTTCCTGAACTGGTGATATACTTTGTTGTCTGCTGAGGGTCAAGCATAAATATGAAGTATGCAGTTTCAATAAGTCCTTAATAACAGGATTATTCTATAAAGGGCATAAGTTAAAAAAATTCTATAATTGCCCTTCATTATCATTAAAATTGACATCAAATTTCAAAGCAGTTTTATGATCAGGGACCTGATCTCTCAAGTGGCAGAAAGAGAACTAATTTTCTTGGAGACAGAATGTGCTAAAGCCAATGTAAAGGTTTCAGTTAATTTAATTCTGAACCTATATTTTTGTACACATTGTTCTATTCAATTGCCAGTATAAAAACAGAAGTTTTCATACACTGCAAAGGTAATTGAATTGTATTACATACCCTTCTCAGATATAGAGGAGACAGCCAAGACCACCTGATTCCCTAATTCATCAAAACACCCACACCCAGATACATTCTTTACTTTCACAAAAGAAGGAGGTCTCACAGTTAACAATTAATTGTCTGACAGTTTTTATTTTGGGAGGTATCAGATTAGCAACCTGCACAAATATTTCTTCATTGCGGTCATCTATTTGTGATTAAATCCTAACCTTAATGGAAATAGGCAAACAAGCTTTACAGTTACTAGAATTATACTCCTGGAGAAAGTCTCCTTTCCCTCAGCATTAATGGCTCATAGTAAGCAAGTCAAATTGAAAGAACACAATGTGTGTGAGTGTGGGTATGTGTGTATAGAGAAGTGGAATT
Organism: Furipterus horrens; assembly: GCF_987537825.1. Classification (NCBI taxonomy): domain Eukaryota; kingdom Metazoa; phylum Chordata; class Mammalia; order Chiroptera; family Furipteridae; genus Furipterus; species Furipterus horrens. The sequence goes on from NW_028327175.1 coordinate 157,208,753, forward strand.
GGGGTAAGCATGGTTGTGTATGTGTGTATGAAGGCCCCAGCCAAATATGCAATTCAGTGCATTACTATTAAGTTTTATGATTTCTATGTTTCCCTCATCCTCAGATTCTCCAGATCTTGTGAGGGCTCCTTGGATGGGTTCTGGATTTAAATTACATGACAAATAGTGGAGTGTGCTCAATGATGTGATACAGGATGGAAAGAAAATCAAAGATTCAGGTCCCATATGTTTGGCAAGGATACGAGTTATATGTTTGATCTTAACTATCCCTGGTACCTCTATAGCACACTGAAATGTTAGGTCCATAATGTTAGTAGTGGCTGTCATCAGAAAATACGATAATGATGAGACACTTGTCATGGAATCTTGAGTGTTTTTTAATATAATTAATGGTTCCAATAGCTCTGGAGAGGAAGATAGAGACAGAAAAGGAGAAAGCCCTTATTATTAACCTTTCTTAATTAGAGCAAACCAATACATTAATTCCATCTGCACACGGTTAAATTGTGGCATCCTTGACAGAAACCGCTCAAGCCCTCCTTGTAGTTTTCAGACCTTGCAAGCAGTGGTGTGCTCAAAAAGCCTCTGTCGCGCTGAATGAATTCAAGTCAACATTGCAAATAAAATGTTTTTTTACATTGTATTCTCTACAAAAGTTTATAATTAATCTGTTTACAGATGACTAAAGAGACCAACAAATTCCACAAACATTTATTCTGTATTAGGTCTATTTTAGACACTCAAGAAAAAAAAGACAATAGGGGAATAATACTTCCCAAGCTTCAGGAAATGAAAGATTTAGGTGTAAGTACACAAAAGAAGATATTAAATGAGTAAAATACTGATTGATGATGAGCATCAGTATAAAGAAAAAAAAACAAGAGCTGATGAGGATGTGGAGAAAGGGGAACCCTTTTGCACTGTTGGTGAGAATGCAGACTGATGCAGCCACTGTGGGAAGTAATATGGAGATACCTCAAAAAATTAAAGATGGAACTGCCTTTGACCCAGTGATCCCACTTCTGGAAATTTGTCTGAAGGAACCCAAACACTAATTCAAAGAAACATAAGCACCCCTATGTTCATTGTAGCGTTATTTACAATAGCCAAGATGTGGAAGCAGCCCAAGTGTCCATCAGTAGATGAGTGGATAAAACAACTATGAGACATTTACACAATGGAAGACTACTCAGCCATATAAAAGAAGAAAATTTTACCCTTTGCGACAGTATGGATGGGCCTATTGTACATTATGCAAAGTGAAATAAGCCAGTAAGAGGAAGACAAATACCATATGACCTAATTCATATGTAGAATCTAATGAACAAACTGAACTAACAAGAAAAATAGAGACAGATGCATAGACAGAGAGCAGGCTGAGAGTTAAGGGGGTAGAAGGTAGGGGGTAGAGGGGTTGGGCAAAAAGGACAAAGGACTCGAACTGGACAACAATGTGGTGATCGCAGGAGGGGATAGGGGGTATAAGGGAACTAAATGGTAATGGAAAAAATACAATAATTTCTTTTTTTAAGACAGGAGAAGAAATAATGCAATGGAGCATTGAAAAATAGCTGGATTATTTTTTTTAATCTTAAAGAAAGATTAATTGTTTTTTAAACTATGATTATGACTGTCTTGTTTAAAGATATGTGTTAACAGGAAACATAAAAGTCTTAATAAATCCCAATATTGAAAGATTTCTGAATACTACAGAATCAGAATTTTCAGGATAAAATTAAAAATTATATTTAATAAATAGTGAAATGTTTAATGAAACCTACTTAAATTTTACATTATTCCATTTCTATCTTTACAACAATATTTGATATGTATTTAGTTGTTTTCCCCACTGGCTGGTTTGGCTCAGTGGATTGAGCATCGGCCTGCGAGCTAAGTGTCGCTGGTTCGATCTTCCAGTCAGGGCACATCAGAGAAGGAAAACTCTGATTCCAAAAAACCTCCGCTGCCTTGCGGCATACCTCTTTAGGGGAAAGGCTAAGGGAGTAAACCCCGACAGAAAATCCAGAGCCGGAGTCCCTAAGGCGGTTGACATTGTAGTCAACACCGGCAACTCCTGCGGCGCACCTGAAGCCAAGCTGTATTGACTCTGTCTTTCCCCTTGGATCCTTCAGCTGTGAAGAGAGGGGGTGTCTGCTGCATGGGCAACAGCTGCCCTCCATATCACCCTGCCCAGGCTTTGTAGCTTCACTGGAGAGGACACTCCAGCGTCATCGCAAGATGTCGACTTAACACGGGAGGAGACAGTTACCAGTTATAAGCTCATCTGATTGGCGAAGGAAACGAGCGCCAGGAGTCTCCTCTGACGGTGGGAGAGGTCATCGCACCTCACTGGACAGCTACCGCCCGCCTCAAGCTGGGCAGCCCCCAGCCAATTAGGTGCCGTCTCGCCATGGCTCACCTGCCCCACTTGGTGCGTGGGGATCAGAGAGGCGTCTCTTGAAAAGTGGGCCACAAAACACTCGCACCAGGCAATTCCAAGCAAACAACAAGAAAGAAGCCTCCAGCTCTTCGCCTTGCTAGCTGGAACATCAGGACCATGTGTCCCGGACTTACTGCAGAACTTTCGTGGATCAATGGTGCCAGGAAAACCACCGTCATCGACAGGGAACTGGCACGACTAAACATCGACATTGCGGCTCTACAGGAGACACGGTTGGCCGACAACGGAACTATCAGAGAAACCAACTACACCTTCTACTGGCAAGGGAAGTCTCCGGACCAACCAAGACAGCACAGTGTTGGGTTCACTGTGAAGAACACGCTTGTTAACTCCATAGAGCCACCCACAGGAGGCACAGAGAGATTACTTACCCTCCGATTGTCAACAACTTTCGGCCCAGTCAGCATTCTTAGCGCGTATGCCCCAACACTCTGCGCCACCATCGAAGAGAAAGAACAGTTCTACCATGCACTGGACGAAGCGTTATCCAAGATCCCCAGAAGTAATGCTCTTTATCTCCTTGGAGACTTCAACGCAAGAGTAGGAGCCGACCACATGGCCTGGCCCACCTGCCTCGGAAACTTTGGGAGAGGAAAGATCAATGAGAATGGTCAGCGACTGCTTGAGCTTTTGTGTCACCACGGCCTGTGCGTGACAAACACATTCTTCAAGTGCAAAGAGATCCACCAGGTGTCATGGAGGCACCCCCGCTCCCGCCACTGGCACCAGCTTGACCTCGTCATCACCAGAAGAACGGATATTGGCAGCACCCTCCTCACCCGCAGCTACCACAGTGCAGACTGCGACACGGACCATGCCCTCGTGGTAAGCAAGGTGTGCATAATGCCGAAGAGGTTGCACCACTCCAAGATGAAGGGTCGCACACGCATCAACACCAGTTGTGCCAGCAACCCAGTTAAGACCCAGCAATTCATCAACAGGATGGAAGATGCACTCGGCGAGGGAATGGCGGCAGATGACATTATCGAATCCAATTGGCCACGTCTCCGCGACGCCATATACAACTCCGCCATTATTGCTTACGGGAAGAAAGAGCGGAAGAACGCTGACTGGTACGAGGCTCACTGGGAAGAAATGGAACCCGTGATCGAGGCTAAGAGGAAGGCCCTACTGGCTTACAAGGCCACGCCCACTCCCAGTACACTTCAAGCTCTACGGGCTGCCAGGAACAAAGTCCAGAAGACCGCCCGCCACTGTGCCAACACCTATTGGCTAAACCTGTGCAGAAGCATCCAGGAAGCCGCCGATATAGGCAACGCACGAGGAATGTATGAGGGTATCAAGAAGGCAACAGGCCCAATCCCCTCCAAGATCGCCCCCCTTAAGTCCAAGACAGGTGAGGTCATCAATGACCAGGAACAGCAAATGCGGCGGTGGACCGAGCACTACCTCGAGCTGTACGCGACGAGGAACACCGTAACAGACACTGCTCTTAACGCCATCCCAGACCTACCAGTCATGGAGGAGCTAGACACCCCACCTACTGCGGCAGAGCTCGGCAGAGCTCGGCAAAGCCATCGACCGCCTCGCTTGCGGGAAAGAACCAGGAAGCGACAGAATCCCTCCAGAAATCCTAAAGAGCGGGAAACCAGTCCTGCTACAGCCGCTCCACCATCTACTCTGTCTCTGCTGGAAGGAGGGTTACATCCCCCAGGATATGAGAGACGCCAACATTATCACCATGTACAAGAACAAAGGAGACCGCAGCGACTGCAACAACTACCGGGGCATCTCTCTCCTCAGCGTCGTCGGCAAAGTATTCGCCCGGGTCGCTCTTGCCCGCCTGCAGACCCTTGCTTCCCGCGTCTACCCAGAGTCCCAGTGTGGCTTCAGAGCTGGCCGATCAACAGTGGACATGATCTTCTCCCTACGCCAGCTGCAGGAGAAGTGTCACGAGCAGCATAAACCACTCTACCTCGCCTTTATCGACCTCACGAAGGCGTTTGATCTGGTCAGTCGAAGCGGACTCTTCAGCTTGCTACGGAAGATTGGCTGTCCACCACATCTGCTTGCTGTGGTCATGTCCTTTCACGACAACATGCACAGCACGGTGTCCTACAACGGCGCAACCTCTGAGGCCTTCCCAGTCAGCAGCGGAGTAAAGCAGGGCTGCGTCCTCGCGCCTACGCTGTTCGGAATCTTCTTCTCCATGCTCCTCCAATACGCCTTTAAGGACTGCAGCGAGGGTGTCTTCATTCACACCAGATCCGATGGCAAGCTCTACAACCTGGCCCGTCTACGAGCCAAGACCAAAGTCAAAGAGGTGCTCATCCGTGAGATGCTCTTCGCCGACGACACAGCCTTGACATCACACTCCGAAGAGGGACTCCAGCAGCTAGTCACTTGCCTTTCCCACGCATGCAAGGAGTTCGGACTAGCCATCAGCCTGACGAAGACGAACGTTATGGCTCAAGGCATGGGGACTCCCCCATGCATCACCATCGACGGGTACACCCTGGAGGTTGTCAACGACTTCACTTACCTCGGGTCCACCATCTCGAGCTCTCTGTCAGTTGACTTGGAGGTCAACCGGAGAATCGCCAGGGCAGCCACAGTTATGGCCAAACTGAACCGGCGAGTGTGGAACAATTCCAGCCTCACTGAGAAAACCAGACTGCGCATCTACCAAGCCTGCGTACTCAGCACTCTCCTCTATGGCAGCGAGACGTGGACCACCTACGCAAGGCACGAAAGGAAACTCAACAGCTTCCACATGAGGTGCCTGCGACGCGTCCTGCATGGTGCCTGGCAGGATAAGGTTCCCAACACCGAGGTGCTGAAGCGAGCCAACATGAGCAGTTTGCATGCAGTTCTTAGTGAGAGATGCCTCAGGTGGCTCGGCCATGTCAAAAGAATGGATGCAGGCCGTATACCCAAAGACCTCCTCTACGGTGAGCTAGCAGAAGGCCAGAGGATGACAGGGCGCCCAAAACTGCGGTTCAAAGACATCTGCAAAAAGGACATGACACAATGCTCCATCAATCTCAACACATGGGAAGTTCAAGCAGACGACCGCCTAGCCTGGAGGCTCGCGGTCAGGCAAGGTACGTCACGTGCAGAGGCTGCGCGCAACGAGGAGGCGGCCCAGAAAAGATCGAGGCGGAAGCAGCGTCAACAGCAGCAACAACAGCCATCTGCCTTCACCTGTAACAAGTGCGGCAGGGATTGTCACTCCCGAGTCGGACTGCACAGCCATTCTCGGCGGTGCAGATAGACTCTCGAGAAGCTACGCCATCGTCTCTCGAGACGGACGGCTGCCGATGACAATGATGATGACGATTTAGTTGTTTTCAATTCTGATCTCTGGCAATGTAAAAGTTGAATCAAATTCAAGAAAGCAGGGCTGCACCAAAGGTATTTCTATGTACAGCTGCTCCATGGCTCCACAAGGCCGAGCGAGCCAGGGCTGGATTCTCACCGGCATTGCTCCAGGGTCTAGAGTCACAGCTGCAGGAGTTGCAGGGCATTTTGCATCATCTAGTCCAGTTCTTGATCCTGCTTCAGAAAGCTGGCCTGCTTGTCCTCCACCTGGAGCCATCTAAAAGTTACCAGGCTCAGCCTCTGAAGAAAGAAGTGCCACAGCATTCTGGCTTTGCTCGGTGTGTGCAGTTTTGTTCCTAAAGTCAGGAGACAAGTTCCTTCCTTTCCTGGCTCCTGTGGGCAGAGAGTGTGCTTTCTCACCTCTGAGATGATAAAGTTAATGATAACCTTAATAACCCTCCCCTTGGGACTGTAAGGAGAGTAGTAGTACCCTCCCTGAATGCTTAGGAGTTGGAAACTGTCCAGTCCTACTTTACCTTCAGCCCCTGACTGCTCTGGATTGCTCCCACCTTGGGCTGCCAGGCATTGGAAAGCACACCCACACCTTGCATCTCTCTCCTGTTGGTTAAATAACACTAATGAGCAACTCTCATCCCTGCATGAAGCCACAGTCATGGCTGGAATTACTCGAGGGCTAATTACACTGTCCAAGCACAGGGTTTCCCTCCCCTCTAGCAGCCTACCCTTTGGACCCCATTGCCCATTACCACCTCCACTGGTAGAGAAACAAGACAAGACTGTCAGCTATGACACTTGCATTTTCAAGAAAAAGCTTAAATCTAAGAAACGCCAATCTAGCTTCCTGTGTAGGTGTTATTAGGTAGGCAAAATCCTTCTTATAATCTTTGTTCATAATTTCTCTCTAAATGCTGAATTATATTAAGAACTAGAAATCTTTTCTGCAAATGGCTTGCTCTTAAATTTGCTTTTCAGACATCTCTAAGGGTCACTGGAAACTCGAGTACAATTCTTTATCTCCTTTCTCCTGGCACTTTCTATTCAACCTATTTATTTTAGTTGGATGTATTTTTTCCTCTCCCCAGTAATAGACTATAAACTTTATTGCTCATTCTCTTTCCATGAGGAGACTAATGCCAATTCCTACTATTTTCCATAATCTGTCTTTCACACCTAGTCTCCTTTTTCAAAGCCCACCCTATCATCCCCTCCACCGCCACATTTTAAACTAAACTCTTCGTATTCAGTATCCTGCCACAATCACAGCTGGTCCTTTTGGGAATCTCCCGGCACTATAGTCAAGCCACCTTTATTGATTTCTGGACTCTGAACCATCATCCTTTTTTATTCTTCTTACTCCTTATTTTCTTCACACAATTGCTTTCCCCTCTCACCAATTCTTTCATCTTGCAGACTCTGAGGTTCCCTCATACTTTCCCTCTCATTCTGATCTTTCCACTTTCTTTCTGTGAAGCATAACATATAAACAACATGGGTTCTTTTCTCTTTGTATTTTAAAAATATCATATTTATCTTCTTTCTCTTTTGGTTAATAACTCGTTTCCTGTTGTTTTTCTAATAGAATCTATAAGCCAGGGGCTACTTTTACATCTATGTTTAGCAAACTGAATAGTAGAATATTTTGTAATCATGTCACAAGTATACTGGAAATCACTCTTTTGGGAGCTATGAAGTCCTGAGGGTAAACACTCAAATGCTGGGGTAGATTAGTTTAACTATGCAGAACGTAATTAATTATAATTTCTTATCTAAGTAAATATTGTAATAGTTTGTTTTTTTAATTTTTATTGTATTTTTTCATTACCATTCAGCCCCCTTTATACCCCCTCTCCTCATAATCACCACACTTTGTCCACGTCCATGAGTCCTTCTTCCCTTTTACTTGATCCCTCCACCGCCTAACCTACCCCTCACAGCTGTCATCTGCTCTCTGTCTATGAGTCTGTCTCTATCTTGCCTGTCAGTTCAGTTTGTTCATTAGATTCCACATATGAGTGAAATCATATGGTATTTGTCTTTATCTGACTGGCTTATTTCACTTCGCATAATATTCTCTAAGTCCACCCATGCTATCACAAAGGGTAAAATTTTCTTATTTTTTATAGCCAAGTAGTATTCCATTGTGTACATGTCCCATAGTTGTATGAGACACTGAAGAAAAAACTGAAGAAGATACAAATAATCGGAAGCACCTACCATGTTCATGAATAGGAATAGAATTACCGTCATTAAAATTTCCATGTGGCCCAAAGCAATCTATAGATCCATGCTGTTCCTATCAAGATTCCAATGATATATTTCATAAAATGATAAAAAAATATTTCAAAACTTTATATAGAACCACTAATAGTTCCGTATAGCAACAATGATCTTGAGAAAGAAGAACAAAGTTGAAGGAATTATGCTACCTAATATTAAACTATACTATAAGGCCATAGTACTCAAAACAGCCTGAAAAATCCAGACAAAAGGCGCGGACCTCCGTCCCCGCCGGTCGGCTGCCGGGGTCCTGGCACTGCCGCCCTAATCTGTGCCCTTCCCTGGCATCCCTCCTACGCTTACCCCTTTCCCATGCCTCCTTGCAGTTACGCAGATTATGAAGAAAGGAAGGCAGAAGCCACAGATAAATAGGAATATGATTTGGATAAGGCAGGCAAGGAAAGTGGGAAGGGAACTCTGTGCACTTTGGAATCACCTATGCCCTCTGGGGCCAGGAGACCTCATACAACCACCACCTTGACTCCTGAGAGCTGATCAAGCCCAAGCCTTCCACCCATCCCCCTCTGATCAGAATCAGGGAATCAGGTCCTGGAAGGGGCAGGTGGCTCAGACACCAAGTGGGCCATCTCTACTCCTGTAAAGGAGGAAAGAGGAAGGACATCTCTAAAATCAGAGAAGGAAAACTCTGACTCCAAAAAACCTCCGCTGCCTTGCGGCATACCTCTTCAGGGGAAAGGCTAAGGGAGTAAACCCCGACAGAAAATCCGGAGCCGGAGTCCCTAAGGCGGTTTGACGTTGTAGTCAACACCGGCAACTCCTGCGGCGCACCTGAAGCCAAGCTGTATTGACTCCATCTTTCCCTTGGACCCTTCAGCTGCGAAGAGAGGGGGCGTCTGCTGCATGGGCAACAGCAGACCCTCCATATCACCCTGCCCAGGCTCTGTAGCTTCAGTTTCACTGGAGAGGACACTCCGGCGTCATCGCAAGATGTCGACTCAACACGGGAAGAGACAGATACCGGTTATAAGCTCATCCGATTGGCGAAGGTAACGAGCGCCAGGGGTCTCCTCTGACGGTGGGAGAGGTCATCGCACCTCGCTGGACAGCTACCGCCCGCCTCAAGCTGGGCAGCCCCAGCCAATTAGGTGCCGTCTCGCCATGGCTCGCCTGCCCCACTGGGTGCGTGGGGATCAGAGAGGCGCCTCTCGAAAAGTGGGCCACAAAACACCCGCACCAGTTAATTCCAAGCAAACAACAAGAAAGAAGCCTCCGGCTCTTCGCCTCGCTAGCTGGAACATCAGGACCATGTGCCCCGGACTTACTGCAGACCTTCCGTGGATCAAGGGTGCCAGGAAAACCGCTGTCATCGATAGGGAACTGGCACGACTAAACATCGACATTGCGGCTCTACAGGAGACACGGTTGGCCGACAACAGAACTATCAGAGAAACCAACTACACCTTCTACTGGCAAGGGAAGTCTCCAGACCAACCAAGACAGCACGGTGTTGGGTTCGCTGTGAAGAACACGCTTGTTAACTCCATAGAGCCACCCACAGGAGGCACAGAGAGATTACTTACCCTCCGATTGTCAACAACTTTCGGCCCAGTCAGCATTCTTAGCGCGTATGCCCCAACCCTCTGTGCCACCATCAAAGAGAAAGAACAGTTCTACCATGCACTGGACGAAGCGTTATCCAAGATCCCCAGAAGTAACGCTCTCTATCTCCTTGGAGACTTCAACGCAAGAGTAGGAGCCGACCACATGCCTGGCCCACCTGCCTTGGAAACTTTGGGAGAGGAAAGATCAATGAGAATGGTCAGCGACTGCTTGAGCTTTCATGTCACCACGGCCTGTGCGTGACAAACACATTCTTCAAGTGCAAAGAGATCCACCAGGTGTCATGGAGGCACCCCCGCTCCCGCCACTGGCACCAGCTTGACCTCATCATCACCAGAAGAATGGATATTGGCAGCACCCTCCTCACCCGCAGCTACCACAGTGCAGACTGCGACACGGACCATGCCCTCGTGGTAAGCAAGGTGCGCATAATGCCGAAGAGGTTGCACCACTCAAAGATGAAGGGTCGCCCACGCATCAACACCAGTTGTGCCAGCAACCCAGTTAAGACCCAGCAATTCATCAACAAGATGGAAGATGCACTCGGCGAGGGAGTGGCGGCAGATGACATTATCGAATCCAATTGGCCACGTCTCCGCGACGCCATATACAACTCCGCCATTATTGCTTACGGGAAGAAAGAGCGGAAAAACGCTGACTGGTACGAGGCTCACTGGGAAGAAATGGAACCCGTGATCGAGGCTAAGAGGAAGGCCCTACTGGCTTACAAGGTCACGCCCACTCCCAGTACACTTCAAGCTCTACGGGCTGCCAGGAACAAAGTCCAGAAGACCGCCCGCCACTGTGCCAACACCTATTGGCTACACCTGTGCAGAAGCATTCAGGAAGCCGCCAATATAGGCAACGCACGAGGAATGTATGAGGGTATCAAGAAGGCAACAGGCCCAATCCCCTCCAAGATCGCCCCCCTTAAGTCCAAGACAGGTGAGGTCATCACTGACCAGGAACAGCAAATGTGGCGGTGGACCGAGCACTACCTCGAGCTGTACGCAACGAAGAACACCGTAACAGACACTGCTCTTAACGCCATCCCAGACCTACCAGTCATGGAGGAGCTAGACACCCCACCTACTGCGGCAGAGCTCAGCAAAGCCATCGACCGCCTCGCTTGCGGGAAAGCACCAGGAAGCGATGGAATCCCTCCAGAAATCCTAAAGAGCGGGAAACCAGTCCTGCTACAGCCACTCCACCATCTACTCTGTCGCTGTTGGAAGGAGGGTTACATCCCCCAGGATATGAGAGATGCCAACATTATCACCATGTACAAGAACAAAGGAGACCGCAGCGACTGCAACAACTACTGGGGCATCTCTCTCCTCAGCGTCGTCGGCAAAGTATTCGCCCGGGTCGCTCTTGCCCGCTTGCAGACCCTTGCTTCCTGCATCTACCCAGAGTCCCAGTGTGGCTTCAGAGCTGGCCAATCAACAGTGGACATGATCTTCTCCCTACGCCAGCTGCAGGAGAAGTGTCACGAGCAGCATAAACCATTCTACCTCGCCTTTATCGACCTTACAAAGGCGTTTGATCTGGTCAGTCGAAGCGGTCTCTTCAGCTTGCTACGGAAGATTGGCTGTCCACCACATCTGCTTGCTGTGGTCATGTTCTTTCATGACAACATGCACAGCACGGTGTCCTACAACGGCGCAACCTCTGAGGCCTTCCCAGTCAGCAGCGGAGTAAAGCAGGGCTGCGTCCTCGCGCCTACGCTGTTCGGAATCTTCTTCTCCATGCTCCTCCAATACGCCTTTAAGGACTGCAGCGAGGGTGTCTTCATTCACACCAGATCCGATGGCAAGCTCTACAACCTGGCCCGTCTACGAGCCAAGATCAAAGTCAAAGAGGTGCTCATCCGTGAGATGCTCTTCGCCGACGACGCAGATTTGACATCACACTCCAAAGAGGGACTCCAACAGCTAGTCACTTGCCTTTCCCACGCATGCAAGGAGTTCGGACTAGCCATCAGCCTGACGAAGACGAACGTTATGGCTCAAGGCACGGGGACTCCCCCATGCATCACCATCGACGGATACACCCTGGAGGTTGTCAACGACTTCACTTACCTCGGGTCCACCATCTCGAGCTCTCTGTCAGTCGACTTGGAGGTCAACCGGAGAATCGCCAGGGCAGCCACAGTTATGGCCAAACTGAACCGGCGAGCGTGGAACAATTCCAGCCTCACTGAGAAAACCAGACTGCGCATCTACCAAGCCTGCGTACTCAGTACTCTCCTCTATGGCAGCGAGACGTGGACCACCTACGCAAGGCATGAAAGGAAACTCAACAGCTTCCACATGAGGTGCCTGCGACGCGTCCTGCATGTCGCCTGGCAGGATAAGGTCCCCAACACCGAGGTGCTGAAGCGAGCCAATATGAGCAGTTTGCATGCAGTTCTTAGCGAGAGACGCCTCAGGTGGCTCGGCCATGTCAAAAGAATGGATGCAGGCCGTATCCCCAAAGACCTCCTCTACGGCGAGCTAGCAGAAGGCCAGAGGATGACAGGGCGCCCAAAACTGCGGTTCAAAGACATCTGCAAAAAGGACATGACACAATGCTCCATCAATCTCAACACATGGGAAGTTCAAGCAGACGACTGCCTAGCCTGGAGGCTCGCGGTCAGGCAAGGTACGTCACGTGCAGAGGCTGCGCGCAACGAGGAGGCGGTCCAGGAAAGATCGAGGCGGAAGCAGCGTCAACAGCAGCAACAACGGCCATCTGCCTTCACCTGTAACAAGTGTGGCAGGGATTGTCACTCCCGAGTCGGACTGCACAGCCATTCTCGGCGGTGCAGATAGACTCTCAAGAAGCTACGCCATCGTCTCTCGAGACGGACGGCTGCCGACGACGACGAAGACGACTCAAAACAGCATGGTAACTTGCATAAAATCAGACACATAGATCAATGGAACAGAATAGAGCACCTGGAAAAATGAAACTAGACCACCTTCTTACACCACACACAAGAATAAATTCAAAATGGATTAACCCTTTGAGTGCCATGCGTAATTTGAAATTTGGATCAACATGAGAAAAAATTATATCAATAACCTGAAGTGCTAAAAAAAAAAGAACAAAACATAAAATATGAGTTCTTCCATTGTTATTTACATTAATAGTCATAGGAAAAAGAGTCTCTGGAAGCAACGTTGACACGGGAAAATTTGTCAGCGTCACTCACAGCGATGTTGGCACTCAAAGGGTTAAATATTTAACTGTTAGGCCCCAAACCATAAAAATCCTAGAAGAAAACATCAGCAGCAAAATCTTGGGCATGGCTCATAGCAATATTTTATCAGATATATCTCTGCAGGCAAGGGAAACAAAAGAAAAAACAAACAAGCGGGACTACATCAAACTAAAAAGTTTTTGCACAGCAAAGGAAAACACTAGTAGAATAAAAGACAACCCACAGAATGGGAGAATATGTTCACCAATACATCTGATAAGGAGTTAATATCCAAAATTTAAGCTAGTTTTGAAAATTTTATTTTATTATTTTAAAACATACAGCCTGTGACAATGGCCATTTTTAAAAATAGGTCCAGTAATATACTCATATTTATCTTTACTCAGTTAATAGGTACAGATGAAATGGAGGTTGATCTATGAAAAGATGAAGCAGCATAATTTGAAAAAGGAGAAGAGGTCCCATCTCTCCACATCCTTGCCAGCACTTGATTTGTTGATGGTGGCCGTTCTGACAGATGTGAGGTGGTATATCATTGTGGTTTTAATTTGCATCTCTCTGATGGTTAGTGATGTTGAGCATCCTTTCATATGCCTATGGGCCTTCTGTATGTCCTCCTTGGAGAAGTGTCTGTTCAGGTCCTTTTCCCATTTTTTAATTGGATTGTTTGTCTTCCTGGTGTTGAGTCATTTAAGTTCTTTAAATATTTGGAGATCAAACCCTTGTCCAAGGTATCATTGGTAAATATGTTTTCCCATACAGTTGGTTCCCTTTTCACTTTGCTGATGTTTCCTTTAACTGAGCAGAACCTTTTTAGTTTGATGTAGTCCCACTTGTTTATTCTTTCCTTTATTTCCCTTGCCCTACGAGATACATTGGTGAAAGTATTGCTGCATGAAATATATGAGATTTTACTGCCTATGTAATTTACAATAGTCAAATGCTGGAAACAGCCTAAGTGCCCATTAATGCATGAGTGGATCAAAAAACTGATACATTTACACAATGGAATACTACGTAGCATAAAGAAAGAAGGAATTCTTTTCTACCTTTTGCGACAGCATGCGTAGCATAAAGAAAGAAGGAATTCTTTTCTACCTTATGCTAAGTGAAATAAGCCAGATGGTGAAAGACAAGTACCATATGATCTCACCTGTAAGAGGAACCTAATGAACAAAACAAATGAGCAAAATAAAACCAGAGGCATACAAACAAGGGGCAGACTGGCGGTGACCAGAGGGAAGAGGGGATAGGGGAGAAGGGAGGAAAGAAGGGGAATGGTCTAGTCAAGGACCCATGGACATGGACAACAGGGAGGGGATTGACTGTGGCAGTCAAAATGCTTGTGTGTTTATGTGAAATATTTGGAAAACAGTAAAATACAAAAGGGTAAACACATGTTATGTAGATAAGTTGGCTCACACAATGCGTACTGTCAAGTTCACTTTCCTTTTGCATTTTCTACCACTCTAGTGCATACTGTGGAGCTCTAGCCAGACCCTCTCTTCATAATGCACGTGCCCATCTTTCAGCTGTTGGGAAAATCTGCTGTTGATTTTCACTATGATCCTTGGCTATAGGAAACTACCTTTCCTAAGGTAATGCCCCTTGCCAGGAGGCTGAGCCCCCTTGCCTCAGTTTGTGACAAATTTCAAAGATCATCTGAATTCCAGAATCCCCCGAAAATCAGGTGAGATCTCAGTTGCAACCACTTTGTAAACTAGCTTCTCCCTCTATTCAGGCCTGTCTTCCTCCCATCCTTACAGGTTTCTCTTCCAGGATCACATCCCAATAAACTTTCTGCATGTCTATCTCACAGACTGTTTCTAAGGGAAATATTAAAAAAAAGAAAAAAAAGGAACCCTCGAATACCTAGAAAACAAGATACTTTTGTCTCCCTTTTGTTCAGCTTGGTCATGTGCCAATGATAATAGACACAATTCACCAGGAAAGAACCTTTTTTTTTTTTTTTTTTTTATTCCTAATCAGGGTTAACTAGGATATGTTCCTTTGACATTTTTTCCTTTTGTCTTCCTCCCACCCTGGATAGAGACAAGATATCTGCAAGGTAGCAGTATCAGAGCTAACATAGCAAGCATCCAAAAAGAACCCAGATCCTTGAAAACATCATTGAGCAAGTGAACTCATGCCAGGAATCATCAACCCCTAAACTTTTGGGTTAGTGGAGAAAAAAAATTAAAAAACAAAACAAAACACAAAAAACTCCTTTAAGTTGATTGTTATTTGCAGCCAAATGCAATTCCTAAATGATAAAATTAAGGAATCACTCTATCAATAAATACATTTACGTGTGTAGTTGAGTGTTCTTTATAACAACAAAGGAATAGAAGAGTTTGTAAATGGTAACCTGTAACCCATCCTTAGGAAGAAAAATGATAATTATTAAAATAATTTCTTCAAAGATGATTTAATGCTAATGAAAAGTACTCTAGAGGTCATATTAATTTTAAAGATATAAATCCCATTAAACACATATACACCTATACGTCTGATGAAACCACCAATCTTGTGTAGCTTCTTTACAGAAAAAATAAATAGGCCTGCTCTGGCATATTGTATTTTTTTAGGATGGTCAGACTAATATATATCTTATCTCACATGCTTTTCTAAAAATGAGTCTAATATTTTTTTACAATGAGAGTTGGGGTCTAGTTTCCCTCACCTTGAATCTGAGCAAGGGCTTGTGACTGCTCCTAACCCACAGAAAAAATGAGATAATAAATGATTGTTGTTAAGTCACTACATTTTAAAATGAATTAGGTAACATGAACACCTGTAGGTTATCATAATTATTATCCAATCTCTCAAAATAGTTTTTTTAACTTGAAAATTGCAGAAAAGTTTATAGCTTTACTTAAAATATATTTAATATGAGACCATTGTCCTTTTTAATTGTGATGAAAAATGAGAAAACATATCTTAATTTCAGTTTATTAGGTGGTAGAAACCAGGACCCTCACACTAAAATTATTGAGTCTTAGCAATTAAAACTGTATGTGGCAAAATAGTAATGGTCAGCATTATTGTCCCTTTGTTAAAAGTACATCAAAATGTGTGCCAAATATGCTATTTCTTCTAACCAGTAGGCTTCTCATTCCTTGTGAAGACCCTGTGGACAAAGGAAAATTAGCAGATCACATTTGGATGTATGAGTGAAACTGTAAAAGTCCCAAGGCTAAGGTTTGAGGACACAGAACTTGAGCCTGTTCCCTCCTTCTGTGACAAAGCACATGGGTAGGTAAATGGGCAGCAGATTTCTCATACTTAAGTGTTGTGAGGTATAGATAAAACGCCACAACGATCGAGAAAGCAGCTTACTTCTAGATGTTTTGGGGGGGTCAGACTCCTCCCCCCCCTCAACTTCCCATGTGTAACTTAAACTACTACCACAGAGTGAGATAAAGATAATCCAGATTCTCACTTCCTTCAGAAAAAGTCTCCAATAAAAATGGCAATATTTCTTTAAAACACATACACATACAACCCTGAAATCAAACCTTACACTCCGTCCACCTAGAAAATATGACTATGTCATTTAAGCAATGCTGAATCTATTCACAGTCAGCAGGTCGGGTAGAAAATTACTCACCCTACACACTGGTTGTGCAGAACGTTGCAGGGTCTGAATTGCTGCCAACATACTTGGTTTTGGCACATCTCCACTCTTCAATTTGCTACAATGCACTTAACCTACCACTGTTATTCAATGTGCTATAACGGTAATTCAAATGCCTGTGTATTCACCTCAGCTCAACTACTCCCTTGGCTAGGAATATTTCCAAACAGGGTGATACATATAAATGCCTGCCATTTTCAAAAGTACATATAATAAATATTTCTGAAGTACTTTGAAAGCCAACAGTTAACAATAAGCTTTTGGGTACATGGATTGGAGACTAAGGAGCAAGGAGTACTTTATTAGCCCCCTCTTAGGTATTTGATTTATTATTTCTGCAGAGACATCCTCGCCAGTTTCTTCAATGACATAAAAAAAGTCAATATTTCAGCTGTTGATGGCCCTACTTTAGAATCCCAGGGGCATACCCAGATGAGAGCTAGTGATTATTCATGAAACAACCTGTGCTTACACCAAGCTCATTAAGCAGACTATTGAAAGGCCTTTTTAAATCTTACTTATGAAGGAAAGCTTAGAAAGATGACAGATAGATAGACATCATGTGATAACAAAGATCAGATGATAACAAAACTAAACCAGTGGTGTTCTCATTAGCTGCGAATAACAAATCATCCCAAAATTTAGTGATTCAATACCATATTAATTATACAAAATTTACAAGATAAACTTTTAAATCATACTAATGGGAACTGGGAGGCTACCTAATCCTCATATTTAAATAAAATCTTATTGCCATGTAGAAAATATTTTCTTTCTTAACTCTTTGTCGATCTGCAACTCTCAGACTTAGGATAACAACTTTGTTCCTTTGGGTAATCAATGACTTTGTTTGTGACTCAGAGCATGATATTCATGTACTTCAAGTCCTCAGTCCTTAAATGAACCTACATTTTGTCAACACTGGTTTGGAACTGGAAAGTTTTGTATGCACAGTTATATTTGCATTATAAAGTCTCAGTGGGAAACTATTTATGGGGATCTTCTTACTTCCAGCAGAGTTGATGCCATTATTACTAAACCATGTAGATGGAATGGATATCTAGTCTAAATCACCTCCTTTTATAACTGTTTGACAATGTCCCATGTTTCTGTGCTCTATTTTTCATGTGTTGCAACACATAAAAGAGTCTAGTAAATGCTTTATCCTAAAGTTTCTCTGCTGTGAATCAATGTTTATTAATTTACCTTGTCACTAATTTAAAATTATAGGAATTGGCTATATGTCCTCACAAATTCAAAAATGACTACTGTTAAAAAAGAAAGAAAGAAACATATTCTACTGCCTTTACTGCACATTGGTTATATTTATTTTTCAATTTCCAAATCTCCTTTTACTCTCAAATCATGATACATTCAAATATATTGTATATGAAGAAGAAAGTACAAGATGTATATTATCCCCAGTAGATTGATTTAAACTGCTCCACATCAAAAAAAAAAAAAAAAGACAAAATTATGGTTAGTTTAGATAATATCATACTGTAAGTTATCTAAAATTCTAATGAAACTATTCTGGAGATAATTACAAATTGACATGTAGTTGTAAAAATAATAGATACATCCCTTGTATATTAAGTAATAGATACACCCCTTATGTGCTTTGCCAATTTTTCTTCTAGACTGCATTTTGTAAAACTATACTATCAGAATGTTAACAAATATATAATCAACTAATTTTATTCTGATTTCCCTAGTTTTACTTATACTCTTTGTGTGTGTGTCAGGGGCTGTGGCTGTGTATTAAGTTCTACAAAATTTTGTTGCCTGTTTAGGTTCATACATTCAGTAACCACCACAGTCAAAATATTGAACAGATACAAGTATATAAGACCTTTCAAGTTGTGTTTTATAGTCACACACACACCCCTTCTGTCCTATACTCCACAAAAAATCTATTTCCTCCATTTCCAAATTTTATAATTTAAAAATGTATTAGTACATTGGAATTAATTTTTTTTTATTTTGTTTTTTTTTGCACAGCATAATTCCTTGGAGATTCATCCAGTGTATTATGTATATCAACAGTTTATTTTTATTACTGAGTAGTATTTAATAATATGTTTATACTTCAATGCAAATATTTTCTACCATTCTGTACCTTGTGTCTTTATCCTTTTCACATTGGCTTTCACAAAGTACAAACTTTTTGTTTTGTTAGATCCAATTAATCAATTTTTCCTATTTGGTTTATGATAAGTGGCATCAAGTCTACAAACACTTAGCTTAGCCCTAGATCTGAAAGATGTCCTACTATTTTTTTCTCAAAGTTTTATTTGCACTCAACTATGATCCATTTTGAGTTTGTTTTTGTGTATGATGTAAGACATAGCTCAAGGTTTTCTTTTTTTTTTTCTTTTTGCTAATGAACATCAAATTGCTACAACACCATTTGTTGAAAAGGCTACTATTCTCCTCCACTGAATTAATTTTATACCTTATCAAAAATCAGCTGAGTATAACTTCACTACAGGGAACCTCAATTCAAAACTAAAATGAGATAACACCTGACACTTGTTAGAATGGCTATTATTAATAAGGTAGGTAACAACTGTTGAAGGGTTGTGGATAAGAGTAACCGTCATTCACTTCTGGTGGGAATGTAAACCAGTACAAATACAGTGGAAAACAGTATGGAGGGTCCTCAAAAAATTAAGAACAGAGTTACAATATCACCCAGCAATCCCCTCTTCCAGGTATTTACCAAAAATTTTTGAAAACATTTATTTGTAAAGATACATGTAACCCTATGTTCACTGCAGCATTATTTTCAGTGCCCAAGACATGGAAACAACCAAAGTGTCCTTTATAGATGATTGGATAAAGAATATATGGTACATATATACAATGGAATACTACCTAGCTATAAGAAAAAAAATGAAATACTGCCATTTGTGACTACATGTATGGATCCTGAGGATATCATGTTAAGCAAAATAAGTCAGTTAGAGAAAGCTAAGAACCATATGATTTTACTTATATTTGGGATATAAAATTGAAAGCAATATATGGACAAACAAGAAAAACAAACAAAAATCACAGCACTGACAACAGTACTATGGTTACCAATGAGAAGGGGTTTAGTAATAAAAGGTAAAGGGGATCAAATACATGGTGACAGGAGATTCGACTCTGAGTGATAAACACAAATACATAGATAAGGTGTCACAGAATTGTACACTTGAATCCTATATAATTTTATTAGCCAATGTCACCCCAATAAACTAAAAAATATTTTAATGAAATTCATCTGAGCATATTTGTGTCAGTTTATTTCTGAATCCTATATTCTGTTCCATTAATCTATGTATCCTTCTCTCTTGCCTATGTATCCTTCTGTCTTGCACTGTCTTGATTGTTGTAGTTATATGGTAAAAACAATATCAGGTAGAGTAATTCCTCCACTTTATTCTCCTTTGCTTAGAGTATTTTAGTTTTTTTTGAGGAGTGTGCCTTTCCATATTAGTTTACAATAAATGTATCTGTGTCTACAAAACCTTGCTGGGATTTCTAAGGAATTGCATCAAGTCTATGATTCCATATGGGAATGAAACAGAAATGTTCTAGTTTAACAGAGCAAACACAGATTATGTTGTGGCATTGGAATAAAACTAGTAAATTAATTCAGGATTAAAAAATTTTATATGTGAAAATAGGATATCTATTTAAAACATACACGTGTGTGTCTGTATGTATATACCAAAGTACAATTGATGAGACAGTGACAAAAAATAAAGTTAAAATTAAATATATGGCCATCATAGAGTACTGTTGCAATAAAACCCTTAACTCATACAGCAATAGAAGGCTCGGCTTATTTAATGTAAAAGTACTGAATTTATTGAAATTTTGAAGGGGATAGGGAGGTAGGAAATACATATATTTTGGGTTAATAGTCTGCTAAAGCTATCTATTTTTTTAATACCACTTAAGTGTATGAAGCAAGATCATATATAAAAAGTTTCACTGAAGTATAATTGACATATGAAATCACACATATTTAATGTATATAATTTGATGAGTTTGGATATATGCATAAATCCATGAAACCATCATGACAATCAAGGTAACACACATATCCATCACCTCCAAAATTTATTTGGGTCCCCTTTTTTGTATCCTTAAAAGATATTTAACATGAGATACATCCTCTTGACAAATTTTTAAGTACTACATAATACAGTTTTGTGACTATAAATACTATGTTGTAAAGTAGATTTTTAAAATTAATTAATCTTAAATATCTGGAAAGGGAAAATGAAGAGTTATTGTTTGGTTTAAAGCTATCTACTTTTAAAGGTAAAAAGAGATAACAAAATACATGATCTTATTAGTGTACTCCAAACTGCCAGGCAAAAAGGAGGAAAGGGATGTGGCTTTCCTGATTGAGACAGCAACGGGAACACAGGCAGCTCAGAGTAGTGACATGAGCTTCAATCACTGAGTTCCCATTGACATCAAGTGTCCTTGACAAGTCTTGTTCAGATGGAAAGGGAGTCACAAGAAAAGAGCTTTGTAAATCCCATGATAACTAATCAGAAAGAATTCATGATTGAAGCAGTAAAATCCCTGAGCAAAGTTACATTGGTACTTTAGAGTTTGCAGAAATATAAAAACTGTGGATTCCAAAAAGTTCAGAAAAATGTAAGCACAATGCCATGGCCTCAAATTCTATAAAACATAGAGTCTGAAAGGGTTTGAAGGCTTTCAAAAAATGTGGTCATAAGCAGGAAAAGGAGATGGCTATACCTCAAGCTCCATAAGAAGTTTATGAATAAAATGGACAAATAGGTATAGAAATAAGTGCCAAAATAGGATCCCATGCATAGATGTGCTCAGTTCATGTTTTGGTAAAATAATATAGTGGATCTTGTACAACCAAATATAAACATGTAAAAGTTGTATATCTGTAAGTCAAGAGAGTCAAAGAATACACATGATCTGTTCATCTAATCATATAGTCCAAAAATATTTATTGAACATTTGTTATGTATGAGGTACTTTCTGCTTTCAGGATATCACAGTACAGAGGAAGAAAGTAATATGCAAACAAGCAAAATAAATCAAAATACAGGAAAGTAAATACAAACAGATAATTGTTTAAAGTGCTTTGAGAATAGGCACGATGAAGTTCTTAACTGAACATGAGTAAAAGAAAAGTATAAAAGGCTTCACCTTGTAATTAACCTTTGAAGCATTTTGAAAAGTAGCTAAAATACACAGAATTTTAAAAATAATACTGTGTACATTTAAAAAAATGAGAAGAAAAGTCTGTACTGTTTAAAAACCAATGGTAAAATGTTAATGAGCTAAGAGAAATGGCAAACAAATATACTACCTGGTTTAGAGAGCAAAACTGCACCCTTCTTGGCCAGTTCCAAAGATGTAAGCAACCTATAAAAATCTGGGACAGCAAACGCTACAAAGGTTGACAAAGTTTTACCTTTGATGTGATTCTTCTTTGTGCCCTTGAATCTCATGTTGCTATCCCATTCATGCTGGCTTTTATGTATCTCTGCCCCACCTTAGGAATTCTCAACCAGAGGCTTTGATACCCTACCAGCTCATTAGAATCAACAAAAGAGCTTTTACAAAAGATTTCTGCCTGGGTCCATCCTCTAGGATTTTGATTCAATTGATCTGGGCTTGGGACTCCTGTGCTGCCCTCCTGACTAATGCTCTTCAAAAGCTCCGTGGGAAATCTCTCTGGCCTACCACAGTGCATGAGCATCTGATAGAAGAGGGTCAAACAAACATCAGAAAGAAAGAATTAATGTCAGGAAGTCCCATGGAAGTTCAGAACTTAATGATTCATATACCATTGTGCAGAAATAATTTGCCCAAGATAGTGCTGTGTATTGCAACCAGGATGTTTAGGAAAGAGTTGAACATGTGAATGTTACCTAAAGCTTAGAGACATGTGACTCCTATTCTAAATTTATCCTAGGTATAATGAGGAATCACTGAAAAAGTTTTCTGGAGTGCACTGGCAATGGAAAATTTGTATATTACAAAAACCAGTCTACCTGTATAGATGAAAATTAATTGGAGAAAGGCAAAGATGGTCTCCAGCCTTGTCTGGGAAACCAGCTGAATGTAGAAATGATTTACTGAAAGCTACAGAGAAATAAACAGGCTTGGCAGTGAGAGTAGAAGGGAACATGAGAAGTTCTTCCACGGACGTGCTTAATTTCAGGTACTTCAGGAGATACGTGAGGTCCATTTGCATACAGTTGGGTTTTAAGTCATAGAAGTGGATGAGCTTGCCCTGAGAGGGTAAGTAGACTTCTCTTTGGGAGGAGAAAGTCTAGGGCAAAAATCTTAAAGAACATTGAAACTGGCAGGAGAAAAATATTCACAAAGCAGATTAATAGAAAGTGGCCAGAAAGGAGAAGGAAATCCAGGAGAGTGTGGCCTAATAGTCTGGAGAGAAAAGTGTTTATAGGAGAAGTGATTGAACAATAGTTGCCAAATGTTGCAACAGTTTTCATAGAGACTAGGACAAGAAAGCACATTATAGTAGATCAGGAGGTGAAAGAGTAAAGTAAAAATTAGAAATAACAAATTCAATTACTTCTTTATGGACATTTGTAAGGTTGATTAAAAGACTTTCCTCCCCTTTTTTTTTTTTTTTGAAGCACAGCATATACAATGTGGTACTAAACCTTAATACATATTTTTAAGGAGAAAGATAAGTGAACACTAGTTCTAGTAAGGAGAATTTAGAAGAGAGAAAGATGGTGAAACTGAAGGAAAGCAAAATAATAATTAGTAAAATTTAGCAGGTTACCTGGGATGGGACAAGGGAAGGTGGAAGGATTAACTTGAGCTTTGCTTCGTGAAAAAAGAAAATTCCAGACTAATGAGCAGAATGAAAGAACACATGAACATGGATGCAGTAGGACTGGAAGACTGGTGAGAGAATAAGGAGGCAGCCCTTTCTAATTGCTTCAATTTTCTCATTGAAAGAAAACAGGTCAGACTGTGAGGAAAAAATAGTAGAGTCTAAGGTTTAAGGAAGTGGAATGGGTTTGAAAGAATAACTACAGAGCATCCAAAGATGAGAACTGGTTGGGAATTACAGAAAAATTGGAGCATCAAAGCCCCAATATTGTTTTTGAATTAGAAAGATAAGTATACAATTTTAGGATTTATAATATGTACATGGCAGAAAATATGTAAAAACTTTACAAGCATTGACTGACTATAAGCTCAATTCCATTGAACAGAATGGTGGGAATCCCAGAAAACCAAATGGCATTCATTGATGGAAGCACACTCACCAAAGTGGAGATATGGGTAACTACCATAGGAATAGCAGTAGTAGTAGTAAACATTTATTGGCCACGTGTGATTTTTTTGTATTAATTATTTTTACATGATTTATAGTACACAGGTGGTCAGTACTGTTACCATTTTCAATGTTCTGATGAGGAGGCAAAAGCACAGAGAAGCTGATTAGTTTTCCCAAAGCCAAGCAGCTACAAAGTGGCAGAGCTCTTGAAGTGACTGAGTCATGTCCAGAGGAAAGTGAGCAGGATCTCAAAGAGTCCAGAACCTCGGAAATGCAAAGTAGAGTATCATAATGCAGATGTTCTTGCCTAAATAAGACAGGCAGCAGTAAATAACTATTAGTTCAATACTTTAATAGTTGCCATATAGAAAAGGAATTAGACTTTAATTGTCTGTAGCTTAGGGAAACAGAAGTAAACTAATATGCAGAGACTGCAAGGAGGTACATTTCAGCCAGGAAGAATGAAGGTTTTTGCAGACGTGAGAAATACAGGTGAAGTAGAAGCTTCACAAGTGAAGTCCAGTGACTGAGGAGTTTGAGCCGAGGAAAGGGGATTGGGAAGCAATCATATCCATGGTCAGAAAGGACAGCCTGGCCTAAACGAAGTTCAACACCCTTTCTAATACTGAAAGCCAGACTCCAGTGTGTATTTGAGTAACCCACAAAGAACATTTACTTTATTTTCTCCCCAGAGTAAGACCATTTGGCAGATACTTAAAGCATTTGGATCCCTCTTAAGACAATATTTCGATACAACAGATAAAAATGCTGTGCCAAGTCTGCTAGATCTGGGCTTTCAATTGCGTCAGAAGCTCTAACAATTCAGATAAGGGAGAGAAAAGAAGGGGCACCAGAGGAGAAAGAGAGGGACAAATGAAAGGAAAGAGGGGAGTGGGGGAGAAAAAAATTCTTCTAGCTTGCAATTTATCTTTTTCCCAAGAGCAAGCAAATATTCTACAGACAATTGCGAAGCTCTTTATTGCCAAAATTATCCTTTTGAAGCTTTTAAAAAATACTCCATGTTTCTCTCACACTTCTTCATATTCTTGCGCATTGAGGCAAAAACTCAAATGAGATTTTGAAGCTCTTCTCTGAGCAGAGGTCAGTGTTTCTGATGCGTTGCCAGTTTTAATGAGAATATCTTCTTTTCTCCCTCCAAAGAGAAGACACAAAGAAACTGCATGCTAAGAAGCAAGATGGTCTCTGTCTGGACCTGGTGCCAAGAGAGAGTCTATGCCACATTTTATTTAAAATTTTTAGCCTTGATTTGGCTGCCGGCTTTATTGAAAAGTTTAATATTCTCTACAGGTTTTAGATAGCAACATTTAAGTTTTGATCCTGGCCTCCCTTGGAAAACCTTTCCTTGCATATCTTGTATTTCAGTCTTACAGCAACTTTACTGTCTTATTCTCTTGTTCTTTAATGGGATGACCTTTATTTGTTTGTCCATTTATCTGTTTGTTTGGAATGATAGATACAATTAGATACAGCCCTCACGCCAATCCATCTTGACCCATGGGCATCCTGGGTGGCCACTAATGTACAGGAAATTTTTGAAGCCAAATGACAAATTTTGATTCATTTCAGAATCTCCTTTCCTTCATTTGTCTTCTTCTTCAGGAGCTGTAATCTTTGCAATTCCTCTCATCTCTAGCTCTATAATATTAAAAAAAAACAAAAAACAAAAAGAAACCCACCTGAATCTCTCAGTTTTTATGAACCACTGCACGCCTGTTTTTAAAAATAAATTTATTAATTATATATAAACTTTCACCCATTTACCAATAACATAACATATGGCAGCCCTACTCATCAAACAATGTTAAAAATACCCCCACAATTTTGCTACCCAAAATCAGATTACTGTTTTTCCCCCAAATCCTTTACAAAACTGTTATGTGGTAGAGACAATCATGCAATTTAATTCAGCCCTGGTTATTAACAATTTTGAGAGGGAAAGTGCCCATGGCAACGTCACAGCTGAAATGTTTACATTTAAGTCCCCTTTTTCCTTTTTTTTTTTTTGCCAGTTGTTGAAAACAAATCCAATCAATTGGCAGTGAGTAGCTGTAATATTACACAAAGATGGAGCTGCATGGACTCATCATGGAGATGTGTGTTCCTTTCCATTTACATTAATATGTCTAATGAATAGTGATATATGCATTATTGTTTTGTTTTTAATCCTCACCTGTGGACATGTTCATTGATTTTAGAGCAAGGGGGAAGGTAGGGAGAGAGGGAGAGAAACACTGTAGTGAGAGAGAAATACTGGTTGTGCGCTGACCAGGAATCGAACCTGCGACCCTTTGATTTACAGGACAATGCTCCAACCAGCTGAGCCACACTGGCCAGGACTGTTTTATTTTGTTCTGTTTAGAACTTTCACTTTACTCTGGGTAACTTGTCAGTAAACATCGGCTCAAGTCCTATTTCTGTCACTTGTCAGCATGTGACTAACAAACCACTCTCTCCCTCTGGGCTTCCACTTATATTTTTGTAAAATCTGGAGCTGAATTAGATAAACACTAAGATACAATTTGGCTCTAAAATTTTGTTTCTATGAGATACTATTTCTTAATGAGCGATTAGGAAATAAACAAACAACTAAAATTTAAGTGTTACAATAATCAAGAATATGTGACTAAAATAGTATGGGAGAATAAATTATCTTTTTAAATCCCTGAACAATTCAGTGAGGGAATTATTCTCCCTCACTGAAAAATATATAAAAGAGGGCAACTCTCTGTGTTATAATATATTTTTGGCAAACCTAGTCAGTGGGACCACCGTCAAGTTCCAGCACTAAAGAGTTAACACATCAACCCCAAATGGGTAAAAACCTGGGAAAATAGGTGTGGCAAATGGAAGGTATCCTGAGCGTCTGCAACTTGACCATCTCTGTCTTTATTGTCTTTTGCAGCCTTCTTCCTTCCTTTCCTTTTCCTTCTTTAATTCAATCAACATGTAGTCATTCAATAAATACTTATTGAGTACCTACAATGTACACCAAACACTTTTGGAACTGGAGCTATGACATTAAACAAGATAAAACCCCAAGCCTCACAGAACTTACATTTTAAATAGGTAGGTAGACAAAAAATAATGATAATAAAGAAAATACTCAAATATATGGTTCAGAGCAATGAAAAAATTGAAGCAGGATAATGAGAAGGGGAACTAAAGAAAGGCTATTTAGGTAGAGACAGAGAAGGTCTCTCAGAGGAGATAGTTGTACAGAGACCCATGTGAAGTGAGGAAGAGAAACATGCAAAGATTCCTAGAAGGAGCTTAAGCTTTGTCAAATTAGTAATTAAGATCTTTGTTTCCATTATATTTTCTAAATGGTTGTTTTTAGAAAAAACAAAACAAAACATTGTTTTCAGGAAGACTTACTAAACATATACTTTTTAGATATATTTAAATGAATGGAGACTAGAGCATTTAACAAAAATAGAGCACTTCTCACAATAAAAAGAAAGTATTATGTCAATATTCTTGGTTTCAAGAGAGAAGAGAGAACTAACCTATGCACTTGTGTTCTAGGACAGGTCCTGACCACTGGCCTACACAGCTGGTAACTGAACATGGGCTAAAGGAAAGGAAAAGCGCTTTTTCTCTTCACTGTGTACTCAGGGTACAAGTATGGCTCTTCTTTGAGATCCCCAAAATATTATTTGATATTATTTTAATGGAGTATATCTTGATTCATGAGGCAATTGGGATAGGCTGACCTGTGAGATGCTCTAAACCTCTAGTCTGTACTCTTAAGGGTGGTGGAGGCCTCTATAATTCCTTAGGGACAACTTTCAAAGTGCTGCAGTTCCCAGAGATGTGCCAGTGAGGCAAGGGTATGGGACTGGGCTTTGCTAGGACAGGTGACCAACTCACCACCTCAGAAATAGGTGGCTGGTTACAAAGGGGCCCTGACAGAAGATTGTGAATTCACAGAAAGTGTGTGTTTTAAATTTAGAATTCAAGCATGTCTTATTTACCATATGAGCTATAATCTAGTTTTATAATGTTGGCTTTATTTATGATAATATAAGAAACAGCACATGAAGAATTCATCTCTTCTATAAAATAGTTACTATGGATATCATAATTTTTAATGTTGCTTGTTGAAACAATAATTTTCTCTCAGAATCAGGATGTTATGGATGATGAAATGCTGAATAGTAGAAAATATCAGACAGAAATGGCTAGAAATTCTGACTCTGACACTTAAAATCTGAATAGACTTAAGAAGTTGTTAAACTCTGCTGGCCTCAGATCCTTCTTCTGCAAAATGGGCAACATAATACCTGAAATGAGGATTAAATGAGATATTATTTATAATTCATCAGGCATAATGCATGACATACAAAATAAAACTCTTAACATCCATTACTTTTCTTCTCATCTTTTCAGTTTTCATAAAGAGTGTTATATCATTCATGTATTTTGGGTCCAATTATCATTTTTTCTTGGAATGGATTAGAACTTTGAAAAATACTGATTAATAGTCATAAAAATAAAATATAGCCATGTAGAACAGTGTTGAAAGCCTCAGGAATTAAAGGCACTCCAGTGCGGGGTTCAAATTAGTTCTGCCCCTAGTTAGTTTTGTGATTTCCTGGCTTCTTTTCCAATATCATTTGTTTATTGCTCTTCATCTTCCTATTCTGCACTGGGTTGTTGTAGGGCTCAGTTCTTTGACCTAAACATTTTTTTAAAAGATTTTATTTATTTATTTTTAGAGAGCAGGGTAGGGAGGGAGAAAGAGAGGGAGCAAAACATCAATGTGAGAGAGAAACTTCAATCCGTTGCCTCTTGCACATGCCCCAACCAGGGTTTGACACCCACCCTCCACAACCCAGGCATGTGCCCTGACAGGGAATCAAAAAAGTGACATTTCACTTCGCAAGATGATACTCAACTAACTGAGCCATACCGGTTAGAGCTTCAACCTAAATTTTTGTCTATTTACATCATCTATCTACTCTCACTCATGTTATGGCTTTAAATAAAACCTCCCTACTTTTTATCTGTAGCCCAAACTCCAGATTTATATGTCCACCTGTGCTGGACATATCTACTTTACTGTCTAACAAAAACCTAAACTCATCTTTTTAAAAATGAAATTCATGATTTTTCATGGCATAAAGTTTCCTTCCACTTGCAGTCTTCCTCATTTCAACTAATGGTAATTCCTGACCCTTTAATTCAGGTCAAATCTCTAGAATCAACCTCAGCTCTTTCATATCTCTCACACAAAACTCATCAATCCTGAAAATTCTACTTTCAAAATATATCCAGCATCTAACTACTTTTCACTGTCTCTCCCTCCTGCTCCCACCCTGGATTATTGCCTCTCTTACCAGATTGTGAACACAGCCTTCAATCTGGCCTTCCTGCTTCCTCACCTGTCTCCCTGCAGTCTATTATACACTGCCGGTGTGATCTTCATAAAATTAAACTTAAATCAGGTTACTCATCTACTCAATGCCTCCAATGTCTTTCCATTTCATTCAGAGTAAAAACTAAGGTCATTACAGTGGCCCACAAAGCCCCAAATGGTACCATTCCCTCTATTTGACAAATATTTCCCTCATCTCTCCTTTGCTCACTCTATTCCAAACACCATCACTACTGGTTCAACATGCCCAATATGTTTTCCCCTCTTGGGCATTTTTGCATCTTGGCCCATCCCCTTGGAACAGTTTTTCCTCATATGACCACATATAGCACTTATTACTTTCTTCAGGTTTTTGCTCAACTGTCAATAAAGTCTCCTTGAGCTCCGTATCTAAAATTGATCTCTGCTCCCATTATCCCATTTCCCCATTTCCTGCTTTATTTTTTCCAAAGCATTTCTCACCATCCAATAACTTATTTATTTTTATTGCCTCTTGCCCATCAAAATTTAAACTCAATGGGGTTAGAGATTTTAGTATCTTTAATTCACTTGTATTTCCAAGGCTTAGAGCAACCAATATTTATTGAATAGATTCATGAGTTCTGTTATGTTTTTGTTAAAACCTAATATCTTAAATATTCAGGAAAGTGCCTAGTACATTGTAAATACTGGATAAATCATAGCTATAATAATTACTTAAGAACTAACTGAACCAGTACATATATTTTTCAACATTGAACAATTAGATCGGTACTATTAGACCATTGAAATCACTAGTTTCAATTCCCCTAATTTAAGACTCAAATGCCATTTCTATTTTTAACCCTGTTAAAACATTTATATTGGTCAAAAAGAACTTCATAAGACTGTAAAAGGCAGACTTCAAGGGAGAAGATACAACTTTTTCTTCAAGATTTGATAAATAAAAAGAAAAGAAAAGAAAACATCTGGCCATCCTTGCTATTAGCCTAAAGATTGTTAATGCAGCCTCTAACATTAAAAAGACTAAAGTCACTGAGAGTCTGATAACAGGGCAAATGTTCCCAGAGAGATGGCAAGTGTAGTACGGTAAAATATTTAAGTGCATAAACATTTTTTTTATTATTTCCTAGAAAAAAATGTTAACACCATCTATACACATCCAGAAACTAATATGAGTCCAACCACCACAAGCTGCTCTTATAGTTGCAGATGGGAAATCCATAAACTTCAGCAAAGGAACATATATTTTAAAAATTATTCATTGCTTATCTCAAATTCAAACTTAACAGTGTGTATATTGGATCTGGCAACCCTATTCATGGGAAAAATGAAACGTCCATTAATTCTTCTGTTAAACTATTGCTTTCTAATTTGTTCTTTTAGAACAATAATTAATCAATTAATTAAAACGTACATTTCTTACAATAACAAAACACACAAAATTTACTGACTGGTCTCTCTAAACTCACGACCACCAAGTTCAAAATAACACTTAGTGTAAACCTACAATCCTTCATCTCCCTGTAACTTTCCTGCTCACCTGGTGACCACATCCTAACTTTTTTTTTCTCTCAAATATGTAACTACCCTACCACTGTCCTTTGTTTTGCAGGTAAACTCATTTGCCCTTTCACTGAGAAATAGAAGCAATTGAAGAAGTTTTCTCCATATATTCTCTTCACATCTATTTGCCTCTCTATATCTATGGCCAGATCTGTCTTCTTTCTGTCACAGTCCTATATAAGGCTAATTTTCCCTTTTATGCACTAGATCCCAGTTGGCCTCTCAGGGAAATTGTTGCTTCTCCCTCCTCCAAATTCAGCTTTCTCTTCTTTAATGGATTATTTTCATCAGTGTTCAATTATGTTGTAATACATTTATCTAGAAAGAAAAAGGGGGGTGAGGAGAAATGGAGGGAAGAAGAAGGAAGGAAGGAAGGAAGGAAGGAAGGAAGGAAGGAAGGAAGGAAGGAAGGAGGGAAGGAAGGAAGGAAGGAAGGAAGGAAGGAAGGAAGGAAGGAAGGAAGAGAGGGAGGAAGGAAGAAAGGGAATGAGGGAGGGGGAAGGGATATAAATGGTGGGAGAGAGAGGAAAGGAAAGTGGGGGTGGGGGCAGAGGAAGAGAAATGGCAGGAGACAAGGAGGGGAGAGAATGAAAAAAGAGGAGTAAGGAAGGAACAAAATGTTGCTTGTGACCTGGTATCCCTCTTCAGCTATGATCTCATTTCTTCACTTCTTCCCTCACAGAAATGTTGCTTAAAAGATTTACCTATACGTACTGCTCCTAATTCATTGCATCTTCTCTCTTCTCTTGAACCCACTCCAATCATGGTTTTAACTGTTGAGTTCCACTAAAACTGCTCCTGTCTAGTCCACTAATCTCTACCTAGCTGAATTCAATGGCAAATTCTCAGTATTCACTTTATTCTCTGTATGAATTTCCTAGGGCTGCCATAACAAAGTACCACAAACTGGGTGGCCTAAAAGAGCACAAATGCATTATCTCATGGTTTGGGAGAATAAAGCCTACAATCTAGGTGTTAGAAGGGCCATGTTTCCTCTGAAACCCACAGGGAAATCCGTCCTTGGTACTCCTAGTTTCTGGCGCCTTACCAGCAATATTTGGCATTCCTTGGATTGCTGGTACAAAACTCCAGCTCTCCACACTCATCATCACATAGTGTTCTCCCTGTATGTCTCTGTCTTCACGTGATTATCTTATTGTAGGAACACCAGCCATACTGAAATAGGGACCCACCTTACTCCAACGTTGCCTCATTTTAACTAATTGTATCTTCAGAGACCTTATTTCCAAAGAAGGTTGCATTCTGAGGTACTGGAAATTAGGATTTCAATTTGCCTTTTAGGGAAACACTTGATATCTGTATTTGAATATGGATAGTCACCTCAAAATTAGCATATCCAAATCCAAACACCCAATAAAGTCATCAAATATATTGTTTGCACAGCTTTTCATCTCAAAAATGGCTACTTCATTCTTACAATTGTTCAGATTAAAATATCTATAAAGTAACAATTTTCTCTCTTCTTTCTTCACCCCACATCATATCCACTAGAAAATGTTTTCAGCAATTTACTTTCTACCACCTCCATTACTACCACTCTGCTCCAAGCCTACAGAATATCATTCTTAAAGCATATAAAAATCTTCTGAGAGGTTCCATGCATCCAGCCATACCTTACTACAATCTGTCCTCAGTACAAGAGACAAAAACATTCTGTGAAAAAGTGAGATCACGTTACTTCTCAGATTAAAACCCCCTAGCCCTGGCTGGTGTGGCTCAGTGGATGGAGTGCAGGCCTGCAAACCAAAGGGCTGCTAGTTCAATTCCCAGTCAGAGCATATGCCTGCCTTATGGGCCAGGTCCCCCCATTTGGGAGTGTGCAAGAGGCAACAACACATTCATGTTTCTTTCCCTTTATTTCTCTCTCCCTTCCCCTCTCTCTAAAAAGTAAATAAATACAATCTTAAAAAAAAAAAAATCCTCTAGTTACTCCCTTTTTTTCAGTGTAATGGGCAAAGTCTTTACAATATCCTAAAAGTGCTCCCCCTTCCCGCATCAACTTCCAAGCATGTTTCAGAAGTTACTCTTCCCATTAATGGCTTTCTCGCTCGCTCAATCAATCACTCTCCCTCCCTCTCTCTTCTTTTGTTCCTTGCAAAAACATCCACTTAGCTCTTAGACCTTCTCTGATAAAAGTTTTTCTTTTTTTAATAAAAGCAACTCCTCTCCCAAACCCTTATCTCCTCTAGTGCTTTATTTTTCACATTAGCCCTACTACCACCTGAAACACTACAAATGAATAAAATCATCTCTCTAGTTTTCTATCTCTCTAGTTTATTGCCTTTTTTCTCCACTGGAAACTAAGTTCCAAGAGGATTGAGATTTTTGTCTGTTTTTATCCCACTACTAGTATTGAAAGAGGAATCAATAAATCAATCAGAGAGAAACTATACAAAATTAGACAGAGTTCAATTCTGTATACCGAGATCAATGTCTCTTGATCAGTGAATGCTTACACTGAGCAAAATAAGTTAAAGATTTATAATTTAGAAGCCAGAAAGCTATCAATACTTATATAATATTATTAATATATAAAAATTAAGGGTCATTATACTATGTAAATTAAACAGTTTTCTTTTTAAAAAATTATCACTAGTCCCCAAAAAATCTTTTCTGGGTGGGCAAAGACTCCTCTTACTTTATATTCTCTCCTCTCTCAACTTAAGAAGTGACATTCTTTGCTGGCTCATCTTTTGTTCCCTTAATAGATGATTAGAACTCGTACAGTCATCTCAACATACAAATTCAGCCTACACCTCTTCTGCCAAATGTCTTCGGTACTAATTTTATATTTTATATTAATTTTTTATCATATACAAAAGGTTAATCTTTTATACAAAAGGTTAATCTTTATTCTTTGTCCTGTTGAATGCTTATCAGAAGTTTAATCTTCCCCACTTTTCTATGAATATTTATAGGGTTGACATTGAATAATAAAATGAAATCCCATAATAGTCTTGCCCTGTCATATCTCAAATAGTTAAAAAAAAAAGTGTCGATCAGGTTTATAGCACCAACCAAGTCACACATTTGAACATAGCTTGAGAACCCTAAATTTACCAACCATAAAGAAATAATTTTAGGGAATATTTGGAGCTTGGTAGGTAACTAGTGGAGGCCTTTGCGCATATTGGTCTTATCTCTGTGCAGAGAGAAGCAGCTTTTGGCCTCTGATTTGGTTCGGAGGTTGGATGAGGCAGGGCTGGGAGTTCCGCGTCTTGCCAGGCCAATGGGAAACCATAGTGCAGGCTGGCCGTCGTTAGTGCCATGACTATGCAGGCCTAGGATCTGGGAGCATCACTCTTAACTGAGGAGCATCATCTAGGCATGTTGTCTCTCCTGGCTCCTCTTGATAAGGGGGCAAAAAATAGCAGTCAGCCAGGATACTGCTATTACTAGGAAGAAAAAACTATGGAAAAATGTCACTCATGCTTTCCCCTGGGAAGTGCTTATTTGAATAGTCCCTTTCAGGTTTCTTTGACAATATTATTCAATTTTGTCCTCACAACAATACTATAAAGGTTTGGTTTCCAGCTCTGCCTGCACATTTGGCTGACCTAAAGAGATTAAAATATAAATAAATAAATAAATAAATAAATAAATAAATAAATAAAAAAGAGAGAGAGAGAGAGAGATTTAGGCCTTCCTTCAACCTACCTCATGGCACAGACACCTCTACATTGTAAGGACTCTCCTAGAGATTCTAATATACAATGAAGATTAAGAATTATATAAAAAAAGATTGACTGGGCCAGTGTTGTCATTTGGTTATATGGGTAAGAACACAGAGGTTAAGTGACATTTCTAAGGTCACACTATCAACATAAGATCTTTTCTTTCCATTATGTTGTAGTACTCCCCCCTAACCCCTCTGATTTCTTATCACACAAATTTTCTGCCTTTTCAGCTAGCGAAGCATATCTGAGCTCACAGGAGAAAAATATAAACAAAGTTGGATTAAAGTGGGGGTAGGAATGGTTCATGGAGAATAATCAATTATTATGGTATAGTCACCCAACTTTCCCAGCCAAAGTCAGCATTGGAGAGCTGCCAGACACCTCTTTTGTTTCCCTTGCCTGAGGAGATATATCAGAAAAAATATTGCAATAAAAAATGTTTGAGATTTTACTGCCTGTGTTTTCTTCTAGGATTTTATGGTTTTGAGTCTAACATTTATGTCTTTAATCCATTTTGAGTTTATTCATGTGTGTGGTATAAGAACAAATGCTGGCGAGCATGCGGAGAAAAGGGAACCCTCATGCACTGTTGGTGGGAATGCAGACTGGTGAAGCCATTATGGAAAGTATTGTGGAGTTACCTCAAAAAGTTAAAAATGGAACTGCCTTATGACCCAGAGATTCCACTTATAGGAATTATGTGAAGAAACCTGAAACGCTAATTCAAAAGAATATGTGCACCCTTATGTTTATTGCAGTGTTACTTACAATAACCAAGATCTGAAGCATATTTGAAGTAGAAGAGTGGTCAAAAAAAAAAAAAAAAAAAAGTGGTATATTTATGCAATGAAATACTAGTCAGCAGTAAAAAGAGAAGGAAATCTTATCCATTGAGACAGTATGGGTGGACCTGGAGAGTATTATGCTAAGTGATAGAAGTCAGTCAGAGAAAGACAAATACCATATGATTTCACTCATATGTAGAATCTAATGAACAAAACAGACTAACAAGCAAAATAGAGACAGACTCATAGGTAGAGAGCAGGATGACAGCTGTTGGGGTGGGGAGGGTTCTGTTTAAGGGGGGGAAGTGGAGGACTGAGGAAAAATAAATTAAAAGAAAGAGAACTCAACAATATAAAATAATAAAAATTTTAAATAAAATTCACAGTCAAGCATTACAGTAGTAATATCAGATAATGTTAAAAAGCATAAACTAAAAGAAATCTAAATTTTCATCTCTTTATTCAACTGCTGTATTCACCCTCAGTGACTCTCTTCTAGCAGATGTTTTGACTGAGGGAGGGGAGCATTTGGTGGGGGTGATCCAGCACGCTACGCCCCAGTGCGCTCTGTGAATAGAAGCCCCCACCCCCTTAGCACATATCCTCCAAAGACTGGATAGGAGAATCAAAGTGTTGAAGGGAGGATTAATCTTTAAATTACTGTAAGCATATAGTTAATGAAGTAGAAATTATTCTTTCTCAATCTTACAACCTTTAGAAGCACAAAATACTGAGGTTTTTAAGTATTTTCAGCAAGATAGTGAAAGTGGAGAGAGGATGGTAGGAGTCAAGAAGTTGCACAGAAAATAAATTCTGAGATTTCTATTAAAAAAACCTTCCTAATACTGAAATTTGAGAAGAATTTTGAGAAACATTAGAAAAAATAGTATATAGAACTCTTCTTATTTAAAAATTCTTTAAGTTCTTTCAATGGGTTCTAAGAGTTACTTACCAAAAACTGCTGAGAGTAATAGGTCTATGGTATTAGTTTCCTATTGCTGATGCATAAATTACCACAAATTTAGCAGCTTGAAAACAACACAAAGGTAATTATCTCACAATGCTCTATAGATCAGAAGTCTGTGTGGGCTCAGCTAATTCCTTTACTCTGGGACTGAAAAGGCCCAAACCAAGATGTTAGCCAATCTGAACTTTTATTTGGAAGCTTAGAGAAAGAATCTGCTTTCACATTCATTCACACTGTTGGCTGGATTCAGTTCCATGCTACTGTAGGACGGAGTATTTCCTGTGACTCTCAGCCAGGGGTCCCTCTTAGCTGCCAGAGACCACTCTCATCCATTGGCTCAAGGGCCCCTTCCTACATCTTCAAAGGCACCAACAGTGGGTTGAGTCTTTGTCACATAACAAAAATATCTGACCTCATCTTCTGCCTCATCTCGTCTGTGCTCAGCTCGCCTACTCTGCCGCCTTCCTTTTCTGCTTTTAAGGGTTTATGTGATTAAATTGATTGCACCGGCATAATCCAGGATAATCTTCCCCCCTTTTTTTAAAGGTCAATGGATTAGTAACCTTAATTACATCTGCAAAATACCTTCACAGCAGTGCCTAGACTAATGCTTGATTGTAACCAGGAATGGAAATCTTGAGGGGACACCTTCAGAATTCTGCTTACCACACAGTGTGCCCACCAGGTTCAAAGTGAACTAGAATTACAAGTAGTAGAAAGCAATTGATAGAAGATTTGCCTGGAAGAATGCCTCTAATAACTCATTTATAAATGATGAACATGAACACATACACACACACACACTCACACACAACATGGCACTTAATTTCTTAGTCTTTTCAACAAATGGCCAATTAGAAAATTGAATGATTACATATTTTTAAAATCTGCAAAACATAAAGGTTTATCTAAATGTAACATTCACAAACATTACTTGATTACTCAAGTGAATAATTTTATGGATAATGATAAATCTTTTCTATTAGGAGTTTCAATTAAGAATGTTTTCATTTGAATTGCTTTCGTGTTTTTAAACAGGTCATAGATTTCTTGATAAAAGTTGTACGAACAAGAGAGACAGAACATTCTGTGATTATAATTAAAGATGTATTTTTGTAGAAAGCAATTATCAGTGTAAGTTAAGTACCAAACTTCAAATTAAATTATTAAGTATTTACTAGAGGATCATTAGTTTAAATGTAATTCTTCTGGAAATTAACCCATTAGGAATGTTCTAAAAACATGAATTATTATGGTTAAAAATATGATGCAATAATAATATCATAAAAACTACTTAATCCACATTAATTTGTACAACTATTGAAAACCACTTATTAAAATCATTCTTTTAACATTTAAATTGAAGTGCATTAGGTTACTTCTCTTAATATATATGTATTATCAGAGAAAAAGGAAACAAATTCTTGAATTACTAATTAAATAAAGATATTCAATTAAATAGAAAATATTTCTATTGCTCCAAAATCTACCTTGCTGTGAATTTATTTATTGAGGAATCAAAGCATTTTTGAAACAATGGAAATGATCAATCTTAAAGTAATTTTGCATTCTCTCTCTTACTTTTCTTGTTAAACTCTAATTAGATGTAAAAATTGTAATAAAAATGCTCTTGGTCACTGGCCAAGAGCAGCAACAAGACGGTTCACATTTGCATATGTTCTGCTGGTGCATCAGACAACAGAGAAAAATGATTGAGAACACAGGACTCTCCAGTCAGACTACTTGGATTTCAGTTCAGCTCTGTCATATCACCTGAATGTCCTGAAACAAATTATTCAGCCTCTCTGTGACTCAGTTCCCCCCTGTAAGATGGGGATAATGTAGCACCACATCCCTCCTAGGGCTGTTGCAAGAATGAAATAAAATAACATATAAAAATTACATATAAATTTGTGAAAGTGCTGGGCACTTAGTATGGGCTCAGTCAATGTTAGTTATTAATCTTAAAGTGATGTTCATCATTAGGATCCAGACTGTGACAGAGACCTACATTGTTTCATAATAAATTGATGTGCCTCTAGGACATGCAAGGGGTACAGCCTTGGCCTCGGTAAAACTGTCATGTTGCGAACTCAGATGGTCAACAGAAAGGATAGAAAAAGAAGCTGAGGGACTCCAGCAATCAGTTCCGCAACCCTCCTAGCCAGCTGTTTGCACTGCTGCAAAGACATCATCAGTTTAATGCTCCTCCTTCTGCCCATTCATCTTGGTCCTTCATTTTTTTTTTTTTTTTATAAAAGAATTAATGAGCACCCATGATGTTACAGGCTTTGTGCAATGGAGATTCAGGGACAAACCTGAAATGTTCTGCTCTCACCAAGTTCACAGGTTTGCAAACACACCCTGACAGCCCCAAGCCATCCTTACTTTGACTCACTATTTTTAATTTAACAAGAAAGTCTTTTTTATTTTTTTTGCTACTGGAAGTAATTAAAAACTTGGGGAATATGTTGAAAATTACATCA
Source organism: Furipterus horrens (assembly GCF_987537825.1). Classification (NCBI taxonomy): domain Eukaryota; kingdom Metazoa; phylum Chordata; class Mammalia; order Chiroptera; family Furipteridae; genus Furipterus; species Furipterus horrens. Next base: position 157,247,408 of record NW_028327175.1, read on the forward strand.
TAAGGCATGGAAGCTGAGATGCTATCAAGGCTTTTTAGGATCTATACCAACATTTCTTAAAACCCTTACTACATTGCCACTCACATTTTTATCAAAACAGAAAAACTCACAAGCTATGGAGAAAACACACAGTGTCTCCAGTTTCTACAGGTATGTGATTATAAATGGGAGCGGAAATATAAGTTACCTTTTTACTTCCACATACCCACAAAGACTCTCTACCAGGTCTGACCTTCTCCTCCCTACTCCAGCCTTAAGCGCTACCTCAGCACACAGCGCTGTACTATCAACTCAGTTACACTATTTCCAGTTTAGATTCTGGATATTCCAGAAGGGCCCTTTATAAGATGAGCAGTTTAGATCCCAGAATGTCTTAGGATCGGTTTATCAACACTCATGCAGCCTATATTCTCAAGATCTCAGAATTTCAGGTTTGGAAGGAAAATGTAATATCTTATACAATTTTTTTTTCTGGATAGTTGAATAATTTTCCCAAGGCCACATAGGTGGTTAATGGCAAAGCCAGAACTGAAACCTAAATCCCATTCTTATTTCAACTTCTTTCCACATCAGCTTGTATTCAAATTGAGTGCAGTGGGCATTTACTATTGCCAATGATATATTCTAAAATAGTGATTTAATCTATGGTTAATGAGGCATTAAATGTCCAGAGCTAATAACAAATAGCAAGCAAAATATTTGAAAACTGGATTTATCATCATTTACCATCACTTTAATCACAGTGTGTACCACCGTTGTTTATGTATTTTATCATGCCTATCTCTGCTAAAGACTTTTGCTTGCTAAATTATTATATAGACAAATTGTGTACATTAATTAAATTATAACCTTGACTTCAGGGTTGGTGTAGCTAAATATTATTGGAAAAAATAAAAGATTTATCAAATGTTGCTAAGTCATGGCAGTCTATGTTATGTTCCCCCTAAAAAAACAAGAGAAACGGTCACACTACAACAATGTAAAAGTAATAGCCACAAAATAAATGACAACACCTTATTAATAAATTCTCTTTTAGTTTAGAATAGCAAACTTCTAGACACTTGTTTATTAAGAATCTCTTCATTGACTAAAAATGATAGATGTAAGCTTCCAATTTTTCAATAGGTAAATTTCTACAATAAGATATAGCAGATGCAGTTATATCATCAAAGGACATACCACCGAATCCTGAAAGCAATGCACTCTACACATGGACCACGTTATATGCACCATTTCAAAGTAAACATCAAAGACACTGAATAAAATCAACAGCAGCATTTTTCTCATTTCAAGCACTTTTGAAGTACATTGGCTTAGAGAGTCAGATTAGAAGGTCAATGCCAAATGATTCTTGCATTTATAAGTATTTTTATCTTCTGTCAGGAAGTTTATAGGGTTTCCTCTTTATTATTGAAATTCAGAAACCTCACAATAAATGTCTAGGCGTGAGTCTTCATTCATTATTTTAACTCAGGTCTTGCTCAATTCCTTTTGCTTTTCTGTCTAATATCTCAAGTCTTTAGGTAAGTGGAGTATTTTTTTTTCTTCTTGTGATAGTTGCTTCTCCTCAAACAACCCATTTTATTTTTGCAAAATTTTATGTATTAGATCTCCGTGTCCAAATTCCATGTTTGCAATATTTATTAAGATTTTTAAACTCCTTGTTCTTTAAGGTATGGTAGAATTCCTTGAGTTTGCCTCTTGTTTTTCTTGGTAGCTATTCTCCTTTCTACTTTTCCTATTCAGGTTTTTTGTTTGTTTGTTTGTTCGATATTTGTTTGATTTTTCCTTTAAAACGATAGCCACCCTCCAAAGTGTAATAATGAAGGGCATGGTTTCTGAACTTGGTTTGTTCAAGTCTTGGCGTGGCAACTTAATAGTTATTTAACCTTAGGCAAGGTATATCAACTGTGCTGCAGGTTCCTCACCCCACAAACATAGACATTATACTAATACATCCACCACAGGGTTGCTATGAGAATTGAATGAATTAATGTATGTAAGATGAGAGAACAGTGCATGGTATATAGTAATCTTTCTGTAAAATTACCCTATTATTCCTTTTACATATAAGTGTGCTATTTTACAGAGTAAGAGGAAGAAATAAAAAATAACTCAAGTATCAATGATGACACTAATTAGAATTTTAAGTAGTTCTCTCTGGTAACCTACAATGTCTATGCTTCATTCTTTTCATTGGGAACATTTGCTCTGATTCCCTGCTTCCCTCTTTTTCTCCCCAATAACTGGTAATACTTCATCACCCTTTCCTACCTATGTGTGCAGCCTTAGAGTGTCCATACTGGTGGCCTCCCCTGCTTAGGCTAACATTTGATGTTATGAAATTGCACTGTTCAGGGAACAGGGGGAAGCAGAGAGGCTGATTTTCTTGCAGGTACATGTCCTGGGAATGAACCTGGCAGATATGTGCCAAAGAGAAAAAGAAAGAATAAGTTGGATAAGGAAAGATCCACTGCATTTAAAATGCAATGACACCAACTAGAGGGACAACCAGAGCAAACATTTTGTTCAACATCTCTCTGCTGAGCTCTGATGAAGTCTAGAAGCCTTATCCTCTGATTCTTGCTCACACCCCTACTTCCCCAAATGCAGAGGGGGTAAGTAATGCTATAATTTCCCAAGCCTAGGGTTTCATTGGTTTTTCTGTTGGAGAGGCTTGCCTACTTACCTCTCGGGATTTTCCTACTTTACTTCTATTGGGCTTTTAAAAAGCCCTTGTCAGGTCTTCAGGAAACCCAATGCATCCACTCCATAGTTAAAAAATAAATTACTGAAAGTATCTGCTTTATTGATGTTACTCTTCACTACTTTCCAGTATTGCCACAAATTTTCTTTTGTTCATTTGGGGCTTCTTTAGTCAGTTCCATGGAATTAGAGTATAAAGGAAAGGAAAAGAAAGGAATACAGGTTGGATTAATTTCCCATCCTGAAGCTGGAAATCCTATTTTAGGTCTTGAAAATAGCTGAGATGTTCATTGTTTCTGTGGCCATAGAGTTAGCTGAGGAACAGAATCTATGTCATGTTAAGTTGCTTATTTAGCTAAACTGATACAAAGTAAATAGCTGCCAACATGATTAAAATTATTGGCAATCAGAATTTAATTCATTTGAAAGCTGTGTTACTTTCTTATTTCCTTTAGCCTCTTGACCACTTAATTAATAAGATTTACTTTTAGTTCATCTCTAAAATGTCTGTGTTCATGGTCAAGAGTAGTGACTTAGACACAACTCAAAAGAGAAAAAAAAGCTTGAATCACTTTCATTGACATATATGCCCATTATGTAACACTGTGGGTTACATTTTGCCTTTCTAACTATATTATCCTCAGGCTACTTTATAATGTGAAAATAAGGTTTAAATCTCTGTGCCTATGACCCAGAATATCTGTGAGAAAATATCTAGAGAAAGGAAAAGTCAAGTTAGCCAGTGATTCAAATTTATAAACTCAGAGGTCACAGATTGTATACAGTACCGAAGGGACCAAAGACAGGTGCAAGATTTCAGAGTTATTATTTAAATAAAGCCAGTCATGTCTATATCATTTTGGAAAGCATTTGGTATGATGGAAAGATTTATTTACTATTAACATATGTAATGGCAATTTACACAGTTTCGATTCAGCACCTTTAAAACACACATGCAATTGCAATTTAATGTATTTTATATTCCTCCTAGTTTGCGAAATGAGCTTGGAAAAACAATGGTAGAGAAAGAGGTTAGACTCACTAGTTCAGAGTGGGCAGACTGTCAAATTGCAGCTGGGTTGCAGAAAGGGAGAGTGTTAGGATTTATGTAATGAAGGAAGCTCTACAAACTGCCCCTGAGTGTCTGTGAGGCCAAATGCTGTGCACCTTAATCTGCTTCCTTAAATTAATAGCCAGGTGTTGTGTTAGTTATGTACCTTAATAATTAATTATGCCTGTGGTAGCAGGAGAGAAAAAAATACTGGGACACATGAGCTGGGGTGATAAAGGGGAAGCATCAATCATGCATGACAGGAAAGCCAAAGACAGCTTCTCTGCCTGGAATGTTTTCTTTGTGACTCTGCAGAGTCTGCCTCCTCTCAAACTTGAGACACCATTTCTCTTATTTGTGTGTGTGTGTGTGTGTGTGTGTGTGTGTGTGTAACAATCAGCTATGTTCATGGGACTCAAATAGGTGGGAAATGAGACTTGAGTGAAAACAAAATTAAAAAATAAAATAAAGTTGTTAGTAACTCCCATATTTGCCAGGTTGTACCACCAGGTTTGGGATGAAATTAAAAGCAATTTCAACAAACAAAATTGTCAGTCAAGAGTTATGATTCTTTCAATAAAGGTTAAAGTAAGCTATAGCAAGAATGGATTTTGGAGTCAACAGATAATAGCCATGCCAGCAGCATAGGCTGGACCACATTCTTTCATTTTGATACATCATAATAAATGTATTGCATATGTCATTTTAAGCAGGAAAGCAGGGAAGGTGAATCTCCCCAAAGTACCATGGCATAGTATAATGCATCACAAAGCTTAAGATGCAGAAACACAACCCACTTTGGTGAGTGGTATAAACGGAGCATTTAGAAGCAGGAAGATCAAGGCTTTTTTTGGTGGAGTGGAAGGAAGCAAAGTGTTGGATTATAGTCTGCTCTAGGATTTTGGAGAGATTACCCCCCTTCCTTACTGTTCCCTGCTCTTGTCTCTAAGTGACTAGTTTCAACTGTATCATCTGTCCTTAACTTGAGGTTCACATATGAGCTTCATGAGGATCTTCAAAAAGACTTAAGCTGTAGGTATCCCCTATACAACATGGTATTTCTATAACACGGTTTCATTCTAACATGGTTAGAGAATTGGTACTTCTATAGCACAGTTTCTCTCTAACTGATATGACTGTAGAAGATGCTGGTAGAAAAAGCATCTTCAATTTTGGTGGAAATGACATCTGGAATGTGCCAAGATAACTTAGGGGACGATAGCACTGATGAAAAAAAAAGAAGTTTAACAGTGTACTCTAAAAGGCGTAAAGAAAGGCCTAGACTTAGCCAAACAGTTAGTTATATTTCCTAAATGAAGATCCTTGCACTGAACGGAGCACAAAGTTTAAGAGAGAACTTCCAAAGGGCTTAGCGCTGTATAAAGAAATTTATAAAGATCTCTCAGCTAAAAGCAAACAATCTAAAATAACAAATTTTTTGCAAAAAGTAGAGCATAGGAATCAAGATAATGCTGAAGAAAGTTCAGAGGCTGAGGATATCTTGTCAAAAAGAAAACACATTTGCTTAATGGAGCTTAGTAGTGATGATAAAGAAAACATTACTTAGTTCATATTAATATGTAATACTTTTTATGAAAATTGCTTTAATAAAGGTATTTATCTTAATTATAAAAATATAATAGTATGTTATTTTTTAAATTTTTGGAACCCAACCCCCCCTTTTTGTACTAGTTCTTTGTTTCATATAACACAGACGCACACAACACGGCATTGGTTAGGAACCTAACAATCATGTCATACGGGAGTTACTTGTATATGGAAAACATTGTTAATCAGATTCTTTAAGGGTTATTGAAAAGGTATACACCAAAGGAATGCTACCCTATGTGTACTGGATAATTAGTTCTTTTTAATTGCCAATCTGTTGTGAACCAACAGTTTTTAAATATATACACACAATATGATTAAAATAAAATGAAATAAAAAATGAATATATGTAAAACAGAACCCTTATTTTTTCTATTAGATTCACCAAGTATAGAATTAGTCTTAGAAGTTGATATAAAACTTTGTAAATGCTTCCCATCAACTGAAGTTACTATAATGGACCAGCACCAGTCTACAGACCACACTTTGGGGAGGAAATGTGCAAGGCCCTAGTCTTGAAAGTTACTATATGAAATCTAGATATCTTTACACCTATTTTGCCTTGATTCCTTCTACCCAAATCATACAATCCAATCTGTCATTGTACTCAGCAAAAGATAAAAAACTATCTTCCCTTCCTTAAAAAGCAATGGAAGAATCTGACTTCTGGTTAAGATAGCAGCATAGGTAACACACAGCTTGCTTGCTCACACAACCACATCAAAATTACAACTAAAATATAGAACAACCATTACTCAGAACCATCAGAAATTGAGTTGAATGGAAGTCTGACAGCTATGAAATTAAAGAAACCACATCCATTCAGACTGGTAGGAGGGGCACAGATGTGGAATGGGAAGGTCCCACATCCACCTGTGGTGGATAAAAATTCAGGAGGGAAATCTTGGGAGCAAGAAATCCCAGCTCCACACCCGGCTGCTCAGCCCCAAGTTCCAGTGCCAGGAAAGTAAGTCCCTATAACTTCTGGGTGCAAAAACAAGCATGGACTGAGTCAGTGGAAGAAACTTCTGGAGTCCCAAGCAGTTCCCCTGAAAGAACACACACACACAGACTTACTCAGATTCATTCTCTGAGCTCTAGTACCAGGGTAGGAACTTGAAAGGCACCAGTGGCATACAGGGAGGAACTGAAGTGTCTGGCCTCAAGACAAGAGCTGGGGGACAGTTTTCTCTCAGAAAGAAAGGTGGGCAGAAGTTATTGTCCCTTTCAGAGCCCTCCCACCAGAGAGTCACAGAGCCAGCAGGCCAATGCCATATCTGAGACTCCATCAACCTGGCAAACAGTGTTTGCCCCACCCTGAAGATTCCATGAGACTTTGTCCCACCCAACTTATAGGCTCAACCAAACTGTTAACCTTGACTTTTCCATATGAATGGCTGCTCATGGCTCATGCTTCACAACATCCTAAATCCTCTCAAACAAGTAACAACTGGCCTCAATGAGCCCCCAACCCCAGTACCTCTTGCTAAGTGGCCCTAGGCCTGGCACTATCAGCAGCCAGCCTAGATTCACAGCTTGGCTTCACCTGGGAATCTCCAAGCCCAGCACAAGTAGCAGACATATCAGACTGCTTTATAGCTCATGCAGGATGGCCCCGGGAAGAACACAGGTGTCATCTGACCTTGGCATGAACCACCCAGGAAAACTCAGAGTGTGCACACCCAGTAGACAGCTACAGACCATGTCAGAGCACCACCACCCTTCCCTTGCACAGCTGATTCTCCACAGAGGGAAGAGGTTGGTGGTCAGTGGTTACAGCCAGTCCTTGCAGCTGACTGCCTTGTATAAATCCCAAGCAATTAAGGCTCAACTATAAGAGGAAGGTATACTCAGCCCACATGGAGGGTACATCTTGAGTACCCAGCTTGGGTGATAAGAGGAGGCTTGCCACTGGACCCTACAGGACACTTACTACATCAAGCCATGATACGAAGACAGGGGGTCATAGCAGTTCTACTTAATACACAGAAACAAACACAGGGAGACTGACAAAATGAGGAGACAAAGAAACATGGCTCAAATGAAAGAACAGATCAAAACTCCAGAAAAACAGCTAAATGAAATGGAGAAAAGCAATCTATTAGATGCCGAGTTCAAAACACTGATTATAAGGATGCTAAAGGAACTTAGTGAGGACCCTAACAGCATAAAAGATTCAGTCAGAAACAAATGATACACTCATTGAAATAAATGACAATTTACAGAAAAACAACAGTAGACTGAATTAACCCAAGAATCAAATCAATGGTCTGAAACATAAGCAACAAAAACAACCAATCAGAACAACAAGAAGAAAAAAGAATTTTAAAAAATGAGGATAGTACAAGCAGTCTCTGGGAAAAGTTCAAGCATTCCAACATTTGCATCATAGGAGTACCAGAAGGAAAAGAGAGAGTGATCAAGAAATTAAAAATCTATTTTAAAAAATAATGAAGGAAAACTTCCCTAATTTGGTAAGGAAATAGAAATGCAAGTCCAGGAAGCACGGAATGTCTCAAACAGGATGCATGCAAAGAGGCCCACTCAACAACACGTCATAATTAAACTGTCAAATGTTAAAGATAAAGAGAAAATCTTAAATGTCACAAGAGAAAAAAAGTTAGTTACGCCATAAGACTGTCAGCTTATTTTTCAAAAGAAACTTTGCAGGCTAGAAGGGATTGGTAAGAAATATTTAAAGTCATGAAAAGCAGGGACCTACAGCTAAGATAGCTCTGCCCAGCAAAGATATCATTTAGAATTGATGGGCAGATAAAGTGCTTCCCAGACAAGAAAAAATTAAAGGAGTTCATCATCACCAGATCATTATTATATGAAATCTTAAAGCAACCTATGTAAGAAAAAGAAGAACATCAATACTATGAACAATAAATGGCAAAAAGTACATATCTATTAACAATTGAATCTAAAAAACAAACTAAACAAACAAGAAGAGAGATGGAATCATGGATACGGAGAGCACTTTGATGGTTGCCAGATGGGAGTGGGGTTTGCAGGAATGGGGGAAGAGGTGAGGGGATTAAGAAGTACAAATAGGTAGTTACAGAATAGCCATGAGGATGTAAAGTACAGTATAGGAAATGGAGTAGCCAAAGAACCTATAGGCATGACCCATGGACACGAACAATGGTGTGAGGATGGCCTGAAGGAGTTGAGGGTGCTGGGTGCAGGAGAGCAAAGGGGAAAAAATTAGGAGAATTGTAATAGCAGATGGTTGGGCTCTGTGATAATTAATCCTGCAGGCTTTCCTTCCTGTTAACTCTTATTATTGAGGGAACATAGTAATTACTGGTGACTGGGGAAAACATTTTGTTTTTCTTGTCATTATTATTTATAATCTTCTCTTACTTTCTTTTTAAAATTATTTTTTATTGGTTATACTGTTATAGTTCTCCTAATTTTTCTCCTTTTGTCCCCCTCCAAACAGACTTGGAATATCTTTAGCAATCTTTCTACTACTTCATATTTAAAGCCTCATTCAAGATGTTTCACTGCATTTGTTAGGCACTCAAAGCCTGTCCATTGAGTACTTACTGTGTTCAGGAAGGGGAAAATAAAAATTAAATATATGTCCCTTGCTCAAAGTTGTTTAGAGTATATCAATTCTTATAAGTGTATTGTGCTAAGAATCACAGAGGGGCAAGTGCATAAGAGACATCAAAGTTTGACTGGAGGGTCCATTAAGGCTTTTCAGAATAAGTGTTCTGGTCCTGTTTCTTGAGTCATGACTACTGGGTGATCTGCTGGAATATTAGAGAAGTTTAGTCATCTCATTAGACTATTGTCTGTGGTTTGCTATTTCTCTTCTTGCTACATGTTTGTTAAAAGAATATTCTTACCAGACAGTACACCCCTCTTCAATTAAGGGTGTTCTAATTGACTGAGAAAAAGGAGTAAGTGTATGTGTTAATTTTGCGTGTTTGGTAGAGATAAGCAAAGAATCAGGAATAGCAGTGAACGTAAAGTGAATGGTGAAAACTATCATAAAAAATATGACTCTCTCAAAGAATGGGACAGAGAGGGTGAGGCAAGCAGAAAGACACAGGCTGGAGAAAGTAAGAGACGGGTCATAAACCTTCTTACATATCTCTTCCTAAGGATTCTGGATTCATCTGGACGGCATTTTTGACTCATTGAAATGTTTTAAGTAAGAAAGTGATAGGGTCAGTGTTTGTTTTGTTTCATTTTTTAAATCACTCTAGTGGCTTTGTAAAGAATATCTAGGAAGTGAATAAGATAGAGCTAGGAGTACCAAAAGATTCATCTAATAATTCAGATGAGGAATCACAAGTTCCTTGACTGAGTCAGTAGCAGTTAGAAATGCAAAGAATGGAAAACCTTATACAGACACCAAGAAGAAAATCACTTGGCTATGGGGGGATGAATGAATGAAAGGAATCATGAATTATTTTCAAGCTTAGAAATTTGGAGGTTGGGGATTTCATTAGCTGAAAGAGGAAATGCTGATGTTAAGTACCATGCATATAAGAGTGGAGAGAAAAAAATGTTCAGATTTGAATATATTCAATAATTCAAGATATCTATAGAAAGTTTAAATGGAGGCATCTGTAGGGAGTTGATAGGAGCCTGTAGTTAGGAGAACACTCTGGGCTGGAGAGAGAAAATTTGGTCAGGATGCATTATAGGCATGAGATGGTGTGATCATTTCAACAAGCTTTGTCTGAGAAGTTTTATTCCACTCTAACAAAACTGATTTCATTCCATAAGTATTGGTACTTGTAATCTCCGTTATTTTCCCCAAATTGTGAAGGAGTCAAACAAAAGTATAAATTTTTCACTTAAAAATTAAGTGAAAAAAATAAACTAAAAAGTAAATGATGTAGAACAATAAAGATAAAGCTGGACTGAGATTCACACACTATGCACAAACCACTTGATGCTGTTTGCTGCCCATGGTTGGGTCACACTTTTGGTTCTGGATTTTCAAGGAGCAATGCAAAGGGGGGAAATTACAAGTTACATATTTAATACCCACAAAATAAAAGTAAACCGATTTCTCAAAAGCATAATCATGGGGGAACTGAAAAACGTTTTTTCCTGAGGGTCCTCACAAGAAAAACACTAATCGAATGAGCATTTTTCTTCACAATATCCCTAAAGTGAATAAAATGAGATATAACTATTATTATATCCATCGATGTAGGGTGATGATATAATAACAAAAGGAGCAAAGTAAGGCAAATCAAAGGAGAGAAGAAGGCAAATACTGTAATACATGTGTAGATATCAGGTAGAAATGCACAGTTGTGTTTCTTTCAAGTATTCATCCATAATACCATGAATGTATTTTATCTCCAAAATTAGATTGGTATGTCCTCACTCACCCTCTCTCTATTGTGCACAGCCTTCTTTTAGATGCATTCATTTGTCTCCTCAATATTAAAAGACCTTCTGAACATCAAAATCTATGAGAGAAGTGACACTATTTTGATAACTCCCAGTTATCCAGTGACTTGAAAGATACCTGAAAAATAACAGCTGTTTAATAAATATTTTGAATATATCAATTTAACAATTATGTAATACATAAGCCACATAATAAGATAGAGGCTAGTGATGTACAAATTAATGCGATACTGTTTCTGCCCTCAAGAACTAATGATCTAAATGCAAAACAGTAGAACTGATAATTCTTTCAATATATATTGAGTTTCCTCTCTGGCAGGGCTCTTCTAGGCATTGCAGATACAGAAAGAAAAAAAGAGACAAAATGCACTCATGGAGCTTGTTTCACAGTGGGAAATCAAAAATTTTTGTAGACATTAGTACACACACATATACATTTTGAAGAAAATGAGGGAAACAAGCCATGCAGCTATATGGGACAAGCCTGGTTTAGAAAAAAAGGTAATTCAAGTGCAAAAATCCTGATTCAGCACAGGAAAAATGAAATTATTCCAGTGGAAAATCCTAACAAATGAGATCAGAGACGGTTGCGGGGGGGTGAGGGGGTCAGAGAGTTATATGCCATTGTAGGAAATTCGGCTTTTACGTTGAGTGACATGGGGAACCACTGGAACGTGTTAAGCTAAGAATTGACACAGTTTTTCCTAGTGGTACGTACAGTGATTGTAATACATATACCCAACATATTATATAAACAGAAAAAAGGAGTCATGAAAGACTGAGTTTCAAAAGATGCTTAGAAATTATAATTTCTAAGGGAAATAATTTTTAACATAATTCCTGTTTAGTTCAGTTTTTCAACTGTTTTGTACTTAAATAGGCATGTTGATTTCAAAACTGCAGTTAGTTTTCTTCTATCACATCAAGTTTTTTCTGTACAATTTATCTTAATGCAACTATGCTAGGCTGGATTAAGCCTGGATCGAGGGAAGCACTAGTGCTCTCCTACTGGCTGAAAGCAAACCTCTCTCAAGTGGGGAGGGGTGTGTGACAACCTTGGAGACCAACAACAGGTTCATACTTGTCTAGGCTATTCAGTTACACATGGGACAGTGTGGTGAGAGGTTGTGTGCTGCTCTATATGGTGAACTGTATTCCGAAGTGTAGTCAGAGTTCTTGTCTGTATACAAGGAGTTAGCAGAATTTACTTTTTTATTTACATACGTACTTATTTCCTTTCCTTCAGATTATGTCTGCCTCTGCTATTTCTCATCATAAGTGCCCAAACAGCCCTGATTCATTTTGTTATATCTGTAGCAGTTTCACCATTCCCAGTCAAAGGACAAACATCAGCGCATTTGTCAGGCAAGCCTATTTTGCATATTTTAAAGTAAAACTTGGTGATCAAGGTAAGTATTGGGCCCCTCACAAGGTGTGCAAGCAGTGTGTCAATATTTTACGGATGTGGATGAAGGGAACACATGATAAATTGCCATTTGGTATATGTATGATTTGGCAAGATCCCAGAGATCATCCAAGTGACTGTTACTTTTGTATAGTGAAAACACCAGGACATAACAACAATAATAAATGTAAAATAGAGTATCCTAGTCTACCATCAGCTATATGCCCAGTGCCTCATTCAGCTGAAATCCCAGTGCAGTTTTCATTGAACTACCCTCTTTCAAAAAACAGGAGTATGGTGAAGAACGAAGTGACAACAACAATGAAGATTTTGAAATTGAAGATTACCCAGTTCATAAGGGATTTAATCAGCATGAGTTGAATGATTTGGCACAAGATTTGGGACTATCCAAAAAAGGCTTTAGAATTCCTAGCATCAAGACTGCATGAGAAAAACTTGCTTGAAAAAGGAGCGAAGGTATCCTGCTTCTGATCAAGAGAAAGTGCATTTCTGCAGTACTTTTGAAGTGACGGTGGCTTTGTGTGTTGCCATAACACACATGGTTTAAGGAGGAATTGGGAATTCCAGTCTATAAAGGAACTGAATGGCGACTGTTCGTTGAGCTCAAAGTGGAGCTTGAAGTGTGTCCTCCTCCACAATGGCAATTTATTTGGTATGGTCCCAATTGGCCATTCAGTTTGTTTTCATGAAGAATACGAAGACATAAAGAGACTCATTGATCTGTTGCAGTATCACAAGCACAATTGGGTCATCTGTGTTGACCTTAAAATGGTCTGTTTCCTTTTGGTCAGCAACATGGATACAGCAAGTATCCCTGTTTTCTGTGTATGTGGGACAGCAGAGCTCATGAGAAGCATTGGGTGGAGTCAAATTGGCCTATAAGGTCTGACCTCAAACCTATTGATCCAAACATTCTACATGAGCCACTTGTAGACATACAGAACATTGTATTCCCACCTCTGCACATAAAACTGGGTCTCATGAAGCAATTTGTGAAAGCTTTGCCAACTGAAGGAGACTGTTTCAAGTATTTCATTTTGTCACTTCCTAGCCCGTCGTTTGAAAAGATAAAATACCTTAATATGTATGTTTGGTAGCAGAACTTCACTACTTGTACACAATTTGACTTACAGTAACAATATATAGCCTTTATATGAATAAAATAACTCTAAATAAACAGTATATTCAGGTAATTTTTTTCTTTATTTTCCTTTGTATGTACATTTTGTATGATTTTGGGGACAAAGGAGGGTACCCTGTACCTTAAAAAGTTGATGTGATAGAGAAAAACTGTGGTCTTTTTTGGATTCAGAAACCAAAAGTTAGTCAAAAACAAGTGTCAGATCTAACATAAAGAAAATTGTGTTCCCCAGTGTTATCTAGACAAAGTAGCAGATAGAGTGAACAGATGGACATGTGTCATGGACAAAGGAACTAAGGTGAGAAAAAGCTTGATGTGCAAGGATATCCAAGCAATTTAGAATGGCTACAAGGCAAATAATAAGGCAGAGGGAATGATGAGAGAGGGGAATACAGGGATGAGCAGCAAACACTGAAGGATTTTTATTAATATCTCTAACCTTTGTAAATAGATTTAATATTCCTGGGGAACTGGGATCATATGTAAGAAAAGCAGTGTCTATAATACAAAGGTAATCTTCAGTGTATGCACAAACTTTATGCAACTTCACTGATGAAATGGTTTGCACCATAGCTGGAGAAATGCATATGATACAAGTGTATTAATCGATGTGTCAGATAATATGTTTGAAATATATCAAAAGAGTACTTTTTAGAAGAAATTACCCATCTGTGTATCATATAAGAGAAAAATTGTTTCTGTGCCTCCCCGCAGAAGAGGGTCTGTGGAGCAACTATGTGTTATCCCTACTTATTTCACAGATGTGCAGAAGTCACCATTAGAGAACTGCTCTGCCTTAACCCACCTGGACCTGAGTTTAGCAGCTCAGGTTCCAACAACCGCACAGAATATGCCTGGGGACCCAAACTGGAAACTGATCATTATAATCCAAATAGGAATATACATTCCTAAAAATAAAATCTTTATACCTTTACTGACCTCTGCAAAATTCAGACTGAAATAAGTGTTCTGAAAATGAATTTATCTAGCAAGCCATATGCAAAAGAAAAACAAAACAAGATAATAATGGTGCTCTGGCTTTAATAAAGTAGTTGGTTACTGTATTCCTCTTAAGTCACCTCAGGCTCTTGTAGTATTAGGACTTTTACCATTTTCAGCTGCTAAAAGACTCAATACAGGCTCAATGTACTTTACCCTTCATTTAGCTAGGCAACCTAACCTTCTAAATCAGACTGAATATTTCCCAATAGTTTGCAGAGGTACCTCAGGGGGTTATTAAAAGATTTCCTCTTTTCTACTCCTTAAAAACTGTTTTTAATCTAAACCTTTTTGTTTGTTTGTTTCATGTATACAAGATATCTTTGGGGGGGGGCAAGGGGAGATGTTGTTATTTGCCATGAAGACTTTTCAGGGTTCTTGGATTTTAATGGAAATTTATTGCCAGTGTTTTGGCCAAAAGGAATGTGTTTTGATCACCGGCAAGTGACAATTTTCTCTACATTAGCCCAGCAGCAGACTAGCCAAGGCCACCGCAGCTAGGGACCAGAAGGAGCCATGGGTCCTGAGGGTCAGCACCACTTGCATGAGCCCGCTTTCTAAGTGCCCCGTGAGGAGACCTGATCCCACTGAGCTTCAATAAGTGTGTCAATTATTCGGCTTTGATGCAGATTCTTCCAGTATTATCCCATCTGTCCATTCATAGTAAGAGACTCCATGAAACATGTATGAAATCTAATGGGCACTGTCACACTTCTTTGTAGGGACAGCTTTGGAATGATTCCAGGCTCTGTTGAGACTATTACTTCTTTAGCTCTTCCAAAACCAATTGGTCTTTTTATATATATGCACATGTATAAGAATTAAATGTAAGACTTAAAATCAAATGAATAGATGGCATGTAAGATTTAGTGCAAAATGAATAGAGAGGCTATCTCCTCAAAGTGAGCTTCTGGATAGCCACAGATTAAAATGTGGACATGAGAGAGAGTCGGGGTGGGGGTGGGGAGAAGCGGAGCAGGAGAATGAATTTAATATTACATACTAGGTACGCAAACAACAAATCAAGTTGAGTCAATTATTTTCTCAGGAGATTCTCTCACTAAATCATTGAATTTCACTATTTATGAATCCCAGTGAAAACCTCATTCTCCAGCATCTGTATGGTGAAGGCTTTTCAATAATAAAAGAAAGAGGTAAATAACTATGCAAGCAAGGCAAAGAAATGCAAATAAAAGAATACATTTAAATGTGAAGCAAAAGACCTAAAGGGAGGGCCAACACTCATTTGCTCTGTAACTTCAGTTTTCTGTGCCAGTTTTCTCTTCTGGAAAATGGAGATATAATACCAGTTCTGCTTGCTTCATATGGTAACAAGGGTCCCCAAATTCCTCACCACCTGTGGTTTGGGAAATGGGGGAGGGGGCGGTGCAGCCTAAAAGATACCTTTGCATATCTGTGGCTGATAGCTACTTTCTTTTTTTGGTGGTGGTTGTTATTATTTATTTATTTATTTATTTATTTTTGATTTATTTATTGTTTTTCTATCCTTCCAAGGTGCAAAGGAGATGGGAGGAGTTTTACTGCAGAATGGTGACAAAAGAGCTTATGAGGCCTCTGCAAGTTTCTTCTAATGGCCAGAACTGGTTACCACACCCACTGCATCACAGGCCATAGTCAGAGATTTAAAAATAAGGCGGCAGCCATTGAGCAGAGAGATAACCATGTCATTTTGAAAGGGCACAGAGCCATGCAGTCTGAAAGAAGGAAAGGGAGGCCATGTAGCCTGGGCTAGTGAGAAAGCCGGCCTGCTGCTGCTTTAATTGTGCTGACTTCAGCGGACTCCAAGCCACCACAGACTCTGCTTTGCAGACCTTGACTTTTGGACTTCTGGAACTTGGGACATGCGGAAAGACTGTTAAAACTTGGACTTCACCATGATCCACTGGAACATGGTGCATGTTTTCCTGGAGTATTATAAGGAGGCTGATGACATCATACCCCAGATCCTGAAGGAAAGAGCTGACAGATAAGGATTGGGGAACTTCTGGGCATGTTTTTGGCTTCTAGCCTTTTGGGAAAGCAAGGGAAGTGCTGGGTCCCATGGGAGAACAAGGTTCTGAGATGAAGTACTCACAGTTCCCCCAGGTTGGAATATTATAAATAAAGACCTGTTTTCTTCAACACTAATTGTTGGGTTTTACACCAAGATGCCACCTGAATGAACCCCACTTTTCTCAGTAACAGTAGGGGTGTGTAGTGAATGAGATCATTAATATGATCAATCACTTCCAATTCTTAAAGGACTATATAAATATTCATGACTTAGGAAAGTTACTTAACTCCTCTGAGCCTCTGTATATTCATCTGTCAAATAAAGCTCTTCAGGCCCTGCCTACTTCCAAAGTGATCCTGTAAAAAATCAAGTGATGTCAGCACACTCTTTGAAATGTAACATGCTATCAAGTATATGGTTTTCAAACCTATTCAGAGACTGAGTGGAGGAAAAGATTATGGCTGACTAGAAATGGCAAACCCTTAGACCCATTCTGTAATATTAGAAAATAAGGCTGGTAAGCACACACAAACCTGCTGATGACATTAACATGTTTACTTCTAAGAGAGAAAAGCAGTAAGTTCCACTATCAAAATTCTAGAACATTAACTACCGATACTATTACAAGTGGTTAGGAAATAGTAAATTAAACTTTGTAATGCTCTCCCAAAGGAACTGGAAATACACAGTCATTACTTAGAGTTTAAATTGGACTGGGAACAGTAGACCAGCATGCATTACAGGCAGGCAATGCTTCAGTGGTAGCGAAGTGAACCAAATGACATTGCAGATCTTTCCATATTTAGCATTTGACAGGCAAAATGCTTGCATTAATGCAGAAATATGCTGTGGAAGTCATCACCATGGGAATGATCAATCAAAGCTTTAATACTGCTTAATAAACATCACCCTACGAGAGCATATTTTCCCTTTCATGCAACTCATTCAGGTTTGAAGAAACTGCTAAATTGTTGCACCTGGCAAAATCTTGTATGACAGCCTTATCTAAACAAAAGCAATCTTTTTATATTTTGTGATGATTTGAAGAAAGATAGGGAATGTGGGGTATGCAAGAAGTTTGGGACACCCCAAAGGCAATTGCTACATTGTAAAGATAGGGTAGACAGGAGAATGCATCAATGTTTTGAAATAAATGAACACACTAACTAAAACATACATAGTAATCTGCTCTACACAAAAAAGATAGGACTTCGGTCAATGGCCAAGTTAATTTGGGGGGCTGGAGGCTCCTAAAAAACAGACCTACAATAAAGCATTAATTTCTCTATGACCTAGAATAAAATAAGTCACCCTCTAAAATAAGTGTTCCAATTTATGGACTTTTGAACCAGCAGTTCTCAGTTGGAGGGGTGGGAGCAACTTTTCCAGGGATATTTGGCTTTTGGGCTTATCATAATAGAGGGGAGGTGGTGCCATGGGCATCTGATGGGTGGGCGCCAAGGATGCTAAATATTCTACAATTTACAAGACATTCTACCATAACAAAATTTTATCTGGCCCCAAAGTCAATAATATTGAAATTGAAAAGCCATGTTTTAAACTGAAACAGCCCCAAAAGTATATTATGATGTAAATAAGGACCTGTCATTCTCAGCATGAAAGTAATGTAAAAATCAATATTTTAGTAATATTATTGTTATTGCTTAAGCCTCTTTTACACCTGAGTTTTAATTATAAAGCACTTAGCAGAAAAATAAGATTCATTTCTATAACAGACTTAGTGTTTTCTCTTTCAGCAGCCTTTTTCTCCCCCCAATTAATTAACATTTAGCTGCTTTCTTCTAATGAATGCCAGATTCTCCCTAAACTTTTCAGGGGAGTTACAAAACTCAATGAGATTATTAATTTTTTCTGATAAAATTATAAGATATAAATTTAGAAGTTTCCTCCCTCAGGAATGTTATTTATAAACATTTTTTGGAAGTCTGAAATAAAACTAAAAATATATATGCACAATTCTGGAGGCTAGTTATGTTATTCATGCTGAAAACAGAATGTTAGTGCTGGAGAATTTCTTCCTGAATATATCAATGTAGATAAGGTAGCTAAGAGCCAAGGCCATACAAAGAATCAGGTCTAAATTCCAGGTCTCCTGAAGTCCAGTTTCTAAATTAATTCCTGTTCACCATACACATAAAGCAGCCTACATAACTAATACATAATTCTAAAATAAGAATTGAATTTTTATTCCCTAAAACTTAGAATGATGTTATATAAACAATATCAGAATCAGGGCATATTATTACAAAGCATTTCTTTGTTTCTTGTAACTAGAGTTTATCTGATTTGCCACATAGTATTAAAAAAAAACTGAACTGTCATTTATTAGCAGTGTACAGGAGTAAACATATTGTGACAATTCTAAAAAGTTTATTTTATAATCTTTGTTGGCATTTATTTTTAAAAAAGTGAAAAAAGGCAATAACCTAGATGTAGTTCATAGATTTTCTATCATGGCTAATGGTTCGTGGTTTGCAAACTGTTGGTTTGAATTATGGCATTTGCTACATATAACAATGGAAAGTTTCTAAAATAAAATGACTAAAATGAAATATTCAGATGGAAAGCAATGAGAATTACAATAAGGTATTCTTACAAGAATTACAGTTTTTGAATTTTGTCACTGTAAACAAGACTAAAAAAATAACCAAGCACAATCAATTCTTATATATTCACAGGTTTCTCTCTCTCTCTCTCTCCAAAATTAAAGCACAGAACACTGAAGTCAGCACAGTGCTAGAAGGCAGGACACTTGGATTTTTCTATTCACCTTGGCACTTTTTGAGAAGTTGAGGAATTCCTCAACTTTACTGATTCTTTATTCTTCATTCACCTAATTGTAAATGGTGGGGATTGGATGGAGGGGTGTATTCAATCTTGCCCAGCACTAAATTTTTATGAAACTTTGAGCTCAAAATCTTTTCATCTGCATGTATGATGTAGCAGTTTATAATTTTTATATTTTTATTTCAGTAGAGACAATTTATTTACAACAGAAAAACTAACTCGAAGGAGCTGAAGCCAATAGGGGATGTATTGGCCCAGCTTTAATAAAGTCTTGGTCCCTACTTAGATCTTGTTTAGGAACTCAAACGGCAACCTCAGTACTCGGTTTTTCTTCATCTCGCAACATTGGTTTAAGTTCAGAATATACATAGGAATTCCCTGTTGCTTCAAGAACAATTCTTTTCAGTTTCAAATTCTAGCAAAAGAGATGAATCTGTCTTTCTCTCCCTGCTATCCTAGCAAAAGTCAGCTTCTTTCTAGTTTGCTCTGGTTAATTAGCAGGCCCCTCTCTGAATCAATGGCTGCAGTCAGGGAAACGTAGATTTAAGTTGTATTGGTGACTTGTCTTCTGGGAACCAGAATCAGCTAACTGGGCAGTGGGTGCTTGCGGCAAAAATCATGATGCATATTTTGAGGATTAAAGCAACAAAACATAAATTAGCAGAACTGAGAGATGGAAATAAACCAAATAATGGGGTGCCATTTCAGTGTTCCCTGGAAACACTGCCTGCACAAAGACTGAGACTTGACAGAAGACAAGCCCATAAATTCCCTGCATTTGCTTAAGATGATTTAAGTTGGGTTTTCTATCATAAGATAGTATTGACTGAATTAAAAATATAAATCAACTTTTTAAATTATAGAGGATTATATCCTGTATTCAGATCAGTGAAAGATTTTAAGCTCAAAGAACTAAATGTCTTCAGTATATATACCTTGTATTTAATAGGTACTCAGAAAATATGGATTGTTTGATACAATGTAACAAAGACAGAATTTTTAAAAGTCTGTATGTAGTAAGAGAATATGTACCAAGTTAAAAAAAAGGGGGGGGAGGGTACGTGTACTTTCCTATCTATAAAATAACACGGGGAAAAAAGAAAGAAAAAGATATATAAATAAACACATAAACTGCAGAACAGAGGCCAAAATGGTATATTTCAAACTAGTAGCCCTCATGACACGTATGCTATCTCTTACCTTATTTTCTCAGCACTTCCCATTTCTTCTCAGTGATGTTCAATGCGTGCACACCTTTCTTAACATTTTAAGAAGTATGTTTAAATTCTTTTTCCCCATTCTGTTAGAATGTAAGCTCTATGACTTAAGAACATAGTAATCATCAAAGGAATTACAAATGGTAATAAAATAAAGAGACAAAAGGAGAGGGCCAAGGAAAATATAAATTATTCTAAACTCTTTCTTCTACTTCCTTTGTCATCCTAGAAACCCTAATCTTTATTGTCTGTCTGTATTCATATTTACACAAATTTAATAAGTTCAATTCTGAGATTCAGAACATGGAAGAAAGTGATTACCTTCTCCAAATTTATATTCTAATGAAAGAGGATGGACTATAATTATTATTTGGATATCTTACATATTCCACAATTACTGGAAGTTGGAAAAATGAAATTGGGGACAATTATGCTATAGGATCTGTAGGAGAACTTCCCAAAATGTGTTAAAAGTTTCTAGGTCTGTTGAGCTTGGAAGGGTGAAGGAAGAGAGATTTTTTTGTCAAATATAAAGTGAGAAGCTATTCTTAAAGATTCTAGAAAGCAAAAAAAAAAAAAAATGGTAGAATTAAATTTAAAATGCATATATTAGATCTAAAAGATTTTTACAACTGCTTTTGAGCCCCTCCCTGAAAGAAAGACCCAGAAGGGAATGGGACACACACAGCAGGAGAGCACATGGGGTATCTCGTAGATATTTACATGAAGAACTAAAGAGAGCATGTTCATGGGTATCATCAATTCATGTCAGCCCTCTGATCAAAGACAACTAAGAGCTTGTTTAAGAGAAACTTTAGAATAAAGCCCACATGTTTCCCTGCTACTTCCTTCTTCTGGTCCCATTATATTATAGTCACATTGGCTTGCTTTCTTACTTTGAACTCCTGTAGGATTTTTGCATGGGCTGTTCCCTCTCCTTACAATGCTTTGCCCTACCTCCTCCCCCAATTTCCCATGACTAGCTCTTTCTCATCACTCAGGTCTCAGAACTAATGTCACCAACTCAAAGAGGCCTTCTTTGACACTATCTACAGTAGCCTACTCAACAGCCAGCCTATATTTTCCATCTTACCAGAAGCTTGCTTGTTCATTTATCTTTTTACTTTACTGACTATCTCCATTTTCTGAAATGAAAACTGTACAAGAGTAAGGGCTGAATGCCTATTGTGTGTGATATTCCCTAACACCTAGAAAAATGCTTGGCACATAAGCAGCAAATCAATTATTATCAGGAAAAAAATATCATATTAAAGGGTTTTTTGGCCTAAACAACTATCACATAAAGCTATCTCCAAAAATGGGGACTCAAAGGAAAAGATTAATCTATTAGAAATTGCTTGTGTTGGTTCCATTTCAAGGATTTTCATAATTTCATAATCACTTTTAACTGAATGGAATTTAAATGGACTTTTGGAATAATGATCTCAATTATTTGCTAGCCACTTGCTATAAATATTAACATAAACAAAGAAAATTTAAAGATGTGATCTGAATTAGATCATAGAATATTTTGGTCAGTTTTACAATTGCTCTGGTATTTTTGAAGCAGTTTAAAGAAACTGACAATTTAGACACTCAAAGCTCTTTGGCATACTAATGGTATTGAATGTCACCTTACATCTTAATGAGGAGTGCAATAATTTTGTATATCATGAATAACAAGTACAGTAAACTAAATAATAAGACAGTAAATACTGTTATAAGGAGACAAAGAGATCACTAATAAAGGAAAATGCAGCAAGACTATATGAAGAAAGAAAAAATGGGAATGTAAATACCTTGAGGCAGGGGTTTCACAGGACTTCCAAGACTTATGACCTACTGCCACAAACACAAGAAAGGACACAGAGAAAGCAAAATCCTACAGACCTACCTTTCTATACCATTATTTCAAAACTCTGAAAAATTAAAAATAAAGCATAGGAGGAACAAAATAGCAATGAAGCTGCAGAAGATAAAAGAACATGGCTGATGGGTATGGTCAGGTCAAGGGTAATTTGTAAAAGGGAAATAAAACAAAAGAGCCTTAAAGTTTACAAACATTCTTCCAAAATAAGGAATATGACGTGTGCATATGAGTATGCCTGTATACATGTGCATTTGTGTATGTGGGTACATGCGCAGTTAGATGTTGAATATGATTTTAAGGGTACATAAAGGGCTCTACAAATAAGTGGGAAGAGGGAATTGGGCACAGGCTGCATTCCAATAAAATTTTATTTATGAATACTAAATTTTTAATTTTGTATAACTTTCATGCACCACAAAAATACTTTTTAAGATTTTTTTTCAACCTTTAAAAAATATTATTAAAACTAGTCTTAGGTTGCAAGACACACAAAAACTAGTGGATTGGGCCACATAGGCCATACATTATCTGTCTCTGCTATGAAACAATCTCATTTCACAATCCACATGTGTGAATTTCAAGGGATCACAAAGATACAAAGCACAATGGGAAGGAGAGTAATAGGGAAAACATAAATTCTTATTACATTGCCAACAAATAAGAAATGCTACTTTTAAATTTGGCATTTCCTTCTGTGACTTCTCAGAAATAATTATAAATTCTTTTCAGAATTCATTCATTATTAACATACACAGATTGTTTCAGTATGAGACTTCTTTATTTATGTAATTTTATTTTGAACTGAAGCAAAGAAATACACTTGGCTATTTTCTAATTAAAAAATATACAACTGGTGAAAAGTCCATGGTACTTAAAGGAATTCACTACTTGGTTATACAAAATGTTCTGATACCTCAATGTCATAAAAAAATGTCAGATATTTCAAGCAATTTCATTTCCTTTCTAAAAAAAAAAAAACACACTAAACAGATTGCTATGTAAAGCTGGACACTTTGCCTGGACTGTGCTTTCCCAAAGGGCAATGCAGTTACATGCATGTTTGACCCCTGCCTTGCTAACACTGTGACTGGAAACTAAAACAATCCAGGTTGGAATTGGAATTCTTTCAAATCAGGCAAACCTGGCTTCTGTTTCCTATGCATGTGTTTTCTTGGGCAAAACGAAGCCTTAGTTTTTGCTCTACTGAAAATTGAACCTTAGCTCCCAGGGGAAATGAGAGGTTTAAATAAACTTAAATGAAATGAGAAAGTATATGTATGTAATGTTCACATTGCTAGCAAAATGTGTAGAATCTATTATTACTCCTCAAATAGCCCTTGTGATACAAATAGAAACAGGCACAGCTTAACCCAGCAGTCTCGAAGTTGGTTGAGAATAGTTCTATATCTATAATGAAAGTTATTTCCAGAATTTGTTGCAAAGAAAAGTGATCCTGTCACAAGTGTATTGAAATAGAAATAAGAATGTCAAAATAAGCATTTTTCTTTAATATTGTTATTGATCTATCTGATCTTTAAAACTAGTCTCCTGCATAAAAACGCATGACTAATTCATAGTGGGAAAGAAAAGAGGTTCCCTCCCGTCTGAAAGAACCAATGCAATGCAAATTCAGGGGTATTTTCGTGTAGTTCAGAACTACTGCATATAGTTTGACCCAACCAGAACAGGATGAAAGAGAAGTGGTGGGGTGGCAATAAAATGTTTTTTGAACTAGTTTTCAAGCATTCTTATTCCAAAATAGAGCATACCCTGGCCAGAACTTCCAATCAGTAAGAAGTTGGGATGATGCTGTCAGTTATATAAAATATGGCCATTTCTGAACTATGTCGTAAAGATAATGAACAGATGTGTAACATTTTGAAATGTCAGGTACAACAAGGCAATTTTATCAAAATAAAAACTACCCTTTTAGCAGGAAAAAAACAACAGTTATATGAATATCCCATCACCTTTTAAGTGCACAAAGCAATATTTACTGAGTTTTCTAATCTTTTAGATGCCATCCAGCATTTAAAAAGCAAATTTCTTTCATTTTATAATTAAAAATGTTATATACTTCCAGCCTTTCTGATAGGCATATACTGATGTCAGAAGGAGATGGAAAAACTGAACTATAATATCTCGTTATAGACTATCCACTGTTTAAACCTCCAGGCTGGCAATATGTATTTAAATATTATGTAATAAAATCTCTTGGTACATAATGATGTAATAAATATAAGAACGCCTCTAAGGCTAACTAACTTATTTTCTCAATTGTTAAGTTACTCCCTGCTATGATTCCATCACCAAAAGAAATTTTAGGAATTTTCCTTTGGGCAAAAGAAATAGTGATGGGGAAAAAATATTACCAATTCTATTTGGAATGAGAAAACAGCCTTTTAATCATCTAATGCATTCTTTATGGGTCAGATTTTTCTCTGCTTAAGTCCATTCAACTACAAAATTCTCAGTATTTTTTTTAATGTTCTATCTTCCAAGATACCTAGATAGAATTGTTAGAAAAAAATTGCCAATCTACAAAGATGGAGAAGCTCAGTAATAGCATTCCCTGCATTTTAAAAAGAAAACAAAAGTCTTTCTCTCAAAAATAATTTAATCTTTTACCATATATACAGATATACAGAAAAATGTGACATCAGAAAGCAAAATTAATCTTTATTAGTCAGATGAAAATTTGGGGACATTGTATTGAAATATGGAAAAATGAATGCAAAAAAGCAATTATATGTCATATACATATAGAGAGTGGGGCAAAAGTGGGTTACAGTTGTGAGAATGCAAAACACATGGATTATTCTATTATTATTTATTAATTATCATATTATTTTCTGTAGGCACAATTGTAAAGCTACTTTTGCTCCACCTTGTATTCATATCACCCCAAATAAATGAATGTTGAGAAAGAAGTATATACACAAACATCCATACAAAGAATATGAGTACATATGTGCATATATATGTATGTGTGTGTGTGTGTTTGTGTGTGTGTGTGTGTAATGAATGCAGGTTTGTTTATCAAACCCTGGAAAACTACTTTGAAGGAGCAGTTTCAGGGAAAATGTCAGGTATAGTTATCATACATAGCTGATAGTTTGAAATTGCAATACTAGCAATGACCATAGCTTTAAAAATGCCCAATAATCTTCTCTATGAATTTTAATATGGGTGTAAATTAAAACATATAAAACTTATTTTTAAGTTGAATTCCCAGTACATGAAAAGACATTGTCCTGAGACCACATCTTTGAAGTAGCTTTCAAGGACTTATGAACAAATATTGCAAGCAATAAATTAAAACCACACAAGAGAGCTGTATGTATAAACTCTGCTCACAGTATCATGGATCTTTGGTTTCAATCACATCATAAACATTGCTAGACTGGCTCAGGCCAATGGTTCATTTAAAATTATGTTTTTATCTCTATAAATGACTTATTGTTTTGGAATATAACACATTGTAGAGTTTCAGGTGACTATTTTGACTGCCATTCCAAAGAAATAAGCCTTCTGATTTTGAAAAATATGCAAATAAATAAAAGTAAACATATTCAAAGCATCTCTGCTTTCTACCCATCAGAATGAAGTCTTAATGAAAGGTTTTGTTTTTGTTTTTTAGTAACCAGAACATAGTATTTGTAAACAGTACTCTATTAAATGGACAAATATATTTTTTAATGGAAAAAATCTTCTTGATGTTAAGTACCATGCAAAAAAGAGAAATGGTGTAGCAAGAACTGAGTTTTTCATTTCTGGCAAGTACTTTTCCCCACAGGTGCCGCAAGCAGTTCTGTTGAGAAATGATTCATCTGCTCCTGTTCACATGGCCATGCCATTTCTGATGAGTCTTCGTATTCTTGGCAAATGTAGCCAAGAACTTAATTCAGTCTTATAATACGTGTATGTTCTTACCCCTCAATCTATCACTTAACTAAAATATCTGCAGGAGGCATCCAAAGTGAGATATGAAATGCCTGTGGAACCGATTATAAAAAACGTTAAGTAACATTTCAAATGGTGGAGGAGTGGGCAGATTCCTGCTTGAGATTCATAATTCTCATCAGTATCACAAGTGTATCATACTCAGAACATAAAATTGCACTTAAGTAACAGAAAAAATTGTCCAGAAACACACACACACACACACACACACACACAGTTTACCTGAGATGTAAAATCTTATGAAAGAATGAACCCTGAACTAAATAAATGGATGTATATTGCTGCCAGGCCCTAAAGCATTTATTACTGAGAAATAAAATGTGGGAGACAGAAAGTTAGAGATAGAGCTATGGCATTAAATTCTTGATTACATTAGCTGAAAAGAAAAGAACAAGAGATAAAAACATCTAAGAAATTCATCAAGGTTTATGCTTCAAGCAATGCAGTGGTAACTGAAAATATCAAGATATGAGAACACTAATAAAAGAACTATTATCCTGTTGGATCATTTTAAGAATTTGATTTGTTTTGAATTCAAATAACTATTAAGTGGGTTGGCTTGAAAAGCAGAATAATATGTACATCATACTTCATATATATGTGTGTGTATATCTATATATATATAGATATACACACACATATAATACATATATATGTTATATACAAATACACATACATCACATACTCAGTACATTCTGGCCCATCGACACTCCCTGTGAGTAGTTTTAAGATTTTTTTAAATAAATAAAACTAATATCTGTTCTTTCCCAATGTTTATTCATTCTTACTGTAAATCAGGCCCTAGTCAAAGGGCTTTACATATGTTCACTTAATTCTTCTGACAACCTTTGAAGTAATTACATTTATTATTCCCTTTTAGAGATAAAAGAACAGAGACGCAAAGAGGTTCAGTAACATGAGGAGAGTTATACAATTAGTAGCTGAGGAATCTGGCTCCAGAGCCTCCGTGCTGAACACCAAACTGCATGGACTCTGAGGGAAAGTGGAGGATACAGGTAAGACTAGGAATTAATTAAGCCAGAAAGAAGAGTATATTTGGAAGGATTTGAAGACAGAGGAAACTGGACTGATTACAGTATTCTTTACAGGCTTAAAAGAAATAATAAAACCACTATTGGAGAATATACTATGATGTAGAAGGCATATACAGATGATACGATAAGGGATATAGCTTTGGTAGGTGGCTATTTCCTTACTTAAGTAAGAATCTATGGTTCTAATCAAATAGATGTTTCTCTGTCGTGACCTGAAGGGGAATCTAATAGCGTTGTAATAAAAACATATTCCAAAACCCATTTAAAAACACCAGTCACACTTCTAAACCACCTTCAATAACACAGTGAGCATCAAATCTAGATTACAGGCTTTAATTTGGTGTAAAGATAAAATAACTTTTCAGGATACCTTTATACCAAATCCTTTTGAACTAAGACCCATACCCTCATGGTCTACAAAGGAAACTACTTCCTACAGCACTGCTGGAGAAGCAGCACTGAGTAGTGATGGAGTCAGCCAGGTTTTCAGGCCAGCCTGAAGGTGATCCTCTCAGAAGCAAAATAGAAAATATTCGAGAATAACACACATGAGAGTGGGCAACTATAGGTCTGCAATTCACAAATAATGTCTCTTAGATAACTTTCAGAAGGCTTGGAATTTTAAGCTAAACAGTCTATGAAATAATCTGCAAAACCATAGTGAAGAATTATAATGAAAATAAATACTGCACATAAAAAGTCCTGGAATATGCTATGTCACTTTCAAGATAAAAATTCAACCACAGATTGAATGTTCAAATGGTAAAGAGGTTGTCAGGGAGTATGAATCCACGTTGTTTTGTAGCTGACGTTTGTGTTGCAGGGGGAAGGACATGGCTTTACTTTAAGTGTGTAAGAGATTCTGTGTTGATTATAACAGTGAAAAGATATGCCCTAGTCAAAATTGTTTTCTTTGCAAGGTGGACCTTTGTACTTCTGCACATCACAAATGAATGTTAGGTTTTAGAAATATTATTTACCTAATTTTATACCTGTGAGTTTTACATCATTTTGTACCAAAGCAGAAGCCATATAAACCTCAGGCCTAGAAAAATTAATGTAATGTCCTTATATAGCATATTATGTAATTAATTAATCCCATTCTTCATTTCGTTACTCTTCCTTTATCATACTTTTCTACTATTTCTTAACAGCTTTATTAGGGTATAATTGGCATAAAATAAACAGTTCATATTTAAATGCGATAAAGTTTTTTTATATATATAGAAAGAGAGACAACCAATTGCTCCAGCACAGTTTGTTGAAATGTTTCTCTTTATCCACAAAATTGTCTTTGTACTTTTGTTGAAAATCATCTGTCTCAGTAAGTATTTTGTGTGTACTTGAAAATAATTTGTACTCTACTGTCTTTCAATGAATAGTCCTATAAATGTTAGTTGAACTAAGTTGGATAATGGCATCAATCAAGTCATCTAAATTCTTATTGATTTTTAGGTCCATATGTTCTATTAATTCTTGACAGGGATATGCTAAAATCTCCAAATATAATTGTAGATTTTTTATTACCCTATCATGTGTGGAAGCAGAAGTCCCCTTCCTTTTATAAATTATTTTATCTTCTTTTACTCTAGTTTTTCTTTTTTGTTTTTGTTTTTTGCTCTTTTTAAGGATAGCGATACCATGGTTACATTGGTTTTTGTCCTACCTTTCATTGCTTCACTCCTGGGCAAGTAGATCTTTCCACCTCCTGTTTGAAACAAAATTCCTCATTTTTCTCTATAAAATGGGCATCCCTCCCAGTCATAAGCAACCCAATCCTCCCAGACACAAATAGTTTCCAGCCAGCCACAGAGTCATCTCTGATGCCCTTTTATAGAACATGCATCTTCTCAGTTCAATCTCTGTCCACTTAGTGTATTGTGCTCCCTCTCTTACGTTATCAGTGCATGACTTCAGTTCATGCTGTGATACCTTAAACTATTATGGTCAACCACTTCACTTCCTAGAATAGTATTCTGCACATCATCAGTGTGTATTAACACAATATCCCCAGGTTCCTCACTGCCAGCAAAGCAGAACTAAACTCTTCAGTCTTTATTCAAGTTCTAAACTAGTTGTCCTTTCCTGCTTTCTCTCTCTCTCTCTCTCTCCTCTCTCTCTCTCTCTCCTCCTCTGTTTTTGTTCCATTGTTTCTCATTGTTCTTGAAAGATAGCTTATATTTTCTGTTTGGACCATGTGACTCCACCTCTCTCCCTATACAAATGCTATAAAATCAATTTTTATTCCAGTTTTCAGATGAAGATGTTCTGTCAACAAGACAGAGATTTCTCTTTTTTCTGAGCATATTTTATCATCTGTGTACATAAACACACTGAGAAGCAGTGGGTAAAAAAGGAAAAACACAGAAGCCACTTCTGCTTCTACTAATTATATTAAATTAATTAAGAATCTGACTTTTAAAGTGATGAAAATAAGAAGGGACAAGTCAGCTTGCTTGTTAGAGAAACTGTCTTCATGACAGCATGGGTAGAAAGATAATATTGTTCCCTAAAATATTTGAAGCACTGGAATAAGTAAGTGGTTCAGAAAAATCAAGTGCAAAATTTGCAGGGGAAGAACCATGGCTTGATATATAAAAATAGCAGAAAGAAAGAGCTATTACAAAGGACTATACTATATACAGTTGACAGAATTAGCAGAGAAGACAAGAGATACATTAGGAAGATGATAAAAGAAGATATCAATACTAAAAATACAGAAAAGAGTGTTTTAAATAAATGAGAATAAATAATTACATATATCTAATTTAAGCATTTAAGGATGCCTAATTATATAAAGAATAAACTATTCTTTAAAAACTCTCTTCATTTTAAAGTTCCAAGATAAGAACATTATAGAGGTATTGTTCATACCAATAAAACAAACTTCATTTAAACCATTTCACTATTTGATCATTTTATTAACATCTAATAAGGCTGGATTCATATATATTAAGCCAATATCCACCCTGTATACAAAGTATAGAGAAAGAGGAGTTATACAATGAATATCTAATCAAGGATGGGCACAGTGTATTTTGAACTATGCCCATTTTCATTGACTTATGTAATAATTACATTTTAATATGTTGTAATCTTCTCTTTCCAACTAGATCTTAAACTCTATGAAGTCAGGGTTCTCTCTCACATTCTGTTTCATATATAGTATCTAGCATGGTAGCAATTAAATAAAGATTGCTGATTTATTCTGTGATTGTGAATTTTAGTTGTAGAAATGCATCCATTTTTTTCCCATTGATTCTAAACCCATTGGGAGGGCCCAGCATCTTGAAGATTACATCACTGTATTAGATACTCTACTAGAAACATTTTTTTTAGTAGAAAAAAAAAATAACTCAAAGTATGAATCACTTGGAGGAAAAGCACATGGATGATAAAGAAATAATAAGGTGTTTAAGAGTGAGCTCCGTTTTCCAAAAATATATTCCATGTGTCAATTAGTGTTAACTAACTAGACAACTAGTATGGATGTAGACAATCGCTACAGACAACAGTCTCCAAGTCTTCATAGTGTACCTCCTTAGAAAAAAATCTATAGCAAACAGGACTAAAATGTAGTTATACTTTCCCAAAATTGTATCATTCTAGATTTACTTAGGGCAAAGTATTCTGGTTTATTCAGTCTTAACTGGTAGAAAATTTTTATTAATTCTCTATTTCTTATAATGTCAAAGTCACACAACCCAGAGTCTTGGCAGACTTCTGTTTTCTGAAGAACTATAAAAGTTTTATAGAAACAGTAAAACCCCAAGCATATGTTGGAAACAATGATGCCACTAACTGGAAAACATACTTAGTACTATTAAACAAGAAGTCTAGCAAGAAAGACCCAGTTCTGGGGGCCATGGTATACAAGGCCTAAAACTGAGAAATACTGTACACTAATGAGGTGTCTTAGTCCTTGAGAGCTGCCATAACAAAATACCACAGACTGGATGGCTCAAACACCAGGAGTTTATATTCTCAGTTCTGGAAGCTAGAAACCCAAGATCAAGGTGTCAGCAGGTTTGATTTTTTTTCTGAGGCTTCTCTCCTTGGCTTACAGATGGCTGCCTTTTCACTCCATCCTCACATGAACTCTCCTGTGTGTGGGCACATTTCTGGTGTCCCTGTGTGTCCAAATTTCTTTTTAAAAGGATGCCACTCACACTGGATTTGAGCCCAGCCTGACTCATTTTAATTCAATCATCCCTTTAAGGCCTTATATCTGAGTACAGGTACATTCTGGGATGCTAGGGATTAGGCCTTCAACATGTGAATTTGGAAGTGCACACAGTTCAGTTTATAACTAGCGGCTAGAGAGTGACTCGAACATTCCAGGAAAGATAAAGTTCTAGCAAATAATATTTTTACTTAGTATCACCAAATTTCAAACCACCAAAGTATTGCAAGTTTCCCTAACTAGTGCCCATCTCTGCTTCCTTAATCAGGGAATTTATCACTCCCAAGAAAATGAATTACATTTGTACAGAGTTACTGTTTGGTGGGACACTATTTTAGAAATATTAACCAATGTGTTTTGTTTTTTCTTTTCTCTTATCCACCTCTTATATTATTTCTTTTTCTAACTGCACTTAGTTTTGATCACCTCAGGAAAATGATGTAAACTACGAAGTAGTGGCTTTTAAGTGCCAAAAAGTTGAGGCCCCGTGGGCATTAGGAAGGACACGGCATTATATACTCTACAGGCTCATTTCCTCCAGGTCAAATCCAAAGGTCAAACCATAGTCGCAGAGACGTTACATGGACTTGAAGTAGGCCCTAGGGAATAAACAAGACCTCAGGGAAGCATGGCCAGTTTTTGTGCCTCCTCAGATGGACCTACAAGCATCCACATAATTCCGCATGCCTTGGCATAGAAAAAAAAACATGATTCCCATCTGTCCAAAGAACTTCAACATAACTGATACAGGTCTCTGGGGAACTAGAACAGGGTAAAGGGGTTAAATGGTAATGAAAAAAATACAATAAAAATTTTTTTAAAAGATACATTGACCAATTTTGGAATGTAAAGGAAACACGTTTGAACCCAAGGTTACTCAGTATAATCTGCTTAAACACCCTTAAATAGTAGAACCAGACTGGGCTTTTCTAATCAATAAAAGTGAGCATAGCATCTACACTCCTTACAGATAATAGTAACAGGTACCCTAGTTCTACACACCAGCCCTGTAATTAGGGATTTTTCAAAACACATTCTGCCCTCACAATTAATGATATTATCTTAAGTCTTCTGAAGTCAGAGGTTGCCCATATTTCTTCTGTCGCATCCCTCCTGAAGAATGCACTCTCACTAGAAGCTAACTCTTCCGATTCAAAGGAGACAAATGGGGAGTGGATGAAGTCCATTATCTCTCCTAACCATCCAGGTAATCTAAATGTTGGACATCTTGCAAACTGTGAGCCAGGAAAGAAGCTAAAAAAATTCTTTGGCAAGTGGAATAGGGAAACTGAGATAGTTGAACACAATAGCTGAGCAATTTACAAGCCAGATACAAAAGGTCGCCTCCCTAAAGATAACATCTAGGTCTCAGCTGTGTTTCAGCTCCAGGCCCAGAAAAGCAGCAAAACCAGGTGGGCAACACCAGAACCAACTGCAGTTACTAAACCCCTCCCCTGTCACTGACCAATCAGACGAGACCATGACCCTGAAAGGGCACACCTGGAGAACTGGTGCATATTCTACAGAAACCCTTCCCTCAGAACTCCACTAAGGTTCCCAGCTGTAAGAAAGAGATAAAAGCCTCTGGGGGGCAGCCAACCATTCTCTTTCCCTTCTTCTTCCCCCATTTCCTTCTTCACAGGCAGGAGTCTCCTAAACTCTAAGACAATGGGAAGTTGGCAGCTTGTCCCAGGCTAATCCCCTGAACCCATCCCTAAGGCCCCTTTCCTCTGACTTCCCAGTGAGCAATGGCAGCCCAGCCTAGCTCTCCTGTTTTTTTCTTTTATGCTAAGCCCTTCTTGCCACCCTCAGCAGGCCATTCTCTCCCCTGAGAACATATTAATAAAACACTCATAGAAGAAGGAGAAGGAGAAGAAGAAGAACAACAACAACAACAACAACAAAAAGAAGAACAAAAAGAACAAGAACAAGAACTAGAACTAGACAGGATAATGAGTCACAAAAATGCCCGATAAAATGGAAGATCAGAGGCTCTCAACCCTTGGAACCATGGAAACTCCTGTAAATTAGTTGGAACCCTGGAAGAAAGCTGAGAGAATCCATAAATGGCAAAGGTTTAATTTTTACCATTCAATTTTAAAATAAAAATTTAGAAGAAAAAAGATAATTTTTGAATACCTGAGTTTACGACTACTGTTACATGAACGAATATTTGCTTCCTCATTATTTTTCTACTCACATTGTCTACAAAAGTGCAGTTTATACCAAATGTTATCACAAACAACAATTGAAGTTAGATCAATTCATATATATGTAATTACACACAGGAAATGCACAGTCATTTCAATGCCTACTCTTCAAGGCTTCCAGGGCTGATAAAACAGAGCTTTCTACATATTAAGAGGTTTGAAAATGGATCAACAACTATGGCTGATTAAGAGCCTCACTGACATTTTCTTTAATAACCAAATCAGAAATCTAACTTGTAAAATTTCACTCTTCTAGTGATAAAGAAAAAATACAATTATGATATTTAAATTTTCAACTGTTAGAAATTAAAAAGGAAGCTAATAAAATATGCTACTCACTTCCTTAATGAAGCAGTAATACAAACAAAGTCTATGTGTCCATCCTCTAAGATTAAGGTCAATTGTAGCAACAGAGAATACTGGAATTAAAAAGGTTCTTAGAAACCATTAGGTCAAATACTCTCACTAACCGATGTGAGATCTGAGATCCAGAAACATAAAAGATTTGTTTAGATCCAAAGCAGTCACTGGCAGATCTAGTCCCGTAGATGGTGTCTCCACATTCCACTTCTTTCTCTGCATGTCTTTTCAAGTTCAAAACAGTCACTTCCTCAAGGTTTTCTTTCTCTTCCACAATTACATGATTGGCACTTATAAAACTACTTACAATTGTGAATAAGAAAACAAGTCAAGAGACTGGTTTATCCCAAAAGTTCAGCTTTCTCCTTTTAAGAAAATATTTTTCTAACTGGTAAAGGGTTTGTTTTTTAAGTTTTACTCATCAGAGACCTATATCAACTATGGCAAATCTCCTTATACACAACACTAATTATATGTGCTACTCACAGAATGATGGAATGGGCTAAATTGTTTGGGGTATAACAAATGCTGTATAAAGAGCTTTTCAAAAATAAGATACATTGAGTGTTTAGAAAACATTTACATGTATTCATAATGAAATGCAAAATTATTTAATAAGTGTTTTTCTTTCCCTGAAGTTATCTCTGATAATTCAATATATATTTCGGACATATATTCAAAACACGTGTTTTGAGTATGTAATTTAAAAATATATTTGAAATGTATTTCAAGATATAATAAAACATAATTTGAGATAAGAACTATTGAATAAACAATGATTTGAGGTATTTGTAGTTCAAACCTAAAAGAAATCTTAAAACTTGTTAAGCATTTGTACCAATAATAGTTTTGGAATTCTCTTTTCATCAGTTATGTTGCAAATGATACCACAGTTACCATTTTTTTGTCTACAGAATATCTTTTAAATATACTATTAACTTACCATGTTTTGTTATCAAACCTTAAACAACAACAAAAAAACCTTAAACAAAAGTGTTAGCAGTTCCTGTTGAAAGGCACTTTTTTCTTTCCAGCAGTTATAGATAAATGGATCCATTGTTAGCCACCTGAAGTAGATGATGTGGAAACCTACTCTGAAATACATTTGCAGTGGATGAAAATAGTAGTTTTCTACCAATTGACACAAATCTCAGAGTGATTTATTTGTATAGTCAAGTAATATGGGACTTGGGACACGCAATTAGTCTTTTCGAAAAACTCTAGCAAGGTAAAGAACACAAACAAATCTTAACCGCTAGCTTCAGAAATTTCAAAAAGGATTGAAACAATGTAAATAAGTGAGTCATATATCATGAAAATCAAGAAATAAATGGATTTAAGCACTTGACTCTTCTAATAATGAATCGTCCTAGTGTCTGTCATCCATATCTTGTCATTCAATCTCCTTCTGTCTTCCTTGCATTCCTTCATGTTTCTTTTTCTGTTCAACAAAATTTAGGATTATTTGGTCCAGTGTACCTTCTATATTCCTTAATTTTCTCATGTTTTTACTCATTAGGACAAAATAAGGCTGGTGGTTTCCACTCTTCCTCACTGACTCCTTCCAACACCGTACTCAGACATCTTTCCTGGCCTCACCTATCTTCCCAAGACCACAGCTTCCCTCACACCAAAAATGAGTTTCCCTGATGCTTTCTTGTTAGAGTTCAATACAGATATAGCTGAAATAAAGTCAAAATTGTTGTTTATAGCTTCTAACTTGGTATTTATTAGCCACCAATCTTAGAAAGAGAGGTATGTTGGAGAGTTTTCTGAAGATGCTCAAATGCTAAATAGTGAATATGTAATACAAACAGAAATTAGTAATGAATTCAGGGAATGTCCAGAAACATGAACTTCAAAATTGTATCAGTGATTTCCCTTAGGAAGTTTAGAGCACAGGATTTTCTAATTTACTATGAGAAAATAAATGATGGAAATATGAGAGATAAATATTTGATCTGCATATTAAAGCAAGAATTTATTATCACAAAGAACTGCCTTTGGCTCTCATATTTCAGTATTGTTCAAGAAGGTAGCTAGTCTCAGTTTTAGAAATGTGTAACGTTATCTGTAAACCCCCCTGCCCCCCGCCGCACACACACACACACAATAACACACAATATACCATGGCAAAAGACATTTGAAAACACTGTCAATTCTACTTGGCCTATAAATGCCACGACACATCATAGTGGGTCTCTTTCCTTTGGAACACTATGCTAGCATAATAAAAAAACCTTGCTTAAAATTGAGCAACACATTTTTATGCTGAATGACTTTATTTTACATTTCCTCTGGTATAAATAGAAAAGACATCTCACATTCAGCTTCCTATGCTAGACTGCACCACAGATAAGCACATGACCTTTAGAATGTGTCTATATGATAATAACAACTGTTTCCTATTTCTTTACTTTTTTATTTTAACATCCAGGAACCAGTCTCCAGGTAGTCTCCCTGGTGGCAGTGGGGAAAATTGGGTGCGTGGATAGGAAACTCTGGGTAAATATTTAGTAGAATATAATACCTTAACTGAAAAATTCTCCATGTACTTGTGGGACTTCTCAACATCCCTTCCAAAACCCTCAAGATAACAGAGCTCTAGCTGTACACAACAGACCTGAGAAACACAAAACCAGCTGGGTGCTGTGATCTGGGTCCCTCTGTCCCCCTTGCCCACCCATATCTTATTTTCCCTTTTTATCTGACAAAAATAAATTTCAATGTATTATTACACTACATCTGATTCTATCAATATTAACCAGCAGGAACTCCACTTTGGTGTCTGCAATTGTCTAACCTCCCTTCTTAATCACTAGTGGCTTTTTCCTTTTTGGCTTTTGGTTCCAAAAGTTACCTCAAACCAGAGAATCTTTCTCATCTGATAGTATTAAGCAGATTGGTAAAGTGTTTTCAAGCATGGCTCCTGGCAAGGTTTTTTGTTGTTTTGTTTTTGTCTTTACTGTGAAAAATAAAGACCTTGATTAAAGAAATTAATGGAATCATCACCCTAAATTGGAAACTCCATTTAGAGCAATGGATTGTCAGTCCTCCGTTGATGTTGATGGATTATATCCTGGTAACATTGTCAGCAAACACCACCCCCAAACAGTGCTGGAATCTCCAAGGCCCACCACACAATCTCAATGTTATGTCTGAACTCCAGACTCATGATATTTCAAAGTTTTCCTGATTCTATCCTAGTCTATCTATATTTTATTCTCCAAACAGTGTCAGAATCATCATTAAAATCAAGTCCCTTTTCTCAACAAGCCCTCTGATGGCATTTCATGTCATTCAGGGTACACACCATGCTTATACGGTCCTGTTTCATCAGGCCTCCTGCTACCTCTCTGTTCTCGACTCCCACAGCTCTCTCCTCCATTCACTCCTTTCCTGGGACACTGGATTCCTTGCTATATCTCAAGTACACACCACCTATTCTCTTTCTCATCCTTCCTTCCCCATCTCCATCCACCTCCCATGGTCCTTTTTACTCTGCCTCTTCTTCCTTTTCCCTGTCCCCTTTAGATACCCAGGTAAGGTCTTCTGCTTACCTCTCAGGCCAATGTCTCTAGCCTCCTCTACTCTAGCTTCAGCCTCTTTGAGGCCTTTCTTTAATTGTGTACTTTACACACAACATTTTAATTGTATAAGAAATTTATCCTTTATTTGGTTTCTCTAATTTGAATACCTACTGAGAACACCTGTTCCACCAAACAACAGGTATTTCTAAAAGATCAACTCTTGTGTCAAGGGAGACTCAAAAGGAAGGTGCTATCTGGAATAAACACAGTGCCAGCCATAAGATTAGACAAAGGGCCAGACCATCTCCTCATACTGAGGCTCCTTTGTTCTAGAGATCTTGCTTGATTTCAATGACTATTTGAGGCACTTGTTTTATCACTCCCAGCACTTAAAATTTCCTCTCTTATGTTTTTGAAATCACCACAGAGAGTGAGCCCATGAAACTCTAGGCCCTCTCCTTTGACCCCAATAAAAGCAGAAACCCCTAACCCCTGTGTTCTCTTTCTACCTGTGACCTCACTGTGTGACCCCAGGTGTGCTATGTGATTTCCAGATCTTGTAAGTAATAAACCTTGGTTTTTTTTCAGTTTCCTGATAGTTATTGCTGAAGAGTGTCTTACAATCATAATAAGAACCACAAGGGCCGGTCCAACAACATTGATTATTTTTAGGCTGACAATAGCACAAAACAATAGCCTTACATATACTTAAAAAATTTGATCTTACGTGAATCTATTTGAGCACACCCATGCATGTGTGAAGGTAGAGGAATAGAACATACTTAAGAGCTTGTCAGCTTGGTTTATACAATAACATTTGTATATTTACGTGTTTACACAGATGGGAAGGACAGCCTCCATTTATACATTTGGCCTGGTCCATTAAAATGTTAAAGGTGACGCTGTCACCTTCCCCATGAAAGTAATATTAAATTTGCTCAAACCTAAAGTAATATTAAAAAGTATGAAGACACACTATTCAGAGAGAAAAATCACCTAATAGCATTATGAAGCAAAAATGCCCACTCTGACAGCTCTTTCTTACAAGTGAGAAAGTAAGTCATAGACTTAAGACAATTCCCAAAAAGGAGACCAATCCTTAACCACACTTGAAATGTAATAATTGTGAAGGTATATTGACTCTAACAGATTGATAAAATATTAACATATTAACAATATTTACTTCAAACCTTTGCTAATGAAGTTAATTTTTTCTGTAGATGAATGATCTTTCCCTCTTTTTTGGTTTAGCATACCCAAAGCTTGATGATTCCAAGTGCGGTAAGCTTCAATTAAGCTATAGCTTTACCCCAATGACCTGAAATAAAAAAATGGAAATTCATTCTCTTCTCTCTCTCTCTCTCTCTCTCTCTCTCTCTCTCTCAAACCTCAGCTCTTTTATATGTCCTAAGAAAAATAAGCCAGAGACAGAGTCATCCTTAACACCTCCATCTTTCTTACCCATACTCTCCAAATTCAGTTAGTCACCAAGTCAAGTAACTATTCCCTAAAACTCTTTTATTTAGACCTTGACCACTGCTTCTCATTATTGTGGACTGATCTATTGTAATATTCCCCTATTTTATCTACACTCTATAGTTTTGCCTCCCTGAACAATTTACCATCTCTCTTCCTCCTGTTGAGCAGTGGTTCTCAGAGGATATGACTCATGTCAGCAGCAGAGCAGCACTAAGGAATGTGCTAGAAATGCAAATTCTTGGGTCCCACCCCAGTCCAACCCAGTCAGAAACTCTGGGGATGGGGCCCAGCCATCTGGGTCCCACAAGCCCTTCAGTGAATATCATGCATGCTAAAATTTGAAAATCATGGTTGTAAAGTAATATATATTTTTAAAGGTTTATTTTATTCTTATTTGAGAGAGAGGGGAAGGGACAGGAGAGAGGGAATCATCAATATGTGAGAGAGAAGCACTGAGAGCTGCCCCCTGCATGTACCCCAACCGGGTATCAAGCCCACACACTGGGCATGTTCCCTGACCAGAAATCCAACGGGTGACCTTTTGGTTATAGGACAATGTTCCAGCCAATTCAACCAGGGCCTAAAGTATAGTTTTTAAAAGGCAAAACCAGTCATGTCACTTCCGTGCTTGACACTCCTTTACTAATTCCTTACCATATAAAGGATAAAGTCCAAACTGTTAGAAAGATGTGCAATATCCTCTCTGTTCTGTTTTTATCAGGTCTTCTATTTCCATTTCCTCCCTCCCACCCAGTGTTTTAGTCATCTGAACATTTTGATATATCCTAAATGTACCCTGCTTTTTATACCTTTTCCTAGTGCACCTCTTCCCACACACAATTTATCCACCTGGAGGAGTTCTATTCATCTTTCCAGATCCAGCTCAAATGTCCCCTTTTGTAGAATAATTTCTGAGGACAAATTTTAATAATTTACTTACAGGCTGTTCCAATTCTTCCAGGCCCACCTACATAACTTTTCTAAATTAATATTTTTAGACATCCAGCTCTTAAGAAAAAAGTGAAGTCTGTGTACTGGATACAAAGAGGTAGGAATAGAAATGGAGCCCTGGTTGGTGTAGCTCAGTGGATTGAGTGCTGGTCTGTGAACCGAAAGGTCACCGGTTCGATTCCCAGTCAGGGCACATGCCTGAGTTGAGGGCCAGGTCCCCATTTGGGGGCGTGCGAGAGGCAACAAATCAATGTATCTTTTGCACATCCATGTTTCTCTCCCTCTCTTTTTCCCTCCCTTCCCTCTCAAAAGAAAGAAAGAAAGAAAGAAAGAAAAACAATTGTCATTTCTTGCTCTGCCTCTCATGCCCCCTCCCCTGGTGCAAGGGTTAAAGATTGCCATCCATCTATCTTTTGGAACAATCGTGGCTCCTTAAGGATGTTAATGACTTCTGCCAGATGTTTAAAAGTGAACCAACACTTACATTTTGCAGGACCAAAGGCAAGAGTGCAAATGGAGGCTCACCAACCATATGTCTAAATATTTAAGTTATAAATAAAACAAAAACTCTCCAATAAAATATGTTCTATTATTATGTTACCTTAAAAATAGAATTTGTGATGACAAATCAGAAGTATATGTAAAGCAATAATTTTCAGATGACTAAATGCTGGCAAAATATTAGACACTAAATTTACCATTTGAAGCATATATCTGGGTGTTCTCTTGATGAGATGGCAATGTTCATATGAGTATAAAATAAAAAAATATAATTCATAAACTCTTACATGTGTATTCCATAATATTTATATTTCTTGTTATTATTTTATCAAAACTTTTAGTTATAATCAAGATTTGCAATTAATTTATATATTGTTGACAGTGATGCTCAAAGAATGTAAAATAAAATTCAATTTTATTTAGATGTAAGAAAATGCAAATATATGTCATCAAAAACTAAATTAATATAAACCTCAAATAAAATTATTTTATTTCAAAACTCTTTTTTCTTACAAATTCAAAGTTACCTATAAAGTTAAAAAATTAACATGCACATAATAATTATCAATTTTTAATTGCAGAATATTTTATTAAAGCAGTTATTTTCTCATTTAATTTTAAGTCTTATTGAACATTGCTTGACACCTCCTTGCCAATATGAAAAATTGATAGCATACTTCATGCATATTTTCTCTAGTCCTACATATTCACACATTTAAGAGTAATACAAATTATTTAACAAGGCAATCTCAGTCACTATGGGAAAATACTATGATGATTTGTATGTCCTTTCAAATCTACCAATAAAAGATGAACAGAAGCAAGAAAATTGATGGTCAGCTCTACTCAGGGAAACAAGCCTTGGTTATCTGAGGATTTGGTGCACTTATCCAAAGAGGGAGAATCCTAAAAGTTAATTTATTTATGATATCTCTTACACTGTTCAAATGCCCTTCTCCATACCCCCATTCTTCAAAGTAAAATGTCTTTACCTGATGCTCCCAGCAGCTCAACCTGAACACTTTCTTGGCATTTGAGCTCTACCAATTCCATGATGTAGGAAGTAATGTGGAAAACATTTTCCTGGGG
This sequence comes from Furipterus horrens, assembly GCF_987537825.1. Taxonomy (NCBI): domain Eukaryota; kingdom Metazoa; phylum Chordata; class Mammalia; order Chiroptera; family Furipteridae; genus Furipterus; species Furipterus horrens. Next base: position 157,288,957 of record NW_028327175.1, read on the forward strand.
CATAATAACCATGAGAGTGGATGTTTAGGGTGACAGTTACATTGAGCCAGTTTTGAAGTCCAGATACCAAGTGACAGAGGCATTTATGTCTATGTGTCTGTGATACATGGGGCTAACACATAATGCCCAGGACAGAGGCCCCTTTGTGTCAGATCTGAACACAGTGCTGCTTAGGTATTTGATGTCCTTATTTTAGACACAACCAGAAGAGTGGAATCAAATTTTAAGATGGTATTATAAAGAAATAACCCCAATATACCTAGAAGTTAGAAGTTTTATACATTTTCAATGTCTCAACCAACGTCAGTTCATCAGAGCAAAAAAATAGTTTTTTTCTTCTACTAAGCACTACAGTCCCTCCACCTATTCCCATCCCAAAATAAGGAGTCTTAGTTTTGGCTTAACTGTTTTTTAAAACAGAAATGTTTAAGAAAGAGCTCATTAAAAAAATCTTAATAGACAGATTATACCTAGTGAAATTGAAGCAGTAATAAAAAAACTCCCAATGAACTCAAGTCCTGAACTGGATGGCTTCACAGGTGAATTTTACCAACATTCAAAGAAAAACTAACACCTATTCTTCTCAAACTATTCCAAAAAATTGAAGAGGAAGGAAGACTGCTAAACTCATTTCATAAGGCTAGCATTATCCTAATTTCAAAGCCAGATAAAGACATTACAAAGAACCCTGGCTGGGAGCCAAGAAGCTAAGTTGTTGCTGGTTGGAGTGTTGTCCTGCACACCAAAAGACTGTGGGTTGTATTTCCGATCAGGACACATACTTAGGTTTCAGGTTTGATCCCTAGTTGGGGCATGTATGAGAGGAAATTGATCTCGCTCTCACCCTCTATCTGGATCTCTCTCTCTCTCTCTCAAATTAATATACATATCCTTGAGTGAGGATTAAAATAAAAGAGACACTACAAAGAAATAAATTTATGTCAATATCCCTCATGAAAATACATACTAAAATCCTCAACAAAATGTTAGCAAATAAGGTCCAGCAATTCACTAAATAGATCTTACACCATGTTCATGAGGGATTTATCCCAGGGATGCAAGGTTGGTACAATATATGCAAATCAATAAATGTGATACACCACATAAACAAAAAGATGGATAAAAAATGCACAATCATATCAATAGATGCAGAACAATCATTTGAGAAAGCCCAGCACCCATTTATGATAAAAACTCTCAGGAAAGAGGGAATAGAAGGAACATACCTCTGCATAATAAAGACCACATATGACAAACCCACGGCCAACACCACACTCAATGGGAAAAAACTTCAAGTATTTCCTTTAAGATCAGGAACAAGACAGGAAAATCCTAGCCACAGCAATCAGACAAGAAGGATAAATAAAAAGCATCCAAACTGGAACGGAATAAGTAAAACTGTCATTTATAGATGACATGATAGTGTATATGGAGAATCCTAAAGATTCTAACAAAAATCTACTAGGACTGATAAATGAATTCGGTAAAGTAGCAGGATTTAAAAAAATAAAGATCCAGAAATCAGTTGCATTTTTATACACCAATAATGAACTATCAGAAAGGGAACTAAGAAAACAATCCTATTCATAATTGCTTCCAAAAGAATAAAATACCTAGGAATAAATTTAACCAAGGATGCAGAAGACCTCAACTCAGAAAATTATAAAAAACTAAAGAAAAAAATTTAAGAAGATACAAGTAAGTGGAAGCATATATTGTATTCATGGATAGGAAAAAGTAGCATCATTAAAATGTCATTATTACCCAAAGCAATGTATAGATTTAATGCAATTCCTATCAAGATACCAATGGAGTCTTTCATAGAACTAGAATAGGTACTCAAAAAAATTTATATGGAACCACAAAAGACCCCATATAGCCACAGCGATATGAAGAGAGAAAAAGATTGGAGGAATCACACTACCTGGTATCAAACTATACTACAAAGCCATTGTAATCAAAAAAGCATGATACTGGCATAAAAACAGCCATATAGATCAGTGTAACAGAATAGAGAGCCCAGAAATAAACCCACACCTTTATAGTAAATTAATATTTGTCAAAAGAGGCAAAAACGTACAATAGGGTAAAAATAGTCTATTCAGTACATTGTGTTGGGAAAATTGTACAGGTACGTGCAAAAGAAAATGAAACTAGAACACGTTCTTACACTCTACAAAAGAATAAACTAAAAATGGATTAAATACTTAAATGTTAGAATCAAAACCATAAAAATCCTAGAAAAACCATAGGCAGAAAAATCTCAGACATTTCTTGTACCAGTATTTTTCCTGATATATTGCCTTGGGCAAAGGAAACAAAATAAAAAATAAACAAATAGGACTGAATCAAACTGAAAAGTTTTGCACAACAAAGGAATCCATCCACAGAACAAAAAGACAACCTGCTGAATGGAGAACATATTCTTCAATAATACATCTGATAAGAGGTTAACATCCCAAACTTATAAAAATCTTATAAAACTCAACACCAAAAGAACAGAGAATCCAATTAAAAAATAAGCAAAGGATCTAAATAAACACTTCTCAAAGGACTTATAGATGGTCAATAGACATATGAAGAGATGTTCAACAACAACAATCATCAGAGAAATGCAAATTAAAGCCACAATGAGTTATTACTTCATGCATGTCAGAAGAGCTATCATCAATAAATCAACAAACAACAAGTGCTGATGAGGATGTGGATGGAGAAAAGGGAATCTTATGCACTGTCGGTGGGAATGCGGACTGGTGAAGCCATTCTGGAAAGAAGTGTGAAGTTACCTCAAAAAAAGTAAAAATGTAGCTGCTTTATGACCCAGTGATTTCTTTTCTGGGAATACATCCAATGAAACCTCTAACTCTAATTCAAAAGAATATATGCGCCCATGTGTTCACTGCAGCATTTTTAATAGCCAAGATTTGGAACAGCCCAAGTGTCCATTGGTAGATGAGTGGATAAAAAAGCTGTGGTACATTTACACAATGGAATACTAGTCAGCCATAAAAAAGAAAATCTTACCCTTTGTGACAGCATGGATGGACCTGGAGAGCATTATACTAAGTGAAATAAACCAATCAGAGAAAGACTAGTACCATATGATTTCACTTATACCTGGAACCTAATGAACAAACTGAACTAGCAAGCAAAACAAAGGGGCAATCTAAGGGGGGTGATATTTATCAAAAAGAAAAAAAGAGAGAGAAAGCTCATGGACATGGACAACAGTGTGGTGATTGCCAGGGGAACTGAGAGGTAGGGGAAGGTGGAGAATGGCATAGGGAGGATAAACGATGATGCATAGAGACTTTGGGTGGTGACACGCAACGCCAGTGTGCAGGTGATGTGCTGCAGAACTGTGTGCTTGAAACCTGTGTAATTTTGTTAACTAGTGTTATCCAAATAAATTCAATAAAAAGAGAAAATGACCTCATTATATTCCAAGAGATTTATATACAATGTTTTATGTTTAATGCACTTAATAACATATAGTTATGTTTACTAAAATAGTATACTTAATTTGAGGTTGTGAACAAACAACATAATACACAGATGATGTATTATAGAATTGTACATCTGAAACTAATGCTCCATCAATCTCAACACATGGGAAGTTCAAGCAGACGACCGCCTAGCCTGGAGGCTCGCAGTCAGGCAAGGTACGTCACGCGCAGAGGCTGCGCGCAACGAGGAGGCGGTCCAGAAAAGATCGAGGCGGAAGCAGCGTCAACAGCAGCAACAACGGCCATCTGCCTTCACCTGTAACAAGTGCGGCAGGGATTGTCACTCCCGAGTCGGACTGCACAGCCATTCTCGGCGGTGCAGATAGACTCTCAAGAAGCTACGCCATCGTCTCTCGAGACGGACGGCTGCCGACGACGACGACATCTGAAACCTATCTAATTTTATTAACCAATGTTACTCCAATAAACTCAATAAAAGAGGAAAAACCAGCATACTTTTGTGATTGAGTTCCTTGGTTCAGTTATCATTTGTTTCATAGTGTTTAAGCCAAAATATATTCACTGAGCATCATCACTATATGACTTTGGTATCTCTGTGGCCATAGATATGAAGAGAATGTGAAACAAATAGAAATTTATAGGGAAATGTTTCTTCACATAGGCTGTGATTGTTAATTTATATAACAACTTGGCTAGGCTTTTAGTGCTCAGCTATTTGGTCAAATAATAGCCTAGATATTGCTGTAAACATATTTGCTTTATAGTCATGATAAACATTTATAATCAATTGACTTTAAGTAATAGGCCTTATCACCTTAGTTGGAGGCCTTATGAGCAAAAATCAGGTTTCTTAAAGAAGAAGAAATTCTGCCTCAAGACTGGAAGAAATAAATTTTGACTAAGTTTCCAGCTTGCCAGCATATTCTACAAATTTCTGTAATATCAACTCTTGCCTGAGTTTCTAACCAATCTGCCTTATAGATTTAGAACTTGCCAACCCTCACAATCACATAAACTAATTCCTTCTGGAGAACCTGACGGATAAAAGTAGGTATTTCCATCATCTATTTTTATCTCACTCCCCAAAGTTAGATAATCACCAAGACAATGTAACCTATATATGAACTATATACTTTTTCTCTTTACCTTCCTATAGTATATGGTTCAAATGCCATCTTTGGAATTTAAGGCATAATATTGTAATAACAGATTAGGAAGTCTGTCTCTTATTCTAGACAGTGAGCTCTTTATGTGCAGAGTTGTGTTATTCATTATTGTAGTTACTCATTATTATCATTCCCAAGGCTAGAAATTGTCAGTCACTTAATAAATGCTTAATAAATGTCAGCCAAATGTTACATGAGAAAAATTAACACTTACCGAGATCAGCTGGCATGTGGTAGAGAATAGGAATAGGTGATGGTGGTAGAGCAAGGAGAAAAAAAAAAAACAAAAAGAAAGGAGGAAGAGAGGAAGGGAGAGAGGGAAGGAAGGAAGGAAGGAAGGAAGGATGAGAAAGAGGGAGGAAGGGAGAGGTAGAGAAGAAGGAAGGGAGAAAGGAAGGGAGGGAGGGAGGGAGGGAGGAAGGGAAGAGAGGCGGTACATATCCCTGAAGCTAGCACTCTATGTGAGATGATATTCAGCTAGCTTTTGCAAGCTCCCAGCAGTCTTAATCACCTCTCTTACAGCGACTTTGATAGCTCTTGCTAAGGAAGAACTTGGTACCTGCAAGCAATTAACTTTAATAAGCCAGCAGGTTATTTCATTAAAAGAATGCTGATGAGTCGATTTGCTGACAGCAGCTCTAGATTCTCTGGTTACTCAGCCATGGCTTCTACCTTTGCCCTTATGAACTCAGTCTATGATTGTGAGTAATGAATGAAAAGGTAGCTGGAGTGTGATTCTTTAAACAGAGAAACTTTAATCAGCTTTATGGCATGGTCATATATTACAAAGAGTACCAAAATTTCTTTTCAAGTTACAAATAAAAGTAAAAGCCAACAAATTGTAACAGCTCACATTGGCACAGAGCTTGCCAGTTTCCGTAATGTTTGTTAAATGTAGGGCTAAGAAGTGCTTTCACCTGTATTGACTGCTCCATCGTTTTTGTTTCCTTGCTGGTTTTTATTTCATTCTCTGAACCTATCATTCCATTACCTAAAGTAGAACCCTGGGAATGATTCTAAACTCCTCTTTCCCCCAAATCAATAATTCCTAAATGTTGTAATTGCCTTATTGTCCTATTTTATTTACTGATTTATTGTAAATGCAGTGACAGCCTAATGGGTCTCCTTGGAGTTAGCCACAGGCATTACCTATCTTACATCACTGCTTGTGTCCTCTTTCCAAAATGCAAACCTTATTTCATGTTCATGTCCCTGTTTTCAGTAGTTCCCCATTGCTAATTGAATATAATGAAGTCAAATCTTACTTAGTGAAGTTTTAAGGAAAAGACACTGACATCAATTTTATTGAAAATTAACAGTGAATATGCCTTAAATTGTCCAGCAAATACCATATATCTCCCATTATATATAAAACTTTATGTAGTAATACATGTGTTTGTGTAGAGAGTAATTTACAGTCTATAATGAAGAGACTGTAAACTTCATGAGGACAGAGATTTTCATTTTATTCATTGATGTAACTTCACAACCTAAAATAGGGCTTGTCATGCAGTAGGCAGTCAATAACTAGTTGTCAAGTGAACAGGGAAAATCATTTTAAATAATACTACTGAAATATTGTCTCTCTCTTTCTCTGATGCATGTACCACTGAAATAACTAAAATGAGTCTGTGTATGGTACTACCTCAGTAACTTACATTTCTTTCTGCATCCTACACGTAGTCGTTTGTGATCTGTGCTCCCAGTCCTGCTCCCACAGGTAAAGCGTTAGTGTACCAGGTCACACTATCCTCTTTCTGGCAGCAAGTGACAGGCCAGCTGCTGTGCAGGCCGGGCTGACCGCCGGGGCACGCTGTGCATCAGGCCGCCTTCCCCAGGACAGGATCTTGAACATGGCCATCCTCTCCCCCAAGTGCCTGAGGAAAGCTGAAGGCAGGCTGGCCAAGCAGTTTCCTGGAAGGTGACGTAGGTACTTGGGATATGGGTTAGGCAGTTTGATTTACAAAGAAAGTGATACATCTTTAGAGCAATGGCTTTCAAGGTGTGCACCTCAGAGGTTTTGCTATATGACCCATGAGGATATGGAAAAAAATAATAAAACTTACTTATCTTTTCTTTCCATTAAAAAAAAAGTACTTTTTTTTCTGTGTATATTTTCAGATGTACTTGAGTTTGTATAATAGTACATATATATGATTTATAAATAAAACACCTATATTAGGGGTTGATCTTCAACAATATTTTGATAGGCATGAATAATTTTAAAAGGTTGGAAATCACTGTTCTAAAAAAAGAACCATGATTCCTACTGCACACTCTGCTGCTGAGAAAGCTGAGATTCTTGTTTATATTCAGGGAGGAACTAGAGGTTTCCTCCACCCAGATGCTTGGTAAGAATGATAAATATCTTGGATTGCTGTTTTAGAAGTAAATAAATAAAGCCAGATGAGAACAAGGCAGGCTGCTCCCCTCTGTGGGGTGGTGGAGAGACCATGAAAACAGAAGGTGAGTGCAGCCAAAGGGCCCTTTCATCACTACTGTCAACAATAATAGCAACGAAAGAAATAATTGCTACCAGTTATTGAATCTCTAATAACTCCAGTCACTTTGCCAGCCACTTTTTCAGTACTACCATTCATTTTCACAACAATATTCCCACTTTGCAAATGAAGAAAAAAGCTCCAAAATAATACGTAGTGCAACAGGTACTCTTTACCCCAAAGCCATGGTTCTTGACACTATGTCGTGCTGTCTCAAGAGCATGGATCATGAGGGACATTAGGAAACACTCAGTGAGAGAAGATACATATTATGGTACTCCAGGACATTAGTCTGACCAGGTTACTATATTTATCAGCTGTTTTTCTTTTCTATTAAAATCCTAAACTAGGGCCAATGACTTTGTCAATAGGAAATTGATGCTGCCTCCTAAGCTGCCAAGTAGAGAGACCACGTGCACCCTCAACTGTGAATATAATTTCCAAGTTAAGAAAAATGTGGTATCTACTGGGAGGTTCAGGCCCTCTAGCCAAATGTAATTCTCCCCATTACAAAGCCTAGTTTATCTTCCCACTCCCCAAACATGTGCACATCCTTAATCCTTTGAAGTGTACTCTGCACCTGTGTGCACCTTTTCCAAAGACTCTCCATCCACATTTTCTTTTCAAGTCTCACCTGATGAGATTGATTATTGATTTTAGAAAGAGAGGAAGGGAAAGAGAGAGAGACAAACATCTGTGAGAAACAGCAATCGGTTCCTCCCATACATGCTCTGTCTAGGGGTCAAACCTGCAACCTAGGTACATACACTGACCAGGAATCAAGCCCAAAACGTTTTGGTGTATGTGACAATGATGCAACCAACTGAGCCACCTGGTCAGGGGTCTCCATCCAAATTTGTCGTTCTGAAAGCTCTGTCAGCAACAGTGAGCTGCTGAAGGCACTTCTCTAGGTCTATCTTTGTTTTAAGCCTTTATGCATAAGCACACCTGTGAACTTGAAAGGAATTTCAAGTATCAGCAGAGTAATAAGAGTCAGATCTGTTCTAGGGAAAAATGCAGCCACTGAATAGACCCGGACTTGGCATCAGTGCGCCTGCTCAGGTATGCAGGCAGCGTGATCCCAGCCAAGTCAGTGCCCCTTCTGTCCAGTCATGGTTGGAGTTCAGGTGATTCCTTGAGTTTTTTCTGCTCTAACATTCTAGGCTCCTTAGCCTCCTCCTGATTTTCATGAACTTACATTTGTTCTGCTCCTGTCTAGCAGGAAGAATAAAGAAAACTGAGAGGAGGCCATAGAAACAAGGTGACCAAACAGAACCTAACTTTCTATTTGGATATAAAATCAGCTGTTTTTGTGTTGCTTATGCAGGGTTTGAGATACATGCCACTTGTTTTAAGAGACATGCATTTTCTCATTTGATTTTTTGAAATTTTTTGAAGTATTTGTACTTTTGTGACATTAAGAAGATGCTGATGTTGACGTTTTTAGTTTTTGTTATTTAAATTGCATGCACCCCACAGTCCACAGATCCCAGGATCTCATTCTTGGGGTCACAAAGAAAGAAAGCAGCACAGAGTCTGTCAAAAGCATTCTCCTGTCTGAAGCTGTTGTCTAGCTTGAGAGCTTTGGACTTAGCTACTTACCTCAAACCTACAGGGAAAAGTCTGAGCAGCTCTTTCTACTCTCTAATGGAATATTTGTGTCTGTCTCTTCAGAGCTACAAATCTCTGAGCCCCATGTGAACACCTCAATTTATCTTTGCAATATCAGTCCTCCTACGACACAAAAAGAAATTAGATGAGAAGCAGACTTCATGTGGGCTTGTCAAGTCAATGCAGTCAGTGAATACCTGAGTTTTTCTTCTCTCAGTTCAAAATAAATAAATAAAAATAAGAATAAAAATTCCTCATGAGCAGATTGTTTTTTAAACTGAAAAAGCTTTTGCCTGGGCTTATCAGAACCTCCTCTTCCCACCACTGTCTTCACTGAATCTTTCAACTCCCATCTCCTCTATCTCAACTCTTCCCAAATTGTCCCTCTCTTCCCCAGTTCTACTAAGGTGGCCTTCCTGGTGAACTCCATTTGCATTTCCAGGACCATTCTAGGCTCCTAGTCAGTGTTCACTGGCTCAGCAAACATCCTGACAGGCTTGGTTAAAACATCAGTAGGACTCAGAATTAAATGGTGTTTCAATGAAATCTGGGATTTACAGTGCCATCAATGAGCTCCCACAGAACCCTTGAGATGCACTATGCTGGAAGTCTGCCATATGTTGGTCCAAGTTTCAGACCACAGTATCCACCTTAATCTCTGCTCTATAATCTAATTTGCCCTCTGACTCTCCTGCTAGACCAACATGCTTTCTAGATAGAACTGGGGCCTGCATTTAATCCAGTCCCTCTGTCTTTGTTCTTAGACTTTATCCGATTCTTGCCTGCTCCCAGAGTCCAGGGACGGAGTGGGTAAATGTTTCCCATATTCCAGATCACTGTCTAGAGGCCCTGTTACTAACAGACAGGTTTCATAGAACTGTTCCAGCTCTCCCCCATTTATAACCTGAAATCTTTCCATGTGTTGTCTTATCCACCACACTGTACCACCTAGGAGAAAGATTGGTTTTTCCTTTTGAACACAATATTCCAACTTGACCTGTTTCCAACATGCTCTGAGGCTGAGTTCATCTTCTCTATTTCCTTAAGCCACTGTGAGAAGCTCAGGACTAATCAGGCTGCTCAGATCCTCTAATCTGATCTGATTTCAAACCCCTCCTTAACCACTCACAACCCTTCCACCATACTCTCTAGAAATCTTTAGCAAAATCTGAACATTGCCTTCAACATCTCGCTTTTGATTCCCCATTTTAAAAAAATCTACAAACCTCTCCAAGGGTTTAGAAGAGACAAATATTTAGAAGAGACAATTTTCTCTTCTAAAACCCTCAGCCTGCAGATTGGTGACCTATAAATATGTAGGTTATATCCCCTTCTTTTCACTTTCTGAATATGTTTTCCCTTTTCTCCAAACCCACAAAGCTCCTTTGAATCTTGAACCATCATATTTTATTGCAATTACTTCTACCTCCTACAATCATTTACTGTGTCTTCTCCCTGTAGACAGTGATCTTCACAAGAAAAAGATTGGGCCTGATTGCTCAGTGCTGATTTGGCAGGCCTTAGATCAGTGCCTAACACTGATGATTAGTATTTCTTGAATGAGTTAAATGAATAAAATATGTCCATTATACCTCCCTTTCTTATCTTGATCCCCTTAGTCAATACCCTTTTATGACAGAGGTACTACTCCATATTATGTCACTTTACCTCCTTGAGCTCAGAATCCTGAAATAGGTGCTGCCCAGGACCATGCCAACCAATCCATGATGCCACAGCAAGTCATTTGCTATAATCAGCTACCTAAATTCCCGGTTCTTCCATCTGTTTCTTTTTCCCCCTGTTATGGTTCCTTTAACTCAAGCTGAATATTTTCAGTGTTTTGCCTCAGATGTTTCCTTTTCTATCTTTTCATTTTCTTCTTTGTGGGCAGCATCAACTCCCTTAATGAAACATAAATCTGTGGTTTTAACCCCACCCTTTATTTTACATACTTACATATGTATCCCACTTATATTTCAGATTGTATACGTCTAAAGTCAAACTTACTGTCTTCCTTCCGAACTTTGTTCCTTCTCTCATCTTTCTATATCTGATAATGAAATCATTATACTCTTAGTAACTCATACTTGAAATTCCATGGTTATACATACTGTATTGCACATTTGAAAGATGCTAAAGGAGATCTTAAAACTTTTCATTACAAGAAAAAGCTTTTGTAGTATGTAAGATGAAGAATGTTAACTAGACTTACTATAGTGCTCATTTTGCAGTGTATACAAATATTGAGTTATTATGTTGTATGCTTGAAGCTAATATGTTACATGTCAATTATGCCTGAATTAAAAGAAAGAACAGTTGAACAATTGGCTAATTACTCTTAAAGTAAAAGTGTTTGTTTCTAACAATATTATATTAGAATGTTAATCTATTTTTCTGTTAGTGAGAAAAAAATAATGTGTCAATATTTAAATGATTGTTAATATAACCTGTAATTAAAAATTCAGAAAAACTTGGATTATGTTCAAAGAATTAGGTTTTTAGATTAATAATTTATAACTTAAAATGCTTTTTATTAAAATGTTTAAAACACACACACCAAAAAGTAAATTTCATAGTCACCTTGAGTTCCTTCTCCTTCCTTTCTTTCCCCAATATCCAACAGATTATGTAATTTTACGCTATTACCCATAAGTCTCTGCTGTGAATGTCTTTCCACTCTGCAATCACTCTTAACTGGGACATTTTTAATCTCTTGAATACACTAACCTAATACCCCATTCCTCTTCTTGAGAAAAATTGGTTTTCCTAGAGTATGTCTTGGATTCTGTCACTTTCCTTTCATAAAAACGTTCATAACCTTTAAACTATATTCCAAACTCCTTAGAAAGGGCCTCTAAGATTTAGTTATAATATGGTGTCCTAGAATACTTTCTCATTCGTTTTTTTTTTTTTAATTTTTTACTATTTTCTATTATAGTTGTCCCATTTCCCCCCCCCACTGCTCATTCATTCTTTTAACAGTTATTTTGTTCTTCAGTTGAAGTGGACTGCCTTCTGTTTCCAGTTTAGGTTCATAAATTTTCTCTTTTTGAAAATGCTGCTCTTATAATTGTTGGGGTTTTTTGTTTGTTTGTTTTTTGTTTTTAAATTAGTATCCCCTCTTACCACTCACCCAATGCCCCATGTTGCTAAACCCTATGGTCCTCTACACGTGGAGGCAATAGCTTCACAGCTAATACTTCAAAAATACCTTAAATGCCTGGTTACAGTGCAGGACATTCTATAACCATCTTGCTTGTTCTTGAAAAAAATGAACCTCAGCAGGATCTAAAATGGAGACCCTGATTGGAAATAATGGCATGCATGCAGTGCCCTGCAAAGGCTACCAGAAAACAACAGCATAAGTTAATAGCCTGTGTTGTCTCTTAACTGCCCATTGTCAGCAATAGGTTTTGCTCTATAAAGTCTGGATTCCCAGTTGCAAGGGTCTTCACTCCTATCAGACAGAAGTGCTATAATGAGAACAAGCTGAGAAGGGAATGCAGGCAACAAGCCAAAAACCGAGTTTTGTTGAAACAACCTAGTCAGGGAAGCAGAGGAACTAGTAATTGAAATTAGAAAAAACTAGATTTTCAGAGGCAGGGGCAGTCTCATAAATCAGACTTGAAAATTTAATTTGAGGGCTTTTCTCCTTGCTTTGTATTTTTTTCCCCCCTCCTGGTGTTGTACACAGGCCTCAACAGAGGAAGTGGGATGTAATTAATTGATGTGAATCTTCATTAATGCATTGCTACTCCTTGTGTTTCCTCTAGTCAAGAACGTTTCTAAAAGTGCTCTTTGGCAAAAATGCTACACAGAGTCTGGATAACGGTCCATAGCAGGAGAAGAAACACTGAAATATTTGCATGAAAAGAGCACATTTGCTATTGACTGATAGAAAAACTTAGTCATCTAACATTAAATTTCTACCTACAAATACTGTTCTGGCTTTTTAATCAATTGACACTTGTTCAATTAAACCTACTTTCTCACAGTGATTAAATAAAATGTCATCACAAGATAGGGAAGTATGAAGTTTTTATTGCAGTTCACAAGTAGTCCTATAATCCCTAGAAAACACACGTGGATGTGCATCTCTACACCCACAGCGAAGATGCCATTAATCTGCACTAATGAAGGGGAACAGCAGGCTAATCATAGCTCGTTTATATTTGGCTTTGGAATGTGTTTGTGTGGGTTTTGGCAGAAGATTTACCTTACTAATTATGTCTTACTTAAATTAATAATATAGTTAATTTGCATTCCCTTAGCATGCACCAGTTGAAAGTGAGAAGAAATATGCTAAGTGATGAAGGGAAATCATTTTGGAATTTAAAGCTTCCCTGAATAATTTGTATGTATATGGGTGTTGATATTTTGCATAGGTTTAGAATTTTTTTAAAAAATCAAATCCTAAACATATGAGGAAATAAGAGTTAAAATTTTGTGTGAAAATTTCTGTAACCTATTGGCTAATTTTCATCATCATTGTTTCTCTGTAATTTCCTCTTAATCTTTCTCAGGTTGTTAAATTAGGAAGTAAAACTTGTAATTAAGAAATATGTGTGTAGGGCTCTTACTACATGATGAACATTATGTTTGGTGTTATAAAACGCTTTGAGGAAATGTAGTCTATTTTCTGCCTTAAGATCTAAAATTCTGGAGGGAACAATATATGCTCTACTTGATATTTTCCTTGTTTCTACAGATTATCACACTCATAAACTATCTCCTATATACGTGGATTGTTGATGTGGGGAGATGGTAGTAATTAATGAATTTACTTTTGAACAGGGTCAAGGAAATTGAGATGGGCTATTTGATTTCCTGGTAAATAAAACTCATGAGCACAAAAAACCAATGTATCTTTGCAGAAGCTCTCAAAGTGGAGCTTTACCCCTCACCTCCCAATTTAGAATCAAGCAGAAGTGATAACCTCTAGCAGTTCTACACTGGCATAATCACATGGCTCAGGTACTCAACTTCTGATATCTTCCCAGACAAACCCTGAAAGATAGCAAGATTCTACTACCCTTCAGCTGAATAAAGTACCTGGAATGTGATGTTTATAATGCTTTCGGAGCAATCATCAGGTATTGGTTATGAAAAGCAAACCTTACATGTTTTACAATTCCCAGACACATTTGTAATACAGTGATTTTCACCTTTGTGACTTTTAGAGCAAACACTGTATAAGACCCTTGCAAGTTAAGAATACCATCGAGTTCCTTGTATTATTTATTTCTGATTAGTTAGTTCTTTGAATATATATATAGATATAGTTATAATTGTAGGGGAAAAACCAACAGGGCTATATTTAAAACTCTTCTAAATTTCTTTCTTTATAGACTTAAACAAATAACTCATTTTCAATGAGTGAAATGTGCACACTGACATCCACATCATAGTGTAGTTGTAAGAACTAGAAATAATATATGTTAATGCTTTAATAAAGTGCTTTGTTATGTTAGGAACACTACCTTTCTTTGAGTGAAGCCATACTTCGATTCTTTTTCATTGAAATAGTGAAAATTATAGGACACAAGAATCAGAAAATAGTCAAAGGATTTTACAGGTCCTCTTCATGGGATAAAATAGAAAATTAGAATAAATATGATAAAACTCAATATTTATAGCATGTATCTCAACAGCTTATTAATACATAAAATGTATATGCCAATATTAAGCTCAGTAGAAATGAATAAAATGAATAATACGACATGGCTTTAAAAAACTAATTCAATAGGGCAAAATTAATTAAGTGTCTATGTGAAACAATAGTCTCATATGGTATTATGCCTCTTAGGCCAATCTAGAAATACTGCATTTCATTCTGAGCATCACATGGAGATGTATTATCAAAGAATAAACTGGAAAATATTCAAAGATGAGTGTTTCCAGTGATGAAAGGGCTAAAAGAAATCATTAAAGAAACTAAAATTGACCTTGGAGAAGAGGGAGTGTTTGGAGTACTTGAGAGTTGACTTCAAAAATCTTAAGGGCTGTCATGGGGAAGAACCCTAAATATAGTAATGTCTATTGAGTAGACAAATTTATTTTTAAATTTATATAAGTGGAGAGAATATTCATCTTACTAAAGAAAAACATAATGTGGATCCAACAAATCTAGTAGAAAATTTCATCTCCCATTCAGCAGCAGTGTGACGTAGCATATTCAGCCTCTTTGAGCTTATTTTTCTAAACTGTAAGTCATGTTAGCAATAAAATTGGTGTAAGGATTAAGCGAGGGGACATGCATGAAAGCCCTACCTTAATGCTTTGAAATTAATAGATGCCCAAGAAGAATCTCTTTCTGTTTCTAGCAGTCAAATGTCAAAGATGTTCAAAGATGGAATGGAGACAGTTATTTTTCTGATTCTAGGATTTGCTTAAACAAAAGCTAAATACCACTTGGAAGAATATATATAAGAAAGAGCTTGACTGTCTTTTTTCAATTACTTTCAGAATTCCTTCCATCTCTAAATTTTAAGATCTTTTCATTGTAGACATTAAAAAAAAATGGTTTTCCTTGGAGAAAAGATAAGTGAGTGCCAACAGATATATTTACAAGAGTAAGCACAAACTTACCAATATTTAGAAAATTATTCTATCTCCCTATTAATTCAAGGTAAGTAGCAGTCCATTTTACGCTGGTGAGGGGGAAAAATAAATGAAATTAGTAAAGCTCAGTGCAGACTGTGCTTCACTAAACAAGCACATCATTTTTTGCTAGATGTATAGATCAGTTCTACATTTTCAGAGGACACACTGACAGGGGTCTAAAATAATAATCTAGTTGTTCCATTCCTTGATATTTATATTAAAGACAAATTTCTTCTTTAAAAAGTGATTCCTTTAAAAAGTCAACTGGCAGATAAATCCAAGAAAGGGATAATATATAGCAAAACACAGAAAGAATTTTTAGTAAATTAATGAGTGGAATGTTGAATTTAGCAGTATCTTTGATTAAAGCCATAAGTTAATCCACTGCATTCTATGGAAAAAAAAAAAAAAAAAGAGAGAGAGAGAGAGAAATGATTTGTTAAATGTAGCCCATCCTACTAGGAATATGTGTAAATCAAGTGATGGATAGAATTTTTAATAAAATTTAAAAGGTAAATCTTAGTATGAGGATTTACACACAGAGGTAAAATTTTTAATTAAAATGTGATATAGGAGAAGTTATAGATTTACTTAGGGTATGAATGAAAGAGTCACTTGAATTTCTTTTTAGTTAAAACTTGAATGTATTTATGTGAATAAATTTTTATAATGAAGAGTAGTAGGGCCTTTAACTCATATCTGAGACTAAATGAAGGGTCTGTTGTTTATGAAATACTGTGACATGAGGAAGAAGAAGATAATATTGCATATATGGTGACAGACCATTAACTGTCCATAAAATCCAGTCTTTCTTCTTCACTAGTAATAGACTTATAGTTTGGCACATGGCTGCCAGCATCACCACATCTTTCAGTCTTCCCTGTGACTAATTTCAATAGAAGGTAAGTCAGTGATATAGACTTAGGACAAGCCTTGTCTTTTGCACACCCCTTCTTATAGGTTGAAATAATGAGAACTGGACAGATCTTAGACAACACAGTGAAGAAGGCAGAACCACCATTACCTTGAGTCCATAAGTGATTGCGTGGAGCAGAGGGACCACTAAGCTGGAATAATCATTTGTGACTGTTCTGTGAGAAAAATAAGTTTTATCTTTTTTTTTTTTTTTTTTTTATTCACTGAATTTTAGAATTTTTTTTGTTATGGTAGCTTAGCATTTGATCTTAACAAATACTCTAATTAAAGCTATGCAAAAATGTGTATTTATATAGTGACACAATGACTAGAGGCTTTGGGAAGTATAAATAGTGATTGTTTTAGATAATGTCTTGTGAAGTTGTTTAAATATTTAAGATTTCTTTGGACAATCAACTATTATAGATTAGTAAAGTGCCAGTCAAACATACAATAGTATTTTAATAGAGGTTGTCTTCCCCTGAATTTCAAGGAAAGCCATGTGTTCAAAATAGAAGCAGATAGCTAGGGCATTCACATTTGATTCCTAATTGCCCATTCACCAGAAGAAAATTTGGTGTTTAAATTCACTACTATTTAGCAACAATCTGAATCCCTAAATTCAATTAAAAAGGCCATTACACTCTGGAATTGAAGGTGCTCTTTTAATTACAATATTGTTAACGAATTGAGAGGGAAGACAGCTTGTTCAGTTCAATTACACATTTAAATCAAAGAAAGCTCTAGTGAATATGGGTGACTTTCCCTGTGAAATACTTTTTTCCCTTTTTTTTTCTTTCTTTTTATTTTCATCCCTCCCTTCCTATTTTTCTCCACCCTTTCTTTCTTCCATCTTTCCTTTAAATGGGGGGTTTGAACATGACCTTGGCACTTAAGTCTCCAATCTCCATTTTATTTGTAAATTGCTGCTAAAGCTGTTAATTAGCTAAGTGCCTACAATATTTTGTTTTATAAAACTCTTCGAATTTAAATGAATATTAACAAGACAGTTTGATGATAAAACTTTAACTTAAGCTGTCTGAAGTATAGTTGTCTCTAGCTAAAAACAATAATTAGCTAATGGTTTTATCACAGTATATTGCACACACTTTGCCATATAAAAGGCAAACACACACACACACACACACACACACACACACACATGGCACTTGACTACCAAGAGTTGTTTATCAAGGTTCATCTGTGTTAGGAAAGAGGCCTTTCCTGATGACATTCCAAACTAAAGAATACTAAGAGGATATGTTCCTGAATAGAGCTCTGAGTAGAGTTTTCTGTTGGCTAGGATTCCAATGAGCTTAAAAGCAAGTTTTCAAGTATATTAGAGACAGTCTTCCCTTCAAAATGACTTGCAAAGTTCAAAAAATTAACTCATATTCAAGCTAATAATAACAAAAACTGTGCTATCAGATGAAATTTAAACAAAGTTCATAACACCTGCTTAGAACATCTGAAATTTAACTTGAGGGGAGATAGTGGATTCTAATTTGCCCAGGTTATTCTCTCCCTTTGCTCTGACAACAGGGGCTTGGAAAAGTTGTTCATGCAAAATGTTCCACAGATTTGAGTCAGTCAGACGGAGTATTTATTCATTCACTCAACAAAAGTGTCTATCAGCCCACTCTGAGCTTGAAGTGGGGCACCTACACAGAAAAAAAAGCTAGGCCCTGCTGTTTCTGTAGATTGCCATTAAAACCTTGTCTTACTAAAGAAGGAGCAATTTCCCTCCAATTTACCACTGCACTCACAGATGTGCATTCAAAACCACCTCCTTTAACAAGCCATCTATTTGGCTTTGTTCCCTAAGCAACATTATATATACTTTTTAATATTCTTTTTTATTATAGTCAACTAAGATATGTTATTTAAAAAAAAATTGGAAATAAGGAAGAATAAAAACAAATATCCTCTCTCTTTCCCCAAATACTGCTAACATTTTTCTTTATTTCCTGTCAGATTTTATCTCTTTCTTTTCTCTCTTGTGTGTAGTTTTTTTAAGTTACAATGGTACTATTTTCTTATTGTTTTCCTCATTGGGGGTTAAAATTAAGATAATCATCGTTGTGAATAACATTTTCTGAGGAATAAAAATATTGAGTCAAAGACTAAATATACATTTTAAGTTGCTTCATTCATACTGTCAGAGTGATTTCTCAAGTGTTAAAACAAATTGCACTCCATCTAACCAAACAGGATAGTGCAATTCTCACTCAGGCGTATTCATAATATATATGATAGTTTACTCAGGTATGTGTATAATTTTCTAATGAGATAGAATAGTACATGCATATTGTAGTCAACTTTAAAATTTCCTAGTATTTGTAACTAAAGTATGACACTTTGTGAAATGTTTTTTTTTAACACCCATTTTTTATTAGGGTGTCACTAATTTTTTGGTCTATTTTTGTTTAAATGGCTTATTGTATATGAAACAAGCTATTAATATAATGAAGCAATCAGGTAACATTTTAAATTAATTTTTAAGATTACTGTACATATTAAAAGTAGAAACTTACATTCTTTCATAAGTATTGCAAATACTTTCAGATATGATTGGATTTTAATTTTATTTAGGAAATGTTTGATGTACAGAAATATATGATTTTATATAGCTAATTGTGATATCTTTTCCCAGTTGAGATGTTTCTTCCTGTTTTTTCTTAAATGCTGATAAACTTCCATAGTAGTCATCACATAGTCACACACATTCTTTGTCATTCTTAGAAAAACTATTGAGTTTTTAAAAATCTTTTCACATTATTGCATTTTATTACTAATTAAAAATTTTTTGTTAATTTACTTGTATAGATTTCTGTATTTATCTACCTATCCATCTATCATCTGCAAGCCACACTATATTTTTTCTCTAGTAGTTACCTTTATTATTTCTATTCTTCTCACAGAAGCCCAAACTTCCAGAACTACATGAAATAATAAGAAAAAGAAAAAGAATAAGAATAAGAAAAATCTCTCTACTCTTAGTTAGTGTAAGATTAGTATTTTTTAGCATGTTAAGGAAATAGGTTTTTATTTCTATATTTCTCAAAAGCACTTTGTTGATACGAAGATGACGAATCTTTTTTTACATTTAAAGTCAGAAATAAAGGATCCATTTTATTAATATTTTTAGAACTACAAAAATATTCAGAATTTTTTTCATTTCATTGCTATAATACATTAATATTTTCTTTATTACATAATATTAAATGAAGTTATTCTTCCTGATTAACTAGAAAGTGGTCAAAGTCTCCTAAATATTTTTTATTCACTCTTTAGTATTTTACATAGGATTTTGACATCTATAATCATAAGAATTATCTTCTATAATTATCACTTTTGTATTATCTTTGCCAGCTTTGATATCAGAATTATGTCTGAATACTTCAATGGATTGTAGCTTTTACACCTTTGTATGTTTTGTGACAAATTCTAAGCATAGAAATAATCAGTTATTTTAAAGTCTATAAACTTTGGGGCCGTCTTTTTTTTTTTTTTTAATTTTTTTATTTTGGTTTTTCAATTACAGTTGTCCCCTTTTCCCCATTTGCATGTAATTATTTGATAACACTTTAATATTATTCATGACTAATGATATATTTAAAATGTTATACTTCTTGGTTCAATTTTGACAATGTGTAGTTTTTCAGAATATTGTTTCCAAGACCTTCAAATGTACTAAGATTTATTTGCACATAATATTTTCTCATTTAAAAAAAAGTTACTTTATAAATATATTTCCATTTTAATTTATAAAATTTATAATTTTATGTTTAGGTCTTGTTTGATTTATATATTCTGATATCTCATTTCTAATAAGTAAATTCTTGCTTTTATTTTCATCATTTTCTTTTCTTTTTTTTTTTAAATTAGAGAGTTGGTTAAAGAAGAAATTGTTATTTCTTTACAATTCTTCCTTTGTTCCTGTTCCTCCCATGATTCACTGTGGCAAAATAAACTCCCTATTTCATTGACCAAGGTTTCGCCATAAGACTTGTTCTCAGCAATAGGGTGTGATTGTAGGGAAATTGTGCCAGGTCCAAGCAAGGGCTTTAAAAACATTTCAGGTGTTTTTCTCTGTGTGTCATGTGTTCTGCCCTTTGTTTTTGGAATATATTTCCTACATAGGGGGTGACCCTTCAGTCAGCATCACAGAAATAAAAAAATGCATGGACCCAGCCTGCAGACTGGAATAGAGCTACAGCTCCTCTCCACCCTCCAGACTCTCATTCAGCTTGCTATGTTATACACATTTATTGTAGCCATCGAAATCAGGTGTCATCGTGCAGGGTGATCTATTGAAAAGTGACTAATACAATTTCATATTATCCTTTCTATCATGGTAAATTAAAGCTTTACTTTGTATTATACTCCATTTTTCTTATTTAGTAATAAAAAGGCCAAAAGTGTGATGCTGAGTATAATTTGGTTAATATGCCAGAAATTTGAGTTCTCATTTTAAAAACTTTTAAAAAGGTATTTTCCAGTTAACCCTATAGATACTTGGAATATATATTGAAATTTCCATGTGTGTTTTTTAAAATGTCTTATTCATTTAGAGCATTATTGTAGCATTTTTAAAGAGATGTGTCCTCATGAATTTTGTCTTTTTGAATAGATTTAGGTTGTCTTTATGGCTTGTGATATATTTTAAAATATTTTTGGTAAAGAATTGAAAATATTTATTTGACTCTGAGTAACACTTCATATTTATACTTTTTAAACTTAATCTGAAAAATTTGGATTTAATAGAGGATGTAAATCTATTGTCTTTATTAATTTGACTAACAAGTTTAAATTTATCTCTGCATCATTTGCTTTTATTTTCTTTAGTTACATAAAATACAAAATTTTATATCATTCTAAGTTTTCACAACATTCTTGAGAACCATTTTCTCCGATTAGTAAATTTAAGAAAAACACAAAAATAAGTGGCCCACAACATACCTACTTACCCAAGTCAGCAAAAAATGAATATGGAATGATTTTTCATGTCTAGATAAATTTAATTCCCAATATTCAACAATACATGTTGGGATTATAGGTGTTGATTATGATTATTTCATGACAAAAATAATCATGTTATGGCCCTGGCTGGCAGTTCAGTTGGTTATAGCACCATCCCGATATGCAAGGGTGCATAATGAAATGAAATCATGTCCATGCCAGTGTTTATATGTCATTGAATTTTCCATTTCTTACTGGTCAAGTGCTCTTCATTTTTTGTTGTTGTTGTTGTTGTAGAATATTTTCAAACAAGATTATTCAAAACTGATTCATCAATGATATAATTTTTGAATCCTTGCATTTTAAAACTGTTTTCACATACAAATGACAACATGGCTATATGTATAATTAGTGAAATACAATGTTTTGTTCTCTATAAGACCCCTTATAAGTGCCTCTATTTTCTTCTGGCATTAAGTAAAGGGGAAGCAAAATTTGATACTAACTTAATGTGCCCTTTAAGTAACATCCCTGCCACCCTGAAAAATATCTTATTATTGGAATTTTAAAATGTAGCAGAATATTTGTAGATTTGGACTTTTTTATCCTTATTTTTTCATGAAACATAGTGATTCCTTTAAGCTTACAAATTCAAAACTTATTAGTTCAGAAAATATATTTCTTTTATTATAGCTTTGGTTATTCTTTTCAAATTTTTTATTTTTAAATTATAATTGATGTACAATATTATATTAGATTCAAATGTACAAAGTCACAATTAGACATTTATATAACTTACAGAGTGATCACCTTGATAAATCTAGAACCAATCTGACACCATACACAGTTACTACATGATTGACTCTATTCCCTGTGCTGTACTTTACATCCCCATGGCTATTCTGTAACTACCAATTTGTACTTTTAAATCCCTTCCCCTTTTATACCCATCGCCCACCCCTCTCCTATCCAGCAAGTCAAAATGTTCTTTGTTTCTATGAATTTGTTTCTGTTCTACTTGTTTGCTTTTTTTGTGTGTTTTTTAGATTTCACATATAAGTGGAATTATCAGGTATTTGTCCTTCTCTGTCTGACTTATTTCACTCAGCATAATGCCCTCTAGGTCCATCCATGCTGCAGATGGCAAAATTTCATTACTTTTTAT
Organism: Furipterus horrens; assembly: GCF_987537825.1. NCBI lineage: Eukaryota > Metazoa > Chordata > Mammalia > Chiroptera > Furipteridae > Furipterus > Furipterus horrens. The sequence goes on from NW_028327175.1 coordinate 157,311,347, forward strand.
GACTGAATCATATTCCATTGTATAAATGCATAACTTCTTTATTCTCTCATCTTGATAGACACTAAGATTGCTTCCATATCTTGACTACTGTAAATAATGCTGCAATTAACATATGCATCTGCATATGTCTTTTCAATTTAGTGTTTTGGGTTTCTTAGGATAAATTCCCAGAAGTGGAGTTGCTGGGTTCTTCTTTTGTCTCTTGTTATAGCGTTTGTTTTAAAGCCTATTGTTTCTGGTATAACTATTGCAACCCTGGCTTTTTTGTTTTGCTTTGTTTCCATTATCATAAAACATCTTTTCCTATCCTTTTACTTTCAATCTGTGTTCATCTTTTGATCTGCAGTGAGTCTCATGTAGACAGCATATGTAAAGGGTCTTATTTTAATCTGTTCAGTCACCATTTTTTTTCTATGATTGGAGCACTTAAAGTAATTGTGGATATGTATTTATCATTATTTTATTATTCATATTTCATCTTTTTTTTTCTTCTTCTTAAAGAAGACTAACATTTTTTGTAATACAGGATTGGTGGTTATTAACTTCTTTAGCTTTTTCTTGTCTGTGAAGTTACCTGTGCTTTGAGTCTGAGTAATAGCTTTGCTAGGTAATCTAGGTTGTAGGTCCTTGCTTTCATCACTTTGAACACTGCTTGCCAGTCCCTTCTTGCCTGCAAAGTTTCTTTTGAGAAATCAGCTGATAGTCTTATGGGAACCCCTTTGTAGGTAACTCTCTGCTTTTTGCTTCTTTTAACATTTTCTCTTTATCTTTAATCTTTGACATTTTAATTATGATATGTCTTGGTGTGGGCCTCTTTGTGTTCACCTTGTTTGGGACTCTGTGCTCCCTGGACTTATATGTCTTTTGTTTTCACCAGGTTAGCAAAGTTTTATTATTTCTGAATAATTTTCAAATTTCTTACTCTCTCTCTTCTCCTTTTTTGCTCCCCTATGATCTGAATGTTGGTACACTTGAAGTTGTCCCAGAGGCTCCTTACACTATCCTTATTTTTTTATTCTGTTTTTTTGTAACTGTTCTGATTGAGTGTTTTCTGCTTCCTTATATTGCAAATTGCTAATATGATTCTCTGCTTCACCTACTCTACTACTGATTGCCTCTAATCTATTCTTTATTTCAATTATTGTAGTCTTCAGTTCTCACTGGTTCTTTTATGAGGTCCTGATCATTTCTCCATCCATTCCATCTCTATTATATTTAGAGTGGTGGCACAAACATTTTTGTTCATCAAAACTATGTGGAGGACTTGTAAAAAAAAATAAAACAGATTACTGTAACACTCCCAGAGCATGTGATTTAATAGTACTGAGGCAGGGAAAATTTGCATTTGTAATAAGTGATACTGATGTTGCTACTCTGAAGACCACCCTTGAGAATCACTAGTTTTGAGAAATTCTTCCAATCAGGAAGGGAATTTCTTAACTTTGCATCAGCCTGTGTATTTTCATAGATATTTCCATCGGCAGTTAAGAAAAGGGAATTAAGTGTCCACAAGTAGTGATTTACTTAAAGTAAATATATTGATCATTTACTTAAAAATGTTATTAAGTTAATATTTTTTTAAATTATCTTTTATACAGTTATAAAGAAATCAGTTGAAATTAAATGTTGTGTTTTATTCTCCACTAAAACCACCAAAACTTCTTTTTTAAGGCTGTTTAACTTGTAAATCTACTTATAAACCTAAATTCTCAGGAGAAATTGTATATATATATATATATATAATTTATTTATACATAAATCACTACTTGTGGATACTTAATTCACCTTTTCTTAACTGCCAATGGAAATATCTATGAAAATACACAGGCTGATGCAAAGTTTAAAAATTTATTTATTTATATATGTTATATATAGTATTATATATATAAATTACATATGTATATATAGTTAAAGAAAGACACAAGAAAGAATTCTAACTTCTGACTATATTACAACATGAAGAACAAAACCCTACTGAGAGTACAAGAAGAGTGGCCAAGATGACATGGGAATTGAATAGAAAGGGCTGCTTGCTCCTGGCTGGTCAGATTCTGATCTTTGCAAATTTATGTTTTGAGAGAAGAATTGTGGGACATTGTGTCTCTATTTCTATTAGTTGCTTTGAGTTATTGAAAAAACAAAAGGCACTTAATTTATTTTTTAATGGTGTTACTGTTTCAGTCTTGTCTATGTCTTAACATATTGTTGACCAGCCATGAAAAAACTTGTGTTTTCAAGCCCAAACATTGTTGACCAATAATGAGTTAACTTGAGTCTGCACTTGCATTAGCTTATACAATTCTTAAAACTGAGAGTAACATAAGATTTTGTAAAAGTTTTCTTAATTGTGTTCAATCAAGTTTACTTTATTATAAAAAATTATTTTTCTAGATATTCTGGGTTTTATCACAATTTTAGTATTGCAAAAAATTTCAGGTATGATGCATTGCAATGGTGAAGAATTTTTCAATGAATTATAGCAGATACTTTTTCTGATTGTCTGAGTGACTTTGAAGTATATAGCAGTGACGTGGAAGATGGTTGTCTGTCGGAAGATAGTTATGAATCTGATATTATACCACCAAAATGGCAAAAAAGAAGTGTGATAGAATCTAATAGTGTAAATGAGTTTGAAGGAGAGAGGACAAAAAATGACATCACACCAACCTTGGAGGATTATACAAATATTTCTGGTGTAACTGTTGAAATTAGTGACTCATGGAGTATCAGTGAAGTGACAAATTTACTTTTTGATAATAATTTTTTTATTTGTTTCTCAAACCAATTTATACCACCACCAAATGGAAAAACTTTACAAAACACCTCCTAAAACTTTACCATGGATGGAAGTTACCACTAGTAATATGAAGAAGTTTTTTGGTTTATTGATATTGATGGGACAAACAAAAGCATCACACTGGAGAGATTACCGGTCAATGGACCAGTATTCATACCAAAAAAAAAAAAAAAAAAATTATTAAAGGTTATATAGAAGATATGTGCAAAGTTTTAATACATTATGCATAAATAAAGTATATTGAAGTTTATCTAGATTTTTTCATATTCAATTACAAAAAAATAGCTGCTGATATGGGATAGCTTTTGTATAAAATTGCCAGTCAAAAATGTATTAAAAGTTTTATTTTTCTAAGAGCAGCCATGATGATGAGACTTTAATCAATAAGAAGAGTACCATGTATTTTAATAAACTAAAGAAATGAGACTTGAAGCTGTTAGGATGGTCTCTGAATGATAGTGCAAAACCTAACAAACCAGGAGATGCCACAATGACACAGCATCTGTGAGACTCAGGAGAATATGCTCCCGAGGTTTGGAATATATTATGTTTCAATTAGAAAGAGAACAAGTTCCAGATTACCTTTATGTGATTACTCTATAATATTTAACTTTGTCAAAATATTTTTTTTTGTACATTGAACTGTGCCTTTCTTTCCAATTCTCTCAGGAATTAACAAATTTGTATTTCCCAGTACATGCAAATTCCCTTTAAGTAAAATAGAAGTATGCTCTGCTCATTTCTCTTTGCCTTCTATACTGTGCTTTCTCTATGTGAAAGGGACATTTCTTTGTCAGATGTGTTGTTCTCACAGACTGAACAGATGCTACTTTTGCAAATGAATTGCCTCTCTCTCTTATCATTAAAAAATTATCACAATGGGGTTTTCATGAGTGAGAAAATAAGCATGATTAAATTCTACTTGACCTTGTTTAGCCTTTTAGCCATTGCACATTTCCTAGAACAAGGAACTTTGGGGAATATAGAGATGAAAAATAACCTCAATATCAACTCTGAGATGCAAAGCTCTTCCCTTAGATTGTACTGTTGTACAAAGTGTGTCCTGTGAGCATCACAAGCATCATCTGTGGGCTTGTTAGAAATGTCAGCTTATGGGCCCAACTTTACCTAGTGAACCAGAAGCTTTGTTTAAGCAAATACTCCAAGGAAACTGTTTTTAAAAGCCCTGCAGGTGATTCTTATCCACACTAAAATTTGGAGCCTACTGCTGTAATGCAAGATAATTTATGACAAGTTTTTTAAAAGGACATCTCAGCAGATTAAGGAAGCGAAAGCAATGTCTTCTGATGTAGATAAGGGAAGGCTCCTTGCACTTGATCAGTAAAGGAAGGAGAGATTTTTATAGGTCGGATAGGGAAAAACCATGTAAAGAGGAAGAAACTGCATAAACAAAAGTTTAAGACCAGGGAAAGAGAGATCTATCATTTTGTAGAGGGCAGGTATGTCAAATTATAAAGTCTGAATGTATTATAAAAGTAGTTTGTGAATATCATGGGAGAAAATGCCTAATACCAGGAAGAATGAGGGGAGGACTGGCGGAGCAGGTTATATAGTGCTGGATCTAGAAGGGTAATTTCCATTCACAATGGTCATGTAAACTGGTGACTGGGAATACACAAATTCAGATTTTTCAGAGCTGAAATAGACCTTCAGCATAATTTAATACAACTCACTATGCAATGCATGAGTTCTTACTCTACAACATGTTGAATAAGTGTTTCTGTGGCCTCTGTTAGATTATATCACATGCTTAGCAAGATTCCCTTATATGCAAAGAAAATACCTAATTAGGAAGACAAGCGGGTCCTTTTCTAGTGCTCCAATTATTTTTTTCTTTCTCACTTTCACCTGCCATGAGTGTTTCTAGATAAAAAATATTTTAATACGTTATTCCCTGCTCATGAGTCAGTGTCTCTAGATATAAAATATTTTAGTATATGTTATTCTGTTTTATGATACTGCTTGAATAGTATGCTTGCATTTTATACCATTTCTCATGCCCCTGGTTTTCTACCATTTACTCATGAATTAGGAATAATAGCATGAAAGACCAAAATCATTCATTTCCATCAATATGAAATGAAAGGATAAAAAAATGAACTATGGAACATAAGATCCAGGATGGTCCAACACACTAGCCAAGGTTGCATTGACCTATATAGTATGATCAGGGGAGCACCAAAAAGCCCGTTGGCTGAAAAACACTTCCCCACTAGTTGGTTATATTGGTAAAATAAGACATATGTCTTTACAGGGATACATCTAGATCATGTGATTCCTTCAGACATCCAAAATGTTAATATTCATTACTGTATCTGGTTAAATACAGAGTAATTACTAATTTTTAAAAAGGATAGGCCTCTACAAATAAAAGTAGCAATGTCATTAGGATATGACTTTTTATTTGCTTGTATAAGTTTATATTTTTTTGTATATTAAACCCATTAAGAGATTTTATAAACAGTTTCTGGAAAAAAAAGAGACATCTTGTGGTTAATCTGAGATAGATACTCCAGAGCCATTTTGGAGTGACACTAAACTGTATGTTCAAAAAGATATGACTTATATTTCTGCTGTAAGGAAAAGTGTAATACACTCAATTGAATTGTAAAATGTCTGTCATAAGGTGCTTCTAGCTACTGATAAAAGAGAAAATTTTACAGGAAGAGAGCACTCAGAGAGAGTGAAAATGAGAGCTCTAGAGAAAAGGAGGAGGTCACAGAGGAGGAAAGGCAGGAGGAGGGAAAGGAAAGAGGGAATTATAGGCAGGATGGCTTTCGTCTCTGGAAAGGTGACTTCTGTTATGAGCAATATCATTCTTTAAGACCTTTCCCTTCTAAAAGGATCCAATCCCATGCTGGGGGCAGGGTGAGGGGTGGCCGGGAGGCTTCGGATCACTTTCTGAGCTTTTACAGACAACCTGGATTCACCGAAGACTGATCAGGCATTTTTGTTATGAGGTTTGTCTCTCTGTTCACCTCCTCTTAGTTCCAGTTTCACTACTTTGAATTGGTCAAAAATACCATTCCTTCGAATAATTAATTCATTTATTATGGAGAACATTAAATCATGTCATTTGCATATGATATTGTCCTGTGGATCATAGAATTAAGTGATAGAATTAGGGCAAGAAGTACCTTATAGATAATCTATTGCCACATCTTTTTCTGATGGAATGGTTAACACTTTGTCAAGCTCCATCAGCTGGTTAGTGAGAGCTGGCAAGGACAGAGTATTTGTATTGGACTGGTGCTGCTGTCTTTCTACTTACTGTTCCATATAGCCTCTTTTTAGTTATAATCTAATGATCTCAGAAGTTAGTAGAGAAAAGTTGTTTGTTTTGCATTTATATTTTTAAAAATTGGCTTTATGTTAGTATATAATTAGCTAGTTTAGTTTAAAGTTTCGAATACAATTTCATGAAATAGGGTTATTACCTAATACATGAGCCTAAAATAAAATACCACATGACACAGAGAAAAATAGTCAGTGTAATTAAGCCTGTATTGTGTTTCAATAAATGCAACTTTTCACTTGAGTTTACTCTTAAATCTGAGGTGTAATCTCTATGTGTTTAGGAGTTCTAAGGGTTTCTTTACAGTGAGAACAATAAATTTCAATAAAATATTTCAGGAATCAACACCTCCAAGAAATTGTTCAATAACCTCTGAAATCTCTGAGTTAAATTTTAACTATTAAATTCTTTAAACCACACTAACACAGTAGCTCTTTAAAAACCAAGAATAACTGTTTAAGACCCTGACTTGGTTATGTTATATGGATTGGCACAATCAGCTCTGCCCTCAGCACTCCATGGCTTTCATTCACCATGTTGTCACCTCCATGTACCTATTGATCAGTCATGATAACAAGGTCTGTGGCCCTCCTTACAGTGCATCATGTGTTTTGTTATCCTCAAGTTCCATGCCTTTTCAACTTTAGTATCTGCAGAAATATCAACATCGTCTAAATATTTTCAACTTGATGGAAAAAGTCCAGATTTATCTCCTATTTGGTTATTCTACAATTACTCAAGGCCATCCAGTAAACATGGTAAAAATCACACCAGAGAACAAATTCATTAACTCTACCATTTAGAAATCCATTGTCAAGGTGCACAAAATATCTCAAGGACTAGAGTATTACCGCACCACCCTTTAAAAGCCAGGCCTGCTTCTAAAGGATGTGTTCTATGTTTGTTCACATTTATTTAGCCATTCAGTTAACAGATACAGAATGACCACTACATACCCCATATGTGGAGGATCTGATAATGCAGAGAGCCAGAATTTTAGGTGCTGATATACTTAGCTAAGGAGAAGAGACACATAATATTACTCCCTGAAAAGACATAAGATTATATGTCATATTAATGGTATTTAAAGTAGGGGGATCTGGTAATCACCCTATATCAATTAACCATATGCTTTAGGCATGTTCCTTAGCTTTCCTATTTGCAAAATAAAGAATGACAACTAGATGTTTTCTCAGGCTCTTCTATTTGGCTGCCTCCTTTTGTTCAATCAGATAATTTAGAGTATGCTAACATGCATTACTAGGTCCTATTAGAAAAACAGATGCCAAGGCCAAAATTATTTGTCAAGACAAAGAAGGATATTTTATAAAAGTATAATGGGAAAAAAAGATTATGGGCTTTGAATCCATTCAGACCTGTGTGCACAATCTAGTTCACCCATCTTCCAACTGTGACACTGGTAAGCTGATTCACCATTCTTAGCCTTACCTTTCTATAAAATGAGGCAAATAATATCTAAATGAGATAATGCTTGTTACACTGTTTGGCACACAAAAGCACTTACACAAGATAGCTATTACTATAAGCATTATCTGCATGGTGTTTTTTTGCTTTGCTTTGTTTTTTTCTTTTCTTTTCTAAGTCCTGAACCATTACCTACATAATTTTATCCTCACAATACCCTGGAAGGTAATATTATTCCCATTCTGCATTTGAGGAAACTGAATCACAAAGAAGTTAAGTCAGTGCCATAGGGCATATTAGGAAACAACTTTAGGGCATTTTAGGAAACACCTTCTATATCTCATCACATAAAAACAGAGGTACAGAGAGTCTAAAGTGAGAGTTCCTTTGACTCTCTATTAGTGTTAATTTTGCACAACTATTTTCATCATGGTAGAATTAATCTTTCAAAATTTGTCCCCACAATGTTAAATACCTTCCTCTTACAGATCACTGAAAGTGGATGCATTGTGGTGTGTGTGTGTGTAGGCTGAAAAGGTAGTATCACGGAGTTGTGTTTGGTAGAAGGGGGTAGTAATTGCATATTTTGTACATTTTTGGTCAATAATCTGAAGAATTATCCAAGAAAAAAATATTCCATTCATTAAGATACTAAAGATAGAAGACAAAACAAATAAAATGCTGGTGAATGAGGACTTACCTAAAAGTATAATGTCCACGGTACAGTGGCACAACTGAGAACGGAAGCTAATTAACATGTTTTTATTTTATATTATTTGAATGTTGCTTACAGGCTTAGAAAGTTCTATCATCTTGGGCATTAATTTTTTGGGTTTTTTTTTCCTGTGTGGTCCTTATCTTGGAGAAAGAAGGTATTCAGTCTGTTAACAAGGTAAAAAAAAAATAAAAAATCATTCCAACTGTTAGGAAAATAATAAATGAGCTGGGGATTCTTCAGGACTAAGCGGTTAATCAGGGCCAAATCTGTGAGCAATCTGTGTATAGGAAGCTGCTAAATCCGCATTGATGTAAATGATCACAATGTTAAAGAATGGGGTTGTCCAAAAATCCCCAAAGCCTGCAGGCTGGGGGATGGGGAAAGGAAGCAGCTTTCAGGATGCCTTTACATGCCTGGGGCTAGTGGCAAGTGTCTTTGTTACACAAATGTCTTTAATGCTTCCAAGGCCTCAAGAAGATGGGAGGGGTCTTGGACCAGAAGATGGTATGGAAAGAGCACACAGAGCCTGTGTGAGGTTCTGTGAATGGTCAGAACTGGGTACCATGCCCACTGTATCACAGGACGCAGTCAGGGATTTAAAAATAAGCGGCAGACATTTTAATTGGGTACTCCATGCAGTTTTAAGAAGGTGCATCATGCAGTTTTGAAAAGGGGACACCACATGTCTTTGAAAAGGAAGGAACACCATGCAGCTTTAAGAACATCTTGTGGCTTGGAGAAGGGGGGATACCTTTGTGGTTTTGGAAAGGAAAGGCTGGGAATCCACGTGGTTCTGGATTAAAAGCTGGCAGGCACCACAATACAGAAAGGCCTCCCCAATCAGAATTGAATGATTGGCAGCTACTGGTAAAGCTGAACTTTGTCAAGGAAGTAGGGAAATGGTATCTCTAGCTTTTCTAAAACTAGCCTGGTTTGGTAAGAGGAGGCTGAATTATGTGTTTGTGAGTGTTTTAAAGAAAATAAGACTTAACGGCAGAAATCCGCAAATAATCTAAATCTATATAACTATTAAATAAACAATTCTTTTTCTTTTCACTAAACTCTGGTATTGAGAGTTGCAATTCTGGCAGTGGGCAATTGGGCCCCTAACAAAACAGCCTGTGGGAACTGTTTCAATCAGAGATCCCAGGGCTTCTGTTACAACAACACAGAAGCCCAGAGACCTCTTCAGCTCCTGTAAAACTGTCTATGGGGTCACCCTCTCACCGCAGCACTACAGGCCTTTTTTAAATTCATCAGGGAGCTGCATAGCTGTGAAGCTTCTGAATGCTGAATTATGGACAACTGATCTATGCACCATCACTTAGCTACCTGCCAATCATAACTCAGGTCTAATCTTTGTTAGCTTCCTGTAGAAATGTCTGAAACTGATCATAAATTCCTGAAGTGATCGTCTATATTGTTGTGAAGATGTGCTTTTCATATACTGGAAAATTTAGAAAGCAGGACTCCCCAAAAGGAGACTCCTACACCTGTGATGAGTAACTTCTCTAATGTGGACTGTTCTTGCACAACCTTAGGTAGGAAGGTGTCCTAGAAACAATCATAGAAATAGATCGATTTTGGGTGATTACTATGCTTTTCCTCAATCATCTTCCTCTTGCTAATTAAAAAAAATTATAACAACCATAAAAATAATAAAATTAGGTACAGAATGAGGGGATTTCCCACCCCATTGGCATGAACTTATAGATCAAATGGGATGCTTCTACTGACAACGGTTCAGACTTCTACACAGAAGAATGGTTGGTGGCAGTCTGTTTCTTAAAAAGATCTGCGGACCGCACTTCCTGCTGTCAGTTTTTGCCACAAAGCTCTATGGACTCCTCTCTGGTGTCAAAGTTATCAGCATTACCTCATGCCTAAACTAAGCAAGAAAACCTAATTCAAGGGGTTTAAGACACTGGAAAATATGATAACATAAAATGTATGCATCTGGGCATTAAAAGCCTTCTAAATCTTCCAGCATAGGCAAAACAAGAATACCACATCCATGTGTGTGCCTCCAAGCTTATAAAGCAATTCCATAGCTATTTCCTCTGACTTCAAGGTCATCTTTTTAAAAAAGACTGCTGCCCTGGCCAAATGGCTCAGCTGGTTGGAGCACCTCCTGTACACTAGAAGACTGCAGATTTGATTTCTGGAAAGGGCACATACCTAGGTTGCAGATTCAATCCCTTGTTGGGGTGAATGCAGGAGGCAACTGATCAATGTTTCTCTCTCATATCAGTGCTTCTCCCTCTCTCTCTCTGGAAAATCAATAAACATATCCTTGGGAGAGGATATAAAAAAAAAAAAGATTGTTGCTTTAATGTTTCTCCTTTGGTCCTTGCCAACATTGCTAAAAATTGTTGAATTTTTGAAATCAGATACACCTGCAGTTAGAGTGTAACTGTCCACTTGTGGCAGCTTTCCTGAGTGTATTTTATATCCGATGGGCTGCTAGTTGACAGATGTACCATAGCTCTTGTCTAATTAATATTCTGGGGATTATGGCTACATTGTTTATATAAAAACATTTAAATGATTTGAATCAACTGTTGATCAGAGATAAATAAATTTATTCACTAATATTGTTACAGAACCCCTGGGCTGCTCCAGTTGAAAACAAACCCACGGGCTCTTTAGTTAGGGGCCCGATTGCCCGCCGCCAAAATTATAACTCTCAATACCTGAGTTTGGTGAAAAGAAAAAGAATTGTTTATTTAACAGTTATATAGATTTAGTTATTTGCGGATTTCTGTTGTTAAGTCTTATGCTCTTTAAAATACCCACAAACACATATCCTTGCCTCCCCCCTTCCAAACCAGGCTAGTTTTAGGAAAGTCAGAGAAACCGTTTCCCTACTTTCCAAACACAGTTCAGCTTTACCAGCAGCTGCCAATCATTCAATCCTGATTGGGGAGGTCCTTTCTGTGCTGTGGTGCCCTCCAGCTCTCAATGCAGAACCACCTGGATTCTCAGCCTCCTTGCAAACTGCCTTCTTCCTGCAAAACCGCGTGGATCTTCTCTCCTTCTCGAAACTGCATGGCGAGAGCCTCTTAAAGCAGCCTGGAGACCCCTTCTCCAAGCCACATGGAGAAGGCCCCTTCACCAAGCCATGTGGAGGGAGCACACGAGAGCGGGAGAGCAGGAGAGCGAGAGAGCCCGAGAGCTAGCGTGCAAGCGTGCCAGAGAGAGTCAGAGCGCCAGAGCCAGAGCGCGAGAGAACCCGAGTCAGAGAGCGAGAGTCCGAGCTAAAATGTCTGCAGCTTATATATCCCTGACTGCGTCATCTGACGCAGTGGGCGTTGCAAACAGTTCTGACCATTCACAGACCCTTAGGTAGGCTCTGTGTGCTTTCCATACTGTCCCCTGGTTCAAGACTCCTCCCATCTGCCTGAGGCTTTGGATGCATTAAAGCCATTTGCATAAGAAAGACAGTAGCCACCAGCCTCAGGCATGTGGAAGCATTTGAAAAGCTGCTTACTTCTCCCCATCCCCCAGCAGCAAACTCTGGGGATTTTTGGACTCCCCTGTTTCTGTAACAATATGACATTATCTTAGATTTTTTAATAGCAGGGTATTTTGATTTTTACCTAGAACATTAATAATATAGTAATTAATAAAATAATTAATAAAGTATTTTTTAGAAGGCAAAGTACAGACATTTCTGCTACGCCTCCTGCCCCACACATGCTTACTTTATCCACTATCAACATCCTGTACCAGAGGGTACCGTTTTTAAACTTATTGTAACACTGATGAACCTACATTGACTTTTCATATGATACAAATGATGATGTAAACAGTTCTGATGTTTTACATTCTATGGTTTGGACAAATGAATAATGATTTGTATCAATCTTTGTGACATCATACAGAGTATTTTCACTGCCTTAAAAATTCTCTGTGCTCTGCCTATTTATCCCTTCCCCTAATACCTGACAACCACTGATCCTAGCTGATAAGTTGCTATAGGACAGTCTATCTTTTCTTTGTCTGTGATTGAATTCACCTCAGCACCCAGCACAGCTCCTGTTTTAAATATATATTTGAATATATGTATATTTAAATATATATTTGAGGAATAAATGACTTTTTGGAAACATAATGCAAACTCTTTTGACATCATGTTGCAATCAAAGAAAAATTAAAGCCAACTTATATATTCTCCTTTGACACAATGAGTATTGATTTGATTATAGCAATGGTTGGAGTGAAAGAGTGAGGCAGAGAGTTATAGTGAAAGAAAGAGGAAGAGAAGGAGAATGTGTAGTAGTCATTTACTAGGCTGATTCAAAGCACAAAAGTCAAACCCTGTAGAATGTTCTGCTTTTCTTTTGAAACTCCATGCATAATTAAAAAAAAAAAAAATGTCAGAGTGGTCTAGAAAAGCCAAGTCTCTTTGCATGCTGTTTATACTTTATAAAAAGTAAAATGCAGAGTAAATTAGACTTTGTTTTTCAGGAATAGGAGTATTTCTTAAAAAGCATCAATTCTAACACTTAATCTTGTATAAGTGCCAGACTACTTTCTGGAGATACACAGCTATAGCTTTCAACAGGTCTAATGTACATATGAATGAACCTTTTGCAAGAACACCCTTATCCTCTTTTCATTCCTACTTTAGCACTGCTTGCAAAGAGCAAAGCAGATAAGAGGAAAAAGCTGATCATCTTTGTGTCCTTAATACTTTTTGATTCACCTCTGATTTCAAGGTTAATCAGTACAGGAAAGAAAACTGGAAGGAACCAACTTCCCCAAACTAAGTTCCTTTCCTGTATTTTACTACCTAGCTACAATACCTGATTCTCTTGCAGATCTTACCTATATATCTTACAAAAACCCATCTTGCTGAAATTTGCCTTTCAAAACTTGACCTGAGAACAGAGCTTGCAAAACTAGTGGTCATTGGCATTATGTATTGGCACAAATGATGGAGCTGTGCTTTTGCTTTTATTCTGTTTTAAATTGATTACAATTTCTACAATTAGAAATCAACACACTTTTACATTAAATTCTATATTTCCGGGTTCTTTTATGAAATTCTTATGTGTGAAAACACAGGACCTTGTATTCACGCACAGAAATAATGGACCAAGCGTGAGATGCAGTTCACCCTTTAAAGTGGGTTTGTATTTTCCCTTGTGTCACAGGTACTTCCCCTCCAAGCCTTTTCACTTATTACTGATTTGACACCCTACTGTAAGCACTTGAACTCTATGCCCCTGCCTTGGGGATGCTCTGCACACAAGGATGAGAGGAGACTGAGTGATGGAAAGAAGTACCTCTAAATGCATTTTAGGTTAGAAAGAATAATCCTAATAAAATGCTCTGGGATTTTTAACTTCTGCTAGGGAGTTAGGCTTTTTCAGACTAACCAAGGAAGCTAAATAGTATACAAATTACTGATTAAAAGGCAAAATACTTCTGTTCAAGATGGCAATGTAGGCAGACATGACTTGCCTTCTTGCACAACCATGTCAAAATTACAACTAAGATATAGAACAGCCATCACTCAGAACAGTCAGAAATCAAGTTGAATAAGAGTCTGACAACTACAAAATTAAAGAAACCACATCCATTCAGACTGGTAGGAGGGGTGTGGATGCAGAACAGGCTGGTCTCTCACCCATGTGCGGTAGATAAAAATTCAGGAGAAATATTTCAAGAGCAAGGAGTCCCAGCCTCATACCAGGCCCCTAAGCCCAGAATTCTAGTGCCAGGAAGATAAGTCCCCACAACTTCTGGCTGCAAAAACCAGCAGGGATTGAGTCAGTGGAAGAAACTGCTGAAACCCCAAGCAGTTCTTCTTAAAGAACCTACACATGTACTTACCTACACAGATTTCTCCCTATGAGCTCTGGCACCAGGGTAGCAACTTGAAAGGCATCAGTAGTATAGAGGAAGAAATTGAAGGGTCTGACATCAAGGTGAACAGAGGCCATTGTCCCTTTTTTAAATTCTCCCCCCACAAAACCAGAAAAATGGTGCCATATCTGAGACTCCATCAACCTGGCTAACACTGTCTGACCCACTTTGAAGATCCCCAGAGACTCTGCCAAACCCAATTTATGGGCCCACCAAAGCTGCTTTTTTATATAAATGGCTGGTCTTGGCTAATGATTCACAACTTCCTAAATCCTATCAAACAAGCAACAGCTGGCCTTAGTGAGCCCCAGGCCTGGCATTAGCAGCAGCCAGCCTAGATTCACTGCTTAGCTTCACTAGGGTATCTCCACAAGTAGCAGCCAACTCAGATTGCTTAATAGCTCAGGCAGGTTGGCCTCAGGCAAAACACAGGTGGGAGCTGACTTTGGCCTGCACCCAGGAAACCCCAGAACCAAAGAACCCAGTGGACAGTTACAGACCATGTCAGAATACCACCACCCTGCTCTTGCACACTTGATCCTCCACAGCAGGCAGATGTTGGTGGTCAGTTGTCACAGCCAGTCCTTGCAACTGACTGGCCTGGGTAAATCCCTCCTATTGACCTTCCAACAGCAACCATGGTTCAACTACAAGGGGAAGGTCTACTCAGCCAATATGAAGGGTGCACATCAAGTACCCAGCTTGGGTGATAGGAGAGGCTGTGCCACTGGACCCTGTGGGACACCTATTATGTTAGGCTACACTACCAAGACAGAGAGTCATAGCAGCTCTACCTAATACATAGAAACAAACACAGTGAGGCTGCCAAATGAGGAGACAAAGATTCATGGCCCAAATGAAAGAACAGATCAAAACTCCAGAAAAAAAGCTAAATGAAGAATTCAAAACACTGATTATAAGGATGCTCAAGGAACTTAGTGAGGACCTCAACAGCATAAAAAAGATCCAGTCAGAAACAAAGGATACACTAATTGAAATAAAGAACAATAAACAAGGAAACAACAGTAGAGTAAATGAAGTCAAAAATCAAGTCAATGATATGGAACATAAGGAAGCAAAAAACAATCAATCAGAACAAGAAGAAGAAAAAAGAATCTAAAAAAGTGAGAATAGTATAAGCAGCCTCTAGGATAATTTCAGGAGGTCCAACATTTGCATCATAGAGTACCAGAAGGAAAAGAGAGAGTGAGCAAGAAATTGGAAATCTTTTTGAAAAAAATAATGAATGCAAATTTCCCTAATTTGATGCAAGAAATAGAATTGCAAGCCCAAGAAGCAAAGGGAGTCCCAAATAAGATGGATACAAGGAGGTCCATTCCACCCCAAAGGTTAAAGATAGAGAATCTTAAAAGCAGCAAGAGAAAATAATTAGTTACCTGCAGGAGAGTTCCTGTAAGACTGTCAGCTGATTTCTCAAAAGTAACTTTGCAGGCAAGAAGGGACTGGCAAGAAATATTCAAAGTCATGAAAAGCAGGGACCTACAGCCAAAATTGCTCTTCCCAGCAAAGGTATCATTTAGAATCAAAGGGCAGATGAAGTGCTTCCCAGACAAGAAAAAGCTAAAGGATATTATCACCACCAAACCATTATTATATGAAATGTTAAAGGGATGCATTTAAGAAAAAGAAGATGATTAGAACTATGAACAATAAAATGGCAAAAAATACATATCGATCAACAATTGAATCTAAAAAACAAACTAAGCAAACAAGAACAGAGACAGAATCATGGATACAGAAAACATTTTAATGGTTGCCAGATGGGAGGGGGTTTGATGAAATGGGTGAAGAGGTGAGGGGGTTTGAAGTACAAATAGGTAGAGAATAGCCATGGGATTGTAAAGTATAATATAGGGAATGGAGTAGCCAAATAACTTTTACCAATGAATCATAGACATAAACAATGGTGCAGGAATCGCCTGAGGGAGTGGGGGGTGCTGGCTGGAGGGAGGGCAAAGGGGGGAAATTAGAACTGTAATAGCATAATCAATAAAATACATTTTCTTAAAGGTAAAATATATCCTAAGATGCAAACAATCAACTTACAAATGGACTATACTTCTTTTTCATCAGGAAATGATTAATGATCTCACTTAGGTCTTATATCTTGGAATAATCACTAAGAATTAGCTAAGCAGTTACCTAAGAATCATAAAGAAAACATATAGAGGAATTCATGGGCATAAATGTGTACTTCTGGCTTTCTGCTTCTCTAGTAAGAAAACTGGAATAAGATTAGAGATTCTTAGAAAAAATATGAAGTCAACTCTTAGAACTTTTGTAGCTTGAGCCGCTTGTCTGAAAGCATTCAGAAATGTTTTTCCTCACTCCATCAAGAAGTTAAATATATAAAACTCAGACTCACTTTCTATTCTTAGATTTATTGTGCTATTGATAGAATGAAGCTGATACCATACTCTGTCTGCCATTTGTTAGCTGTGTGAATTTAGAAGAGTTGCTTAACTGCTTTCAGCCTGGGTTTCCATATTAGCAAAATGTTTATTGTGAGTATTGACATAATGAGGTAATTAGTAGAAGGTGTTTTGCATGATGTTGGTATAGATTACTAAAAGTTTTATTTACTGTATTTGACTTTAATTTCTTCCCTTGTTTTTCTTTTCTTTTCTTTTTATTATCCACAAAAAGTTATTTTTGTCTTGGAAAAGCCATAAAATAACAACTCCTCCAATACTTTTGGTTAACTAGTCTCTTCCAAGTATAACCATATTATTTACATGTATAAAACAAATAGAACTCTTCCTCTGGTTTCTAGAAGTTTGAATGTGAGCAATGGAGAATATTTAGTCCCTTGTTTTTTCACTTACAGATAATTAAACTGAATTCCAGAGAGGTTTAGTGATTTGTTAAAGTCACTTAAGCAGAAGAGTAGTACTCTTCTTTTTAAAAAGCACAAAAGACAAAAATGAAACCACATTTTAACTGTAGGTCTCTATGTATATGAGCTCTATAGACCACACTGTAGAGTGACTCACTATATACATAAATAGTGATATGTATTTAATTAAGTGGAATAGTGAGTTGATTAAAATAAATATATCAGTCCTGCTCTGGACAGTGTTGCTCTGTTGATCGGAGAGTGTCATCCTATAACCTAAAAGTTATGGGTTCACTCCCTGGTCGGAGCGTGTATAGGAGGCAACCAATTGATGTTTCTTGTTTATCTCTCACATCAATGTCTCTCTCTCTCTCTCCTCTCTCCCTCTCTTTCTCTCTCTTTCCCTCTTTTCCCCTTCCTCTCTCTCTAAAAGCAATGAAAAAAAAAAAAAAAAAGCCCTTGTGAGAGGATAAAAAAAGAAAAAGAAATATTGGCCAAAATGTTTGTTTTGATTTTTCCATACAATGGCTCTAGTAGTGCTTAGTTGTCTTTAACTTCATTCAAAACAATTTTGTTAGATTGTATTGTGACAGCTGTCATATCAGCACATATTAAGAAAACTTATCAAAATCGGTGAATTATTATTGTCCAGCTATTTTAATATTGAAGATGGAAGAAACAGGCTACATTTTCCAGCATATTATGTATTATTATTTCAACAAAGGTAAAAATGCAACTGAAATACAAAAAAGAAAGATTTGTGCAGTGTATGGAGAGGGGCTGTGACTGATTGAACATGTCAAAAGTGGTTTTTGAAGATTCTTGGTATATTGACATTTTGGCCAAATAATTCTTTGCTGTGGAGCTATATTACGCATTGGAAGATGTTTGACAGCATCCCTGGCCT
Organism: Furipterus horrens; assembly: GCF_987537825.1. Classification (NCBI taxonomy): domain Eukaryota; kingdom Metazoa; phylum Chordata; class Mammalia; order Chiroptera; family Furipteridae; genus Furipterus; species Furipterus horrens. Next base: position 157,329,241 of record NW_028327175.1, read on the forward strand.
CTACCCACTAGAAGCCAAAAGCAGGAGATAGCTGACATACTCAAAATATCCAAATTAATAAAGTTATTGGTGAAGATAAAAAAAAGTATCTTTTATTTTACAAAAAAAATACTAAATGGATATTTTGGTCAACCCAATAGATTAGTCCCTACTTCCATCATCAGGCTGGTGATTAAAACAAAGTTTGGTTTCTAGACTTGGAATTTCTTGTCAATTAGTTGGCATGCTTGCTAAATAACCCTTGGCCAAATACCATCATGGAGAGTCATACTGCAAGTTTCTAGTTTCAGAGAAGTTTCACACACCAATTAATTGTATGTCAAACTTCGTTTACATAATTTCTATGGGAGCTTTGGCACAAGCCATTTTTGGCCTGTTAATGTTCTTAAAATTTTTTTTATCTGTATTTGGAAGTTGAATACAGAGGTCCAACAACTACAGACAAATTTAAATTACCTAATAAAGTTATTTTTTTCAAATGGAAAATGCTGTTGCTTATTAGGGGTATTAGAGATTCCAGCAAACTTTTTTTCAAATAACACTTTGAAGAAATAAACAAAACAAAACATGCTAAATAGAGGAAAAGAAGGAAGACTAATATTCATTAAAAAACACTATCCACATCATGTGGCATTTGGTACACTAACCTGTTATCTCATCTGATCTTACTATTACCTTCACATTTTCATTGAGTATGTCCTTTACAAGACAGATACAAGAGATATAAATGACTGTCCCCAAAACATCAAGTGAGGATTCAAACTCAAGTCTGTTGCCATGTTTCACACATCACTCAATAAATCATGCTATTTACCATCTTTAAGATTTTTTATAGCATTAATGAACATTCAACTTCATTTGTTTATATACTAACTTATTCAACAATGATTTATTGAATGCTGCATTTACTATATATCTGGCTATGGAAACAAAAAACAAAGGCTCTAAGCACCATCCCCAGAATCCAGCACAAAATGTCACATAGTAGGCACTGAAGACATATTTGTTAAATGAGTGAATAAAGGAATGAATGAATGAATCCACCCTATTATCAACTTGATAATCATCTATCTAGCCTGATATATATTCACCAGGCAATGATGACTATTATACACTTAAAATATGAGTAGTCTAGATTAAGATAGGCTGTAAGTGTAAAATACACACCAGATTTTTAAGACTTAGTACAAAAAAAAAAAAAAAAAAAGAACATAAGATAGCTCATTAGTTTTTATATCAATTACATGTTGAAATAATACCTGGAGTGGAGTAGATTAAATAAAACATTAAGATTAGTTTTATCTGTTTATTTTTACTTTTTTTTTAGTATGACTACTAGAAAACTTTAAATTATGTATGTGGTTTGCCCTCTATTTCTACTGAGTACCACTGATCTGGTGCCATTAAGTCATGAAGCACTTGCTTTTCTGTTCCAATTTGATTATTAAAAGTAGTTTTCTTCTCTCTCTTTAATGTATAATGATGTTACATTTTCAATTCAGTCCTTTTTAAATGCCAGTCTATGCTCATGAGATTCGAATCAATTGTTGAGGGTTAGGAAATTTTATATCCAGATGCAAAATAGTCCATATGAAAATGCTCTTAACATATGACCTCCCTGTAAATTTTTCTCTGGTGAGAAGGAACTGCATTGCTCCAACTTCTTCACTGGATCCAGTCCTGTAAGATGAAATCTAACCTCCTCACCCCGGCAATCACTACTCAAGGCTGTTATCAACTGCCTCTATTCCACTTTAGCCAGTTTAGCAATCTAGATTTCACGGCTACAGCATTCCTGCAACACAGGAATGAGCATTGTGCCTCTAGTCAAACTGTTATCTCCACTTGGAGTTCTAGTTTTTCAAATCCAACTTCTGCCTAGTCTTCAAGGTTTGATGAAAATATTGCTTGTTTCATGTTGAATTCCCATAATATGCTAATCCTATATAGTTTTCTCTCTCCTCTTAATTCCAAAACATTAATATTCCATTTTTAAAAAATGTATTCTTGATTATTGTGGACTCTTGACTTTTCTGTAACTGTAGTACTAGCATTTTCCTGTACTCCAAATTTATAAAGAAAGCCTGAAACATGGAAAGTTCACTCACTAGGCTTTTAAGGCTCAAGTTCATCATGTCTTTTAGCTGAAGGAGGATTAATTTGTTGAGCAGTTTTTAATCCAGGCAGTGGGAAGCCACACTTATGCACTCTATTATACATAAGCAGGCATTCGTGCACTCCATTATACATAAGCAAAGGCACTCCTGACTTAGCTATACAATTCTTCCGACCAAAAATGAGAGCTGCAAGATGCTCCCTGAGAACAGTTGTCAGTTTGTGTACAACTATAAGTATGGGATTGTTCTTTTCTTTCGAAGGAGGAGGAGGAAAAATGGAAGGAGACTCTAAAAGCTTTATTTATTTATAACTGAACATATTCTTATTTGATAGCAGATGATCAATTAAAGCAACGTGTGACATTGAACAGCATTGTGTCAACAAGCAAAGATATCAGCAGAGCTGACAGCAATAAGACTTCTTACAAAACAGCAAGCATCCCTCTACAGCCTACTCTTTGGCAGCCTACACTTTGGCTTTGCTAAATATGGCTCACCATTTTGGGAGTGGGAATAATCAGCTTTGTAGATTGGAAGGAAGTATTATAATTAAATATACACCCACTTTTTTCCTTTTTGATGAAAGATTCTCATGAAACTTACTAAAATAAGGTGCATCACGACAGATGAATTTTTGATGAGTAAGTCAAAGCACTGACAAAGCTGGTTTTTCACATAGAGAAACTTCTTTAGTTCTTAGAACATTTTTAAACCTAGATCATTAACACTGTCATATTGGTAATAATTAATATGCTAAAACCTATGAGATAAACTGGAGATTTTACTGATTTTAGCATGAACTGATTTTCTGAGAACAAATCAGAATATGATTAAAAAGTAATAATGGGTTTTTTAAATTAATTTTAGAGAAATATTAAATAATAGCCATTATAATAAATAATACATTTGTTGAATACAATGACAATTATTATTTTGAATAATAGTTGTGTCACCACATTAAAGTTACACATTATATCTCCAGAGTAGGCCAAGTTCTTTAAAGACGTTATCAAATTGTCACAAACTCCCGAGTAAAATCTGAAGCAGGGTTTATATAGTGTCTGCTTTTGATGATTAATGGCAAAAGCACCTGCTAAATCACTGTGAAGAATTATTTTAAAGTATCCATGTACAGTAGAGTAGAGAAGTACTCTACTAAAATAATTGAGCTCAGGCATATATCTCAAGTCCAGTTTCTGAAATCCCCAAAGTCAAATTTTTAGAGACCCAAAGTCAAGTTTTAGAGGGAATGAGAACTGAGTTGGTGTTAGAAATTTGTTCCTTCATTCAATACAGATTTACTTGGCGCTAGCTCTAAAGACTGCTATTATTCGAGGGGGTTCAAAATGATAAAAGATAAAATCCTTATTCTCTAGAACTACTGAATATTTTTATTTTTAAGATAAAATTAATATTTTAAACTTTCTGTCTAATAGGTATTATTGGTAGAAGCTAATAGAGTTAAGGGTGCCCTAAGTCACTATCTGTGTAAGATCAAAGTACTGGGGAAGCATAGTCAATGAGCATATTTGTCATTAATTACTAATCACTAAGTGAAGATGACTTTCAAAATGCCAGCTTCTTGATTCTTGTTTCTCCTTCCCACTGTGGCTTGGTGGATCCAAAAATACAGAATAATTTAGATATTCAGAGTAGCAATAATAGTCACTTTGAATAATAGTCACTTAGTTCAGCATAACAAAATAAAACTACTCACAAGGATCTACGTTCACCAGTTATTGGCACTACCTAGGGTTTTATAAGTATCATTTCACCCATGGTCATTTTAAAATTTTCTACCAAACAACATGGTAATATTATGGGAGACCTCAGACATGACATCACTAAAGAATAGGAATGTTCAGGCCTAATTATTGACCAAAGTATTCCTTATTCCCATTTTTTTTCTCTACTATCTCAGATTCTTTTGGTTTTCAAATTATCATCCATATAATTTCTTAATGATTGGTCTTTTTGTGCTTTGTGTTCAGTTCCACTTTTTACTATATTTTTTGTAAAAGTTGCACATTAACCATTATCTAAAGTGTTCCTTTAACAGCATAGAATTTTCCTTCAATGATCTGATAGGAATTCTTTAAAAGTGAACTTTTTTTTTCTATTTAAGTTTTACTTCAACAAGGTCACTGATTTTAGATTTCTCTGACACAGTGGAGGCATCAAAACACAAACATGTTGAAAATATCTTTTTCTTGAAGCCATTTAGAATCTAAGGGTTTCTGCCCTACTATGTCAAATTGCCCAGCTTGGGAGTAAGATGGGTACATGTGCATGTCTGTGTAGGGAGGTGGTAGGAAGCAGGACGGGAGAGGAGTGATAAGCAATCTATACAAAGTTAACTCAGAACGCCTTCTGAAACTGACAAATCCTCGTATATAAGCTCTCGTATTTCCCCAACTGTCACAGACATTTGTCTCAACGGTTTGTAATAAATTAATGATGATTTTCCTTTGTTGCTTTGGTTAGACATCTCCCTCCAAAAATGAATTTTCCTGGGAGATAAATATAATGATCTTTTTCTTTCCCTCTTGATAAAGAACCCAGTGTGTAAGTGAAATACTTAAAATCATTTTCGTTTTCTCCTATGTCTTTATCCCTCAAAAAATAGAAGTCTCTCAATTGGATCATAGAAGTTTAGAAACTGGTAGTAGCCTTAAACATTATCATTTTTTTTAACCTTCACTTTAGAAATAAAGCAAATGAAGCCCAGAGAAGTGTAATAGATTGAAGGCAGCAACAAATCCCTCACTATTCCTTCCATTGAGAAGTGGAGTCTCGTGCCCCCCACTGCGACTCACTCCTTGTGTTGGGGCAGGCTCTGTGATTGTTTTGACCCATAAAATACAGAGGAAGTCACACCCTGACAATTTCTGGGCCCAGCCCTTAAGAGAACATCAGCTTCTACTTTCTGTCTCTGGCTTGCTCTTGGGACTTCTATCAGAACCCAAAATTAATTATGTGCAAGAGGCTGAAGCCGCACAGAGAGACCGTGGACTGGTACTCCAGTCAACAACCATAGCTGAGCTCCCAGCGACAGCTAATGAGCACTTTCAGTCATGGGAATGTGCCCCCTTGCATGTCTATTCTAGTCCAACATTCAAAGGGCTTCAGAGGGCTACATTCCCAGCCAATATATGACAGCAATCACATGAGAGACCCTAAGTGAGAACTGCCCACCTCTCTCTGCCCAGTCAATCTGCACACCAGTGGGAGAATAATAAATGGTTGTTTTAAGCCACTAAGTTTGGGGGACATCTGTTATGTAGTAAAAGTCAACTAGAATTGAAAGTTACATAGACCAGCTTCTAAGTAAGTATACCAAAGTGAGAACTTATAAGACTCTAAATCCAGCATAATCTTAGAATGTGTTAAGGGAACATGCAGAGTTAAATTAGACTCATTCTCAGTCCCCCAGGTAGCTCAAAATTCCAAAATCTTTTTCTTTCAATAATCACATAAAATATAAAATTATCAAAATTCTTAAACTTTTAAAACAGACCTTGAGAGTTCTGCCTACATAATAAGGAACCATCATGTGGTAGTAAATTAAGGTTGTGTTTTCAAGTGTTCCCTGAAGGCAATCCCTTAGTAACAAGTATCATGAAAAAGACTTCCTTAGGCAAATTCTGGGAAATTCTGGCAAATTAAAGTAGTCTCTTTAACTCTAGATTTTTTAGAAATGTAAAATGTCCAAGAGAATAAACTTTTCCCCCCAAATTGTGTGATCAAGGAGTCCCTCTTTACTGAGCACCTCATGAGATTTATGATTCACAGAATCACTCAGCTGAGAAAAAGAAATAGGGATGCAACTTTATTAGCAGAAATCAACTTCTACTTTCAGAATATTTTACCAAAAAGTTGTTTTCACAATTTGGTGTGCCTGCCGCTTTGAGAATACCGTACATTTTTTAGACAAAACTTCTACAATCTCAGGGACTAAACTCAGGTACCTTTAACAACCTGGTCCCTCTGCTCTGGTCTCTTAACACTTTCTGTGGCAATAGTTGATGAATATAGATGAATGAATATAAGAAGACATAAATAAAACTAGCTAAATAATTGAATGAATTAGTTAAAAATTGCAAACCTGGAAGTCAGCACTGACTCTAATTAACGCTGGTTTGGATTTTGTACTTTTGTTTCCATATAAGGCTAATGGGAAGTGTAACCATCACCCTGTCTTACAGAATTCTTGGGAATGTCAAAGGACATGTCAAAGTTGAAGTGGGGAAGTTTTAGGGCTAAAGTGATCTTAGCAATCATCTATTTATTCACTCCTTTCAATTTTTTAGATGGGGAGACTAAGATTCAGAAAAAGAGTTTATAGTACGTGTGCTGGCCACATTAGAAACTTTCTTCATTAAAAATGTTAGCAAAGCCCTCTATTTTAGTTTATGTTATATTGAAAGCTGTGATTCTAATTCAGATGATGGCTATTTCTAACACAAGTTTTACAAGTAATTTTGGCCCCAAAACACATATTTCACCTGTGTTCGTGGTCAGTATAGGAAGCTGTGACAGTCAAAACATTTAATAACTGGTATGGCATGGACACTGACAATGATTACAGACACTAGCCATAATGATTTGTACAGTCATATTGATGGGTACCAGTGGTATATCAGCTCTGGTATATAGATATGGTCAATCAAATTTCCCCCTCCCTGCCACTGGTTCCCAGTCTCGTGAGCATTGTCACATTACTGCAAATTCTTCCATTCAGCTCGCTCTTATAGTGGGGCTGCATTTTGGTGTTCATCATACAATAGGTTCCATTATGTGTCCTCTGGGAATCACCCAGCCCTCATGGTTCCTAGAGCAATATGCTCCCTGTCCCTCAAATCTTGGGGCATTTCCATGTTTTCAGTTTACAAGCAGAAGGAAATTATAGTTTTATCTCCTCCTCCTGGCCCAACTAAGACATGGACCAATCCAGTAAACCCTATTTAATTACTGTGAACCTCTCTATCCCTATATATCCTCTATTTTTATTCTATAGTTGCATATTATTTAAAAGGCTTAAAGAGTAATACAGCCATGAAAATATGGTATAAGACACAAACAAAAAATGGCATGAAATAGAATATTTGATATTTTTAAGTTATAATGGAAATATTTGTAAGGATAGAACAAAGTATCTGCATTTAACCAGTTTGTGTAGCTCCAAAAATAAATAGTCATTTTAAAAATAATGATTACAGTTTCATAGCTCTTTCTAAATAAATGCTCCTTTTCCAAGCCAATGGGGAATTGTTTATACAGTTTGACATACATACTTTCATATTACCTTGTCCCAACTCTGCTTCATTTGTAATAAGCTAAGAAAAGTTTTTATTTAAGTACAATTCAATTGTAAATGGTGAATGAGAGCCTCATTTTCCTGGATTTAGAGTAGTTAAAATTTTAGCACACTTACTTCTACAAGTCTGTTGGTGTGTTCACGAAATATCGCGGCATATTCTTTTATTTCCTTTTCCCGGCCATTCTTAGCAGCTTCAATGAGAACCAAAAGTGGGACTGTTGTATCCAAAAAGGAGTCTGACACATGATCTATAATAGCCTTACGGAGCTAAAAAGAAACAGAAAATTCATGTTAAAAAAAAAAGTCAGGAAAGTTTCATTTTCTTTTAAATTTTATATTTTAAAATCTCAGTTGTTACAAAATTTATTTTATATATTTTATATTTTTTGCACATTCCCTAAAATCATATTTAAGACTGTGTATGTATGTCATTTACAATGCTAAAGAAAGCAAAATATCAAAGAAAATATCACTGAGCTACAGCTCTCTTGCTCTCAAAAATCACTTTTTTCCTTTAATTGTACTTAACCCATAAGTCAGGTTATAAGTGATAATACTTCATTCTTTCCCCCCAAAAGTTGCACTATTGTAATGTTTATGTACGTGTTTACACAACATTGTACATCATGTATTTTAATAATTACATAATTATGAAATGTTCTCTGCCTTGTTGGAGGAACTGATAAATTTTGATTAGCTAAATTGTAGACTTCATGGTAATTAAACCAAGTTATATCACTGATTATGCCATTTGATAATAGATTAATAGAGCAAGGAGACTAATTAATGAATTTGATGTCCAATTTTCTTCATTTGCATTAATTGTTCTTGCCCTTACACCTTAAATTATTAAACAAGTGTAACATTCTGCTACAATTAGTTCTTTTAAATTAGATTTTCTGTAAGCTTATAAATGACAATCAGGCAATTACTCTACTCAGCAGATATTTCCAGAAATTTTAAAATGCATTAGAAAATTAATGCATTGTATTTATGACATTGAACCCTTAAGGATCACAACATCATGACATGTTTTATGAACAATGCCAATACTATGAATTGTCCCAAAGTTTTTTGATTATCCTCTCACTTAATTTAATAACTTCTATACAATAAAACTAAGAAATGAATAAATATTGGACAGGAAGTTTGGAATTTGCCTTTTGTGAAATTATATTTGAGAGTATTTTTTTTAAACTAATAGACACTTAACCTTGTTTTGGATTACATGAGAAATAATAACAGATTTTCAAGGGGTTGAATGATGTAATTACACAAAAAAGAACACAGCCTATCTTTCTATAATAATTATAGGAGACTAAATTCGTAATAATTACAGATTTCTGGGAGAAAATACCTCTGCCTAAGATAGGAGAGCTTGCTCAGAACTGTGAAATTTTCTTGCTACAAACAATTTCACAAAGGTTGTAGGAAATCCTCAAGGAAAAATTCTACTTAGCATGCAGAAAGACAAACTACTAATGACAACTAATGAATATCTACTGAGCACTTACTAGGGCAGGGTAGAGTGCTGAGGGGTTACAAGGCAAAGCGAGTGAAAGAATGATGTGTTTGCTTTCCATAAAGAATAGAAGTCAGGAAAGAGATGATAAGTTAGCACGTGAGTTGGGAACTACAAGTTATTTTAGTTCTGGATACATAAAAGAAAAGTAGAAAAAATCTTCAGAAAGGAAGCCATTTTCAGCAACCAGCTCTTTGCCTTTCATCCTTTTCTTCTTTCGTTTATAATGAGGACAAATAGAAGGAGGGCTATAAGGAGATCAGCAAAAAGAGTTATGCAATAGGAAGCCAGCATACACATGGGAGGCAATTCAAGCCAAGGAGGTGGACAGGATTGTGGAGAGACTCACCATGAGAAGACGTCTAAAGATGAAATCTTAGGAAATAATACCATTTATGGGAGTCATGCAGATGGAAGAGTAAAACCTAAAGAGAGATTGAGAATATGGCCAAGGAACAAAGAGACCAAATGACCAACAACTAAAGGAGAAACTTTTGAATAAACCTCAGTGTCATGTTCTCCAAGTAAACTTTTCCTACCAAACAATTACAATACCCACTCTATGAACTTGTTGAATCTTCTTTTCTATTTGATTTCATTCAATTCAACAGATATTCTGAACACCATTTCTTACATTCCTACCAAGAATAAGGCATTGTGGAAAATGGCAAGATGAAATGCATGGTCCTTTATAATCAAATGGAAAAGTGAGTCATTAAAAGAAACCAGGAGACTGAGAGCAAAAAAATTTCAAGAAGATAATAGGTTTCGAAATCTAATTTAAAGGTAAGTTAAATAAAAATAGCCAAGACTTGTCTATTGGATTTGACCACTAGCAGGTTACTGATGAACTTAGAGCAGTTTCAGTGGAAAAGTTGGAGCAGGAGTCCTATTGCTATGGTTTGAAGAATAAATGTGAGATGATTAATTTGGGACGTGAAGAAGCGAGACTTGGTATTAGCTATATAGAAACAGGTTTAAAAAGGGATTGTTTCTCATATAAAAGACTGAAGTTTGTTCCCATCCATAACATAACTATATTCAAAAAGTCAAATTGCATTCTTGTGCTTTTAAAAAAGTCTGTTTTGATTTATCACCAAAAAAAAAAAAAAAAAAAAATCTAGAGAGATGGATAAAATTTGTGCCAATGTTTAAAATACTTAAGTAATTATAGCAATTTTTTTTCTCATGCTGGATATATTTACTATGGTCTATTCTTCTCCCCTCTGTGGTTCTCTTTATTTTTTAAAAAAGATTTTATTGATTTATTTTTAGAGAGAGGGAAAGGAAGAGAGAAAGAGAGAGAGAAACATTGATGTGAAAGATAAACATCAATTGGTTGCCTCTGGCACACACACTCTGACTGGGGACTGAACCAGTAACCCAGGCTTGTCCCCTGACCTGGGATCTAACCTGCGACCTTTTGCTTTGTGGGATGACACCCAACCAATTGAGTCACACTGGTCAGGGCTTCCCTTCCTTTTAATGATCTTTCCTCCCTGTTCCTTTTTTATTCCTTCAATGTTTTCAACTATATTTTCCCTGTCATTAATTCAATCGTTTTTTTCATACACAAGTATTAAAATATATTGCAAAGATGAAACTCAAGGTATAGCTGATTTACTATTAATTAAAGATAAATAAATGAACTCTTTGGCTAAGTTATTTTTAAAAATTAAACCATATTAGGAAAGTTTTTTTATCAGTTTTTTTTTTTTGCTTTTTTCTAAGGCATGTTGCTAACTGCACAACACATGAAATGAGAAAAGGTGTTCTACTAAGTGTGGTATTATCTTCAGAAAACCAAGACTAAAGGACTGGAAAATGAGCTTTCAAATAAGTTCTATGCCAATGTCTTCAAAATCCTTTTGGAAAATGGGCTAAAGTTATCTGACATAATATAATGTCAAAAATAATGAGCACGATTAATCTTATTTTCTGTAATTGTACATTCATTCAAATTAACAAGTGCATTTTGAGCTAAGGATAAGGACCCATTCTAGGCAACCTGGGGAAAGTCAGGGTGATAAAGACAGAGTAACTATTAGAGAGTGAGAGATGAACACAGAGTTTGATGAGTATCTTAATAGAAGCAAAAATGAATGAGAAAATTTATACAGATTGTCCTGATGAAGAAGGTTTTAGTAAGAGTGGGGTGTATGTATTGCATTTTAAAAGCTGAATAGGAAGTGGGAAGCATAACATTCTAGAAATACAGACTACCTATCGTCGTCGTCGGCAGCCGTCCGTCTCGAGAGACGATGGTGTAGCTTCTTAAGAGTCTATCTGCACGGCCGAGAATGGCTGTGCAGTCCGACTCGGGAGTGACATGGTATCTGTCTCCTCCCGTGTTGAATCGACATCTTGCGATGACGCTGAAGCTACAGAGCCTGGGCAGGGTGATATGGAGGGCCAGCTGTTGCCCATGCAGCAGACCCCCCCTCTCTTCGCAGCTGAAGGATCCAAGGGAAAGACGGAGTCAATACAGCTTGGCTTCAGGTGCGCCGCAGGAGTTGCCGGTGTTGACTACAACGTCGAACCGCCTTAGGGACTCCGGCTCCGGATTTTCTGTCGGGGTTTACTCCCTTAGCCTTTCCCCTGAAGAGGTATGCCGCAAGGCAGCGGAGGTTTTTTGGAGTCAGAGTTTTCCTTCTCTGATGTACCCTGACTGGAAGATCGAACCAGCGACACTTAGCTCGCAGGCCGACGCTCAATCCACTGAGCTAAACCAGCCAGGGCTGAGACTACCTATCATAAGCAAAGAAAACAGAAGGATCCTTAGGACACCACAAGTATCTAGTGTTATTAGAACATAGTGATAGAGTGAGGACTGAAATAAGATCTCATTAGGTAAAATGAAGGTGATGAAAAACATTTCAGGCAAAAAGAACAATATAAGACAAAAAGATTAAAAGATGACAAAATAAAATGGCCAGAAATTAGTAACTTCTGTTAGGCATGAGTGATACCTTTAAGAGATAACACAGATAGAGGCAGAAAAATATCCTTCATTTTGAAAGCAACTTAACCCATCCAAACAATAAATAGTGCAATTGATGCAACCAAACCACAATTTTCTCACCATATTGGCTATCTTGCTGATTTCTGATCATTACCACCACATTCACAGCTATGATCATTAATGACACTAGAGGCTCTTGGTGCTTTACATCTCACCCAGTGGACTGGCCTCTGATTTCAGCTCTTACTGATGGGAAGTTTCTTGTTCTCTGAAGACATCCCACCATGAGTGCATTCCATGCTTCTCTTTGTTATTCTTTCTCAGGGCTGCTCTAAGTCTCTGTGAGATTCTCCACCCATGCACCAAGAGCCTGCATATTCTGGAGAGTAAGCACCACTGGCAGCAGCCCTTTACCAGTGACAGGGTAGGAGCTACTGGATAAAACTCCCAGCCTCCATCCACTGGTCAGACAATTCTGGCAGGCTTTATGTCCCTTCTCAGAGGTCTTTAAGCTCCTGTTACCAATAGTGGCAACTTCAATAGCATATCCTTTCCTCCTTCCCTTCCTGTTCTCTTACATTTCCTATTCTCTTACACCTGTTTCCTGGCATCACTCCCCATATAAACTACCTGTAGTAGGCCCAGTGTCAGGATTTGCTTTCAGGGGATTTAATATAAAATAGACATATTTGTTTGGTGTCTGGTCATGTACCAAGTAACAGATTGCAAGGTTTTACATAAACTGCCCATTGATAGTCACAGTTTGTCACTTCTGCTTTGCACACCACCAGGTTTGATTCTGCCTTACCCTGCATTATGCTGTCTATGGAAAAAAATAGTATAAGGTAGAACTAGAAATGCATAAAAGGACAAGATATAAAGGCCTTGCTAAGTAATTTTCTTTGTATGTTCTGACAAATATGGGATTTTTTTTACTTAAATTGTACAGTCATTTATATCTATATAAATACCTTTCCTGCCCAATGGAATAACTCATTCCTTTCACTTAGGTGATAGAAAAAAAAGCTTTAAAGAAGACTCCAACATGCCAATGTAGAAATTGGACAACCTTAGAAGCTGCAAAATGTGACATTAGTGGGAGGCCAAAAGGAGTTAGAGGTATGTATTTTTAATAAATACCTGTATGAAAGATGTCAGGAACAAAACCAAACTGAGGGGCTTTCCATCTTTTCTTACTACAATTTAATAAAAGGTTTTGAGACATCAATTTTTCTATCTCCCACTGATGTAAGTGGTTTAGGATCTCAAACAAAAGATAATATATTTCTCTGCAATAGAAACCTCAAAGTGAAAGCTGTATGTGAAAACTGTAGGAAAGCCCTGCTCCCACCATCACCACCAAATGAAGGAATAGAAAGAATAAAAATGAGGGGAAGAGGAAAGATGAGAAAGTGTTTTAGAAAAGAAACCATCTTAGGGAACTAGGAAAATATATTTGTGCATAGTAATGCCATTTTAATTTTAAGTCAAATAGCAAGATATAACTTTCAAAACTCAATTTAGTAATAGGAACTAAATAACCTAATAATTATTTCAGCATATACCTACTGTGTAAATTTAATGGGACTCATATCTTATGGATACTTAATATTATCTGATGATGAGAATAAAGAGGATGAAATATAAAACATTCATATTTTTTCTGGGTGTGGCCCTATACTACCAATGCAAAGAAGAGATGGATATGCCAATTCAGCAACTTGGCAACTAAAAAATTAATTAAGTCTTCATTTTGTTTGTTTATTTGTACCAGAATCCCATTTTATTAGACATACCTCAAGTCCTCACTTTGGCATTTAAGAAATAGACAATTTTTTCTCAATATATATATACATAAAAAATTTAACTTGTCTCTAATTAAACCAAACATATGTTTCATTCTGACAAATACAATAGAAATGGAATATATTCATTGTTTTAGTTTTTTAATAAAGTAAAGAAGGTTTAAAAATTCTTTCTTATTAAGAATTTCATAGGTATGCACTTCTCAAATAAATAATGAAAAAGGAGACTAGTGGAAGAACATTTGCATTTAAAGAAAAATATATAAAATAAATAATACTCAAATAATTTATGATAGTAAAATCAAAGTATTAGGCACTGGAAGTTCTGAAGGTGAACTGGTTCATGGGGTAGTGGTTATAAATTAGAGCTGAGGTTAAATGGACATGAGCTCAGACATTGGCTCCACCAGTTAGCTGGGTGATGTTCAGTAAATTAATTCCCCTGAGAGATAGAAATAGTACTATGGCATTATTTCTCACTTCAGGGATAAAAATCAATACTGTAAGGACTAAGGTTGGTAGAGAGCTTTGCAAAGCATTTATTAAATGAGAAATGTTGTCACAACTATCATTTCAAGGACATACAATTCAGTGGGAAGAAAAGTACTGGCTGAATAGGATCACTGCTATAGTAGAACAATAGAAAACAATTCCAGCTCATGACAATTGTAAGGTTTCATGGGAGAAGTACTATTTACATTAGTGTTGAACTTCCTCGGTCAATTAGAGGTCTGGGGCGGGGGGAGAGCCAGGAAGGTTCTTAGTTAAACAAACCATGTATTCAAAGATCCATGGACATTCAGGGTGGGAGGAAAGGTAATGGAAAGTTTGGTGAATATTAAGTTGACTCTTTAGTCAGAGAACAGGTTAATGTGCCAGTGTGGTGAGGAGGAAGAACTGAAAAAGTGAGCAGAAGGAGGGGAATGTTAAGAAGATAGTGAAGGGATTAACCAAAGAGCATTTCTGCACAGACCATGGACAGGGATCAAGAGTTGGGTATTGACTTAGGGAGGGGAGAGGGTGGGCCTGGGTGGAGGTGAGGAAAGGGAGAAAAAGCAGGAACAATGGTAAAAGCAAAACAATAAAAATAAATAAATATTTTAAAATAGAATTAAGGGGATTAATTTGGAGCCAAATTACAGAGACTCTGGAACACCATGCCAAGGACTTTCATCTTTGTTCTCAAGTACAACAGGCATTCAAGTCACAGAGCAAGAAGTTTAAACCAAATAAACACTACGTCACCTCCTAGGAAATTTAATCTTGTTGCCCCAAAATGTACAATTTGTTCTCCCCAGATGCATCTAAGCAATTTATCTCATTCCTCACAGATGAAATCCAGTATTCTCTGAACCAAAGCTAAAAATGTTTCTGTGTTGCTGATTGATTGACAAGCCATGGGTAAGCAAGCGGATTAGGATGAATCGGCAGAAAGATGGGCTCTGTTTATTTTTTACTAAAAACAAACACATCTATAACAAGAACTGAACATTAAATACTTCAAAGAAAAACTTTCTAAGAGTAATGGCTTTCCTGCTTGCTTCAACAGCACATATACTAAAGTCAAAACAATACAGAGGAGAAGAGCATGGCCCTCGAGTAAGGATGACATACAAGTTCATGAAATGTTCCTTATTAAAAAAAAAAAAAATGAGTAGTGGCTTTCTCCTTCCTGTGTGAAAGAGCTAAGATGCTTAAACCAAAGTGCTTGGTTAACTTTGCAAGAATAAGAAGAGGTGGAGATGACTCATGTTGCTGTTTAACTAGTTTTTATTATTGCCAGAAGCATAAATATCAGGATAGAAAATAAAGTCCTGGGAGAGCAAATGAGGATACTAAGAATGAACCACAGCAACCACTTCACTGACATTGAAGACCATGGATGTGTCAAAGACAGCTCCTAATAATTCCATCTCTTTCTATGTACTCAGGGCACTTCTCCCACAAGAGCTATTGCTTCTACTTGCTCCTGTTAATCCTGGCAGGATTGTGACTATTTTAATCTACATAATGTGGAGATAACAGTATTCTAGTGACTTTGGAGATCAGGCATTAAGAAGTCCTGGCAGCTGCCATTATTTCTTTCTTGAGTCTTGAAACATCATGTAAGAAATCCAGGCTACCCTGCTGGAGAGAGAAGTCACATTAAGAAGGCCTAGGACATTAGACATTCTATTGAAAGAGGAAAGAAGAGACACTGGGGCCTCTAATACACAGCTCTGAGCCCAGACATGGCCATCATTGAAATGCCACTACATGGGGGGCCACAAGTGAAAACTACAGAAGTGGCTTTGCTGACCCTCAGTCAATCCGTGGTGTCATGAAACTAATAAAATGGTTACTATCATTTGTCGTGGTTTGTTCAACAGCAATGCTTAACCAAAATAATGAAAGAATTTTCATAACTCTGAAACATAGCAGTTCTCTACAAACTGGAGACATTTCCCTACTATGAGAAAAAGTAGTAGTAATCCCTCATACTCTTCCTATATTTTCCTGACACTAGTAAGGTAGAAAAACAAGTAGGATTGTAAGATAAATACAAGATAACTCACTAAATTTGAATTTCTGAGAAACACAACTATTTCTAATATAATTATGCCCCATGCAATATCTGGGACATTGTTATACTAAAACATATCTGTTGTTAACCTGAAATTCCAATTTATCTAGGCATCTTATGCTTTTACTTGCTAAATCTGATAATTCTACACACAAGGGATTGCTTTATCTTGACTTTTTTTTTTTTTTTTTTTTTTTTTTAGGAAAATTATGATTCCAGAGCTTTAGAGATAATAAATGTATATTAGCTTACTATGCATGACTTCATTGAAGGCATTGAGGGATGAAACCAGAATTAAAGACAAAATTGCTGATAGCTCATAGGAATAACTTTTCCAAGTCCTGGGAGGCCAGATGGGCTAGAAATCCTGATGGAGATTGAGAATAGAAGCCAAGCAACCAAGAGGGAGGACAGCTCTGAGGTTGAGTCCCTGAGTCCAGTGTAATTTCTGACCCAGGGTAGGTGTGATACCCCTTCCTCCTTAGGTCACCTCACCACACTGGCTCACTTCCTCAACTGCATCATATGACAGGTTGTGCTAAGTTCCTTTCAGTTATTGCATTCCATAAGTCTAAATGCTGATTGTAAAAATAAAATTCATGTTAAGGCCATAAAGTTGAGATTCTGGATTTTCCCCAGCCTTCAAAATTGTGTTTTACAGAGCTAATGTTAACTGGCTGGGGATCCCTATTTATTCATGTTCCAAATCTATTTCTGGATTAAAAGATTGCTCAGGTCATTTTACTAAGTCTTCCCATTAAACTACAATAATATATTGCATTAAAAGCTTATGGTTGAAAGCTTTTGGCCCTCTTTTATAAGTTAATGGTGACCAAGTTAAAGTTGTGTTTGAAAATAAACTCTGGTTTTAAATAGTGGAAAAGAATGGAAAGCAAATGTCTTTGAAAACAGCAAAGTCTTCATATTTCTCGGGGGAAAATTAACTTGTAGCATTATACTGCACTTTTAAATTATTTAATGAAATCCTTTCTAATCATATCCTCCTGCTGATCTAAGTTTAAAAAGTGGCTTTAACTTAAACAGAAACTAACTTTTGAAGCATCTTGAAAAGAACTAGAAGGAGTAACTGATAGGGTGTCTGAATTACTAGCCATTTGCTGTAAGCATTTGGATGATAAACTCAGTTTTTAATGTAATAGAATCAATTTACCAACATTCCCTAAACATTTATTATGTACCAGGCCCCGGTGGCACTTCATTTAATTCTCACAGCCATATTATGCATTACTAATTCTATTTGATATGTCAGAGAGGCTCAGAAAGGTAAAATCTGTCCCCAGGATCACACAGCTGATGAGAGCAGAGTCAGCATTTAAATGTAAGTGCCTGAAAATAAGTCCCACTTTCTTTTAGATTACGTTTGTCACAAAAACGATTGAGGTGTGTAACTGTGGGAAGGATGTATTTATTGTTCTTGTTTTGTGTTTCAAATTCATTTTAAAAGAACAAAAACAAGAAAGAAATATTGCAGCAATGGAAAAGAAA
Organism: Furipterus horrens; assembly: GCF_987537825.1. Lineage (NCBI taxonomy): Eukaryota > Metazoa > Chordata > Mammalia > Chiroptera > Furipteridae > Furipterus > Furipterus horrens. Next base: position 157,347,036 of record NW_028327175.1, read on the forward strand.
GTTCATGTCGCATGGTGTTTCTGTCTCCCTGTCTCTGTCGTTCCTTACCTGTCTGCGGAGGTCTCTTGTCTTCTTGCACATGTTGTCTATTGCAATATTCAGGGTATTACTCCTTTCCTTTTTTCCAGTCTGCAAGGGAGAAAAGAAAATGATGTAAGTAATGATATGAAATTACTCTTTAGCACTTAACAATTTGCTTTCTAAATTTCCTGAAAATAACAGCTTGAAAATTTAAGAATAGGTTTAAAAACTGCTATGATATTCCTTATGATTCATGAACACTTCACTTAAGACTAAATATGTAGAATGGTGATTAAAGCTCTCATTATTTTCTTCTTAACCTTCTGAAATATTTCTGATACAGTATTTGGTAGCATTCATTACAGCAGTAGGTAGAGTATTATCTCCCAAAACTCTCATCATCATTTTTAACAAGTCAACTTTTTTATCGCTAAGCATACAATTAGCTTAAAAGCATTAGATGCCCAAATTGTCAACTTCTGTGGGAGTTTCTGAAGTCATTTTTATAGTGTATTGTGTAAGTTATGCAGAACCATATTGGAGTTTTGCTAAACACTAAATAAAATATGCAGTGCAAATTCATACAATTTGCAAAAGTTGACCACAATTTTAGCTGACAATATTCCAAGAACAAATCATTTCAAGTTCTTAAGAACTGGGCGCTGTTTTTGGCTTTTTAAAATAATTTGTGCAATACCTATTCATTCTTTAAGTAGAACAGTTCTCTCTGTTATATCATTAACCTAAATCTTTAGGCTATTAAGCAAATAGAGAGTCACCTTGGTTGGTATTCTACATATTACTTTTGTGTGAGACAACTGAAATTGAATCTAATCATACTTTTTTCAGTGATAGTTTGTATAAAAGAGGTTGAGAAAAAGCATTATGTGATTCACCTCCAGAAAATTGCTACTATTTAAATTAATAAACTGAAAAGGGCTTTTGAGAGGAGACCTTGAAAATCAGGAAGGCAAGTTTAAGCAGCTGATAACTGAGGGAGTGTATAACATGAACTCCATAAAGAGGATATCAAGGCAAAGTGTAGACCATTGGGCAACGTGCTATACACTGCCTCCAGTGACAAAACCTATACAGAAGTCCATACCTTCAAATGGAAAAACTCCTGTACAAGAAGCTCAAGACCATCTACATTCTATCCTATCCTACCTTCTTAGTTTCACTTTCCACTACATTTTCTTAAGTATGGTCCTTTATAGTAACAATATTTCTATACTTTTCTATCTCTTTTCCCAAGTTCTTAAATATAATGTACCTTTGACTTCGGCAAGTCTCTCCCCAAATAATCCCTTATTAAAATCCCACCTGTTCTTCAATGGTTTCCAAAAAGAACTTCCAACAAGTCTGCTCAAACGCAAACTCTTACTTACCCTTGTACTGATAGCAGTTGGAAATTTTTCCTGTCTACTCATTTTGTTTCTGTGCATAATCATTATCCTTATGAAATGGTTAAAATCTTGATGTTCGCAAGTATACCTTAATTTTTTTCTATTTTTGAAAGTAACATGTATAGGACTTATTGAATGGTGTTGACTAGTTTGTAAATGAACAACTTGATTCAAAACACAACATAGTTTCATTAGGGGCCTGCTATATACCAGGAAGTTGTCATACAATACTAGTTTCTAAAGGAGATTTTGGCATCTATCCATCAATACACCATTAAAATTCTCTCTCTACTGGCTGAGGTTTTTGGTACCCACACATACCTTAGTTAAACCTAGATTTTCTCAGCAACTGCATTAAAAGATATTTAAGATGGGAAAAATCACTGTAATTAGAGATCACATTCTATATATTGCAAAATGTTTGGCATCTTTGCACCCATCTACCAAATTCTATTAGCAACTCCTAGGCACTAAGACAGCCAAAAGTTGACCCCAGGCATTTCCAGATGTCTCCTAGGGGGAGACACTGGAGAAAACTATGAAGTCCTTACCACATTTTGTTTTTGGAAGTGGGTGTGAAATGTGTGCACGATGGAGACTGTGTCCAGTGAAGGACGAGGGAAGAGAAGGTAGAGAGAGGAAAGTAAAATTCTGGATGTTGAAGCAACAAGGGCAACAGTGACAATTAGCCAGATGAAATTGGGGCTACCTTCCCAGCTGTAACCCAGCTTTCTCCATGCTAGCAGTGGAGAACTGTGAAAAGTTAATGCAGGGCTCTATAAGGCAATGGCATAAACAGATACACAATGGGATGTAAGAGAGTTTATAATTTTACCTAAAGAACCTAGCTCTTACTCTCCAGTTCCATGCATTGTTAGCTCTTAGTTGTATCTCTTTCCACTTCATGAAATTAGAGATAGTCCAAAGGAGGCAGGAGTGGTACAAAGTAACCCCTCCTCAAACAACAACCCCCACCCCATCCACCACCACCACCACCACACACACACAGGGCATCAGGAATAATATGAGAGACTTCTGTTGGGTTGGCCATAAAAACTCACTAGCTTCCGCGATATGATTCATCACAACAATTAAAAGATATCAGCCTTCTCACAGTGAACAGCAGTGGCATGCAAAGCTTTAATAAAAAAAATGACAGGAGGTGACAACATGAAGAGATTCAATGTGAACTATAAAGAGGTTTTCCTAATTTCTACCCAGAGTTTAACCTTAGTTTAAAATGTTTCATTGGGTCAAAGACATTTTGTACTCTAGGTCATAATAAACAGTCCTTATCATTACAGGAGGTAAAAAAGTTTTCCTTCTTTCTCCCCTTTCTCTCCTTCCTCCTCCCTCATCTGTCTTCTTTTTCACCTCCAGCTTTTTATTGGATTCTTGCTCTATTTATCCAGATTTATTTGGCTTCAGTCAAGCTATTTTATGCCTCTTCACTCCTTTTGCATGGCATAAAAATAAATAAAGCAAAAGGAAATAGCCCCATCCTGCTTAAAAGCCCTCGTTCCTTCTGTTTTCAAAGCCTTAACAAATCATCAAGCAATGAGCTAGGACTGAAGGTGAATTGTGTGTGTTGAAGTATGGGATGGAAAGGGCAGGATATTAAAACACAACACAAATAACAGTCAGAGCCTCCCTACTTTCCTGGTGCTCAGAAGAGAGGATGCTCCTTAAAGGAAGCCTTGACAGGAGCCATCATTAAGTCAGCAGTGCCCGGCTAATGGAAAAGTTACCACTTACAAGTGGAAAGAAAGACAGTAAGAAAACATGGTGTGGATCAGCACTACATAGGAAAAGCAATCACATTCTTCATCAGTAAATAAACTGCAAGGAAAGGTTTTATTGAATAGAAGAGTTTTGAGCATAAATTTTATTCAACAAAATTTCTTTTAAATTATTGTTGCATATTATAAATGATGTCCCAATGTGATCCAGGCTTACAACCTTTTTTAAAGTATATTTTATTGATTATGTTGTTACAGTAGTCCCATTTTTTTTTCCTTTTGCTCCCCTCCACACAGTATCCCTCTTCCTTCCAGCAATCCCAGCCCCCTTAGTTCATGTCCATGGGTCATACATGTAACTTCTTTGGCTTCACCCTTTCCTATATTATTCTTAACTTCCCCTTGTCTATTTTGTACCAACCGATTATGCTTCTTAATCCCTGCACCATTTCCTCATTTCTTCCCCTTCCCCCTCCCATCTGATAACCCTCCAAATGATCCCCATACCTGTAATTCTGTTCCTATTCTGGTTTGCTTCACTGGATTTTGTTTTTATTAGATTCAGTTGTTGATAGTTGTGAGTTTGTTGGCAAGGCTTATAATGTTAACTATAGTCTTACCATCAATTCTTCCTCACCATTGTTCCCATGTCACTACCACAGGTTACTGCATGCACTCTCTTGTGTGGTTCCCTTAAAGCAGCCCACACAGTTAGAAAAAGTCTCTTTACAAATAAACTCACCTTGAATTAACCTAATCTGAGTGTTCTGTTTCCTGTTGGGACTCTGTTAGGGAGTACTTTATATGCTATGCTTTCCAAAATGGTAGCCACTAAGTCACATGTGGCTATTTAAATTTAAATTAATTAACTATAAGTAAAGCTTCAATTCCTCAGTTCCTTAACTTAAAGTGAGCAATAGCCTCCTGTGTCCAGTGACTACTTTCTTCTACAGCAGACATACAGAACATTTCCCTCACCTCAGAAAGATGTAAAACATATCTTTTGTTTCAATTGTATAGTGAGTCCCTTTCTTTATACAAATCACCCTTTATTTAAGAATAAAATAGCAAAAAACAAACACAAAATTCCAAACTTTGAGGTGTTTACTCTCTAGTCATCCTGCGGTCTAGTCATGACCCTTCTTTGTTCCAAAACCCTTCACTCTATTCCCATTGTCAATGAAATTAAGAACAAACTCTTGATCATTGTGTTCAAGGTTTCACATGATCTACTTTCTTATTTATTCATCAAAAATTAATGAGATAACATAATGGGTCCTTTATTTTCTATGCACTAAAATAACAACTCAGGAATGGTATTCATGGAAAAACCTCATTTTGCATTTCTTGTCTTCTACTTTTTGGATATGGATTTTTTCTTTAAGGTTCAGGTCAATTACTAAATTTTACATGGAGTCTTTTTTGATCATCTCAGCTGGAATTCATTATTCTGTTCCATGATACTTTCCTGTACTTTTTTATATTCCTTTTATAACTCTTGGTTCAATGAACAGTTCAATTTATTCAAGAAATTTTTATTATCTACTATATGCCACACACCATACTAATGACCAATACATTAGGCCTTTGAGAAGCACACATCTAGTGGTAGAAACAGACATACACACAATACTTAGTACCGATACGCCGGGAATATATGTATCAATGGGAGCAACTCTCCTATTAAGGGTGAAGGTGTAAATTGAGTACTGAAGGGTATGTAAGAGTCAGCCAAGAGAAGATGAAAATGAAGCCCACTCTAGGGGCACAAGAATAGCCTTAGCAAAGGCAAAAGTCCTTATGGAGTACTTAGTAATTAGTATAAAAAGTGTGAGGAGAGGCAGATTTGGAGGTTTCTGCCACATTAAAATATGAGGTTGATCCTATAGGCAATCAGGAGTCATAAAAGTTATGCAGGTGAGTGACACTAACAGATCATTATTTCAAATACATTGACCTGCTGGAGTCTGCACATTCTATTGTTGCATTAACAGTCCTAAAAACCCTGTATGAGTGAGCTAGATAAGGTGATAACTGGCAGGTTCTAGAGGGTGAAGAAGAGAGAACAATCTAAGCCAGTGTGTTCAGGTTTCCAGTAGTGATGATGGGCTAGACAGATAATGGTGCATTGAATTGAGATGGTCATTTCAAAGAGAAAACCAGGTCAAAATGAGGATGCAAATTTCAGTATTGGAATTGTTGAAGGGCTGTGGATAGCTCACTTCATTAACATTTGTCCGGTGGTTAATTGCTTATCCTCATGCATTTCTCCCACTAGTCTATACAATCCTTGAGAGAAACTTCTTACATAGAATTTGTCCCACATGGTACCTAGCACTGTGCTTTCTACATAATAGGAGCTCAAAAGTTATTTGTTGAGCGACAGAGAGAAAAAAAAGACTAGATGAAGGAAATCTTTTGCAAATACTTTGACATTTCTGGGGCTTAACTTTCACACCCATAAAATGAAGATTTGCCCCAAATTGTTCCTACAGTCCTATCTAACTTTAAAATTCAGTGAAAGGGCCATGTTCTCTAAAAATGGTTAAAGAATAATATATTAATTTTATTGTATAATTTCTTGCATAAGTAACCATTGTAATGTGTTAGAAATGTACTAATAATATAAATATGAAGTGATACAAATAAAATAAGACATTTAAGCTAGGAAGGCCATGATGCTGACCCCCCAAAAACTATGAAGCTTCCAATACTAAAGGATAAATTTTAAAGCAAATAAAAATTTATCTAACTCATAATCAGATGTAAATGTTATCAGTGTGGAAAGGAGACCTGCATGGAATTTAAACAACAAGGGGTAATGGCCTTGTTGTTGTTTCATGTTTTTTGTTTTTGCATTTTAAATGTGTGCCATTTTATTCAACCTTTTAAAATGAAAATTCCCTTTAAATGGGAATTCTTTATTGCATGGTGAAGATGAAATACGATGTCCTTAACTTAGTCCTTCACTGCAGAAATAGCTTTAAAAATATTTTATGCTTAACACATAGCAGAGGCATAGATTCTCATCAACATTTTTCAGGCATGAAAGACATACAAATAGACAAGCGTAAAAAAATGAAATCTCTTTTTCTAGAATGGAACTGTAAGAAATGGCATATGAGAAAACATCCTGACAGGGTATCAGAAAAATCTTTCTGAAGCAAGGTCTGTGCTATGAAAAATAATATTAAAACAAATAGAAAATTAACTCTGAGACTTGAAAAGAGGTTTTTAAAAATAACCTTATAAGACTAAAATGACTAACCTATCAAGAGAAATAGGTTGAAGACTGCAGTGTCTTCAAGTTTTATATTGTTTAAGAAAGTACGATGTCGCCCCAGGTAGCTGCGTGCTGAGATGGGACTGCGGTCAAGGAGGGGACACCAAAGATTGTGAAACATCTACCACAGCAAAGTGCTTTCCATGTATTGTCTCAAATCCTATTCACAGTAACTCTTCAGACAGATGTATATGAAGACACTGAAGTGTAAGTTTAAACATCATATCCCAAGAGGAAATGCAGTAAGATAGGATCAAATTGAGTTGAGTCTAATCCCAGACTTTATCCACCATACTTTAATAAACTGTAACTTAAAACCCGAATTAATATTTTATATAAATCATATGTATGTAGCTCTTAAAAGCAATGAGCAAAATAGTATAGATGTTTGTGGATTCAGTTAAAATTGTGTTTGAATCTATGCTCTATCCCTTGACAGCTACATGACCTTGGACAATTTAATCTCTCAAAGTCTTACTTTTTGTAGCTATAAAATAGAGATAATATATCAATTGTACTATTATAAGATTATTCTGAGGATGAAAGAGATAAAGAATTTACAGGTTTGGGCAAATAAAATGAAACAAGAAATGTTACAGTTATTATTGTATTTATCAATACGTCGCCATTGTTACACCTGCTGACTGATTTTCTTATCCTTTTCCACACCCTATATCTTTATCCTGGAATGCCCTAAGCTCTGCTCATTCTACAGGAAAACTTCTAATTCATTAACTCAAGACTCAGTGCAAGTGCCTCCTTCTCTATATCATCTTTCTGAGTCTTTCTGATTTCAACATCACAATAAAAAATAAAATATAAAAATTAAAATCACTCTCATTGGGTTCCCACTAGTTTCTCTACCTACTTGTATTTCAATTACAATACCTGTAAAACTTTGCATCACCTTTTATTCACACTCTGCCTCATCTTATAAATTGTCAAGTTTTAGTAATCTTAGTATCTACTACAGTGTCTGGCACTCAGTTAATAACTGTGGATAACATAAATAAATGCAAAAATGATTAACCATGCTTTTATGAATAGTAAATAATACTCAAACAGCTTTATTAATAAAAATTAGTGTTTATATTTTTAGCAAAAGTAATTAACATCCATCCTGTTAGATGTCAAATATCCTATTCAATTAGTGTTTTTATTCAAAGACTGTTATTGTTATTCCCTACAAGAAAGTACAACATGAACTTGGTATGAAATCCAATCCGTGGATCAGAAAATGGGGGGTCTTAAATATGCTCCCTGGGTAACCTAACTAGGTTGAATCACCTGTCTTGTCCTTAGTCTCTGCATCTGTAAAATGAGGCAATTGTACTATTTGATCTCGAGTCCCTCCCACCTCTAAAAGCATCTGGTGCTGGAATTCTCTGTTGAAACAGTCTAGTAAGTGTCAAGTACTGAGAACATGACACTGGAGCTTGTTGCATATATTCTCAGACCAAAGATGCTTATGCCAGACTGCAGGATTTCAACTGATATGCACCAAACATGAAAGAAATATTCCTGGGTTGGCACTGCACTAAATTCAAATTGTTTTACTAATGATGTTACTTACTTACTTTGAATCTCAGAGATGGATATAAACCATAACCTTTTCTTTTAAAGCTGGCTCTTTGAAAAATCAGTCTCATATGAGGATGGACCCCCCCCCCCCGCCCCAAAACCAGAATTATCTACTGATGGGCAGGCCACTAGGTGAGTGTTCTAGAAGCCCATCTGTATCAGTGCACCAGCTGGTGGTGTTATGAGAGGCTGCATTTTGCTTCACTGATTTTTTTTTAAGACTCTTTCAATCTGTTTGCCCATTTCATGATGGGTGATTTACAAGTGTACCTGCACACTGCGCTGAGTGTTCAGCAGTTTCCGACCAAAAATGGCATGACTCTTGTGCCCCACCCTCCCTATTCATCCAATCTAGCCTTAAGCATATTTTTTTTGTTTCCCCAGATGAAAAAATCCTTTAAAGGGAAATATTTTCCCGATGTGGAAGAGGTGAAATAAAAAACGGCAAAGTACTGAAAGGTATCAAAATCGATGATTTCAAAAACTGTTTTGAGCAGTGGAAAAAACATTTTGATGGGTGTATTGCATCAAATGGAGAGTACTTTGAATGTGACTGATGTTTAAATATGTAAGAATAAATACACAATGTTTTATAAATAAATTTCAGGCTTTTTGGTTTACCCTCATACATGTATAAGTGTAGATATAAATATTTACTCCAGTGACCAATAGGTAACCTTGATAAAGAATGGAAGAGTCAGGAGTAAGCTGGTACATTATTTCCTAAAATCACACTCTTTTGTGATTTCTACTTTAAGCTTTGATGTTTTGTGACAACCTATCCCATTTCCACCATTTTTCCCTCTCTTCCTGACAGAGTTTCTTGTCCTCCCCTCAAGTCCAGCAAACTTGGGAACCAACATTGTTCTTAATAAGAAAAAATTGAAAAGAAGGGGGTTACTAATTTAATTGATAGGGTAATTAATTCAGTGACTCAACATTAAGCTACATTGTGACCCCTGCTCTAATGGATATCAGATCTTGCCAGCTCCTAGGTCAGTGACTGTGTCTATACCATGGTTACTATTAAACAAAGGGAATATGTTCAAATTTCTAGGTTTTACTTACATGAAGGGCAGGATCCAAAAATATTGTGTACATTAATGGTTCCTAAATACTTGTCTCAGGATTCAGGTGGTGAAAATATAAAAATAGATATAATCCAGTTATTAAACCATAAAAACTGGTTTTCAATCTGACAGTACCTATTACCATTTTCTATCTTTCATTTGTCTTATAAAATGATGTCTTTTTTAAAAGGTAAGATAATATTTTTATTTAAAAGCAAAATAATAGAAAACCTGTCAGTCTCATGGGTTTGTGTGTGTGTGCGTTTTGTTGCTGTTTCTGTTTGAATAAGCACATTGCTTTGGGGATCAATGGTTTAAAACGATGAAATAAAACTTCTGTCCAATATCACAATCAAAACTGACTAAATGAGTCATTTGTGGCATTAGCATTAAAATAATTTCTGTGCCTTTGAACTTGGACTTCTTTTCTCAGCTTGTTCAGTACATTTTATATTTGCATTGCACTTACAAAATATTTGTGTTAAACTGCTATTAGAAATTGGTGTGATAGGAGAATCAGGTAGATATTCTTCATATCTTAGTGCCAAGACATATTAACAAGATGACCACATGTCAGTTGCGTAATTTAAACTTTAGTCGCCTCATCTATAGAATGAGGATGATAATGCCCACTTTAGAGATCATTGTGAAAAGTATGTGAAATAATATACATAAAAATGTAGGGTAGTAACTGTCATTTAATAACTTATATTTATTATTAGTAATAAGAATAACTGTAAGATGACTGAGTGTAGAGAGCATAAACTATTTTATTCACTGCTATATTCATTGCAGTGCTTGGCCATAATATATGCTCAGTATTTATTGATTTGAGTGAATATTTTAAAATGATTGACTGACATATGAATAAACATATAAAACATGATATTGATCTGTGTTTGAAGAGGATTTGCTTATGGCCAATAGAAAAATTGTAGAAATCTTGTTTCACAAGACACCGTGCCTTTGAAAACAGTATAATCTTCAAGATAGTCAATGTAGACAAAATGTAGATATCTAGGACAAATGTACACATCCTGATTCCAATTAATGGTTAAATTGTACATTATGTCTTTACTGACACCTTAACTTCCAAAATCCCTTTGTTGAGTCATTGTCAGAGGTTCTTGGCATATTTTAGAAGGAGATCTAATTCTAGAAATCCTTTTGATTTTGAAAGGCATGACCCAGCAGCTAGCTTTGAGAGAGTGCTTATCATAAAAACAACAGCTGTGATGCTAATATAAGAGAATCTGTAAGAAAGGGAAAGAATGAAATATTTTATGTTGTCAATTATACCTTGGGTTCTTTTGGCAGAGACTCTTTTTTTAATATTCAAAAACACTCCAAAGTCTAATAAGCAATGATATGGCATTATACAAATAAATTATTTTTCATCTTTTAAATAGAACTGCTTTTCTCTAGCAATTTTTATGTCTCTACAAGGCTTTGGGAGGTAAACTATTAGAACAGCACTCATCTCATGAAAATTTAATCTTTTACCATTCCTTCACTTTCTTAAGTCTAATTCCCACTCTTTTTTGTTTCCAAAGCCAGGTTTCCTAGTTTAATTATGCTCAATATGTCAAACTTCACCTGACACTGAGTTTTACAGCGTTTATAGAGCTCTATAGAGTTTAGAGGCTAACAGTTTTTTTCATGGCACGAACATGTGAGGTCTAGACCAGATAGATTCCTACCATTCTTATTATTGTTTTCACTTTCACCATCAACCAAAATCTGTGTCCTGAAAACATGTTTATTTTTAATATTATAAAATAAGGATACAATGGCTTTATTCTTTACTCATTAAAATGAATTATTTCTATCACTGCTATCTTCAGTTAGTACTTTCAAGGTTCATAATTCATAGAGTTTCAGATTCTGAATAATGGAGAAAAATTAAATAGGCTCCACTTCAAAGAAACTTGGATTCTGAAATTTTTCTTTTAAAATAAATTAACAGGTAATAATTTTCTTTAAGATTAAAATTCCTTTTACAAATAAAGAAAATAAGTATATTCTCTTTTTAAGTATTTTTCCTTTACAGAAAATCTACTTAGCCTACTAAAAGTATTACTTGTTATAAAACTTGATTTGTACATACATCTTTAATTTTAAAAAACCTCATAAATAGGATCTAACTATGTACAGTCAGAATAAACACTTATATGGTATAACTGGTATATTTTGAGTCACCAATGACCCCTGCTCAAAAATATTTTCTCCTTCCCTATACCCTCAACTCCCAAACGCTACTCAATATATGAAAATTTCTACTTCTCTTTATTTTATTTAAAATTTTCGGCTTTAATGAAAGCACCGATATATGCATAGAGCATTTCACAGTGATGAGCCAGAGCAAGATAATGATTTTAAAAAGAAATAATTAAAAGCCAGTTAAATGAAACTGAACCTCATATCTATAATGAAGGTATAAAGTTGAAATGTGTGGAGACTGGGAAGTATTTTTTCGAATAGAAATGGACAAAGCTAATCTGGGATTCCCATCCTCCTCCCTACACCCTCACCCACATAAGTCTGGTAAGAGAGACTTCAATGGTGCCATTTAGAAAGTATGATATGAGTGCCTGGCAGCTGAGATTCAGTGGGCAAGTGTAAACTCTCTCTTGAGAAATCTACTTGGTGAGAGGTAGCTGGCTAGTCTGCTGATGAATAGACAGAAGAAGTGACTGAATTCCAATATCTGAACATTTTCCATGGTCCAGATATGAGCCTCCCGCTAAAGACAGCTGGTCTGGGGTCATCTTGGCTTTTTTCAAGATCATTGGCCCAGATCAGTAAATAAAGCTGAGCTTAGAGGAGTTATAGAAACTGCTGGATCTTGAGAATAAGTAGTCAGCTGCAGAAGCAACAATCACACATACCAAGTGAATTGTAGGTGAAACAGAGGCCCCCATGAAAGCAGCCATGTCGGGCTTTTCCACTTGCCCCTCCAGATTCACTCTCCACCATTTTTTTCACCAGACTCCCTGCCCCGACATCCCAAATGTCATAAAGATGCTCCCTTGTTCCCTGCTTTCAGGTGAGTTTGGCCACTGGGAGGGACAGGAGGGTGGGAGGAGAGTAAGGCTGGGTATTTATTTTCTGGTTGCTACTCTGGGGTTGCTGTGAGTTTGTTGTGTTTCTCTCCTGAAAACTACAGATCCTGACAGGCAACCTTCTTCACACAGCTACCCTTCCAGGGTCCAGGAACCACTCCCTCACTTGCTCCTTTGGACCTAGAGATTGTTGGGGTCTCAGCAGATGCTACCCCGGGGTCTTGGTCTACCTTGTTGGTTCCCCCGAATCTTGTCCATACCTATGTAAAAAAGGCCCTTTAATACATTCTTCTCAAATTACCAGCTTAGTGCACCATGTTTTCTCTTGCTGGGACTTTACCCCATATAGCAAGTCTAGGGAAACAGCTCTCAATACCCAGAGAGCCAGAAATAACTTTCCTGTTCCCCTTATCTCTCCTCCATCCCCTTGCCCCACTCATAGAGGGGAAGAAAAAAGAAATAAAAAGGCAATAACACCTCTTCCCCAACTATTGATATTGTTCCTCCAATAGTACTAAATGGGAAATTGGGGTTCCGTTTAAATCAGGACAGGAATTTTGACAATTACATTCTAGTATCTGATTAGAAGGGAAAGAGTGACAGAAGAGAGCTAACTAGAAAAGTTTTGAGATTGCTTGAGTTTCCAATCTAAAATTATGGAAAGAATTTACCGTACTGTATAAAATTAAAGGAATAGTGAGAGATAGAAATATAATTACTTTATTTTACCTTCTTTTTGAACATCCTAGTTATTTTCATTTTAAATTCCAAAGGCTGCCTTGGAAGCATCCACATGTTGGCTCTTTGTAATTGGGAAAGGATAACAAGAAAGACATTTGTTAGGAAACATGTAGAATATTGATCACCCTCAGAGATCAGGCCTGAGGACAGGGTTCAAGTCAGTCAAAGGGAAAGAAGGTCATTGAAAGGGAGAAAACCTAAGAGCAGTGAACCAGCTTTAGAGCATAGCCCCAGACTCACCTAGTGCCCTGCTAACAGACAGAAATTTAAAATTTGCAATGCAATTTCAAAGAAAACGCTTTTCTATTTGAACTGATAGCTCTAAGGCTAATTCCAAATATATCTAAGTTTCTTTTTTCATTCAGAATACTGATGTGGAGGAAAACAAAATCTCTACTTAGTGAATTCAGAAGATAAGGTTAAGTCTTAACTTTTCCAAGTATGTGATGTGTGGACTTGACCAAATTACATCATCTCTAGGAATCTCAGTTTCCTCTTCTGTAAAATGGGGGACAAAAACAGACAGGATCTCGGGGTTCCTTCCACATCTGATCTCCATGTACCATTACTATTGGGAATACTTATTGCCTTCTGGTTATATTTCCCTACATGAAGAACATTTTTTAATTCACTAGAAGGAAATACCAGTGGAGGAATATTTCCAGTCTATTGGTCCCTCAAGAAGCTACAACTTACCTGGTAAGTCATCGGCAGCCGTCCATCTCGAGAGACGATGGTGTAGCTTCTTAAGAGTCTATCTGCACCGCCGAGAATGGCTGTGCAGTCCGACTCGGGAGTGACACGGTATCTGTCTCCTCCCGTGTTGAATCGACATCTTACGATGACGCTGGAGTGTCCTCTCCAGTGAAGCTGAAGCTACAGAGCCTGGGCAGGGTGATATGGAGGGTCTGCTGTTGCCCATGCAGCAGACCCCCACTCTCTTCGCAGCTGAAGGGTCCAAGGGAAAGACGGAGTCGATACAGCTTGGCTTCAGGTGCGCCGCAGGAGTTGCCGGTGTTGACTACAACGTCAAACCGCCTTAGGGACTCCGGCTCCGGATTTTCTGTCGGGGTTTACTCCCTTAGCCTTTCCCCTGAAGAGGTATGCCGCAAGGCAGCGGAGGTTTTTTGGAGTCAGAGTTTTCCTTCTCTGATGTGCCCTGACTGGAAGATCGAACCAGCGACACTTAGCTCGCAGGCCGACGCTCAATCCACTGAGCCAAACCAGCCAGGGACACCTGGTAAGTGAAGTTGGACAAAAGGTGAAGAGGATTCATTCACAGCCTGTCTCTTGTGGGTTTTCCTCTAATTCTATCTCTGCCTGTTGCTATCTCATGGCAGAAGACAAAGTGTCAGGAAGTGCTGAACAGTCTTTAATTTAGGAAAGAAGAAATAGGAAGCCTGCTTATAACCAAGCCTAGTCCCCTCATCCAGTTTTGTCAGTTTTAGTTTCCCAGGAAGAGAGGAGGGGCGAGTGACAGACAACAAAAAAGGCACAAAAGTAGATAGGCATTGGTCCAATGAGCAGCACTTAAAATAAAATATCATTTGGCCTCTGGCATGTGTAATAGATGCATGTGCTACCGCATCCTTTCAAAAATGCCGATTTAGTGAATAATTCTTCCACAATCAATGCAGAGATTTCTAAGGTCCTTTGGTGATCTCTAATTAATGCTGTGGAATGGAACCTAAATGACACCCCATTTCTGACTGGCAAAACTAAATTCTCTATATTCAAAGGGGACACTATAAAATATCCATTTGAAATGTGCTTCTGAATCTGAAGCAGCTCCTGCCACTATTTTACCCTCTCTTCAGGAGATTTATACACCACACTTCATCTTAAGTTTGCAAGGTAGATTAGGTAACACCTTTGCTTCATCATTATTTAGCACTCAACAAAACTCAGTAAATGTAACTTAATAAATGATGCAATCTAGCTTGGTTCAGATGGGTTCAGAGTCTTAAATGCTAAGTTTTTATTTAATGACCATCGTTCTCTTTCCCAAGAGTCAACTTCCCCTTTCACTGAGACTGTGCCAACTGGCCTACCCAGGAGATGAGACAGACATCCAGGGAGTCATAAAGCAAGTCTCTCTGAGCACGGGTGATTTGGACGTGGTGCTATATATCAGTTCCAGCCGTCAGGGAAGACTGATAAAGCAGCGCAAAGCTCAGCTGAGTTGCAGGAGATTGTTGTGATGATAATCGCCAGAACGAACCATAAATTTTGGACTCAGAATTAAGAATGGCCTGTAAACATCAAATATTGGGTGTCTAAATTTAAAATGAAACTATCTGTTGCCTGTAATATTTCTTGCAGTCTGGCTTAGAGAGCCAGGAATGTTAGAGACAGGCGTGATCCTTTCCAATGTCTGCTGTTAGAAAGCTGAGGATATTAACTCCTCCTTCCATCAACCTGAAGGAAACAGAGCTAAATGAACTAGCTAGAAATCATGGGGCACAGAATACAGATTTAACATTATACATCAAGAACTCTACAGGTTAACAAAAAATAGAGGGCAGGACAAATATTGTGTTTTAAGAACCATGCTGGCAAGCATGAAAGGAATGAGCTCAAATGATTTACATGGGTCACTCTTTCACACTCATCCAAATATTCTAAAAAAACAAACCCTAAACTCTACTTTCTTGTACCTGATTGTAGGGAGGTGTCAGTCAATTTAGTGTGAATCTGCATCACATAACTATTTAAAGATAAGGAAGTTTGTGGATCCAGGATAATTGCACATAGGTACTGTTGAAGCTGGTCTGTGAATTAAAGGATTTTTTATCTTTATTATTTAAATTTTTTACTTATTGACTTTAGAGAGAGAGTGTGTGGGGGACACATTGATTTGTTGTCCCACCTACCCGTGCATTCACTGGATGATTCTTATATGTGCCCTGAGGAGGGATCGGACTGCAACCGTGGTGCATTGGGATGTTGCTCCAACCAACTGAGCTACTCAGCCAGGGCTTAAAGGATGTTTTAGGCACTTTATTCATTAGGTAAGACTCATGTGTGATAAACATATTTTTAATTAATTGTGAAAATGTGTAAACAGATGTATTGCTTGTTACAAGTATGTGAAAAAACATTTTCTACCATTTTATAACTAAAATATCTTTCTTGCTCTATTTATATGTTTATTAAATTTTTATTCTTATAAAAAGAATCTAAAGTCAAGATTTATAGATTAGTGGCATCCCAACTCAGGGAAATTTACTATTACTCCTGTTAAATCAATGTAAACAAACAGTACATTTAGCCAAAATTTAAATTTTTCTAGTGACTTATGGAAGAATGGAAGATACTGATCCCTGTGGGTTCTTGATACTGTAATTAAGTGGAATATTTTTTATGTTGATACAGGCTTATATTGTGCATGAAGCAGTTAAACAGTAATGTGGGTGAAGGTAGGGCAGAATTATTTAAAATATTTGAAAAGAAGTATATGAGCACCAGCACTTCAGCATGGGCAGGGAGCACTTAGTGGCTAAGGGCCAGTAGGGTAGGTAGGAGCCAGTGCCTATCATTTTGAAATTATCTGTATGTATAAGTAATAGTTCTCTGGCAGGGGCAGGGTGCTGCATGTTAGCTCATAGACACGTGTTGCCAGGCAGGCAAAAGGTAAATATATTGAAATTTATACAGAGCAGTCGCAAAGCATTCCTGGTGACTTTATAAGCATTATGCCTCAATGAGGAGGTTTCTCTACTCCAAAGAGTGTTCCTCATTCCCACCTTATTGACCCTACAGGCTAGAATTACTCAGGTTAAAGAGAAAAAGAGTTAATAGACAAAAATAATAATTTCAAATTAATATGTAAATTAATATTTTGAAGACTGTGTGGAAGAGAAGCAAAGACTAAATAATACCAATAACCATAATAGCAATAACATCAGATGTCAATAGTTTACTTAAACTGTACCAAGCACTGGATCTATATTTATATTATATTAAAATCTCTCATAGGTCCTATTAAAAAATACTGTCTGTTTTTGTCAAAAACAAACTGAGACTCAGAGGAGGAAATAGTTATTCATGAACACAGAGCTATTATGTGATAGTCAGGCCTAAAACATTGGTGTATCTGACTTCTGAGGTTTTTATTGCCATATTATTCAATACGTTGCTCCTATATTGCTATAATTTTGATTCTAAAAGTGCACCTTATTATCACACTCCCTGGCTTCAAACCATACTGTGAAGCTACAGTAATCAAAATCATAGGGTTTTGGCAAAAAAGCAGACACACAGGTAAATGGAACAGAATTGAGAGCCCAGAAATAAAATCCCCATATACTGTATATGAGCAAGTAATTTCCCAGAAAGAAGCCAAAACATACAATAGAAAAAGGAAAGCTTCTTCAATAAATCATGTTGGGAAAATTGGAAAGCCACATGTAAAAGAATGAAACTAATCTGCTGATACCATACACAAAAATTAACTCAAAATGAATTAAAGACTTGAATATAGGACCTGAAACAGTACAATACATAGAAGAAAACACAGGTACTAAACTTATGGGTCTTGGTCTCAAAGCGGTTTTTGTGAATTTTATTTACCCCAAAGGCAAAGGAAGTTAAAGCAAAAATAAATGAATGGGACTGTACCAAATTAAAAAGCTTCTGCACAGCAAAGGGTTCTGTTTATGTTGATCGCTCAACTCAAAATTTTCTTCCCACTCCACAGCCCCTGCAATCTTATCCTGGTTATTTCCTACTCATTTTTAACATCTTAATTCCGATGATGCCTCTTCCAAGGAACCTTCCCAGACTTACAGCACTTACAATGCTTATTATAGTTTATAATTATAAATTCATTCTTGTGATTAACTAATTAATGTATATATCTCCCCAACAAATAGACTGAAAATCTTGGAGAGTAAAGGACTGAGTCACTTTTGTTCATCACACTCTCTGCAGCACTTAGTATATATGACACTTATGAACCACAATGATTACTATTAAATGTGTTAATGAATTAATTATTCATAATTATTAGAATATTGGGTATTTTTATAAGAGTATTGGGACTGAATGGACCTTATTACAATCAAGAGTTTTTTTTGCCACAGGGAGCAGTAACTCTGAAAAATTACTATCTTACTAATGCTTAATTAGTTCTCAGTGATATATGTAGAGACTGGGAATTTGTTAGAATCCTTGACCGGTGAATTATAGCATTATGTTTTTACAATCTTGTCTCTCCCTTCCCTCCCACCTCCCTTTTGAAGCTGCTTCACAAGCATTAGAAGCTCTCCAATTCACTGTTATTTTCTTTTCAGTAGGTGGAAAAGAAGGTTGGTTGGTAGGTTCTTTATTTTTCAGTTATGCCATTAAACTAAAAAAACTCTGTCAAACTCCCTTATCATTTGTTCATCTGACTGTTCTTGTTATAGTGTTTGACCAGAGCAATGTGTGAGTTCTGGAAGATCCTTGCTGAAGAGTCTTTTCTCCTATTGTTTATCCATTACCAGTATTTTATGTTGACTACATGAAAGACACTGAAGTCCTAAAACATCTAAAATAATAATAATAATAACAGTGAATCCAAAACTTCAATATGCAATATGCATAAGAATCTGCTGCAGATCTTACTCAAATGTAGACTCTGATTCTTGCGGTCTATGTGGGGCCTGAGATTCTGCATTACTACTAACAAGATCCCAGGTGATATTGATATAGCCAAGTCCACAGACTGCAAGTACTCTTGAGTAGCAAAGATATAAAGTAAATAAAATACTCCTATCTAAATACCACACCGTTCAAGATGCTCAACATTTGGGTTTTTTTCTTTTCCTTTTCTTCGAATTCTGGCACAAAAACATATGTAATAAACTTAATGTTCCCAAAGCCAAAACATCAAAAGTCAATCACCACTTTGCAGCCTGTTCCATCTATCCACTTTTGAGATATCAAATCTGTCCTGGAGTAGTGCTGTAATATTAGGCAAAATAATTGGGAGATATTATCAGGAGTAATTGTAGTATCAAGAAAAAATTTCTAAATAACATCTAATTGCCCGAGTCTAGGCAGCAGTCTGCCTAAAAGCCATTCTATTTAGGTAATTATCTTTTTCTAGAGGTTCACAGGAGTGTTAAAGGGTTTTCAACTGTTGTTTTTCATTGATCAACAAAATATAGAAAACAAAAGAATCATAGGAAAGATGTAAAGAAATCACTTCATTTTTATAAATGTAGGAACTGAAACTAATCAAAATTCAAAAGCTGGTTAATGATAGAGCAGATATGAGAGGTGTGTAATCCACCGGTGTTGGATGCCAAGTGGTAATCCAGCAGTAGAGTATTTTTATATTCTGAAATTCCTAACATGAAAGTGTCTTACAGGGATTTTTAGCTTAAAATAAACTGGTCAAATTAATAATTACCTAATTATAATATCATTTATAAACCAGTAACTGCTATTCTCCATGTGTTTTATTTATTTCAGTAGCCACACTGAAGTAGAACATTAGTTCTCATATTTTGAAGAGTAGGAAAGATTCATTAAATGTCTGTAAGTGGTAGAGTCCATACTACCTACACTATCCTATACATCACATATTTTAAATGTTTATCATTATTTTAACATTTTTATTGTAACATCTTTTGACCTTGAGCTGTTATTTAGATGACTATTAAATAGGCTATGACATCTGTTCCCTTGATGTGTCAGTGTAGTAATATTTCTGCAGCTACATAAAAAGCACTTCTACATATGCCCTGCACTGGAATCACATTCCTGATCTTTCCCCCTACTTGAGTTATATCAAGTTGGTCCTCACTTGAGACATTAGTCACAAATACAGTTATCACAAGCAAATTTGAAATTGTGAGTCACTAAAGATCAAAGTATCGCACTCACCTTCTGCTGAGACAACTATTTTCTTGCAGAAAATAGTCCATGTTAAATCTAAGCACTTAAGATCAAACTACCTGCCTGAAATAAGTCCTTAAGAACCTGGTTAAAAGCAAATTAGACCATGGTTTAGAAGGGCACAGAAATAGCATGAGAAGAGAACCAGAAATGTTGACAACACCCTACAAAACTCCAATCAAATGCAACAAATTTTAGGCCTTAAAAACCATCCTTCACTTGAACAAGCTGGGAAAATGTCATGAATCAGAATCAAGAACCAAGGATTTCTCAAAGATAGTAGCCTGAAAGACCAAGTGAATATTAACAAGGAGTGAATGAGTGGGTGGATGAATGAAGACAATAAAACTCAGCTGTATCTGAAAGCGCACAGGTTTCTGAGGCCTTGCACCATGTGACAAGTTAAACTGACCTCAGCAGGGAGCTCCAGCCCTCACTCTCCGACAGTGTCCATGCTTTCACCAAGTCCACAGATGTTCGTTATTATCACTTTTATTGTTCTCCATCATTATCTTTTTTCTTTCGTACTCACCTTGAAATACACAAATAATAACTATTCTATGGTTTTAAAGTCTATTGACACAGTTTCAAGGAAAAAACAACAACTGGAAACAGTGAAGAGCTTGTAAATTTGTTATTTCCTACTGAATAGCAAGGGCAAGAATGTCAATTTGTTGACCCTAGAGTGCCTCAAGTAATTGTTTTCTTTCTTACATTTCTGTGCTTATTCCCAATTCTTCAGACCCAACCAAAGTCCCACCACAGAGGAGGCATATTTCTTGAAGCTAGAAAATAATTTAAATATGTCACCCTAACACTTGTATAGTAAGTGTTGTAAGTCAAAAACCTTCAGCCAGAGACACCTATGTGGTGACAAAATTACAGTTCCCAGGATGGCAATCCTACATTTACATCACACAAGCAGCCCCACAAAGATATAGCTTACTGCCTAAATGGATTCAGCAATAAACAGGAACACATTTAAATACTACAGACATTGTGCATGAATAAATAGCAAAATAAAGAAACCCTTTAAGTGCTTTCCAGCAGTTTAACCCATAACCATTCAATTTCCCTTTATTTGCTCCTCTTAATAACCTTTCCCCAGGGTAAAGCTGGGAGTGCACAGTGTTACTGTGACCTTGAATTTGGTATAAAGCCAATAACAGATATTAACTCTGGCAGTAGTTAAGTGTATGTTATTCCCGTTTTTCAAGGACAATTGTTTTTCAAAGGAAAACCAAAACAATTGTTTAGGGCTTGCTCTTTCTAGCATTTCTGTGATTGTCCTTGCCCCAGGCCTCAGGTTAGTTCTGCTCATTTTGGAGAGATGGGGCAGGGGTGTTCCTGGGTTGATATTTTCTTCAGCCTACAAAATGACTTAAGCTCACGAACTATGGAAAAAGTAAGTTAAGCTAAACATTTACAAAATTATTATTTGCACATGTAGAATTTTATACTTTCATATTTGTTACCTCATTTAATACTTTCCTCAATCTTATCATGTCAACAAACCAGGTATTAGAGCCCTTCTAAATTACTATTGATTTGTTCAGCTGTAACTTATATTGGCCTTTGATATATATCTTACCTTTGGCAATTGGTTCAGGAGATATGAACTACCCAGTGCAGGTTGAAATTTCAAAAATTGCTTATGTTTCCATTATCAGTGAACAAATAAAGCTCAGAAATACCAAACCTTCATCTAGCCAGCACTTACTACTCAACTTCCTCTAAGTTTTAACTAAAATATCCATGAAGACATATAAATAAAGCTCAAAATTAATAACAATATCAATAACTATGTCTGGCAGTTAACAGTTTAATTTGTTGACTATCACTTATGATGACATTAATTTTTTTTAAGTGAGATGATTTAAAGTTTGTTGAAAAGAAAATACTAAGCAAGTAATAGTATAGGTGTGTTTATATATTTAAAAAATTATGAAAATAATGTAAGAATGATGGAAGATTAGAAATCTTTGTAGTTCATTACAGGTACATCTATTTTAGGTAAGCAAAAGGTTGACTAAAGCAATATAAATCAGTTTCTTCTACATCTAGTTTGAGATTCCACATTTCAGAAAATATTGAGAAGAAAATGGAGAAAATTAGAGAGTACACTGAATTCTGGGAGTTGAGGGCAAAACAGGTACATTTCTATTAGTTTAAATGATCATACAAAATCACTCTAATATCAATAAATTGTTAGTATTATAGACATTTTGCCATATACTTCATATGTTCAAGATATCAGAAAGCTCCCCAAATAGGAATTAAGAATCATGTTTCAAGCTTTTTAAGCCATATTAGAGGAAAGCCTGCTAGACATTTAAAATAGTTTATGGGCCATAGCATTAATCTTTCATGAATGTACAGATCTGAAGGGGTATTCAGCCAGCTAAACAAAACAAAGTGTTCAACTAAATGAAGTGTAATTCCAAAGTAATACATGTACACTAACTCTTAGTAAACACCAACCTGTCAGAGAGATTTCCTTGCTCATATACTCTAGAGTAAAAAGGAAAGGGGAAAAATCCATGGTTTTAAAATTATGAAGAGAACCTAAACCAAGTTTGACAAAATCAAAAATGATCTGACAATGATTCAACCCACTGTCTGAATAAAATTCAAAACCCTTAAAAAAAATTAAAATAATCCAGAGCCTCTAAAACATATGATCCAGAATGTTTAGCTCATTATAAAAATTGAATAGCCATGTGAAGGCACAGGAAAACGTCAACACTAAAAACTAAAAGAGCCAATAAAGACATATCCAAAGGTTTTCCAGATAATAAAATTAACAGAAAAGGACTTCAAAATAGCTATGATTAATACTTCAATAAAAATTAATGATAAATGAACAAGATGTATGAAAATATAGACTACTCACACAGAAAATCGAGTCTACATATAATACATAAGATGGAATTTTTTAAAGTATATTTTATTGATTATGTTGTTACAATAGTTCCAATTTTTTCCCCTTTGCTCCCGTCTGCCCAGTACTCACCTTCCCTCGAGAAATCCCACCGCCATGAGTTCATGTCCATGTGTCATGCACAAAAGTCTTTGGCTTCACCCTTTCCTATATTATTCTTAACTTCCCCCTGTCTATGTTGTAACAACCATTATGCTTCTTAATCCCTGCACCAATTCCCCATTTCTCCCCCTTCCATCTCCTAGATGATAACCCTCCAAATGATCCCCATACCTATGATTCTGTTCCTCTTCTGGTTTGCTTAGTTGGATTTTGTTTTCATTTTTTAGATTCAGTTGTTGATAGTTGTGAGTTAGTCGTAATTTTAGTGTTCATAGTTTTGATCTTCTTTTTTTTAAGTAATTCCCTCTGACATTTCATACAATAATGGCTTGGTGATAATGAACTCCTTTAGCTTTACCTTGTCTGGGAAGCACTTCATCTGCCCTTCTATTATAAATGATAGCTTTGCTGGATAAAGTAATCTTGATTGTAGGTTGCTTTTCATCACATTGAATACTGCTTGCCAGTCCCTTCCTGCCTGTAATGTGTCCTCTGAGAAATCAGCTGATAGTCCTATAGGCACCCTCCTGTAGGCAACTCTCCACCTCTTTCTTGCTGCCCCCAGGACTCTCTCTTTATCTTTCACCTTTGGCACCTCAATCATGATGCATCCTGGTGTGGTCTCCTCTGGGTCGAGGTTGCCCTAGACCCTCCGTGCTTCCCGGACCTGTATGTTTATCTTCTTTGCAAAATTTGGGAAGTTTTCCTCATTTTTTTCAATTCTTGCTTCCTCATTCTGCACTGGTTGACTTTTTTCTTCCTTATATTCCAAATCATTGATTTGAACCCCAGTTTTCTTCCCTTCACGATTGGTTTTGTGTGGATTTTTCTTTGTTTCACTTAGCATAGCTTTCACGTCTTCTCTTATGCATTTGCCATACTCAAGTATATCTGTCAAGCCTGTGAGCATCTTTATCACCAGTGTTTTGAATTCTGCATCTGTTAGGTTGTCTATCTCCTCCTCTGTTAGGTTGGCTATCTTCTCGAACATCCACAAACCCACCCACTCTGGGAACGACAGCCAGGTCAGCAGCTAGAGAGGTGCCAGTCCCATAAAGAAGTGGGAGAAGTGTCTGGAAAAAAGGCAAGTGCTGAGCAAGCGGCATTGTTCCCTCTCAGACCCCTTCCCCACATACAGTGCAACCACTTTTTGACATGGGTCACCCTGTACTGACAAACACCCAAGGTTCAGCTCCTTACAGTGTAACAGGTGTTACAGCTCTACCTAAGACAAAGACGTAAATAGACACAGGAACCTGTCAAAATGAGGAGACAGAGAAGTATGGCCCAAAGAGGAAATGGATCAAGGTTCCAATGGGAGAACTAAGTGATGAGGAGATAGCTAACTTAACAGATGAGGAGATAGCCAATGTAACAGATGGAGAGTTCAAAACACTGATGATAAAGATGCTCACAGGCTTGACAGATATGCTTAAGTATGGCAAACACATGAGGGAAGAAGTGAAGGCTATGTTAAATGAAACAAAGGAAAATCCACACAAAGCCAATGGTGAACGGAAGGAAACCGGGGTTCATATCAATGATTGAAACATAAGGGAAAAAGAAAAAAACAGTCAACCAGTACAAGTGAGGAAACAAAAATTAAAATAATGAGGATAGGCTTAGAAACTTCTGGGACAACTTTAAAGGTGCCAACATCTGAACCATAGGGGTGCCAGAAGGAAAAGAGGAAGAAAAGAAATGGAAAGCTTATGTGAAAAAATAATGAAGAAAAACTTCCCTAATTTGGCAAAGGAAACAGACTTACAAGTCCAGGAAGCACAGAGAGTCCCAAATAAGCTAGACCTAAAGAGGACCACACCAAGACACATCATCATTAAGATGCCAATGGCTCAAGATAAAGAGAGAATCTTAAAAGTAGAAAGAGAAAAGCAGAGTTACCTACAAAGAAGTGCCTATATTACTATCAGCATTTCTCAAAAGAAACTTTGCAGGCAAGAAGGGACTGGCAAGGAGTATTCAATGTGATTAAAAGCAAGGAACTACAACCAAGATTACTCTATCCAGCAAAGCTATCATTTAGAATGGAAGGGCAGATGAAGTGCTTCCCAGACAAGGTAAAGCTAAAGAAGTTCATTATCACCAAGCCATTATTGTATGAAATGTTAAAAGAACTTACTTAAGAAAAGAAGATCAAAACTATAAACATAAAAATCACAACAAACTCACAACTATCAACAACTGAATCTAAAAAATGAAAACAAAATCCAACTAAGCAAACCAGAAGAGGAAAAGAATCATGGGTTGGGGATCATTTGGAGGGTTACCAGCTGGGAGGAGGAAGGGGGAGAAATGGGGAAATAGTGCAGGGATTAAGACGCATAATGGTTGTTACAACATAGACAGGGAGAAGTTAAGAATAACATAGGAAAGGATGAAGCCAAAGACTTGTATGCATGACCCATGGACATGAACTCATGAGGATGGGATTGCTGGAGGGAAGGAGGTGTTGGGCAGAGGAGAGCAAAGGGAAAAAATTTGGGACTACTATAACAACGTAATTAATGAAATATACTTTAAAAAAAAACAAAAAATATTCTTTGGATTAAAAATAATAAAAGAAGGAAATATTTAGGACATAAACTGTGACAAAAAGAAAATATCAAAAAAGAAATAGAAGGAATAAATAAAATGTGGCACTTTTCAAATGTTCTTAATAAACTTAAAAATATTAAATTTACAAATCTAGAAAATATAACACAGTTTTGTTGCAAAAGGATAGACAATAATTAAAGAACTACAGTTATACAAAAATTGAATGAATGAAGATATTTTAAAATTATCTTCATTAAATTCTCTATGGATTTAACTTACTACTCTAAAGATTTATACATTAACTTTTACAAATTTTATATATTCTATAATCCTCAGGCTCTGACTTACTTCAGAATATAAAAAATCTGGAAACATTTTAAGTATTACAGCATTATATGCAATTCTATCAGTTTTTAAAAATCAATAGAATAGATGGTTTTATGAAAAAATATGACCCATTGATTTAAAAAAGATGGTCTGAATAGGTTAATTAGTGAAGTAGCTAAAATATTTGTACATAACTTCAAAAAGACTTTAAGCTCCAGTGGCTTAATGGCTGCATTCTTTTAAACTTAAGGAATAATGTTTTCACAGACTCAAATAATATGGAATAGTTCCAAAACAAATAAAAATGGAGATGCTTCTCAATCCATGTTATATGTGTGTATAAGTTTCTTTAAGAAAAATTTGACAAAATAGCACAAAAACAACATAAAAGACATAAATCTAATCTCTGAAAAAAGATATAAAATATTCCTAAATAAAATATAATCACATTTCAAACACAGAAAAAAATCAGACCTTAGATGTTACTAATGAATTCTAACAAAATTTTAAGTCATATAATCACAGAAAATTTTTAAAAATAAAGAAGGAACATGTTATAACTTATTTATGATGCTAACATAACCCTAACACCAAAACAATACAAAGTCATTATAAGATAAGATAATTATAGGTCAATTTTCTTCATGATTATTCATACAAACATTAACAAAGTATTAGCAAATCATATTCATTACTATATAAAAAGAATGTCACCTCAGCCAACTAAACTTTACTCATGAATAGAAGGTTTATTTAATATTCATAAGTCAATATCACTCTCTGCATTAACGGAATCAAGGCAAATAAGTATATAATTATTTAAATATATGCAGAACAAAACACTTGAGAAAATTTAATACCCAATTATGATAAAATATCTCTGCAAATTAGGAACAGGCATGAATTTTCTCAACTAAAGATAAATCTACATGTATTATCAAATATTTTTTCTTCTAAGATTGTATTTAAGACAAGAATGACTATTCCCATACCCTTATTCAACATTATGCTGGAGGCCCTAGTCAAGGCAATGAGGCAAGAAAAAGAACTATGAAAATAATTTCTTATAACTGTCTCAGGACACATGATTCACAGACATGATTATGTACATAAAGAAATCCATTATTAAAATATTAGAACGAATAAGTTTAGTCAGATTGTAGGCTACAAGATCAATGTAAAAAAATTATATATGTATGTACCAGCAAGGAACAAATGGAAAATGGAATTAAAAAACAATACATTTGAAACGGCAAATGTCATAGAACACTCAAGGATAAATTTAGCAAAAAATGAACAAAACTTTGCACTGAAACTATGAAATATTTCTGAGACAAAAAGTCTTAAATAAATGGATACCAATGACTTACACATATATTGAAATGGTGAACATTGTTAAATTGCCAAATCACCCAAAATTAATCTATAAATTTAAGGTAATTGCAATCAAAATCTTAGTAGGCTTTTATTGTAAAAATTGTTAAGCTGATTCTAAAATTTATATGAAAATGCAAAAAATCTAATGTAGACAACACAATCTCAAAAAAGAACAAAGTTGGAATAATATCAGCACTTGATTTA
This sequence comes from Furipterus horrens, assembly GCF_987537825.1. Classification (NCBI taxonomy): domain Eukaryota; kingdom Metazoa; phylum Chordata; class Mammalia; order Chiroptera; family Furipteridae; genus Furipterus; species Furipterus horrens. The sequence goes on from NW_028327175.1 coordinate 157,374,331, forward strand.
AAGATGTTCTACAAAGCTACAGTAACCAAGAAAATGTGCAAAATGATAGATATATATATATAAATTAAACAAAAATAGAGTCTAGAATAGACCCATATTTATAGGGTTAGTATATTTTTTACAAGGCCTCTATAGGTACAGTTATATATAACTGTAGTTTAAAAATTAACCTCAATTCCTTTCTTACACCATGCACAAAATTAGTTTTAAATGCCTAATAAGTAAGAAGTAGAAAGCTTCTTGAAGAAAAGATAATATAATATATTTGCATTCTTCAAGAAGGCAAAGATTTCTTAGACATGATACAGAAACTAGTAACTAATATGAAAAGTTAGAATGCTTATAAAAGGACACTTAAGAATATGACTAGGAATGACATAAATTGGGAGAGAATATTCACAATACATACATCTAATGAAGGATTTGTATGAAGAATGTATATCTCCAACACAACAATAAGAGGACAATAAAAATGGGTTAAAAGTTTTTGAACAGACACTTCACAAAAGAAGATATACAAATGGCCAATAAACACATGAAAAATTACACCAAATATCATTATGGAAATCAATACCTTTTCAGGATCCATGCAAATGTCTAAAACTAAAAAGACTGATCTTAGCAAATGCTGGCAATATGTGGAACAATTTGGAACTTTCATTGCTGATGGAATTGTAAAATGGTGCCACTTCTTTGAAAAAGATTTGACAAGTCCTTTTAACATGAAATATACAGTATTCCCTCGCTATATCGTGATTCACTTATCACAGCCTCACTGTATCGTGGGATTTTTAAAAATATTATATTTAATTATTTATCGCATTTTTTCACTATACCGCGGGACTTCGCGGGACTGTATATGTATGTTGTTAAAGTTACGTAGGTTTAAGAGTGTAGAATAAATGTAAGGTTCCTACTTAGCAGGGGGGGGTCTGGAACATAATACGCACGATTCCTGAGGGAATACTGTATCTGTAACCAAACAATCTCCCTTAGTATGTGTCTAAAATAAATGAAAGTCTGTATCAACAAAAATGTAAAAAAAAAACTATAGGACTAGGGATTTGACAACCTGGATGAAATGGACAAATTTCTGAAAACATATAATTTTCCAATACCGAATCAAGAAGAAGCAGAAAGTCGGAATAGACCAATAACAGCTAATGAAATTGAAGTAGTAATCAAAAAATGCCTGGCACAAAAAGTCCTGGACTAGAGGACTTCACAGGCAAATTTTACAAAACACTTAAGGAAAAACTAACTCCAATCCTTCTCAAACTATTCAAAAAAAAAAAAAAAAATCCAAGTAGAGAAAAGACTCCCAAACTCTTTCTATGAAGCCAGTATTACCCTAATTCCAAAACCAGGTCAAAACACAACAACAACAACAAAAATACATACAGGCCAATTTTGCTGATGAACATCGATGCTAAAATCCTCAACAAAATATTGGTGAACTGGATCCAGCAACACATTAAAAAGATCACACACCATGATCAAGTGGGATTTATCCCAGGGATGCAAGGATGGTTTAATATTCATAAATCAATAAATGTAATACACCACATAAATAAAATGAAACACAAAAATCACATGATCATATCAATAGATGCTGAAAAAGCATCGATAAACTACAACACCCATTAATGATGAAAATACTCAGCAAAATGGGATTAGAGGGACAGACTTCAAAATAATAAAGACCATATACAAGAACCTAAAGCCAACATCATACTCAATGGGCAAAAACTAAAGCATTCCCCCTAAGATCAGGAACAAGACAAGAATGTCCACTCTCTCCACTCCTATTCAACATAGTTCTGGTAGTTCTAGCTACAGCAATCAGACAAGAGAAAGAAATAAAAGGCATCCAAATTGGAAAAGAGGAAGTAAAATTGTCATTATTTGCAGACGACATGATATTGTACATAGAAAACCCTATAGACTCCACCAAAAAACAACTCAACCTAATAAGTGAATTTGACAAAATAGCAGGGTACAAATTCAATATTCAGAAATCAAAGGCATTTTTGTACACCAACAATAAAATAGAAAAAAAATACCATTTACTAGAGCAAAAAGAAAACTAAAGTACTTAGGAATAAACTTAACCAAGGAGGTAAAAGACCTGTACTTGCAAAACTACAGAGCACTGAAGAAATAAATTAAGGAAGATACAAATAAATGGAAGCATATACCATGTTCATGCATGGTAAGAATCATCATTAAAATGTGCATATCGCCCAAAGCAATTTATAGATTTAACACAATTGTTATTAGAATGCCAAAGGCATATTTCACAGACCTAGAAAAAATACTTCAACATTTTATATGGAATCTAAAAAGACCCCAGATAGCTGCAGCAATCTTGAGGAAGACGAACACAGTAGGAGGAATCACAATACCTGCTATCAAACTATTCTACAAGGCTACTATAATCAAAACAGTCTGGTACTGGCATAAGAACAGACATATAGATCAATGGAACAGAATAGAGAGCCCAGAAATAAACCCAGGTCTATATGGACAACTAATATTTGACAAAGGGGGAAGGAACATAAAATGGAGTGAAAAAAGCCTCTTCAACAAATGGTGCTAGGAGAACTGGACGGGGACATGAAAAAAATTAAACTAGACAACAGACTTACACCATACACCAGAATAAAGTCAAGATGCATAAAAGACTTATATGTAAGCCATGAAAACATAATAGTCCTAGAGGAAAACATAGGCAGAAAAATCTCAGATATCCCATGTAGCAATATTTCCAACAATATATCTCCTAGAGCAAAAGAAATAAAGGAAAGAATAAACAAATGGGACTACATCAAACTAAAGAGTTACTGCTCAGCAAAAGAATACATCAGCAAGATGAAAAGGGAACCAACAATATGGGAAAACATATTTGTCAGTCATACCTCAGACAACAATTTGATCTCCAAAGTATACAAAGAACTTATATGACTCAACACCAAGAAGACAGACAACACAATTAAAAAATGGACAAAAGACCTGAACAAACACTTCTCCAAAGAGGATATACAGAGGGTCCATAGGCATATGAAAGAATGCTCAACATCATTAGCCATCAGAGAGATGCAAATTAAAACCACAATGAGATACCACCTCACACCAATCAGAATGCCATCAACAACAAATCAACAAACAACAAGTGCTGGTGAGGATGTGGAGAAAAGGGATCCCTAGTGCACTGTTGATGGGAATGCACACTGGGGCAGCCACTATGGAAAACAGTATGGAATTTCCTCAAAATACTGAAAAGGGAACTACCTTTTGATCCAGCAATTCCATTGCTAGGATTATACCCGAAGAATCCTGAAACCCCAATTCAAAAGAAGCTATGCACCCCTATGTTCATAGCAGTGCTATTCACAATAGCCAAGTGCGGGAAACAGCCTAAGTGCCCATGTGTAGATGAGTGGATCAAAAACTGTGGTACATTTACACAATGGAATACTATGCAGTAGAAAGAAAGAACTGGTACAATTTGCGACAACGTGGATGGAACTGGAGATTATTATGCTTGGTGATATAAGCCAGGCAGTGAAAGACAAATACCATATGATATCACCTAACACAGGACACAAATGAACAACACAAACAAATGAGCAAAACAGAACCAGAGGCAAGTAAAAAAGGAGCAGACTGATATTGACCAAGGGGGAGGGGAGAAGTGAGGAGGAGGGAAAACAGGAGAAGGGTCTAGTCAAGGAACTGATATAAATGAATCGTGGATGTGGACAATGGGGTAAATGGAGTGGGAATAGACTGTGGGAGAAGGGGTGGGGGTGAGCAATGGGGGAAAAGTGGGATAACTGCAATAGAAAAAAAATTAAATTTTTAATAATGTACAAAAATATTCAGTTATTCTATTCATGATAATCCCAAACTAAAAACAACTAAAGGAATACTCAATAATTAAAAGGTTCAAACTATTTATGTAGGCATCAAGAGGGAGGAATCTCAAAAATAGTTTGCTGAGTAAACTATTTATATAAAACTCTAAACTGGGCACAGCTAATCTATGCCAATAGAAATCTAACCCTGAGGCGGTGTGTCTCTAGAAAGCTGAATGAACTCAATGTTATGTTCTAAATATTCTATATCTCTGTTCCATATCTTGTTAGGAGTGTCAGTTACACTAGTGAATGTTTTTTTTCAAAACACATCAAATTGTAAAATGTAATATTTCTACATTTAACTTAAATATGCCTTATTTTTTAATGCAAATGTGTTGCAATCATTTGTTTATTCTTAAAATACATAATTCACTTATTTTTTCCAAGCAGGAAGATTATTAGTTCATTTTGGTTTGGTTTTGGCTTCCCACTTACATCTCTTTTTTCTGACACTAAGTTTCATATTGTACAATCCACCAGTATCAACTACTTATAATTCCTAAACATACATTTTTACATGAGCTCTGTCTATTTGGAATGTCTTTTCCCTCTTTCACCTACAAAACTTTCATTTGTTTAAGACTGCAATGAGTTCACTCCCTCTCCAAAGCCTTTTCTCTTCTCCTACAAAAAGCTTTAGAGAGAAAGTTAATATCTTCAGAAAGGCAAAGTCATATCTTCCACTTCTGTTCAATTCTGCACCTTATATCAACTTTCATTACTGCATATTGAACATTTTGAGATGTTACTTGCATGTCTCGCTTACCATACCTTACCCTTCCTTAAGGGTAGGGACTATATCTATTGCACCTACTATGTAGTAGCAACAGTAATAAATGAACCATTTATATAATGAACAGCTTATACCTAGAACATAGATAACCATTTCTCTTCAATATCTCATTCAGTTTTCAAAATAATTATCATTTTACACATTATCAAAATGACATACAGAGAAGCTCTATTGCCAGCAATAGTCACAATGTTAGCATACTGAATGAAGTTAAGCTTTTAACTAAGGTCCTTTGATTCCAAAATCCATGCTTTTAAATCAAATCTAGGATTAACTGCTTCCCGATTGCTTGTGAAAAAATAATAGGCATTACACAATAATTGCATTGAACTGGCCACATAATTGTACATCCGTTAAGACACTAAACCAGCTGAAATAAAAAATGCCAGAATTTTTTATTTTTAAAACAGGTATAAATATATTATTTTTCTCTATTATTTGTTGCTACTAATGTTTGTGAATATTTTCAGGCAAAAGTGTATTCTTTGACCTGCACTAGGCAACTGATTTAAATTATTTCCTAACTACCGCCTACTGTAATTAGCTGTTTCTGTATGTAAAAAATATTTTTTTTTATCTTAGATATATTTATATGGTTCATCCAAAGAAACAGAATAATATAATACAAGCTCTTAAACTGGCTTTCAAAATATAGAAACTCTGATAGCCAACCGAAAATCTCCCTGGTTTCTTATAAGATGATTTATTTTGAGTTTGTGGTTTTGTTTCTTAAATCATTGTGATTCGTGACTTTGGACCTGGTATCTCCAGCTGCCCTAACTCCTCATTAGTGAATGTCAGCATCCTCCCTACAAATGCTCATCTGTCTCCTCACTCAGTAACACTTCTGCAAGCACTCTATCTCCTGGTTTCCTAATAATGAGAATAAACATCAAAACCTTTGTCCTGAACCTTAGTAATGCTTAGTTGCCTTTTATATGTCTATGCATACAATTTATTTTACATTTTGTTATCGTTATACAATCTCTGAGAATGTAGTGAAAGGATCACTCCTTTCATAAAATATTAGAGGGAGAAGATCATGGCACTTTTTTGTCCAAAGAATGCTGAATAGATTAAGATTTATTAAACTTCTATAATAGAATATCTATATTGCTCTCCTCAGTTACTTTCAGACATGAACCTGATGTACAGTGGTTGTCATTAATACAAAATTTTAAAAGAACATGTGGATTTAGATATATGCTAGATTTAGACTGTGTAGAGAATAGAGGTAGCATAGTAGACCTAAGACTACTACCCCTAGAAAGGCCTGTTAGCAAGCTTGGCCTTTGGCTGAATTCTAAGAACTTGAATGGTCAACAGTCTCCCTAAACTAATATTAAATTTTCCCTAATTAATAAGAACAAGTTTGTTGTGCTTAAACATTTGTGCAAACAATATGGTTTATGTTGAAGACCTGCTTTCTTTCTAGGAATCTGGAATTTTGATACAGGTTATAGGCAGAGGGTGACCACAGAGCCAGCTCTCAACAAAAACCATGGACTTCTAGGCTCAGCCAGGTTTCCCTAGGAGATAACATTTCACATGGGTTGTCACAGTTTGGTGCTAGAGAAGGTAAACGTGTCCTGTGTGACTCCACTGGGAGAGGACTTCTGGAAGTTTGAGCCTGTTTCCTTACAATACTACCCCTTTTCTTTTTTTCCTTTGATGATTTTGCTTTGTACCTTTTCAGTGTAGTAAGTCATTGGCTCAAGTATAACTATATCAAGTGCTCTGAGGCCGCTTAGCAAATCATCAAACCTGAAGGTAGTCTTGGGGACCCCTGACATAGCTAGAGTTCAGTGTTATTTTTTTATAAAGTTAAAAAATGATGAAGTAGAACATTCAATTAAAAATCTCTTTTGTTTAAAGACTAAGTTTAATTATGAATTAATGGATTTTTTTTCACTTTTTGCCTCAATGACTGCTTTTTCTATACTATAATCTTCAACTGCATCTAGGTAATATAAACAATAATGGTAATTTAAGGAGTAAAAAACATAAGGCAAAATATTCTGAGATGTTTATTCTTTATCATAAAATTCAAACCATCACTTTTACAAACTCATCTGTAAACTCAAATTGCTAAGATGAAGTAATAGATCTAGAGAACCATCAGAAAATACCAGTTGAAGTTCTCAAGAATTAGTTGCTTGAAAATGTCCATCATCCTCAGCCGGAGATTATGTTTGAAGGAGTTATAATATCTATATTCCACGAAAAGAAATGCACATCTGTTTGTTGGTACCAAGAGCAGTGAGAAGAATGAAATGTAATTAGCATAGTGGGAACAACTAGAAAAGTACATATTGACTAAGTCCTATGATGTAGAGTGCCAAGAAAGTATTTTCAGCTTTCCCACTTATTCTACATTTTCTATTTCTGAATTGTTTAAGTGATATTCTTCTTCTATGTTTTTTATGAAACAAGAGCTTAGTTTGAAAAGGCAAAGTTTTACTGTCAATGGATAATAGTGCGTTCTCTCTGTTAATATCTTTTTTATTATATTTATCGAAGTGACATTAGTTTATAAGATTATATAGGTTTCAAATGTAGATTTCTATGATACATGATCTGTATATTGTGTGTGGGTCCACCATCCAAAGTCACAATATATTTGACCCCCACCCCTTCCTTCTGGTAACCACTCTACTGTTGTCTGTGTCTGTGAGTTTCTGTTTTATATCCCACATATGAGTGAAATCATACAGTTCTTAGTTTTTTCCAAATGACTGTTTCACTTAGTATGGTATTCTCAAGGCCCACCCGTGTTGTCGCAAATGACAGTATTTCTGAGAAAAAAGAATGAAGGGAGAAGAAGCACACTACCTGATCAAATTACACCACAGAGCAATGATAACCAAAGTAGCGTTATATTGGCAGAAAAACAGACACACAGACCAATGAACAGAGCTGACAGCCCAGAAATAAAACCACAGTATATGACCAAATAATTTTTAATAAAGGAGCCAAAAACTTACAATGGTGAAAAGAAAGCCTCTGTAATAAATAGTGCTGGGAAAACTGGAAAGCCACAAGCAAAAGATAAAACTAGACTGCAATTTTGCCCCATGGATAAAAATTAATTTAAAATGGATCAAAGACCAAAATATAAAATCTGAAACAATAAACTACATAGAAGAAAACACAGAAACTAAACTTTGAACCTCGGTCTTAGAGAAGATTTATGAATCTGACCTCAAAGGCAAGGGAAGTAAAGGCAAAAACAAATGAATGGGACTACGTCAAACCAAAAAGCTTCTGCACGGCAAAAGAAATCACCAACAAAACAAAAAGATAATCAACTGAATGGGGGGAGATATTTGCAAACAACAGCTCCAACAAGGAGTTAATATCTAAAATATATAAAGAGCACACACAATTCAACACCAAACAAACATACAATCCAATTAAAAAATTGTGCAGAGGACCTGAACAGACACTTCTGAGAAGTGTCTGACATATGAAAAGATGCTCAATTTCACTAGCTATTAGGAAAATGCAAATTAAAACTACAATGAGATACTACCTCACACCTGTTAGAATGGTTAATTATTAACAAGTTTATAAAACATGTTGCAGAGGGATGGAGGAAAAGAAACCCTCATTCTCTTCTGGTGGAATTGTAAACTGTACAGCCACTGTGGAAAACAGTATGGAGATTCCTCAAAAAATTAAGAATAGAGTTACCATGTGACCCAGCAGTCCCCCTTGTGGGTATCTACCCACCCCCAAAATGAAAACAATTATTTGCAAAGCTATATGCACTCCTAAGTTAGCTGCAGCATTATTCACAGTGGCCAAGTCATGGAAACCCAAAGTGTCCTTCATTAAATGACTGGATAAACAAGATGTGATATTATATATATATATATATATATATATATATATATATATATATATATATCGTTGGCAGCCGTCCGTCTCGAGAGATGATGGTGTAGCTTCTTAAGAGTCTATCTGCACCGCCGAGAATGGCTATGCAGTCCGACTCGGGAGTGACACGGTATCTGTCTCCTCCCGTGTTGAATCAACATCTTGCGATGACACTGGAGTGTCCTCTCCAGTGAAGCTGAAGCTACAGAGCCTGGGCAGGGTGATATGGAGGGTCTGCTGTTGCCCATGCAGCAGACCCCCACTCTCTTCGCAGCTGAAGGGTCCAAGGGAAAGACGGAGTCGATACAGCTTGGCTTCAGGTGCGCCGCAGGAGTTGCCGGTGTTGACTACAACGTCAAACCGCCTTAGGGACTCCGGCTCCGGATTTTCTGTCGGGGTTTACTCCCTTAGCCTTTCCCCTGAAGAGGTATGCCGCAAGGCAGCGGAGGTTTTTTGGAGTCAGAGTTTTCCTTCTCTGATGTGCCCTGACTGGAAGATCGAACCAGCGACACTTAGCTGGCAGGCCGACGCTCAATCCACTGAGCCAAACAAGCCAGGGTTTATATATATATATATATATATATATATATATATATATAATGGAATACTACTCAGCCATAAGAAAAAATGAGATACTTCACTTCTTATACTACTCACAAGTACACTTTGGACTATTTCAAGGCAGCAAAATGTAAAATTAGGAAAAAAGATCATCCTGATACAGTAACATGAAATGCTCAGTGATGAAATAAATAGATACTTGATAAGTGTTTTTGGAAAATAATGGAGCAAAAAAATAGAAGGGAAACTTAAAAAGCAATAGATGCTAAAGTTATAACATGATATAAATAACAATTTCTAACAACATATAATAGTACTTACTCTGTGCAAGGCATTGTTCTGAATATTAACTGATTAACTCTGAAACAATGTTAAGAGATAGTTGATATATTATCAACCCCATTTAAACAATGGGGAAACTAAGGTTCAGAGAAATATATAAGAATCACTGAAGATCACACATGAAGTTAGAGAACTGAAATCCAAAGCCAAGAGATCTGGCTCCAGAAACCAAGCTCTTAACCACTACACTATATCATATGCTAAAAGACAAGATATATTTCTCTAAATAATGACAAAAATTTGGCTTGCTTTCCAAGTTTATAGTTTTATAAGGAACTAAAATTGGATAGAGGGACCAAAATTAAACTATTCTAACTTTTCACACAGAACCAAATACTTTCTTCCATACACATATATGCTCAAGGAAAGGTTAAGACTTTCCTAAGGCCACATTCTCAATGGGTTGTTTATATGATTCGGAAGTATTTTGAATGGTCATAACTACTTAGGATTTATAGATAAAACACTTCATGAAATAAACATCTCTATGTTGATACAGAACAAACCAATGAAACATAGGAACATAGAAAAGAGGTGACTAAAAAAGTATGAGCTGGAATGCAAGGTAATTAAAATAACAAACCCTAAGCAGTGCAGGCAGAAAGGTAAAAAGAAGGGATAAAAAGATAATTTTCATGAGTACTTAAAAACTATTTCTAGATACAGAAATTTTAGGTTGGAGCCCAACGGTGATAAGAGCAAAAAGTTTGTACCTGTACTTGAAGGACTAATGTCTAGCTCAATGGAATAGTGAGACCAATGTCTATTAGCTCAAAACACCTTTTTCCAATATGAATGAAGTCTCTTTTCTAGAAAAACAAAACAAACTTTAAAAACCCCACAGATTTAGAGAGCCAGACGGTCAGTTATTTTCTTCCATGGGCCTCAGTCTCTTCCTTTCAGAATTGAATGAGAAGCACATTGGAGTTTTCATATGCTCTAATATGCTTTCTTGCATTTGTTAATAAGAGCTATGTAACCTCTCATACCCATTTTGACTTAAGCTATCAAGAAACTCATTTTCAGTAGTCTCCTTTAGTCTGGGTTTTCTATTAGTATTATCTAGTGTTCTTCCTTGCTTGGTTCTAGTTATAGTATGCCTGATTTAGTTATCGTATTGTATTTGGTGCTCTGGTGATAAGCCATCACAAATTCTCTTTGGAAGTGTATAAAATATAATAGGTTTATGAAATGAAGAGCCTAAACTGAAGAAAAAAAGAGATTTGTCTCATCAGTAGAAATGTAAAAGAATAGATCCAGTGGTTTTATTGGACTGTAATTCCAATGCAGTTAAATATTATGCTGCGACTACTAAGAAGTCAACTTAATTTTATTTAGGCTGCATTCAAAAGCACATAGCCCCTATGATAACAAAGAATATGTCCCTAGCAAAGTATTCAGCACATAGCAGATCAGCTAGGCAAGAAATGTTTCATAAATTTAATCAGATATTCCTGTTGTTTAGATCACAGATGGAGGATTGTGTTCAGTGAGTGTAACCACACTTTTAAAAAGATATGTCTGACCATATCAAGTATTTTCAAGTAGGTGACACTGCTAATACAAATGGAAAATGTGATAATCACTTTGGTAAACAGTTTGGCAGTTACTTAAAATGTTAAAGATATGTCTATCATATAACCCAACCATTTCACTCCTAGATATTTATGCAAGACAAATAAAAACATACATCTACAAAAAGATTTATACAGGTGTGTCCACAAAAACTTTATGTGTCATTGTCAAAAAATTGGAAACAACCCAAATGTCTGTCAACAGGTAAATATATAAGTAAATTGTGGTATATGCATACCATGGAAAATTACTCAGCAATAAAAAGCAGCATAGATTTATATAAAAATGTGGAAGAACTAATAAAGCATTATGCTAAATAAAAAAAGCCTAACAAAAAAAATAGTGTTTGATTCCATTTATATAAAATTTTAGAAAATGCAAATGTCTCAGTATTGATAACAAGCAGATCACTGGTTACCTGGGAATGGGGTTGGAAGGAGGGACAGATTACAAAAGGCCATAAGGTCACTTGAGGGGTTTAGAAATGCTTGTGTTTTTGTTTTGATGATGGTGTCTGGGGTGTACTCAGATGTCAAAACTCATCAAATTGTACACATTCAATACAGAGTAAGGGTAAAAGTAGGTTTACAGCTGTGAGTACATGAAACATAGATTTTATTATATTATTTTTTAATTATTGTATTATTTTCCATTGGAACACCTGTAAACCTGCTTTTGCCCCACCCCATATGTGCATTTCTAATATGTCAATTATACCGCAATATGTGTTAAAAAAACAAAATGAAGAAAAAATAAAAAGAATAAGGATAAATTGGAATTATCCAGAGGATAGTAATATAGATATTTGAAAAGACCCAAAACCATGGTGCTCACTGAGGAAGTGAGAATATTTGGCCAGGCAAACAGAATCCCCAGAAAATCAAAATAGTCAACAAAGTGCCTCGGGTGGAAAAGTAATTTTTTGTTTCCTGAATAATCCCAATAGGCAGTCTTGGCAAAACGAACACTTGATTTTACCCCACCATAAGAGAGAAACTCAAAACAAACTAGCAATAAACTTATTGTCCTCTCAGCCCTTCCCATCAGTAGGTAGCAACTACCACCCACTTGGTTCCTCATGCTAAACGTTATTCCCACAGCCAACATTCAATACATCAGTGGGTTGTATTGACTCTGCCTTCAAAATATGTCCTCAGTCCACCTGCCATCCTTCTTCATTTCCACTATCACTCTGTCCCCATCTAAAAACATGTATGTATGTGTAAGGGTATTCTAAACCTGGATCACTGCTAAATGCCTCGAAGTGGTCTCCCCAGGTCCACATTTAGCCTCTTCCTGTAAAACTCAGTCACCACACAACAACCAGAGTGATTTTTAAAAAATGTAAATCAAATTATATGGTCCCCTGATTAAAACACTCCAGGGTTTCCTATTATGCCTGGAGTAAAATCAAACCCCCTTACCATGCTTCACATGGTCTAGCACTTTCCATCCTTATCTCATACCTTTACTACTGCTGGGCACAGTATATTCTACTCTGACTTTCTTTCTTATTGTTCTTCAAATATACTGGAATTTTCTCCCCAAGGACTTTTTCCCAATTCTGGTTTCTGCCTAGAAACCATATCTCCTGTTGCCTGTCTGGTCCCATCTCATTATTTAAGCTTTAAACATCCCCAGTTCAGACAAGCCTTCCCTGTTTGTGAATCTGAAAGTGTTTCCTCTCCACATTTGTCCTCTGTCTCATTAGTCTGTTTTATTTTCCTCATAGCACTTAAGGCTGATATATAATTTATATGTATATTTGTTTATTGGCTGCTTCCCTATAGAATGTAAACTATAAGAACAGTAGTTAGGTCTTTTACAGATACTTGAGTACCCCTAGTTTTAGAAAATTTACAGATTTATGGTAGGCAATCAATATTAGAGACATATATTTGTTCAAGACCAAGGATTACTTTCTAATAAAGACTTACTCAAACTTAAGTAATATATGGACTACTTTATAGGGAGGGAAAAAAATCTCCTAAGCACACCTAGTGGTGGCTCAATTACTTTTGAATATGATGTTAAATAATTATTTATAACCAAATTCTTTGAATCAGTTCTTTATTTATAGCTCACTGAATACTATAAAAAGAACACAAATTCACTAAAACATACAGTCAAAAATATTTAATATGCTTTATTGATTATGCTGTTACAGTTGTCCCAATTTCTTTTCCCTTTGTTCCCCTCCACCCAGTGACCGCCCTCCCTCCAGTTGTCCCCCCCCCCTTAGTCCATGCCCATTGGCTGTGCATATAGTTCTTCTCAACATCTTCCTGTCTACTCCACTCCCTCCTACTATGCTTCTTAATTCCTGTACCATCTCCCTCTCCCCTCTTCCCCCGCCCTGCTGACATCCTCCCATAATGTTCCCCATACCTATAATTCTTTTCCCACTCTCGTTGCCCATTTAGTTTGCCTTTGTTTTGGTTCCCTAGCTTCCGTTGTTAGTTGTTGTGATACTGTTTTCATTTTAATGTTCATAGTTTTGATCCTCTTTCTCCTAAACAAGTTCCTTTAACATTTCATATAACAGTGGTTTGGATCTGATGAACTCCTTCAATTTTACTTTTTCCTGGAAGCACTTTCTCTCCCCTTTTATTCTGAATGACAGCTTCACTGGGTAGAGTAATCGTGGTTATAGGTTTTCGCTTTTCATTACTTTGAATATTTCTTGACAGTCCCTTCTTGCCTGCAGAGTTTCTTTTGAGAAATCAGCTGAGAGTCTTATTGGGACCCCCTTTGTACATAATTCTCTTTTTCTCTATTGCTGCTTTTAAGATTCTCACTTTACCTGAATTTTTGACATTAGGTAAGTTCTGCTTCAGTATTTTTTCACACAATTTTATTTTTTCTAATTCTTCTTCTTCATCTTCTGGCAACCTTATGATTCAGATGTTGGTCCGCTTATAGCTGTCCCATAGGTTTCTGAGTCTCTCCTCATTTTCCTCACTTTTTGTTTCCTCTTTCTGCACTGGTTGACTCCTTTTTTCCTTCCCTATGTTCCGATTTGTTGATTTGATCCCTGGTTTTCTTTCCCTCACCACTAGTTTTGTGTGTGTTTTTGTTCATTTCAGCAGGACTAGCCTTCAATCCTTTTCCATCTTGTTTAAGATCTGCGGTTAGGTCTGTAAGCATTCGTATAACCAAAGCTCTGAGCTGTGCCTCAGAAAGATTTCCCATCTGCTGCTTCATTAGATTAGATATTTGCTGTCTGATCAGCTGCATCACTGGGATCTCTATCATGATCTGTGCCATCGTGACAGTTTTGTGTTTACCTTTGCTTCCCGGGCGGGGTTGTCACACCTCCTATGCTATAAGGGGCAGAGTCCTGTGCTCTCATCACAACTGGGCAACCCGTCTCACCACACTGTGGTGTTTTTGTCATCCCACTGCCATCACTGCTGCTGCTACCACAAGCACAGCTTGATCTCCACCCCGGCTTCGCCCCTGCTACCTGTCCAGACAAGCACTACTTCTTTATAACTTCATACATTGGACTTCCATTTATCTTCTGGAACTTCTGGTTATTTCTGGTTTTGCAGTAGTTATATTCCTTCTTAGTTGTGGAGGGAGATGGAACGTGTCAGTCTAGGCCTCTATCTTGGCCAGAAGTCTCCCCCAATGTCCTCAAAATTTTTAAACAAATATTGTTTTGAAAAAGCATATATTTCCACAATAGAAATGTGGCTATATTGAAACTGATTTTTTATAGCATGAATATAGTACTACTGGTTGTTACAGCAGAGGGCTGCTAGCATTTGGTCATCTGAATAACTTATATATTATGTAAAGACACTCACCATCCTGTTATTTTCTTCTTGTTTGAACTTCAATAAAATCTTTATTCTTAAAACTTGCTTTGATATAATTTGTAAATTCTCATTTACTCTTCTACATACAGTTCAAAACTTTTATAAGTGTATATGTATACATGTGTGTGTGTGTTTTAAACAAGGTACTTTGATTGGAATTACATTAAATTTATTTATTTATTTAGCAGGGGATAACAGCATTATAATATTAAGTCTTCCTATCTAGGTACATGGCATTTATTTCTAGTTACATAATTCTTATTTTATCTCTCTTAATAATTAAAAAAATAGGTTTATGTAATTACTAAAAGTATTCCTGATTGTTTTGTGTTTTTGATACTGGGATGAAGAGACTTTTTTCAATTATTAATATTTTGCTTTATTAATATTTTCTCATATCTAGTCTTCTCATTAAATTCTCATTTTTGTTCTAATAAATTTCACTTGAGTTGTGTAGATTTACCATCTAATCATGTGTAAATAATGATAATTTCTCCTTTTTACATTATTTTTAAGGTGTATTTAAGTTATTTGCTTTTAACCAAAAATACTAAACAAGGAAGAATAATCATGATGATAGAAAGCATCCTTGACTTATGTCTTATATTAAAGGTTCAGTCTTTAATATTTCTTCACATTCTATGATGTTTTCAGTTTGGTAATAAGAGGTCTCTGGCAAACTTAGGAACTTTTATTCTCTTCCTAATGTATATATATATTTTTACCTAGAATGGCTATTGATTTTTATCAAATGATTTTCAGATCTGTGTTTCTACAGTCCCATGATCTTCCTCTGTAATTCTCTTTTAATATAATGAGTAATATTGGTACATTGTTAGCTGTAAAATATCCATCCGTCCATGGAGTATATACTATTATAAACAAACCACTTAAAATCATAGTTCTGACTACTAAATGTAAAAATAAAGTATGGAGGTGTTGGCCTTAGCAGAAGTTCTTTCAAACTCATCAGATCCCCTATACAGTACCCCTAAAATTACTCGTCCCCTGCATTCTCTGCCTCTGGAATATAACACTTTCCAGGCAGCCAGAACACTGAAGTTATCTTAGCTGGCTCATTCTCTGCCTCCCACAGTCAATCTGTCCCCACATTCCATTCATTCTACTTTCTAAACATCTCTCAATTCCAGATACCCCATCCAATGACTTAGGCCCCCCATATCTCTACCACTTTGGCTAGAGAATTCTGATAGGAATTGTGGTCTCCTATACTGCTCCCACATCCTCAAAATACCTCCAACACTTCAGCTAGAAACTGAGTATGACTTTTGTTGTGTAAAGTGCTTCCGTGTTTCTTCATAAATAAGATGGTTTCCAAACTCCTTAAAATGGCACATCAGGCCCTGCATGACCTACCCCTCACCCCTGCCAGTCTCTGCCTCCATTCCCCATGCATGGAAGCCAAAGCTACAGGTATGTTATTGCTCTCTCCATTCTCATTGTGACCACAAATGACCCCTTTCAAGTTGCACATCCTTCATATCCTGGCTAACCAACTTCCTGTCCATGTGCTCCTTTCCACAACCCCTCTACTGACAGTGTCCTTTCCTCAAAGGAAGCTTTCCTCACTACCACTCTCATAGAAAAAACTAGTCTTAGACTATTGATTTAGTCATCTCCTACCTCCTCTCCATTTCATCTCTGTATCAGTCTTTGGAGACTCAGTGCAGTTTGCATGTATACATTGAAACTTCAGATAACACAGCTGAATTTAGAAATGTATGTGCTGGTTTGCTACTTAATTCTAAAGGTCAAAGTAACAAGGTCACAGTATTCTGTGCCAGTACTACTCTACATGTGTACTATACTAAAATCAGGACATATAGTTGAAGCAAAACAGTAGACAATTAGAATGAGTCCAGAGACGGCACTATGGTAAGGACAACAAGGTCACATAATAAGATTTTCAAGATGTTTCAGATCAAGGGAGGACTAACCTGGGTTGTTTAGTCCAGAGAAGAGAAAATACAAAGAAGACAGAATAATTATCTCCTATACTTAGATTCTTAAACTTAGAGTTAAAGAGAAGAAAAGGAATAGAATCACAGATCACAAAATGAAGAGCCAGTTTTCGTCTTAGGCAAGAGGAATTCAAGAAAGTTTCATCCATACACTTGAATTAATAATAAAATAGCTATAGTTCTTTAGCTTCTCCCAATGTTTCTTAAAGAGAAGTGAATGGCAGTTTTGAGTGGAGGAATCCATAATTGGATAGAATTATTCTAGACATTACAGGACATTTAATATGTCAGGTCCCACAAAAAGCCAGTAATGATCTTTGGTCATTGGGACAATAAAAAAATGCCCTAACGTATTAAAAGTGCTTTCATTTGAGAACTGCTGAAATTCACACTGTTTTTGGAATTGTCAAGATATTTTTAATATATTTTTTAATTCTCTCAACAACCAAGCAAGATAGAAACTGTCATTTCTGTGTTAAGATAAAGAAATGACGCTCTGCTAGTAGCAGATAGACCTTCCTTATCAGATTGCCTGCTTGCATCTCTGACAGCAGAACATTTTCAGATTTCCCTTAGATTACATGGTCTACTCATCTGCCTCTAACTCTGTTAAGGTTCTGGGATGCTAACAATTAATTTCACTTCCAAATAATTTCAGTGGCCAAACCATTCACATTCAGGCTCCTGTCTTCGGAGCTGAATTTACTTCTTATGGTAGCTCTAGCACCTGGAAATGATCTAGTTTGATGTCCCATTCACTCTTGTTTTGACCTATCTCACTGTAGAGCAGCCTTACCATGTAACAGTATGTGAAAATTCCCTACTTACTACACTTAATCACGTAGTTTAAATACAGAGAAATGAAGCAATGTGCCAAAGATCATAAAGCAAATGAAGCTGCAGTCAAATCCATGTCAGGACTGAAATTCAGTAAGTTGAGAATAAAATGAGTCATATTTTAGTTTATGCAAGGAAAGTGTTTATAGGTTGTATAAAAACATATTCTAGAAATATATCTTAATCATGATTGCTAAAGACAGAGAACCCACAGGAGTCTGGTATTTTGTTACCACAACATGTAATTATATAATATTCTGCTATAAAAATAATATTAAATCCTAATTTATGGAGCAAATAGGAGCTAGAGATAATATAATTGTTTAAAATTGATGAACTGGAGATAGATCATCTGAGTTTAAACCCTAGCTTGACAATTTATTCATTTCAGGACTTTGGATAAGTTATTCAACCTTCTATACCTCAGTTTCTTCATGTGTAAAATAATATAATGGTGGTATCTTATTCATATGTGTATTTAAGTAAACTAATACATAAAATGTGCTTATAATATTTTCTGGAATATTAAGGGGAAGTTCTCCATAAATTTTAACTGTTTATGATTATGAAGGAGCTCTATGAATTCCAACACTATCATTTGTTATCTTGGGAAAGTCATTTTATATCTCTGTGTCTGCTTTCTTGTCACTAAGCAATGATTTAAGAGAATTCAGAAATTCTAGTTTTATAAATACAAATTCATCACTTTTTTTATCCTCCAGAATTTTCACTGGATATAAATAACTGATGCATCAAAATAAGGGTATCAATTACTAGTTTCACATTTCCGTTTGAATACTACATAACCTTGATTTTACATCACTATTTTGCTGACACCCAAACAGTTCTTTTTTAATTAATAGATTCTGTTAACACCTTATGACAATGTTCATGGTTCACTCTTTGTACCTCCTCACCCAAGGAACACAAAGTACAGACTGGCTATCAGAGCTCTGTTTGCTTAATGAGAAGCAGAAAGGATATAATGCTTGCAAGCACAACATGTTCAGAGTTTTGGAATATTCAATTTTTTGATCTTCTAAGAGAATTGCTCCTGAAATGTCTGCTTTTTGTCTTAATATAAGACGGCTACCTCTGCAAAATCTGTACTCTGATTGCTGCATTTTATCCTAGCAGCTGCCTCCTTGGGGCCTTGTCTAATAAAATATACAAGTGTCTATTCCCCTCTCCTATTCATTA
Organism: Furipterus horrens; assembly: GCF_987537825.1. Taxonomy (NCBI): domain Eukaryota; kingdom Metazoa; phylum Chordata; class Mammalia; order Chiroptera; family Furipteridae; genus Furipterus; species Furipterus horrens. The sequence goes on from NW_028327175.1 coordinate 157,393,244, forward strand.
TCACTAAAAGCATTTTAGTATCTTATTTGTTGATAACAAGTGTCTACTCAATTTGTGAAATGATAGGAAATCTATGTTTTAAGCCATGCTTGACAACCACCCGAGCTTCTGCTAGCGTTGGGAAAGTTTAACTCACAAATACTGCTTTAATAAATCAGCTCCATGAATTATTTTCCATTCAGCATAAAATAATAATGTCAATGAAAGAAAATTTATATGTAATTAGTTAATAAATTCAATAAATTCTGGTAGACGTTACTGCTTATTCTCTTGAAAATATGGTTATTGATTTTAGAGAAAAGGGAAGGAAGAGAGAGAGAAAGGGAGAGAAACATTGATGTGTGAGAGAAACACCAATTGGTTGCCTCCCCTGTAAACCCCAACCAGGGATCATACCCACAACCTAGGTATGTTCCCTGATCAGGAATCAAACCCCCAGCCTTTGGTATATGGGACAACTCTTCAACCAACTGAGCCATACCACTGGCAAGGGCATTACTCATTCTTTTGTTAAAAGTTAATTATGTTTTTATTATATTGCAGACAATACACTGGGCATAACAATTTTTAAAACAAGATAGCATGGCTCCTTTTTTAGTTTGTTTTTTGGATTTCACGCATAAGTGAAATCATATGGTGTTTATCTTTCTTTGTCTGACTCATTTCAATTAGCATGATACCCGGTAGGTTTTATGTTGTCACAAATGGTAAGAGTCCATTCTTTTTTATGGCCAAGTGATATTCCATTGTATACAGGTACTACATCTTTTTATTCAGTCATCTCTTAATGGACATGTAGATTGCTTGTATATCTTGGCTATTGTAAATATCTGGGAATCATTAGGTGCTTTATAAATATTTTTTAAATGGCTGAAATGACTAAAGGAACATATTGTGTAACATACATATTGAAAAGAAAACATTATCCATATTGGTTATAGATCTGTGATGGGATTATGAGTGTTTTCTACTCTCTGCAGTATAGTTCTACATTTCAAATTTTTATTACTTTTATAATCAGGAAAAATCCAATAAGTATGGTTTAAAATTATTTATAAAACTGAATCCTAATCTCTGGCTATGACCCAAATAACACTAATTTATATACAAAAAGGTCTTCTAGAAAAACAATTCTTAGAAATGGAAGTCCAGGGACTTCCGGCCAAGATGGAGGCTTAGACGGACATGCTAGGTCTCCCTCTACAACTAGAGAGGAATACAACTACTTCAAAACAAAGAATAACTAGAAATTCCAGAAAATAAAACTACACGGAAGCCCAACATATGAAGTTATAAACCAGCGGTGCCATTTGGGCAGGTAAGAGTTAAAGAGGACGGCGCTGTTTGCGGTTGCACCTGGGACAGCGGCGGGGCGGCGAAAAATCCCGGCTGCAGTGAAGCCCCTGGCAGTGCGCGACCCCAGTGCTGGGGAAAGCAACCACCGCATCGCCTTGAACAGTGAGGCCCAGGGGGGCGGGAGGACGGATCCCGGTCTCCTAGCTGAATAACTGTGTGAATCCATCTTGGACCCCCGCCCCCAAAGAAAGCACCACAGGGCTGCGAAATAGGTCGCAGACAGGCACCGGTCGCTGAATTGTGACGCGTACACAGGCACTGCCCCCTACAGCCGGCCCAAGAAAACAAAACGCATCTGTCAAAATGAGGCAGACAACTATAGAAATCCCGGTGGCACAGCTCACCAGGCAACAGATGGGGAACCTGACAGATGAACAGATAAGAAACCTGTCAGAGGCTCAGTTCTGGGCCATTGTTATCAGATGGCTTACAGAATTCACAAAAGAGCAGGAAAAAGATAAGAAAGAAGCGAAATACATTCATAACGAAAGGAACAAAACCACATACGAGACAGATGGTGAGGAAAAAAAATCCAGAGTTCATTTCAACAAACTGGAATATGGAGAAGGAACAAGCAGTCAACCAATGCAGCGAGAGGAAATGGGAAGCAACAATGAGAGGATCAGAAACCTCTGGGACAGCTATAAAAGGCCCAACATAAGAATCATTGGTTTGCCAGAGAGTGAGGAAGATGAACTAGAACTTGAAAAATTGAGTGAAAATATAATAAAGGAGAACTTCCCAGACTTGGGGAAGGGAATAGACTTGCAGGTCCAGGAAGCAAGGAGAGTTCCCAAGAGACTGGACCCAGGGAGAACCACTCCAAGACACATTATAATCAAAATGTCAAAAATTAAAGATAAAGAGAGAATCTTAAAAGCAGCAAGAGAGAAGAAAAGAATTATGTACAAAGGGGTCCCAATTAGACTATCAGCTGACTTCTCAAGGGAGACCCTACAGGCAAGAAGGGACTGGCAAGAAATATTCAAAGTAATGAAAATCCAAAACCTACAACCACGAATACTCTATCCAGCGAAATTGTCATTCAGAATAGAAGGACAGAGAAAGTGTTTCCAGGACAAAATAAAACTGAAAGAGTTCATTAGATCCAAACCACTGTTATATGAGATGTTAAAGGGACTGGTTTAAAAAACAGAAGCTAGGGAGATGAAACAAAGGCAAACTAAACAGGCAACGAGAGTGGAAAAGGAACTGTGGGTACGGGAAGCATATTGGGGGGAGGTCAACAGGGAGGGGGAGTGGGGAGAGGGAGGGAGATGATATAGGAATTGGGGATCATGGTAGGAGGGAATGGAATAGACGGAGAGAGGTTGGGAGGAACTGTATGCACAACTAATGGACATAATCTAAAAGGGGGGGACAACTGGAGGGAGGGGGGCCACCGGGTGGAGGGGAGCAGAGGGAAGGGAAATTGGCACAAATGTAATATTTTAATCAATAAAACACACACACACACACAAAAAAAAAAAGAAATGAAAGTCCAAATATTGAACCAAAATTCTCTTAGGTGTACACAAAAGTAATGTTGTTCTTACAAAGTATTAACTTATTAGTATATATTCATACAAAGTGTTTTTAAATATTAACAGCATATGTGATTGCTTACAAGAGTCACTTAATCAGAGATATATCTGAAACTAACTTAAATCTGTGTACACATGTGTGCATGTACACACAATCATAAACACACATCTAGGTCTATTTATATACAGGATTCATGGGCTTAGAAGCACCAAATCTGTAGATTTTGTTATTATGACATACTTTTTTTTTTTTTTTACTGTGTGGTTGCCTCTCACTCATGCCCCTAACTGGGGACCTGATATGAAACCTAGTAATATGTCCTGACTGGGAATCGAACCAGCGACACTTGGTTCGCAGGCCAACGCTCAATCCACTGAGCCACAGCAGCCAGGGCTTGTTATTATGACATACTTTTTTAATAAACTGTAATTAGCTGTGTTTGGCATTTTAAAGTTAAGGAAAAGGTATGGCATGTCAGATTATTCCAAATATGTGTTTTCCATCAGGTCCTGTATATTTATCAGTATATTGCAACTATGCTCTGAGTGAGTACAATAGGAGTTAGGCCACAGAGATCAATACAAAAGAAAGCAGTAGCATTTAATAGAAATTGGGATGGGTAAGGTGGTAAGGGAAAGAAATAAGTTGAGGAGTCTAAGCATTAATGAATTCACCACAACTAAAAATTCGGCAGGGTATCGATTTGCAGTAAGAAAACCGACACCCCTTAACCAGACAGCTTTACTATATCCCAAAGGGCACTGTCCATGTTCCATGCATCGCTTTGAATTGTGAAAGTAAATGATTTCTAAGTATTCACTGTTATTTCCAGAGACTGAAAGGACGCCAAGCTTGTTGTCTCTGAGAGATCTTCCTTGTGGATTTAAGCACAGTTAATTTATTCCTCTTCCTTGTAAACATTTGGGATAGTACATACATTTATTATTCTATTTATTATGTTTCTGCAATCGTCTTCACACCATTTCCTCTAGTCAACAGAAGCTCCACAAGAAGTTATTTAGCTCTAGATCCAGAGCATCTAGAACATAGTAGTTTTGGTTAAAAGGAATGAGTGGAGTATTGATTTTGTAATGTACAGTTGTCCTGTATATTTTATGAAGCACAAATAATTAATTTTTTACACTCAAATATAAGTAATTATAGCTGCCATGTTTCCGTCCAGCATAAGTGGTGATTCTAGGGATGACAAATATTCAATACACAAATTGTCATTTCCTTGTACCACACCCATGGCAGACATTTTAAATCAATCATGACATCTTTCCTAGAGAGTTAGGATGGGTCTTCACAATCATCATCACAGTGCCTAAGGAGCCACCACTATAGCTCTAACCAATTTCTTTTTCTGGTCTTCTCGACACTCTCAAATGAGTCTCATTTGAAAACCCATTTCTTTTCAAGATTTACAAGTACACCTCATGAAACATAATCTTTTGCCTCTAGATGTCAAGAGTTCTCTAAAATACATTATACCCCTTATGTGTTCTAGAATTATTTTTCAATGTCATATTAAATGAGGCTCTAGAGACACTTTCTATAGCCTATAATTAAATGTTTCTAATATTAGATTACCATCAATAGTCACTATTTTTAAGCACAGGGCACAGGTTTTGACTTCTTATGAGAACAGGGCAAAGTGAAGAGACATAAACGCCTGTGCGTGTGGACTCTTGAACTGTCCCTCTGCCATCAGGGCCAGGCAGGGAGGAAGCTGCTGCCTTGTCTGTGTGGACCAAGCCCCACTGATTGATCCAATGAGTAAGAAACCTCTGCTTGTCTGTAGGCTAGGATTATCCTCTCCCTGCTGTGCGGAAGCACCTGGTCCCAAGGCGAGCACAAAGAAAGCTTCATTATTTTATTGAGGCAGTGAGAGACAGAACAAGAAAGATTCTATGGCAGGACATACTGAGAGGACAACTAAAATTACTACTCCTTCAAAAGGCAGGATTTGTGAGTCTTGGCAGGAGGCCTGCAACAGCTCTGGTAGTAGCAAAGTCCCAGACCAGTCTCTCGGGGCCTCCAGCAAATGCAGAGTTGCATCAGGGGATCAGAAAAATCCATTTATCAACAACTGTCCATATGCCGTGCTGGTACTGAGAACGGAAAGTGACTCTCAGAGAATGGCAATGGGAGAAGTTAGCTCCAGCTGGTTAAAAAAAAAACAAAACTGATATTCTTAAAAATTCCACTTCTTCATTAATTCCATGTGGTCACTGAAGCAAAATACAGCTTGCAAAATTCTTTTATGAGTAATTTCTTAATTCAAACAGGTGTTTTATATGAATCTTAAAAACATCATTTCCCCTTGAAAAGTGTGGAATTAGCCATTCTTCTGCAAGAAGGATGAAAGCAGAGTTCTGGTGGGGCGCTGGTGCTCAGGAAGCTGGAGGCTGGGGCGTGGGCCCTGGCCACAGGAACGTCTGGCAGAATGCGGGGCAGTGAGTGAATTCAAACACAGTGCTGTGTCTACTATTATCAGAATCATGGCTGATGAATCCAGAGGTGGATTTAACGGTGGGCACACCAGGTGCACGCCCTAGGCTCTGACTTCTGAGGGGCCCGGAAAAATCCCAACTTTACACTTCTTTCTAATGACACCAAGTTTGGTTTCATATGTGCAATTTTAATTACATACACATTTACAATCAGCTGTAAAACCTGATAGTATGTTTATATTCACTTATTTCATTATTTCATCACTATGCTGTATAGGCCCTGTGCAGCTGCGCTACCACTAATCAGAGCAATAGAATCATATTTGCTACTTTGTACTTACAAAGGTTCTCCAGCAGTGCAGACTTACAATATACACAAATACGCAGGGATGTAAATTAGTTTGTGGATATGTACTTGTTCATGTACATTTGTAAAAATAGTTTTCTGGGCGTATAAATAAGTATTTTTATTTTCCTTCTCTCTCTCTTTTTCTTAAGGGGCTCAATATTTTCTTCTGTGCCTGGGGCCTCAACGGACCTTCATCCACCTCTGGATGAATCCAGTGTTTACTTATTAGTTTATCATGCTAGATACTAAAAATAACAGTAAAAATAAGAACAGCTCATTTTTATTGGGCTTTTTTTTTTGTGCCAAACACTGTGTTGGGCACTAATTTTATCTTATTGAGTCTCAAATCAAACTTAGGAAGTAAATATTATTATCTAAACTTTATGGATCAAAACACTGAAGCTTAGAGAGGCTAAGTGACACACATAAAGTCACACTGCTAATGACCAGAAGGGCCAGAATCAAACTCGAGAAGTTTAGAGTACATACACATCCAGGAATAAAATACTGAAAAGTTACCGTATTTTCTATAAGGGTCTTAAAAGCTGGAATGAATTCAAATTTATAGGGTGAAAAGATAGGAACAAAATGCAACTGTTCTTGCTTTAGTCCCAGAGTAAAGAACACTGTGGATATGCCAGAGGCCCCTGTTCTTTCCCCCAGGGAATGGGCCCAAGTCCATTCTTTAAAAGTTAAGGAATGTTGTGTTCAAGAAACAGTACAGAATCCTTGCCCAACTTCGGGTGTCTCAGTTCCTGGGAAGGTTTGAGAGTATGTAAGGTAATGGTGCAGTGGCCTGTGGGGACATATCTGTGCATTGTTATTCTAGTTGCACCAGTCTGCGATATGGCAGCTGCACAAAGGTCAAGATAAACTAAATGGCGATTCAAATCATGGACCAGAGCACAACTAAGCATTTAACCTTTGTTACTGAACCACACAGGTGACTAAATTATCACTATCAAAGGCCTTAAGGTCTTAGGAAGATATTTTTTGGAATCTGTACTTCAAATCCACACTGATTTTATTAGAAATCCTTTTTCAGAAAATGCAGGGAACTGAAACAATGTGACACCTAAGATGAACAGGTAATATAATAGCTTAAAATGATTTGAGGTTTACTGTTCAAAAAAATAAAAGGTGTGCAAAACCCAAATACAAAGTTAAATAAACCAAAACTTGTCTTTTAATTTGTGGGTGGAACTCCCATTTGTTATTTCAAAAGCAGACAGTATGAGGGAAACATCAGACAAAACCCAACTGACAGTAATGCCACAAAAGAGCTAACTAGTAATCCTCAAAATGCCAAGGTCATCAAAAAAAGGAAAGTCTGAGAAACCATCACAATGTAAGGAACCTAAGAGACTAGAAGACTAAATGTAAGATGGTCTTTTGAATGGGATCCTAGGACAGAAAAGGGGCATTAGATAAAAACTAAGAAGATACAAATTAAGTATGGAATTTGAATAACACTAATGCACTCTTGTCAGTTTCTTAGTTTTGACTAATGCACCATGGTTATTGAAGATGTTAACAATGGGGGGAAATGGATGAAGTGTATATGGGAACTCTGTAATATTCTTGCAACTTTTATATAAATCTAAATTTTAAAAAAATAAGTTTATCTTCAAAACAAATCTCATACACACATAACAGAGACAAAGCAGAGAATGAACTTATATATGGCTATGTATTAAAAGCATATTCGTTAGCACTTAAACAGTGCCTGCCATATAGTAGACATTCAATAAATATATTTTTTTAATGAATGAAGTGGATTTCTTTTCCTAGTTAAAAAGAAAAAAATTCCTTCACTATTTTTCATTTTCTTAAGTCTATACTCAGCCTCATTTTCAAGAGCCTTCACAAACTAGCCAAACTCTATTTTCTAGAAATCATCACCGTATTCTTCCTGTCCAAGTTAAAGAAGTCTACTCACTCTCCCAGAATTGTGCAGTCCTGGCTTAACTTTGTTTTTCTCTTTTCCCCAGATTGAAATGCTCTTCTGACTCGTTTCACATGTTCCAGACTGAATTCAAACATCTCCAGCTTTAAATATTGTTCCTAAACACTCCTGTCTTGTCCTGAAATCTTCCCTCTGTATGTTCCTATTGTATATCTCTTCTCTTTAACATGTGGTCAATCTAATGTTGTATGTGTTAATTTTCCTTTTAATCCAAGAGTCATTTAGGAGAGGTTTTTGGAAATGAGGAGGTGGAAAAAAGAAAGTACTAAAGGACAGAAAAATTGGGGGAATGATCAACATGTTCCTTACCTTGATTATAGTAATGGTTTCATGAATGTAGGCTTATGTCAATCTTACCAAATTGTATGCCTTATGTATTTGTAATTTACTATATGTCAATTATAGAGTGATAAAGCTTTGAAATGTCTATGTGGTTGCATATTTTGGTTTCTTGTGGGGTCTATAATTTTCCATAGGGAAAATAATACAATACTTAATAAATAATAATACAAAAATAAACATCATGTTTTGCATACTCACAAGTGTAAACCTACTTTTGCCCCACCCTGTATTTATTTATATATGGCTTTTTACAATTATTTTAAAATAATATGATTTATATCATTTTCTGAGATTTAGGCCAAAATTAAAACTCAATAAATTCTAATTTTTTTAATACTACATGTACACTTAAGAAAAGGTATGAGTGTTTTCTCATAATATAGTTTGAGATATATATTTTATCAAATTGATCTGCTAAGGACTAAGAAAGTTAAGTCCTACAGTATCCTGGAAACCTTGAAACTGATAGCATTTGTTTTAAATTAACAAATTAGATCATTGCCATGACTTCTAATGTCAATTATATGCCATGGAGTCACATCTTCATCTGGCTCTTCATCCTTCACAGTATCCTAAAGAAACTGGACTCAAACACTTCAACCATGTTCCAATAACTACTCCCACCTCTCATACTATTGTATCTGGAAACAGTGACACAAGATGTAACTGAAATGTATCAAATTACTTATGATTGCAGAGAAGGAAAACTCTGACTCCAAAAAACCTCCGCTGCCTTGCGGCATACCTCTTCAGGGGAAAGGCTAAGGGAGTAAACCCTGACAGAAAATCCGGAGCCGGAGTCCCTAAGGCGGTTTGACGTTGTAGTCAACACCGGCAACTCCTGCGGCGCACCTGAAGCCAAGCTGTATTGACTCCGTCTTTCCCTTGGATCCTTCAGCTGCGAAGAGAGGGGGGGGGTCTGCTGCATGGGCAACAGCAGACCCTCCATATCACCCTGCCCAGGCTCTGTAGCTTCAGCTTCACTGGAGAGGACACTCCAGCGTCATCACAAGATGTCGATTCAACACGGGAGGAGATAGATACCGTGTCACTCCCGAGTTGGACTGCACAGCCATTCTCGGCGGTGCAGATAGACTCTTAAGAAGCTACACCATCGTCTCTTGAGACGGACGGCTGCCGACGACGACTTATGATTGGCAAAAGCCTGACTATGTCCTTGACTTTGTTGCCTCACTAACCAGCACCTGCGGCATCAGTTTTAGGTGAGTCCCAGCTTCAGACTGATGGTGGCACGGGATTCAGCTACAGTCTTCCCAATGGGGCTCAGTCTCTCTGGCCAGCTTACGGTCTAGGTCCACTCCCCATGTAGTCTCCCAAGTTCTGCTCTGCTATTAGTTTGTGTCGTTTTAAAACGTTTACATTTTTTTAAATCTGTCCTGCCAGAGTGATGTTTCATTACACACTAAGTCTGTTCCACCTTCTTGCCCTGCTTCAGCAAACTCACCTACTATATTTGACCTAACACATTTATTCATTTCCCTTCTCTCACATCCTGTACAATCTCATCCACCCAAATCATAAACAATGATGCTTACAATTTTTGCATTCATATTGCTAGAGAAAAATTATCCTTCTTCATTTTGATCTTCCTTTTATACCTTACATATAACAAGATTATCCTGCTATGGAATATTGTGGAAAGAGCTTCATGATTGGAGGCTGAAGACTCTCTGAGTTACTGACCAATTAACTGTGTTATCTGGAATAACTCACTAAACTTCACAAGCTCCAGTTTCCTCATACTTCAAGTGGCATTGTGAAAGTTAAATAAAATAATACAAGTAAAATCATTTACAAACTATAAGAAGGTATACAAATACAAAATATCCCAAGTAGACAAGGTATACTTATTCTCAATGAAGGTATAGTTTTGGAGATCTTCTTAAAATTAAATAAAGTATTCCATTTTCGAGACTAGAAGCTACCAAACCTTTCAGAAAGCCTCATAGTAGTTTGTTAGATATAAAATTAGACACAAAAATTGCCTTTCTTACTACTAGAGCTTTTTGTAGAAGATGAAGCTGAGAAGATATAACACACAGGCTCACTTCAATATGGAGAAGCAGATAAAATTGAGGTACTAATCAAAATATTTGAAGACTGTCATCCTTCTAAGAATAACGCCATGCTTAACAGCCATGTGTTCAACATCTGCAAACCAAAAGCAAATGAAAGATTCTATTAGTTTGTATGAGAAATGTGAATACTCAGCTGAAACTAAGACTATTGTGGGGGTATAATTCAAAGTAATATAAGGATGGAAATGATGAGTGAGGAGAAAAGGTACAAATTATTACATAAACACAATTTATTTTGGAAAAGCATATGAGCACATGCAAGGCAGCAAATTCTAAACTTTCTGTTGGTAATTGAACAGCAGAGTCAGCATAGGGTTTCAGAAGAAAATCAGAAACCAAACTGACCCAAAGCAGTTTAATCTGTGAAATTTTTCCTGATTTCCCCAGGCCAACTTAGTTACTTTATTCTTTATGCTCCAATTGTCCCTTGCACTTATCTCCACTGTAACTATTACCACATGTGCTACTTTTACCATCTGCATACTTTCCATCTTTGCTTAAGCTGCCCGTTTTGAAAGGCAAAATCCTTGTCCTTTTTACAGTGCTACGCATGTCACCTGCCACATCATGATCAATAAGTTGTTGTGAAGTAATAAAGAAAATACATTTTGGCCACTAACATGTATGAAGATAAATTTCAGATTCTTCTGAGAACATCAAATAAAGATACACTCATTTTAAAATACTTAAAAGATGTTGCGTGGCTTACATAAACAGCCTCTTTATTTTATTGAAACTCATCTGTTTTGTGCAGTTCTATTCTAGACAGTATGAGGGGGTTACCATTCAGAGTGATAATGTGGTCAAGACCATCCACATGCTTGATACCAGAGAAAACAAAGTCAGAGGGCCAGCCCCACAGGTCAGATGGAACAGCCACAGAAGGTTTGGTGGGTTGCAGGTGTGAGGGTTCCTAGCACAACATGTGCAACTCACGCGACAGTACTGATATCAGCTACCTTGTTGATGGTGAAGTTAGCCTATTTTGCAACCAAAATATGTATCCCTATTCCTTCAGCAATTTTACAAATGTGTGCTTTTGTTTAAGCAACTAACAAGTTCATGTTTTTGGACCACTCTTTAGATGACTATATTTCAATGACTACTTAAAAAAATGATGTTCATATGTTATAAGTTTCCATGAGGAAATACCAGTTCTGGGTACTGTTAACAAATATCCAGGTAACAAGTGGCTGAGGGAAGATTTGAGTCAGAGAACACAGGAACAAACAAAGTTAAGCTAAAATGCTTTCATTTAGAATATCCCAGAATGTCTAATATATAAAAGACAGTATATTACACAATGTATCTCAAATTTATTTTATCCCAAACACTTTTTAAATAAATAGTTTGCAAGATTAGTATGATTTCATGGACCACACTCAAAAATACTGCCTTCAGGCAAAGTACCCATCCCTATTTGCCTTAGACCACCTCTTACCAATCAGAAGCTGCGAGGATGAAACCAGAGATCTGTATTTTGAACAAGCTCCCAAAGGGGATTTTCATGTGGCAAAATGGGAACGAGTAAGTGGACTTCCATTTGGGAATAACTTTAGTCCAATTTTTCATTCTAAAAATTTCTATTCTCAGAAGTTAAATTGCTATGGTTCATCTTTCAGAGACCACAAAAATCTCCTCTCATACCTATAAGCAAGTGTGCAAAACAGGAAGATAGTGTGAATTTTTGTTTCAGATTTACTATTTTACAGGTTCAGACTTCTTATACTGTTAGCAAGTCTTTTGAATCTAGAATTTCAGTATGCATAGCAGTGGGGATGAAAACAGTATTAAGATGTTCAAAATGCAAATAAACACCTGGAGGCTCTTCCTCCCTGGAGTTCTTTTCCACAGGCATGCATCCACAGAATCATGGAAGCCTAGAATTGAAAGGAGTAGCTAAAGATGTTATTTACCAACAAAGAGCTCATTAGTGGAAAAGAGGGGCTTAAACTTAGAGATCTGACTCTTATTCTGGTGCTCTCTCTTATGCTCAAATCAAGGCAGCATCTAGAAATCTATTCTGAACACCTAAACCTCTACAGCTATGAATCTATTCTTCAGGCAGCCTTTATGACCTCAAATTAGGAATAACAATAAAGAAGGGAAAGAGGGGTTTTTGTTTTATCTGTTGTTTAAAGTAGCTTTAGAGACAATTACCTGAAGATGAAATAAAGACTTTACGGCTTTGTCAGACACTCCAGTATCCACCCACAGCCCCAAGTCCAATGCTACATCAACATCATTATCATCTCTTACGTGGACTACAACAGTAATCCTACCACCAATCTTGTGTTCCCGCACAACAGTTTCCACCCTACAGAAAAAGTGAACTTTTAAAAATGGAAAACTGATCCTGCCATGTTCCTTCTTTCAACCATCTAGTACTCCCTATTACTGTTTGGGTGCATAACCCATAAAGCCTTTGCATAATCTTGCCCTTTTGACTCTATCTCTGGCCAAGCTCCCCTTGAGCCTCAGGCATCAGCTATACTGACTTTTCTGTTTCTTAATTGTGTTATACTTTTTTCCATTTTAAGATCTTTCTATATGCTTTTCCTCTGCCTAAATCATTTCTTACATCCCATCTGCACTCACCCTCTTTGTTTAACAAGCAAAATCAACCTTTAGCTCTCAGGTTTGAAATCTATTCTAGGATGCCTTCTCTGGCCTTCAATATTGGGGCTGGCTGCTCTACTACTCTGCATTTCAGTTGTTTACTTATAGTTTCTTTTCTAGACTGTAAGCACCATGAAGGCAGTTACCTAACTAGTAAATAAATCCTCAGCCTGCTTAACACACAGTGGTGATTTGATTAATGCTTATGGACAGAAGAAGCGAAAATAAAATAGAAGGAGAAAGGGAGGGTGAGTGGAATGGAGGAAGGCAGAGGATAGAGGGAGGGAAAAGAAAACAGAGGAAACAACAGAAGGAAGCATGAAAACAAGTCATTATCTTCCCTAACAAAGCATCCTCAATACAGTAGTCCCCCTATCTGCAAGGGAACAGTCCAGCACCCCAGTAGATGCCTGAAACTGCACATAGTACTGAACTCCATATATGCAGTTGACCCTGTAAAAACATGGGTTTGAAATGCAAGGGTCCACTTATACATGGATCTTATAAATAGATGATATAAAGTTACAGCATTGACAAATACAGTAGAATACTGTAAATGTATTTTTCCTTATGATTTTCTTAATAACATTTTCTTTCCTCTAGTTTATTTTAAGGATCAGTATATAATATATATAACACAAAGTATGTGTTAACCAACTGTTTATGTTACTGGTAAGGTATTCAGTCAACTATAGGCTATTAGTAGTTAAGTTTTTGGAGTGTCAAAAGTTATGTGTATTTTCAACTGCACAGAGGGGTAAGTACCCATCTAACCACTGTGTTGTTCCAGGGTCAATTGTCCTATGTTTGCTCTACACATACATATACTTCATGGCTTTCCATTGGCATATCTCAATGACCATCATCACTATACTTGTGCTTTGAGGCCATCACTAAATAACATAAGTGTTACTCAAACACAAGTACTGCAATACAAGGACAGTCAACCAGATAATCCAGGTAAGTATGAAGTACTAATGGGAAAGTAGTGCGTACACTGTGGATACACTGTAAGTCTTGGGTGGGAAGGGCAGGATGGCAAGATATTTCATCATGCCATTCAGAACAGCACATATTTTAAAACATGAATTGCTTATTTCTGGGATTTTCTACTGAATATTTTTGGTCTGCAGTTGACCATGGGTAACTTAAACCACAGAAAATAAAACTGCAAATAAGGGGGGACTACTATACAATAAATTTTCTTTTAGCCGGTATGAGCAGGAAAGAAATGTTCTGATTTATGCCCATTCATTTAATTAAGACACAGTTCAAGGTTTAATAAGGAAAGGCAAATACAGATAAAAATGACACTGTCATTTTAATCAAAGAAATTTAATTGCATGAAATATGGTGCAAACCCTATATTATACAAATAACATAATGAAATATACCAGGTGCATTAAAAACATTAAAAAACATGCCTAGGGATTCAGCCATGCCTTCTGAAAATCCAGCATATTCCCAACACAGAGGCACTGCAAACCACTAGACTTAATTAAATCTTATGTTAAAGAAATAATACTTGTATAAGTTAGAAAGAAGCAACACTCATTTTTTGGCAGCAAAAATGCTGCATAGCATTTTATGATAAGCTGTTATTCCTACAGAGAAGTCTGAAACCCTGTGTACGTCTATAAGCAGTAGACAGGGCTTTAATTTGAAAGTCTCCTGCTACACATCTAAGATCACACACTGTAAAAGCACATACAGCTCAATTAATCTCTCTCAGGACGAAAGTGAGCCAGCTGAACCCTGCTGGGATTTGTACCTGAAAGTTGTAGGAAAATGTAAAGTTCCAGAAAAGTTCATAAGGCACACCAGTTAAACAGAATAAGCTGAGAAATACATTATTTTTTAGAAGGCCATTGGCTGAGCTAACAAAATTAAATGCCCCAATCATTGAGAAAATAAAAAGATACACACACACACACACACACACACACACACACACATATATATATATATATATTTTTTTTTTCTCATTATAGGTCTCAGTTATTTCTCTATAATTGAAATTTTTCTCTACTAATTGTAGATATATCAATTCTCAAAAAACACCAAAAGAAAAAAAAGGCTTGTTATAACTCAACTCAGAATCAATGATATCAATGATTCTTATAGCTGGAAGCAGTCTCAGAAATAATTCAGTGCAAATTCTCATTTTATAGATTAGAGAAAGTGAAGACAATCAACATTACATGACCTGAACAAGGTCACCCTGTGAGGAATTGGCTCAGTGATAACTAGAACCCCAAGGCCCTAACTCAGAAGCCAGGGATCTGAAGACCAAATCACTCTAGTGAGTATCAATGTTTTTCTATTCAGTACTTTGTTGTTTTTTTTCTTCAAGGCAAATGCATCACTTTCTATTTGAGCTTGTAGACATCTAAAACCCCCAGATGGTTTCATATCAACTTCCTCTAAGGCAAAACACCCGCATCCTGAATTTGCATAATAGATTATTTTTATTCTAAATGAAGAATTTTTTTTTATATCCATGTTATATTTTATCTTGGTGCTTTCAGATCGTTGTTCCTGCCTTTTGAGATAAATTTGGATTTTTGATCTGCATTCATGACATCAGCTAATCCTCCCAGATCTGAATCATTTATGAATTTGAGGAGTACACCTTCTATGTCTTCATCCAGGTCATAAAAAGCACACTAAATAGGGAGGCAGAAGTGTAGCTGGCCAGTCTGCCAGGAAGCTTGATTCATGAATCAAGACCTACTGCATGTGGTTGTTCTGTAGGCACTGAAGTCACCTAAAGATTCTTTTTATTCAACCCAATTCACTTTCAACCTGTTTTTAATTTTATAATAAACACAATAGCACTGACTACATATAAATCCTTCTAGAAAAACACTTTTGAAAAAAATATTGTGTTTCTAGCATGTTTTATGGTTTAAAAAGTACTTATACATTATTTTATCTGCAATTTAGGGAAAGTAAGTGAGTGGAGAAATATTGTTTCTGTTTTATAGATTAGGAAACTAAGTTTCAGACAGGTTAACTGACTTATCCACCATTAGCAAGCTAATAAATATTGAGTGTCCCCATACAGGTTTTTCAGCACTTTTTGATGCTATTTTATTTGGATAGTATGGGTAACTGTCAAATATATGGCTGGCATGAATTTCAGAGTATTGCATTACAAAATCTCAAGTGCATGATATATCTTATTTTCTGAACACCATGAAAGCCCATCAAGAGGGAGATATCTTTTAGAAGACTTCCATATGTTTTCTCAAGATGGACTCTCACAAATCTTGTTTCAAATATTTGCCATTAACACACACATACACTCATACGCACACCCTTCAGACCAATATGGTTATTTTCTATTTTGAATACCTCAGATAACCCATTCACCCTGCTGTTTGTTCCAATAATTATGACTTTATGATCAAGAAAAAGTCATAGTTGTCAGGCCAAAAAGTTATAGGGAGGCACCTTACCAAAAACCAGCAACATGGTGTCTTATTCTCCTAGTACTCCTGATATTTAAATGACACGTATATACCCTTAACTTCTTGATATTCCACAAGTTTCCAAGTAAAAAATATTAATCAAAATTCTGAGGTCTGCAGCCAATTCTGAATTTTTCCTGCCTCCTAAAGTCTTGCTAATAACAACTTTTTTACCTATTATTTTATACTTGCTTCCCATGCTCAGGATAGCTAGTAAGTCCATAATCATATACCACTTTGAATGGCAGATTCCACAGATCTGTAAAGACCCCATACATACCTTATAAGCTAGATATTATATCTTAAAGAGTCTACGCTGTGTCCTGATGTGCAGAAATTATAAGGGACACATTTAATGCATCACAGTTATATAGCATTTAAGAATTTACTAAACACTTTCATATATATCATTATGATCCTCGCCAGTTATCAATAAATGAAGTAAAGAGTACAGGTGTCATTATTTATATTTTATAGATGAAGAAAATGAGATACAGAAAATTAAATAAACTGTCCAAGGTCACAGAACTAGCCAGCAGCCACAATAGGTTTAAAGCTAAAGTTTTCTCATTCAAGTTTAGTGGGAAACCTCAAAAGCAATTTAAAGATGTGACTTTAAAAAATTAAACAGTAGATAACAACTTTAGCCACTCATATTCAAATTCTACATTAAAGAGTTAAGGAAAAAAAGATGTAAACATCCCACTTGATCTCAACAATATGATGTGCCAGGCCTCCTAGAGCCATCATGATGACCTTTTAATTCTTTAAACCCCAAGTCATAGTTCAAACCAGTAAACACTTTAAATTCTGCTTTCCATGCATTGGAAAGAGCTTCTATTCTGTTGCAGAGACTGAAATAAGAAACAGATGAATCTCAGATGGATTAAGTCAAAGGAAATAAGTAAATTTCATTCAAAAGAAGAAGAAAAAAATCCCTTCTTCATCTAGTGAGTGAACCTGATGGCAGTGAAAGGTGTGAATCATAAGGTCACAAGCACTGCAATGAGGAGGCAGCTGAGCTTCATCTGACACAGTATCACAGCACCAAGGCTGTGCAACTTATAGGAGAATGAAGAAAAATAAAGTGCATTATGACTCAATAATATCTTGACAGGAAATGGAGGGCTCAGCAGCCTCCTGCACAGAAAAAGCACACCCCATATGATGTGGGCTGCACCTTCTCTTAGGAGAAATCACAGCCAAGCTAAATGTAGAACAGGGAAGAATAAAAAGCCAAGAATCTGAAACTTTCACAAAAAAAAAAAAAAAAAATCATTCAAAAGATGTTCTAGAGCAGTGGTTCTCCAAGAATGGTCCCGGGACCAGCAACATCAGTGTCACTTGGGAAGTTGTTTAGAAATGCAAATTATCAGGTCCTACCCCTGCGTACCAAATCAGAAACTGTGGGGGTGTGGCCATTAATCCATATTTTAACAAGCGCTCCAAAGGGTCCTGACTCAGCCCAGTGAAAAAGAAGACAGTCCTGTTGCCATTCTTATCCACATCACATGCCATTCGGCAGTGTCTTCAGTTGAAGAACTTGAGCATTAGAGGATGAGTGAATTCCATCTGCTCTGAGCCCTGGAAACCATATAGTTCTGCCACATCCCCACCACTTGCTGTGGATGCTATAAGTAACAGTCCATTTGGCATTATTCTCCCAAAGCTTGATAAGTGCGATGGGACATGTATGAGGTAATTAATCATTCAATCATGGTTAGCATACAGTTAATTAAGCATAATTTATTCCTTCTCAGTCATTTAGTCTAGAGAGCAGTGGTTACTGCACTGTTGCATGAATCAGATCCATCTGGGAGGGCCCACTAAAAGTTTCCTGAGTCCCACCCCGAGGGTTTCTAATTCAGCAGGTTTTGGGTCGGGCCAGATATTTTTCATTTTGAATAAGTTATCACATAAAGTTGATATTTCTGGTCCAAGGGCCAAACTTTAGAACTGCACTAGAGAACATTTTTGTTTTTTTTTTAAATCAGTGTTTTAGGTACACTGGCTCAGTAGTGTGCTGGTTAAAGTTTAACAACTGGCTCTCCAGGACAAGGAAGAAAAAAACAAAAACAATCATTTGTAGCATTCATCAATATTCTAGTATAGATACTTTAACCATGGCTCATATTAAGCTACAGCATGACATCACTGAGCTCAGAGTTAGAAAGAGGTGTGCACAGTCCACTTACAGTAGCCAGCTCCAGTGCACCTCTGTGGCCACCTCCCATTGCTATGGCCTTGATATACATAAAATTGTAACACCATGCTATTTAAATTCCACAGTTCCCCAAGGAAGGAATTCACTGGATCAAACAGGTGTTCCATGTTAATTCTGCATCATTCTTTGTTTTTTATTTTATTTTTATTTTTGACACTATTATAGATGTCCCCATCCCCCCCTCCCCTTTGCTCACCTCCACCCAGCCCCCACCCCCACTTCCCTCTCGCCATCACCGCACTGTTGTCTGCATCTATGGGTTATGCATATATGTTCTTTGGCTAATCCCTTCACCTTCTTTCATCCGGCCCCCCTCTTTCCTCCCCTCTGACAGCTGTTAGTCTGTTCCATGTATCCATGCCTCTGTTTCTACGTTGTCACTTTATTTTGTTCATTACATTCCACATATAAATGAGATCATATGATATTTGTCTTTTTCTGATTGGTTTATTTTACTTAGAATAATAATCTCCAGGTCCATCCATGCTGTTGCGAAGGTTAAGATTTCCTTCTTTTTTATGATCATGTAGAATTCCATTGTGTAAATGCAGCACATCTTTTTATCCACTCATCTACTGATGAACACTGGGGCTGTTTCCAGATCTTGGCAATTGTAAATAATGCTGCTATGAACATAGTGGTACCCATATTCTTTCAAATTAGGGTTTTGGGATTCTTAGCATCTATTCCCAGAAGTTGAATTTCTGGGTCAAAAGGCAGTTCATTTTTAATTTTTTGAGGAAACTACCTATTCAACAATGATAATTTCCAAAATATATAAGGAACTTATACAACTCAACACCAGGAAGACAACAATCCAATTAAAAAATGAGCAAAGGACCAGAATAGACACTTCTCCAAAGTGGACAGGCAGAGGGTCAACAGACATGTGAAAAATGATCAATGTCACTAATCATCAGAGAAATGCAAATTAGAACCACAATGATATATCACATCATGCCTACCAGAATGACTATTATCAATAAATCAACAAACAAGTGTTGGCAAGGATGTGGGAAAAAGGGAACTCTCGTATATTGTTGGTGAGAATGCAGACTGGAGGAGCCACTGTGGAAATTCTGTTTCATTCTTTGGTGAGTCACTGACTTTAGCAGGAAAGTGATATAAAAATCCACTTTTCACAACAAAACCTATGGTAAATTTCCCCAAATGGTGATGCATCATCCTAAGTATCCAGCACTCAGAACTTGATTTGGAAATGGCCTTGACAGCAGACTGCCTACTAGGAAATGGGGATAGTATAAAAGTAAATGGAAAAATATAAAAGCTGCATTGCTAGGCAAGTACTGCAGTGGGGTTTCTAAAGTAAAATAGAGGTGATTCCATCTAAGGAAGAGTTCAAATATCAAATATGGTAAAATCACATGCAGCACAAAGCTAATAATCCTTTTTAAACATGGGATAAATGCTCCTAGAGTGAACCACTTAAAACCTTAAATAAAATTCAGTATGAAAAAATTAAAGGAAAGGAACTATGTTCTGCTTTCCTTTCCTTTTGAACCTCTTCTAAGCAGACATTCTGGGAAAATTCTTTGTTGATTGTAAAATCATGGCACAACCCCCCATCCTATAGAATTTTTTTATATAATTTGTGCTTTCCCCATTGATTGATCCTCCAGATTGGTCAGTAATCCTGATCAGAATCTTGATTCACACACTGGCTAATCAGCCCCTGACTATAAAAGTGAAGTCTACCAGATATTCCTTGATTTTGAAGGTATAGAACATTTTTGAGATCAACATGCAGAGAAAACATGAATCAGCAAACTAGGTGCCTGTAAAAGAGTCCTTTTCTTCAAATCTACTCATCAACAGATAATCCTAGCCATGAGTCATAGTCAAAATTATTGTTGACTAGGTAACATCTGCAAGTTTTACCATTATGAATAACCATCAAAATCTTTTGGCTAAGGGCAAAAATAACGCCTGAGATAATATTTTTCCTATGTATGAGTAAAAGTAATCACTTTTTACTGACATTTTCATCTAGTACTAAGGGACAAAGATAGCTGGGCCATGTATCACTTACCAACCCCAGACTTCCCGAGCTTCAATCCCCCCATTTCACCAAGTTGTTATTAGCAA
Organism: Furipterus horrens; assembly: GCF_987537825.1. Lineage (NCBI taxonomy): Eukaryota > Metazoa > Chordata > Mammalia > Chiroptera > Furipteridae > Furipterus > Furipterus horrens. The sequence goes on from NW_028327175.1 coordinate 157,413,779, forward strand.
GCAGGGCCTTTCCCCATCTGAACAGCTTAACCTACATGGAGTTTACCTGGAGTCATTAAACACACTCTATAATTCCACACTTGAAGAGACTTGTCATTGGATATCAGCCAGAATGAAATTAAAGCATTTCTTATTCGATTTTTCCAACTGCAAGAACTCATTCATTTAAAGCTTGATGGCAATGACTTGATTCAACTGCCATTCAAGAAGCACTTTTATAAAATGTGTTTCCTGTCAGCAGCCCACACTAAGCCTCCATTTTCTCTGCCTCCTTTTTACTCTTTCCCAAACATTTAGGAAAAGCTACACCCTGAGAACTTACCCCTTTTGGAGGTCTCACAGAAGAGAAATAGTCACTAAATTCCAATACGCATACCATTACATAACATGTACATACCATTGTGTTCCTGAGGACAGACACAAACAGCAAAGTCTATAAACCTCCCTGACTCTGTTTCCATTTGTCTGTGACTCTGCTTACAGCTTCATTCTTACTCATAGCTTTTAGATCCACATGATTCATTTCTTTTACTTACCCTAAACCCCAATGACAGTACAACTCTTAAGTCTAAAAGGTCTTCATTATTCTCCTCTTCCATCACTCATTGCATCAAAAAGTCAATAATATGTTTTTCAAAAGAAACTATAGAACAAATAAGACTTAAGTGGTTAATTTGCACTTAGAGGTTCTAGACTAAAACTCAAAAGTTGCAAAGTCTTTTATAATGTGTGACTTAAAAAAATACAAAGCAGGCCAAGAAGCTGAGCCCAAACAGAGGGAGTGAAGCCATTAACCACTTACAGAGCAGTCAGCACAGTGGGAATAATAGAGATCTACCTTTCCTAAAATTCAGAACACAGTAAGTTTTGTTAGATGACTCATGTATAAGCAATTTTGCTTTAATATTTATGTGTTTAGAACCAAAGACTTAGTAATGAATGATACCTCTTAGTCCTATTGGTATTATAATTGTACTTTTGTCTTCTAGAAGCTAATTATTTAAGGAAACTACTAATTGTTGGATGGCAAAAACGTTTCAATGTGCATGACAGTACTCAAAAATACATAGTAAACAACTGGAGATCTATGTAGAGGAAGATGTTGAAGCCACATTTAAATTCAGCAGGGAAGAAAAAAAATGCCTTCATCAATTACAGATCCTTATCATGTGTTTGGTAAGCATATCTGTTATGCATTTTCTCCTCTCCTGCCTGCCCCCAGTACGATAGTTAGAAGTTTCCTAGAAGAGAAACTGTATATACATAGGCATGTGCATGTGTATGATGATATGTTTTACACTGCTATATTATCAGTACTTGTGCATAGAACATAGTTTGTCAATTTTAGTTAAATTGTACTGTTTTATGTAGAAGCACTAAAAGATAGCTGAATAAACACTGGACAAATTCAAGAGTTCTATGTTCTGGAACCAGATGGTAAAAGCAAGTATCTGCAACCTCAGACAAATCACAGAACTATTCCAGGCAGGTGTTTGTAAGAAGTTAGACAAGAAGATCTCTGAGTCTTTTTTCAGCTCTGAAACCTATCATTTCATTGTCCTTTCCTTTTCATTTAGGGAAGACATTTGTGACCTATGTTATCAATATATGTCAATACACTCATACTACAAAAAAATAGAATCAAGGGTAAGCTCTGGAAAGGTTTGATATTTAAAATAATTGAAAGTTGTGAAAGTATCATATAAAATGGACTGTGATAATCCCACAAGGCCACAGATAATTTTAAAGAGGAGTCTGAACCTTGGTTTGCTTTTGTGAGCTAAGCCTCTCAAATTAGATTTGCTTTATTCTGTGACATGATGATCATTACTGATCACCTGCTTGCTGATATTTGAGGTATAGGTTTAAGGTAGAAATAGGCAGTTGTCAGAAATGAGACTAGAGGAACGAGATCACAACCAAGAAAACAAGAAAAGGTAAAAATTCTAGTTCTCATATGATGTGTGATCTTAGGGAATATTTTACAGAGAAGTCATGAAAATTTACTGAATTACCTAGCAAACCAATGAAATGCAATAGAATAAAACTGTTATGAATGTGAAAATATACAAAAAAACGCATAATAATAAAAAATTTAATCCATCCTGACTACCTAGGATAGAATACAAAATAATACTTAATAACCCAAGAAAAAGTATATGTGAGCAATTGTTTCATGATTTTCATACAAGTGTGAAATCTCAAAGTACTTAGAATGAATCTTCAGATGTCAATCTCCTAATTTCCTCAAATCTCAAAAAAGAACATTCAGGTAAGTACTAACTAGAAAAGCAAAATCGACAATATGGACAGAAAAAGAGAACAAATTATAATAAGAAGATATCTGTCACATATAAATAAAAACAAAGATATGATCTTCTGTCTTAAAATGCTGTATACTATACTCCTTAGTGATGATTTCCTGGACTTTTAGAGAGTTCAGCTCTAACTAGGAATCCAGAGATTCCCTATTCATAACTGTCTATGAAATTTAGACGTTTGAATGATCTAATTTTTCGTGGTAGGTGTTTACCTGTTAATTAAGAAATTCTAGCAATGAAAATCCTTCAAGTCATTTGAATTAGAAATGTGTTATATTGCTTTAAAAACTACCCCAAATAGGCCAAGTGTTGACAACTTGGGAAGCTAAAGCTGAAGAATTACTTGGAGGTGGGTGGAGGTGGAAAAGAGTATAAGGGAAATAAATGGTAATCAAAAAAAAAAATACAATTAAGAAAACTACTAAAAAAAAGAAATATATTCTGGCCACATTCATCCTGAAATGGAATAATCCTTCATTGCCCAACAAGAGGTAAATGATACCAAAGTGGAGTATCTGAATCAGATGAAATATTTTTCAACTAGTATTCCCTTCTATTCCTTTGCTATTATAGACAATGTCAGGCCAAGTTGGGCTTACTTTAAGGATTTAGGTTTTACGTGGCCTCATCCAGGAAGCCATCTCTCTTGCACACACACACCAGTCTGTTCTGGGAGCCCTTCCTCAGCACTGTCTTGACACTCCTTACAAGTCTCTATCATACCACGTGTATTTTATTGGCTTTCTATTCCCAGCATCTAGAAGTACCTGGCATGTGGGTTGTGCTATGAAAAATAAGTAGTGTTTTTACTGACATGGAGAAATAAGGAATGGCATACTAGGAAATGAGAAAGAAAGAAGTAACAAAAGTAGAGTGGGCATGACCTATATATGAAATGATAAATATATTATCATTATTAATATTCTCTTTTCATATCTACTAGATCAAAATTATTACCTTCACTGTTTAAATTTTCTTTAGTTCTTTTGTCTGCTTGATGTATCATTTCATAATACAGGATGCTAAAAATCTCTCATTCTAATGGTTTACTGTCAATTTCTTATAACTGTCAATTTTTGGTTTATCTATTTTGAAGTTATGTTATCAGATGCTTACAAGTTTATCAGTGTCAAGTCTGACAGATTTTTCCTTTTATTAGCAGGTAGAGTTACTCTTCATCTGCAATGAGATTTTTTTATAAATTTAATGTTTTCTGATATTAAAAATGCTATTGTTAATATATTTATCATATTATTACTTTCTCATTTTTTTTATCTTCAAACTTTTTGGGTAGATATGAGTATAATCCTTAGAAACAGAATGCAATTGAATTTTTTAATGAAATATAATTATCTGTCTTTTAATCCACAGTCACCTATTATAATTATTGATATATCTGGAATTAAATCTATAATCTTCTAGATTTCTTACTTCACATTTGCTTTCATTTTTCTCATTTCTTGATTTCTGTTTGATGAATGAAGTTATTACAATATTTTTTCTTCAGTGCGTTCAGGATCTCTCCACTATTTACCCTTTCATGTCGCCTTTAACTTTATATATATATATATATATATATATATATATATATATATATATAAAAGTAAAGTTATTCAGTAATTCTTCCTTCTTCTAAACACAGGACCCAAGTTCACCTTACTTACCTACTTTTGGAATTTTTCATTTTTGTCTATAATGTTAATTTTATTCTTTATAAACAAAACAAAACCTTATTTTTCCTATTTTTCACAGATGATAGTTGAGAGCGCTCATTTATTTCTTGCATCCATATTTTCACTCAGGATGTATTTCCTTTTCCTTAAAAAAAGCTTTTAGTGACAGTTTCTGTTGGGATAAATGTTCTTAATCTTTTTCTGTATGAAAATATTCTTATTTTGGTCCCCTGAATATAGATTAGCTTTAGTTTATTAAAATACAAGTTCTAGTTTGACAGCTGTTTTCACTTAGCACTTTTAATATTTTGCTCTTCTTTTCTGGTATTCAGTGTTGCTGTTGAAAAGTCATCTAACAATTTCACTATTTTTCCCTTGCTGATATTTTTTTGTCTCTAATAGGTTTTAAGATTTGCTTTTCTATCTTGGTGTCTTCTATCTTTGTAATTACTGCGACTAGGTATAAATTTATCTGTATTTTTTTACTCAGAACTTGGAATATACTTTTTACCTGAGTAGTCATGTCACTTATATATTTTTAAATTAAAAATAAAAAACCTTTATATAATGCCTTACTGTATTATTTAATTTCTCTTCTTCTAGAACCCTACTATGTTTTAAGATTTTACTTTTACCTCTTTGTGCTGTCTTCTAGGTTATTTTTTCAGTTTACAAATTAGATCTCCAATTATGTTCAGTGTAAAATTTATTCCGTCCAGTGAGTATTTTATTTCAATGACCATAATTTGTGTTTACTTTTATTCTTATGTAATTCTTTTCCATAACTACCAATTGTTTTTTGGAACTCTGTTTTTGTTTTGTTTGTTTGTTTTTGTCTGTGGATATGATTCCTTTATTATGCACCCAAAATAAACTTACTTTAAAGTGTTAAAGTGTTCAATAAAAGCAATCCATTAGAATTAATTTGTGCTCCAGTAGTAAATTTTGTTATGCTCTTTCTTAGGATTAGATTTTTGTATGCATTCTGGAATTTTAGCTTGCAGGCTCCTCCAAACAATATAATGTAGACCATTAGTCCCAAAGCAGGCCACATAATAGCTATTTGCAGTCTCTGACCTAGGTGATATTAGGAATATTACAAGTCCAGTTAATGGAACCAGGGGTAGTTTGGTTTTATTTCTGGTCTTGAGCCTCCACTGGTACATCTTCCTTTCTTGGGGTCAACAGCTTACTATAAGCAGTAGTCTCTGTTCCTCTTTCAAAAGCATGCTTTGCCCCAATTTACAAACAACTGACTCACATCAGCCTTTGTCTATCTGAAGAGTGAGCTTGAATCCAGTGGCCCCTTGTGTGGAATATTTTAATCCCCTAATTTCCAGGTTGCTTCCAGAAGTATGCCCCACTAACATTTGTGTTTGTATTCTGTTTCCACTCCATGGAGATGTTGTTTTTTTTAAAGCAGAAATTAGTTTTTGTGTTTTCTGCTTATATGACTTAACAGTTTCTGTGTTTAGAACAGTGTTCTTGTCAAAGTGTGAATTTATCACATTGTTTGAAAGCCTTTTTAGGGCCATGTCTGTCATCTCAAATTGCCATGAAGCTAGAAATAAAATTATACAAAAGCATGGTGACCAACTACATTTTTAAGGTACATATTGAATTTCTTAACTATGTTAGTCAATCAAATACTCATGATCATTTTACATGTATAGGTAATATAACGTAATGGTTCAAAGCATGGGCTTCATAGCCAAACTTCTTGCATTTGAATGATAGCTTAGTTGAGTGTTTGGGGAGTTATTTTACTTCAAAGTGCTTCACTTTCTTTATCATTAAAATGACAGTAAAAATAATGCCCACTTCGGGGGTTTGTTGTGAAGAATATATTAGTTAGGATCTATGAAATAATAATGCCTGTTCTAATAACAAGTCGTCGTCGTCGGCAGCCGTCCGTCTCGAGAGACGATGGTGTAGCTTCTTAAGAGTCTATCTGCACCGCCGAGAATGGCTGTGCAGTCTGACTCAGGAGTGACACGGTATCTGTCTCCTCCCGTGTTGAATCGACATCTTGCGATGACGCTGGAGTGTCCTCTCCAGTGAAGCTGAAGCTACAGAGCCTGGGCAGGGTGATATGGAGGGTCTGCTGTTGCCCATGCAGCAGACTCCCCCTCTCTTCGCAGCTGAAGGGTCCAAGGGAAAGACGGAGTCAATACAGCTTGGTTTCAGGTGCGCCGCAGGAGTTGCCGGTGTTGACTACAACGTCAAACCGCCTTAGGGACTCCGGCTCCGGATTTTCTGTCGGGGTTTACTCCCTTAGCCTTTCCCCTGAAGAGGTATGCCGCAAGGCAGCGGAGGTTTTTTGGAGTCAGAGTTTTCCTTCTCTGATGTGCCCTGACTGGAAGATCGAACCAGCGACACTTAGCTCGCAGGCCGACACTCAATCCACTGAGCCAAACCAGCCAGGGCATTAATAACAAGTATAATAAATATAATAACAAGTATATTTAAATTATTGTTCTTGTTTATTTCACCATCGTGTAAAATGCTACTAGATTCTGTGGAAGATATAAAAGGAATTCAGTACACATGTCCTGCATTCATGAATTTTATTTTGGGTTGGTAAGGGAATAGATGTGAAGCAAAGAATGAGAAAACCATTGTGCCATCTAGTTCCAAGTATATTGTATCAGTTCTAAAATGTAACAGGAATTCATAGGTGATAAAATTGATAAGGATTAGGATAGCTCAGGAAAGCATCCTGGGTAAGAGAGACATGGGCTGTGTTAAATGAGACAGACGGAAAGGTCATCACACTCTAGGGAAGCCATACAAGAAGGTGCTTGGGAGAAGAAATGAGGGTGATGTGTAGGATGATTGTGGTGTGTGTGGAGAACAAATCAGAGGACCTCGATTGTAAAGATGAGGGTTATAGCAATGAATTAGCATAGGTGAGATTGGGACAGGAACTTCTAAAAGCCAAGTGGAAGAGTTCAGACTTTAAGAAAATGATTTTCAATAGAGATTCGGATTCTTCTGTGGAGTGGTAATAAATGAAAATGGTATTTGGGCAAGATATTTTCAGGCTGTTACACTTATTTTAATGAGATAAGACCTAACTTTATAAGCAGGCAACTGTAAGTTTGCACATAGGCACTTTTGGATTTAAAATGGGAACAATCTAGTCAGGCCTGTATATGGTGTTAGTAAAAGGAGAGAAGAGTACACTGACAGTGAAGGGCACATTCATGTGACAACAAAGGACACGTTCCCATCACTTCTTATTTTCACCCATCAAAAATGAGAACTACAGGATCAAAACATAACTTCATTTAAAGTCCACTTTGCATTATCACCAACAAAAACATTCCATAGTCTCCCTGTGGTCTTTAAGCATTGTTTAAAGTATGTTGCCATTTACAAACACAGAATTTTTGTAAATAAAACATACTTCATCTTATGAGCTTACATAGAATTTATATCAGGCTAATAAATAGAACACGTTAGCACTGTTAAATTTAACATGCAGTAATTTAGTACTTACTGTAAAAATGTTCAAAACTTATCAGGACAGCAGATATGTTGAAACATTTTGGATACAAAAAAGGCTTTTTGGTGTGTCCTTGAGGAGTATCTATGCTGTGATATTAATTTTGGAAAACCACCAAGTGTGACTATAATGACAATGACACTATTAGGGCTCTACGGAATTATTTTCAGATTTTATTTTATAACTGAATCATATTTTATTACTACACTAAGATATCTATATTGCACAATTGTGCATAATATCCTCCATCAGAATATTCAGGGAAGAATAAACAAATTAGAAGAAAATAATGGAGCCATCCCAAATTCCAGATGAATACAAAGTTAATTTGATCTTTAAGGTCTTTCATGAGGGAGAGAGAGGCTGACACATAATTTTTGGTCCAGAGTGATAAATGCAGCAGGAAAAGTATCTGTAGACTTCTACCCAATTAAAAATGAGCAAGTCGTTACCAATGTACTAAGGACTTTAAGTAGAATTGGTCAGTCATTGAATAGAGTTGGAGGTGATGAAAAGTCTGGGCTAAGATTAAGGATTGGGAGTATAGTAGACTTGTTCTTTTGCATCCATTCATTCATATTTCTTTTTTTGCTCTGGGGATGTAAGCCTTTCCCACTTGGATACAACCAGGTTTGGATTGCCAATCACCGTGTTCTATTCTCATCTTTCCAACCCATGGGCTTGGCATGTGTCCCAGCCAGACCAATATGATGCTTGCTCTCTGGAATTTCAGTCTTGACCAAGTTGCTGAAACAACTGGAAGCCAATTCATGCAAGTGGCTGGGCCCTGATGAAACTGCTCCTCAGTTCTTACAACCCTAGTGCTGTAATCCATTTAGATCTCTGTCTTGTTAAGCCGAATTCTTCATCTTCCCTTTCAGTTATGTGAATGACTTCTTATCATTACCACAAATTCCTTTTTAGTTTAAGTTGTTAAACCCAGTTCTCATTGCCTGCAACCATTTAATTCAATTATATAGGGTTGTATAAGCTTAATTTAGTGGTTAATTCTATAGAACTAGATAGGAAAGTCTAAAGAGCACAAACTCTGGAATCAATTTCCTGGGTTTAAATGATAGCTCTTACACTAATCACTTTGGTCAACTTAAGAAAAGTACTTTATTTCTTTGAACCTCAGTTTTCATGTCTATACAATGACATTTCTTAATAATCCCCCTTACATAATGCATGGTTTTAAACATAAAGGGAGAGAACATACATAAGACACTTAGCATAGTGTCTGGCACATACAAAGTGCTCAATAAATGTTAGAGTGGGTAGGGATTAAATGTAGCAAGAGCTAGTGAGGATATTAGTATGAAAAGACAAGAGTAGACAGAAAAATGATAGAAAACAGTGAAGTTGTGTAGTCAGATGGGGATTCATTCTAGTTAGAATAGGGGCAAATGATACAAAGAGAACAAATAAGAAAAGGGCTAAAAATGACAACGTTAGCAACAACAACAACAAAATAAATAACACAATTCAAAAATGGGTAAAGGGTTTAAATAGACATTTCTCTAAAGGAGATATACAAATGGCCAATAAGCACATGAAAGGATGCTCAACATAACTTGTTATTAGGGAAATACAAATCAAAGCCATAATGAAATAACATTTCACACTCACTAGGATGGCTACTCTCAAAAAAAAAAAAATAGAAAATAAAAAATGTTGGAAAGGATGTGGAGAAATTGGAACTGGTATGCATTGGTTGTCAGAATTAAATAGTGCAGCCACTGTGGAAAACAACTTGACAGTTCTTAAAAAGTGAAACAAAGAATTACCTTATGATTCAGCAATTCCTCTTATGGGTATATACCCCAAAGAACTGAAATCAGAACAAACAGATACTTGTACACCAGTGTTCATAGCAGCATTATTCACAATAGCCAAAAGGTGTAAACAACTTAAATGTCCATCAATTGATGAATGGGTAAACAAAATGTGGTCTACACATATAATGGGATATTATCCAGCCTTGAAAAGGAACAACATTCTGATATATACTCAACATGGAGGCACCTTGAAGACATTATGCTAAGGGAAATAAGCCAGACACAGAAGGACAAATATTATATTACTTACATGAGGTATCCAGAACAGGTAAATTTACAGATACAGAAAGTAGAATAGCAAATACTAGGTGCTGAGGGCAGAGGGCAATGGGGAGTTAGTGCATCTGATTGTGATGATGAAAAAATTTTCAAAATGAACAATGGTGATGCAAGCATGACATTGTGAATGGACTTACTGCCACATAATTGAACACTTGAACATGATTATGTTAACTTTTGTGTTACATATAATTATACAATTATACAATCCTCCTGGCTGGTTTGGCTCAGTGGATTGAGCGTCGGCCTGCGAGCTAAGTGACGCTGGTTCGATCTTCCAGTCAGGGCACACCAGAGAAGGAAAACTCTGACTCCAAAAACCTCCGCTGCCTTGCGGCATACCTCTCCAGGGGAAAGGCTAAGGAGAAGGGAAACACTGATTCCAAACCTCCGCTGCCTTGCGGCATACCTCCTCAGGGGAAAGGCTAAGGGAGTAAACCCTGACAGAAAATCCGGAGCCGGAGTCCCTAAGGCGGTTTGACGTTGTAGTCAACACCGGCAACTCCTGCGGCGCACCTGAAGCCAAGCTGTATTGACTCTGTCCTTCCCCTTGGATCCTTCAGCTGCAAAGAGAGGGGGGGTCTGCTGCATGGGCAACAGCTGGCCCTCCATATCACCCTGCCCAGGCTTTGTAGCTTCACTGGAGAGGACACTCCAGCGTCATCGCAAGATGTCGACTCAACACGGGAGGAGACAGATACCGGTTATAAGCTCATCCGATTGGCGAAGGAAACGAGCGCCAGGGGTCTCCTCTGATGGTGGGAGAGGTCATCGCACCTCACTGGACAGCTACCGCCCGCCTCAAGCTGGGCAGCCCCCAGCCAATTAGGTGCCATCTCGCCATGGCTCGCCTGCACCACTGGGTGCGTGGGGATCAGAGAGGCGTCTCTTGAAAAGTGGGCCACAAAACACTCGCACCAGGCAATTCCAAGCAAACAACAAGAAAGAAGCCTCCAGCTCTTCGCCTCGCTAGCTGGAACATCAGGACCATGTGTCCCGGACTTACTGCAGACCTTCCGTGGATCAATGGTGCCAGGAAAACCACCGTCATCGACAGGGAACTGGCACGACTAAACATCGACATTGCGGCTCTACAGGAGACCCGGTTGGCCGACAACGGAACTATCAGAGAAACCAACTACACCTTCTACTGGCAAGGGAAGTCTCCGGACCAACCAAGACAGCACGGTGTTGGGTTCGCTGTGAAGAACAGGCTTGTTAACTCCATAGAGCCACCCACAGGAGGCACAGAGAGATTACTTACCCTCCGATTGTCAACAACTTTCGGCCCAGTCAGCATTCTTAGCGCGTACGCCCCAACCCTCTGCGCCACCACCGAAGAGAAAGAACAGTTCTACCATGCACTGGATGAAGCGTTATCCAAGATCCCCAGAAGTAACGCTCTTTATCTCCTTGGAGACTTCAACGCAAGAGTAGGAGCTGACCACATGGCCTGGCCCACCTGCCTCGGAAACTTTGGGAGAGGAAAGATCAATGAGAATGGTCAGCGACTGCTTGAGCTTTCGTGTCACCACGGCCTGTGCATGACAAACACATTCTTCAAGTGCAAAGAGATCCACCAGGTGTCATGGAGGCACCCCCGCTCCCGCCACTGGCACCAGCTTGACCTCGTCATCACCAGAAGAACGGATATTGGCAGCACCCTCCTCACCCGCAGCTACCACAGTGCAGACTGCGACACGGACCATGCCCTCGTGGTAAGCAAGGTGCGCATAATGCCGAAGAGGTTGCACCACTCCAAGATGAAGGGTCGCCCACGCATCAACACCAGTTGTGCCAGCAACCCAGTTAAGACCCAGCAATTCATCAACAGGATGGAAGATGCACTCGGCGAGGGAATGGCGGCAGATGACATTATCGAATCCAATTGGCCACGTCTCCGCGACGCCATATACAACTCTGCCATTATTCCTTACGGGAAGAAAGAGCGGAAGAACGCTGACTGGTACGAGGTTCACTGGGAAGAAATGGAACCCGTGATCGAGGCTAAGAGGAAGGCCCTACTGGCTTACAAGGCCACGCCCACTCCCAGTACACTTCAAGCTCTACGGGCTGCCAGGAACAAAGTCCAGAAGACCGCCCGCCACTGTGCCAACACCTATTGGCTAAACCTGTGCAGAAGCATCCAGGAAGCCGCCGATATAGGCAACGCACGAGGAATGTATGAGGGTATCAAGAAGGCAACAGGCCCAATCCCCTCCAAGATCGCCCCCCTTAAGTCCAAGACAGGTGAGGTCATCACTGACCAGGAACAGCAAATGCGGCGGTGGACCGAGCACTACCTCGAGCTGTACACAACGAGGAACACCGTAACAGACACTGCTCTTAACGCCATCCCAGACCTACCAGTCATGGAGGAGCTAGACACCCCACCTACTGCGGCAGAGCTCGGCAAAGCCATCGACCGCCTTGCTTGCGGGAAAGCACCAGGAAGCGATGGAATCCCTCCAGAAATCCTAAAGAGCGGGAAACCAGTCCTGCTACAGCCGCTCCACCATCTACTCTGTCTCTGCTGGAAGGAGGGTTACATCCCCCAGGATATGAGAGACGCCAACATTATCACCATGTACAAGAACAAAGGAGACCGCAGCGACTGCAACAACTACTGGGGCATCTCTCTCCTCAGCGTCGTCGGCAAAGTATTCGCCCGGGTCGCTCTTGCCCGCCTGCAGACCCTTGCTTCCCGCGTCTACCCAGAGTCCCAGTGTGGCTTCAGAGCTGGCCGATCAACAGTGGACATGATCTTCTCCCTACGCCAGCTGCAGGAGTAGTGTCACGAGCAGCATAAACCACTCTACCTCGCCTTTATCGACCTCACGAAGGCGTTTGATCTGGTCAGTCGAAGCGGACTCTTCAGCTTGCTACGGAAGATTGGCTGTCCACCACATCTGCTTGCTGTGGTCATGTCCTTTCACGACAACATGCACAGCACGGTGTCCTACAACGGCGCAACCTCTGAGGCCTTCCCAGTCAGCAGTGGAGTAAAGCAGGGCTGCGTCCTCGCGCCTACGCTGTTCGGAATCTTCTTCTCCATGCTCCTCCAATACGCCTTTAAGGACTGCAGCGAGGGTGTCTTCATTCACACCAGATCCGATGGCAAGTTCTACAACCTGGCCCGTCTACGAGCCAAGACCAAAGTCAAAGAGGTGCTCATCCGTGAGATGCTCTTCGCCGACGACACAGACTTGACATCACACTCCGAAGAGGGACTCCAGCAGCTAGTCACTTGCCTTTCCCACGCATGCAAGGAGTTCGGACTAGCCATCAGCCTGGCGAAGACGAACGTTATGGCTCAAGGCACGGGGACTCCCCCATGCATCACCATCGACGGATACACCCTGGAGGTTGTCAACGACTTCACTTACCTCGGGTCCACCATCTCGAGCTCTCTGTCAGTTGACTTGGAGGTCAACCGGAGAATCGCCAGGGCAGCCACAGTTATGGCCAAACTGAACCGGCGAGTGTGGAACAATTCCAGCCTCACTGAGAAAACCAGACTGCGCATCTACCAAGCCTGCATACTCAGCACTCTCCTCTATGGCAGCGAGACGTGGACCACCTACGCAAGGCACGAAAGGAAACTCAACAGCTTCCACATGAGGTGCCTGCGACGTGTCCTGCATGTCGCCTGGCAGGATAAGGTTCCCAACACCGAGGTGCTGAAGCGAGCCAACATGAGCAGTTTGCATGCAGTTCTTAGTGAGAGACGCCTCAGGTGGCTTGGCCATGTCAAAAGAATGGATGCAGGCCGTATTCCCAAAGACCTCCTCTACGGTGAGCTAGCAGAAGGCCAGAGGATGACAGGGCACCCAAAACTGCGGTTCAAAGACATCTGCAAAAAGGACATGACACAATGCTCCATCAATCTCAACACATGGGAAGTTCAAGCAGACGACCGCCTAGCCTGGAGGCTCGCGGTCAGACAAGGTACGTCACGCGCAGAGGCTGCATGCAACGAGGAGGCGGTCCAGAAAAGATCGAGGCGGAAGCAACGTCTACAGCAGAAACAACAGCCATCTGCCTTCACCTGTAACAAGTGCGGCAGGGATTGTCACTCCCGAGTCGGACTGCACAGCCATTCTCGGCGGTGCAGATAGACTCTCAAGAAGCTACGCCATCGTCTCTCGAGACGGACGGCTGCCGATGATACCCAGAAGTAGGATTGCTGGATAATGAAGTAGTGCTGTTTTTTTCTACTGCCTAATATGTTCAGTGTAAAATTTACTCCATCTAGCAAATATTTTACTTCAATGAGCATAATTTTTATTTTGCTTTTTATTTTTATTTGGTTCTTTTTCATAACTACCTATTGTTTTTGGCTCTGTTTTTGTTTTGTAATTTTCTGGATTTTGTTGTTGTTGTTGTTGACTATGGATATGATTCATTTATTGTACATACCAAATAGATGTACTTTGAAATAAAGTCATATTCTGAAGTTCAAGGTGGAAAAGAATTTTTAGAGATACTATTCAACCCACCTATACCAACTTAAAAATTTCATTATTGGTATTTAAATTTGCTAAATAGGGAAGAATATAAGGAAAAAGCAAGAACAAAATTTTAAAACCACATTAATGATTTGGCTCCTATGTTATAGGATTTGCTATAATTTTATTGCTCTTTCACTTTTTCCATTGCCTAATATCTTCTTGGCCTGATTATTTCTCAATTACTGGAAAAATTGCATACCTCTAATATCCAACCTGACTCCACCAAATCATTTCAAAAGAAATTATGTTTTAGATGTTTCTCCTCATGAATGAAGTGTTCCATTATGAATGCATCTGCTTTTCAGCTTCTTTATTTAAAAGTATGTAAATGTGTAGTGCTTAAAATAAATAAAAATAATAGAAAGACCTTCATCGGCAGCCGTCCGTCTCAAGAGACGATGGCGTAGCTTCTTGAGAGTCTATCTGCACCGCCGAGAATGGCTGTGCAGTCCGACTCGGGAGTGACAATCCCTGCCGCACTTGTTACAGGTGAAGGCAGATGGCTGTTGTTTCTGCTGTTGACGCTGCTTCCGCCTCGATCTTTTCTGGACCGCCTCCTCGTTGCACGCAGCCTCTGCGCGTGACGTACCTTGCCTGACCGCGAGCCTCCAGGCTAGGCGGTCATCTGCTTGAACTTCCCATGTGTTGAGATTGATGGAGCATTGTGTCATATCCTTTTCGCAGATGTCTTTGAACCGCAGTTTTGGGTGCCCTGTCATCCTCTGGCCTTCTGCTAGCTCGCCGTAGAGGAGGTCTTTGGGAATACGGCCTGCATCCATTCTTTTGACATGGCCAAGCCACCTGAGGCGTCTCTCACTAAGAACTGCATGCAAACTGCTCATGTTGGCTCGCTTCAGCACCTCGGTGTTGGGAACCTTATCCTGCCAGGCAACATGCAGGACGCGTCGCAGGCACCTCATGTGGAAGCTGTTGAGTTTCCTTTCGTGCCTTGCGTAGGTGGTCCACGTCTTGCTGCCATAGAGGAGAGTGCTGAGTATGCAGGCTTGGTAGATGCGCAGTCTGGTTTTCTCAGTGAGGCTGGAATTGTTCCACACTCGCCGGTTCAGTTTGGCCATAACTGTGGCTGCCCTGGCGATTCTCCGGTTGACCTCCAAGTCAACTGACAGAGAGCTCGAGATGGTGGATCCGAGGTAAGTGAAGTCGTTGACAACCTCCAGGGTGTATCCGTCGATGGTGATGCATGGGGGAGTCCCCGTGCCTTGAGCCATAACGTTCGTCTTCGCCAGGCTGATGGCTAGTCCGAACTCCTTGCATGCGTGGGAAAGGCAAGTGACTAGCTGCTGGAGTCCCTCTTCGGAGTGTGATGTCAAGTCTGTGTCGTCGGCGAAGAGCATCTCACGGATGAGCACCTCTTTGACTTTGGTCTTGGCTCGTAGACGGGCCAGGTTGTAGAACTTGCCATCGGATCTGGTGTGAATGAAGACACCCTCGCTGCAGTCCTTAAAGGCGTATTGGAGGAGCATGGAGAAGAAGATTCCGAACAGCGTAGGCGCGAGGACGCAGCCCTGCTTTACTCCGCTGCTGACTGGGAAGGCCTCAGAGGTTGCGCCGTTGTAGGACACCGTGCTGTGCATGTTGTCGTGAAAGGACATGACCACAGCAAGCAGATGTGGTGGACAGCCAATCTTCCGTAGCAAGCTGAAGAGTCCGCTTCGACTGACCAGATCAAACGCCTTCGTGAGGTCGATAAAGGCGAGGTAGAGTGGTTTATGCTGCTCGTGACACTTCTCCTGCAGCTGGCGTAGGGAGAAGATCATGTCCACTGTTGATCGGCCAGCTCTGAAGCCACACTGGGACTCTGGGTAGACGCGGGAAGCAAGGGTCTGCAGGCGGGCAAGAGCGACCCGGGCGAATACTTTGCCGACGACGCTGAGGAGAGAGATGCCCCGGTAGTTGTTGCAGTCGCTGCGGTCTCCTTTGTTCTTGTACATGGTGATAATGTTGGCGTCTCTCATATCCTGGGGGATGTAACCCTCCTTCCAGCAGAGACAGAGTAGATGGTGGAGCGGCTGTAGCAGGACTGGTTTCCCGCTCTTTAGGATTTCTGGAGGGATTCCGTCGCTTCCTGGTGCTTTCCCGCAAGCAAGGCGGTCGATGGCTTTGCCGAGCTCTGCCGCAGTAGGTGGGGTGTCTAGCTCCTCCATGACTGGTAGGTCTGGGATGGCGTTAAGGGCAGTGTCTGTTACGGTGTTCCTCGTTGTGTACAGCTCGAGGTAGTGCTCGGTCCACCGCCGCATTTGCTGTTCCTGTTCAGTGATGACCTCACCTGTCTTGGACTTAAGGGGGGCGATCTTGGAGGGGATTGGGCCTGTTGCCTTCTTGATACCCTCATACATTCCTCGTGCGTTGCCTATATCGGCGGCTTCCTGGATGCTTCTGCACAGGTTTAGCCAATAGGTGTTGGCACAGTGGCGGGCGGTCTTCTGGACTTTGTTCCTGGCAGCCCGTAGAGCTTGAAGTGTACTGGGAGTGGGCGTGGCCTTGTAAGCCAGTAGGGCCTTCCTCTTAGCCTCGATCACGGGTTCCATTTCTTCCCAGTGAGCCTCGTACCAGTCAGCGTTCTTCCGCTCTTTCTTCCCGTAAGCAATAATGGCGGAGTTGTATATGGCGTCGCGGAGACGTGGCCAATTGGATTCGATAATGTCATCTGCCGCCATTCCCTCGCTGAGTGCATCTTCCATCCTGTTGATGAATTGCTGGGTCTTAACTGGGTTGCTGGCACAACTGGTGTTGATGCGTGGGCGACCCTTCATCTTGGAGTGGTGCAACCTCTTCGGCATTATGCGCACCTTGCTTACCACGAGGGCATGGTCCGTGTCGCAGTCTGCACTGTGGTAGCTGCGGGTGAGGAGGGTGCTGCCAATATCCGTTCTTCTGGTGATGACGAGGTCAAGCTGGTGCCAGTGGCGGGAGCGGGGGTGCCTCCATGACACCTGGTGGATCTCTTTGCACTTGAAGAATGTGTTTGTCATGCACAGGCCGTGGTGACACGAAAGCTCAAGCAGTCGCTGACCATTCTCATTGATCTTTCCTCTCCCAAAGTTTCCGAGGCAGGTGGGCCAGGCCATGTGGCCGGCTCCTACTCTTGCGTTGAAGTCTCCAAGGAGATAAAGAGCGTTACTTCTGGGGATCTTGGATAACGCTTCATCCAGTGCATGGTAGAACTGTTCTTTCTCTTCGGTGGTGGCGCAGAGGGTTGGGGCGTACGCGCTAAGAATGCTGACTGGGCCGAAAGTTGTTGACAATCGGAGGGTAAGTAATCTCTCTGTGCCTCCTGTGGGTGGCTCTATGGAGTTAACAAGCCTGTTCTTCACAGCGAACCCAACACCGTGCTGTCTTGGTTGGTCCGGAGACTTCCCTTGCCAGTAGAAGGTGTAGTTGGTTTCTCTGATAGTTCCGTTGTCGGCCAACCGGGTCTCCTGTAGAGCCGCAATGTCGATGTTTAGTCGTGCCAGTTCCCTGTCGATGACGGTGGTTTTCCTGGCACCATTGATCCACGGAAGGTCTGCAGTAAGTCCGGGACACATGGTCCTGATGTTCCAGCTAGCGAGGCGAAGAGCTGGAGGCTTCTTTCTTGTTGTTTGCTTGGAATTGCCTGGTGCGAGTGTTTTGTGGCCCACTTTTCAAGAGACGCCTCTCTGATCCCCACGCACCCAGTGGTGCAGGCGAGCCATGGCGAGATGGCACCTAATTGGCTGGGGGCTGCCCAGCTTGAGGCGGGCGGTAGCTGTCCAGTGAGGTGCGATGACCTCTCCCACCATCAGAGGAGACCCCTGGTGCTCGTTTCCTTCGCCAATCGGATGAGCTTATAACCGGTATCTGTCTCCTCCCGTGTTGAGTCGACATCTTGCGATGACGCTGGAGTGTCCTCTCCAGTGAAGCTACAAAGCCTGGGCAGGGTGATATGGAGGGCCAGCTGTTGCCCATGCAGCAGACCCCCCCCTCTCTTTGCAGCTGAAGGATCCAAGGGGAAGGACAGAGTCAATACAGCTTGGCTTCAGGTGCGCCGCAGGAGTTGCCGGTGTTGACTACAACGTCAAACCGCCTTAGGGACTCCGGCTCCGGATTTTCTGTCAGGGTTTACTCCCTTAGCCTTTCCCCTGAGGAGGTATGCCGCAAGGCAGCGGAGGTTTTTTGGAGTCAGAGTTTTCCTTCTCTGATGTGCCCTGACTGGAAGATCGAACCAGCGACACTTAGCTCGCAGGCCGACGCTCAATCCACTGAGCCAAACCAGCCAGGGGGACTTCTGGGTATATATCCAAAGTAAAGAGACATCGGTTATTGAAGAGATAGCTAGAATCCCATGTTCACTGCAGCATTACTTACAATAGCCAAAATATGGAAACAACTTATGGTTCATCAATGATAAATGAATAAAGTTGTTGTATATGTAAAATGGAATAATATCCAGCCAAAACAGTGAAGGAAATCCTGCCCCTTTTGACCACATGGCTGGACCTTGAAGGCATTATGCTAAGTGCAATAAGCCAAACAGAAAAAGGTAAATACTGCATAATATCACTTATTTGTGGAACCTAACAATAAAGTCAAACTCAAACACAGAGTACAAAAGTGATTGCCAGGGGCCAGAGGGTGGGGGACAGAGGGTAAGTTTCATTGAAGGATACAAACTTTCATCCATAAAATTAATAAGGCCTGAGGATCTAATTTATAATTATACTTGATAATTATTTTATAATTAAAATTTGCTAAGAGAGGAGAAATCAAATGTTCTTAGCAATAAATAAATAAGTAAATAAATAAATAAGGTTTGTGAGGACATGGATGTGCTAATTAACTAGATGGGAAAAATGTTTTCACAATGTATATGTACATCAAATTATCATGATACATACATTAAATATATTAATATTTTATTTGTCAGTTATACTTCAATAAAGCTGAAAAAAATTTAAGGCAATATGTACAGGAACCAGAAGTTGAACGATCTCAGAAAAGAAGATAAATAGAATTCTTCATCAAGTGATAGCAATACTTGGGTGCTGCCACCACTTTTCACAGTGAAGTGATGTAAGCTAAATACTGGGGAGATGCATGAGGAATGTCAAGAGGTATTAATCTTGCAGAAGATACTGTAGTATATAATATTTCCTAATGTGCTTAGTCAGTAGTAAAATTGATCATTTAAATTTATGAACACGTCTAATAGTACTGTAAAATATAAGTGCAATTGGCAATTTAAAAATAAATTTTATTTCTTCCTATAAAAGATACTCCTTCTATTAGTAACATTTTATATCTACTTTTTAAATTTCACATCGGATTTTTAAGGCTTTGCAGTAGTACTAATGTTTTTGTTAAGTTATTTTATCATCCTTTGTCACATTTTAAAAGTCTCTCTAATCAAAATTTTCTTAGGAAAAAAAAAACAGCTTTATAATTTAAGACAGAGGTAGACTGACTATGGTCCATGAGCAAAATCTGGCCCACAAGGGAGAAGTGTTTTGTACATTTTTAAAGAGTTGAAAAAAATAAAAAGAAAAAGAATGTTTCACATATGACATATTAACATAATTTTCAATTCAAATTTCAGTGGTCACAAATAAAGTTTATTGAAACACAGCCATGCTTACTTATTTATGTGTTGTATATGGCCACTTTTGCACTTTGGAATACTTGCAGCAGAGACTATATAGCTCACAAAGTCTAAAATATTTAATATCTGGTCCTTTATAGAAAAAATTTACCTGTCTCCAATCTCTGAGAAATAAAAGGAAAATAATTAAGGTTTATAAAATAGGTTATAAATTTTAAGAAATTTTATTTTGTGCTATGAGATGAGGACATTGTATGTCTTAGTTATACTTATCCCTAGAACACCAAGCATATAGTCAACTTAAAATTCATAAATTCAATAATATTAAGACAAATATTTTTCACAAGTTAATATGTTTATTTTAATACAGACCAATATATAAAACCCTACACACTAGTTGTGACCTGTAATCATGTAAAAACCCACTGATCAAAAAAACTCACTGGTCTGTATAATCTCTAACAGGTACAATGTGATACTATCCAAAGGAAATAGAATGAAATTATTCATGTGGGAATCAAAATGATTTTCCAAATAAATGTTAAGGCAAAAAATACTTCAAAATTACCAAGGACACCTTAGGCCATAGTTTGGCTTTCACTTTTTCCCCCTGCTTTGCTATTAGAGGGTATCTAGGCATTCTTTCTTCTAGATATTGAGAAAAGTACTTTTCTGGTAAGTATGCTACATGCATTAGTGTTCTCTGAATGAGTACAAATTGTAGATGTACTAAGTGCATCTTAAATGCATTGAATGTGAAATTCTTCTGCATAGATGTGAAAAAGTGTTTTAAACAAAAGATGTTCTAAATTTAAAAAATTTACAATTTTACTATTATCTCACACCATTACCTATATATATATATATATATATATATATATATATATATATATATATATATATATATATATATATATGGGTATC
The DNA here is from genome assembly GCF_987537825.1 of Furipterus horrens. NCBI lineage: Eukaryota > Metazoa > Chordata > Mammalia > Chiroptera > Furipteridae > Furipterus > Furipterus horrens. The sequence continues at coordinate 157,434,411 of NW_028327175.1, forward strand.
TATTTTTCCCAGGTGTTTAAACAAATGACCAGAAACACAGAAACAGAGAAACATCCTTATTTCTTATTTATCCATCACTTAGTTGGTTTGCATATAAAATCAGAGCATCCATAAAATGCCTTTAAAAAGTTGGCATTTTTGGAAGTCAAATTGTATCATACAACATACAGATATTTCCAAAATAGGGATGTTCTGCAGTATATCTCATTATATCTGCAACCAGTTCTTTCCCTGTCCCAAGTATAGGTTTGTAGGTCACCTTAATCACATTGCTTACTCTTTCTTCATTCATTTGTATTCCTTTAGCAAATATTATTTTAGCATCTGCAAATGGGCTAGGTGCTGTGTGGGGTGTTATACAGAATAAAAAGATAAATCAGATCTAACTGTGATCTCAAGAATCTCATAAACAAATAAGAGTATGAATCATACACACAAATAACTAAGGTAGAAAATGATGAGTGCACCTGAGAGGTGCAGATAAGACACTTTGGAAGGTCTGATGGAGAAGCGATTACTTCCACTGGAAAGATCCAGAGGCATTTATTGATGAGGCTGCATTTGAGCTGTACCTTAAAGCATGGTTAAGAAGGGTGAATTAAATTGAGTAGCAAGGGCATTCCACAGACTAACAGGGTTTGCACATGACAGGTGAGAATGTGTTGGATATGTATGCATACAGAGGAAAATGATATTTGTTTACCCATAGCTTAGCATGTGTAAAATGGAACAAGTCATAGTTAAATCTAGAGGTGCAGCTAGAGGTGAGAATATGAGGCAATGGAGTCTGGAATGAAGCTTTGAATTTAGACAAGTCTGGGCCAGAATCCTGGCTCTAGATACTGGCTATCTGGATAAACTAGGACTATTGACTTAATCTTTAAGTCTCGACAAGAAATCTAAAATATGTTTATCTAACTTGCAGGGTCATTGTAAAGATGAGAAATATATATGTATATATTCTAACACAATGTCTGACACCTTATAGATGCTGAATAAATATTAGATAGTGTCCACATTACGGTATACTGGATAACAGGCCAAGAACTTTAGATCGTTCTGTCAGAATTTATTGTACCAACTATGGGAAAGTACAAGGTCATCAGTATCTGAAATGAGAAACTACATATTTGGAAAGTAAGAGTCAGAGAGCTAACTAGTACTTTTAAATTGGGAATGCCCATTACAATTACTTAGTGATCCTTGCAAAACAGTGTCATGGCTGGGCCTCACCCCAGACCAATTAAATCAGAATCTCTATTCCTAGAACCTGGACATGGTGTTTTTAAAAAGCTCCCTAGGGCTTCTAAAGCATAGCCAGGGTTAAGAACTACCATTGCTTTATATGCAAGTTATTTCAATTAATATGAGAAATATAAGAAATTCAGCAAAATATATTTTATTATAATAAATTAAGCTATTTTATTCTATTACATTAGTGGATATCAGCCTTCCAGAGTGTCTTTTTATGTTTCTCTGCCATATTCTTTGGCTTGTCCTAAAATCCATCCAGTACCTAACATAGGATCAGATACAGTAAAGGCCAAATAGATGTTTCTTGAATGACTACATGATTGATTGATACTATTCCTACTCCACACTACATAAAAATGACAAGCTGAAGAATGATATAAAATAGGTAGAAATTATCAATATATAGATTACTCTTTAATGTTTGCTTTCTTTTGCTAAGGCTGTCTCATTTATTGAGTTAAAAATGATTACATTAGGCTTAAATATATAATTATAATGTGTGATAAACAACATCTGGACAGTGAGATGACGAGCCAAAACATGCAAGGGTAAATTCATTATTGATAGCATATCTTTAGACTTATTACTAACAATATCAAAGTAATGTTTTCAACAACTTCTTTAAAAACTGTGTTCCAGATTGCATTTTACCTAGACACTAAACAAAAATACTTTAAAATTTTTTATCATGTTTTATTTCAATAGTCCTACTATATTATGTTGTGAAACAGTTGGAGAGTCATAGTTATGCTGTTAAATTTGCTAATAATCCTCAAAGAAAAAACTTCATTCATAAATTAAAGTATAAATAAGGGGATACTGAAAATTGAGAATTAAATGCTAAGGAAGTCACCAGTGACCTGTGGCTTCTTAGAATTTAAAGGGACTCTAGAGATGATCTGGGAGAATATCTAACCAAATAGTGAAGGAAAACACTACTTGCTTCTTGTCAAAATATTAAAAAGCCCATCAAAATACCAAAGTTCACCACCAAAAGGGAGGCATGTTTTTTGGGCTCTCTCATTTTATCCTAGTGGATTGAGAGCACTTCTAAGGACCAACCTCATTAAAAAAATGTGACAGACAAATGGTAAATTCCACAGTCAGCAGAAGTAATGGGGGTATTAAAACACTATCAGCAGACTTCCTAATGGCTTTTGTTTTGACAGGTATCTACTCAGGTGTTTGTGTTTTCTAAAATGTTTGTCACTTCCTGTGTACTTTAATGAATATCTATACCATCACAGTATTTACTATACATAAAACAATCACAACCATTAAACTGTCTCTAATCCTTTTCCTCTGGGGTTATATAAATTATTTGTTTACCCTAAGAGTACATGGAAATTTTATAGGCACAAACTAGATTGCATCTATCTAGCTTTACTCTCCAATAAATCTGTAAATATTCAAACTCATGTATACCTAAGTGTAACCACATTGTAATCCCTGTCTGTTGCTTTCACATAAACAACCCAGGCTGTCTAAAAGGCACACCTCATAGCCAAGAGAGGAACACAATGATCAAATTCTAACTCTTGTGTGGCTCACTGCAACAGCCTTCTCCACTCTCATGAAGGAAGCCAAGTATATCCTGTAAATGGGGTCTTAGAGAATTCATTGCAATCATGTCCTTTTAAACTATCATATGCAAATTCGTTCCCCTAATAGGCTGTAAGGTAGGTCATTCATGCAACAAATTTTTGTCCTATGGACTGTTTTTGGCACTCGGGATATCATTATGAACAAAGGCAAAGTCACTGTACTAAAGAAAATTGTATTCTAGAGAACAATATAAAAAGAGAATAGAAATCAGGAATGCTCTATGAAGAAAAATAACACACATTAAGGGAGACAGTGAATGGGGCAGGAATATTTCTCAAGGAAGGACAGTCAAGGAAGGCATCTTTGTCAGGGAAATGGGACTCAAATGTAAACTAGTGAGGAGATGAAACAGATCAGTTTAAAGGGGACCATTTCAGAGAAGGAAATAAAAGAAATCCAAAGCCTGGAGATTAGAAAGTATTACAAAAAAATGAGAAATGAGGAGGCCAGAATGGCAGAAAGAGAATGAGATTGGAAAAGATTAATAAATGATGGGATTAGAGAGATTTGTATCCATGATGATTAATTTTATATGTCAACTTGACTGGGCCATAGGAGTACCAGCTATTTGGCCAAACATTATTCTGGGTGTTTTGGGGAAAATTCTTTGGATGAGATTAACCATTTTTTTAGTTTCTTTTTTTATTGTTGTGCTATTACAGTTGTCCCAACTTTTCCCCCATTGCTCTCCACTACCCTAAATTGTCTGACTGAGTAAAGCAGATTTCCCTCCTTAATGCAGATGGGTCTCATCTAATCAGTTGTAGGCCTGAATAGAACAAAAAGACTGACCCTCCCCACAAAAGGGAGCATTCCTCCTGCCTGACTTCCTTCAAACTGGGACATCAGTTTTTTCCTGTCATCAGACACACACACCCCCACCCCCTGGCCCTGAAACAGAAATAATGGCACTTCCTTGGTCACCACCCTATCTACCACCCTTCAGACTAGAAATACACCATTTGTACTTCTGGTTTTCAGGCCATCAGACCCAAATGGGAATTAAAGCATTCGCTCTACTGGGTGTCCAGCTTGCTGACTCACCCTGCAGTTCTTAGGATTTAGCCTTCATTATCTTAGAACCAATTCTCTGATATCTATATATCTATATTTATCTATGTATCTATCTGTCTATCTATCTATCTCCTATTGATTCTACCTCTCTGGAGAACCCTGCCTAATATAGGGACTTAGGAGTCACATGATCTACTTACTGTTTAAAAGGATCACCCTCTATTTAGCATGATCAGACCATGGTGAGGCAAGAGTAGAATCAGGGAGAGCAGCCAGGATGCTATTGCAATAATCCAGGCAAGAGACAACATGAACCTTCACTAGGGTGGCAGTAGTCGATATAATGAGAAGTAATAAGAGTCTATGTATATTTGAAGATTAAGCCAACAGGATTTGCTGATGAGGGATAGAGAAAAGGGGGGAAAGTTGAGAATGATTTCCAGAGGTTTTGTTCACAAGCCAACATTGGTAGAATAGTGTCCGTTTTCTGAGATAGAAAAGGCTTGAGAAAAGCAGGTTTCTAAAAGAAATTGAGAGTTCAACTTGAGAGACATTTATTTTGAGAAATCTCTTGAACAAGCAAATGAATAGGCAATTAGACCCACTAGTCAGAAGTTTAGAAAATAAATTAGTTAGGGATGGGGGCATCTAATTAGGCTGTAATTGATATGTATACAATATTTAAAGCTAGAGGGATAAAGGTCTCTAGGGAGCTTTGGTGTACGTAAATTTCTTCAGAAATGGGGGTCATCTCACATGGCTTGGCTGGTAGGGAATATTACATAATTCACAGAACACAACATAATATAATCTACTATAGAATTTAGTAAAATATAGGGATTTCATTGAGGTAATGGGTTTACGATGGCTTTTCAACTTATTTTGTGGTAAATCCTACTGAAATGCTACCACTTCATCAGTCACTTCACTCATTTTATAAGATATTTTAAAGTTATTCAAGTATAAAATTAATGTGCATATTATAATTTTTCTATGCTATTAGCATTTTCAAATTATAAGAGTCTAATAGGCATTTACCTCATACTAATATACACTGAGAAAATTATTCTAATAATTACATTTCCTAGGCTAAGATTGACTTATAATTGACTCTAGGCAAATCACTCCTATTTTTTTGTCTTGACCTAAAATAATTTATTTTGGTTTTTTTATATATTTTTAAAAATTCCTATTTAGCAAAGTTGTAAACACTGAAATAGGAGTTACTATACCCAAACTCTGTTAAAAAGTCCTGTTTAACATGGAGGCAATTTTTACAGAATTTATGTAGATACAAATAACTTAAACAGCTCTCTAATATACATAGAGAATATAAAATATATACTTGTATATCATTTTCTATACCTAAAAGCACAATACATATAATGCTAATATAAAAATAATTATTATATTAAAATATGAATTTTTATAATTTACATATTTTATAATTACATTGTAACAGAATTTTTCTATTTTTTCTTCCCAGAAGTTAGAATAGCATGTTTTAGAAAGAAACTATAGAACAGTAAAAAGAGCATTGGACTGAGAGTACCACCTATGACACTGTTGGTATAATATCAAAAATCACTTAATCACTTAATTTATTTTTTCTCACTTATAAAATACAGATATTAGAATAGATTATTGCTAATGTTCTTTCTGGTTCCAAGCAAACCAGACTCAATGGAATGAAAGAAAAAAACACCTACAGAATGGGAGAAAATATTTGCAAACCATATATCTGATAAGAGACTTATATCTAGAATTCACTTAAAAATCCTTTACAAAACTCAATATTAATAGACAAATAATCCAATTTCATAAAAGCGCAATGGTCTAAATAGATATTTTGCCAAAGAAGATATACAAATAGCCAATAAGCATATGAAAAGATGTCCAATATTATTAGACAGGGAAATACAAAACAAAATCACAGTGAGATCCTGCTTCACACACTTATAATCAATAAGACAGATAATAAGAAATGTTGTTATTAGAACCACCATGCTGCATGGATTGAAAAATGGTGCATCTGCTTTGGAAAACAATCTGACGATTCCTCAAAAAGTTCAACACAGTTATTAGCTATAACCCAGCAATTCCACTAGTATACAGATTTTGTTCATAGCAGCATTATTCACAGTAGCTAAAAAGTGGAAAAACAACAAATTCCATCAACTAATGAAGGAACTAATAAAATATAGCACATTCATACAATAGAATATTATTTGGCAATGAAAAGAAATGAAATAAATATATGTTATAACCTGGATGGATCTTAAAACATTATGCTAAATGAAAGAAGTGAGTCACAAAAAAAGACACATATTGCATGATTTAATTCATATGAATCATCCAGAATAATAAATCCATATAAAAAAAAGTAGATTAGTAGTTATGTAGGGTTGGAAAGGGATGCAGTATAAAAGAGTAACTGCTGCTGGGTACAAGGATTTTTGAGGAGTGAAAAGAATGTTCTAAAATTGATTGTGGTAATAGTTGCTTAACTGTAAATACATTAAAAAGTACTAAATTGTACACTTTAAATAAGTGAATTGTAACCTAATAAGGCTGTAAGTAAAAGAAAATAAAATACTATGTTTCAATAGAAAGTTATTTGTGTGTAGTTTTATTGTAACTCTGAAAGGAAGTATCGCTTTATTCCAAGAAAATTTTCATCAACCATATATTATGCAAGCTATGTAGCAGAAATACAGCCAGGAATAGCCATTTCTATCATCATGCTAAAAAGGCATAAATGGAGGGGCTGAATCAAGACAGGGAAGAAATGAAGGCTAGTCCTGCTGAAATGAACAAAAATACATACAAGACAAGTGGTGAGGAAGGGAAAGCCATGGATTAAATTAACAAATCGGAACATAGGGAAGGAACAAACAGTCAACCAGTGCCGAAAGAGGAAACAAAAAGTGAGAAATAAGATGAGAGGCTCAGAAACCTCTGGGACACCTATAAGCGAATGAACATTCGAATTATAGGATTGCCAGAGGGTGAAGAAGAACTAGAAATTGAAAAATTATGTGAAAAAAATAATGAAGCAGAACTTCCCTAACTTGGGGAAGGAAATGAACTTACAGGTCCAGGAAGCACAGAGAGTTCCGGATAGGCTGGACCCAGGGAGGACCATACCAAGACACATTATCATCAAAATGTCAAAAGTTAAAGATAAAGAGAGAATCTTAAAAGCAGCAAGAGAGAAAAGAAGAATTATGTACAAAGGGGTCCCAATTAGACTATCAGCTAATTTCTCAAAGGAGACTTTACAGGCAAGAAGGGACTGGCAAGAAATATTCAAAGTGTCGTGTGTCGTGTGTCGGCAGCCGTCCTTCTCGAGAGACGATGGTGTAGCTTCTTAAGAGTCTATCTGCACCGCCAAGAATGGCTGTGCAGTCCGACTCGGGAGTGACACGGTATCTGTCTCCTCCCGTGTTGAATCGACATCTTGCGATGACGCTGGAGTGTCCTCTCCAGTGAAGCTGAAGCTACAGAGCCTGGGCAGGGTGATATGGAGGGTCTGCTGTTGCCCATGCAGCAGACCCCCCCTCTCTTCGCAGCTGAAGGGTCCAAGGGAAAGACGGAGTCAATACAGCTTGGCTTCAGGTGCGCCGCAGGAGTTGCCGGTGTTGACTACAACGTCAAACCGCCTTAGGGACTCCGGCTCCGGATTTTCTGTCGGGGTTTACTCCCTTAGCCTTTCCCCTGAAGAGGTATGCCGCAAGGCAGCGGAGGTTTTTTGGAGTCAGAGTTTTCCTTCTCTGATGTGCCCTGACTGGAAGATCGAACCAGCGACACTTAGCTGGCAGGCCGACGCTCAATCCACTGAGCCAAACCAGCCAGGGTTATTCAAAGTAATGAAAAGCAAAAACCTACAACTTTAATTCTCAATCCAACGAAGCTGTCATTCAGGATAGAAGGGCAGAGAAAGTGTTTCCAGGACAAAGTAAAACTAAAGGAGTTTGTTAGATCCAAACCACTATTATATGAGATGCTAAAGGGACTTGTTTAGAAGAAGAAGAATCAAAACTATGAACATTAAAATGAAAACTGTATCACAACAACCAACAACAGAAACTAGGGAATCAAAACAAAGGCAAACTAAATAGGCAACGAGAGGGAAAAAAAGAATTATAGGTACAGGGAACATATTGAGGGGAGGTCAGCGGGGAGGAGGGAGGGGGAAAGGGGAGGGAGATGATGTAGGAATTAAGAAGCATAACAGAAGGGAGTGGAATAAACAGGAAGATGTTGAGAAGAACTATATGCAGAACCAATGGTCATGGTCTAAGGGGGGGGACAACTGGAGGGAGGGAGGAGCAGGGAGTAAAGAAATTGGGACAACTGTAACAGCATAATCAATAAATTTAAAAAATGCAATAAAAATAAATAAATAAAGGGAACCGAAAGAGAATGCAGTAAAGTGGGGGGAAAATAAAAATAAAAAAGGCATAAATGTACAGGTTCCAGTATCTTGTCAGTAAATAATCAGAGTCAGCCCTGAATAGTAATTTCTGGCATGTGTGCTTTTATCATTACCACAGTGTTTCATTAATGTCTTTCTTTTTGCTAAATATTCTTAATTCATTTAAATATGTTTTAGATAATTAGTTACTTCATGCATATAGTCCTTATATTTTCATAATTATGTTCTTAGCAAAATTTATGTAATCAAGTAATTGCCATATTCAATTATATTATATAAAAGCTATAAACATATTGGAAACATTCACAGAAGTATTTACAGAAAATTTTTTTTCACTTTCAGCTATTCATATTGTTAAGTACTGATTTGAACAATTTTTATTTTTAACCCAAATCACTAGATATGAAAGCAATATATTAAGAAAAAAATACCAGCAATTTTTTATACAGATGGTATATTATTAAAATATACGACAAGTTAAACACTGTAAGAAAAACTACATGCAATATATAGTTTTTAAGGTATATTCAGGGAAAACAAAATTTCTTTTACCCTTAATATTCTTGATTTCTTTTCTAATCCTCACACAAGGACATTTTTCTCATTGCTTTTGGAGAGAGAGGAAGGGAGAGAGAAAGAGAGAGAGAAACATTGATGTGAGAGAGCAACATAGATTGGTTGCCTTCTCATACATACCCTGAACAGGGATCGAACCCCACAACCTGGGTATATGCCCTGGCCAGGAATCGAAGCCACAACCTTTTGGTTTATGCACAATGCTTCAGTCAAGGCAATACTTTTGACTTTTAATGTATTAATTTCATGTTTAGTTGTACACATTCCTGTTTTATCTATACCTTTAATTGCCTGTATCTGAATCTAAAACAATAGATCCTAAAGAAACTTAAATGTAAAGATCATCTACGACACATTCACTTTATTTTACACATTGAAAAAATAAAGCCCTGGAAGTTGAGCAACTTCACCTGGTCACAAGTTAGCAACAGAGCTTAGCCTGGCCTCAGAACTCCTGCCTGCAAGACCAGGGCTTGTACCTTCTACACCAAGAAAATACTCAGTTTAGCACTTAAAGTGCTAAATTATCTGTCTTTGTGTTTATACCCTTTCCTTGACTGTAAGATCTTTAAAGACAAAGATTTGACAAAGGGAGAAGGAACATAAAATGAGTGAAAAGAGCCTCTTCAACAAATGGTGCTGGGATAACTGGACAGGGGCATACAAATAAATGAAACTACACCACCAACTTACACCATACACCAGAATTAACTCAAGATGGATAAAAGACTTAAATGTAAGCCATGACACCATAAAAGTCCTAGAGGAAAACAGGCAGGAAATTTTCAGATACCCCATGTAGCAATATTTTTAACTATATATCTCCTAAGGCAAGGGAAATAAAGGAAAGAATAAACAAAAGGGACTACATCAAACTAAAGAGTTTCTGTTCAGCAAAAGAATACATCAGCAAGATGAAAAGGGAATCAACCATATAGGAAAACATTTGCCAATGACACCTCAGACAAGAGATTGATCTCCAAAATATATAAAGAACTTATATGACTCAAAACCAAGAAGAACAGACAACACAATTAAAAAATGTGCAAAGGACCTGAACAAATACTTCTCCAAAGGGGACATACAGAGGGTCCATAGACATATGAAAGAATGCTCAACATCACTAACCATCGGAGAGATGCAAATTAAAACCACAACGAGATACCACTTCACACCTGTCAGAATGGCCATCATCAACAAATCAACAAACAAGTGCTGGAGAGAATGTGGTGAAGAGAGAACCCTAGTGCACAGTTGGTGGGAATGCAGACTGGTGCAGCCACTATGGAAAACAGTATGGAATTACCTCAAAAAACTAAAAATGGAACTGCCTTTTGATCCAGCAATTCCATTGCTAGGATTATACCCAAGCAATCCTGAAACATCAATTCCAAAGAACTTATGCACCCCTATGTTCATAGCAGCGCTATTCACAATAGCCAAGTGCTGGAAACAGCCTAAGTGCCCATCTGTAGATGAGCGGATCAAAAAACTGTGGTACATTTACACAATAGAATACTACGCAGTAGAAAGAAAGAATGAATTCCTACTGTTTGGATGACATGGATGGAACTAGAGAAAATTATGCTTAGTGAAATAAGCCAAGCAACAAAAGACATACTATATTATATCACCTAATGCAGGAAACTAATGAACAACACAAACAAATGAGCAAACTTGAACCAGAAGCATGTAAATAAGAAGCAGATTAACAGTGACCAGGGGTGAGGGGAGGGAAAGAAATGGAGTAAGAAGGGGAATGATCTAGTCAAGGAACTAGTATAAATGACCCATGGACATGGACAATAGGATAAGAATTGACAGTGGGAGAAGAGGCGGGGGGGAGCAATGGGGGGTAAAGTGGGACAACTGTAATAGAAAAGCATTAAATAAATCCAAGTTAAAAAAAAAATGATTGGGACCTCATCATTGTATTCCTCTGGAGCTTAGAAGAGTGCCTGGAACATAATGATAATTATACTCGATATAATTATAAGCAATAATAATTGCTCAACATATAGTTCTTTGCAAGATTTTTTTCAACTTTTGACCTTTCCTTTTTTAATAAAAAAATTTCTCTTCACCTATCATAGTGGATACACAATAAATGTTTGCTAAATGACCAGTTGGTTGAATTGCTTATTGTAAAATTGAGAGTAAATATTTGAAATGTGTGTTTTATCTGGTTTTATAAAAAATAAAAACTTGAATGCACGTATATACCAAAAACTCATCCTGAATGGTAATTATCAGGTATTAGCTAGGAACAAGATAGTATCATAGATTTTCTGGCATTTCAATGGCACAACTGTTTAAATGATAAACTTTCATTTATATCAAAATTATCCTAATTCAAAGAATAGTTTATAGATAGAACATTAATACCATCACATATATTTTCATTAGCTGCAACATCAAGATTTTCTCTTTGAAATAATTTTATTTAACATATGTGTCTTAACACTTGGACATTAAATGCTTCTGGGTTTCCATTCTGGAGGCTCCGCCAGGTATATTTGCTTTTATTTTGCTTCTACTGAGAAATTCACAGAAAGTTCATTATTGACTGACACCAAATCAATAACAAGGTCAAAGCACTTAATAGCATATTGCCCTAGTATTTGCAAACAGGAAATAAGGCATACCCTGGGTATTATAGAGAGTAGACAGAAGGAGGAATAAACTAAGATTTCATTAGCTCTCACCTTCATTATGTCCTTTCTATGGCTTCAGAGGAAGAAGGCACATAGCCAGGGAAACTCATGGCACAATGACTTCTCTATTTTCCCCTGTTGGCCAAGACTGAAATATTAAATACTTGTATATCTCATACTTAAGTTCAAGCCTCATGGTGTCATTAGCGGGAACATATAATGAATATCAATAAACAAAATAAATAAAGTACTTGAACATGCAATATTCTTCTGTTACCTCTTTTGAAGTCAATATATTTGGTGTGAAGTATGTATCTACATTTCCAAAGAACAGTTTTAGTTCTCATTCTCTCCACATTTCTGCCACACATCAATCTCAAAGTTGGAGACCACGCCACTGTGCTACCAAAAAAAGGTCTTTTAACTCAGAAGAAAGAATCACATGATGTCAAATATTTTTCTCTTATATATAAATGTAAAATATGCATATCTTAAGGACTGGGTCTGCTCGACACATAAAAGATATTAAGTATTTACAATAATAATATTACAAAAAAATATTCATTGGTAACCACTAGGCAGATGATACTCTATTAGTCTGTATTGATATGATTAGGCACAGTTCTTATCCTCAAAGATCTTACTATGAGCATAGGGGAGAAAAAATGTTACCTAAAATACATCCAATAGTTTGAGGCATTAAAAAGCTAAGTAAGAGATGAAATTGAATACATAGGTATTTAAAAACTTCTAGGAAGAACAAGAAAAATTCCTGGAGGAGATAAAACTTACTGTGGGCCTTGAATAAGAGATAATGTAATAAATTCAGAAGTTGCAAACTCAAATGTCTACAAAAGCCAGCTAAATATTGGTGAGTAGGAGGATAGATGCAGTGTCTCCATGTTTTTCAAGAGACTCAAATTCCAATCTGATATATAAAAAATCCTGGCTTTTTAAAAAAGTGAAATGCTATATAGGCCAATGAAATTTACTTATGGTTTGCCCATTATTATTTTCTTTGTCAGGTTCTCAAATACTGGAGCAGAAATGAGAAGGCAAAGGGGATTGCATGAGCTAATGAGCTGTGATGGCACCAGATACAGTTAATTTAAAAGAACAATCAGAAGACCTGTGAAAGCGTTAAGCAGTAGAGGAGATAACCTGGAGTCAGATTGGAGATGATTTTTGGATATGAATGAAAGCATTGAACATTAACTCTCTGAGCAGCACATTAGAGAAAGAGTACTATAAAGAGATAGGTATAATAGTTTAAAGTGCATCATCTTAAATAAAATCAAACTTCACTTTGTGATGACAATCCTTTTGCTCAGTATAATGGCTGAGTATAATTCATTTCATCTTAGAAATTGTAGAACAGGCAGAAGCCAAATACCACACAAAGTCCTCAAAGAAATGTTGCTATTTTGGTGGTGTTTTTTTTTGTTTTTTTTTTTTTTTAAATTTACATCACTGGTAATCATCGACTAGTGATTCAAAAAAATCAAGACTGTATTAATACTTCCATATACTACATTCACTTCTAACACATTATTGGCTAGTTAATATTTGATAATTTCAGTCACAAGGGTTTAAAAACTTTTACTAGGTTTTACCACGGCTGTATCCTGAGCAAACAGTATGCCACCCAGCTTGGCCAAGCAACTAAGCCATGTTTAGCTGAGTTTTTTTTTTTTAAACTTCATTATATTAACATTTGGTGTCACCTATAAACTGACAATTCAGTTTGTAAGAGATACATTATGCAAGTTAGGGAATTAACAACAAACTACTTCTGATGCTACTATCTTGTTTTCCAGATTTTCAAAACTGCAGTAACACAGTAAGGTCTACCAATGGATGTTTTATTACCACTAGTAATTAATAATATCTTATTGTAAAGTTAAATTTACTGCAAAACCTGAAAATTTACAATAGTACACATTATCCTATGCAATCTGATATAACTTAGTTTCTTTTGTTCTACAAGAAAACAAAGGCAAAATGTATTGCAAACATATTCACTTGAGCTCAAACTTTTACCATTTATTAAATATTCAGTCAAATTTAGTATCAACCCAAGAGCTGTGAACCAATTTTATATTCTTCAATGGAAAACTGAAGAATTTTTCAGTCTTCACAATATTGAACATTCTAAGCTTCAGCCATGCATTTCTGCTCAACCTGATTTTAGCATCTCTCCTCTGTTCATTGATTGTCCCTATTGTTACCCTGCACACTGATGACAAACTCCCACTCCAGGGTACTAAGTATATCAGGAACCATTATTATGAATGTGTAGTTCAATTTCTTTCCCGTTATTGCACATTTATTTATGCTTTTCTGTGTAGGTCCCTTTGACCATCAGTCCTAATACCTACATTCAACAACTAGGTCATAAGCATTTCTATTTGGGAACTCTTACCAATGTCCTAAGGTGCCTTTATGGAGCTGAAAACCTACTACATAAAAATCCCAAGGGAAATCAGTTTGCACATCTTACACATCATGAACTGAATGAAGCCAGAAGCTGTTGACTTCTCTCATATAAATAAAACCATTCTAAAATGTATTTTAGAAACAGGGTGTTTTGTTTGTTTGTTTGGCTTTTTTATTTTGCTTTGTTAATTTTATTTGTTTTATTGTTAATTTATTTGTTTAGGCAGCCAAATAAATCACTTTTATAAAACCCATTGGTAGAAATCACAGAGCAAAAGTGTAAAGTGTCCACCAAAGCTGAACCTCCTTTTGCAAAAAAAAATAGTCTTAGAAACACCAAGAAAGCATCATCAGATAATTTGCATTATTTAATTTAAACTTAATGTTCTGCTTTATATAAAAATTTTATTCAACACCTTTTTAAACATAATTTTATATGAAGTTTGAAACAACCATCAAACTTTTATTTGTTGCTTTGTGTTTTAAAAACTCGAATCATTCACTTTTCCTCTGACTTCAGAGGGAAAAAAAAATAACTCATCTTCCTTAGTAGATGACATACAGATGTTTACTCTAGATTGAAAATTTTCCAAACAGCACTCTGGCATGCCTAGGATATCTGACTTTCTCTAGTGAGATATATTGTGGAACAGAGATATAAAAATAGGACTCTGTCTTCAAACTTGCTATTTAATATATCAGACAGGGCTATGTGTTTCTTAAGCTTAAACAGAAGCATATGAAAACACATCTTTCTCTTTATAGCTATTTGGGCATCTGACTGATGAACAATCTTTTAGTGTAGTCGTTATGAGATATAAGATAACCAAAAATAAATCGTCGTCATACCTTTATAAATAATGAAAGTATAGGATATTTTCAAAAGCAGTGATCTGAAGCTTTGTCATGAAGTGTTTTCATTGCTCTTAATTATTCCAAAATAAATCATCTTGGATTAATTTAGTAATTAACTAATTACTTCTTTCATTTATATCCTAAAATAAATCAAGATAGAATTAGGTAATTACATAAAAATAAAAGAAAAAGAAACATAAGAAGTCTGAAATATTGCCTTTCTAATTTAATGACTTTCTTTATCTATGGTATATAGTAAATTCGTTAAGAGATAGTACATACCACAAATCAATCAAATTAGGAAGAAAAAAGTACAAACACCTACATTCTTTACAAATGTAGGATAAGCAAGGAGAGTCAAACAGGCTTTCCACTGTGGGCTAAGGCTTGCAATTCACAAATGTATTCACAAAATAAAGTGATTGTTTTCTTCCTGTTTCAATTAGCTTAAGATACGCATAGAACATGTGTCGTCTCCTGAGTTCTGGGAAACGTGAATACAGTAAGAACCCATTTCCTCTTAAGGAGCTTTTGTTTCAAAATCGTGGGTCCTTCTAGGGAATATCATGATCATGTGTTTCACATTCCCATCAATCAATCAATCCTTGATAGTGTCATACTGTCTTTGCACATGGAGAACAAGACAAATTTTTCTCTTTTGGAGGTAACGAAGGAGGTATTTGATCACTAGCTAAGGACACTTAACACCACTACCTGGCCTTTTCACTTATAAAATATTTTTACTTCAAACTAAAATTGCTAAAACTTAAAAATTACTATAAGAGGTTTAGATTTCTAAAGGAAAAAATATATAAATTTAAAATACAATTTTATAAAAAATAAAACAGCTGATAAATATACATAGTTATTTAATAATATATGTTCATACTGCTTCTAGAAATAAGTTAGCTAAATAGTGGGTGCATTAACACTTTCAGGACACTATAGCCTCATAAAAAGTAAACAAGGTGCTCCACTGTAATAGAGAGAAATGCATTCTCTGAAAATCAAAGAGTAAAATGTTCCCCATGGTATGAAGTGGCTCACATACTTAAGACAGTGCCATCTCCATAACCCTCGAGTACTGAACATCTAAAGTTCATTATATTAAGCATGAGAAGTCAAAATTCTAAAATCAGGGGGGAAAATCCTAACTTGCTTTCTTTTTGACTATCTTTCCTGCTATAAATCTTGTTGATTAGCATCAGTAGTTATACAGTAGTTAATTCAGTTGGGAATTATATTATCCGTGTATGCAAGATATACAATCATGAATTAAATGAATAATTGTACTTACAAAATAAGCAATATCAATAAAACAAAAAGAAAGAAAAAGATTCCATCAAAATTTGGAAATAAAAAGAACAAATCTACAGAAGTAAGTAAATAACTTGCATGTACTATTTTGGAATTTTCTTCACACCTTTCTCCAAAGAAGCCCTTTTTTTCTTTTTTTTTTTTCTTTTTTTTTTTCCCTAATGTGGAACATTGAAAAATTAATCCCTGCCTTTTGTCATCTAGTGGTTATGGATTGAATGATGTCTTTTAACCCTTTTTGTCAAATCTGTTGCCCCCAGAACACAACAAGGATGCCAGCCTGTTAAACCAAGCACGCCATTTTCCAGGGACAGCCAACCGACCTGGAGTCTGCACGATCCTTCCCCGTGTGGGAAGGCCACTCTCTCCTCCACACCCCCACTCTTATTAGGGATTTCTGGATCCAAGGGTAGGTAGGACAACGACCATGTCCAGCTTGAAGCAGCTAGAGGAGCTTGAGACCTTCGCCCATTGTCCTTTACAAGATTACAAAGGGTCTTAACATCTGAGAGGGAGGGATAGTTATTTTTTATTGTTAAAATAATTAATTAATCACATATTTACTAAAAAAAAGAGAGAGAGAGAAGAGGAAGAAGAATATATGAAAGGGTGAAGCAGGAAAGCTTGTATGTACAAACCATGGTTATGGACTTGGAGGGGCTTGCTGGGGGAGGGGGGTGCTGGGTGGAGGGGAGTAAAGGGGAGAAAATTGGAACTATTGTAACAATATGATCAATAAAATACATTAAAAAAACTACAGAATGATGTCAGAACATGGAGACAGCTAGAATACACACCTGGACTTTTGGTATATACTAATGAACCTGGCCCTGGACTTAGCCATTCCCAAAGGATATGCTGATGGATTTAGCAGTTTCCAAAGGATATGTTGATGAATGGAACCTGTTCCCAGGGTAAATGGTAATGGACCTAGCCCAATATGTTAACTAACTTTCTGTGTGGGGGGGGAGGGGGGAAAGCCATGAGATGTAAATGACCTACTGAATATGTTGATAAGCAAACTCACCCTCACCAAAATGTGTGGTTGACAAGTATTTAAAAAGTGCCTGCAGAAGTGTGGGTGGAACTCCTATAGGCCCACGAGGAGGACCAGGAGTCCCCATCCCTGTTTCCCAGTCCCCAGTCCCCAGTCCCCATTCCCCATTTCCCATTCCCCATTTCATGCTTCCCATTCCCCACTCACGGTTACCCATTCCCTTGCTCCCCTTTCCCTATGCTCCTACAGGCCATTGAGTTGGTCCAGGAGCTGCCTCTCCCCTCCACCCCCTTCCCCTTTTTTCCTCAATAAACCCATTGCCTGATCCCACAATGGTCTCCGGGTGATTTCTCAGAGCAAGGCTGCCCTGACAAATGATAAATGTCAGGAAAAAAACGTCACCTATTACTAGCATCTATTAGGGATTCTGAAATCACTAAAATGTTGAAATTTAGGAAAATTAATTTGACTACATGACTATCACATCATTTTATATGATAAATGTCATGTATTTCACACAAAAAATTGAATCAATGAATTTTGCACACAACTCTATTTTAAACCTGTGCAAGGTGTAAATACTGACACTATTATTTTCCTTGAAACACATCTAGCCAAATTAGTTTTGTAGCATGAAGAAAATATTCAGAGATCTTTTTAAAGTCCTCTGTAATATACTTTTTAATGTCTATCCACAAATAAACACCCAATTCTTCCAAATCCTAATCTTCATGATTATTTGCTTATTTAAGGAAGCAATTTCCTTTTGTTGCTTCTTTTGCTCTTGCATAGATTATCTCATTAAATTCATAATATAGGTGTTATTAACCACCTTTGATGCAGAAGAAAACAAGACTAACAGAAGTTAAAACTTTTTTTTCTTTTTTAAATTTTGTAGAGCTATTGTTGTAAATACCAGAATTCAACTTAAGATATTTCTCAACCTGGAGCTCATGTTCCTAATCCCCACTATATTTCATCTCCTGAATTTATACAATATGAGCTTCACTTTTCTTTTTCTCAATTCATCTTTTCCCTTCACCATTCAATTAGGCTCTAGTCAAGGGTCTGACTCCCCATTTGCCAAATATAGGATTTTCTATGCCTCCTCCTTTCCCCATACTCTTTCCTCTTATCTCTCCCACTCAGCAAGGCAGGTGCAAATCCTTAAAGGAAAATGAGGAATGCTAACTCCTTCTTGAAGCCCTACCCCTGAAAAACATAACCTTGGCATTGGCTGTTCCTTCACTGCACTCTTCCAATTGTCTGTGTATGTCATCTTTTTTATTCTTAAGAAATTTCCTTTTTTTAAAAAATTGGTTTGAGAGAGAGAGAGAGACATTGATTTGCTGTTCCACCTATAGATGCATTTGTTGGTTGATTCTTGTATGTGCTCTGGATGGATATCAAATCCGCAACCTTGGTGTGTCAGAATGACACTCTAACCAACTGAGCTATCTGGCCAGGGTTGCCCTTTTTAAGGATTTCTTGATATAAGGATGAGTTACTCTGGATTCACTGAGAAGCAGATGCCAAGACAGGATTAAACATGTACAAATTCTGATCAGGGAGGAAGGCTGGTAGAGATTTCAGATACCAACTTTCACTCAGAGATAGGGAGGAAGTTTGGGTGGAAGCTTCCTGGACTGCACAATCTACAGAAGGTTTAATAAAACCATTGGGGATCCTCAAGTTAATGAAGATGTTCATTTTATCTCAGGAACAGGTTTACTTTAGAATCTCTGCTTTGCTAGGTCATTGGCTAGGACCAGCCCTTAAAGAGCGTGGCCTGGGTACAAACATGGCAACGGATTTCAGGGCAGAGCAGCTGAAAACCTGGTGGTCAAGTATTCACCCTAGTCAATTCGTCGTCGGCAGCTGTCCGTCTCGAGAGACGATGGTGTAGTTTCTTAAGAGTCTATCTGCACCGCCGAGAATGGTTGTGCAGTCCGACTCGGGAGTGACACGGTATCTGTCTCCTCCCGTGTTGAATCGACATCTTGCGATGACGCTGGAGTGTCCTCTCCAGTGAAGCTGAAGCTACAGAGCCTGGGCAGGGTGATATGGAGGGTCTGCTGTTGCCCATGCAGCAGACCCCCCTCTCTTCGCAGCTGAAGGGTCCAAGGGAAAGACGGAGTCAATGCAGCTTGGCTTCAGGTGCGCCGCAGGAGTTGCCGGTGTTGACTACAACGTCAAACCGCCTTAGGGACTCCGGTTCCGGATTTTCTGTCGGGGTTTACTCCCTTAGCCTTTCCCCTGAAGAGGTATGCCGCAAGGCAGCGGAGGTTTTTGGGAATCAGAGTTTTCCTTCTCTGATGTGCCCTGACTGGAAGATCGAACCAACGACACTTAGCTCGCAGGCCGACGCTCAATCCACTGAGCCAAACCAGCCAGGGTTCCCTAGTCAATTATACTCACCATAATTGGAGGACTGAAAGATGCATTTATAAGATTGACAAAAGGAACAAAATTCCCAACTGGGCCACTTGCATGCTTTGTTACATTGGAAAGTTATTGAGTCTCTGAGTAATTTTATAAGAGCAGAACTCTCATAGGAAATAGATCTGATAAATTATGTGGAAGTACCTACTGTAGGAACTACTGAAAAATATTAGTTATGTGTATCTTCTCTGACATTCAGTAGATTACCTGTATGTAGAGGTGCTTAATAAAGTTTTAAAAATTAGTTGTGTACACATGTAAATAAGAACATGTGTGTATAAACCTGCACTCAAGTGTACATATATAAAATAAATATAATCTTTGTTTCTATATCTCTGTTTAGAAGTTAAAGAACCTTTCTATTAAATATCATGTTTCATCTTAGAATCAAATGTTTCCTGGTATATACCAATGTATATTATTTGCTTTGTTTCTATCAAAAGAAATACTTGCACAAGTGAAGATGGTAGACTGACAAGGCCCTATCTTGTGAAAACAAATAAATAATAATAATATTAACTTCTTTACTTGCTGTGTTCATTCCTTCATGTATATATTCATTCAATAAGTATGTAATACTCTATAACAGGGACTATACTGGGGAAGCAGAAACAGATATTAGACCTGTCTCCTTTCAGCTTCCATTCCAGTACAGGGAAGACATTACCCAAAGGATCACATAAATCAATGGGAAACTGCAGTTGTCACAGTGCTATGATAGACAAATGCCATGTATAATGACAGCCCATCATGGGCAGATTGAATGTACTCAATGTAGTTGCCAATGGCTTTCTGGACATTGTGATACTAAGCTCTAAAGGATAAGGAGTTTATAAGTAAAAAGGATAGGAAAGGCTGTTCTAAGTAGAGGAAAAATATTATGCAAAGTCCAGTGGCAGGAAGATGGAAGTGGAAAAAGTTTCATAGAGAGAACAAACAGAAGAGGAGCAGGTTGAGAAGCAGAAAAATTAGGAGGGGCCATGGGTGAATAAAATGGTCACATAACTGTCCCCAAAGGACTATGCCTGAAAAATAGACCCAGGTCCCACTCCTTTATTTTCACCACATTCAGTGAGTTTTCACTGCCCATTCTGTTACATTTTCTTATAACCACTGATTTTTAAAAAGAAAGTAAACATCAGGAAACACAGGAAAAATATCAGTTGGCCAGTTGCACATCGTTCAATGGTATTTAAATGGCATTACAAATGTAATGAAGACTACCAAAATGGGTTATTTTAGTCTTCTATCTTATTCCATCTCAATGTATATCCAATGTCTGATTTAATTATTGGACTATATGAAAGGTAGTTAATTCCATAATATGGTAATATAATGGAAATTTTTTAAATAATAAACTTAAGGCAATCTGCTAATCTCTTCTCACAGAGACAAAGAATAAAATTGTCATTTGACCAATGAATGTTGAGATATTCTCATTAGTACCTTATTTCAGTGCCTGAGGTGCAACAGTGGCACTAATACAATTATTGGGGAGAAAGAGTAATAAAATGATGCAATCAACCACTGGCTCGGAGACCATCATCATTAGACACCCTATGAATCCAAAGAGTCCTAAAAGAAAATAAACACATTCAGCATTTTCTATTCATATAAATCCTTAACACTGTTTTTCAGTGTCATGTGCCTGCAGATTTGTGATGTGTGGCTTCTTGGCTAATGTGTTAAATCCCCAAAGGTTACTCCAGGCAGGCCTGAGGCTTACTGAAGGTAAACTTAAGGCCATGCCCTCAGTCTTTTAAGGGAGTAGTATTACCCAGTGAGATACGTTATAAATATTTGCCTTCTTCCAGAAGAAATATGTAGTATTTTCTGTTATATCTTCAGGGAAAGATTTGGATATGGGTAAGATGGGTTATGGAGTGGCTCCAGTGTGTGTATTCTTAAGAACTCCACTCTGAAAACTTGTTGGAAAAGAAAATAAAACTCAAGGTAATAAAGCAGAAAATGAAGCATATATTAAACAAAGAAACAAAAAACACTAGTCCAATCACTAAATCTTCTAAGAAAATAAATAAAACTGAGACAAAGAATATTTGGAAAAATGTCTTGGTTTTTCATTTAATTTTCAAAGCCTTAAGAAAACCAAGTATTTTCTAAGAATCACTAGGTATTTCTAAAAGGCACAATTTATCTTTTAACTGCCTTTGCCTACATAATATGTAATCCTTATTTAACTTAGTTCTTGCAATAATGCATTATCACGACCTTGATAAAAAATATAATGTGGATATATTCTCATATATATTTATATTTATTCAAGACAAATTTTAGAAACTATCACTTTTCAACCAAACCTGCATCCATGATTGAAATATGGACCTATTAGGAATTTATTGACTCAGGGGGTGTCAATGATTGAGTTGTGTGGCTTTAGGGGGGGAGGGGCATTCTCCTTACGTTCCCTTGAACCTGACTGGTGTCTTCCCCTCACATAAAATCCACTAGCCTCACTTGTCAGGCTCATGGAGGCCCCACTCTCCTGACTTCTGGGGGCTCTGCCCTGTTGAAGTCTGGGAAGAATCTAGGACAAATGCATTGTGTGCCTCTGGGGTGGGAACTACTTCCCCCAAGCTTGATTGGCACCTCCCCCTCACAAGAGACTCCCAGCAACCCGACCCTGTTAAGACTGGGCTCTTGGAAGAATCTGGGATAGACTGAGTTGTGTAGCTCTAGGATGAGGACCATTTTTCCCTCACACTACTCACAGGTTAAGAGCCCTCACTTTACATGGCCAAATCTTGGTCTGCTTGGTCCTGATAAACTCTGCTGGCCTCACTCTGATGATTCATTGAGACCCCAGCCCACCACAAAAGTCTGTAGGCATCCATTGAGGGACAGTTGGACGTGGTATACCCTGGGAATTTTTCTGGGTGGCCTCAGATGCAGCACTGGCACTAAGTTTGAACCTGTATCGATCTAGTGAACACCACTTGCCCCTACCTGGTAACTCACTGAGAACCTAACTCATGCAATTCAAGTAGTACCACCAAAAGCTCTTTCATTAATTGAGCTTAACAGGAAGCCAGCAGGAAGAGGCAGGCAGAAGCAGATATTGGGGTCCCTTGGGACTTTTGCTGACCTTCCCCCAGGTCCAGTGCTTGTAAAGCCAAACTTGGCATGTACCTTGATCTTTCCCACACACACTCAGGCCCAGATGAGGTAGCCACAAACTGTGGACCACTTTGTAGATTCAAACACATTGCCCAGGATCAGTCACAGGCAGAATCTGGTATTGATCTGCACCAAAGTACCTCCCAAGAGGCTCCAGAACCAACATATCCAGTGACCAGCTTCAGAAACATCAAAACAGGATCCAATTAACTTCACAAGTGGCATGTCCAAAGGCAGATGTGAGCAGGCACCAGACCCTGCTAAGGAAAATCCTACTTCATGTGGTCAGCACCTGCTCAGCAGCTTGTACACTGAGGTATGTACCAGTCAGTCCTCACAGTCAGCCAGACTGAAAGTCAATCCCATGCAAAAATGGGACAATAGCAATTAAGACTCAATTACAACAGTAGGGCCCACAAAATGCACACAAGGGACATTCCTGTGTCACCCATCTCAGGTGATCAAAGCATCTGTGCCTCTGTATCTCACAGAACAGTTACTATATAAGACAACCCTACCAAGACTTGGAGTCATAGCAGATCTACCTAATACATGGAAACAAATACAAAGAGACAAGACAAAATGGGGAGACAAGAAACATGCCCCAAGTGAAAGAGCAGAAAGAATCTCCAGGTAAAGAGAAAACTGAAATGGAGGCAAGCAATTTAGCAAATACAGAGTTCAAAAATATGCTTATAAGGATGCTCAAGGAACTTAGAACTACGATAGCATGAAAAAGGACATAGGAACCTTGAAAAAAGAATAAGCCAGAAATTAAGAAAATAATATATGAAATGAAGAATACACTAGAAGGAATAAACAATAGGTTGAATGAAGCAAAGGATCAAATCAGCAATTTGGAAGAAAAGGTAACAGAATACATCTAATCAGAGCAGCAAAAAGGAAAAAGAATTTTTAAAAATGAGGATAGTCTAAGGGACCTTTGGCACAACATGAAGCATAACAACATCTGTCACATTGGGATAAAAGAAAGTGACTAGAGAAAGCAAGGGATTGAGAACCTATTTGAAGAAATAGTTACTGAAATTTTCCCTAACCTTGTGATAGAAAAAGATACAAAAGTTCAGGAAGCACAGAGAGCCCCCAACAAGATGGACTCAAAGAGGCCCACACCAAGACACATAATTAAAATGGCAAAGGTCAAAGACAAAGAGAGAATCTTAAAAGCTGCAAGAGAAAGACAGTTAGTTTTCTACAAGGGAGCTCCCATAAGACTGCCAGTTTATTTAACAACAGAAACACTTCAGGCCACAAAAAAATTCAGATGAAATATTCAAAGAAATGAAAAGCAAAAACCTACAACCAAAATTACCCAGCAAGGTTATCACTTAAAATTGAAGAAGATGACCCCAAAAAGGACAATACAAAGAGATTTGCCAAGTTTTGTGGGAATCTTGGGGACAGTGGCAGTCTCCTTAGGGAAAGTGGAAAAGGCAACAGGGAGAAGGATCTTAAGAGTCTTCCTAGAGACAAAGACAAAGGCAGAGAAAGGAAGGCAGCATTTCAGGTAGAAGGATTGGTAGGCCCCAAAGCCCACACCTCTTCAGAATCTGTGGAGAAGCTGAGTGCTCACAGCCAGGTGAGGAGACTGGTGAAGTGGGCCAACTGAGGACTGTGTAGGCCACACTACGGAGTGTGAACTTCCCCTCCTCCATTTTGATTTTGCCAACTGTGCTGAGGCTTCCCGCAGACATTGGAGTCTCATTTCATGAGTGCTGAGGCTAAGAGAAAACTGTGGTAGCTAGCCACAGTCCACTGACTTCAAATTTCTGCATTCAGCTCCAGTCTAACCAGGAGAAAAACATCAGACAAATTCCATTGAGGAGCATCCTACAAAATAGCAGGACTCCTGCAAACCAACAAGGTCATCAAAACAAGGACTCCGTGAGAACTTGTCACAGCCAAGAGGAGCCTAAAGAAATGTGACAACTAAATGTGATATGTTGTACTGAATCGAACCCTGAAATAGAAAAATTGCAAAATTGAGTAAAAACTAAGAAAACCTGAAAAAATCCAAACCTTAAAGATTATGTATCAATACTGTTTCATTAATTGTAACAAATGTGCCATTCTCACATAAGATGGGAACCCTATACCATCCTCACAGTTTTTCTATATATCTAAAACTGTTCAAAAAAATAGAATTTATTTAAAAAATAAAATAAAATTGAAAGAGAAATAAAGAGCTTCCAAGAAAAGAAAGAGTTAAAGGATTTTATTGCTACCAAACCAATATTATAAGAAATGCTAAAGGGTCTTCTTTAACAATAAGAAAAAGAGGAACATAAAATGACAATAAATAAGTACCTACCAATAATCACTTTAAATGTAAATGGCTTAAATGCTCCAATCAAAAGACATAGGGTAGCTGAATGGATAAGAAAACAAGACATATATATATATATATATATATATATATATACTGTCTACAAGAGATCCAACTCAGAACGAAAAATACACACAGATTAAAAGTAAAGGGATGGAAAAAGATATGCAAATGAAAATGAAAGAAAAGCTAGGGTAGCAGTACTTATATCCAACAAAATAGACTTTAAAACAGGCTATAGTAAGAGACAAAGAAGGACACAACATAATGATGAAAGGAGTGATACAACAAGAGAGTATAACCCTTGTAAACAATTATGCTCCAAACATAGGAGCATCTAAATATATAAAGCAAATATTGATGGACATAAAAGAAGAGATTGACAGTAATACAGTTATAGTAGAAATTTTAACACTCCTTTGACATCAATGGATAGCACTTCCAGAAAGAAAATGGACAAGGAAACAGCAGACTTAAATGATATACTAGATCAGATTAATTTAATTGGTATCTTCAGAGCATTTCACCCCAAAGCTGCAAAATATACATTCTTTGAAGTGTTTTCTAGGATAGACCACATGTTAGGACAAAAATAAAGTCTCAATAAATTTAAGAAGATTGAACTCATACCAAGCATCTTCTCTGATGACAATGGTGTGAAACTGGAAATTAATCACAAGAAAGAAAAAAAAAACCCTAAAAAACACACAAAGACATGGAGGCTAAATAATATGTTATTAAGAAAGCCTGTTTATAATTCCGACATGTAGAGATTTAAATGTTTGAAGTTTAAAAGCCCAAGTATTTAAAACTGCTAAAGTACCTGTGGTTTGAATAATTTCCCTACTATAAAAATGATAAGTTTTTATAGTGAGTAAAAGAAATTTAGTTTAAGAAATCCTTAGCAGTTCTCACTGGGTCTTCAAAGGTCAGGAAAGAAAAGGCAGAAACATGGACAGATGACCTGAGCAAAGCATTACCGCTCGCCACTCCCATTGCCCCTTCATGTCATTTTATACTTTCTGTGAACATGCATTTTGGATTTGGTATCAAATCCAATCTGCCACATTTTGCTTTGTGTACTTGCTGAAGTCTTTTGTCCCTCAAAACTCAGGTAAATCTGTTAAATCTTTTAGAATACAATGGAGTTTCAAATCCTGCTCACAGCAGCCTCAACCCCCAATGTTGAAACAAGGTATCACACTCATAAAAAAAAAATGTATAAAACAGAATGGTGCGCACAATTTCACAAGCTTTCCAGTTATTCAAAACATTTTTAAATTCCATTTTTCCCTGTACATGGCCAGTATTCACTAGTTAAATTCCCATTCAGCTGCTCTGCTAAGACCCATAACAAAACAAGACTGAGAATTAACCCAAGTGTCTTCCTTTCATTACTTTTTCTTACTACTTATTTTGATGTTCCAAATGATATTGTCCCTTGTCTATCAATAGCCATTATGGTTTTACCTGATTCTAGGAACAACTGTGTTCAAGGCTGTTATATAACACATTTCTCCCACAATTAATCATGTCTCTCATAATCCAGCTAGCCTTGGAGTCATTGCAGAGACAGTTCCAGCAGCCCAGTGAGCCGCAAAGAGGAGCTTCTTTCTT
This sequence comes from Furipterus horrens, assembly GCF_987537825.1. Taxonomy (NCBI): domain Eukaryota; kingdom Metazoa; phylum Chordata; class Mammalia; order Chiroptera; family Furipteridae; genus Furipterus; species Furipterus horrens. The sequence continues at coordinate 157,461,098 of NW_028327175.1, forward strand.
ATCTGTACAGTTAGCACAGCACATGAGCTTTGGTGGGGCTCCTGCTGCCAAAATTCTGGATGGAGCCTTCTCTATGACTGTATTCCTCCACCTGTCTCCATTTTACAAAGAAACTCCAGAAAGATAAATAATAAAAATAATTTTACCTTTAGACTCATTTAATAAAGTGATATTTTCTTAAATAGCATAATATTAGCAGTAGAATTAACTGGTTTTGAGCAATAACTATCTGTAAGGCACTATGTGAGTGTCCTAGAAACTCTATGTCATTTCATCATCTCAACATTTCTGTGTTAGAGGTAGGGATTATAACCATTTTATAGAAACTGTAAAATGGCTCAGAGAAGCCAGGTCACCAAAGCACATGGGCACGTATTACAGGTTCTATAATTTGAACCCAAAGCTGTCTAGTTCCAAATCCTTGCATGCTTAACTGTGCAATCACTTCCTAACCATGGTATTAATATATTGAGTTAAAGCAGAATCTAGTATGAAACTTTGAGTACCATGAAACATGAACTTCCCTGGATCATTAATGAAGAGACTTTAACACTTCATTGCTATAAAACCAAGCAAATATATTATCCTTAGGAATCACAATATTCATCTTAAGACCTCTAAGCCATAGACTTCACACTGTCAACATGAACTAGAAATTAGAATATAAATCTCATCATAATGTTAATATGCTGCTCTGTGAACTGAGTGCCAGCAGGTCACATAAAGCTAATTAAGGCAGCCTAGTCAATCATTCAGGTATCCGTTCTTCTTTAAAAAAACAAATCATACCATACATGATTAGGTGTTTAGCATCTTCCAGAGATCTTTGGGACATGCAGAAATAGAATAATCTCCTGTCTTGAAAATGATGTACTAGAAGAGAAATACCTGCAAAGAGATGAGCAATAATGATGTAAGTCAGCACTGTATGTGCTAACTGACTGACATAAATAAAAGATGGAACTGAAACACACGGAGAAGGAGAGGAATCATCTTGAGTTCCTGGACTGGGGACATTTCAGAGATAGAGGTGGAGGACACAGGGAAAACGATCATGCAGAAGTGGAGCTGAGCAAGGCAGGTTTAGGAGAGCATAAGTAGGCTAAAGCTGACAATTGGAGTATTTGTGTTGGAGAAGTAGTGATAAGCTTAGAAATATAGCTTGGAGCCAAACTGTAAGGCTTACATGACACACACTGAAGGATTTAGACTGTGTCTATAACTAATGGTGGACAAGGGAGTGTTGAAGATGATGCAGCAGTGAATGGATACGATGAAACCAGTGTTCTACGATTACTCCAGCAGCATTTTTAGAATATACTGAAAATGCCAGAGACCAAAGCCAGAAACACTAGTTTGGAGACAACTGCAAGCAATCAAATAGGAGGTAAAGTCCAGAGAAGGAAAATGAAGAGAATGAAGAGACAGTGCAGCAAAACCGATGCTCTGTTTATGAGATCCTCTTTCACCCTCCTCTTTCACATGTTCCCCAGTTAGTTCTGGACTATGAAACAGAAGAATAAATACATGCACAGAAATTCCCTCTCCGTTCCCTGACACAGGGACCTAGGAACCATGTGTTGAGATGACAGAGCCACAAGATGGTAGCAAGTCATTGTTTGAAGGCAGCAGCCCTGGAGACGCACTGGACAAACAGCAGACTTTGAATGAATAAAAACTAGACTTGTATCTGTTTTAGGATTTGTTAAACAAACATAGCCTAATCTCTTCTTGCTAATACAAAGAGAGCTGTGTCAGAATTGATAGCAGTGCTCAGGGACTTTGAGAACCCTGGTCTTTGAAGCAAACTTAGAAATAGAAGCCAGGATTTGCCAGTGACTTAAATAATGGCACTAACACAATACATTTAAGGAATACCTGCTATTCAATGAAAGCAATGACAATTTTTTCCATTGATAATACATTAGATTAATTATAGGATTTTAAAATCATATTATATTAAGTAATTAACAAAACATAGGTTTCCTTTTAATAACAGTGACAGCACTTTTCTGAAAAACTAAACCAGAAGCTCTAAAGAGGCATGTATAGCCCTGAAATCACAGCCCTACCACTCTTAGGAAAGTTCTTTCTGACTATATAATAATAGAATGGAGATGGAATAGAAAGAGAAGGCTGTAAGACACCTTCAGCATGTGTGAGCACAGAGGAGTATTGAATTAAGCAAGTTAGAGTCCATCCTGCCCCTCAGTTCACAAGTGTATGTCAGCTATGTCAGACTTATCAGGCAGCATTCCAGCTGACCTACTGCTAGGTTTTCTCAATCATTATAATTACCCAATTCCTATACCCATAAATATTTTTACTCTTGAAATCTCTAAAAAGAAGCCAACAGGATGAAAACAATGCAAGACAGTTTAAACTAACTCAGTTCCAACATTGCTCAAGGTCATGCACTGGTACCCACATGTGCAGCCAAGTAATCTGAGTTAGATGGCCTCCCACTGTATAGAATGCAGCATGCATATCATACAACAAGTAATTACATAAACTAGTTTGACAGAGATAAGGCACAAACAAGGCTTCCAGAAGGGTTAAAATGTAATCTGGGACAATGCAATAGAATAAAGCTAAATAACCCATGTGGAAACTAAATCCATGATCTTGGATGTATTAGGACTAAGCTTTATCCAACAGAGCTAATGATGAAAATAACCAGACAAGGTATGATTAAAATTTTCCATCTGAAAACTACATCTTGGATGGTATCTTTATTTTAGACCAAGACTAAGCCTGAAATACTTCTGAAAGCCCTGACAAGCGACCTTCTCATAGCTATAGATGAGTGCCAAATGCCCATGCTGATTCTATGCTACATTAGCTCACTGGCATTTTCCAAGAGGACACCTACAGATTCTCTGCATAGGACAAGGATATGAAAACTCCCTATACATATCAAAATATTTAGCAGCAACATGCCACTTTGGATGACATTTTATTGGCTTCTTAGGGGTCATTTGTGGGAAATAATCAAGGGGTGTAGACATCATTAGACTAATCCTAATCAGCCAGACACCAAATGTACCTCATGTGGTCAAAGAAACTATTTGTTTTAATTCAAAATTAATTACGTTTGAGTTAGAGCAGAAAGGGAGTGGTCCTATAGTTTTAACTGCAGACATTCAATACAACACAAAAGACTGGCATCCTAGTGCTTTGGCCTTGAATTTTTGCCATCAAAACCATTAGTCCATTCAGAGACAGAGCTTGAACACTTGACTGCCTGCACTCAGCCCCATCTGTTAGCAGCCCTGTTGTGCACCATTGCCAACACATAGTCCGGTGTGCCAATGGCACTGGGCGTCGTTGGTTCTGACGGGGCATGCAGGATGCCTATGCACTTCCACAATAGCAGCATCATTTCATCTCTCCTGCTGGAAGAGCAATGTATCTAAAAGCAACACCATAAATTTATACTTGCTATTCCTTTTTTTATTGTTTTAAAAAGTATAATATATTACCTGAGTACAAGGGGTTATGGGTTGGGTAATGCAAGAATAATAAAATTAGAAGCTATGGAAAAAATGGGTCAAATGTATACTGAGAAAAATAAAACAATTATTCAAGGGGAAAAATTGAAAGCATGGAAAGATAAAATTTAAATAACTTTTTAGCCTATGTTAACTTTGGTGTAATTCTGCAATTTTCAACCTTTTTCATCTCATGGCACACATAAACCAATTACTAAACTTCTGTGGCACATCAAACACATTTTTTTTGCAGATCTGAAAAAAATAGGTATGATTTTTATTCACTCATACCAGAAGGCTATTGTTGTATTGGCTGTTGTCATGTTTTAATCTGACAATCTAAGGAAAAGGAGGTCAGTGCGCTCAACTAAATAGTCAGGTGTTAACATGTTGTAAAAGTTCCCGCAGCACAGCAGTTGAAAATTACTGGGCTAATTGATGTAGACCATTTGGTCTAATGATTGTTTTAAGAGATAAAATTATCAACCTATACCATTGGTTCTTAACATATTACAAACATCTGGAAAGATTTAAAAAATAAATAAAACCCAGATGTGCAGGTAGCATCTGGCCATCAGAATCTTTGGAATGGGGCCAGGCATCAGAAGTGTTTAAAGTAGTCCTGGGGATTCCAACATATAGCTGGGTTTGAGAACCACAGACTTAAAAGAATTAGGTATCAGTTTGTAAGGCACTGATGCTTCTACTACAACTCACCTGCTGTGCTGCAAGAAAGAAATAATTATCCCTAAATATATGTACAAGAAAAGACAACTTTAAGAAGGCTGAAAAGTTTGCCTAATGTCACACAGCTCAGAGACAGTAAAGCAGGAGCTCAGTGTTAGGACCATACACTGACTGACATTTTCACTAAGACACACTGAAGCCTCGGGGTGGAGGGGTCACCAAGGCACCAACTGAGTGAGGGGTGGAGGTCAGTATTTGGACTGAGGAGAGTTCTGATAACAAAAACACTGCTTCACATCCATCTGCCACAGCAATTCCTACCACTTAGAAATTTTTTTAGTCATTCCAGTCACCAACAGTTCCCAAATACAATACATAGGCTGCAATAATAAGCAATGTTATTGCTATTATAGCCATCAATTATTGTAAACCTATTACATATAAAGCTGTGTTACATGCATGACTTCAAGTCTATATTACATCCTGTGAAGTAAATATCAAAATGCCCATCTAAAAGTTGATGGACGTGAGGTTTATATTAGTTAAATAACTTTCCAAAAGTCACATAATAAGCAAATGTCAGAGCTACGATATAAACTGGTTGTATGTATATTTTTAATCTTTATACTCAGTTACCCAAATGGGGCTAATTATTTTAACACAACTATTCTTAGTTATTAGTTTAGGTAGGAGCTGAATCATCAACTAATGTTATAAGGCATGAGACAGGTGAATTGAAGGAAAGGGTAGGTGTGGGGCTGTGGTGGTTTTAAAATATGTCTACTAATTATCTGATACCCTCTCTTTAAGTTGGAACTTAATTTCTTTCCCTTGAGTGTGAGTTTGTCTTAGTGACTTGCTCCCAATGAACAGCATATGGAGGAAGTGATAGTGTTAACTTCCAGAACTCAGTGATAAAAAGGCATCACTCACTTTGGGAAAAGCCAGCTGCCTTACCAAAACACCTACCAACAGCCATGTGAGGGTACCATCTTGGAAGCAGATCCTTGAGCCCCTGTCAAGCCTTCACCTGGCTACAGCCCAGTCATGACTGCAACCCCATGAGAGTTCCTGAACAAGAACCCCCAGCTAAGCCACTCCCAAACTCCTGACCCACAGAAACTGACATAATAAATATATGGTATTTTAAGCCACTAAGTTTTGGAGCTATCTGTTATGTTGGATTTAAAAAGGCTACAGAGAGAGATAATACGCAAAGTCCAGATTATGGGGCTCAATGATTCATAAGAGTGAGCAATCTTGAGCACCCAGAGATACCAGGAGGGCAAACTGCATGCAGACATGGAAAGAGTTTGGGGTAAAGAAAGAACAAGGAGGGTCATAAACTATTTACAGTCACTCTTTAAAAAAAAAAAAAGTGCTGGTTTGAGGGTGAATTCATTTCCTCAGGTTATTTCAGAATTTGACAGCACTCCATACGACATACTAAAAGGCACCCAAGCACCTAAAGCAATAATGTGTCATTCAAAGTCAAGTAATTTACTCACTGGCAAGATATGACTGCTATATCACAGAGAATCAAAAGATACCCCTCAGTATGTGGAAATATAAGGCAGGAAAGTCAAAATAGTTTGCAGCAAAGCTTATGTTTCTGAAATAGGTGTGGGTTCAGAAATATACAGTTCTCCTCTTTAGACTTACGCGATTCAAAGGTAGAAACAGCAGGACTTTTGAAATATTTTTGCTATTTTAAATAGTTCGGTAAGACAGTCCATGGGAATATGTCATTAATGTGGATGGACTGCATTAACTTGAGGCTAGGAATGATGTGTAATACCCCTTTACCTATTTATCTATTAACCTTAAGGCAAAATGTTATATATTAATAAGCAATCGTATCTACTATGAGGAGATACATGTGTTTGAGGTTCAGTTTGTTAGTCATCCTTATTCAGGCATTCAATTGTGGAATGTCCAGATTCTAGAATCAAGCCCCCTCTGAATTTCATATACTATACTGTAACAAGTCTGTTAAGAAAACATTGGGGAGGATAACAGGATATACTGATTTTGTTCTTGCCAGTAAGTCACCTCCCCAGGTAACTGTTTTTACAATAAAAATGTCAGCATGATTGCAAGTCTCTAAGCCAAGAAAAGGTTGTATTTTAGCCCTCTTGTGTAGTCAGTACAAATTTTAAAATCAAAAGAAAGGAAAAATAAAAAAAGAACTCCTGCTGAATAAAGGATAATAGAAGGGGAAAGGGAAATAATTTGGGGGAGATTCTTTGTAATGTACCTCAGGAATTACAGTTGATGCTTTGAAAGGTCAAATACTGTGCATTTCCTTAAGAAAATAAATTAATCACACCAGTGACTGATAATCCTATCTCTGTTTGCCCAACTGGATAATAGGACTATCATCACTTGATGATCATTTTTAACATATTCTCTTTTGAAACTGTTAGAAATGTTTATATTAAGACTTCCCAAAGACTCTTCCTAGGAGAGTCTCTTTTTATATTTTCCTTACTGCCCACATATCCTCATATCCTCTAAACCATTTAGCCACAAACCAAAAAAGAGAAGAAAAGGGGCAGAAATGGGTTAAGAAGTAGAACTGGAGAGGAGATGGGGATAGAAATGAGATTTTTTTTTTAAGTTCCATGAGTTTTAGAGAATGTCCTGAAAATTTTTTTTAATATCCCTGCGATGGGGGTTCTTAGTCTCCATGTATAAACTTCATAATGTCACTATGATAAATCCTGCTACACTCTCAGAAAGGACATTAAAAAAAAAAAAAAAAAAAAAAAAGCTCTGGCTCAGTGATCCATGGCTCATTATCAAATCAACGTGATGGTTGTCTGATTTTGCCTCAGGTACGTTTGCCCTGTTCTAAGTCCAGGGTCCATCTTGATCACCCCCCCTGAAACTTGGACAACTCAGTTGAATTCTGTGTTTTAGACCCTCAGAAGCAAGGTACTACCTCATCCTGCCTAAACCCCACCTCCAATGGCTATAGATTTCTGTTCTTCATCATTGCCTGCTCATGAATTCTCCATCAACATGTTGTGTCTCACTCTCAGTACCACCCAATTCACTCTTCTTCTGCCAACATCCTCAACTCATCAACAGCCTTAATGTGTGAAAATTGTCAGTGGCTAAATTTTCCAGAAAGTCTAGGATTCGTCTTAATGCCTATCACCTTCCACATCTGCATCCATTTCCTTAATTCCAGGTCATACCTCATTTTAGACTGCCCATTCCACTGTTATTCTGTCAGGCCATATCCTGAGATACACCATTTTCTTAGCCAATGGAAATAAATGCAAATAAATGCAAAGTTTCCCTTTCCTAGAATATAAACAGGGAAAACTTTTCTTCTTCAGTCCATCAGACTTAAATCCTGAGGCATCATTATTTGTCTTTTAAAAAACAGTACTGTTTTAAAAGATCTTGATTGATTAACTGATTCACCAGTCCCGAACTAATGTTGAGTTGCAAAGAGCAGTGACATTTCTAAGGGGTGCCTGCATCTCCAAAGACCAGATGATAGAAATCTGTGGAGTTTCACCAGACCAGGACAGCTGTCACAGCACTGACTGACTCTCTTCTATATGCTCTACTGTTTTGCTAGTTAACATTTATACAATATACATTTGCTCCATCTCCATGCAAACAGATCAAGATTGACACTTAAGAGCTCATCTCTAGGTGAGAAAAAAATCCTTAGAGCCTCAGAAGAATCTAATTTAAAACAAACTTCTGTCTTAAAAATGCCTGGTACTCTCATACTCTTCTGAATAGCAATGCTCCCTTTCTTTGAATAATTCTAATTCAAAACAAGTAGCCTATTACATCCTTATGCTAAAACAAAATGTCTGGTATTAGAGAAGGAAAAAAATGCAAATGAAAGTTTGTGGTCACTTTTGCTAAACACTTATGTAATTTTTCCCAATATAAGAGTGAATATTAAGCACAGAAAAGAAAATGAATTTAATGTGCCCCAAACACATTCCCCTCCAATACATCTGGAACCAGAATCCCTGGGGACCAACATCCCAAGCATGTAGGTTTGAGAAAATTTAGCACCATCTTACTTGTCAGATTCAATCTATCATCTATAGCTTTTGTCATCCCCAAATTCTCATAGCTTAGTTAAAGGAAAAGAGCACCACAAAGGAGAAGACTGTGAACACATTTTTAAAAAGTGCGTGATGTCTAGGAGGACAAGAAAGGACAGTGCTTCAAAATGGAGAAAGTAGGCTACTATATCAAATGCCACTAAGAGATGGGGTAAGATGAAGGCAAAGCACTGGCCATTAGACTTGATAATATGGAGATCTTTGAGAACGATAAGCATTTCAATGATGCAGTGAGGAAATGACCAATTGAAAATAGTTTGAAGAGTGAATGATGTATAGAAAATTAGAGTTGATCCAGGTGAACATCAAAAAGGTCATTATATTAAAGGGAACACAAAGGAGGGGTTTCACTTAAAGGAAGGTCCAAGGGAAAGCTTTGGGTTATTTTCTTTTTCAAGATGGGAGATTTAAGAATGTTGGTAAACTAACAGAAATGATTAAGTAGGTAGAGAGCAGGTGATGACACAGAAAAGATGCCACCATTGAAGGAGTAAAGTGAAGTCTTTGTGAAGGAGTGCAGGTGCGAGATTCAGAAAACCAGGGGAAGGAGCAAGGAAAAGAAAAGAACCATTTGCTTTGCCCACCAACTGCAGTTCTGGAAGACATCCTGACCAATCCCCAAGCCCTCCTCCAAAATAAGGATTGCATTAAAATCCAGCTCATTCATTCCCCTTGCATCCTTTCTTCTTGAACCTGTGAGTAAAGAGTTGCCATGTCTCTCGACCTTATCATAAGAGATGACAGAAATTGCTCTTTTATCCCAGTAGAAACAGTATTTCTCTTAACAGCTTTATTTCATTGGTTGTTCATTTCAAGATGTTAGCCTATCTGATTTATCACTATAGAAATAAATATATTTTACTTTACTTTTATATATTGACATTAAGTGTACAGTTTAGAAATTGAAAGAAATGTAGGTTATGTATTTCTTCAGAAGTCAGTCTAAGTCAGTTTAAGTTCATGATAAATGTGTCTGATGGTTGTCATAACAGCAGCTCTCACTGTAGAAGGCTGTGTTCCAAGAGACTCCAACTTTAACATAAATACCTAGAAAAGAATTTTGAAGGATATTTTTTATCACATTCATTCATTATTTTTAATTATATTCTGAAAAATTTCAAACTTTGTCTTCCATGTAAGAGATCAGTCAATATGATACCTCCCAAAAGAGTATGACCTTCTTTTCTCCCTTGTACTTGTCATGCAATTACTTCTGGACATTTTCTATTATCTTATTATTTGATTTTTCTTTGCATGGGTTTCAGAGAAAGGCCCTATTTCTGAATATTTTATAACTAGGTTAAAAAGTGATGAAATAAGCCATTAGGAGTTGAAGATTTAGATTTAAGTCCTCATTTTGTCATTTACTAATTGTGTCACTTTAGAAAATTCTTGTCCTTCCCTGAACTCTGATTTAGTCATCTATTCAAGGAGATGCTAAGAATTTTCCTACTTCATCTATTAATATTATTGTGAGTCTCACTTGAGGGTTTGTAAGATTATGTGAGGCTCAAATGAGTCTGGCAAGAAAGAGGGGAGAGTTGGATAGGAGGCAAGGAGATAATAACAGAATTTTTAAAACCACAGAATGCTACATAAATGTATGGTATAACTGTATGTAAATAAAGTTCAAGCTAAGTCACTACTGAATTATACAAAAAAGTTCCCATTTCATCACAACCCCTAGACTAGAAATTCTCTGGGATTCCACAAATCAAGGGATCCCAAGGCACCAGGAGTCCAGATAAAGGTAAAAGCACTGGAGTGGATATTCAGAGGCGTGAGTTTTAGTCTCAGTTCTGCCAGTGACAAATGTAATCTTGTGCACAATACTTCACCTCTCTGATTCATATTGATTTATGATTTTGTACATTGGACAATAATTACTAATTAAAGACATCAAAAGGAAAATATTAAAACTAATAAATGGTAAGATACTTATTTTTATAACAGAAATAACTGTAGTTCCTTTGCACCTTTTATTGAAAGACGAGAACCTCTACTTAAGGAAATGAGAAGAAATGCCTTAAGAACAATGGCAACTAAAATAGAAACTCAAGATGAAATTGCTTCCAAAGCACTGATCTTTCAATTAGAGACCATGTCAAAACGCACTGTGTTCTCTTAGCTTCATTATTTTTAATCCGTTTCTTGTTTCCCAATAAACTAAAGAAATAAAGTGATTTTTAAATGAATTATGTGGTGCAATTTTCCTTCAGGAATACCAATATAGCTTAATTTTCATTAACTATATTGTAAATTGCATTAGTCTTTGAGAAAACATTCAAGAGTGTTTTTATTTATAAACCAATAGATGAGAACTATAATGTATTTATGTTGTGTCTGGATACTTTCAAAGCAGGTTTCTTATTTGCAAAACTACCGAGTAGAATTCAACAATGATATTTTTTTCCTTCTAAACCTTTTAAAATAAGAAAACCCAATGTATCATCGAAGCCAGAAATAGCGACATGCAGGGTTAAACTGCAGCATTCAGGGTGCTAATTAGGTAACCAGGACTGTATGTATAAAGGAGATATTAAGCTTTCTCTGAGAACATTGCATCTTGAAATTCAAACAGTTAACATTATGGGATAATTGGGAAATATGATTAACTGATTTAACCACGACTCAAAATGCAGCACAATTCCCTTTCAAAAACAAATATATTCTATAGACAAATGCTAAAATCAGAATTAGTACATAGTCAAGAAAGGAGGTGACTAGGAGTACATGAGTAACCATTTTGAATAAATCACTTCAAAGCTAGTCACAGTGTGAATGAGGATAATTATATGGCTCTCAACTCTGCTGATGATTTTTTTCTTTCAATTGCAAATTGACTCAACTGTCATGTGTGGTTGTCTCTTTGAGATGTTACTATATATGGTAACAGATGAATCTGCTTTTCTGTGAGTTTTATAACTGATCTTAGTTCACACAGCACAAGCACTAAGTTTAGGTTAGGAAAGGCTTGACCTATGGGTGCTTGCATGCAGTTTTCTTTAGCAGAAAAACTTTACAAAGCTCTACAGGAAGATTTGAAAAAACATCAGAAAATAATTTGAAATTCAGAAATTAACCAAGATGCCCTGTACTTTTCATTGCTTGTACTGATTACATGTTGATAAAGAAAATTAACTCAATAAACTATTTAACAAGTGATTCTCAATGAGATGTATTTTAGCAGGGACAGCTAATTTGGACCCTCTGGGTTCTTTTAGAATATTCCAAATAATTACATAATACCACCCTAATAATCAGGAGATAGTCAATAAAAGAAATTAAATGAAATCAGTCTAAAGCATGGGTTAATGTGTGAACTTTCTGGAGGAGATAGCCAAGAGAATACTATAGGCAACAAAATTTCAAAATGGAAAACCAATTCAACAGAAGTATAAACAAGTACCATGAGGAAATAAAAATCATAATTAATCTACTTGACAGAAATTTGTACTTTTAAGTGTAAGATAGCTACAGTGATTTGTACTTACTAGCTATTAATATGTGCATGGTGATGAAAAAGGCTAATAAAAGCAAGACATTTTGAATAAAATTAGTTTATTTCATCCAAGGAAACAATGAAAAGAAAATCAGGGAAAATCTAATATACTGGAATTTAATGCAAGGTGGATTATTTCAGCGCTGAATGAATACTCCAGTTATTTTGTTCTAAGACTACATACTGCATTCTTCTGATGTGCCATGGGTATTGCCTAAAGGATCACAGCCAATCAGAACTAAGTCTAGGGGGCCCTCTGGCAGAGGCTGGCAGAAACATTGGCAAGTTCCTTGCAACAGAGATATCTTACTCATCTTTATATTCTTTGCATCTAACACTGTTGTAAAAGTGTTAGGTATTTGATATATGTATATATTTTTTATATTTTATGTGTAAAATTAAAAAATTTCATTTCTTTTTAAGCAGATCTTGGCAAATGCTGTACTTTATGTATGTACAGTAGGTTTTTATTTGCAAGAAGATTAGAAAAACAATTACAGCTTTAGGTCAATATTTTTTAAAATGAAGCCTTCGACTTCAGAAACCTCATCTGTTAAACACTGGTTATCAACTGGTCTTCAACCACATTCTAAAATAACATTCCAAATTGTTGTGAAGTAGATTAAGATGTATTATTACTAAAATCAGATAACATGTATTCACTAAGTAGAAAAAAATGTTGTGACTAGAAATTTTTTAATATAAAACTTTCTTTCATAAATTTTCTTCAACCGTGTGTGTCCTTTGGCTTATTTCTTTATTTAGATTACAGGAGAGGGAGGCAGCATAATATAGTCACTAACAGCATCAATCCTGGAGTCATACTGCTTGGGTGAATCCAGCTCTGGCCACCTACTACCTGTAAATGCTGCTAAAGTCTCTTAATCTCTCTGTACCTCAGTTTTCTCATTTATAAGATGGGACTAGCACAGGTGCTTCCTTAAAAGGCAATCAAGAATATTAACAGAAGCAATACATAAAAAGCACTAGAACAGTGCTTGCCTAAATACTGTCATAAGTGATATCATACAGTAGGAACAAGTTTAGTACAAGAAAGGATACTTACTTTAAAATTCAAATGTAAATATTGGATATTGCTCCACTAAGTGCCATGACTTGTGAGGTGCTTTACAATAGAACATATCCTGCCTTCCAGCTCTAAATAGCTATGACTCTGTTCTCTGTTACGTAGGCTAAAGGGCTCTATGAAATACAATTCATATTTTTGTTCTTTGAAGTTTCTATACTTAGATTACATAAGAATTTGGGGTGGGTTGGCCAGGAGGTAGGTAGTTGGGCCACAGGTTGGTTAGTTGATTGACTAGTTGGTTTACTTGAATAAGGACACTTTATTAAAGGTTTGGTCTTCCAATACAAATATTTCAGCATATCAGCAGGCTATGTTCTGATATTTAAGAACATGATTGACCGTAACATGGACTATAAATCATTTCTTCAATAATGTTTATAAGCAACTGACTTAAGGGTGGTTTTTGTAAAATACAATTCCTGCTTCAGCAGTTTCATGGTGAAGATCTTTCCTTTCTAAGCTACTGAGATTCTTCAAGGCCACATACTCCACAGCCCAAATTAGGAGCACATCACTGGTGAGGACCCTCCCTACCCGGTTCTCTAACCACATCTCTCTAGGGTCCATGCTGTCATTCTCAGGTCCATGGAATTCATGTGTGCTCTTCTCTGCACCTGAACTCTCCTGTCTCCACCTGTAACCTGGCCAACTCTTATCCATTCTTTAGGAGTCAGCCCAAAGCCTCTCTGGTTTTGATGTCCCTCCTGTGGGCTCCTATGACAGCACTATGTGCTGACCTCCATCAGCACTTACCTCTGGGGAGTAATTGTTGGTTTAAGTATCTCTCTTTGATAGGTCTTAAACTCCATTATGACAGAGCTATGGATTATTAATCTCTGTATCACAAGAACATTATACCTATATTTATTGGGTTCTCAGTAAAAATTTATTAAATGAATGAATAAATGACATTACCTACACTGGTTCCTGAATAAGACCCATGCTTAAAATATATGCTTTTTGAAAAAAAGTATCCTTTTTGTAAAAAAGTATAAGGAATACTACTCATTACTATTAGGATATATTTATTTCAGTGAAAAGAAACAAGATGTTTAAGTATATATATACTATGGTATGCTATCTTTTATCAAAGAAAGGAAGGATATGAATACAAATATATATAGATATATCTACATACATTTTTAGAAAGGAAAGATAAACTATAAACTAATAAAAATGGTGACATCTAGGAAAAATAAACAAAATGGAGAAGCTAGAATTCTCCAAATGTGCCTTACTTTGAGGTTTTGACTTTGGAAATGTAATGATGTTTTAAACAATTACTAAAAAAATTAATTCAAACTAAAAAAATAATCCATGAAAATGAAAGCAAAATAAAACAAGGGAATATGTTTGAATTGGTAGCTTAACCAGGCACAAATTATTTTCTGTGGTATAACCCAATAATAATTCAATTTCATACTCTAAGTAGGTATATCCTAAGGACAATAAGAACTGGAAGAAGGACTTCCGGCCAAGATGGAGGCTTAGACGGACACGCTAGGTCTCCCTCTACAACTAGAGAGGAATACAACTACTTCAAAACAAAGGATAACTAGAAATTCCAGAAAATAAAACTACACGGAAGCCCAACATATGAAGTTATAAACCAGCGGCGCCCTTTGGGCAGGTAAGAGTTAAAGAGGGCAGTGCTGTTTGCGGTCGCACCTGGAGCGGCAGGGCGGCGAGGAATCCCGGCAGGTCAAGCCCCTGGCGGTGCGCGACCCCAGCGATGGGGAGAGCGGCCGCCGCATGGCCTTGAACAGTGAGGCCCAGGGGGGCGGGAGGACGGATCCCGGTCTCCTAGCTGAATAACTGTGTGAATCCATCTTGGACCCCCGCCCCCAAAGAAAGCACCACAGGGCTGCGAAATAGGTCGCGGACAGGCAGGCGCAGGTCGCTGATTTATGACGCGTACACAGGCACTGCCCCGGACAGCCAGCCCAAGAAAACAAAACGCATCTGTCAAAATGAGGCAGACAACTATAGAAATCCCGGTGACACAACTCACCAGGCAGCAGATAGAGAACCTGACAGATGAACAGATAAGAAACCTGTCAGAGGCTCAGTTCTGGGCCATTGTTAGCAGGTGGCTTACAGAATTCACAAAAGAGCAGGAAAAAGATAAGAAAGAAGCGAAAAACTTTCATAACGAAAGGAACAAAACAGTATACGAGACAGAAGGAAAGGAAATAAAATCCAGAGTTCATTTCAACAAACTGGAATATGGAGAAGGAACAAGCAGTCAACCAATGCAGCGAGAGGTAATGGGAAGTAACAACGAAAGGATCAGAAACCTCTGGGACAGTTATAAAAGGCCCAACATAAGAATCATTGGTTTGCCAGAGAATGAGGAAGATGAACTAGAACTTGAAAAATTGAGTGAAAATATAATAAAGGAGAACTTCCCAGACTTGGGGAAGGGAATAGACCTGCAGGTCCAGGAAGCAAGGAGAGTTCCCAAGAGACTGGACCCAGGGAGAACCACTCCAAGACACATTATAATCAAAATGTCAAAAATTAAAGATAAAGAGAGAATCTTAAAAGCAGCAAGAGAGAAGAAAAGAATTATGTACAAAGGGGTCCCAATTAGACTATCAGCTGACTTCTCAAGGGAAACCCTACAGGCAAGAAGAGACTGGCAAGAAATATTCAAAGTAATGAAAATCCAAAACCTACAACCACGAATACTCTATCCAGCGAAATTGTCATTCAGAATAGAAGGACAGAGAAAGTGTTTCCAGAACAAAATAAAACTGAAAGAGTTCATTAGATCCAAACCACTGTTATATGAGATGTTAAAGGGACTGGTTTAAAAAAAACAGAAGCTAGGGAGATGAAACAAAGGCAAACTAAATAGGCAACGAGAGTGGAAAAGGAACTGTGGGTACGGGAAGCATATTGGGGGGAGGTCAACAGGGAGGGGGAATGGGGAAAGGGAGGGAGATGATATAGGAATTGGGGATCAAGGTAGGAGGGAATGGAATAGACGGAGAGAGGTTGGGAGGAACTGTATGCACAACTAATGGACATAATCTAAAAGGGGGGGACAACTGGAGGGAGGGGGGCCACCGGGTGGAGGGGAGCAGAGGGAAGGGAAATTGGCACAAATGTAATATTTTAATCAATAAAACACATTAAATCTGAAAAAAAAAAAGAACTGGAAGAAAATCAAATTGTTTTTATTAATCACTTTATTAGTAATATCACTGGTGTTGCTCTAGAATTATTCTTAAATATATATACATATATATACACACAATCATATGAAATTAAGATTTTTCAGTTTAAGAGAAAATAGATATACATATTAAATAAGAAAGAATTACAAACAAAAAATATAAACTGAAATTTGAATTAGAAATAAGGAAGGTATGAAAATGTCAATATAAACTTATAAAGTATTTCTCTTTTAAAATATTTCTACAGAAAAGGCCTAAGAGCAGTGGCCAAATGAGTAGCAATGAGCCTCCCCAGTGTCCAGATTATGGATATCAATTTTCCACACACAAAAAAACAAAAACAAAAAACATTTCTTAGGGATATGGCTGTTTCTTGATCTGGGCAGAAAATACAAGAGAGGAGCCTAGGACTTCTTGTCCTACCAGCATGAGAATGTATCAGTGACTACTGGGATCATTCCCAAAGGACTCAGGAGCAAAATTAAAGGAATTTTTTTGGCAAAACAGGAGATAAATTCAACATCATAATGAACAAAAATGAATTTAAAAATATAAGATATGATAAGATCCGTGAAGTTATCATGTTACATAAAACAACTCAATAGTCATCCCTTGAAACTTTTAGAAAACCAACCTACTATTCTGAAAATTTTAAATTAAAGAGAGAGAATCAGGCTTTTTTTTTTTTTTTTTTTTTTTTGCCTTTTCTGTATAAAATGTGCCTCAACATAAATACCTGATGCAGTAAAGTTATTCTTTACATGGAAGAATTCAAACTAATGAATTAAAAGGAGATGATGGAATTAGGAACTTACTATTTTACAACACCTATTGAACAAATAGACCTATGTAATAATCATCAGTGACAGCTAAACCATTAGGAGAAAAATTGATGGGGAAATTTCTAATGGATGAATCAGGTAATCACACATAAACTTATGGATCAATCTTAACAGCATAATAAAAAGACATTAAACATTATGGGCTTCAAATGTGATGCAATGGGAGGATCCCAACATCTTGAATGAAGTAACCTCACCAAAACATCAAATCTGGATCTTGATCAAACCTCTACTCATATGTCTAGACATGGTTTATAAGAAATAGAGGTCAGAGAAAATTCTTCAATGATATCATGGAGATGCATTCAGCAGAATTAAGAAAGGAGGGAATTCTACAGAACAAGTACCCCAGTTTCCTTAACAAATTGCAGGGGAGAAATATAAGGAGGGGTGAGTTTATAGTTTAAAAGAATTTTATGTTTATATGAATAATATGCCAAGAGAGAATCTAGTTTGGATCTAATTTGAAAAATTCAAATATGTATTAATGTATATATGAGAATGTATACATGCATGTATATTAAGTTTGATGTTGACTGTTATTTGATTTGAAGCCATCACATTTTTGCTACCTTGAAAAATGGGATAACTGTCATAGAAATACTTTTTTAAAAAGAGCTTTATATCTTCCAGAGTTAAATACAAGTGAATTATATGATATCTTGGACTTGCTTTAAAACAATCCACTGTGGGGGTTGACAATTGGGGGTATAAATAAATGAAGTTTCACCAGGTACTAATCATTGGTGACACTGAACCTGGGTGATGAGTACAGGAAAGTTCATTACATTATTCTTTCTCCTTTTGTATATGGTTGAAAATTTACATAATAGAATGCTTAAAATGAAAAATATGATTAAAGCACAGAATTAAATAAAAACATTCTTCTTGAGGTTTTGATCGTGTTGCATTGTATTTATTCACAAATTAACTTAAGCTGCTGAGTCGTCATATCGCTCTTTATTCTGTTTGTCAGTTAATGTATTTGTTGTTGTTATCATTGCCGGTTTTCTTTCCATTTTCTATTATAGGTCATGCACATTTGCTTAAGCTTAGCCACAGGCAATTCTTAATTTGCAAGACTTTTTCTGTTTTACTAGTTTACAAGTCTTTTCCTGTTTTACTAAAAATATCAATTTGAAAAAAAATAGGAAGCAATTGCTTTTGTACACTTACTTTTAAATTTTTATGGTTACAAAACTGTCTTTCTTGTCCTAATAACTTTTCAATCTAATATCAAATGTCCTAATAATCTAATTTTCAATCTTATTTAATGTAATTTCTTAGATATTTCAGGTGGATAATCCAAAATCTACAAATAAAAAGTAATTTATTTCCTCTCTTTAAAAAATAACGTGCTGTGTACTGTATTGAAATAATTGATACCACTTCAGTTGTTTCCTGAAATACATATTTTGAGAGATTTTCTATCTTAAAGCAAATAGAAATCTGTATTATGTTCCTGCCAAATTTGGAGCTCTCAAAATCTCATATCTAGGAACTCTGAGGCTAACAAACATATTTCTGATGAATTAGCACAATGATTGAGGTTCTCAACTCATCCTACCATCTATTCTAGGTCAAAGAATACCATCAGTATCTAACAGTTGAGAATATCTATCCCCAACAGATATCAAAATATGTGTGTCATAAGCACTGGAAGATTAGACAACAGAAGGCTTCCTTGATTATTATTTTCAGTCTGATGAAATAAGATGATTAAATTAACATGAACCTAGATAGTTCCTTATTATAAAGTAGATGTAGAAGGGGCTATGCCCCTGGCTGGTTTGGCTCAGTGGATTGAGCGTCGGCTGCGAGCTAAGTGTCGCTGGTTCGATCTTCCAGTCAGGGCACATCAGAGAAGGAAAACTCTGACTCCAAAAAACCTCCGCTGCCTTGCGGCATACCTCTTCAGGGGAAAGGCTAAGGGAGTAAACCCCGACAGAAAATCCGGAGCCGGAGTCCCTAAGGCGGTTTGACGTTGTAGTCAACACCGGCAACTCCTGCGGCGCACCTGAAGCCAAGCTGTATTGACTCCGTCTTTCCCTTGGACCCTTCAGCTGCGAAGAGAGGGGGCGTCTGCTGCATGGGCAACAGCAGACCCTCCATATTACCCTGCCCAGGCTCTGTAGCTTCAGCTTCACTGGAGAGGACACTCCAGCGTCATCACAAGATGTCGATTCAACACGGGAGGAGACAGATACCGTGTCACTCCCGGGTTAGACTGCACAACCATTCTCGGCGGTGCAGATAGACTCTTAAGAAGCTACACCATCGTCTCTCGAGACGGACGGCTGCCGACGACGACGACGAGAAGGGGCTATCAGAAAAACTGACTAAAAATTATGAAGCTAGTCTCAAAACATCAACGTGTTAGGGTTTTTTTTAATTATTTTTTTTTACCATAAAGGATACATTTTAGAGAAATTACATATTATACCAGAAGACATTATCTTGGCTTCATTACGCACAGCACATCTGGGAATTGCATGCTTGAAAGCCTTGGCTAGAAGCTCTATCTGCTGGTCTCAAATTGATTCTGATATTGAAAAATTTAAAGGAGTCAGACTCATAGAGAGCAGGCTGACAGCGCTGGGGTGGAGGGTGGAGGTGTTAGCCAGAGGAGGGACTGAGCAAAAAGGAAAAAGGAGTCATGAACATGGGCAATAGTGCGGTGATTGCAGGGCTAAGTGGGGCACAAGGGGAACAAATGGTAATGGAAAACTATAATAAAATTTCTTAAATAAATAAAAAATATAAATAAATAAATAAAATATATTTGGATACAAAAAAGAAAGAAAGAAAAGGGAAAAAAAGTCCACAGGATGTCAGTGCGTGTCACATGCCAGACTGCTTGGCTTAAACTGCCTAGGACACCTAATTTTCCCATGGGAAAAACAAAAACAGTTGGATCAGGATTCCACATTGATTTTGCATTATAATATAAAAAACTTCCCTTCACAACAATCTGAAGTACTTTTACTTTGACCTCAAGCTTCTGTGGTGACAATGTGACTCGATGCCAGTATTTTTGCAGCACAGAATCTGCCAATTATCTCTTGACAACAGGTCTGCATTTGCTGCAGTGAAGTTATGGTTTTTGTGGACAAGGATCTTATTCCAGCTGTCACCATTGCACCTCATCTGTTCTAAACAATGTTTAGGATGAAAGGTGATGCAAACTACCAAAGATGCCCTGAAGTGAAATTTTTAAAGGTACTGACCAGTAATTGGTGCTTGGTTTTTCATTGACTGGCACATTACCAGCATTCACAAAGTTTTGGTCATGCTGAACACTAATTAGGTTAAGTTTCATAATTTATCTGGTATTAATCTCTTTTTAATCATTCACTTTTATCATTAGTTATTTTTTTGCTGATATTTAATTTAAATCTTGCCTCTGGATGAGTGCCAAGTCTTTAACCTGTATGCCATTCTGGCTTATAAACACTGTAAATAAAGAAATTTATATTTTCTTTACTCTTAATTCTACCTCCAGCACCTGGAATGCAAATTGGCACAGAGTAGACAGTCAAGACCAAAATACAAACACTCCTTCAAATCAGGTTTGTGCAAGCTGTCTTCTAAAGCCAGGGTTCTTGACCCTGTTGGCAATCTTTTTTTTTTTTTTCCCAAGCTACAGATATTCCAGTAAGGGCCTTAATGAAAGCCCACTTAATCCAAAAATCCACCTAAGATAATATTTCAGGTGAGAAAAAGGAGTATATAGCTCCAAATAAGGAGTTTGTCCCCAAATTTCTATGGCAATTGGACAACTTCAAATAAGAAAATATTTTTCTGGGTATACAAGGTCACTCCCTTCAGACACAAACGCAAGTGTCTCAGAGCAGAGCTTCTCAGGTTGAAAGGGAATAAGGAAGCAATAAAAATCTATCTGCAAGACTTTTTAGTGAAATACAAAATGCAAGTGATGAAAATAAGCCAGTAGTCTGGCTAATTAATCTAAATTGTGAGTATCTGTCATACTTAGGACATGCTTTCTCCTTATACTTGAGCATATCTTGGATAACATAGATACTGGTATTTCTTCCAGGACTCTTCACTAGATAGAAATATCCCTCCTGATTCACCTTGACTACTTTCCTTTTGACAAATACACAGTGAATATGTATTATCTGCTAATAGTGGACATTAGGAGATGAATAAGATTCCAGCTTCCCTGAATTAAAAATACTTTGTTGGAAAACTTACATATAAATGATTATAATACAATGTATTTATATGCCATATGTATGGTACATAACTCAAAAGTGCTTACGAGTAAGTCACCAAAATCCCTAGAGAAGGTTTTATGGAGAATATAACATTTGAAATACATCTCATACAAGATTTCATCATGTAGAAAATGGGGGAAGGATGTTCCTGTAAGAGAGGATAATATAAACAGTGACAAGGCATAATAGAACAAGGCTCATTCAGAGAATGATAAATACCTTGGTGGACCTGCATTTTAGGCTGCATATCATATAAAAGAGGAGTGCAAGTGATGATAAAAGGGTAGATTTAGACCAGACAATAAAGGATAGCTGTATCAGGTTGCATGTACTTTCTTCCATAACTGTAATTAGCCCCACCTAAAGCACATGCCAAGGCTTACACAACCTGTCTCCGTCAGCTTCACCATAACCGTCAATCCTCCATCACACCTGATTAGACTCAGCATGATCACCTTATCCAAAAACAACTAACTCATACTCCAGATGTGCCAGGTGAAGTGGCATAGTACAAAAGGATCAGTCTTCTTGGAATTTTAAAGTAAAAAGTATTGAAAGAATGAGCTGATTTGAAATGAAGCTGAAAGCATCATGGAGTAGTATATAGATATGAGGATATTATGGCAAACCAACCCCACAGGAAGCAAGAACCATAAATACAGCAGAGCTTGGAGGCAGAACACAAGATGGAGATACAAACTGAGAACAGCCAAGTGCAGGGGATGAAGCTACCATGCTTTCTCCAATAAGGTCCCTACTTTTCTCTATGGCTAGTTATTTGGTTTTATCACAACAAAATGAATCACATCATAAGAACCCTATGTGTCATGAAGACAAGTCTGCTGTTTAACTGGAGGTGACAGTGAGTTAGTTATTCAAGGGATTTAATCATGACAATAACATAACCAAATTGGTGGTAGTATGTTATGTAAGGGGTAGAACCATTCTAGCATTGACATTTAGGCCATTCTACTAAAGACTTATCAAATCTCAAAAGAGAAGAAAGAAATAATTCTTTATGTTTACCTTGTCCCTTGACGTGGAATAGAAGATTTATGTTATTTAAGATGAAGATTTTAAAAGATTATGGTGGCCATGTGGGAGAGAAACTGTGTATTAGTGATTTCTTCCCTTCCAGAGCCAATAATTTACATGTTTCAGTGACTTAGAGGAAGCTGAGCCTGAATAATTCAACATCAATAAAGATTTTTCTATAAACAAAATTTCCAACAATAGAAAAAATTTAAAATAATTTTTGCCCTTTGCAAGAATTGTGATGCACTGAGTTCCAGTTAATGAAAAACCTGTACAGTTGTCAATATATTAATAGGGATTACCTTTGAATGGTGAAACTATGGCGGTGCCTATATTTTGTAATAAATATATATTCTATTTATAACAGGAGGGAGACAAACAGAAGGAATAGTTTACTTGAAGATTTATATGCTTCACTTCTAATTAACAAAATAGATGTTAAGTCTTAGTTGTCTGGATAAATCTACACAAGATTAGAAAAAATCAACTATTAATATCTGTTATTGTTTTTCACATGTTATAAAGACTGGTTTACATTTTTTAAAAAGACAGAATGATTACAAAAATACAACTAGAATCAAAGGATCTATATTGCACTCAAAGTACTTGTACCCATAGGGCCAGTTACTTCATCTCTCTGGGCTTCTGCTTTCTGATATGACAAATACGGGTTGGACAAAATAATCTCAAAATCCTTTCCAATTCTGTGATTCTCTAAGCCTTTATATCACTTTTACTTGGCATTACTATATATTTTTTTCAAGTTTAATTTACAAAGTTTGTAAGCCACTTGAAATTATGTAAAACCTCTCAAGTGTTTTAGAAATATCCCCAGAAAACCTACAAAGCTTAATTAAGAATTAGAACTAATGGCCTAAATATGCAATGTCATGTTTGCGTTTGTTTCTCTAGGCAGAAACTCAGAGTCTTTCACAGAAGGAAAACATCAAGATTAAAAACAATATATACCAAATTAGAAGTTTTTTCATGATTTTAACTAAATAATGTAAAGAGGAAAAAATATAAAGTCAATGTAGACTTTTTGCCTTTAAGAGAAACTCTGGTCTCAAATATAGCCAATGACTAGAAGAAATCATTTATATGACTATGTTATACCTATTACCAATTTTTGGATATAGGCCTATATTGGTTTCTCATGAGATACAAACTTAGATCATAAAGAAATGATTACCTACTTAAAATATTATACATGATTGTAAAGCTCTATTTCCTAGAGATATAAAAGCACACACTCACATACACACATGCCATATACATACGTGTATCTACCAAGGTCAGGTTTTTCTAATTTTTTTTCTTTAACTATTAAGTCACAAACACAAATTTGAAAAAAGAAAAGTATATATCTTTCAATTTGAAATTTTATTATAAAGTATAGGGGATAATAATTGAAACCAAAATCTTGATACACAAAAAGGTGAGAAAACATCCCTATTTCAGTTCAGAGTATACTCTGATATTTAAGAAAACATATTTCATAAAAATTATAATCTCATTCTTGTGAGGAAGCATCAGGCTCACGCAAATTTAATACATTTTACATATATTGAAAATGTTTAAATTTTCAATGTTATAATAAATACAAAATATAAAGTGCTAGAGAAGATTTAGCTTAAACGAACTTTATGGCCTGAAAAGTCATTCTATTTCCACCAAATATATTTCCTCAATATCCACAGCAAGATATAAACACACAAAAGGTTTTTTAAAATATTTTTTTCCTAGCACTTCTGGTGGCTGCTGGTTTGCAGAATGAATAGGTTGGTCTAGGATAAAAGGAAGATGTGGGAGAAACCTCACAAAAGCGACAATTCGAGGTTCAGAAATAAATGAACAAATGGGGAGATAGTTCAGCTGCAACCCCCAGAAGAATAAGTAAAATAATAGTGGACACACACTGAGTTACACAGCCAAGGAAGCCACAGTAACTACAATATATCCAAGTTTCCTCTGATTTAAAAGATCATATGGAGAATTATGAATATAGTAAGAGACCTTATAATGATACTGGTCAAAAGTTAGCCTGAAAGATGTGAGTTATCAGGACAACAGTAGCTCGCTCCTAATACTAAGACCTTTATTCACCTCCATGACTATCCTTGGACTATGGTCCTGGCATATACACTGTATAACAGCTTTGCCACTCTCTCCACCACACCTCATCATCACCTGCCATGCCTAAAATCTGTCAATCTGAAACATGGCAGATTGATTGCACTGTTTTTGCTTCTTCCTCCTCAAAACTCTTTAATTATAAATGAATACAAATGAGGGTAAAGAGGAGCTAAGAATGGATGAATGATTTTTATAAATTTTTGGAAAACATAGAATACATGATACATGACTACAGCGAAGAAAGCTACTATTTATTTGCTTACTGAAGAGGGATGCCATACTGAACAGAAAAGTCTTGAGAGGCTCTAGAAGGTGAGGGTCACTAAAAGTATGGGGACTAATGTAAAGTCATCATGGAGAGTAATTAACTAACTGCCAGATCCCCATCATCATACCAAAAACCAACAGAGTATCTGCTGTGGACTGAATGTTTGTGTGTCTTCACCCCTGACTCCCACCATGTACAAATTCACATGTTGGAGCCCTAATCCCCAATGTAATGTTATTAGGAGTGGGTCCTGAGGAAAGTAATCAGGTCATGAAGGCAGAGCCTGCATAAGAGAGATGAGGTCTCTCTCTGCCATGTGAGGACACAGCAAGAATGCATCCATATGCAAACCAGGAAGAGTGACTTCACTAGAACCCAAACATACTGACACTTGATCTCAGACTTCTGGCCTTCAACAGAGTAATTTTTGTTGTGTGAGTCAACATTCTAGGTATTTGTTATATATTCAGCTTAATAATACATTACTCCTTTCTTCCAACAGAAAAGAGGACAAGTTTATTTTCTGGTAAATTCAAACATGAGAAGCTAGATCTAATCATATAAGACAAAGAAGTGAGGCCCAGGACTAAGAGTGGAAGAATTAAATGAGAACGTACATCATGAGTTTGGGACCTCAGCACCCTTCCCCTGCCTTGTCCCACTGGTGGCATCTATATCCATTTATCCATCTGGGGGGGAAAATTATATTTATGCCTCTGGCCATTCCTCAGTGAAAAGGCAAGATCACCACAAAATCCAAGCCAAAACTTTGCCCCCACACGGGAGGCTTTCTCTTAGCTTTTAGCATCTCACTCGTTCTTGTGAACCCAAAGAAATTTAACATTTGAGATAAGCTTCCAATATGAAATGGGCCAAAAAGAATTTACCCTAAATTACAACAAATAGTGACATTGTAGCAAGTAGTATATTACTAAAACACCTCATATAATATGCTCAGAGTGAGAAAAGATGTTACATTCATAAAGGCAACGCAGTATGCTATGAAAGAGGAGAAAAGGAAACCAAAAAGAGCTCCTGAAGATAAATATTATCAGCTGAATTGGGGACGGGGTAAGGATCAGCAAACTTTTTCTGTAAATGAACTCACAGGAAATATTGTAAGCTTACAAGACTTACAGTCTCTAAACTCTGCCCGTACAGGGTGTGAGCATCCATAGACAATACATAAATGAATGAACATGAATATGTCCCTTTATTTACAAAAACTTAACTTTATTTACACTACTTGACCTAACAGCATTCATTTTTGCTTGCTGACATCGTTTCCTGACACCTGATCTAAACTTTAAACAGATAGATAAAAAGATGATAGATAGATAAAATATTGTTAGATAAGGTTGAAACATCACCTAAAAGTAAGGAAAAAAAGATAAAGAGATGGAAAATGGGGAAAAATAAAGAACCAATACAAAAAATTCAAAATCTGCCAATAAAAGTCTCAGAGATAACACAGAAAATGAGGAAAGGTAATTTTAAAAAAAGAAGACAAATTTTGACAAAACTGAAGGACACAAGTGTTTAAATTTAAAAGGTCCACTGAATACCCATCAAAATGAATCTTAAAAGGCCCCAAACAAAATACATGTTTGTACAATATCAATACAAGGGAAAATAAAGTACCATAAAAGTTTCCATAGAGAAAACAATAGATTATATACAAAGGAGTGGGAATCAGAATAGCACCTGATTTTCAATAGCAAGAGTGGGTATGAGAAGACAATGAAACAATATCTTAAAGGTTCTGAGGAAAAATGATTTCCAGTTGTGAATTATATATACAGTCAATTTACTAATCAATAAAGACAAACAAAAAATTCAGACATAATTTATCATTTCAGATTCAAAATATCTTAGGACTCTATTAGTGAATATGCTTCAACAAAATAAGTGGTAACCTGAGAAAATGAATATATGGAATCTAAGAAATGGGATAGCATGACTGGAGAGAGGTGAAGGGGAGGACGAGATTACCAACTATGATGAGACTCTGGAGCAGAGAAATGGAAGGCTGCAGAAGGAAGGGATTATCTGAATTGATTATTTTAAAATATTTGTCAAAATCTATTGTAAAGTATTGGGAAAAACAACTAACACTAGGTACAGACAAAACTAAGCAAATGTGAGAGAGAGAGCAATAATTGCAAAGAAAAAGTTAAGCAAAAATGGAAACATAATCTAGTACCCCACTTAATCCAGCAGCATCACTGCTTATACAGTCATTTTATGTTAAATACTGTATATATATTTATTTAATGAAATATTAACAGGATGTGGGGAACTGAGAAAGAGGATATCTTCAGTTAGAGTAGCAAAAAAAGAAAAGAAATTATCAATAAAATTTGTAAATGTCATGAGAAGAAAATAAAGAGCAATTGATGAAAGAAGCTGAGAAAAAGCAAGTATGAATGTTTTCAATACAAGTCTTCTCTCATATTTGCTTTAAACCTATGTACCTACAATTCAGTTCTCTATGATTCCTTTATATTTTCTATTTCTCAGAGTTACCTATTGTATTTCAAGTATACCGAGAAAGCTAATACTATAAGCCATTATCAGCTAACACCACAGAAATCATTTGTTGGTAAGTGGGGAAAAAATATACAAAAAAAAAAAAAAAGGGTCATTATAGGCACTAGGGACAAAGAACTGATGAAAACACATATAACCAGACAGTGTTTTTAATTTCATTGAAAAATCACTGAGAAAAAGGTAAGGATGCACTTGGAGGGGGTGGGGGAAGCGTCTCTTTTTATTGTATGTGTGTAACCGTGTGTGAACACTGGGCTTATGCGATATGACTGATGAGGTCCGCAACAATCTTTGAGTGTGTGGTGTCACATCTAATGAAGCAAATATTCCTGGTGCCAACCCCCAATCAATAAACTGGATCTAAAAGACAACTCTGTGAAGACTCATTTTATCAGTCATGTTTCTATGTTTGTTCTCTGTGTTATCACTTATATTTCTTGAATTTTTTAATTCCTTAAAATTTTGTTTAAACTTTCAGCTTTGCTACTTGTTCCAAAAAAGAGAATATGTCCACTCCTGGACTGAAGAGTCAAAGGAAGGAGCAGTAACTGCCTAAAGCTGCTGCAAAGGTCTTGGTAGTGATCAATAAAAGTATCAAAGACAGATTATATCTGAGAGGAGTCACATGTGTTGCTTCCTACCTGTTCTCAATGAGAAGTCTTCACAAAGGGATTTTCTGACCACTCAATGGAACTGTCACCAGGCCTTATCTTCCATGATTTTTCTTCATGGCACTTATTGGTAGTTGACACTGTAATGTGTGTCTAGGATGTTTATTTTTTATTAGCTCACTAACTAAAGTGGAAGTGCTCTGATGGTAGGCACTTCGCCTTATTCACTGCTGTATCCTCAGCATCAAGAGCAGTATAAGAGCTTGACATATATTTGTTGAGTAAAAAAATTCTCAACCCAGTACCAGATAAAGAAATTTTATTTTCATTAAGGGCCCTTGGCATTCATTTACAGGGACTGTCAATTTCTGCCTAAATCACAATTTTGCCACATGGGGGCTCTGCTGTCAGCCACAAGGGATCCACAGCACTCCCCCACACTCTTAAAGGAACGATTTTTCAATCAGGATTAAGCATTACTGTAGAGAAGGGCTCTCCAGCCCAGTTTAAAATCCCCAAATAGACTGATACGCTTTACTGTAAAATAAGGATCCTTGGCTCCTATTCTCTGCCCCTGCAAGCCTATGCAAGGTTTCTCTTCTCTCAGAGCTAAAATATCTCTTAGGTTTGCAGAACAAGATTTTAAAAAATTAGTCATTATTTAAGAAAAAATATTGAACCAATGGAGCATTATGCTTTTTTATCCAAATCAAGATTTCTATCATCTTTCCCTGCCTGGTAGCTGGGAATTTAATTCTTAATGCTGATATATTTGTCAGGAAGGCAAATTAAAAAAAAAAAAGACTACTGTATTCGGTTGAAACTATTATACACAATGCTTTACATATTAAAAAAAATGTTATCCACAGAATGTTTGTGACCCCACCCCACTCCCACAATTCATTTGTTGAAACTTAATCCCCTATCTGATGGCGTTTGGAGGTGAAGTCTTTGGGAGGAGATTAGATCAGGAGGGCAGATCCCTCATGAAAGGAATCAGTGCCCTGGTAAAAGAGACACTTGAGAGCTCCTTTGCCGCTTAGGCCATGTGAAGTCACAGAGGGAAGACAGCCATCTATGAACCAGGAAGCAGGCCTTCACCAGATGTGGAATCTGCCAGCTTCTTGACCTTAGTCCTCCCAGCCTCCAAAACTGTAAGATATACATTTATGTTGTTTATAAGCTACCTAGTCTTTACTTAAAAGGTTCACTGAATACACATCACAATGAATTTAAAAAGGCCCCAAAGTACAGTATCAACACCAATAGCAGCCCAAATGAACTAAGACAAAAAGTTTTTGTTAAAAAAATGGTTACATCAGAAAATAGTGAAGCAGATATAGCAAAATATTTATTATGATACCATTTAAACAGTACTGACTTTATAGTCAAAGCACAGCCATCCAGGTAAAGAAAAACATCAACTATTCAGGTGCAAAACTGGTCAAGAGATTTCTATCTAAAATTCCTTTGTTCTACCATGAGAAATCATAAGAAATTTGGGAATATATATAGGAATATAAATTTTACAGTGTGACTCTGGTACCACATGTTTCTTCATGGAATTTGCTCTAAATGAAAAGCTAGAAAACTGATTTTGCTCAATACAAATAAAGACAATTTTCATTGCTGTTTTTGACAGGAATTTTTGAGCTTTTGTTATAAAAGGACCTCAGTGTTAATACAAAAATTAACAGGTTTGTTTAACAAGAAACATCAAATAATTGCTTTTGCTGACTATGGGCAAAAGGGCAAGTAGGATGGGCTATGAAGAACAGAAATACTGGTAAACAGGAAAGTTAAACCAACATAGATTCATGGCACCTTAATATTAATCCTGCTCCCAACCTTGCCAGTTGACCCCATTACTCAATTCTCTGATAGTATAAATAACAAAAAATAAAAGTACATATTTTCCTCCAAGCTCCAAATCTCATATTATTCAAAATTTCTACCAGTCTTAAATTTGCTACCGAGAGTGAATAGATACCCCAAGTATCCATTTGGGGCTGGACAGTTTCCTTAAATTAATCAATGGACCCTTGCTCAGCATATATGCCATTAAAACTTACTCCTTGCAAGTTAAATGACACAAGGGGAAGCAATAGCAAATGCAGGACATAGAACAAGCCACAATCCAAATGACATGGTACCTCCCAACAAATCAATCGCATTAAAAATATTTAAAAAACCCTCAAAGCCACCACACCAAGTATCTCTAGTCCTCTCTGCCTTCCCTCCGCTTGAGCCCAGGGACTTCCAGCCAAGATGAAGGTGTAGATAGACATGCTGCACCTCCTTCCACAACTAAGAAGGAATACAACTACCTCAAAACTAGAAACAACCAGAAGTTCCAGAAAATCAAAGTGCATGGAATTCCAACAAACAAAGATATAAAGAAGAAATACTCATCCAGACAGGAGTGAGAGCTGTGCCTAGGAAAGGAGACTTCCAGCCAAGATGGAGGCCTAGAGAGACACACTCCATCTCCCTCCACAACTAAGAAGGACTACAACTACTGCAAAACCAGCAATAACCAGAAGTTTCAGAAAATAAATGGAAGTCCAACGTATGAAGTTATAAAGAAGTGGTGCTCATTCAGACAGGTAGGATGGGCAAAGCCAGGGAGGAGAGGTCAAGCTGTGCTATCCATGGCAGCAGCAGCGACAGCAGCAGAACAGTGGTAAGCACAGACACTCGTACTTAAGGGGAGGTGAGAAACGCCTGGGGAGCACCCCGGCTGCAGACCAGATCCATCAGCTTGCAATTCCAATGCTAGGGAAGGCAGATCTCCATTGTCTTGGACTGTGAGGCCCGGTGGGGGTGGCAATTGAGGAGGAGGTTCCCAGTCTCTCAGCGGAGACTGAATGGCAAGAATACATCTTGGACCCCCACGCCTGCAGAAAACGCCACAGTGTGGTGAGATGGGTCACCTGGCTGTGACGAGTGCACAGGGCTCAGCCCTCTATAGTGTAGGAGGTGTAGCAGCCCTGCCTAGGAAGCAAAGGTAAACACAAAACTATTCAGGACGGCACAGATCATGATAAAGATCCCAGTGACACAGCTGACCAGACAGCACATTTCTAATCTAATGAAGCAGCAGATAGGAAATCTTTCTAAGGCACAGTTCAGAGCTTTGGTTATAAAAGTGCTTACAGACCTAACAGCAGATCTTAAACAAAACAGGGAAGGAATGAACAAAAACACATACAAAACTAGTGGTGAGGGCAAGAAAACCAGGGATCAAATCAACAAATCGGAACATAGGGAAGGAACAAACAGTTAACCAGTGCAGAAAGAGGAAACGAGAAGTGAGGAAAATGAGGAGAGGCTCAGAAACTTATCGGACAGCTATAAGTGGGCCAACATCCAAATCACAGGGCTGCCAAAAGGTGAAGAAGAAGAACTAGAAATGGAAAAATTATGTGAAAAAACAATGAAGCAGAACTTCCCAAACTTGGGGAAGGAAATAGACTTACAAGTCCAGGAAGCACAGAGAGTTCTAAAAAAACTGGACCCAGGGAGAACCACACCAAGACACATTATAAGCAAAATGTCAAAAATTAAGGATAAAGAGAGAATCTTAAAAGCAGCAATAGAGAAAAAGAGAAGTACATACAAAGGGGTCCAAATAAGACTGTCACCTGATTTCTCAAAAGAAACTCTGCAGGCAAGAAGGGACTGGCAAGAAATATTCAAAGTAATGAAAAGCAAAAACCTACAACCACGAATACTCTATCCAGTGAAGTTGTCATTCAGAATAGAAGGGCAGAGAAAGTGCTTCCAGTACAAAGTAAAACTGAAGGAGTTCATCAGATCCAAACCACTGTTATATGAAATGTTAAAGGGACTTGTTTAGGAGAAAGAGAATCAAAACTATGAACATTAAAATGAAAACTGTATCACAACACCAACAACAGAAGCTAGGGAACTGAAACAAAGACAAACTAAGTAGGCAAGGAGAGTGTAAAAAGAATTATAGGTATGGGAAACATTGTGGGGGGAGGTCAGCAGGGAGGAGGAATTGGGGAAAGGGAGGGAGATGGTACAGGAATTAAGAATAGTAGTAGGAGGGAGTGGAATAGATAGGAAGATGTTAAGAAGAACTATGTGCACAATCAATGGGCATGGACTAAGGGTGGGGGGACAACTGGAGGGAGAGGGATCACTGGTTGGAGGGGAACAAAGGGAAAAGAAATTGGGACAACTGTAACAGCATAATCAATAAAGCATATCAAAATATATATAATAAAAAGACTTCACAAACATGAAAACTGTATTTGGGTTTGGCTTAGATTTTTATACAAATCAACTTTAAGGACTTCTTGTTACTTTTTTTACATATAATAATGCTGGATGATTAAATTAAAAGTTTTTGTTGGTTAGAGCTGCATACCAAAAATATATGTGACTAACGTAACATAATTTCTGAGATTTGCTTTTAAAATACTCCCACCCCAAAATACGTGTATGTGTTTTGACAGAGAGAGCCAAAACAAAATTAGTGAAATATTGATCATTGTTAAGTTGATGTTATTTATACTATTCTCTCTACTCTGAGTGTTTTTTAATGTCCACGTAAAGAATAAAATTATTTTTTCAAAGGCATGTAGTCTTTTTAGTCTTTAGAAGTCTACCTCTAAGTATTACACTTTAAGAGTTTGTGTTTTCCTGTCCCCAAACTTAGCTGAGGGTTACCTCTGCTGGAAGTGATGGCGAGAACCACAATATCGGCAGCCGTCCGTCTCGAGAGACGATGGTGTAGCTTCTTAAGAGTCTATCTGCACCTCCGAGAATGGCTGTGCAGTCCGACTGGGGAGTGACACGGTATCTGTCTCCTCCCGTGTTGAATCGACATCTTGCGATGACGCTGGAGTGTCCTCTCCAGTGAAGCTGAAGCTACAGAGCCTGGGCAGGGTGATATGGAGGGTCTGCTGTTGCCCATGCAGCAGACCCCCCCTCTCTTCGCAGCTGAAGGGTCCAAGGGAAAGACGGAGTCAATACAGCTTGGCTTCAGGTGCGCCGCAGGAGTTGCCGGTGTTGACTACAACGTCAAACCGCCTTAGGGACTCCGGCTCCGGATTTTCTGTCGGGGTTTACTCCCTTAGCCTTTCCCCTGAAGAGGTATGCCGCAAGGCAGCGGAGGTTTTTTGGAGTCAGAGTTTTCCTTCTCTGATGTGCCCTGACTGGAAGATCGAACCAGCGACACTTAGCTCGCAGGCCGACGCTCAATCCACTGAGCCAAACCTGAGAATAAGGATTGATGCTGCAGCGCAAATGCATGTGGTGAGGGAGAGAGAGATGTTCTGGGTAATCTTACAAGGCCTCATTCATTTGAATTCGCCTCATTCCATAAAGACACTGAGAAACCATTTTATTGATTAGACCTGGAACTTTATCCATCCATTTATTTATTTAAGTCAGAGATGTTCACTAAGAAACACATGTGACCAGACAGTGTTTTAATGGACCCCTTGAAGGAAGCAGATGGAAACGAAGGATATTTCAGAGATGTGTCAATGTTCTGATGAAAAATCAGGGTATTAGTACAAATGTGCAAATGCTCATGAGTATGCTAACTAACTAGGATTTTTTAAAAAATTTCCATAGCTATAGGAAACTGTTAGCATTTTGACAACCCTATTACATTACAGAATAACTGAATCAAAAACATTAAGCTTTTTACAATATTTAGATCAAATGCATTTATTGGTGAAAGCACTTTATGAGCTAGAACACAATGTCAATGATATATAACATATAATAAATAGTTGTCATTAAAACTGTAGCAGAAAGGGAATAATGAAGAGTTTTTAGTCATATTAGTAAATTCTGACTCTGCCCTTATGTTAGTGACCCTAAATACATGAGGGAGGACCCAAAAAACCTGGAATTTATTTATAAAAAATTGTGTATTTATTCCTACATTTTTAAACATCAGTCACCTTCAAAGTACTCTCCATCTGGTGCACTACACCTATTGAGACTTTTTTTTCCACCGCTCAAAACAGTTTTTGAACTCATCAATTTTGATGCCTTTCAGTGTTTCTGCCGTTTTGTTTCACCTCTTTTACAATGGCAAAACGCTTCCCTTTGAGGACTTCTTTTATACGGGGAAACAAAAAAAGTCACCTGGGGGTGAGATCCGGTAAATAAGGAGGGTGAGGCATGGGGCTGGGGGTCAAACCGCTTTGGTGAAAAACTGCTGAACACTCAACGTGGTGTGGGCCTGTGCACCTGTAAATTACCCATCACGAAATGGGCAAACACGTTAAGTCTTCAGAAAAATTCACTGAAGCCGAATGTAGCCTCTTAAAACAACTCCAGCTTGTACACTGATACAGATGAGTTCCTAGAACACTCCCCTGTCGGGGAAGCCTGTACTATAAGGAGCCCACCCTCCAGAAGATAATTCTAGTTTTGGGGGTCTCCCCTGGTATGTTCATTCCTGAAAATGCTCATGACCAGCGAATCCAGATAGAATCAAAAGCAAAATAATTTCTCATAGGTACTCTGATTCTAAAAATATTTTATAGCACTTTATAGACTACAATGCATTTACACATTAATTAGAAAAACTGATCCTAAGGCTTTTGCCTTAGAGATTTATAGCACAGGTTTTATGTCCTTCTTACTTTTCTTTTTCCTATAGTCACATGACTTAATATACAATTTATACTTCTTTATTTATTGTCCTTCTCACCCATTTAGATTCTATGCTTAGATCTTTGTTTTGTACACTGATGTACTCCAAGTGTGTGAAACAGTGTCTAGTACATGGTGGGTACTGAAACTATGTATTTTTTAAATAAATTAAATCTCTGAGGTCAACCCATTGTTAATATGTCAGTTCATCCTCTTTAAGCCTAATTTTCTAAGTTTATATCTGGCAATCAAGTTTCATGTTGTTCTGAAATTTGGCATTATATACTGAGATTGGATTTATTTACCCAATTTAAACAAAACATCTTAAGCCATTTGAAGTACTATAAGTATAATAAAAAAAGACTTTAGATACATGACAGTATGTTTTATAATTGCATAAATCTTTAGGGCCCTAGATTCATTGGGGAAATTTAACTTGTCAGATAGTTTATGGTTTGTTCTATAGGTGGTATTACGTGCAAATGAATTTGCTAAATATATAATGTAGTGCAATTTTGCTTCTGTTGAAAGGTAAATCAGAAATAATAATTTTGATGTAGTCAATGAGTAAAAGGAAAAGTACACCAGCAAATTACTAAAATCCTTTGGAATGTAAGATGTTATTTTTCTTCTTCTTTCAGAGACTATGTTTGGAGTAACTTCTGCAGCCTCAAGTATTCAGGCTGATTTAGAATTGCATTATTTTATTTTGGATATATCTCTACTAGTCTCATGATGGTCTTCCTCTTCAGGCACTTCATTAGCCTGAACCAGGACAGGCTTGGTGGTGGTGCCACAGTAAGGACTACTGCCAAGTTCGGGGCCACGCAAAGTGTCTGGAATCAGATCCACTTCAAGAATGGCTGCTGATCACATTGAGGAAAGACCAGTGGCCAGCATTAAGAGGAAATACCAATTAGAGATCTATAGAGTGAATGCAAAGTCAGAACTACAGAGCTAGACAATATCAGAAGCCTAGATACCAGAAAAAATGTCTGAGAACTAAGGGCAAGGTATGTAGCACAGTAGAGAATGTGACTCACCATAGATAATCCAAGATTTCTCCCCCCAAAAAATGCAAAGAGAGAGAATTACATTCTCAGTGGGCTCATCTGTGCTTCCATCATCAGGGAATGAGAAAAGCATAAGAAGAACAAAGTTGATGGGGCCTCCAGCAATCCTGGCATGGCCCTACGCAGCTATCAGGCAAAACAGACATCTTGATGGTTACTGGCCATGGAGAAGCAAGGGAAACGAGAGGAAAAATGAGAGGCTTTCAAACAACAGAGATATAATAGAGGGATTATAAATATGATTTCCTTTAGTCTTTTTTTAATAGATACAAACTGTCAATCCCCATTGGGGATGTTAGCTGTGAATAAGCCAAAGGTAATATTCAAAAGTATATTTACTATTCTTATAACATCTATGGTTTAACCATGAAGACAAGAGATACAGTCATGAAAATCGAAGATCACTTGCTGACCATCTACATGTTTCCACTTCCTAGTTTCTTGCCTTTTCACACACATTATTTAAAAAAAAAAGAAGAAAGAAAAAACTTTCTCCAAAATTATATCCAATTTCACTGGCTGAGTAACTCTGCAGGGATCAAACCCATGTACATAAGACTAGTATTACATTATTAGTTTATCCTACTTCAAATGTACTTGTAACCTCAGTAAAAATGTAGTTATTCAATAAATATTTATTGAACATCTATAATATGCCAAGTGCTCTTCTAGGTATTAGGGAAACCAAAGTAGATAAAACAATGTCTTTATCAACATGGAGTTTACCTCACAATGCATAGGTTTGTATATACTCTCTTACTACTAGGAGAAGGTTTATTATTTTTAATCACTCCTTTACAGCACATTTCTTCAACCTTGTCATCCATCAGAGGTTTGATAAGCACAGCCTCTTATGTCCCTTTGAATGAGAATCTGGGGGGGGGGGATTGGGAAATTCATCTTTTTAACAAGCTCACTGGGTGTTTTATATGTATTCACAGCATTTTGGGTGGAAACCATTATCCTATTAATAGGATACTATACCTGTGGGACCTCTTTTGATTTTCATGGCTAATTGTTACCAAATTTCTCATCTTGAGATAATATGAAAGCTCTCTAGGGTTTTCCACAGTTAATTCACCTAACAAAGACTAAGAAGGCAGATTTTTTAAAGTACACCATTTATTTTTAAATAAAAACGGTTTTCTCTATAGGGCAGATATTACCATATTCTGCTTTGAGGAAGAAAAGAACCCAACATTAATTAAAAATTGTGGCCCACAGAACCAAAAGATTCATTTTCAAGATAACTTTGAGATAATGGAGACTTAGGATGTTTTCTTATCAAATAAGGCAAGATTAAGTGAATCTCAGAAATCCATTGTAAACAATACAGAAATATTTACTAAAGTATTTCTTTATGAGTTAATGACAATTAGTACAGTCAATATTTAATATTAAACAACATGCAATATCAGTTGATAGTCAAGTAACAGCTAATGCAAGCTTATTATGTGCCACATGCTATTCTAGGTATTTAAAGATATTAAGAAGACTTAATTTTCAAGCCTCTATGAAATGAGGTTTTGTTATCATGTCCATTTTGTAGAAGAGAAAAATGAGGCTCAGAGAAGATAAGCAACCTACTCAAGGTTATGTAACTGGTCCATTTAGCCAGGATTTGAATTTAGGTATCAAAATCCATGTTCTTAATCACTAAGCTGCCCCTCCTTAGTGTTTATAATAGTTCTTTAAAAGACATACCAAAAAAGTTTATACCAAACTATTAGGCTAGGAAGCAAGAATTTTTTTTCCAGAGCTTTCCTGACCCAATGCCTCAATTAGGCTAATTCGCATTTCGATCATTTTAAAATGAAGATAATAATGCTGTTGAGCAGATCATCTAGTTGCTAGAGGTTTAAGCATAACAGAGTTATCTTCTGAATCTCAGTTCTGCTACCCGCTTGCTATTTGACCTTGAGCAACTTATCTCTCAAGTCTCTGTTTCTCATCTTTACAATAAAGGTTATATTTATTTTAGTATTATGATGGGAACTATATCACAATACTATTTAAAGATAAAACAAGATACTCCATTCAAAGCACTTAGAAAGTGCTCAATAAATATTAGTGTAACACATAGCAGCCACATCAATAAACTGAACCTAATGATCTCTTGATTCTTCTACTCTAAAAATGGTTTATTTCTCTTCTAATTAATAAAAAAGGACAAAACCCAAAACAACAAACCAAGCCACAAACCAGTAAACCAATGATGTCTTTTCTGAGAAAACCAGAAAGGCTATTGGACACACGAATTTATATGTCATTAGTTTTCTCCTCTGTTCGAAAATGTATGTGTTCCAGCACCCTAAGACACCTTGCATAATATAAACACTGTGATTCCAATAGGTCAAATGGGCAGGCAGTTAATGTTTCTCTGTGGAAAGCTCAATAATTCATTTTCTAAATCTCAGTTCAAAGCCTACATTGAGGTTAAGAAAAATTGACATTCGCTCTGTGAACTTAATGTCAAGCTCCAGAAAAACTCTGAGCAGCACATGTTTAGCGATTAAGTGGATGCCGACAATAAAGACATTGCCAAATTGTAACACAAGACTTGGAAATTACAGAAAATGTTGTTAGTTATTGATTATGGTGACCATTCAGCTCTTACTGAGCCACCCAAAACAATCATTCATTTTCCAGCAGAGAGCCTGCTCATTTGCAAGATAAAAGAGAGACATTTCTGCACATGCCCATAATGTTTTTCACCACTGGGGGCAGCTTTACATAAGACTGCATTCACTGAAACCAAAGCAACAGTCTGAGCAGCTTTCAGAATGACAGTCTGCAGAAGTGAGCTGAGCGTGTGCGCGCTACGGGGCTCTCCTGCCTTCTGGGCTCCAACGCAGCTCTGTGGCTGAACTGGGTGCTCACCACCAGAAATGCTGGGCTATGGAATACAGACGTGGCAGCTCAGGTAGCCCCACGTTGCCTGGAGGAATACATCATGCTTTCCCATAAGAAGAAATTGTAGAAGCCAGTTTTTTTTTTTTTTTTTTTTTTTTTTACACCTTCACCTCTTAAAACTGTAAAGATGCAAAAACATAACATCCATGAAGATCCTATTACCTAGGAAGATTTTGATGTTTTGCTGCAAATGCGGAGTTGGGATATTTATTTGTTCTTGGAGTGTTCTGCTTGGCTGGCAAAGAATAATGTTCCAAAATCGGTTCATCTCCCAAGGGGTCCAATTCTTCTTCCTGGGTGTCAGCGAGCCCTGACTCACTACAGTGCAACTGACAGGGGCTGTCATGCAAGCAGCCCCTAAGCCAAAGCAAAAGACCTGAGGACGACCTTTGAACAATACAAAGGATGGGTATGTTTTGTCATTTTTCTTCTTTCTTAAAAAAAACAAAACAAACAAACAAAAAATCCTCTAGTCTATGTGTTACTTATGCCTTAATTATTTTAGATACCTTGCTCTGCTCTAAGACATAAATTCAAATGCTTAGTGAGCATGTTTCTTGGTTAACTATTAAAAAAAAAAAAATGCCCTAAAGACAATTCTCATGAAATGGCAAGGAGAGGATTATTTGATATTAAATGTTGTTATCTAGATTTAAATTTTTTTAAAAAAGAAAATACATGCTTATTCTTGCTTTATTAAAAATAAATGAATTCTTTTTTGGGGGGATAACTTTTCTAAGTTGTTTTTATTTTCAGGTTTCAATGTAATTAGGCTACTGAGCGGATCAGCTGTAGCCCTGGTTATAGCCCCCACTGTCTTACTGACAATGCTTTCTTCTGCCGAACGAGGATGCCCTAAGGGCTGTAGGTGTGAAGGCAAAATGATATATTGTGAATCTCAGAAATTACAGGAGATACCATCAAGTATATCTGCTGGCTGCTTAGGTTTGTCCCTTCGCTATAACAGCCTTCAAAAACTTAAGTACAATCAATTTAAAGGGCTCAACCAGCTCACCTGGCTGTACCTTGACCATAACCATATCAGCAATATTGATGAGAATGCTTTTAATGGAATACGCAGACTCAAAGAGTTGATTCTGAGTTCCAACAGAATCTCCTATTTTCTCAACAATACCTTCAGACCTGTGACAAATTTACGGAACTTGGACCTGTCCTATAATCAGCTGCATTCTCTGGGATCTGAACAGTTTCGGGGCTTGAGGAAGCTGCTGAGTTTACATTTGAGGTCGAACTCCCTAAGAACCATCCCTGTGCGAATATTCCAAGACTGCCGCAACCTGGAACTTTTGGACCTGGGATATAACCGGATCCGAAGTTTAGCCAGGAATGTCTTTGCTGGCATGATCAGACTCAAAGAACTTCACCTGGAGCACAACCAATTTTCTAAGCTCAACCTGGCCCTTTTCCCAAGGTTAGTGAGCCTTCAGAACCTGTACTTGCAGTGGAATAAAATCAGTGTAATAGGACAAACCATGTCTTGGACCTGGAGCTCATTACAAAGACTTGATTTATCAGGCAACGAGATTGAAGCTTTTAGTGGACCTAGTGTTTTCCAGTGTGTCCCAAACCTGCAGCGCCTCAACTTGGATTCCAACAAGCTCACCTTTATTGGTCAAGAGATTTTGGATTCTTGGATATCCCTCAATGACATCAGTCTTGCTGGGAATATATGGGAATGCAGCAGAAATATTTGTTCCCTGGTAAACTGGCTAAAAAGTTTTAAAGGTCTGAGGGAGAATACAATTATCTGTGCCAGTCCCAAAGAGCTCCAAGGGGTCAACGTGATAGACGCAGTGAAGAACTACAGCATCTGTGGCAAAAGTACCACGGAGAGATTCGATCTGGCCAGGGCTCTCCCCAAGCCCACATTCAAGCCCAAGCTCCCCAGGCCGAAGCATGAGAGCAAACCCCCTTTGCCCCCCACGGTGGGAGCCACGGAGCCCGGCCCAGAGACCGATGCTGACACGGAGCACATCTCTTTCCATAAAATCATCGCAGGGAGTGTGGCCCTCTTCCTGTCTGTGCTCGTCATCCTGCTCGTTATCTACGTGTCCTGGAAGCGATACCCTGCGAGCATGAAGCAGCTGCAGCAGCGCTCCCTCATGCGAAGGCACAGGAAGAAAAAAAGACAGTCTCTAAAACAAATGACTCCCAGTACCCAGGAATTTTACGTAGATTATAAACCCACCAACACGGAGACCAGCGAGATGCTGCTGAATGGGACGGGACCCTGCGCCTATAACAAATCAGGCTCCAGGGAGTGTGAGGTATGAACCATTGTGATAAAAGCGCTCTTAAAAGCTGGGAAATAAGTGGTGCTTTATTGAACTCTGGTGACTACAAAGGGAACATGGTGCCCCCTCCCACCCCCTCTCCTTCTCACTTTGCTGGCGAGTCCCTTCCCTGTCCGTGTTAGTACATTCATAATACTGGTCATTTTCCTCTCGTACATAATCAACCCATTGAAATTTAAATGACACAATCAATGTGAAGCTTGAACTCTGATTTAATATAATGCCTATTGTATTGATTCCATTAATGTCACACTTGTTTTAGGATAAAACTTATTTTACAATTAATCCTCCACATCTGCTGCTTTTCTGGTAGAACCAAATCTCCAGTTGTGGGAGGTTTGCAGTTCATGGGCAAATCCAGGAAAAAGTGCATGATCCCAGGTACTCGGACCTTGAACTGATTCCAGGAGAATGCTTGACAACAGGAACAGTTGGCAACGGAGCCTTGAAACAATGCCTGGTTTAAAAGGAAATTGCAGGAAGCTATCAAAAGGTAGCACCAGGAGCAGTTTTCCAAGGTGTCTGAGATATGATAAGGCAAGTGTAGGGAAAAGTGCTGAAAGGTTAAAATGAAAGTAGACGACTGTAAAATATGAGGAGATGGTAAAAATACAAAGTTTTCCACTTGCAGCCCTGTCTCTGAAACCCATCCCTGTAAAATCAGGCTAGAGGTTTCACTGTCAGTTTCTTCTAGTCCCTACATTTCCAAAACAAGTAAACTAACTAAATAGCCAGGAAGCAAATTTGAGGAGGCAATTTCTCCATTACTCCTTAGGGAGTTTTCAGAGATGAGGCTTGCAAACGCAAAGGCAGCTTGCTGTGTGCATGTGGTTGGGAGCTTCCCAGAATTTCTCATTCCAGCTCTTTCAAGCACCCTAACGTAGTGAGTGGAATCATCAGCTTTCTCTTTTCTTCGGTTTGGGATTTGTCAGGCTGTCCTATTGTGTTCCATTCTGTGTCCTGCACACAGTAGTCCTCTAATGACTTTACCCTTCATTCAGAGGTGTTAAGAGAATACATTCCAAGACATGCTTTCCACCAACAGCCTCAGTAAAAAGGATGATTTTGAAAGTACCTTAAGAAATGTATAAAATAAATCAAAGAGAAAAAAAAAAAACAAACCCTCTGGCACTTGTCTTTGCTTTGCTATTGCTGACATTACAGTGTCCCTATGTTCATCTGTATTGTGAACTCATCCATCAGTCCGATTCTGTACAGACCCTGTTGGCAATGTGCAAGCTGCATGCATGTTTTTATGTTGTAGGTGAAAGTTTATTGACTGCAGCACAAATATCATAGCTTCTGTATTTAAGTAACTTTGACCATAGTTTATTAAGATTTTAGAAAAATGCCTTTAGTCTGTATCCTTTTTCATCCTCCAAAATAAACAATTTAATTACAGGAGTAAAAATCAGAAATTGCAACATTAAGTCTGTTTCATTTAATTTGGCTTGCCAAACCATTTCCCTGTTCTTTCAAAACAGAATTGCTGCAGGCAAAAACAGAAAAAGTGAATGGCTATTTTTATCGGCATTTTTATATAGTTTGGGGGCTTTACATAGGCTGAGGCAAAAATCTAGGCAAGTCACCATGAAACACAATTGCAAGGAAGGCAGATTATAAAAATTATATTTTTATAAGCAATAAAGAAACAAGAACTTGTAGAGTGGAATTTGGTTTTAATTAAATATTAAAATAGATGGTAGTTCAAAAAAGTATCATAGCTACAATATATTTACCCATAAATGTTGACTAGTCATTTACTAATGACAAATTGTCACAGATTCCCAATTGATAAATAATGCAGATACTTCCTTTACAGTACTATGAACTGGATGACTGAGCCTACTGTGATGTTTTTCACTGAAGTTGTAATTTTACATTTTTCATAAAATGTCAGTAAATATATATTCCATCTAAAAAATTTTTCTTTCATCAGACTCATTTTTCTCTGTACTAAAAATGATGGTATTAATTAAATGCAGTGTTAAAGTGAAAAATCCCATTTCTATTCTTTGGCTTGACCTTCTGCCTCATTTGTCATGGATACCAAATAAATTTAGGCAAAGCATATTTACACTTCTATTTTTTTATTCTTCTAAAATCTCAATGCTGGGGTACTGCTAGTATATATAAAATATATTTGCTGTACTGAAAAGTGTTTCTAACATTCAAAGCTACTTGGTATGTAAAATTAAGTGAATAACCAACATTTTAAAGGCTAGTCATTTTAATGCATAATTTTAACTCATAAATTTAATAATGAATAAAAGCCAAAGTAAAAATAGTGAAAATTTATTTTTATTCAGAACATGAAATTCAAATAAACCAAACCAAAAACAAACAAAAAAACTTTTCTCCTTTTGGGAAATGAAGCTGCTCTAGTTCTCAGTATTTTCTAAGCTCTAACATATAAGCCTCGTAAGTTAGACAATAACTTGTTCACCACTGTAAATTTAACAAAGCCAACT
This sequence comes from Furipterus horrens, assembly GCF_987537825.1. Taxonomy (NCBI): domain Eukaryota; kingdom Metazoa; phylum Chordata; class Mammalia; order Chiroptera; family Furipteridae; genus Furipterus; species Furipterus horrens. Next base: position 157,504,250 of record NW_028327175.1, read on the forward strand.
GGAGAATGTTCTCCTCAAAAGTTGTTGCTCTCACCCCTAACCCATGGCACTTTCTGCACTTCAGATCATAAGTCTGTTTTCCTTAGTATTCCAAACTCATTGCATATTAGAGAATATAACTGATATTGCATTTTCTAGTGCAAAGTTACATGAAGTATGTGACTTTCCTCAAAGGTGACAACAATTGAATGCACAGCCTGGCCTGTCGACCTACACATAGACATCCAGGCAGATGGACTTAGTGCTCGGAGTGCTTCACCAGAGAGGAAATGCAGTTTAGTCTCTGAAATGGATGGGTCTTTTGAACCCCAGCACCCACAGCGCCACCGCAGCATGGAGTTAATACAGCCGCCCAGTGCCACGGTCCTCTAACCAATACTGATGCAAGATATATTCCTTTTAAATGAGTTTGTATTTTCTAAGGCTGTTGATATTACATTTTCAAAGAACTTAAACCATTTTTTCCTTGATTTGGTGAGTCAACTACCTAAGCAGACGAGCAATCAACACGTATTTCCGTGGAGCAGCAGTGACCTCCAGTGGCTGGTTAGACTAACCACAACTACACAAACATTTTATAGCGGTTTTTTTTTTTTTTTTTTTTTAATCCTAAATCCTTCTAGAAACATGGTTGACAACATACAGTTTTTGATCTGTGAATCAGATTTGAACTACTTTAGTTCATCTCCCTGGAATTCAGTTATAGAGTTATATTTTAAGCTATATTTTGCGCATTAACTTATTTAGTAGTGCTCAGAGGCCACAGCACTGGTACTGAGGGCTCAAAATAAGTGCTCAAAGATGAAGAGTAAGTTATAATGTAATAAGAATAGAGAAGAAATGTTTTAAAGCCTTTCGACATTGATGTTGGCCAAGTAAACATATTTTCTAAAATGTTTTAACATTTTCTATAGTCAGGATACTGAAATATGATGTAATTTAGATTGGGAAAAATAAACTTTAATATTAATATTGAAAGAATCAGCATTAGTTATTTACTGTTAGTCTTTTACAGCATTAGTCAGTAGGAATGTCTGAGCTATCAAGTGAGGGAGACCTCCCTCCCCTTCAGGCTCGAGACTCTCCAATGTGTCGGTCACGCCAGTGACCTGTGCTTTGCCTCACTGCTCTCTCCTCTCCTCCCCCCTCCCCATTTTCAGCCAGCTGAACACCAGTTATGTTAGGCATGATGATACAATATAGAGGTGATGATTCATGAATAATGAAATTATGCTCTCCTTCTGGGGAAGGATAATGCCGAGTCAGATTCATAGATTTGGCAAGGATTTTTAGGATGCTGTAGGTGCATGCCATATCTTCTCCTCCCTTGATACTTACCAAGAAAAGAACTTAAACAGTTTATTTAAAATGTGAATTAGATTAGCAGCAAAAACAAACGTCAGGCCATGAAGCCTAACACAAAATGAATTCCACACATGACACAGGGGAATGAACCAGGAGAAATGAAAAATTCAGAAGCAGGGTTGCTTCTTGTATTCCCTGTCTTCTGGACTCTCAGAATTTGGATTGGTAGCAAATCCATGGAGTTTTGCTATACTTGTATTCTCTTAGCTACATATATTAAAAACCAGAGGCAGCTGGAAGATACTATGAACATGAAAATAATGTCAGTAAATTTGAATTATATGTTGTAAAAGAAATAGAATTGATGAGAGCTAAATAGCTTGTTAACTATTGAAAACTAATGTAAAAAAACACACAGGTGAAAATGACAGTTTTTCTCAGACCCAAATTTTGCTTAGTCTCCAAAATCATTGGTGATTTTTGCATAGTTGGGTAGAATACAATAGAAATACTGTAGAGAACTTTACACAAAATATTTTTTTATTTGAGGAAAATATCACAGCCACACATGATAGAGTATAGGTCTTAGATTCAAGATTCTCTGACACTTGCTAATCAAATAATCTCAGGCAAATTACTTAGCTTTTTTGAACTTAAAGTTCCTCATCTATAAAATGGGCATATGTTATTTACTTCACATGGTTATTGGGAGGAGAAAACATGAGAAGTACTTTTTTATCTCTAAAATAGGAACTACCTATTATTTTCAAAGAGTGCTTAGAGTGATGTTTAGCTGTGTTTGCCAGTGTTCTATGTTTCGTCTGGGTTATAAAGACATGACTGACTTTTGTGTTACAAAAGCCCAAGTCCATTTTACATTCATATCAATTCTGGGATATGACAGTGAGTCTAGACCTTAATGTGTCTTTGACCTTTAGTTAAAAAAAAAAAAAAAAGTTTCTTCTACCCCACATTATCTAGGTTGAGGAGTTTATCAATAATGATCACAATGTACAATAAACATAAATAACGACACCAACCATGGAACACTGAATCAAACGATTATCAAACTAAACCAAAATGTGAATTGTTTCCCAGATCAGGGCATTATAGTAAGGGCTTTGAATCAACGTAGGTTATTTTCCCATCCCTTCTCCAATATCACTACTCTGAGCCCTTGTTGACTTTATAAATACATTTATGGCAAGATGACATGGTTATTGAGCAAAAAATGGTATTAGTCATGATATCTACTCTGTTGTTTTTTTCCCCAGTGAAAGATAATCCAAAATTTCCTCCTACCATAGAAATTATTATTGACTTTATTTATAAATTATTGTCATTAAAGATTACTGGATTAAAAATAGTAGCATAATAGTACAAAGGCTTCTTTCTTATGAGTAACCACTTCTTCACTTATGCAAAATTAAATACTTAAGAGTCCTCTTCATGGGCCTTTCATCAAAAAATTAGCAATGTAATTATAAATTTGTCTCCCCTGGATGTAGCAGATGTACATTCAAAATTCTTAAAATTTAAGCAGACAAACTATTCCTGTTTGACAGGTGGGTTTCTATGAAATCTCTGGACAAAAGAGGTAATGGTGGCTTTTCATTTGGAATGAAGCATTTTTTTAAATTTTATGCTGCTTTAACTTCATGAGATTATTGGTGGATGTTCTTGAGTTGGGTAAGGAGCATTCCAGGAACACAGAGAGAACAAGAATGTAAGGCCAAGCAGAGGCAATCTATTTTACAACTGTACTTTCTAATAACAGAATCTCCATATACAATAATACTTCATTTTATTTGAAAAGAAGGTTTCATCTTATTCTATCCAGGAAAGGATGTAATGTAAACTCTTGACATTTCTCTATGTTTTACTTTTATTTTTCAAGGGCTCCCACACCCTCCTCCCCGGGTATTTTCTTTATTCCTTTCTCCCTCTCTTAAATTATTTTTCTCTAATTTCTATACAACAACAACAAAAATATCTTTTCTCATATAAATCAACACAATTGGGTCATCTCACTCAAAGGACAGCCTATCTTCAATGAAAAAATTAGGACAAAATTTATGTCTGGCCGACTCTCTCCTTTCCTTTATAGCCCAAAAACCACCTCTTTAATGTCTACTTATTTTCAATGGAAGAAAGAAGAAATATAGGTGAATTACAGGCTGGCAAAGTATTAAAGCCTACTATTTTCCCTCTTGATTAACTCCTAGCAAAGAAAATATAGGACCTTCTGTATGGTAGTACTCAACTACATCTCACAATGAAAAGCATTCATATCAGCAATCAGAATTTTGTCTTTTCAGGAATAACATGCAAATATTTTTGGTCTCACATAAAAAATGATAAGACTAATACTATACTTAGCAAAGGCAATTTCTGTTAAGGCTTAATTGTAATAATTACCATCTATCTTGGGTGTAAAATACATTTTTGCCAATAAAGAGCAAAGACGTCCATTAAATATAAATCCTTATTAGCACTCATGAGGCTCTAGGGTATTAATAAAGCAGGGGGCAAAAGGACAATGTCCTCCAATGTGAGGCTACAGTGTAACGAGGCTATATGATCAAGCAGTGTTCATGGCTTCAACTGGGTTGTCCCCACATGTAGCTACTATTAACCTGTCATACTTTCTGAAAGAAGGAACATGCTCGCCCCCTTTTAATACAATCAACCAGAACCTCACAAGAATGTTTAAAGAAAAGGTACAGAAGATATCACAGGGAGGTTGAAGTACTAGAGTGACTTTAAAATCTCTGATAAACCTGTGATAAGATTACAACAGTAAGAAGTTTCTAAGAAGTCTAATAACTAACACAGTACCTTAGGATCAGTGTTGGCTTGTACTCATTAAGGAACAAATTTTGCAGAATTCATACAAAATTTTAAAGTGAAAAAGTGGAAATAGGGAACTGCCAGTTATCCTATGAAAAATTAGGCAACATCACTGAATGACAAAATGGATTAAAGCTCTGTTAAATATGGCAGAGGCCATATTACATAAGTATATTTGTTTTTCACCACACAAGGCTTGTTGTTGGTGCTTAGAAAAAAATCCATAACCCTTCATATAAAGTGATATATTTTTATTGCACATTGGGGTATGCCCATGTATTTTTGTTTAATTTATTTTTTATTATCTTCCAAGAGTATCTGTATAGTTTTTTTGTAATATAAAAACACAGCCCTTATATTGACTCTGTCTTCCTAAAACTTTCATCCATTAATCCTATATACCTTGCCCCTTTTTTTATAGGATTGCCCTAAAATAATTCATACCTCACCCACACAAGCCTTTTTAAGCCAAATTATATTATACAACTCCAGTTTCCATTAAGAAATGATTTCCAGTGATTTACCATGAGGATATCCCTCTGCTAGGTAAATTCTAATTTTCCAGTACAGTATTCTTCCCAACCTGTGGCATCCACTCCAGCCCATCACTCGTCATTGACAGGCAGCACACACTTAGTCTTAGTCCAATGGATTTTTATAGGGAGGATTGAGTAGTAAAGTGTAAAAATCTACATATATTTTTATGAGCTTCACTTTGGTTGTTTTATGGTGTGACACACAGATGTGTGGGGCCTTTGTTAATTTACACATAAAAGCTAAAGCATTAAGCTAGCTGTAAATGAGAAAGAAAAGATTAAGGTAGATTTTTTTAAAATAAAGCTCACACTAAATATATTTATTAATCTACAAATAATTCTAAGTGATGAGCATACTGTATTTCACCCTCCTGACATGTGACTTGCCTTCCAAGTTTACCATCATATTCTTCAATTTAAGCTTCACATTCCTTCCATTTTCCATTGCTAACAGAGAGGTTCCTGGTGTTTGCTTTTTGGTTGTTTTGTTTTGTGTTGTTTTCTGTCTGTAGATACTTTCCCCATTCTTTGTAGCGCTTTGCCTGATTTTCTACAACCCCCAAATTTTGATACTGTCAGAAAACCATAGAAAAATGTTATCAGTTTTTTGGTTGGAGCGATCAGACAGACAGACTGGGTTTGTCTCTAGAATGCAATATAGTCAAGTCTGGGATATCTGCCTTCTGTCTTCCCAGCCTCTCATTTCCGTGCCTTTTCCACATTAAGAAGGATTTTTCATACTGAATTTCCCCCTTCCAGTAATACCAAGGGCTCTCTTGCTTCCTTCTTATAAAAAAAATCTATTCCCAGATCTAGAACGGTATTACTATCCCTCCCAAGAGCACTCACATTTAAATAAAAACCTTTAGCTAAAGGTGAGAAAGTTTTATATTAAGAGCAATCATACCAAGCAGGGTTAGGTAAAGTGCTTCCAGGGGCAAAAGGCATTGCAAACATATATGATATCATCCTATATAGATGCCTCTGTATTTTCTCAAATATGAGCTTGGGTCTTCCCAAAGGAGCCAAAGCAGAGCAAGGAATCCAGGTTTCACTCAGTAAACTACAATTTGAAAAGTATCTTCAGTAAATTGCCATATACACAGGTTTTTGTCTTAGCTTTTCTCATTGGAGAGAAAATATAGACAATAGAGAGAAGAACTTGGGCTAGGAATTCAGGAAGAATGAGTTTGGATTCTGGTTCTGTGACTTAATAACTAACAACTCTTGTGTCTTAGTTTCTTCATCACAAAAAGAATATGCATTAAACAATATAACCATCATAGAATTGTTATAAAAGGGTGAAGAATCCAAAATCAGCATTTCTTGAATACTTTTATGTACTTTGTTTTGGCACATTGCATATCTGATTTAATATTCATATAGATCTTATCACGATTAATTAGATGACATAGATAAAAGTCACTTAGTACAAATCTTGGACCATAATAGTAATTTTCACCTTCCCTTCATGAGCTCTAACTGCTAACAGTTTCGGTACCCCAGTAGGCTTTCATAGTATTCCACTATCTGTTTTTATATGGAATAATGAACAGGTATGTGATAAACTTTCAAAAAATTTTTACCCTTTGCAACAGCATGGATGGACCTGGAGAACATTATGCTAAGTGAAGTAAGCCAGTCAGAGAAAGACAAATATGTATGATTTCACTCATATGTGGAATCTAATGAATAAACTGAACTAACAAGCAGAATAGAGACAGACTCATAGATAGAAAGCAGATGACAGCTCAGGGGTGGGGGGAGCCTGGGTGGTGGAGGGATTGAACAAAAAAGGAAGAAAAAGAGAGAGAACTGGTGAACACAGACAACAGTGTGGTGATTGCAGGGGGAAAGGTGGTGGGTGGAGGTGGAAGAGGGTATAGCGGGGATAAATGATGATAAAACTTAAATAAAATTAAGTTAAAAAAAAAAAAAAACAGAATCTAAACTGCCATAAATTCAGGGGCCTCTAGCACATGGTTAATACTGAACAGTAATAAGGCACATAAAACCTGTGTCCTAAAGCTCCCCATAAAGCCCAGCATCCTCTCCACCTTTATTTCCATACCACTTACCATACTCTACCATAGTCCAGTGCTTGAAGTAGCACATGATTTCCTACCTCTGTGCTTTGGTCAGTCTATTTCCTTTGCAAAAAAAAAAAAAAAGTGACTTGCTTCACGTCCAGGTCCTCCTGGCAATCTCTAAGTCTCTATATAATAGATCCACCTCAAATTCCACTCATTCTAGAAGTCTTCTTACTCTTGCCCTTTCCTGTCTTCCATATTTTGTACCTCTGTTGGAGACTACATCACAGGCTGCCCCTTGTTAGAGGTATTAATGTGTCTATATACCCATTTTTAGGAGAGGGACCATTTTGTTTCTTTCTTCTTCCACTGGTGACTGGGATAGCCTTTTATTCTGTTGAATCAATGTTCTGGTGATCAGTGATATAAGGTGATTACCAACCTCATATTTATTTATATAGTCTATATAAATATTTTTGTTTTTATTTCATATATGTTTTCACATATACAGTGTTCTCTTTAACATTACCTGGTTTAGTTTCAAAAATTATTACAAAAAAAGATGTTTTTTAAGAATCATTGTTCTGATTTAAATTTTTTCTGTGTCATGAATAACCTACCAATAATTTTCCTTTGGTACTTACCAAGGACATTAACATTTTTAGGGGACATGCTAAAGTGGCTAAAAGCTTTAAAAATGTGAAACAAGGAAAGAAAATTTAATTCTAAGCATACATACATCTTGATTTTAGTGAAGATTGGGTAGTCAACTTTTGTTGTAAAAACCATATATTTGTGACCTCTCTTTGTCCATTGCTTCTTGGGAAAGGTCCTTTTCTCTTTAACTTGGTTATCTCCTCATCTCATCCCTAGTTCCACGAGTCTGCTTTCGATACATTCCAAGGCCTCCCTTCTCTTACCAAACACACAAAGGGATGACCCTACACTATCAGAGAGGTGAGGTCAGAGGTCTTTGTCTTCCTCATTATACATATTTTCAAAGCAATTGTTCTACTGGAGGTGTCAAACACCAAATACTCAGAAGTCGACGATTATTAATGCTCATCTTTTTTACCTCCTGAATACTGCTTATACAGAAAGCACATTTGAGCATATAGAACTGAAGCCTTATCCTTTTTCTGGGTGTCTATACCTTCTTTCTGTTTACCCTCTTACTCTTTTTCACTGATTTTTTTCCTCTGTCTCAGCTCCACTTAAAATGTCTTTCAATTTTTGCCTCTATCCAACTTTTATTTCTAAGTCAATTTTTACTTCTTGAATATGCATCTTCTGGCTGGGTTAAAAGGTAAATACTAATGGTTTTTATCTCTTAGAAAAGTAATAATCAAAATAACACAGTCTAATTTAATTTAAAAGAGTCAAAAATCTATTTGTATTCAATAACTTTTTTTAGTTCTATAAAGAACTGTAATTTTGTAAATTATAGTTTGATTTCAGAAATAGAAATAACATCCTCCCTAATATATTCTTAAGTCACATTTTTATCATGAGTTGTAAGGCAGAGCAGGTTTGTAGAACATCCAAATATTTCTTTTCATGTGGGGTATGGGTCAGGCTCTAAACCTTGTTAATCCTTGCCATCAATGGAGCAGATTCATTTTTTGGAACAAATATAATGAGAGAATTGCAATGAAACCTTTATCTAGTCATAAACACTCATAGCTATATGGATTTTGAGAAACTTGAAATCCATTTTCTTACCTTCAATTTGAAATTGCAAGCTAATTTAATTGAATTCCTAACAATATTCCATGAGCTGCATACCTTAGTCCCTCACTTAGTATCTATCCCAGGGTTTCACAATAGCAGTGTATCATTTTTGCTCCTCTCACATATGCAGTATTCCTCTTGCTTAATATATACCCAGTGGTTACTTAAATCTTAAAAAGAATTTTTTTATTTTTGTTTTTATAAGAAAGGAAGAAACTATAAGATGTGATTGGGTTTTGTTTTTGTTTTTAATTTTCAGTACTGGAATATGCTTGGTCCAGCTTAGGAAGGGGGCCCTGGGTTCCATGACATATAGTTTGTTAAGATGCAACACCTCTGCTCTGAAATTAGCATTAATTAGTGTATTCTAGATTCTAGAATCTCTGCATAGAGTGACAGCTGAATGAAAAGAACTCAGTGCTTAAGTAACCTACAACCAATCATACAGGCAGGAAGTTCCCAGCAGGATATATTCAGTAATTTTCAATACCAGGCTCGTAAATTATATTTCCAGAGGTCAAATTTGCACATAAAGCATTGAACTGCAACTATTTTCTTATGTCCAACTCAGTTTTAACATCCAGCCCTGTGTTGTGCAGAAATAATCAATGGCTAAATTATTCCCATTTTGTTGGCTCTGCTCACAGTATAGCCCACTGATTATTAAAAACAAACAAACAAACAAATGATCTGATCTCCAATTTGTATTTCAACTGTACCCAAGTGCAGGTGCCATCTCTGGTAACATGACAAAACAGATTTAGGTTTATAAATGTTTCTCTGTGTGCCAATAACAGCATGCATCCTGCACTAACTATATCGTGGCCCCGAGTGTTGTAAAATGGCAACTGAGTTTGCCAGAGAATCATTTTAGAGTTTATGGAACCTCCTCCACCTGTAAATTAAGAAAAAAAGAAAAAGCCCAACACTTTTAAAGACCTTGGAGGAAAGGCAGTGTAAGAAATAGAAGTCCTCTGTTTGTCCGGGGAGGCGCTTTACAAGGCAGACAGCTACACCACAGTGGAGACACAACATTTCCTCAGCTGATGCAGTTCATTAAAATGCACAGTTACAACAGGCTTTCTCAGAGCCTGCAGCTGAATGACCGAAGTCTCCATTTTACTCCAGTGCCACACGGAACGTGAAGAGGCAAACATACTGCCCAAACACAATTTGACTCACTAAAATCCAGCACTATAAACATGAAATACATTTCTCTGGCACATTTTAAAAGATGTATTATCAAGATTTATGGCATAAGGATAGAAATAATTTGCAGCAAGGCAGCACCAGGAGAATATTCTAGGTTCCTCTCCAAGTAGTTTAAAGTAAAATTCACAAATAAATCTTATGGGTAGAGTCCACTTTCAATGCAGAAATCCTCAATTCTTTCCTTTCTAATATATGGAATTTGAATCTGACAAACAGCCCGTATGTTGCCAGAATTTATGAGTGATATGAAAAGCCACAAAAGCTATTTGTCACATAAACTGCAGAGTGCAATACCAATCTGCAGGGCTCATTTGCAGAACTCAGGAGGAGCCTGGGAGGAGGGGACCCTAACAGCTGCAGCCTTGACCGCACTGCCTGTGCCAGCCAGAATCCTAACCGCGTGAGCCGAGTGTGGCTGAAAGAGGTCGACAAATGAAAGGCGGGAGGGGGGGGGGTGTCTTATTTCTCCGTTTTTACTAAATCAGTACAACAGCATGCACCAGGCACAGACGAATACCTGCAAAATCAGTTTAAGATAGATGAGGTCTGAAGGTATTCAAATTAAATCTGTTCATGAAAGACTATTTTAATTTCCTGGTAGAGTGGAGAGATTACAGACTTTGAATCAGTTAGACTGACAGCATAGCTTGGTATCAGTTTTATCATCTGTCAAATGGGAACAGTACTTCATACCTTGGGCCAATTTTGAGGTTAAATGAAGATAACCCATTTGCAGGCATGGCAGGTGCTCAATAGAAGTTATTTCCGTCTCTCTTACTAGGTGTTTTCATGATGCTGCAGCCTGTAGTCTATAGAAAATAATTAAATAACCCTGGACCTTAATTAATCAATAATTAAATCAAATCTAAAAAGGGCTCACCATAAATGTGGAAACTTCTGTTAATGGAATTGCTGTATTAAGTATTGTTTTGTAATAATTTTGCTTAGCACAACAAAACAGTCTAATTTTAGTATTACCTTCTAATAAATCAGTATCATTGCCTTTTCATAAATATTACTCAAAGGACTGACTCCATTATCTTTAAAATCTCTCTTTAAAATGTTGCTATAATGTCTGATCACCACTCCTCATTTTTCTTCCCAAAACAGAGGCATATCATATCCCTCCTTATGCAGTGCTGAAGGGAACATGCTATTACTATTGTAGGGAACTAACTGGCCTATATAATTTAGCACCTAATTCATTTCTAATGAGACATAATTTAGGCATTTGGAAGAAAGTAATACAATATTAATATTTATATTTTCAAAAATTACAATTGAGTCCATGAAATGATAGCTGAATTATCTAAAGCAATTTATCCAGAGTTCAATACAGGAATTCCAATGGGCACTTATTGAGCACCTACTATGTACAAGTATACAAATGGATTTTTGTTTTTCCTCAAGACAAACAAAACATAAGAGAGGACAAAGGATATTTGAACTTTGGCATCATATCACCAGGAAAGCCATTGAACTGACTGGTTTGGAAAGTCACTCCCTTACAAAGCATTGGATTTTCTCTTCTCACAAGAAAAATGTGATACAGGCCCTTCACTGGAGACATGGTAATTAGTTCTTTTTAAAGACACTGAAAAGAACGGAGATGAAAAGAGCCATAAGAGTCTCTAAATGACACAAGATCTATGAAGCAGTAGGTATTTAACACAAACCTCATAGAGCTGTTATGTGGATTCATTAGTTAATTAGTTAGTTAATGACTTTGAAGTGTGAAGTCTTTTTTATTACTTTTTTTTTTTTTTAAACTTTAACACATGTGAGAGAGAAATAACTCTGTCTAAAAAAGAAACTTCTATTCTAACATATTGGATCTTTCCGTGATACACTTTTAGGACATTCATTCCTACTCTGATTTTTATTTTCCATATTACCTCTGAAAAGCCTATCTAGACACCAATCCCCAGACCCTTTATTTTCCAGTATTAACATGGGTTTCTACTGTTACTAGGCACAGAATTGAGAAACTCTCAGAGTGAGGTATTTTGTATTATAATACAAGGTATTATTTGATAATACTGGCATCAAGTATTAAACATGATGTTTAAATGTAGTTTTGGATCTCTGAACATCAGGGGAGAAAAAAACTGTTGCGTAAATCTGAGAGAAAGTGGACAAGGGAAGGAGTTGAAATCCAATGATAACTACCTTGCTGTTTGGAAATAGTGGCTGAGAAGTTGAGAAAAGATGGCAGAGACATAACTAGGTTAGCAATATTCTAATATGTGGGAGGCATTTCTGTAGCTTAAACAAAAACTTTTTGTTGACATATATTAAACACAGAAAAGTGAACATTACTGTCAATGTACAGCTCAATGGATGTGGGACACATCCCGGCCCTTCAAAAGCCTCTTCTGAGTCTTCCATTTATTAACCTTGTCTCCAAGGGTAACCATTAATGTTACCTCTAAGTGCATAGAGTAGCTTTATCTGTTTTGGTACTGTATATAAGTGAAATCATAAAATATGTACCATCTTTTGAGCCTTGCTTCTTTCTTGCTGGACATTATCTTTCATGAGATTCATTCATATTCTTGAGTATAGTTGTAGATCTATGGATATCTAATCTCTGTCCCTCCACCTCTCCTGCTCCCATACATACAGAAAATTATCCTTTTCTTATTCAGAGAATGGCCATGGATCCCTGTACTGGGAAGTCTTTAATGAACTTCCTATTTCCTATACTCCATAGCACAGGAGACTAAGGAATTGCTAGTGAATAATTTCCTCCATTCTATTCTATTCTATTCTATTCTATTCTATTCTATTCTATTCTATTCTTAATGGTAAATATAATGCAACCTTAAATTATTTTGCACTTGTAAAATATGGCCATGGATAGCCAGTGCACTGTGAGGCAATCACGTTTTTCAGTAGCACTTGAAAAAGTGCTCCCAGCCCTTATCTATCTCAGCCCTCTGTTGAAGGTCCTCAGCTCCTAGAAAGCCTGCCCTATTCTAACAGTTGTATTTTTAAAATTGGGTAAACTAAATATCACACCAAGGTGTTAATGCCTAAATCATTAGTTCACAAAGGTATGGCCTCAGAACAGTTCTGCAACAAAGCAGTCCAATTACCCTCTGATTACTCCCTAATGGGCTCCCTTCTAGAGCTACATTTATTGATTGTGCTATGAAACTCCTTTACATTGAAAAACTCCAAGAAATAGGCCTATGGCACTCAGTGCTGTATTTACTATTAGAAAGTGATTGAAATTAGTTCACTATATCACACAGCAGTTTCTTTATGAGAGCAAATGAGGGAAGAGTAGTTCTACTTCTCTAAATTACTTTATTTTAAAATACGTTGGTTTTTTAATTGAATTTATTGAGTGATATTGGTTAATAAAATCATATAGATGTCAGGTGTACAATTCTGTAATATATCATCTGAATATTGTATTGCGTGTTCACACGCCAAGTCAAGTCTCCTTCCATCACCATTTATCCCCCACTTTAGCCTCTCCTACCTTCCGCTATCCCCTTTTCCTCTGGTAATCATCACACTGTAGTCTGTGTCTATGAGATGTTTTGTTGTTGTTGATTTGTTTTTGCTTAATCCCTTCACCTTTTTTTACCCAGTACTCCCACTCCCCTTCCCTTCTGACTACCATCAGTCTGTCCTCTGTGTCTATGAGTCTGTTTCTATTTTGTTCATTAGATTCCACATATAATTGAAATCATATGGTACTTGTCTTTCTCTGACTGGCTTATTTTACTTAGCAAAATACTCTCCAGGTTCATTCATGCTGTTGCAATGGTAAGATTTCCTTCTTTTTTATGGCCAAGTAGTATTCCATTGTGTGACTGTACGATGGCTTTTTTATCCACTCATTTACTGATGGGCACCTGAGCTGCTTCCAAATCTTGGCTATTGTAAATAACTCAACGATAAACATAGGGATGCATGTATTCTGTCACATTAGTATTTTGGTTTCTTTGGATATATTCCTAGAAGTGGAATCACTGGGTCATAAGGCAGTTCCATTTTTAATTTTCTGAGGTAACTCCATTCTGCTTTCCACAATGGATGTTGTTTTTCATGCAACTAATCCTGCCCTCATTCCCCCAACCCTCCTCATCACTACTTCCTCTCTCCCAAAAACATCAGAGAAAAACACTTCTAATAAGTGTCCAGGACTTTATGACTTGTATTTTTGGTCTACCTTCTTCACCCTTGGTTTTGTATGCTTTTCTTAGGTTCTCTGTTTTTGTTTTTGTTTTTAAATCCCGATGAATTTAGGAAAGATATAAATTAAATCGATAAAATATGCTATCCTCTAAGGAAAACAAAATTCAGTCACTGCTATTAGGCTAGGCTGGCCAGTGGAGGAATATATGTTTCAGACACTGGGCTTTTCAGGCAACTTTTAAATTGCATCCTGTTGGTTGACTTTGCTTAGAGAGATTGGACAAGCTGCTATGTGAAGGGGCTGCATGGTCTAATTCTTTACATGACATCAATTTAAATAAAGCTTTGCTGAATGCACTGACTGAAGTCAGATATTTTGAAAAAAGTGAAGTGTACAAAATAAGGAAACGTTTAGGGGAAATCTAGATCAAGAACAGAATAAAAGATAAATGTACCTGTGAGAAACATGTAGTTGCGTTTTCAAGGTCGTGGAACTGTTACTGTATTTCTTATGTGATATTTTGCAACTACTAGTGCATTCTTATTTTCAGGGCTCTCAATTAGAGTTCTACTTGGGAAGATTTGATTAATGCATTATTTATCTAAGAGTCATTGATTTATAGAGCTTAACCTAAGATTCAGCACAGCTCATTTTCTTCCTAATATTTATGTCTACAGGAAGATACCACAATGTCATGGGGGTGTTGTACCCTTGACTGGTAATCTGTATAAGCAATCACCCAAACTGACAATATTGGAAATATTAAATAACAATATGTTATTTGTTTCCTTTGTTGCTAGGATTCTTCTATTGAAAATAAGTTAAAACATTTCACGGCTACTCAGTGATAATCCATAAATCATACATACCACAAAACAGTTCAACATGTATTCAATTGTAATATCCTCTGAAATGGGGAAAAGTATCAAATGTGGATTTCTCCATTAGTCCCTGTATTAATTTTTAGATCAAAGCAATGAAATTATCATTGGGATTTTTTTGTTTGTTTGCTATTAGACTATTTGATTACAAGATTCTGGAAAATGCATGTCATCTTGTAATAAAAAATATGAACACATTTATTATCAGAGATGGTGTGAGATTAACAAAAATTTACCATCTGTATTCATGATATTCCTAAGGTGTTCAATGAAACTATTCAGTAACACATAGAACACATTCATATTTATATAATTTTATTTATTCAAATATATTTTGCCAAATCCATACATCACTCCTGGAAATATTATAGTAAACATTCCCTTTAAAAATCATTAAATCTAACATAAAGAAATGGAATCTCATAGGTTAAAATTTTCCTCTCAGCAGCGATTACAAAATTAGACATGACTGGAGTGCTACTTTGTATATTTCAAATGCTTATAATATACAAAAATTGACATCTATTTGTTTATGCTTGTCAAACAGCAGCTGACTTACTGGATCCTGGCAGCTTCCAACTGTACCAGGCCTCTGTACCCAATGCACACATAAAAGGATATCTCTCTCAAATACTTTGTGATTCTAACAATGTGTGCAGAGAGAAACTGATACTGCAACTATGAAAAGGAAAAGCATTTTACTAGATTTCTGAGTGTTCAGACATTGCATACTGAACTTGTCACTTTGGAGCTCTGCAGCTTCTAATGTCTCTTTATGACTTGTCTCAAGCCTAGTCTTTCAGTTTCTCTTGTGTGGTTACCCTTCCAACCACTGTGCTCCAACAGAACCCAAATTTACCTACCATCCTTTGATCATCTTCCTCAGAGTCCATCTCTAATTTGCTCATATTGATTCTTCTGCCAGGAGCATTCTTATATGCCAAATTCATCTTATATTTTATGACCAAATTTAACTCATTCATGTACTACTTTCTGATTCTTAGAGTTAAAAGTATTTTTCTTTCCCACTCAACTTCAATTGCACATTATTATTATTACTATTATTATTAGTTTTTACTTCTATAATCATTATCATTTCCTAACTTGTGTTATATTTTGTTAAGTCCATGTATTCTTTTTTTCAGAGAAATTTTACAGGGAGGAAACATGATTTACACATGTTATTTGTATCCCAGGCATGGTTAAGGCAAGATTTGAGATATAGTATATGCTTAATAATGTCCATTTAATAGATTAATGTGAGAATAAATGTCATATTTGTAATAGTCATTCTGAAATTCTAATATGCTAAACAAGAGATTGTTATTTCCTTATTATTGCCAAAAACACTCATAAGAGGTTTGGGATACAGTTCACACCATAAAACATTGCATTTTATATAGTTCATATATATTTTCAACAAATGTTTACCATTTGCAGTTATCTGAATGGCCCTACCTAGAAAAAGGAGCATTAGAAATATAAAAGCATCATCTTATGAATTATAAAAATCATTCCTAAATTGTAAGTGGCCTTAGTTGCCATGTGAAAAGCATTTATTGAGCTACAACCATTTAATCTTTACCAAATAGTCATGAGTTCATGGAGAGGGCACACTGTGAAGGGCGGCGAATGATGGGCACAGAGGAGCTTTCAGAGACTTTGCAGAGTGCAGTGAGTTGGCCATCATCCCATTTTATAGGTAAAGACGTTGAAGCGCAAGCATGCAGAGCTGGAATTGGAATCCTTATCTGTAATCCAGCACCTCTCTTAGTCACTGAATAATAACCTCTTGTTTGAATGTTAACTTCTCTCCAAATGGAAGAGATGCTTACTTAAATAGAGAACAAGTCATTTTGCTCTGCTACACAGTATATACCACAAACCATTGTAAGCTTTTTTCATAACACTTTCTTCTTAAAAACAAACAAAAACACAAAATGGTCACCTTTGAATGGCTTACTATGTTTGAGGAACTAGATTAAATACTACTCTTAATATATTTAATTCTTTCAACCCTATAAGTATTGTTTAGTCACATTCTATAATAGGTAGGAAAACTAAAATTTACAAACAATTGTAGAACTAGTAAGGATTGAAAATGGAATAACTCCAGTCTTTCTTATTCCTGAATCTAAGTTCTTAACCATTCTACTTTATTGCTTTTGATTTCTTTTTGTAATCCTTAAATGTACTTTTTTCCTGAAAAGAAAATTAGATTGTTTGAAATACTCACTGTTTAGAATATCTATCTGATCAGGGAAATATTTGACACTAGAGCTGGAAGGACCAAGAAGGCAGAAAGTGGTGGTGGAAGACAGATAGATAGGTCCCTCTCACCTGGTCTCACTAAGCTGTTTACATTTTTCACAAAGCCCATTTCAGAGCCGAGCCCTAAAATGACAGTGAATCTTGATCTTTAATAGACAGAAGACCTTGTCCCAAAGCCATTTGGATAAACAGAACATACATCAGGAAAGCAGCCAGCACCCTTAACAAATTGGCTTGCTTGTCTCTCACCCCAGATCCATGACTTTCAGAAGCTACACATAATATGGGAAACAAGTCAATATTTGACAGCATACTGAGTCCATTTCCTCTCCCAGTATTTTTAAGCCTAAGACAGGTGCAGAAATCATTTCAGTCACCACTGGAGGGGTGTACAGCAGCTGTCACACAGTCACACAGCAGCAGAGGACAAAGCTTCCCAGATCTACACAGGAGTTCTGAGTGTTTGCAAAGGGACAGATGCCACTTTTATACGCAAGCTAAGAGATACCATCTTTCAAGTCTTCAGAGAGAAAAGACATAAGCGACACCTCTGTAGCATCCAGAAAGTAAATCTTTTGTAAGCTACAGGGGTCTTGAAGATGATCCAGGATGTACCCTTTTGTTTTTCCATTTGATGACAACATGGTCCAGAGAGGTTAAAATTTGTTCAGGATGACTGAGTAAAGCCTTGTTAGTCAAATGTCTTAAAACCAAATGTATGGTTTCTTATTTCTTCTACCTACCCAAATGACTGTAACCTTTTTTGTATTGTTTAGTTTCACTATTTTTGGTTGTTAGGTTTGTTTTTTAAGGGTTACTTAAGGAAAGATAAGTGTGACACAGTACCAATACAAGAGAAATTTTATCCAACACAGGAAATTCTATACACTGAACATCCCTCTCTTAGCCAAGGCACTTAGTTGCTCCTGTAGTTAAAACAAAATGTTATAAATAGATGTTCATGGCAAAGAAATAAACTAAAACAGGTATTCCTCTGTGTTGTGGCTGATTCTGAAAGGACACCTTTTTTCTTTATGAAATCTTTGTCTCCTCTGGCTGAGAGATGAATGTCAAATCACTGCTCTCTGTTTTAAAATGATCAGTTTATAAACATATCTTAAGAGATTTATATAGTCATCAAAGCAAACAAACACTTGTTCAGCCTTTTTGATGCCAGACTAGATGCTGCTGATACCAACAATAAGCATCTGACATATAACACACCCAAATTACAGTCAAAGAAATGTGACACCCTGCTCCTGCGATACAATTGATCTCAGTCAATAGTTATTCACTCACTCACAATGAATTAATAAACATTAATTGATTGGCTTGTTATAAAAAGACTTACGATAGGTACTGCAGGAAGACACCAAAAATAAGCTTAAAATCAAATGGAGAATATAAAATATATGAAATGATGTAAGAACAAAATGGTATTTTAATAATCATTATGATATATTACAAGTTGAATTTACAAGTAAGGTAAGATTATATATGATTATATAGTGTAAACAGAGAAAAAACTTGGAGGGTTTCCTGAAGGAGGTATTTTGAAAAAGTAGTGGTTGGGAAAAAATGAATAGAAACAAGAGAGACCATTTTAGAAAGAGAACACATATTCAGTAGAAAAGTAGGTCCAAGGGTAGAGATTTGCAGAACATTAATTTTACAATATTAGCTTAATTAATTGAAGTGGTTTAATTAAGATATTACAAGCAATGGGAAAAAGTAACTCTGTGTGTGTGTGTATGTGTGAGCGTGCATGCACACGTGTGTGGTGTTTTACTGCTTATGCAAAACTAAGCCATAATAAAGGGATAAATCAATTCGTTCTAAGTTGCTATTGCCACAGCCAGATGAATTCAGAATCTCCTTACAAATCCATTTTCATTTACAATATGAGTGGCACTCACTATGGGCATACCTGTTGTGTACAGCTAGGTACTCTTATGCTTAGTTAATGTTTATGTCCTACTAGTTGTTAAATACTTTGAAAATTATACTGACTTATGACTGTACTTTTTCAACAAAGAGTAAGTCATACCATCATGTTCTTCCAGAATGACTTTTTTCTTAAAACAGCCTATTGGAGCCACCATGGTTAGTTATGACTCACAAAAAAATATATTTTTAAGATAGATATAAACTTCAAAGATTCACTGCCTGGTAAAAAAAAATAAGTCATATTTCTCAGACATCTTCCTCTGTTTCACCTTTGAAACTCTAGCTATTATCTAGATTGTATTTCTGGCATGTTTTATGACTAGTGAGATTGTCCTCCTAAGATAATATTAGACCATATTAGTTTTCTTTATTTTTAAGTTAGCCAAAGGTGTTTGTAGTATTTGATTAACATAATTAAGAGACAGGGTCCAGAACTAGATTCATGGGTTCAAATCTCAATCAGAAGGGCTGTGTGACCTTGAATAAATAACTACTTTGAGCCTCCATTTCCTCTGCTATAAAATCAAGATAATAGAAGCAACCTCAGAAGGTTAAGAACACCACAGAAGTTTACAGATATAAATGGTTATTTTAAAAAGATTAAAGCAGTAATTAAAAAGACATAGTAAGTGTTCATTAAGTATGAGCTGATTTTTCCTTTTTGTATATATACATTATAATTCCTAACTTAAAGTGCTGGTCAAAAGAATGGAATCCTCTGTTATTCAATAACTCAACCTTCATCCAAATGAGTATTATTTTTATTTAAAATAGTTTGCAGCATTAAACCTGAAAAATATGGATTTTTATTAGTACATTTCAGTACCTGATTTTAAGAATTGGGTATAACCCAGTATGTTAGCATATACTATATTTGCATTTTATCCAAAATTTGTCTATGTCTACTTCAATTAATATTTAAATCAAGGTTGCTGTTTTATAAGCTCTTTTCCAGGACAGAGATGGAAGAAGGGGGAAAACCAATACAGAAACAGCTAAAATAATGGAACAACATTTGGTCAAAGGCAAGGCTACTGCGCACAGTAGCGCAGTCGTGTACTGCACATCCCTACGGGGCATTATAATATAGAACACAGTGTTAAGGCTGATCACCAAGAGCAAAACTCATGCACTGGCCATGGTTAAAGAGAGAATATAAAAACATAAACTCGGTTTCAGTTAAAATTGTTTCAAATTGTCCACAGAAGAACAAATTAGGATTATTATGTGCCTACTTATCAGTGTTTACCTCACGTTATCTTTGCCTAGCTAGGTAACATCTCTGAATCTGTTTCCTCAAAGGCCCCCTATCTTGTTGAAGGAGAACAGAAATGTTCCTTCTCAAAGATTTTACTGTATATTCTATAACAATTTACTGCGTGCTAGCAGACAAAGATTGTTAATTGATTTCCTGAGAAATTATTACAGCCCAGGTGGATCCTCATGTAGGCAAAGTCAACTGCTACTTTTTAAAAAATATAAATCATTCAAGTTCTTTCCACACAGGCCAATTATCAAAGGCCTTTGGTTAAGAATAAAAAAGCTACTGGACTGGAAATCAGGAGCCATGAATTCTAGCCAGAGCACTGCCATTGGCTTGCAGTGTTATTATATGTAGTTTATTTTACTCATAGATAAAATGGGAGTTATAAGCTCTAATATAAATTAGGAAAAAATGTCAAGATAAGAAATATGAATGTGATTTGGAAATAATTAGAGCACATTAACATATATACTAACGTAAATCTTTCCAAATTTCTCATCGTATATCTAGTAATCAAAAAAAAATTAAATAAAATAAACGGCTGCTTTGATTCCCAGTCAGGGCACATCACTAGGTTGCATGCCAGGTCCCCAGTTGGGGGCACATGAGAGGCAACCGCACATCGATGTTTCTCTCCCTCTCTTTCTCCTTTCCCCTCTCTCTGAAAACAGATAAATTAAATTAAATTTAAATTTAAATTTAAAAAAAGAAGCTAATTTTAATAAATAAATAAATAAATAAATAAACAAACAGACTTCTGTTAACTTCTAAAAAGTAAGAATCTTTCCAGTTGTCTTTGGTCTTTTGTAAACTTAATGTTGTTTCTCTGAAAAGACTGATTTTACTCTGAGTCATTTACAGAATAAGAAAAAAATCATGATTACTTTTTGGTATTATTGTATCATGCCTCTAAATAATACCTGTCAATTATTGATTATTCACTAGGTGTCAAGACCAGTAGGCACCATAGAAATGCATATACCTTTTTCTTATACTCATCCTATAATGTAAGTGATAAGATGATTTCTGTTTTCCAGATGAAGATACCAACTCTGTAAAGTTAATCAACTTGCACAAAACTATGCATCTAGGAAGATGGGGGAGCCATGATTTTGATGCCTGTTTGTTTGGCTCCAATGCCCATATTTATTCCACGTTCATTCTTATTACCTCCCATAACACTTGACACAGAGTCAATACTCAATATATCTTGACAGGTGAATGAATGAATACATGGATGGATGTGTGGGTGGATGGATGGATGGATTGACTGACCTCTGGAAATTAGAGTCTATAAGAATAAGACTTAGGCAGCCTAACTAGGCTCTGTCACAAGTTGGAGTTTAATTTCTATTAATCTTCCTCTTCTGCAATTTGAAAACCTCGGGTTACAAGGGTTTCTTGGCTGCTTATATGAGCATCAGCTATCCTCCTATTATTTCTGCTCCCCCAAATGTTGAAGGATTTCAAATTCTTGGAACCAATTGTGCCTCACCTCCACCACTGAGATCTGATGGTAGGGCTTCTTTCTAGCAAGACTACAACATCACATTTGCTATTTGCTCAGGCAAGGTTTTATAATTCTGGTCATGGGGAAGTACCCTGCAGAAAAGGGGTCCTTGTATTTAACATTATGAGCATTTGAGAGAATTTTTCAGAAGCTGTCAAAAATAGACAAAACAAAAACAAGAAAAATCCAAAACACTGTATAAGTCAAGAGTCCTAGAATTTGCTTTTTCATGATAAATGAATACAGAAGATGTGGTGTGTGTAGGTATATGTAAATATATGTGTGTGTGTATGTACACACATATATATAATAGAATATTATACAGCAATAAGAAAGAATGAAATCTTGCTATTTGTGGCAATATGGATGGACCTAGAGGCTATTATGCTAAGTGAAGTAAGACAGAGAAAGGCAAATACATTATTTACTTGAAAACTGAAGGAAGAGGCACTTTCTTACTTATTAGGCTTTTTACTTTTTGCATGTGGAAAATGTACCTGCCCAGAGTTCCCCATTTTTATTTACATAAAATAACTATATAGGCCTGTGGCTATTGTATACAACTGTAGGATGTGATCATAGCACCAGGTACATGGAGTAGACAAGACTTAGTATGATTGGCACTGCATGTCTTGTAATTTCAAAAAAGGCTCCTAGAAAGCATATTCACTTGGTCAGTTATTGAACAGTACATGTGTGTTTGGGTGAGAGGGTGATGGGTGTGCGGAAGGTGAATGGACATAGATACATCCTATTGTCACAAGAAATGACAATGCAGTGTGATTGGTGCCATGACAGAGGTTTATAAGGAGCAGAGGACTAAGCCTCAGCATCACCTGGGAATTTCTTAGTAAAGCACAGACTTACTGGAACAAGAAACTGTGGGGCTAAGACTGACATTCTGTGTTTAATAAGCCAAGCCCACTAGATGAGTCTGAAGCCTGCTACGGTTTGAGCACCACTGATGAGAATGCTTTGGGAGCAGAGCAGGGTCTTCTCAGTGGCAGTGATACTTAAAGTGAGTCTTAAAGAATTATTACACAATGCCTACTGTCTTGTTATCAGTATGGACCCTACAAAACCCATTGATATCCTAATTTAACTAAATCTCGAGATTAGTTCTTGCACCTCTTGGTTTGCAGAGTTTGGGTTGAAAATCTTTGCAAGTCACCAAGGCAACAAACAATAATTGCATGATCCCCACTCCTTATCAAGAAAGAGGTAATCCTTGCAGGCAGCTAGTGAGGGTTGTCAGTTTCCTGTCAGTAAAATCTTTTCTGCAAAATGTCAACAGTTAACAGGCATAGTGCTGTCATTTCAAAGTGAAATTAATGCTTCCTGTAACTTTTTACCTGTTGTTCTGGGTCCATGCAGAGCAAACCTCAGCACTCTGGCTGTTTTTAAAATAGATGTATCTGTATTTTTCCTAAGTGGTTGCTTAATTGGCTTTGACTAAACTCAGCCACAGCAAATCACACTCAAAGAGGAGTCTGAAAACTGACCCAGTGACGGGTTCAACAGTAACTACTGTCCTGTTCACTCCTAACCCTTAAGAGACCAGATAGAGAATCCTATCCCCTAAAGGATGTAGGGAGTTTAAAAGGGTTTTGAGGAAATGGTGGAATGAGACCCCTAATAGATTTACCTTGGGGAAAGAAAAATAGTGGTAATAAAACTGAGAGAATTGGGATGTCTAATTAGAAAGAGAAAAGTGGAAAAAAGACATAATGTTACCAGTTCTGTGAAGATGAAACTCATGATCCATATTAATCATACATTTCCTGATACACCACCTCCTGATGAGCAACAGAGAACAAAAAGGAAAATTTCACCCATCAGCTTATAAAAAGACTGTTCTAATGTTTCCTATTTTGGTCAATAGAAGCCCAACTTTATCAAGGGTCCAATAACCACCACCCTCAAGTCCAGTCGTACCAAATGAATTGAAAAAGTGAGTAATAACCTGTCATAAGTATTTTGTTAGAATCTTTATTTGCTCATTTATGTTAAAAATTAATATTTGAGAGACAAGTAAAATCACTTTAGAAGAAAGAGCCAAAGGATGTTGATTAGATCTTGAAAAAAAGGAGACAGAAAGGTTTTTTAACTTGGGCAAACTGGAAAGGCTATTAGAATGGGGTATGGTGACCTGGGTCCAAGCCCAGCACTGGTGCTTACAAGAAGTATGTCAGCCTGAATTCTGATAGGAAATAGATATTCTCAAAAGGGGTGACTCAAGGGAGTTGATGGAGCACACTTTTGCAATAGTGTCGGCAAAGTAAAGGGAGCTATAAAGGATGATGAAATACTCAGGGGGAGCGATAGCAGGATTCCATGACCACCCCGCAGCAGAAGGCAAGGGAAGATCAAAGTTGCCAGACTGCTAAAACATGTACTTATAGAAGATGGCCACCAAGAATGCAGCCTCTATTAACCTAGGCAAGCAATGAGTCTATGTTCTAAATGTTTGTGTGTATAAACCCTAACCACCCCCAAATGATGATGTTATGAGGTGAGTCCTTTAGGAGATGCTTAAGTCATGAGGGTCCCATGAGGGTGCCTATTAAAAGAGACCCCACTGATCTCCTTGACCCCTTTGGCCATGTGAGGATACAGTGAGAAGGCAGAGGCTATGAATCAGGTAGAGGGCCTTTTTCAGAATATGATATTGCTGGTCTTGTGATCTTGGACTTCCCAGGCTCCAAAACTATAAGAAATCAATCTCTGTTGTTCACAAGCCACTTAGTTTACTGTATTTTTGTTATAGCAACCCAAAAGCACTAAGTGAGTTAGAGAAATAAAAATCCTTTCCTTTCTCCTCTTCTGCTACCTAGATTTGTGTTTGTGAACCTACATATGTCTAAGCCTAATCAAAAGCAGTGGCAGGGCAAAGGGACCCTCTGAAGAATTCCATAAAGTGTTTGTAGCCTCTGGGGCCTGGAGCTGGGTAGCGAGGGGGGAGCATAGGACTAAAGAGGCAAACTGCAGTTCCTCGGCACACCAGCGATGCAATTCTGATCGTGTATCCTTGCTGACCTGCAATACTACCTTCTAGAAAATTAAATATCTGAGCTGGATAATCTCCAAAGTTTATTCCATCTCTAGTAGCATTAATGAAAACTAATTAAAAGAAAAAGGAGGAAAATTAATGTTCTAATTGGCCCAAATGATTTATTAAAAACAGGTACACTTAGCAGTTTAGCTTTTATCGGTTAACAAACCATAGACTTTTGTTTCCACCTGCTTTCTTGTAGGAAGAACTGTCTGTACCTCAAGGTTATTTAGAAAAGCTTCTGAAAGCTATTAATAGAAAACAAATTTAAACCCAGTCTCTGAAAGGCTTCACTTTGTGTATGATAGTTCTGCCCTTATAGAAAAAAATTTTAAAAGCTTTTTAAAAAAATAGCATACAGCTCAGATTATTAGCTATCTCTTTGTCACAAATGTGCAGCTGGGTTCAGAATTTGCATGTTTCCCAGGCAAAAGAATTCAATAAGCAAGTAAGCGAATCCTGCCATTTTATTAAATACTTTCAGAAAACAAAACCACACAAGCTTTCGCTCAGCTGGAACCAGCGCGTAATCCCCAGAGCTAACAGTACATGCTAAAGTTCCGGCACCAGAGCTAACGCCTCTGTCCTACTACCCCTATGGCACGCTACCCTTCCTGTGAGTCTCACACCCTTCCTTTATGTGACCCTCTAAACATGGCTGCTTAAACAGGGGAGGAGGGACTTAAGATACGGAAAGATAAGATTTGAGGTCCAAAGTGTACTTTCAAGATCCATTAGTGAAGAAGTGGGAGGTATTTGAAAGCACTCTAAATAGGCCAGATATCATTTAATGTGTCCCAGTAGTTATGCTTTTGTCTGAGGGGTAGGAAGAGAGAGTGAAAATGAATTATCTCCCACCTACAGCCTTTCAACAGACCCTTCTCTTAATTACACACAGCACTGCTGCACAGTCCTGCTGAGTAGTGGTGTCCCCAGGAGATGTTGAAAAAAATCATGATTGTCATGTTCATTCTGCTGCTGTTATACCCACAGACTCAGGGCAAAGGCTTACAGCAGAAGTTAGCTAAGTGTCCTAATCCTGCAGATTCATCTTTCTGACAACCTTTTATTCTTGGTAAAATTTCTTCCTCTTTATAGAATTTCATATTTCCAAACCTTTAGTAATAATGGTGGCATTCTCAGAAAATTTCCAGAGCATCAACAACTGCCTGGATTGATACTTAGGGAACTCTTTGAACTAGAAGCCAAGATAGGATTTCTATTTTTATTGTTGTTTTAGTCTTCTTGCTCAATGGAGATAATGAAATCTTTCTTAAACTTGTTTATTTTATTAAGAGGAGCCAGGATTATCATTCCGTCTACTTCTGTGGCAATAAGCATAGAGAGATTGAGAGTTCAGTCCACTGAGTTCTAGGTGCTCCGCCCTTGGTTATTTGTAAGAATTTTAGGGAGAGATTTAATCTCTCTGGATCATTTAGAAAATAAAGTGATTAAAGTAAATGATTTCTGCAGCTACTTGTCCCAATGCCCTCCATTCCACATCTTCTAGTGTCAGTGTAATTGAACTTACTTTTCCCTCATAGACATCTCTAATATCAGGAGCTCTTCCTAATTTCTTTGTCCATTTTTATTTTTTAAGCTTCACTTTTCTCTCTATCCAGCATGACACTCCAGAGTAAGACACTTTGCTGATATAACACAAAGTGCTATATTTCCTGGCTCCATATTCTTCAACTAAAGCCATTGGGCAAATCCCCAACCTTGGATAAACTCTCTACATCCACAGTGCTATGTACAAGTCTCCAAGAATGAGTTGGCATCATCTCAAGGCTAGTATATGCTGAGTTTATAATTATTTTCTTTCCTAAAGTTTATCAGTCCAGGTACATAAGCATCATGAGTTGACCCTCATAGTTCTTTGGAAAGCATTTTATTCACCTCTAGTAGGCTCCCTAAATATATTTCTTGCTCTCTTCAAGCTTGCACATTTCTCTCTGCAGATAACTTTACTTTTCAGTAAAGTGATTATAATAAAACCATTCTCATAATGATAATGTTTAAAATTTAAAATCCAGCAGCTCACTTTTAGTGTTATTACATTCACATAAAAAATGATCTCAAAACTTCTGCAAAAATCATGGGGCATTTCTGCATTTCTTCATCACTTCCAAGTCAGCTCCATTTTGATTTATAAACTCGACTACAGATTTAGCTGTCAGACCAGATGTTGTATAGCAAATACCAGCTAAGTCTGATTGGATTTTTCAATCTGCCTTATTCAAAACCCTACAGCAAAACAGAAGTTGTTATAAACTCCAAAAAAGTTTTAGGGCATAGCACTAATTGCTAATTAGAATTATCTTTTCTCAGATAATATGTTGCATGAAAATACAATTTAATCATTCATAGATGCCTATAAGATAAAAGAGAGAGAAACACAAGACATTTAACTGAAGCAAATATTATGGCATCTTTGACATTCTGAACATTTTTAGAAGGTTCATTCCACTTTGCAAGCATCATGTCACAGCACAACATCCCAAAGCAAAGTTCAAGGGGGAAATGTAGAATAGGGTGGTGTAGGACCTGTGGTACATGGAAAACTATTTTTAAATTTCAATTTGTGAGTGTCAGTTAAAAATGAAGAGCAGTAGGTTAGGTACATGGGCAGTGTTGGTAAAGGGCAGAAGAAGAAGGGAAGGATCTTTAGAAATCTTGGTGGTAACTCTAAAATAAAGGTGTGTCTTAGCTTTTTGTGCTAAGAACCACTAGTTCATCCCATGCATCCCCACAACAATGTTTCCAAATACGTAAAATAAAAAGCATAGAATTACAAGTGAATTCAATTATATTGACATAGTTATCACTATTAAAAGCACAGATTTATGATATAGTAATATATGTGCACATTTATGAAATGTTCAATAGCAAGATCTTGCAGTGAGTCTGATAACTGCAATCAATATAAAAATTATGAACATAAAATTCTCTTTAAGGCTAGCTGCAATAACTGTTGTGTTATGACAATATTGGTGATTTCTATTGTTGTCTATAATCTCTGATCTCCAATTTATCTCATTCTCTCTTTTGAACTCACTCCAAAGTTTTTGCCCCACAATTCCATTAAAACTGCTCCCCTTAAGATCAGTGAAATCTATGTTGCTAAAACTAATGTTAGTTCACAATCCTTATCTAACTTGATTTATTAGCAATATTTGACATAGTTGATCACTTCCTAGTTCTTGACCTCCTATTGTCATTCAATGCAAGAACACTACTTACTGTTTTTTTTCCCCTCCTGCTTCACTGGCCTCTTTTGTAACGTTTCCAAGGCTAATTCCTTTTCATCTTAGCAACCTCTTAATGTTGAAGTATTCCAGAAATTAGTCCTTGAATCTCTTATCTTTTGTGTCTAAATTTATTTCTTTAGTAATTTCATCAATACAACTAATACAAACATATGCAGATGATTCTAAATTTATACCCATAGCCTGGACCTCTCCTCTGAATTCCAGACATATCCAATTGTCTACTCAATGTCACCTCTTGAAGGAGTAATAG
The DNA here is from genome assembly GCF_987537825.1 of Furipterus horrens. NCBI lineage: Eukaryota > Metazoa > Chordata > Mammalia > Chiroptera > Furipteridae > Furipterus > Furipterus horrens. The sequence goes on from NW_028327175.1 coordinate 157,532,514, forward strand.
ATACCTTAAACTTAACATATGTAAAACCATGACCTGTATTTTCACCTCTACTCCTTTCCCATCAAACCTATTTATCCTCTAATATTCTCCAGCCCTGTTAATGACATGCTCAGGTCAAAGTCTCTGAAGTTATCCTTGATGCTTCTCCTCTGTCACACCTACTTCCAACTCATCACCAAATCCTGTGATCAGAAACTGCAGTCTAAATATTGACTTGGCCAAAAAGTTTGTTTGGTTTTTCCCTAAGATGGCTTTTGAAGTGCTTAATGCTTTAACTTCATTCAAAACAAGTTTGTTAGATTGTATTGTGACAGTTGTCGTATCAGCATGCATTTAAAAAAAAATCAGAATTGTTGAATTTTTGTGTAGCTATTTTAGTATTGAAGATGGAAGAAAGTACACATTTTCAGCATATTATGTTTTATTATTTCAAGAAAGGTAAAAATTCAACTGAAATGCAAAAATATTGTGCAGTGTATGGAGAAGGTTCTGTGACTGATCAAACATGTCAAAAGGGCTTTGCAAAGTTTTTTGCCGGAGATTTCTTGCTGGATAATGCTCAACAGTCACATAGACCAGTTGAACTTGACAGTGATCAAAATGAGACATTAATTGAGAACAATCAGTGTTCTACCATGCAGGAGATAGCCAACATACTCAAAATATCCAAATCAATAAAGTTACTGTTGAAAGTGTAAAATGTGTCTTTTATTTTACAGAAAATACTAAATGGGCTTGATGGCCAACCCAATAAAACCAGAATCTGGAATCTTCCTAACAACTCTACTCCTACCAGTCTGGTTCAAACCACTAACACCTCTGACCTGGTTTATTGCTGTAGCCTTCTAATTGGCTCCTACCCCTACATAAGTCATAGCATGCTACTTTTCTATTCAAAACCCTCTAATGGCTTCCTCATTGCCATTGATGTGAAAGGCAAGGTAATTACAATAGCCTCAAGATATATATATATATATCTTCTCACTGACCTCATCATCCACAACTTCTCCCTGGCTCATTACAGGCCGGCACCTTCCTCAGGGCCTCTGTACTTGTCCCCTTATCTGAATCAGTTTCCCCCAAATGTCTACATGGCTTGCCTCCTATCTCTGCCAAATCTTTATTCAGATGTCCTCCTCAGTAAGGCTTCCATGATATCCTCTGTTTCAAATTGTTTTATTTTTATCCTTGTTTTATTGTTTTCCAAAGCAATTATCATCATATAGCATAATATATATTCTACTTATTTATATCTTTATGTCTTCCCCAATAAGATACGCTATAAGGGCAAGGGCTTTGATCTGTTATATTCACACATATAGCCCCAGCAACTGGCATAAAGTATGAATTTAGTAAATAGTTGTTGAATAAATGAATGAGTGAAGGAGTTCTTTGGAATTTTTTGTGAAGTCCAGCACATTTATCTGTTGTAGTAAGAAACACACATAGTTCTACTTGTCAAAACTGTAACATACTTTATAGGCTAACTAAGATTATTTTAAACATGATGTTTGAACTGAAACAAAGCTAGTGCTTAGTACTTGCTATAGAAATATCATAAGCATTAACAAGAAAGTGCATGAGATGGTGCAGTCACAAAAGGAATGCTGCATAATGTCACAGAAGAACGAGAGCTTTGAGATGCATAGACAGCTCTGAACTCCCCCTCTGTCACGCATGTGTTGTGTGATAGTGGGAAATTATTTACCTCTCTAAGCCTCAGTTATTTGTCTATAACACCTACAATGTCACTAATGTGTCTTAAATGAAATTATATGCGCAAAGTACCTGGGCACTTGAAAAAAAAGTGTTCCTTGCTCCAGTTCTCTCCACATGCCTATTACTTTCCAAGGAAAAGCGAGTAAATGATAAGGTTCTTAAAATGCTCAAAGAAATGTGAGAACAGGGTAGGAAGGATTGATATCACATGAATTGTCAGTCAGCTCAAGCGGGGGTTGGGGTAGAAAGACCAACTGGATTCACTGGAACTCTGACAGCTCCCATGAAGTGATATTTAGGTTCCTTTTCATGGTAAGGTGGAGACAGATGTACGTGGTGTCTTGAAAACAGCTCAGATAATAGTATATCAAGACTCTATCCATGAGGAGGAGCACAACAAGATAGTATCATCTGAGGAAAGCAACATTGCTCTGTTCTCCAGGATTTATTATCCAAGGGTTTTTATCAGTGTATAGACATTGATTTTTTTTTAAGATTTTACTTATTTATTTTTAGAGTAGAGAGATAAAAGGAGAAAGAGAGGGAGATCTATTGCCTCTCACACATGCTGCAACCAAGGATTGAACCTGCAACCAAGGCATGTGCCCTGATTAGGAATCCAACTGGTGACATTTTGCTTTGTGGGATGATGCCCAAAAAACTGAGCCACGCTAGTCAGGTCCAGACATTGATTTTTATCCATAGTTAATTCATAGGAAAAACTTCATCACACTCTTTTGGGAATCAGTAATAAGATTTTTCCTTCTTAGACACACATAAGGTACTCAGAGTCTGTAATGAAGAGAGAAGTTTTTCTATCTTCAGTCCATCTAGATTTCTCAGGTACTGAGGAAAAAATAAGTAGATGCACTGTGTTTTTCATAAATCACTCTACATTGCTTCTTATACAACTTTACATATGTTTAAAAACTGGCACAAATATACTGTCTTGTGAGAATACAAGAAAATGGATAAAATGTTCATTAGCTGATACCAGTGGTAGATATTCATGAATTAGGGACCAGGATTCCTGATTCCCAAGGAGTTTGACTAGCCTGGAAGCAGCTTTCCTTTAGACTACAGGTGACTAATTTTAGAGACTTTCCTTATTACATTTGTGTATTAAGGGTGTCTGTCACATGACTTTTGATTCACTTCAGAGAAACTGCTATCTTTAATACCCAACACAGGACACAGTCAAAGTTAGCCTGGAGTCTGCACTTGGTCTTTTCTTATAAATGTTCTCTATCCCTTCCTAAAATGGTTAAGAAGACAGCATAGGAGTAGGAGGGAGAGATGAGAGATAAAGCAGAGGAGGTAGAGCCCATAAGCCCAAATCAGCTCCGTGATTACTAGGCTTCACCCTTCACAGATCAATCAAGTCAAATAAAATTGCAGAATTCAACCTTGCCTAAAGTAAAAACCTGTGCTTAGAAATACATTTAACAGAAAAATTAAATTTTCAAGTGCTGGCATGTGAGAGGCAATCAGACAATGTACCTCTATTTTTCTCTTCCTCTCATTCTTCCTCCCTTCCAGTCTCTCTAAAAATAAATAAATAAAATCTTTACATTATTTTCCAAGTGCTAGAAAATTTAAAGCTTGTTAAAAATTGTATAAAACAGGATAAATTCTAAAATAAGATCATCACATCTCACCTCTTGAATTAAGACATATGAGCAAATGTTGCCTTCCTCAAACGTTGTGCTTCTACTCTCCTGGCTAAGTTTTTGTGAGTGCCATTTGTGGATCAGGCTCTGTTCTTTGTCCCATGCCAAAGAGGCAGCTGGGAATCACGGGTAGAAACAGGAATTTAAGCACTAGTTTTTTATGGGGTACATTTAAAAACCTCTTAATCCCTGGCTGATGTGGCTCAGTATATTGAGTGTGAGTCTGTGAACCAAAGGGTTGCTGGTTCGATACCCAGTCAGGGCACATGCCTGGGTTGCAGGCCGGGTCCCCAATTGGGGGGCGCATGAGAGGTAACACACATTGATGTTTTTCTCCCTTTCTTTCTCCCTCCCTACCTCTCTCTCTAAAAAATAAATAAATAAAATCTTTAAAAAATAAAATAAATAAAAACTCTTTTCTGGCCCTGACTGGTGTGGCTCAGTTGGATGGGTGTGTTTCCACAAAGTAAAAAGTCACCAGTTCAATTCCCACTTGGGGCACATTCCTGGGTTGTGGGTTCACTCCCCAGTTGGGGTATGTGCAAGCATCAATGTTTCTCTCCCTCTCTGTCCCCCTTCCTTCCCCTCTCTCTATAAAAAAATAATAAAAACTTTGAAAGCTCTTTCTGTATAATGAAACCTAACTAAATATTTCTGAGAGCAAGACAGTTCCCAGATTATCTAAGTGACTTCCATATAGAAAAAAGGATTATTGGTTGTTTCCAAAGCAAAATTATAACAAGCCCATTCACAAAATTAATTCTCTCTCTCTTCCATCTTCTCTCTCACTTCTTTGCTCTGTCAATGGATGCATATGCTTCAAAGAACACATGACAAAGGAGAGGAAAATAGTACTCTAATCACCTATAGCTTTTCTTTCTATGTTATGTGCAAATATTATTTTCACAAAATGTGCCATCTTATGGTTATAAAATAATTTTGGAAAAAAAAAATGTACCTACCTTGGCTATTGCCAAAATGAGTGGGTTGCTTTGCAGGCTTATATAAGTTTAGCAGTGGCATGAACTTAGCATAGGTCAGTACTGTAAAAGTATAGGGCATTGTAGTCAGGATTCAAGATTAGAGATTCTTTTACTTATATCCTGTGCTTTGACAAATTACTTAAATATCTTTACTTCAATTTCTTCAATTGTCAAGTTGGGACAATAATAGTTCTAACTTCATAGTGATGTTATAAGAAATAGTGAAGCATCTGGTACACAGCAAAACTTCAATAAATATTATCCATTTTAATAACCAGCACTAGTAAAGGAAAACAATTTTATTATATTCAGAAATTATATAAAAATTTTCTGTTTTCAGTCAAAATTTAGTAGATAACCATCCTTTTAAATCACATTTTAAACCAATTATCTTAACCTTTTAAGTAAAGATAGTCTTATTCCAAGTTTTGGTATACAAAGTTTTATCATCATATAAGTAATTGTTAAAAATTCTTTGTGCATGCACAAGAAAATAAATTTATTTGGATTTCCTTATTTTTAAAAAGAACCAAGTGCATATAATTGCTTATAGTTTTAAATAATTGGCATGCAACTGGAATAACTCAACTGTGCAAAATGGCTTTGTAAAGTAATTTTTCAGGAAATACCTTTCAGACTACACAAGGAAATAGGTAAAAGTGGATCTTTTAAAAAGAAGCTTTTTAACATAGCCAACCAGGGTCAGTTTTAGTGTTATAAATCTAACAGAATATACATTTAATTTTTAGGGATAAAAATAAGCACGTGCTGCAATTAACAACAATAAATGGCCTTTCCCTAAATACTAATAGAAGAATAAAACCATAACAAGTTCACGTGGTCATTGACTGGAGAACCATATATGTTATCATCTACTAGGAGAAAAACAATATAAACCTATGTGTACTCACATCTCTACATGTCTGCATTACCTTAGTGTTCTTCTAAGACATCATTAGTAGTTTTTCCTATACTTTCCTTAATTTATTCCCTATTTTAAACCCAAAGAAATGGGATAAGGAGAATAGAAATATGTTATTTTTGGACAAAGTGATCTATCTTATATTTATATATGAGGGGGGATCTCAAAAAACAGAATGATCTTCTGGAGGCTGGGCTACTTGTAGTACAGGCTTCCCCCATTAGGTGAGTGTTCTAGGAACCCATCTGTATCAGTGCACCAGCTGGCGTTGTTGTGAGAGGCTGCATTCAGCTTCAGTAAATTTCCTTTGAGCTCTTTCAACATGGTTTGCCCACTCCATGATGGGTGATTATGAGTGCACCTGCTCACACTGCAATGAATGTTCAGCAGTTTCTGACCAAAAACGGCATGACCCCCATGCCCCACCCTCCCTATTCACCCAATCTGGCCTCAGGGACTTTTTTTGTTTTCCCAGAAGAAAAAAGTTCTCAAAGGGAAATATTTTGCTGATGTGGAAGAGATGAAACAAAAAAACATCAGAAGCACTAAAATGCATCAAAATTGACAAGTTCAAAATCTGTTCTGAGCAGTGGAAAAATGTCTTGATAGGTGTATTGCATCAAATGGAGAGTACTATGAAGGTGACTGAAGCTTAAACATGCAAGAATAAGCACAAAGTTTTTTACAAATAAATTCTGGCTTTATTTTTGGAGTCCCTCCCTTGTATGTTGCTGCATTTTTTAAAGTCCAAGAGCAAAAAGAAACATTATGCATAACACAGATCCTGGTATTATTTATTATAATCACATATATGATTAGCAATCCATTAGATGTATTGATAGTTCTGATAATAAACACTGGGGATGGAAAAACATTCTTTTTCTAGATTTGCAAGACTTTTATCCATACATAAGCTTTGACATAAACCTGACCTTCCATTTGTTAACAATTAAAATATTGTGTACTATATAAGACTACATTCTCCATTAGTGGTATATACACAAACTCAACATTTGTATAAATTAAGATAAATAAGGGAATAAATGAATTAATGAATGAATGAACAAACAAACTGCCCCATCTGGCTAGATGAATTAGGAAATGGCACCTTTTCCTCAGCACTGCAGGACTTCAATCACTATTTGCATCTCCACCCTCCACATACATTTGAGTCTTAGACAGAAAAATATAACCATATGTGAGGCAGGACTGTGAAGACAGTCCATTAAAAATCACTTTCCCATGCAAAATAAAAGTGGTAATTTTTTAAAAAATATATTAAGATCATAAAACAAAGAATTTAAGAATTAAGCCTTAAGTATATTCTGAAATGAATCATAAAGTAAGATGAATGTGCCAGTGATAAAAAATAATATCTTTAGTAGATTTATTAATTTTATGCAACACTAGCAAACAGTACCACTTAAGGAATATTAAATATATTTTGTCTACACATGAAATCCTGATTAAAATGGAATATACCTTCTTAAGAAGTTCAAGTCAACAATAATGGTTAATAGATTCTTAGAAGGGAGGAAGCTATTATATTACTGAATAGTAATGAAATCTATGATTCAATATATTTCAAACATTTAAGAATGCTATTTGATAAATGGATTTTTAAATAGTTACTGAATTGTTTTTTTCCTCTTTATATAAAAGGACAAGATTATGCTAAGGAAACATACCCTGAGCATCAAGTTACCACTTAGAGGCAGTTCTGCTGAGGCTGAAAGATCCAATCTGTTCCCAGGAAAAGTTGCCAATAAAACCCACAGGATATATTGGAATTATTCAAGATCACAGCACCATCTCCACTGTCATTAAATAAGACTAGTGTGTTGCTGGCTATGGATTCTGCTAGCATTTTTTGAATTTCAACCTATTTTGCAAAACCAAACCAAGAGACAGTCTTATTCTAGGCTATAGCATGTTAGAAATATCTATGACTGTTTTAGAGAGTATATCTAAGTAAATATGATAGATATACCTATCATTATATGCATATATTATGTTACCTTGATATTAAGGGGCAAAAATGTTACAAGATGATGAATTTAAGTTAGAGAAAATCCATTTATTGAACCATATTATATTTTGGAAACAAACAAACAACTGGATATGAATAAAGTTAATAAATATGAAAATTAAGTGGTTAAAATAGAGTAGATTCAGGAGTTCCCTTCAAATAAAAAGATTACTTAGCCAGTACCATGAATAGCACCTAACCCAGAAAAGCCACTGAAAACATATTCATGTAAAGATGAATGAATGAATATGAACTTGATTATACAGCACCATATTGAGTCAAAAAGGTACACTTTTAATAGGTGGAGTTTAAATATATAACTTTATTTAATGAGCTATTTCTTTTAAAATAATATATATTGCTCTATTCTCTAATTATAAAAACAAAAGTATTCAATGCAAAATATTTCTAAAATATCAAATAATAGTAAAAAAAAGTAAACAAAACATAATATCAATAGAAAGATGAAATCACCAGCCAACATTCTTGTATTATGCATAGGTGTTATTTCTACGTACATACTTTAACCATGTTGTAGATCAATTTTATGTCTTGTTTTTATAACTTACTACATTAAGAGAATTTCCCATGTCATTACACTTCTTTAAAAACATGAGTTTGAATGGCTTCATATTGTCCCAGAAAGTAAATGTGCAATAACTAAATTATTATGCTATTGGTGTAAGTTTGAATAATGTATATAATCAAAATATTAGGGGAGAAAATTTTAAGTGGCTTTACCCATGAAACTTTTATTGTATCTTTCATTATTTTTTAGGATAAATTTCTGTGTGCCAAACTGCTATATGAAAGAGACAGATTCGGCATTTTTGATCCATAGTATGATACAGTTTTCCTGATAGTTTGTATTATAATTACTTCCAGTAGTTATAAAAGTACTTATTTTAGTCCTACTTGGAATGTAGACATTTTAGAGATCATTTTTACAGTTTGATAGGGCAAAATTGATATAATTTACATTTGAATGCTGTTGAGGTTGAAGATATTTTTGCATGTTTATTGGCTATTTATAGTTCTTTTTTCATGGGCTATCTCAAATTAGAGGGAGAAAACTACCTCTTACAATACACACAAGTTTTCATGACTCTGGAGATCCTCAATATTTCCATATCATGGAGAGCATCATGATGTGTAAGTCCTTCTATCAGAAATACCTATCTGAAACCACTGAAAAGCTCTGAATCTCAGGGTTACTACATAAATATGATATTAACAATAGTGACCCACTGCAAAGATTTTTCCCATAACATAATTATTACAAAGCAATTTGAGACAAGAACTAATTGGGAGTAAAGTCTAGTTCCACACATTTAATGAGTTGTTGATATCTCAGCAACTCCAAAATTATTGCAGCTTACAATAAATTTCTAGGCCTCTCATGCACAGCTACATTTCGATAGGCAAACAAGATAGATACTCTGAATTACATGAAGCTTAGAAGCCCTGAACTATAGCACAAATATGGTAAGGTTGTATTAGAATCAAGCATCCACAAAATTGATAGTCTGTCAGTCACAATTACAACTACTGGGGTTTCTCTGAAGTTATTCTGTTGTATTATGTGAATTTACACTTTAGGTTTATACACTATCTCTTAGGAAGACATCCACACATGAATTTCTGCACACATGAATCTGCTTCTTCTCTGTGTAGAGTGGGTATTCATTAATCATTCTTTTCTTCTAAGACATTCATGATAGTATTATATTTAAGTTCAGTGAAATAACTGGTGGCCAGAAAGAAATTGGTCTTCATCATATCCCACAAAATGTCTATATTCTTGAAAAAGAAAATGTCTTCTATTAGGGTAATTTTTAGCACTTGTTTATTTTCATATAAAGTACTAATAATGCTAATAAAATATCTTTCAAAGCAGGAACTATAAAAATTTAGAGATGATTATGACCTGAAATATCTATTAAATATCACCAGGAAATCTGTGTCTAGATAAAGACGCTATTTCAGAAATCATCAAAATGGTAGATTACAAAGCTAAGTCTGTCCTTTCCTGGGCTCCAAGCAGAACTAGTCCATAAGTTAACACATGACTGCTCAAATAATATATGAATTTTACCTGAAAGGAAACTCAGAATATAGATGTCAAATATAGACCTCCAGTCTCCATATACTTAATTTTTCCTCTTGATTATATAGCTCCATTTTCTCAAGGTAATAGAGATAAGATCTCAAGAAGTCTCAATATTCAAGCAAGGAAATGCCCTCAACCAAGTGAAATAGGAAGATGTCATCTATTACTTCTGCCATGATTCCTGTTATTTTATTTCCTGTCTTTCTTCTTCCCTACATGCAAATTTATTTGCATTTCTCTGTGTATTTGCATTATTTGCCTTTTTGTGGCCCTTTTCCTGTTCCACTATTTCAATAGAAACAAAGACAATTTATCAACTTATGCTTTAATTACATGGGACATAGCAAAGAGGCAGGATAGTGAGATAGAAAAAGCAAAAATTTTAGAATAAGCATTAGACTGTGCTTGAATCCCTATTGTACTCTTTACAATCTGTGTGACTTTATGTCATTTATTTAACTTCTTCAAGCCTGTACAATAAGGACTATTATACACTTATCTGCTGTGAGGACTGCTTTATGTGAAGTGCAGGCAGAGTATTTTCAAATAGTAAGTGCTCTCAATAAATGTCAACTGTCATTATCATTACTGTGTTGGTAAGAGCAGGTAAGAGTATAAGACACTCCCACGTAACGGAGTTTGCAGGTAAGCTCCGCCAATTGGGAACATCAACAGAACTATAACATCAACATTATTTTAATTACAAGGGACTCTGTAATCTTTACTCTTCTTATAAATTCACCTCAGGCTTTTTTCTTCAAAATCAAATTTCTTGGCCAAAATAATTTCTTTTTATCTACAAGGTCAAAATGTATTCTTTTGTTTTAAAACACTCCAATATACTTCAGTGTGTTTCATTCTGTTACTACTTGTTTCATGAACTGTGAATTAAACACAATTATGTTCCTCTATTTAAACCCCATGACTTTTTAAAATGTTCCTCATTATTCCTGAAACTAGAGTTAACGGTCTTTATAATGTTTTGAACTCTACACTCTTTTAGTTTTTAAGCTTTTAAAAAATGTTGCCATTGTACACCTACTCTCAAAGTTGACAGTATATCCCCAATATCTTACGGTTTTCAGGTTCCACTTCGATGGTTATTTCTCTCACTGGCTGCTCTCTTGCCACCTTTGTTATTCTGCCTTGGAGTTTAACTCCTTTTTTAACCACAGTACATTATCTGTTCAAATTTCTTGTTATATACATATGCTGTCTTCGAGTATAGTTTATTAACTTAAAAATGTTAATTATTTTCTTTTCTTTTGTATTAATAGTATATTTGGTTTTTTGCTCTTGGAGAATAGTTTACTTTGACCTTAACAGACCCACATAATGTTTTTATTGCTTCCTTCAGGTGATAAAAATTTATTTCATAAATTACTTTTTCTAAGTAAGACATTAACATAAGTGACTCTATAATATTAAAAGCTTTATATCAATATTATTTAAAGATTCTATAAAATAGAACTTTTAAGCATGTTTTATAAGTATAGAAAAGTAGAATAAAAATACACTAGAGAGAGGTAAGAACTTTTCAGAAATGTCAGCATTAAAAATTAAATCAACTGCAAGCAATTTAATCCATGTCAGGAAAAAATATGCTATAATATTTGAGGATGGTTGACAATAGCTCTTTTTAATTGCTTAAAGTGATTGCCTATTCATTGAAAATAACTGTTTAAACTTATCAACAAATGTCAGAAATTTTAGTTTTAATTTGAAATGAAATAATATTACATAAAAAATACAATGCTTAAGTTCTAATTTAAAAATTGAAAATTAGCAGACAATTCCATGTTATTCAATCTACCAGGCCTTTCCAGCTTTTCTTGATATAACACTAACATTAATATTACAAGAAATTCTCACTAATTTGGATTAGCAAGAGATAAGAACAATCTGAATTCAAAAAAAAAAAAATAAAGTATATTTGGAAGCATTAATTTCGCAGTAACCAAACTGTTGATAACCAAGAATATTTATACATAAACCTTTTCAGATTGCTCTTTAATATTTCTTCAGTAACATTCTCATTTATAATTAGCAGTATATAATTTATGTTTTTCAAAGTGCTAAATTTTGGGGGCATACAGCATTTTATTAGACTCTTGAATTAATTACCTAATCTTTATTTTAATCCATTATTAAAATACAATTTTCATACAACAAAAATGCACAGATTTAAAGTGTATGGTTTGATATGTTTGACAACTCTATACACCAAGTGTTAACTACCACAACCACTTATCTGTCCCTATCACTCTATACTAATTTTGCCTGCTTTTGACCTTGATATGGGTGGAATCATTCAATATACTCCTTTGTGTTTGGTTTCTTTTGCTCAATACAATTATAGGCCCAATTTTGATTCAGAGCTTTTGGTGACCTGGGCTGGAGTAAGTTGTTTCTTAAGAAGAGAGAAGTAACCTGGCTGCTGTGGTTCAGTGGATTGAGCATTGGCCTGCGAACCAAGTGTCACTGGTTCAATTCCCAGTCAGGGCACATGATTAGGTTGTACACCAGGTCCCCAGTTGGGGGCACAAGTGAGAGGCAACCACACAGTGATGTTTCTCTCCCTCTCTTTCTCCTTTGCCCTCTCTCTAAAAATAAAATAAACAACCAAATTATTTTTTTTAAACTGCAAAAAAAAGAAGAGAGAATATAAGGAACTGCTTATTAGCAATACATTAACTTTTACTGCTGAATAATATTTCACTGTATGTTCATATATGGTAGTTGTTTGTGCATTCACTTGTTGGACATACTGTTTCCAGTTTTTGACTACGATGAATCAACCTACTCTATGAGTGTCCAGGTCTTCCATAAATGTTTTTATTTATCTAGGAAAAATATTGGATTGAAATTGCTGGTTCATCTAGTATATATTTTTCTTTTAAAGAATCTTTCAAACTATTTTTAATGTGATTGTACCATTTTATATTTCTATCCATAATGTGTAAAGAGTTTCATTGTCTCACATCATGTATGATACTGAATATGTCAGTTTTTTGTTTTTGTTTTATTTTAGTCATTCTAGTGTGTGTGAAATGGTATCACATAGTGAGTTTAATTTGCATTTCTCTGATGATTAATGACATTGAACATCTCTTCATGGGCTTATCCATCATTTGTTTATTTTTTGTAATGTGTCTGACCAAGACTTTTGCCTGTGTTTTATTGGGTTGTTTTCCTTCATATTGAATTTAAGACTTCTTTATAATACTCCTTTCTTTTTAAGGAATACTTATTCCCACCCAGGTCAATATAAGTTCTGAATCAAGGATGGACCTAAAATCTAGAAACAATTCTGAAACATGAGGCTCTGAATCAAAGGTTCTTACTGAAGAGGAGATGAGTAATCTAGTAATTCAGAGTCTATGAAGAGTTTCCATTTTCTATATGATAAAAAAAAAAGATTATTTTTCAGTCACATTTAAAATCAGCATTCGCTCATTTAGAAAAGCCTGCTTTAATCTAAACAAATCATGATGTGATTCTACAATTAACAGCTTGCCCAAGTTCTGATTTCTTCACTAAGAAGGAGCACTTTTGACAAAATATATAGCTCTCACCACAGCACCTTTTCTAATAAAAGCACTCACTTAGAATTGTAGTAATAATAGTAACAATGAGTAGTATGGAAAATGTGTACACTGCTTTGCTCTGAAAAGTATTAGAACAGATGGCTAGGCATTGTGGGAAAGAATGTATTTCCCTGTGATTTGATGATATTTTTCCCATTTAGACTGGCTTCTGAGTCAGCAGCTATTGGTGTAAGTAAAAAGAAACCAGAAAGGTTTTCCTTTCTTAAGGTTTTCTATCAAAGCCTAATGACCATTTGGCTGGATATTGTAAATATCAAGAATTGGGACATGATCTATCTGTCTTTGACTTCTCTTCCAGGTCCTTGATTCTCTGAGTCTTTGTCAAGTACAGAAAACTTGGTTCAATGGTTTGTGTATAACTTTTAGGAATTAGCGGTGGCTTTGTGTCAGTCCATTCACAAAATTATATGGCTCTCTATTTAACTATTAGCAAAGGTCACAGTCTCTCTGCTAAACCCACACACAACCTCCCAATTCTCTGCAATTTCCTCCATTTAGTAATCCTCTGTTCCTGTTTAAGTTAATATATGACTTTTCACTTCTTCAATCAGTTTACTGACACTGCTCACAAGAAAATGCATAAAAGTCATTTATTCTAAAGTATAAATGATGGACAAATGACTGTTAAACATGCTATTGAGGTTCAAGATGTGAGTTATACTTGACTCTTTCCTACCTACTCATTCCCTTTCATTTCCCCATATACTAAATAAGTCAGTAAAGATCCAACAATAGGTCAGTTAATCCACAACAATTTGTTGAGTACTTATCTGTTAGGTACTAGAAGTATTGTAGTATTGTAGTGAATAAAACAAACACTATCCTAGCCCTTGTAGACTTAATGTCTGGTGGGACTACCTTAAAAATAATTATAGAGAACTAATTAAATAATTATAAGTATTTCTAACACTAAAATGTAAAGAGTGTATAAATGGAGAGGGGCACTAACATGGGGGATCAAGGAAGACTTCCCTGGGAAAGGACATTTCAGTGGAGACCCAAAGTTAAGGAATTAATTAGGCAGAGAGAGGAGAGAAGAACAACTCAGAGAATAGCATGTGTCAAACATCCTCCAGGCTTTGGAATCCACATGCCCCTTTCAATTTTTCTCACCACACTTTTATTTCTATCTTCATCGCCTTTTCCATAGGTTAATACTAACCTCGTTACCAGTCTTCCCTATAAAACACTGAAAGATGTCTTTATATAATAGTGCTGTAACAATGTTATGCCTTACTAAAAAACCTACAATGACTTCATTAAAGGAAAATAGTGAAATTCCCAAGTTTGCATTTTTAACTCTTCAATATGGATCACATTTACTTTTCTAGTTTTATTTTTCATTGCTTTTCTACTAGACTGATCCATTCACATTCTGCATAAAACAGTTTTGTTCTCTGGCCTAAGAATCTTTGTTCTCATCATTGATTTTCTCTAAACAAGTCTTTAAATCTCATGTTGAAGAAGATTTATTAGCAAAATGTATAAAGAATCACAGGCCTCTAAGAAACCTTGTCTGCATTTTTTTTTTTTCAAACAGCGGTTGTTTTATAAATAACTAAACATGGTTTATAATTTCTTTACCGAAATGAATTAAAATTGAGATTTCTAGCATGGAGAATTTTACTAGGCATTTCTCAGGAAATTCAATGTAACTTCTATGTCTAAATCTTTCCATGAGTTAGCTAATGACTGATAGTTCCATTGTCTAAAATAATGACCCTGTATAAATGCAGGGTGGCACAAATGTAGATTTACAGTTGTTTGGATAAAAAATACAATAATTAATAAATAATAATACAAGAATAAACTGTTTTGTGTACTCACAACTGAAACTTAATTTTGCCCACCCTGTAGGTAGAAAAATAGAGTAAAACCTTGATATGGCAAAATTTGTTTAAAGGACCTAAAATGCATGTGATATACAATGGTCTGTTCAAAAGGTATCCAACTATATAATATGAAAGATAGAGACATTTATTGAATAAGATACAAGGTATAAGAAATATTGTACCTATGACAGTGACGCCTCTGTCCCCTTCAAAGCAGGCAACTTGGGACCTCACACAGTTTTACCTGCATCTCTTCCACTGTCCAAAACACTGCAAAACCCTTTGTTGGACTCACCATCAGCTTCTCTGTTGCACTTTCCTGAATCTCATTGATGGTCTGAAATCTCTTTCCTTTCAAAGGTGATTTTACTCATAGTTTTAGAAAAAGCCAGAAGCCATAGGGTACCAGATATGGGCTGTAGGGGGCTGTCACCTAAGTGACTTGATATTTCACCAAAAAACCACAACAGATGTGATGCATGAACAGGCGTGTTGTTGTGATGAAGCTACCAATCACTAGTTGTCCATAGCTGCAGCCATTTTTGTGGTACTGCTTCTCTTAACAGACAAAGAACATTGAGGTAGTACATCTTTTTAATTGTTTGGCCTGGAGGGGCATTCTCATGATAGACAACACCTTCCCAATCAAAAAACAGTTAACATGATCTTTATCTTGCTGTGACTTTGCTGTATCTTTCTTGAGCATGGAGAACCAGGCAAGTCTCACTGGGACAACTGGGCCTTTGTTTCCTGATCATAGCTGTAGACCCTCCATTTATCTCCAGTTATGACCTTCCTGAGGAAATCTGGTTCAGTGGTAGATGTTTGAATCAAGTCATTAGCAACTGCAGCACGATGTTGCTTCTGCTCTGGTAGCAGAAACCACAGAAGAAATTTTGCCATGACACGTTTCATGCCAAGATGCTGAATCAAAATCTTGGACACAGTAGTTTTGGGAATCCCCAAATCAGCTTCTAGTTTAGTTCTCACACTGTCAGCCACCCATCTTTGTTGACTGCACTTCCTACATGTTCAACATTCTCAGGTGTTCTGCTTGCTGCAGGCCTTCCAGAACATGGATCACTTTCAACAGATTCTCAACCATCTTTGAAGCATTTGCACCACACTTTTATTTGTGCTGCACTCATTAAATCATCCCCGAAAGCCTTCTGAATCATCTGAATAGTTTCTGTGCAGGAATGTTCAAGCTTAACACAAAATTGGATGCAGATTCATTGCTCTACTCGCTCAGTCATTTTGAATGTCATGGCCACACAGTATACATGCTCACTCAGTGGTGTCTATCACCCTCACTGACCAGAACAGTGAAGTTGTCATTGTTCATGCATGTGCATTCCAGTCCATTCTTCTTGGCTGCCAGGTTACATCGATGTTACACAAACCTCTGTCATTATATTAACCATGGCTGACCTTTTTCTGGACAGACCTCGATAAAGATTGTGTAATACAACCCTGAGCTTAAGATTAGCAATAAAATTTTAGAATCTATAGGTGTGTCCCCAGTTTAGAGCTCACAGGAAGAATGATATCCTGTTGTTCTTTATCATGTGTAGACTAGAAAGCCAGAACTTCAGCATTCCTACTAAAGAACTTCCAAATGTGTTTTAAATTTATAAAAACAAACAAGGTCTTGTTTATTTTAGAGGAATAATAAAATTTAAAACAGCTATTTGTCATTGTTAGATAAGGTGTCACTGTTTTGCCATAACAAAGAATATAGGCTGAGAAAAGGAAATAAGATTGTTTCTGGGAAAGGGAGATAGTTGCTGTCCATAAATCCTGTGCTTCAATTGTCATTGAATTTAAGATAAAACACAACCTATAAACCTCATATAGTGTTCTGACCACTTCTATTTTAATATGGAAACTACACAAAATAGTTCATAAATTTAAGCGTTCTTGTTTAATATTTATGGAAACAACACATATTTTCAGAAAAATGACACTAAGTCAAACTTTTATCCCTAAGTGCAGAAAAGCCAAAATTGTATATAGAAATTCATATTTCTATAGACCATCATGAGTGACATGATCCATATGCTATTGACATTTCTGAAAACATGATTCTGGAGAATTAAGAGAGTGGGGAGTTGCTATTCAATGAGTATATGCACTTATAAATTTGTTAAGAGGATAGAGTTCATGTTAAGTGTTCTTACTACAATTAAAAAGACAGAGATAAAGAGCATGTTGAATGAAACTCTAAATAATAATTAAAATTTTGCAGTTAAGGAAGTTTTGATGAATATTTTTACTAACATGTCACACTATTTCATAAAGGATTTCTACTAATTAAATAAAATATAGTAAGAAAGCAGGAATCAACAAACAGAACAAACATGGTCTACAATTATTGCTTACACTGAATTATTATGAAAAGTATTTATGTGAAGTGTATGAAAGCTATCATTTGAAGGAAGTCTTTAGTTAGTCTTTCTTGTAAAGTTTTGAGACCCTTCAAAAAAAATAGCCACTCCTCCCATACCTATTTCTTAAATATGACTTTGAGATTTGGGTCTTTCAAAAGTGAGAAAATCATATATTTATTAGTATTCTATTGGATTTTAGTTTGTTTAGTTTTAGAACACACCCACAATAAGTTTTTTCCATTTATGCACTTTAATAAAAAATTAAGTGCTATAAGAATTTCCATCCAACATGAGATTCTGTATCACAGAAACAAAAAGCCCAAAACCAGAGTGCAGATCTGGACATTAACTCGCTGGTTTGTATAATCACTCTGCCATGCATTGGATATGGTACCTGAAGAGGCAGTTAACTATTCTATGCCTCAGTTTGCTGCATCAGTAAAATGAGCAGTAAAACAGCACTTACAACATACATTTTTTTGCAGGGATGAATAAAATGATATAGGTAAAATGCAGATAATACTTCTGGGCAGACACTAAGCGCTCAATAAACATTAGCTCTGCTTTATCATCATCATCATCATCATCATTATCATCACTTAATTCCAGAGTTTTCAAAATTTCTTCTGTAGAGAGAGAGTACTTTGAAATGGCACTATAATATCCTGGATTTTGAAACATGAAACTCAATGTCCCTTTTCTCCTCCCTCCCCCCCAAAAAACTGGTTTGGCTTTTCCTTGCTTTCCTTTCCTGAAGCACTGCTGGAATACCAGGGAGTTAGCTCTCAAGTTTTTAGTCTTCTGTACTTAAAAGAAGAGGAAAGAAAACAAAGTTATAAAGAGACATTTCTGCCTAAAGTTTGGAGAGGCCTAGAGTAACCGTAGTAACTTGTAAGGCACCAAATATATCACCTCATTACTAATCAAACAGTCAATATTTCATTTCTGAACAGGGAAGAAGACACAAGTTAGAGGTAAAGACCAAGAGGTTTGACTGATTTGTCATGATCAGTAAGTAACCAGTCTTTTCTCAACTCCACCAAATTACTGATTTAAAGTCTGCTGTGCTCCTTGTTTACTTTTCTAAGCCAGGTACACCATAGGCAGAGAAAATAATAATCTTAGACAGGCAAACACGAAGATGAAGGAAAAGCTTATGGTCTGCTTGCTCTGTTAGCAGCAAAGGATATGGGGAAGTCACATTCTGACTCACACAGAGGAAAAAGAACCCAGGATTTGTGACAGCTGTCACTGGCCTCTTCTGCTGCCCAAGCACAAATCAGAATTGAATGGGAACCAAAACTATTGAGACCTTCCTATCCACTTGTGACTAAATGAGCCACATGAATAAATAGCAAAAAAGCAGATGGCCCTGGAGTCAATGAGAATCTCAAAGCCCACAATTTCGTTTAAGTAAAATTTTGCCACCTCAGCTTTGAGTACAAAATTAAACCAACTAAACCATCCAACAGTTTTCCCTAAAAGTAAATTCATTAATCTCATGAGGGTCCAATATCAGAAGATAGCATTTAAGTCCAAAGGTGCTCAAGATAGTCTTAAATCCTGTAATAGTCTTGGTTTGTTATGATGTCCTATTATACCAGAGCTCTTTTCTCAAACATTGATCACTTCAAGCATCAATAGTTTTTCTAGCAGTTGTTTTACTAAGTCAATATCATGTCCACAGTAAGTCCTAAAAATGAATTATCACATTTATAACTGTTTTCTTATACCTTTGCTATATCTGTAAGTATTTTTCTGATTAAACCACCTGCTTTAAAACTTCATCAGCTCCCTTAGGCATCACTCACCATGAATGCCTCACTCTTTTCCAGAGCTTTGAGTCCTTTGGAATTGCCATTGACCCTATGAATTGCCTCCTCCACTTCTATTTCTGTCTTTTTTGACAGTGCAACCTCATTTTTTTTCCTCCTCCTCAATTATAGCATATCACCAATGCTCTTCTGGCCAACTTCCATAATATATTTCCTTCCTGCTGCAGCTGAATCTAAGTCACAGATGTTTTAATATGGCATCTGTGGTTAATTTTTGGTACAGTATTGCACATCTTGAATGACAGTAATGTTTGATGCTATTGCAATATTATGCAAGATTTCAGATGGATGGAACCTATTAACTCTCTGTGAACTAATGCGTTATGGACGTGGGAAGACATTTAATGCAATATACTGTACCTGCATGGGGAAACTCTGGGTGTCTTCAAACATTAAGAAGTGAGGACATTGCATTGCTTTCCTGCTGCTTCAGTGCTCTATAATTTTAACACTAACTTGCTCTCAGAGTAGTGTCAAAAGAACAAGGAGAAGATGAAATCCACATGAAGTTCCCAAAGGTTGCCTATTTGGCTCAGCTATCTGTACATTTTTCTAGGTTATGGGATTAGTCTTGGTGACTTTTGACAATATGAGGATGCTTCCCTCTGCCTTTGGTGATGAGACAAGGGGCTCTATACACACACTGTTAGATGCATGAGAAGGCAGGGACAGGAAGTAAGCTCACCTATGTACGAGGGTAGGCAAATACCGTGACATAAATACATATATATTCTGGCTTTGGAACAACAGAACTATTTGAAAGAGTGGCACTGAGAGAATGAGCCCTTTTAAGGGCAGCCAAGAACTAAATTTTGGTAGTTAAGCATTTTAAATAAAACAGAGGCAATTGGAAGCATTATTTATTTTTACTGGAAAAAAAACACACAGAGTTCAGAGGCTGACAGAAGTACTTTCAAATACCAGCATTGCCCCTCAATAGTTGAGTGACTCAAGCAAGTTACTTCTCTGAATCTTAGTTTTCTCACCTGTAACCAGAGCTAATATTCTCCTTACATGATGCTTAAGAACATAATTTAATGTAAAGTACCTAGGACAAGGCATACCTTAAGCCAGATGTTTCAATTTAAAGAGCAGAAAATGTTGTTTTAAGAATGAAAGAGTAAGTGCTGGAATTAGACAAAAGAAATTAGAATAGAAAAAATTATTCACCTTTTAAGATTATAAAAATAAAAATAAAAGAAATCAATGAGCAGGTAAGGCCACATGGCAATAAACAAGCTAAATAAGACAAGCTAAGAGACAAAGGAAAAGGTGAGAGAAAAGGAAAAGTAGCAAATAGATTAAAATGTCAAAAGACAGGTATAAATGGAGCCTTGCCTTTCCATTCGGTATTATGAGGACATTAGGGACTGTGAAAAAGAAGTCCTTCAGCTGACATGAGTAAGAAGAGAGACAGGGAGCAAGCATAAGACCACGGGGACACAATGCAAGCTACATCTTAAACAGTTTGTCTGCAGAGGGCTTGAGCCTTCCAGCTATAAGAGCATCCTTGGCTTGGGCAGGGCTAAAGCACAGTGCTGAGAACAGCAACTGCCGAGCTTACTGGTCAGGCAGGAGCTTTTCATTTCATAAATCAATTATAATCTGCTATATTGACTTCGCAAAGTCAGCAGGATTTAAAAAGTTAATGAGCAAAATATTTTTTATTACTTTTGAAAACACTGCAGTGTCTACAGCTTAGCGCATTCAGCAGAAAGACAAATGGAGGCTTTGGCTGCCTAAAATGTCATTCCATCCTAACCCCACTCCCGTGTTCCTCATCTCAGCATCAGCAGAGAACCTAGAGCGGGCCTAAGACCTGGTGCATTGTGCCAACACAGTCTCTCTCTGGTACCTGGAGCAGGGGCAGCCCCAACTAATGTGTCTGCATTCAGGCGCTGTTGAGTCTTGTACGAGTGCCCAGGCCTCTCCAGATGGGGCAAACCAGGAAAGGAACAAGAAATCCACATGACAAAGTATACAGAATGCAGCAGGACTGGTGTTTAATTGCGGTTCTTGAAAAGTAGTTACAGCACTTACTGTAGTAACATCTACACTGGGTTTTTAATGGGCTATTTCTTTTGGATAACACCAAAAACGGGAAAATGACTGAGGTGTCTGTTCAGCCAATTAACCCCTGACCCAATGCCAACAGCAGCAGAAATACAGCTCAAGCAGAAGGTAGCGTGGATAATTTAGCTATTCTCCGAAGCAAAAGAGGTTTTGCCCTACATATAATATTCAGGAAAAAATATAAAGAGAAATAAATAAATCATGGGTATTATTAATGTATTAGTATAAAATAAGCTACTAGTCTTTTTTTAATTTTATTAATATTCATACCGATACAATGTGTCTTAATAAAAATGAAAACTTTGTTTCAATTAAGCCATCTACAAATTCCAAGAACTCTTTGCTTTGTATGAAAACTTTAGAAAACACCATAAATACATATTTCTGAATAAGTCTTCCCATGAGAATCACAATATTGTTTACTCAATATTGTTTACTCAAACACAATACTGTTTCTTCAGGAGTCTCTCCATCCAAATCATAATATTGTTATTCAGCATCATCAATATTATTCATTCAATGACATCAGATATAAAAAATTTTACGTTCTCTTTTCATTTATTTTTCTTAAATAAAATATTGTCTTTTCTAATAACATATAGCTGTCAAGATCACATGTCATTAAAAAATATATATATTCGATGTATTGGCTATAGCTGCTATGGCTCAGTTGGTTGGAGTGTCATCCCATAACTGAAGGGTTGCAGTTTTGATTCCTGATCAAGGCACATACCTGGGTTGCAGGTTCGACCCCTGGTCCAGCCATGTAGGATCTCAGGTCCAGATACCTACAGGAGGCAATCAATTGATGCTTCTCTCTCACATCTATGTTTTTCTTTCTCCTTTCCTCTCTCACTTCCTTACTCTCTTTTTAAAAGCAATGAAAAAAATGTCCTCAGGTGAGGATAAATAAATAAATAAATACATACATTGTATTGGCTGTTGAATTGGTTTTTAATTAACTCAGCTTTATTTATGAGAACATATTTCTTTAACTTTTCCCATGAGCTCTAGGAAATATCTCTGTGAAAGTTTACTATACTTACTAGACTTTTCAAGATGCTGTTAGAAAACAGAACCTATTAATACTGAGAGAAATGTGACTACAATTTACAAACTACAAAAGTGTATAGTGAGAATATTGATTCCTTCCATACCCCACCCCACCCCTCACTAACCCTGTTCACTCGGGGATCTCTATTGCTGACATAACAGAGTCACATGCACATACCCAAAATTAAAAACCCTCAGAGGTCACAGTGACTTTTATAATAGACGAATGAGAAAGGATTAAAATTGCATTTAAATAACCTGTTCTGTGGTGTGAAAGGGAGTTCCCAATGTTTCAAATAATCAAAAATGTACACTGATAAAGAGGGCTGTGTAGGGAAGCACCTCTATCCAAAATCTTAACTATAGTATGTAGAACATCATGGGGATGCCTAGGCTTAAATGGATCTGAACTTACTAAGTAAAGATTTCAGGGTACAAGGGACAGGACGCAATGCTCACAATGTAGTAAAAATAATAGTGACCAAAAAAAAAAAAAAAAAAAAAAGAAGTTTAGGTTCCATTTGATTCTTCTCCTATCAAAATTTGTAAACTTAAGCAAGTTGTTTTGTCATTGGTATATCAGATAATATGAAAGTTTTAATGTCATTAAATAAGGGTCAGTTCCAAAACTCAATGATTTTATTGAGACTGCTCCATTTTCATGAGGGCAATACATGCTCCAAGAAGAGGAACTGTGTTATAATAAATCCATAGATCTATGCTTGATGGAATTGACCTTATCTCTTCATGGACCAAGTACCAGTGGAAAGGAGTTATCAGTAAAGGAAGGTTTTACAGAGAAATAGCTTGTCTGCTTGATAGATAGAAAATTTAAGTTTTTAAAGAATAATGTGTTACTTTAATATTCCTGAGCTCTCTTCTCTCTCTCTCTCTCTCTCTCTCTCTCTCTCTCTCTCTCTCTCTCTCACACACACACACACACACACACACATATTGAGGGTAAGTATTTAGATTTTTTGACAGCTTCTTCTAACATGCATGTAAGTTAATTGGTAATAAAGGTAACTCTCCTGGAATAATAATAATGCCCAAACGATTCTAATTTAAAAGCAAACATTTAGTATTTTCAGTCTATTTGGGATCAAGGTAATAGTTGCATTCTTCATCTAAACTCTATACCATTCATGAATTAAAAAGAAAAAGAGTAATGTCCCTACTCTTGAACATGTATCTATATATATTATAAATAGGAACAAGGTATAGAACAATTTTTATCACAGAGATTTCTGCTTTCCATCCAATCTACTCATTAATAAGTTAATTTACCTGGTAAACAATGAAAAATTCACCAATAAATAAATCCTGCTACAATTTAACAGTTAAAATTTACTATCTGTTAAAATGTACTATTCCTGAGTTACAAAATAGTTGCTGCTAAAACCAATAGCTAACATTTGAGTGCTTATTATGTGCTAAACTCTGGCTAAGCTCTTTGCATGCATTATGTCATTGAAAGCTTAGAACAATCCTAAAGTGTCAACACTATTATAACCTTAATTTTATAGTTGGTGGTAACTGAGGCTTATATAGGCTAAATGTGTCCCCCAATGCCATGAAGTATGTGCTCCTATTGTCTTGTCTTCTTACCACTGGAGCCTGAATTCTCAAGCACTGTTTCCATCAGCAAATACTAACTAAGGATCTAACACGAGCCAGTCACAGTTCTAAGTGCCATCCAACTCTCAAAACCACGTTTTACATCAAGATAATGTATTGACCAAAATGAATATATTTCATGGAATAAACATTCCTTTAGAACATGACTTCACTTATCAGGGAAGAGAACCAAAAATCCAGAAGATAGTCAAGCAGTTTACCAAGAGAATAGCAAATGTTATTTTAAATATGTAAATACTATAAAATAAAAAAATAAGAGGAGAACAAGAAGGTAGATGAGAGGATTAAGCAATTAATTTCTTCTTGAATGGAGGAGACAGATGAAATTGACCAAATGAAAATATGAGAGAGAGAAAAAACTAAAGGTAACTCTAAAGAAATAAAATCTACATTTCT
The DNA here is from genome assembly GCF_987537825.1 of Furipterus horrens. Classification (NCBI taxonomy): domain Eukaryota; kingdom Metazoa; phylum Chordata; class Mammalia; order Chiroptera; family Furipteridae; genus Furipterus; species Furipterus horrens. The sequence continues at coordinate 157,556,772 of NW_028327175.1, forward strand.
TAGGAAGAAATTTTGCTCTCACAAACAGAAGAAAGCAAAAAAGATAGATTTTTTAAAATGATAAACTCTATATTAACTTGATCTTCAAATGATTTCTCAATGAGTTCATGTTTCCTTTTAATATTATAGGATATATAAAAAGTATAGCCTGAATAAGTTTTAACCTTTGAATAATTTACTTCCTTCATGAATTTTTTCTTGTTGTAATATGTAAATGACTTAAGAAAATGTGCTACAAATAAAGGAAAATTAAAATGTAAATAATTTATTTTTAGTAAGTTTCCTTTCATTCCTTATGGAACTCACAGTCAGAATTATTTACAGTAAAGGCACACCACACAAAACATTACTTTTACTAATATATTTTTCCTGTTTTATTTTTGTTTTTGCTTTTTTTGTACAACAGGGACATTAATGCAAGTCAGAGACCTGGTACCTCGATCTAAAACTCTTGATCTGACTTGATCTGACTCACATTTTAACAGAACAAGACATAAGTAAAAAGCCAGGTATAAGGATATGACATTCACTTAAGTGGGAGACGATAAGGTGAAGAAGTGGTTGGATTCTGTGCATCTATATATGATGGCAGAGGTGAAACAACTTCCTAATGATAGAACATGAGGCTGAAGACTAAGAAAGGAGTCAGGAATGGTGCTGAGGTTTTGCATCTGAACAATAGAAGATGCTCACAAAAGGTTTTTTGTTTTGGTTTTTTGTCTATCTGATTTTTCTATTTGACTCTGAGAAAATATATTTATCCAGTTATTGGCTTCATTACCATGAAAACTCATTCAGTTATCATTATCTCACTGCCATGAATCACTGAAGAAACATCTGGTCCTTAAACTTTGTGAAGTTAACTTTGGAACAGCATTGTATATATATATTTTTTAATCAGAAGGGAACATTTATTGTTTTAAAATCAAGTAACATTTTCCCAAAGCATTGTTTTAGGTTTTTTTCTTTTTTTTATTGTTGCTCTATTACAGCTGTCCCAATTTTTCTGCTGTTGCTCTCTAGCACCCCTCCCAGTACCCTCCCCACAGTCAAACCCTGCCCCGTTGTCCATGTCCATGGGTCATTCATACTAGTTCCTTAAGTATACCCTTCCCCTCTTTCCCTTCTTTCCCCCCTCATCCCCCTCCTCCTTCCCCTGTAGAACAGCAATTTTTCATTCAAAGACATACCACTATATCTTAAATTGAGAATACTGAGCACAGAATAAGACTGTGGCAAAATAGATATTTCAAACCTATTTCATTTCTGTGAATTTGATTCATAATAACTAAATATAAATACATTTTGAAAAATATATTTTGATCCAGATTCAAGACATAAGCATTGGCTTTATAAATTTAATCTTATTTACAGTAAAGCAATCCTTTCATTGCAGGTTTTGAAAAATCATGTTTTCATATTAATCAAGTGGTCTTTTAAATAAATATTACCATCTTATCAAACACTAGTTACCTAATTATAAAGAACTAGAATCAATAATGTGAAATTAGCATTGAAACTGTATTAATATAATTTAAATTTTGATCAATAATTCATTTTGCTTTATTTAAGGTAGTAAATACAGTGTTAAAGAAGCACAAGCTTTTGAGACAGAAACTAAATCCAAATTTCCAGCACCTTCTTAACTTACTAACATCATAAACTTGGATCAGGCTTTCTAATCTCTTAATCTAAGTATCTTCAATCAATTAAAAATTATTCCTAAATTAACTATCTCATAAGGTTATTGAAGAGATTATATTTAAGTGTTTGTTTATTTGGATTCAGATAATTTATAATTTACTAATTTAACAGGAATTTGGTAGAACTCCATTGAAAACATCTGAGCCGACACAATGACTTTCTAGCTATCACACAGATATTTATCTAAAATTGAACTTTGTATCTTCTACTTCCGCTTTACAAACTCAGTCATTCTCACTAAATTAGAGTGCTCTGTCCTCTGGATGTTGTGCATTTTTTATTCAGTGGTCAGTGTGACAATTCTATAGCATGATGAAAAGCTGATATTTTCATTATGATTTACCATATTACATAAGTCCTTCTTACTGCCCAAAACCATCACTTTGTGTTCAAAGGCCTTTAAAACATTCTGCAGTCTGATTAGATATCCTCTCAATAGTAAAAGCTAAAAATAAGGCCAAGGCTAAGGAGGAGGGGGTGAAATTTGTTTTTCTTACTTAAGTTTTTTTTCCATAACAACAATGACAATGAATAGATAATTATAAACCCCATTCTTGAAACTGCCCTCTCCCCTGGTAGTGTTCCCCTCCGCGCCCCCCCCCCCCAAACACACACACTTCAATGATACCAGGTTCACCTCTTCACTCTGACTACCCACTCCAGGCCCATCTCCCTCCTCATTTCCACTTCTGTACATGTCAAGGTCCTCCCAGAGGTTTGGTCCTCAATTTTCTTTCACACTTAAGAAAAAAATTCATTTCTAACCTCTCCTCTGTCAGTTTTATCATCTCTGATGGCAGCCAACAGTGTTTCTCCCTCCCCTGAATTTGCTGGCATTTTATCTGTTTCACTTTTATAGCTCTTGTTCAGCAGTGAGAAATGAAGAATCAGATAGAGATTGGGAGTAAAAACTCTTTAAAGGCAAGGCCAAGATCCTATTTCTTTTTTCTCTCCCATTGGACCTAGCAGCAGACCCTCTACAGGTTTGATACTTAACTCTTGAACCAATCAACTACTACTCCAGAATGTAGCATAAAGCTCTCACATTTTTAATATATATCAACTTATTCCTTAAATCCACAGAAACAAGCATTGTGGCAGAGAAGTCACTGAGTACAAAATATTATTGTTTCAAAATTTGCTTCTTGGTAATTTTTTATGTGTAACAAAATTAGACTATGTTAATGGCTAATTTAGTTTTGATTTCATTTATAGAATAAAGTGGGTGCTGTGATGTCATAGTATGGGTAGAATATTTGTACATTTAGCCTGACACATCATGCATCATCAGATCAAATGTCTGTGTTAGCTGACATACAAGAAAATGATATACATTGTGAAGGAGTCTTTTGTATACAGATGTCAATAGCTTTACTAGCATAATTTGTACAGAGTAAGACTACATATTTAAATTTTCAATGAATTTACCTCTAGGTTGTTTTTTGAGTAAATTTTCTTAGAAAATTCATTTTTATGGCACCAAGAAGTATCATATTTGGATACTGCTCTCAGCCTTCCAGAAAAGAGAGTTAAGTCTTTTTATTAATGGCTATAATGTAATATCTCAAGGAAGAGATATTATTTTTAATGGTACCAGGATCTAGAATAGTACCTGACCTTTAATTGGTGCTCAATAAATATTTGTTGAACTAAATTTTAAAAAGAAGATAATTTCAATATCTTGGTATAAGCCTTGCATAAAACATATGACTCTAGAAAGCCAATCTTAATATAAGATGGGTTAGTCAAGTCTTCAGTGTTTCAAGCTTATGAGTAGACAGTGTTGAATGCCTATTGCTCAGTGGAATCTGCTGCATGAATGAAGTCAGGTTTTCTCCCATGGTAAAAATAATGAGGTGGGGCCAGTATGTCCCACTGCCTCCCAACATCCACAGCAGTGGTCAAACACCTGCAGTGCTGCGGCCAGGCAACAGGACTCAGAAAATGTGGCCCAACACTTTTAGGGTATCAAAATTTGCTGCCTTTTGAATAGCCACACTCTGTTTCCATTTAAATTGGAAAGAAGCACAGAGGCTTAACCCAGACATCATTTAATGATTTCAAGAAATAAAGTATAAATTGTAGAGTTGTTGAAAATATTTTCTGTACAGAAATTTCTAGTCGCCAAATTATTCCAACATTCCAGAGTATTTTCACATGGCTTGTTCCTAGATTTTTTGTACATGAAGACCTAGTGAATCATAGAAAGATTTACAAATCTTCTACTTCTAGCATTATACCTGCATTTAGCATTCAACATAATTGAGGAAAAGAAAGGTCAAATATTATCCAAGGTGATCAAGCAAGTTAGGAGCCAGGTATGGACCAGATAAGTGTTCTCTCCTACATTCCACATGGATACTGCATATTTATAGCAAAGCGAACACTGAATCCTTTAGGGTTCATTTGGACAATCTGGAATTTTTATAGCTAACTTACTACATGATAATGTTCATAGGTTGAACTATGTAACCAATAACTGTCCCTTTCGAATGCTAATAACTCATAAAATGAGGTTAAATTTAACCAGCATTATGGCAGCTTTATCATGTCAGTTCTAGGAAATATGGTTGTTTTGAATGGCAGGGCAAGAACAGTGTCATTATGCCTATGAACATTTAATGCTTTTTGAGTAGTCAAATGCACTAAACATTTTAGAGATACAAATACTTGCTAGTGGTACCAGTCTTACAAGATATCCTGCAGAAGAACCTTCAGAAAATCATATTTTACATTAAAGAATAGATATTCTCAAACACACAGATTGTTGGGGTTTTGTACATAAAAAGTAGTTAAGTTTTCCCAACTTTTTCAAATATTCAATAAATTTAAACTGCCACTTAAATTGATAATAACTTGAGAGAAGTTATTGGTTTTTAAATTATCTGTATGTTGCTCATCAAGACATAGAAGTCTATTATGCAGCAGAAAGAAAGAACTCCTGCTATTTGCAACAACATGGATGGAACTAGAGAGAACTATGCTTAGTGAAATAAGCCAAGCAAAGAAAGAAAAATACCATATGATATCACCTAATACAGGAAACTAAAGAACAACAAACAAATGAACTAAATAGAACAAGGAGCAGAATAACAGTCAATAGGGGGGAGGGGGGAGGGAGAGAAGGGGGATAAGTAAGGGAAGGGTTTAGTCAAGGAAAGTGTATAAATGACTCATGGACATGGACAACAGGGAGGCATATGATTGTGGGAGAAGGGGTGGGCTGGGGGGGGAGCAATGGGGAAAAAATGGGACAACTGTAATTGAAAAACAAAAAAATAAAATTAAAAAAAAAAAGACATAGAAATCTATGTGCCAATGTCCAGAAAAGTTTGCTCTTCTGAGATACGTTCTTAAAAAGAAACATTTGATCACTATCAATGGGCTATCTAATTAAATTATATTAACATTAAATAACTGGTATTGTAGTCATTTGCATGTTAATTTCCATTTATTTTGATTTTTGAAATATTTTAAAAGCACTTATTTGGACACTTTGACTATCACTAATAAATAACTATAAACATTGCATAGATTCAATAAAAATAAAATATTTTCTTCACCATTAGTAATATTTTTCTAAACTCTGTGTTTTTTAAACTTAAAGTGTATCACATGTTGGATATCTTGTAGTCCTTTCTACATATAATTGCCAGGATACTCTCTGGTACTTTTATGTCATCAGCTCTGATTACTTTATACCAAAGACAAGCTCCTCATTCTAAAAACAAGGCCATTTATTAACCACTTCTCTTGGCCGTTAGCCCTCATACTTACCTTCTTAGTGTCTCTCAGTCATTCCCCTGTCATTAAATCTTTTTGGTAATTGATTTGATCCACTCCTGTCTTTAATATAATCAAAATTCTGTGGACTACCAAGGTTCTCTCTCTATTCTTGACTGTTCATAGGAATTCATTTCATTCTATACTGTGTCTCTGGTGCCTCACTTTATTTCAAACACGACATACATGTAACTGAACTCAGCAAGTCTTGTCTCTGCAGTCACCATCCCTAATCCCCACCCACACTTAAAAAGGCCACACTGATCTTATTTACAGTGACTAGAAGACAGACTATTTGTCAATCTTTTATCTGCTATTAAACACTCTGCAGCAACACATTTTTGTTGGTCTCCTTAGGTATTTCAACACATAGAACCATGAACTTCTTCTGCTTTACCAGATACTGCCAAATAGCTTTCCAAAGGACTAATATCAATTTACATTCTAGCCAGCAGTGTATAGAAATTTCAATTTCTACACCACTTAAACATTTGGTATTATCATAATTTTTAAAATCTAATGGCTGTTCAATGTAATCTCATTATTGATTTAATTTTTATTTTGCTAAATACAGGAGAAGCTGAGCATCTTATTACACATTTATCTGTCCTTTGGTTTTCCTTTGTTGTAAATTGCTTGGTTATATCATTTCCCTATATTACATTAGATTGAGGCTTCCTCAACCTCTTCCTTCTTCTTTTTCCTCTTCTTCTTCTTGTTTTTAGTTCCTAGGAATTCATAATATTGTCTGGTTACAAATCCTTTGCCAGTTCTATGTATTACAAATATCTTCTTACACTTTGTTTTTTAATTTTATTCATGGCAACTTTCCTTGTACAGAAGTTTAAATTCTAATGTATTCATTTGACCAATATTTTTCATTTAACATTGACTGCCTTGTTTGATAAATTATTTTTATCCTATAGTTATAGAAATTTTTTTTTAATTTCTCTGATCACATTTTTCTTTAATTCACCTGTTGTTTATTTTTATTCATAGTGTGAAGTAGGAATCAAATATTAATTTCTCCTTGAGGATTCCTGTCATTTATTAACTAATCCATTCTTCCAATTCTTCCCAGTTTTCAATGCCTTTTTAGTTCATACACCAATGCCCTCATGAGTGAAAATTGCTTTAAGGCTCCCAAGCTCTTCAACTTCATGGTTTTTCTCTCACACCATTATCATATTGTTTCAGTTATTATACCTTTAAATAAGCACTTATATTGGTGTTTCAGTTACCTATTGCTCCAAAATTTGTGGACATTTTTTTTTAAATCATCAATTTTTATGATTTGGGGATAACCACAAAATTCTGCTTCCCATTGTATTGCTTGGCCACTGGGACAACAATGAGCTCCAAAACAGCCTCTTTACATACTTGACACACGGTACTGGCTCCCTGGTGGGAACTCGGCTGGCACTGCCAACCAGAAGCCTTTTTTTCCTCCACAGGGGTATCTCCACATGGCTCTCTGGGTTTAGGAGAGCACAATGGAAGGAAATCAATTAGAAATGTTTCAAGTTGCAGATCTCTTAAGGCCTTGCCTCAGAAGGACTTCTAGTCACCTCTGCTTTATTATACTGGTCCAATAGGTTAAGAAAAAAGATGCTGCCTCTTGATGAAGGCAGTGGCAATGTCACCTTGCTAAACAACACATGGGAAGGGAGATAGTGTGGCCATTTTTCAAAATACAATCTACCATATTCTGACAGGGAAGCCTTACCTTCTCATTAGGCTTCTGCAACAAAATTTTGGTATTTTTATGTTTCCCATCTATGAATCTATGAATTTGGGGTTGACTTGTGACGTTCCATCAAAAAAATATTTTAAATGGTATTTTGAGTAAAGTTTTTGATATCATTGATTCAACAAATGTTCATTGAGTAACTACTATGTGTTAGGCACTGTTCTAGGGCTACTGGTATGTGATTTAACAAAATAGACAAGCTGCCTTCTCTAATTGAGCTTATGTTTCAGGTAACTTGAAGAAAATAGACATATTTATTACCTTTAGTCTTCTAATCAATGCACGTATTTATCAAATTTAGCTAGATTTATCATTTACGCCCTTCATTAAATATTCATAATTTTTTCTTACAAACTTGTACCTCTTTTATCTTATTTTTTTTAAAGCAAGTTATTGGCTTGTCTTTTTCCTGCTATTTGAGACCAAGGTCTTCAAGGGCAAAGTTTTATCTGCTTTGTATCTTTTCATAGCTTCTCATAAGATCATGCAGGACAATGTAATTTCAATGGGTAACAAATTGAATAAATAAACATACACTGAAGTGAAAGTTCAGTTTTCCACTTGTAAATCTTAACCACGCCAGGTCCAACAGTGTGAACTAAGCTAACCCCAACAAAGGAGCAACATTCATGTAGCAAGTGCACTGCTACCATCATGTATGTAATGGATCACCTATACAGGGTGACGCAAAAGTAGGTTTACAGTTGTTCTTATGGAAAACAATACGAAAATTAACAAATAATACTACAATAATAAACTGTGTTTTACGCACTCACAACTATAAACCTAATTTTGTCTCACCTTGTATAAAAGCCATTGTGTAAAGGAGTAGCATATCCAGTTATTTCAATGGTTAAAAAAGAAAGAAAATGCCTTTTAACCTTTATATTAACATTTAAAAAGATAAAAGTGTGTTTGCTTGGCTTATCATACCTTTAACTAATAAGTTTGAAATTTACTTCTAAATTGGTTACAGTGTGGAACAAATTAGCTCACTTTATAAATGAAATGAAGCTCAGTGTGGATCCATTTAAAAACAGAAATCCATTAACATTCTCATTTTCAGGCCCTCAATTACCAAGTATCTACAGTTCTTAGTTTTAAAGCTTGTTGAACTTCTAAAAGTAAGAAGAAAGCAGTCAGAGAATGTTATAACACCAAAAGGCACAAAAATAGTGGTAAGTGTGGCAGAGGCCTAAGATTCATATTTCAATCCTATACTCTCCAGATGGGTAGGTTGTGACACAAAATGTCACCATGCCATCCAAATTGCTATAAAAATCAAGCCTAGACCACCAAACAGAATTTCCAAATATTTCAAGTTTTGATACACAGAAGAGGGATATCCTAATGACAATTTCACTATTTTCCATACTATTTATAGTTACAGCCACGGTCCTTTGTATAGCTGAGAATTATTGTGAAAAAGTTTTGTAAAACACCAGTCCTTTCAGGTGGTCCAGATGTTGTACTGGTAATATGAAATCTGCATAATGTTACAGTATGCGATGTACAACTAGGAAGCTAGAATAGAAAGAATGGTAAACATAAACTCAGCTAACACCAAAGCACACTGACTAGATGAAAGTCTTCAGTCTCTTTTCTGGCCATTTCTGTGCTGGGTATTCCCTATAGTTCTGTTCTTGCTACAAGCACATGCTTGTTACTCCTAATTCTAAATCTGTAGTCTGATAATGGTCACCTGAGCAACAGATCCATGTTTTTTACTCCCTCAAAATATCACTGGTTGAATGGCACACAAACTCAGCAGACTTAGCAATCCCAGACTGAACTCATGATTTCCACCTGCTCCTCCTTTTATATTTCCCATCTCTCAGTGAATAGCATCACCATCCACCCACACCACTGCCAGAAAAATGAAAGTCATCAAAAACCCCTTTCTCTTTCTTATTTCACACACCTTGTTGATTAACAAGACCTGGGGGTTACACATGCTCTTATCATTTAATGACATATTATAGGCCAGTTTTCTCTTCTTTGTAACCACAGCTACAGCCCTAGTTCAGCTCCTCATTATCAACCTACATGGACCATGGGCACAGTCATCTAGCTGGACCCCCTGCTTCTAGATGTATCCTCTTTAATGTACTCTCCACACAGTCACCAAATGATACCTTTAAAATGCACAGATCAATCACCCAACTGTCGAGTACCTTTCAAAATTTATCAATGTTGTATCAGGATCAAGTTCAAATACTTAGTATGACTTGCAGGGTCCTCTGTGACCCGGCTCTGGGCTATATCGTTGGCTTTCTCATTAAGTCCTGGTCCTCCCCTCAACCTACCTAGACTACCTAGACTCACTAATTCATAGCTTAGCTCACACTCTCCTTCTGCTTAGAAGATCCTCTCCCCACTTTGAATCTAATGAACTCTTAATCATTTCACGGCCCAGTGCAAGCATCACTGTTTCTACAAACCTTCCTAAAATCTGTAAGTAGAATTATACACAACCAACTTTGTACCATAAAATATAATAAGCATTAATATTTATGAAGTTCTTACCATGTACTAGATATTGTACTATAATTTCATCACTGCACTCTATAAACTTATAAACTCCTTTCACATCAGCTTATTCCTACACCCTACAAATACAAATAAGTTAATGTTGCTTTTTACACCTACTTCTTGATATTTTGTATTTACTTCTAATAGCCTGAAAACAACTTAGGGATGAACTATGTTTTATCTTATTATCTATTACCTAAAATCCTTCATAGCACAAGTAGGTCTTAAAACTCTGTTGATAAATGAAGTTTAATGGCTCCAAGGAGATTTATATAATATGTATAGCTTTGATGACCTTCTACTAGTACCACCAGAGGTGTTATGAGAAATATATTTTTAATTATAAATACATCCTGGATAAAAGCAATTATCTACCTAACTTACTAGTTGTACAACAAAAAGAAAAAGGAGCAAGACTGTCATTCATAATATCAATATGGATGATAAGCTAATTTAATAATGCATGTTTGTATTAATCACTTAAGCATTTATCTGAGTTAAGTACAGCTTCTGCAGATTTTGTACTTGCTCAACTTAGTAGAAGAAAATATTTTTCTAAGGGCACATTTGAAAATACTGTCTAAAGTAGCATTTGAAAATTTTTTCCTAAAATATTATTTAAAAGTAATTTTAAACAATTCCATTTTATTTAACACCTGTAAGCATTCAGCATCAGTCTACTAGTTGAAAGCCTGAGAATCAGCTTTGTGAGCATTACTGGTTTCTGACATTAAATCAAAAGATTTAATATCGTGGATTAAATGATAAAACAATAAAGAATAAGCCAGTCACATAGCTGTCTGACAGCAGGAGAGTTATAGGTCTGTTGATATTATTACTAGCAGGGGCACAACTTCCAAAAACATTTAGATATAGTGGCAAGAGTAAGTGTAGAAGGTGATCTGGAAATCAAACAGACTTCCTCCTTGCTTAATGTACTAATATTTGGCAAAACAACCCTTTGTCTTACCACAATAATTTAGAGATCTTAATTTTTCATGGTTGTGACTACAAGGGTAACTTACCCTGTGCCATTCATAGGGTGAACTAGGGTGAAGTCATACGAATCAAATATAGTTGATATATAATTTAAGCAGGAGATATTCATTTATTGCCAATAACCATAAATATTTTCTTGTTTGTAAAAATTGATTTATCTTTATTAATTTATTTTAGCTAGAACTTATTTTAAAACCAGCAGCTTGAGAATAATACATCCCTTTAGCAACTGATAAAACAAAATAAAATTTTCTGAAGCATGTATAGAATATTTTGAACCAATATTTGTCTATTCTTAATGCTCCTGTACAGCCTTTAGATGCCTTCCATTTAAATAAATATATCTCTTAATGTTTACATAATAAAGCAATTTTCCTATACAAGCTTTTACTAAATTCTGGGTTCTGGATGTTCCTTCTTCTTTATTGAAAAACTACCTTCCTATTGGTAGCATTGTCTCCTAGAAAGGCTTACCATCTGAATAAACTTACAGCTCATGCTATTATAATGATCCGTAAGACAATGTCCACTGTCCCAAGCTGGAACAGGCCCCCAAACTGCAGCAATTTCCTATTCTCTTCTTAGTGTCTCAACGATGTACTGACCCTAGTAATCCATTCTATTACAACCCCCCATATATAATTGGTCATTAGGACCTATTGATTCTGAATATATTACAAATCTATTGCTCCTCATTGGGCTCACTACCACTGCTTTATCAAACATAACTTAGATTATTATAGTAGATTATTATAGTGAATTATAATTGGCCTCCCTGCTCCTTAACCTGAGCTTCATACCCTTGTCCCAGTTCATTTGCCTATAACAATTATAATTTTATTTCTAAATGAAATAGATAAAACAATTCTCCTACATAAAACTTTCACTGCTGGTAACAATCCATAGGATCCAAGCCAAAAGTTCCTGAACATGGCATATCAGCATGGACTTTAGGCAGTTCGCCAGACATGTCTAATCATCTTCCTACATATTCCTATGTTACAATTCCTTTAACATAAACAGAAATAAGGACTCCTCACTCCATGTTCTATGGGTACATGGTAAACACTGTTGTTTTAGTACTAATTTCGAGGGGAAAATTGGGAAATCAAATTATTTTTTTAAACAGAGTAGTGTGAATAGCACAAAATTAAATAGAAAATAAACCAAAATACATCAAAAATGAGAACAAATACAAAGAGAATCAGTTAAATGACAGATTTGTTCATTGGATTCTATGCTTTTGCAAGGCACAGAACTAAACTACAATAGCACATAAAGTTGAAAGTAAAAAGATGAAAACAGAGAATGAACAAAAGAAAGTGAGATACTCATAAAAAGACCAAGAAAGCACACTGAAAGGAAGAGGTTTCTACAAAACAATTAAAAATGATTCAGCTGGAAAATATAGCTCCACATTCATATATAAATAATAATATTGCCTCTAATATACAAAGTATAATGGAGAGGAGTAAAGAGCCATTATCAAAGATCAATTAACAGTGGGAGATATCAGTACATTTCATTCAGTAACTGATATTTAGATCAGGCAGCAAAAAGAAAAATCAGCACACTTTAGAAGATTTATGCAGCACAATTAAAAAGTGTGATGCAATGGACATATCTAGAACCCTGCACTCAACAATTAGAGGATGCACCTCCTACTTAAGTATATCATGAACCCTTGAAACTGAACATGTTACAGCATAAAGTGAATCTCTACTAATACTAAAAACTCAGCAACCCACAGAAATTTTATGGGAAAATAACACAATTATGTTAGAAATATCAGTTTTAAGAATTCAGTTATGGTAAATTGAAATGCAGGGCAGAAGATTATAAAACTGGAACACTATAGAAATACAGAAAAATCTAGAATTTGAGAACTAAAGATATTCATGTTGCTTTTCATTTATCACTTTCAAATGGTGATTTGAAAGTGATATTTTTTAATCAAAATTTTGATTCCTTCAAGACTATCAATGCTATTGTATGCTTTCAAATTTCTCAGTTAAGACTTGTGACTGAACGATCAAAATTGATTAATGAAATGATGCCATTGCTGGATGTATACCAGAAGCTAATCTTTTATTACTGGTCTGATTTGAGCTAGAATTTCCAAGAGAAAATGTAGGACATCTGAAAAATAACATATAATTGAGGTATTTGGATAGGTGAGTATTTAATAAGTTAATATCATCAATCTGCACTAAATTCACAGAAACTTGAGGTATTATTGGCTAATATGGATCAAAATATAATTAGGCAATAAAATACATTCATATACTTTCAATCACTGTTGCTTCTCTTTATCTGACTATAGAAGTGATGAGACAGCCTTCCTTTTTGGTCTTAAAAGAAATTCTATTAAATGCCAACCTATAAATGGTGCTCCTGGAAATAAAAACCTGGATTTGGGTTAGTTAAGGATGAAATGGGCCTTAACTTAGATAAAAAATGGAAATGAATAATGTATATTTCATAAGTCTTCATGCAAAGGACATTGGCATTTACTGTATTTTATCATTTCAGCTTAGTTGAATTTCATATTGTTGACCAGATGACTTGACCATCAATTTTTAAAATTTGTATAATAATACTGGTCTTATTTTCCTAAAATCTTTCTTTCCTAGGTTTCTATTCAGAAATGGTAATTAAAAGGCATTGAAGGTCATCTAATTTGTTGTATTGGCTTTAGATCAGTGACTAGATTTTACCAGTCACTGCTCTGTCAGCTTTAATACAAAGCATGCATTTATCTTACTAACAGTTCAATTTGTAGGATAGCTGTTTTTCACAATTAAAACTATTGAAGCTTGACTATACACGGAAATTATCATGATAGCATTCTCTCCAAATTTCTAACCCTGGAGAGCTCTATTCAAGAAATATATGACTTCCGGCCAAGATGGAGGCTTAGACGGACACGCTAGGTCTCCCTCTACAACTAGAGAGGAATACAACTACTTCAAAACAAAGGATAACTAGAAATTCCAGAAAATAAAACTACACGGAAGTCCAACATATGAAGTTATAAACCAGCGGTGCCATTTGGGCAGGTAAGAGTTAAAGAGGGCAGTGCTGTTTGCGTTCGCACCCGGAGCGGAGCGGCAGGCGGCGGAATCCTGGCTGCGCAAGCCCCTGGCGGTGCGCGACTCCGGCGCTGGGGAGAGCGGCCGCCGCATCGCCTTGAACAGTGAGGCCCAGGGGGGCGGGAGGACGGATCCCGGTCTCCTAGCTGAATAACTGTGTGAATCCATTTTGGACCCCCACCCCCAAAGAAAGCACCACAGGGCTGCGAAATAGGTCACGGACAGGCAGACGCCGGTCGCTGATTTGTGACGCCAAACGGCGCCCGCCGGTCGCTGGGTCATTACGAGTACACAGGCACTGCCCTCGACAGCCGGCCCAAGAAAACAAAACGCATCTGTCAAAATGAGGCAGACAACTATAGAAATACCGGTGACACAACTCACCAGACAGCAGATAGAGAACCTGACAGATGAACAGATAAGAAACCTGTCAGAGGCTCAGTTCTGGGCCATTGTTATCAGGTGGCTTACAGAATTCACAAAAGAGCAGGAAAAAGATAAGAAAGAAGCGAAAAAATTTCATAACGAAAGGAACAAAACCGCATACGAGATAGAAGGTGAGAAAAAATCCAGAGTTCATTTCAACAAACTGGAATATGGAGAAGGAACAAGCAGTCAACCAATGCAGCGAGAGGAAATGGGAAGCAACAATGAGAGGATCAGAAACCTCTGGGACAGCTATAAAAGGCCCAACATAAGAATCATTGGTTTGCCAGAGAATGAGGAAGATGAACTAGAACTTGAAAAATTGAGTGAAAATATAATAAAGGAGAACTTCCCAGACTTGGGGAAGGGAATAGACTTGCAGGTCCAGGAAGCAAGGAGAGTTCCCAAGAGACTGGACCCAGGGAGAACCACTCCAAGACACATTATAATCAAAATGTCAAAAATTAAAGATAAAGAGAGAATCTTAAAAGCAGCAAGAGAGAAGAAAAGAATTATGTACAAAGGGGTCCCAATTAGACTATCAGCTGACTTCTCAAGGGAGACCCTACAGGCAAGAAGGGACTGGCAAGAAATATTCAAAGTAATGAAAATCCAAAACCTACAACCACGAATACTCTATCCAGCGAAATTGTCATTCAGAATAGAAGGACAGAGAAAGTGTTTCCAGGACAAAATAAAACTGAAAGAGTTCATTAGATCCAAACCACTGTTATATGAGATGTTAAAGGGACTGGTTTAAAAAAACAGAAGCTAGGGAGATGAAACAAAGGCAAACTAAATAGGCAACGAGAGTGGAAAAGGAACTGTGGGTACGGGAAGCATATTGGGGGGAGGTCAACAGGGAGGGGGAATGGGGAAAGGGAGGGAGATGATATAGGAATTGGGGATCAAGGTAGGAGGGAATGGAATAGACGGAGAGAGGTTGGGAGGAACTGTATGCACAACTAATGGACATAATCTAAAAGGGGGGGACAACTGGAGGGAGGGGGGCCACCGGGTGGAGGGGAGCAGAGGGAAGGGAAATTGGCACAAATGTAATATTTTAATCAATAAAACACATTAAATCTGAAAAACAAAAACAAAAACAAACAAAAAAAAGAAATATATATATATATATATATATATATATATATATATATATATATATATAAAACTACAACCGGTTTTCTGAGAACAGCTTCTAAACTTGTTATATGATCTTTTCTTTTCTTTTTTTAATTTAATTTTTATTGTATTTTTTCCATTACAATTTAATCCCCTTATACTCCCTTCCCCCCAGCAATCACCACACTGTTATCTGTGTCCAAGAGTTTTTTTGAATCATAAGATGAGTTATTGAGTGCCACAGAAATAATACCATTTGGAACACATTAACAAAACACTCATATAAATAATTGGTAAGGTACTTAAACAGGAAAGGCTCCTTGCAGTCTTGCTGAGGGAATGGAAAAGACAGCTGATCTGCTGATTGAGATGATGTTGACTGCTACCTAGTTAGGTCTATGAGAGAAAACACCCATTTACAGAAAGTCTTTTACTTGAAGTTGAGTTTAAGCCCAGGTCAGTAATCACAGAGGTATGACAATCTATAAAGGAATGTAAAATATCACATGCTTCACCCTTATATCTAACAAGAAACCAAGAAATACTGATTTATCCAAGAAATACTGATCAAATCTGCTGCCTCTTGTGTTAGGGTTCTTACCATTGAATTAAGTTGAGTTAGCCATGAGAATTCAAAAGAAGTGATCTTGCTGTAAAGTCAATTAGTATGACTACAAGCCCTGCCCCCAACATCTGACAATTACAATAAAATTCTATGAAGAATGCATTATGAAGAGTAGAAAAGAATGCCAGTGCAATTCTGTTTAAAGCTAAGGCAATCTGGGAATTTAATTTTGATATGTCTAGCCAAAGCCAATTACTCATGCACAGGGACTGGAAAGTAACCAAAGGCTGACTCAGCAGCTTTCAAAGTCTTCTGTTGAATTAAAAGAATAAGAAAGTGTAGGAAGGAAGTGGGGAATAATAGTGTAAGAAAAGGGTATAAATTACATAAATTAAGAGCTTAATAGTGAAATACTAAACACTAGGCTGTGAATTCACTTCTAGAATAATAGATGCTCATGGAAATTTATCTCAACTCAAAAGAAGGGAGTAGCATCATGTAGTACACTTTAAATATATACAATTTTATTGTTAACATCATGTCAATATAGCTAACATGATTTTAAGAAATGTATTTAAGTGTATTATAGACTTTAAAAAGAAGATGAAGTAAGATTTGGAGACAGGAGCGGGGGAATAGAAATGTGAGGAAAAGGAAAAGATGAGGAAAAACTTTATAGGGATCTAGACTTTTTCACCAGTTTAAAGTGAGACACATTCTCATTAAAAGAAAAAGCTCTCTAATACATGATAATTATATAGCATTACAAAGAGATAAATTTAGTGTTTAATATCCAAAAAGAATTCTTTTACAAAGTTACCAAGGACTCCTCCAGATAGTGGAGTCTAGTTATATTTATAATTTGATTTATAAAAATGTGATTTACATACACCCTGGCAGAAACACATCCAGGAAACAAAAAATTTTACTTAGATTATTTTAAAACACATGGAAACTTAAAATGTCATAAAAAATAAAATATCTACTGGCTATTTTTCTTCTTTCTCTTTATTTTTACCTTTGTCATCATCATTGAGAATCTTAGAAAACTTGGCCATCCCTATAGTTACATTTTCTAAAACCAGGCATTTCTCTTTCAGTCAGGGCTTCATTGTGGCTGGGAAATGAAAATTGAGAAAACAGAAGATGCAGAAAGGGTGCTAGTCTTGGAGTCTGAAGATTTAGGTTCTCAGATAGACACTACCCAGTTAAGTGACTACTCAAGTCATGTCATCTCTCAGATGCTCATTTCCTTCATCCAAAAAAAATGAGATTGAATTAAATGTTCTTAAAACTCTCTAACAGCTTCAGATGGAGTCAATCAAATAATTCTCCTTTTTAAAATTTTCCTCACATTCTCTTTAATACAATTGAAGAGTTCACTCTTGCAAACAGTAGTTCTTTCTTATCTATAATACTCCACTTAAATATCGAATTTCCCTAGCTTTTTCTAAAGGCCCTGGTACACAGATAATTTCAAATAACTATGAACTTTCATAGTAGTACAAGTAGTCATCTAAGGTCACTGTTTACATTCTATTTTAATAGAAAAGTTTTTGTAAAAGTAAAATATTTTTCATGCTTAGCTGAAATAATTTAATGATTAAAAATCAATGCTTTCTATAAGGATGAATCTAAATTCAAGTCATAGGTAAGAGATATCTCAATGGTATCTCTGAAGAGCAGAAAAAACAACTCCATTGAAAGTTTTTATCTATGACAGTCTAACATTATGATTTGGACAAAATGGACAAAGGTAAATGATCTCAACACTATATTTTGTGGCTCTAATGGCCAGCTCAGTGCTGGGTAATTTATTTCAAGAAAACTACTTGTATGCACAACTAATTTTCAAAAAAAAGTAGGCTAATATGGTACTAAGTTATCATATAGAAAAATATTGTCAAAATTCCATAATCACTAACCGTATTTCATAATTGTTGGGTAAAATAAATATACTTAGTTTTTATTTAGAATGTATCTGATTACAGATGTCTTCATATAAACAAAAGCAAATTTTAAAATACACTAAGTAGAACAGGGATAAAACATAAGATAAAAACTTGATATCATTACTATTCTAAACAAGGCTCAGGTTTTCTTTTTGGAAAATAAATGTTTAATGAGACTTGTGAATGCTGAATAAAGTACAATCATCAGATGTAGCATTGCTTGCATGGCAATTATGATACTGTTTATAATGCCAGGGTTCTATCCACAGGATTCTAATACAACGCAGTCCTTTAGCTGCAATAATCAAACAATGATACATAATCAGAATGCCCTTTTTCATTCAAATATTCTGTGCATCCTGCCACAATGACTTCATCCACACTGGGATGCTTGCAGAAATTCATCCAGGATGCTGGTGCCTATGACTAATCTGAGATAAAACTAAGCAATAAAATTAATATGCCTGCTTTTCTGTCCATTATTGCCATTCTCTTCCTTTCTTTGGTGTCTTCTTTGATTCTTAAACTGAATAGTCTTCAACTACTCCTGGAAGAAAGAGAGCCTTGAATGCTCTACAAAGTCCTCCAGCCCTATACCAATGTTTCCCAAAGCATGTGCCAAAGAACAGCAGTCTTGTGAAATACTGTATTTATCCCAAAAAGGAAAAGAAAAATCAAAGAAAGGGTAGAGAAGTTCCAAGAACCAATACCTTTGGGAAATGTTGTACATGATATCCCCTATATTAGGGATTCCTCAAATCAAGTAGCATAACAAAGATTCTTAGGAGTCTAGCAATAAAGACTTTATCTGTATCTAACCAGTGCGAATATAATATTTATTCAACTGTGGAGCCTATCCATATCATTTTTCAAATAAATATTAACATATCTCATAACCAGGGGCAAATATTAGGCATTTCCTTGCTCTCATATAGAATGTAACTGCTGAGGTCCTAGCCCTTTAGAGGTTAGTTAAATGCTGGCTACTTAACTGAAAAATCAGTATAAATCAAGAGGTTAATTTTTATCATAGATTCATGTGTTAACTCTGTCCAAGGATGATTGAGTTTAACAAACATTTGCAATGCATGAGTCAAATAACAGAATAAAATGGAAATTTCAGACACCTAATATGTGAAATTGCACCTTGCACATGTTTATTAGAGGATGTGTCAGTATTGTATTGGTTCTGGAATTTCTATGGTCAAAGAGTTAATATTTTGAAGCAACAATTGCAAATAGTGAGGGCAATAGTTACAAACACATTTAATCAAACCATTTTTCTCACCTCACACAAATGAATTTAGTCATCTGCTTTTTGATGCAAAAACAAAACAAAAACAAAAAGCAGCCACGTGTCAAGGCTAAGATCGGGCTGTGGAGCCATGGTTGTGTCTCATCCGTTTACTTGACTAATGACTGATGCCGGACAATTGAATTGAGAGGAAGTTTTGAGTTTTAATTTCTACAAAAAGATTTAAGAGGAAGATTTTTTTGCTTTGAAAATCTACGTATCTTAGAAAACTACAATTTGAATCTGCTGTTTATACAGCCAGCATTTAGATGACTTCTTCCTATCCTTAAACGTAGTAGAAGCACAGACAAGGCATGTGGATCAAAGGATAAAATGGTGATGATCAGGGAAGAAAAGGTGAGAGAGCTCAAGAGCCTTTAGAATGAAATTAGAAACTGTCGACACGTTTTTTCCATGACATTTCTGATTCTTCCTGTTAGAATGATAGCACATATAAGATCAGTCCCCCTGCCCCTGCATGGTGTCCAACGCCATCTCTGTCGGCTTTTTATTCCCATACATTTCTGCCCTCAGAAATGCTGATCACAAAATTTTTGAAACACAAAATTATGTAGGTTTTTTTCTCAGTGGGAACCAGCATTATTGCCTGCAATCTTGATACATTCTAATAGAGGTGAAGAACTCATCCAATAGTAGGTCAAGATAATTGACATCATTGGCAGGTGGTTGAAATCCTTAGTCTAACAAAATAATGCTTTTGAAATACTTACTGATGAATGCCTTTTAAATTTACACCATAACAATTATCTGCAACCTCTTCTCTTTATAAAATATTTACTGGAAAATGTAGTTTCTTGTTTGATTCTTTGCCTTAACATTAATACAATTTTGCTCATTCTTACAAAGCCAAAGGGGAAATACCTTTGTACTTCTAGCCAAAGGGGAAATATCTCTAGTAAAATTCAATATTTTAGGAACAGAGTCTGTTTTTAGGCTGTATCACCCCAAAGGAATGAACAAAATTGAAAAAATTACATTAGTTACTATTTACTAGCTCAAGTCTCAAAGCAGTTTTATAGATAATAACAAGAACAGAAAATAGTACACAAACATAATTTTGGTGTTCTCTTACAAACTTATTGATGTCCTTTTTCTTTCTTATTGATTTCTTCTCTAGTGGAGAGAAATGCTAATATTTTTTTCTGGATAATATATTAAAAGTGGTTTCTTGACATTTTACTGTTTGCTTTTATATTCTATTGAAGATGATACCCAAAGCCATACAATGATTCAGTTCAACAAAAATGATGACACACAATACAAAGTCTGCCCCTTACTAGTTTTCATGTCTTTACCACTCTCCTGATCAATGGAAGTGTGGAGTAATTAAAGGGGAAAAGTGTTTAATATAAATAGACTCTTCTATCCAAATCAGTTCCCCCAGCAGTATATTCTCCATCTTAGCCCCTAGTTCATTTCCCTCATTGTATTTTCAATTTGAAATTACTTATTTCTTTATCTGTCCATTGTCTCTCTCCTCCGATAGGCCATATGTTCCATATTGGAGGACATTTTGTATATAGAGTGGCTAGCAAGTATTATTGCAGTAAGAAAGAATGAGTAAGGGAAGTGGAAGGAGGGAGAAGATATATATCATGCATCAGAAGAAAGTTATAGTGCGATACCAAACATCCGTTACTCTCTAACTGTACTAACTGAAACCAGAAGTAATGCTTTTGTTTGTTGGCTTAATTTACCCCATCTTTTTTATTCATCATTTATTTCTAAATTATTCAGCATCTCTCATTATTCTATTATTTTAATAATTAGTTCCCACCTATTTACCAGTGCAGTGTCACGTGCTCTACATACAATTTTGCAACCATCCTGCAAGGCAAACACTGCTATACTTACACAGGGAAAATAAGGCACATGGAAATGAAGCCAAAGATCACACAGGCAGGAAGTGGCAGAGCCAGGATTTAACTTACTTCTGCCTCACTCCAAAGCTGTGCTCTTTCCTCTGTAAACATCACTTAATTTATTCAGTCTGCTCTACACTGATTTATGTCTTACCCAATTGATAATAAACCTGACAAAGATAGAAACTAATTTATTTTTATCTGATGTGCTATGTATATATTCTTCTGCATCTTGGAAAGTACAATTTTATGTTCACATACTCTGTAGTTTGTTCAACTGTATTTCCACAAGCTTAGCTATCTTTTCCTGGGGTAAATCTCCCAAATATTTTCTATTGTCTTATAATGCCACTAAAGCAGAATTCTAAATTATTTGACTTAGAAGATTTAGATTTATGTTTTGTAGAGTTTACAAATTACATACTGAAAGTTTAAATAAATTTAATCTCTTAAACAATTA
Organism: Furipterus horrens; assembly: GCF_987537825.1. Classification (NCBI taxonomy): domain Eukaryota; kingdom Metazoa; phylum Chordata; class Mammalia; order Chiroptera; family Furipteridae; genus Furipterus; species Furipterus horrens. The sequence continues at coordinate 157,578,337 of NW_028327175.1, forward strand.
TGCAATTAGCACAAGCACTATCAGATTTTAAATTCTGACAGTGAAATATTTACAAATAAATGTATTTAAATACTCAAATTCTGCTTGATATATTTGTTGCCTGTATTTCTTCAAAATTAATGCCTTAAAATCATTTATTGCTTATCAGCTCCTCACCATAGCTCAAGAATGCCTGCGTGCCTCCTAAACCACTTAACTCTTTAGAAAAATTATTATTATAGCTACAACCACTAACCTGCCTCACAATTATATGCAGGCAAGTATGTTCCTTCTCATATTAGTTAGGATTGTCTTTGGATACAATAACAGAAAACTTAACAATGTTCTAATTTTTTAAATATTTATTATTTGTATTACAAAAAATTTTCAAAAAGTCAGGACATAGTGGCATCTGCTGCTGAGACCTAATATCTTTCCAATTATTTTTTGGCTTATAACTTCATAGGCCCAGAATGGCAGCCATCCTGCAGGCATTAAATCTGTCTCAAAAAAAGAAGAGGAAGGAGAGAATGAGCCACAACTTTCTTCTTTTAATAGGAAAACAAAAGTATTCCTACAACCCCAACACCCTAACACCTCCAGCAAATTTCTATTCATATCTCAGTAGATTCTGGGAACTTTTCAGCATGACAGCATTGGCATGCAAGAGAGGAGGGTTAGGAAGAGCTACTAATTCAGCCAAACAGTAGTGTTTGCCACACACCAAATGCTGAGAACTCAACAGAAAGGATTAGAGCTTATCCATCTTTATATGTTCAGCATTTATCAGGGCTTGACACATTTGTAAATGCCAAATAAATATTCATTAAGTTATACCCTTATGGCTAACATTCTTTATTGCAATCTGAACCTATAATTTAATTAAATTTTTCAAAAATCATTTGCCACAGATCTTGAAAAACTGTAATAGGAACTTATAACACAAATCTATAAAATCTAATATTATTAAATTGAAATTAAAACTCTGTTCATCAGAGATGTCAATCTAGCATTTCATGTGACCAAAGTTGTACTAAAAGGCTAAAATCTGTGCAATATAGCATAGGTTTGGAGTGGCAAAGGCAATGTGAAATTAAGTGCATGTTTTGATTGTGAAATGCTTTTCTGCTTTATCTCTCCTGTGCGATCGCTTACTGCTTGCATGGCAGAGCTAGGCTAGTCTGTTTATAATAACAACTTATTCAGGAGGTTACAAATAAAATGGAATACACTATTGCTGTAACTCATAATAGGAATTAATCTGTGGAGTGCATTCAGGATGCCAGAAAATGTTTTATAGTGCTCCACTGGGCTTCATTGATATTAAGGAAATCTTTCATTCTATTCCATAATACATACATGTTGGTTCTAATAAATATAGAAGTTTTTCCAAAATTTTTACAAGAATTAAAACTTAAGGATGATACACACTATGTTCATCCTGGGCTTTGTATAACTATGATAACAATGATGACAGTGATAGCAAATATGTTGAGTATTTAATGTGCCAGACACTTTTCTAAGCACTTTACATGTGAACTCATTTCTTTCTCACAACGACCCTAGGAGGTAGATACTAGCATCTCTCACACAAACTGAAGAGAACACTGGAGCTGGGTAGATATTATTTTCTACGTTTGATGTATGAGGAAGCAGGAGCTGAAAGAAGTTACAACAACTTGCCAAAAATCACAAGAGCACTAAATGTAAATTTGACTCAAAACACAACTCTGACTAAAATCTACATTCTCACCCACTTCAGTGCTCTGTACTGCCTTTGACAAATGCAGAAAACCCTCCAGCCAGTGATGAACATCCTGTGTCACAAAGTATGAGGAATACGACAAGGTCACAGAATTTCCGAGCTGAAAAGGATCATCTAGTCCAACCCAGCTATTTTACAGGTGGGAAATTGAAAGCCAGAGAGAGTAGGAGTGCTACCAGCTCACTGCAGAGCTGCAATGTCCTCACTAAGGGTCAGTCCTCTCCAAAATATCTCTTTTCATTTTCCCTTTATGTTGATTTTCCATTAAAAAGTCTTTGATATAGTATAAATTATTGGAGCTCAAAACTGAGAGGAAATTGTAAATATTCACCTTTATCATTTTAAAATGATGAAAACCTTCAGAAGTCACAGGCTTTATTTTCTCAACAGTCTTATTTCAAAAAACATTATCATGGTTTGTCATCTTGGAAAACAGAAAATCTGCTTGCTAGAAGGGCGTGCAGCCCAACATGGATCAAACTCGTCTCCAGGAACCCTGGGAAGACAAATGTTGTGACAGTTTATACCCAGCGTCTCTGAAGAACACTGTCCACTGTGTATCTGTTTTTTATTAATTGTCCTCTTACTTGGACAAATATAATCATTAGGTCTTTGAGTGATTTCCACCTTCATATTGGTCTGGGGTTATACTGCTCTGCAAAACAATCAGATTTCTTGCAAATGTTTGTTAAACTTAAGTCCAAGTGATCCCAGAAAATATGACTAGATCTTATTATAATGCATTATTTTGGTCGGAAAACGCTGTAGCCCCATAAATATAAATTCATTATTAATTAGCAGCAAACACATACCATTTTCAATGTTACTATTTCATCATGATAATAATTAGCATTTTCCCTTTTATTTTCCAGATAGAGTCTTATCAGTTCTTATGCATTGCAATAGCCATTAAATGATATTCATTAAATGACACTGTCATTGTTTATTATCACTATAAAAGTTTTAAATTAGATAGGGAGGACATAGTCTCTCATTTTCTAGATAAAAATAAAGATCAGGGAAGTGAGGTGAAATGATTCAAGTCAGACACTAATAGGTGGAAAAGGCTCACTCAAATTCAAGTCTGTCATCTGTAGCCAGTGTGCTTAATAGTTCCTAGGTTGCCTTCCCTAGTTTAATAACTCTCTCTGCCATTCAAAATTAAAATTTTATATCTGTAATATTTGCTGTTTATTGCAATGATAATTTTTAAAGAAATTCATTTAGCTATGTTTTCTTTTTTTTTTTTCAGATTTAATGTGTTTTATTGATTAAAATATTACATTTGTGCCAATTTCCCTTCCCTCTGCTCCCCTCCACCCGGTGGCCCCCTCCCTCCAGTTGTCCCCCCCTTTTAGATTATGTCCATTAGTTGTGCATACAGTTCCTCCCAACCTCTCTCCGTCTATTCCATTCCCTCCTACCCTGATCCCCAATTCCTATATCATCTCCCTCCCTCTCCCCACTCCCCCTCCCTGTTGACCTCCCCCCAATATGCTTCCTGTACCCACAGTTCCTTTTCCACTCTCGTTGCCTGTTTAGTTTGCCTTTGTTTCATCTCCCTAGCTTCTGTTTTTTAAACCAGTCCCTTTAACATCTCATATAACAGTGGTTTGGATCTAATGAACTCTTTCAGTTTTATTTTGTCCTGGAAACACTTTCTCTGTCCTTCTATTCTGAATGACAATTTCGCTGGATAGAGTATTCGTGGTTGTAGGTTTTGGATTTTCATTACTTTGAATATTTCTTGCCAGTCCCTTCTTGCCTGTAGGGTTTCCCTTGAGAAGTCTGCTGATAGTCTAATTGGGACCCCTTTGTACATAATTCTTTTCTTCTCTCTTGCTGCTTTTAAGATTCTCTCTTTATCTTTAATTTTTGACATTTTGATTATAATGTGTCTTGGAGTGGTTCTCCCTGGGTCCAGTCTCTTGGGAACTCTCCTTGCTTCCTGGACCTGCAAGTCTATTCCCTTCCCCAAGTCTGGGAAGTTCTCCTTTATTATATTTTCACTCAATTTTTCAAGTTCTAGTTCATCTTTCTCATTCTCTGGCAAACCAATGATTCTTATGTTGGGCCTTTTATAGCTGTCCCAGAGGTTTCTGATCCTCTCATTGTTGCTTCCCATTTCCTCTCGCTGCATTGGTTGACTGCTTGTTCCTTCTCCATATTCCTGTTTGTTGAAATGAACTCTGGATTTTTTTTCCTCACCATCTGTCTCGTATGCGGTTTTGTTCCTTTCGTTATGAAAGTTTTTCGCTTCTTTCTTATCTTTTTCCTGCTCTTTTGTGAATTCTGTAAGCCACCTGATAACAACGGCCCAGAACTGAGCCTCTGACAGGTTTCTTATCTGTTTATCTGTCAGGTTCTCTATCTGCTGCCTGGTGAGCTGTGTCACCGGGATTTCTATAGTTGTCTGCCACATTTTGACAGATGCGTTTTGTTTTCTTGGGCCGGCTGTCGGGGGCAGTGCCTGTGTACGCGTCACAAGTCAGCGACCGGCGCCTGTCTGCGACCTATTTTGCACCCCTGTGGTGCTTTCTTTCTTTGGGGGCGGGGGTCCAAGATGGATTCACACAGTTATTCAGCTAGGAGACCGGGATCCGTTCTCCCGCCCCCCTGGGCCTCACTGTTCAAGGCGATGCGGTGGCCGCTCTCCCCAGCGCTGGGGTCGTGCACTGCCAGGGGCTTGACTGCCGCCGGGATTTTTCACTGCCCCTCCGCTCCGAAAACAGCTTTGCCCTCTTTAACTCTTACCTGCCCAAATGGCGCCGCTGGTTTATAACTTCATATGTTGGACTTCCGTGTAGTTTTATTTTCTGGAATTTCTAGTTATCCTTTGTTTTGAAGTAGTTGTATTCCTCTCTAGTTGTAGAGGGAGACCTAGCGTGTCCGTCTAAGCCTCCATCTTGGCCGGAAGTCCTAACTATGTTTTCTTTATTAGCATTTGTTAAAAGAAAAAAATTCTTCTAATGCCTTTAAATAATCACTATCAGTACCAGTAAGCAAAGAGGACTATTTAAAGAGATAGCATCCTTAGACATGCAACACACTTCAAGGTCAAAAAACTTGCTGTGAAAGTCACACTAAAACACTTTATCCTGAACTGCCCCATGACCTCAGAGAACACAGGCATATTTATTCCTGCAGGCGCAGTTAGAAACACTAGTTGATGACCATGAGTAACAATCATTTTCTTTTATTGACACAAAATTATTAAAAGTATTAACATCACATAGTTGACATTGAGAAGTAGTTCATTTTGAGGGAGGTTCTATGACCACAGGTAGTGAGCAGTAAGCTCTCTCCTTTCAGGATGCTGTTATGGTCCTAGAAAGGCAGTCAGAGTCAAGGTCTAAGAACCTGCTAAACTGTCTCCCTGGATTCTGCTTTGTCAAACACCAGCTGCTTCATTTCCAAAAACAAGTGACTAAAGATAGAGAAATAGAGGTTAGAGAAAACACACTTTTTCTCTTCAAAGAAACAAGATAACCAATCTGTATTTTGGTTTCACCCAGAAGTCGATCACCATTGTGCACCACACATTTCACGAAAAAAAGGATTTACTTCCTACCATTCTGCACCATCATACCTTGGTGCTTCACAGATGTACTAGTAACTTTCTCAAATTTATAACCACATTGGGCTTATATAAATTCCTTATAAAAATGATGTAGAAGTAGTAATAGGTTTACACAAAAATTGTAGTTTATCATGCTGCTTTGTTGAAAAGAAGCTTAGCTTCTATTTATAGCTTTAATAAACTACTGCATGCTTTTTAATTTTGTAACCCAGGGGTAATGGGGTATGTAAATTGAGAAATACCTTTACCTAAGAACCCCAGATACTGTGTGCTTGTAATATATGCTTTCTTAAAACATTCTTCTAGAGAAAATTGGTTTTTAGATTTAAATATTAAGAAAAATGTAATATTCTTATAATCTTGCTATTTGACACTTTAATTCCAAAATTTGTAATTGCCCAAAATTTACTGTACTAACAAGCATAAAAATAAATTTTTAAACAGAAATGGTGATAATGCTCTAATTTTTTAAAAAGCAGGACTCAATTGGGTTTTTTTAAATGATATATGTCCTTTATTAAAAAATTCAAGTAATATGGAAGAGTTCATAAAGAAAGTGGCATTTTAGGTAATCCCAATCCCACTTATCAGAAAGAAATAACCCACTCCAACACCAAGTAAATATCATTCCAAACATATTTAAATATCAATTAAGAAAAAAAGATGGATCAGAGAGAAATATTAATACATAAAGCCTAATTTTTTAATTGAACCAAATTACATATTTTTAAATATTTAAATGTTATATTTTTTCCCTTGAATTTAACTAAAGAATACATTGAAGTAAAAATTGGAGGAATTACTGAAATTCAGGTCAATGTTAAACTCAAAGCATAATATTTTATAAAAAGGCACTCCAAAGTTGAGGAAAAAACTGAAAAACTTTGAAGGGCTGGATTCTTTTTAATTATGTATATTAACATTAGGTAGTAGCTATTAACCCCATGTTATAGATTTAAAAAACTAGCTCACTGATACTTCTTTCAATTCTGCCTTCTCTACTCCCAATCACTGTCATTTATGTTTGCATATCACAATTTATAACATTTATATTCTATTCTATGGCTGCAACTCCTAAAGTTGCTATTTCTGATCTATAATTAGATAGATTTGATACTCACCAACTGTTTAATAATCAGTTTGTCTATTCTTGAGCTATTAATACTGATTCAGTGTGTGAGTGTGTGAGTGTATGTTTGTGTGTGTGTTTAAAGATGGCTCCAGGATTATATATTGTCTAAGTCCTTGCCTGCTTCAGAATATCTTTCTGTTGACAAATTCAACTGAAAATAAAAGCTGAGTTACACTTTTCTTCCCTCAGACCTATGTATAAATTGCCTCTCTTGCTTCTGACATTATCTGGAAATTGGAGGCCAACCTATTTTTCTGCTTAAAAGTAGCTGTTGTTTTTTTCCCTTGAATGTTCATATTGAGTCTTCTGTTATACTTGGAGTTCAGGAAACAGTACTAAAATATCTCTTGGTATTCATTTTTCTATATAAATTTTCCGAGGACATAGTATGATCTTTCAATTTAAAGACTCAAATCTTTGTAACAGTTTTCATTTTTATATTTTATTATTTTTGTTGTTGAATCATTTCTTTTATTCAGAAACATCAATGATGCATATGTTGGCTCTCTTTTAACTATTTTCCATATGATTCATCATTATAAAAATTTCATATTATTTATATATACTTTTGTATAGTTTTTCATAGTATCCATGTCCATGACTTTATAATCAAGTTCATTCTATTCATAAATTGTATTTGTTATTTTTACATTTTCAAGTTTCTCTGAACTCTGCTAGTTCTATTTTCATCTTATATTGTCATACGCAGTCTATCCTGAACTCTTTTTTAGGAAACATACCTCTTGTGGAATATATTTTTCATAGCTATTTTGCTTGATCTCCTCTCCTTATGTGGAAGAGGAAATGGCAGCTTTTTTGCATAGATTTATCCATTTGTCCCTTTCTGATCATTATTTATGTTTGAATGAGATGAGGCTGGCAACAACAACAAAAAAAGTATAATGGGAAGAAAAGGGGGAATGGAATGACTGGAAATTAGCTGGAAAATTGGCAGCAGCCACTACTTCAGCTTATGGACTCAAAGACCTTCTTCCCAAATCTTTCATGTCCTTAAAATTGAAAATATTCCTCCCTCCCCCAACTCCAGGTTTTTCCACTTAGGGAGTCTGTAGGTCCTCTCTGTAGCTGTTTGCCACCTACTTCCTCCACCTACTCCTGTGGTGGCTGACTTCCTAAACTGAGAGACCAAATGGTGGAGAATAGAATAATGTAGTCAGCAGAATGTTCCTTTGAGGCTTCCCTCACTTACCATTCTAGAGTTTCAGGTGGGATCGCTATAGGAATGTTCTCCATTTATTGCATGCTTTCCAGAAACCAAGCTCTTTTTAATCAAAGGCTCTCAAAGACTTTGAGGAAACAGCAGATTTTTAAAATTTTTTAAATCTTCACCCAATAATATTTATATTGATTTTAAGAGATAGAGTGAGAGGAAGCAGGAGGGAAGAGACAGAAAGAAAAACATCAATCAGTTTCCTTTTGTACACACCCCAAATGGGGATCAAACCTGCAACCTAGGTATGTGTCCTGACCAGGGATCGAACCCACAGTGTTTTGCTGTACAGGATGATGCTCCAACCCACTGGGCCATCTATCCAGAGTAACACATTGTTGAGGTCTGAGGCAACCAGCATCATCTCTCTGCAGGCTTGATTATCTAGACAGGATTACAATATTTATTTTTGTATATAGTGTAAGAAAGTGATCCACTTTAATTTTTTTGCACGTATCTGTGCAGTCTTGCCAACACTACTTATTGAATAAATTGTCTTATCCCATTGCATATCCTTGCCACCTTTGCCATAGATTAATCATGTAAGTGAGGATTAATTTATGGGTTATCTACTCTATTCCATTTACCTATATGTTTTTATGCCAATACTATGCTGTTTTGATTATTGTAGCTTTGTAGTATAATTTGACATCAGGGAGCCTGACACCTTCCATTTTGTTCTCTTTCAAGATTTCTCTGGTTATTCAGAATCTTTGTGGTTCTTTATAAATTTTAGGATTAGTTCTAATTCTGAGAATATCATTGCTATCTTAATAAGAGTTACATTAAATCTGTATATTATTTTAAATAGTAACAACATTTTAACAATATTAAAGGGAATGATGATATATACATTGAGATCTTGCTGTATACTGGCAACTGTTAAGTGCTGCATATAAATACTAGCCAGATATTAAGTGTACAATAAATGTTAGTCCATGTGTTGTGCAAAACAAATGGAAACCATTAGTTAATATGGCAGGTGGATTAAATGGAAGCTGATAAGAAGAGCCCTTTTTTCAGAATTTAGTGACTATTTCTAGATTAAAAGTATCCTGCTAACAGGAGTTAGATATGTTTGATTTACTATTACATACCCAATAAACACAGTGCCTCTATTTACTGAATATTTTCTGAGTAAAAGAATGAATCAAGTTAAAATATAATGGAATGATAAAGTTTCTACAAGATATGAATACTATCTAATAAATACTAGTTTATTTACATTTTAAGATAGTCATATCATTTTATGAGTATATCTTTCACAACAATTTTATAGCATATGTAGTTATCTCCATTTTATAAATAAGAAACATGGAGTGCACATAGATAAGTAATTTGTTCCAGGTCACACAGTGAGTCACTGGGACTCAAGGTCAGGACTCCTCTCTCAACTTCACCCATATAATGTCATTGTCTCAATTCAAATAGTCTTAAAATAATCTCAGCTAACCCTTCACTGTTTCCATGGATGCCATTTTCCCCTGTTTGTCCCATTTGAGTTTTTGTTCCTTACTCACTTTAAGTTCAAATTCTAAGCATCTGTTTATGAAGGTACCAGTTACTCTTCAATTCATGCCTAATTTTCTCTATTGCTATAACTGTCATAAAAACAGCCAAGCATGAGATTAAATATGGATTTTGAAATAAGAACGTCACTTGTTTAATTTGCTTTAAATACCTCACCTTTGCTGCACTTAACAACATAATTATGTTAATGCCAATACTACTGCTTTACCTCACTGAGTCAGGAAGCACAGAACTTTTGACTATATCAGGGTCACCAGCTTGCAATTCAGTCCCAAACCACCTGACAATAAAAAATATGCTATCAAAACTGCAAATAGATAGTTTTAGTATTTTATGTAACAGTAATTTAACAAAATTAGATGATTGGGCCACCCCAATCAAAGCCAATCTTAAAAGTATCACCATAGTAAATGAAGTGAATAACTGAAAAGCTAATGTGTGTGTGTGTGTGTTTAATGTTTTTGAGCAATAACAAGAACTCAGATATACAGATGCATGTTTAAATGTATTGCCATGAAGACAAGGGATTCTTTATATGTATAACCATTTCTAATAATGTCTCCCTTTTATGCTCTTATTACCTGAAAGAGTTCACTCCTGTGTGAGTGGCAATGAGGTTGTTATAACTTCTCCCAGTTGTAAGGTTATGTAGGGTTGATCTCTGTTCATTTACAGGGATCAAGAATTTTTACCTTCTAGAATTTTTTGAAACAAACCTAAGTTAAATTCAAACAATTCAACAAATATTTACTAAATTTTATTATATTTTTTCCACTGTTTGGGACACTATGGAAAATCAAAGACTGCTTAAGAATAGCCCTTTACTTCAATGAACTTAAAATGAAAAATTCAGATTTGGATATCACAAATTATTTTATGGTAAGAATGAGACAAGCACAAAAACTAGGGTTTATATAAAGCATATCAGCAACACAAAGGAGAAGAATTCTAATGGGCATAAATCATGTGACCTTCATGTAAGAGGTATGTAGTATTTGATAGTTTCTTGATAAATAGGATTCAAACAGAGGCTTCAGGTGAAGAGGAAAATAAAGGGTATGCAGTATGACTGAGAATACCTGAAGGATCATATGACAAAAAGCTAGAAACCGTTTAACTGTTGAATATGGAACATCTGAAATATCAAATAACAAAGTCAATCTTATTTGATAACTAACAGTCAGACATTAAAACTTCATTTTGTTTTGCTTGCAGTGACGTGATTTCCTGGTATTCGTAACTGTTAGTCTGTCAGCAAGAGGCTAAATGTGGTGGAAGACGAAGGCCAGTTAGGCTACTGAAATAATGATAAGATCACAATAGAAAAAGTTCAAATAGCCATGAGAACACTGAGAAAAAATATGTTCAACACTGTTAATTATTAAACAGAGGCATATTTATAACAGTACCATTTCATCCCTTTTACTAAGCCAGTTTTAAACAATGATTGTGAGTTAAAATATACAGGAAGCATTTGCACATAATCAGTGAATAAAATGGAAAAATGACTTTTGGAAATCAAATTGAAGAAATATTTTTAAAGTCACAGGAAACTTTTAATATATTTTATTAATTAAGAAAAATATCCAGCCCTGGCTAGTGTGACCTCCATTGGTTGGAGCGTTGTCCTGTAAACCAGAAGGTCGTGGGCTCAGTGCCAGGTCAGGACACATGCCTACATTGCAGGATAGGTCCCTGGTTGGGAAGTGCACGAGAGGCAACAGATTGATGTTTCTTGCTCACATTGATGTTTCTCTACCTCCCTCTCTCCTTCTTCTCTCCTCTCTCTAAAATCAGTAAGCATGTCCTTGGGTAAGGATAAAAAAATTAAAGAAAGAAAAGTATCCAAATATTGAAAATCACATATAAAAAGAGAGTTAGTGAAATATTATATGTAATAGAAAAAATATTAAAAACATTCTAGGTATCTAATAAAGAGATAATATAACAAAATATAACAAAAATTATGGTCTCTTATGTAGTTATTAAATTTATATTCATAAAATCTGTGTAGTGATATGGAAAATGTATAAAATAAAATAAAGTTGTATCTATAATATGGTTGCAATTAAAAAGTAAGTATATATTCAGAAAAGGAGAAGAATGCATACAAAATGAAAATAGTTGAAATAGTAAACATTATTCTCAATATTTATGAAATTGTTAAAATGTATGCACTAAATAATTTTAAGTTTTAATGAGTTTCTGAATTAAAACAGTTCCAGTCCAAATGAAAGGGAAAATTATAAAATGAAACATGGTAGAATGAAATAGAAGTGAAATACTAGAAGTTGGAAAAAAGGAATGAAAGGAAGGATCAGGCTTGGAGGCTGAGATCTGGTAGGATAGTAAGTGAAATAAACTAAGAACTTTTATTCACCACAGTTGAAACAAATTTAACTTTGACTATTGGTTTAGGTGCCAGTATACCTTTCCTGGGTGTTTGGAAACATGATGTGTTATTTCTGAAGAAAGAGCAATACTCAGATAGGACTCTTGGTTGAGGTAACATGTCTTTGAAGCCAAATGAGTAAAAAACAAAATAAAATAAAATTTCAGAGTTTAGAAGAAGAGAAGACAATTTTAAAAAGAACATGAAACAACACTTCCATATAGAAGATGGGAAATTTAAAGGACCACAAAAACATGCTGGGAATAAATAGTCATTGTTAGAATTCCAAGTTAGTACACTGTCACGGAACTAGGAGAAAGCTTTCTCTCTCTCTCTCTCTCTCTCTCTCTCTCTCTCTCTGTGTGTGTGTGTGTGTGTGTGTGTGTGTGTGTGTGTGTGTGTGTTTCCATGAAGATATCATCCACATTTTACAGAGAAATGGAGGAGGAGAATTTTAAAAAGAGACCATGGAACCTAGCTAATAGAAGATTACCTCCAAAAAATAATATCCACAGCCTGGTAAGAGTAAATTGTAGATGACAAAGGAAAAAGTGGAAAAGTGGAGAATGAAAACTAAGCCTTCAAAAAGTAAATTTAGTAAGGCTGCAGGATACAAAGTCAATGTTACAAAAATAGGTATACTGTTGCATACCAACCAAAAGTAATTAGGAAACTGAAAACAAAATTCTCTAAGTGAAATTAAAGGAGACAAATAGACAAATATATGGAGAAAAATACTACGTTCAAAAATAGAATTATTCAGTATTTTAGAATGTCAATTCTCCCTAGTTGAACTATATATAAAACTCAATTCTAGTCAAAATACGAGTAGATTTCTTATGAAAATTAACAAATGGATTTTAACATTTTTATTGAGGGGGAAAGAACCTAGTAAAGGAAAAATACCAAGTAAAGGAAAAAATAATATGGAAAACTTTAGATGGTATCAAGATCAAGAATCTAAGCAATTCACAGTGAATAGAGCACAGGAGATAGGGAGCCAGAGAATCTATAGCTGCTGAAAGGGATTTGTGTGAAGTAGAATGAGACCATACACCATGAAAACTTTTCTGCATGGCTCTTCAAACTTCCCAAAGTCAAGAACTCTAGGGAACAAGCATCACATGACAGCAGTTCTCAGCCTGGCAGTACAACAGACTTACCAGTAGACCTTCTACATATAAATGACTGAAATCCACTCCCAGATTATTATTATTTAACAGAATCTCTTCTGACTTAAGAGACCCATGATAATACATTATTTTCTACCTTTCACACCTGGAAAAAGGCTAATAGTTTCAGACAATCTGATTATGATTCTCACCTTGGAAAGATTGAGTTAAGAATTATTAAGGTTACAAAGTCCTGTCTCTACACTGTCATCAAAATCTATGAAGAGATTCAAAGTCAATATGTATTGATCCATTCAGACCTATTGATTTTTTTAGGACACTAAGGAAAAATTAGATGTAATATGAATTACTGAAACATGCTTGCGATTTACATAACACAATAATCAAGAAAGCCTATTAGACTATAAGATTAGGATATTTGGGTTTTATAATTTTTCTACAGATTGTATAATTATAGGCAAGATGATGTTCAACATTTCATAATTCATGGGTAAAAAGTTAGACTAGAAGAAATTGGACTAGATGATGTCTAAGGTTTCTTTGAGCTATTATTCAATTTTTAAACCTCAGGGTCTGTATTAGTTTTCTATTGCCACTGTAGCAAAATACCACAAATTTAATGGCTTAAAATAACAAAAATACATTATCTTACAATTCTGGATGTCAGAAGTTCAAAATCAGCTTTGCAGGCAATAATGTGCTCCCTCCAACGGCTCTAAGGGAAAATCTATTTACTTGCCTTTTTAATCTTTTAAAGGCCACCTGCATTCCTTGGCTCATAGCCCCTTCCTCCTTCTTCAAAGCCAGCAGTGCAGCATCGTCAAGTCTTTCTCCTCTATCACTGCTTCAGTCATCTCAGCGTGTTCTGTGAGAGCCTGACTTCTATCCTTCTACCCCTTCCTATAAGGATCTTTACATTTATATCTTTGTACCCACCTAGATAATCCAGTATAGTCTAACTGAGATTCTTAATCACATATGCAAGTTTCTTTTGTCATATAAGGCAGTCACAGGTACTAGTTAATGATTAGGATTTGGCTATCTTGGGGGTGGGGGGGAGCCATATTCAGCTTAACACAGAATCACATTAATATATCCTTCAAAGTAATTATGTGTCTGAAAGTGATTTGTTGGTCTAAAATCATTTTCTTAATTTTTAAAGAAACATGATGGAACAAACCATATATCCAAGTGAGTTGTAACCAGCAAAGAAGTCAACTTGGAAAAATAGAAAATTCATTTGTTGATTTAGCCATTGCTCAGATCTGGGTAAATTAGTTATTTGGAAGGGCTTTCAGAGCCTACTACACATTCTTTTAGATGTAATCAAAAATTTTTAAATATATGGAACTATGCAAAAGCTTTTGATAAGCAGTATTAATGAATAAAGTGAGGTATTTCATATTTTTGAAATACAAAGTATGAAATAATAAGAAATATTTTTAATATTACCCATTAATTGTCACTGAAGGTATCTACCAAAAAACGTGTTTCAGTAATGTTCTGAGTAATGACAGCATCACGGGAATAAATGTCTATAAGTTTATCATGATGAATTGTAAAAAGCAATACTCGTTGTGCTAATTAAATTCTGGTATATTTCTGCTTTAAAGATATTTGATTATTTATATTTTTAAATATTTTTTATTTATTGATTTGAGAGAGAGAGGAGAGAGAGAAGGAGAGAGGCAAGGGGAGAAAGTAAGAGAGAGAGAGAGTCTTCGATTTGTTGTTCCACTTATTTATGAATTCATTGGTTGATTCTTGTATGTGCCCTGACCAGGGATTGAACCTGCAATGTTTGCATATTGGGATGATGCTCATATTTAACTCAGCTACCTGCCAAGGGGTTAGTTTATATTTTGTAAGCACAAAAAGATATTTTGTCCCTGCCAAAACAAAAAGAAAAAGGAGGATTAATAAAAACTACATATCAATCCTTTTATCTCCTCATATCTAATAAAAATTTTTTTTTTTTTGCTCACAAGTGCAATGCTCAAGAAAATAGTGGTACAGAATACTACTCTTGCAAAAATTCTAAATTTTCTATATGAGGATAATAATAATACATGCAAGTTTTATTAAAAGGATGGGACTATGTTTTACATTTTTCTGTTTGTAATATTACTGAGGGAAGTTCAGTTTCTGACATTTTTTTTAACCCTGTTGAAAGGATACTTTTTGAATTTATCATGAAAGTTAAAATACTCTCTAAAGTACAATATGATAGAGAATAACAGCAACAACAAAAAGGTATTATTTTTAATTGCACTTTGAAAATCCAGGAAAGTTATAATGTCTGTTAACAGATATTCTTGATTTTCACTCAAATACCAATGACCATCTGAAAATCCAAATTCAAGAAGAATTTTATGAGGGTAAATGAATTAATAATTTTTGGAACACTTCATAAATACACACTGCTACCAATAGAGCTAATGAATTGTATTAAGTGCTACTTACAGCAAAACACAAAAGAAACAAAATAAAATATAACTGTTATATAACTAGTATAGAAAATAAATAAGTTGTCCTAAAGGCAACAGGAAAAATAGTCAAGAAAATGTTGCTATTATATAGCTGCTTAAACACTGGTCAAAGTTACCTCTCAAGATAAGAGCGGTCTTCTGAATATTCATGTTCAAGGGAAAGGAACTTAGAACTTGAAAGGAAGCCAATCTCTCCATAAAGTTTCTTTCTTTCACTTTGAGTAACTGAAGAAATATTAGTATATTAATGCCCATCATTAATTTTTCACTTAAAGCCTCATCTCTAAGGTCCTTAATTGTTCAAATACTTGACTGACACATGGAGAAATCTATGAAAAAAATAAAACTTTACTCATGTTTTGACTAAAAACTTCAGAAACTAAAATCTTAAAAGCTTATTTTTCTCATATATCACCTTAACTCTGAGAGGTTGTAATTAAGATCATGTTAAAATAGTAACCTGTAGATGAGGATGCATAACTTCTGACAGAGTTAATTTTGGGTTCTCAAAAAATAAATGGTGATGAAACATCTCCTCTTACATAAATCACAAATTATTTCAAAAGACTCAGCTAAATTGAAAACTCCCTGAGAGCAGAGATTTTTGCCTTCCATTTCTTTTATATCCTTTTAGCACCTCCAAACTCTGCTGATAGAGCAAGTGCTCTAGTGAAAGATGGAAAAAAAGGAATAGAAAGGAGGAAAGAAGAGGAAAGAAAGACAGGAGGAGGAAGAGGAAGAAAGAGCCTAATGAGTCAACCAGATCTTATTTATTCCCTGTCTGGAAGTTACTGAAAGTTTTACAACTGACATTCATCTGAGATTGGTATTCCTGAATTATTTTAATGACTCACTTAGAAAATATCAAATAAAGATATTTTTTTCAATGAAAGTGTCTCTTGCTGTTTTAGGGCATTTTCATATAATTGTTCATAGAGACTTCTCTCACAATTTGCTTAGGAAATATAACAAGTCCAATAGAGTATGCAGAAAGTATACATTTTCTGTTTTTTTCAAAAACTTTAAAATTCACATTGATATTTATTTTTTGCTCCTGAATGATAAGCTCTTAAATGAATGTCATACTGATGAGGAGAAGGAGGATGGCTATCACTCTATATTTGTATAGCACTTTGTGGTTCATAAAGCTTCCAACTGTGTTTTCCCTCTTGACCCTCATAACCACTCTGTGAAGCAAGTTAAACAGTTGGTATTAATTGTATTTCATAGATAAAAATGATAAGTTCAAGTTTAGTCTATGGCATAGCCAGGATTCATTCTCTTCTGATACTGAACATTTTACTTCCCCCTAATCATTGAGTGTTTGCTGCAATGCATTGGATAATTTCATCTGGAGCCTAGTCTTTTCACTGGGCTGTCTGCCATTTTGAAAAAATTAAACATAATAGCACAGGCAAAAAACTAAAAGTGGCCTTAAAAGCAACAATTTTATTGACTGACTTAAAAGTTAGAAAATAGATATGAGAACTAGGTATTGCCAAGAGTTTGCATGATTTCCATTGTATTTAATGTTTTCTACCTGACTAAAACTTAGAATTTGTCTAACGTTCTTTATTTTTAAAAATCGAACAAGTAGCACTTGGGAATGGCCAGCATTTGGGGAACTAGGAAGGAAAGACTCCAGTCAAGAATCCTGTGATATTATATAGACATTTTGAGGATAGAATGTAGTTATTTCAAAAAGCATGTGCAATGGGACAGAACTTGCGGCTCAAGAAACAAGTCAGAGATAACTTATAAAACAAGCTATTTCTATTTTTTTACATTTTTGAGGTTTCTTTCCCTTTAATATTTGCCAAACTTTTTTAGGATATTCAGAAATCTAAAACAACTTTAATCTTCTAAGAAAAATGGAAGCAGACTAGTGAAGTAATATCAATATTCTTAAGATTTCTTCCAAAATGTTCTACGAGTAATTAGATTAGGAAGAAGGGAAATCCCTAGAAAGACGGTTAATAGTTTAGTATAAAAACATCAAAATTGAAGAGTTATTTTAACATGTGAGTGCAAGCATAAGGCAAAACTCAACTTTTCATTCTACCACACATAAGAACTCAGGCAAAGTGCTTCAAAATCATAGCAATTGTATTACAATTCAGATTTACCTAGAACTCCTATTAAGTGTTCTCACTGTGCATTCCATTTATAACAACAATTAGTTGAGTTACTGTGAATTCAAAAGGTATACTTTGTCTATTACTGATCTTTCCTAATGTTCCCCTACTGTTCAGCCTAATCACATATTTTATTAGCTTATAACTTCTGTCCAGGCTATTACTGCATTAGCTAAATATTAACAGCTATTTGAAAAAGTTCACTGCCCTGGCTGGTGTGGCTCGGTTGGTTGGAGCATCCTCCTGTACCCTAAAGGTCATAGGTTCAATTCCTGGTCAGAGCACATGCATAGGTTGTGGGTTTGTTCCCAATCCAGGCACAGATGCATGTGAGCCCTGGTCAGGATACATGCAACCTCTGCTCTGGATACATATTATCGCCAGTCTGAGCATGTGCAGAAGGCAACTGATCAATGCTACTCTCTCCTGTCATGTTTCTCCCTAACCTTTTCCTCTTTCCTTTCCTCTCTCTCTAAAAGCAATGGGGGGAGAAATGTCCTCTGGTGAGGATTAAAAAAGAAAAAGTTCACTTATGCCCTAGACCAGTGGTTCTCGACCTTCCTGATGCTGCAACCCTTTAATACAGCTCCTCATGTTGTGGTGACTCCCAACCATAACTAAAGCATAGTGATTAATCACAAAAACAATATGTAATAATATATGTGTTTTCCGATGGTCTTAGGCGACCCCTGTGAAAGGGTTGTTTGATCCCCAAAGGCGTAGCAACCCACAGGTTGAGAACTGCTGCCCTCAACTATTCTTAAATTTTTAGTTCAAATAGTGTCTTTTAATTTAGCAACAAAAGCAAATCTAAATGGAGGTTGTTAAGTTGGCAAGCAAATATGGTCACCGATAGTTTGGAAGTAATTCAGAAGAGTTGACTCAAGTTAGGAAAACCTATAAAGAGAGGTTAAAGAATTTAATATTTGGTTCTGGTTAAGAGGTGGTTTTTAAGAAGAGTGCTGGCCAGCAGGTTTTCATCTACTCTGAGTCAAGCATGTGCACATTCAAACCAGATTTAAACTATAGAACTAAGGATTTTTAATGTCATGAATGAGTTCTGACATTAAATTATTTAACAGTTGTGTAGGTTACTATAGAGAATTTCAAGATTTTTTTTTTTTCTGGTAGCTGTAAAAAATAACTTTTCACTTTTTTTAAAAAGACAAGTGTGGCTCTAGTTAAATATGGATAAAAAGAACTAGATATTCTTACAAATTCACTCTTAAATCTCTGACTTTATATCAAAAATCAATCTATACCCAAGCTGTCCAATAGGGTACCAACTAATCTGATGGGCTACTTTACCTTTAAATTAACATTCAAAACCCAGTTCCTTAAACCATGCTCAACAGCCGCATGTGGCTAGTGGGTATTAGACTGGCTAACACAGGTACAGAATATCCCCTGTCATGACTGAGAGTCACATTAGACAACACTTGCTTCACATGCATATTCCAAATGCCTCATAGGTGCTTTGTTAAGATATTTATGTCCTTTATTTCAAACATTCTAATGGGAAATTATTTTGAAAAAGAAAAATAGTCTTGCAATAGTCATATCAAAGGTATATTTTCATCATCAAAAGAATCTGTTTTCAGTGTTTAACTAAATTAGTAACAACAAATAATCTTGTCCTGAAACACCAGTTGGATGATTTGCAAGAGAAATCAGATTCACATGCTATATTTTTACACTTGGCAGATTCACTTTAACTTTAAAGCATTCTGCTATACAGAATGGTGCTTCATTAAAGTTTAAAATTAAGAAACATCTGAAGTACCATTGTGAAATAATCATACATATGTCATCATTTATTTTGTATACATTTTTTTAAATGATTTATTTATTTACCTTTAGAGAGAAGTAAAGGGAGGAAGAGTGACAGGGAGCGAACCATCAATGTAAGGGAGAAACATTGACCAATTGCCTCTCCTTCGCACCCCAACCAGGGACCGCACCCTCAACCCAGGCATGTGCCCTGACTGGGAATCAAACCAGTTACTTTTCAGTTTGCCAGATGATGTCCAACCAACTGAACCACACTCGTTAGGGGCTACCTTATACACTTTTGAAGTACTTTTAAAATGCCTCTCAGGTATAAAATAAACAGCTCAAATTTTAGGGTCTTTTGTGAATTAAGAAAATAGTCTTAAACTATTATCCACACACATGTAAGGAAATTTACATATATAAATTAGTGCTGAAGTGTCAAAAACAAGAGAATAATAATTTTGCATTTTTAAAGGCATAGAATATATTCATTATATCCATTACTTATTCATAAAGCAATGGAAGCTCAAATGAAAGAATGAATTAATTTAATCCAGGATATCAATAAAATAAGTAATTTAGTCTCACCTGACCTCTGAACACGCATTTTATACCATTCACTTGGCTTCTGTTTGCTCATCTTTTTAAAGAAGAGTTCAAACTAGATGACTTCTAAAGTGAAATTTAATTATGAAATTTTCATCCTGGGTATTAATAAACCTCAATGATTTATACAAATTGGTATATATTAATATATAACTTGGCTAAGTTCTTTTCTAGTAAAACAATAGCTCAGCATTCAAATTAGGTGGAAATTCATGGATTCAAAAGTTTTCAATAACAGAAGAGAATAAAAAGCAAGAAATAAGGTGGTCTTCAAAAGATGACAAAAAAAATCAGTATTAGATCTAAGAATATAATTCCTCATCTTCACTCCAGGATACATTATCCCTTTCTACTTATACATTGTGCTTATATAAAAATGCATTGAATTAACTTCAAAGCTGGATTCTCTTTGAAGATTTTGAAGCAAATTTATCATTTCACTGATAAGTTAAAAAGGCAATACTGCTAAGTAAAGACACTAAAAGACTGCCAGGGACTACTGAGGCCCTTTCAGAGGAAATAATGCAACAGTACTTTTAGAGAAGTTAAGTAATTGGAAAGTACATGTTGGAAGTTTGGAATGCTCTGTTCAAAGTGGCAACTAAACTGTCAAAAACAGCAAATTGAAATAAGTATTTTGAGAAGACTAAGACTTTAGTTGCTATTCAAAACTAATGTAATTCTGTGTTAGATATCTAAGAAAAGAGGACGAATTGTTCTTAGCATCCTACTACAATGTCACAAGGTTGTAAAATCATGAAGTGGAATGGACAGAGCTATAATCATTTTAAGCAATCCTCATCAACCTGGAAGCAAAATACACCAAAAATTTTTTCATACTTATGCCCATGTATTAATGACATTTTAATTCCAGTCTTTATTAATGATAACAATTACTTTAGAAATTACTTTTTAATCATAGAATTCTATGATTCCGAGTAGTAGTAAGAGCCTATGGTTTATATAAAACAGTTCATTGCAATACATAATTTGTCTAAGTTCTTTTCCAGGTAAGCCATGTATTTTCCATATATTAGCTTATAAAACTCTATTTCTCCCATGAGGACTGTCTCTATTTATATATGAAGGAAATGAAACCTAAAAAAGATGCATAATTTTCCTGCAGACACACAGCTAGCAAATGGTTGCAGCCAACACTTTAGTCCCATTTCTACAACTCAAGAACTGGCAATAGTTACACACTGGACTAGGTTGCTTCTCTTTTTGGTTTAATGAACAGTGGTGTGCAGTTATCCAAGCTAGGGTAACTGACACATAGAAACTATTCTTAAAAATTAAGTAAAGAAAATTCATCCACTTACTTGGTAGCTCTAATAAATCATGGTTGATAAGAGTGATTTCTGAAATATTAGTTCAATTTAAAAACTTTTATAGAAGAAAAAAGAATATGTGTGTGATTTGTGGAGGTTCTACTATAGGTAATGGGAATATATCATGAATGATGCAAAAATAGTTATCTGCAGATGGTTCTTTGTACTGCCAGATATTAGACATCATATAGCTACTATATCGACAGTTATAATTTTACACTATAAAATTCAAAAGTACTTAGTAAAAAGATATTCAAATTACATCTTTATCATATTTAAGTTTTCTGTTTTTATTATACCATACTCTATGTAAAAGAAGTCAAATACAGAATAAAATCACTCAGATGTATACAACCAACAAAAATAATATTTTATTTTTTGTTTCCAGTTCAATTAACTCCACACTGAATCATGGGCATTCATTTACTGGCATGTAAGCTTTCAGCTGTGTACTCCAGAATGACACCTACTATTTAATTTTCAACACACTGCAGAATTTTTAATTATTTAGAACAACTGCTTTTGAATTAAAGGACCTTAACTTTTATTTGAATTAGTTTATCATATTTCCATCTAGGCATAAAACAATGACGACAATAGCTGTTTTTCCCATGAGGTTTCTAGAAACACGACTTTAAAAAGAATTATTTTAACAAAAATAAATGAAAACAATTTAGATTGATTTTAATTTTAGAGGTTATTCTTTTAAAAATACACTTTTGAAGTCCTCTTGATATTTAAGCTGTTCTACTGTTAGACCCAAAACCACACCAATGCCTTTAATTCTCTAACTAGTACCAATAGACATATCCTTTACTGTTAAAGTCAAATTCAGGGCAACAAAAATCACTTTTTTACCCATAATGAAGTTTATTCTATGCAATCATTTGCTGGACAATCACTTATTTATTCTTTTAATGAGCATAAATAGACTGCCTATTTTGTACTCATAATTTATTCTAAATGATGGGGTTACAGCATCCAGTAATATTTAAATCCAAGTTGACATCAAGGAGCTGATATTCCTTCTTATCCTTTCATGTTGGTTAAGGACCTATCACACATTCCAGTATTTTGTGCCTATACCCTTTAGTGTCCTATGCCCTCACATAATGGTCCTGGATGTAGGTGTCATTGCAGTCTCTCTCCTGCCACTAACATCATACAAGCTCAGACCTTTACTCACAACCCACAGCTATATTATTGTAATGGTCATTTGTTTTGTTTCCTCTACACCCAATCTTTCACTAAAGAACATATTAACAATATCACCAACCCCTTGCCCAGATACAAAAACTGACTCCCCAGTGACTGTATAATAAGATTAAAATTCCTTCAGATACTTTTGCTATTGTTTAAAATCTGATCCCCAGCCTATCAGATTAGTCTGGCTTCCTATTATTCATTTCACATGCATTGCAGTCTAATTAAATGAGACTTTGTACAGTTACCTTCTCACTATCTGATAATGTTGATGACATGTCTCTTGGCAATGCCATTTTTCTTGGTATTCTTACAGCCTGAAATATCCCCTCCATTCCTGCACTACGAAATTTTGGAAGGTGCAGTTCAGATATCACCTGTCTCGTGAAGCCCTCGTTGAGCCCACCACTTGGAAATGCTGTCTCTATCTTCTGATTAATCATAGCTGTGCCTGTCATCTGATGCTCACCTGTACTGACTTATCTGTTCATATTTCCCCTCCTAGAATGTCATATCGCTGAGAGCAGGGGCAATTTCCTTACCCATCTGTAGACAGATGTATATAGCACAGTACTCTGTACATAACATATCTGTTAAATACTGTCTGAATAAGCAAAACTATGACTAAAAAAATCTTTAGGCCATGAGTGCCTAGATTTCTCAGAAACATAGGTGTAACATTATTATATTTGCTTTTATAAAAATATCATATGGACAATGACATGGAAGGAAGAAAAACTAGAGCTAAAAAGTATATAATGAGACCCTATTCACATGCTTTATTTATGGTTAGGTTCTTTTTAAGGTTTTTTATTTTTTATTTTTTTTATTACTGCTGTTTAGATGTCTGTATTTTTCTATTATTTTTTTTAACTTGTAAGTTAGAGATCAAAAGGAAATTAAAGAATTTGAGGAAACATTACCTATTTTCTAGTGTGTCAGTGTACTCCAACTGTAAGTATTTTTTGACATGCTATTTCTAAATTTCAATCAAAAACTTTGCCAGGAGAAGCAGCTATGTGAGGAAAAAACCTTGGATACGCTATCAATTCACCTCTCTCAGTACTCAAAATTCAATCTTTCAATCAAATTAAGCTACAGACCTGAGCCACATCAGCTGAATATATCACAAAAAGACTTTCACTGTATTGAGCTTTAATCTTCTTTTAACTTCTGTCAAAGTTTGCTTGAGAAAAAAATCCACAGTTGAAGCATCATCTGCATTTTAAAAAGAAACTGTTCATTAAATTATTTCATATTCCTGATTTAATTCCAACATTAGACTCTTTCTGAAAACTAGAACTAGGCAAATTATCATGCTTTTTTATTTGTTTGTTTGTTTAGTTGGGTTTTTTTTTTTTTTTCACTAAAAGAAAGCTCAAAGAAAACTTGGATACAGAATTTGAACAATTAAGGTAACACTTATGGCTGTTGCATTTGCTTCCTCCTTCTCTTTACCTTATTTCTATTTTATTAACCTTATTAGAAATATTCTGCACTGTAAATCACTCTCAAGTATACTCTTGAAGAATAAATATAGGGAATTTACTCCATTTATTCATTCATTCAACAATATTTATTGTCTGTGTAGATTACAGAGATACAATAGCGAACACTAACAGACAAAGTCTCCTCATGATGCTTATAATTCTCTGTGGTTAACAGATATAAATAGGATAAAAGCAAAATATATAGAACATTGGATAGCAAGTGTGATATGGTCAAATGTAATAAAGCATAAAAGAAAGAGGGGAAGGGTTGCAATTTTAAATAGGGGGAGTTGACATTTGATTAAAGATCAAAAGAGGTGAGCCACACAGCTATCTGAAAGATCTCTGAGGCAGGAGATCAAGTTATCAAGTTCAAAGGCCTCAAGGACTTGGGTGTTCAAGCACCAATAGCAGACCAGGTGGTTGGACTGGAGAGCAGTGAAGAAATATGAGACTCAATTGGGTGACAGCTGTGGAGGCTATTGTGAGGACTTTGGATTTGAATCAAACAAATTAAGAGATGTTTAATCATTTCAATTGATAGTAATGGGCAGTTTTTAAATGATGTTTATTTGGAAGTAATGTATTTCTCAACAAGTATAAGCAAAAATTGGTACTTTAGATATAGAACAACATTTTTCTTGATTAATTCACTTACTCAACAAAACCACATTAAACACCTCCTAGATGCCAGTAGTGTAATATAAAACAAAAATATATATATGGTTCATAAACTCAAATAAATGTCGGTCGAATGATAATTATTTGTTAGTAAAAATGTTTGTGAAGTGGTGATAATCATTTTTAAATTTCAGATAGGTCAATATGCAAAAGAGATTTGAATGAAGCATAAATGAATACAGAAAGTTGAATGAAAAAAACTGTGAAAATAAAAAAGAATAAAACGTGAATTAAGATACCAGCAGAGGATGGAAAAGCAAGAGTTACAGGCCATATTTAGAATGAAGAATTGACAGGCCTTTATGACTGACTAATCAGGTGTGGGTGGTGTGAGAGGGGGATGGATCAAGAATAACCTCCAGTTTTCTAACTTGAACATCTACATGGTGGTGGTTTGAGAGTTCAGTTTAGGACAACTTGAGACATACTGGTAAGTGATCATGTGCTGGTAGTTGATGTCATGGAAAAACCTGAGATAATCCAGAGAGAGCTCCCAGTTAAAAGAATGTCAAGGACAGAACCCCAGAAATACCAACATTTAAATTGTGAGCAGAGAGAAGAGTGGCACACCAAAGGGGACTAAAGTGAATAAGCAGAGGCTTTTACAGAAGCCACAAGAAAAGAGAGCTTTTATGTTTTACTATATTGTAGCCTTATCTACAGTGGCAAACTCAATATGATTTCATATCAAGGGTGCCCAGTTATTCAATTTATAATAACTACCAGAGATTAAACAGATAGGTCCTCCTGGGTTTAAAATGTGCTATACATATATTTTTTCATTGTTGTTTGTTAGCCATCCTAAAAATATATACTTCTGAAATTAAAATACATTGTAAAGTTATTTCTCTCAATCTTTCAAATATACCGTTTCAATGTTCTTAACATTTCATTTATTAAAAAAAGTTACCGTGTCACAATTTGTATCATTTCCCATAGAGAAAAAAGCAAGAAGTGCTACAAAGAGAAGGAAATACGTGTTACAAAAAGATGAAAACATGCTCAGAAATTTAAAAAATCCCAGGCTACTGTGTGAGCTCTGACAATCACAATTCATCTATAAAAATGAGATTCATAAATATTCTGATATCATAGGGATTTAAAATGGATTATAAAACTAATGAAAGCCCAATGCTTTCAAAAACTTTAAATCTCTATAAACAGCAAGTAGTATGAGTTATATCTTTCACCCAGGTATTTGTCAACTTAGAAAGGCTTGCAAAATTTCCCTGTAACTTCCTAAGGTGAGGAAAATTTTGAAAAAGTTAAGTGTTTTTTTCCAAAAACATTACAAGGTCACTGAAAGAAACAGGGTTTCTATTTCTAGGAGTATTTAATTTTTTTCTCTCTATTTTATCTGATACTTAAAGATTTTAAATGCACAAAATGAAACATTAATATATATATTCATATGCTTTTATAATACATACAAAGTTAGTAAATAGAAACACATTATCTAAAAAAGTCCAGATAACAGCATAAATCTGAAATAGTTTTTTGAGTCACAATAGATATTACTTTTTCAGACATAATCAAGGTTTTGAATCTGAAGTGTAGAAAATTCTGAGTACTAAAGACTTAAGAGGTGAAGTTAGTCTGCTACTTCAGAAATCACTACTTCTTTGTGTAAAAGATAATTGTTGATTAATATACATTCATTTACATTCATTTATTCAAAACCATTACAGATCAATTGAAATATCTATGACCTCGATCTAAATATCTATGACCTAGAATCCTCTAAGACAGTCAGCTCTATGCCAGGAAGCAGCTGCCCAGGGGATTACCGCTGTCTCACAGAAGTCGCCCTGTCCTCAATGTGCAGCTTGAGTTGAAGGTTAGTGACACTCCATGCCCATTCATTATTTTTTTCAGTAAAGTCAGTAATTACTCTAACGGTGTTTGTTGCTGAAGCATTATTCAGCCCCAGTTGATGCCAAAAAGGTGAATGTTAAATGAAGGAAACCCAGCTTTAGTGGTGCCCTTTAACACTGTGAGGGCACAAGCACTCCCTATGAATTTGACATTTTCTTGGTCTACATCGGGCCCTAAGGATTCCAGATAAGATGCCTTTGTATGTCAAAGTCATCAGACCTTTCCTCCACAGATAAATACCATGAAATTGTGTGAAGGAACAGAAGGTCACCATTATTAGTAACTGGGTACAGATTGTGTTGGTTTCTCATTTGATAGTGGGGAGCACTGTGCAAATGTCAGATATCTGGGATGCAAGGTGTTCTGCTCACTATCATACATATGACTTGAAAGTACCACAAATATGACAAGCTAGCATGCTGCTTCTCCCCTGTGACATTGACTCTCTCACTCTGTCTCCTTATTTTATGGATTCTTATGAAAAGGTGGGATGAAATTTTTTTCCTAGGGAAATTTAAAAGTTATATGTCTATAATTTTAAACATTATCGTCGGCAGCCGTCCGTCTCGAGAGACGATGGTGTAGCTTCTTAAGAGTCTATCTGCACCGCCAAGAATGGCTGTGCAGTCCAACTCGGGAGTGACACGGTATCTGTCTCCTCCCGTGTTGAATCGACATCTTGCGATGATGCTGGAGTGTCCTCTCCAGTGAAGCTGAAGCTACAGAGCCTGGGCAGGGTGATATGGAGGGTCTGCTGTTGCCCATGCAACAGACCCCCCCTCTCTTCGCAGCTGAAGGGTCCAAGGGAAGGATGGAGTCAATACAGCTTGGCTTCAGGTGCACCACAGGAGTTGCCGGTGTTGACTACAACGTCAAACCGCCTTAGGGACTCCGGCTCCGGATTTTCTGTCGGGGTTTACTCCCTTAGCCTTTCCCCTGAAGAGGTATGCCGCAAGGCAGCGGAGGTTTTTTGGAGTCAGAGTTTTCCTTCTCTGATGTGCCCTGACTGGAAGATCGAACCAGCGACACTTAGCTCGCAGGCCGACGCTCAATTCACTGAGCCAAACCAGCCAGGGTATTTTAAACATTATATATATGTGATATTAAGATATTGATAGTAATGTAAATTAAGACCACCGAGACCTTAGTAAATGTAGTGATAGAAAGGGTGAATCAATGTGATTAAGCAATATGGTAAGGAAAATGAATCCTGCAACATTCAATTTAAAGTAGAATCCATGCCCTGTCATATTTTTTAAAAATAGACTACATAATGTTAAATTATAAGCAAACATCAGTTTAACCTATGAAAAATTAACTAGACAATTATGCCATATACTAAAGACAGAAATATAAGTAGACCTGGAATGAGTCTTCAAGGAGCTTCTGAAGAGCCACTAATGATGAGACAAATAAGCAGTTTTTGAGTCCTCACCCAAGGATATGTTTATTGTTTTTGAGAGAGAGAGTGTTGCCTCCTGTATGCACCTCAACTGGGGATGGAACCTGCAACCTATGCGTGTGCCCTGACAGGAGATGGAACCTGCAGCTTTTTGGTGTACAGGACAGTCAACCAACCGAGCCACCCAGACGGGGCGAGACAATATAAAACATTTCATATACTTTTTTAGATTTAGAAATATTCCATAGGAGAAGCAGGTCTTTTTATAACATAATGAAAACACTTATACTTTTACTGATGGTAAGGATAAATGTTATCTGAGCCTTGGAGATGCTCAAGGTGAATGTATTTAAATGAGCAGAAAGAGAGAAAATGAAAGTATACAATTAGACAGGTATGACTGCGAACTGGGGAGTTTAGCCAGAAATGGTTTCTGAGCATGTTCTGGCAGAGCAAATAGACAGCACAGGAGTGAACCAAACTTGTTAGGAAAGGTTGCTGAGAGACCACTATGAGCTGACACTTGAATATAAAACTGCAGGGGCTTCATGGAAAGCTCAGGCTCCCCAAGCTGCCCAAGAAGATTTGTTACCTGTGTTGTTACTTTAAATAAAAGAAACTCCTCAGGGAAAACCAGAAGTTATATGAGCATTCAACAGTATTTATTGTATACCTATTTTGCATACATCACCAGAAAATATATTAGAAAATTAATCACCATTAATTTTTGTATGCAGAAAACTTTCTTCTAGCCCCCTTTTTCCATTCAGAAAATAGTTTCCGGACAGTTTGTAAAACAAGGGAACTTAATGGCTCATAAAAGAAAACTATAAAAATTAAATTCTGGTTGGATTGCCATTTTCAGATTCATGCTTTTTGGCTACCTAATACCTCTAAGCTATTAAAATGTACATATGTCTATTAATTCACTCAATAATTCTTTCATTCAATTCAATAAAACTGATTTTCTATTACTTATGAGGCCTTCATGACTCAGATAATATCCTACTATCCGGAAGTTTAGAATCAAGTAAGAAGAGGAAGACAACCAAATAATCACAACAAACTGCTATAGCTGATATAAGGTATTATATGCAAAGTGACATAGAATATGGGGTTATAATGATTAATTCTCTCCAGGGGGATCATGATTAGTTTTATAGAGGAGATAGTACTTGTCCTGGGGGAATCAAAGACTTGCCCACATGCATTGGGCAATCATAGTAGTTTGATAAGACACAAGGCTCATGTGCAAGGGCAGGAGATATGATAAGAGATGAGTTTGAGATGTAGGAAAAGGCCTATATGTTAAATTAAGAATTTAGACTTTTCACACAAATAGAGGAAAGTATTAAAGGGGAGAAAAAAGGATGTTTAAACAGAAACTCCAGGATGTGTTTTAAGTGTGCATTAAAAAGAACAGGCCTGGACTGTGGGAGGCCAGTTAGAGGACCTACTGTAAGTGTGGCTGAGAAATAATGAGAGCTTGAACCCCAACTGGCAGCCCTGTTATGATGAGTGAGAGAGGAAAGATCTTTGAGAGGAAAAATGGACAGAGCTATCAGTTAGGTGTGAAACATGAATAAAAGAAATAATCTGACACCCAGTTTCTGGCTTCAGTAAGCAATTGAATGGCGATGTCATTGGGAAATAAAGAGAATATCGTATGACTAAAGTTACAGACATGTTGAGTTTGAATTCTTAAGGCATGTGGATTTTTTAGGTACGGAGCTCAGGAGAGAGATAAGGAGTCATCATTATATGAGACATAAAGCATGGAAGTGGATAAAAGTCTGCATGAGAACAAGGAGGGGAAAGGTGAAGAGCAAAGCCCTGAGGAATAATAATATCCCATACCATCAGAAGCTGGAAGGAGAAAAGAAATCATGAAGGAACCTGAGGAGGAAAGACCAAGTCCTCCTCTAAGGACTATGGGAGGAGAGAAGTGGTTGGCAAATTCAGTTGCATTAGGCAGGAAAGAAAGGATAAATATTGAAAGAGTTTCTTGGATTCAGAAACCAATACATCTATGATGTCTGCTGTCAGTGGTTAGAGAGTAAATAGGAGTTAGGGTCTTAATTTCAAAGGAAATGTAAAAATAGGAGGTAGATAAAAGGGAATGGACTGGAGGGTTTGACTGTGTTTCTTGGAATCAGTTAGAACACATTCAAAGGCTCAAAGAATGGATTTAAATTAGGTGAAAGCTAAGCAGTCAGGTCCCAGTCTCAGAGGCGTCAGCAATTGGTGGAAGTGTACAGAAGTAAAGGTTAAACTGTAATCAGTGTAAACAGGAGGTGGGAAGTCAGGAAATACATATATAAATTACCAGTAGGTATGAGGGCCAGCAGTTGAGGAATTTCATATCTCAAGGCTCAATTATTTTTGTGAGAAAAGATCCAGGTGCACTGCAAACTTTCTCTCTATATTTCATATACTTGAAGTGTGACAAGAACACAAAATATGGCAACGTCGCACAGATGGTGAATGACATAAAAATAACCCAAGGGTCTATATTATTCTTATAGTGTCTGACCACTAGAAATGTATTCTTGTATGCTCAGCAGCAGAATAAATAACTATAGTAACAATGCTCATCTCCTTAATTAGTCAAAGCATCCATTGAAAGCCCTTCTCTGGGTCCCACACAGAGAAGTGGTCTTTAAAATATCTTCCCAAAGGTATAGGTTTTCCTCATTACCTGAATGTCATTTTTCTCTTTCCTTTCTACTTCTTGTAGCATAGGGTTTATTTCAATGATTTTTCTTTTTAAATTGATGCTGTAACACCTATAAATCTCACACCTTCCATCAGACTCATTGATGTGCTGTTGACTCAGTCTGCCAGATCATTAACAATGATTTTTTAACAGCAGTTGATACCAATTCTTGCAAAGATGCCTACCTTTTGCTTTCTGCTGCAGAATAAAATCATCTGTATTTTATGTCTTTTCATCAATCATTGGTATTTGTGCTTTGTTTCTTTTGACAGTTTTTAGTCAATGTGCCTGAGTTTTATGTGCACCAATTCAATAGTACAGATAATTGTGTATACTGGAGACTACTTCCTCTGTTTACTTCCATGATACCAAACATTCTGTTTTGTAGACAACAATTGAGGAATTTTTATGTAAAAATAATCTAAAGAAAATGTATTTACTTTTGCTTAAAAATTGAGGTGTATCTGAATATTAGGTGGTCTCTGAATTTTTCAAATCAATTCAAAGATAAGAAAGAAAATAGCTGAAAGCTTTGGGGATGGAGGTAAATGGATTAAGAAAAAAAGAGAGAGAGAAAAGAGGGGAAAAAAATCATGGGCACAGACAATCATGTGGTGATTGCAGGGGGTGGGAGTATTGAGGAGCGTAGAGGGGGGACAAATGGTGATAGAAGGAGACTAAACTTGGGGTGGTGAACACACAACACAGTGTACAGATGATGTGTTGTAGAATTGTGCACCTAAAACCTGTATAATTTCATTAAGCAGTTCCACCCCAATAAATTCAATAAAAAGGGAAAAAAGAAAGAAAATACTAGTTTTAGATCTCTTCAACCTGTGATAGATACTTCATCTGATTTTTTACACAGAAAAACAATTCTATGGCTCAGAACATTATCCACAGTACTTCCAAGTGCCCAACAAGCTGCAGCATATTTAGTAGGCAACGTTCATTTGCAAGAAGACCAGAAATATATTTGATTGCAGTCTAACCCACACAGTTTTGTTACTTTATTTTACAAAGCTATGAAGGGAGAGGGGGTTGTGTTATTTCAAAATTATTTAAATGTCTATAAATAGAGTTTTATTTAGCATTGTGATATGGGAATTCAAAGTAGCATTAACTTGTCAAAAAAATTTTTAAAGCCTGCTTTTAAGAATTGGAAAAATAAAACAAAAATTAAAAAATAAAAAAGAATTGGAAAAATAGAGTGAAAATAGAGGGCCTAAAAGTAAAGTACAATGTTAGAAAGATAATGTCTGATGCTCTCGGGGAAGGTTCCCAGAATCTCCATCGAGCTAACCTCTGTGAGTACTCATTATGAGAAGTGACAGCTGTCTCTCTGGCCCAGAGTCAGGCTTGGTCTTACT
The DNA here is from genome assembly GCF_987537825.1 of Furipterus horrens. Taxonomy (NCBI): domain Eukaryota; kingdom Metazoa; phylum Chordata; class Mammalia; order Chiroptera; family Furipteridae; genus Furipterus; species Furipterus horrens. Next base: position 157,610,150 of record NW_028327175.1, read on the forward strand.
TCTCATTGACACAGCTTGTATTACCTTAAGTTTGTAAAATGAATACAAAAGTTACAATAACTTCTGTTTTTAATGACTCGCACACATTTTTCAAAGGACTCATAGAGATGATGTGAGGATAAAGTAACATTATAGGTATTTTGCTCAGTAAAAAAAAAAGAAAAAAAAAAAAAAAGCTTGATTAAGCATAATACAGTGGAAAAAAAATCATCTTTGGAGCCAAAAAAAGAACTGAATCTAAATCTCAGCAACCTCAGCTCCTCTACTTTCTAACTTCATGACCTCAGGTAATGTTTTTACTTTCTCAGAGCCTCTATTTCCTCATTCACAAAATGGCGATACGTCATTGGACTCACCAGGCAGCTATGTAAATTAAATAAGAGTTGATATCTACAGCACCTTGCCCAAAGCCTAACAACATACACTAGATACTCAATAAATGTTTATTTGTTTTTTGCATATCCCCAATAGCATAGTTCTCATCCTATAGATGTGAAATACCAAAGAACTGAACACATACATAAAGTACATATATACATATGTAAAAACACTACCAGATATATAATGCTAACTAGTTAACTCTTAGATGTAGTATTTTTTAAGTATATTTTATTAATTATATTGTTACAATAGTTCCAATTTTTCCCCTTTGCTCCCCTCCACCCAGCACCCCTCTCACCCAGCAATCCCCTCCAAGTCCATGCACATGGGTCGTACATACAAGCTCTCCAGCTTCACCCTTTCATATATTCTTCTTTTTTAATAAATAAATGATTAATTAGTTTAACAATAAAAAATAACAATCCCTCCCAGATGTAGTATTAAAACATACAAAAAAACTATTTCCTTCCTGGACTGTGGACTTTTTTTCCCTTAATTATTCTATCAACACATATTGAACTATAAAATAGCTAATAGACTTTCAATTCAGAGATCCAGTTTCATTTTCTGAACCTAAAATAAGCTGTGTGTCCTTTTTTTTCTTAATGTACCATATGCTTTATACATTTTCATGTCAGGACCTTGTTGCTACTGTTAAGTCTAATATGACAGTTTTCATTTAATTATTTTTTTTTAGACATAGGGGAAGGGAAGAAGAAACACGGGGAGGGAAACATCAATTGGTTGCGTTCTGTATGGACTCTGACCAGGGATGGAACCTGCAATCCAGGCATGTGCCCTGATCAGGTTATTGAACCGGCACCCTTTTGGTTTGTGGGATGAGACCCAAGCAACTGAGCCACATGGGCTGGGACTAATGTGACAGGTTTTAAGTTTCAACATACAAGGGTAAATGTAAGAAAATAGCTTTGGGTTACTCAAATATCTCTACCAGAATAACTGGACCAGGGATTCCCAAAACATAGGACTTGTAATCTAGCCTAATTTCAATTAATTCCAAGCTAACCTATCGTCAGCAGCCGTCCGTCTCGAGAGACGATGGTGTAGCTTCTTAAGAGTCTATCTGCACCGCCGAGAATGGCTGTGCAGTCCAACTCGGGAGTGACACGGTATCTGTCTCCTCCCGTGTTGAATCGACATCTTGTGATGACGCTGGAGTGTCCTCTCCAGTGAAGCTGAAGCTACAGAGCCTGGGCAGGGTGATATGGAGGGTCTGCTGTTGCCCATGCAGCAGACCCCCCCCTCTCTTCGCAGCTGAAGGGTCCAAGGGAAAGACGGAGTCAATACAGCTTGGCTTCAGGTGTGCCACAGGAGTTGCCGGTGTTGACTACAACGTCAAACCGCCTTAGGGACTCCTATACTGCTATACTATACTGCTAACCTATACTGCTATAATATTCCTGTGGAATCACAAGGAGAAAAGAAGAAATAAGGGCATTGCTATATTTTACCCCATTGGTAAATAACTTTTGCTATCAGCATCCATTATTGACATTTTATACACCTGTAACCTCCACTGCCCTAATAAGAATTCAGAAAAAACATTTAAATAGCTTCAGCTGAAGGGATGGAAAGCATTGTATTAGAGATACTATATAATTCATACTGGGGAAGATAAATGCACTGGCTGAGCACTTTGTCTCCATTATCCTTCACTCTAAAATCCATCTCTTGAATAAGCAGAAGCAGGGACTCCAATCTTGACAGAGTTTCTGGACCCTGAATGTATGACCAGTGGCCCAATGTATATGACCAGAGACATTCTAAAGGAGGGATTTAGGGGAAAATTATATTCAAGAATTAACAAGAAGCTCAACAGAAGCATCAATCAAATGAGGCAGGGAAAAACAATGGAAATGAAATCCTGATACACTGGACAGAGAAGCAGGTCTGTAAAAGAAAGACGTCAAACTTGGGAGTTTGTTCACATATTAGAATAGGGGAGCACCAGCTTCAGAGTCATAATGTTCAAAACCCCAACCCTGAACTAAGTAGAACAAGGAACAGAATAACAGTTATTAGGTGGGAGGGGCGAGGGGGGAGGGAGAGAAGGGGGATAAGTAAGGGAAGGGTTTAATCAAAGAACATGTATAAATGACTCGTGGACATGGATAATGGGGAGAGATATGATTGTGGGAGAAGGGGTAGGCTGGGTGGGGGGAGCAATGGGGTAAAAATGGGACAACTGTAATTGAAAAACCAAAAAATAAAATTAAAAAAAATAAAACCCAACCCACCACATGCTCATTATTTAGTCTTGCTGAGTTTCTGTTTCCTAGAATGCAAAGTTGGTATAATAACTGTTCCCACTTATTAGGGTCAATATGAGAATTAAACATACTTACAATATTTAGGATAATGTCTGACCCTTACTGAGTGCTCAGTAAATGTTAGCTAATATTATCAAGCCAATTGGATCTTATTTAATAGGACTTCTTGGGGAAACATATAGGAATTAATTGCCCAAAGACATTTTGGACACTATCTTCTTTTAATATCAGTGATTTGAAGGAGAAAAGAGATCAGAGGTGCATAAGGAAGAAATAATTACGAATTGGGGTGGAGGATACAGAGGGGAGGAAATGAACAATCTCTTGATTGCAAACATCACCCCACTAAATCATGTACTCAGGATCCAGAAATCCTTTCTGGATCTGATTCCCTGACTCTGCTTAACCAAAAACAGAGTTTAGATAGAGGATAGTGGAACAAAATGCTCAGAGAGTATGCTTGTTTTCTCCTGAATTTATAGAATCTCTAGTACAGTGCTTCCATTTCTTTCTTCTGAAACTATTTTGGAATTTTTCTGGAGTCTTACTAGAGTGGTGGAGGTGCTAGAGGTATCAAATGCCAGTGCCAAATGCTTTTTGAGCAAGGTATTTACCAGAGGAATGGAAGACAGATATGTTTTTTTCCAGGAATCCCATTGTGTCTCCAGAAGGAGACTGTGGCAGGGTCTCTTGGCTTGGATTTAACACCAGAAGAAAAGATACAATGCAAGATGGAAGAAATGAAAAGAGAGTGCTATGTGTGAAAGAAAAGCTTGACAGAAAGGAGTTGACATAAAAATGTTTAAGTATATTTCTGGGCAAAGTGTTACTGTAATATACTTAAACCTGCTTAGCACAAGGGGGAAAGATGAGGGGAAATCACCAGAAAGTTAGTTGTTTTTCATATGGCTACTTGTCTATCAAGATACAGTTCTTTTATCTTCCCTTTCTTCATTACAGACTCTAAAATAGACAATAAAAGGTATCAAAGATCCAAATTATCATTTTCTTCTTTCTTCTTTCTCCCTCTCCTCCTTCTTCTTCCTCTTCCTCCTCCTCTTCCTCTTTTACTTCTTTTTTTTCTTTTCTCTTTTTAAAATGTATTTTACAATCACAGTTGACATACAATATTATTTTATGTTATTTTCAGGTATACAGCATAGTTGTTACACAATCATAATCAAATATCAAAGTAGTCCCCCTGATATTTCCAGTACCCACCTGACACCATACTTAGTTATTATATAATATTACTGACTATATTCCCTGTGCTGTACTTTATGTCCTGTGACTATTTTGTAACTACCAGTTTGTACTTTTTCATTTCTTTACCTTTTTATCCAGAGCCCCAGCCCTCCAACTCTCTAGCAACCAGAAGTCTGTTTTCTGTTTCTATGAGTCTGTTTCTGTTTTTCTTGTTTCTTTCTTCTCTAGATTCTACATGGAAGTGAAATCATGGCACTTGTCTTTCTCTGACTTATGTCATTTAGCATAATAACCATGAGGTTTCAAGTAGTAAATATTTTCTCTTTCATGGCTGAGTAATATTCCATAGTATATATGTATCACAACTTTTTATCCACTCCCATATGTTCTTAAAATAAATGCTAGTATACTTTCAAATGCTAAAATAATCAACCTGGAAACTATTTCATTAAATTAGATTAAATATTGGTTTTCTAGATTTTAGAGATGGCTTTCTATATTTCAAAGATGGCTTTCCTCCACATTTCTTCTCCTCCATGGTAACATAGCCTCCTAAAAATGAAACCTTCAGCCAGTGTTACTGCTCTTAGTTTAATGTCAGCCTAAGACAAAAAACAAAATAGCTTTAACATCCCTTGGTATTGAAACAGAAACTTGGATAATTAGATGAGCTACCTTAAGCAGTGAAGCAATGTTGAACAGGGAGAATATTAGATTGTCTGGAAAAGTAAGGGATATGTTTTTGAAGGAATAAAATATTTGGTAATTTCCTATATTAAGCAACCACCTCTCTAAATCAGGTTAACCTGGTCTAGAACAAAAAGTAAAATAATAGATTTTTTTCAGGAATATTTTCCCTTCACTGTGTTCTTAATTTCTCTATTCATCTCCTGCCATTCCCATGGGGAAGAAACACCAAAAATAATAATAGGACTTACCAGGAAGGTAGATACTACCCAAGGAAAATCATTTATATAAACAAGGAAGCAAATTCTGCCTAAATTCTAGAAAATCAAGAAATATTCTCAAATGCATCTAAAATGGGAGGAAGGTGGTTAGAGCTGGAAGAGGGTATGGGCGGGGACAAATGGTGATGAAAAAATAAAATAAATAAATTTAATTTATAAAGAAATAAATAAAAGCCAACTTGTATGATTTTGCATTGCTGTAGTAATTAATACTTAATATTCTTGAGTATGTAAATTGAGTTCCTGCAGGATGACCAATACCACAGAATTCCTCATTTTACTTGCATTTAACATCAGTAGTTTTTAAAATTTTTATCCAGGAGATATACAAAAGCAGTAATACATGTAAATTAAGAATTCAGAAAATATCACATAGCTCCCCAATATACTAAAAGTTACTAATCAAGGGGAAATTTTAAAACATATTGAGGACTAATTATATACATGATCACAATATTCAAAGAATGAAAACCATGTGTTTCTTTGAAAATTACGATGAGAGCCTCAGAGTATACTGTGAAGCACTACAACAGCTTTTACAATAAAATTCCAAATATCAAAGGCAAAAAAAAAAGGCATATGATAAAATAAGCAAAGTAGAGCAGACAACAGAAAATGCCAAGAGGCCAACAATTGAACATTCTCATTCCTAAAATTGGCGGCATCTCATTATATTGACAATACCATAGTCTCTCTATTGTTTCTAGCTCATCTTCTCCTCCTTTTAAAAATAAACAAACCCTCCTGTTAAAGTTCCACTTATACAACTAGATATAGTATATTTAGTTATTCTTTAATACTATTGCCTTGTAATAGGATTGAGTGTTTGTGTCAAATAGTTTGGGAACCTAACTGTATCCTTATCTTAAGAGCACCAATCAGAAAAATGAGGTAACTTCTGTCCTATTGAGAAAATTCAGTAACCATTCCATCTAGAAAAATGTTACTTTATTAAATGAGGTAGCGTCATTCAAGAAGAGAACATGAAAAGAGCATGAAAAGAGCCAGAAAGCAGAAGTCGTTTATTTCCACATTGATCTTGTTGACTATGCCTGATGAGGTAGTAGGATAATTATTGCTCAAAAAATTCAATTAATGATGAAGACTTAATAGAAATTCAGTTGCAAAGAATAAGTGTTAAATCTGAAACCCCATTATGCAAAATACTGTTATTTATAAGTTATATGCCAAACATTAATTGAATTTGCAAGTCACATACAACTATCAGTATAACTGCTCTATAATCAAAATATATCCTTGACCTAATATATATACCTGTTCCCTAATAAATAAATTTACTCTGTAAACTGATAGTTAATTCCTCTAAGATTTAGATGATGAACTTTCAAGGATTTCTTTTACCAGGGTGCTTTGCATTTTGTTTGAAGAAAAAAGAAAAACCAAAAACAATTTTCAAAACAAAAAAACATGAATTTTCAACACTACAATTTCAGGCAGGAAATAGTCACTGACCAGCCCAAATTACCCCAAATAGAAAACTGCCTATTCAGCCCCAATCTGTATACAAAATCTATGCTGCAGAGATTCTATGTAGTAGTACTTAACAGTACAGAGATTAAAGGTTAAATGTCAATGTGTGTATATATACAATCTATAACTAATATGTGTGTGTGTGTGTGTATACACACACATATGCATTGAGCACTAGGGCATGTATTCTAAGCATTAGTCTTAGGATATGGTGAATTTCATATTTAGAAATCCCTAAGTGTGTTTAGAATTGAAATACATATTATTTATTACTTCCCTTTAAATTCATTTACTGCAACTCTCCTTTTATGAATTACTAGACTCTGATCTCATTACTTCATTGATTGTGACTAGGCATGCCCAAATTTCACATAATTTTAAAGATTATAAAATTAATATACATTTCCTCTCTCTGATTTCCATTGTCCAAATTCCCTGTACTAAGCCATGATACCCTGTTGCACATAACACATGCAGAATGCATGCAGAACATGCCACAAAGAATCTGCAATGCAGATAAAAGGGAAGCATTATCCTTAATTTAATTGCATATCATATCCCACATAGTGACTTATTTGTCAAATATCAAACAATTTCCATATTCTAGTCCTCCTTCTCCCCTTTTCCTATACATTAGGTTTACTTTTTTTTGCAACTGAAATTCATAGAGGAAAACATATCTTTAGCTATGCTGATGTAATTTGAAAATATGAGTATTAGATTTCTCCAAGTGACTTAAGAATATTAGGGGAAAAAAAGTGCACCTTAAGGTTAGATTACAGAATGGATAGGAAGCTTAAAAGGCAAGCTCTGAGTCAGAATTAAATTTAACCTGCCAGTTCCAACAGTGAAACATAAGACCACCTTCTCTCAGCAGCTCAAGTGGGAAGATATTGTTGTGCTGTTCTCTCCAGGCTCCTTTGTATGATGAGGCTGACGTGATACCCAGACTCAGGTACTGCACAGAATTTAAACTACTTTTGTGAGTAAGAGCAAGAGGAACTTATTGACTTCTTCTCAGACTAAAGCAGAAGTGACCACTTGCATCAAATTATCCACTTGGATTTTTAGCTTATTAAAAATTGGGTGGGTTGTGATTGATGTTGGCTTTTATTCAACAATCTCTTCTATCTGATATTATTGTAGGATCTTAAAATGTTTATGCAAAGTTTTGTTTGGGTTACTTACACACTTGTGACTATTCTTTATTTGCCAAGGTGACAGCACAAATCATACTGTCTGCAAAGGTATGGAAGTCTTTCCCACAAATCAGCACCACAACTACAACAAATATTTATTTATTTCAGCTCTTGGAACAGCCAGAAAGAACTATAAGTCACAGTTTCTGTTTCAAGAACCTTATACACAGGAAGATAAAATATTCACAGATACAAATAAACAATAAAGACAGTGATACAAACGATGCTACAAAGTCAAAATCATAGTGGGGAACCTGCCCTCACAGGAATAAGATCTCATTACCTGAGTGACTTATTACATTTCCAGTTCTCTGCCTCTAAACTCCACAAATTGGAGTATTTACTCTGCGTCCTATTTGGCAATGTAAGGAAAGGAAAGTTCATGGCCTCCAAAACACATTTCCATTTTGTCTATTTTCTCTGGACACTTTTAACAACCATATGACACAATCAGTAAATGACATTATAAACTAGAATTTTCATCTCATGGCTCCCATACTTTTTATTTCTTCTCACATTTTGCTGTCATCTGTAATTAAAAGCCACTCTTCCATAATATTGTTAATAATATATAAAAAATTGTCTTTTCTTAACCAGCTACTTTAAATAATCCACAGATTTTTCTGGACATTAGCACTTTAAACTTTTAAAAGAAAACACATTGTCATACACTATGCATCAAAACTGGCAAACTGACTATTCTAAGTTCACACTTAAATTTGACAATAAGTTTTCAAGTTCTCACGTGATAGAGCAGCCTGCCAGCCAGGTTTTGCTGTAACAGAAAACAAAGTTTACAAATTCTAATTCTGTCCCCTATTTTACTCTTAAGATTTTTCTAAAATTGATATTAGTCCTAAGTATAAATGTTATAAATTGTAAATGTAACACAATTAAAATAATAATAGTACTAAAATAATTCACTGGTCAGTTTCCTTCATTTTCTACCTTTTTATAGATTCTAAAAAATAAAACTTCTAAAGTCAGCAGGCTGGTAACCTCTGTAATTCTACATAATCACATAAAGGGTGGTGACAATGCAGAGAGAACTTTAAGATCAGTCAGCACCTTGTGCTCATAACTTCGTTAATAAGGAAGATGTACCACAATAATATACATTTGTCATCAAAGCTCAGGTATAAAAATTTATTCCAAAACATAAGGTAAGAATATATAGAATAAAAGTATTGAACACTAAACTGTATTTCTTTCTTTATTGAATTTTTTGCTGATATTGGTTAATAAAGTCATACAGGTTTCAAGTGTACAACTCTAAAGCACATCATCTGAACACTGCATCATGGCTCACCACCCCATATCAAGTCTCCTTCAGCCACTATTTATCCCCACTTTGCCCTCTTCCACCTCTCTCTTCTCCTCTCCCTCTGGCAACTCTTCTATTAGGCAAAACTAAGTGACTGAGGTCACACCACTGGTTTAACAAGCCAATCTGAGCCTCTTCTTCAATCTTTGACCTAATGCTTCATTATATCATGAATTCCCCAAGAATCATACTAATGGGTTCAATAATTATAACGTTTTAAAAAGTGAATAAATGGTAGACTATTACCGCCTTACAGATTCCTTAACAGCAAAGGGCAATGCTCATATAGTTAATCCCTTTCTTATTACTCTTCCCTCCAGGTTAGACAGTATGTCGTATTCCCAAATGGGGAGAGAGAGAGGAAAGAAAGGGGACAAGTGGAAGAGGCATTATGATGTCTGGTGCAATTTACCCTTCTCTCCATTCAGTTAAAGCACTTTTCAGTCCTCAAGATGGCTCTGGGGAATGATCTCTTTCTTAAAGGTGCCAGCACAGCAAACTGAAATGTTTATCAATACTACTTTTGAGTAGTTGTGATATAGGAAGTCCAACCTTTACCTAAAGACCTGTTGAGACTCTATAGGGACTGTAGGGAATGTTGCAAATGACTATCTCTCTAATGCTAAATCTAGCATATGTGCAAACTCTCTTTCTTTGTGGGATAACTTATCTCCAAATATATTATCACAATAAAATTTTTTAAAGTCTATATAAAAAATAAAACACAAAGAGGTTAAATATCCAGGACATCAGTTTTTTTGTTTTTGTTTTTGTTTTTTTTTTTTAAGATTTATTTATTTTTAGAGAGAAGGGAAGGGAGGGAGAAAGGAGAGAAACATCAATGTGAGAAACATCAGTCGGTTGCCTCCCATAGGCACCGAGCCAGGGGCTGAATCCCCAACCCAGTCATGTGTCCTGACTGGGAATCAAACTTGTGACCTTTCACTTTGTGGGACCATGTCCAAACAGCTGAGCCACACTGATCAAGGCCATCACAGTTTTTATTTCATCAAGAAGAAGCAGTGAAACTAGACGTAAATGTAAGTTGTATTTTGCAGTCAGCAAGTTGTGGGTCCAAGTCCCAGCTTCACCACTTCCTACATGGGTATCTTTGAGACAGGCTATTTAAGTCTTAACTTTCCACATAAAATGTGGCACCCAGCATGAAACATAAGTTTGTTCTTTTCCTTTCCATGGGTGCCATCACTAGTACAGGTATTATAGCTGCCCATAGTTTCCCACTGAGTTATCATGGGTTGAAAAATAACTAAATAACTATAAGGATAGTGGAGAGGGAGCAAGAAGAGAGCAGTGGAATTACTAGACACAATAAGCAGATATGGACGGAGATATGTAAGAAAACCATTTACAATTCCAATTTAAAAGGGATAATTAAGAAAACAAGGAAGTGAGTGTTATTTTGACTAAAAGGACTAAGAGGATGAAAAGTAGAACTGCAAAAATGGAAAAGAAACAAATGCTGTAAGCAGGCTAAAATGTTACAGAATATTTTCTAAGCAATAAATACTTAATGTGACACAGAATTTAATATAATATGTTGAAGGCAGACAATGCTTCAGAAAAGACAGATGAAATATCACTTACCATAGGCTTTGTTCCTTGTAAGAAAAAAAATGCTGATATTTCTGTGAGAGTGAGGCCTGGGAATTTCAGACCTCAGAGCTAACACTGGGCTGGGAAAGAAAGATGTATCTCAAAGGTTCTTTAAAGCCATAAAGATGTCAGGGATATCTTAAATTTCCCAAACAACCTCCATATCCCTAGTGATAAATTGCTATTTTAAATAGTTGTTCTATAATCGATCATGATATGGATTTACTTATTGACAGGGGATTATGGTAAAGGAGAAATATTTTCAGGTTTTATTTACACTAATAATAATATGTTTTCTCATGAGTATACTACTATATTCTCCCCTCATCTCTTAAATTCTATTGCCACAATATATGTGTCTTATATTGTTGATGTGGGGATGGGAGAATGCTTGTAAAGTATTGGAAAGAATAATGTTTTGTTTTTACATCCTCTGAGAAAATAAAAAGTAAGCCTTCCTACACCCTAAGTAAACACTGTTTGCCAGGCATAGAGTTGATAACACATAAGAGTTGATTTTTTGAGCCTTAATGATGGTCATAAAATAGGGCTAGCATACATTTCTAATTCAAAATAAAACATGTTAGGCTAATTGTGTGTCTAAGGAACTAAGATATTCCTTCTAAAATCTCAAGATTGAAAAAACATTCCTAGTTTAAGTAAGGTTTACATGTTCAAGGAAAAGCAGTATTTAAATTAAGAATAAGACATTGCCCTGGAGAATGCTTACACTGTAAATTATTAGTTTTCTTTTGAGTAAGGGTGGGTGTCTTATTGCAAACAGCAGGTAGAACAAAGAACCACCTTAAAAGAGATCAACATTTTGGAAAGAAAAATCACCTTACTGAGCAAAGTTTTTTAAAACATTTTATTATGACTTTAGATTTTTTTTCTATACTAAATTTTCTGCTAATAGGAAAAAAGTTCTAAAATATGAAAATAAAAGTACTTCAACATAGTATAAACATTTGCCAATCTCCATAAATTCAACAAAATCAGTTTTCTACAAACTTTTAAAGTAAATAACTTATTTATTGTCTAAATCTTATAATAAACAAAATTTGAGAATAACTATGTAACTTGTGTGTATACTCTCAAAAATATTAGTTCAATAGGCTTAGCAATAAGAATTTGCTTTTCTTTTAAAAAATACCACAAAATTAATCCTTTCCATCATAAGCCATAAATATAAAGCTACATTTTAAAATATTACTAAATATCAACAATAAAAAAACATTACTAAGTATATATGCCTCTGTTTATACAAGATTATCCTATTGATCTAGCCTTAGAGTAGAGATATAGTCTTATGCTACCACTTTCATGTCAGCTGGGCCCTTCAGGAGTATGACTGCTACTTCTCTTGTTGGATAGCACTGGGTGCTTGGAGACCCACTGGGACCTGCTTAAGGAGAATATGTCTTGAACTTTATTGGGTAGGGGGTTCCATTTCTGCGATTGCAGCTATGTGTCTATATGGTTAGGCATTGCTAGTCTTCCTGATGTGGGAATGGTTTCCAGTAATAGTCCTACCACCTTTGTAACAATTTTGTGCTCACAATTCTGTTTTCTTTTCCTGAATGAAGATTCCCCTAAATTATATAAGCATCAAGCCCTGTGAAACCAGGAACTCCTGATGTGTATCTCTGAACACTGTATCTGTTAAGCATTTCTACATCTACAGGTCTGAGTGACATCAAAGAACATTCACAAACTTCTATTGTCATACCAAGGATGACAATAAGGCTATTGCAAAATAATCATTGGCAGGAAAATAAAAGCAAATTAATCCTTTACCCACAAAATAGGAATAATAATATACAATAATTTTCAGTCAATATGATTTTCAAGACCTATACCTAACCAAACAAAATAATGAATAAGTAACTAAACAGTTTACAATTTGTCAAAACACTTTCCATGTAGTAGGATAATAGAGCTCTGTCTACACTTTATTCATAAATCCTTAGAACCCAAAATATCTAAAGTTCTTCTGAACAAACGACCTGCCTGAAGACGAGCTTATATAAAACATATGCAATAAACACAAATGCAAATATTCACTTGATGCTAAAAGACACCCTAATAGTAGGATCTAAAATGAATCTTCCAGTCAAGAGAACTGACTCATTGCACTGAAACTGTCCCCCTCTTTCATCGATCCTGTCTTTAAACCCTATGGTAATTGAATATGAAAACTACATTTTCCTGCTAAATTATAAGATGCTATCCTTGGCTATATGCTTATGAAACCATTTTTTTTTCATAAGCAAATACACAGCTATTTTAAGACAATAATCACACACCTGCACACACACACACTAACTCTAGTCTAAATAATCTTGTAGTTAGCTAAACCCTAGTAACTAGTAACTACAAATCATATACATTTAACATAGTGAGATCAGACGGAACTATGTCCATATCCCACCTTCACCCCCTGCTAGTTGTGTGACACCCTACACTTACAAAATTCTTTCAACCTCAGGTTTTCCATCTTGACAATAAGCTTAATAAAACCCATCTCACCAGGTTTTTGTATGATTCAATGTGAGGATGTATGTAGAGTTTCCAGGATACATAATAAGCAACATCCATTATTTTTACCTACTATAAATATTTACTTAATACATTTCAGGAGATAACAATAATATGATTAGACCAATTAGTGTCATTATTGCTATTTCACCATTGTCAAAATAAGAATCAGAATTAACAATGAAAATAATAATAACTAAGTGTTAGACTGTAGTGGAAACAGGCCATACTTAAAATAGCAAATTCAAACATTTTCTATTACAGATAACTAAGACATGGATAAAGTTGCTATAGCACAATGAAACAAAAGGCAAAGCATGTCACTTACTTTCATAATCTGGATCACCTAGGAAGATTCACATGAGTTTATACCAATATCAAATGAGAAAGAAAAGAGTACATAATGGGCTAGGATAAAATGGATTTCCTCATGATCCCTGGTGAAAAAGAGTGGAAACTAACCACGAGTGATTATCTTTATTCTTTCCTGACAGCTTAATTAAGTTCTCTAATAAGTCACAGTCACTAAGCACCACATTGTCAATCCTGCTTCCTTCTGGATTGGCTTCTAGTTGAATAACTGGTCAGAAAAGTTTGCTTGTCTTTAATTTGCAAAGAATCTTAATCCAGCAACACAAGTCTGGCTTACTTCTTGATGTACCTTCAAGCCTCTCCTTGTCATATTCAACAACCATCTCCACTCTGTTTTGCCTTACCTTCTCACCCATTCTTTGGATGTCTCCTTCTCCCAGATATATTAGTGTTTAAACACTTCCACAATCTTTTCTGCCACCCCTCAAGGAAAGTAACCCCCAAATAGTCAGGTCAAGGTGTTTGAGTTCATACCTACCCCATTGGACAGGTCTTACAAAGAGAATTTCAGAAAGGTCAATACTTATATCAAAGAAATCCTTTTGTAACTTCAGACTTACAGGTAGTCAGCAAGAATACCCAACACTTCTCACATCATATAAAAACCCAGGAAACAAATATGTACCTAAGGCTCTATCATATTTTTCCAATTAATATATTTCTTTTCTCGTGAGCAAGAATTGCTTAACTATTGTATCCAGTAATATTTTATGTCTCTAGTAACAGGCTTCTATAATCTTAGGAAATTATTTTGTGATCAGATATCAAGTCATAGTATTTTATAACACAGTCCCAATTACTACCCTGCAACAATTGACAAAGGCTCCTGAGATTATGAAGATACCATAGTTAATCTTTACTTATTGCATCATTTTTACTAAAAAAAAAAAAAAAAAAAAGTGTGCTTTAGGACTTCCAGCCAAGATGGAGGCCTAGACAGATATGCTGCATCTCCCTCCACAACTAAGAAGAAATACAACTACCTCAAAACTAGAGACAACAAGAAGTTCCAGAAAATCAAGCTGCATGAAGTCCAATAAACAAAGATATAAACAAGAAATACTCATCCAGACAGGTAGGAGGGGCAGAGTCAGGGCAGAGAGGATGCAGTGTGGTGGTGGCAGGAGCGGTGACAGCGGGAGGCCAGCGGAAAGTGCAGTCACACATTTTAAAAGGTCGGGAGGGACACCTGGGGAACGCACCAAGCACCTGACCAGACCACATAGCTCACAGTCCCAGCACCAGGGAAAATAAAGCCTCATTGCTTTTGACTGTGCAAACCAGTGGGGGTTGGGGCAAGAAAGAAACTGTTGGTCTCTCAACAGAGTCTGCTTGTTTAGAGGGCCCCCATAGTCCTAGAATGTCTGCAGACCCACCCACTATGGGAACAACAGCCAGGGCAACAGCTAGAGAGGTGCCAGTCCCATACAGAAGTGGGAGAAGTGTCTGGAAAGGGGAAAGTGCTAAGCAAGCTGCATTGTTCCCTCTCAGACTCCTCTCCCATATACAGCGCCACAATGTGGTAAAATGGGTCGCCCTGTACTGATGAATACCTAAGGCTCTGCCCCTTTTACAATGTAACAGGAGCGACAGCTCTGCCTAAGACACAGAGGCAAACAAACACAGGAGCCTGTCAAGATGAGGAGATAGAGAAGTATGGCCCAAAAGAGGGAACAGGTCAAAGTTCCACTGGGAGAACTAAGTGACGAGGGGATAGCCAACCTAACAGATGAAGAGTTCAAAACACTGGTGATAAAGATGCTCACAGGCTTGACAGATATGCTTAAGTATGGCAAACATATAAGGGAAGAAGTAAAGGCTATGTTAAATGAAATAAAGGAAGATCCACACAAAACCAATGGTGAAGGGAAGGAAACCTGCATTCAAATCAGTGATTTGGAACATAAGGAAGAAAAACACAGTCAACCAGTACAGAATGAGGAAACAAGAACTGAAAAAGATTAGGAGAGGCTTAGGAACCTCTGGGACAACTCTAAATGTGCCAACATCCAAACCATAGGGGTGCCAGAAGAAGAGAAAGAAGAAGAAATTGAAAACTTATGTGAAAAAATAATGAAGAAAAACTTCCCAAATCGGGAAAAGGAAATATATATATAAGACTAGGAAGCACAGAGAGTCCCAAACAAGCTACACCCAAAGAGGACCACACCAAGACACATCATAATTAAAATGCCAAAGGTTCAAGATAAAGAGAGTATCTTAAAAGCAACAGGAGAAAAGCAGAGAGTTAACTACAAAAGGGTGCCTACAAGACTATCAGCTGATTTCTCAAAAGAGACTTTGCAGGCAAGAAGGGACTGGCAATAAGTATTCAAGGTAATGAAAAGGAAGGACTTACAACCAAGATTACTCTATCCAGCAAAGCTATCATTTAGAGTGGAAGGGCAGATAAAGTGCTTCCCAGACAAGATAAAGCTAAAGGAGTTCATCATCACCAAGTCATTATTATATGAAATGTCAAAGGGACTTATTTAAGAAAAAGAAGATCAAAACTATGAACATTAAAATGATAAACTCACACAGTACCCTCAGCAGTCCTGGGATCTGTCTGTTGCTTCAACAGGGTTTGGATGGAACAGACCTATGGTCATGCTGTCTTTCCAAGTATCCTCCAACATCTTTTTTAGTCACCATCTTTGAAACCACCTCAGCGGTCCTCAGCCTCCAAGACCAGCCAACACCGTTTTTTTTTTTTTTTTTTTTTTTGGCCTTAAATCTTCATTGTCGAATGACCATGACCTCCCAAGTTTGTCAGAATTATTCCACCGAGGTGGAGGCCGCTGTCAACCACCTGACCAACCTGCAGCTGCGGGCCTCCTACACCTACCTCTCTCTGGGCTTCTTTTTTGACCAGGGTGATGTGGCTCTGCAGGGCATGGGCCACTTTTTCCGAGCGTTGGCCAAGGAGAAGTGTGAGGACACTGAGCGTCTCTTAAAGCTGCAAAACCAGCTCAGTGGCCACATTCTCTTCCAGGACGTGGTGAAGCCTCCCCAAGATGAGTAGGGTAAAACCCAGGATGCCATGGAAGCCACCTTGGCCTTGGAGAAGAACCTGAACCAGGACTTTTTGGATCTGCATGCCCTGGGTTCTGCCAGCACAGACCCTCATCCCTGTGACTTCCTGGAGAAGCATTTCCTGGATGAGGAGATGAAGATCATCAAGAAGATGAGCGACCACCTGACTAACATCTGCTGGCTGGCCGGCCCGCAGGCTGGGATGGGTGAGTATCTCTTCGAAAGGCTCACCCTCAAGCATGACTAGAAAGGGAGCTTTTGGAGCCCAGAGGCCTTTGAGGGGCCCCTCTGCATTTCCCTGGCATCTGTCTTTTGCCTGAGCCTCTCTCTGAAATGACTAGACACCCCTTTATCCACTCTGGAGCCCTCTCCCATGCATTGGATCAAATGGAAACAATAAAGCTTTTTGCAGCAAATAATAATAATAATAATAATAATAATAATAATAAAGTGATAAAACTCACAACTATCAACAACTGAATCTAAAATATAAAAACAAAATCCAAATAAGCAAACCAGAATAGGAACAGAATCATAGGTATGGGGATCATTTGGAGGGTTATCAGCTGGGACCGGGGAGGGGGAGAAATGTGGAAATGGTGCAGGGATTAAGAAGTATAATTGGTTGATACAAAATAGACAGGGGGAAGTTAAGAATAATATAGGAAAGGGTGAAGCCAAAGAACTTATATGCACAACCCATGGACATGAACTAAGAAGGGTGGGATTGCTGGAGGGAAGGGGGGTACTGGGAAGAGGGGATAAAAGGGAAAAGAATTGGGGCTACTGTAACAACATACTCAATAAAATGTACTTTAAAAAAGTGTGCTTTAGGTTTTTGTCAGATACAATACATTTTTCTTTATCTATTACATTGGTTTCACAAGAGAAGTTTATAGTTTTTTCTTTCTTTTTAAAAATCCAACCAGCAGCACAATTTCTGGTTCTAAATCACTATTTTCAAACAAAAACTGTAAATATGCAGTAAACAACATGTGGAACAGCTTTTTAAAATTATATTTGGCCCTACCTACTATATTCATAACTAACTGGCTAGTATATTCTCAGAAGTAAATTCTTCCTTACAGGGTATCATCCTTATCCTCACTCACATAGCTCCAGTTTTTCTGCATCTTGGAATAGATTTGGACACATTCTCCAAGTTTAGAGAATATGCTGATGTACAAACATGATGGATGACAATGTTAGTTTTGCAGGTAGTACAAACTTGACCAACTAATGCTTCTATTTTCTTTTTTTCAAGAGCAACCTATTGCACATCTGAGCAATCATGACTAGAGAGGCAACGTTGCTTCAGATAAGTGCCTATAAACCAGGAAACAATACATCTAAGCTGACCTCTAAGATTCTTATACATGTGACTAGTTTCTATTTCTATGAAACAAAAACAGTACTACCAGACCCGCCTAACCCCTAAGGCTGTTTCAAAGACTCTGTAAACCGTAAATCATTATACAAAAGGAAGAAATTATTTGTATTGTGAATGAAATACTTGCTTATCTTCCACTAATCTTTAAATTCTGCTAATGCTGGCAGCTGAGGAGGGCATTTCTCATGAAGGATTAATATATACCATCAGTAAACACAAATGAGTCCACTTAGTCTTGAGAATCTAATCCTTTAGTCCTAATTATCTTGGTCTCCATTCAATCAAGTTTAAGAATTATAGTGACAAGGCAATAAAACATATACCTTTTAAAATTCTGAGAAGAAACAAACTCTCCCCTCAAGTTGCTTACATTGTTGTAAGATAAATGAATCACATCACCATTTTATAAGAATATGGAATCTTGATTACTAATGATCTACATGAGATGGTACAGTGTTTAATAGTGAGAAGAGCTTTCGAAATGGTTGTGACTACTATTTCAACTAAGCAGAAGCAAAATCATGTTTTAAGACCAATCAAATTTAAGAAATTGGGGAATAAATAAAGAATTGAGAGATGTTGGTTAATCACACACACACACACACACACACACACAAAGAAGGGAGGGCTGAGCCTAGGCAGATTGTAAGAGAGGCTTGATGGCAAGAACTAATTTAGACTAACAGTAATGTGAAATTGGGTCATCAGAGAAAAGGAAGGTTTTAATATATGGCCAAGGAAAGATTATATATTTGGTGCCATTTGGAGAAAGACTAAATCTTTAAGGATTTTTACATGATTTCATTTTTTTTTAAGATGAGATAGTCTGTTCTGTCCTAAGGAAAGTAAATATATCTTCTAATGGCCAAGTAACAAGTTCCTGTGAACCTCCACACTTGTCTTCAAGGCTAAGAAATAAAAATGGAGAAAACCTAAAAACACACAGGAACTTACCAGTTTTTGTATATAAATATGTCTCAAAATTGAGGAGCTATGACTTTATACTAATATATAATGGCATACATAATAGCATATATATGTCTTTGTCAGTCATTTTTCAATTAAGATATGAAAATATTCTAACTACTACAATGTAAAGGGGCACTGAAAAATTGCAGCTGCTGTTTCCTAGGATTTTAAATTTTGTTGAGCCAGATAAAATTACTTCCCTTCATTAAGTAGCTGTGTATGCATATTCCAATATGTATTTTTGTTTCTCAGGTTTTTGATGCATTCTCATCTAAACCGTAATTAGAAACAAAAACTTTATGTCAAAACATATTCATCTGTAGCTGATAAGCAGATGAGCATAAGAATATTTAAGATTACTGATAAGAATCATTCATTGGGCAATGATGTTTTAGATTCATGCACAGTTTTTAAAAATTTATATAGAATTATAGGAAAAATATATAGGAAAGCTAATTATTGTACAAAAAAAGGTCTTAGAAAAATAAACCCACACACATTTCTACCTCTTCTCTGAAACCAGAGTTTAATCATTGAAGAGAATAATGGATAAATTATATAAAGGGGAAATAATGTATTTTAAAACCCACTAGTGGCAATATTTTACATGTATGATCTCATTCGATAGCATAACAAAGTTTGATAGATGGGTTATTGTTATCCCCATTTTATAGGTAAGTTAAAGCCCACAGAGGTTAACTTGTTTTAAATTGAACAAGTAGTAAACATCACTCAGCCCATGTTCCTTACCATAACTTACAGTACACTAGCTCCTGTAAGAAATTACTGAAAATGTCTTGCCGCCTATACACACTAGCAGTATTGTTCCTTAAAGGCATAATATGCGCAGGTTTCAGATTAGTGATGCTAAATATCAATGATAGAATGACATGCTTTAGCATTATCTTGTAAGTATACAAATTATTAACTTTAAAAATAAATACATCTTGCTTTGGCATATTTCCAGTCATTTGCAAAGTGTGTGTGTGTGTGTGTGTGTGTGTGTGTGTGTGTGTGTGACAGAGAGTTTAGATATAGAAGATTAAGATAGGCAAGTTGAGAACACCAAATATACATTCTTTAAAACGAGACAGGCATTTAGATGAATTCAACAGAATGACAAAGTTTTGAATTATTTTTTATCAATTCAGGATTATCAACAATTTCACCTGCAATGCTTGAAAGCTATACTTCCCAAATTCCTCAATAGCAAATTCCTGATTAGATTCTGCTAATGAAGTGCATTTGCAAGATATTTGGAATGCAAAGAAGAAGAAAAAATCATTATTCTACTCCAACAATCACTGGCAGGCAGGTATCAAATGTAAAGTTTGCAGTGGAAGGGGAGGCTTCAGGCATTCTGAAAACCACCAACTAAAATGCCCTGGTAGCCAAGATTGGCAGCAGTTTCCTGCATTTTTCCAGCTTTTGAGTCTGTGGGTAGTTAATGGGGCATTTTTTTGTGACCATTGTCTCCTAGGCTTTCCAATGGTATTTAAGCATCTAGTAGGCTAAATTTCTTCTGACTTGAAATTTCAAGTGTGGTTCCTATTTTCCTAACCAAACCGTAACCAATGCAGTATGTCCAATAATATCTCATTATCAGACTATCAGAAAGATTTCCTTTAACAAAGATGAAGTGTAGATACTAGAGAAAGCCATATAGCAATACATAGTAAACAGAGCTTCATAATAATTATGATGCAAAGTACACGTCTAATTCTTCTGCATTTGTATTAGTCTCACCTGCAACATTAAATGAGTTGGATTCACAACAATAATATGACACAGGACAAAACTAAGAATCTAACGAGACAGAGCAGCATATAAGTATCTATGGTTTGGAAAAGTTAGGGATCTCAGTCAAAGAGTTAAGTAAGAGTCATAAGGGAGAAGGATAGGAGTGCTCTGAGTGCCATCATTAAAAGGATTATGAGTAATGAATATCTGCCTTAATATTATTTTTAAAGTACTTTTATTGAATTTATAACTTTCAGGCATGCATTTCTACAATACATCATCTATATATTGTATGGTGTGTTTACCACCCCAACTCAAGTCTCCTTTCATCATAATATATCCCCTCTTTGCCTGTTTCTATCTGACTTGGTTTTAAATAATGTATATGGCATTCCTTCACCCACTCACCAGGGTTCTTTTAAGAATAAATATTCAGGCATCTGATATGTACAAAGTCACCCATATAACTGACATGAGCTAAGTGAAGTTAACCTGAACTATATATATAAAATCTTATATAGCCTGTTCTACTCAGAATTTCCTGGGAGGCTGCTTGGGCTAGATCTCTACAGTGTTGAATTCCACAATTTATTAAAAAAGATAGCATTCTAGAAGGATCATGCTAGCAATCCTGGGCTCCTGTAAAAGAGAATTAGCCCGATTGTATATTTATGTGCCCATATATACTCTGTACACACACACACACACACCAACACACCAAATATAATAAATCTGGCTAGGTGAAACTCAAGAGTTTCCTCTGGCTATGCATGTATGCATTAGCAGAATCACATATTACATACCTGATATTTTAACCTTTCATTAAATAGTTCCTTTATCTGTTTCTAGCCTTTAAGTCATCTTCTCAAACCCATTAGCCTATCAACGTGTTTTTCCCCCATGGGTATGTATAACTATTAACACTTCTCTTTTATCTTATATCATTCTGACATCTGAATTGTTAAAATTCCATTTCACTATTATTGTGTCCTGTAATCTCTGAAGTTCTGGGTTGCTGGGTCTGCCTTGTGTCCAAAGCTATATTATGTAATAGCATTCTGGTTAGGTTTAATTTCATTTTCTACATTCGTTTCTTTAAACTCTATAAATAAATATGCAGTGCATATGGAATTTATGGAATTTTTATGAACTTATGAAGTACAGAATAAATTATTTTTAAGAGAATTGAAGGATGCTTAAGTTCACGTTTCTTTTTTTCATTTATAGACCCTATTATTTAGTCAGCATTTTTGTACACAATTAAATGTGCAAGCTTTATTGATAGTAATTCTCCATAACAACACTAATTAGAACAGAGCAATTTTGACTTGTCCTCCTTACTCAACAGTTTTTTTTTTATTTCTGTCCATGTCAATAGGTTATTCACAGAAGGTAAAGGAAATTTATTTCTTATGGGATTTGCTGTCTAAGTTACATGAGAAATCAGGAATTCAGTTAGGTTGAGTTGTGTTTCAGATGTTTATGAGAATCTTAGTTTTTAATATTCTTGAATTAGGTATGAAAGATAATAGAAATTTTAATCTCATTTTTATTTCATATACGTAAGATGTGGTGACTCCTTTTAAGTCAGAGGGCAAGATGAATTCTCTGCAAAGTTCATACATACATATTCAAAGGTAACTTTCAGCTAAGTCTGAAAATTATGTGAGTCAGGAAGGAGTTTCACTTAAAAAGGAAGTGTAACTGCATAGACCCTCCTTGTTGTTGGAGAACAACCATATAATTTCCTTAGTCTTTGTATGCCACCAACACCTACATAGCAAGGCTCCTAAAGCATAAGTTGACATGTGACATCCACAAAGCACTGCCATGTCCATGAACCCATGTATGACACAAGGTAGAAGGTTTAAGGTAACACTAACCCCTCCAACACCTGGGAAAATGTAATTGCATTATTCCCTAAAAGGAAAAATGTTTTGGAGGCATATCAGGAGACAGTTCCCAATACCAAGTTGACCACATACATGCTCTATGGCCTTGGGCAAGTCATTTTACCACTATGAATCTGTTTCATCATCTTAAGATCAAAGCTAAAAATTCTTTTTTTAGACTTGTGAAAATAAAAAGATATCATGAAAATGAGGGGGCTTTGTAAACAATAAAACCATATATAAGGGCATTGATTATTTTCTCAACCATTTATAGGTATAAGTTATTCCAATCCTGTGGCAGAAAAAAGAAAATAAATATTGAAAGGTATTATGGTAGGAACTAGCTAGCTGTTTACCAAATCTGTTTCATACCCTCTGTGGGCTCACAGATAGTCTACATTTCTCACCTCCCTTCCAGTTAAAAATGGTCATATGACTGAATTCTTACCAATGGAACACAAAGAGATACTTTCAGTCTTAGCCTATAAAAACTTCCTATGCTAGGTCCTCCAAGTCCTTTCCCCATCCAGGTACTAAATGCAGAGACCTCCAAGGTCTACAAGAAGGTTGAGTCACAAAAGGAAGGAGACATATCTCTGAATGACCAGGCGGAAAGCCTCTTACTAACCAGGAACAGTAATTTTAGGTTTCACATGTACAACTTATATTACATCACTAAGTAGTACCTTAGGTAAAACAGGGATATACAAAGAAAAGTTAAACGTCAAAAAAGATCTGTGGCTCTTATGTGCAGCATGGTGATTATAGTTAATAATTCCATGTTGTATACATGAAATGTGAGAGTAAATCTCAAGTGCTCTCACTACAAAAAAAAGGGTAGGAGATTAAGTGTGGTGATGGATGTGTTAATCATACCTCACTGTGTCATTCTTACCTCAATAAAGCTGTGGGGGGATTTGGGAAACTGCTGCCCTGGAGCAGGCTGCCACTCAAAATAAAAAACACAATAAAAATGCCATCAAGAATAAAGATGTCACTATAGTGCCATGTTTATAATATAAATATAATATAAACCAACCATTAAAGAAGCCCAAAATAGCTAGTCTAGACTTAAAACATCTGCAGGCACCCTAAAATTTCAAATCACTAAATAATAAAAACCATGAATGTGGTTTTCTAACCTTAAATGTTTATTAAGAAAATGTGATGTAGCTTTTCCTTTCTGCCTTCTACTCTTTTTTTCCCTCATTTTGGAAAGGTTTTGTGTGTGAACTATAGCATTATATATTATCTGTGCATTTAGGTAAATCCTCTCTAGCTCACCATCTAATAGAAGGAAATTAAATAAATAATGACATTATAATATAGAAAATCTGCCTTTAAAATAAAGGGTAATGGTAAAGTAATATGGGCATTTTGGCATGGACGAGAGTTCTTTGGACAGAAAAAATAAGATAGGCTTTATGAATGTGACACTGAGCTAGAGCCTAAGCTAAGATTCAGACAAGTAAAGAGTGGTGGCAGATTTGGCGAAAAGGGTTAAAAGACATCATTCAATCCATAACTACTAGATGACAAAAGGCAGGGATTAATTTTTCAATGTTCCATATTAGGGGAAAAAAAAGTTTCTTTGTAAGAAGGTGTGCTAGGCACATCTCGCCTGTCCAAAACCCTTTTGCCCATTATACTTAGTTTGGGCTGAGGTAAATAGTTTAGGTTTTTCCCCCTCTCAGACCTCTGGGCCTTTTCTGTCCAAGCCATTAGGATAGAAAAGAGAAACCCGTTTTAAAGTGAAGCCCACAGACCACCCCATTCTTCCCCAACCCAGCCATTTAGTTCAAGAACACAACAAGGACACCAGCCTGTTGAACCAAGCACGCCGTTGACCGGAGGCAGCCAACTGACCTGGAGTCTGCACGATCCTTCCCCATGTGGGAAGGCCACCCTCCCCTCCACACCCCCACTCTTATTAGGGTTTTCTGGACCCAAGGGTAGGTAGGACGACGACCATGTCCAGCTTGAAGCAGCTAGAGGAGCTTGAGACCTTCGCCCATTGTCCTTTACAAGATTACAAAGGGTCCTAATATTTGAGAGGGGGGGGGATAGTTAATTTTTACGAACCAGGGGTATGGACTTGGGAGGGATTGCTGGGGGAGGGGGGTGCTGGGGGGAGGTGAGCAAGGGGGAGAAAATTGGAACTGTTGTAACAATATAATCAATAAAAAACATTAAAAAAAAATTCTTAAAAAAAAAAAAAAAGAGTGGTGGCAGACAGAAGGTGTTGTGTTTTAGGAACCAAGATTTTCATAACCAAAAGCCTGTAGACTAGACATAGAACAAGAAGCTCAGCTTAGCTCTATGATGGCATAAATGATGACTGTAATGCTACACAAAAGAACTCTATCACAAAGATGAAGTTAAGTCCCTCTGCTTGTTATTGCATTGTGGAATACCTTAATGCAGCGATTTTCAACCTTTTTCACTTAATGGCACACATAAACTAATTACTAAAATTCTGTTGCACATCAAAAATATATTTTTTGCCAATCTGACAAAAATATAGGTATAATTTTGATTCATTCACACTGGATGGCTATTATTGTGTTGGTTGCTGTCATTGTTTTATTTGACAGTCTAAGGCAAAAGAGGTCAGTTCCCCTGCCTACATAGTCAGATACTGCATGTTTTAACAATTCTTGTGGCGCACTTGTTGAAAATTGCTACCATATGGAAAAAAATAATGCAATCAACTGGGAGTTTCCAGTGTAAATTTGAGTTCATAACATCAAGGGTTTTAGACTTCTACTGGCCTGTTGTACAATGTGATTAAGTCACATACAACAAGCTAGTTACTCATCCATAAAACAGGAATTAAAAATATCCAAACAAAAATGCTGTAATAAGTGACAACACCACATAATCAGAGTAAAGTGGTACCTAAAGGCAAAATAATAGCAGGAAGAATTAATGCCACTAAAACAGATAGCACAGACATAAATAGTCAGACTTTTGGTTTGCCAAGGATACCATTGTTGTATCAGTCAACCCTGGCATATTTGTGTGCTGGGCATAATAGGATAAATAAGACACACTCCTAGTCTCACAATAAATGTAATAAAATATCATAAATGCTTGGCTGAAAATATGTACAAGGTGCAGTGGGTACACCAAGGGAAGAGTCATCAATTCAACCTGGGGGGTTGGGGAAAGATCACTACTGGCTTCATAGAGAAAATAGCATTTGAACAGAATCTCAAATGAATAGGGTGCACTTACTCAAAAATCGAAGAAAGAACATTTTTACTAAAAGAAACCAAGGCTGGCATCATTGTGCTTCTAGAATAGATTGGCTGCATATGAAATTAGAAAACAGATCTTTTTTAGAGTCTATTTAGAGAAATGATGAGGAACAAACTAAACTAAACTGAAGCAGTAAAAGTGGGTTGGAGAAGAGAGGAAGAATATGTAATGTTGAAGAGGAAGGACTGAGGAGGAGTATATGGGAAATTGCTCTTCAGTGGATATAAAGTTTCAATTATGCAAGATGCTTCAGTTCTAGAGATCTGCTAGTATACATTATACATAGAGTTGATAATACTGTATTACACACTTAAAGATTTGTTAAGATAATAGACATCTTGTTCAGTTGTCTTAGCATAATTTTTTTAAGGAAGGAATGATTAGACCTGAGATGAGGGAAGACTAGAAAACATGAGAATTCACAATAGTACCCAGTCTGCATAAAACACATGGAGATGGTGAAGCTATCTCCAGGTAAAGGGGATAATGACAGATGATCAAGTTTGGAAAAAAGATAGGAATTTAGTCTTGCACATGTGAAGTTGGCAGACCCACATGTGGGTCTGATAAGCAGTTGAATATGTCAGTCTGGAAATGTAGAGAGAGTTCTAAGTTTAAAGACATGAATTTGGAAGGGAGTAGCAGGTGAATAGTGAATGAGGTCCTAGGAGTGGTTGAAATCATACAAATAATTTTACAGATTGAGAAGCATGTTAATAAAAGAATGTTGGAGAGTCTACAAAGAATAAATAGAAAAGATAATAGGAGAAAAAGAAGAAAGTGATATCAAGAAAGTAAGAGGAGAGAATTTCAAGAAAAAGAGTTCTCACAACCAAATAACCCTAATCTATCAGAAGAAGAATAAAAAATAAAATAAGCCATTAGATTTGGTCATTGAGAGGTCAATGACCAATAAATGGTATGAATTAAAGGAGTGGAAGGTAAACTGGAAACAATGTGAGTAGGTTATGGTCTCAAATTACATGAGTAAAGAAAGAGAAATATATAGATGGCTGTTCAAAGTACACACTTTAAAAAAAACTAGACTCTCAGAATTTAAAAGACCTTGGAAAGATATCTGGTGCATTTCTTTTTACCCAAATGCAGAAATCAATTTCAAAGATTTCCTTTCAGGAAATTTTCCAAATTCTCTGTTTAATTATTTCCAGAAATAAGAGGCTTATTAACTCAAACGATTGTTCATCATATTTATCTTTGAAGTATACAATATATAGGAAAATAGACATAAAGTGGTGGTGGATATTCAAAAATTGAATATACCTATATAAGCAATATCTAAACTAAGAAATGGATATTATAAGCAGTACAGAAGTCCATATCTCCCAAAAGTAAGCACTATCTTGACTTTAAAATACATAGGTTAGTTATGCCTGTTTTTGACTTGGTTATAAATAGAATAATTCAGTATATAGTTTGTTATGTCTTGCCTCTTTCATTCAGTATTATGTTTGTGAGATATTCGTATTGTTGTATGTGGCTACTCACTCTCATTACTGTGAATATGCCATTTTTATCTATTGATGGGCAGGCATTTCTTTATGGCACTATTACAAAGAAGGCTGCTCTGAAGACTCTACTAGTTGTCTTCTCGTTGACATACATACACATTTCTCCTGCTAGGTCATAGGATATGCATTGTAGATGCTGCCAAACTTTTCCCAAAGAGGTTGTTCCATTTACACTTCTACCAATAGATCACAAGAATTCTAACTGCTCTACATCCTTGTCTAACATATACTTTTACCTTTTTATTTTAGCTATTCTAATGAACATGCAGTGTCATCACATTTTATATAACTTGGATTACTATTTGGATATAGTATTATACAAAGTGTCCATTCAAGACTTTTGCCCCTTCTTTGTCTTTCTCTTTTCTAAGAGCTTTTTACATAATCTAGAAATAAGTCATCTATCAGATACATGTAATGAGACTATCTTGTCCCACTCTGAGAATGAATTTTCATTCTCTTAATGGTGTATTTTGATGAACACAGTTCTTAGTTTTATTATAAACCAATCCACATAT
The DNA here is from genome assembly GCF_987537825.1 of Furipterus horrens. Lineage (NCBI taxonomy): Eukaryota > Metazoa > Chordata > Mammalia > Chiroptera > Furipteridae > Furipterus > Furipterus horrens. The sequence continues at coordinate 157,637,869 of NW_028327175.1, forward strand.
TTTCTTTTTTTTCTTTTATGGTCAGTGCTTTTTGTGTCCTAATTTAAAAATCCTTGTCCTTTCCAAGGTTATAGGACTTTTTCCTATGTCTTCCTCATTTTATATGATTCTAATTTTTCTGTCTTCCTCATTTTATACTATTCTAATTATTCCATAAAGTTCATTTTTCTTCATAACTTCTCTTCTTTGCATTAGTCAAATATTTTTATCATTCTTTTATTTATTTCTGTTAACATATTACTTATATTTTAAGCTATTTTTTAGTGTTTACCTGAGGAATTATAACTTGAGTTGGTCAACATAATACAATTATTACTTTTACCATCTTCTCAGTATTACTATACCATAGAAGTCTATAACTCTATTTACCGTTTTTTATCTTTTATATCTATTATTATTGTCACATATTGTTCTATATAAATTTTAAACTCCATAAGTCATTACTTTTATTGTTTAATATAATGACAATTTACATTTAACATGTATTCACACTCTTCAATGTTCTGCAATCACTCTGACATTTCATGGTTCTATTTTGGGTCATTCTTCCTGTTATAGCAACCTCCTTTAGTATTCCTTTTAGCACAAACCTGATAGTGATGACTTCCCTCAGCTTTTTTTTTTTTAATTTTTGGTGGGTCTTTTAAATTATAAAACACCATTTTTTTTTATTTTTAAGGATCTATTTTTTAAAGTTATAAAATTGTAACTTGGCAGTTATTTTCTCTACACAGTCTACAGTTCATTTATCTTCTAGCTTTCCTTGAAAAGTCAGTTCTCAATCTTATTCTTGCTCTGTGAGAGTAATGAGTCCTTTTTTTTTTCCAATGCCTGTAAGATTTCTTTGTCTTTGGTTTTTCAGCAGTTTTACTATGATGTGCCTATAAATGTTTTTACTTAATTTAATCTGTTGGGTTTTGCTAAGCTTTCTGAATATGTGTGTGGTTGTCTTTCTTAAATTATAGAAAAGTCATGGTCTTTACTCCTTAAAAATACCCATCTCCTCCACTTGTTCTCTCCTCTCCTTTAGGGACTTTAACTCTACATATGTTAAAATTGTTGCACATATCCTCGATATATTTTACATAGTATCTGATTTTTCTTTCCCCGTCTCTTTCTATGCTTTATTTTGGGTGTTTTCCAGTTTACTATTCTTCTGTTCTTCTGTGTTCAACCTATTATACTTCGCCATCAAATTCTTAATTTCATTAGTTTATGTCAATTCAAGACTCTCAAGGCATCTGTTTATGTAGCACAATCTTTTCTATTCATTCATTTCTTTGGTCTACCTTTTTACTATTTTCTTGAACTTATGAATTGCATCTATTTTAAAGTTCTTGTCAATTATCTGCAATATCTGGATCATCTATTTGTCTATTTAAATGGCTATTTTTCTTTTGATTATTGGTCATATAGTTTCACCTATTTGTATGTTTAGTTGCTCTTTTATTATATGACAGAAATTATGTACAGAGGAACCTAAGAATCTCCAAATGATGCCATCTTCCACTAGATCATTTCTCTTTTCCACTGTTATACAGATGAGAGGCTGGTAATCTCAAGGCCGATCAAGGATTCAGCTGGGCGGGGGCTTGGATGTGGTTTTAGTGGGGTATGTGTGATCTGTCCCATGATTTCTTCTCTTTCTAAGCCACAGCTCTCCCTGGACTTTGATTGAGAGCCTGAGAGAACTTTATCTTCTCACCCCCTGAAAGAATGCAAGAGGCTTTTTCGGAAGTGTTCAGTTTATTTCTTTATCCTCAGGCCCAAACTGCTAAAAAAATGTGGTCAATGTCTTTAAAAAGAGTTAAGCCCTGTGTTTGAGTTTGGTGTCTCCCTCCTGCCAAACCCTTTTATTTGTTTGCTTGTTTTCTAAATACCAGAAGTCTGCCAAAGCTTTCGCTCTGCCTTTTAGAAGCTTTTATCATAGCCTCCTGATTCTTATGTGGCCTCAAAAGCACAGTAAACATATCTTGGAGGTAGATGGCTATGTGTTTTAGATCCCTCAGGTTTCCAATTTGTCATCTTGGCCTTAAACAATCAAGAAATATTTTTCTGGCTATTCTTATTTCCAGAAGTCACCTTCTACCCAGATGAAGTCTAATCCTTAGAACACACTCAGAGTCATAAATGCCCTCAGGAAAAGAAATAAATGAGAATCACCAGCAGGCCTTAGAATGTTTTTCCTCCCTGAAAGTCGAGTTTATTTAGTCCTTGTTTCCAGAGCTCTAGAAGCTATAGAGCTCATTTTGGGGGTTGTTCTAGGTGTTTCAAAAGAAAAATTGGCCTGCCATAACCTACCCGGAAATGAAAAAGCAATAAAATTTTAATAGCTCTTATGGGTTTTTAATAGCTCTTATGGGTTTTTAAAACTAGTTATATTGAAACAAATTGACTCTACTGCATTTTCCATTTATTGTCTTAATTTTGAAATCTGGAACAACACAGAAATATTTTATCCCCTTATATTTCTTCATCTGTTTGAAGATTCATGGCCTTTAAATCTTTTTCCTCCAGCCTAAATATGAACAAAACCTAAATCTATTTTTCATATTTAAATCTTTTACCATACTGGTCATCATCTCTAGGAAACTCTTCAGTTTATCAATATCCCTCTTAATATGCAAATATACTAGATGTTGTCATTAAGCTCAATGAATGAAAGAAGAGAGAATCATATGAAAATTAATATAGTTATAAAAGAAGTTATCTGATGAGCTGCTTTTAAAATCACATGGACAAAATAACCAAAAATAATGTAATCAAAGACTGAAGAGAAAAAATTACAAAATAAGATAGGAAGAATGAAATAAAAGCTTCCAAAATGAAAAGCTCATAAAAAATACTAATTATAACAAAAAGAATACTTTATTCTTCTCAAAGTCTTTTTCACAGATTACTCAGTTCATTCTCACAATTCAATCACATTTAATAGATAATTTAACTCAAAAAAGTTAAATTACTTTTGCTCAATGTCAAAATGCAGTTAACACCAGGGATTTTCTTGGCTCAGATACAGTTATTTACTTTATACAGCTACACCCAGATCTACCATATTGTCTAAACAGTGCCAAATAAACAGTTTTAAACCTTATTATAAAAATTAACTTAGAGCAAATTACCTCTAAAGACATAGACTATTCTATTACTCAAAAAATGTGTCTAATAAGTCCCCTCTTATACCAGCGAAGACATGCATACAGAATCACAAAATACATTCCTTAAAATCACTAAGGCTTTAGAGAAGGGAGAGTGAGAAAATTTATATATGTGTGCACATGTGTGTGTGTGTGTGTGTGTGTGTGTCACACATGTAAGAATCAAGCTACTCACTAAAATGGTCAGTATCTTAACAAAGTAGATTTAATTCTAAAAATATGCAGATCTCTATCTCCTCATATATTAGGCAAATATCTGTACAATTGATTTCCTCTCCTTAAGTACTTAGGGATGCATTTGGGACCTGGGGTGTCCACTTTGAGCTTCTAATACTGTTTGTTTCCCCAGAGCCCTCGGGGCCTGAACAATTGAAAGACACATTTGCAGTGAATGTTGGGTAGAAAAGAGGGATATAAATTTGGTTGTTTCCTCTTGCTCCTAAGAATTTCTCCACAAATATTTACCATTTAAAATGCTCTTAACTGAGAAAATTTGATATAGAATATACTGGATGGAAGTCTTAAATTTGAAGAAAAAAAAATGAATCCCACGGCCCCCGAAACCTAAAACAGAATTGCTCTAATTTAATCAAGGAAGGGAAAAGACCTATACTTGGAAAACTGTAGAAAACTATAAGACTGTATTAACAGGAACAAGTATTTTATCCCAAAATTAGAGATGAGATTAGGAAAGAAGTAACCCTGAGAGGAGCCAGGTACAGCTGACCTCATGGTAAAGGGTAAATGGGAGCAAATTTGACCTGAGCCTGAGAACAGGTTTGACACACACCATTATTGGGATGGGAAAGCAACACGAGGGGTGAAGGTGGAGCTATGGAAGACAAACTTCTCAAATCCAATTTAAAAAATTAAAAAGAAGACAAGCTTCTTAACGTAATGAGGCTGCATCCTTGCTGTTCTGCCAATGTTTAACATTTTCTCAAAGTAGATGCAGATGAAGCTCCCCAGTCCAGGAAAGTAGATGGGCCCAAGCTGTCAGGAGGAGGCCAACAAAGTTAATACAAACGTTCGGAGGTTTGAGCTAATGCAGAGTGAGACCTTATACTTATGCATTACTATTAATTCAGTTGACTATGAATTGAACTGGGGGTTTTACTTACAAGCATGCTCTCTGAGTTAGGAGGCCTGGGCAAATAGGGCTAAAAATTAGCTCACTTAAACTTGTGAGCCATCTAATTGTAAAATGTGTGATAAGCAATATAGGAAGCTTTTAGAACTAGCAGCCAAATCTGAGCTTTCAATCAACAATGTCTTTCACCGAAGGTGTGGTGCATGGAACAGATCCAGGAGCACAGATGGTTATTTTACATTTACAATTTCCTTTTTTCCATTTTTATGTAAACCTCTATTTCATATTTTTAAAAGAATGATAGAATTTACCGGTAAAATGAAGCCCTACTTACTGCTTCTGAAAATGTTGCTCACCTCCATTTCACACTTTAGCAGCATTAACTGTCTTTCAGTATGTGTAGGAAGATTTAAAAATAAACCTTATAAACTCCCCTTTACTATATCCTGAATAATTTCAGATGATTCAGTTCCTCCAGAGAGCTAAAATGTTTTCAGTATTTAAAGTAAATGCCTTTACCCATCCTTATTCCTAACTACTTTTTTAGGATTAATGCTAACTTTTCATAGACTCTTAAAGCCAAAATCCATCTTGGAGATCACATTAGTAAAATCCTGTCCTCACTATATGAGTTATAAAGGCCCTGCAAGGCTAGCAACTTACTCAAGGTCACTTTGCTGATTAATATGGAAGAGATGAGAAAAGTACACCTGCATCACAATCCACAATTGCAGAGTCACAGGTAAGAAGACCAACACACAGTCATATCTCAAAAAACTCATGTCCAGGACTTCATTAGAGCACAAAGCCCTTATTCTCCTAAAGTAAGTCAGATCTATTTCTGGACATAAAGAAGTTTGAGTTTGAAAACCCAAGTGTATTTATAAAAATTGAATACAAATATGTTTCATAATCATATCACATTCAAAAATACAGTATTAAAATAATATTGGATGTAATGTACCACATGGTGAATACAGTTTAAAAAATAATATGGAATGGAATGAAATTCCAGGTTACCAAACACAGTACAGGAAATGTGTAAATTTTGGTAAGGGAGTCGTCGTCGGCAGCCGTCCGTCTCGAGAGACGAGGGTGTAGCTTCTTAAGAGTCTATCTGCACCGCCGAGAATGGCTGTGCAGTCCGACTCGGGAGTGACACGGTATCTGTCTCCTCCCGTGTTGAATCGACATCTTGCGATGACGCTGGAGTGTCCTCTCCAGTGAAGCTGAAGCTACAGAGCCTGGGCAGGGTGATATGGAGGGTCTGCTGTTGCCCATGCAGCAGACCCCCCCTCTCTTCGCAGCTGAAGGGTCCAAGGGAAAGACGGAGTCAATACAGCTTGGCTTCAGGTGCGCCGCAGGAGTTGCCGGTGTTGACTACAACGTCAAACCGCCTTAGGGACTCCGGCTCCGGATTTTCTGTCGGGGTTTACTCCCTTAGCCTTTCCCCTGAGGAGGTATGCCGCAAGGCAGCAGAGGTTTGGAGTCAGAGTTTCCCTTCTCCTTAGCCTTTCCCCTGAAGAGGTATGCCGCAAGGCAGCGGAGGTTTTTTGGAGTCAGAGTTTTCCTTCTCTGATGTGCCCTGACTGGAAGATCGAACCAGCGACACTTAGCTCGCAGGCCGACGCTCAATCCACTGAGCCAAACCAGTAAATAACATAATACTACAATATAAACTAGGAAAATGTTTAAAAAGGAATGTTCACTTTACCTTTAGAAAATAAACAGAATCAGTTAATAGATTCTCTCATTGTCATACTGATTAATTACTCTGGCGCAGACCTCTCTTCTGAGCTCCAGAATTTAACAATGTCTCTCCTCAACATCTTCACTGGCTATGTCCAAATCTCCACATCTTCATCATGTCTAACACCAAACTCACAACCAAAGCAACTCTGACCCTAACACCCTTGTAGTATATCCTGTTCCAGTGACTGGCCCCAACATTAGGGCACAAGTGCACGCAGAAACCTAAACATCCATGAGACCGTTTTCTCATGTACTCCCATTCCTAATCTCTTCACCAAATCCTGTCTCTCTACCTAAATGCTCCTGAACATTTGCCAAATCCACTCCACCTCATGGCGCCACCCCCATCCATGCCGCTCTCTTCCTTCTCTAATGCATCCTCCAGTAGCTTCCTAATTGCTTTGCACATATCCCCTCCTGTTTTTAGTTCTCTCCCTTCTCCAGAATGCAGAGTGATATGTAAATACAAATCCATTCATGTCACTTTCCTGCTTAAAATCCTTCGTTGGCTTCCAGGTGCTTTATGATAACATTTGAATCCTTTAAAAACATCCCTACGAAATTCATACAATGGTGTAAAAGGAACTAATGACCTCTTGGGCCCACCTCAAACTAGACTTCTTCCCCAATTCCCCATCCTCATTCCTGCAGTCCCTAGTCCAGCCATTGAGGACTCCAGTCCTTTACTCAGTGTTGCTTTGGCCTGAAGCATGCTTCCTCCCACCTTTACTCATCTGTTCATTCATCTCATCTCCTGTGAAATTTTCTAAGGGAAACCTTCCATGAGATCCCCAGCAAGACCAGTTCCCTGTGCTTTTCCTCCATGACCAGCTTCAAAATTTAAAATAATATATTTGTGTGACTATTTGTTTAATGTATCCCTTTACTATAATATCTATTTCTATTTATTTACTCATCCCACAAGCACCGTGGACAGTAGCTGGCACATAATACATAGCCAATGATTATTTATTGAATGGATGAATGAATTAATAAAAAATAAAGAAGGGAGGAAATGAAGGAGGGAGGAGAAAGAGAGCAGGAGTAATTTATAACATGAAACTCATCAAGAGCTTAGCACATTCCATTTCACGCTCATCTGTCAGCTTGGATAATTGGGAGCTAGTAGGACATATACTAGGTCATAGACAAGTGTCAGACTTTGACCAAATCAATACAAGTTATCCAAACTTTAGCCACTTTGAAAGCTTTCACCTCAATGGTTACAACCTCATACAAGAGTATCCTGAAATCCCCATATAAAAGAAATCCATTTTTAGACTTTTTTTGCTGAACTCAGTAAACACCCTAAAACAGACATGAAGAGTGAGTGACCTCCCCTAGAGTGCAACTCCAAGTCCTGGAAAGATTCATGTGCACTTCAAAGCTCTACAGCTACAGTGCCTACCAACTGGATAATATACAACATAGAAAGCCCTAAAGCATGACTGCTATGAAGTTTTGTGTGTGCATTTGTATCTCCAAGTTTTGAAGGAGGAAATGATTAGCAGGGAAGTGACAGAGAGATGCCAACAAAATGTTATGTCCCTTAAATATTCAGGAAAACCAAGTCAAGGCAATTTGGGGGCTTTATAAATTGTTTCCTGATGTCTTCTTTACATCAGTATCCTCAAAATTCAGGGGAAGATGAACAGGCCAAATGTAATTATGAAAGTGCAAAAGCAGAGAGAGACAGAAAAGGCCAACACAATGTAGTAGAGCACTTCGATTGATTATATACTTAAAACATTGGCATAATTTGGCTCACATTCAGAGTTTTCTGAGATTGGGATAAAATTCTAAGATACTTTTAATCCACTTCAAATAGAACCTACACCACAAAGTTAAAGTCACCAATAATTTTTAATATTCAGGGAGACAAGGCATAATACATATTTACAAATTTTAGAAACAAGATTTGCATTTCCAGTTTGGCTTCTATTATGCTCTGCTGGTTGTATTTTTATGGGAGGGGATAGATGAGAGGTCAGCTTGTGAGAATATGCTATGCATGAGAAAGTTTACTTTATAGAACAGTGGGAAAAATCCCAGAAATTGAAGAAACCTCCATAAACACAGACCCCAGGGTCCACAGCCAAGCTTGCTCCCAACTTTCTGCCAGAAACACAGTGACAGAGCAGGACTCACAGCTAAGATCTGGGTAATGTGCCATCTCAGGTAAAACTTGTACATCTAGGTTTGGAAAGCCCCGAGGAAGCCAATAAACATAAAAATATCTCCTTGGGACCAGGGGAGACAGTAGAGAAAGCAGAGCAGTTGCTCTCAAGAGTCTGTGATATCATTGAGAAGATAAGACATAACTCATCATAAGACAGTCACTAACACACAGCACCATGTATGAAGTACTGAGGGAGGAGTAAAATGAAAAAAACTGCCCCAGTTTAAGGGAAGGATGATGATAGCAGTTTTGTTTTTGCTTTTTGTTTTTTTGTTTGTTTGTTTCACAAGGCTTCATATAGTGGGTATTTAACCTGGTTGTGGTAGAATCCAGAGGGGCAGGGAAGAGGAAACCAGGATGAGTGACAACCCCATTTCTTTATAAAGGTCCCCCTTCTCTCAAGAACAAAAAATCATCCCTGTTATATAATCTACTGATGTTTTGTAGGTTAGTGACATTTTCTGCTGGATTTGGCATCTATATGGGGGTGGAAAGAGAAGCATCAGCAGGTTAATTTCTACCTTTCAAAGAGATTTGCTCTTTATAATTTAAAACAAAACTACTGATGTATGAAATAAATTGTGGAAGTCAGTAATACATTTAGAGAAACTGACGCTAATAAAAAAACTAGACTACATATATAATTCCTGCTCGGTGTTTTATTGCTCAGTGCCAACATCAGAAGAGATCTGCTGACGCAAGATTTTTCTCCTCAGAGAGAAAGGTTTTGTTTTATTATTTATCATTCTTATGTTTAAACCTGCTTATTGGTATTTATTTACCAGGTGTCATCCTTCTCATTTTGCAGATGTACATAGAAAACATGACATATCATGCCTAAAGCTAAACAGTAAATCAGTATCGTATACTACAATTAGAATTCTCAGTCCCTTTTATTTAATTGGATATTTGACATTTGAACTGTGATATAAATAATGGCCAAATGTTTCCCTCTCCTTCCTTTAGTTCTGATAGAACTTATAAACTTCTGAGCACTTCAATCTGATTTTATCTCAAGTATAGATTAATGTGGCAACAAGTAATAATTATTGGAAAAATGACTGTTGGCAGCAGCATTTAAAAAATACTTAATTCTCTGAGCTCATTTCAGCTATATATTGAACAGTGAAATGAGAGTGACAAGCAGTGAATTGTGTAGAAAAAGAAAAAGGGCATGAAGTGTTTCAATCAATCAGGAATAATATAATCATCTCTTTCGCTTATTGAGAACTTATCATTCCAGGAAACACAAATATATTATCTTCGGTGCTAACAACAAGACTGAAAGGTGAGGATTATTGTATCCATTTAACAAACACCAATGTTGCAGCTCAGACAGGTTAATTAATCAAGGTCACACACCTGATATGGGATGAAGATTGATCCTTTATTTTCCACCCCCACTGTCAGTATCTGGTGCATGACCTCGGGCCCTCGCCATCTCTCACCTACCATTCTGCTGCATTCTCATGTCATATATGTATTCTTGTTGCTGCTCCTCCAAATCCATCAGCTGATGCTGCCATTCTGAGTTCTAGTCCCCTGGACCAGCCATACTGTCTCCTGCCTCTGTGCCTGTGCCTCAGTGGTCTTCCTGCTTTTCTCCTAATGATTTCCTGTTCTTCCTTCAAAGCTCAGCTCAGGAGTCCTCTCTGAAGCCTTGCCTGACCCCAGCCTGGCAGAGCTGAGGACAGGGCATAACCCCATTAAAGACTGAGTTTGTTCACTGCTTATGTTCACCTGCATGGATCCCACTTAGGAACGAGGAGCTTCTCGAATCCAGGCGCCATGCTCCAATGATCTTTTAACTACCAGTCCCTAGCACAGTTCCTGAAACCTAGCTGGTGTTCAATAAGTAGGTGTACTTATACTCCCTTGACTAGAAGTTTAAACTGGACCCAGAGTGACTGCAGGTGACATCAGTATGTTAACCCTTTCTGCATTACAGCACCATTGAGGTTGCAGGCAGCAGCCTCTGGAACCAAAAGGGTTTCTTTCAAAGCTATAAGGAGAATTTTTTAAATTACACACCAGAGAATTATGCTGCATTTTAGTTAAAAATTAGATCCGTTACTCCTTCATTTGCTCTTCATTTCTCCTGTTATATTTATTAATTATCAAAGATATTAGTTGGCTTGAACAACTGCTTGCTCCCGTATAGTCCATCTGTGCTCTCAATAACACATTGGAGTCATAAGGGCTGGATTTATGGCCTCGGTGATTTCCATGACATGAATCGTGATTTCACTACAACACTGAGCAGAAGGGAAAGCCCATGGGTGAGGCAGAAAATGTTTAATCAATATCACTCAGGGCAAAAGATTAAAACCCTAAACCCCCAAGCATATTTTGAAAGGGCTACACTCAAAACCCCAGTATCTAGAAATGCATTTCTTGTACCATGAAGTTGAGAATCACTTTCTTTCCTCCATAATTCTCAATTATTCTACAGGCCGCTTAGGGATGCAGAGGTTATGAATAACTCAGCTGGCCCACAGGAAAAGAAATCTCTAAAGGAATGAGGTGGGAATATATTATTTCCAGGAGGAGACTTTCCTACCCAAAATACATGCCTTTTGTCAGATAAAATAAAGTATCTGTTCTGCATCAGCACAAAGAAGAAAATTTCAGAATTTGAGTGCTGAAAGAAATCTTAAAGATCAGCTATTAGTCCTGGATCTGGTAGAAGCGCCTTCAAACCTAGGTGTCCATGGGATGGAGCACAATATTAATGAAGAGGTTAACCAGGTTTTGGTAACTAGAAGCCTCACACATCCTATATTAATTAAGTGCTCATGAGTAGCAGAGTAACTGCAATGTTGAACCAGATAGACATTTCTGCTGTAGTCATGCATTCCAACAGAAGCCACCTGTGTGTTCTGACAATAAAGCAGGTGTGCACCTAGCAATCAGGAGGGTCAAATGTGCTCAGGGGGCCACTAAGCATCCTGGTATAAAGACTTCTGCATTATTAAACTTCTTGAACTTTGAATCCCTTTAAAGACCCCCAAGAGCTATACATTTATTAGAGAAAGATTCTTCCTTTCTTCAAAACTACATTGTTAATGTTCTCAAGTAAAAATAGAGGGTCTAAAATGCTACCCAAGCACCATGACGAAAAAATAAGCCACACAGCTGTCTTCATTTACCACACTGTGAGAAACAAGGGATCAACATAGTGGTGAGCAAACAGTTCCAATAAATTTTTCAATATTCTTTCATTGGGCTCTATATAAAAAACAATGTCTCAGTGCTAAAATGTATAGTCTTATTTTTCCCTATCATCCTCATCCGCAAAACAGAATGACCATTTCATTGTGCTACTTTTCACCATCTACCTTAACACAACATTTTAACAATGTCCTTGGAATTTTAACTACAGTTGAGTTATATGTAAAGTGCTCTTATTTTCTATAATTTTTCTGGTCTTAATTTATATTTTTAAATTTACCTTCAAAAGAAACCAAGATAACCTGCATTATACAGATACTGGATAATGATTACAGCTCAACAATAAAAACCTAGTAGAGTTATTAATAAATTTTGCAGTTTCCCCCTACCCTGTCACTTTTATGTGTCTCAATATCATGTCCCATAATAAAAAATTATGAAATCATTAAAAATAAATATCATTCAAAATACATTAGTTCTCTCCATAGGCATTTGTAATGATTCCCGTTACATACTTATAAAAGTTTTATTTACTCACAAAAGCTACAAATATTTTACTAAAATGTAAGCAATTGAAACAAATAAAAAAGCATATTGAAAGAAAAAAGATAAAGGGCAAGAAAAATCTAATCGGTTTTCTATTAGGATGAGAGAAAGTCATGGTAAAATCAGTTGGGGAACATAATATTTTTCAAGGTTAATGCCAATTCAAAGAAAAGTTCCCTTGTTTGACAAAATTTCTCAGGAAGAAGGTAGAATCAAGGGCTCCACTGTTTGCCTATAAACAAGCACAAAATGCCACACACAGAAAGCACTCTCTCTTTGCATCCATACTCACAACTAGTCTTATCTATTGTTTTTTAACTTTTTACTCATCTATTCTGAATGATTATAGAAACCCAGAGATAGTAGAAAATATGTCCTCATATCTGTTGCTCCTTGAATTAACCTCAAACATTTTGCACAATTCTGTGGCTGGAAAGAGAAGTCCACAAATAGTTAATAGTGAGAAAATGTAATAGGAAGAAAATGCTAAAGATAGTCCTATTGGGAGCCTGTATACGAGGTTTGTCCAGAAGGTATCCATCCATGTAATGTGAAAAATAGAGATATTTATTGAAGATACAAGAAACATTGTACATAGGACAATGATGTCTCAGTCCCATTAAAAGTAGGCACCTTGGGACCTCACACAGTTCTCCCAGTCTCCATCAGCTGCCCTACTGTATTTTCCTGAATCTCATTGATGGTCTGAAATCTCTTCCTTTCCAAAGATGATTTGAGTTTTGGGAAAAGCCAGAAGTCTCGAGGCACCAAATCTGGGCTATCGAGGGGCTGAGTCTCCTCAGTGATTTAATGTTTCACACACACACACACACAAAAAAAACTGCATGAGATATCCATGCGTGGGCACATTGCTGTGATGAAGCCGTCAATCACCAGTTGCCCATAGCTGTGGCTTTCTGAATAATTTAAATAGTTTCCATGGAGGGACGTTCAAGCTTAACACAAAATTTGATGAAGATTTGCTCTACTCATTCAGTCATTTTGAATGCAGTCACCAGAGAGTACACATGCTCATTCAATGGCATCTACGAACCCCACTGACTCATACAGTGAAGTTGTCATCGTTCACACATGCGCATTCCAGTCTTCTCTCCTTGGCTGCCGGGTTACATCGATGTCACACAAACTGTTCTCATTATATTACAGATGGCTGAACTTTTTCTGGACAGGCCTCATATATAAATGAAGCTTATGTACATAAAATATGCTTATATGTAATATGCTTACATATCACATATTATAACTTATATATAATATTAAATATGTTTACATTTCATATAATATCAGAACATCATTGATAGATTTTAAAATAAAATCTGAAGGGAGTGAACCACATATTAAGAGATATATTAATTTAAAATTTAATCTATAATTCTACTCTAAAGATTATTCAAGTAAGAATCTCTTCATTAGTAGCCATGAGAGAATAAAAAATCATTTTGACTCCTCATATTAAATTAGATTCTCAACTCATACATTAGATTTCCTTAATTGCTTATTTTTACAAGATGGATCATTAATTCTTCCATTCCAATTCTGATATTTTGATAAGAGATACTAAAATAACAATGAAAATTGATGAATTATTATACTACTTATAATGGTATAAAATTAAAACTTTCACAGAGAAGCCTGTATTCCATACAAAATTTATCTGGAGTATGTCTATAAATGAAGGTTCACTCTATCACTGATCTTATGTCATTCAGATTTTGATTAGCAGTATAAGTTATAGAATCTAACAATAAGGAAACAATAATAAAAACTCTTACTAAAACTACAATGTATATTTTATATTTTTACCTTGTATATCATCAATTGTCCAGTCACGTTAAAAGTAGCTAAAACATATTCCCTGAGTAGGTATCTTGATAATAGTGAAGACTGTTAATCAATCTCATGCTTGAGTTTTACTGCCCAAATATGGCCTAAAACATGTTGATTTCTTTAAAAATGTATTTGAGAACTATGGGGCTTCTTGTCAAGATAGTGGTGTAGGTAAAAACAGCTTGCATCCTTGCACAAGAACAGCAAAAATTACAACTAAACAACAAAATAACTATGACCCAGAATCTTCAGAAAATCACACTATATGGAAGTCCAGCAACCAAGGAATTAAAGAAGTCACATTGATCCAGATAGGTAGGAGGAGTGGAGATGCAGAGATGTGCAGAGACACTCAGAGATGTGGATACATGGAAAGAGCAGTACCACACCCACATATGTTATAAAAGATTAGGAGGGATACCTTGAGAGTGAGAGATCCCACCCCACACTAGACTATCAGCCCAGAGTTCCAGTGCCAAGAAGATAAGTCCCCACAAGTTCTGACTGTAAAAACCAGTGGGTGTTGGGGTGGCAGAAGAAACTTCAAGATTCTCAGGTATCTCCATTTAAAGGACCTACAGTGGACTTAGGACTTATGTAGACTCACTTCCTCTGGGCTCCAGCACTGGGGCAGCAGCTGGAAGAACACCAGTGACATATGGGGAGAAATTGAGTGTCTGACATCAGGGCGAGTGCCTAGGAATAGCTTCCTCCTGGATAAAGCTCCAGAGGCCAGGCAGTGGCCACTGTCCCATTCCTGAGCCCTCCCCCTCACATAGCCACAGACTGGTGACACCATATTAGAGGCTCCATCAACCTGTTTCACACAGGTTGTCTCTGGCAATTACCTAAGGCTCCACCCTACCCAACCACCAATGCACTTTTCTACAACAGGTCACACTTCTAAGGCAGAGTGTTAAAGCAGCTCTACCTAATACACAGAAGCAAAACCAGGGAGGCTGCCAAAATGAGGACACATAAAAGTATAGCTGAAATAAAAGAAGAGAACAAAACTTCAAAGAACTAAACAAAATGGAGATAAGCAATCTTTTAGATGCAGAGTTCAAAACATTGGTTATTAGAATGCTGAAAGACGCAGGCAGGAAGGCAGGTTACACTAAGTGAAATGAAGAAAAATTTACAGGAAACCAACAGTGGAGGGAATGAAGCCAAGAATCAAATCAATGATTTGGAACATAAGGAAGAAAAAAAACATTTAACCAGAATAGCAAGAAGAAGAAAGCACTTTTTTTTTAAAAAGGATAGGCTAAGAAGCCTCTGGGACAACTTCAAACATACCAGCATTCAAATCACAGGGATGCCAGGAGGAGAAGAGAAAGAGCAAGAAATAGAAAACTTATTGGAAAAATAGTGAAAGGACTCTCCCCAAATCAGGTGAAGGAAATAGACATACAAGTTCCAAGACGCACAGAGTCCCAAACAAGATGGACACAAAGAGGACCACCTCAAGGCATAATTTAATCACAATTAAAATGTCAAAAGTTAGAGGACTTCCGGCCAAGATGGAGGCTTAGACGGATGCGCTAGGTCTCCCTCTACAACTAGAGAGGAATACAACTACTTCAAAACAAAGGATAACTAGAAATTCCAGAAAATAAAACTACACAGAAGCCCAACATATGAAGTTATAAACCAGCGGCGCCCTTTGGGCAGGTAAGAGCAAAAGAGGGCGGCGCTGTTTGCGGTCGCACCTGGGACAGCGGCGGGGAGAACAATCCCGGCTGCAGTCGAACCCCCGGCAGCTCGCGACCCCAACGCTGGGGAAAGCAGCCACCACATCGCCTTGAACAGTGAGGCCCAGAGGGGCGGGAGGACGGATCCCGGTCTCCTAGCGGAATAACTGTGTGAATCCATCTTGGACCCCCTCCCCCAAAGAAAGCGCCGCAGGGCTGCGAAATAGGTCGCGGACAGGCACCGGTCGCTGGATTGTGACGACAAAGCACCACGGCACAGCAAGAAAGTTTGCCGAACGGCACCGGTCGCTGGGTCATTACGAGTACACAGGCACTGCCCCCTACAGCCGGCCCAAGAAAACAAAACGCATCTGTCAAAATGAGGCAGACAACTATAGAAATCCCGGTGGCACAGCTCACCAGGCAACAGATGGAGAACCTGACAGATGAACAGATAAGAAACCTGTCAGATGCTCTGTTCTGGGCCATTGTTATCAGGTGGCTTACAGAATTCACAAAAGATCTGGGAAAAGATGAGAAAGAAGCGAAAAACACTTATAACGAAAGGAACAAAACCACATACGAGACAGATGGTGAGGAAAAAAAATCCAGAGTTCATCTCAACAAACTGGAATATGGAGAAGGAACAAGCAGTCAACCAATGCAGCGAGAGGAAATGGGAAGCAACGATGAGAGGATCAGAAACCTCTGGGACAGCTATAAAAGGCCCAACATAAGAATCATTGGTTTGCCAGAGAGCGAGGAAGATGAACTAGAACTTGAAAAATTGAGTGAAAATATAATAAAGGAGAACTTCCCAGACTTGGGGAAGGAAATAGACTTACAGATCCAGGAAGCACAGAGAGTTCCAAAAAAACTGGACCCAGGGAGAACCACTCCAAGACACATTATAATCAAAATGTCAAAAATTAAAGATAAAGAGAGAATCTTAAAAGCAGCAAGAGAGAAGAAAAGAATTATGTACAAAGGGGTCCCAATTAGACTATCAGCTGACTTCTCAAGGGAGACCCTGCAGGCAAGAAGGGACTGGCAAGAAATATTCAAAGTAATGAAAATCCAAAACCTACAACCACGAATACTCTATCCAGCGAAATTGTCATTCAGAATAGAAGGACAGAGAAAGTGTTTCCAGGACAAAATAAAACTGAAAGAGTTCATTAGATCCAAACCACTGTTATATAAGATGTTAAAGAGACTGGTTTAGAAAAAGGAGGATCAAGACAATGAAATCTAAAATGAAAACTGCATCACAAGAAACAACAGAAGCTAGGGAATTGAAACAAAGGCAAACTAAACAGGCAACGAGAGTGGAAAAAGAACTATAGGTATGGGGAACATATTGGGGGGAGGTCAACAGGGAGGGGGAATGGGGAGAGGGAGGGAGATGATATAGGAATTAAGGATCATGGTAGGAGGGAATGGAATAGACAGAGAGAGGTTGAGAAGAACTGTATGCACAACTAATGGACATGATCTAAAAGGGGGGGACCACTGGAGGGAGGGGGGCCACCGGGTGGAGGGGAGCAGAGGGAAGGGAAATTGGCACAAATGTAATATTATAATCAATAAAACACATTTAAAAAAATAAATAAATAAATAAAATGTCAAAAGTTAAAGATAAAGAGAGAATCTTAAAAGTAGAAAGAGAAAAGCAGAGAGTTACCTACAAAGGAGTTCCCATAAGACTGTCAGCTTATTTCTCAAAAGAAACTTTCCAGGCTAGAAGGGACTGGCAAGAAGGATTCAAAATAATGAAAAACAAGAACCTACAACCTAGATTACTCTATCCAGCAAAGCTATCATTTAGAATGGAAGGGCAGATAAAGAGCTTCCTAGACAAGGTAAAGCTAAAGGAAAAAGAGTTCATCATCACCAAACCATTATTACATGAAATGTTAAAATGTTATTTAAGAAAAAGATCAAAACTATGAACGTTAAAATGGCAATAAATTTACAACTATCAACAGTTAAATATAAAAATCAAACTAAGCAAACAAGCAGAACAGAAACAGAATCATAGCTATGGAGATCATTTGGAAGGTAATCTGTTGGGAGGGAGAATGGGAGAATAGGGGAACAGGTGCAGGGATTAAGCACAAATTGGTAGGTAGGTACAGAATAGACAAGGGGATGTTAAGAACAGTATAGGAAATGGAGTAGCCAAAGAACTTATATACATGACCCATGGACATGAACTAAGTTGGAGAGACTATCAGAGGGAATGGGGGGTACCAGGTGGAGGGGGTCAAAGGGAGAAAAATTGGGACAATTGTAATAGCATAATCAATAAAATATATTTAAAAACTGTATTTGATATCTACTTTGAATCTTGAGTTGAAAACAAATTTATATTCCTAATAAAACAAGGTGAACAATTAAGAAATAACACCTCACATTTTTCTTTATAAATTGTATTTTTAATTAGTTTGATCAAAGCCATAGTTGAAAAAAGATTATCTGCATATATATGTAGTTGAGCACAAAACACAGAACAAAGATAAAATCATTTGTCTTCTTTTATTACTAAGAAACTAAAGACATTACATTCAATGAAGCAAGGTAACAGAAAATGAACCCTAAAAAAATGATAATTTTTAAATTCTTGGCGTAACTTGAAAAAAAAGAGAGACTATAATTAAGGGAGTAAACATTGAGAAAACACTAAGAGCTGGATAATCAAACCCCACCCCCAACACTACTTCCAATCAGTCCATTGATAGTCACCTCTCAAATGATCTATATGTGTTAATTAAGTTTAGAAGTTGATCTTAATTTAATTGTAAACAAGAATTGTTTTACTGCCTTATAATAAAAGCTATATTATCACTACTTACTTTTTAAAAAGTCCATAGTATTTGTGCACATAAAAATCTGAAATAATAGATTAGATTAATTGCATATATTACCTCATCCCTTATTAAGATATCTTCATGGCAAATATAAGTATATAAACTATCTGTGAGAAATTCTTTTTCTCGTCCATCTTTCCACTAACAAGAACTTTCAAAATTGTACTAATACACAAGCCTGTACAACCTATGAGAAGTCTTTATTCTCTATCAAATTTATAGTCTGGATAGGCAAGTACTGTTAATATAAGTGAAATAATGGCAAAATGTGAATAAGTATTGGCAGCACAGACATGGTGTTATCTATACAAAGTCTCACACCAATGATACAGTATCTTTCCTTTACCCCACTATGTCCTAAAACACACCTTTAACCACCTATGAAAAACAGCATTTACTTGCTTGTGATTGGTTTTGTTCATTTAACATCCCAAGAGTATTGAATAATGGACAGGTAGATATGAATATAGATGGTCGGGTGGATAGATGGATGGATGGTGGATGGAAGGAATGGTACATATTTGATACTTATATGCATATATATATATAAATTATGAAGAAATTCCTAGCAGTATCCTATCTATACAGAGTAAAATTCAACTGAGGAGTTTTGCAAAGGAAGTGTTATTTGAACTAAATGTCCAAGTACAGGATTTTTATGTAACATAGCAGTTGTGCACACAATATTATGTCATTTAATTAGAACATACTTTCAACCAAAATCTGAATTAATAATAAAGCTGGAGAGAAACTAAATGCTAATCAGAAAACAGTCACATCATTTGAAAGCCTGTTTAATTGGAAGACAACTATTAGGATTTAGTGAATCCTGAGGTGCTTTCCTTTAGGTACTAGCCCAGAAAGAGCCCTACAAAAGGTGGGAAATCAAAGCCCTGCAAAAGCAGGACCATCTCTCAAGATCAGCACGTCAAAAAGTAGAGCCTGTTTTATGAGGAATGCTAAAACTACAGGAAGCTAGTGGAGATGAAAAAGTCAGTTGGAAAGCAAGTAGAAACTCAGAAATCATTACAGAAAACCAATTACAAATGCCAATGTTCAAGGATATCCCATATAGAGCCTCTGTATGAGACTAAAATGCCATTAGTCATAGATACAGAGAGCCCTTTCTCTGTTACTTCTGTAACCGTACCAAACACTATTATGTATTGTTTATCTTGTAGTGTTTATTATAATTGGTGGTTTTCATTCTCACAGGTTTATACAAACCTAGATTAAAAATATAAACTGCCATATCATCATTATAAGATTCTTGAGTGGAATACTGTAACTACAATTTTCAGAAAAAAGAAAAAAGAAGAATGAGATCGTTTTCATGCTGATTAGCAACAGCACCTCCTTGCACAGCAGTATGAAGAAAGAGATTTGAAAACAGCATCAAGATTAGTTGGGCCTTTGAGATATAGGCTCAATTTGGTCCCATCACTTTACCTGGCAACAGTGTGGATTTAGCAGGCATTGGGCTGTGCAGAAAGATTTGCATGTAAATGAAAACAGTTTGGGGCATTTTGCTTTGCCTCAATAGAAGAGAAACATCACTTCATTGGCACTGCAAAAATAAAATGGAGGTTAACACAGAGGAATTAGGGCAGAATCAGGGAAAGCTAATTTGGCAGGTGCACCAGACTCTTGGAGATCATGGGCTGTGATTCTAGGGAGCACTAAAGAGTTTGAAAAATGCAGGTATGGAAGGTATTAAAGGAAAAAGCACAGACATAACACTGAAGTTTACAGGAAGAAAATCACCAAATTAAGAATAATTATTTTATTTTTAATATTACTTTATGAAATTTTATATATTTTAAGTTTATAACTCACTTTACATAATGCAATGTTAAAATTTGTAAATAAAAATTTTAATACTTGAAATAAAATAAAGAAGGGTCTCAAACATTATAATGTAGCGCTATATGCCTAATCATTAGTGTGGACTTT
Organism: Furipterus horrens; assembly: GCF_987537825.1. Taxonomy (NCBI): domain Eukaryota; kingdom Metazoa; phylum Chordata; class Mammalia; order Chiroptera; family Furipteridae; genus Furipterus; species Furipterus horrens. The sequence goes on from NW_028327175.1 coordinate 157,658,130, forward strand.
TGAAAATTCACTCTAGCCCTCTACCTCTAATTTACAATCATAGTGGCCTGGTCTTAATATCATTACAGTTTATCAGATTATCTCAGTCATATAGTTCCCATAAAGCCCAGTCAAAAACCTTCTGAAATGAAAGTTTTTAATTTCTATCCAGATTATACTAAATACCTTTTCTCTACTATTCATTTATTCAATAAATATATATTTAATGTGCTTTACTACATTTAAGGGCCATGTGAAATAATAAAAGGCACAGAGAAACATGATTAGCATAGATTTTTGCACTCAAAAAGGCTATGGTCTAATATAAGATAAAATATATAAGCACAAATAAAGACCACAGAAGACAAATTTCAAAATATGCATCTCATACAAGTAGTACTGAGGGAGTGCCTTGATAATTCAAGAGAGAGAAAGCAAGAACAAGAGCAAATGAGTGAGTACATGAATAAGTGAGATATGCCAATTTGGGAAAATAGAAACAGTCTTCATACATGGAGTCTTCTCTCTTCCACCTGCTAAGTGCTTTTTAAAATGGTTTATGTTCTGTCCAGAAGCCTTAAAGACAAGGACTTGGTGATCTCCAGCATCTAAGGCATTCAGCAAATCTTTGTTGAAGTAAATTAATGAATGAATATTTCTATTTGATTTTGTAGACACTAGCATATGAACTTATGAAAACAATACATATTACTGACACCTATTTATTTCTTGTTGCAAAATTGGGGGGGGAAGGTGTTTTGTAAAGAACAAAACACACTCACAAGTGGCAATGCTATTTAAATATTTAAGTTTTTTTTTAATTGCAAAGATAAAGGAACCTACATTTTATGACTCTTCCTGTTACTTAGATTGACCGAGGCACTACAGAGTTTACAAATGTATAAGACACACATAAAAGTCAGGATTTTATTTTAGCCTAAATGCATTTTGGTGCAAGGAGAACTATGACGTTTCAAATAAAACTCAATTTTTTTTCACTTTATAATTTCACTCTGCAGGAGCTCACTATAATATACTTTTCACACAAAAGGCACTAGAAGAGTTACTCTGCAATGTTTTCTTTCACAGTATTCTCAAATTACAGACACTTGAAAGTCCTCAATATCATACTGAGTTCCTGCCTTATTACCTTATACTTGTGATCTCAGGTTAGCAATTGTTACTTTAGTTGGCATTTTGGTTTTAATACCAAAATTAAGTGGTAAGTCCTGTATTACACATAAGAATTTAAAAGTATAAAAAAGGTTTGCTTTTTCAGTTTAAAGGTAGCATAACATAAATTTGGATTCTTAATTGAGTACTTCCTGAAAATGTTTTTAAAAAATAAATTACTAGTAAAATAAAGATAAATAAATTTAGTGATCCAACAGTCTGTTGTACTCATAAAAATTAACCATTAGAATGCTAGAGTTCAAAGAGATAGATTGCCCTTTAAACAAATAAATCAGTGATTCAAAGTAAAATATATTATCTCTGTGGTAAAGTTTATATAAAAAATATTGAATCACTTTTCAGCAATATTGACTCTTACCAATAAATCTAGAAAATAACATTGTTTCCAGAAAGCAAGATGGCTCGTTTATTTTACACCGCAAAGGGTAAATGAAATATTTAGCAAAATCAACCAGAGCATAATGTATCGTACATACACATACACACATATATACACATTCACCATGCTCTGATTGGCTGATATATACATAAATATATATTGGCTTATATGTGCTTAGATCTATATGTGTACATATATATATATATATATCCTTATACGCACATGCAATAACTTGTCTTCCACCTCCCCCCTTCATTGCCTTTATTTAATTTCTGCACTATTTGTCTGTCTCCCTCACTAGTCAATAATTTTACCAGAAAGCAGAAATTGCCTTGTTCATGTTTGTTTCTCTACTTCCCCAACCCTACTGTTTCTCAACACTTATTGTATAACTTTTTTACATACAGGAAAAAAAATCAAAACAAGTATTTAATATAAAACAAATAGTCGAACTACAGATTTATAGATGTTTTGAAATTTTTGCATCCTTTGTTAAAGAGAAAAGCTAACATCATTTAATTGCCAAATAATTCTACCAATTTCTAAGTCAACACAAAAATTTATCTTTAAAATCTCTGAAGTTACACATATTTGTATCAGGGAGTTTACATATAAAGCTCCTGTTCTATTCCAGAATGTTCTCCAGACTAGAGCCTTTTCCTTACACTTTGTATTGGCCAATTTGAGTTAAGAAGCAGAGAGCTCTAATTTTGAGATGCCACATCTACCCACATCAAGAAACCCCCATAAACTGTATGTTTCTTTCCAGAAGACCTAATGTACAAGCAGAACAATAAAGTTGTGGTGTAGTATAGCATATTATGGTGCTCACCCTACTGGAAATAAAATACAAATGTTGTTTAAATAGTGTGAGTTACATAAAGTGATAAATAGGCAGTAAAGGGTAGTGATTAAGAAGTCAGGCAACCAGTTCTGCAATTCACTACATGAGTAATTTTAGACTAATTATTTAAACTATCTTAATTTTATCAACTGTAAAGTGGGGATAATTATATTTATCTTACAGCACCTTTGGGGGGTTTAAGGTGACCACAGTCCAGCATGTAGCATGGTAGCAAGCACACATTTGTAAATGCTCAATGAATGATAGTGACGACAATGATAAGGATGTTGGAGATGTGTCCAAAGCCTAGACTGACCAAGAAATGGAACAAATTCCCAACTACTCAGATGGCTAGACAGAAAAATCACTGCAGAAATCCTTAAGAAATTAAATTAGGATCCAAGTTAGCTGACTTTAATATTCTGCCAGGGAATCAATTTGCAGTGTGATAATGGCTTACACTATTTCTTCTCATATAACACATTTTATCAACTGCCTTAATACTTAGAAACCAAAATAGTGATTAATAAAATTTTCAAGATGGAATCTAGCCAGAAGGAAAGGCATTTCCCTTCAAGAGTTTAATATCAGTCAAGTAATACCAAAGACAGAGTCCTATTTTGACTCTAAGTAAAACTACCATCCTGTACACAAAGCTCATGTTTGCTATGACTGAAATAATTATTGCTAAGCAATTCCCCAAACATCAGCTAGCATATATCCTAGCAGAACCCAAGGCTAGTCTTGAAACTCAGCTTATGTAAATAAAACAGAAGGTAGAGGCATCAAAATAGACAAAAATAAAGTTATTATCAAGTGTATTTTTTAAAAATTAAAACACTTTAAATAAATTGAGAACTTTATAAGCAGTGGTGTGACATAGACACACACATAAACATATTTATATGTATGTATACTTGACATACATCTATACATACATATGAAATAATATATTTAAAGAAGCTAATTTCCTGAAAAGTATATAGATAATCCCCATAAAACACAGTTGTTAGGTTCCTAACAAATGCTGTGTTATGCAAACCCATGTTATAAGAAACAAAGAACTAGTACAAAAAGGTTCCAAAAATTTGTTTGATGCTATTATATTTTTATAATTAAGAGACATATCTTTATTAAAGCAATTTTCATCAAAAGCATTACATATTAATATAAATTAAGTAATGTTTTCTTCGTCGTCACTACCAAAAGCTCCACTAACCAAATGCATTTTCTGTTTGATAAGATATCCTCATCCTCTGAACTTTCTTCAGCATTATCTTGATTTCTATGCTCTACTTTTTGCAAAAAATCTGTTATTTTAGATTGCTTGCTTTTGGCTGAGAGATCTTTATAAATTTCGTTATATGGTGCTAAGTCTTTTGGAAGTTCTCTTCTAAACTGTGTGCTCCTTTCAGTGCAAGGATCTTCATTTAAGAAATATGACTCTAACTGATCAGCTAAGTCTAGGCTTTTCTTTATGCTTTTTAGAGTAAACTGTTTAACTTCTTCGTTTTCATCAGTGCTATCATCCCCTAAGTTATCTAGGCAGATTCCAGATGTCATTTCCACCAAAATTGCTTCATCAGTTTCTTCTTCTACCAGCAATTCTTGGATATCTTCTACAGTCATATCGTCAAAATCTTCCTAAAGACTTAGCAAGTTCTACTATTGCATCCATCCTGGTTTCTACTGGCTTGATTAGATTTTCGCTTTGAATTGACTCTGGCTGTATATTTTTCCAACAAGCATTCATGTTGGTTTTATTTCTTTGATGAATGAGTTTATTAGATTAATACAGTCAAAAATTTTATCATGTTCAGTATTGTATGGAGATTTCCCTAATTTCGTGTTACATAAGAGTTTTCCCAATTCTCTAAACGTGTTAGAGCAAAACCATGTTATGGAAGTACTATGTCATATGGGGGGTTCCCCAATTCTCTCACCGTGTTAGAGCAAAACTGTGTTATAGAAGTGCTGTGTTATATGGGGGATACCTGTATTTCAAATCTCACTTCTTTTCAAAGACAGGGTAATGCTTCAGGCACAACAAAAAATAAAATAAAGGTATAAAGCATTCATTATTTTTACATGTTGCTTACATTTAGTTAAATAAAAATATAATCTTCTCCGGAAATGAACTTACAAATATCTAGTTTTATTTGCAACTCTACTGATTAGGAAAACTAGCCACACAATCACTAAGGCAAAGAGGGTGATATTTTGAGCCAAGAGAGCGGCAACAGAGATGAAAAAAGTGCACGTGAAAGACGTATGTCAACTGATGTCAATACAGTAACTGACAAATAACAGGACATTTGGAACAAGGGACAGGAAGGAGTATGACTTAAGGCAAAACTGCCTTGGTCTGTTTTCCCCATAACAAAATAAAGACCATAGGGAAAAGAGCCAGTTTGGATCCAAAGATAATGAACTCTGTTTGAGGCAAATCTAGAGATAAATTATAGAAATGTACAGCATACCTCTTTTTGTTGGGCTTTGATTTATGGCGCTTCACAGGTACTGCATTTGTTATAAATTGCAGGTTTGTGTGCGCTGCACTGAGCAAGTCTTCTGGCAACATTTTCTCACTGAAACCTCAGATAATGGTCAGCAATTCTTTAGCAAAAAAGTGTTGTTTAATTAAAGTACGTACTTCTTTGGCATAATGCTACTATACACTTAATCAACTATGTTATAGTGCAAACATAACTTCTTTTGTTAGTAAAAAAAGAATACTTTATTCTTTTATTGAATTTATAGGGGTAACATCAGTTCACAAAACCAGACAGATTTTAAGTGTAGAACTCAACAAAACATCCTCTGCACACTGCATCCTCTGCCCTGTGCCCAAAGCAGTCTCTTTCCGTCCCCATTTGTTCCCCCTCTGCCCACCTCCATGTACACCCATCTCCCTTTCCCTCTATCACCACACTGTTACCTGTATATATGTTCTATATACTTTTTTTTCTTAATCCCTTATCAAAATGCCAGTAAGGATTGTCTTACGGGCAGCAATTTAAAAAGCAAATTGTACATAAGAAACAGACCTATCCGCAATGGTTAAATTTGAATACTGCTGACTGGACTCAAAAGGAAAGATAATAGCTTCAGAATATAAATGAAATATTAGTGAAATTCTGCTCTGTTTGTTGCATGTGCATACACTTTCTTGATTTATTGTCCAATTTAGTCATAAGCACAACACCTGGATTTTTTTCTATCTAGATTTTTGATTCAATGATATTAGTTTATTAGGCCACCCTGCAATAATGATGTTAATCAAAATATACTTATGTATATGTAACATCTATGTAATAAATGTAATGTAGTCACTCAATTATTACTTTCATTTCTTTTCTTGTGTTTTCTGATAGCTCCCCTCTCACAGATTGTTAATACTTCTTTTTGTTTGTTTGTTTTTAATTGTTTTTCTATTACAGTTGTCCCATTTTCTTCCCCCATTGCTCTCCCCTGCCCTGCCCAACTCCCCTATCTCCCACAGTCAATCCCCATTTAGTTCTCTATATCAGGGCTCATTTATACTAGTTCCTTGACTAGACCCGTTCCCTTCTTTCTCCCCTCCTCCCCCTCCCACCTCCCCTCTGGTCACTGTCAGTCTGTTCCTTGTTTCCATGCCTCTGATTCTATTTTGCTCATTTGTTGTCTTGTTCATTAGCTTCCTATATTAGGTGAGATCATATGGTATTTGTCTTTTGCCACTGGCTTATTTTGCTTAACATTATTCTCTCCAGTTCCATCCATGCTGTCACAAAAGACAGGAGTTCCTTCTTTCTTTCTTCTGTATAGTATTCCATTACATAAATGCACCACAGTTTTTGATCCACTCAGCCACTGATGGGCACTTAGGCTGTTTCCAGTACTTGGCTATTATAAATAGCACTGCTATGAACATAGGGGTGCATAGGTTCTTTTGAATTAGTGTTTTAGGATTCTTTGGGTATACAGTAGTCCCTCGCTATATCACAGTTCAATTATCGTGGCCTCACTGTATCACGGGATTTTTTTAAATATTATATTTAATTATTTATTGCAGATTTTTCACTATATCGTGGGATTTTGCGGTACTGTATATGTATGTTGTTAAAGTTACGTAGGTTTAAGAGTGTAGAATAAATGTAAGGTTCCTACTTCGTGGGGGGGTCTGGAACGTAATACCCATGATAAGCGAGGGAATACTGTAATCTTAGCAATGGAAGTGCTGAATCAAAAGACAGTTCCACTTTTAGTTTTTTGAGGAAATTCCACACTGTTTTCCATAAGGCTGCACCAGTCTGCATTCCTATCAACAGTGCACTAGGGTTCCTTTTTCTCTACATCCTTGCCAGCACCTGTTTGTTGATTTGTTGATGATGGCCATTCTGACTGGTATGAGGTGGTATCTCATTGTAGTTTTAATTTGCATCTCCTCTGATGGCTAGTGATGTTGAGCATCCTTTCATGTGCCTATGGGCCATCTGTATGTCCTCTTCGGATAAGTGTTTGTTCAGGTCCTTTGCCCGTTTTTCAATTGAATTGTTTGTCTTCCTGGTGTTGAGTTATATAAGTTCTTTATATATTTTGGAGCTCAAACCCTTGTCTGAGGTGTCATTGGCAAATATGTTTTTCCATACGGTTAGTTCCCTTTTCATTTTGCTGATGTTTTCTTTTGCTGAGCAGAAACTCTTTAGTTTGATGTAGTCCCATTTGTTTATTTTTTCCTTTATTTCCCTTGCCCTAGGAGATATATTGGCAAAAATATTGCAACATGGGATATCTGAAAATTTCCTGTCTATGTTTTCCTCTGGAACTTTTATGGTGTCATGGCTTACATTTAAGTCTTTGATCTATTTTGAGTTTATTCTGGTGTGTGGTGTAAGCTGGTGATCTAGTTTCATTTTTTTGCACATCCCTGTCCAGTTCTCCTAGTACCATTTGTTGAAGAGGCTATTTTCACTCCATTTTATGCTCCTTCCCCCTTGTCAAATATTAATTGACCATATAGACCTGAATTTATTTCTGGGCTCTCTATTATGTTCCACTGATCTATGTGTCTTTTTTTATGCCAGTAACCATGCTGTTTTGATTACAATGGCTTTGTAGTATAGTTTGATATCAAGTATTGTGAAGTATTGTGATTACTCCTACTGTGTTCTTCTTTCTCAGGATTGCTAAGGTTCTTCAGGGTCCTTTTTGGTTCCATATAAATTTTTGAAATTTTTTTTCTAAGTCTGTGATATATGCCATTAATATTTTAATAGAGCTTGCATTGAATCTATAATTTACTTTGGGTTGTATGGACATTTTAATGATGTTAATTCTTCCCATCCATGAACATGGTATATGCTCCCATTTATTTGTATCTTCCTTAATTTCTTTCTTCAGTGTTCTCTAGTTTTCTGAGTACAGGTCTTTTAAACATGACTTTTATATGCATTGGAAAACCAAAAAATTTTGTGTGACTCCTTTATTGTGATATTTCTTATTGTGGTGATCTGGAACTAAACCTGCAACATCTGAAACATGCCTATATTACTTTGAAAAATATTATAATGCCTATTTCTTATTATATATATATAGAAATGAACATAAGTGAAATGGAAATTCATTGTTTAGTAGGTAAAGACAAAAGTAAGATAATTGTACTCTAAAGTACAGCATAAAATGGAAAAAAATGCCTGATAGTGATAAAGCCTACATCTCAAAAAATGGATTCCTTCATGAAGTCCATTTTTCTCACTATATGGTGATAGCCAGAGTGAAAGGGATGTGGAAGTGGGCAAAAGGGAGATAAATGGGGAGAAAGAGACTTTGCTTTGGGCAATGGGCAAACCATACCACTGGCAGGTGTAGTTTTGTTATACACTTGAAACCTATGTGGTTTTCTGAACCAACTTCACCCCAATAAATTCAATTAAAAATTAATAATAAGTGGTTTGTAACCAACTAATTAGAATATAAGCAACACATATGCATGATTATACATACACATACATATCTGAATACATATACATAGATATTTATGCAGTAAATATAGGTTAAAATGAACATTTTTACTTAATTACAAATTAAAAACTTTAAAAAGCTATTCTTTCCCTTTAAAGTCACAACCTCAAAATTATATATGAATTAGAAAAGGCCATTAATAATGACTTATTTTTACTCATCTGACTATAAATTTTTATATGTAAAAGGTACATATCATTGATAATGAGACAGATACTGGAAAATTACTGCCTAGGCAAATACCATTGATGTCAAGAATAAGTGTTCAGCGGAGTCAAAATTCTTCCTAAGGGGAATTTCCTAAATAATGGGTTAGCTACTATCTCACGTTGTTAGAATAACATATAATGATTTCTTAGTTCAGACTCTAGAGGATATATGTAAGTTTTTATATCCCTGGACATCCAAAAGTTATGCCTTAATAATTACCTCACCTGGAAAACAATGACCTAAAGGACCAAAGGAAACCATAAGTAATTATAAAGAATTTATTACATTAAGATACACCAAAACTGTTATCTCTCTTAAAGATATGACAGGAAGATGTTATGGACACTTTAAACAGAGCCCACTAACAGAAAGTCTGGGGAAGCAGAACCTTATTAGATTTAAATCTCCCAATGCCCTTCCTGAAACCATACTGACTAGCTAGTGAAGTACATAGGGTTGATGTTCATTTCTATTTTACAAAATAACATATTTAGGTCATCTTAAGGTAGGCCTAATTAAGTGACCTATTGTCCAAAATGGAACAATAAGCATAAACTGGGGCGGACCTGTTGAACAACCTATCCATAGGGGACAGCATGACTGTGTTCCTCTCCTGATTCAGCAAATTAAAATGCATCAGGTAAGAATGGAGAAAGAGACAGAATGAGTAGAGTACACCAAGTTCAGACTGGAAATTGAAAGGAAAACAAAGAGCACAAAGTCATTTGATGATTATGTGAAGAAGGATCATTTGATGATTATGTGAAGAAGGAGAAGGAACTGCTTTATTTAATGACTTGGTGACAAGAAGGGATTTATATGCATTGCATCTGAGCCTCAAGGTATCTGTTTAATGCCAGTGGATAGCTTCTCCACACTACCCAGGCAGATTATATATACATATTATATATGGTATATCTACATACATATCTTATATAAATAAAAATATGCAATACTTGACTAGAACTAAGGTACCCTTCAAATTTTCATTTTTCATACTTGATTTAAAGAATTTTGAAATCATAATTGGCTACAAGATTATACACATGTATATTAATGTATTTATTGTGTATATGTGTATGGGATTTCCTATAAATACACTTGTCAATATATCCAGTGCTAACTCTTAGATTTGCAAAATCAGTTAAGCCCCAGTGCTAACTCTTAGGTTTTCAAAATCATTTAAGTCAATCTGGAAAAAAATCTACTATAATGTTGTATTTAGGTATGGTTACCTGTTAAGTTCTACTTATGACACTTTATATTTTCTTGATATTAAGATGTAATGTAATTTAAGAGTCATTTTCAATTGCAGGGAAGAAAATACATGTTAAAAAATCCACATTGATGTAAGTACTATCCCGGTTTCAGAAATAGAATAATATGACTTGACATCATGGACATGGACAACAATGTGGTGATTGCGGGGCATAGGGGGGTGGAGGGAGTATAAGGAGACTAAATGACAATTGAAAAAATAAAATAAAAAATAAAATTTTTCAGAAAAAAGTATAACCATGGATGAAGATATATGCAAAAGTAAGAAACTCTCTAAAGAAAATATGTAGGACATTTTGATAAATAAGGAGAGCTAACAACTTAATTCTTATGGTTCAAATCAGGACTTGTATTCTGGGTACCAGCAGACTCTAGATATTAAATCAAGCAGGAAATTGTGTGTGTGTATGTGTGCATGCACATACACACAGAATAAACATATTATGGTTTATTAGTTTTCCTAAATAAGCACCATAGAAATCACAAATTACAGTAGAGTTAATTTCAAGCAAGCCAGGAATAATGTAGCATATATGACCCATAAGATTTCATGACAAATAAGAGAAAATATATAAAATCTTACAGATATATGACCCATAACCAATTACAAGTCATTGTTTTCCAAGAGGCTAATGCAAAACTCATATATCTGATAAGAGTTCTATTTTCATTCTCTCCTATAACTCAAATCTCATCATGCTACACAATTACTTTTGCATAATATTATATTTTAGTTATCTGAGCTATTCCATATGTAAAAACAGGAATTCTTACTTATTTTAAATGAATACCTTTGGATGCATCCTATTATTTTCTCTATGATCTTTCAGTTGCCTTGATTATTTTTTAAAGTGTATGATGTCTTATATTCATATATCAGATAACTGCATGCTTCACACTTTAAAAATCCACATAAAAAGAAAGTTATTCAGGAATTTATTTTGATGAACTGGGTTACATTTCTGTTTCCAAGGACTAATCCCTGAACATTTGATATATTGAAATGTTCATATTAAAAACAAATAATCATCTCAAAAGCAGTGAATACTGTTTGTTGAGAAAATAAAGAAATATTTGTTAAATCAATTTTTATTGAAGAAAAAATAAATATGGGTAGAAAACTAGAAATGGAATAAAAAGAGGCAGAGCAGGTTCTTATGCATGAAGAAAATGACCAGTGAAAGAAATTAACTTAGACATTCTATTTTTCTTAGCCTTGGGATCTAATCTCAGCTGAACTCAAAAAGGAATTTAGTCTAATGTGATCAAAAGAAATATATTTTATCCACTCATGAAGCAAGAATGGCAGAAGTTTTTAACCAAGACAATTCAACAACATGATTTAGTAACTAGGATATTAAACAGAGATCGGGGCTGAGAGTTCCTCAAGTCCACCTACTTCTTAGGACAAGAGTCTATCTTATTGAAAACTACAGGAATACTCTAGACTTGGACATCTGACATTTCAGACTACCCATTGTCTATACATATATGCTTCCTTCTGCTCATAATGGCCACTCTTGCTTTTTTCCTCATCTCTTTATATTTTGCATTTTTCATTAAGATGCAGCTAGCGAGGGAATCCCTTCCATATATATAATACATATATATATAACAGGTTCTTTCAAACTAGCATCATCCTTTCATCCCTTTAAGACCTTCAGAGGAGTCATAGATTCTTCCTGGGAGTTCTCTAAACCCTAAATTTTAGATATATAGACCAAACTACAGACATTAATGTTGCAAAGAATTCTCATAGAGAAATAAGTATTAAGAAGTTATTGAGAAAAAAAAAGTTATTGAGTAATAAGAGCCAGAATGACATGCCTAGACAATTCTCTTCTGCAGTGGGTTTCAAAATGTAATTGTGGATTAACAGCACCAGCCTCATATGGGAACTTGGACAAATGTAAATTCCAGGTCCTACCCCTAACCAACGAAATTGGAAGCTCAGGGGTTAGAGATGGAGGGCAGACAAGAGGCATTCCACACACAACCAAGTATTAGTTTTCTTAGATCTAAACCCACAACTCTACGCCAGTGAGGAAAAGCATTTGTCTGACTCTTCCAATAAAGCTCTTAGCATTTTTAGAACCACTTAGGTTACTTTTTATCTGAAGGCTCTTGTTAAGAATTGAACAGCCATGTTGACTAGCATGAGAATAAAGGACATTAGAGGGAGAGCATGGGGACACTTGAGCCACAGCTACAACCATAAAGGTTAGTCAGGTAAGCAATTTCACGGTCTCCAAATCTTGCCCTCAAAGTTGTCTGTCTTTTTTATAACTGACTTTTCTTGTGTGATTTTTTTTTCCCCAGATACCTTTATCAATGAATGTGTCAACCTTTCTGGCATATGACCAACCCACAATAAGTTACTGTGGGGTGCATCATGAACTTCTCTCTCATAAATCCTTTGAAACGAATGCACAGGAAGATCCGATGGAAACACACCTAGAGACTGAGCTGGACCTGAGCACAATCACAGCAGCTGGCCGAATCAGTGACCATAAACAGCATCTGGCTTAACTGAACTACTTGGTAGCCAAGGGAGGCCACCAAACTTTGTAACCTCAAGGACAAAAGGAGGAAGTTGTGTTCATTGTGGACTCTAAAAACAAAACAAAACAAAAAAATCCCTTGTTAAAATAAACAAAAATCCAAGATTGATTCTGAAATAAAGAAGACATGAATTGTTTCAAGTCTGCACTTTGTAATTAGCTAAGTTGTGCAGTATTTTTTTGACTAAGAGTATTTCCCTGAAAAAAAAAAAATCAAAAAACTTTTCCCCCAAAACTCATCCTACCTATCTGTAGAAACTGTACAGAGCTAATGTATTTTTCATATTGTAAAATTTCAATTATACAAACAACTGGTATGTACAGTACCATAATTTAATTACATTTTACGTTAAAAACTTTACACATTTCAGTTTCTAAAATTTTAAATTAACTGAAATTCTTTCTTGTGTTATTCAGAGTACTCAGTTTTGTAGGGACTGTTTTGTTACCGCTTTTGTGCCCAGAAACCTTGAGTCTAAAATTCTGTGCTGTGAGAAACATGCACGATTTTTATCATGCTACTGCGTAGAATTTTATCTACTTGTTCCAGAAGTAATACATTAACCAAAAAGGGTTTAATTGTTGACACTTGTTAAGAAGTCCTTCAATTACATAGCCAGGTTTTTCTTATAAATGAAAAAAAATCAAAGATTTTTTTAACACTTCTTCACAGACTTAACTGTTGCCTTGAATTACAGCCTAGTTTCTAAGCAGTGAAATGTAATCATAAAGAGGGATATTTTAACAACATATTTCCGAATGAATGACTCATTATTTTATTCTTTTGAGTAACCCATTGTTAAGGGTGGGAGGGAAGCATGGACAAAACATCACTGGAAACAAAGGCCGTAACCACAGCAACAGACGTTGATACACTTAAAAGGTGCAACTGTTAGTGACAAAGAAAAACTTGTTACATGTCATTTTCAGGCCAAGGCAGGAGAACAGAGCATGATTGTACAGTAGCAATTTTTCTCCTAACTAACCCAAAGTGGTTTACCTAAAAATAATCATCAGTCAGTGCAAAATGTGCCTGGTTTTTGAGACAACTTCGTATTTACAAATATGAGGCTATATTTTGGGAACATCTCAAAGAAAATACATGACTTTTTTATCTTTGTGTGCCACATCAGTTCTCTCCCAGGGAAGAAGTCTAAACTGCTATATATCATTCAATATAGATATGAGCCGTGGAGGAGAACTTCATCACTCAAGTAGACTGTATACATCCCAATATGTTCTAAATTGTTTATATTGCCATCCATAATGAGATTCACATCCAAATTATCTGAAAAAATAACCCGGAGTAATTTGAAACCACTCCAGATCATATATTGATTATGCAATTGTATTATACAATTAATTCAAATCCAATAATGAATGCCTGACCTTTGAAAGGCTGAAATAATAAATTTGTTTCTGTTGTTTGTTTGACACAGGTTATTGTTGAAAATATTGGTTATTGTTGAAAGTATTGCTATTTTACTATGGTATTCACAAATTCTTTTGTGTGTTTTTTAATATAAAACTACAAGTTTCAATTGCTGTTGCACTAAGAGAAGTGCTTTTTTATGTTGTTATTTTATAATCATAACATCAAAAATAGGTTGGAAATATGTCAATCTAACAGGGGTCAAACAATCAAAAACAATGAAGAAAATAATTTGTAAAAACTGATGTCAAATGTTTTTTATTTATTTCAAAAAATCATATCTATAGAAGTCTAGTTTTAACATGGCAAATTTAAGAGCAGCTTCAAGAAGAATGAACTTAAAAAATGTAGTTAACTTTTATTAAAAATATACAAAATCAGAAAAAAATATGTTGAAAGAAGCAAACTCTCCTACTAATTTAAATCAAACTAATTTAAATCACAGTACTTGTATCAATTATTTAACATCCCAAATTCTGTAACTTATTTTTGCATAAGTTATTTGCTATTCAAAAATTTTTGTCATTTTAAGTCAAATTTTTATTTTTTCAATTTCTAATTTCTTTGCATAGTATTCTTAATCCTCTAAATTGAGAATTTGCTTTGCACAGTTAGCAAATTTATGTAGTTAATTATAAATTTATTATTTTTGTGTCTAAAACCAAATGCAAAATTTATTACCATGCAAATCAAAATGTCATTTGCAATTTTTCTTATTAGAAGTTGGCCTTGCAAATATTGACATCATTTAACTTGCATAATAAGCAGTTTATACCTATATCCAGACATTTACAAGTTGATAAATGACTTTAAAAATTTTTAGGTTCCAGGGAGCCTTGCAGATGTATGTCCTTGGTTTCCTGAAGCAAAACACTTTCTTTCAACATTTCAAATTCACCTAACGTGAAAAACTTAAATAGAAGCAGTCACCTTGGAAACAGAGCTCTGTGCACCTGAGGACTTACTATAGTAAAAGCAAAATAAACTAATAATTTTGAGATTTCTTATATTTGAAATTAAACCCAAAACATCTTTAATAAAAAAGAGGAGGAGGAGGAGAAAGAGGGAGGAGAAGAAGAAGAAGAAAAAAAAGAAGATGACGATGAAACAGCAGCTGCTTCTGCTGCTGCTGCGCTGGGTTATTTGCTTCATTTTTATTCTGCCATGTCCAGGGGTAGGGGTGTTGGCAGTAAAGACCTGCTAGAGGAGTTTGTGTCTGGAATCATTATCATATATTTGCAATTTATATATTATATTTGTGTCTAAAATCTATTTCTAACCTACCTTTTTCAGCATTTGATAACCCTCCTAACCACCTTGTCCCCATGTCTCCCTTCCTGTCTATGCTCATCAATTTAAATAATTGAAATGTTTATGTTTGGAATTGAAAAATGCAGAATATGACCTGATGTGGTTACAAAAACAGCAATGGCTGTGGCAAACAATAAAGTTATTCAGTGTTGAGGTTTATAACCACATTTCACATAATTTATCTCATTTTGTCTTCATAATCATCCTATGAAGACACATTAGTCTCAAGGAAGTTAAGACTCACCCAAGAGCACACAGGTAATAATTGGTGGAGTTGAATCATTCCCAAAATCCAGAGCCTGTTAGTCTCTTCTCTATACTAAAAGCTTGCTGCTCTCTTTGATTGGAGCCAGAGAATTTCCAGGGACAGTAAACAGAATGAAAAAAAGTGTTTAACAGGTTGTTTAGGAATCCCTAATTAAAGGCAGTTCCTCTGCCTGCATAATATATGGGCTAAACATGAACTGTCTTTTGCGCTATGCTGGGCTCTCACATTAAAACACTTTGTTCAAAAAGGATAATAAGTCATAAACTTGTTAACATATTATATCATCTATAAATGGACATCAGAGTTACATACAGGAAGTGGATGTATATTGCCCCCAAAGTACAGACATAAAATTGAGAAGCACAAAAAAAGAAACCAAAGATCATCTGGATTGAGATTGCATGGGTATTATAAGACAGATCCACAGTGCAAGTTTATACACATGTTCAACTGAACACATAATAAATTCAGAGGTAACTTGGAAGATTTTTATAAATTTTTGTCTTTTTTTTTGTTCCAGCAACAGTATTTCTTGAACCATGAATTCTTATACATGTTCTAATAGAGAAGTTTTTTCTATTCTCCTTCTAATAAAAATGAATTGTAATTTATCCAAACTGATGTATAGAGGCTAAAACATGCTAACAGGCACATATTTTTGCTAATTAGCTCATTTTTAATCAAATCTCTAGCCCTACTCCTTCCTGAATGTTCTAGATAATCATAAAACCATACAGATTTCAATATAAATTATATTTTTAAAGGAAAGGAAAGAAAACATGTCATTATGTAACATTCAAGACAAATGACATGCCCTGGTGGGTTGCTCAATTGGTTGAAGCACCAGGGACCCTCAGGTTCCATCCCTGGTCCGGGTCGGGCATGTTCCGGAGGCAGCCCATTAATGTTTCTCTCTCACATCTCTCTCTGTATCCCCCACCCCGACTTCCTGTCTCTCTAAAATCAATAAGCATATTATCCTTGGAATGGTATTTTTAAAAATGAAAAAGACAAATGACATAATCACGATTTGAAATTAGATCAGTCTGACTTCCCAAACTGCTAAGAAATAGCAAAACTTTTTTGCAAAAATATTTTCTAAAATAAAACCACCATGTATGGGAGTAAAAAATACATATTTGTTTTTGTCTGCTCCTGACTAGAAAACAGATACCATCTCTCCAACTAAACATTCAAAATAATTAAAGAAACTGAAAGCATAGTAATATACACTGATGTGAACTATTAGAAAGCTGGAAGAAAGAAACTCAGATGTGCTGAGTAGTTGGCAGTACATAAAGGAAGAGGAAATGGAACTGACAGATAATTGGCTTCAGGAAAGATGGTGGTGAGAAGCCTCTAGAGTAGTTACACCTTGGCACTGGCATAGCTCTTAACAGTTTATCGCTCTGGGAAACAAATAAACAAACAAACAAACAAATCTGGTAGTATATAAAAACTGCAGCTCCAGACAGGTTGGCTATGCAGTAAGAACCCAGATGTGTTGGTCTTGCAGTAAGTAAGACCTTCTAACTACCTCTATTACTTCCTCAACTCACCAAAGCTGTTCCTAACAAGAGATGTACCAATGACAAGGGATCCAGGATCAATGCTTTCAAAGCTCTGACATACCCATCAGGGTAGCTTGACAAGTAATTGTGCTTCATTTTACTATCAATTGTAATAGGAAAAAAATTTTGAAAATTAAAAAGAAAAAAATACCAGAGTAATGACTGGTTATTTTTAGAGGTCTCCCTTGGCTTGCCTTTTGATTTTATTGTAAGATGAGGCTGCTTATATTTAACATTTTTTAATTTAGAGTAAAACTCATGTTTTAAAAAAACCCACAGTTGATTTTAAAGCAAGTGAGTGCCTCAGCCATCTAGGATGTAGAAAATTATTTTAGTGTCTTCCTTCTTTTTTTCCAAACATTTATAGATTTTGTTTTATATGATATGTGTCTTCCTAAAAGGCTAAGTGAAAATTTATTTTGTATAAATAAAATAATATTTAAAATGTAACAAGGAACCTTGTGATAAGGGATTCTTAAAGTAAACTCTTTCTTTTCTATTCTAAAGCAACATGCACTAGCTTATCTTTTGTAAATTCATTTCCATATATCTTTTGTTATACATATATTGCAGCACACTTGACTGTGTGACTTTGAAGGTCCTATGATGCAGTCTTTGCCTAGATTACAGAAGATGAAGGATTGACTCTAGGTTTTGAGCAGATCTATAGACACTACAGAGTGATCATTTTGTCAGTTTCACTTACTGAATTTGTCTGGATTAAAGAAAAAACAGTATTGAGATAACATGAGTGGATAAAATTGACAGTTTTTTTCTATTTATTGGTTTAAACTTTTACCATTTATCATATCTTCAAAGTTACTATTAAGAGGTCAAAATGACCTCAAATCCCTTGAGTCCAGCCTATCTATATTCACTGAATCAGAATGTGTGAAGCTAATCTCATACACATTAAGTTTTGCAAAATATTGTTCAAATGAACTTACTTTTACCAAGTCATTCAATTGCTTTTTACTTTAGTCTAAAATTATTAATTCTTGTGCTTTCCTACATCAATGTGAATCTAGTATTTTAAACCTGGCTGAATGTTTTTCCTGATTGTAGGAATGAACAGCAAAGAACAACTATACATAAAATGGTCAGGTTGTTTCCTGTGTTCTTTATAGATTGTGCTCCCCATTAGCTCTTTCAACAGGAATACCTGAAGAGAGTCTTAAGTCAGCTGATTTATTCACTTAACTTAGTATTTGCTCCCACAGATAATAATATAACAACTGAACAGCTGGAGGGGAGGAGAGACAATGTATCAGGCACTATATTCTGATTCTCAAACCATTTTAAGAAATAGGTCTAAAAAAGAGAAAAAGAAGGATTATGGTAACTGAATAACTTGCCAAGGCTCATACAAGAGTTTGTAATTCAAATCCAGTTCATCAGACTCTAAAGATGTGCTCCTACCACTCAATAGCACCTTTTCAAATGTGAGGAAAGATCATAAGCAATATAATTAGTTTTAAATCTTAACAAGTGGTGTAGGGATTTCATAAAAAGAATATATCTTTCTACTCCTAAACAGAAAAAGTGTATAGACTATTTCACTATTTCACACTGTAGAGATTCCCTTCAATATCAAAGTCAGCAGCAACATAATGGAAAGAAGCATCCATTACTTTCTTGTAGTTGTATACATTGTTTCTTAGAAAGAGTGGACATATGAAAAAAATCCTTCAAAAGATAAATACTCCAAAATATTCATATTTTATTTTTATTTACAATTGCCCTGGTATATTGTGAATTTTTTTAAATATAGTAAGTAGATATCTTTTCAACTGGCCAAATATGGAGGGAAAGTTGTCAAATGAAGCAAAAACTGTATAGCTGAAGAGTCAATAAAGTAACCAAATACAAATGAAAATGTGAAGAAAACCAACAATAATATACAGTCATATATGCTAACTGGCAATGATATAGCTTGGGTTACAGAATACTTTCTAAGAATAATGTAAGGTTATTTTTTATAGGTACATTACTACTTACACAAATGACCTGGGATCTGGGAGCACACTACATAAAAGAGGCAGGAAGATAACCTTTATAACAATGTAGACGTAGCTTGTCCTATTATTCAGAATGTAATATATATAGTTTTTGCCCTGGCTGGTTTAGCTCAGTGGATTGAGCGTCAGCCTGCGAGCTAAGTGTCGCTGGTTCGATCTTCCAGTCAGGGTACATCAGAGAAGGAAAACTCTGACTCCAAAAAACCTCCGCTGCCTTGCGGCATACCTCTTCAGGGGAAAGGCTAAGGGAGTAAACCCCGACAGAAAATCCGGAGCCGGAGTCCCTAAGGCGGTTTGACGTTGTAGTCAACACCGGCAACTCCTGCGGCGCACCTGAAGCCAAGCTGTATTGACTCCGTCTTTCCCTTGGACCCTTCAGCTGCGAAGAGAGGGGGGGTCTGCTGCATGGGCAACAGCAGACCCTCCATATTACCCTGCCCAGGCTCTGTAGCTTCAGCGTCATCGCAAGATGTCGATTCAACACGGGAGGAGACAGATACCATGTCACTCCCGAGTCGGACTGCACAGCCATTCTTGGCGGTGCAGATAGACTCTGAAGAAGCTACACCATCGTCTCTCGAGACGGACGGCTGCCGACGAATATATATAGTTTATGCATTATACATATAATTTTCCTTGTTAGGGCAATGGAAATGTTTTCGTCATTATATGCATATGGCCCAATAAAAAATTTAAGTTTCTTTTTAAATTCAAATCTTTAAATATATCTTCCTCACATTCAGCTATTAACAAATGATTCTTAAACAGTCCATTGATTTCATTAGTGTCTCTAAGAGGCTTTTATTAAACCATTGTGCTAATAGACTCTTCTATTTCTCCCCAAATTTGCACAAACCCAAGGTAATGTAATTAGGAACTTAAATTAGCATCATGCTATCTGAAATGTAGCATCTACTTAAAACACCTTTGTCTTTTATAATATATGTGGGATTCAAGAGCTAGTAAAATACTCTATAAGGTACAATTCTACTAAAAACTACCACTACTGTGATAAAACTATGCAATAAATTTAAAACAATTAATAAATTTGGCAAAGAAAAAAACTCTAGCATCCTGAATCTAATAATATCCCATCTGCTCATTCTGGCACCACCACCTATACGGAAATATCTGAAATATCTAAATGATCTGAAGTATCTGGAGTAATTCTGATTTTGGACAACAGAGATGCTCCTGGGTTGAGATGCTCCTGGGTTGAAGACGTGGTAAAAGACAATGAAGAGAAGAAAAAAAATAACACATACCAAGAGGTAAGTGAAGGAAATGTAATTTATTGTCATTAATCTGCAAATAATTTTTAAAACTAAGACTAAGAATTAAAATTTATAGTAACATTTATGCCATCAAATGTCTTCAGAAAAAGCCAATATGAACATTAGGAACCTAAATGGAAACAGATATTTGTGATGGTGATATGTATTAAAGAGATAGAATTAATTTCACCAAAAGAGAGAATACATATTAAGAAAAATTAGTTCAAGAACTATCACTATCACTTATCCAGAGAGAAACTGAAATATCAGAATAAAGATTTAAACTAAATACCAAATGCTCTTTTCAAGATCAATTTTGAAACAGCCCAAAAGTATAAAGCCCAAATTGTTGCTTCAACCATATGAGCAATTACATAAATTCACATCTACCTAGTCAAACTCTAATGTTGAGAAATGACTTGTAATTTAAATATACTCCATCTGTTCTTACTGTTTTACATCAATGATATATTTGCATTCAATTGCAGATCTATAAATATAATGCCCTAAACAGTCTGATTAAAATGTGGTTAAAAATTCATCAACCCTGTTGTTCTATTCTACTGCATGGCAATCATTACACTAGCAGGAAAGTTAGGAAAATAGTTTCTAAAGCCCTTTCTAGCTGTTATTGACCTAAATACTGGTAATATTCATTTTCTATGGGTCTTATTTTATATTCGTTTATAACAAGAAAATTACTGCCTTGAGATAAGAGCCAAGAGGCCCATCCCAGCTCTAGTTTGACTATACTTATAACAGATACCTAGGAAAAGATACTGAACATCTCTGAACTCTATGTAAACTGGAGAAAAACTTGAGATCTTTGTATGTCAACACTTTCTCTCCTTTGAATTTGATGGAATCTTAAGTTCAATGTATTGGACATCCTTCAAAACTTCTTGCAGTTTCCTCTTTAATAAACTTCAAACTGGGGTTTCTTGAATTAATGTTGGCTTTAGACATGGCTATGTCACAATGAACCCTTGTCATGCTTCATCATTTTGTGCAAGAATAACATAAGTCTGGAGTAATAGCCCTTACTGACTTTTTCCTTGCCTTTGATTCCCGTTATGAGATAAAATTTGTGAGCTCAGTATGACCCCTTGGTACAACCATAAAGGGATTAGGAGAAGAATCTTCTAACAGATAAACACTGTGTAATATAACAGAAATGTAATTTGGGGTTACTTCTTTTTCACTTAGCAATCTAATATAGTTTTCAGATAAGTTAAGTGTATGGCTTCATGCTACTGAGAATATAAATATTATTCTCTATAATGAGAATAGTGGTTTTATTATCATATAATTTCTCCTTCTGTGGATGAACCTCAGACAACTGATTGTGCTCTATAACTGCCATGAAAAGGAATTTATATTTACCTTGAGAAAAAAATGACTTAATAATAAGCACTTTAAGACAAAGTGTTAACTAACACTTAATGAATACTTACTTTCTATGCATTTTACATATTACTTCATTTAATTATCATTAATATGGTTAATATTATCAATAATAACTATGTATAAGTACTATCATTATCCTCTTAAGAAGGAAAATGATGCTCAAAGTGATTATGTAACATACAGTTACTAAATTCTAAGGCTACAATTCAAATTCAGATGGTAGATATACTGACAGTGACCCCTGATAACCACACATTTATGATTCACTTCATAAGCCCAACTATTAAATTTAAAAGTCTATTCACTTAAGGCTATAACTAAAGCCATTTTATCAATACAATGGATGTGTTTATTGCATATCTAATATACATCTAATGAAAAGTAAATCTTTGAGATATACAAAAGAGTATGTGATATAGTCCTTATTCTCAAGGGCTGATGGTCTTAGCAAAGAGAAGACATACCACATTAAGTAGAAAAAATTGTCAAGCTAAATTGAATACCTGTAAGTACACATAGCAATCAGAAGATAAAATCAAAATTAGTAGAGTTGTTGGGAATAACTGGGCAAAATGAAAATTGAGATCAAGTTTAGACTAGCAGTATTCAGAGAGGCAAAATGAGGAGAGGTAAGTATAAAAGAACATTATATTTTCATTTATGGCAATCTATTATTCTAGAAGTATTTGTTAGATTCATGCTTGCCTGGCAAAGAATTACCAACCTCAGTTTTGGTCCTGATTTCCTAAAAGCTCAGAGTCACATTTTACTCTGGCCACAATAAACCTTTTTGCCTTTCTATACGTGCATAAATATTCCCCCACATTTTTCTCAACTCTATCTCTCATTATATTCCTATTATTCATTGTTTTGTCTTTATTTGGTGTGGGGGTTGTTAAACCATAATAATCCTTTGTGGAAAATATGTTGCCTTCTCAAGTTTGCCAGTCACATAACTCACAAACCTGTCCTGAAAGCTGTACTTACCACTCCTAATTAGCTTCTAGAAATCTAGGACTCTAAGAGTTTCAGAGTCTGGTAATTTGCTCAGATAGCTAGCTACTCAGTTTCTTTTCATCTATAAATGTTAAAGAAGTTTTTTTTTTAATTTCCCCTCCCAAAATCTTCTAAATTTAATCCTCAAATCATAAGCATTCTATTTAATCAATCTATAATAAATGCAGAACATATGCAATTTTATTAAATAATAAAAAATAAATATAATGGTTTCTCAGAAGTTCTTTTATTTTGTTTCGTTTTTAACATGTCTCATGAAAATTCAATTCCTGTGTGTCAAAAAGCCTATATTACAGTTCTGACCTCAGAAATAGGTTTAAAAATGTGAAAGAGGTGTATTTGCCCATACAGTTTCAATTTTCATCAATCACTGCTTATGACATCTGATATTAAAGTGAATGGAAATCAGATTATAAATAAAATCTTTTGCATTTTAGTCTACTACTATGAAATGATTCTTTTGGAAAGTAAAAATTATCCGGTGGTCAGTTCATCTGATGTGACAATAAGCACAATTGCTCTGGTAGCTGTTCAGTATCATTAACTCTTTACTTCTTTACATATATTCTTTTTTTCCTTAGCTAACACCTATCTTTATAAGAATGCCATGATTCCCTAAGGATTCCATTGTTTTGTTTTGTGCTTAAGGCAATTTCTTATTAAATCCTTAAGAATGCACCTTGCACTATGCTCAGTCAAAACAATAAAAGTGAATTCATTAACTAGTCCAAGGCATAATTTTATGATCTTTCCTCATAGAAAAAAAGGAATATATTTTAATTTTAGAACTTCAGAACATATTGATATTAACATGAAAAGAGCTCATTGTGTATAATGCTATTTTAATGAATACTAAGGGAATTGTGTCTCAAAGTTCTCCTAAAACACTCTTGCGGATTATGAAGAGTGTGTAGTATGGCAGAGCCATCCATGAGAATCCTCAATGAATGGAATGTAAATTATATTCAAACAATTATTTTTCACAAATAAAATACATATAAAATTTCATTCTAGATAGTGTGGCTGGTTTCATATTGTAGTAAATGAACCTGTAAAACTGAATTCATTAGACTGCACCTATTTCTATTATATTAAATGCATAAAACATACTTAATGTGAATGCTTTGAGTGTTATCTTTGAACTGTTACATGTGTGGGCTTTATAATTTGTGATTATAAAATAATAACAGCTTTTTGGGTTATGAATTTTCATTACTGCTCTTAATTCCTATTAAGAGACAGCAAAATCTAGTCTGAGAAACTCCAGTTGGATTACAAAGAATAATAATGTGTTTGTCATATCATGGGGCTCTGAGACTGTTAGAACTGTGTGAAATACAAACATGAATCTTCTTGAACACAACAAGCAAGACGGAATGGTGACAGAAAATAACTGGACAATCTCCAGAAAGGCTTTGAGAAATATTATTAGATCTCCATCTGCTGGTTGGAAATTTCAGGTCTATAGCAAATAAAGCTAGCCAAAATACAGGCTTTGTGATCCTTACCATTCCTTTTCAGGTTTGTATGCCATTTACTTCCAGAAAGATGTGAAGATTTATGGATTAAACCATCTACATTATTAAAAAGTTTAAGCTAGTGGTCACTAGAACACAAATTACATTTTATTACTGCATATTAAATTTGCTATAAGTTCATTCCCTCAAAAATTCTTGCCTTGAAAACATTTACTAAAATAGGAAAGATAATAAAATAATAAAAAGGGTAGAAATAGGCTAAAAATTGAATAAAGGTTAACAGGAAACTTATGATTTAATTCTAAGATGATAAAAATAATTTATTATTCATTTGAATTATTTGAAGTAATATTAAATTTCTCCACTCCATTAGGATAAATTATAGGTGGTCTTGGTAGAAAACTAAGCAAGAAATAGTTGGTTTCAGGACCCTAAATAAATCACAAAGAGATTAACATATCATTCTGCTTATTTTCTCTCCTCCATGTCTATGTCTTCTCTCTTTTTATTTTCTCCATTTCTCATTTGAATGACAAATGATATACACACATGTGCTAACATAGTGAAGAAGTATGACAAGTCTTGGAGAGAAAAAGCTTACACAAATTTTTCTTGAAATATAAAATTTCCAATTATATAGTATTATAGGTTTATTAGCTCAGCAAAAACTATAAATACTGAGTTATATTTAACTCAGTACCAGCCTTGACAACCAAACCTAGGTTCTAAAATAAGACTTTTTTAAATGAAATGAATATCCCAGGTCTTTCAAAAATCAGATAAGGCTCAGAACTTCCCTTTAAAAAGATCCTCTGACATGTCCCATAAAAAACAATTTTTTGTTTATGGTTGGATAGTAGGCCTTCTACAAATCCCTTGAATAATCAAAAACGATTTTACATGACTGTGTGTGTGGTATTCTGTGAAAAATCCAGAAGTTTTATTAATGACAATTGCTTAAAAAAATTAAAATTTCTCAAGTTATCCATTGGAGTGAATTTGCATGTGGTTATTAGAGTAAAAAGAAATGAAATAAACCAGGTGAAAGACAAATACCATATGATCTCACCTATAAGTGGAACCTAATGAACAAAACAAACAAATGAGCAAAATAGAACCAGAGGCATGGAAACAAGGAATAGACTGACAGTGAACAGAGGGGAGGGGGAGGGAGAGAAGTGAGGAAAGAAGGGGAAGGATCTAGTCAAGAAATTAGTATAAATGACCCATGGATATAGACAACAGGGTGGGTATTGACTGTGGGAGTTGGGGGGGGGGGGTGGCGGGCAGTGGAGTACAATGGGGGAAAATTGGGATAACTGTAATAGAACAACAATAAAAAAAGAAATTAAAAATATAAAAATATACAAAACAGAAAACAAAAATGACTGAGCCTGCATTAATAAAGTCCAAGTGAATAGAATGAAAACAAAAAATGGAAGAGAAATCCACTACCAAACATTATTCCTTCTTCTCAGAACCATGGTATGCCAGACAACACACCAGTCTCTTCAGGAATGCCATTATAATGTTTTAATAAGTGAAAAGTATCCACAGTCTTCACCTGCTACTGATTATTAAATGGTAAGGTACTTACCAAAGCAAACCTTGAAGCATCTAGCATTTAAACTATTTCATTCTGGAGTGGGGATGGGGGTAGGGGGTTTGGGGAATTGTCATTTAGAAACAAGAGTACCAATTCATAATAAATTATGTGCAAGTCACCCCAGCAAACTGTATTTCAATCACTTCAGTATTTTTAGCTCCCTAAAAAAAGTGTCAGAAATGAGGCATGAAAAGCTATTAACTGAATCATTCACACATTGAATAGATGTTGTCAGGGTTCTTTCAATGGAAATAATAAACTGATTTATTTATAACTGGTAGTTATGATAATACAACTTCAGATTCCACTCTTTCCAGTATATCACAGATATTTTATAATTGTCTTATTTCATACCTGATCTTATATAATAATCTTCCAGAAAAAATTCTTCTTTCTCAGGCTTTTCCTTAACTTCCTTTAGATTGGGATGTAATTAAAATGTTTTAACTGACTTGATTTTCTTTTTTTTCCTTAAATTTTCTGACCTTTCCCCTGGAAGAATTAATCCATACCTTAAATTTATGCAACTGAAGACCAGAAATCTGAATTTTAAGTAGATGCAGAATGCGTTTATATAATCCCTGTAGAGTGAATCTTGTCAGTTCTTATTTGGTCAAGTTTACCTTATTTTCTTTCTGAGACAGAGGAAAACAGTAAGTAAAGGAAGATGAAAGAGGTTGCTTTGTACTTCAAAGAGAAAGAATTTTTGGTCTTAAGAGTCAAGGCAGGAAGATTTACTTCATCCTGTTTCTAAATTTCTTTAGAGCAAAGAGGAATATTTGCATTCAACTTTTCACCTCTAACCGTGAAATCAATTTTCTCTTTTCTAGGCATTCAACAACTTTTTCATTTTGCTTCATAACATGCTACCTATATAATGAATTGCCCTCAATATGTACTGCATGTTTATATAAGAAAAAGTCTTTGGAGATATGCTTCTACATTTAATTGGAAATATTGTCAAGAAAAATATTCATCATATTACTGAACATAATGCTTAAACGTGCACATGAGAAATGTATTTCAGAGCTAGGCCCAGAAAAAGTTCCGCCTAAGAAATAGCTGTAATTTGTCCCAACAAGTCCCAGAGCCCTGCAATGCCTCCTCTTCTTTACATCCCAGTTCAGGGACCCATTTGATCACATGGTATCTAGGTTAATCTTCCTGTTGACTGTCCTGGCTTTTTCTCCTTTCTCATATTGTTTATTTCCTCTTTGTAATTCTATTTTGTTTATTTTATTCCATATGTCTTTTGTTGTAATCAGTCTCAGATTATTTGGGGGAAACAAAAATATAAACAAGGAAATAAACTAGAGTTATTACTCTAAAAGTAGGCATTTTCTATTCTTATTGCATTGGTGGGGTAATCTAAACTTTGATTTGCTAATTTTTTTTCTTTCTAGCATCATGCCCACTTTCTACTATCTCATCATTGAGTCATCTTAAGATTTTAGATTTTTTAAGTTTCATCTTATTTATGAGCTGCTTTTTAAAAAGCTTACAGACATATACACACTTTAACACACCATACCCCTCTCAGATATAAAGATCTGTTCTTCAGATATAAAAATCAATAAGCAAAGCAGGATATACATTTCAAGATCATTTCCACTAGTAGAAACATACCCTCTGGCACTAGATAAGAGACCAAGAAAATTTATTTTCAAAACAGATAACTAGGGTTAAAACTGAAGCTCTCAACTAATTTTTTTAAAGTATTTTTTAAAAGATTTTAGAGAGACGAGAAAGGAGAAAGAGGGGGAGAGAAACATCACTGTGTGGTTGCCTCTCACGCGCCCCCAACTGGGGACCTGGCCTGCAACCTAGTCATGTGCCCTGACTGGGAATCAAACCAGTGACACCTGGTTCACAGGCCAATGCTCAATCCACTGAGCCACACCAGCCAGGGCTTAAAT
Source organism: Furipterus horrens (assembly GCF_987537825.1). NCBI lineage: Eukaryota > Metazoa > Chordata > Mammalia > Chiroptera > Furipteridae > Furipterus > Furipterus horrens. The sequence continues at coordinate 157,685,876 of NW_028327175.1, forward strand.
ATTTTCTTGATGGAAGCCAAAAGTCTGTAAGTTCTCATTAGCTTTCAGTTCTTAACAGTTTTTTAATATTAAGTCTTACTTTGTTTTATTAATACTTAGAGTTAACCTAATTACAGCATGTAGATCATAAACTATGATAACTATATTACAAACATGCATTCCTTCAGTTTCCTTGACAGTCTAAACCCTTCTTCCTGAGATGTCCACCTACCTCTCCAAACCTAGCCCCAAACTTAAAAGATGTTCTCTTTTCAAGTACATCTAAGTTTATTCACATAAAAATATCTTCAATATGATGTCATGATACTACTTAAAGTGTCTTCTGCCCTGACTGGCGAGCCTCAGTTGGTGAGCAATATCCTGCAAAACAAAAGGCCACCCATTGGATTCCAGATCAGGGCACATGTCTGGGTTGCTGTGCCTGGTTCCCCAATAGGATGCATTCGAGAGGCAACTGATTGATGTTTAACTCACATATCAGTGTTCCTCTCCCTTGCTTTCTCCCTCCCTTCCCCCTCTCTAAAAATAAATAAATAAAATCTTTTAAAAATGTAAAAATTAAAAAATAAAGTGTCTTCCAATTATATTCAGAGAATTGGTTTAATGTGAGAATTAAATTCTAAAACTGAAAATGTAGCCTGTAAATATGATATAATAAATTATGAAATAAATATGAACATAATCCCCAAAATTAAGATTTAAAGTCAATGTATTTTTTATATTTTATCCAAAATTTAATCGTGAGTAACTTCAGTAGTAGTCCATAAAAACTCATGTAAAGAGAAAATAAAATATTTCATCTATAACAATTTATGAACTCATTCACATGTAGCATTTCATGTGTATTTATATGGTTAGACTTCAGTCCAACTGCAAGATTTATGAAGCATGCAATAAAGATAAATCTAAAATAAAATAACTCTCACTTGGCATACAAATCCCATCCTTAGTTGATATTCTAGTGCCTCAATACTCCTTACAGTCAGAGAAAAGACATCAGATTGAAGAAAAATAAAATTTTAAAATATATATCAAAATACTGCATTCTATTTCCAAACACTGTATTATATAATTCCCATTTCACAAACTTTCTTCAAAAATTAGGAAAATAATAATAAATGATTAGCAATGTACTAACTATATGTCTATAACTATATATTTAAAAAGTTAAGATTTTGGAATATAAGGCCTCTAGATTCATAGCTTTCAATTACACAAAGACAAAACTCCGAGTTAATTTCAATTTTGTTTAAAGAGTATAACCTTTGTAAAAATAGAGATGTCTTCATTAATAGAGTAATTTAAGTGAATTATTAGAGTAGTTCATACAAAATATACCTATTCTAGAGTCGTCATAGATTTTTTGTTTTTCCTGATGTCATTTAAGTTTTGTTATACTATAAATATGAATGCAATTGGAATTACAATTACTACTAGCAATTACTACATAAACGTGGGCAAGAAATTTGGATTGTTTAATTTTTTTTCTAGTCCTAAATATTTAAAGATGTAACACACTCTCATTAACTCACCACAGTGGTGTGCATGGCGGGTGTAGGAAGGGCGAGGAGCCCTCCCATGGAGAGGGATACCACCTTTTCTTGGCCTTTTGCTGTTAAGAATCAGTCCTATAGAGTATACTTCATCTCTGGTCCAATATTTGACTACTTTCAAGATTATGGCAACATCACCTGTCTATGACTCAAAGACCTCCTGGAAGCAATTAATCTGACAAAGTTCAAATGAGACAATTATAATGACCCCTGAAAAGGGCCGTAGGGGAAATGAGGGAGAAAAAGGCAGTTTTAAGAAGTATGCTATACATTCCATAACCAATTTTCACTAATACTTTTAAAGAATTCTATAATAAGAAAGAATTAAGGGTGGGGAGATGAGAAAAAGCAAAAACCGGATCTTCAGTCTTTTAAGACAGAGCTAATCCTTTAGTTGTTCTGTAAGAGCATTCCATTTGACACTTCCTTAGTTAAATATTTAAATAAACACCTATAGAGAGAGTTAGCAATTCAATCCTTTCAGTTTGCTCCTTTACATAATTTTTTAACTTCCACTCCTGCTCAGTATTTATATCCTTCACAGGTATTTGACAAGAAAATCTTAAATAGTTATGCCTTTTTTTTTTTTCTTTCCCTGGCATATTAAAGAACAATGAACCAGATCCAAATAGATGAGTCAACTATTCCGTAGGTGAAACTTCTGAAGTTGTATTAATTTCATTGCTGCAGTGATATAATAATTTACTATAAAAGTATTAAATTATAGCATTTGAACAGATGCCAGAAAATAATACTTTTTCTCAAAGTAGAGGAATCATGACCATGAAATACATAATGCACCTTGAAGGTGCTTATAATTCTTCCAAGGAGCGATTTAACCACATAGTAGAATGTTGAGCATCTCAGTGATGACTTTCCACTGAGATAAAGAGCATTTTATGTTTCTAAATGTTACTGTTACAAATAAATATTTAAAGTAGAGAAACACAGAAACTTCTCTGATAATGCCTCCCTTTGGAAGCAGGAAGGCTGGGACCAACATGAGTAATAAATTTGGCTCCATTTTCTGAATTTTTGTAGAAGGGCCATTCTTATATACAGACTCTTCATACTCTCCAAAATAGCTCAAATATCTATGAGGAAATTTGGTTGGCTTTGAGAGTCTTAGAGCAAGAGATATTAAAGTTTATATGAAGAAAATAGTCAATATCATACAAAAACTGAGTATTATTTGATACACAGTTCAAATAAATTTGTCTACCCTAAAGCCTACCCACTTGGAAGTCCGTTTGGGAAGTCAATATATATATAAGATGCTTTATGATCCTGTTTACATGACTGATATATATCCATGAGATAAAAGAAAAATTAAAAATACTATTAAACCCATTATTTCATATATGTATATATCCATTAAATTTACAGCGTAAGTCTAGACTTAATCATGCATTCAATATGTATTTATTGAAAACTTGCTATTCAAGGTACTGTTAGAGATGAAAAGAAATATAAATTAGATGTAGACGATGGTCTAAAACAGGCTTAAAAATGAACAAGTAAAATTAAGAATAAATGAGACCAAAAAGTTAATTACACATAGTGCACTGCAGTGGAATGAACAAGAGTGAAAAACAGAACCCTGACTCTGATTAGTGTGACCTTCATCAAGGTCAATTCACCTTATGGGTTTCTGCTTCTTTACCTGAAAACTGAGGGAAATTTAACCATGTGATCTTCAGAGTCCCTTCCAGCTCCAACATTAGATAAAACTATTCTCCATAAGGTTGATATAAACTAGAAGGTGCAAATCTAATTCTTCACTTTTAATGGCTTCACTGATAAACAGCAATGTCAGCTAAAATGAATTCTATCTCCTTTATTCTTTTCTAACTACAATTTGATGGAGGTACCAGTGAGCAGTAAAATAGCAGTGAGGAGTTAGAACTCACAAAAAGACAGACCTATATCCAAAATCATGATACTGTGGTTACAGAATTGTTTCTATATCCTAACATTTGAAAATAGCTGATGAAAACAATGAAAATAAGAGTAGGTAGACAAGTAGAACTTTACTAAAAACAACTGAGTAATACAAGTACACAACTATTTTCCTGTTTGAAGTTTTAAGAAAAATGAATGTCATGCTATTTCATTTAAAAAAAATTGTAATGTGCAAATTCAATTATGGAGTCATGGCAACCACAGGATAGAAGGTAAAGTTTTAGCATTAATTTTTAAAATGTCTTGGTTGGAAAAAAGTTTAGTAGTAAAATCAAGGTTAAATAAAATATCATGAAGCTGTGCAATTAGGTTAATAATGAGGTGCCCCAGGGATCAGTGTTAGCACAGGTGTTCAATATATTTATTAATGAGTTAGGAGAGTTGTAAATAAATGGAAGCACGTTTGAATGACTTCAAATATATTTACAGCAATCAAACAGGTAAATGACTACTTTACTTGACCCATTCAAGAGTAATTATTTAAAATATTACAGCAAATAATAAACAAGGGTAAGTTAATGAGAAGTGGGTGGAATCACACAAGTTTTCTTAATATATTAATAGCCATTGAAATAGTTATTGCCTTTCAGGCAAGAGTGGGCTGATCTAAGAAGACATCTGTCCAGTAAATAGCTCTTCATGAAAACAGAACACTTGAATGAAAAGGCTGAAATAAAGAATACTGCATTGATCAAGCAAAAAGGAAAAAGAACTCATGGAAATGGACAACAGTGTGGTTATTGCAGAGGGGAGGGAGTATAAGGGGGATAAACAGTAATGTAAAGAAATAAATTATAAAAGAAAAAAAAACTACTGCAAAAATTGTAGTGCTTTATTAGTAGTAGAAATGTTTACATGCCAGAGGTTGCTCTGTTGAATGACATTGTTGGGACAGGATGTGGCTCCCAAAACCACACCCTTGAATTACCTGGTGTCTTACTTGGTAATTTGCGAAATAGTTTCCCATTATCATACTCATCTAACACTCATTCACTGGATTTCTCAAATACTTCTCAACTGAGAACTAATTTTACAAAGGCATCCCTTCTCACCTCTTTGCACTGTTATAAAGCTTATTGATGTGAACTACTATGTGTTAATCTTCCCAAATTGAAGATCTCAAGACTTTAGAAAAATTAAAAGTAATTTCTTTTCAGGAGAAAACTCAATTTTATTCAACAATAGCATGAATTATCTTATATCCTCCCCCTTCCCTGAGGTTATGTTATTTAATTATTGAGCACACCAGGAAATCTTTAATGTGGCATAGTTTCAGTAATAATTCACTCATTGAAAAGTGCTGGCAAGGATGTGGAGAAAAGAGAACCCTAGTGCATTGTTGGTGGGAATGCAGACTGGTGCAGCCACTGTGGAAAACAGTATAGAATCTCCTCAAAAAAAACTAAAAATGGAACTGCCTTTTGACCCAGAGATCCCACTGCTGGGATTATACCCTAAGCATCACGGAACACCAATTCAAAAAACTTATGTACCCCTATGTTCATAGCAGCGCTACTTACGGTAGACAAGTGCTGGAAATAGCCACTCAGTAAATGAGTGGATCAAAAAACTGTGGTACATTTACACAACGGAATACTATGCAACAGAAAGAAAGAAGGAATTCCTACCCATTGCAACAGCATGGAGGGAACTGGAGAGTATTATGCTTAGCGAAATAAGCCAGGCAGTGAAAGACAAATACCGTATGAATCTCACCTAATGATCTCAACCTAATGAACAAAACAAACAAATGAACAAAATAGAACCAGAGACATGGAAATAAGAAACAGACTGACAGTGACCAGAAGGGAGGGGGCAGGGGAAAGGAGAAAGAGCCTAGAAAAGCAACAAGTATAAAAAACCCATGGACATGAGCAACAGGGTGGGGATTGACTGGGGGCAGGGAAGGGGCAGGGAGAGCAGTAGGGGGAAAATTAAGAAAACTGTAATTGAACAACAATAAAAGTTAAAAAATAAATTAACCACCATCAAAAACAAAATTTTAAGTGCCTATTTTATCTAAGGCATGCAAGAATGAAAAGAATTAGTAAGACATGGATCCTGTCCTAATAGAGCTTAGAAAGCCACATCTCCCCTCCCAGGTACTAAGCACATCTCAATCCTAGTCCATATAGATCACATATAAATATGTAATTTTAATATATTTGAAAAACATTAAAATAATCAAGATCAGAACTGTTTCTCTAGGAATATATAATAATACTTCTAAAACTAAATAACTATTTTTCTGCTACCATTTATTATTACTACCAGGGGGAAAATGTTGATCCATGATATTAACTTTCTCATTTAAATAGTTAACTTAGATATTTCTTCAAATTTTAGAGAAAAATAAAATATTTCTAACATGTTTGGAACTCAGCTGGTAAGCCAATATAACTATAGTGAAACCAAATTCTAATGCAAACACGAAATTGTTTCCAACTCAATTCTACAAGATAATCCATCAGTAAATCCACTGACAGTATGGAAATATGTATGAAGCACTGAGAGTGAGTTTATTTCTTTAAGATTTAGTCAAGTATATTTACTCTCTATATACACCCAACTGGAAATTTCAGATGTGAACATCTAGAAAAATGCATATTTAGTCTTTTAAAAATTCATAGACTCTTTGAATCTCAATGTTAAATAGGACCTTAGACTTTAAATATTGCATGAACTATAAATTTTTCTCTATACCCTCTGACACATCAACACTGGAGATTTTCTTTTAAATTCACTAATAAAGTCAAAGACTTATGGTAAAAAGTAAACTTCGGATAATTAGTAACTATGAATATTTATTAGAACTTTGAATATTTATTTATGAGATTTACTAGGAGGTTTGGAAGTGTTTATCTGGAAAATAAAATTTACAATTGGGAGAATAATTTATATAAGATGTTTGACTGTTCTGTTAATATTTCTATATCTTTTGGTAACTCTGGGTTATTTTAGAATGTGATTTTAGTGTAATGTTAGCAAGATGAAACAAGTAGTGGATAAAAATTCATTAGCAGGTGAGGTGGTCAAGTGTAAATAATCTATCAATCATCTGGCATTTTTAAGCAATAGCAAACTTAATTCCATCTCTATGGATGTAAACTCATACTTTAAGGTACATGGTACATCATAAAGTATATCCCTCATTAGGTTTCCAAGGCAGGCAGAAAGTAATGATGTCCCCACTGCAAATCAGGGCATTTTAAAACAACCAAATAAGAGTTACTAAAAGTAAGAATATTTTATGTTTTTGCTCTAGATAAAGAGATTTGTCATGGTAAAAAAAAAATGGACTCAAGCTTAAAACTGTAAAAGAGCACATGAGAGGGATCAAAATTTTGAAATGACTTAGAAAAGGCAGATCTGCTTTTTTTTTCTCAAAACTGAGTTCATAATGATTAAATAAATTTAATGGCCTTTCACTGAATTCCACCTTTTAAACGTCAGCCAGTTACTATGAAGTGATTTCTTTTTACTTGTATAATCCACCTTGTATTATATTTCTATCCCGAGTCAAAGGAACAACTCAAATTAGGTCGACGAAACATTTTTCTCAGCCTGTATTACAACGGAAAACAACCATCTTTGTCCAGACCACATAGTATTAGACTCTACAATCTCACTCTGGTGAAGCAAGGTGTCGTCGTCGGCAGCCGTCCGTCTCGAGAGACGATGGTGTAGCTTCTTAAGAGTCTATCTGCACCGCCGAGAATGGCCGTGCAGTCCGACTCGGGAGTGACATCGTATCTGTCTCCTCCCGTGTTGAATCGACATCTTGCGATGACGCTGAAGCTACAGAGCCTGGGCAGGGTGATATGGAGGGTCTGCTGTTGCCCATGCAGCAGACCCCCCCTCTCTTCGCAGCTGAAGGGTCCAAGGGAAAGACGGAGTCAATACAGCTTGGCTTCAGGTGCGCCGCAGGAGTTGCCGGTGTTGACTGCAATGTCAAACCGCCTTAGGGACTCCGGCTCCGGATTTTCTGTCAGGGTTTACTCCCTTAGCCTTTCCCCTGAAGAGGTATGCCGCAAGGCAGCGGAGGTTTTTTGGAAGCAAGGTGTACATATTGATTTTAATATACACATGGGCTTTTCAAGGGTAAGGGTAAGAAGAGTACTCTGAATGAGTAATAATACTCTTCTACTGTACCATGGCTTCTGGATCTTAAAATACCTGCACTTCACAGAACTTATGTGACATTTGAAAACCCTCTGAAACTGAAAAAAAAAATTGATTCCCAAATGGAACAGTCAAAAAAAGTGAACACTACCCAGAAAACAGAAAACTGGAAACTTCAGTGCACCCTCACCCTCCTCATGATAATGAAAATTACAAAAGAGAAAAGAGAACAAAAAGATTACCTTCTGCATAGATCTAGTTTATTGTCCATTCTCTTAATGAACATAATGGGAACATAGAGGCTGATGATTCCTTTACAGTAAAAAGAAAACTTATCCTTGTTTTATGATGTATATCCTAACTCTTTTCTAAACAACTACATTTTAGTTGTTACCCAACTATGGAGAAAGAACTGATATTAGGGGCGTTGAGTCACAAGATTGTACCCTTGATGTACAAATGAAACACACTTATTGCTCATAGTCACTAGTTGCTAGATAGCAAACAGAAACGTGGATTTTAAGTATTTCAGAAAGAATTTTTCTCAAGCTGTCTATTGTCAATGTATCTCTTTCAATTTTATCACACCAATAATAATTCCAAACAAGAGTCCAAAACTAAAAAAAAAAAAAATCATCTTCATGAGTGCCTTAAATCTTTCTCTGCTCTCAAATTTTTAAACTAATAATAGTCATCAAAGCTTTCCCAATTGAGCCATTCTGCCATAAAGCTACATGGAAAACCATCTTCCATATTGCAGTGGGTTTTTTTCACCAACCAACTGAATTTTGGCCAGTCTTGTCAACAGTGACTCAGTGTAGACACTTTGTAGCTACCAATTTTGTAAGGAATGTGTGGAAGGGACACACTCTGGACAGGCATTAACTGATGAACACCAGAATGAATTCTGAATAGAGACAGTTTGATAGGAAATCAAGGGAGTTGAATTGTAAACACTTTCAGTGGATTACCCAATGCAAGGGTGAGGCGAAGAGATTCCCAGCTCCCAAGTGTCCCCTCCACAGATCATGGAACCTGGAACTCCTCACCATTAAGATTCATTACTCTAAGATACTGCCTGCAATGCAAACTATTTTAATTGAAAATATCATATTTTGAATAGAAAACACATTTCAAAGTAGTTTTATAATAACTCCTTATCCATACTCAGTGGCTTTGGCCACAGTACAAGTAAACTCCAATGAAGCAGAATGATCTATGCAGTCACATATTAAGTGTCCAGAGGGTCAGGACACTGCTGGGCATGAAAAAGACAAGTGCTAATGTTAATTGACTATCAGTCTCAATGTCTGAAAAATAGGGACTGGTCAATACTGAGGTGAATGGGAGAACCCTTTTCTCATTCACTGAGTACCAGAGGACTGTTATCTGACAGAGACATAAGTCCATATTCTTGTCTTCCTAGAGGAACCAGAATCTGAATTTTGTGGCAAATTTCTAATTTTCAAATGTTAGAAACTAATTCTCTTGTGTGTGTGTGTGTGTGCGTAACATCCTGTGAGTCAACACTATTCATGACAAATCAGAAATAACTGAGGGACCGATTTGGCCAACCTATTGGCAATTTCCTATCTTGATCACGTAGAAGAGAGGTTCAGATGGGATGAGGGTGAGTTCAAGATCGTCAATTAAGAGCATATATAAGGTTCTACAAAGAGCAGAATAGCAGTCAATAGGGGGGAGGGGGGAGGGAGAGAAGGGGGATAAGTAAGGGAAGGGTTTAGTCAAAGAACGTGTATAAATGACTCATGGACACGGACAACGGGGAGGGATATGATTGCGGGAGAAGGGGTAGGCTGGGTTGGGGAGAGAAATGGGGGGAAAATGAGACAACTGTAATTGAAAAACCAAAAAATAAAAAATAAATAAATAAATAGATAGATAAAAAGAGCACATATAAGGTTCTGGATAGCATCCATTCCTAGAGGAAAGGATACTCAGAGTGTATATACATACAAACCTAATTTCAGTAAGCTAAAAGTTGTGGAAAAGCATACACTCTTTTTAGAAAGTATATATTATTTGGATAAAGAAAATGTTTTTTAATTTTTACTTATTTTTATCTTGTCTGGTGCAGGAAACTATTTATGATAACACACCAAAATTCTCAGTGGGATAAAATTGAAAATAGGTTATGAAAGAAATACATAGAAGAAGTAATGTTATTAAAAATGAGATAAAGTACACCAAATACACCAAATGCATGAAGGATATAGTCAAAGAATAAGATCACATTAGTCATTAATTTATAAACCCAATTACTATGTGCCCAGGGAGGGGAAAAGGTGTCCATTATTTTGCAAAGTCTAATCGCTGGGTTTTTTTTTTTTTTTTAATGCAGTTTGGTCTTCAATGTGAATAAATATATCTTGCTTACAACTAATAAAGTAATAAACACATACCAGAATAAAAGAGAATTTTAATATAATTTGACTGTCTAGATTCTATATTTTCACAGTAAAACAGTGTTATTTTTGAAAGGCTGTCTTTGTGAGCCAAAAGAGAAGGCAGAACAGATCCCTTCCTACTTAGGATTTTAATACTACCTTGACTGAAAGGGAAAAAATTTTCAATAATAATAAAAGGTACTATGAGTTAGAGGAGCATTGGTCTGAAGAGGCCATATACAGGATATATCACCAGCAATATTCCAACCTAATGTGTTGGAATTGTACAGCTCTTTTCAAAAAGCCACATTAACAAAAAGCAAGCACTTCTACCAAGATAAATTCATTACTGTTTGCTGTTATTCTAAAGGAGAGAAAAAATATGGATGCTGCAGTACCAGCAGTGGTAGGCATTAGTGTATTCCAGTCTAATTTCAACCCCAAATCCAGACCATTAAGTACAATTTGGAAAGGCTCAGCTCTTAGAGTATCAGAGGATTATGTGGCCCACATGTAATGAAGAAGCACTCCTGTAAATCAGTGAATGAACATCATGCATCCTGATGAACCAAGCATAGAGGCTGAAATTAACTAGACAAAAAGCTCTTCCCTACCTATGCAGCTTCCCTTAATAAAACTAGTAAGCTATAATTGCTGTGGCCAGGTCTCTGCATTTAATATTTTTAACAAATATTAGTGAATATCTACCACTTAATAGGTGCTAATTCCTAAAAAAAAATTTATTCCGATGAACTTCTAGTTAATTCATGTCAATGAAATAGGCTGTATTCTATGTCGAGAGTCAATTTACCACTTTGGCATAATGAAATTACAATAACAGCTTCAGTTAATCAAAATCATTATTTAATTTTATTTTGTATGATAACAAAAAGCTTGTTAACAAAAATCGTTAACAAAAAGAAAATGCTACCACATTTCTAAATATATTTTCCTTTAACCCATCTCCACTTCCAAATCTCAAAACATTACATAATAAAAAGCCATCTTTGAATAGCAACCAGAGAGCATTGCAAAATGTTCAGACTACAAAAGGCAAAGTACAATAACTTCTTATAGGATGATCTACTTATTGAGAAAGGAAAGCAACATATATACTTCAAAAAGATCTTCATTGGCAAGGAAGGAAACCAAAAATTGTGTGCTTTGCAATCTCCAATTAATCAAATAATTTAACTCATTAAAATGTTTTCTTATTTTTTTCTCTAGTATTCCAGGTAAATGTTTTGGAGTATATTATAAATATGCTATTTTAAGGGTAGTGAAGTCCTGAAGACAAGTGAAGAAAATTGGAGTCTAACATCAATTCTACTGTCAATTACACACGTACCCGTAAGTGGGGTGTGTGTCTGTGTGCTTCCATCCATTGGAACCACACTCCCAAAATTGAGAAAGGATATACTGCCCCTATATATCTAAAACATGGATTTTCAAAATGTGGTCTTCAGACCAACATTACCTAAAAATTTGTTAGAAGTCTGAATTCTCAGGCCCAACTCCAGACTTTAGATGTACTGCATCAGAAACTCTAAAACCAGGGGCCAAAAATATTATATGTGTTTCTGCATAAAGTGATTCTGATTAATGCTAATGTATGGAAATCATTGCTCCAAAGTAAAGAATACTACTATAAAATGTACACTTCTGGAAATAAGGTTTGAATTATAAACTGTAGAGTTATTAGTTGCAATTCCAAAATTAACATAATGCTTCAAATTTAAAAAGTTTTTAAGTGCTACGCAAGCTCAGGTTTTTATTTATACCTATGATTATTGAGAGTTAATCCTTCTACTCTTTTCTTTTTTCTTTTTGTTTTTTAGCAATCAAGAAGTTGAAATGAATTTACTAATAGATGCAAAACTGGCCTCCACCGCACAAAACTCATTTGAAGTACAGTAGTCCCCATTATCAGCAGTTTTGCTTTTCTTTTCTTTTAATTTTTATTTTATTTTTTCATTATCATTTAGTTTCCTTTAACCCTCCTTTCCCTCCACCTGCAATCACCACACTGCTTTCCATGTCCATGAGTCCTTTTTCCTTTTTGCTAAGTCCCTCCACCCCTTAACCTCCTCCACACCTTAGTTATCATCCTGCTCTCTATCTATGAGTCTGTCTCTAATTTCTTTGTTAGTTCAATTTGTTCATTAGATTCCACATATAAGTGAAATCATATGTTATTTGTCTTTCTCTGACTGGCTTATTTCACTTAGCATAATGCTCTCCAGGTTCATCCATGGTGTCGCTAAGGGTCAAATTTTCTTCTTTTTCATGGCTGAACAGTATTCCATTGAGTAAATATCCCATAGTTATTTTATCCACTTATCTACTGATGAACACTTGGGCTGTTTCCATATCTTGGCAATTATAAATAATGCTACAATGAATATAGGGATGCTTATGTTCTCTCAAATTAGTGTTTTGGGTTCCTTCAGATACGTTCCCAGAAGTGGGATTGCTGGATCAAAAGGCAGATTCATTTTTAATTTGGGGGGTATCTCCAGACTGCTTTTTACAGTGGTTACCCCAATCTGTATTCCCACCAACAGTGTAAAAGGGTACCCCTTTCTCCACATCCTCGCCAGGACTTATTGTTTGTTGATTTATTAATGACAGCCATTCTGACATGTGTGAGGTGATATCTCATTGTAGTTTTAATTTGCATTTCTCTAATGATGAGTGATGTGGAGCATCTTTTCACATGTCTATTGGCCATCTGTAGGTCCTGTTTGGAGAAGTGTCTATTCAGATTTTTGTCCATTTCTTAATTGGGTTCTTGGTTCTTTTTGGTGTTGAGTTTTGTTAACTTCTTTATAAATTTTGGATATTAACCCCTTATCAGATGTATCAGAAAATATGTTCTCCCATTCAGTGGGTTGTCTTTTTATTTTGTTGATGATTTCCTTTGCTGCACACTATTTAGTTTGATGTAATCCCATTTTTTTGTTTTGTTTTTGTTTGTTTTGTTGGTTTCCTTTGTCTGCGAAGATATATTCAATAAAATATTGCTATGAGCAATGACCTGTACTCAGAAAATTATAAAACACTGAAGAAAGAAATTGAAGAAGATACAAATAAGTAGAAGCACATAATGTGTTAATGATAGAAGTAACATTATTAAAATGTCAATACTACCCAAAGCAATCTATAAATTCAATGCAATTTCTATCAAGATTCCAATGATGTATTTCACAGACTAGAATATATTTCCAAAATGTAGAGGACTTCCGGCCAAGATGAAGGCCTAGACAAACACACTGCATCTCCTTCCACAAATAAGAAGGAATACAACTACTTTAAAACTACAGAGAACCAGAAGTTCCAGAAAACCGAGCTGCATGGAAGTCTGACAAACAAAGATAGAAAGAAGAAATACTCATCCAGACAGGTAGGAGGGGCAGAGCTGGGGCAGAGAGGACGTGGTGTGGTAGCAGCAGCAGCAGCAGGCTGGCAGAAAGTGCAGTCACACATTTTTAAAAGTCAGGAGGGACACATGGGGAGCCCAGAAAAGCCCACCCAGCTCACAGTTCCAGCACCAGGGAAAATAAAGCCTCATTGCTTTTGACTGTGAAAACCAGTGGGATTTGGGGCAGAGGAAGAAACTGCTGGTATCTCAGGAGAGTCCACTAGTTTAAAAGGCCCCATGGTCCTAGAATGTCTGCAGACCCACCCACTCTGGAAACAACAGCCAAGACAACAGCTAGAGAGGCACCAGCCCCATACAGAAGTGGGAGAAGTGCCTGGAAAAGGGGCAAGTGTTGAGCAGGAGGCATTGTTCCATCTCAAACCCCTCCCCCACACACAGTGCAACAAGGTGGTGAAATGGGTCACCCTCTACTGATGCATATCTAAGGCTCTTCCGTTGCAACATAACAGGAGTGACAGCTCTACCTAAGACACAACGGCAAGCACACACAGGAGCCTGTCAAGATGATGAGACAGAGAAGTATGGCCCAAAAGGGAAAATGGATCAAGGTTCCAGTGGGAGAACTAAGCAATGAGGAGATAGCCAACCTATCAGATGCAGAGTTCAAAACACTGGTGATAAAGATGCTCACAGGCTTGACAGATAGGCTTGAGTACAGCAAACGCATACGGGAAGAAGTGAAGGCTATGCTAAATAAAATGAAGAAAAATCCACACAAAACCAATAGTGAAGGGAAGGAAACCAGGGTTCAAATCAATTATTTGGAACATAAGAAAGAAAAAAACAGTCAACCAGTACAGAATGAGGAAACAGGAATTGGAAAAAATGAGGAGAGGCTTAGGAACCTCTGGGACAACTTTAAACATGCCAACATCTGAACAATAAGGGTGCCAGAAGGAGAAGAGGAAGAATAAGAAATTGAAAACTTATATGAGAAAATAATGAAGAAAAACTCCCCAAATTTGGCAAAGGAAATAGACATACAAGTCCAGGAAGCCCAGAGTCCCACACAAGCTAGACCCAAGGAGGACCACACCAAGACACTTCATAATTAAAATGCCAAAGTTTCAAGATAAAGAGAAAATCTTAAAAGCAACAAGAGGAAAGCAGAGAGTTACCTACAATAGGTAGGTAACTATCAGCTGATTTCTCAAAGGAAACTTTGCAGGCAAGAAGGGACTGGAAAGGAGTATTCAAAATGATGAAAAGCAAGGACTTACAACCAAGATTACTCTCTCCAGCAAAGATATCATTTAGAATGGAAGGGCAGATAAAGTGCTTCCCAGACAAGGTAAAGCTAAAGGAGTTCATCATCACCAAGCTATTATTATATAAAATGTCAAAGGGACTTAAGAAAATGAAGATCAAAATTATGAACATTAAAATGGCAACAAACTCACAACTATCAATAAATGAATTTAAAAAAGAAAAACAAAATCCAACTTAGCAAACAAGAATAAGAACAGAATCATAGGTATGGGGATCATTTGGAGGGTTATCAGCTGGAAGGAGAAAGAGGTAGAAATAGGGAAATGGTGCAGGGATTAAGAAGCATAATTAGTTGTTACAAAATAGGGGGAAGTTAAGAATAACATAGGAAAGGGTGAAGCCAAAGAACTTATATGCACAACACATGGAAATGAACTGGGGGTGTGGGGGGATGATGCTGGAGGTAAGGGGGATACTGGGTAGAGGAGGGCAAAGGGGAAAACAATTGCGACTGCTGTAACAACATAATCAATAAAATACACTTAAAAATTTTTATACAAAACCACAAAAGGCCCCAAGAAGCAATGGGATCCTGATAAAGAAAAACAAAGTTGGAGGAATCATCTACCTAATATCAGTCTACACTATATGGCCTTAGTAATCAAAACAGCATGGTCCTGGCATAAAAACAGACACATATATCAATGGAACAGAATAGAGAACCCAGAAATAAACCCACACCTTTATAGTCAATTAATATTTGACAGAGGAAGCAAGCACACGCAATGGGCTAACAATTGTTTATTCAGTAAATGGTGTTGGGAAAATTGAACACATACATGCATAAAAATGAAACGACCACCTTCTTACATCAACACACAAGCATATATTCAAAATGTATCAAAGACTTAAGTGTTAGACCCAAAACCATAAAAACTGTATAGGAAAACACAGACAACAATCCTTTTCCTTCCTTTCTCTTTCTCTCTCTCTCTCATCTATAAGGGAATGTGGAATATGACGTAAACTCTCTTTATCCCAAATTATCAAAAAAATCCATATGGGGGAAACAATGCAAAAATATATTCCTAGGTTATATTTTATGCATAGACAATAACCAATTTCCAGTCCCTTGCCTAGGTGCGTAACCTATAACTAGTATTGTTACATGGTGAACTATCTCAAAATTAAGAAAGATAATCCATTCAATGTCCCAGATTTTATAGTAAAGGCTTTCAAAACAAAAGGATATGTTACACATTTTAACAAAATATATTAAGGTATCATAAATTCATTATTCCCAAATCAAGACAACTATGTCTAAACCATTTGAAACTTACTTATAGCAAACTAATCATGAATCATGTTAAATAGAAAGTGTTGTTTTCTTCACATAATTTTACAAATCCGTTTAAACTTATTTGCTGAGGTGTTTATAAAATACTGTTACTATCACACATATTAATATACAAACCAAAGATAATCACCAATAATGTTGGTTTTAGTGGCTAACGTAACAGGAACAATTCTTCTATCAATAAGACCTGAATAGTCCTCTCAGACAGAAGGCTTGGAAAAATCATTTATCAAGTTAAGCCAAGTGAATCTGTAATCAATGACCGTAGCTCTGCTGAAACTGCAGGGCCTTATAGGAAGTAAGTTGAATTATGTTCTACAAAAGAAAACATTGATTGTTTCTTTCACCTGCTTATTTCACCAAGCAGAATACAAAATATTATTAATTTCATTTTGCAAATATTTAACACAGTTTTCACTAGGTACTATAATAACCACAATTTAATACCTTATGATATTAACAAAGCTCAGGAAATGAGCATTTTTCCATTGACAATGAATAAAATTAAAATACTTTTTCACTAATCACTTTACTTTTTTGTTTTTTATTGTATTTTTATGCATTACCATTTATTTCTCCTATACCTTCTTTTCCCTCCACCCACTCCCCTCCCCACAACAATCACCACACTGTTGTCCGTGTCCATCAGTTCTTTTCATTTGCTCAAGCTCTCCACTCTGCCCCCTACCTCCATAGAGCTGTCAGCCTGCTCTCTCTGAGCCTGCCTCAAAAAATGAATAAATAGTATATATAAAAATAGTGTATATATATATATATATATATATATATATATATATATATATATATATATATTTCAGTGACCTGAGTGTGACTGTAATTGTCTAAAATTGATTTATTGTAATTTAGTGAAGGATGAGCCCTGGAAAAATACTTTATTTTCAATATCTCAGGACCTTCTACTTTTAAAAAAAATGAGTTATTAGCAGTTGTTCTTTCAAAAATATTTTTAGTGCCTCTAAAACCAGTGTATCATGGAATAAACTTGTACTATACCTCAAACTTCGCCCTGGCTGGTTTGGCTCAGTGGATTGAGCGTCGGCCTGCGAGCTAAGTGTCGCTGGTTCGATCTTCCAGTCAGGGTACATCAGAGAAGGAAAACTCTGACTCCAAAAAACCTCCGCTGCCTTGCGGCATACCTCTTCAGGGGAAAGGCTAAGGGAGTAAACCCCGACAGAAAATCCGGAGCCGGAGTCCCTAAGGCGGTTTGACGTTGTAGTCAACACCGGCAACTCCTGCGGCGCACCTGAAGCCAAGCTGTATTGACTCCGTCTTTCCCTTGGACCCTTCAGCTGCGAAGAGAGGGGGGGGTCTGCTGCATGGGCAACAGCAGACCCTCCATACCACCCTGCCCAGGCTCTGTAGCTTCAACTTCACTGGAGAGGACACTCCAGCGTCATCATAAGATGTCGATTCAACACGGGAGAAGACAGATACCGTGTCACTCCCGAGTTGGACTGCACAGCCATTCTCGGCGGTGCAGATAGACTCTTAAGAAGCTACACCATCGTCTCTCGAGACGGACGGCTGCCGACGACGACGACGACGATACCTCAAACTTACATCTACAAATGTTAAACTTCATTGCTTGACTATAAAACTTTTCTCTAGACTATGTCATTATAAAAGATTATAGGGAAAGATGAACCAAATAGAACCAAAACACCTAGTGTGGAGTTTAATTATAACTGCATCACTTACACAACTTCAATTACATAAATTGAAAAGAAAAGCAACAGTGCCAAAGAGTCTGTCAGCCAATTTGTATGGCCTGGATAGTATGAAATGTGAAATGTTAATCTATCCTGCTCTCAAGAGCTCAGGGGTCCCAAGTACATCCTAACATATGAGCAACTAGCCTTGATGACGATGATTATGTTGAGGGTGTATTTTTACATAACATGACCCTTGAAAGAAAGCCAACTACTTCTGATGCTCAACCAGAAGAATGCCGAAAGAGAAACTAGCTATGTTGAACTTACTGAGACAAAATATTCTGGTTTCTAATATACCTGTTTTTAAGAGTTATGTTAACTATATACTTGGTTTTTTCCCTTTCTGCTGATTTTGGAATCCAACTTCTGATCTTTTCATTAGATCAATAACATCATGTAATGCCTTTCACTGCTAACAGAATAAAAGTATATTTCACAGTGAAGAATATTACAAAGAAGAGAAGAAATTCTAATTTTATTATGTATCTTTCATGAGAAGTTAAAACTAACCAGTTAAGAATTTCTTATATAGCTACGGAATGATAGATGGGCTAGACAAAAATGAATAAATAATTTTTTTTAAATTTTAAAACAGACAAAATCATTTGTAAAAATACAAGAAGGACAATTATTACTGTTTCCTTTTCTAAGAAAATATTCATGCCAATTCATTCAACTACACTAATATATGCTAACTAAATCATAGTTATAAAGTATGTTGAGTGGCTGATTGCAAACCAAACCTCCCAACAAGATCTGTATACCTTGGTTTGGATTCATCTTAGTCAATAAATGGTTAAGAATGAATCTTTGTGGGCCTTGCTGAATGGTTCAGCTAGACAGGTGTTCGGAGAAGCCAGATCATAACAACCAAGTAAATTGGAAAGCAAGTCATGCACCATTTTGGGATTTCCTGTCTCTGGTTTTATTTTTTCCTCTATTAAGGAATGAAAGCCTCTCTAGATTCTCTACTGGATTTCCTCAGTCCTCTTGACAAAACTACAGCATATATTTTCTGCCTGACAATACAAGTCAGCAAAACTAAACACTCATTTCTATTTATTTCTTTACTGCCTCATGAGCTAACGGATAATTATTTTTTCAACTATTTTGATGTATTTTATATATTTTTATTTAGATTATAACTCATAAACACATACTAGGTATACTTACTGCCTTACAATGCATGTTTAATACTAATAAAATCTGATGAAAATAATAATTTAGTACCTAAATAATATAAGGGGTTCCAAAGCTTGTGCTTGCCTGAAGAATCAGACTTGTGTTCCACCGATCATTTTCACTTACATAAAACGAGTATAAAAATCCAAAATTTAATATCCATGTCCTAAGTCTTCATCCACTTCCCTAGTGCTAACTTCACACTTAAATAATTAAGACTGGGACTATCCATTCCTTCCAAGAAAAGACCACCCTCACAGTCAGTGATATGGTCTGATCCTTGGCAACCCAATAAAAAGAATCAAACCTCAGATCACTCTCCAACATCTGAGTTATAGCACTGGGAATATAATTAGGAATAACATTGTGTGGGGAGTATCAAAAGCTCTGTCCTGGTACAGCTACACCAAGCTCAGTCCAGACATTTTTCAGTCTCTCCTCAGAACATATTCTCACCCACTCTTACCTTTTTATACTGTATCTATCTATAATAAACTAACATTTCTTCCACCCTTTGACTTAGAGTTATTATAGTTAAATCAGTAGGAAGAACTTGAGACTGTAACTAGAACACTCAGAATTCCATGCATGTACATGTTTATTTAGGTACCTCAAAAACAGCAACCTAGCAAATGAGACTAACCAGTTGCTGAAACTTTGGGAGACAATTTTGACTCTTCCTCTTCCTCATCCCCTATATCTAACTAATCTCCAAGTCTTATAAAATGCAGATTTAACCTGGTGATGATTAATTTTATGTGTCAACTTGACTGGGCCACAGGGTGCCCATATATTTGGTCAAACATTATTCTGAGTGTCTCTGTGATAGTGTTCTTGGATGAGGTTAACATTTAAATTGGCAGACGGATTAAAGCCCATCGTCGGCAGCCGTCTGTCTCGAGAGACGATGGTTGTAGCTTCTTAGGAGTCTATCCGCACCGCCGAGAATGGCTGTGCAGTCCGACTCGGGAGTGACATGGTATCTGTCTCCTCCCGTGTTGAATCGACATCTTGCGATGACGCTGAAGCTACAGAGCCTGGGCAGGGTAATATGGAGGGTCTGCTGTTGCCCATGCAGCAGACCCCCCCTCTCTTCGCAGCTGAAGGGTCCAAGGGAAAGACGGAGTCGATACAGCTTGGGTTCAGGTGCGCCGCAGGAGTTGCCGGTGTTGACTACAACATCAAACCGCCTTAGGGACTCCGGCTCCGGATTTTCTGTCGGGGTTTACTCCCTTAGCCTTTCCCCTGAAGAGGTATGCCGCAAGGCAGCGGAGGTTTTTTGGAGTCAGAGTTTTCCTTCTCTGATGTACCCTGACTGGAAGATCGAACCAGCAACACTTAGCTCGCAGGCCGACGCTCAATCCACTGAGCTAAACCAGCCAGGGCATTAAAGCCCATAGTCCTTGCTAATGTGGGTGGGCCTCATCAATCAGTTGAATGCCTCAACAGAACAGAAGGGCTGACCCTCCTACTAACAGGAAAGAATTCCTCCTGCCCAGTGGCCTTTGAACAAAGGAAATCAGCTTTTTTCCCCCTGCCTTCACACTCTTAACAGAAACTTCAGCTCTTCCTGGGTCTCAAGACTGCTAGCCTTTGAACTGGAACTATGCACTTTCAGCTCTCCTGATTCTCAGGCTTTCTAACTCATGCTAGCTCTAAGCTACCAATTCTCCTGCACCTCCACTGGCCATCTCACCCTGCAGATCTTGGTACTTGCTAGCCTCTAAAATTCTTAGAATAGAACTATCTCTCTCTCTCCCACACACACATACACACACACACACACACACACACACTATATATATTCTATTATGTAATACACAATATGTAATTATATTATATATTTTAGCATGTATATATGTACATTCTATTGTATATAATTATATATTCTATTCATTCTGCTTCTCCAGAGGATCCTGATTAATCCAAACCCCCTAAATATTTCTCTACTCAATCAGCTTTCCAATCACCATGCAACAGTTAGGTCCAAGCTAACATCATCTCTCACTTTGACTAACTGCAACCGTCTCCTTATTTGTTTCTCAACATCTTGCTCTGACTTCATTTCAGTCCTACATGTTTGTTATACTTGAATAATATAGGCCCTGTATGATATAAAAATCACAACAGGAAAAATAAACCAAGCAGCCTCATTCACCCATAATATAATTATCTTTGTAAGGTTTATTTCTGTCTGTGATAAATATATCTTGCTTCTAAGTTTTAATATATATTTCATCATGTGGATTATCCTCAAATAGCTGGTAGGAAAGAAAATAGGTTCTAAAATTTGCTTAGTATTTTCCTTTCAAAATGTAGAAATCACACTTTTAAGTGCTTAATATTTATGTAAGATGAGAAAAAGAAATTCAGGAAAAAATGTATGGTTTTCCCATAACCAAATTCTTCATAGAAAGTCCCATTCTATTACTACCTTTAAATGTAATTCATCTGATAGCTACATCTTTCAAATGAGAAACAATAATTCTAAAATGAACCAATCTTGATTTTAGAATTACCATAAAATATTATTCCCCATATTAACAAAACTAGCAGCCTATCTGCAGTTTTCTCTTCAATAATCAATTGTAGACTGCGCTGTGTAGAGATAAATTTTATAGTAGCCTTGGGCAGTAACATTTGCCTCTTTTTTCTTGAACAATTTTAACCCCATGACAATATTTTAAAATAATCGAAAGATTAACTTTTTCAATTTCTTCTTCAATATTACTTTGGCAAAGGTTTAGGTGTTAATTCAGGTTGAAATCAATATTCTTTATGCAATCCTTGCCCCCAAGAGATGTCCATCATAAAAATAAATAAGTGTCCTGAACACAAAGTATTTTTTTTCCATTGGTAAACACCTATTTGGAAAACAAAACAAAACAATGTCTCAAGCTTACAAAAAAATGTAAAGAAATACAACTACTCGTTTCTTGGTGAGATGGCTACATCTAACAAAAAAAAAAAAGGTTTTCTTTTCCTTCTAAACATAGAAAATTGAAAAGTTAATTAATACAAGTTAAAACTGGGTTGATCATGAAAAAAGCATAAATGGAAATGTACATTAATTTAAGTATATATTTCACCATATCAATTATAAAAAGACTGCAAATTTCAGGGAGAAAAGAAGAACTGAAAATTAGGCTGCTCACTCATTTGGAACCCTATGATAAAAAGCACTCTATCTTCTTTGGACTCTCACCCTCGTGAGGGAAGGAACTGTGACATTTTGTATTAATCTCTACAAAGCACTTGCCTCTTTACTGTGCCTGTGACAGCATTTCATAATAAAAAATTTTTAGATTTTCAAATGGAACCATTTCATTAAATAAGAAACTAACCAGAAGTGTTTGCCATTCTAATTGCCTTGGGACAATAACCATTTCATTTCAAATGTCACCATTTTGCTTACTAAATTCACTTTTTCTTCTGATTTATGTTAAAAAGTATCCACTGGCCAAGATGGAGGCCTAGACAGTCACGCTGTGCCTCCCTCCACAACTAAGACCACAACTACCTCAAAACTAGAGACAACCAGAAGTTCCAGATAATCGAGCTGCATGGAAGTCCAACAAAGATATAAAGAAGCAATACTCATCCAGACAGGTAGGAGAAGCAAAGCCAGAGTGGAGAGGACATGGAGGCTGCAGCAGCAGCAGCAGTGGCAGGCCAGCAGAAAGTGCAATCACCTTTTAAAAAGTCAGGAGGGATACCTGGGGAGCGCTCCCAGCACCAGACCAGATCGCACAGCTCACGGTCCCAGCACTGGGGAAAATTAAGCCTCATTGCTTTTGACTGTGAAAACCAGTGGGGGTGGGGCAGAGGAAAAAACTGCTGGTCTCTCAGCAGAGTCCACTTGTTTAAAGGGCCCCGACAGTCCTAGAACGTCTGCAAGCTCACTCACTCTGGGAACGACAGCCAGGGCAACAGCTACAGAGGTGCTAGTCCCATACGGAAGTGGGAGGAGTACCTGGAAAAGGGGTGAGTGCTGAGCAGGCAGCATTGTCCCATATCAGACCCTTCCCCCACATACAGTGCCAAAAGGTGGTAAAATGGGTCGCCCTCTACTGATGCATATCTGAGGCTCCACCTCTTAGAACATCACAGATGCGACAACTCTACCTAAGACACAGACACACACAAATAGAGAAACCTGTCAAGATGAGGAGACAGAGAAGTATGACCCAAAATGGAGAATAGATCAAGTTCCAGTGGGAGAACTAAGAAATGAGGAGATAGCCAACCTAATGGATGCAGAGTTCAAAACACTGGTGATAAAGATGCTCACAGGCTTGACAGATAGGCTTGAGTATGGCAAACACATGAGGGAAGAAGTAAAGGTTGTGCTAAATAAAATGAAGAAAAACCCACACAAAACCAATATTGAAGGGAAGGAAACTGGGGTTCATATCAATAATTTGGAACATAAGGAAGTAAAAAAGTCAATAGTACAGAAGGAGGAAACAAGAATTGAAAAAAAATAAGGAGAGGCTTAGGAACCTCTGGGACAGCTTTAAACATGCCAATATACGAAACCACAGGGGTGCCAGAAAGAGAAGAGGAAGAGCAGGAAATTGAAAACTTATATGAGAAAATAATGAAGAAAAACTCCCCAAATTTGGCAAAGGAAATAGACATACAAGTCCAGGAAGCCCAGAGTCCCACACAAGCTAGACCCAAGGAGGACCACACCAAAACACTTCATAATTAAAATGCCAACGTCTCAAGATAAAGAGAAAATCTTAAAAGCAACAAAAGAAAAGCAGAGTTACCTATAATAGGGTGCCTATAAGACTATCAGCTGATTTCTCAAAGGAAACTTTGCAGGCAAGAAGGGACTGGAAAGGAGTACTCAAAATGATGAAAAGCAAGGACTTACAACCAAGATTACTCTCTCCAGCAAAGCTAGCATTTAGAATGAAAGAGCAGATAAAGTGCTTCCCAGACAAGGTAAAGCTAAAGGAGCTCATCATCACCAAGCTATTATTATATGAAATGTCAAAAGGACTTACTTAAGAAAAAGAAGATCAATATTATGAACATTAAAATGACAACAAGCTCACAACTATCAACAACTGAATTTAAAAAAGGAAAACAAAATCCAACTTAGCAAACTAGAATAGGAACAGAATCATAGGTATGGGGATCATTTCTAGGGTTATCAGCTGGGAGGAGGAAGGGAGAATGGTGCAGGGATTAAGAAGCATAATTGGTTAGCACCAAATAGACAGGGGAGAGTTAAGAATAACATAGGAAAGGGTGAAGCCAGAGAACTTGTATGCACGACCCATGGACATGAATAAGGGGTTGGGATTGCTGGAGAGAAGGGCGTACTGGGCAGAGGGGAGCAAACGGGGAAAAAATTGGGACTGCTGTAACAACATAATCAATAAAACACACTTCTAAAAAAAGGATAATAAAGGAATACTATCAACAACAACAGCAAAAAAAGTATCCAAAATCCAGATGACTTTAAATTTTGGCTGTTGTCTCCAATCCTTTACTTTCAAATGACCAATAATTCTAACACTATAGTTTATAAACCCACCAAAAGTAGTTGTGGATTAAATCAAATATAACCTTCAATAAAACATCAAATGCAAAGCCAAACATAATCTCCCCATATTTATACAAGGAGCTTTAAAATGCACAATAATGAGATATGAATCATTAGTACTGAGAAATGAGAGGAAGCTTAAAAACTAGGATTTTACAATAAAAAAGCACTTGTAATTTAGTATACATTAAATTTCACAGCTATTAGATATTCCTGTACTTTATTATCATTCTCATGGAAGCACAATTGAAAAAAAGTGCTAAATGGAGTTTTTCAGTATTATTAGTAGAAAACCCTTGGTTGAGACTTGAGTCCTTTTTACACATTTAGCAAGCTTTCACTGATCACTATTTATAGCCAATCGCTGTGCTAATGCAATTTATCCCCACCAGAATTAGGCCTGTAAAGGAACTGTTTGTAAGGAGTGATTCCTGCCTGGTATTGCCCATTCAGAAAAATAAATGTTGATCATAAGAGTCAGCCAGGACCCATAAATAAACATACTTAAAATTTTTCTGATTTATGAAATAAGACTTATGAAAAGAATGCCCATGTTATGAAATTTGAAATATAAAGAATATGCTAGACATTAACTTTAAATACATACATACATACATATATACACACAAACAACTATTAAGACAACTAGAAGAGGTTCTATGTCCTCTTCTCATTCCTCCTTACTAATGAGCAGATAAGAAGTCTTTACCTTTTGGCTAGTGGCTTAGCAGTGATTTTAAACATGACTATGCATAAGAACCACCATGAATATTTCCTAGAATTCCAATTCTAGGTCTCAAATCCCAGAGATGGTGATATACTAGTTGAACATAGGCTCCAGAAATAGGCATTTTAATGTGCAAAGTCACATGATTCTGATACTTGTCATCTTTAGGTCTTTTGATCTAGTGTCTCCATTCAGATCTGAACCTCTTACACCTCCCAGTTCTGTTGGTTCTTTTTTAACTTAAATACTACTTTTATATGCATTTTTCTGTTCCAAAATATTTTATAAAATTGTGGCTTCTCTTGTTAATCTATAAATGAGTATGGTCTGCTTGTGTGGCCTTTACAGCATTTTCTCTCATCCAGAGGTTCCTAGTCTCATAGCAAGAAAGCAGCCATATCTTTCACACTTCAGTCTCTCTAGTGCTCTCCATGGGTATGGGAAAGGAAGGGATTTCTTTGCAGACAGGAAAAGAAAATGCCTCTTGTTAGACTTTCCTCAATGGCAGTAACGTGACCCTTCCTCAATAACACACTTTAAAATTCCTTTGGGTTTTTCAACAGAGTCGCTCATATCCACCATCACATGGAGCACATCTGGCACTAGAAATACAAAGGTGAAGATAGGCAGTACCAATTTTCAAGAAACCCATAGTCTGGTGGGGGAGACAATCAAGCTTGTCTAAATTATATCACCATATCACAGTTCCTATGTTAAACTATCAACAGTGTATTCTCAGAATAGGAAAAAGCATATTGTTCAGTCTGGGGAACCTACCAGGGAAGGATTCCAGCAGGACACATTGTACAAACTGAATCCTGAAAGATTAATGGGAATTAGATGCACATGAAGGAAAATGTCTCTGAAATCCACCCTGTCTTTCCAACATCATTATTGTTCAAACACGCATGACCTCTCCCATAAAACACGACAATAGCCTCCTTAGGGGCTTTCCTTCCTCAGTGTTGCTCCTCCACAGTCTTTCTCCCGCCACCAAGAGCATCATCTTTCTAAAGCCTGACCAGAACACATCACCATGCCATAAGCCCCCAGTGGCTCTTCTACACCAATCTCATGAGATCCAGGCTCCCTAGCTTGCCTAAGGAGGGTCTTAGTGATCTATAGCCACCTACAGAGTGGGCAGGAAGAAGGCAGCCACTGAGGGAAGTGACACAAAAGCCTGCTGTCCCTAACATTATAAAAGCAAAGCTGGTCAACAGGAAGATAATGAATAAATTCACGTAAGCAGCCCCTCTAGGAAAGGAGGGCTGAGACTCCAGATCATAATTCCCAAGATTTAAAATTAGATAAACCTTCTGAGAAATCATCTGGAATAACCAACCGAACACCAGCTGGAGAGAAGTCTTATAACCACAGAGAGACAGAAAAGGCCGCTTCATCACAATGTGACTGGTAGCAAGTGCGGAGACACAAAAAGGCTGGCTGGGCTCCCACGGGTGGCAGCTGAAGGGACTGAGAAACAGCTCAGCAGCTTGAGGTTCCCCCTGAGAAGGGCAGGGTCTAAACCTCCAGCTGGGCTTCCCAGCTTACAGCAACGGAGCGGAAAGTAAAATAGTATCCAGCTGTGAAAAGTGAAAAGTCACAAGGTTTCTTGCTAGCCTGAGAGGAACAGCTGGAGAAAAAGAGCTCTTAAGTGGATCACATATGAAAATATCTTGGCCCCCACTTACCCTGGGCTCAAGCAGAGGGAAGGCAGAGAGGACTAGAGACACTTGGGTAGAACTTGGGGCGGTGTCTTTGGGGGGAGAACTGGGGGAGCAGCCGACTGGGTCCCAGTGCTGACTCATTCCCTATATGCAGGCAGACCATTCCTGGCCAAGTGGCGTCAGCCTGAGGGGAAGCAAAGGCCCTGCCTACAGGAATTAAGCTGCCACACCCACGGTCCTTAAGCCTGACAGCTAATCACAGATTGAATAGATTAACAAGAAGCCAGACAAAGGCAATAGATCCCTGAAAGTCTCCAACAGGCTGCCTAGGCCCAGATTGGTACAGGATCTGACGCCACCAGGGGCAGATCCAGGAAGTGCAGATCATTCTAAGAAGTACCAACAAACAATAGGAGTCACAAAAATGGGGAGACAGAGAAACAACACCCCATCGAAAGGAAAGGTAGAGTCCCCAGAAAGAATGCTAAATGAAATAGAGGGGAGTCAACTATCAGATACGGAATTGAAAGCATGTATTATGGAGAAGCCTTAGGGACTCCGGCTCCGGATTTTCTGTCGGGGTTTACTCCCTTAGCCTTTCCCCTGAAGAGGTATGCCGCAAGGCAGCGGAGGTTTTTTGGAGTCAGAGTTTTCCTTCTCTGATGTACCCTGACTGGAAGATCGAACCAGCGACACTTAGCTCGCAGGCCGACGCTCAATCCACTGAGCCAAACCAGCCAGGGCGGTTTGACGTTGTAGTCAACACCGGCAACTCCTGCGGCGCACCTGAAGCCAAGCTGTATTGACTCCGTCTTTCCCTTGGGCCCTTCAGCTGCGAAGAGAGGGGGGGTCTGCTGCATGGGCAACAGCAGACCCTCCATATCACCCTGCCCAGGCTCTGTAGCTTCAGCTTCACTGGAGAGGACACTCCAGCGTCATCGCAAGATGTCGATTCAACACGGGAGGAGACAGATACCGTGTCACTCCCGAGTCGGACTGCACAGCCATTCTTGGCGGTGCAGATAGACTCTTAAGAAGCTACACCATCGTCTCTCGAGACGGACGGCTGCCGACGACGACGACGACGACGATTATGGAGAAGCTCAATGAGCTCAGCGGAAACTACAAAGAACTCCAGAAAAACTACAGTGAACTCCAGAAGAACTATAAGGAACTTACTGAGAATTATACCAGCATCAAAAAGGACACGGAAGCTATCAATAAGAGCCAGGAGGAAATGAAGAATACGATCTCTGAATTGAAGAACACAGTAGAAGGAATTAAAAGCAGGCTAGAGGAAGCAGAAGATCGGATGGGCGAGCTGGAGGACAATGTAGACA
Organism: Furipterus horrens; assembly: GCF_987537825.1. Classification (NCBI taxonomy): domain Eukaryota; kingdom Metazoa; phylum Chordata; class Mammalia; order Chiroptera; family Furipteridae; genus Furipterus; species Furipterus horrens. Next base: position 157,714,138 of record NW_028327175.1, read on the forward strand.
AAAACTCCCAGACAGTGCAACAAAATGAAAAAAGGCTGAACAAGACTGAAGAAGCTCTAGGACAGCTGCAGGACAACATGAAACGTAATAATATCCGTATCATAGGAATTCCAGAAGGAGAAGAAGAAGAGCAAGGAATAGAAAACCTCTTTGAAAAACTAATGACAGAAAACTTCCCTAACATGAAGAGAGAAAGAATCATGCAAGTCCAGGAAGCAAAGAGGGTCCCAATGAAGATGAACCCCAACAGGCCCACTTCAAGACACATCATAATTAAAATGCCAACATTCAAAGACAAAGAGAGAATCCTAAAAGCAGCAAGAGAGAAACAACTAACAACATACAAGGGAGCTCCAATAAGGCTATCATCAGATTTCTCAGCAGAAACACTACAAGCCAGAAGGGAATGGCAAAATATATTCCAAGTACTGAAAAACAAAGGCCTACAACCAAGAATACTCTACCCAGCAAGACTCTCATTCAAAATGGAAGGTGAAATAAGGAGTTTCCAAGACAAAAGAAAGTTAAAAGAATACATCTCCACCAAACCAGTATTGCAAGAGATGCTAAAGGGTCTGCTTTAAGAAGGTGAAGAAACAGAGAGAGACAGAGAGGAACACGAGTACAAAGGGGGAAAATGACAATGAATAAGTACTGAAAGAAAGAAGGAACTTCTACCATTTGCAACAACATGATTGGAACTAGAGAGAATTACGCTTAGCGAAATAAGCCAGGCAACAAAAGAAAATTACCTTATGATATCACCTGTTAAAGGAAACTAATGAACAACACAAATAAATGAGCAAAATAGAACCAGAGGTATGTAAACGAGGAATAAACTAACAGTAACAAAGGGGGAGATGGGAGGGAGAGAAGTGGTAAGAAGGGGAAGGGTCTAGTCAAAGAACATGTATAAATGACCCATCGACATGGACAACTGGGTGGGAACTGAATGTGGGAGAAGGGAGGGACAGGGTGCAGAGAAGCAAGAGGGGGAAAAAAGTGAGACAACTGTAATGGAAAAACAAACAAACAGAAAAATTTTTAGTGGGGGGAAAAAATAAAAATATAAAGAATAGAAATGCAAGTTCAGTGAATATTAGAAGGACAAGGATTTTCCTTCACACTGTATATATTTTCTCCCTATCTGGTCCCTCCAGAATTTGGCATTCTAAAGAAGTAAGTAATGACCTAAGTTTCTTTGCATAAAACTAATAAGACCAGTTGTTAATAATGATTTTTTTGACTAAGACTTTGACTGGAATGTCATGCCTAAAGGAGACATGCTTGGGCTTTGGTTGTTACCAAAAAGCCCTGAGCAACTGGGACTGACCTTCAAAGGTAATAAAAGTCCATGAGATAAAAGGCCTGGTACCTTGGATGGATGAGCGGTCCATAGCAATCTTTCCAGGGAAGGAACGAAGGTTGTTTTCCTGAAAGATGGCTAGAAGGGACCTTTAAGGCACAATGGAAAACCAGAAGGACCTGGAAAAGACAGGTGTTTACAGGCAAGGCTGAATGCCAGGTATGTGGCTCAGCTTCTGTGCCCTGAAGGGCAGACTGAAGGTCACCCTAAATGTTCCTTGCGTAAGTTCCAGCAAAGCAGAACTAAAGATCATAAGTGATCATTTTCTGCTCTTGTTGTGTTTATGCAAATGAACAGGATAAATTAAAAATGAAATTAATGCAGTCCCTTTAATGACAAGGAGGGTAATCTTAGGGAGAAAAATCAAGATTCAAGGAAGATCACAATGCCCAGTGGTAGACTATAAAGTAGTGCAGCTAACCGTCTTTAAAGTTTCTTTTCATTTAAAATTTGTTTTCATTTGAAAGTTAAACTATGTCTGTGGCATCATCAAAGATGCTTAATTTACAGGCAAGAAGAATGTCAAATGCCTTGCAACTGGATGTCTTTCCGATAAGATAATCCTACAGATCTATAAACTTGTGTGGGGGTTATGTTACATAAATTAACATGTGTTTTCTGTTTTCAAAGGGCATAAGCCTACGATCTCATTACCTGAGTGATTGTCTGTACGTGTAGGCCTCACTTAATCCTGTCTGCATTGCTGCCTCCTGAGACTCAATGGTTTGGCTGAACTAAGTGGCTGGGTTGGCGAAGAACGGGGTGGTCTGTGGGCTTCACTTTAAAACTGGTTTCTCTTTTCTATTCCAATGGCTTGGACAGAAAGAGCCCAGAGGCCTGAGAGGGGGGATACCTAAAATATTTCCCTCAGTCCAAACTAAGTATAATGGGCAAAAGGGTTTTGGACAGGTGAGATGTACCTGGCATACCTTCCTCCAAAGAAACCCTTCTTTTCCCTAATGTGGAACATTGAAAAATTAATACCTGTCTTTTGTCATCTAGTGGTTACGGATTGAATGATGTACTTTAACCCTGTTGCCCCCAGAATACAACAAGGATGCCAGCCTGTTAAACCAAGCATGACGTTGTCCAGAGACAGCCAACCAACCTGGAGTCTGCACGATCCTTCCCCTTGTGGGAAGGCCACCCTCCCCTCCACACCCCCACTCTTATTAGGGATTTCTTGACCCAAGGGTAGGTAGGACGATGACCATGTTCAGCTTGAAGCAGCTAGAGGAGCTCGAGACCTTCGTCCATTGTCCTTTATAAGATTGTAAAGGGTCTCAAGTCTGAGAGGGAGGGATTGTTTTTTTAATTGTTAAAATATTTAACTAATTAATTAATTATTTTTTTAAAAAAAGAAGAAGAATATATGAAAGGGTGAGCCATGGGCATGGACTTGGGGAGGGGATTGTCGGGGAAGGGGGGTGCTGGGCGGAGGGGAGCAAAGGGGAAAAAATTGGAACTATTGTAACAATATAATCAATAAAATATACTTAAAAAAAAATTAGATAAACCTTCTGGAGTGTACCTGTGGCAGATAAGAATAAAAAGGCTAAAGAAATGTACTCAACACAAAGGTCTAGAAATTTGTTAAAGAGATCTGTTTTAATACATTATGTAGCTCATTATCTGGAAGCTTTCCTAGACTAATTCCCTTTAGTATAATGATTGTTTTGAACATGCAACTGGAAACTAAAAGGGGGTATAACCCTGTAACCCGAGGTTGGAGTATGAATGAGTACCAGCCAGGAACCTGCCCCAACAGCAGAAGACAAGCACCTGGCTGACACCTCTGACAACAGCACTACCTAAAAATGGAAGTACTGGCAGTAATGGGGACATCATTTCTTCCTTTACTTGTACCACATGATCTCCTAAGGGGTTTGGACAATGCTCAGAAAGGTAGGTCATTCATGAAAGCTGGGCAATGAATCAAGAGTGGGACACACATAATAATAGGACATGCAGTTCTGGGCACCATTTGTTCTTCCTCCCTTCTCACTTTATCCTCACTGACACAGAACTCAGAACACATGTGTTCTATCCCATGCCTCCTTGCCTTTCCCCAAAATGCTTGAGGAAGCCTTGTCTAAGGTGTGGCTTAGGTTAGATATCCTTCTTCTGTGTCTCCATTATATCCTAAGAATGCATTTGTATGACACTATTTAGGCAATGTATCCATTTCCTCACCAGTAAAATGAAGATAATAAAATATATACTCCATGCTATTAGTTTGGTAATTAAATAAGGTAATATATGTAAAACCTCTTTCAATAATGCCTGGAATAAATGTACTATATAAGTAATAATTATAATAATCATTTATTATTTTTCAAAAATATTAAATGTCTGACCAGGTACAATGTAGCAGTAATTATGCTGGATACTGGTAGACATTGGTGAACGAAGGAAGCATGGTCTCTGTTTCAGAGGCACTATGTAAAATCACCATCAGTCTGTGTCTTAGTCATTGTTGTGTTCCCAGCACCTAGCAGAGGACCTATCATACAGATCTGGGAATATGAGAATTACCCAAAAATGATTTAAAATAACCTCAGGGTATCCTGAGCAGAAGGGAAAACATGTTCACCATGGAGATGTGCAATAGCATTACATACACAGGAACTATGAACTGTTGCTAGAAACCAGGTTAAGTGAGGAGTGAGATGAGATGCAGTTGAAAAGAGGCAAGGCCAGATCACAGAGGGCCTTCTGCCACAAGAAAGACTTTAACTTCATCTTTGAGGCAATGGGAGACACAAGCAGTTTCAACTACTAGTATTACAGTCATATTTCCATTTTAAAAACAATGTTCTGAAAACTGTGGACAACACTGATTAGGAGAAAACAAGACAAGAAATGGAAGTTAGGATGCTATTTTCAGTAATCAGGCCAAGATGTTGTGAGGGTTTGATTTAAGGTAGCAGTAGTTGAATAGAGAAAAGAGGAGAGAAATTAAGACAATAAATATAACAGGCCAATAGGAAGTTAGCATTTGAGAAAAAGATAGGCATCTATAACTCCTAGGTTTCTAGCTTGAATGCTATGTATATCACAAATCATTAAATAAGATGATAATGTAAGAAAAAGATTATGGTTGAGATGAAAAAAATGGAAATCATGTCCTTAGTTTTGCAAAGGTTGACAAATCTGTGGAAATGGAGTAGAAACCTGGCATTCGGTTGGTTATATGCACCGAGGTATCAAGGAAAACAATACAAAGTAATCTTCACTGGAATAAACAGAGAATGCACTTCCATGAATATGAAAGTATAAGAGTTAATCATGGGTGTAAACTGTATATATAGATGTACAAAGAGTTCAGGGAGTCCCTAACTGATAACATATTTCTCTAATATTTTATTCAAGGTTTCTCAACTCAATGTAAATGGAAGGGATGTGGTTTGGAGATTGAAGTGGTTTGTAGAGGTCTGCAAGGAATAGAAAAATAAGCTTATCAAGGACGCAAAACATATCAGTCAATATGTTTTACCTGATGCAATAGGACATTAATTTATTAAATAGATGTATTACTATAGGGAGAGGAACAGAGAAGGTAAATGCCTAGATGATTCAAAGATGAAGCTTGGTGAAGTAAGTCAGTGTGCAGAACTATAACAGAGAAAAGGGATGCAAGCAGCAGCATGCTTTGGGGAGCAGTTACTCATGGGAACTGTGCCCAACAGGGAAATAAAAAAGTAATAAAAAAGAGAATTAACAGACTTAAGAGAAAATTTAAAAAGCAGGAAGTTAAATCTTTGTATGAATTTGGAGAGAAAATGTAGCAGGTAAACTAAAGAATAACAAGCTATGATTAGAAAGAGATTGTAGTCTAAGATTTTGGAGGCTGAAAATTCTATGTGAGAATAAGAATGAATATATACCTACATGAAAGGGAGTGGAAACTTGATTATTTCAAAATTTGTAGGCCATGTGCTTGGCATTTTATATACCCTATCTCATTTCATTATGATCTTTTCATATACAGATGATGAACCAAAGATGAGTCACGTTGCATGACTTGCCCAACATTGCACAGCTCATAAGTAGAGGAGCTGGGATGTAAACTCTGACTCATGCAACTCTGAAGCATATACTCTTTCCGCTACTATAACACACCAACTGCCCAGTTGAGAAGGATACCAAGAAAAAGTAGGGTAAAAATTACCAGATTTGAGTAAGTAAAACATTGCTGAGACTAGATAGTGGATGGGGTGATTCATACAGACACAGAAATCACTCACCTGATGGCTGAACTTGAATGGAAAAGTCTAATAGCCAATTGCATAATCATTAAAAAAACATAGAGAAGTGACAGTGAGGCTGATACACTGCAGCACTGAATAGGGGCTGGGTAGGTTGTACCATGAGTGGGAAATAAAACAGGAAAGTACATTACTGTCATGTATCACGAATTTCCTCATAAAATAATACCGTGGATGCTGGAGTGCTGATACAACCACTCTCCCAGCCATTCATACCAAAAGGCAGAGAGACTGAAGTACTGGGCTACTCTGGATCTAGTGGCTTACTTCAGCCCCTTCTTGTTGCATTATACCTAATCAGGTATATGCAATGACACCAACAGACATACATGTTTTAGAACAGGGTGGAAGACTGGTCTGTATGTTATTGGAAACTGTGACCATTGCTTTAAGCCAGGAACAGCATGTGGGCCCATAAGCCTTACAGGCAGCTGGTTAGCATGCCCCAATTGCCACACTGCTGTTCCCACTCTCCAGAGGGTCTTAGGAAAAAAGATAAACATGCAATGTGCTCTTTGACATTAGTAAAGCCTGCTCTGCCTGCCCTGCTTTGTATAACTCCAAATGTTTATCAACAAAATGTCTAACTCCAGGAATATAGTCTAAACTTTTGCAATATACTCTGGCCATAAAAGTCTAAAGTGCTTATCACTATATGTTGATTTATGTTTCTCTTTGTCCTTCCTAAGTCATGCATTTCTGAACGTAGTCAATCTAATAAAATCTCAGACCCAAGAAGGTCCAGCAGTGTCCTCCATTGAGAGGCACTCCCCTTCTCATTCCTCAGACATTTCACCTCTGAGTCAGTCAGTCATTTCATCCGCGTCGGGAATCTGCAGGACATGTGCCCCACAGAATAGTAAATTGATCATTTTACCTCCCACACCAACAGCATTGGTAAAATCTCAAAGATTACTCACAACCTCACAAATACAGCAGTCCCTCTCAATATCGCGGTTCACTTATCGCGGCCTCACTGTAACGCGAGATTTTTAAAAATATTATATTTAATTATTTATCGCGGATTTTTTACTATATCACGGGATTTTGCAGTACTGTATACATATGTTGTTAAAGTTACATAGGTTTAAGAGTGTAGAATATGTTTAATGTTTAACATAAATAGTGTTTATAAAAGTGTGGAAAAGGTTAATAAGGGAGTGGGAAAGGTTAATAAGGGACTAGGAAGGGTTTATAAGTGTGTGGGAAGGGTTTATAAAGCCTTAAAATATATATAAATACTAAAATAAATGTAAGGTTTCTACTTCATGGATTTTCACCTATTGAGGGGGGGGGGGGTCTAGAACGTAATACCTGCGATAAGTGAGGGAATGTTGTATCTCAACTTTTTAAATAAATAATAAAATCTGTTGGTAGCTCATTCAAGTTTCTTTTTAACCAATTATATTTGTTCCTACTCTACTACATATAGACATAACAACTTTCATAGGCATCACAAAAGAAGTAAAGGTTTTCTTTTTTTAATTGACATATCTCTTCTAAGGTTCAAATATTGGCAGTGTTTTTCTTGGACCCATATAGCAAGATTTACAGAACAAGATAATTTTAATCCTTAGATTTTTAATAATTTAGCCTTCAATCATAATCCTTTTAAGCATTTAACTTTCTAGGCTAAACAACACATTTTTTATGGTTTGAAAGGGTTTTTTTCTGTTTTGTTTTGTTTGGTTTTATTTTCTGTCAGTCATTAAATATTTCTGTTACTCCTGAAATAACATTTAATTACTATTTTCTTATCACTATTATAGCCTCTCTTACGGTACAATGATATGTGTTCCCTTCCAAAGATAAAATACCTAGAAAGCAGAGACTGTGTCCCTACCCTCTTTACTTGTTTCCCAGAAAAAACAGTTACACTGTATTTTTAATTGAATTTCTATATCATCTGAAATTTTAGAAAGTCAGATTCTCCCTGGAAAGGAAATCACAGAAAAGAAACAAGTAAAACAATAATTTAGTGCACACAGAGAAAAGAAAGAATAGCAATATTCTAATTACCAACAATACTAGGAAGAGTTTTTGTTTTCTCTCTCCCACCAGGTTTTGAATATATTTTCAATAAATATTAAATAAAATCAAGAAAAAATACTCTTTAAAAGCCCTTTAATTGTAAGATAACATAAGCTTTCTCTAACTATACTACAGCTAAGCTGCTGAATCTGTAAACCCAGCACAGAAAATCTTGATAGGATGGGAATACACAGAGAAATCTTAACAGGAATGAAGAATAAAAGCTAAATTGCCTTAAGAATTTGGAAGTAAATACAAAAATGATTGGGATGACATGGTTCCCTCCCTTCAAGAAAAGAAAAAGTAATGAGTGTGAATTCAGTTTTTGATGTGGTAGGGGAGGGGGGATAGCGCTGGAATGGGTAAGAAGGGAACCCAAGCAAAACTTCAAAACTGTGCCACTATTTCTTACTGTACTAGATAGCTGTGGTTGAAGATCATGGGTTGGATGAGAAGAGGTCATGGGACAGACCCTAAAGTTCAGTAACACTGAAAGCCCAGGCCAAAAGGCCCATAGCCCTAACCACAGTGTTGCACAAAGAGCATTTAACAGAGGATATCTCTGGGAATGTCAAGACAGTATCTAAAATTAGGTGAAAAAGGGCTATTAGCTATTATGGTCCAAGCTTATATATCGCATTTGACATGAGGAAACAATTTAGTTGCATTTTCTATATTTAAAAATAAAATTAAAAGTTGGATTACTCTTTCACAGTTCCACAATTAGACTGAGTCCCATTGTCATGTTTCAATTTTATTGTGTTAACCTCACAAATTGTATTAATCTTTTAGGGATAATTTTCCATCCAGCCACTGTCTTATAAGTTTCTAAATTTCTTACTTGAGGCACAAGATATGGCTGAGAAATTTCTGCTACTACATTCAAGTCAGAAAAAGTTTTATTTTAATAACAAATGATAGCATAAACCCCATCTGACCCAAGCCACTCCAAAAGTCTGTCTATCACAGCCAATTTTAATGTAACACATACATCTTTTCTCTCTACACAATGTGCCTTTATCATAGCTACTAAGTAGAATGAAGTAACAGAAGTCCTGAAATTGTGTAGGCTCAGTAAGAGCGACTGCAGAGTAATGAGTGTATTTAATTAGATCCTTTTTCGAAAAAATTAAGACATGTTCAAACTATTATTCTGCAACCCACCTTAACCCTGCCAATTTAGTGATTATACATTCAATTAAAGAAGATGATTGGTGTGAGTAATGACATGTATCACTAGCGATAACAAAACTTTCTATATAATTTATTTTATATATGAAGATATTACTATAACTCGGGGGGGGGTCCTAAGTTCAAGTTTATTCACAAAATCATGTCATTTCTATGCATATGTGATATTCTGGGCATGGTCCTATACTTGCAAAAAAGGTATTGCATTTTATTAACAGGAAGAAATTCCAAAGTCTATTATTATTTAGTTTTGTTTTGTTTTTTTCTGATACAACTCCGAGAAGAAACACTGAATTTATATATGTGGGGCGGGGGAGGGGGTGTTAAAGTTTGTGAAATCTGAAGTGGAAGTAGAATAGTTAAAATCCATAGGAAGTCTTAGAATTGATGGGGATTCATAACAAGGAAGCACAGACCAAAGTCCCATTCTTACAAAACACACACACACATATACACAAAGGCAGCTGTGGATCCTTCAGCCATCAAAGAACAACAGTGAGACAACGGGATGGGGAGTGACTGTGGGAGAAGGGGTGGGCTGGGTTGGGGGGAGCAATGGAGGAAAAATGGGACAACTGTAATAGAAAAACAATAAAAATAAAATTAAAAAAAAGAAAGACTGAAAGTGACTCAAAGAGACTCATCTTCTGGGAAAAAAATTGAAACTTTGCTGTCTGCACATATAACTGACATAAACTGGTATATCAGATATTCCTTAACCAGCTTTCGCATTTGTTTCTTTTCTCTTCTTGAGAATATGTACTAAGTACCCATCACAGTGCCTGACACAACACACATATGAGCTCATTAAATATTTATCGTAAACACTGTCTTGCTTCTCAGCACTCTTAACAAATAATCTTTCCACCCAAAGTGTTAAAATGTCAGTTGCCATTTCTGAAATGGTTTCCCATGGTTGAGAGCCTAGCCCAAACTCTGTCATACAAAAAGAAAAAAAAAAAGCTTCTTTATTGTTTACTCTGTTTTGTGTATGTATACTGTTCTGTCCCTTAGTATCCATGTACTTCCCATCTTAAGATATCCTAGAGAGTTTATATAAATTCAATTTCCCAAGTTATCTATGATAGGAGTAGGAAGAATGAGAAGACAACTTTTAAAATATTTTTATTGGGGACGAGAGATCAACACTGATCTTGGGATGCTTTGATATATATAGTTGAAACATATCTGTTCGGTATTAATTAAAACTTAAAACTTATGCTCATAGATTTTCAGGTATACTAATAAAATAAGCTAGAGTATGAAAAAGGATATGCAGTTAAATTTTTAAATGGGGTATTATGGCTCTTCACAATATTTCAAATTCAATTCAAGAATATAACAAATTTAAAAGCCAATGCAAATGTACATGTTAGTGGATCATGGGGTAGATAATGTTATAATCACTATGTTTATAAAATAGAACACCATTATCGTATAAAACTTAGAAGATCAAAAAAAAATGAATGCTTAAACTTTAGTCCCAAAAGAAAAAAATTATTAACTCAAAAGGAAAACTCTGAAAAATGTACTAATTTTTTCTAATGAATATTATGGAATTTTTAAGCCTACATTGTACTACTCAATACTTTGATCTATATACAAAGTGCTTTCTTTAATTCATTGAATGATTTTTTAGAAGCTTCAATGTGAGAATATATTAGGATAATTCTGACTAAAGAGATACAGTAGAAATGATGGAATGTTTTATTCCTTCCTTTTGAAATCTCCCTTATTTCTGGCCTATTATACAACACATATCTATATTTCTACATTCAAACTGCTATTATAAACACATCTATATAAGGAACTGTCTTAAAATTGGTAACATTCCATTTTAATTCTAAAATATCAATTGTATAAAATTCTCCTATTGAGTGTTACAGTTAAATTCACTTAAGGACTTAAATCTATCTAAAAGTTTAGACAAATTGCCTGTATTTCATGTTTGTTTTAGGATTTCAGAATGAGGGGCATTAATAGTCCAGCTTTACTACACACACAAACATAGTTACCATATTTATTTTAATAATTAAATACAAGTGGTTAGTAAATTATTTATGTACATTACAAATATATATAGATAGATAGAAGATATAGATATAGATAATGACCCTAATTTAAAATAAAAGAAAAAGAACCTTAAGCCCAAATCTGCTAATTATACATGCAAGGAAAGATGATGTACGACCTGGAAAAATAACCTAAAGAAAGTACAATTAAAAAGGAGGCTCAACTACAAAGTATGAAAATCAAATACTTTAGTTTCTAACTTTAACATGGTTCAATAAAAAACACTGTGATATTAGTGAAAGTGGTGTACCAAAGCCCTTTTTGGTACTGTAAATATTAAAATTCTAAGAGTAAGTCAGGTCCTATCTGTTTTATATGCCATGTGGAACATGATTTATTTCTTTTCCTGGCATGGGGGCCTTCAGAAGGCTACTGCAACAGTATTAATAAACAAAGCCTTCTACTTCCATGCAAGGAGAATTATATGACATTTCACCTTTTGGCCATTTAATGTGAGGTATTGATCATATGCCCAAAATAAGGCATAACAGAGTATTAGGAATGTATATACAAAAATGATTAAAATGATCTCATTCATGAAAGGATAATCAAGAGCTAAGATAATAGAAAAAGAACCCCTGCTCTCAAGGACATAAAAATATAACATCATCTCAATGTAAAGGCATGCTTCCTGCCATCTCAAAGAGACTATTTGGTAATCAGAGCCAGACAGATTAATCCAAACTACTTGTTTTTATAGTCAGCTCTGTCATTGACCCATAGTCCAATCACTCAACTCTGGATATTAGTGTAAAAATAAAAAATCTCTAAAATGCACACCATGAAATAACATCAGCTTAAGAGAAATGTTGCTAGGCTCAATTAATGCTTGCAAAAGTACTCTAAGATTTTTACAAACAAATGCTATATAACGGCAAAGTGTCTATTACTATTCCATCATCTCTGCAGCCAAAACAAGTTTTGGCCTCTCAGTACTGCTGGCAGCAAAATAAACCTGACATCATTGTTCTAAGCCCAACTGGCAGACCAGCTGTGCCATTATCCCTGGGAAGAGTGACCATGAAGGTAATACTTGCATTATGTGCCTATGACCAAGCCAAAATCACCCCCTTGGAACAGAGTTCAGCCTCTGAGAATGTAGAGCTGAGAAGACCTGCTGAGTTTGTCAGACCAGTCATGGTGAGGGACACTTTACTCTAATAATGCCCCTAAATTACTGATATCAACTTGGTACCTGAGACTCAGGGAAAAAGCAGCCATTTTCTATGTGAACATTCACCAAAAATATTAACACAGCTGCCTCAGTCTTGATTTTCTTTCCTATTTTTATGGGATACTAAGGTCATGACTATAAATATAGATAAACTTTATACAGAACACCAAATTAAGTGGAAAGCATTTTATATATTCTAAAGTAATTTATTTTTTTCTTACTTATAGATTTTAAAAACATAAAACCCAGGTCCCAGGCCAACTGACAGTTTAATAAACAACCATGTAGTTGTGTATTTTCAGGTATAAAATATACCAAAGTGATAAGGAGCTGGTAATTCAGCATGTTACTTACAGAAACAGCTTGGTACAATTTCTCCAAATGCTTGATTTATTTTAAAAAACTCATATTTTTCAAAGGAAAGATTAGTCTTCTTAACCTTTAAAACAAGTTTTTTAATGTTTTCTATTCCAGGAGGAAAATAGCATTTATTAGGGCTTTTTAAATATGAAAAAAGAGATTATAAGGAAAAAAACTAATTCCATAATCCCTTTGCTCATATAACTGCTTGAGTTTTTTTTTTAAGTAGAATGTAGTCAAGGTTAGTAAAAGTAAAAGGTACATTCTTCTCTCCCCCATGGCTCTCTTCCCAAAAATATAATCATTTGTAATAGTTTTCTAAATTTTCTTCCAGAAAATAATGTTTTATGCACATATCAGTAATATATATGTGTATATACATATACATGTGTGTGTGTGTGTGTGTGTGTGTGTGTGTGTGTGTGTGTGTGTGTGTGTATACAAGGTCTATCTGGAAAAAGTCCAGCCATTGTTAATATAATGAGAATGGTTTGCATATTGATGTAACCTGGCAGCCAAGGAGAGTGGACTAGAATGCACATGAGTGAACAATGACAACTTCATTGTACTAGTCAGTGTGGTAGACATCATTGAGTAAGCATGTGTACTGTATGGCTGTCACATTCAAAATGACTGAGTGAGTAGAGCAATGAATCTGCATCAAATTTTGCATTAAGCTTGAACATTCCTCCATAGAAACTATTCAGATGATTCAGAAGGCTTCTGGGGACCATGCAGTGAGTGCAGCACAAGTAAAAGTGTGGCACAAACACTTCAAAGAAAGTTGAAGAATACGTTGAAAGTGATCCATGTTCTGGAAGGCCTGCAATGAGCAGAACACCTGAGAATTTTGGACGTGTACGGCTGCAATCAACAAAGATCAGAGACTGACAGTGTGAGAACCAGAAGCTGATCTGGGAGTCCAAAAACTACTGTCTCCAAGAATTTAATGCAGGATCTTGGCATAAAATGTGTTGTATAATTCATTCCACAGCTTCCTCTACCAAAGGAGAAGGGACATACGACAGGGCAACTGATGATGATTCCAACAAAGGATTTTGCAAAGTGTATTGAACAGTGGAAGGGATGTTGGGAGAACTGTGTGAGGACCCAGGGTGCCTACTTTGGGGCATCACTGTCCTATGTACAATGTTTCTTGTATCTTCTTCAATAAATGTCTCTATTTTGCATAGTATATGGCTTGATACTTTCTGGACAGACCTTTTATATATGTGTGTGTGTGTGTGTGTGTGTGTGTGTAATCTGTCTGGAAAAAGTCCAACCACACTGTTAATATAATGAAAACAGTTTTTGTGACATCAATGTAATCTGGCAGCCAAGGATAGTGGATTGGAATGTGCATGCATGGCCAGTGCATTCAAAATGACTGAGCAAGCAGAGCAACAAATCTGGGCGCTCTCTCACATCGCTGTTTTCTCCCTCTCTCTCTCCCTACCTTCCCCTCCTGTAAAAAAAATAAAAGAAAAATTTCCCAAGAACTGGAGTCCTGATTATAAACCCCAGTTCCCATGGATAGCTCCATGCCTTCTGTCCTCTGTAAAACTCACTGCTAACATATTAAGATCTCCTCTACTGTTGTCTGCCTCTAGACCTTGATGATAATGCCAGAACCATTGCTATGGCCATTTGCTTATTTATGCCCACATACTGACCACCCTTCTCTTGGCTGACTTCTAAAATCCTGTTAGCAATAAAATGAGCTTTGGCATGACAGGAAAGCAATTTTGATATTTTTACCATAAATATTATAAAAGTTCATGTTCATATCCTGGTGATTCATTTCCTTTTTTTATTTGAATACACCAAAGACATAACCATTCTTTGAACCACTGGAGTACCATTTAGTTAATTATCACTGCAGCAGAATAAACTATAACTCATGGCGGAAAATAACAAAAGTAAGCCTTAAAATGTTGAATTTCTCCTTTAAAAAAAATTACCACAAGAAAAACCTGGCTGATCAAATTAAAAAATAAATTTTTCATGTGCCTACATTGATGCTTGAGTTCAAGATGAATGTCTGCTTTTCTGAGTGAAAATTCAAGCATCCAAATGGCATTTACTCACTGTAGTCAGAGATACTCAGGTACTTCACCTCTTACCGATGCCTTTGTTAGACCACTGTCTCCCAAACCTGCTTGCCAGGGATTCCCCATTGTTGTTGTGCTCTTCCCCATTCCTCGGGACAAGCCTTTGTCCATTAGAAGGCCAATACTACTCAGTGTTAAGAGTGCCAACAAACTTGTCTTCCCATATGTTGTAATCTCTTTCTGGTGTCCCCAGGGATGTGCACCAACAACCCAGTATTCTTGGCTCTTTTACATATATCTGGATGATTTTGAAGCTGCTGAACCAGTTGGTGATCAGACCCCAGAGAAGAAGAAAGCAGACATTGTGCCCTGACCTACTTTTTCCACTCTGTCTCCTTTCTTCCCACATCCTCCAGGTGGGAAGGGGTGAGCTTTTCTTGTACTTGTCCTTCCCATGTACTTGGGACTTCCTCTTCATAAGGCAAAAGGACAACTATAGGGCTTTCCCTTTCCTCCAGAGCATATCCTCCTTTGTCCCAATCCCTCGATCAGTTTACTCAAAATAGTTGTTCTTTGGGATGTGGAGGGAGGAAAAGGGAGAGTAAAAGCTTAGTACTGTAATAAAGGAACTAAACTGGGAGTATTTTTCATATTATACCCATTATAAATATATTGACTATTACTAACAAGGAAGAGAATCACCGCATGTGAAAAGAAGAAGCTACATGTCTAGTCAGCAAATACCTCTAGTATTTATTTGCAGTTCTTGGTTCTTATCTTACTGAGGATTTATTTTACCTTGAAGGTTTGGAAGAATGCCACTTCACAGAGAGTTTTCAGGAAAAAAATGTCTTCCTTGGTCTAATATATTTCAAGTGTTGTCAGGTGTTCCAATGTGAATTACTGACTATTGTACTAAATCATCTTCTGTGGATTCATGAGCTCTACCCACCCTCCCTACCGCTCACACACACTAATCAGATACTTCCTTGAAAGTTGCATTGAAATAATGTTGAAATGAGTTGGATCAAAAGCATTAGATAAAGAATACGCTTAGGAAAAACAAGCCTTTAATTATTCTCCTAGCTTACTGTGAATTGCAATGTTTTCTAACCAATATACCTATAGTTTGAAAATCTATAAGCACATAGGAATTATCTAAGTGATCCAGGGAAATACAATTATTATAGAATTGAAGTCAAGTCTGTGGCTACAGCATCAAGGCAGTTTTCACCTCTCCAATCCCCTCCATCCCCCAGGTTGTATAACACTAGCTTATCACATAGTATAAAGATAGCTTAGGCAGCTAAAGTGGGTCACTCCTGAGGTTTAGAACTAAGAGTATATTGGAGTTGGGGGAGCTCCATGTTTACTAGTGCTTCTACAATACACTCAATTTTCAGTGATAGCAAAAGATATCAGAACTGAATGAGAGAAGAACGAAGGGTTTTAGCTTACTGCTGGCAGACATTAGTTGAGTTCTTTCTCTCGATACCATTGTTTGGATATCAGAAACTATATTCAAGTGATGATAAAGTCTTTGGTACTTATTTTTTATCTAATAAAGAATATTTTGTGTCTACCTACCTAACTATATATGTCCCTGAGAGAAGAGCAAAGAAAGGGGAGGGAGCACATTCACATTCTCATTACTTCAAAACTATAGATGAACATTCAGTCAAAAATATATACACAGCTCTGCTCATGCATATTATAGCCACACGTATCATAGCATGTACATAAATCCTCTAAGAGAATAAATAAAATCATTCAAAAGGTTTAGCTGGTAACAATTTAGGACTCCCAAATCATGTAATTTTATGGAATAACAAGCACAGAACTTGTGAAATTTAAAGGAAAACTGTTTGCATAGGTTAGGCTGTCCTGGGCTTTTGTCAGGTCACGCAACTGGGCCATTTATTTCCCCAAAATAGAAAGAAAAAAATTATATTATATATATATTTCTCTTTGCTAAATTTTAAAAAAATTCAAA
The DNA here is from genome assembly GCF_987537825.1 of Furipterus horrens. NCBI lineage: Eukaryota > Metazoa > Chordata > Mammalia > Chiroptera > Furipteridae > Furipterus > Furipterus horrens. The sequence goes on from NW_028327175.1 coordinate 157,730,645, forward strand.
TTGTTGCTTTTTTAAATTGTAATTTGCAGCTCATTAACTAATACAACTCACATAGATTTGAATGAATGTATCACTGAGAGGCAACGGAGCCTGGAGTTTGAGACTGTGGGCTGTGGAGCATATCACTAGGTGAACTTAGACAAGTTATTTAACCTCTCTGTGCCTCAGTTTTGGAATAATAAAAGTACCTACCTCATAAACGGTTATAAGGCTTAAATGATATGTAAAGCTCTCAAAATAGTAACCAGTACTGAGTAACTACTCTATAAATGTTTGTCAACTAAATAAATATTGCACTAAAGCATACAACGTAGCCTTTGTTTTCAAGGTCAAACAATACCAGCTCCTTAAACAGCCTTCTAGATTTAATAGCAGGAGACAAACAGCTCTAAGGATAAATTGAGATAAATGAGAAAAACAAGTATTTTTGTCCTCATCATACACTGGTCTTCAGTACATGTGGGCTTTTGAATCAAAACAGTACATTTTACTCTAAAATTCTATTTTTCATTTTTTGTTTTGCTTTTTCCCCTTACTCAGAGTCTTTTTATCTTTGGTCCCCAGAAAATTTCAAGTTTGGTTCAGTGATGACCTCATAAGTATAAAAGTGAGAAAATTAAAATGTGACAACTTTAGCTCTTCTTAGTTTTCTAATATTGAAGGTGTGTAGGTTGACCATTTAGATATCAAATGCATATCTCTACAACCTGATATCATAGCAATTAGATAAGTATCACAATATATAAAAGAATAACTCTTGTTTCTTCAATAACCTCAGAATAAAAGCAGGACCAGTAGGGTGGGTAAGCAGGATGGCTAACACCATCAGGAAGTTACTAGGACCTGACAGTATCTGAAATTGGCCTTTATGATGGGAAGGGCAATGGGAAAGATTTAGCTACCAAAATATCTATCCATTGATTATTGCCTACCCCAAATTTCGCTATTAGAGAACATTTACATGTATAATAAAAGTACTTTATACTTTAAGGATCTGCAATATTTTCTGCAGATGGTATGCAAATGCAAAGATATCATTAAAACAAACATCCCACTGTGACTCCTCCAAAGCCCCTAAGCACGATTTCTTACTTCATCATCTACTTTTCTACAGCAGTCAACTCATAGCACAAAGAAAACACATCATATATATCATGATCAGTTGTCTGTGTATCTTTCTGCTCTATTATAAATTTCTTGAGAATGTCTTGCTTTAATGCTGTGAATTAATTTCACTGAGGGCAGTGGCTGTCATACACACAACATCCAAAACTGGTGCCTAGAAGATAAGGCACAATAGTTCTAAGACCACTCCAATTACGTCAAAAATTACTAAAACAGAAAAAAAGCCTTTACTAGTATAGTATTTAATGGAATACTAAAACTGTCCACATCACAATATAACATCAGTTATGAAACAAAATCTACCTCCTTTCTCAACTCCTACAGAACTAATTTATTTTTATTTCATTAAGATAAACTTAAAACTTTTATGCCTGAATTTATTTTACTGTTAGTGTACAGAAAATCTGATTCTCTGAGGTTTTATTTATTAATATAGAATGGAAGCACAATCCACAACTTCATCTTTGGTTCCATAATTCCCTATAACGAGACATCACAGTAACAAGATTCTACTTTGCGTATATATATTTTAAATATCCCAGAAAGGTAAATTATTCAACAACTGAAATTACTTATTGAAATAAAAAGTTCATTCTATAAATATTTTCTGAAAATTTACTTTATACATTGTTATAGATGCTAGAGTTACAGGTCCTTGTACTCTTGGAAATTATATTCTAGTGAAGGAAGACAGAAGATGGATGGATTGGTGACTGGATGGATGAATATTTAAACAAATGGACAAACAAGAAAAACATCAGAAATGCATAAGTATCATACAGAATATTAAACAGGTGATGATGCAACAGAATTATTGAGTGACTGCTTTAAACTGAGTGATAGAGAAGTCCTTTCTATGGATGTGATATTTATGACAAGACAGGGCCAACTATAAGAAAATGAGGGAGAGGAGTTGAAGTAGGCCAAACCTAAAGGTTGATGTATTTGACTACTTGGTAATAAAGGCTTAGGCTGACTTTAAGGTTGCTTTCATTTCCTTTCACTACCCAAGCATCAAACAAGAGGTACAAAGCTATATATATATATATATATATATATATATATATATATATATATATGCATGTGTCATCTGTCCAGAGGGTATCCAGCCATGTAATATGAAAAACAGAGACATTTATTGAAGAGGATACAAGATAGAGGAAACATTGTACATAGGACAATGACACCTCAATTCCCTTCAAAGTAGGCACTTTAGGATCTCACACAATTCTCCCAGTTACCATCTTGCTGCACCACAGGTGCACACTTTTAATCTATTCGTTCCAGGGATGAGGTTTAATATGGGGTCCTTAAGAATTCAAAGGGCCAGTTGGTCAGAAAACTGAGTCTTCCAGTGGGATTGGAGCTGAATTAGAAAGGAAAATAGTATTGTTGGATTGTTAAAAATAGATCGGTGAGGGTAGATCATATAGGGCCTTATAAGCCATGATAAGGAATTTTGATTTTATGATATGTGCTCTGTGAAATCATGGAATGTCTTAAGCAGGACAAGATCTGGCAGACTAAAAGGATTAATCTTGCTACTATACAGAAAACAAAAGCAGAAACAGAGAGGTCAGTTGGAGAGCTGTTTCAGTAAAATTGGCAAGACATGATGGTGACCTAGACTAAGGCAGTAGTGGTTCAGAAGGAAGAGGGTAGCCCTCAGGATATATTTTGTAAGTATAGTCCTCAGGACTTAATGATAGATTAATGTGTGATGAAGGAAAAAGGAGGTTCAAATATAAATCCTAGATTTTCATCTGTTTGTTGATGATGCTGTCATTTAGTGTTATGGGAAAGAGTAAAGGAAAACAACTTTGGGGAGAGGGAAAGTTCTCATCCTATCAAAGAACAAGAGGACTGTTAATTTTATGCTATTGTTCCAATGCACAGGAATGAACAGAACCAGAGACAAAAAGGAAAACAGCCCCATACAGCCAAGTCATTTACTGTAACAGTAAAGTCAACTAATATCCACTACACTTAAATACTGAGTGAGAACAGCTTTAAGAAAATACTACCAGCAGAACATATTGACAATGAACCCAATAATTTCCCAAAATATTTAAGAACATTTATCATAGGAGAACCCATTACAGAATAGGACTGGTGGGGTCTAAAGAATTATTTTGTTTAGCTTGTGTTCCATTGTTTTTTAAAAGGTAATTATTTAACAATGAAAAATGTAATATTCAAACACAGAATTCTTTAGAATTCCACATATGACTTCTAAGAAAGCAGGGAAATCTGGGAGTTCCCTAAAGTCTTATGTTCTTTCAACACTGTTAGGTTACCACAGGAAAGACTTTGAGTTAAAGAAAAAAAAAAATCAGATGGCCTCTGGTCAGGACAGTCATAGGTAGACCCACTTCACCTCCCTACATAACCATAGAAAGAATTACAACAACATCTCAAAACTAATAACACCCAGAACCATCAGAAAATCAAACTGTATTGAAAACCGACAACCAAGGATTCAAAAAAGTCACATTCATCCAGACAGGTAGGAGGGGTGGAGTTGAAGAGATGAGAAGAGAGGCAGTGTGGTGCAGAGGGGTGGTGGCAGCAGCAGCAGAACAGATGGTCCAAGATTCATGTGTGGTGGATAACACTTGGGAGGGATACTTTGTGAGTGACTGATCCAAGGCTAGACCACAGAGCCCAGGGTCCAGCTATGGGAAAATAAATCCCCCTTACCTCTCACTGTACAAGCCAGTGGGGGGTTAGAGCGATGGAAGAAATTGCCAGATTTTTGCCACTTCAAGGGCCTGCAGGGACTTAGAATATAGGCAAACCTGCCCACTCTGGGTTTCACCACCAGAGAAGCAGCTGGAAGAGTGTCAGTCACATATGGGAAGTGGGTGAAGTGACTGGAAACAGGGCAAGTGCTGGTCAAACCTACAGAAGCCAGGCAGTAGCATTGTTCCCTCTCTGAGCCCTCCCTACACAGTCACAAAGCAGTGAAGCAGGTTGCCCTGCCCTGGAAACTACCTAAGCCTCCCACACACATAAGTTACTGGTGTTTTTTCTACATAGGCCACACTACTAAGACAAGGAGTAAAAGCAGCTCTACTTTATATGCAGAAACAAACACAGGGAAGCTGCCAAATTGAAGAGACAACGAATTATGATCCAAATGAAAGGACAGAACAAAACCCCAGAAAAAGAACTAAACAAAACAGAGATAGCCAACCTATCAGATATAGAGTTCAAAGCACTGGTGATCAGGATGCTCAGAGAAATCACTGAGTACAGCAAAAACATAAAGGAACAAATTAAGGTTACACTAAGTGAAATAAAGAAAAATCCACAGGGAACCAACAGTAAAGGGAAGAAAGCTAGGATTCAAGTCAATGATTTGGAACATAAGGAAGAAATAAACATTCAACCAGAAGAGAAAGAAGAAACAAGAATTCATAAAATGAGGATAGGCTTAGAAACCTCTAGGACATCTCCAAAAGTGCCAACATCCAAATCATAGGGGTACCAGAAGGAGAAAAGGAAGTGCAAGAAATTGAAAACTAATTTGAAAAAAATAATGAAGGAGTACTTCCCTAATTTGGGAAAGGAAATAGACATACAAGTCCAGAAAGCACAGAGAGTTCCGAACAAGTTGGACCCAAAGAGGAACACACCAAGATACATTATAATTAAAATACAAAAGTTTCAAGATAAAGAGAGACTCTTAAAAGCAGCAAGAGAAAAGCAAAGAGTTACCTACAAAGAAGTTCCTATAAGCCTGTCAGCTAATTTCTCAAGAGAAACTTTGTAGGCTAGAAGGGACTGGCAAGAAGTATTTAAAGTGGTGAAAAGCAAGGACCTACAACCTAGATTACTCTGTGTGGCAAAGCTATCATTTAGAATGGAAGGGCAGATAAAGTGCTTCCCAGACAAGGTAAAGCTAAAGGAGTTTATCGTCACCAAGCCATTATTTCATGAAATGTTAAAGGGTCTTACTTAAGAAAAAGAAGAAGATAAAAATCATGAACATTAAAATGACAACAAATTCACAATTATCAACTAAATCTAAAAAAAAAAAAAAAACTAAGTAAAGAACAAGAGCAGAAGAATCATAGGTATGGGGATCATTTGGGGGTTATCAGCTGGGAGGGGCAAGGAGGAGAATGGGAAAAATGGTGTAGGGATTAAGAAGTATAATTGGTAGGAACAAAATAGAGAGGGGGATGTTAAGAATAGTATAGGATATGGATAAGCCAAAGAACTTACATGTACAATCCATGGACATGAACTAAAGGGGGAATTGCTGGAGGATAGAGGGGTACCAGGCAGAAGGGTCAAAGTGGAAAAATTAGGACAACTGTAATAGCATAATAAATAAAATGTACTTAAAAAATAAAAAATCAAGAACAGAAATAGCAGCAGAGTGTTAGAGTTGATCTACAATAGACATTTTACCAATGGACAAAGTACTTTATACCATTTCAAATTAAATTTTTATAGGAAATTGAAATATTTTTCTACACCTATCTTTTGCCACTGGGCAAGATTAAAGACTCCTACTAAGCCATATCTTCAAGAAGGGCCCCCAAAGTGTGAAGAGCTCAACCAAAAATTTTCTTCAGTTTTTTGATGGAAAAATATCAATTTCAAGAGAGCTATATATTTCCCATCATATATAGTATACACTATTGATCTGCAAAGTGGTATTAGCAAATGAACTGATATTTTAAATCCCATGTTAATGCTTTTAGGAAATTTGAAAATCCTCAATAGTGATTTATTAATTAAAAGGGTTGGAATGACAAGGAAGACTTTTTCATAGAAATCTGTAAGAATTGTAAGTACTACATGCAAACGGAACTCTTGCTTTTCAATATAAAATTACCAACATGTGAATGACAAAAGAGTAACAGAAAGTTATGCAATTCAGTGATGAGAAAGAAGAAGGAGATATTGGGGTGGGGGGAGCTTTACGATGAGGAGAAAATATAAGATAGTGAAGAACTCTCTTTAATGAACCAGCAAAATAAGAAAAATCCCACTGGTAAAAACAATGACTTTCAGGACATACATACACACAAAATCTCCACATACGCTGTTTCCAGGATTTGTAAACTGACATTTCAATTCCACTCAGTCACCTTCTTAGAAAGAAACACAATTTTAGAAGGAGGGAATATTATATTTCCTGAATAGCCAGCATCCTCCCTGAGCTCCTGAATGAACTGATACTTTTCCGCACTGGGTGCCTAAGCAAGTACAGCAGAAAAAGTCTGGCTGTCTACCTCCAGTGTAACACACATGGGAGTAACAATCATTTAAAATTGGGTATAATTAGAGCAAGTGGAAACACAAGTTTCTTTTTACCAGATAACAGGACCTAGATAAAATGACTTTGATTCCCCCCCAATTTCAATCCTAGCTTGCTAAAATACAGGTTTGTCTTCATTGTAATTAACTTCAGAAAACATCTCTAACAACCAGTAAGGATAAAAAAATAATATTCAGATAAAAGACATTTACTGACAAGCATACCATATCAAGATTCTCTTATCCAATATACTGCGCTATACTTTGATGTGACAGCTAATGCAACCCAAGGCCAAAATCATCTCGGAAAAGATTAAAATACCCCAACAATGTAAAAATGTATGGGTAATCTGTAATAAAGCTTGCAATAAGCATTATTGTCAAGAGATGGAACAAGTCCATGATAAGACTTCTATCATTGCTATAAGAACTGGGTTTGTACTTGTAAGCTAAATTTCCCATTTTTCATATTTTGACTCTTTCAATTTTCAGCATATTAAATAATGAAAAATAAAGCTTAAATTAATTCTTTAAAGGCTAAACTGTAGCCATTGTTAACATGAAGCTAATGTGAAAGTAAGAAAGGACATAAACATTCTTTCAAAGTAAATAGCCAACAAAAATCCATATAACGTTCTCAGTTCACTCTCAGCAATCATGAGCTTACTTTTTTACCACATGAGAATATATTCTGGTGAGTTGTCACTGATTTACTGCAGGTACTAGGTACAATATAGATTGAAAATAAAATTTCTTTTCTTCTTCAACCATGAGCGAGGGAACAATTTGTGCAGAAAGTCAGAAGAGAGATGGTAATATGAGACTTCTAAATTAAGGACTGGTCTGTTGTTGAAAGATAACAGATTTGCATGTAACGATAATAAATACAATAGCTTGACCAACACTACACAGTAAATGCTAAAGTCCAAGGCTTTTCTGTGAAGACTAAGTCAATAAAGTATGTAATAAGTGCAGTATATAAAAGGTGTCTGGCTCATAGTTAATGTCAAGAGAATGCAGATCCTGTCCCTGACCAAACTCATTAACACCATTTTTGGTTTAACATGCTATCAATCTACTCTGGCATTTTGGTAACTCTTTATTTTTTTTAGTTTCAGAATTAGAAAATAACAAATAATAAAGCATTTTTATCAGTGATTTTAATAAATTATTGGCATTATTCACCAGTTATATACAACAGAATATTTGATTGCACATTTATTCAAAATGGCTTCACTAAATCAAATTATCAAACAATTTTATGGAAAAACACTGACAATAGAAAAGTAAAAAATCAATTTACTTAAGATCATGACACATTTGAATAATAAATATATTATTGCTGGTATTTAATATTACTAAGTCTCAGGACAAAATTATTTTTAATAATTAAATTTTGAACAGCAAACAATCTTTTTTCAATGAGTTAATCTTATGAATGTTTAAAAAATATATTTAGAAGTTCCATGGAATTTTGATTTGCAAACTTCAAATATAAGGTCCTTAAATATCCACATGTAATTTGTCTGAAATAAATTAACTTTAATGTACTCAGGAGATTAACTGTATTTAGAAAATGAATAAATCTAAATAAATCAGCATATATATCAATGCTAATTTAATCAGAATATTATTTTAGCTATTTGTTTAAATACTAAATAACTATTTATTTGAGAAAAGAAAATGTGAATCTCCACTTTAATGCAACTGCCCCAATCCTACATAGATTATGTTACTATCCTGGAGATTCTCCAAAGGAGAATGAATTCAATTATTAAGCCATTATTAAACCATTCAAATTTTGAGGTTGTAAACTAGAAAATGGAGTCAAGAAGATTCAAAACATTATCAAAGTTGAGATTATTAGACGTCCTCAACAACCTTAAGAACAGTCACTTTTAAATAATGCCGCATAATGCAAAACTTGTGTTTACTAGCTTAAAGCCAGTGATAAATACGGTAATAAGACTGTGGACAGATTCCATTATCTGCATGCACTGCATTACAAAAAGGTGTAGAGGCCAACAACACATCATGTTTAGCAGATTTATCAACCTTATTTTGAGATTTGGTGTGAAAAAAAAATAAAGAAAAGATTTACTTGAAATTCACTTTCAATCTACATGGTAAACCTTTTTTCTATTTCATAAATGGATAGCAACAGATAACCCCCAATCCAAGTTCCAGCTGTATATACAGCTTCCGAAAACCTAATGGATTTTTTTTTTCTGTCATGCACAAATGGCTAACTCCCCAGTCCATCTTCAAAACACAAATTCTTTTACTCCAGTTCCTTTTAAAAATCAAAATTATATTTTTCTATCTTTTCAATACCATATTGCTGATATGGCTTCTTTTTCTAATATTTCTACTGTCTAGACAAAACAAGAAGAAAGGCCTTGCTTTGGATATTTCCCCAAAATAACTCAACCAGAAATGCAGAACAGAAGAGATAATCATCAAGTGGTATTTTGCCTCTTTGGTTTAAATTTTATCTGTGAGCATATAAAACCACAGAATTATACTATCAAATTTTCCATAACAGTGTGACCTTTTGGTGAATAAACAAAAATCCAGTAATGTAATTTATTATTTCAGAAAGCAAGAGTTATTAACAATAATATGATACCAAATATTATATGGAAAAGTTTTAAAATGAATAATTCACTTTAAGTAGGTTTATAAATAAAAAGAAAGCAACTTTATTCAGATGATCAATAATAAAAACAAGCTTCATCTTCCTCATACATTCTTTAATTCATCAGCTAGAGTTGTCTTTTCCTTTTCATTCTAGATAATAGGTAGTTCAAACTCCCTTTGCATAATTTATATAAAGCCTGATGCTGTTCCCAAGGTCTCTGCAAATCACTAGGGGTTATATGTTCAGGCATATATTTTACCTTCTTGCTTCAAGGAAGTTCAATTTATGGATTATCACAGTATTTTGCAGAGCAGGACTCATATATAGAAATCAGCCATTTTCCATGATTCACATACAAAAAAGTTGGTATTCGTCATACTTCATTGAAGGTTTAAGGAAGACAATTTACAACATAGATTGAAATTTTAAGATTATTTATTAAAATTCTTGTTCTTCAAAGTCATTCAAGCCATTCCACCATGTCACTATGCCATCCCCTTTCTGTCCCTCCTTTGTTCCCCAAACCCTCTTTCTCCTACTCTAACCTCCCCCAAACTGCAGAGCAGTTTAGCTTTCTCTTCTGTGCCATCTGTCCTGCTCACTAATTTTTATCCCATAGTTTCTAATTGCATTCAGCTACCCAATTCATTTATCCAGTATTCTCTTAACAAACACAATTCCTTCTCCAAGAAGAAGTCTGAAACGACTAGTTAACATTTTTTTTTCTTTTTCACTCTGATGTACTCTTTAGCTTAATTCCACATAATAAGAGTTTATATTTTGAATCAGTGTTTGTCAGACTTTTCTAAATCAGAAAAACCTCTTTTCAAATGAACCCTTACATATAATACATAACTCCGAACACATATACAGAAAACCCAAACATGACTAAAAGTAGAGACATTGTTTGAAGTAGAGGCAGGGGGTGGACCTGGACACGCTTTCCTTTGGCCTTATCTTTCTCATCTCTAGTATAATGGCTTCCAGACGCACGGTACTGGAAGACAAGGTGTCTATAAAGTCAGGTTTAGAAAATACTGTATTACCTCTGGAACAAGAAGAAACTGCAGATTTTGGCAAATGATTGTACTTAATATGAAAAAGATGAGTCAAAATTGACCTGAGGATTGTGAGCCTGTTACATTGAAAGAAAAGTAACACCGTTGCTAAAGATCAATAAATTAAGTATATTTTACTTTTAATGTCATAATTTATAACCAATATGTGGATTATTTTCTTAGTACAATTTGATGAAATGAGACTAAAGATGACAACTTGAAAAATGACAAATAATTCTAAATGCGTTTACCATAAATCTTAAGCATTGTCATATGAATAATTAATGTCCATATTTAGCTATGCTTCCCATTATTATAATTACCTGTTTTTATAATTAAATTTCTGTTGATATATAATATGATAAGCTAAATTAAATTTTAACATTTAAGTCTAAAGATAGTGGCTACTTATAATTCTCTATAAAATGCCTTCCATTTATTATGCTTTGCCAAAAGAAATTATTATATCTTTTCCTATCTGTCAGTTAAACCTTAATATAGCTTATGGCTTAACTTTCCAGAAGGGAAAAATTTTACATAAATTGAAGGCAACTAGCTTATAAGAGGAAGAGAATGAATGTACCATTTATAAGATGCCTACCATAAGCAAGGCACTGTTGTCATGCTTATATTTCAGCAGTTTTCATTCTAGCTACACAATAAAATCTCCCAGGGATCTTTTCTAAAACATTCTGATGCATGAGTTCTGCCCCCAGAGATTCTGATTTAATTGTCAGAGGTGGGAACCTTGGCTTGAGAATTTTTTGAGGCTCTCCAAGTGATCATAATATGCAGCTAGTATTGAAAATGAGTTTTACTATTTTATCTCATGTTATCATCAAAACAATCAGACCAAATAACTTTATTATCCCTCTATTAAAGTTAAAAAATTAGATTTCAGAAAAGTTGAGAAATTTGCCTCAGGAAGTAAAGAAAGTAAATATTAGAGTTGGATTATAAACCTCAATTTATCTGACTATAATGATCTTTCTAAGCCCTACTTTGTCAAAAAACACCCTAAGTATTAATATAAATTAATAGTGAAAATCTAATTTATTCTACTCTTGGATTAAAATGAGGTAGAATAAAGCATTTTTTATCTGCCATTTGCTAGCAAGAAACCATTTTCATTACTGAACAAATTAAATTGCCCCAAAAGATCAAGTTGTTTTGTATTTTATGCCATTAAGGTATGGTATATTTTCTGATTTTCAAAATGTTTCTGATTTTCTTCATAGATAAATTATGTTTTAAAATTATGGATTGTAGAGTTTCTATCAGATATAAGAAAAAATGCAATATAAAAGTATTTAAGGAGCATATAAAATAAAATATATTTGTCAACCATTTTGTCTATCATAAAGGTGGTATTTGTTGTAAAATATAATTTGTCAAATAACAGCTGAACTTGAACAAAATTCTTAATAAAAACTTTTAAAACACACGCAATATGTAAGTATATAAAAATAAAAATATACATTAACATTTTGTGTAAACTTTAAACAAGCATAAGCTTGTTTAGGCTAATTTATAAATGCTTGATAACTTTTATAAGAGTAAAAGGTTAGCATATAATTTCAACTAGCTAACTGAATATTAATATATAAACAACATGTATTCTATTGCTTTCCATCTTAAAATACATGATCAAAGGCTTTAAAAAAAAGTCATACCAAAAGTGATATTACCACTTTCTAAGGACAACAAATTTCACTACACTAAAATTCACATTTTAGAAAGGAGGTGGATAGAGTCTCACAATTCTAGCTCAGCTGGAGTCATTAAGTCAGGCACATACATAAACACAGTATTTCTCACTGGGTTACAAATCCAGTAATAGCTTTTCCTTTGAGTTAGTAGCAGAACAAAGATTAAATCAAGGTATTGTGAGAAAACAAAAAGCCCTCAGATGTTAGGAGCTTTCTAGAATAAAACACTTTTTGGCTCAAATGGACAAACATAAGTCATTTAGTCCTACTTTTTTCATTATACAAACAACTTACAAGGCTTTTGCTGTAGTCAGCCCAACATTCTTGACCCTTCCAATCAGATACCTACTGCATTTAGCTTAATATTCCAAGTTGTGCCCTGTCTCATCCCACATGACATTTCCCTCCAATATCACGAATGAAGTCACTCTAGATTTCTTTCAGGTTTTCATAGGCATTGAGGTATTTCCCACTCAAGGGTGTCTGCATAAACAATTACGTTTCTCTGGAATGTGTTTTCTCCTGTATACTTCCCCCTTCACCTGGCTAAAATCTACTTACCTATTAAGCCTCAAATATAGACAGGCATTTTATATCATCTCTCCTTCAATTTCATAGTTGGCCCTCTATCGTAAGTGCCCTATACATTTCTTTCATTTCTATCCCAATTCGTAATTATTTATTAATTTGGGAGACTATTACTTTATGTTCACTAGGCTATTGGCTTCCCAAGAACATGAAACATGCCTTGCTAGTTTATCCTTACATCCTCATTTTTTTGCAACACCAGCTGCAAATTTATTATTGAAAGCAAATAGTTATTGAATGCATGAATCAACTGGATACTAAAGGAAACTGGGTAAGAGTAGAAGCTCTGACATTAAGTTGTCTCAGTCCACTCACTGGTTCAACTACAAAATGATTACCAATTCTTTCACTTCTAAAATAAGAATTTTAACAGTAGCTATTTACAGGTTTATTCTAATAATTGAATGATAAGTATGTTATCTAGCACAGGACATCAAATAAATGTTAGTTAACATTAAAAATTACCATCAGGGCACAGGTGATATTTTATTCATGCCTTACAGTATATATCGTACAGTAAATATGTACGTTTATGTAAGATATGTATATGTATATATATTTAAATATATGTGCATTTTCCATTTATTCTTCTTCTTTTAATAACCAAATAATCCCATTATTTTATAGTAATACATCCATTATTGGCTTCTATTTACCTATAAAGAATCTGGATATTGTTTCTAAATTTTCATTTTGTAAAGTAGGAATTCCAAACTTTGGCATCCCTAGGTCATTTATTATTATCTTATCAGTATAAACAGCACACCACAGTAATATTAATTTTCTTGACTCAACTCAGTTTTTAATGACCACTAGTGTTGTTAATGAGATAGTAGAAAAATCACATTTTCACTGAATTACACCAGAATTTCTATTAGAGTGCAAGCTGTCTATATTTGGAAAAACATTAAAGTAAATCTTTTAGAGTAAAAGAAAGGAAAGCAGCATCAGATAAAGTATATGCAACAAAAGAAAAATGATTCAATGTCTCTGCATAAGAAGATGCAATGAATGTATTAGTCTAATAAGGAAGTAAAGAAAGAACAGAGGGGAAAGGATCAAATAATTAATGGGAAGGAATTAGTCTTTTTTCTATAGATTGAGACAGCATGCCCAGAAGCAAGAACTTATATCCTTCATCAATACAGGCATAAATATTAATGAATAGAATTCAGCAATATATAAAAAGAATTTATACACCATAGCCAAGTGAGATTTATTCCAGAAATGTAAGTTTAGTTAGATATTTGAAAATCAATGTAATCCACCATATTGACAGGCTAACAAAGAAAAATCACATCATGTCAATTGAGGCAGAAAAGGAATATTTTTGCCAAAATTCAATATCTTTTCAAGATTAAAAACTCATAAAGTAGAAACAGAGAAAAGTTTCTATACCTAAATTTTAAGGAAGTTTTAAAATAATTAAAGCTATCATCCTACTTAATGGTGAAAGACTGAGTGCTTTCCTACTAATATCACCACAATGGTGAGGATATCAGCTTTCACCACACTTATTCAGCATAATGCTAGAACTTCTAACCAGTACAATAAGACAAGAAAAGAAAATAAAGAGCATACATGTTTAAAAAGAAATAAAAGCATATCAATTTTACATGACATGAATGACTATGAAGAAAACCCAAGGAATCTACCAAAAAAGTGAAGTAATAAATACAGCCAGGTTACAGCACAAATAAAAATCTGTTGTATTTTTATATACTGGCAATGAACATGAAGAATTTGAAATGTATAATAAAATACCATTTACAAAAATTGAAAAAATAAAACAATTAGGTATGAATCTACCAAAACATGTACAAGAATTGGATACTGAAAATTATCAAATACTGATAAAAAAAAAATCAAAGATCTAAATAAACAGAAGGACATACTGTATCTTTGGCTTGAAAAGCTCCATATAGTAAAGATGTCAATTCTCCCAAATTAATATAAAGTTTGACATAATTATTAACATAATGTAGAGCTACAGTAATAAATACTGTGTGGTGTTTACCACAGGATAGACAAATAGTTCAATGGCATAGAAGCAAGGGCCCAGAAATAGCCCCACACAAGTAGAGCAAACTGATTTTTGACAAAGATGCAAAAAGTAATTCAATGGAGGAAGAATATGTTTCAAAAAATAGTGCTAGAGGAATTGAATATTAATAGACAAATAATAAACTTTGAGAAAAGTATCTCACTTCATAAATATTAACTCAAAATGAATCATAAATATAAAATACAAACTTAAAATGTAAAACTATTAAACTTTTAAAGAAAATCTTTGGGGCCTAGAACTTGGTGAACATTCTTAGACACAAAAACTAATTAATACATGAGAGAAAAATTATAAAATTTACTTCATCAGCTACAGACTGCAAGATAACTTTGCAAACACCATATCTGAAAAAAAATCTTGTATCCATAATATACAAAAGACTCTCAATAATTAACAATAAAATACAAACAATCCAATTACAAAATCAGCAAAAAACAATAATGAGCCATTTCACTAAAGAGTACATACAGTTGGCAAATGAGCATATACTATGATGTTTAACATCATCGCTATTCATTAGTGAGGTGCAAATTAAGATCACAATAAGTAATGACTACAGACCTATTAAAACAGCTAACTTTTTTTTTAATAGTAGAAATACCAAATGCTAATCAGGGTGTGAAGTCACTACTCCTTTTGCTGGTGGAAATGTAAAATACTATAGCCACCCTGGAAAACAGCTTGGCAGTTTCTTAAAACCTAAACTAAACATTCATTTTCCATAAGACCCAGTAATTGCTCTTCTGGGCATTTATCTCAGAGAAATAATTGTTTATAGAAGCTTTATTTGTAATAGCTCCAAACTGGAAACAATAATAATATCTTATAATAGGTGAATGGTTAAATAAACTGTGGGACATCTATAACATGGGATACTACTCAACAATAAAAAGGTATAAACTATCAATACATACAACTTGGGTTGATTTCTAGGGCATTATGCTGACTGAAAAGAAGCCAGTCTCAATATATACTATATGATTCTATTTATAGAGTATTGCAGAAAAAACAAAATTATAGAAATTAAGAACGGATTAGTATTTGTCAGGGGTTAGGGATGATAGGGCAGAACTGGAGGGAAGGTAGGGAGAGATCAGGAGAGTAAGTGTGACTATAAAGTAGCAGCAAGAGGCAGATATTTGTAGTGATGGAATGTTTGTGTGCCTTTATTATAATGGTGGTTACATAAATCCATGCATGTGATAGAAATATACACATAATTTTTATCAATATGTCAACTTCCTGGTTTTGATATCATACTATAGTTACATAAGATGCAACCAATGTGGATAACTGGACAAAAGGTACTATCTATACTAACATTGTAACCTCCTTTTAATCTATAATTATTTCTAAATAAAAGGTTTTCAAAAATCTTTCTATCTAGTCTTTGAGAGGTATTCTTAGAACACTGTAATAATCCAAAAATGAGAGAAGATGGGAGGCTTTCCTATAGAGTATGAACAGCTGAATATAAAATAAAAAGAATCATCATGTAATTCAGTTAGTTCTACTTTACAAACTTCTAGCTTTTATATAAATGTTGGAAACTAGATAAAATGAGCAATCAATACTTCTAAAGGAGTTTTAAAGTTAGGAATAGCTTCTGTTTTTACATGAATATCATAAATAGTGATTATCATTTCTCTGCTATGCACCAAACAAAAGAACTATTTTTCTCTCCCCAGTTGTAAGCCAACTGCCATACTTAAGTACTGCCAACTTTGTGGGGTTTTGCATATTTCTTTTTCTGAGCCCACTCCTACACTTAAAATTGCCAAGGAGGAAGGAAGACTTAGTAACCACAAGAGGCTGAATGAATATTTGCCTGTGTTCTACAGCATAAATTATATAATCACTCAGTATTCAATGATATTCATTCAATACCATTGAAAAGAACAGGTGATCATCATCTAACATATTTTAAGAATATCAATTGTGTATCACCTGAAAAGTTTCAAAGTCACTTCTTAAAAGCAACTATAGACACTAACTATTACAGCATAAATGCACCCAGATACAAAAAGCCTTGTT
Organism: Furipterus horrens; assembly: GCF_987537825.1. Lineage (NCBI taxonomy): Eukaryota > Metazoa > Chordata > Mammalia > Chiroptera > Furipteridae > Furipterus > Furipterus horrens. The sequence goes on from NW_028327175.1 coordinate 157,747,139, forward strand.
ATAATGGAATTCTGCTAGAGGGTCACTTACCTAGGTTTTTTGTTTTGTCTTCACATTGGGCACTAGAATCCTGACACATAATTAGGTAAAGTTTACCCACTTCAGGTCTCTGTTATAAAGATAACTATGGTAGTTTTATTTTTAACCCAGGACTTAAAGAATATGAAAGATTTTTGAAGAGTAATGAAATATATACTTTGTAATAAGATCCAATAACAAATTTCTCTATACACATCTGTTTACTAATGTCAGTTTTGCCTTCCTCCTCACAAAGCTCTTTCTTGTTAGCAAATCTTAACCACTATGACTCACCCTTCTAGGTGTTGTTAGGGTGGTTTGATTCCTCATGCTCTTCTCAAAGCCTTTGAAAATAAAAATCTATAGTATTCTGATATAAGAAGCCATCCCAAAATCTAGTAGTTAAAAACAACAAATTATTCTTCTCTCTCATGGTTCTGAGTTTGATTGGCTCGGCCAGGATTTCACGCATCAGGACTCTATGCAGGAGCAGTCAAGTTTCCAGCAGCAGCTGAGCTACATGAAGGGCTAAATGGGCTGGACTTCCAATATAGCACACTCACAGGACTTGCAGTTAATGTTGGCTTTGCTAGGAACTCAAGAGAGGCTATCAACCACAGGGCCTACCTAGCTATGCCCTCTCCATGTGGATGGGCTTCTTAGAGTACAACACCTGCGTTCTGAGTGGTAGTGTCCCAAGACTGAGCATTCCGAGTGACTTAGGTGGAATCTAAAGGCCTTTATGACATAACCTCAGAAGTTCCAAAATGTTACTTCTGCCACATTTAATTTGTCACACAAATCATTAAAGCAAGCCCAGAGAATATGGAAAATATGGAAGATGTTATTGTGGCCTTTTTTGAAAATACAAGCTACCACACAGGGAAAGTTTTGTTTTTCTCCAATATGCTAGTATAAAATGCCAGTGGCCTATCTTACTGGTTAACACCAGAAACAGCAGTATGATGCTACAGTTCTTGGTGTTCCCGACCTAAGTATTCTGTCTTTCCTCTTTTGATACCTTTTCCAACAACAGTATTGTTAAAGGTGAAGAAGCATGGAGGTGATCAGGCAGCAAAACTCTGGGGTGGAAAAGACATTTCTGAATAAAGCTGTGCTGTCCAATAAGGTACCCACTAGTCACATGTGCCTATTAAACACCTGAAATGAGGCTCATCCAGACGGACTATAAATGGAAAAAGCACACCATATTTCAAGGACTTAGTACTAAAAAGGAATGTTTATATTGATAAAAAGCTGAAACGATATTTTGCATATACTGAATTAAGTATATTATTCAAATTAGTTTTACCTGTTTCTTTTACTGAATGTGGCTACTAGAAAAATTTTAATTATATATCTGGCTCACATATTATTCTAGTTTGCATAATATTTCCATTGGAAAGCATTGGCTCAGAAAATAAACTAAATCATATTTTCTATTGTGTACAACCATGACAATTCACAGTGTTTACACCATTAAATGGTTTTCAGGCATTTTAATTACTTCATGTTAAATCTTATGTGAAATGCATGAGCACATTCAAAATCATTATTTTGGTATTTCTGATTACCTTTCCTAATATTTAAATACACATTTCATATTTAATATACCTATATGTTTAGTATATGATTGCAGTAATTCACTTCACAGAGGATTTTAATTTTCTATCTCTGCTGTAACAAATTATCACAAACTTAGTCACTTCAATAATGGCCACTTCCTCCATCTTTAAAGTCAACAATGCAATTGATTCTCTCTCTCTGTCTCTCTGTGTCTGTCTGTCTGTCTCTCTCTCTCCATCTTTCTCACTTTGACCCTCTTCTCCTTCCACTGAGCTCTTTCTATCCAGCCAGGAAATATTCTCTGATTTTAAGGACTCATGTAATTAGATTGGGCTCACCAATTTAATCCAAGAAAATCTCTCCTTCTGAGGTTCCTGTACTTAATCACATCTGCAAAGTCTCTTGTACCATGTAAGTATTTATAGGTTCCAGGGATTAAGGTGTGGACAAGGAAGGGGGACAGTATTCTGATTATCAGATAGGAATCACCTTTTTATAGAAAGATAAAACTCTGTATAGATATATTCTTGTCATATGTAAATGAAAGAAAAGTATTTTTCAAATGATGTATAGTTCCCTCAGATTAAATCATACTCAAAATCAAAATCCACTAGGATACTAGAGATTTACTCCACATTTATATGAATATCAAACTAAAACAGTTAAAAGCTGCTCTGGGACATTAGAAGAAACAACTATTGAAATGATAAAGTTTTGTCAATCAGCAACCTTAGCTGAGTTTCTCAAATACAAGGTGTGACAATTAGCTGTAAGGAAAACACTAAGTCAGATTTTTAGTGTGGGTATGTAGTTAGTTAAGGAAGGGAGCAAATGGAATCAAACATTAAGTCTGATTTATTAGGAAGCTGAATAGGGCATTAAGCCTGATTCACTAGGAAGTCACAGTATTCATAGGCTCCCCAGGGGACAGCCACATCTTCTATTTAGAGGACTTAATCCCCAGAAAGCAGGTTGCATGAATCAGATGCTAGTCATTAGCAAGGAATCCCGAAAGAGGAATAAAAACAGCAGGGGAAATTCCTTTGCCAGGTGTATGCACAGTAGAAGCCAAGGTTGCGCAATGGGAAGTAAACACATGCACCGTAGAAACCAGAAGACAGAGTAGAAACCAGATGACACAGCAGAACTTTGGGGCATGCACAGTAGAAGCCAAAATAACGACATAAAGGGGTGGAGTCTAACCTGGAAAACCTGGGGAAAGGAGCAGATTGGAAAGGGAATGACCCAGCACAAGCTCAGGAAGGATTAAAAAAGAGATTGGTTAGTTCAAAGGAAAGCCTACTCTCTCGCAAACCCAAGGTAATATAACCAAAGCTTAGCAAAATCCCATCTCAGGAGCACGTATGCATTTGTTCATTTGTTCACCCATCCATTTACCCTCTTCCTCTCTCCATAGCAGCCATGTGGGCCTGGGGACAGTAGCACAGCACTAGCTGGAGAGCACCTGGGAGCAGTGACTATGCCCAGGGTGATGGCATTACAATTCTGGATTCTAACCCTCCTGGTGGTCACTTAACACTAACCAAGCTCAGGACTTCTTCCACAGTGGGATGGAGCTGAGTCATCTGGCCATGGATGAGACACCAGGAATCTGGAGATAGTCCTTTATTTTTGCTCCAATAAATCTTACCACTGTACCTCTTCTTCCTAGACATAGGTCCCCAAAATACACTTATTATGACTTGTGAAAGAACCCTATTTTAAATGGCAACAAAATCTAGTTTCAATTTATCTTCCAGAAAAAAATTAGTGAATAAATTCATGTCAAGAATTCAATAAGCTCTTTTGCAAATCTTTGCAAGACTGGAAAACATATATTATAATCTCTGATTTAAAAAGGACCAAAATGTGATGGGGCAATTACCAATTTGTAGATCACTAACAATATTCTCTAATTAATTATTAAGTGTAGCCAATAGCCAAGCAAATCAGCTACACAAGTTGCTTATCTATGTTTCACCCAGCTATAAAGCCACTTCAACACAGATATAAAGCGTCAAGCTGGATTTGATACTAAACTTGTATCACAATGGTAAGATAACTTTTCTATTCAGAACCTAACTATAAATTTATTAAGAAAGTATTAAATAATATTTCAATGGTAGAAGGTTCTATGATCAATCTCAATGAGAAATTCTCTGGACACCAACTGGGTATCCTTACGATTCAACTTAATTCAGACACTATCTACCTGGAGAGAATGTCCAATTCCACTGGTTAAGTGTTCAGTCCTAAAAGACTGCCTCCCCATTCCTCACTTCAGATGCCAGTCACAAGCCCTGCTTGTTTGTTACTGATACTTCTGACACACTGCGTATATATCAGATGTTCCCATGACCTTCTCCTTGTGTTAGAAACAAGGTCATAGTGACTCCCAAATCAGTAAAAAGTCATTGGTAACAAAGGGCAAATGTATTTAAAGGGTCTTAAGGGCAAATGTAATTAAAGGATCTCTGAGAAGGGAGTAGACAGCATTAGCATATTCACAAATCACAATAGGGGCATTTAGATGAACGGGTTAGATTGTAACTCTGGAGTATCCACCCATGGAGAAACGGGGAAGAAGGAGAGGGGAAGGGAAACTAGTTGCATTAGGGCGGGGAAGCTAATCGCTCTCACTTTAGGGTGGCAATTTCAGGGTGGGGAAGCCAGGTTCCTTTGTCTATTTGGGGCGCACATTCTCCTGGCTGTGAGGGTGCGCCCAGCTCTGCAGACTCGTGAATAAAGGCCTCGCTTTACTGCTCAAGTCCTGTGTCCCAGTTTTTATTGTGAGCGTTTCTCACAATTGGGATCCATTAATTATGCTACAGCAGCTCACAGAACTTAGAGCAACATCTTACTTACCAGATTTAACTGTTACAACTCAAGAACAGTCAGGTACGATAGATGTAGAGGGCAAGGCATGGGGTCAGGGTGCTGAGCTCATGCCCTCCCTGGTCATGCCACTTTCCCCACAAATCCATGTGTTCACCAGTTCAGAAGCTCTCCAACTCCATCCTTGATTTTTATGAAGGTTTCATCCCATAGGCATAATTGATTAAATCATTGGTCCATTGGTGATTGAATTTACAAGCCAGCCCCTCTCCTTTCCCTGGTAGTACAGGGAAAGTTCTAACAGTCCTCTTATGACAAGGTTGGTTCTCCTAGCAACCAGCCCTCATTCTTAGGTCCATTGTCACCTCATTAACCTATCAAAAGATACTTTGAAAGTTTTCACCACTTTGAAAATTCTAAGGGTTTTAGTAGCTCTGTGCCAGAAATGAGGCAAAAACCAAATATATATTTCTTATTATAAATCACAGAACCACAAATGGAAATTGATCTATAAAGATCATCCAGCTAATTTTATGAGTGACTCACAATTGACTATCATAAAGAGAGGCTTAATGATATTTGGCTTGTTTTGAAAGCAAAGATATTACAAGGTCATCAAATATTTGAAAGAAACCCACTTATAAATTAATGGTCAGTATTTAGTCTCATATCCCACCTTTTCTTCTTTTCCCCTGTATTTCACCCAAACTGGACTGTTTACATTCCCCACACTAAAAGTACTACACTGATTCCCACTTCTGTGACTTTGTGCAGACTTATCCTTTCTGGCATTTCCACCTCCCCATGCTTCAAAAGCCAGCATCAGAGCTTTCTCCTTTCAGAAGACTTCCTTGATTGACCCCACAGGAGATAACCACTTTCTGATTGGTGCTATTACAGTACTTAGTATAGCTCATATCAAACTTTATATTTCAGCTATCTTTTTTGGCCAATACAGAATCTGTCAACAAAATGTATTAAATTCTTAAAATCCTTCATATGTATTACCCTATCTATAGTACTTACACAGCCACATAATTTCTAGGTGATCATACATCTTGGTCTGCTTGGGACAGTCCTGACTAATGCCTTTTGCAGATCAGTTAAGGCCTGATAATTATTTTAGAGCACCTTTGTCTCTCAAAGTATCCTGGTTTTGATGACAAATTACATGATTACCCTAATAATTTCCTGAACATTACCAATAGAAAATTAAATACTATGGAAGGGCAAATGTACTGATCATCATTGCTAACACAGGAAAATATTTCATTATTCAAGGCCTACCAAAAAAATTTAAATTTAAATTAAAAAAAAATTATATATATATATATCCACCCTGGCTGGTTTGGCTCAGTGGATTGAGCGTCGGCCTGCGAGCTAAGTGTCGCTGGTTCGATCTTCCAGTCAGGGCACATCAGAGAAGGAAAACTCTGATTCCAAAAAACCTCCGCTGCCTTGCGGCATACCTCTTCAGGGGAAAGGCTAAGGGAGTAAACCCCGACAGAAAATCCGGAGCCGGAGTCCCTAAGGCGGTTTGACATTGTAGTCAACACCGGCAACTCCTGCAGCGCACCTGAAGCCAAGCTGTATTGACTCCGTCTTTCCCTTGGACCCTTCAGCTGCGAAGAGAGGGGGGGTCTGCTGCATGGGCAACAGCAGACCCTCCATATCACCCTGCCCAGGCTTTGTAGCTTCAGCTTCACTGGAGAGGACACTCCAGCGTCATCGCAAGATGTCGATTCAACACGGGAGGAGACAGATACCGTGTCACTCCCGAGTCGGACTGCACAACCATTCTCGGCGGTGCAGATAGACTCTTAAGAAGCTACACCATCATCTCTCGAGACGGACGGCTGCCGACGATATATATATATATATATATAACCTTTCTATTTTTGCTATTAACTGATATAGTGGATTCTGTGGTGCTTCACTCAGATTCCCATTTTCAACTAGAAATGTCAACAATGAGGGCTCACAACACTTTCCCTTCCCAGGAACTGCCCACAGATGCACGGAGCTGCCTTATCTAAAGTTACGCCACCCCTAGTTGTGACCCACAGGTAATGACTCATAGATGCAGAGATACAAGACTCTCCCCTAAGTTTGAGACAATGGAAAAGGATCATGCCAACTTCAGGGGTCCTCATGGGATAGCTGAGAATTTTATGGCAAGTCACCTTCTCCCTCTGCCCAGTCCTGCCTTCCTCATTTCCTTACACATGTGCTTCCCAAGAAAATACTTCAATAAACTTTCTCTATGCTCGCCTTTATTTAGAACTGGCTTCCAGAGTACCTGATCTAAGACAAGAATCTTTCTCTTCATTCTAATACCATCTTCTAGGAAGGAACTATGCTAGGCTCAGGACCCTTATTTTTTTGTCCAAGTCTGAACTAATACTTCATACCCAGACTGTTGCTTCCTACTTTATTCCTGTCATTTCTATCATTTAACATGTTTCTCTTTTTATATAACAAAGAGCTTTGAATAAAGTCAATGTTTTGTTTTGTTTTTTTAAAGCAGTAACTTCCAAGGACTATATGAGAAAAGCCTGAACACTGAGAATTAAAGGACCCCACTTCTTGGGAAATCATCAGTTGAAACAATCCACAAGAAGAGCAATTAACCTGCCCACAAATATTAGAAACTATGACTATCTCTGCCTCAAGGCAGAAGATGAAGACAAAAGACTCAGCCTTTAGGCTCTCTGGCCCAGAGGATGTAACCTTCAGGGACTTTCAGTAGTGTATTGCTCTCTACATAAAGTCTTGCCACTTTAGAATATCCTCCATTAATTTTTAGCTCTGGCTCTATCTGATTAATCTCCCAACCTCTTTAAAAAATAAAATGGTCACCTACTTTTGTTATTTTAATTTTTCTAATTAATTAAGTAATCACATAGCTTACATTTCTGTAGAATTCTCTCCATTAACTTCACCTTTTAAGAGAGATTAGAACAGTCAAGCACAAAAGACAGGTCTATGAATAGAGTCCATTCCTTCAACAGAGGAATCGAGATGCCTCATTTTCCCCAATGCTCACTGTGCAAGTCCCTCTTAAATCGCAAAGTGAACATTCTATGCCAAGTTTAGATAACTCCAAACCTAGCTTGTCAAGAAAGACTCAGAGTAATTATTTAACAATTAACCAAGTAACTCAGGAACCTTTAAAAGAGAAATAAGACTAGACCCCAAAGCAGCTCAGAAGAATAATAACTAAAACAATAATTCAATCTTTTCCAAAAGAATTTAGATTTCATTACCTGCCCAATATCTAGTCCTTAAATTAGGAAGAGAAAAGAAAGCAAGGAAGGAGACTCCATTTGTGTCCATTTAACCACACTCCCACCATTTATTACTTCTCTCAACTTCCTCTTTGATTGTTGAATTCTTGGCTCCTATATCCCAGCTTCAATATTTGTCTTCAGTCTCCTTAATTTTTGACAATTCCTTTATAGCTCCTTGGATTTTGATCGCATGTTCTAAGTTGAGTTTGGTTCATCTCTCTGATTTTGCCATATGTACTACTACACAACCCTGTATAGGGTATTACTTACTTCTCTTCAGTTGGCTGAGGTTATAAAATACAGATATACATAAACTGAAAAACATGGCCTTCAACATAATCAATCACTCAAAAGCCAGCCAGTTACCACTGTAGTGTAATGAAAAATTTTCAGTTTTTAAAAATGTAAAGCATATAACACAGTGTACCTGATCTAATAACGGACCAAATTTAATATACAGTCTATGCCAAAATAAGGCAAGAAAGAAGCTGCCTTTACATTTTTAGAATTTTAATTCTAACCTGCCTCTAGTATTCAAAGAGTTATTGCATATATATCATCCTAACCGCTTTACCTTATCGTCATGAGAAATAAGGCTTAAATTATTTCTAAAATGGACTTTCAGTAGAGAAATGGAGGCCTTATATGGAAGAAAAACCCTATAACATATCGTTGTTGGCTTCACTGAATCTTTATAATTCCCCAAGACAGGGAATGCATTAAACCCAAGACACACAAATGAAGTAGGTCTCTGAATAACAAAAGCCATTCTATTTGATTATTTACTCACTCAACAAATACATAATGAGAACCAACAATGCACTTTCACATTAGACATGTGGATAAGAAAATACTGGGCAAATGAGACGTCTAAAAATGGGTATTGGCCCTGAATGCAGTCCAGACCTAACTCACTTACTCTAGCAGAGCTTTTTCTTGCTCAACACTCTAATATCCCCTTATAGTAAAGTACTAATCTGAGGACTAACTTCACCAACAATTCTACATCACCTGAAAATCCAGCAAGACATCCAAACCTAGGAAGAATATCAACATAATTTCAACCAACCCCCAGAAAAACACCCATGTCTGCTGGTTCTTAGAACTAAAGCATGATGATGGCCACACAGTTACAATTATATTTTTACCAGTTATAGAAATACCACCATTTAAAACCCTTCCTTCTTCAGAAAGTTTCCTTGTTCTGCCCCATCCACATGAAGAATTCCTTAATTATATTGTAAATTAGAGAAGATGGACTAGATCTAACCAGTCCTGGAGGTATAACAAAATCAGCAGAAACATATTGGAAAAATATACTTATAACTTTTAAAAGACAACAGTTAAATTTTCTCTGAGTCAGAATTTATTGGGGTGACATTGGTTAATAACATTGTATAGGTTTCAGGTACATGATTATATAATACATCATCTGTATATTTACCATCCCAAGTCAATTTCCTCCCATCATCATTTATCACCCCTGCCAATAGCCTCTTCTATTTTCCCCCACCCTCCTTTCCCTCTGATAATCACCATACTACCATCTGTGTCTATGAGACTTTTTGTTGGTGGTAGTGGTGGGTTTTATTTTATTATTATTAATTTTATTTATTTATTTTGTTTAATCCCTTCACCTTTTTCACCCAGCCCAGCGACCCCTTCTGGACTATGTTTTTTAATAAGTAAAAATTTTATATTAGAATATAGTCAGATGTGGATCCAAATGCAGAGGCTAATGATAAAATTTTGTTTCTGGATATTCACAATGATTTTTAGAAGAGACCTGTACTTTGCAAAAGCAGACCTTTTATAACAGGTGATTCATCATATAAATTTGCTAGATATTTAAAATTCATTTCATTTTATGTCAGAGAAGTTATTTCTCCATTACATGGCATATACAAAAAGCAATAATTTCATTTATTCTCTCATATATTCAAAACCACAATTCAGATTTTTCTAAAAACCAAGCATTTAGCCTGGGGCTTAAGATAAAACAGTAAATAAAACAAACGTGATTTGCCAGCATGGAGCCTAAAGTGAGTAAAGGATACTAACTAAAAATGAATTTGAAATGCAAGGATTGATGATACTTCTGCAGAAGAGACTAGAAAAGACTGGTATTAGTATATGTCCTGGGTCTCCCAGAGATGTCCATATCTTAATTCCCAAAATCTTAGAATGTTACCTTACATTGCAAAAGGAACTTTGCAAATATAATTAAGATTAAGGGCTTTCAGATGAGATGATTATCCTGGATAATCTGGAAGGGCCCTATACAATTATGAGTCCTAAAAAGTAGAAAACATTTCCTGGCTGCAGTGAGAGAAAGAGATGTGAGGACAGAAGCACGGTCAGAGAAATGTGATGTAGCTGGCTCTGAATGAAGGAAGAGGGCCATGAGCCAATGAATGCAGGTGGTCTCTGAAGCTAGCTGGAAAAGGCAAGGAAAAGGATTCCTCCCTACAGCCTCCAGACATTCAGAATGCAGCCCTGCTGACACTTTCATTTATAACCCAGTGAGACCTGGGTCAGACTTTTGCTGTAAAATAATGATTTGTGTTATTTAAGCCATTAAATTTCTTACAGTAGCAATAGAAAATGTAATTATATATATATATATATATATATATGTGTGTGTGTGTGTGTGTGTGTGTGTGTGTGTGTATAATACATATGATATATATAATTAATATTATATATATACACACACAGAAATTTAAAAGAAAAATATTAGGGCAGACATATATAATCATAAATAGTGTTAAGTTGTTGCCTGTTTTATCTGTTATAGACCCATATGATTTCATTTCCTATTAATTTCTAACCAATGTGACAAGACAATGAACTTACAGATCACATAGCTTCAGTGAAAAAAAATGATTGAGACTCACTGATCCATATTTAAGGAAGTTAAGTTTTTAGACTCAAACTGATTGTGTGAACTGAGCCTGAGAAAAACATAAACTGCATTTATTTCTCACTTCTCTGGACTCAATAGGCTACAAAATTTGAAGCATGGAAGCCACAGTCACATAAGAGATCTACAGATTTTTATGAGTATTACTCTTGCTTTAAGTTTTCATGATTATGTTTATTGTATCTGAATTATCATCAGTATTTACTTTGTCAATATAGCTCAATTAGAAAAGCTACTAATTATTTGGGAAGGCAAACCAGGTCCAACAAAAGAGATACAATATTCCTTAAGTTAGGCAGTTGAGGATTTAAGTACAGGAGGTGTCCTTAGATATTTGAGGAAACTGAGATTTAAATTCATGTAGTTCCAGAAAAGTATATTCCCTTTCATTGAAGATGATGAAACAACTATATAAAATCATTATTTGCCATATAAACCTAGAGTAAAAATAAACCTGGGAATATGTTCTGATAATTTATTCCAAAGTTTTCCAGATTGGTTCCTGCTTTTAATTGCAATACTCATTGGCTCAGTCAGACTCTAGTATTAGGCCTAAAATTCGTATTTTTACATGAAAGTAAACTATTACAAAAATTTTGGAGTGCCTTTTTACAATACTGTAAATTTACATTTTTATTATTAATAAGTTACACTCATCAATAAAATGTTACTATGATGTATAAATAGATGGGCTTCTGATCACATGGACCACTGTCACATAAATTGAGGTCCTCCCACTCCGACTTCTACACCAACATCAGAGCAGATCACCATACATTACTCCCACACACAATGTCTTTCATTTCTTAAAAAATAAAAAACGCCTTCCTCAACAAGTATTTATCATTGTGTTCTAGAAGAAAGGAATACATAAATATACTTAGATCACCCAAAGAACAAGCCTTCTACCTCTCTGCTCTTCTTTTCCTCTATTTCTGTTCTTACCATTAACCCTCCCTCCATCTTTTCTCCATGGTTATCATATAAATATAATAAGTAACTTCAAATTAATTGCTTCAGGCACACTGTCATTTTAATGTAAAAGGCTAAGAAGAAGCAAGCACTGAAATGCAATATACCTGTATCCAAATAACAATTACTGAGCCCCTGCTACCTGAAAGTCTCTGTGCTAAGGGCCAGGGACACAGTCTCCACTCCCCTAGTGCACCTGTTTAGTGGAGGAGGCAGACAAGTAAACAGAGAAGTTCCATCTGGGATGAGAGCTCTAAAGGGGGAAATACCACAAGGGACATGTATTGCAGGGGGTGTTTGCACACCTTTAGCAAAAGGGGGAGAAGAGAAAACATGGAGGAAGGAGGAAGAAAGAAGAAAACAACCTCCATTAAGTACAGTAATGTAATGAATCAATTTAGTAACTGAGAAATATTTGGACTCCTACAATTAAGTCTATCTTAAAAAAATTAAAATTAAGATGATTATCTGGGACAAGCTTAAAAAAAGCTACTTACCTTTTATCTCAATTATTTGGATATAAATAAAAGTCTCCTTCCACACTCTTCTAACACAGAACTTACCTTGTTTAAAAATGAAAATAAATAACAGAAGGATATCAGTAATATAAATAAGTTTTGTGTATTTGATGAGTGGTCCTTAAAACTGAACATCAGATTAAATCCTCGTTAAGTAAAAGAGCAATAAGATATTGAAAAGTACAATATATTTTTATTGTCTTGCTTAGCATAATTGATACCTGGAATAGATACTTTTCAAGCATCACTCTCTTATACATAACAAAACTACATTTCAATAATAATCAGTCATAATCACTATTTTCTTAATTTGTTCTTTAACTTCAAAGTGATAGACAATTTTTAAAAAGAGAATAAATTTCAAAGTCATTAATCAAATTCAATGAAATATTTCATGTATGAAACCTAAACTTAATAAAAATATTAGCCCTCACAATTCAGTTTATTAGAATTCTTAAATTAAAAAATAAAACTCTAAGTGATCAAGTAAAATAACAATCGAAATAGCTCTATTTCTAGTTCTTAGTCTTCACAATTACTCTGTCATTACTGTTTATTTTGAGTCTTCTATTTCAATGTACAAAGACTATAAAGTTTATCTATAATCATAAAATGTGCTAATTTGAATCATATGCACATACTATTAAAACAACAGTAACCACAGAAATTGCTTAGAACTTAGAGAAAGATAAGGACTTTGTGAAAAACATTTTATCAGTGACATTCAGAATGAGTGGTGCATGGTGATAATACAAAGCAGGCCAACTTTTAGTTGGTTTTATTGTCATTTATATATTTCTAGAAACAGTGCACCTTCTTAATGATTGCAACCAGGGCAGAATGCTTCCATAATTTCACCCTTGGTATGAATAGTTTTTAACCCAAATAGTTTTTAAGCCAAAGTAGAAGAAAGCCATAAAATCACCACTATTTTTATGTGATATATGTTTATTATATACAGGACTAGCCCCAGGGGCCTCTGATTGCACACAGAATCCTATATTCAAAAAGGGCCAGCCTTAGCTTTAAATGCTCTGCTACCACAGTCTTGATATTTGTGTATATAAGTGAAGTCCCACAAGACAATGAAGCATATAACCTATACTCACATGTAGCCCTGTTTCCCAGTGCTTTCCAGGGACAGGTCCTCAGCCACCTGGTCCCGCAGCCCTCCAATCCTGAGAGGGTCCTTGGCACAAGACAGTGTGGATTGGGATCATGAGTCAGGGACATTGATGCCTGAAAGACTCTGAATGCTCCCACAAGTATTCTTATTCTCTAGAGAAACTAATATTAAAGAGCAAATAAAAATAACCTTTTTCAGGTCATTTGAGACTGAATAAAGAAAAAAGCTGCTTTTTTCCCCTGCTCTTGAACAATGAGAGATACATATTTTGCACTGAGCTCCACAGTTATGTAGCCATCCTCATCTATGTATGTGTGTGAGTGTGAGCATGTGCATGTGTTTGTTATTCTAAAAAAATAAAATGACTTTATATTTGGTAAAGTAAATTTATAATTTTTTAATTTATATATGAAATAAACTTATATGTAACTTGACTATTTTTATCTATAAAGGTGAATATAATAATTTAATAGTTCACACACCAGGAGAGAAGGAATTCCAATATTATCTTCTGAATTTTTTTTAGCAGGTTAATTCCCTTAGAAAGCCTTTTTTAACTTTATTTTTATTGTTTACACTATTAAAAATGTTAACTAAGAATATGTTATACGCTAAGAATAGGGTTATTCTAGCTTCAGAAGCAGAATATAACATTATTAATACGTTCTTATTAACAAAATCTACTTACAACTCTGATTTCTTGACATGTAAGAGATTGTTGGGCAGGAGCCTAAGTCATCAAATATTAAGAATATGGAGATATATCAAATATATTCAAAGTCCTTAAAACTCACTAATTTTAGCACATATCAATTATTCACATAAATCACTTATACTGAACTATCTTAATTCTTCAATTTCACATCCAAAAAGTTATATGCTTTGAAACTAATGTTTCAAAACATACCTTCATAAGACTTGAATTACGCCATTTATAATAAGGCATATCAACAAAACATTCTTATTGTAAACCTTTTGTTGAGCTCTATTATTTGAAAAGGCTTCATGATCAACATATAGTTGACAATGTCTTCAAGAATTCCTTCATTTTGAAAATGGCACTAAGATTTAAATGTAAGAGTAGGAATAAATACTCCACAGATGGATGTTAATATACATGTGAAATGAATAAATCATATTTGACTATTTGTCTAAATTTAACAGCATTGCTAATATTCCTAAAAGAGAGCTTAAACTACCAAAAAACTATGGCATTATGTCACATTTGAAAACGGTTAGTCATCTGAACTACAGTAGCTCTTTATACCTTCAAAAATGACCTTGATTCCTGCAGCATTGACTTTATCCAATACTATCTAAATTCTAACTTTGATATTCACCAACTTCAGCCTGAGGAATGTACCTTTTCTTAATCTTTTTACTTTTTAAATTGATGTGCAACTCCAGTTTCCCTTCTGCCATCCTGACTCTGTTCTTCAACTAATATTTAAACACTGTCTCAAACAAAGCAATCATTTGTAAATTACCTTCTGGTTGGATTCCATCCTAGAAACTTCTATCTCATTACTGTGCCCTGTGAGCACCCTAAGCGGAACCCACTTAGAATGCCAATCCATGTAAAATCATGTACTCATTTCTAATTTATCACATTTTGTATACAGAAAGAAACTGAGCACATACCCAATCTACAGAAGGTGGTAAACCAGTTACTCACATTGTTCATGTACTCTGAAAGCAGGTCCTGGAGAGCCTGGCGAATGGCGTTGCATTCTGCGATAATCCGCTCTCGATGGAAATCCCTCGTGCAAGAAGAGTCCGCCAACAGAGCAGCCCCACTGATAATGGCTTCAAGACGTTCCTCTAATGATGGTCTTATTTCCTCCTCAGTCACTGTGAGTGGATCCAAGACAATTAAATTCTAAAGGAAAAACACATTTGGATGGTTAGAATTTCAGAGCACCCATTTTAAAGAAAAATAAATATTTTGTTTTCATGTTTAGAATGCAGATGTGATAAAGTTGCATTTTTACTGCCTCACCTAGTTCGTGCATAATTCTATGTAGCAATTATTATTCAGGTGTGTGACAAAAATTGCAGTTGTAAGCATCGATTCTAGACTCAGACAGACCTGTATTCAAATCTTGCCTTTACCTCTCACCAATAGCCTGAGCTAATTCAGGCATCTTATGTACTTGGAGCCTCACCTTCTTGATTTCTAAAGTTGGAATTAATGTTGCTTGTTTCATAAAACTGATGTAGGAACCATATGAATGCTTAATACAGTGCATGGCAAATTATTACAGTATTCCCTCACTTATCGCGGGTATTACATACTATAACTCCCTGCGAAGTAGGAACCTTACATTTATTCTACACTTTTAAACCTGCGTAACTTCAACAACATACGTATATAGTACCACAAAATCCCATGATATAGCGAAAAATCCACGATAAATAATTAAATATAAAACTTACAAAAATCCCATGATACAGTGAGGCCTCAATAAGTGAACCACGATATAGAGAGGGACTATACCCTTATATAGAACTTCATTGTTGACATAATATTTTCACATATTTAATCAAATCCTGACAACACTATAAAGAGGTGGGCAGAAAAGATACTGTTAATCACACACTTGAATTAATGATGAGTGAGCTGAGACTGTTTTACCCAAGGTCACTGAACAAATAAATTTCAGACAAGTATCCAGGTCTAATAATAGCTAATTCAAAATTCATTTCATTATGCCTTGCTGTAAAGTATACACTCTAATTAACTTTAATGTATTAAAAATATTTTTTGAAACGTAATTATTCATTGAAAAAGTAAAACTCTATCTTTCTGTTGATCTAGTAAAACTTCCAGTTATTTCCCACTATTGACATGGTATTTTTAAGGTTTCCTTTAGATATGAGTCTCCAAGCAATAGAAGTTAAGATAATCTATAGTCTCTGAAGAAAAGATGAAAGGTGTGAGGGTCTAATGGCTCTTTATTAAAACACTTCAAGAGATGTAGCTTTTCCAAGGTTTAAAAGGCATAATGTAGCAATTAGAGAGGTAGTATTGAATAAAAGCTCTCTGAACAATCATTAACATAAAATGAAATCATTTCATGACCTTCAAATGTGTGTCCATGTGTAACTCTATATATACACATAAGCACTGAAAATCATTGATCTTCAGAGTGTGTAATTTTATAATTATATATATATATATATATATATATAGAGAGAGAGAGAGAGAGAGAGAGAGGCCTACATATATTGCACATGTATAAAATCTTAAACTGATCATTGCACTATATTACATTATAATAAATATTTGGTGATCAAAAGTAACCAGGCTAACATTTTAAAAGCTATAACTCTAAGAAGAAGTGAGGAAGAGAAAATTATTACAGAAACAGAAATCCTTTTAAAACAATTAGAAAAAAACTAGTAATAAGTAATGTTCCCATATTATATAATATAAAATATAAACTATTTAATATAGAAAAACTTAGAAAAAATGAAATTAATTTTACGAATGGCAAATTTAATGTTTTTGTTGTCCAATAATATTTTTGATGAGACAATAATACCAACCATAGTCTTGGCCATCAGTCAAGGATTCATTTACATTTAAATCTAACCCCTTATTTCACTTGCCACAAACATTCCACTCCAATGTTCCATAACAATAATTAAACCAAGTAAAACCTTTTTGAAAATGTCCTTCCAATGTGATATCATCATTAAGAAGAGACACTGTGGGCAACAGAATTGCTCTTTAATTGCTCTAATGCAATCAGAAGATGTGATAGGAAGAGTTAACATGTCTCCAGCACTGTGATGATACAAAAGATGATCCAAAAAGAAATTAAATTTCAAATCTTTATACCTATAAGAACTGCAAGAAAAAACTAGTAATTTCAGGACGTGAGTCATGTCAGAAAACAGTCTCTATTATAGGATTAAGTCACTTCATTTCCAGCTCTATGGGACCATTCCTCAAACTATCCTGGCCTTTGGATTTTTACATGTTTGACATTTAAGACTTCTCAGGTTTTTCAGATTCATCTGAACTCAAATCATGGCATGCTCTGACATCTAAAATCTATACACAGACCCTCTTGATTCCTCTTAGACTACTGTCCTCCTATTCACATTCTGTAACAGTTTTCACTAAGCTTGTCATCAAATCAATAAAAAGGTAAGTATTTTAAAAACAATTTGAATGTTCTATGAAATACCACTGGATGTTTGAGACCTACTAAAATAAAGAACTATCTCTTTTGTACTTCAGTAAGATGATGAAATAAGAATACGCATACCTCATAACCCACAGAAGCACTGATTTTCACAATGACCCATGAATGAAAATACCTTTATGGAAGCCTGAGAGGTTTCAGCTCACCAGTGGGGTAAAAAATAAAAGAATAGAAACACTGACAAAGACAATAACAGTTTCTCTTAACCCACATCACCCCACTCCCAAGGCAGCACAGCTCAGTGTCAAAAGAGACAATGGTGGCCAGTAATTTCTCCCATGGGAGAAAGTGAGAGCAAGTTGAACACTCAGCTTCATCATCCTTGTACGACAGTGCCCAAGAAGTCCATTTTCATATCTTGTCACTGAGAATATTGAGGGGATTGGAACATCTGAATAATTTATAGATAACCAAGAGCAAAGAAAAGTGGAAGCTCACAGGAACCAGTGCATGGATCTCAATGAGCAGCAAATCCTACTAACTGCATTCAGACTCCTTCAAGAGCCACATCCACAAACCTAGTAGGACCCCTAATTGCAGGCTGTACAAGTAGGTGATGTGTACCCCCCAGCAATCCATGCACGAAACACTCCAGTAGCCAACACACAATGCTCCCCTGTAGATGATGTATTCCAGGTCCCACAAACAGCGCACTGTTAGATTGGCAGAGAATATATAGCATTAAACACTTCAGGGCATTGCCCTAGGGAAAATAAATAGGAGGCCCTCATCACCCAGCCTGGGTCTGTGGTATCAAGAGAAGGCACACAGGAGGAAGTGCAGATCAATCTAAGAAGAGCAACAAACAATATGAGTCACAAAAATGGGGAGACAGAGAAACAACCCTCCATCGAAAGGAACGGCAGAATCCCCAGAAAGAGTGCTAAATGAAATAGAGGGGAGCAAACTATCAGATATGGAATTGAAAGCATGTATTATGGAGAAGCTCGATGAGCTCAGTGGAAACTACAAAGAACTCCAGAAAAACTACAGTGAACTCCAGAAGAACTACAAGGAACTTACTGAGAATTATGCCAGCATCAAAAAGGACATGGAAGCTATCAATAAGAGCCAGGAGGAAATGAAGAATACAATCTCTGAATTGAAGAACACAGTAGAGGGAATTAAAAGCAGGCTAGAGGAAGAAGAAGATCGGATCAGTGAGCTGGAAGACAATGTAAACAAAAACTCCCAGACAGTGCAACAAAATGAAAAAAGACTGAACAAGACTGAAGAGGCTCTAAGACAACTGCAGGACAACACAAAATGTAATAATATCCATATCATAGGAATTCCAGAAGGAGAAGAAGAGCAAGGGATAGAAAATCTCTTTGAAAAACTAATGACAGAAAACTTCCCTAACATGAGGAGAGAAAGCATCATGCAAGTCCAGGAAGCACAGAGGGTCCCAATGAAGATGAACCCCAACAGGCCCACTTCAAGACACATTATAATTAAAATGGCAACATTCAAAGACAAAGAGAGAATTCTAAAAGCAGCAAGAGAGAAACAACTAATAACATACAAAGGAGCTCTAATAAGGCTATCATCATATTTCTCAGCAGAAACACTACAAGCCAGAAGGGAATGGCAAAATATATTC
Organism: Furipterus horrens; assembly: GCF_987537825.1. Lineage (NCBI taxonomy): Eukaryota > Metazoa > Chordata > Mammalia > Chiroptera > Furipteridae > Furipterus > Furipterus horrens. The sequence goes on from NW_028327175.1 coordinate 157,766,204, forward strand.
CAAGTAATGAAAAACAAAGGCCTACAACCAAGAATACTCTACCCAGCAAGGCTCTCATTCAAAATGGAAGGTGAAATAAGGAGTTTCCAAGACAAAAGAAGGCTAAAAAAATACATCTCCACCAAACCAGCATTGCAAGAGATGCTAAAGGGTCTGCTTTAAGAAGATGAAGAAACAGAGAGAGACAGAGAGGAACATGAGTACAAAGGGGGAAAATAACAATGAATAAGTGCTGAAAGAGAGAAGGAACTTCTACCATTTGCAACAACATGAATGGAACTAGAGAGAATTATGCTTAGCGAAATAAACCAGGCAACAAAAGAAAAATACCTTATGCTATCACCTATTACAGGAAACTAATGAACAACACAAACAAATGAGCAAAATTGAACCAGAGGTATGTAAACAAGGAAAAAACTAACAGTAACAAAGGGGGAGATGGGAGGGGGAGAAGAAGGTAAGAAGGAGAAGGGTCTAGTCAAAGAACATGTATAAATGACCCATGGACACGGACAACTTGGTGGGGACTGAATGTGGGAGAAGGGGAGGCAGGGTGCAGGGAAGCAAGAGGGGGGAAAAAGTGAGACAACTGTAATGGAAAAAAAATTTTTTTTAGTGGGGGAAATAATGAAAATATAAAGAATGGAAATGCAAGTTCAGTGAATACTAGAAAGACAAAGATCTTCCTTCACACTGTATATTTTTCTCCCTATCTGATCCCTCCAGAGTTTGGCGTTCTAAAGAAATAAGTAATGACATAAGTTTCTTTGCATAAAACTAATAAGACCAGTTGTTAATAGAGGTTTTTTTGTTTTTTTTTTGACTAAGACTTTGACTAGAATGTCATGCCTAAAGGAGACATGCTTGGGCTTTGGTTGCTACCAAAAAGCCCTGAGGAACTAGGATTGACTTTCAAAGGTAATAAAAGCCCACGAGATAAAAGGCCTGGTACCTTGGTTGGATGTGCGGTCCATGGCAATCTTTCCAGGGAAGGAATGAAGGTTGTTTTCCTGAAAGATGGCTAGAAGGGACCTTAAGGCACAATGGAAAACCTGAAGGACCTGGAAAAGACAGGTGTTTACAGGCAAGTCTGAATGCCAGGTATGTGGTTCTGCTTCTGTGCCCTGAAGGGCAGACTGAAGGTCACCCTAAATGTTTCTGGCATTAGTTCTAGCAAAGCAGAACTAAAGATCATAAGTGATCATTTGCTGCTCTTGTTGTGTTTATGCAAATGAACAGGATAAGTTAAAAATGGACTTAATGCACTCCCTTTAACGACAAGGAGGGTGATCTTAGGGAGAAAAATCGTGATTCAAGGAAAATCACAATGCTCAGTGGTAGACTATAAAGTAGTGCAGCTAACCATCTTTAAAGTTTCTTTTCATTCAAAATTTGTTTTCATTTGAAAGTTAAACTATGTCTGTGGTATTATCAAAGATGTTTAATTTACAGGCAAGAAAAATGTCAAATGCCTTGCAACTGGATGTCTTTTCGATAAGACATTCCTACAGATTTAGAGACTTGTATGTGGGTTATGTTACATAAATTAACATGTGTTTTCTGTTTTCAAAGGGCATAAGCCTATGATCTCATTACCTGAGTGATTGTCTGTATGTATAGGCCTCACTTAATCCTGTCTGCATCACTGCCTCCTGAGACTCAGTGTTATGGCTGAACTAAGTGGCTGGGTTGGTGAAGAATGGGGTGGTCTATGGGCTCTACTCTAGAACTGGTTTCTCTTTTCTATCCTACTGGCTTGGACAGAAAGAGCCCAGAGGCCTGAGAGGGGGGAAACCTAAAATATTTCTCTCAGCCCAAACTAAGTATAATGGGCAAAAGGGTTTTAGACAGGTGAGATGTACCTGGCACACCTTCCTCCAAAGAAGCCCTTCTTTTCCCTAATGTGGGACATTGAAAAATTAATACCTGTCTTTTGTCATCTAGTGGTTATGGATTGAATGATGTCTTTTACTCCTTTTGCTAAATCTGTTGCCTCCAGAATACAACAAGGACGCCAGCCTGTTAAATCAAGCATGCCATTGTCCGGGAACAGCCAACTGACCTGGAATCTGCATAATCCTTTCCCATGTGTGAAGGCCATCCTCCCCTCCACACCCCAACTCTTATTAGGGATTTCTGGACCCCAGGGTAGTTAGGATGACGACCATGTCCAGCTTGAAGCAGCTAGAGGAGCTTGAGACCTTCTCCCATTGTCCTTTATAAGATTATAAAGGGTCTTAAGTCTGAGAGGGAGGGATTGTTATTTTTTATTGTTAAAATCATTAATTAATTATTTTTTAAAAAAGAAGAAGAATATATGAAAGGGTGAGGCAGGAGAGCTTGTATGTACAACCCATGGGCATGGACTTGTGGCGGGGGGATTGTTTGGGGATGGGGGTACTGGACGGAGGGTAGCAAAGGGAAAAAAAATGGAACTATTGTAACAATATAATCAATAAAATATACTTAAAAAAGAGAGAGAGAGGAGGCACACAGTCTAAGACTTTCCCCTAAAGGGGAACAGGAGGAATGGTAGAAAGATACTGAGGTCTCTCAGTATCTCTAGCTGGGCTTACTTAGCCAGAGAGTAAAGATTTGAAGAAGCAACTGTTTATTTAAATGTAAATACAACAATGCAAGGTTTCAAAGAACATAAAGAATCAAGAAAATATGATATCACCAAAGGAACAAAATAAACACTAGTAGCTATTCCAAAAAAAATGTAGATTCACTAATTGCCTTGAAAATAATTCACAATAATCATTTTTAAAAAGCTCTGTGAGCTAAAGGAGAACAGGGGTACACAACTCAACTAAATCAAGAAAACCATATATGTACAAAATGAGAAGTTTAACCAAGAAACAGAAAAACTATAAAAAAGAACTAAATAAATATTGGAGCTGAATAATACAGTGACTGAACTGCAAATCCACTAGATGGGTCCAGCAACAACTAGAGCATTCAGAAGAAAGGACCAATGAACTTAAGGATAGAACATCTGAGTTATCTAGTCCAGGGTACAAAAAAAATTAAAGTAAAGAAAATCTACTAGATTTATAGGACACCATTAAAAAAATTAATATATAGACATATGTTGTATAAAGACATTTCAGTCAATGATGGACCACATATACAATGGTGGTCCCATAAGAGTATAATAGAGATAGAAAATTCCTATTGCCTAGTGACATTGTAGCCATAGTAACATTGTATCAAAATGAATTACACATGTGTTTGTGTTGATGCTGGTGTAAACAAACCTACAGTGCTGCCAGTCCTATAAAACTCAACATCCTTTGTGATTAAAAACCCTCAAAAATTAGGTATAGATGAAATGTACATCATCACAATAAAGACCATGTATAACAAGCCACTGTTAACATCAAACTCAACAGTGAAAAGCTAAAAGCTTTTTCTGTAAGATCAGAAATGAGACAAGATTGCCCACTCTTGCCACTTTTATTCAACATAGTACTAAATGTGCTAGCATGAACAATTGGATAATAAAAAGAAATAAAAGGCACCCAAATTGGAAAGAAGTAAAATTGTCTCTGTTGGCAGATTATAGGCTCATATATACAGATAACTCTGCATACACCATCAAAAAACTGTTAGACTAATAATAATTTAAGTAGTTTCAGGATAAAAATCAACATACAAAAATCAGTTGCATTTCTATACACTAACAAACAATTTTTTTTAATTAAGAAAATAATCTATTTGCAATAGCACCAAAAAAGAATTTTAAAAATTAGGAATAATTTAATCAATTTGGGTGATAAATCTGTATACTGACAACTATAAAACGTTGATGAAAGAAATCAAAGAATAGAATGATATACAAATAAATGGAAGAATATCCCATGTTTACAGATTTGAATAATTAGTATTTTTAAAACATCCATACAACCCAAAACAATTTACTGGCTCAATGCAATCACTATCAAAATTCCAATGGCATTTTCCACAAGAATAGAAAAGCATAATCCTACTATGAATATGGAATCAGAAAACATCAACAATACAGTCTTGAGTGAGAAGGACAAAACTGGAGGCGTCACACTTCCTCGTTTCAAACTATATTGCAAAGCCATTGTAATCAAAGCAGTATGGTCCTGGTATAAAAGCAGCCACATAGACCAATAAAACAGAATAAAGAAGCCCAAAATAAATACATGTACATACAGTCAACTATTTTCAACAAGTATGCCAAAAAACACACAATAGGAGAAATATAGTCTCAGAAGGTGCTGGGAAAACTAGATAATCGCATGCAAAAGAATGAGATTAGACCCTTATCTTACAGCATACAAAATTTTTTTTAAACATCAAAATAGTTTAATGACTTAAATTTCAGACCTGCAACTGTAAAACTCCTAGAAGCAAACATAGAGCAAAAGCTCGTTTATATTGGACTTAGCAATGATTTTTTGCATTTGACACCACAAGCATAGGAAACAAAAGCAAAAGTAGACAAGTGGGACCACATCAAACTAAAAAGCTTTCACACAGCAAAAGAAACAACAAAATGAAAAGGCAACCTACAGAATGAGATAAAATATTTGTGAGCCACACATCTGATAAGAGGTCAATATTCAAATTATATGAAAAAATCATACAACTCAAGAGCAAAAAACTCAATTTACAAATGAGCAAAGAACTGAATAGGCATTTCTCTAAAGATGATATACATATGGTCAACTAGTCATTATTAAAAAATATATAGTATTGGTTAGAATGTGGATAAAAGGGAATCTTTGTGTACTGTTGATGGAAATACAATTTGGTACCATATGGAAAACAGTATGGAGTTTCCTCAAAAATACTTAAAATAGACCTACCATATTATCTAACAACCCCACATTGGCATATGAATCCACAGGAATTTAAACCAGGACCTCAGATCCCTGCATTCCCACGTTCACTGAACCTTTATTTGCAACAGGTAGGATATGGGAGAAGAAAACTAAATACCCATTGACAAATGATTAATAGAGAAAATTTGGTTTATACATACAATGGAATATTATTTGGCCTTAAAAATAATCCTGTAATTTGTGACATATTATAAAGACAAATATTATATCATCTCAATTATATGTGGAATGTAAAATCGTCATAGCAGAAGAGAAAAATAGTAGTTTTCAGGGGCTAGTGGGAGGGGGAAATAGGAAGGTGATGATCAAAGGGAACAAAATTTCTGGAGATCTGTTCAGCAGAGTACCTCCAGTAACAATACTGTATTGTATACTTAAATTTTGCTAAGAGAGTAGATCTTAAGTGTTCTTACAATAATAATAATGATGGGTATGGGGGAAACATGGGGAGGTGATGGATGTTTATGGCATTGATAGTGGTGATGGTTTCAGAGGGTATACTTGTCCCCCAAATCATCTTATTGTGTACATTAAATATGTCCAGCTTTTCATGTTAGTCCTACCTCAATAAATGTTTTATAAAACAAATAAAGCTAATCTTTTTAAAAACATTCCATGAAAGACCAACAGGATGTTATATTTTCAGGATCCTATTCTATTAAACACAGAAGGTATTTCCCCTTTCTCTTAGGTTCTGCCCAATAAACACTAACTTCCCTAACACTATGCTGACAAAATTTTGTTTTCAAAAATGTAAGAGTTCTAACTTCATTGTCTTCTATTTGATTGCTGTATTTTAGGGAACAGTATAGTTTAAAGTTTAAGAAACCAGGTTTAACTCCTGAGAGCAATTGGTCTGCATTTGGATCCTGGCTCATTAGCCATAAATAAATTCATCTATGCTGTTATCTTTTGTACTCTCATCTCTTTCAGCACATCTTGTAACTTCTTTAGTTAATGAAGTTAATTCCTTATATTTCTTCATACTATTTCTCAGAATTGAATACTATAAGTAACTTCCATAAAATCACTCAGCTAGTAAGTAGCAGAAGCAAGATTCTGTCCAAATATGTCTATTTTCAGTTCCATGTTGTAACTATTATGTAATACTGATTTCATTATCTTATTAAATCAGTATGAACTACTTATAAGTGTAAAAAGTGCAGGTGAGCAAGAATATGTAAATTTTCTTAGAAGATTTAGGATACTAATCCAGTTTCAAATAACCCAAATCCACACACTTTCTACTACGCTGGGCAAACTGAGATGAGACCATCTGGTAAACCTTTCACTTCTGTCTCAACACGCTTTTCCATCCATTTTTTTCTTCCCATTTGTCTTCAGAGATGATCTCTCCCACTCCCTCTCCACACCACCACGTCATTTTTTTCAAGGCTAACTTCTCTTTTTATGTTCTGATGTCAAGCCCCAGGTTCTCTTCCATTACTCCTTCCTTAAATTGTGAGTCTCTCTTCAGAGCCTTCTATGTGCCAAGAATTGGTAGTGGAGTGGAGAGCATCCCCTGTGCCCATCACAGGGCTCACAGCCTAGAGGAACTGACAAATGTTAACCAAATAGTTACGTAAGTGTATAACTGCAATGTGCATGTGTGATATAAATAAAGTATTGAAAATAAAGTGGAAGATCACTAGGCATACCTCGACAATTGGGTGAGGAATCAGGATAAAGACAAAGCAGATGTAAGCTCTAGGGAATTCATAAGGTCCCCAAGGTGGGCTTTAAACTTCCACAAAGCATGGAATTGAAAATTTGGAGATAATCTTATCCCAGTCTTACCAGATCTACTTAAATAGGCATCAGGGTTATAATTGTGTGCAACTTAGAGCAAGAAGCAGAACACTGTGTAACCTGAAAACAAGGCAAAGGGAAAATATGGGCTTTACCCTTAAAATAGTTAAATCACCCAATCCAAACTTCAGGACACAGAAAACTTCCTGAAAGGCAGAGAAGAGGTCTGTGCAGGCAAAATGAGACTATATGTTGCATTTATCTATAAAATAGAAATATAAGGAAATCGGGCCCTAAAAAAAGAATGATTACAATTAAATTCTAAAATTATTGGCACACTCATAGATATTTTAAAATATAAAGAATGTATATGACCCATAATGATACAGGGAATGACTTAAAATGCTTTAAATCTTTTACTGGAGTAGTTGTAGTTTAAATCAACACTGCTGATCATTTTCCTTTTTTGTTGCAACCTAAAGCCTATCCTTCAGGAAACAACATATAATGTAAGGATTATTTTAGTCAATATGAGTTATGGTGGAAGAAATCTCTGTGACCTTGAGAAACACAAAAATAAATGCTGACTTTTTAGAAGATTGATATCATGGTTCAATATGTATTTGAAAGTGATTAAAGTGAAATGAATCCATATAAAATAAATGGGAAAAAATATTATAATATACTATAGAGTAAAAAGCAAAAGTCGCAAAATGATGTACAGTGACATCTTTTTTTTTTTAAAGGAAGCACACAGCAATACTTTATTTTTAAATTTTTTAAATATGTTTAATTAATTATGCTGTTACAGTTGTCCCAATTTTCCTTCCCTCTGCTCCCCTCCACCTGATGGCCTCCCTCCCTCCAGTTGTCCCCCCCTTTTTAGTCCTTGTCCATTGGTTGTCCATATAGTTCTTCTCAGCCTCTTCCTGTTTATTCCATTCTCTCCTACTAGGCTTCTTTATTCCTGTTCTATCTCCCCCTTCCCCCTCCCTGTTGACCTCCCTCCAGTATGTTCCCCATACCTATAGTTCTTTTTCCACTCTCGTGGCCTATCTAGTTTGCCTTTGTTTCGATTCCCTAGCTTCTGTTGTTGGTTCTTGTGATGCAGTTTTTCTTTTAATGTTCATAGTTTTGATTCTCCTTCTTCTAAACAAGTCCCTTTAACATCTCATATAATAGTGGTTTGGATCTAATGAACTCTTTCAGTTTTAATTTGTCCTGGAAGTACTTTCTGTGTCCTTCTATTCTGAATGACAGTTTCACTGGATAGAGTATTCGTGGCTGTAGGTTTTGGATTTTCATTACTTTGACTATTTCTTGCCAGTCCCTTCTTGCTTGCAGGGTCTCTTTGAGAAATCCACTGATAGTCTAATTGGGACCCCTTTGTACATGATTCTTTTCTTCCCTCTTGCTGTTTTTAAAATTCTCTCTTTATCTTTAATTTTAGACAGTTTATTATAATGTGTCTTGGAGTGGTTCTCCCTGGGTCCTTTTTTTCTGGAACTCTCTGTGCTTCCTGGACCTGTAAATCTATTTCCTTCCTCAAGTTTGGGAAGTTCTGCTTCATTATTTTTTTTACATAATTTTTCAATTTCTAGTTCTTCTTCTTCACCCTCTGGCAATCCTATAATCCAAATGTTTGATCTCTTATAAGTGTCCCAGAGATTTCTGATCCTCTCCTCACTTTCCTTACTTTTTGTTTCCTCTTTCTGCACTGGTTGATTGTTTGTTCCTTCTCTATGTTCTGGTTTGTTGATTTGATCTCTGGATTTTATTTCCTCACCACTTGTCTCATATGTATTTTCATTCATTTCAGTATGAGTGGCTTTCTTTCCTTTCCTGTCCTGTTCCAAATCTTTTGTTAATTCCGTAAGCCACCTCATAACAATAGCTCTGAACTGAGCCTCTGAAAGGTTTCTTATTTGTCCGTTTGTCAGGTTCTTCATCTGCTGCCTGGTGAGCTGTGTCACTGGGATTTCAATCGTTGTCTCCTTCATTTTGACAGATTTGTGTTTTGCTTTGCTTCCTGGGAAGGCTTTGGGGGGTAGAGTCCCATGTACTCGTCACTACCTGGCGACCAGCAGATCCTGACCTTTTTCGCCGCTCTGTGGCGCTTTGTGTGGGGGCGGGGGTCCAAGATGAATTCCTGCCATTATTCTCCACTGGGAGACCGGGATCAGTCCTCCTGCCCTCTGGGCCTCACCGTCCAATGCAATAGGGGGGCTGCCTTTCCCTGCATTGGGGTCACGAGCTGCTGGGGCTCAACTGCAGCTGGGATTGCTCCCCCTGCCACTCTCCCCACTGCTACCGCAAACAGCACTGCCTGACCTTTCCATTCTGGTTCCAATTTTGCCACTCCTACCTGTCCAGGTGAGCACCGCTGGTTTATAACTTCATATGTTGGGCTTCCATGTAGTTTTATTTTCTGGAATTTCTGGTTATCTTTTGTTTTAAGGTAGTTGTATTCCTTTCTAGTTGTAGAGGGAGACCGAGCATGTCTGTCTAAGCCTTCATCTTGGCCGGAAGCTCACAACAATACTTTAGATGTTTCTTGAGTATATATAAATATATAAGATCCTAGGAAAAAGTCTAAGGAAAAATAACAATGCCACAGCAATTGTTATCTCTGAAAATAATCCATATTAGGGTGTTAATCAAAGTTTTAATTTTTTTATTATAGCCTAATTGTGTATTATTTATGAAATTACAAACTAATTAAACATTAAAATTCTTAAACTTTAAAAAAGAAAATGATAATTATGAATCAAACATTTATTATTTCTTTTGATTCTAGATATTCATCAACTATTTTGGATCAAGATATAAAAAAATAATGATTCCATTATTTACCACAATGAAATATGATACCAAGTTTTAATATGAATTACTCTGAAATAGTTTAACTTTTCTATGTTAGGTTTCATCATTATAAATATGTTTAGTTAATGTGTCTTTTAAAAAAATAAAGACATATGACCTCAAAATACCAGGGCTCTCTTTTTTAGTGGAGTTTAGAATCAGAAAACCTCAGTATGAATCTTGGCCCTCCACTCACATTGAGAACATGGTTTAAGTTTTACAAATCTATAGCTCATCCTATATAATAGCAAAAATAAAACCTATACCTATCGTATAAGAATTTATTTAATGTAGCTTTATAGCACATTTGAGTATCTGGTGCAGTCAGCCCTGCCTCATAGCTTCCCACTAATACTATCTTTACTTGTATATGCACTACTATCTGTTCCTCATGAATAGAGCCATGGTGTACTATGAAGGAAGCTACCACCTAAGACAGAATATTCCATATACCACACACTGTACATGGGGGTATGTAGGCAAGCGTTTATCCCACAAATATTTGTTAATCATATAATATACTTCATATTCTGAGCAAGGTTTTGACTATGCCTGACCAGAAAATATAGGAAGTTATAAAAAACCTTAAACAAGCTGAAGCATAAAAATCAATATGGGAGGACCCAAGATGGCAGAGGAGTAAGTGGAAGCTACACTAATCTCCTCCCAGGACCAGTCTGGGTTTACAACTTAATTTTGGAGAAAACATCTGGAATAACCAACCGAACAAAAGCTGGAAAGAAGTCTTATAACCACGGAGAGACAGAAAAGGCCGCTACATCACAACTTGACCGGTAGGGAGTGCGGAGATGCGGAAGGGCTGGCTGGGCTCACACAGGTGGCTGCTGAAAGGACTGAGAAACAGCTCAGCAGCCGGGGATTCCCTCTGAGAAGGGCAGGGTCTAAACCCCCAGCTGGGCTTCCCAGCCTACAGCAACAGAGTGGAAAGTAAAATAGTATCAGCTGTGAAAAGCGAAAAGCCACAGGGTTTCTTGCTAGCCAGAGAGAAACAGCAGGAGAAAAGTGGATCACATACGAAAATATTTTGGCCACCACTTACCCTGGGCTCAAGCAGAGGGAAGGCAGAGAGGACTGGAGACACTAGGGGAGAGTTTGGCACGGTGGCTTTGAGGGGAGAACTGGAGGAGCAGCCGACTGGGTCCCAGTGCTGACTCATCCCCAATACTGCAGGTAGACCATTCCCCTCCAAGTGGCGTCAGCCTGAGGGGAAGCAAAAGCCCTGCCTACAGGAATTAAGCTGCCACACCCACGGTCCTTAAGCCTGACAGCTAATCACAGATTGAATAGATTATCAACTAAAGGAGACAGACAAAGGCAGTAGATCCCTGAAAGTCTCCAACAGGCTGCCTAGGCACAGACTGGTACAGGATCTGACGCCACCAGGGGCAGATCCAGGAAGTGCAGATCATTCTAAGAAGCACCAACAAACAATAGGAGTCACAAAAATGGGGAGATAGAGAAACAACCCCCCATCAAAAGGAAAGATAGAGTCCCCAGAAAGAGTGCTAAATGAAATAGAGGGGAGCAAACTATCAGATATGGAATTGAAAGCATGTATTATGGAGAAGCTCAATGAGCTCAGTGGAAACTACAAAGAACTCCAGAAAAACTACAGTGAACTCCAGAAGAACTACAAGGAACTTACTGAGAATTATACCAGCATAAAAAAGGACATGGAAGCTATCAATAAGAGCCAGGAGGAAATGAAGAATACAATCTCTGAATTGAAGAACACAGTAGAGGGAATTAAAAGCACGCTAGAGGAAGCAGAAGATCAGATCAGCGAGCTGGAAGACAACGTATACAAAAACTCCCAGACAATGCAACAAAATGAAAAAAGACTGAACAAGACTGAAGAGGTTCTAAGACAGCTGCAGGACAACATGAAACGTAATAATATCCATATCATAGGAATTCCAGAAGGAGAAGAAGAAGAGCAAGGGATAGAAAATCTCTTTGAAAAACTAATGACAGAAAACTTCCCTAACATGAGGAGAGAAAGAGTCACGCAAGTACAGGAAGCACAGAGGGTCCCAATGAAGATGAATACAAACAGGCCCACCTCAAGACACATAATAATTAAAATGGCAACATTCAAAGACAGAGAGGATCCTAAAAGCAGCAAGAAACAACTAATAAACTACAAGGGAGCTCCAATAAGGCTATCATCAGATTTCTCAGCAGAAACACTACAAGCCAGAAGGGAATGGCAAAAAATATGCCAAGCAATGAAAAACAAAGGCCTACAACCTAGAATACTATACCCAGCAAAGCTCTCATTCAAAATGGAGGGTGAAATAAGGAGCTTCCAAGACAAAAGAAGGCTAAAAGAATACATCTCCACCAAACCAGCAATGCAAGAGATGCTAAAGGGTCTGCCCTAAGAAGATAAAGAAACAGAGAGAGACAGAGAAGAACACAAGTACAAAGGGGAAAAATGACAATGAATAAGTACTCATCAGTAATAACCTTAAATGTAAATTGATTAAACGCTCCAATTAAAAGACATAGGGTAGCTGAATGGATTAGAAAGAATGACCCACATATATGCTGTCTACAAGAGACCCACCTTAGAACAAAAGATCTACACAGACTGAAAGTAAAGGGATGGAAAAAAGTATTTCAAGCAAATGGACATGAAAAAAAAAGCCGGGGTAGCAATACTTATATCAGACAAAACAGATTTCACAGCAAAGTCCATAAAAAGAGACAAAGAAGGGCATTTCATAATACTTAAGGGAAAAATCCATCAAGAAGATATAACCCTTATAAATATATATGCACCCAACTTAGGAGCACCCAAATATATAAGGAAAATTTTGAAAGACTCCAAGAAAGATATAGACAGCAACACACTCATCATAGGGGACTTTAACACCCCATTGTCAACAATGGACAGATCTTCGAAGCAAAGAAACGCCAAAGATATTGAGGCACTGAACAACACTCTAGATCAAATGGACTTAGTCGATATATATAGAAGTTTTCATCCCAAAGAAGCAAAATATACATACTTCTCAAGTGCACATGGAACATTTTCAAAGATAGACCACATGGTAGGACACAAAACAAGCCTTAACAAATTTAAGAAAATTGAAATTATATCAAGCATCTTCTCAGATCACAATGGCTTAAAATTGGAAATCAACCTCAAGGAAAAAACTCAAAAACATTCAAACTCATGGAGAATGAATAACATGCTATTAAATAATGAATGGGTTAACAATGACATCAAGGAAGAAATCAAAAAGTTTCTGGAAACTAATGATAATGAACACACAACAACCCAAAACCTATGGGATACAGCGAAAGCAGTCCTAAGAGGAAAGTTCATAGCAATACAGGCCTACCTAAAAAAGCTAGAAGAATCTCTAATAAAAAATTTAACCCTACAGCTACAACAACTAGAGGAAGAACAACAAGCAATGCCCAGATCAAGTAGAAGAAAGGAAATCATCAAGATCAGGGCAGAATTAAATGACATAGAGTCTAAAGTAACAATTCAAAAGATCAACAAAAGTAGGAGCTGGTTCTTTGAAAAGATAAACAAAATTGACAAGCCTTTAACCAGGCTCATCAAGAAAAAAAGAGAGAAGACCCAAATAAATAAAATCAGAAATGAAAGATGAGAAATCACAACTGATACCACAGAAATACAAAGGATTATAAGAAATTATTACGAACAACTGTATAGCGAGAAATTTGACAACCTAGAGGAAATGGACAAATTCCTGGAAACCTATAGTCTTCCCAAACTGAATCAAGAAGAAGCAGAAAGTCTGAATAGACCAATAACAGCTAGTGAAATTGAAGCAGTAATCAAAAAACTTCCAGCACACAAAAGCCCTGGACCGGATGGCTTCACAAGTGAATTCTACAAAACATTTAGGAAAGAACTAACTCCTATCCTCCTCAGACTATTCCAAAAGATACAAGAAGAGGGAAGACTCCCAAACTCATTCTATGAAGCCGGTATTACCCTAATTCCAAAACCAGGTCAAGACACAACAAAGAAAGAAAACTACAGACCAATATCGCTGATGAACATAGATGCTAAAATCCTCAACAAAATATTGGCAAACCAGATCCAGCAACACATTAGAAAGATCATACACCACGATCAAGTAGGATTCATCCCAGGGATGCAAGGATGGTTTAATATTCGCGAATCAATAAACGTAATACACCACATAAACAAAATGAAAGACAAAAACCACATGATAATATCAACAGATGCAGAAAAAGCATCTGATAAAGTACAACACCCATTTATGATAAAAACTCTCAGCAAAATGGGAATAGAGGGAGCATACCTCAACATAATAAAGGCCATATATGAGAAACCTGAAGCCAACATCATACTCAATGGGCAAAAACTGAGAGCATTCCCTCTGAGTTCAGGAACAAGACAAGGATGTCCGCTCTCTCCACTCCTATTCAACATAGTCTTGGAAGTTCTAGCCACTGCAATCAGACAAGAAAGAGAAATAAAAGGCATCCAAATTGGAAAAGAGGAAGTAAAACTGTCATTATTTGCAGATGACATGATACTGTACATAGAAAACCCTACAGACTCCACAAAAAAACTACTCGACCTAATAAGTGAATTCGGCAAAATAGCAGGATACAAAGTCAATATTAAGAAATCAAAGGCATTTTTATACACCAACAATAAAAACTCAGAGATAGAAACTGAAAGAAAAATTCAATTTACCATAGCAACAAGAAAAATAAAATACCTAGGAATAAACTTAACCAAGGAGGTAAAAGACCTGTTCTCAGAAAACTACATAAAACTGAAGAAAGAAATTAAAGAAGATACAAATAAATGGAAGCATATACCATGCTCATGGATGGGAAGAATCAACATCATTAAAATGTCCATACTACCCAAAGCAATTTATAGATTCAATGCAATCCCTATTAAAATACCAGCAACATATTTCACAGACCTAGAACAAATACTTCAAAAATTTATATGGAACCAAAAAAGAGCCCGAATAGCCACAGCAATTTTGAGGAAGAACACAGTAGGAGGAATCACAATACCTGATATCAAACTATACTACAAGGCCACGGTAATCAAAACAGTCTGGTACTGGCATAAAAACAGACATATAGATCAATGGAACAGAATAGAGAGCCCAGAAATAAACCCAGGTTCATATGGTCAACTAATATTTGACAAAGGAGGAAAGAACATCAAATGGAATGAAAAGAGCCTCTTCAACAAATGGTGTTGGGAGAACTGGACAGGGACATGCAAAAAAATGAAACTAGACCACCAACTCACACCATACACCAGAATAAACTCAAAATGGATCAAAGACTTAAATGTAAGCCGTGATACCATAAAAGTCCTAGAGGAAAAAATAGGCAGGAAAATTTCAAATATCCCACGTAGCAACATTTTCACTGATATATCTCCTAAGGCAAGGGAAATAAATGAAAGAATAAACAAATGGGACTACCTCAAACTAAAAAGTTTCTGCTAAGCTAAAGAAAACATCAGCAAGATGCAAAGGAAACCAACCATATGGGAAAATATATTCGCCAATGACATCTCAGACAAGGGATTGATCTCCAAAATATATAAAAAACTCACACGACTCAACACCAAGAAGACAGACAACCCAATTAAAAAATGGGCAAAGGACCTGAACAAACACTTCTCCAAAGAAGACATACAGAGGGCCCATAGACATATGAAAATATGCTCAACATCACTAGCCATCAGAGTGATGCAAATAAAAACCACAATGAGATACCACCTCACACCAGTCAGAATGGCCATCATCAACAAATCAACAAACAACTTTTGCTGGAGAGGATGCGGAGAAACGGGAACCCTGGTGCATTGCTGGTGGCAATGCAGACTGGTGCAGCCACTATGGAAAACAGTTTGGAATTTCCTCAAAAAACTAAAAATGGAACTGCCTTTTGAACCAGCAATTCCACTGCTAGGATTATATCTGAAAAATCCTCAAACACCAATTCAAAAGAACCTATGCACTCCAATGTTCATAGCAGCACTATTTACAATAGCCAAGTGCTGGAAACAACCTAAATGCCCATCTGTAGATGAGTGGATCAAAAAACTGTGGTACATTTACACAATGGAGTTCTATGTAGCAGAAAGAAAGAAGGAACTTCTACCATTTGCAACAACATGGATGGTACTAGAGAGAATTATGCTTAGTGAAATAAGCCAGGCAACGAAAGAAAAATACCTTATGCTGTCACCTATTACAGGAAACTAATGAACAACACAAACAAATGAGCAAAATTGAACCAGAGGTATGTAAACAAGGAGTAGACTAATAGTAACAAGGTGGGAGGTGGGAGGGAGAAAAGGGGGTAAGAAGGGGAAGTGTCAAGTCAAAGAACATGTATAAATGACCCACGGACATGGACAACTGAGTGGGGACTGAACGTGGGGGAAGGGAGGGGCAGAGTACAGGGAAGCAAGAGGGGGGAAAAAGTGAGACAACTGTAATGGAAAAACAAACAAAAAAAAATTTTTACTGGGGGAAAAATGAAAATATGGAAATGCCAGTTCAGTGAATATTGCGACAAAGATTTTCCTTCACGTTGTATATTTTTCTCCCTATTTGATCTCTCCAGAGTTTGGCATTCTAAACAAGTAAGTAATGACTTAAGTTTCTTTGCATAGACCTAATAAGACCAGTTGTTAATAGAGGTTCCTTTTTTTTTTTTTTTTTGACCAAGTCTTTGACTGGAATGTCAAGCCTAAAGGATACATACTTGGGCTCAGGTTGTTACCAAAAAACCCTGAGGAACTGGGAATGACTTTCAAAGGTAATAAAAGCCCGCGAGATAAAAGGCCTGCTACCATGGTTGGTTGTGCGGTCCGCAGCAATCTCCCCAGGGAAGGAACGAAGGTTGTTTTCCTGAAAGATGGCTAGAAGGGACCTTAAGGCACAATGGAAAACCGGAAAGACCTGGAAAGGACAGGTGTGTACAGGCAAGGATGAATGCCAGGTATATGGCCCAGCTTCTGTGCCCTGAAGAGCAGACTGAGGGTCACCCTAAATGTTCCTTGGGTAAGTTCCAGCAAAGCAGAACTAAAGATCATAAGTGATCATTTGCTGCTCTTGTTATGTTTATGCAAATGAACAGGATAAATTAAAAATGGACTTAATGTAGTCCCTTTAAAGACAAGGAGGGTAATCTTAGGGAGAAAAATCACTCATCGGCAGCCGTCCGTCTCGAGAGACGATGGCGTAGCTTCTTGAGAGTCTATCTGCACCGCCGAGAATGGCTGTGCAGTCCGACTCGGGAGTGACAATCCCTGCCGCACTTGTTACAGGTGAAGGCAGATGGCTGTTGTTGCTGCTGTTGACGCTGCTTCCGCCTCGATCTTTTCTGGACCGCCTCCTCGTTGCGCGCAGCCTCTGCACGTGACGTACCTTGCCTGACCGCGAGCCTCCAGGCTAGGCGGTCGTCTGCTTGAACTTCCCATGTGTTGAGATTGATGGAGTATTGTGTCATGTCCTTTTTGCAGATGTCTTTGGACCGCAGTTTTGGGCGCCCTGTCATCCTCTGGCCTTCTGCTAGCTCGCCGTAGAGGAGGTCTTTGGGAATATGGCCTGCATCCATTCTTTTGACATGGCCGAGCCACCTGAGGCATCTCTCACTAAGAACTGCATGCAAACTGCTCATGTTGGCTCGCTTCAGCACCTCGGTGTTGGGGACCTTATCCTGCCAGGCGACATGCAGGACGCGTCGCAGGCACCTCATGTGGAAGCTGTTGAGCTTCCTTTCATGCCTTGCGTAGGTGGTCCACGTCTCGCTGCCATAGAGGAGAGTGCTGAGTACGCAGGCTTGGTAGATGCACAGTCTGGTTTTCTCAGTGAGGCTGGAATTGTTCCACACTCGCTGGTTGAGTTTGGCCATAACTGTGGCTGCCCTGGCGATTCTCCGGTTGACCTCCAAGTCGACTGACAGAGAGCTCGAGATGGTGGACCCGAGGTAAGTGAAGTCGTTGACAACCTCCAGGGTGTATCCGTCGATGGTGATGCATGGGGGAGTCCCCATGCCTTGAGCCATAACGTTCGTCTTCGTCAGGCTAATGGCTAGTCCGAACTCCTTGCATGCGTGGGAAAGGCAAGTGACTAGCTGCTGGAGTCCCTCTTCGGAGTGTGATGTCAAGGCTGCGTCGTCGGCGAAGAGCATCTCATGGATGAGCACCTCTTTGACTTTGGTCTTGGCTCGTAGACGGGCCAGGTTGTAGAGCTTGCCATCGGATCTGGTGTGAATGAAGACACCCTCGCTGCAGTCCTTAAAGGCGTATTGGAGGAGCATGGAGAAGAAGATTCCGAACAGCGTAGGCGCGAGGACGCAGCCCTGCTTTACTCCGCTGCTGACTGGGAAGGCCTCAGAGGTTGCGCCGTTGTAGGACACCATGCTGTGCATGTTGTCATGAAAGGACATGACCACGGCAAGCAGATGTGGTGGACAGCCAATCTTCCGTAGCAAGCTGAAGAGTCCGCTTTGACTGACCAGATCAAACGCCTTCGTGAGGTCAATAAAGGCGAGGTAGAGTGGTTTATGCTGCTCATGACACTTCTCCTGCAGCTAGCGTAGGGAGAAGATCATGTCCACTGTTGATCGGCCAGCTCTGAAGCCACACTGGGACTCTGGGTAGACGCGGGAAGCAAGGGTCTGCAAGCGGGCAAGAGCGACCCGGGCGAATACTTTGCCGACGACGCTGAGGAGAGAGATGCCCCGGTAGTTGTTGCAGTCGCTGCGGTCTCCTTTGTTCTTGTACACGGTGATAATGTTGGTGTCTCTCATATCCTGGGGGATGTAACCCTCCTTCCAGCAGAGACAGAGTAGATGGTGGAGCGGCTGTAGCAGGACTGGTTTCCCGCTCTTCAGGATTTCTGGAGGGATTCCGTCGCTTCCTGGTGCTTTCCCGCAAGCGAGGCGGTCGATGGCTTTGCCGAGCTCTGCCGCAGTAGGTGGGGTGTCTAGCTCCTCCATGACTGGTAGGTCTGGGATGGCGTTAAGAGCAGTGTCTGTTATGGTGTTCCTCGTTGTGTACAGCTCGAGGTAGTGCTCGGTCCACCGCCGCATTTGCTGTTCCTGGTCAGTGATGACCTCACCTGTCTTGGACTTAAGGGGGGCGATCTTGGAGGGGATTGGGCCTGTTGCCTTCTTGATACCCTCATACATTCCTCGTGCATTGCCTATATCGGCGGCTTCCTGGATGCTTCTGCACAGGTTTAGCCAATAGGTGTTGGCACAGTGGCGGGCGGTCTTCTGTACTTTGTTCCTGGCAGCCCGTAGAGCTTGAAGTGTACTGGGAGTGGGCGTGGCCTTGTAAGCCAGTAGGGCCTTCCTCTTAGCCTCGATCACGGGTTCCATTTCTTCCCTGTGAGCCTCGTACCAGTCAGCGTTCTTCCGCTCTTTCTTCCCGTAAGCAATAATGGCGGAGTTGTATATGGCGTCGCGGAGACGTGGCCAATTGGATTCGATAATGTCATCTGCCGCCATTCCCTCGCCGAGTGCATCTTCCATCCTGTTGATGAATTGCTGGGTCTTAACTGGGTTGCTGGCACAACTGGTGTTGATGCGTGGGCGACCCTTCATCTTGGAGTGGTGCAACCTCTTCGGCATTATGCGCACCTTGCTTACCACGAGGGCATGGTCCGTGTCGCAGTCTGCACTGTGGTAGCTGTGGGTGAGGAGGGTGCTGCCAATATCCGTTCTTCTGGTGATGACAAGGTCAAGCTGGTGCCAGTGGCGGGAGCAGGGGTGCCTCCATGACACCTGGTGGATCTCTTTGCACTTGAAGAATGTGTTTGTCACGCACAGGCCGTGGTGACACAAAAGCTCAAGCAGTCGCTGACCATTCTCATTGATCTTTCCTCTCCCAAAGTTTCCGAGGCAGGTGGGCCAGGCCATGTGGTCGGCTCCTACTCTTGCGTTGAAGTCTCCAAGGAGATAAAGAGCATTACTTCTGGGGATCTTGGATAACGCTTCGTCCAGTGCATGGTAGAACTGTTCTTTCTCTTCAGTGGTGGCGCAGAGGGTTGGGGCATACGCGCTAAGAATGCTGACTGGGCCGAAAGTTGTTGACAATCGGAGGGTAAGTAATCTCTCTGTGCCTCCTGTGGGTGGCTCTATGGAGTTAACAAGCGTGTTCTTCACAGCGAACCCAACACCGTGCTGTCTTGGTTGGTCCGGAGACTTCCCTTGCCAGTAGAAGGTGTAGTTGGTTTCTCTGATAGTTCCGTTGTCGGCCAACCGGGTCTCCTGTAGAGCCGCAATGTCGATGTTTAGTCGTGCCAGTTCCCTGTCGATGACGGCGGTTTTCCTGGCACCATTGATCCATGGAAGGTCTACTGTAAGTCCGGGACACATGGTCCTGATGTTCCAGCTAGCGAGGCGAAGAGCTGGAGGCTTCTTTCTTGTTGTTTGCTTGGAATTGCCTGGTGCGAGTGTTTTGTGGCCCACTTTTCAAGAGACGCCTCTCTGATCCCCACGCACCCGGTGGGGCAGGCGAGCCATGGCGAGACGGCACCTAATTGGCTGGGGGCTGCCCAGTTTGAGGCGGGCGGTAGCTGTCCAGTGAGGTGCGATGACCTCTCCCACCGTCAGAGGAGACCCCTGGCGCTCGTTTCCTTCGCCAATCGGATGAGCTTATAACCGGTAACTGTCTCCTCCCGTGTTGAGTCGACATCTTGCGATGATGCTGGACTGTCCTCTCCAGTGAAGCTACAAAGCCTGGGCAGGGTGATATGGAGGGCCAGCTGATGCCCATGCCGCAGACCCCCACTCTCTTCGCAGCTGAAGGATCCAAGGGGAAAGACAGAGTCAATACAGCTTGGCTTCAGGTGCGCCGCAGGAGTTGCCGGTGTTGACTACAACGTCAAACCGCCTTAGGGACTCCGGCTCCGGATTTTCTGTCGGGGTTTACTCCCTTAGCCTTTCCCCTGAGGAGGTATGCCGCAAGGCAGTGGAGGTTTGGAGTCAGAGTTTCCCTTCTCCTTAGCTTTTCCCCTGAAGAGGTCTGCCGCAAGGCAGCGGAGGTTTTTTGGAGTCAGAGTTTTCCTTCTCTGGTGTGCCCTGACTGGAAGATCGAACCAGCGACACTTAGCTCGCAGGCCGATGCTCAATCCACTGAGCCAAACCAGCCAGGGGGGGGAGTCCTTTATATATTCTGATCATAAGTCCTTTGTTAGAGCTACTTGCTTTGCTCACTCACTTTCTTTTCTGTTTTGACTTGGGGTGGATTGCTGGGGGAGGGAGTTGCTGGGTGGAGGGGAGTAAAGGGGAGAAAATTGGAACTATTGTAACAATATAATCAATAAAGAAAAGTTGGGATATAAATAAATAAATAAAAGTAAAAAAAAATCAATATGGTTGGAAAAAGTTTTCTGTATTTTAATAAACATGATAGAATAAACCCTACACATCATTCACACACTTTATATTCTATGATGAGATTGATCTTATTTACATTCAAAACAGAAAAGAATCTTACACCTATTCTCCAAAGTGAAATTGCCTATCAAAAGAGATGTAGCTATGATTATAATCAAGTACCAACATTCTTCACAAAAACACATGCTACATCTAAAGTTGGGAGCATCAAAAATAATAACCACATAGCATAAATGAGTTTCTCAAGCAACCACATTATCAATCTTCAGAGTGAGTGATAAAAATGGAACAAAATTTTTCCTTATGATTACCAACAGAAAATGCTACTGAGAGAACTCACAGGCTCTCCTTTATCTAGAATATCCCTTATTTTAATGCATTTCCACTTAAATAATTTAAAGAATAAAAGATTCGAATATAAACAATGTAAAAGAAGGAAAAATGTGATCAATAAACTATAAATTAACCAGATCATCAACATGTTATTTATTCTACTTTGGCAAATTAGTGTAATTTACACAAAGTTAACTACATATTCATTTATATTGTCAAACTGTACATAACTCACATTCCGTTGTGAATTAATTAGTGTAATGAAAATAGAAAATATTTTAAAAACAAGTTCAATGTGCTTATAAATTAGATTTACAGATTCCTTTTAAAATTTTCTTTCTAAATAGTAGGTATAGACCATTTAAATATCCCAATGGGTATTGTGATAGTGGTTTTACCAGAGCACCAATAAAAATTTCAATCATCTAATTATTCCACCTGAAGGTAATAACCTCTAGGCATATTTCTGTCAGAATTCAACAATTTGAACTTTGCACAGCACCACATCATTAATTGTTTGCTTTCTTTTTATCTGGTTATATCAAAAATAAAATAAAATAAAAACTTTCAAGGATTTTTCTATTTTTAAAACCTCACAGATATTAGAGTAATAAAAATCAAAACTACCATGAGATATAACCTCAGACCTGTTAGAATGGCTATTGTCAACAAGTCAAGTAATAACAAACGTTAGAGAGGTTGTGGAGAAAAGGGAACCCTCATTCACTACTGATGGGAAGGTAAACTGGTATAGCCACTATGGAAAACAATATAGAGATTCCTAAAAAAAAAAATTAAAAGTAGAGTTATCATATGATCCAGCAATCCCTCTTCTGGGTACCAATCCTAAAATACTTGAAAACATGTATTCACAAAGATTATGCAGCCCTATGTTCATTACAACATTATTCATGATGGCCAAGATATGGAAACAACAAAAATGGCCTTCAATAGAGGACTGGACAAAGATGTGGTACACACATACAATGGAATACTACTTGCTCATAAAAAGAAGAAATACTGTCATTTGCCACAACATGGGTAGACCTTAAGAATATTATGCTAGGACTTCCGGCCAAGATGGAGGCTTAGACGGACACGCTAGGTCTCCCTCCACAACTAGAGAGGAATACAACTACTTCAAAACAAAGGATAACTAGAAATTCTAGAAAATAAAACTACACGGAAGCCCAACATATTAAGTTATAAACCAGCGGTGCCATTTGGGCAGGTAAGAGTTAAAGAGGGCAGCGCTGTTTGCGATCGCACCTGAGACCGCGGCGGGGCGGCAAGAAATCCCGGCTGCGGTCGGGCCCCTGGCAGTGCGCGACCTCAGCGCTGGGGAGAGCAGCCACCGCATCGCCTTGAACAGTGAGGCCCAGGGGGGCAGGAGGACGGATCCCGGTCTCCTAGCTGAATAACTGTGTGAATCCATCTTGGACCCCCGCCCCCAAAGAAAGAAAGCACCACAGGGCTGCGAAATAGGTCGCAGACAGGCGCCGGTCGCTGACTTGTGACGCCTACACAGGCACTGCCCCATACAGCCGGCCCAAGAAAACAAAACGCATCTGTCAAAATGAGGCAGACAACTATAGAAATCCCGGTGACACAGCTCACCAGGCAACAAATAGAGAACCTGACAGATGAACAGATAAGAAACCTGTCAGAGGCTCAGTTCTGGGCCATTGTTATCAGGTGGCTTACAGAATTCACAAAAGAGAAGGAAAAAGATAAGAAAGAAGCGAAAAACATTTATAACGAAAGGAACAAAACCGCATACGAGACAGATGGTGAGGAAAAAAAATCCAGAGTTCATTTCAACAAACTGGAATATGGAGAAGGAACAAGCAGTCAACCAATGCAGAGAGAGGAAATGGGAAGCAACAATCAGAGGATCAGAAACCTCTGGGACAGCTATAAAAGGCCCAACATAAGAATCATTGGTTTGCCAGAGAGGGAGGAAGATGAACTAGAACTTGAAAATTTGAGTGAAAATATAATAAAGGAGAACTTCCCAGACTTGGGGAAGGGAATAGACTTGCAGGTCCAGGAAGCAAGGAGAGTTCCCAAGAGACTGGACCGAGGGAGAACCACTCCAAGACACATTATAATCAAAATGTCAAAAATTAAAGATAAAGAGAGAATCTTAAAAGCAGCAAGAGAGAAGAAAAGAATTATGTACAAAGGGGTCCCAATTAGACTATCAGCTGACTTCTCAAGGGAGACCCTACAGGCAAGAAGGGACTGGCAAGAAATATTCAAAGTAATGAAAATCCAAAACCTACAACCACGAATACTCTATCCAGCGAAATTGTCATTCAGAATAGAAGGACAGAGAAAGTGTTTCCAGGACAAAATAAAACTGAAAGAGTTCATTAGATCCAAACCACTGTTATATGAGATGTTAAAGGGACTGGTTTAAAAAACAGAAGCTAGGGAGATGAAACAAAGGCAAACTAAACAGGCAACGAAAGTGGAAAAGGAACTGTGGGTACGGGAAGCATATTGGGGGGAGGTCAACAGGGAGGGGGAGTGGGGAGAGGGAGGGAGATGATATAGGAATTGGGGATCATGGTAGGAGGGAATGGAATAGACGGAGAGAGGTTGGGAGGAACTGTATGCACAACTAATGGACATAATCTAAAAGGGGGGGACAACTGGAGGGAGGGGGGCCACCGGGTGGAGGGGAGCAGAGGGAAGGGAAATTGGCACAAATGTAATATTTTAATCAATAAAACACATTAAATCTGAAAAAAAAAAGAATATTATGCTAAGTGAAATAAGTCAGTCATAAAAAGATAAAAACAATATTATTTCACTCATATGTGGGATATAAAAGTGAAACTCATGGACGCAGATAGCAATATGGTGGTTGCCAGAGGGAAGGGGTTGGGGGAAGTGGAGGTATGGATGGAATGCCTAATATATGGTGACAGAAGATGGTTTGACTTTAGGTGCTGGGAAAACAGTGCAATTTACAGATCTAGTGTCATAGAAATGTACACTTGAATCCTATATGATGTTTTTAACCAATCTCACACCAATAAATTTAATTTAAAAAAATAAAAAAAAAAACAATAAAATAATGGTAACACAAACACTTCCAAGAGGATGTTGATTTTTGTTGTAATATTAAATGTAATATTGAATGAATCTTAGTATATCTTCTTACTAGAATATTGCTGAGGCAATATATTTTAATGAAGAAGCAAGTGAAGTCTTTATTATTACCTATTTGAAAATATATGTTTATACATTTGCTTTATCTCTTCTCATAGTCTGTTTTTAAACCACCTTTAAAAAATCCTAAAAACATATATGCAATGACGATTTATTCTTTCCTCAATGAACTTAGAGGAAATACAGGTGACTTTTATACACAATAACATCACTAAAAATATAGCATACACTGCAATAATCTTAATTCTCTCAGTAATGTCATGAGTGTCCTACTTTCTGTGTCTATGAGTTTTACTGATTGCAAACCTAACTGAATATAAAATTGCAAAACTTAAACAAATGTTTGAATAGTTCCTGCCATTTCCAAGGTTTATGGCCATGCTTATGCCTGTGCAGTTCTCTCAGAAAACAAGTCATTGGCAAAGGAGAGCAGAGATACAAATGGGACAATTGGAAAAAGTAAGCATCCCATTTGTGCTCTATTTCTATTTGATTCTACCTTCAAGCCCATCTATAATTATGTCCTTTGGGAGAAATAGCAGGTTAAGTACAAGCTTTGGATTCATAGGGATTGTACATAGCAGAGCACAGAAAAGAGCAGCAAATGCAGCACATTCGTACCTAATAACTGTAAAACTCTCAAAGTTGGGTCTTCACTAAGATTCTTGAAAAACAATGACTGAGAATATGACTGCTAGGTGGTAACAATTTCTTACAAACAGCATCCTTCAGATGTTCTTGATGTGGTCCCTAACTCCTTCCTTGTGTTTTCTAAAACACTGCTATTCAAAGATCGTAGAGATGATACTTTGAATATTTTGAAGTTGCAAACAGCAAAGATACTCTTGGCATGAAAAGAATTAAGAATCTGTTCTTTTCCTGGAGTTGAATACATAATAAAAAATAAATTAACTCAAAAGTTTCTAAGTAATTTTTCTAGTTTACTGAGATGAAAGAAAAAAAATTTGCTCTAGTTAGTGTTTGAAAATTTATATTTAGAATGTATTTACCTGTAAGTTCCACAAAATAGTCATTTTAGATTCTTTATAAAAACCATAGTCTTGATACGAAATTGGGATGAAACTGTATTGACTGTAAACTCTTGAGTCTTCTCCAAAGGAACTTTCTGTGATGATGAAAATTGTCTATATCCACAATGGCCAATTCAGTAGCCACTAGCTACATGTAACTGTTAAATACTTAAACTGTGGCTAATACAACTTTAATTTTACTTTTTCTGTTCTATTAAGGTGTCCCAATTTTTCCCTTTTGCCCTCCTCTGCCCAGCCTGCCCCCTGCCCCAACAGTCAATCCCCACATGGTTATCCATGTCCATGGGTCATCCATGCATGTTCTTTAACTAATCCCTTCCCCTTCTTTCCACCATTGTCTCCTCCCCCTAACCCTTCCCCTCTGGCCTCTGTCGTTCTATTCCACGTTTCCATGTCTCTGGTTCTATTTTGCTCCTTAGATTATTTTGTTCTTTAGATTTTGCTTACAAGTGAGATCACATGGTAATTTTACTTAATTGCAATTTATGTAAACAAATTCAAATAGCTAACTGTGACAATTGTCTATATATTATAAAGCACAGCTTTAGAAACAGCTTTCCATTTTGTTTTCCAAAACATGAGATTCTTCTGTTATGATAGCCTCTTAACTGGGTTTCACTAGGTAAAAGGTAGTGATGACCCCTCTGTTTAGGGAGAAGCAATTAGTATCTTTCTACAATCATTTGTTGCTTAGAAAAACTACCCTCCAAAATAAAACCACCAGGGGTACCTATATGTGTATCAAAAGTGGTTGAATGATTGAGATTAAACACACTATTTCCCTGAACTGGTGGTTATCTTTGGAGAAAGTACTGGGGAGAATAGAATTTTATGCTGTTGTTGGTCATTAAGCCTTACTTTATCAGGTCCTTTCCCTGATGACTAGTTGGAAATAAGTTAGTAAAAGAAAAGGATGCAGCTCCAAAGAATACATATCACTGCGTGGAAGAGTAAGAAGCCAGTCTTGTCTGGCTGGGATACAGATACTGAGTAGCAGTGGGAGAAGAGGGAACAGATACTCTGAGAAAAAAAAGAATTCTGAAAGGAAAGATGAGAAGGACCATCTAAGACAACCATCACTATTCCTCAGTTTAATTCATTAAGCTCCATTTTCTATCCCTCTCCTTTTTGTATTCAAAGATTTTGCTGGTGCTGTTCATAATAGAGTGTAGATGTATAATTGGAAAGGCCAGTCTCTGGCTTAAAGTTCTTTCCAAATTAAGAATATCTATAGAAAAAAATCAATTGATTATGCACTTACCACTGTTCAGGTATTTTTTACTTTACTAGCTACACAATGACATATTCAAAAGTTGGCCAGAAAAAATGTTAAACTAAGATCATTCTTTCTGCTATGCCTTGATCTTTTGGAGATTTTTACCAAAGATCTTACTTTTTCCGTTGGTGTTTAATCAACCTGAATTAGGTTTTTCATTCTATTAAGGAAAAAGAACATGTAAAGTACATGGAGGACAAAGAGGAGAGGAGAAAGGGAGTGGAAGGAAAGGCAAAGGAGGTAAAGGGGGAGGGGAAAGGATGGGAGGAAAGTTGAGATGAGAACTGAGAGGAATGGAGGGACAGCAG
Organism: Furipterus horrens; assembly: GCF_987537825.1. Taxonomy (NCBI): domain Eukaryota; kingdom Metazoa; phylum Chordata; class Mammalia; order Chiroptera; family Furipteridae; genus Furipterus; species Furipterus horrens. Next base: position 157,793,274 of record NW_028327175.1, read on the forward strand.
GAGAAGAGAGAAAAGCAGAGGAAATGAGAAGAAAGATAGTACAGAAGTAAGTTTCATAAAACCTCTTGTGCCATGTGCATTTGCAATAACGAAACCAACGTGATGCTGTGTTTAATAATTCAGCAGAACTTTTAGGTAGTAAGGGGATGATTACAAAAGTACTTGAGAATTCAGTGCCCACCCCCCCAAATCCAGCTCTTATCGTTATAGAAGATTTTAAAAGGCAACTGGTTTTTAGAGTGTTATAAGCTTCAGGTGTCTAACACATCCCTTTCTGAAAGCTACAGTAGTCTCATAGCTTTGGTAAATGGGTGCAAACAATATTTAAAGGAAAATTAATGTTAAAAAATGCATCTACATAACCAGACAATTTTTCAATTACATATTGATCTTATGTAAGTGTCATATGTAATGAAAGGACATCAACTATACACTTTAATCAGTACATAACGCCATGAAGGAAAATTCCATCACTGGACTCCATTTCAGACTTTTCTAATCAGGATGCCATAAAACACTAGTTTTCCATTATTACTGCCAAGAAAAACTGGGGTAAGGACTCTTTGTCCCTTTTCCTTGCATACAAAAGAAAAAGTAATTGAACATTAGGCCAAGATCAAAGCTTAGAAGTGCCTCATCTAGAGAGACCTGCAGGGGTACAGATCAGAATAGTTAATGGGAGAGAAGTATCAGGTGCCAATGAAAACTAATTGAGGTAAAAATGAACAGGACTATTTCTCTGTACTCTGGATGAGAAACTTAATTTTCAATTTAACTTAATTGTGGTCATGGCAGCTATTTCCATATTTGAAGAGCTGATGGAAAAAAGAAGTGTGTAGAAATTTCAAAATATCCTCAGGAATTACATGAATCGAAAGGAAATGGGAATTATTTCTATTGATGAAAAGAGTAGAGCACTCACCATCCCAACTTAAGGACACTTTTAAAGTAAGGCAAAGCATTTTGATGCTCCCCCAAGAAAGCACAAAATTCTTTCAGAGGCAGGGTCCTCAGTTAATACAGCACCTGCATCAGCACTGAATGTGATTCTCTACACATAGGTGGTTCCGAGGAAGCTCTCTGGTAAATTGTTGACTGTTTGCGAGAGGTAAGGTGACCACATCTCCAAATCCATTCATGATGAGGACCAGTGAATGGGGAACTGCAGCCTGTCAAAACCCTCATGCCTTTCCCAGCTCAAGCCACTCCTGCTGTTTCATGATCCCAAAGATGCCCATAGGTCTTGTGCCAGGTAGATAATAATGCTCAGTCTATTGCGCTTTCCTCATTAATCTGCCCAAGCCCAAAAGAGGAGCATGTATACATTTTACAGTCACTTTTTCAATAAAAACTGTAACATAAACACCATGGACATATACCTAATTACAAATATTTAAGCCCTATATTTAAATTAAGAATATACATACTAGAAATTCTTTAATGTCAGAAAATGTCAAATAAAAGTCTATTTTCATCACCTTCAGGATACTGTGTCTCAGTATGATGTATCTCATCTATTTTTCAGGAAGTGGTAAATTGACCTCAACTGATACTCTCTCAGTCTCTACAGTCACTCACTGGATGGCTTTATCTATTTGTTACACTGCCTCATCCATCACCATAATTCACACACTGCCTCTCGCCTTCTTCCCTCTCTGTAAGGCTGACTTCAGATACTAACCCAATAGTCACATGATTAAGATAGAATGGGAGAAGAAAAATATGGTCAGACTCATTCTAGGCATTGAAGAAGTCACTGTGTCTATTAGAGACAGCATGGTTTCCATGCGAAGCAAATAAGATTAATCTTCCTCCCACAGAGCCTTCTTCAAAACTCATGGCTACTGGCAGCAGCTTAACAAATATAATCTCATGCAGCTGCACAACAGATCCATGCATCTGTGCTGTATGCATTTCCTCAGGCTGCTTTTCCATCTGCAGGACATGACATATGCCATTTGATTGGCTTATAGTAGGCTTGGACAAGAGTCAGAGAATGTTGGCAGTCACTTCATGCCTATTCATTGCTTTTCATTTTTTCCCTTTGCTCTGGGGTTTTTGGTCTTTGCTCTTTTAGATCGTGCCTACTATATTATTCATTTAATTTCAAGTGGTCATTTGTGGCTAACATATAACCTGCACTTAGTCCAAACTACTTAGTCAACCTAAATTAGCAGATTTCATTTTCATTGCAATTCTATCTTGGATTTCACATGTTAAAAGTGAGCTGAGACTAGGTGATGGGAACTAAGGAAAGGGCAAGACAATCTGAAAGTAGCCAAAGAATTTAGACAGGGCCAGCTACCTAATGTGAGGGCTCAGTGCAAAATGGAAGTAAAGGGCCCCTTGTTTAAAATGTACTCAGAATTTCAAGACAGTTACTGCAAATAATGAAACCAAACACGAGGCCCTTTGAGCCTTGGGGCTCTCAGCACAGGTTGCATGCCCACAGAAGACACTCCCAGGTTTGTAGGAGAAAACCTGAGACATTTTTGCCATTGCTTTTAATCGCTAAAGATACTCATTATAAAAGCTAACATGTTGGCAATATTTTCTTCACAGTCAATAGTATCTTCAACAAAAAGTTTCTGTTTAGGATTTTACAACACTTTTATCCCCTTTAACTATTCTTAGAAAACAAGCTTTGAAATTCTACTTAGAGCATAAAGTTTAATAAGGTTTCAAAATATAATTGCCTGACACCTCTCTTACTTTTACAAATCTACTGTAAATACTAAAATGCAAAATAAAGTTTGTAAATGATAGATCTGTGGCAACCCTAAATCTTAAACTTGGCAGTGAACACCGGTTGCTGATGAAAGCTATAGGTGCCAAGCGTTTTCCATTATAGAGCATAGTCAACATCCGAAGGAGCAACATGTGGCACTAATCAAATTTTATCAAACTGTGTCCTAAAAACAAAGAATTCTAAAACTCTTCCCTCCATACTTTGATTAGAGCAAAACAAATTCCTCTAAAGCTGGAACTCACATGACTAAACACCAATAAAATTATATTCAACTAAATGTTTTAAGTGTAAGAAATAGATTAATAGTCTCATAGGATACATCACTTTTCTTGATTTTAGCTTATTCTTGGGACATTTCTCAAATAAGCACAAATCCATTTTTAACATAGTGTTTTGTCCAACAAATTGCCTATGCTAGAGATAAAGTTTGCTACATGTGACAGAAACAAAATGGCCATAATGAATCACTGTACATGGTAAATATAACCTTCCAAATGTTTTTGATAATCCAATTACTAATCATATCTACAGCTATACAAGGGACCCACAGACATCTTTACTTATATAAAGCTAGCAGGAGAGAACCTTCTGGACTTGAAATGTTAACCAATATTCTTTAAAGAACAGTTATAGAAATAGTAAACTCTGTTCAAATCATTTCCCCTCATAAAACTCCAAAAATATACTTCAGTGCTCAGAAGCTTATAATAATCTCCTTATTGCTGTCTCCCTTGCTTCATATCATAACTTCCTTCTCCCAATTCAGTTCATTCTCCTATTGAGGGGATGGTGCCACCACTCTTCCAAGAATAGATCCATTTTATGTCTAAGCCATCATGAGCTTTTTCCCCTTTCTCAACCTTCATAGTCACTATAATTGTTAACTCTTCCCTCTTCATATCTGTCTTCTCTTTTCATTTCAGCTACCCTAGTGTTAGTCCTTATTACCTCTTACTAGATATATTACAGAAATCTTTTATTCTTCTTGCCTCCATCTAAACCTGCAAAATAATCTGCATATCATGACTGATGGATCATCCTACAACATCTATTTGATTTTCTCCTTTCCCTAATCAAATATTTCTCCCTTAATAAAGTTCAAATTTCTTAGCTTGACATTCAGAATGTTTTCTCCAAGTTTGGTTTTCAAGTCAGATTGTTTATCATTCTCCTGCCGTAGATAGTACAGTACAGTGTTTACTAGCATCATCTGGGAATTCCAATTTCATTACTGCAGAAAAGAAGCAATATTAGCCCCCTCTTTAAAAGAGGAAAATGTGAACTTAGGCTTGGATTTCCCTAAGAAGAAAACAAGCTTTCATTAAAAGGAAATTTTAAAGCAAATCTCTAAGACTTAAAGTGCTTTTTTCCCCAGATAAGTATTTACTATGAAATGACTTAATTGGAACTAATAAGAAAGCTGAATTTATAAGCTCTTGAATGAAACAAAGTACACTGATTTATTGGTTTAATCAAACTGACGTGATAGTCCCAAGTGTGACTAACTTCATTTCTGTTCTGTTATTCATCCTTAATGGTGTGTTTCTGTGTGGAGTTTTCCTGCCAGCCCATGCAAAAAAGATAAGGACTAATTAGAGAGTCCCCATATACCACCCCAAATTGCAAATCCTTATGTTTGTTCAGGCACAGTTTATAAAACCCCTTTTAGATAACTGAAAAGTCATTAAATGTCCTATCACAATTCTGCCCATACTTTGAGAACCAGCTCAGTTCCCTTTCCATAAAGCCTTCCTTGATTGCTTCTTGCTAGATTATAAGAACCTTGAGAATAGAGCCTGAACAGTTTCTGATTCAACAAACATTTATAGAACAGGTACTGTGCCAGGAATTTATCCTTCAGTTATAACTTCATTTGTATATACAGAGACCATCTCTGGAATAAACACAAAGAATAAACTAAAAATGCTTGTTTCTAGGAAAAAGTAAAAATAAATATAAATCTGAAAAAAGAAAAAAATTATTTGGGGCAAAAAAGAAGAGAGACTGCCCCCACCCTTTCCTTCATTATGCATTTTTAAAATTAATTGTAATTTTTTCTCTCTCCCTTTGAAATGTACGTAAATCTTTTTAAAAGTCAAAGGAGGGTCTCACCAACTATTCAACCCAGGAATATCTTCCTCAAGGACCTGAGAGCCATGCCTTTGAAATTTAATCATCAAAGAAGATAATATCCCTCTTTCCCCTTTTCCAAGGGAGGGTAGAAGCCAATCTCCTGTGGGCACCTGGCTCCAAGTTGCAAACTTACTTCTGTCATAAAGATATTGTGAGTTTAATTTTCCTATAAATAAAGGCAATTAGCTAGAACAGATTGTCATTTCAATTATCAAGTTAATTTAGGATGAACTATGTATGCAAAAGGTACTGCCATGTCCTCTTTTTTTTTTAACTTGTTTATTGTTTATCTTAATGACATATATGTAATGGTTTTTATCTGCTCAGCAATATAAAATGATGGGATATCTTTCTGTATCTGCAATATCTTTAGCAGACTGCCTGTGATTCATATCAGATTCTGGTTTAGTACTGACTCAATAATGAAATTTTCTTTGTCTTCTAATTTTGTGAAGAGATTTTCTGAGTTGGCAGGAGATGTTACTTTTAACTTTACTTCCACAAAGCTTACTAGATATCATTGGATCATTAAATTTGTAAATACTTCTCAATAAAAATTAAAATAACAAATTAATAAAAGAGGGATAAGGAGGGAAAGTGGGGGAAGTGAGGGGTAAGAGGAAAAGAAGGGAGGGAGGAAGGAAATAAAGAAAAGTTAATGGTAGAACTTAAGAAAAATTCCTCTTAGGGAAAAAGATTTCAAAAAAAAAACTAAGACTTTCCAACATGACTCGAGAATCAGAGTCTTTAGGAATTGAATGTACTTTTCTACTAAGTAATTAAAGAGTAGGACATTTAAGCCAATATCCCACTCACAGAAAAAACTGGCTCAGCAATTGGCCTAGACTGGAATCACAAGTTAAGCAGACTGACAGAGTCCTTAACTTTTATTGTGTCCTGGACTCCACTGGCGAAAACTAAAACCTCTTCTCAAAATAATTATTCTAATGCATAAAATAAAAGGTTCAAAAGAAAACCAATTCCATTAACAGTTATTAAAATATTTTAAATTTGTTATATTAATGCATGAAATAACAAGATCTAGTAGTGGATCTAATAACATGCTAGAAATAGGCATAAATGATACCTTGCATACCTCAAATGCAGTATGAAAATATCTGTAATTTCTACTGGTCACAAAATCTTAGATATTGTAAGCAGTACTGTGGTTTGTCACCTATATTAATAATTAAACAAAGTGCTAAATTTTAGATTGAATTTTGAAATAAATATCTATATTTTTTCCTACCAAGGTTCACAGACACCTGGATTCTATATATGGATACCTATGAACTTCAGATTAAGAAGTCCTGTGGGAGTGCAACTTTAGAACCCAAAATGGCTCCTAGGTAAGTTAGGAAATGTCTACCACGAAGGACAAGAAGCTCCTACTCCAGTATGTTAAACCCCTTTCTTTGTGTAGAGGAGCACCTACATCTCTAACTCTCCTTCCTACAGTATTAAAAACTTGACCTAGCACCCCTACAATAAAGACCTACAATGACTACAAGGATATTACATGAATTCTGTAAAATACATGTAGCTACCAATACTGTACAGTCTAGATCAGCGGTTATCAACTTGTGGATCATGACCCCTTTGGGGGTCAAATGACCCTTTCACAGGGGTCACCTAAGACCATCGGAAAACACATATATAATTACATATTGTTTTTGTGATTAATCACTATGCTACTATGCTTTAGTTATAGTTGGGGGTCACTACAACATGAGAAACTGTACTGAAGGGTCGTGGCATTAGAACCACTGGTCCAGATGAATGATCTCAACATTTAGCATGCATAAAGATCACCTGCGAAGCATGTTTATTGCAAAAGATTCATCACTTCATTGTTAGAATCTATGAACAGTAATCTTCACTTTTAGTAGCATCCAAAGTAATTCTTATTCAAGTGGTTAATCACCAAACACTTGAAATAACATTAGCAGAATTAAAGAAAGGCTTCAAGTTCAACAGACAGAAGAACTAAACTCTCAAGGAAATATAATTAGTATAATTAACATCCTCAAAGGGATTTAAGCATATACCTATAAAAAGAATATCAACAGTTAAACCATGGTGTTCTTCAGAATTACAAATGATAGTGCAGAAATAAAAACTACACAATTAAAGACCTGAAAGGCAGAATGAACACACCTAACAGCAAAATCAGTGACAAGGAAACAAAAACAAAGAATTCTCCCAGAAAGGAAAACGTCAAGAATATGCAAAGTATGAGAAAAAATTAAAAACCAGGAGACTCATCCAGATAGGCCAACATCTATCATAGTAGAAGTTTCAGAAGAGGAAAAAATAAATAAAGCAGGAAAATGTGTCTGTGCCTAAAAAGGGTCTAGGAAATATACACCAAATCCTTTGCAGCAATTAACTCTATCAGTAAGAATGGAATTGAGGTGGAACAAAAAGAGAGATTAATGTTTTCTTTCCATATTTATGTAATTATGATTATTTTACAAGAATAGATCCATGCATTCCTTATGAAATGATTAATTTAATCATAAATGAATAACATTAATACTAAAGCTGCACCAGGAAAATGCTAATAGAAAGCCAGGATATCAATATCAATACCCAACAAAATAGAATTCAGAGTAGACATCATTAAACAGGATATCATTTATATAATGATAAAATGTCCATCAGGAAGTCATAAAAGTCAAGAACATTTCTGAACCTAATAATATGTTTCTAAATGTATGTAATAAAATACCATTAGAAATACAAGGAGAAAATGGAATTCTGCTGTAATATAGGAAACTTCAACTCTCCTCTTTCGAACAGGTGAGGTAAAAAACAACAACAAGGATGCATATAACTTACTGATTAAAATTAAGAAGCTCAAAATAATAGCTTTTTTAGAACTGCCTATTGAAGAATAAACATTTTTTCAAATATATATGCAACTTTTTAAAAAACATGAATTAAGTAAACCACAAAGAAAGTCTCTACAAGTTTCAAAGGAAATCCCAAACAAAATTCTAAATTAAAAAATACATTTTTCCAAAATTCTGTACAGCTAGATATTAATTTAAAAGGATGACAAAAACAAAAATCACTTTTAAAACACCCTTCTAAGATTCATAGTCAAAAAAAATTAATTAAAATTAATGCCTACTTTTTTTAAAAAAGCAAATAAAAGTACTGCCTCTAAAATTAAAGGTGTTGAGAGGAAAAGTAACATCATATGAACTTATTTTAAAGCAAGGAAGAAAAACAAAATGATAAAAACTAAAAATAAATTTACTCAAGATATTATAAAAGAACTGCAAAATTAACCTTCAGAAATTAGAAAGTAGCTGTTAATAATGATAAAAGAAGATATTAACTAAATTTAAAAATAAATAGTAATCTTAATTACCAAATATATCTACTTTGCAAAATTTATTAAAGTTTGCTGCTTTTGACCCATTTTCTGTGAAGGTTCCATGGATATTTGAAAGGTATGTGTTGTTAGATGCAAAGTTCTACACAACAAATCAAGTGGGAAACTGTCTACTGTGCATATGGGGTGATCAATAAATAATAATAAAGAAAAAAAACAAAAATTGCTCTAGTTAGAGACCTTGTATAATATGACTTAAACTTTCCTAAGCTGTATTTCAACCAGTATGAAGTGTGAATTGTCCACTCCTATTACACAGTTTCTTCGCCACCTCTATATTTAGTTCTCCTCCATGCTTTTTTTTTAAATTTTTTATTATTGATTATGCTGTTACAGTTGTCCCAATTTCCTTCCCCCCTGCTCCCCCCTCCCTCCAGTTGTCTCCTCCCTTATTCCATGCCCATTGGTCCTGCATATAGTTCTTTTCAACATCTTCCTGTCCACTCCACTCCCTTCCACTATGCTTCCCAGTTACTGAACCATCTCCCTCCCTCTCCCCCCTCCCCGCTGACCTCCCCCCAATATGCTCCCCTTACCTATAATTCTTTTCCCCTTCTCGTTGCCTATTTAGTTTGCCCTTGCCTCAGTTCCCTAGCTTCTGCTGTTGGTTGTTATAATACAGTTTTCATTTTAATGTTCATTGTCCTGATCCTCCTTCTAAACAAGTCCCATTAACATCTCATAAAACAGTGGTTTGGACCTAACAAACTCCTTCAGTCTTACTTTGTCCTGGAAACACGTTCTCTGCCCTTCTATCCTGAATGAGAGCTTCGCTGGATAGAGTAATCGTGGTTGTAGGTTTTTGCTTTTCATTACTTTGAATATTTTTTTAATATTCCCTGGCTGGTTTGGCTCAGTGGATTGAGCGTCGGCCTGCGAGCTAAGTGTCGCTGGTTCGATCTTCCAGTCAGGGCACATCAGAGAAGGAAAACTCTGACTCCAAAAAAACTCCGCTGCCTTGTGGCATACCTCCTCAGGGGAAAGGCTAAGGGAGTAAACCCCGACAGAAAATCCGGAGCCGGAGTCCCTAAGGCGGTTTGACGTTGTAGTCAACACCGGCAACTCCTGCGGCGCACCTGAAACCAAGCTGTATTGACTCCGTCTTTCCCTTGGACCCTTCAGCTGCGAAGAGAGGGGGAGTCTGCTGCATGGGCAACAGCAGACCCTCCATATCACCCTGCTCAGGCTCTGTGGCTTCAGCTTCACTGGAGAGGACACTCCAGCGTCATCGCAAGATGTCGATTCAACACGGGAGGAGACAGATACCGTGTCACTCCCGAGTCGGACTGCACAGCCATTCTCGGCGGTGCAGATAGACTCTTAAGAAGCTACACCATCGTCTCTCGAGACGGACGGCTGCCGACGACGACGACTTTGAATATTTCTTGCCAGTCCCTTCTTGCCTATAAAGTCTCCTTTGAGAAATCCGCTGATAGTCTAATTGGGATCCCTTTGTACGATTCTTCTATTCTCTCTTGCTGCTTTTAAGATTCTCTCTTTATCTTTAATTTTTGACATTTTGATGATAATGTGTCTTGGTGTGGTCCTCCCTGGGTCCAGTCTACCCGGAACTCTCTGCGCTTCTTGGACCTGTAAGTTCACCTCCTTCCCCAAGTTAGGGAAGTTCTGCTTCATTATTTTTTCACATAATTCTTCTACTTATAATTCTTCTTCTTCACCCTCTGGCAATCCGATAACCCGAACTTTCGTTCTCTTATAGCTGTCCCAGAGGTTTCTGAGCCTCTAGTCATATTCCTCACTCTTGATTTCCTCTTTCTGCACTGGTTGACTGTTTGTTCTCTCCCTATGTTCCGATTTGTTGATTTGATCCATGGCTTTACCTTCCTCATCACTTGTTTTGTATGTTTTTTTGTTCATTTCAGCAGGACTAGCCTTCATTCCTTCCCTGTCTTGATTCAACCCCGCTGTTAGATCTGTAAGCTGTCTTATAACTATGGCTCTAAACTGAGCTTCTGAAAGATTCATTATTTGTTCCTTCATCAAGGCTTTTATTTGTTTTTTTGTTAGCTGTGTGATTGGTATTTCAGTCATTAATTCTGCAATTTTGATTGTTTTGTTTATCTTTCCTTCTTGGGTGGGGGGCTGTCACACCTCCTATGCTATATTGGGTGGAGCCCCGTGTGCTCGTCACAACCTGGCAGCCCTTCTCACCATCCTGTGGCGCTTTGTGTGGGGGCAGGGGTCCAAGATGGGTTCTCGCTGTTACTCTCTGCTGGCGAACAGGGCCGCCTCCCAATGGGGTCTGCCCTCTCCGCTGTTGCAATTGCAAGCGGAAGGATTCAGTCTGCAGCTGGGGCGGCCCCCAGGCGCCCCTCTCCTCCCCCCAAACACAGGTGTCTGCTCACCGGGTCCTGCCATTCACCACTGTGGCTGCCGCCTCCAGCACAGTTCGATCTTTCTCAGCTGGGGGCTCGCACTTCCTACCCGTCCAGATGAGCACCATTTGTTTATGACTGCATATGTTGGACTTCCATGTAGCTTTATTTTCAGGAACTTCTTATAATTTTTAGTTTTGCATTAGCTGTAATCCTTCTTAGTTGTAGAGGGAGACAGAGCGCGTCGGTCTATGCCTCCATCTTGGCCGGAAGTCCTCCATGCTTTTTCTTATTTGTATTTCCCACTAAGGTACTCCCTAATTAACTAAACTAACACTAAGTTCCACCCCAGAGTCCTGAGAAGTGCGAAAAATGTAAAAAGTGCTCACAGGCCTGTTCAGCCTCCTTGAGGACTAGTGATCACCTGTCCTGTCAGCTACCAGAGACAGGTGAGTTAGAAGTCAGACCCTGGTCAACAGCTGGAAAAGTTAGGACATTAAATGTGTACTCTAACCCCTTCCAAGAAGCAGCTGAAAGTTGGGCTTTATTGCCTGCTCACTTTGCCCTGGGGCAGGAAGAGAGCAAAAGGAAGTGCTTGCATGCATGTTTACAACTGCCTCTTTGTTCTCTATGGCCCCAAGAGACTAATAAATACTGGGCCCATTTAGCTCCCCAAAGCAGGTAAATTCGGAGACTGTCACCCTGGTAGCAGCCATAAGCCTGGGGCACTAGATCTGTGGTCCCGTCCCTTGCTCTTCAAGAAGTATGGGAGATGGAGGCTCCCTCTCAATTATATGGTGCTGTGTTATGGATGAAGATAATGGTGAGAATTTGTTTCAGCTTTTCCCACCTGTTCTAATGTGGATGTATTGGTTTTCAATCACCCAATGTACAGGAATCTCTCAGTCAGTTTCTGGTTTTCTCTCAAAGGAATTGATCCATGTATTTGTTTACTCAATGTGTTCTTCAGGTTTACTACAATATGTTTATGTGGATTTCTTTTTATATATCTTGCTTAGGAATTTGGGGGTTTGATTGCTATGAAGATTGGTGTCTTCCATCAGTTCTAGGATATTCTTAGTATCTTTTTTATACTTTCTTCTGAATCTTATATTAGAATATTTTAGAACTTGTGACACTATCTTCCATGTATCTTAACTGCTTTTTTAAAAATGTATTGTGTCTCTCTGTGGTACATTGTAAAAAACTTCTTCAAATATATCTTTCAGATCATTAATTGTCTGCTAATCTCCCATTTTGCCTAACCACTGAATTTTTTTTTTTTACATTTATGTTTTTCATTTCAGATAGTTCTGCCAGGTCAATTTCAAGTCTTTTGTTTCTTTATAATACTCTTCATACTATAGTGATTAAAAGAAGAAATAATATATATTAAGCATACTATTGTAATTTATATTCAGTATCGATGGTGTTTGCAGGTCTGATTCTTCAGTTGGGTCTTTCTGCAAAGTCTCACTTGTAGTGGCTTGTTTATTTGTGTGTCTTGTTAGAACTAATTTTCCTTGGAACTGCATGAGAATTTTTTGTGAACTGGGTGTAAGTGCAGAGAAAATCTGAATTTACTCTGGCAGGTACTTGGAGGTATGGCCAAGACAGAACAACTTTAAATTTTTGACTGGGGTTTTAGAGGCTATATAGATAATATAAATTCTCACCCAATGTCAAGATAAGGATGGGTTTATTGTTAGAAAATTTCCAAGGTATTTTCTTTCTTTTTTTTTTTTTTCTGTGCCACCCAGAGCCAAGGTTAAGCCACCCAAGGCTTCCTACTATCTCCTGCTGTAGGGGCTGGTGTTTGTCTTATTTGTCCAATGAGGTGATCAAATTTAAGGAGTCTAAGCTTTATGAAAGGATCTCATGTGACTTTCCAGTTGGGAATATATAGGTTTTGTCTTCTGTCCTTGGTTCATGGTCTTTCAAAATCCAAATTACAGGCCATAATGAAAAAGAAATCCCACACATCTCCCAGCACAATGCTGGTGCTGGCTTACTAGTGTGGATTTCAGCTCTTTTCATATCTGGCTGACCTTAAATTTTCCAAAGTTTCCTGTTGGATTGTCTATGTATTTTAAAATATTTTACCCATCATTTTTAGTTCTTTTATCTTTTATTATGCTAATGTACTCCTAGATATCAGTAAGGCCCATTCTTCTTTAGCTCCTAAATGCTAATCTATTTGGTAGAGGTCCCATTTCTCCTTCGGGTGAAGACAATATAAAAGAACTACACTTCATAAATTATTACTCTTAATAAAAGGCAGCATATCTTGGCAGTTACAGGGAACCTAAACTAAGGCTACATAGCTACTATCACAGAAAAGAATCTGAGCAGCATATCATTTAGATATGTTTCTCGAGGTTTATATTTCACCATAAAAATTATGTCCCAGTTAAAAGTCTGGTAAAGTGAGTCACCTACCCCAAGCACATACACTACAGGTGGAGAAAGGAGAAAAAAACAGAGATAAGGGGAAATGTTATTTGCTCCAGTAACACAAAATGACCTGCAGCATTCCTATATTCATTCTTTTCTTCCTTCATTTACTCATTGATATTCACCTAACACTTACTATGTATAGAGCATTGTTCTAGGTGTTGGAGATAGAACAGTAAATAAATATAGAAATGATGATACATAAATGAACATATAAAAAAGGAAGATAAAATAAATATGACAGTCCTTTGAAAATGAGAAAATACTACAAAACTCATTTGCTATCATCTGTATCACAAGATGATCTGGATAATTCTGTGGACCATGATTACAACAGTTGCTTTTTCCCTCCATACAAGAGAAAGCATATCTGGATTAACTTGGAGTTTCAAAGCAATTTTCACTGGTATTTAACACTTTTCAACTCTCATTCAGACACAAATGCAGAAGGAACACACTATTATTCATAATAGCCTTTCTAATAAATCTATCAATTTAGCCTGTAAAGTATTCTAATTCAACTTCTATTTTCTACACCAATATATCTCAGGTTTCACATCCAGAACCAGGTATGAACCAGGATGAAAGAGTAAACAATGAAACTTCTGCATGATAGCTGTTGAGTAAGCACGATGATACATTTCCACACCATAAACATTTAATGAGACTCTCAACAGCATATTTACTACATCAATTTATTTCAAGGTATTATATTTACAGAAGCAAGATAGAGCAAAGGTTATTTTTGATCCTTTACAAAGATAGCTTCCTATAAATAAAGAAAAGTGCAACCATTTAATTTACAAAAATCTATTGAAAAGGCTAAATGCTCATAAATTCTGATTTATCTAGTTCAGACAGCTTCAGCAGCTATTTATAACTTGGATATAAAAATACATATAAAATTCAAGTATTTTGCACTAGCTTGGGCATCCCTAGCTTTAACTGGAACTGAATTTTAAAGGTTGTTGAGATAGTATTAGTATTTCAGAGAAATATCTTTGGTACTCCCTCCTGCCTTGTTCTGAAGAAGTGAGTTAGCCACACAGCTTGAGAAGGGGATGACTCCATCTATCACCACTCCTATGCCCACTCCCATCAAAGCTACCTCTCTCTCTCTCTCTCTCTCTCTCTCTCTCTCTCTCTCCTCCCCTCGAACCACTGCCATTCCTTGCCTGTAACAGCCAATTTCAACTAACGTGAGAAGAGAGAAGTCCCAGAAGGAGGAATAATTTGGAAATGAATCCTCTGTCTTTTTCTATAATCCTAGGAATATAGAATGTGTAAACTGGACCACATATGCAAGCATCCCATCCCCCGACACAATTCTGTATAGCACTGTGACCAATGACATACAATCCTATATGTCCAATCTAGAAAGTTTCACCTCACCTTATTAGCCACTCCCCAAATATGGACTATTTCTACTAAAATTACCCAGGTACAAAGCCATTTTCACTAACAAGTTATTCTTTTAGACTTGTTTACATTTATAATTTATCTGACAGTTCCTAGAAGCTAAGAATCTTAGCATAAATTGTGTTGAATTTTAATTAAGCATATTAAGTTCTATCTATGAGAATTCAATATAGCACAGAAGTTAGAAATATCTTCTGGAGTCAGAAATGATATTAACATCCTGGATAGTATCACTCACTAAACTTCTGACTTAAGCAAGTTACATAACCTATGTAAGCCTATTTTCTGTGAAAAAAATAACAAAAATACTTATCTTATAGGGACTCTAATAATTAAGTGATAAATTCATATTAAGTGTTTAGCTATCAAAAGTGTTAATTTTTCATTTGTGGGGGACCTACCATTCTACTAATCCATTGATATAAAATTAGTAAGAAACAGCCTTGCTCAAAAGGAGTTTTTAATCTTATTATGAAGACAAGGCACACAACTAAATGACAAGTTTATTGAGTGCTCATTACATAGGGCAAACAAAAAGATGATGGGGTATTATTAAAGAGTCACCACTAATCTTCTACCCTATTTAGATAAATAGTTCCTATAATTTTCACATAGATGCTAATAATTATGAACTTAATAAATTTTCATATGGATGCTAATAATTAGAAATTGAATAATATTGAATTAGAAATGAAGGGACCTGTTTAAGAACATGTAACAGAAAAGCATATGAGAAAGGTTATTCTAAATTTAAACAAAGCATCTAATATTTTCACCATCAAACTAATAAAATTAAGAACAACATAGGAATTACATGTTGAGCATTTAGTTCATTTTTAACTTATCAATAAAACTTAGTCATTTCAACTGCATTGATTTCTTCTTTATAAAAAAATCTGCCTCCAAATAGTCATCTCCATTAACGATAATGAGAGCTAAGATTTACTGAGCACTTAAGTACCAGGTGCTGCTCTAATCATTCTTACATGTATTATTAATTCATTGATTTTAACAACATAATGATATAGGCTCCATTTTTATGCCCACTTTATAGGAGAGAAAACTGAAAGTTAAATAAAATAAGTTTCCTAAGGTCACATGGGTAGTAAAAGTCACAGCTGAGATAGAAACCAGACATTTGGGCTTCAGGACCCTTATCCTTAAGCACTACCCTATGTTGCCCCCCATTAAGCAATTGCATGTCTGATTTGGGTAGCCAATGATCTTTGACATCAAACTTGAATGTCTGATAAATATCTCAAACGTGTTGAAAATTGAGTTTCTTCTCAAAACCAGCTTCACCCACAGTGGTCCCCATCATAATTAATGAAAATGTCATCCACCTAGTTGCCAAGCCAAAACAAAGCAAAACCTCTCAGTGATCTGTGGTAGACACAGAGGTATACTGCCCACTTCTCTTTCCAGGTAGGACTTGCTCAACTGCGGGGAGGAAAGCAGCAGACAGGCCCTCAGTTATCAGTCCTTTCAGTATCTGTTTCAGCTGCAGGGGGCTGCGTCCAACTCCCAGGCCCTGGGCAGGACGACCTGTTTCCAGTAACTGAAAGTTTATGTGCATTAAAGACCTGGCTTTTCTGCCTGACAACGTACACTCAAGAACAACCTCCTCTCCGGAACTCCCTGCTGATTGGTCCAGGCTTTGTGGGTGTGGCTCACCGGTAGATTTCTTCCTCTGCTTAGTCTTGCTGCTCTTCTCTTCCCTTCACACATATTACTTCCTAATAACACCTTGTATCCTGAATTCCATCTGGTGGGTGCTTGTGAAGGACTCAGCCTGCAACTCCTCCCTTTCTCCCACATGCCGCATCCATTCCATCAAACCTAGTCGGCTCTCCTTGCAAAATTCAGTCTTAATGTTTACTGATGCCACCCTGGTCCAAACTAATATGTGAGGTGAAACGAGGCACTGCATGTAAACCTGTGTCATGACAATGGCCTCCTGACTGAAGGAGACTGGAGCACTCAGCTATCTGAAAGTCATTTTTCAGCTTCTCCCTTTGTTCCTCTTTCATCTAAGCTCCACATTCTGTCACTGTAGTAGTATCGGCATGACACTCCTCTGCTTGAAACCTTACGATGAATCTCATTTAACTTGACCTAAAAGCCAAAGTCCTTAAAAGCCTACCAAGCCCTTTTTAACCAAACTTCACTGGGTCTCTGATCTCAGCTTCTACTACTCATCCTCTTGTGCTTCCCACCATCACCCAGCTTTGGTGCTGCCACCTAAATACTGGGGCATGTCTTCAAACCTTTGTTCTAGATCTCCATCTGCTGATTCTCTAACTTTCTTCAAGTTGCTAAAAATATCTCACTTCCTCAATGCAGCATTCTATACTGTTTACTTATCTATAATGTTTATTGTTTTTTTGTTTTTGCCTATATTCCCCTGTTAGAATGCAAGCTTCATGGGGGTAGTGACCTATTATATCCCAAGCACAAAGAACAGTGACAATAAGTATTTGTGTAATGAAATAATTCTACACTTCATAAGTTGATTTATATAAAATAATGTCATCATTACAATCTAATCAACAATCCCCAATTTAAATTTGTTGACTCCCTTGTCAGAAATGTAAAGGAATCAAAGATTTACTGATGGACTATCTTCCTTCTAATTAATTCATTGGAAGATACCGCACAAGAGTAAAGTCTAATTGGATGACTGGATCTTTATCTACTCACGATCTAAACTCCGGCACATGGATCTGAAGACCCAGTTCTGTTTATTTTCATATGGAACATCAAATCACATTTTACCTTTCTCTTGACTTACCTCAAGCTCATCAAGGGCACTTCCCAGGGTTGCTGCCTGAGATTCCACCGGGGCCATCACATTCTGGATGCCTTGTGAAGCATTTGAAATTACATTGAGGGCATTCTGAATTTCTTCACAAACTGTGTCCTTGCCGGCTTTGAGTGAAGCAACATCAGAATGTTCCAGACAAGCTGAACAAATTGAATGTAAGAGGGGGGAGTTCTCCTTCAATGAGGCCCGGGCCCCTGCAATTTCATCCCTCTGATCTGGAGATTTTAAATCCTGAGGATGAAAATAAAAAGAGAGGTAATTTATAATGAGTTACAAAAGAAAGATTTATACAAAGAAGTTCCATTTCTTTTTTTGTCAATATAAATGAAAAGATAATAGACACTAAGAAGTCATCTGTAAGTTAAAACCAAGGTCATCAATTATTTTTACACTCCTTCAGATTCTGTTAAAAGTTCTACAATAGAAAGCTGAGCCAATTAGCAAATAAAGGTCATCATGGTGCAGATGTATAGTACCGAGTAGATCTTACATTTGTCAGTCATAGCCTTACAAGTCAGAAAAATACTCTGGCATTCATGTTATTAAGTGTATTATAAGAGAATCTGAATTATAAGGATACTGATTACCTATTTCCATAGATGCTGATGATTGCATTTAACCTTTTGATTAAAACTAAACCAATTCAGTTAAGATACTAAATTGAACCTCCCACCATTATACAATTTTTCACTCTTTTACTTATTAATAAATTAATCCTATATCTTTCTTTCTTCAACAAATAGCTATTGAGCACTTAGCATATGCTTGCCCTTGTGTAGATACAAAATATACCGCTGTAAACAATTCCATAAGGACCTTGTTCTCCTGAAGCTTATCTTCTCGTTTGAGGGAGAGGGGGCCTTACACAAAATAAACTAGGTAAACAAATTTAAAAGACAATTTCAGGAAATGATAAATGTTATGAACAAAAACACAAAAATAAAATGTCATAGAGAATGATCTTAGAGGAGAAAGCTGCTTTAGCTTGGGTGGTCACAGGAGATGTTTCACTGTGGTGACATCTGCAGTAAACATAAATGAAAAGCACTCTGAATGGTGGGAAGAGAGGGAAGAGAAGCCAATATAAGTGACAGCTATCCAAAACTAAGGATACAATAAAAACCTATGAAAAGCACTACCTTAACTAAGTGATGAAGGTTAACCTCATTAGTGATGTCTCAGGGATATCACACACCCTTTGGTACATTGTGGCAGGAAGAGTACTTTACTTCTCTGGGATTCTCTCTAAAAGTCCACAATGCTAGTCTAATCGCAGACTGTGGGAGCAGGGCATGGGCAAGGCAGGGGAGAGCAACGGGGAAACATTGGGTCAACTGTAAAAGAACAACAATAAAAAAGACAAAGAAAAGAAAAACAATAAACAAAATCAGATAGGGGTACATCCTACATGATAGCTAGGCACTGTTCCTCAAGACCACTAAGGTCATAAAAAGCAAGGAGACTGATTTTTAAACTCTCACAGACCAGAGGAGACTGGGAGACATGACAATCAAATGTAATGTGGAACCCTGAATTGGGTCCTGGAAAATAAATCAGTTATTCATAGATAAAATGGTGAAGTCCAAATAAAGCCTGAATTTGGTTAATAGTAATTATCAATGTTTGTTTGTTCATTGTGGCAAATCAAAGATATTAACAATTAAGGGAACCAGGGGGAAGGTAGGCAACAATCCGTCGGCAGCCGTCCATCTCGAGAGACGATGGTGTAGCTTCTTAAGAGTCTATCTGCACCGCCGAGAATGGCTGTGCAGTCCGACTCGGGAGTGACATGGTATCTGTCTCCTCCCGTGTTGAATCGACATCTTGTGATGACGCTGAAGCTACAGAGCCTGGGCAGGGTAATATGGAGGGTCTGCTGTTGCCCATGCAGCAGACCCCCCCTCTCTTCGCAGCTGAAGGGTCCAAGGGAAAGACGGAGTCAATACAGCTTGGCTTCAGGTGCGCCGCAGGAGTTGCCGGTGTTGACTACAACGTCAAACCGCCTTAGGGACTCCGGCTCCGGATTTTCTGTCGGGGTTTACTCCCTTAGCCTTTCCCCTGAAGAGGTATGCCGCAAGGCAGCGGAGGTTTTTTGGAGTCAGAGTTTTCCTTCTCTGATGTACCCTGACTGGAAGATCGAACCAGCGACACTTAGCTCGCAGGCCGACGCTCAATCCACTGAGCTAAACCAGTAGGCAACAACTCTCTTTATTATACTTGCAACTTTTCTGGAAATCTAAAAATATTATTATGAATGAAACTAATTCAAGGGAACTTAATGACAGCTTATGCACTACACATATACTATCTCATGTAATTCTTATAAAAACTCCTGATAAATATAATTCCCCATTTTAAATATAAGAAAACTGAAGTTTAAAGAGCCTAAGTTCCTAAGCCAAGTGACAGAGCTAGATGGTGGCATTTCTTATATTTTAACCTAAGTCAGTGTGACAGTTAAACCATGATCCCAATAACTACACTATACTCTTTCCTGCACAGGAACGATTTCCCTTATTTGCTATACAAGGACAATAATTTGTATTTGTATACTGACACGGTGCTTCTAGATAGAGCATCTTATTGATCATCACAACAACTTTTGAAGCACTAAGGCTGGTGCTGTTAAGCTCCATTTTAACTACAAAGGCATTTGGTATAAGATTTGGAGGCTGGTAAAAGAACAGAAATCAAAACCTAAGTCCTTCAAATCACATGTTTTTCCCAAGACTGTGCTACCAAGGATAATGTTGCCTCAGGTTAATAAATGACAGTACTGCTGTACTTTTAGTTCCTTGTTTTCTGAAAATAAAGACTGTCAGCTACTATATGCAGGCTTTGAAGGATATCAATTTATTTATAAGATGGAAGAAAGACAGTTATAAGCCCTGGCTGCTGTGGCTCAGTGGATTGAGCGTCGGCCTGCAAGCCAAGTGTCGCTGGTTCGATTCCCAGTCAGGGTACATTACTAGGCTGCACGTCAGGTCCCCAGCTGGGGGTGAGAGTGAGAGGCAACCACACATTGATGTTTCTCTCCCTCTCTTTCTCCTTTCCCCTCTCTCTAAAAAATAAAATATACAAATAAATTATTAATAAATAAATAAATAATAATTTTTTTAAAAGACAGTTATAAGTAGCTGTTGGAGGACTTCCATCCAAGATGGAGACCTAGACAGACATGTTGCCTCTCCCTCCACAACTATGAAGAAATACAACTACCTTAAAACTAGAGACAACTAAAAGTTCCAGAAAATTGAGCTGCATGGAAGTCCAACAAACAAAAATGTAAAGAAGAAATACTCATCCAGACAGGTAGGAGGGGTGGAGCCAGAGAGGAGAGGATGCGGTGTGGCAGCAGCAGCAGCGAGGGCAGTGGCAGACCAGCAGAAAGGGCAGTCACACATTTTAAACAGACAGGAGGGACACCTGGGGAGCACTCCCAGCACCAGGGACAATAAAGCCTCATTGCTTCTGACTGTAAAAACCAGTGTGGGTTTGGGCAGAGGAAGAAACTGCCAGTCTCTCAGCAAATTCCGCTTGTTTAAAGGGCCCCCATGGGCCTAGAACATCCACAGACCCACCCACTCTATGAATGACAGCCAGGGCAACAGCTAGAGAGGTGCCAGTCCAATAGGAGAAGTGGCAGAAGTGTCTGGAAAAGGGGCGAATGCTGACTAAGTCACACTGTTCCCTCTCAGACCCCTCTCCCTACATATAGCACCACAACGTGGTTAAAAAGGTTGCCTGTACTGATGAATACCTAAGGTTCTGCCCCTTATAACATAACAGGTGCAACAGCTCTACCTCAGACATAGAGGCAAATGAACACAGGAGCCTGTCAAGATGAGGAGACAGAGAAGTATGTACCCAAAGAGGGAATGGATCAAGGTTCCAGTGGAATAACTAAATAATGAGGAGATAGCCAACCTAACAGATGTAGAGTTCCAAACACTGGTGATAAAGATGCTCACAGACTTGACAGATATGCTTGGGTATGGCAAATGCAGAAAGGAAGAAGTGAAGGCTATGCTAAATGAAACAAAGGAAAATCCACACAAAACCAATGGTGAAGGGAAGGAAACTGGAGTTCAAATCAATGATTTGGAACATAAGTAAGAAAAAAACAGTCAACCAGTACAGAATGAGGAAACAAGAATTGAAAAAAATGAGGAGAGGCTTAGGAACCTCTGGGATAACTTTAAACCTGCCAACACCCAAATCATAGGGATGCCAGAAGGAGAAGAGGAATAGCAAGAAATTGAAAGCTTATGTGAAAAAATAATGAAGAAAAACTTCCCAAAATTGGCAAAGGAAATAGACATACAAGTTCTGGAAGCACAGAGAGTCCCACACAAGCTAGACCCAAAGAGGACCACACCAAGACACATCATCATTAACATGTCAAAGGTTCAAGATAAAGAGTGAATCTTAAAAGCAACAAGAGAAAGGCAGAGAGTTACCTACAATGAGGTGCCTACAAGACTATGAGCTGAGTTCTCAAAAGAAACTTGGCAGGCAAAAAGGGTATGACAAGAAGTATTCAATGTGATGAAAAGCAAGGACCTAGAATCTAGATTACTCTCTCCAGCAAAGCTATCCTTTAGAATGGAAGGGCAGGTAAAATGCTTCCTAGACAAGGTAAAGCTGAAAGAGTTCATCATCACCAAGCCATTATTATATGAGATATGAAAGGGACTTATTTAAGAAAAAGAAGAACAAAACTATGAACACTAAAATAACAAACTCACAACTATCAACAACAGAATCTAAAAAATAAAAATAAAATCAAACTAAGCAGACAACCAGAGTGAGAACAGAATCATAGGTATGGGGATGATTTGGAGGGTTATCAGCTGGGAGGGGGAAGGAGGAGAAATGGGGGAAAGGTGCAGGGATTAAGAAGCATGATTGGTAAGCATGAAACAGACAGGGGGAAAGTTAAGAAAAATATAGGAAAAGGTGAAGCCAAAGAATTTCTATGCACAACCCATGGACATAAACTAAGGGGGGGGGGATTGCTGGAGGGAACGGGTGTACTGGGCAGAGAGGAACAAAAGGAAAAGAAATTGTGACAACTGTAACAGCATAATCAATAAAATATACTTTTAAAAGAGTGAAAAAAAGAAGAAAAGAAAAGAAGTAGCTGTCAACCCATTATTCACACTAACTACCTAAGAATAGAAACTTTGTAGTTTTCTTAGTTTGCTATGATTTTCCCCTTGTATTTCTAGTCTGAGTTCCAATTTCCTGTTTGTCATTAATTAGCACTGTGAGCTGGCTAAGTCTTCTACACTTTTTGTTTTTCCAACTATAAAAGTGGGGATAATGATATTTTGCCAACATAAAATTAAATAGCACATCAGGAAATGAATATATGTGGGAAAGGGTAGAGACTTGTAGAAAAACTACAGACTTATTTTATTCCTTAAATTTATCAAAATTGTTGTACTGTCTGTGTCCTGTGATGGTCTTATGATTTTAATATTCTCCATAATTTTATAGCACTACCTACATTTACCTCAGTGTAACTTAGAGGATAAATAAATTAATTAATGTTTTGAAAGGATGCACAACTCCTCAGAGGCAAATGATAAAAACTACAAATATTCAGAAAGAGCTGAAGAAAATTTACTGCATTAGTATAATCAAAACTAACTACATAATTCCTTTTGAAGTGACATACACATAATATATACTTCTTTTACCTAGAACAGCAGCTCAACATTTAGGTAGTTTCTGAAGGAAACTGTGAACATATGTTATTAAGAAGGCTAAAGTTAAAAATATTATTTCTTTCACTCTGATAGTGGCTATGTATATCTAATGGTAAATTGTGGTAACATTAATATTGTATGGATTTGGGAACTCAAAAAATCAAATGCATTTTTGAGCTTTGTTATCTCTACCCAAGGCAATTACAGAATGTTTAATGAGCACTGATACCAAATAGTAAGCTGATAAACCCTGTGATCAAGGACAGGTTTAGTGAACACAACAAAAATTATGTATTGTGGCAGCTGGTGGGGGAAAGAAAGGCAGGTTACAGAGCTTTTAGGTGAGGTAAATAAAGAAGGCAAGATCATTTCTCTTAAAGGACATCCCAAAGGATAAATTTAATGTAATAAATAGCCACATAAACAAAAGGGGAACTAATGAATGCCAGTCTTCTAAACAAAATGTTGTGGTCGTTTTTATTTTATTTTGTTTTAACCGATGATACACCATGGGCTCAAAGATTCATATGTTGTCTCTTTACCCTAAAATTTTAAACCAGGTCACAATAGAAATTAAATGGTAGTGTTGATGAGGGATTTCTTTGGATGGAGAAGTACAAAGAATTCAGCTCTTCAGGGATTGATTCTTATTTAATATCTTTTTAAATGCTCCAGAACTAAAAGCTCACATGAGAATTCCAAGTTAAGGAGACATTAAATGCTTCTAGCTGATAAAGACATACACAGATGGGATTGGAAAAAAATATATATGAAGACCTTACGAGTCTGTGCAAGCGGTTAGAAAAATAACATGAGTTTTAATTCTGGCAAGAGAACAAAATATATTTAGAGATTTTAAAGATCAAAAAATATATAAATGGAGGGCTCTAAGCTACCAGTTAGTTAATTCAGCCGCTTATTCAATGAATATTGTTTGTACATCAGTTTGCTAGATATTAGGAATGCAAGGATAAAGAGCTTATAGATCAGAAGGGGAAACAAATTTATGTGGGCATTAAAATAGAGTAATTCATAGCACAGAGGAAAGTCCCTGAGCTTGAGGAGATTAAAGAAAATTTATCAAAGGAGGTGAATTTTAAACTGTAAGTAGGAGTTTTCCCTGTAAATAAAGCAAAACAAAACAAGCAAAGAAAACAGCAGGATTAAAGACCTGAGGCATGAGAGCGAGGAGCACACAGGCCACTGCAGGTGGCACCACAGCAGTACAGGCATACCCTGGAGATACTGCGATTCAGTTCCAGACCCAAGCAATAAAGTGAATATCACAATAAATGGTTTCCCAGAGCACATAAAAGTATGCTTACAGTACTGTAGTTTGTTAAGTGTGCAATAGCTTTATATCTAATAAAACAATGTTCATACCTTAATTAAAAAACACTTTATTGCTAAAAAAAAAAAAGAATACTAACCACCATCTGAGCCTTTGGTGAGTGATCATCTTTTAGCTGGTGGAGGGTCTTGCCTTGATTTTGATGGCTACAACTAAGTTTATGTAATATTCTAAATCCTTTGTTGTCATTTCAACAATCTTCACAGCATCTTCACCAGGTGGTGTAGATTCTGTCTCAAGATATCTCTTTCTTTGCTCATCCATAAGAAGTAACTAACTCTTCATCCCTTGAAGTTTTAACATGAGATTGCTGCAATTTAGTCACATCTTCAGGCTCCACTTTTAATTCTAGGTCTCTTATTATTCCTACCACATCTGCAGTTACTTCCTCCCCTGAAGTCGTGAATCCCTCAAAGTTATCCATGAAAGCTTAAGTCAACTTCTGTTCTTGCCCTGGCTGGTGTAGCTCAGTGAATTGAATGCTGGCCTGCAAACTAAAAGGTCACTCGTTCAATTCCCAGTCAGGAAACATGCCTGGGTTGCAGGCTGGATACCCAGTTGGGGATGTGTGAGAGGAAACCTACTGATGTATCTATCACACATTGATGTTTCTCTCCCTCTCTTTCTCCCTCCCTTCTCTATAAGTAAATAAATAAAATAAATCAGCTTCTGCTCTGGATATTTTAACCACTTCCCATGAGTAACAAATATTTTTAACAGCATCTAGAATGATGAATCCTTTCCAGAAGTTTTCCAGTTTACTTTGTTCAGATCCATCAGAGGAATTACTATCTATGGCAGTTATAGCCTTCCAAAATATATTTCTTAAGTAATAAAACTTGAAAGTCAATCCATGGACTGTAGAATAAACTCTGTGTCACCAGGCATGAGAAGATTAAATCTTGTTGTATATCTCTATCAGAGCTCTTGGGTAACCCGGTCTGTTATGAATAAGCAATAATATTTTGAATTTTTTTTTCTAATCAATAGATCTCAACAGTGAGCTGAAAATTTTCAGGAGACCATACTGTAAGCATGTGCTGTCATCCAAAACTTGTTGTTCCATTTATAAAGCATGAGCACAGCAGATTTAGCATAATTTTTTAGGGTCCTCAGATTTTGAATTGGTAAATGAGCACTGGCTTCAACTTAAACCACCAGCTACATTGGCCCCTAAAGAGAGTCAGCCTGCCCTTTGAAGCTTTGAAGCCAGACATTGCCTTCTCCTCTCTAGCAGTAAAAATCCTACATAGTATCTTCTTCCAATATAAGGCTGTTTTGTCTATATTGATAATCTGTTGTCAGTGTAGCTACCTTCTTTAATTACCTTACCTAGATCCTCTGGGTAACTTGCTGTAGTTTCTACATCAGCACTTGCTGCTTCACCTTGCACTTTTTTATGGAGATGGTTTCTCTCCTTAAACTTCATGAACCAACCTCTACTAGCTTCAAACTTTTCTTCTGCAGCTTCTTTACCTCTTTCAGCCTTCAAAGAGTTTACAAGAGCTAGGGCCTTGCTCTGGATTAGGCTTTGGCTTAAGGGAATGTTGTGGCTGGTGTGATCTTCTATCCAGACCATTAAGACTTTCTCCATATCAGCTCTTTCACTTTCTTATCATTCATGTGTTCACTGGAGTAGCACTTTCAATTTTCTTCAGGAATTTTTCCTTCACATTCACAATTTAGCTGTTTCGTGCAACAGGCTTAGCTCTTGGTGTAATCTCAGCTTTTGACACACCTTTCTCACTAAGTTTAATCATTTCTAACTTTTGATGTAAAGTGAGAGATGTGCAACTCCTTCTGTCACTTGAACACTTAGAGACCTAATTTCAATGTTGTTTTGTCTCAGGGAATAGGGAAGTCCAAGGAGAGGGAGCAAGACTGAGCACAGCCCATCAGTGGAGCAGTTAGAACATATATATATATTAAGTTTTTCAGCATGTATGGGTGTTATTTGTGGTGCTCCTAAACAATTACAATAGTAAAATAAAAGGTCACTGACCACAGATCATGATAGAAAACACAGAAATGATGAAAAAGTTTGAAATATCATGAGAAATATCAAAAAGTGACAGACACAAAGTAAGAAAATGCTTTTGGAAAATGGTACTGATAGGCTTGCTTACAGCAGGGTTGCTACAAACCTTCAATATGTGAAAATGCGTTATCTGTAAAGCAGAGAAGTGACTTACACTAAGACAAGGTATACCTGCACAGGAGACCTAAGTAGTAATGGTAATGATCCAGCTAGAAAGGTAAGCTGGAGATGCCTCACATGCCCTGCTAAAGAACTGTGAGAGCAATAAGCTTAGATGTGTATTTTCAAAGATCACTCCATCAATGATCTTTGAGTAGACTAAAGAGAATGAAATTATAGTCAGGGAGACTAGGGAATAATCCATGCAACAGACAAAGGGTGCCTGAATGCTGAAAACTATTCCCAGGCTGTAGAAGAATAAATCCAGGAATATTTCAGAGGTGCAAATAGTAAGACTAATAGTTAGATTTGAGGGGAGGGTATTTAGAAGCATCTAGAAAATTGTTTTAGCAATTGTATACATAGTGATGCATTCACCAAAATTGGGAATGCAGAGTGAATAATGTGTTTGGAAGAGAAAGGTGAAGTACATCTTGTCATCTGCCAAATGTAAAATGCCAGCATAGTTTTCAAATGAAAATAGACTATATATGGATATAGAATTCAGAGAGTCTGGGCTAGAAGTAGAAATCTGTGATTCACCAACCCATTGTTGTGGGGCAAAGCCATGTGTGCAAAAGTTACAGAGCCTTTACCCAGGATGAATGTCACAATAAGGAGAAGAACTTGGAATCAGCATAAATTGTTTCTTGAGGGTGTAAACTTGATAATTTTAAGTGCTAACCTAAAAAGTCAAATTTTATTGTAAATCACCAAGAAGTATATAAAAAAATACTAAATTCTCAAAAAAACAAACAAGCAAGCCAAAAGTACATGCACACCTGGAGTTTAAGACCTAAATTACTGTGATAATTATGCTCACCATACTTTAAGAAAAAAGAATTGAGGGTTTTTTTTAAAGTAATTTGGAAAGCCAAAACAACTTCTATATCAGACAGTTAAAAATATGGGGTCTGTTCACCTTGAAAAGGGGAAATGTATGTTGGAGGACACATGATAAAAAATCAGGAATGAATTTGACAAGTTGTTAATGGGCTTCTTTACTAAATCTAGAAACAGCAGAGTGAGAAATTATCTTTTTGGCCTTGAGTAAAATAAATTAAAAATATATTTCTTCCTATTGCTATCTACCTCACTTCATTATAATTCCCTTAAATGCAAGCACTATAGTTTAGTTATACTGTATCCCAATATCTAGTATTATATGGAACATATTAAAAGCTGGATAATTTTTTAAAGACTTTATTTTTGTTTATTTTTAGAGAGAGGGGAAAGGAGAAAGAAAGAGAGGGAAAGAAACTTCCATGTGAGAAACATTGATTGGTTGCCTCCCACACACACTTCAATTGGGGACCAAACCAAAGCCGAGGCAGGTGCCCCAACTGGGAATTGAACTGGCAACCCCTCACTTTGCAGAATGATGCCCAACCAACTGAGACACAGCAGTCAGAACCCAAAGCTTAATAATTTTTTTAAAAAACAAATAGACAAATGAATAAGAAGTCAGAGGAAATTAAGATCAGAGAAAGTAAGAAATTTGGATAAGATTTCTCCAGGAAATCAAATTTGTGGAAAACATATGTATCTAGAGAGTTTGGACAGAGTTGTGCCTGACAATGCCACAGAAAGCTAAAGAGTAAAATTAAAGCATACCTATCTATATTAAATGTTAGTGAAGCCATTAATACAACTACTTTGAAAAACTGTTTGATAGTAACTACTGACACTGAACTGATATACACTACATGAGGTCTTCCACTCATGGGAGAATATACACATATGTGGAAATGTGTCCATATGTATATTAAAAACATATGCTAAAGTGTTCGTAGAAGCACTCTTCATAATAACCCTAAATTGCAAACAACTCAAAGTAATAAGAGCTAACAAAATGAAGCTACAGGCAATAACATGAAATAAAGAATGAAAAACACAAGAGACAAAAGAGAATCTATTGTTTCATCTTTATAAAGTTCAGACTCAAGCAAAACTAATCTATGGTTTTAAAAATTAAAATAGTGGTTACTCTTTAGGGGTGATTAGAGAAAGGAAGGAGCATAGGGGATATTTTGGATTCTTGTAATTTTTCTGTTTCTTGCTCTGGGTGCTGGTTACATTCAACTGTATGCTTACAAGCTGTGCATTTTTCTGAATGTATCTTGTAGTTCAATAAAAACTAAGTTTATATAAAAGCAAGCAAAAATCTTATTAAAGCCAAGCAAATATTCACAGCTCACAGTTTCTCCTTGTAAAAAACAATGGTATCAATGAGTTATGGACCTTCCCCGTTGTCATATTCCCCGGGATATTAAGGGAGGAATGAGAAAACTGAACAAGCAGTCCATGTGCAAGTACCTTCTATCCACTTTGAAGGCTTTATTTAAAAAGGGGAATAAAAACATCTAAATATTTGTAAAATAGATATAAGAAAAGAAAGCTCCCCCAGCCTGGCCATCAGAAAGGGCAAAGCTAAAGGATTTTCACAGAAACTGATCCCATGTACGCTTAAAGGAACCCTCCTTTCAGAGAATCAGAGAAAGCATCCTTACTAAGCCGCATCCCTGCCCCAGTGGGACAGTTCAGCAGATGCTCTGTTCAACAAAGGAGAACAACATGCAAATTATGAAGTTTCTCTTCCAGGTGTTTAACTGATGTTTCTAGAGCTGACAAAACCACTCTGGTAGGGGAAGGAAGGCGGCTGGTAAAGAGCAGTGTTGTTTTCTTAAGACTAAGAATATGTGCAGCAGAAAAGCTCATGGATACTTTGCTATTTGGATTCTATCTTTGGTTGGCTTCTAACCTCTGTCTTCTCTCTGCCAAGATGTTCCCTGCTAACTGCTTCTTTGCTAACTTGGCAGCTTCATGTTTTATCAAAAAAGCAAAACAGTGCACCTGCTAATTTAATTGTTTTTTTCCAACATAAATTAGGAAGTAGAATACTTAGCCTTAACTGAGCCAGGGGATGTAAGATGGTGAAACAAGAGGAGACTGTAGAGATAAAAAGAAAGTTTTAAGAAAAAAGATTGAAAAAAACTACAAAAAATTTACAACCAAAACATTATTCAGCAGCTATATTCCTTCCCAAATGGGTTAGCTCAGCAAAGCCTTTACTGCTTTCTCCCCTTATTTCCTATTTTCCATTCTATATTAATAGCACAAATTCAATAAAGGAGAAACTAAAAGAATTCTCCAAATTCAAATAGAAAACTGAAAAACTATACAATAATAGTATTAAGATATCCTCAAGGTATGAATTCTGGGCCATTAATATATACATTGAGTAGTTGAAATACACCAAAGTGAATATTAGTACAGTAACTCCAAGGAACCTCCTAGGAAAAATTATTACTTAATTCTAATTCAGACTACCATGTCAGTCAAAAATGTATAGAAATGTACTATGTTCATTTTCTATCCATATGAAGCAAATACAATATGTATTACATCAGCCTATTATTTGCCTTGAGTTTATACCTAAAATAATTACTCTCTCTGAAGTCATTTACCACTTGGCTAAAGTAAAAGTAATAAACAGAAAAATAATAAGCTATTTTAGCAGGATTCAGTTGCTGTACTTCACACTTCACTCCCACCTGTGTGTATACATCATCACTCAATCTAACAAAATTCTAACATCCATAAATCAGAAAACTTCTTCTCTAAAGTATAGATTAACACCTATGTGTATTAAATTGGATTTTAACACTTAGTCAAGAAAAGATCAATAAATATCACTATCATTACAATTTATTCCTTTTTAAGCTTCTATGATTCACTTGTGAGAAAGAGACCACCCTTTTTCAAACATTCCAGTGCACCTCAGAAGGCTAACAGCATCATTGAGCACAAACAGGAGCCAAGCTCAGGGATGTTGATTCAATTTCCTAATTAATAATCCCTTAAATTAATGTAGTATTTATATCCTGTTTCCTAGGTTTCCAACTCTTCTTTCACAAAGAATCGCATACGGAAATATGAAAAGTGATATCTACTCTAATAGTTGAAAGACAAAAAGGACATTTGTCCAAAAATGTACAAAATTAATTTAAAAAATGGTGGGGTTAATTGTGCTTAAGAAAACCAACACTTACTGAACAGCTATAGTGCTTCCTACACTCAAACACTCTCTATTCACTTTCTCATTTAACAATCCAGTGTGAATAGGATCTTGGGGTGGCTCCTGTCTTAACATTCTTTCTACCCAACACTATTCCTTTGTGTTCGTTGTCAGTAGCTTCATAATCTGTTCCCAAAGTGTGTCAAAGGACTTGTCTATAATCCTGTGGTTCTGTGTTGACCCAACACAGAATACAAATTTCAGGCATATTTCCTGATGAATAATTGTCATATCTAATACAACTCAGATTAGAAATACACTACTTGATGCAGTTTTAGAACAAGGCTAAAAAGAAAACTGCAGGTCAGAACTCTAAGACTAGAAATCAAAGTGTAATCCATAAGATCATTGCTCAAAAATATATCAGATAGATGAAGAGTAAAATTACAAGTATCATCTGGGCTATTTAAATCTCTTTCCTTTTTGTACTTTATTTAATCTTTATTGCATTTTTTCCATTACCCTTTTTTCCCCTTACACCCCCTGGCCCCCAGCAATCACCACACTGTTCTCCGTGACCATGAGTTCTTTTTAATTCTTGCTCAATCCCTCCACCCCCTCACCTCCCACCCCACTAGCTGTCATCCTGATTTCATCTATGAGTCTGTACCATTTTCCTTGTTAGTTCAGTTTGTTCATTAGATTTCACATATGAGTGAAATCATGATATTTTTCTTTCTCTGACTGGCTTATTTCACTTAGCATAACGTTGTCCAGTTCCATTCATACTGTTGCAAAGAGTTAAGTTTTCTTCGTTTTTATGGCCAAGTAGTATTCCATAGTGTAAATGCCCCACAGTTGTTTAATCCACTCATCTATTGATGGACACTTGAGCTGTTTCCATATCTTGGCGATTGTAAATAATGCTGCAATGAACATAGGGGTGCTTATGTTCTTTCAAATTGGTGTTTTGGGTTTCTTTTATATATTTTCAGAAGTGGAATCACTGGGTCAAAAGGCAGATCCATTCTTAATTTTCTGAGGTATCTCCATATTGCTTTCCACAGTGGCTACACCAATCTGCATTCCCACCAAAAATGCAAAAGAGTTCCCCTTTCTCCACATCCTCACCAGCACTTGTTGTCTATTGATTTATTGATAATAGCCATTTTGTCAGGTGTGACGTAACATCTCATTGTGGTTTCAATTTGCATTTCTCTGGTGATTAGTGACACTGAGAATCTTTTCATATGTCTATTGGCTATCTGTATGTCCTCTTTGGAGAAGTGTCTATTAAGGTCCTTTGCCCATTTTTTAATTAGGTAGTTTGTTTTTTGATATTGAGTTTTGTAAGTTGTTTATAAATTTTGGATATTTACCCCTTATGAGATGTGTCTATCTCTTTTTGATAAAGGAAACATTCTAAATTTGGTATCTGAGTAATGATAGTTTCATGGTTATTTTCCTGATTTGGGGGGGGGGGCACTATTTGGCTTTTTAGTCTAATTTAACAAGCTTTAAACACCTGCTATAAGGTGTGACTTTAAAACTAAGGCTATAAACTCAGATATTTATTCTAAGCAGGAAGCCTGAAAATGCCAGATGTAAGTCAATACGGAGTGCTGAGGCTCTCATACACTATAGATTGTCTGCTCTATTTAAAAACATTCAAATCCAAATTGTTCAAAAAAAAAAGAATGAAAAGAAAAATAAGAGAAGAGAAAAGAGAAAAAGAAAAGAGGGAGGCAGAGAGGGAGGGAGGGAAGAGGAAAGAAAGAGAAAGAGAATCCCTGACCTCTGCTCTAAAGTATTACCACACATGTTACTGTGAGACTTATATAAGCAGTCTCCATGCTTTACATGCATACCATATATGTATCTGAATTTAGAAGAGATTGGATAATAGATAATGAATGTCCCTGAGCCCGAGGAGCCTATAATACATGAAGAGAAGAGAGGCAAATGCTGAGCAACTCTAAGGCAGGGAGTCTGTCTCATAACACAGGGGAATAATTTTTAACACAATTCCTGTTGAGTTCAATTTTTCCACTGTTTTAGACTTAAATTGACATGCTGATTTGAAAACTGCAGTTGATTTTCTTCTATCATATCAACTTTTTTCTATACAGCTGGATTGACTCTGGATCAAGGGAAGCACTAGTGCTCTCCTATTGGCTGTGAGCAAACCTCCTCGAGTGGGGATGGGTGGGGGATGACCTTGGAGACCAGAGACAGGTTCATACTTGCCTAGGCTATTCAGTTACACATGAGACAGTGTGGTGACAGGTTGTGTGCCGTTCTATACTGTGAATCATATTCCAAAGTGTAGTCTGAGTTCTTATCTGTATACGAGTTAGCAGAATTTATTTTTTAGTTTACATAAGTACTTACTTCATTTCCTTCAGATCATGTCTGCCTCTGTTATCACTCATCATAAGTGCCTAAACAATCCTAATTTATTTTGTTATATCTGTGACAGTTTCACCATCCCCAGTCAAAGGACAAACATCAGTTCATTTGTCAGGCAAGCCTATTTTGCATATTTTAAAGTAAAACTTAGTGATCAAGATAAGTCTTGGGCCCCTCACAACGTATGCAAGCAGTATGTTGAGAGTTTATGGATGTGGATGAAGGGAACACATGATAAATTGCGATTTGGTATACCTATGGTTTGGCAAGACCCCAGAGATCATTCAAGTGACTGTTACCTTTGTATAGTGAAAACATCAGGATATAACAAGAAAAATAAATGTAAAATAGAGTATTCTAGTGTACCATCAGCTATACGCCCAATGCCTCATTCAGCTGAAATCCCAGTGCCAGTTTTCACTGAACTACCTTCTTTCAAAAAATGAAAAAACTAAGTAACAGCAATGATGAAGATTTTGAAATTGAAGATGACTCAGTTCATAAGGGATTTGATCAGCGTGAGTTTAATGATTTGGGATGAGATTTGGGACTATCCAAAAAGGCTTCAGAACTCCTAGCATCAAGACTGCATGAGAAAATCTTGCTTGAAAAAGGAGTGAAGGCATCCTACTTTCGATCAAGAGAAAGTGCATTTCTGCAGTACTTTAGAAGTCACAGTAGCTTTGTGTATTGCCAAAACATACATGGTTTAATGGAGGAATTAGGAATTCCAATCTAGAACGCAACTGAATGGTGACTGTTCATCAATAGCTCAAAGCAGAGCTTGAAGTATGTCCTCCTCCACAATGGTAATTTATTTGGTGCAGTCCCAATTGGCCATTCAGTTTGATTTCATGGAGAATATGAAGATATAAAGAGAGTCATTGATCTGTTGCACAATCACAAGCACAGGATTATCTGTGTTGACCTTCAAATGGTCCCCTTCCTTCTTGGTAGGCAATGCAAATATACCAGGTATCCCTGTTTTCTGTGTATGTGCGACAGCAGAGCTCGTGAGAAGCACTGGGTGGAGTCAAATTGGCCTCCAAGATCTGACCTCAAACCTAGTGATCCAACATTCTACATGAGCCACTTGTTGACAGAAAGAACATTATATTCCTACCTCTGCACATAAAACTAGGTCTCATGAAGCAATTTGTTAAAGCTTTGCCAACTGAAGGAGACTGTTTCAAGTATCTCATTTTGGCTTTTTCTACCCCGTTGTTTGAAAAGAGAAAATACCTTAATATGTATGTTTGGTAGCAAAACTTTACTACTTGTACACAATTTAACTTACAGTAACAATATATAGACTTTATATGAATAAAGTAACTCTAAATAAACAGTATATTCAGGTAATTTTTTTCTTTATTTTCCTTTGTATGTACATTTTGTATAATTTTGGGGACAGAGGGAGGGTATCCTATACCTTAAAAAATTGATGTGAAAAAAAAAAGTTGATGTGATAGTGAAAAACTAGTCATTTTTGGATTCAGATGCCAAAAGTTAGTCAAAAACAAGTGTCAGATCTAACTCAACAAAAGTTGTGTTCCCCAGTGAATAGAAATAGCATGAGCTTTGGGGTTAGAATCCCAACACAAAAACACTCTGATAGGAGAAGATTTTTGAGTAGAATAATTAATCTTACTTCAGCTACAAAATGAAAATAGTAATTCCTATCTTACAGAGTACTAATGAGGTTAAATGACTGAACAGAAAACATTTTTCCAACATTTCTGACTTGATTTCTCTTTATAGAGAAAACTATTGGCCAATTAAAACGTTTTGCCTGTCTTCTTAGAGGACACTGAATACTAAGTTTAAATTGACAGGTATTTAACTCTCTTCTGAGCTCCAAGTACATACATAATTCATGTTGGGTCTCAAATATGTCCAAAATTGAACCCACTGCCTTTCTTACACATACCCCCAAATATGTTTCTCCTCCAACATTCTCAGGCCCCAATATGCACTTGACAACAAAGTCCTGAGGAATATCCTAACTCTTCCATTTCCTCATTCTCATCATTAAGATCTGTTATTATACTTATTAAATAAATACTGGGTTGCCCAAAAATTTCATTGTTTCCTCTGTACAATGGCTCTAGTAGTGCTTAGTATTCTTAAACTTCCTTCAAAACAATTTTGTTAGATTGTATTGTGACAGGTGCTATATCAGTATGCATTTTTTAAAAATACTTTTCAAAACTGGCAAATTTTGTGCAGCCATTTTAATATTGAACTTGGAAGAAAATAGGTGACTTTTTGGCATATTATGCTTTATCATTTCAAGAAAGGTAAAAACACAACTGAAACACAAAAAATATATTTCTGCAATGTATGGAGAAGGTGCTGTGACTGGTAAAACATGTCAAAAATGGTTTGCAAAGTTTCTTGGTACTATTGACATTTTAGCCAAATAATTCTTTGCTGTGGGGCTGTCTTATGCATTGGAAGATGTTTAGCAGCACCCCTGGCCTCTACTCACTAGAAACCAATAATGGGAGATAGATGACATACTCGAAATATCCAAATCAATAGTTATTGCTGAAAATGAAAAATATGTCTTTTATTTTATGGAAAAAACTAAACCAAATATTTTCCCAATATGTTACCTTGTTCTTGTCCTCACCACCAGTACTAGTCTAGAGGAGAAATGAGTAGGAATAAAACTAAGGAAGTGGTTGTAAATCAGGAGGAGAGAACAGATTAGAGAAATATATAATAAGAGACTGAACTTATTGACTAATACAATCTTTACTATCAGAAGAGTCTCTCTAAAATTAAAATATGACTGTCACTCCCCAATTTAAAATTTCAAGTGACTGCTAATCCACATATAACAAAGCTCAAATTGTTTATTACACACTAGCACAATGCACTGACTCCAGCTTTTCTCCCCAGCCTCACTTCCTATCAGTTCTCTCATAGGAACCCTTTTCTCCTGCCACATAGAATTACATGAGGTTGTACAGGTGCCTGTGCATGAGTTATGTCTCAGTCTCCTCTCACATATGCTGATAAATGTCTATTCATCCTTCGTGATATCTTGGATTCTCATGTTGTGTTACCCACAGATGCATACATGTGCACCAGTCATGCTAGCATAGCACTAATATAGTACATATTAAACCATTTTCCTCTAATATAGCTATGCATTGACACATCTATGCCTCGCACTGAATTATGAGTTTCTATTGGGACCAAATTGATGTTTTAATTCTTTCATCCCCTGGGCCTTGTACAGGAGCTGACACAGAGGGACTGAAATGAATTAATAACACCAGAAAACCTTGAGGGTTACTACCATAAAATAATTTACTTTTCCATGAGAAAATAATTCTAATTTTTGGAAAGAAAACAACAATGGCAAAAATTTTAGATATCCTCAGACTAGAATGGAAATGTTCTTCTTTAATTGTGTTCCCAATTAGGCTAATTAGAATTGCCTCTGAACTATTCTTTAAAGTGTTCTGGCCTAGGGCTCTTCTAAAAAGCTGGTGATGACAGTTTCAGTACTTAAGTGCAAGTGCGTCATCCAGTGCTTATTGTATGTAATAAGGTTGCTCTAGGAAATATCTAATTTCTAAATATGTTCCCCAGCAGAAAGCAAGACCTTGAGCAGAAGGCAGGTAATGATGTCCCATATTCAACATGCTCTTCAGAAAGTTAAGTGAGTAATTAATAATAATCATATCCATCTGATTGAAGAAAAGAGAAATAACTTAGGTTTATAATCTTGTTAAGTTTTGAGAATTCTGCAATATTAACAAGTATTTATACAGTGGAATTGAACCAAAAGCTGTGAGAAAATACAAACACAAAGACAGTAAGTACCCACTTAGATGTCCTCTGCTCTCTGAAAATTATTAAGTAATAATGTGCTAAAATAAACAAAATTAGCTAAAACTGGTAAATAAAACAGAATTATTAAAGGAATTATGTGTAAAGCATGGGGAGGTTAAGAAATGCTTCATAAAAAGGGAGATTAGCATTTCAAAATGTACTAGGTAAAAGAAAGTCAAAAAACTGACATGAAATTCAGTTGGCTCTTTAATAAGCATCTCGAACATAATATAATAAAACCCCTAAGCTCCTGATAGTGCCCTTTCACCCACTACTCCCCCAGTCTTCACCAGTTCATAAATGCCAGTTTTTCTAGTTTTCCAGGCCATAAACCTTGCTGTCAGCCTCTTTCAAATCTCACACCAGTCAGTAAGCAAATCCTATCACTTTTAGCCTCATTTATTCAAAATTTGACCTCTTACCTATCTTGCAAGTTATCATGTCACAGCTTTGCTCAAACCATGCTACAAATAAATCACTCTGACCCTATCCCTACTACTCTCTTTGTTCACTGTGATCCAGCCACATGGACCCTCTTGCTGTTTCTCTAAAAAACTAGGCATGTCCCTACCTTAGGCCATCATTTCACTGGCACGCTCTTCCAGATTCATGACTGACTCACTCTCTCACTTCCTTTGAGTCTTCACTCAAAAATGAACTTTTCAGTGAGGGGTCCTCTTGTCACCCTATCTAAAAGTTCAACCAACAGTTCCACTTTCAATACACCATATCCCCTTTCCCTATTTTTTATCTTCTTACTATTTATCACTAATATACATTATATTATAGTTATTTATCATACTTGCTTTTTGTCTTCTCCAATGGAATATAAACTCCATGAGGACACATGAAAGATACTTGATAATATATATTTAATGAATGGATGTATTTCAAGCCAAATTAAAAATCTGTAATTAACAATTTGAAAGATATTATTAATCACACATAAAAAAATCACAAATGTCCTTTCTGCCGGTGGACGCCGCTGAGTAAGCGTCGTTGAAGTCTCCTGCCCTGAAGTCGTCATGTCTAAGTCAGAGTCTCCCAAAGAGCTGGAACAGCTACGAAAGCTCTTTATTGGAGGTTTGAGCTTTGAAACAACAGATGAGAGTCTGAGGAGCCATTTTGAGCAATGGGGAACGCTCACAGACTGTGTGGTGATGAGACATCCAAATACCAAGCGCTCCAGAGGCTTTGGGTTTGTCACATACGCCACTGTGGAGGAGGTGGATGCAGCCATGAATGCTAGGCCACACAATGTGGATGGAAGAGTTGTGGAACCAAAGAGGGCTGTCTCAAGAGAAGATTCTCAAAGACCTGGTGCACACTTAACTGTGAAAAAGATTTTTGTCGGTGTTATTAAAGAGGACACTGAGGAACATCACCTAAGAGATTATTTTGAACAATATGGGAAAATTGAAGTGATTGAAATCATGACTGACCGAGGCAGTGGCAAAAAGAAAGGCTTTGCTTTTGTAACCTTTGATGTCCATAACTCTATAGACAAGATTGTCATTCAGAAATACCATACTGTAAATGGTCACAACTGTGAAGTGAGAAAAGCCCTATCTAAGCAAGAGATGGCTAGTGCTTCATCTAGCCAAAGAGGTCGAAGTGGTTCTGGAAACTTCGGAGGTGGTCGTGGAGGTGGTTTTGGTGGGAATGACAACTTTGGTCGTGGAGGAAACTTCAGTGGTCGAGGTGGCTTTGGTGGTAGCCGTGGTGGTGGTGGATATGGTGGCAGTGGGGATGGCTATAATGGATTTGGTAATGATGGAAGTAATTTTAGAGGTGGCGGAAGCTACAATGATTTTGGCAATTACAACAATCAATCTTCAAATTTTGGACCCATGAAAGGAGGAAACTTTGTCGGCAGAAGCTCTGGTCCTTATGGTGGTGGAGGCCAATACTTTGCCAAACCACGAAACCAAGGTGGCTATGGCGGTTCCAGCAGCAGCAGTAGCTATGGCAGTGGCAGAAGGTTTTAATTACTACCAGGAAACAAAGCTTAGCAGGAGAGGAGAGCCAGAGAAGTGACAGGGAAGCTACACATTACAACAGATTTGTGAACTCAGCCAAGCACAATGGTGGCAGGGCCTAGCTGCTACAAAGAAGACATGTTTTAGACAATACTCATGTGAATGGGCAAAAAACTCAAGGACTGTATTTGTGACTAATTGTATAACAGGTTATTTTAGTTTCTGTTCTGTGGAAAGTGTAAAGCATTCCAACAAAGGGTTTTTAATGTAGTTTTTCTTTTTTCTTTTTTCTTTTTTTTGCACCCGTGCTGTTGATTGCTAAATGTAATAGTCTGATCATGACTCTGAATAAATGTGTCTTTAAAAAAAAAAAATCACAAATGTGGGTAAAATACTAGAAAAACGTCTAGTTATACATGAGAAAGGAGATAGCATAAAACTTCCTGTTCTTTTTATCTCTCATTCCAGAGACAGATCTTAGAACAAATTCACCTGTATATCTTAGGACTCACTAGGTGTTTTACTTGGGTCCTAATTCATGCGTTCCAGAATGCATATAGGAAGCTTCTGAACTCAAAATATAATGGCTATAGTTGAAAAGTCAACTGTGCATGTCTACCTATTTTAAGGTAAAACCCAGAATTAACAAATATTTGGCCTTACTCAAGAATTATATACTGATTATGGAACATCCATGTGAAGAGTATTTACTGTTTAGATTTTGCCAAATTAAATTCTTGTGTCTGTAGGAATGGCTACAATCCACTCTGGTACATAAAATAAATTAGCATTCTTGCACTCTAGAGAAAAGTATGTGTTTAGCACCAAATGGAATCAGCAGATGACTAAATATTCTTTTTTTCTGCCCTGTTTCTATCATAAATACAACAGATGCATGATGCTGGAATGCAGAAAGCTCCCAGAAGGTTGGTGTTTTCCTCTAATGCAGATATAAACCATTCAAAGATTCATTCCATATTTGCATAACAGAGTCAACAAGAATCCCTTCATTTCTTTACTGCCATCAAGAAGACTTTATGACTAACTTATATCACAAATGCTTATATAGTCCAAATGAAGCATAAGGCTAACTTTGATGTGAACTACCACTAAACGTCTTATATATTTATAGCAATGGTCATTCCAGTCTGAGATAAGTGGTTGCTACATAAATGATTTAGAAATATTATAGTTCACAATAAATCCTGACCATTATACAAATTCATGGAACATTCAAAGGCATAAAAAAATGTATCTTTAAAAGATTAGTTAATAAAAAAGGACTTTTTTAAGTATGAAAAGCAGATCTTACTAGGAAGACCTAGTTCTCTTCAATATCACTTCTTTTAAAAGCATAACGCACAAGAAAATACAGTACATCATCCTTGGACTAATTGTTCTACTATGTTCCTCAAGGTTCTCTAGCTCCACCACTACAATGTGGATTAAACTTCCCCATTTTATTCATTGTTGGATTTGCAAGGAATGTATACTCAGAGACATTCAATTTTAGTCAGAAATATTCTTCAACCTGACAAAGAGAATCTATTTTAAAAACACAGCTAAAATCATACTTAATGATGAAAGACTAAATGCTTTCTCCATATGATCAGGACTGAGACAAGGATGCATTCTTTCACTTTTATTCAATGTTGTACTAAAAGCTCTAGTGAGATAATTTAAGGAAGAAAAATAAATAAATTCATCCTGATTGAGAAGGAAGGAATAAAGCTATCTCTATTTGGAAATAACATGAACTGGGATGTAGAAAACCCTAAGAAATTCACCAAAAAATACTATTCGAGCTAATAAACAAGATTAGCAAGGTTGCAGGACACAATATCAGTGTGCAAAAATCAATTGTATATCTATTCACGTGCAGCGAATGATCTGAATATAAAATTAAGAAATTAATTCTACTTATAAGAGTATCAGAGAATAAAATAATTAGTAATGAGTAACAAAAGTGGTGCAAGACTTCTACACTGAAAATTACAAAATATAATTAAACGAAATTTAAAAAGACAAATAAGTGAAATGACTTTCCATGTCATGTACTGAAAGAGTTAATATTGTTATGAAGGCAATATTTTCCCCAAATTGAACTATAAGTTCTATTAAAATACCAGCTGTCTTTTTTACAGAGATTGACAAGATGAACCTAAAATTTGTATGAAAATCTGAATATAGCCCCAGAATAACCAAAACAATTTTTTACAAAGAACAAAACTGGAGGACTCACAATTTCAGAACTTACTAAAAGGCTATCAAAAGTGTTAGTGGCATAATGATAGACATATAGACCAATCAGATAAAATTAAAAGTTCAAAAAGTAAACCCTTAAATTTATAGCCAATTGATTTTCAACAAGGACACCAGGACAACTCAATGGAGAAAGAACAATCTTTTCAACAAATGGTGCTAGTACAACTGGATATTTATATACAAAAGAAGGAAACTGGACCCCTACCTTATACCATTTACAAAAATTACCTCAAAAAGGATCACACACCTTCCTATATGACCTAAGACTATAAAACTTTTAAAAGAACATATAGGACTATGTCTTCCCAACCTTAGATTAGGCAGTGGTTTCTTAGGTATAAGAACAAAAGCACAAACAATAAAAGAAATATATATATTGGACTTCATCAAAACTTTTTTACACTTAAGGATACCATTAACAAAGTGAAAGAACAACACAGAAAATGTTACAAAATTTTTGC
Source organism: Furipterus horrens (assembly GCF_987537825.1). Classification (NCBI taxonomy): domain Eukaryota; kingdom Metazoa; phylum Chordata; class Mammalia; order Chiroptera; family Furipteridae; genus Furipterus; species Furipterus horrens. The sequence continues at coordinate 157,834,832 of NW_028327175.1, forward strand.
AAATAAGAAAAGAAGGGTTTTGCATCTAAAATATATGAAGAACTATAAGAAATCAATAGTAAAATGATAATCCAATTAAAAATGGAGAAGTATCTGAACAGTCATTCTTCCAAGGAAGAGATACAGATGGCCAACAAGCACATGAAAGATGTTTGACAGCATTAGCCATCAAAAAAGTGCAAATAAAATTATAATGAGATAACATGTCATATGCACTAAGATGGCTATGATCAAAAGAGACAACAACAACGACTGGCAAAGATAGGAAAAAACCAGAACTTCCACACATTTCTAGTAGAAGTGTAACATGGGGCATCTACTTGGGAAACAGGCAGTTCCTCAAAATGTTAGTCATAGAGTTACCATGTGGTCCAGCAACCACTCTCCTCAATACATAATCAAGAGAAATGAAAGTATATGTCCACATAAATACTGACACACAAATGTTCAGAGCAGCGCTATTCATAATAGCCAAAAATTGTAAGCAACCCAAACATCCATCAATTGATGAATGAACAAATAAAATGGAGCATATCTACATAATGAAATATTGTCAGTAAAAATGTACAGAGTACTGATACATGCTACAATATGGATTAATCTTGAGAAGTTTATGCTAGTTAAAGAAGCCAGTCACAAAAGACAACATTGTATGATTTAATTTATATGCAATATCTATAGGCAAATCTATAGAGAGAGAAAATATCAATAAATTAGTGGTTGTGTGGGCAGGAAAGTGAGGCAAACAACTATTAATGGGTACAGGGTTCCTTTGGAAGTAATAAAATGTTCTAAAATCAAATTGATTAATTATTGCACAACTCTGTAACTACACTAAAAACTACTGAATTGTACACTTTACTTCTTACATATTTATTAGTCCAATTTTATTGCACTCTTCTATTCAAAGTCTTTATAGAGCTTTTGATAGCATCAGAGGAGTTTAACTTTTTTCTACTGTGAAGTAAATTTGGAGAAAATACAATCAATATCCAATAGCAAAATAATATCAGAATTTAGGATATTGTTATCCAGTCTTCATAAGATTCAAATTGACAGGTCTATTTAGTTGACTTTTTTATTTCAAATTTTTTGAGAGACTCAACTAAATTAATCACCAAAATAAAAATTTCCTGAAATTTAAATGGAAAATAAACACTGAATCAAGGTGAGAGGTTCACAAAGAAGTAAACTAACACAGAACAGCACCTTGCGGTGCTCAACTTTCTGCATGATTATAGGACCTGAGCCTATATCTGACTGTTCTCAAGCATGTCAACTACAATTCATAGTTTCCATTCAGTTGCTTGATTAAAAAGAGCAGGCTACTGGTGTTGAAATAATGCCTAATTGGAAACCATTCAGCAAGTGGGAATAGAGGAAGCATACTTCAACATAATAAAGGCCATATAAGAGAAACCTGAAGCCAACATCATACTCAATGGGCAAAATCTGAAAGCATTTCCCCTGAGATCAGGAACAAGACAAGGATTCCACTCTCTCCACTCCTATTTAACATAGTTTTGGAAGTTCTAGCCACAGCAATCAGAAAATAAAAATAAATAAATGGCATCCAAATTGGAAAAGAAGAAGTAAAAGTGTCATTATTTGCAGAGGACATGATAGTATACATAGAAAATCCTACAGACTCCACAAAAAAACTCCTCAACTTAATAAGTGAATTGGGAAAAATAGCAGGGTACAAAGTCAATATTCAGTAATTAAAAGCCTTTCTGTACACCAACAATAAAATATCAGAGATAAAAACTACAAAAAAATCCCACTTACTATAGCAACAAGAAAAATTAAGTACTTAGGAATAAACTTAACCAAGGAGGTAAAAGACCTGTACTCAGAAAACTGAGGAAAGAAATTAAAGAAGATACAAATAAATGAAAGCATGTACCATGTTCATGGATGGGAAGAATCAACATCATTAAAATGTGCATACTACCCAAACCAATTTATAGATTCAATGCAATCCCTATTAAAATATCAATGGCATATTTCACAGATCTAGAACAAATACTTTAAAAATTTATATGGAACAAAAAAAAAAAGACCTCAAATAGCCACAGCAACCTTGAGGAAGAAGGAGACAGTAGGAGGAACCACAATACCTGATATCAAACTATACTACAAGGCCACTTTAATCAGAACAGTCTGGTACTGGCATAAGAACAGACATCTAGATCAATGGGACAGAACAGAGAGCCAAAATAAGCCTAGGTCTATATGGTCAACTAATATTTAACGAAGTGGGAAGGAACATAAAATGGAGTGAAAAGAGCCTCTTCAACAAATGGTGTTGGGAGAACTGGACAGGGACATGCAAAAAACTGAAACTAGACCACCAACTTATACCATACACCAGAATAAACTCAAGATGGAGAACTTTTGTGTCCTAACATGTAGTTTATCCTAGAAAATGTTCCATGCACACTTGAAAAGAATGCACATTCTACTGTTTTGGAGTGGAATGCTCTGAATATATCTATTAAATCCATCTTATATGTTGTCTTATTTAAGGCCTCTGTTCCTCATTGATTTTCTGTCTTGAAGGCCTATCCATTGATATCAATGGGGTGTTAGTTACCTGCTATGACTGTCTTGATGTTTACCTCCCCCTTTTTGTTCATCAAGATTTGTTTTTTATATTTAGGTGTTCCTATGATGGGTGCAGAAACGTTTATAAAAGTTATATCCTTCTGTTGGACTGCTCCCATTATCATTATGTAGTGTTCTTTTTCATCTCTTACTATAGGCTTATTTTCAAGTCTATTTTGTCAGATATAAGTATTGATAACTCAGTCTTTGTTTTTCATTTGAGTTTGCATAAAATATCTTTTTTCATCCCTTATTTGTAGACTGTGTGTATCTTTCATTCTGAGGTGGATCTCTTGTAGAGAGCATATATATGGGTCCTGTTTTCTTATCCATTCAGCTACCCTGTGTCTGATTGGAGCATTTAAGCCATTTATATTTAAAGTGATTATTGATAGGTATGTATTTATTTTTATTTTATTCTTTTAACTATGTTCCTCTATTTTTATTCTTATTATTCTAATTCTTATTCTTATCCTTCAAGAAGATCCTTTAACATTTCTTGTAATACTTTTCTGATGGTAACAAACACCCTTAGTATTTTCATGTCTGGAAAGCTCTGTATTTCTCCTTGAATTTTAAGTGAAAGCCTTTCTGGGTAAATTAATCTTGGTTGTAGATCCTTGCTTTCCATTATGTTGATATTTCACACCTGTCTTTTCTGGCCTGAAACTGAGCTGGGAAACCTACTCCTAATACTAGATCATCTTGATTTTATGCCAGGATTATTCTGTCTGAATTGTTTACTCCTTGCCTTCTTTTGATCCATTTTAACAGCTAAAAATACCAGAACATTACATTTATTATTATTAAGTTAGCAATAAATATAGACCATAAAAAAACACATTGCTTTATATCTCTTTTTGGAAAAGTAATGGACACAAATTTTATCATTACTGGATTTTTACCTGGATGAATGACCACTCAATAGGATGACTATTTTTTTTCACTAAAATATTTTTATCTCTACATTCAATTAGACAATGTGGGATGCTCTAGCAATTTTCTTGGGGTTAATTATCTAGAAATTTAACATTGCTTTGAAAACTTTCCAAGTGATGTTAGGCATTTATTTCCCACTGGTAAAGAAACAGAATACAGTATAAAATATTTAATCTAAACTTTAATTAAGATCATTTAAGATCAAATAAGGGAGGTAACAGGACAATACAAGGAGGAAAACAGCAACTTCAACATTGTGGACATTAAAAATACCTAATGAAATTTTTTAATGAAACTCAGAACAAAATCAACTTAAATATTTTAGAGTTAAAAAGTTTAGTTAAATAAAAATGTTAAATGGCCAAATGCAAATTCTTTTTATTAGTGTATTCCTTCAAATTTAAAACCAAAGCATCCTTAATAATGTTTTATGCTTACATAAGTACTTACTTATGAGTCATACATTTTACCAATTTCCACCTATAAACGTATTTATTTTATAATTCTGATAGCAAATAATGACTTTTAAGTATATTTTTTTGTTTATGCTGTTACAGTTATCCCAGTTTTTCCCCTTTTTACCCCTCTTCCCAATACCCCCATTCCCTCCAGCACCCCCCATCCCTTTAGTTCATGCCCATGCATACAAGTGTTTTGGCTTCTCCATTTCCTATACTATTCTTTTTTTTTTTCCTATACTATTCTTAACATACTCTTCTTTTCCCTCATTCTCCCCTTTCCACCTCCCAGCTCATAACACTCCCAATGATCTCTATGTCTATGATTCTGTTCCTGTTCTGGTTAACTATAAAACACTATCAAACAAAAATTATCTAAATAGTTTCTTGATCATCATATGATACACAGCTGAGCTTTTTAAGTGTGTGAGTGATAATTACATAGATATAATTCTAAGCCTGTTTTTTTAAGAACAAGTAGGCTCTAGGGAAGTTAAAAATGGGTTTGTGGTTTTATAACTCAAAAAATAATCCTAAAGTACAATGCTGAAAGCACAAATTTCAGTTTAAACTAGAGAAGGCAAAAGCTAATGTTCTCATTGCCACATAAATCTCTCTTTATACCTGGGCAGTGTTCTTACTTTATGTTCTTATATAAATGCCTTATTACATATAATGTGGGAGATATTATAGTGAGATATCTTATGTCTGTAGCCTTCTGACTGTTTGATATTTATAACCATACTGTTTTACTCAGGGAGTTTTTTAATAAGGACACTGATCCTATACTTTGATTCTGATTCACCAAACAAAAGTGCAGGTTCTATTAAACAGCGAGTAGACTAGTGTTTCATGCATGACTTTTTTTTCCATAATTCTGTCACTTAATTATTCATTTAGTCCCTTTTATTCACATGTGTTTTTTTTTGTCTTGTTCTTCTTTTTTAAGACTATTTAGGCAAATAAAACTCAAGTTTGTCTTTTGTTAAAAGCAATAATGAACAAATAATATTACAGGTAATATACAATAGAATATAAAATAAATATTTTATGCAGATTTCTATAAATATATCTGAGAGCTTTTCTTAAAGCGAGAACAAGAAGTGTTCAGGTGCTGACTTTCAGGACCTGAAAAGTAATAACCACTTAGACTCTACTTACATCATGATCAGAAGTTTAACAAAACTGACTTGAATGCCCAAGAATTCATGAAGTCACTTATTTCCTTAATATTTATTAATTGCCTACTGTGTGTCAAACAATCCACTAGATACTAAGAAGAATAAGCCCTTCCATGGTTCCCTCTAAAAGTGCATTACCTCTTCAAAAATCTGCATTTTATCACTAATTTCTACAATGATTATTTCTGAACATATTTTTCCTAGTATCCAAATTCTCAAAGTAACCATACATAGTTTTCCAAAAGTAAATACCTAGCAATCTTTCATGGCATTTTGTTTAGCCTGGAATTTTTTAACTTTAAATGATACCCAGCTTATTATATCTCTTTCCATAAAAATTGAGGCCCCAATGTTGAACGGATATTAAAAATCACTTTCTTAGTAGAAAAACATTTAAATGTTCATCACATCAATAAGTAATTTAAATATGCTTTCTATTAGGCCCAATGTTGTTCTAGGATTAGAGGTGTTCAAAGAATATTCTCCAAACCATATTTACAAATGTTCACATTTTTTATGCTTTCACCCAAATTTCCATTCTAAGAATCTAAATATCAAACAGAGTGAAACCTAAGATAGTCTTTTAGTGTCCCCTGATTGTCTCTTCATGTTTTTATTCATAAAAATTTGTGACATGTCTTTAGTCCTTCTTTATCAGCCTTAGGACTCAAACATAAATCTAAAAATTCAAATTTCAACCTTGACCCTGAAGTTGTATTATGCATTCACATAAAAAAAGCATTTTGAATTAGAAGATCTAGATATAATTTTTGGCTCACATGCTTCTCAGCAAGTCAACAAGACCTGAGCAAATCATTTAGTCTGGAGGTTTGCATCACTTTACAAAGAATGAGTAATTCTTATTACAAGTAGGGTTTAAAAAGATTATGACAAGGTAATACACATGTGAAAGTACTTAAACTATAAAATGTATGTAATACATATTGCTGAGATAGCTGTCTGCTCCCTACTTCATGATTATTTTTACACTACTTCATGTTCTAACTTTCTTGCCTCTAATTTATGAGCTTCCATGTTTTTGTCTAACAAACATATTCTCAGTTTCTTAGCCACAGGATGCTAGGTGACCTTGCTCTCTAATTTTGCTTCTTTCCTATGATTACTCAAGTAGAGTAGCTTTAAAAGTAGCATATGCATAAAGTATGATTGGAATGGTGTTAGAAAGACCACCTTTTCAAATACATCTCCTTTACCATTCTGCCTAATGTACACAATCCCACCATTATAAATTCATTACTTTGGATTAAAGTGTAACATCTTCAGTGGTCCTTTATTAGAATGCAGTATTGCTAAATGAGTAATTAATCAAGCAACATGTATTTACTAAGCATATTTCATATATATTAGCACTGTGCTAAGTAAGAAATAAACCCAGTAAATTCATTTCCTAAATAAAAGCCATTATCTAGAGGGAGTAAAATCACAGAGGTGTATCTCACTAAGAGTAATGATAGAAAAGATGATGATTTTTTTTGGTGTTGAGTTTTATAAGTTCTTTATAAATTTTGGATGTTAACCCCTTATCAGATGCATTGGTGAATGTGTTCTCCCATTCTGTGGGTTATTTTTTTATTTTGCTGATGGTCTCCTTTGCTGTGCAAAACCTTTGTAGTTTGATGTAGTCCCATATGTTTATTTTTCCTTTTGTTTCCCTTGCCTGGGAAAATGTTTCAGATAAAATATTGTTACAAGCAAAGTCTGACATTTTACTGCCTATGTTTTCTTCTAGGCTTTTTTTTTTTAATAATTTATTTATTTGTTTGTTTGTTTATTTATTTGTTTGTTTGTTTGTAGAGAGAGGGGAAAGGAAAAATAGAGGGAGAGAAACATCACTGTGTGGTTGCCTCTCACTTGTGCCCCCAACTGGGAACCTAACATGCAACCTAGTCATGTGCCCTGACTGGGAATCGAACCAGCGACACTTGGTTCACAGGCCGATGCCTAATCCACTGAACCACAGCAGCCAGGGCTCTTCTAGGATTTTTATGGTTTGGGGTCTAATATTTAAGTCTTTATTCTATGTTGAATTTATTCTTGTGTCTAGTGTCATTTTTCTGCATGTACCTGTCTAATTTTCCCAAATCCATATATTGACTAAACTATCTTTAGCCCATTGTATGTACTTGCTTCCTCTGTTGAATATTAATTGACTATAAAGATTTTAAGTTTATTTTTGGGCTCTCCATTCTGTTCCATTGATCTATATGTCTGTTTCTATGCCAGTACCATGCTATTTTGGTTATTGTGATATTATAATTTGATATTAGATAGCATGATTCCTCCAACTTGTTCTTCTTTCTCATGATTGCTGTTGCTATGCGGGGCCTTTTGTGGTTCCATATGAATTCTTGAAATATTTGTTCTAGTTCTGTGAAATACAACATTGGAATCTTGAGAGATTACTTTAGGTAGCATGGACATTTTAATGATGTTCATTCTTCCTATCCATGAACACAGTATGTGCTTTCTTCAATTTCTTTCTTCAGTGTCATGATTTTCTTTTACATCCTTGGTTGGATTTATTCCTAGTTACTTTATTCTTTTTGAAGCAATTGTGAATGGGATTATTTTCTTAATTTCCCTTCCCATTAGTTCATTATCAGCATATAAAAATGCAACTGATTTGGGGATTTTAATTTTATATCCTGCTACTTTGCTGAATTCATTTATCAGTTCTAATAATTTCTTGGTAGAATCTTTGGGGTTTTCTGTGTAAAGTATCATGTCATCTGCTAATATAGTTTTACTTCTTCTTTTCCAACTTGAATGCCTCTCGTTTCTTTTTCTTACCTGATTGCTGTGTCTAGGACTTCCGGCACTGAGTTGAATAAGAGAGGTGAAAGTGGACGTCCCTGTCTTGTTCCCAATCTTAAGGGGAACACTTATAGTTTCTGCCCATTGAGTATGATGCTGGGAGTGGATTTGTCATATATGGCCTTTACTATGTTTAGGTATGTGTCTCTATCCCCACTTTGCTGAGAGTTTTTATCATAAATGGGTGCTAGATTTTATTAAATAAGAGCCCAAAATTTTGTTCAATCCATTAGTCAAGAAATGCCTTCCCCGTAATATCACCTTTGAAATTCAAACACTGCAGGTATGAATAATTTTGAATCACAATATGTTATGTGACAGCCATTGATAAATCCATTTCTTTGACAAAAGAAATTGAAAGTGTGACATGCTCTGATATAGAAAAGGGTTAGTGACCATTTATATGGTCAGTCTGCCTATAAGTCAGTTTGAGCAATGGTTTTTAATAAGCAGAAGTTTTCCTGTGCTCCAAGATTTGCCTAGGGCCACCTTGACAATGCTGATTATGCATACTTGCGCAAACACAGCTCACATTAGCAAATAGATGCATTAAAAGATGAGATTATAAAACTCACAGAGGAGGTTTCAAAATCTTCCCAAGTTTAATGTAAGGCCAAGCTTTAAAATCAATATGGTAAGAAATGCTAAGAACATTGCCTGCAATTTTACTGAGTTCAAGAAATTTAAAAAGTCTTAGAATTAACCATGGAACTTGGAAAATATCTGAATCATCTTCAAAAACAGCATTTGAAAAACTGTATGTCAGAAATATCAACACTGTAAATGCCAAAAGGGAGGCATTTTGCAATGACTAACAAAGTAAGGCATCTTATTGTGAGAACTGATTACATAATGCATAACAAAGTGGAGTAGGAAGAAGACTGAGGTATACTTTCTCATTAGTTTCGGCTTAGAACCACATTGCATAACATCACCAGAATTATGAATCTAAAAGCATCTTTAAAAATCCATGGCTGTTCTTGAATCAGATCATTTTTATAGCTTAATGAGTCTGTCATTTCAAATGCCCACATTTATTCAAAATATTTTCTTTGTCTCCATTTAGTATAAAATCTCAAAACTACAGTACTCAGTAAGGTCAACAAGGATTAGTTGGAATAGATAATTCAGTAAAGAGAAATCAGAGGAAAATGTCTCATTTTCCATAATGCTGCCTCTAGTTCATGTTTTTCTTTACATACACAGCTACAAAGAATTCTACTACTTGAACACAATGCCACATTTTAAAAATCAGCTAATAGTTAACACTAATGTAGCGCTTACTCTGTATCACGCACTGTTCTAAGAGTTTTACCTATATTACATCATCTAAATGCACTACTCAATGCATTTTAATAGTATATTGTAATATTATTTGTACTTAAGAGATAAAGAAACAAAAGTGAAGATGCAACTGTTAGCCAAAAGCTCCAGAACGGAGTTAAGGACAAGAAATCAAAGTACAAGTTACTAAATCCCAAGCAAGATGGCAATAGTCACATGTTTTTCTTGATTAAAAAATAAGTAGAAAAGAGAAAGGGAGAAGAAAACGCAATGGTTATTATTACAAACTGCAATTTTCTACATATAATTGAATTAACAGTGCATTGGCATTTAAGAAATGTAATCCCCATGATAAATAACAGGAGACCTTATCCAACATAATTATTTACTATATTATAAAAATTGCAACATATGCAGTATCAAAAAGGGTGACTTTCTTGACTTTTCTATAACTGTTTTCAAAAATTAGAAAGCAGAACATTTACTCAAATTAAAGATCAATAATATAGATTTTTTTTAAATAGTAAAGTTTATCACTAGTGAACATGAGATTCTCCAGTTTACATTAGTCAGAAGCAGGACCTACCTCAGAACAGATAATAAATTGTAAGGATATTTTACAAAGAAAATCTATAATATAAAAGTTGACAGTATCTATAAATGTCAGAGAAGCCAGTCTACACATCCACAAATCACAAAAACCATGACGATTAAAACAAACAAACAAAGAAGCATCCCACATTCCCACTGTGGTTTCACAAAAGGCTGCCTGTAGAGTTTTATGGGGCCAAAAGTGTTCCTGTCAGAAACAGAAAGGAAACAAATGAAACAAGAAACAAGAATATAAAGCCTAACGTGATTTAAAGCTTGTTCAGAAAAAAATTATTTCACAAAAGCAGAGATAATGGTAAAAACAAAAATGCAAAACATCACAAAGAAGAGGTGAAAAATAGGACTGATCATCTGCAAACACAAAAGCATCATAGTAAATTACTGCTCATTCTGAAAAGGCAGATTCCGAGGTTTTTTTAAATCAGTCTTTGATGGGAAAACATTTAAACAGAAAGAAGTGTACAAGTTCAGTAATTAACACCTAATGTGCTTACATGAATTATTTGTGGGGAGGAAAAGAGAATGCTTGATGTCACAGCACAGCACTTAGAGAAAACTAAGTCTATATAGGTGAACAGGGACCAATGGTGAGCAACTCAAAGTATAATAGGCAGTGGCTAGAGTATTTACTCAGACCAATCAATCATCGTTGCACGGCCATAGTAACCTCCTTTAACAAATGAGCCCTTGCTTCAGCCTTCAGCTTCACCACCTCCCAGAAGCCCAAAACAACACTCTAGTTTAAAACCTGAAGGAACTGCAGTGATTTCAGACCTAGTACTATTTTGATCTGGTATCTTTTTATTATAGAATCATAAACATCACTTTCTACAACTTTCCCGGACGTCTCAGCACTGTTCTGAGGAATAAAAGTCAGAGGTGGGGAAAAGGTTACTAATGTATTGATTTGTGGCATGGAAAATTGTGTAGAATCTTTTCCTTCAGTACTAAAGTCCAAGGGGTATATTAACAAGTGCAGATGGTTGTCTTCATTCTTTACAAGCACTTATTCATAAAAAGGAAAAAAACCTCACTCTTCAAGAGAGGATTTAAAGTGGTAGCAAAAGACCTCAATCTTCTGTTTTCCAGCCTCCTTGCTTTATTTTGGTAAGGATGTTGTTCATAACCCCTTCTCTTGATGCCAAGGAAAGGATGTGCAAACTAAAAAAAAATAAATAAAAAAAAAAAAAGAAAAATGCCAGCTGTGAAATTCTATAAAATGTCAACTGGTTCATACCCTAGACTCTGAGGATTTACACACACTTCCACTGCTGGCAGGGCTCACAGTAATGAGAATTTTGCTGTCGCTGGTAAAGAACTAGCCAATCAGGGAAGAAAAGAACATCTACCCCAAGGAAGGAGAACTTCAACTCCAATGAATGAGTCAACACTGATGAGATGAAATTTACATTTAAATCACAAAGCTGCTGGGACTGGATTCTAATACCAAAAAAAAAAAAAAAAAAAAAAAAATGTGTCAGACAATGAAACAATTTGGTAATGTCAGCTTTTTTGCTGCTATAGGTGTATCTGTTAGAAAGCTTCTTTTAAAAAACACACATTCAAACTAGGATTAACTCAGGAAATAGCAAAAATTAATAATTACTACAGTTTTTTGAGTACCTACTATAGACCAGGGACTTTCCATATTTTGTCTCATTTAAAATACTTGATTTAGAAAGGTCCATTTTCATTCAAAAGGAAGAAAGAAGCTCAGAGTGTGTCAATAACTAACCCAAATCCATGCTGCTTAAAGGACCAGAAGTGTGATTCAGACTAAATAAAGCTTGGCTGACTCCTAAGACCTTGTTCTTTGTGTGCTGAGTCCCTCTGCAAAATTCACTATTAAATTATTTTTTACTTTTTAAAAAAATTTATTGTTTTTCTATTATAGTTGTCCTATTTTTTCCCCCATTGCTCCCAGCCCACCCCTTCTCCCACAGTCAATCCCAACCCTGTTGTCCAAGTCCATGGATCATTTATACTAGTTCCTTGACTAGACCCTTCCCTTACTTATTCCCCTTCTCTCCCTTCCCCTCTCCTCACCACCTGGTACCTGTTAGTCTGCTCCATGCTTGCATGCCTCTGGTTCAATTTTATTCTTTTGTGCTGTTGGTTAGTTTCCTGTATTAGGTAATATTTGTTTTTTGATGCCCCGCTTACCTCACTAAGCATAATTCTCTCTAGGTCTAATCATGTTGTTGCAAGTGGTAGGAGTTCCTTCTTTCTTTCTGCTGCATAGTATTCTATTGTGTAAATGTACCACAGTTTTGTGATCCACTCATCTACATATGGGCATTGAGGGTGTTTCCAGTACTTGGCTATTTTAAATAGTGCTGCTATGAACATAGGGGTGAATAAGTTTTTTTTGATTGGTGTTTCCAGATTCTTTGGGTATAATCCTAGCACTGGAATTGCTGGGTCAAAAGGCAGTTCCATTTTTAGTTTTCAGAGAAAATTTCATACTCTTTTCCATAGTGGCTGCACCAGTTTGCATTCCCACCATCATTTCATTAGGGTCCCCTTTTCTCCACATCCTCACCAGCACTTGCATAGGTATTGTGATTCCTCCAACCATGTTCTTCTTCCTCAAGATTGCTGTGGCTATTCAGGGTATTTTTTGAAGTATTTGTCCTAGGTCTGTGAAATACATCACTTGTATTTTAATAGGGATTGCATTGAATCTATAAATTGCTTTGAGGAGTGTGGACATTTTAATAATGTTGATTCTTCCCATCCATGAACATGGTATATAATTCTATTTATTTGTATCTTCCTTAATTTCTTTCTTTAGTGTTATATAGTTTTCCAAGTACAAGTCTAATACCTCCTTGGTTAAGTTTATTCCTAAGTACTTTATTTTTATTGTAGCTATAGTAAATGGGATTTTTTTCTAGTTTCTATCTCTGATATTTTATCGTTGGTGTACAGAAATGCCTTTGATTTCTGAATATTGACTTTGGACCCTGCTATTTTACCAAATTCACTTACTAAGTTGAGTAGTTTTTTTATGAAGTCTGTAAAGTTTTCTGTGTACACCATCACATCATCTGCAAATAATGACACTTTTACTTCCTCTTTTCCAATTTGGATGCCATTTATTTCTTTCTCTTGTCTAACTGCTGTGGCTAGAACTTCCAACACTATGTTAATTGGAGTGGAGAGAGTGGACATCCTTGTCTTGTTCTTGACCTCAGGAGGAATGCTTTCAGTTTTTGCACATTGAGTATGATGTTAGCTTCAGGTTTCTCATATGTGGCCTTTATTATGTTGAGATATGCTCCCTCTATTCCCATTTTGCTGAGTGTTTTCATCATAAATTGGTATATTTTATCAAATTCTTTATCAGCATCTATTGATATGATCATGTGATATTTGTCTTTCATTTTGTTTATGTGGTGTATTATGTTTACTAATTTGTGAATATTAAACCATCCTTGCATCCCTGAGATGAATCCCACTTATCATGCTGTATGATCTTTTCAATGTGTTGCTGAATCCGGTTTGCCAATATTTTGTTGAGGATTTTGGCATCTAGGTTCATCAGCAATATTGGCCTGTAGTTTTCTCTCTTTGTTGTGTCTTGACCTGGTTTTGGAATTAGGATAATACTAGCTTCACAGAAAGAGTTTGGGAGTCTTCCTTCTTCTTGGATTTTTTGGAATAGGCATTAGTTCTTCCATAAATGTTTTGTAAAGTTTGCCTGTGAAGCCATCCAGTCCAGGGCTTTTGTGTCCTGGGAGTTTTTGGATTACTGCATCAATTTCACTAGTTGTTATCAGTCTATTCAGGCTTTCTGCTTTTCTGCTTCTTCTTGATTCAGTTTTAGAAGATTATATGTTTCAAGAAATTTGTCCATTTCATCTAGGTGTCAAATTTCTTACCGTACAGTTGTTTGTATTAATTCTTTAAAGCCTTTGTATTTCTGCGATATTGGTTGTGATTTCTCCTCTTTCATTTTTGATTTTGTTCATTTTGGTCCTCTCTTTTCTTCTTGATAAGCCTGGGTAAAGGCATTTCTACTGTGTTTATCTTTTCAAAGAACCAGCTCCTGGTTTTATTGATCTTTTGAATTGTTTGTTTAGTCTCTATGTCATTTAATTTCGCTCTGATCTTGATGATTTCCTTACTTCTACTCGCTCTGGGCTTTGTTTGTTGTTGTCCTCTTAGTTCTTATAGCTGTAGGGTTATATTTTTTTATTTGAGATTGTTACATCTTTTTTAGGTAGGCCTGTATTGTTATGAACTTTCCTCTCAGGACTGCTTTTGCTGTGTCCCATAGGTTTTGGGCTGTTGTGTGTTCATTATCATTTGTTTCCAGAAACTTTTTGATTTCTTCCTTGATGTCATTGTTAACCCATTCATTAGTTAATAGCATGTTATTCATTCTCCATGAGTTTGAATGTCTTTGAGTTTTTTCTTGAAGTTGATTTCCAGTTTCAAGACATTGTGATCTAGGAAGATGCTTGATATAATTTCAATTTTCTTAAATTTGTTAAGGCTTGTTTTGTGTCCTACCATATGATCTATCATTGAATATGTGCCATGTGCACTTGAAAAGAATGTATGTTTTGCTTCTTCAGGTTGAAAAGTTCTATATGTATCAACTAAGTCCATTTGATCTAGAGTGTTGGTCAACGTGTCAATATCCTTTGTGTCTTTGCTTCGAAATTCTGTCCATCGTTGACAATGGGGTGTTAAAAATCCTCTACTATGAGTGTGTTGCTGTCGATATCCTTCTTGTAATCTTCCAAAATTTTTCTTATATATTTGGGTGCTCCTATATTGGTTGCATATATGATTATCAGGGTTATATCTTCTTGATGGATTTTTCCCTTAAGTATTATGAAATGTCCTTCTTTGTCTCTTTTTATGGCCTTTGCTGTGAAATGTTTTGTCTGATATAAGTATTGCTAACCCAGCTTTTTTTTCATGTCCATTTTCTTGGAATCATTTTTTCCAACCCTTCACTTTCGGTCTGTGTAAATCTTTTGTTTTGAGGTGTATCTCTTGTAGACAGCATATACATGGGTCATGTTTTCATATCCATCCCTCTACCCTATGTCCTTTGATTGGAGCATTTAATCCATTTACATTTAAGGTTATTATTGACAGGTATTTATTCATTTGCCTTTGTACCTGTGTTCTTCTCCCTCTCTCTCTCTTTCTTCTTCTTAAAGCAGGCCCTTTAGCATCTCTTGCAATGCTGGTTTGGTGGAGGTGTATTCTTTTAGTTTTCCTTTGTCTGGGAAACTCATTTCACCTTCCATTTTGAAAGAGAGCCTTGCTGGGTAGAGCAGCCTGTGTTGTAGGCCTTTGATTTTCGTTACTTGAAATATTTTTTGCCATTCACTTCTGGCTTGTAGTGTTTCTGTTGAGAAATCAGCTGATAGCCTTATCGGAGCTCCCTTGCATTTTATTTGCTGTTTTTCTCTTGCTGCCTTTAGAATTTTCTCTTTGTCTTTGAATGTTGTCATTTTAATTATGATGTGCCTTGGAGTGGGCCTCCTTGGGTTCATCTTCATAGGGACCCTCTGTGCTTCCTATACTTGTGAGATTTTTTTTCTCCTCATGTTCAGGAAGTTTTCTGTCATTTTTCAATCAGGTTTTCTACCCCCTTGCTCCTCTTCTTCTCCTTCTGGTATCCCTATGGTACGGATATTATTGTTTTATGTTGTCCTGTTATGTTAACCTCTCTTCATTCTTTTTAAGTCTTTTTTCATTTTGTTGCACTGTCTGGGAATTTTTTTCTACATCATCCTCAAGCTCACAGATCCAATCCTCTGTTTCATTTACCCTGCTTTTGATCACTTCTACAGTGTTCTTCAGTTCAGAAATTGTATTCTTCATTTCTTCCTGGCTCTTATTGATAGTTTCTATGTCCTGTAATTCTCAGTGAGTTCCTTATAGCTTCCCTGGAGTCCTCTGTAGTTTCCCTGGAGTTTTTTGTAGTTCCCCTGGAGTTCATTGTAGTTTTCTCTGAGTTTGTTGAGTTAATTGAGGTTTCTCATTACCATTGTTTTGAATTCCATTTCTGATAGTTTGCTTGCCTCTATTTCATCTATCCCCCCCTTCTGGGAATTCCTCCTTTCCTTTTGTTGGGATGTTATTTCTTCTACCCATTTTGGGTGGCTCTTCTTCTTGTTTCTATTTTCAGATTGACCTGCTTTTATTTCCTGCCTTTGTGGTGTGACCTTCTTGTAGACAGTTGTTGAGCTGCTGCTTCTGGCTGATGCCACTTGGAGGGGAGTAGTCTGCTTAAGAGATTTCTCCTGTAGCACTGGGGATGATTCTGCACTGGGATCTAGTTTGCTGTTCTTCCTGCTCTTTCTCCAGAGCCAGTACCCAAAACTTTTACAAAGTGCCTCTAGTTCATTTCACCCTCCTTTGGCCTCAGCCAGGGGTGAATTCACTCCCCCATGCAGGCCAGGGGAAGATGGGCCACTGGCTCACTGTTTGTGTGCTTCGGTGGGTGGACTTCTGCGTGCCGGCCCCGGGTGGGCCATGGGTGGGTCTTTTGCCCACTGGGGTGGGTGGACCCCTGGTGTTTCTTCATGCCAGCTGGGGACAGGCTGGTTGCACAGAGGGGTGGGGATACCAGGGCACTCCTGCGGGCATGTGCACTTGCGACCCTGGACAGGCAGTGGAGAGTGGGTGAGTGCATTCTTCCACGTGTGTTCCTCAATAATCTTGCCCTGCCCCTACCCTTTCCTCCCTGGTCCACAAAAAAACAATCCAAAGAAGACACAGACACACACACATGCACATACACACACTCACACACACACAAATACGCTGCTCCTTCCCTCTCAGAGCCAAAAGCCAAATGCCACCTGGCCCACTCCTAGCTCTGCCAAAGGGCACAGCCTTACTCTTCACCCATGACTCCTTTCAGGGGAAACCAAGGGTCACGAAAAAATTTTTGGACACTGCCAGCTGCAGCTTGGGGAGCCAAGCCAGCCAGAACTCATGCCTTGCCCCCTTCTCCTCCGCAATGGTCACCAGACAGGTCACTCTGAGACAGACTCCTCTGCTGTCAGCAGTTCCAAGGCTCAGTTCCTGGCAGCATCCAGATACTAACTTAGGTGCCCTATCCAAAATTACTCTAAATTACAGACAGTGGTTGGGAGCAAGCAAGCACAGCCTCCATTCACTCCTCCACCATCTTTCTTCTATCACTATTAAATTTTGTAAAAGCGGTAATGATAACTACTAAAGGCTTACTATGTTTCAGTTACATTATCTCACTATATCCTCTAAACAACTATATGAGGCACTACAAAGAGGCTCAAGAACATGCACCATTAGATAAGGGAAGAAACATGACTCAAATCCAAGTCACTGCTTCCAAAGCCTCAGTGTGTCTCCAAATTCATATCAGTAGACTTGAAACTCTCATTAAATGGCTGCTCTTTGGGGACTTCCTCCAGTTAGCAAATTTTAGATTTTCACCTGCCTGGCTTTATCTTTTATGTATTTATTTTCTCTTACCACATCCTCATTATAGAAATCATAACTGCCTAGATTCATAAAATTTTACAAATGGAAATTTATCACCTGATTAACTGACATGCCAAGGACAAAAAAATAAGTTATTCACAAAGCACAATTTACATGCGCAATTGCCCACCAACTAGGTAACTTTTCCATGGCTTGATGCTATAATTCAGCATTTCCAAAATAACTAAATATGAAAGCACATAAAAAAGACTGCGGTGGGGGGAAAATAAGGGGAAGAGTCTAGTCAAGGAACAAATATAAATGACCCATGGACATGGACAATTAAATGGGGATTGACTATGGGAGAGGGGGGAGGTGAGTGAAGCAGGTGAGAGCAAAGGGGGGAAAAATGGGACAACTGTAATTTTAAAAAACAATTTAAAAAAGACTGGGAAACATAATTCTATTGTTTTGAAGGTAACAATTAGATTAATTCTATATTAAGAATAATTTTAGATGTTTTCTTACATAAAAAAATAAAAACACTGTGACCCAGCTTTGAAAGCACTCTAAATGTGCCGCTAACTTAGCAAATTCTGTATACCAGCTCTTCTAGCCTATTTGTTATACTTGTACAAGTCTTTCTTTGTCCTGATTCTGGAACCAGGAGAGCCCTCTCCACCTTTCAATCCTCTAAAATAATCAGACTCAATAATTCATCCTCAGAACATCTACCACAAAGTTCCAGCTATGACCTGTCGATGGCCTATATGCCACTATTTTGAAATTACACCAACATATTTATGTTGGCTTGATCAGAATATTTTTATATACACTGTACCCCTAATTTCACTAAAATAAAGAGGGAGATGAAATATACAAAAATAACTAGCTAAATAAATAAATAAAATAACATCATTGAACGAGATTTTCAACATACTTGGAAATGAGAGATAATGAACAATGGCTAATATACTTAGGAGGGAAGAGAAAGCTATAGATTAAAGACAGGAATAAAGATCACAAAAGAGCTGATTTGCTTTACAGAACCCTTAGAGAGGCTCAGGACTAAAAGCTTCTCTTTATGGAGCACAACATAGCCACACACCTTTATCCCATCCCCTGCACCAAATACTGGCACCCAGAGAGCACCACGATTTTCAAGAGAAATGCTCAATACTGAGAGATATCAGGTATTGTGGAGGGTAAGGGTGAGACCAAAGGCAAGAAAAAGATGGAATAATTAAAAGTCCATATATTGGGTTATGATACCCTCCCTGCAACAGCTTCTATCTCCTCATGTGCAAAAAGCTGGGAACCAGGCATTTTCCACATACACAACTAATTAAAGATTACTTTTTGAAAAACAACTGACCTTCCCTGAGAAAAAATATCTTTATTCTCAGATATTGGCTCATAGCAAAACATTGGCTCCCAATACTCTAAAGATTCCAAAACGAAGCAGGACAATCAACGAGGCCAAGACACAGATGCTCAAGTTAGCCTTTTAATGCCTTCTTGAAACATAAACTGATATCCAAAAACCACAAAACATTTGATGAAAAGCTCCAATGTAGAAACACAAACTAAAATAAACAAAAAGGGAAAAACTAGGCCTGGAAGAAATTGATATATACTATAAATTTTAAAAAGTCTTCAAAAATTTGCAATTTATAAAGATAAATGAGGAGGTTAAAATTACAATCTTAATATAAGACTGAAATGCTACAAAAAAAAAAGGCAGAAAACAACAGAGAGCACTAAAAAACGGAACTTAACATTTTACCAAATGCATGAGGTAAACTGTATTATTGCCCAAAAATATTCTCTACCCATCCTAGGGGGAGAATTTTTCTCCCTACTCTATTAAGGCAGGCTACTAGCTATCAACTTCTTTTTGCCAATTAAATATTGTTTCAATGTGATGTTTCACAAAAATCCTAAGTGCAAGCATGTGGTTCATATTTTTTCTCCTCTTAGCAGATTGGCAATATTCTAGGTAGCAGTTGTTCCAGCATTCTGAATCCTCCATGGAAGATGATGTAAACAGATCTGCAACTGACCCACAATGAAAAACCAAAAATTAAATTTTTATTACTGAAAGCCCATGTGACTCAGAACATGTTTGTCACTGCAGATAACCTAGTCTCTCCTAACATTACATTATGTTTGATCACCTTCACAGGAACTTCAGACTTCATTCATAATGCCTGAGTCTTAGTTAGTAAGTACATGAAAAAAATGAGCAAATAAAAATAAACAAGTATTAACTTGGGAAGAAACAAAAAACTACATAGGAATAAACTATAATCATATTACACTGTATGACTCAAAGTAAAAAAAAATTACATTGTCATAATAACATAATCAGTTCATACTGGCTGAACCAAAAACTGCAATAAGTCTATTAAATGATAATAAGAGTATCACCCTGTGTGTAGAAGTAGTAAAACAAGTTAAAAAAGACTTCCAACCAAGATGAAGGTGTAGGTAGACACACTGCATCTCCCTCCACAACTAAGAAGGAATACAACTACCTTAAAACTGGAGGCAACCAGAAGTTCCAGAAAACTGAGCTGCATGAAAGTCTAACAAACAAAGATAGAAAGAAGAAATACTCATCGAGACAGGCAGGAGAGGCAGAGCCAGGATGGAGAGGAAGTGATGTGGTGGTGGCAGTAGCAGCAGCAGTGGCAGACAGGCAGAAAGCGCAGTCATGTGTTTAAAAAAGTAGGGATGGACACCTAGGGAGTGCTCCCAGCACCAGACCAGACTGTGCAGTTCATGGTTCCAGCACCAGGGAAAATAAAGCCTCATTGCTTAGGAATGTGAAAACCAGTAGGGGTTGGGACAGAGGAACAAACTGGCAATATCTCAGCATAGTTTACTTGTTTAAAGGGCCCCCACAGTCCCAGAATGTCCACAGAGCCACCCAGTCTTGGAACCACAACCAGGAAAACAACTAGAGAGGTTCCAATCCCATACAGGAAGTGGGAGAAGTGCCTGGAAAAGGGACAAGTGCTGAGCAAGTGGCATTATTCCCCTCCCCCAAATACAGCACCACAATGTGGTGAATGGGTCACCCCATACTGATGAATACCTAAGGCTCCACCCCTTACAACATAACAGGTATGACAGCTCTACCTAAGACACAGGGGCAAACACAAGAGCCTGTTAAGATAAGGAGACAGAAAAGTATGGCCAAAAGAGGAAATGAATCAAGGTTCTAGTGATAGAACTAAGCAACGAGGAGATAGCCAACCTAACAGACAAGGAGACAGACAATATAACAGATGCATATTTCCAAACAGTGGTGATAAATATGCTCATAGACTTGATAGATATGCTTAAGAATGGTGAACACATAAGGGAAGAAGTGAAGGCTTTGGTAAATGAAACAAAGGAAAATCCACACAAAACCAATGGTGAAGGAAAGAAAACTGGGATTTAAATCAATAATTTGGCACATAAGGAAGAAATAAACATTCAATCAGTACAGAATGAGAAAATAAGAATTGAATAAAAAGAGGAGGGACTTAGAAACCTCTGGGACAACTTTACACATGCCAACATCTAAATCATAGGGATGCCAGAAGGAGAAGAGGAAGAGCAAGAAATTAAAAGTTTATGTAAAAAATAATAATAATGAAAAAAAACTCCCCAAATTTGGCAAAGGAAATAGACATACAAGTCCAGAAAGCCCAGAGAGTCCCAAACAAGCTAGACCCAAAGAGGACACATCATAATTAAAATGCCAAAAGTTCAAGATAAGGAATCTCAAAAGCAGCAAGAGAAAAGAAGGGAGTTACCTACAAAAAGGCTCTTATAAAGCTATCAGCTGATTTCTCAAAAGAGACTTTGCAGGCAAGAAGGGACTGGCAAGAAGTATTCAATGTGACAAAAAGCAAGGACCTACAACCATCTATATGATAGCTTTACTCTATCAGGCAAAGCTATCATTTAGAGTGGAAGGGCAGATAAAGTGTTTCCCAGACAAGGTAAAGCTAAAGGAGTTCATCATCACCAAGCTATTATTATATGAAATGTTAAAGGGACTTATTTAAGAACATGAGGATCAAAAGTATGAATATTAAAATGACAGCAAACTCCCAACTATCAACAACTCAACCTAAAAAATAAGAACAAAATCCAACTAAGCAAACCAGAATAAGAACAGAATCATAGGTATGGGGCTCATTTGGAGGGTTATCAGCTGGGAGGGGGCAGGGGGAGAAATGAGGAAATGATGCAGGGATTAAGAAGCATAATTGGTAAATACAAAAATAGGGGGAAGTTAAGAAAAATATAAGAAAGGGTGAGGCCAAAGAACATATATGCATAACCCATGGACATGAACTAAGGAGGGTGGGATTATTGGAGGGAAGGGGGGTACTGGACAGAGGGGAGCAAAAGACAAAAAACTAAAACTACTGTAACAACATAATCAATAAAATATACTTTTAAAAAAAGT
This sequence comes from Furipterus horrens, assembly GCF_987537825.1. NCBI lineage: Eukaryota > Metazoa > Chordata > Mammalia > Chiroptera > Furipteridae > Furipterus > Furipterus horrens. The sequence continues at coordinate 157,856,659 of NW_028327175.1, forward strand.
AATGATAAATTTAAAAAGCTAATGGCAGCCAGGGAAAAAAGTTAGCAACCTACAAATGGTATCCAAAAGAAAGTGGTATGAGTCATACCTATATCAGATAAAATAGATATCAAGCCAGAAAAGGTAACAAGAGACACAGATGAACATTATATAATGATAAAGGGGAAATTCCATAAATAAGACATAATATTTATTAATATATATACAACCAAGTTAGGAGCACCAAAATATATAAAACAAATTATTAACAGACCTAATAAGAAAAATTAACAGCAAGACAATAATAGTAGAAGGCTTAACACCCTACTTACTACACCAATGGATAGATCATCTAGGCAGAAAGTCAATAAACATTGGCACTAAATGACACATTAAAACACACATGAACTTAATAGTAGTATGTAGAACATTTCATCAAAAAGCAACAGAATACACATTCTTCTCAAGTATACATAGAATATTATCAAAGACAGATTATACGTTGGAACATAAAACAAGTCAATAAATTTAAGAAGACTGAAATCATACCAAGGATCCTTTCCAAACACAATGCTATGAAACTAGAAATGAATGACAAAAGAAAATTTGCAAATATGTGGACATTAAACACCATGCTCCTGAAAACTTTTGAGTCAACAAAGAAACCAAAGAAGAAATTAAAAAATACATGGAGACAAAATCTATGAGATACAGAAAAATGAAACTAAGATGGACGTTTATAGCAATACAAGCCTACTTCAAAAAAAAGAAAAGGAAAATCTCAAATTAACAATCTAATCTTTCACCCTAAGGACATAGAAAAATAAATAAATCCAAAGTCAGTAGAAGAAAAAATTAAAAATCAGTATATAAGTAAATGAAATAGAAACTACAAAGTAAGGTAGAAAAAAATCAGTGAAATAAGAACTGGTTCTTTGAAAAGATAAACATAATTAACAAACCTTTAGCTATACTCCCTAAGGAAAAATGATAGAAGACTGAAATAAATAAAATCTGAAACAAAAGGGAAGTTTCAACAATACCACAGAAATAAAAAGGATCATAAGAGAATACCATGAAAGGCTACCTGCCACAAAATTGGACAACATAGAAGAAATTAATAAATTCTTAGAACCACATAAATTTCCTGGACTGAATCATGAAGAGATTTAAGAAATCTGAATAGACCAATCACTAGTTAAGAAAGTTGAAATAGTAATCAATGCTCCTCAAAAAAATCCAGGACCAGACAGCTTCACTGGTGAATTTTACCAAACATTCAAAGAAGATTCAATACCCCTTCTTCTCAAATTTGTCCAAAACAATGGAAGAAGAGAGAATACTTCCTAACTCATTTCAAGAAGCCATTACCCTGGTATCCAAACCAGAAAAAGACAACACAAAAAGGTATATATAATTAAAGGTCAAGGTCGGTGATAAACATAGATGCAAAATCCTCCAGAAAATATTAGTAAACTGAATACAATACTCTAACAGGATCATATACCATGAGTGAGTGAAATTTATTCCAGGGATGCAAGAATAATTCAACATCTGCAAATCAATCAACATGATACACCACATTAACAAGATGAAAGGTATAGATATGATCATCTCAATAGATACAGAAAAAGCATTTAACAAGATTCAACATCCATTCATGATGTTTAAAAATAGCTCTTAAGGGACTTCTGGCCAAGATGGAGGCATAGACAGACATGCTGCATCTTCCTCCACAAGTAAGAAGGAATACAACTACCTCAAAACTAGAAACAACCAGAAGTTCCAGAAAATCAAACTGCATGGAAGTCCAGCAAACAAAGATATAAAGAAGAAATACTCATCCAGACAGGTAGGAGGGCTGGAGCCAGGGCAGAGAGGATGCGGTGTGGTGGTGGCAGCAGCAGCAGCAGCAGCAGCAGTGGCAGTGGCAGTGGCAGGCCAGCAGAAAGTGCAGAAAGTGCAGTCACATGTTTTAAAAAGTCAGAAGAGACACCTGGGAAGCGTTCCCAGCTCCTCACCAGACCTTGCAGCTCAGGGTCCCAGCACCGGGGAAAATCAAGCCTCATTACTTCTGACTGCACAGACCCTTGGGGGTTGGGGTGGAAGCAGAAACTGCCGGTCTCAGCAGAGTCCGCTTGTTTAAAGGGCCTCCGCAGTCCTAGAACGTCTGCAGACCTACCCACTTTGGGACTGACGACCAGGGCAGCAGCTAAAGGGGTGCCAGTCCAGTGTGGAGGTGGGAGAGGTGCCTGGAAAAGGGGTAAGTGCCGGGCAGGTGGCATTGTTCCCTCTTGGACCCCTTCACCACATACAGTGCCACAACATGGTGAAACTGTTCGTCCTTTACTGACAAATCCTTAAGGCTCTGCCCCTTACAATGTAATGGGAGTGACAGCTCCACCTGGGATGCGGAGGCAAACAAACACAGGAGCCTGTCAGAAAGAGGATACAGAGAAGTATGGCCCAAAAGGAGGAATGAATCAAGGTTCCAGTGGGAGAACTAAGTGACAAGGAGATAGCCAACCTCACAGATGAGGAGATAGACAACCTAACAGATGCAGAATTCAAAACACTGGTGATAAAGATTGACAGATATGCTTGAGTACAGCAAACGCATAAGAGAAGAAGTGAAGGCTATGCTAAGTGAAATGAAGGAAAATCCACACAAAACCAATGGTGAAGTGAAGGAAACCTGGGTTCAAATCAATGATTTGGAACATTAAGGAAGAAAAAAACAGTCAACCAGTGCAGAATGAAGAAGCAAGAATTGAAAAAAATGAGGAAAAGTTCCCAAATTTTGCAAAGGAGATGGACATACAGATCCAGGAAACACAGAGGGTCCTGGGCAAGCTGGACCCAGAGGGGACCACACCAGGACGCATCATGACTGAAATGCCAAAGGTGAAAGATAAAGACAAAATCCTGGGAGCAGCAAGAGAGAGGCAGAGAGTTGCCTAAAGGCGGGTGCCTATAGGACTGTCAGCTGATTTCTCAGAAGACACTTTGCAGGCAGGAAGGGACTGGCAAGCAGTATTCAATGTCATGAAAAGCAACTTACAACCAAGATTACTCTATCCAGCAAAGGTATCATTTGGAATGGAAAGGCAGATGAAATGCTTCCCAGACAAGGTGAAGCTAAAAGAGTTCATCATCACCAAGCCATTATTATATGAAATGTCAAAGGGACTCACTTAAGAAAAAGAAGATCAAAACTATGAACACTAAAATCACAACAAACTCACAACTATCAACTGAATCTAAAAAAGAAAAACAAAATCCAATTAAGCAAACCAAAATAAGAACAGAATCATAGGTATGGGGATCATTTTCAGGGTTATCAGCTGGGAGGGGGAATGGGGAGAAGTAGGAAAATGGTGCAGGGACTAAGAAGCATAATTGATTGGTACAAAATAGATGGGGGTGTTAAGAATAATATAGGAAAGAGTGAAGCCAAAGAACTTAATTACACGACCCATGGACATGAACTAAGGAGGGGTGGGATTGCTGGAGGGAAGATGGTAAAGGACAGAAGAGGGGTACTGGGAGGGGAAAAAATTTTGAACTACTGTAACAACATAATCAATAAAATATACTTTAAAAAAAAGAAAGACAAAAAAATAAAAATAATAAAAATAGCTCTCAATGAAATGAGTATAGAAGCATAATGCAACATAATAAAAATCATAAATTACAAACCCACAATTAATATCACACACAAAAATGAAAAACTGAAAGCTTTTCCTCTAAGATCAGGAGCAAGACAAGGATGTCCACTCTTGACACTTTTATTGAACATAGTATTGGAAATTCCACTGAGAGCTATCAGGCAAGAAAAAAGGAAATGTCATCCAAATCAAAAAAGAGCAAGTAAAACTCACTATTTCCAGATGACATGATTTTATATATGGAAAACCCCAACAACTCCATTTAAAAAGAACTATTGGAAATAATAAACAAAATCAGTAAAGTTGCACTTCACAAAAAGCAATGTACAAAAGTCTATTGAATTTTTATATAGCAAAGAACATCAGAAAGAAAAATTAAGAAAAAAATCCCTTTTAAAATTACAACAAAAGAAAAATATCTGGCAATATATTTAACCAAGGACGTGAAAGATATGTACACTGAAAACTATGAGACATTGTTGAAAGAAATTAAAGGCACAGAGAAATGGAAAGATAACCCATGCTCATAAATTTGAATAATTAACATTCTGAAATTTTCCATCTTACCTAAAGCAATCTACAGATTCAATGCAATTCCTGCCAAAAGCCCAAAGGCACTTTTCACAGATATAGCACAAAAAAATTCTAATATTTGTATGGAAACATGAAAGATCCCAAATAGCTAAAGCAATTCTGAGAAAAAAAGAACAAACCCAGAGGTTTGATTTCAAACTATACTACAAAGCTATAGTAACCAAAACAGGATGGTGTCGGCAGAGAAATAGACAGCCAGATAAATAGAACAGAACTTAGAGGTCAGAAATAAAGCCACACATATATGAACAACTACTATACAACAAAGGAAGGAAGAACATACAATGGAGAAAGGAAAACCTCTTCAATAAATTGTGTTAGGAAAACTGGACAACCACACACAAAAAAGGATGAATCTAGACCACTACCTTACACCATACACAAAAACTTAACTCAAAATGGATTAAAGACTTGACTCTAAGACCTGTATCATGAAACAATTATTAAAAAAAAAAAAAAAAAAAAACAACATTGGTAGTTGGTAGTAAGCTTTTTGACATCAGTTTAACAAACATTTTTATAGACAACAGCAAAGGAAACAAAAGCAAAAATTAGCATATTGGACTATATCTAATTTAAAGGCTCCTGCACAGTAAAGGAAGCTTTTGACAAAACATCAAGGCAACCAACCAGTAAGGGATTAATATCCAAAATATATTTTTAAACTCATAAACTCAACAACAAAAGAACAAACAACCCAATTAACAAATGGACAGATGATCTGAATAGACATTTTTCCAAGGAGGACATACAGATGGCCAACAGACACATGAAAAGAAGTCAACATCACTAATTATTAGAAAATACAAATCTACATTGAGACATTACCTCACACTTGTTAGAATGGCTATTATCAAAAAAAAAAAAAAAAACAAAAAAAAAAAAACAAGTGTTGAAGAAAATGTGGGAAAAATGGAATACTGTTGGTGGGAATGTGAACTAGAGCAGCTACCATGAAAGACAATTTTCAGGCTTATCAAAAAATTAAGAATAGAACTACCATATGATCCAGCTATTCCACTTTGAGGTGTTTATCCAAAAAATACAAAACACTAATTTAATACTCAGCCATAAAAGAGGAAATGTTGCCATTTGCAATAACATGGATGGACCTTGAAGACATTAAGCTGGGGGAAATAAGTCCATGCAAAATGAGCAAAAAAGTATGATTTCACTTATATGTGGAATATAAAACAAAACAAAAGAAAAAGAAACAAAGGAACAAACAAAACTCATAAGACAGGGAGAACAGATTCATGGTTACAGAGAGGAAAAAAGCAGAGTAGGGAAAAATAGGTAAAGGGGCTAAAATGATACGGTGATGAACATAAACCAGACTTTTGGTGGTGAGCATACTATAGTGTATACAGACATCAAAAAATAATGTTGCACACTTGAAACTTGTATAAAGTATAAAATGATGTTAATCTCAATTAAAAAGTAATATAAAATATAAATATAAAAGAAAATACTATAAACTGAAAGAAACTCTTTAAAGAAATTAAAGTATTGTTAACTGCATGTTTCTAAGTTTAAGTTTCATAAGTATTTGGTAGATGGCATGGTTCATGGGAAAGATTCAATCTATTGGAGCAAATTTTTATGTTGCATATTTTTCTATATGTTAGAGTAAATTTGCTACCTACCCATGTAAATTTCACTTTTTTTAGATAAGTAAATAAAATATGTAACTTTTCGATATTAAAATAACCAATATGAGAAGGAAAGTGTAGCAAGTTACTCATTTTGGTTGGATCATAAGGTGAGGGGAATAGTAAAAACTAAATGAGAAAAACAGTTCGGAAGCACATCATAGGGCTCCTTGAGAACAAAGTTAACTATTTCATAATTCACACAGCAGAAATGTTGGAGTCATTATAGGTTTTTAAGACATAAGTGACCTGTCCAGAATTATTATAATGGAAACTTAATCTGAAAATGTACATGTGAAAGATGAAAAGTAAAGAAACAAGAGTCATGCCTCATCTAACATTGACAATAAGAAGAAATGTATCTGAACATATGTTTTGAGAAATATCATCCTCAAGCAATGTGCACATTTCAAATTCATCAATATTTTTGAATAGCATGAGGTGTTTTATAAAAATCATAACCAACACACACATTGATCTTTATAAGCTATTGATCTTAATAGTTCTCATCCATCTAAAGAAGGAATAGATGTCTTCAAGTAGAAAAAAAAAGATGTGAAAATTTCCCTTGTTTTCAAACAGGTGTCCTCCAAAAAGTTGCAATTAATTCAGTTTCTGAAACACAAACATCTCTGAATAGTAGACATATGGCAGGAGCAGCAAATGAGCAAACCAAGTTGAAATCCTAATTTGTCAAAGGTAAGCACATTAGTACTATCAATGTGTTAATGTTTATAAGAAGACTCATTATAACTGTTTCTTTTGTATCAATGAATGAGTGGGATTTCAAATACCCTAAACAGAAATACTAAAAACAGCTCTTCTAAAAGTACTTAGCCCAGTAATTTGTGGGTGCTTTTTTGTTGTATCCTACAAGCATTTGCAGGACAGCAAATCAGAAGGGGGAAATGTCTTAAGCCCCTAAACTCTGTACTGAATGCTAATGTATTTGTATATGATGAATTAACACAGAACTGAGAATAAATGACTTTCAGCATCTGCACTCTAGACCTATAAATTCCTCTGAGAACTACAAAATCCATACAAAGGAAGAACAGCTGGATAATTTACAACACCAGTATTTGTCAAGAAAAAGCTGAAAACATAGAACCTGATTTCTCCTTTTTTCAGAGTACGCACTTCTACACAAATTAAAAATTATCCTTCTAGAGAATCTATTTGGATAAGTGCATCTATATATCTTGACATGCTGTCCATTAAAACACAGAATCCTTAATTCCACTCATTTTAAGGAGCATCATTGAAAAGAATAAAGACAGTAAACGCAAAAAAGTTTTCCTTAAAACCAAATATAAGCACAAAAAAGGTTGTTAATGTTTATTTTGTGTTCCATTTGCTACGCTCTGATAAAATCCTACAAAAGGAAACACATTAACCAGATGACTTGCAGAACAGTGATACCAAAAATAGTACTTCTCTAAAGTTGCAGAGATTAAGTTCATCATTCTAGTTCCTGGGTAAAGTTTGGTGATAGAGTATTTAAAGTTTAATATAAGGCTGTCTTAAGCTTCTTAAAGAATAATACAAGCAGTAGAAATGTGCTCTATATAAGAAGGGAACTCCAAAAATAGAAAGTGCAGTCACTAAAGGAATATTAGCTCATGTGTAAGCAACCAAATTACTTGCTTGCAACTTCCATTAAAGTTAGTAAAGCTTAAGTGCTGACTTTCTTCACAAATATATCATTGTTTGAGTTTTCATATGTGGCTCTAATTCTTAAAGAAGCCATTTTACCTTGATAATAATGCCAAAGAAAACTTCTGAGGTCCCCACATAGAGCTATTATGCTCTATATGTAGAATTTGACAATATGCAAAGTCTTGGGCCTGTTTTCTAATGGTCCTTGCTCAGCATCAAAAATATAAAATTTCCTTAAAAATTGACTTTATTCTCCAAATCATGCAATCTACAATCTAGTGTACTTTAAATGCAATATTATTTAAACACTGTGATGGACTTACAGACAGAGTGACAGGAAAACAAGCAGCTTTATCCACCTACCAACTTAACATCAGCCAGAAACAAAAGAGAGGGGTAAGATTCTTCTTCTATTTTTCTGCATTCATTTTATTTTAAGTCTTTCCAGAGTATTCTTAATTGATGGCTCATAATCATCTTCCCCTATACCACACTCATCTAATCATTTTATTTTAAAATCAGATAGCTCGGAGTTCAAACAAGGCTTCCTCTCTGTCATTGTCCTTAAGCTGAACTCAAGTCTTCTCAGCACACACCTAACCTCACGGATATGTACTCACTGAGCAGAACCCCAGGAAAAGAAGCACCGGCATCTGATATAAGTAAATGTAAAATAACAACAAATTCAAGCCCTAAAGTGTCACAAGTTGAGCTTAAAAAGAGCACATTCATTTATGTGAAATTAGTGTCATTTATATAAACAAAAGGACTTAGTTGCATTTCTATTAAATTATACTACTTACTAGTTGAGAGTCTGAACCACCAAAGCAGAACTACCAAGGGAGAAATTCTTGCACTGCTTTAAAATGAAATAAAGGGCTATCACTAAATATAGGGAAAAAAGAGTAGCATTCTTTATAAGCCACTAAATCCACAGAACTTTATACATTTATATGATTCTTTTCCCTCCACTGCTGACAGGACTTTGAATCTCTCCTAGGATCTCTCTCAGGAGTTTACCGATGGCACAAGCTAACTTAAACGCCCTACCATCTCTGAAGTTGCCCTCATTTCTCAAGTTAAAATATCCTATAATTCCAAACTCGACCTCACTCATTTCAAGAACAGTAGTACCCAGTTATTTTTAAATACCCATTAAATAAAAGTAACAAAACAATACTTTATTAATTCACAGTTATGGAAGCCAAATCATTTTAGCAATAGAATAATATTTAAAGAGTAGATTTAAAAAATAGATTTCTTATAGACAGTAATATACTGAAGCATCTTGGCAATTACTTGTTAAAGTTACTGGTTTCTGGCTTCAAATAATTTTTATACTTTAAGGTCACTTTCTAGTTTCTTTATTATTACTTCAGATAGGTACACGAGGCCTGTCCAGAAAGTACCCAGCTATGTACTATGAAAAATAGGCATTTATTGAAGAAGATACAAGATACAAGAAACATTGTACATAGGACAATCATGCCTCATTCAGTCCCCTTCAAAGAAGGCACCTTGGGACCTCACACAGTTCTCCCAATCGCCGTCAGCTGCCCTGTTGTATTTTCCTGAATCTCATTGATGGTCTGAAATCTTTTCCTATTTCAAAGATGTGAAAGCCAGAAGTCACAGAGTGCCAAATTTGAGCTGTAAGGGAGTTGAGTCACCTGGGTAATTTGATGTTTCACTACAAAACTCTGCACAAGACGTGATACATGAGTAGGCATGTTGTTGTGATGAAGCTGCCAACCACTAGTTGCCCATAGCTGTGGCATTCTGAATTATTCAATAGTTTCCATGGAGGAATGTTAAAGCTTAATGCAAAATTTGATGCAGATTCATTGCTCTACTTGCTCAGTCATTTTGAATGCAACAGCTACCCAGTACATACGCTCACTCAGTGGCATCTACTGCCCCCACTGACTAGTACAGTGAAGTTGTCATTGTTCATGCATGCATGCGCATTCCAGTCCACTCTCCCTGGCTGCCAGTTTACATCAATATCGCACGTACAGTTCTGATTATATTATGGTTGGAATTTTTCCAACAGATCCCATATATCTATTCTTTTCATGGAGGTATTTTTATAAGTCTCTATACCCCACCACAATACTACTACTTAATACCTGTAGATAGCCATCCAAATCTTAATCATTGATCAATATCTATCTTAACCAGCTCACAGAGACCCCTCTCTCATATGAAGTTCCATACTACTTATTTGTAGCATAACGTAGTAGTTAAGAGAATAAGGTTTCACTGGTAGACACCCTTGTGCCAGGAGGCTATCATTTATTACTCATGAGACTATGGGTAAGCCACTCACTTAACCAGCATAGGCCTTAGCCTCCTCATACCTAAAATGGAAATGATATTTATTTCATCATGTGGTGAGGAGGGATGAATAAGATAATATATGAAAGTGCTTATAATTCAATAGAAAGCAGGAAAGGATAAAAATATTTCTAAAATACAACTCAATAATAAAAAGAGAAACAACCCAATTTTAAAATAGACAAAATATTTTAACACTTACAAAGAAAGAAATATAAATGGTCAATAACCACATTTAAAATACTCAAAATTGTAGACGTTGAGGAAATGCAAACTGAACTATCCTGAGATGTCACTACACATCCATACATTTGTCATTGAGAGATTAAAATGATACAACTGCTTCAAAAAAAAAGTCTCGTAGTTTATTTTTTTAAAAAGACATATCCTGTGGCAAACTAATTCCACAAATATTTGTACACAAATATTTCTGTGCATAAATATAAGTAGCATCTTGATTCATAATAACCAAAACCTGCAAATAGTCCAGGTGTTAATAAATAGAAAAATGTTTAAACAAACTACATTATACTACTATTCTCCAATAAAAAATAAATATACTGCCATCCACAACAACATAGATGAATAACAAAATCACCATGTTGAATGAAGAAGTCTTACACAAAATAGAACATATTATATAATTCCTTTAATATAAAGTAACACAAATACACAAAACAAATCTATTCTAGACAAAAACTGAGAACAGTTGTGTCTGGAGAAGTGGGCAGAAACTGGCTGGGAAGAAACATAATGGAACTTGAACTACCTGAGGTTATGGGTTACACAGATTTATGTACTCATCAAAACTCAAAAAATGTGTGCTTTAAGATTTATGCATTTAAATGTATGAAAGTTTTTAACATAATTTATCATAAAGCAAATAAAAATAACAAAGTTAAAAGCAGAAAGTAGAAATAAATCTAAACATATCAGTAAGCATAATTTAGAGTAAAATATTTAAACCAAACAGACAAAATAAAGTGATTATTGGACCTTTTTATTTAATTCGGGGTTCTGCTGTTACAAGAAAAAACTATGAAATATAAGGAGCACAGAAATATTAAAAATACAAAAGAAGACTTACAAAGGAAGTACTAATAATAAAATGGTTAATACATTAAAATAAAGGAAGTGCCATTTTCATATCAAGCCAAAAACCATTAAGACAAATGGGGTTAGTTGAACTAAAGAGGAGCATAAATAGTGACAAAAAGAATATTTACAGGAAGTTATTAACATTCTCAATTTTCATAAACTCAGTAACATAAATGCAAAAATATTTTAAACAATAGTTAAATTATGAGATGGTAGAAAATTAACAAGCACTGGGTGAGATTATAACATACCTCTTTTGATAGCTAAAAGCTAAAGAGACACAAAATTAGTAAGGATATGTAAGATTTGAACAACATGATCTGGTTTAGTCTAATAAACAAATACATAATTACACATACAGTTACAGAAAACATATTTTTATTAAAGTATGCATGGAACATTTATACAATAGACTACACATTAAGGCAAAGTAAATCAAATCTCAACAAATGTGGGAAAAACCAACATACACCAAATGCTAGTGATGATGTAGAGCAATAGAACTCTCATATATTGCAGGTGGGAATACAAAATGGTACAGCCAGTTTTGAAGGCAGCTTGGTACTTTCTTTTTAATTGCCCAAATTTATTTTTTATTATTTTAGTTTCCATTGAATTTATTGGGGTGACATTGGTTCACAAAACCATACAGGTTTCAAGTGTACAACTCAATCAAATATCATCTATACACTGCATAATACTCTTCACCTTATGATCCAGCAGATCTAGCAACAGAACTTCTTGTTATGATAAAAAGATTAGTGGTTGCCAGGGGTGGGTGGGAGAGGAATTAATAGGTAGAACACAGAGGATTTTTAGGGCAGTGATAATATTCTGCATATTATAATGATGGATATATGTTATCATACATTTGTCCAAACCCATAGAATGTACAATAAAAAGAGTAAACCTTAAGGTAAACTATGGATTTTGGGTAGTCATATGCATCATTGTAAGGACACTCTTGGTTAAAAACGGTACAATTCTCATGGAGATGGTGATAATAAAGACATATGTGGGTGCAGGGAACATACAAGAAATCTCTGTATCTTCCTATCAATTACATTGTGAATCTAAGACTACTCTAAATAAACAAAATCTTTAAAAAGGAAACAACTTTATACAGCCCACATTCTCCAATCATAATGATATTAAAATTAGAAATCAGTAAAAATGTTCCAAACAAGTACTAGTTAACATACACAGTTCTTGCTAATATCAGGCATTCCTCTAAGTATTTTAACATGTTGGTACATTCAATTCTCATAAAACTATATGAGGTAGGTTATTATTACCCCTGTTCTACAGATGAGCAAACTAAGGCAGAAAGGGAATAAATAAACTCTAAATAAACACACACATGCACACACATAGGTAGTGGAGCTCAGCTGTGGTCCTTGGAAGCCAGGCTCAGAAGGTGGGATTCTTATTCCAATTAGCATTAGGAACAAAGAAAACTTCTCATGAACAACACAAACAAATGAGCAAAATTGAACCAGAGGTATGTAAACAAGGAGTAGACAAACGGTGACAAGGGGGGAGGGGGAGGGAGATAAGGGGGTAAGAAAGGGAAGGGTCTAGTCAAAGAACATGTATAAATGACCCATGAACATGGACAATTGGGTGGGGACTGACTGTGGGAGAAGGGGTGAGCAGGGTGTGGGAAAGCAATAGGGGAAAAAGTGGTACAACTGTAATAGAAAAAAAATTTTAGTGGGGGGAAAAAAATAAGAGCAAAATAAATAAATGAGCCAGCAAATCCCGCCCCTCCCCCCAAAAATTATTACATGTAGGAGAGTGAACAAAAGAAAATGTAAAGTATGGAAATGCAATTTTAGTGAATATTAGAAAGACAAGGATTTTTCTTCACACTCTGTATTTTTCTTCCCACCTGATCCCTCCAGAATTTGGCATTCTGAAGAAGTAAGTAATGACACAAGGTTCTTTGCATAAAACTAATAATACCAGTTGTTAAGAGAGGTTTTGTTGACCATGACTTTGACTGGAATGTCATGCCTAAAGGAGACATGCTTGGGTTCTTGTTGTTACCAAAAAGCCCTGAGGAACTGGGGTTGGCTTTCAAAGGTAATAAAAGCTCACGAAAAAATGGCCTGGTACCTTGGTTGGTTGTGCGGTCCATGACAATCTTTCCACGGAAGGAATGAAGGTTGCTCTCCTGAAAGATGGCTAGAAGGGACCTTAAAGCACAATGGAAAACCCAGAGGACTCGGAAAAGACAGGTGTTTTACAGGCAAGGCTGAATGGCAGGTATGTGGTTCAGCTCTTGTGCCCTGAAGGGCAGACTGAAAGTCACCCTAAAGGTTCCTTGTGTAAGTTTTAGCAAAGGAGATGTAAAGATCATATGTGATCATTTGCTGCTCTTGTTGTGTTTATGCAAATGAACAGGATAGATTAAAACTGGACTTAATGCAGTCCCTATAATGACAAGGAGGGTAATCTTAAGGAGAAAAATCATGATTTAAGGAAAACCACAATCCTCAGTGGTAGACTATAAAGTAGTGCAGCTAACTGTCTTTAAAGTTTCTTTTCATTTGAAAGTTAAACTAGGTCTGTGACATCATCAAAGATGCTTAACTTACAGGCAAGAATATCAAATGCCTTGCAACTAGATGTCTTTCCAATAAGAGAGTCTTGCAGATATAGAGACTGGTTTGTGGGTTATGTTGCATAATTTAACATGGGTGTTCTATTTTTATAGGGCATAAGCCTATGATCTCATTATCTGAGTGACTGTACGTATAAGCCTCACTTAATCCTGTCTGCATTGCTGCCTCCTGAGACTCAACAGTTTGGCTGAACTAAGTGGCTGGGTTGGTAAAGAATGGGGTGGTCTGTGGGCTTCACTTTAAAACTGGCTTCTCTTTTCTATCCTAACAGCTTGGACAGAAAGGACCCAGAGGTCTGAGAGGGGTAAAACCTAAAATATTCCCCTAAGCCCAAACTAAGTATAGTGGGCAAAAGGGTTTTGAACAGGTGTGATGTGCATTGTACACCTTCCTCCAAAGAGCCTTTTTTTCTCCCCTAATATAAGACATTGAAAAATTAATCCTTGTCTTTTGTCATCCACTGGTTATGGATTGAATGATGCCTTTTAACCCTGTTGCCAAATCTGTTGCTCCCATAAGACAACAAGGATGCCAGCCTATTAAACTAAGCATGCCATTTTCCAGGGACAGCTAACTGACCTGGAGTCTGCAAGATCCTTCCCCATGTGGGAAGGCCATGCTCCCCTACACACCCACACTCTTATTAGGGATTTCTAGACCCAAGGGTAGGTAGGATGACAACCATGTCCAGCTTAAAGCAGCTAGAGGAGCATGAGACCTTTGACCAATGTCCTTTAAGACTATAAAGGGTCTTAAGTCTGAGTGGGAGTATTGTTATGTTTTATTGTTATAAAAAATTAATTTTTTTAAAAGAAGAATATAGGAGAGGGTGAAGCTAAAGAACTTGTATGTATGACCCATGGACATGAACTAAGGGGGGGTGGGATTGCCTGGGGAAGGGAGGTGCTGGGCAGAGGGGAGCAAAGGGGAAAAAAATGGGAACTATTGTCACAACGTAATCAATAAAATATACTTAAAAAAAGAAAACTTCTTAATGTAAATTAGATGACACATAGATGAGACATATTAACTACAACAGCTAAATCTTAGAGGAAAATATGGGCCTTAATTCTTTATGTTAGAAATTATTTTTTTAAATGACTGAAAATGAGTATGCCAAGCAGCCAATCAAGAAATTGAAAGAATAACCCTAAGAGGATAGAAGGAAGAAAATAATCAAGATAGAATCAGAAATCAGTGAAATGGGAAACAATCTAGGATCTATTGGCATCCTTTAAATTCAAAAAGTGGAGCCAACTATGATCTTCCTATTGGCATTTGCAATATTTAGGGGTACATATCACATTATAAACAGTTCTGAGGTCTTCTTTAATTCATACAGATTCCTAAGCTTTTTCTTCTATACATTAAATCAACACAATTTCTTTATCCATCTTTACTGATCCTGCTTTCTAGGCCTTCATTAATATCCATTACTGTCTTCTGTTTTTCTTATTCCTTCATATTCTTCTTAATTTATGGATACTAAAAACTACCACAGAACATTATGGAAAATATGATTGGTACTGAGCATAGTTGGAAAATTACTGCTGGATCTTATATTATAAATATTTAGAGTAATTTTAAAGATTACCTTACACAGTTTCATCATTTGCTTATCAAATAACAAATCAAAACTTAAAAATAATCACCAGTAAGAAATTACTGTGCCAGGCTGCAAATACCTTTATTTCTAGAAATTCTATTCAAGGGAAACAGTCAGAAATTAAAATGCTTATGAAATATTCTCAATGCAGTATTGTTTACAATATCAAAATTCAATAACAAACTAAATATCCAACAATAGAGTTACTGCTTAATAAAGTAATACTATATCCATACAATGTAATATTTTGCATCTTTCTACTGGTGTTTTCAAAAAAATAATAATAATTCTGTGGGAAAATGTTATCAAGTTACAGCTACCCAGGTCCTCTAGGACCTTACATTCACTCTGCTTTATTAGGGTCAAATTATTTTGAACATTTAAACTTGTAACTGTACATGATGAGTATTTCTATAATGAGAATCCCTGTGGTTATCTATTCGATGTCCACTGCCCTCTGAGGAGACTGGCTCCCAGTACACCAGGATGGCTCTTTATGCACTGAGCGCACTGATGGGTGGTTGTGTGCAATTGGAAAGAAAACAGAAAATTATTATTGAAATAAAAGGAAAAGAAACAGATAGCCTGATGAAAGTGACCTAGAGGAAAGGTAATCAAGCATCAGTGAAGCTGAATGCTTCTTAGTCCTGAGATGCTAAAGCAGAACCTCTTAGCAGTGTTGTAGGAAAGAGATGATTTTGGAGAGCATACAGGTCTAACAAAGATTTTGAAAGTAGTTTGCTATGAGTGCAAGGTAAAAGCTCTCCTCCTAAATAATTTTCAGGAAAATAAATATTGCTTACCAGTATTTGGGATGTTAAGTAAATTTATGTGGAGAATGCAAAAGGGTGTTGAGTCCTGAGTAGTTTGATTCAGAGACAGTAATCAGAAGGGCTGACACCTGTGATCCATATGAAATGAGATTTTCAGTCACCTACGTTGCACATCAAATATATTGAGTCAATCATTAAACCTAAGTCTAAGCAATACCATGGACCTTCTGGAGACTAAGATTAATCTACTGGTATACAAGTATAGCAATAATATTTTAAAGCTGGAAACAGCCATAAAAATTTATTAAATCTAACCTTATAATTAAACATCTAAGAATTCCAAATGGTTAAATAAGTTGTTCAAAGCCACTCAGCTAGTTTTAGTTACAGGAAGCTACAACAGACTGAGGGAAGGGGGGAGGGGGAGAATGGTGGAAAGAAGGGGAAGGATGTATGAATGACCCATGGACATGGACAATGGTGTGAGGATTGACTGTGGGAGCGGAGGTGGGTTGGGTGGAGGAAGGCAAAGGGGGAAATATTGGGACAACTGTAACAGAATAACAAAAAAAGAATAAACTTTTTAATTTATTCTCTATTTTAAAAAACAAACAAAAAAAAAACAAAACAAAGTTCTTGACTCAATGCTCTTTTATCTACCCCAAGTTTATAATGTGTATTGGGAGAGGTGGGAAGAGAAAAAATTGAGAAAATGAAAAGACTTGACAGTAAAAAAGAGAGAAGGAAATTTTCATTCATTGACAATGATAGGTGATATCTTTCATTACTTCATAAAAGTTCCTAAAATCATACTATTACACAATTAATATATAAATATGTTAAACATGTTTAACATAAAGTATACCAATCTTACACATTTTCATCTTTCACATCATCATTATTCTCCCTCCAACTTTCTCTATTTTTCCTCCATTAACAATTTTAGTTCATTTTCATATTTTTTGGAAAAAATGGGAAGCCGGTCAAGTATTTTTTACTGCAAAGATGGTTTTAATCAAATAGCAAGACTGAATTAAATAAACAGCTCAATAGCAACAATGAAGAACTGTTTAACTTTTAAAAATTTATTCTCTAACAAAAATGTTCACTTAAGCATTCTCTCTGTTGAATAGGTTATTTATTGCCTAATCTACGCAATTCATTACATTTAATCACTTTGATTCAGTTGCAAGTCCTTTTGTTTTTCTTGTGCAGCCTTCCCACTAAATGTGAAATATAGAAGCACCTGGAGTGCTCTTTATTTACACTTCTGAGTGACTAGGGAAATTTATGTGACTGCAGAGCTTAAGAAGAAACCAATTAGGCAGGAAAAAATGTGTAGCACTGCTTCTACATGCTGGCTAAATTTTCTAATATATGTAATGCTTTACAGTTTGCAGATATTTTTAAATATTTGTAATTCAGTTGGGACTTCTTATTAATAAAGTTTGTTTAAAATAAAAATTGCTTTTCCAATATACTTCAATTTCATAGATTGTTATTGTCACTTATGTAATATAGCACAAAATATGTCTAATGGGACAATCACTCACTATTAAATGATTAATCATGAACTGATATATAATCAAAATACTTCCTTATTTATAATTATAAATATTCTACCAGCCAAATAAACCAAACTCAATTCATGCTATTTTTTAAGAGAATACTTGCAATGTGTTAGAAGGATAATCATTCTCACAGAGAAGATCTTTGAATTATATTTTCACAGTATGTGTTCATTCATTCATGGGTCAATAAAATAAATAATGACTACTCACTATATACAAGCTCTGTAGTAGGCCCACGAGATGATATGCAGAGAACTTCCTATCATTGTAACCAATAGTAAAGCCTTAACTTTTGTTTTAATGACATCACCAGTGTTCTCTATTGCACACATATAGGTTTTTACATAATTACTATCTGAAGTAAGACTATCGTAACAAATATTTTTAACTCATACTTTCTATTAGAAATAATTTCACCCTATTCCTTAAGGAACTGGTTCAAAATTAAACCAACACTTAAGTACTATATATTAAAATCCTACTATATGCCAGACACTGCTATTCTTGGCTGTACAAAAATTTTCTTTATGTTCAATGAAATCAAAATTTAGCTGTGGAGAAAACTACAAAGGTACTAACATAAATAGTGAAATGTCATAATAGTTGCTTTTCTGCAGGTATATTGCCATGGCAACACAAACAAGGTAAGGTGCAGGGGAGAGAGCTTGCACAAAAAGGTTTGTCAAAAGTAGTGAAGTTTGATCCAGGCTCCAAATAGGAAAAAAAAATTAAATAATCAGAAGAAGAAGAATAGAATGAAGAGAAGAGGAAAGGGAAGAGAAAGTAGCAGCTAATACAGTTTCTGTGCTGAAGAATTTAACCTATAATATCTCATTTAATGCTTAGGACAACCCATGAGTTAGATACCACAAGTACTAAACTTTGGCAAGAACTTATGTTTCTGGGGGCAGTGAGAGAAGGCAGGGTTCTCCAGCAGAGGTAAGCCCTTAAGTACAAACTGTCTTAGAAAAAAGTACTGAGAGAACGAAGTGAACAAATCTATCTTTCTGTCCCTATTTCATAACACGGAGTAGACATTTATGTAACTTGTTATTTAAAAAATGGAAGAAATGGATATAGTATAAAAAAGGGAAAGAAAACTCATGAGCAAAGGCAGACTGAAGCTAAGGTGTGCGTGACCTTCAATGCCGGGCCAAAACATTGAGCTTCCACTTTTCTAAGCAACAGAGCCAAAAACCTATTATCAGCAAGGTGGTGACTTGACTGACTTCATGGAGAAGCATAGAGTAAAGAAATTAGAAAGTAAAGGCAATAAGTTATTGTTGTGTCAGGGTGACCCTTGCCAGGATCCTCGCCTCCACATACATGTGTTTTCATTTTCCTGGTCACCTTTATCTAAGAGAATCCTTTCTGCATAAGCATTACACAGCTCAGATTGGCCACATCCCACCTTTGTTAACTTTATGTATATATACGGGCCTCTGCTGGTCAGGCAGCATGGATGATTTTGGTTCCCGTGACCCCAGTATGTCTTCACCCACTGCCATGAGACAAAAGACAGAGCATTTTGTTCCTGTTCTTACCCGCTGCAGCAAGATTAAACTGGTATGAATTCCCTCTCCAACGCTCCACTCTCGCTTTTCAGTATCACTGAATCCAAAGTAAACCTGGCTGGAGTTGAACTCCTGCCCTACAGTTATGTTGAGAAGTTACTACACTGTCTGGGTAAAAGATGAGAAAAGTGCCAACAACCTTAGGGCAGAGAATGAGAGTAGAAAATGGCACAGACATCGATAAGGAAGAAATTTTTGGCTTTGACATTTACTCTTTGTTGGACTGCAGGTTTCTAAATTGGATGTCTGGGGAAATGATAATACTCTTCACAAAGTTGATAATAGAGGAAGAATGGAAAGTTAGGATGGAAATGATAATGAAACCTTATATTGGTATCTATGCATATAAAGTCATATATAGTATGTAATCTGTATTTTGTGATACTATGAAAAACACTTCAATATGTAAGCTCCTGAGAATTCCCAAGAATAGTATCAGGTCTTATTTACTGACTCACTTTACAATGCAAAAAAAAAAGTAATTAACTTAATTATTTTAATTAACTAGTTATATTTTTAATAATAGCTTTATTGACACGTAATTCACATACCATAAAATTCACCCTTTTAAAGTGTATGGTTCAATGAATTTTAGCACATTCACAAAGTTATGTATCCATCACCACTATTTTTTTTCTTTTAATTAATCTATAAAGAAACACTGTATCCATCAGAAGTCACCAGAACTCTATATTCTTTATAGATTTCCCTGTTTTGGACATTTTATAGAGATGGATTTATATATAATATTTGGTCTTTTATGACTGACTTCTTTAATTTCACATATTTCAAGGTACATACATGTTTTAGTATGTATTAGTACTTCCTTTTTATTGTTTTGCCAAATAATATACCATTTTATGGAGGTACCATTTTTTATTTGTCCATTATTCAGCTAATGGACATTAGATTATTTACATATTTGACTATTATGAATAATGTTCATAATGTGATACATATATAACCCTGGCTGGTTTGGCTCAGTGGATTGAGCGTCGGCCTGCGAGCTAAGTGTCGCTGGTTCGATCTTCCAGTCAGGGCACATCAGAGAAGGAAAACTCTGACTCCAAAAAACCTCCGCTGCCTTGCGGCATACCTCTTCAGGGGAAAGGCTAAGGGAGTAAACCCCGACAGAAAATCCGGAGCCGGAGTCCCTAAGGCGGTTTGACGCTGTAGTCAACACCGGCAACTCCTGCGGCGCACCTGAAGCCAAGCTGTATTGACTCCGTCTTTCCCTTGGACCCTTCAGCTGCGAAGAGAGGGGGGGTCTGCTGCATGGGCAACAGCAGACCCTCCATATCACCCTGCCCAGGCTCTGTAGCTTCAGCTTCACTGGAGAGGACACTCCAGCGTCATCACAAGATGTCGATTCAACACGGGAGGAGACAGATACCGTGTCACTCCCGAGTCGGACTGCACAACCATTCTCGGCGGTGCAGATAGACTCTTAAGAAGCTACACCATCATCTCTCGAGACGGACGGCTGCCGACGATACATATATATCACATTTTCTTTATTCATTCATCCATCAATGAACACTTAAGTTACATCCATATCTTGGTTATTATAAATAGTGCTGCAATGAACACAGAGATATGGCTATCCCTTTGGGATAGTAACTTTATTTCTTTCAAATGTATACTCAGAAGTGGGACTGCTGGATCATATGATAGTTCTATTTCTAATTTTTTTGGAGAATATCCATACTATTTTCAATAGTAGCTGCACAAATTTACATCCCTACCAACAGTGCACAAGGGTGTTCTTTCCTCCGCATACTCCTCACTATTTATTCTCTTAAGTTTACTTAATAATAGCTATTTCAGTAAGTGTGAGGAGATAATCTTATTGTGACTTTGACTTGTTCTTCCCTGATAATTAGCAATGTTGAACACCTTTTCATGTACATGTTCACAACTTGTACATATTCTTTTAAAAAATAATTTTTGTATGTCTTCTGTAAGAAAGTGTCTATTCAGGTCCTCTGTTTATTTTAATCAGATTATTTGTCAGGGTTTTTATCTATCGATTTGTATGAGTTCCTTATATATTCTGGATATTAACCACTTATCAGATAGTTTTCATATTTTTCTCTCATTCCATCATTGTTTGATTGTTTTTTTTTCATTTTGTTGATGGTTTCTTTTGCTGCACAAATGGTTTTTATTTGCTATAGTTACACTTATTTTTGCCTTTGTAACTTGTACCTTTGGTGTCATAAGCAAAAAATTTTTTTGCCAAGACCAATATCAAGTTTTGTCTCTTGTTTTCTTCTAGGGGTTTTGGTTTCAGACTTTACATTTAAGTCTTTAATCCAAATTTTAAGTTAATTTTTTGAGTGATTAAAATAGGAGTCGAATGCAATATTATTCTTTGCATATTAATCATTTTCCCAACAATATTTATTGAAAAGACTACCCTTTCTCCATTGAGTATTTTTGATTCCCTTGTTAATATTGACTATATATGCATGGGTTTATCTCTAGGCTCTCAATTATGTTTCATCTGGTCTCTGTGCTTGTCTTTATGCCAGCAACATAATCCTTTGATTAAACTAGCTTTATAATAAAGTTTAAAATCAGGAAGTAATATATCCATCTTTTTTATTCTTTCTTGGATTGCATTGGGTATTCAAGGTTGTTTTAGAGACCAATATTTTTTCTATTTCTATGAAAATTCTATTGGAAATGTTGTAGGGATTGCACTAAATCTATAGATGGGTACGTGTAGTATATAATTTTAACAATATTAATTCTTCTTATACATGAACACATTTATTTATCTGTGTCTTCTTCAACTTATTTCATCAATGTCTTATAGGTTTTAGTATAAAAATCTTTCACCTCCATAATTAAATTTATTTCAAAGCATTTTACTGTTTCTGATGCTATTGTAAATGGGATTGTTTTCTTTATTTCTTTTCCAAATAGTGCAAAGTCAGTGTACAGAAACACAACTAAATTTTATATGTTCATTGTATATCCTGCTATTTTTCTGAATTTTCTCATTAGTTCCAATAGATCTTTAGTGGAGTCCTTAGGGTTTTCTATATATAAGATGCTTGCCAAATTTTTTTTTATTTTTAAAGAGAAACACTTTTTAAAAGATTTTATTTATTTATTTATTTTTAGAGGGAAAGGGATAGAGAAAGAATGGGAGAGAAATATCAATGTGTTGCTGTCTTTTACATGCCCCCAAATGGAAACCTGGCTTGTAACCCAGGCATGTGCCTAGACTGAATTGAACTGGCAACCCTTTATTTCACAGGCTAGTGCTCAATCTGAGCCACACCAACCAGGGCTAATTTTTTAATTATATTTTTTCCATTACCATTTAACCTCCTTATACCCCTCTGCAATCACTACACTGTTGTCCATGTCCATCAGTCCTTTCTCCTTTTTGCTTGATGCTTCTACCCCCTAATCCACCCCTCAATAGCTGTCATCCTGCTCTCTATGACTTTGTCTCTATTTTGCCTGTTAGTTCACTTTGTTCATTAGATTCCACATGTAAGTGAGATCATGTGGTATTTGTCTTTCTCTGACTAGCTTCCTTCACTTAGCATAATGTTCTCCAGGTCCATCCATGCTGTCACAAAGATGCTCAACATCACTAATCATCAGAAAAATGCAAATTAAAACCACAATGAGATATCACCTCACACCTGTAAGAATGGCTATCAACAGTAAATCAACAAACAACAAGTGCTGGTTAAGATGTAGAGAAAAGGGGACCCTTTTGCACTGTTGGTGGGAATGCAGACTGGTTCAGCCACTGTGAAAAGCAGCATAGAGATACAGCAAAAAATTAAAAATGGATCTGCTTTTTGACCCAGAGATTCCACTTCTGGCAATATATCTGAAGAAACCCGAAACACTAATTTGAAAGAACATAAGCACCCCTATGTTCATTGCAGTATTATTTACAATCACCAAGATATGGGAACAGCCCAAGCATCCATCAGTCGGCAGCCGTCCGTCTCGAGAGACGATGGTGTAGCTTCTCAAGAGTTTATCTGCACCGCCGAGAATGGCTGTGCAGTCCGACTCGGGAGTGACACGGTATCTGTCTCCTCCCGTGTTGAATCGACATCTTGCGATGATGCTGGAGTGTCCTCTCCAGTGGAGCTGAAGCTACAGAGCCTGGGCAGGTTGATATGGAGGGTCTTCTGTTGCCCATGCAGCAGACACCCCCCTCTCTTCGCAGCTGAAGGGTCCAAGGGAAAGACGGAGTCAATACAGCTTGGCTTCAGGTGCGCCGCAGGAGTTGCCGGTATTGACTACAACGTCAAACCGCCTTAGGGACTCCGGCTCCGGATTTTCTGTCGGGGTTTACTCCCTTAGCCTTTCCCCTGAAGAGGTATGCCGCAAGGCAGCGGAGGTTTTTTGGAATCAGAGTTTTCCTTCTCTGATGTGCCCTGACTGGAAGATTGAACCAGCGACACTTAGCTCGCAGGCCGACGCTCAATCCACTGAGCCAAACCAGCCAGGGTAATCCATCAGTAGATGAGTGGATAAAACAACTATGGGACATTTACACAATGGAATACTACTTGGCCATAAAAAATACATATATAAGATATATATGATCATATCACCTGCAAACAGAGACGATTTTACTTCTTCCTTTAAAATTTAAGGTAGGTCCAAGATGGCAGTAAGGTGTACACTGAGCTCACTCCTTCCCAAGAACACATCAAATGTACAGCTATCTTCAGAGCAATTCCTCCTGACAGACAATTGTGAGCCAAGTAAGCTTCTGCACAAGTAAGAGAGAGAAACCAGAGAAGTTTGGGGAAGCATGAGAGCTCTCCAGGAGCTGAGGGAACAACCCAGGATGGAGGAACCTGTGAGCACCATTGTTTACTCTTCCCCTGGATATGGATAGTGGGCAGAAGCCCCACCCAGGTCGTCTGGCTGGCCTGCAGGGCTCTGTAGAACATCCTCAGCCACTGTTCCTGGAACTAGATCCAACAGAAGGGTACCATGGCATGTATATAAGGGTCCCCTTCAACACAGAGATTCATCCAGTTACTACTACTGTGTTGCTTTCACGCAACCACTGGGCTGCGCAAACAGGGCACAGCAGGAAGACAGTGGATGTTCCCCCACCTGAAAAGCTAGCAAATGCTGCTGTACCAGCAGTCAGGACTGCCCCATCCAGAGAAAGTGCAGCGATAGTGGGGCCCTGCTGCGTGCACAGATGGGGCTGTCCCACCTGAAAAGGGTGCAGAGCTAGGAAAACTTGGCATTACCACATGCAGGGCTGCCCCATGCAAAGTGAGTGAAGTCCTGCTGTGTATATGCTCAGGGCTACCCCTCCCAAAAGGGTACAAAACTAGTAAAATGTTTTATCCTTTACTTCCTGATTTCAACAGCATGAAGATGGGCCAAATGTGAGAGATTAGAGTCTTCCCATGTACTCCTGGGTATGCTCACAACCCTACACAGGTGTTTGGATTTTTAGCTCATCAAAAATAATCAAAGCTTTTCAAAACTTTGCACGAATATCTCTATTCTCTAGATTTTTCTTTTAAGGTGTTGGGTCTACTTCTTGTTTCTCCAGCTAGTATCATAGCCTAGCACCTGTGATGTTAAGCAATTACTAGTGATCATTTTCAGCATACCCTTCTGGAGGTGGTTCTTCCCCTCTGAATAGCTCCGATTCGGGGCAAATAAAGACAAGCCCTGTGTGTGGGAATTTCCAAGAAGCTGCCAGACAGGTCAAGTACTGACTATTATCTCAGGGGAAAAGGCTTTGGGTCTGCTCAAACCCATTCTGCCCCTCCCACTGACAGCTAAGCTTCTAATTTCACAGCTACCTTAATTATGTGACTACTAACTATCAAGGCTACTGTGGATCTAGGGAGTGGGAGATAGAAATAGTGCAAGGTAAAATATCACAAAAACTATTTTTCTTAATGATATCCAGTCATTGTTACTGCAAACCTTCAGTTAATTTCCAGAGTTCTGAAAAAGTTGATTTGGAATATTTTTGCCAGTGTTCTAATTACTTTTATGAAGTGGGTTTTCAGAGGTCCTCACTGGGCCATTTCAGAAGTGCTTCCCTGCAGTTATGTCTTTTAGATTCTTTTTAACAGTGAATGGATTTAATGGAGAATAAAGATGTACTTTTAAAGTAATTAACTTTTTAATGAAGACAGCAGAATCCACATCACCAAGTTAGCATTATTTTGTTCAAAATCACTGTCTTAGGAAGAGGTACTATTTCTTCCATGGTGTTCACATACTTAAACAAATTTTGTATATTTTTTATTTTTACTTAACATGAGGTGAAAAATAGTTTTAATAATGGCCAATCAGCATACTTGGGAAAATTTAATTGAACAAAGTTTAGTTTAAAAGACATTTATTTGGTCAGGCTGAGCATATAATTATTTTTAATCTAAACCAAGGGGTGCTATAAAATAATCAGAGTAATATGTGTATTTGTACTGTATTAACTACAAACTTTATTTCAAAAAGTAACTTTTTAAAAATGTGATCACATTGGAATAAGTTTACAGCATGCTCAGTGGACACATTTGGCTTAATGAGTTCTAGAGTGACTATTAAAAATATTAATCTGGGCAGGACAGGAGAGAGCAATGGGGAAAATATGGGACAACTGTAATAGAACAATTAAAAAAAATAAAAATAAAATAAAACAAAAAATTTAAATTAAAAATATATTAATCTTAATACTTTATTTTCAAATCTTATGTATGTTTAAAGGCCTTTCTAAATATTATATACAGGGAGGCAAAAGTAGGTTTATAATTATGAGTATGCAAAACAGAAATTATTATAAATTATTGCGTTATTAATTAATTATTGTATTATTTTTCCGTACGAGTGATTGTAAACCTACTTTTTTGGCCCGTCTTATACTTTCAAACTATCCAAGAAAACTAAAAATTTTAAAAACACCTATAGTGCCTTTTGAATCTCCTTAATTTCACTTATACTCCTATTATGCTAACTCAGAACTTCACTGATTTAAACTACCATATTATTAGTAATATGCAAACCTTCTAATCTACAAACCCTTAAAAAATTATACCATATGTTAAAAAAATAGAAAAGAATTTTATGTCATGACATCTCCTCTGTAAGATTGTACAAACTAGCTGATGGGGTAAGATGTAATTTTCTTTTCACAAAATATAATTACCAAAAATATGATAAGAACAATAAATATAGGACATGAGAAAGTATTGAGATCTAAGTCATCTAGAATTTTTAGGAAGAACTAACGTAGCAACTAAAGCTTAAAAAGTCTTTGAAGGATAATTAGAATTTAAAGGTTTGTTTTTTAATTCATTTTTTTAACATTGTACACAGTAAGTATCAATGAAAATATCAGTGAACAGATGTTGATTAGATAATTTTTGGATGAGGAAAGAAAATTCTTCTCATGATAGGAAAATGAATAATTAAAGGCATATAGGTAGGAATCATCATGACATGTTTAAAGGGTTAGGAAAGACTCTAGCCTGCTACATCCAATGTTACATATCTATCTGGAAATTGTGGCATTGTAGAACTAGCTAAAGCCCCTTAGAAATCATCTTTAAGCCTCACATTTTTAAACAAAGAAAGTGAAGCCTAGACAACTGCCCAAAGTAATTCAGCTAACAGTGATATTTAAAAAAAAAAAAAAAAAAGGATAATCTAAGAAGTATTAGACATGAGCTAAACACTTCCTCTCACAAAATAAAACTGATTTGGTCATTATTACAATGATATCCAGTCTAGTGCTCTTAGCACAACTTCACACTGCATTAAAGAATTCTCAAATAGGCATCGAAAATGAAATATCCAAGGAAGATATTTTAAGAAATTTTAACAATTTTTTAAAGTCAAAACTTGTTTTGCAAAGAGAGAAGAAATGAGAAAGGGAAAAACATTTTATAAAATATAAAAATATGTTTGTACTAACTCAATTATTTAAAATTAATTATCTGTGGACTAAGAGTATGTTATCATAAAATCCGTTTGTCTTTTACAAGGGCTCCCATAGACAGGCAGTACATTTGCTTTTTCTGAATACTCCAGATTTCATCATAACAGCAGTACAATGCAGAACTCAGTGAAAAATAAGAAAGAACACCAGGCCATCAATTTTAGTTCCTTTTCTACTGACAAAGCTTGTTAAGAAAAGAGGAATGTGTTTTTGTTTTGTTTTTTATTAATAGGGAGAGGATTTTTGTGTCTGTTTTGGTATAACAGGTAATGTTCCAGCTGCTGGGGGTTGCTTTGGGCTCTAGGCACTTTAAAATTAATGGGCTGGGCCAAACAAAGGGCATATTTTCATTCTGCACCAAATGTGTGGGCTGGTTCCTAGCACACACAGTATGTTTCTGCAAGTGTGGTACACATTTATTATTCCAAGTAATAAATGAAGACATTTTCCCTCTCTTAGAAATTTGAGTCAATTGAAAGAAACCATCAAGTAAACTTCAGTAACTCTCATACCCACTCAGAAACAAACTGATTTCTCATGAGAGCTCTATTCAACCTATGGATAAATAATGGCTTTATTAATGATTATTGCAGGAAGTATAATATTCTGGAATGATGCGGGCTTTGGAGCCAGAGAACCCTTAGTAAAAATCCAAGTTCTACTATTTACTAGTTGTGTGGCATTTAATCCCTTATTTTCTCTGGAATTCAGTTACATTATCTGTAAAATGAGGACAATATTACAAGTTCCATATGGTTACCATAAGAATTATGTTATATAGCTCATGTCAAGTAGTGAGCAAAACAGCTGTTATATAAGTAAGCACTTAATAAATGGAGACCTTTACCTGTCCTCTCTGAAGTTTAGTTATTACCTATTATTTAAGCATCTTTTAGTTCTGACCAAACTTTATTTTTGTACCAAAACAATCATCTAACTTTCTTGTACTGTATTGAGTAGTAAAACATTCAAGAAATGGAAAGGCCTTTAAGATACAATTTTTCATGTCTGTAAAATTAACTGTGCATTCATTAACTACTGGCTTAAAATACTGCAACACAGAACTCATTACAAAATTTTTAAAAAACAGAATATTAATCTACAGTTGATATAAAAACAGTAGTCTCGATTTAAAGCATTTCAAGGACTTGAGGATTATCAATATATCTGATTTGACTTTATAGCTCTGCTGAAAGAAATCCTTTTCCTAGCTCTTATTAAACCTGGAAGGAGCCTCTTTTTTTCCAAATATTTGTATTATTTATGTTTTTATTGAATTTATTGGGTGACATCGGTCAATAAAATTATATAGGTTTGGGGGTACGATTCTACAATATATCATCTATGCTCTGTACTATGTGTTCACCACCCTAAGTCAAGTCTCTTCCATCACCATTTATCACCCTCCCTTTAACCTTTCCTACCTCCTCCCACCCTCCTTTCCCTCTAAACCTAGAAAGAATCTTGAACACAATTTTTTGGCTTTTCTTTTTCTTTTTTTTTTTTTTTTGAGATCCTACCCCACCCAAAAATATCAAGAGCTTCAGCTGAGTTATTCCATGATGACTGGCACATGAAAAAAATTCATATGTATATCCAAACAAAGAGATTTCAAACCCATTCCAGACTAACAGTCATCAGATTTTCCATTACTTTCATATAAATATTTTCTGAATGTTTACATATAGTGTGATATAAATATTGTAAAAACAATCTTATTGAAAAACTGTGTGTGTTCCTATAAAGGGCATTCCTTATACACATATAACTCAAATCAACAGCATATAAATGATTTGAATTCACAGATGGTTTTTCTTTTTTATAGCCATTTATACTCAGTTCACAACTCAGGCTAATCTGTGTCTTCCACAAGTAATCTGATGATGTGATCAGCTTTGAAATACTCATCAGATATATTTTCTTGGTCCAATATAATCTTGAATAGTATTTGAAACCAGAATACTACTCAAAACACTAGCATTTGATTTTGTGTTTCAAGGATTGTAGAGAAACATATTGTTATGACTCTATTACCCTTGGCGATTATATAATTAGGACATAGTTTTAGTCTTAAAGGAGTACCAACTAGGTTTTCAATCACTAAAAAGAACAGCTTTCACTGAAGTGGTAGAGCATCTTGACCATCATAGTAATACAAGTCTTTGTAATCAAAGTAAATTTAGCCCATTCTGTAATTTATATTTTTCATAAAAACCATTTCTTGTTTTGTTACTATACATAATTTCAACACTATTAAGTAAATCATCAATGGCAAGAATACTATTTTATTATCACTAAAATGGATTAGTCCAAACCTCAAACTGAATAACTTATCCTTCTATAAAACTGTTTTTCTGGTTCAAATGGAAACAGTATTGTGAAATGGCTTTGAAATCCAACTACAGATTTCTCCAGTCAAGTACAGTTCAGCAGAAGTGGTCTTAATCCCAAATGAAGTTAGGATCAATGAAAAATCTTCCTATTGTATGTGTTTGAGTCGCAATGATGGGAGTATAAACTACTTTGCATGAACTTCTATTTATTTGTTTCAAAATGAAGTAGTTTCCTCAGCATATGAATCCCACCAAGTAGCCTTATGTCACTCTTTGAATGTCAAAGCAATGAATTTAAACTGTATGCAGTTTATAAGGCAGAGATCTCAATTATTTAATAAGAGTATTTACAATGGATTTTCACTGTACATTGTGCTTTTTTTTTTCTCTACAAATAAATTTCAACCTTATTAATAGAAGATATGGAAGCAACCAGATTTCAACAAAGTGGTTCTTTCTGTAATAATAACAACAAAACTACCCTAAAACTATACTGAAGAGCCACTCTAAAAAACTGCCAAAATTCAAAAGATCCAAGCCCTAACATTGCCCTCTAACACTCATAACTAAATAGATAACCTCCTTGTGACCCACTTAAGTTCTAGACCCAAGAATGTTTTCAGAGAAGGCTTTTTCAAATTCCTCTTTCCGTCACCCATAAAGCTCCACCCAGGTACTAAATGTCAATAATCTTCAAACCTTTTAAATAAAGCACTCCTGTTAGAAAAAAAATATTTAGTATTCACACTCAGTGTATTTATTTATACATTACATTAAACACTGATCTTAGCCTTTATATTAAATATTATTAAACCTAAAATTTTTGTTTTCTTAAATAAAAATTAAATATCAGTAGCAGTTCTAACATTTTTTCAGATACACCACTAGATCATCATTGTGCATGCCTCCTGGGTAACTCCAGTTTGGGGAACGCCATACTATATAATAAATCAGGTCTGGATTATTAGTTACGAAAGAGGCAAAAGATAATGTTAGTTAAAAGCCTTAAATGTGCAAACAGAAGGAAGAGAGAAGACAGAACAAACACCTGGTCACAGATAGCATATGTTTTAAAGTGCATTCAGCATCATTATGTCAGCCACTTCACATAAATTTCACGTAAATTATCTCATTTAATCTTCAAAAGAACTCCTAAAGGAAGTATCATTGTTTGTTCTTGTATAAATGAGGAAATTAGGATCAGGTTATTACACACACGGTCTAGATCTCAAAAAAAAAGGAACAAAGTAAAGAAAAAGCGGACTACCTGGCCAGTCTACTTGGTCCCGAAGAGGACACGCAACGCTTGGAGATGCGTTGCCTGACTACACCCGCGCTACTTCGGGCGCAGGTTGTCCCAGTGGCTGGAGCCTCCACAGCAGCACGGTGGCAGCCACCAACAAGTATGTGAACTTGCGAGAGCCCTGGTAGACATGAAATCAGTGACTGACTAGGCGGCTCACACTCTGCTGTGGATTGAGCTCACCCAAGGCCTGGCATGACCCAGAGCTACCTGTTCCGGGAGCCAACCACCATCAGCTACCCATTTGAGAAGGACCTGCTGAGTGCACGCTTCCACAGGGTGCGCCACTGCCCATTGAGGAGAAGTGCTGCGTTGCCTAAAAGTATTGTGAGGCCATCTGCCCCGCCCAGGCCATCACCACTCAGGTCAAACCATCAGCCTGGCCTATGGCAGCCACCAGACCACCCACTATGACATCAAGGTGTCAAAGTGCATCTGAAGCAGTTCTGCCGGGAGGCCTGCCCTGTGGATGCCAGCATCAAGGGCCCCAACTTTGAGTTCTGCACGGAGATACACGAAGAGCTGCTATACAAGGAAAATATGTTCAATAACAGGGACAAGCGGGAGACCGAGATCTCCACCAATATCCAGGCTGTCTACTTCTACAGGTGATGTCTCTCCTCACCCCTCCCAGGTGGCCCGCAGCCCCTACTGCCCAATAAAGGAGCTCTGACCTGCCCCCACAACTCCCTATAAGACTATCAAACATGGGCCCTCCCTTCTTCTAAAATCCTTAAGATCTCTTATCACAAAGAAGGCATGTCTAAGGGCCCATTTATTATCTGGTTCTTCCATCTTTGCTCTAATCATCAAAATATAGCATATTAAGTAAATCATTTCAAGACACTAGAGACAAAGGATAAAACACTCAATTACTATAAGTGAGAAAATCAATTATTTTTGATGGCCTATTATTTCTTAAGCAGATAACATGGATTCAACAGTCTTTAGACTCTCTATAAGCAGTTGTTTAGAACCGCGGTGCCCTTCATTTAATATGCAAATGCCAGCAGCTCCAGTAATCCCCTGCTCAGAGTATTAAGAAATGTAGTAATACATACTTTTTCTGATTTGATTTGGTTAATTACAGACCTATACAACTTTTGAAGCATGTAGCCCCACAGATCCCAATCCATTATGTAAAATGTAAAATTTAAGTTTATATATATATATATATATATATATATATATATATATTCTGCATATATTCATGAACAGATGCTTATTTGCATGGCTTTATTACACTACAAGCCCAAAGTAGTAGTGAAATAAAAGTGTGCAAATAACATGACTTCAATCAACATATATAACAAAAAGACCTAGCTCTAACATCAGAAGTGGTGATATAATCTTAACTTGTTTTGGAGAAATAGCAACTAAGATAATAGCATTTTAGTTGAATATAATAGAATCATCTAATAGAATATAAGCATGTATAGCATTTTCCAAAAACTGACTCATCAAAGGAAAATCATTCTCCCAAAGTCTATACCATCTAGTTAAGAATATTAGAAGAAATTAGATTTTCTACAAACTTTTCCCTATACTTTTAGTTTATTTTATAATTCACATAGAAGTCTTATAATTCCAGTCCCTAGCATCCAAGCAAATGTACAGTCTGGAACATAAAGAATTAATATATGGCATATAACTTAAACTCCTTGTAAAAGTCAATATTGTTTCAGAAGCAGTTTCAAACAAATTCAAATATAATTCAAATATGATTCAAAGATTATTCAATTCTAATAAAAAAGAAAGTTCTATTCTCTAGTAAATAAAATCCATTAACAAATTGCTTTGCTTTTATAAGACTATAAAATAAAAAGCCTAATAAAATTGAGAATTTAATAAGATATGTAAAATAATAATAATGGCTAAAATTTATAAAATTCTTCTATATGTCAGGATCTATGCTAAGCATTTTATGTCTCATCACTTTCAACAGTCACAAGCACCATATAAAGTAGATGCTATTTGTGTCCCTTTTTCCAAGCAGAAAAACTAAGGTGATTAAGAATTGTTACCAAGGTTGCAACATTAGTGGAATAGCCAGAGCTTCTTCCCCTATGAACTACTACTACCCATATACAGTAAGATAGTTCAAATACTGTAAAATTTCAATGAATGTGTAGAGTAAATAACACCACTCTGATCTAACTCCAACATTAGTCCTGCAATCTCTCCCAGGAGGACATCCTAATAACTTCTTTACCTAATATATTTCTCAAGAGATAATCCATTTTCAGTCCGTAACACACAAATTGATATGTGTGGCATTTAATTTGCTTATTTACTCACCCTTTCTTCCATAATAAAATATGTGATGTGACTAATTGCAGAAAAGCATAAGGTTTAAAAGGATATACTTTGGGTCAGACGCACAAGGATATATGCCACACCTCTGGCTCTTTCAGCTTGTGTAATAAATTAACCTCTTCAAGTCTGTTTCCCTTTCTATAAATGGAGATATTGACACCTGCTTCATAAAATAGCTGCGAGGGTTAAATAAAATAATATACATAAAATGCTTAGTACAGGGCTTGGGACATGGCATGCTCCCAGATGTGATAGTTATGATTATTTGTGGGGCCGATGGAATTAACAGTGTGACATTTGGTGCAAGGACAAATGAAAAGTAATAGACATGTTCAGTGACTAAAACTGTGGCCTTGGCATGAAGAATAAATGAAATTATCTAACCTTGTCCACTGATTTTCTGTCTATAGCACTTGCTTACCCAACTGTTTACAAAGCATTTCTCCTTTCTCAAGCTCATCTCCTTGTTATCTCTAACAAGAGATTTTAAATTTCTTTCCCATTTCTGTGACATGTTTGGAAACTCCTAAGATATTTAACCTATCGGTACCCAAATAGTTTGGTATCCCCTAACATAATACTTAGTCTATGTACTTGATGAGCCTATGGATGTTTAAAAGACTACCCCTCAAAAAAAAATTTATCTGAGATAAAGAGTACTCTAAACAAGGTTTAACGGAATAAAACATTAGAACCACAGTTGGATGTCTTCTAACAAACAAATTTTATTCGTCTCTTAATTTATTCCTACTTGTGATAATTAAAGCCCACACTGAAACCTTTAAACATTAAGAAGCAACACCAGTTCTTGATCTGCATGCCTGATTTCATTTGTTTGTAACTTCATCTGTGAGGGGCTCAGTACATTAGAGTTTGGCATGGAATCTGCCACTATAGGAATTGAAGACATCTTTTTTTTTTTTACTCTTAATAGCTGTACCAAGGCCTTTATATGTATGCAGGTCTCAGCTATTATCCCTGAGAAACTCCTTGAGTAAAAATCATCTTTGACCTAACTTCACATATGATTCAATTTGGATTTCCATGTGACTCAAATGCTGCCAACTTAGAAAGTACTTAAGCATCTTATCATGCTAATGACTGTTTCCTTAACTGCTGATGATCCTCTCTTCTGGTTAAAAAGAAAAAGAAAGGGCTTTATAATATTGCAACTTCTGATCCCCAAAAGTGTGTTACTTTTTAAAAGCCCACTTTCTCAGGTCTCTGAGAAAAAAATTTCATCTTTTTTCTTTGGAGTACTTTACTTTCATTTTTAATTCAAGAGAACAATTTTAAATATATGTTTTCTCATGGATAATAGGCATTTAGTTGATTATGAAACACAACACTCTGCCCAAAATTACAATAAAGAAAGGGCAACTGGCAATAGAGGTCAATGCCAAACAAATATACAAATTCCATTCTATTCAAGTTCATTTCAGTGTTGGTGTGTTTTTAATGTTAGAATCTTTGTGGTGAATTATGATATTGGTAAAGGCACTTAATTCAACTAAAACTGATTGCATCACTTTTTAGCAATAGTGCTGAAGGTAACAGAACATTCTGTTTCTCTAATTTGCCTGAACAATATATATTGTAGTCATTAGCAAGCAAAATAAGAACTGCACCTACCAATTACTGAACAAAAATTAGATCTGTAAATAATGCATAGCATCTCAATCTAGGCAGATAATCTTATCGGCTTATCTTCTTATCATGTGTAACAAAATAATGGTTGATAAGGTATATTAACATCTGTTCTAATTTGAAATTCAACTTTTAAAAATCAAATTAGAGCTTCCTTTCAATAAAAAAGATCACTGAAATTGATTTAATTGGCAATGATTTAAATCTTATTTTTAACTCCTATCTCAGTGACAGAATTGGGAGTCCCTTTCATATGACTTCTTTCCTGGGTGTAAATTTCAGGTGCCTAATAAATTTGTTCATTTCACTTGATATTTTGCATAGATTTGTATTCAGTCTTCTTTGCAAAAACAATATCAAAACATTTCATTTGTAAAAATGTTGCCTGAATTACTAATATAAGCAAATCAAATTATCCAATTACAGAAGAGAAATTTGGGAGCAGAAGTATACATATATAAAGAAATTTGGAGGCAGAGAAGAACATTATTGCGAGAATTAATTTGATGTAGTTCAATACATTTTGAGTTGAAATTTTTAGATGATTGCATATATATATAGGACTACCCTGAAATTATGTCTATATTGAATCTTTTTCTCCACGTATATTTTTTCTCCATTGGTATATTTTCTCTAAGGATTAGAGTACCTTAAATATACAGTATTCCCTCACTTATCGTGGGTATTATGTTCTAGGCCTCCCTCCATGATAGGTGAAAATCTGCGAAGTAGGAACCTTACATTTATTTTAGTATTTATATATATTTTTAAGGCTTTATAAACCCTTCCCACACACTTATAAACTGTTCCCAGTCCCTTATTAACCTTTCCCACTCCCTTATTAACATTTTCCACACTTTTATAAACACTACCTATGTTCTCAAACATATTCTACACTCTTAAACCTACATAACTTTAACATATGTATGCAGTACCTCAAAATCCCACGATATAGTGAAAAATCCACAATAAATAATTAAATATAATATTTTTTAAAATCCCACAATACAGTGAGGTCACAATAAGTGAACCACGATATAGAGAGGAACTACTGTATTTGAATCTCTAAATACTTACTGATATATGTTTTTCAGCAAATATTAAGTGCCCGGTGAAATACCAAACATTATGCTAACAGTGGGAGAGGGAGGTGTGTAGAAGGAAAACAAAGACCCCATCCTTGTTGCATAACAGTAAAATCTTTCAAATAGAATCTATACTTGGCTGGTATTATATAAGCTTTCAGGAAGCCTTTAGTGACTGGAGTCCATTCACCCTTATCAGGGTTAATTGGACATAAGGCATTTAAAGTACACAATTTAGAAGGAGAAGAAAATTTCATAAGTACTTTAAACTACTAATACTTAGAAATGTGAGATAGTATCTAGTATAAGAACTATATTATATGAGAGAATTTATTAAATAAAACAAAATCAATTAAATTCTGCCGTGTAATATAAGTTGAAATTCACTGATAGAAACAATTCAAGCTAATATTTAACTGTTAGCTATATAGATTTTATCTTTACTTGACTTCCTTCCAACCACCTCTAAGAGAACCTTTGAAGAAGTTTTCCTCAAAATGTTATACTGAACAAATCTAATGTACTCATTTAAAAAAGGTATTCTTGGTTCAACTTATCAACATTAGTTTAAAGAAAAATAACTTTATATAATTTAATACTATCAAGAAAATAGGAATCTAAAAATTTCCTTTGATTTAAAGAAGTGCAAATAGTTCAATCCACTCTTCCTAACTTACCATGTCCCTGCAGGTATTTATGCAATTTAGTATCCTAAACTGTAATCTTTATATTATCTAGTATTGGACAAGAAAGAAAACATTTCACTAAATGCTAATAGTTACCAGAGCTTCAAACCCTAATCAATCTATTAGAGTTACTGGATAACATTAATCATTATGTTATATGGTAACTACACAGAAATTTCAAGTTAAACATAATTTGAACCATATGATCTATTTCTATTTCATATTGCTAATTATAAATGAAGCTCTTTCATTTGAAACAACATGGATGGAACTAGAAAGAATTTTGCTTAGTGAAATAAGCCAGGCAAAGAAAGAAAAATACCATATGATATCACCTAATACAGGAAACTAAAGAACAACACAAACAAAAGAACTAAATAGAACAAAGAGCAGAATAGCAGTCAATAGGGGGGAGGGGGGAGGGAGAGAAGGGGGATAAGTAAGGGAAGGGTTTAGTCAAAGAACGTATATAAATGACTCATGGACATGGACAATGGGGAAGGATATGATTGCGGGAGAGGGGGTGGGTTGGGTGGGGGAGAGAATTTGGGAGAAAAGGGGACAACTGCAATTGAAAAACCAAAAATAAAAAATAAAAAAGATTTAAAAAATAATATAAATAAAAAGGTTTTCAAAAATAAATAAATAAATAAATAAATAAATAAATGAAGCTCTTTCAATGCATTATTTTCACTTGAATCTAAAATGCATGAAAAAATGGTTTTTTATTAATTGCTTAGTCTTCTAAGTAAAACTGAAATTTTTTAGTTTTTATTACAAATGTTTGTGAATAGTTCTATCCTTTAAATTATGGTTTAGTTATAACTCTGAAGAAAAGAGCCAATTACAAGTAAAAATGGGAGGAAGACTGATTATGGAACCTGAAGAGGTAAGATGATATGGTACCATTTCATATTCTTATTGAAAAGTAAATGCAGTGTATTACATTATGCTTTTTGTTTTACACTAGATGTGGGAAGACAGTTGGATTCCAGTTTTACTTTTATTTTCATGGAAAGCT
Source organism: Furipterus horrens (assembly GCF_987537825.1). Classification (NCBI taxonomy): domain Eukaryota; kingdom Metazoa; phylum Chordata; class Mammalia; order Chiroptera; family Furipteridae; genus Furipterus; species Furipterus horrens. The sequence goes on from NW_028327175.1 coordinate 157,894,154, forward strand.
GTGTTAATGATGGTAAATCCTGTAAAGAGGCTGTGTGGTTGCTTCTCAATTTCAATGTGGGTTTTAATTATCCCAGGTGAGAATAAATTAAGAGTTAAATAAAATCCATTTAAATTAGAAGACATGCACCTGTGACACTGTTTTATTCTGTTAAAACTTGTTTATTATACTTATCTCAGATCATTATAAGCAATGTTATGGAACGGGGTTTTGAAAACTGGAGTGTACTATACACTTGCAGGACAACCACCTATGACTGCTCAGTGTGTACAGTTCACAGCAGTGCCACTTCTAAGGGAGGACCCTTGGTAGACATGGAAGATGTTATGAGTTTTTCAAGGAGATAGAAGTTCAATTCCTTGTTTTAACAAAAATTTTCTCACAAAAATAAAATGTGGGTAAGCAATGACCCAGTAAGGAATCATTGCTATTCTAGAAATTATAGTATCTTAATGAAGAGGTTTCTGGGGGAGAAGAATATAGTCAAAACTTATGATTTTTTTTTATTTTCTCTCTAAGACATTATACAGCATTATCTCACTGCTAGCCCTGTTGCTGAGCCTTTAGCAGACCATGCCACCATTATAAAAATCCAGTTGTTTCTCAATGATGTGCATATGGTAGGACTAGTCAATTTTGTGAGCTTAAAACCACTGATGCCATAAGAAGGTCTATTAAATGGAGATGATATTATGAGGATACCTTGGAGATGAATAAAATAGTTTATGTCTTTAAAAATGATAGAAGCCCTGTATAGAATAGGAAGCAAATCAATATTTGGACTTTGTTTATTTATTTATATTTTTTTTTTGTAAGAACAAAGTATGTCTGCTCCAGCCACATATGAATGGATAGCTGTATGGTCCCATGAAAATGTCAATGTTGGTGTCTGATCTTGGCAAGCTGGATACTCAGCAACTGATATAAGCCAGATCAGCTTTGGGAAAGAAAAAACCATGTTACTGAGTCTTTCATATGTCTATTCAACCACCATATCCACATTGTACATGGACCCTTTGAGCAAACCACAGGGGCCATTTGTCTACCTAAAAACTTGAGTACCTCATCCACTATGTATGCCTTTGGTAGTCACTAAGGTAAGACAATAATATCTTCCCACTGCATGACAATTTTAAGAGCTTTCCTCCAGATCTCCTTGTCAGCAGCTTCCCAAATTTTTTTTCTCTCCAAGTCCCTAACAAGTCAGTTAGTGTGTTAGGCACTGCTCATGAATGAATGTATATTGATATCTTAGGAGAGCTCTATTTTTACAAAAAAATTAACAACTGGATGCAAGGCTCAGAGTTGAGTCCATTGGAAGAATTTCCCTTCCCACTGTTTTTCATGGTCGTTCCTGTGTCCTACAGCTGATTTCAGTATACTTTGCAAATTCATCCATACATCAGGACTATGCTTTTTTTCTTTATTAGCATATCATGGGAAACTCCGGATGAAGCTATAGGTTTGAAATGAGGAAGAGGGAGAGAATGGTAGTACCAACTACCATGGAGGTGTAAGTCACCTACTCGCTCAGTCTACTTGTCTTCTGGACCTCCTCAGGATTGCTCTTGATACATCTCTACTGATACATAATGGAATGCTGCTGAGAACATCCAGTTTTTATGGTTCACAATATTAGGTAACATCTAGTTCACCCTAAGGTCAGGTGGGTATTCAGTCTATAAACAAGTGAGATAAACTGCTTTAGTTGTTGACAAAAGAAGAGTTTGTGCCATGATTCTTCTTTGGGGTTTTTCAGAAGCTCCAAATAGTATCTCTCTGTCACATATAGTTCTGGTACTTTGAGTCATCTGGGTCATAAAATTCATGAGGCAGGACAGTTTGCTCTGCAGATAGGACCTATTGCAGAGCTCTTTCCTTCTCCTGGCTTCACTTAAACTAGCAGTCCTAGAGTTTACCCAGTAAATGGGCAGCAGCAGTCTGCTTAAGGGTAATATGTGTTTCATTCAAAATCCAAAGAGGTTCACCAAAAATTATGCCTAACTCTTGGTAGTGAGGAGGGTTCAAGGTGCAGGTATAATAATTTGTTTTTCACTTCAGGAGAAATAGTCTGCTTTAGTCTCCTGGTAATTTTAGAAACTTCACTGGTGTGGCAGACCCTTGAATTTTATAGGGTTTGTCTCCCACACTCTGACATGCATATATCTTATAAATGTAACTAAGGAACTTGCTACTTTTTCCAATTATGTTAAATTAACATAATATTATCAATGTAATAGACATATTTTGCATTCTATTGGCTATAACGGAAACCAAATGCCCCTGGACTATGTGTGACAGCAATCAGTTGTATATTACTTATGGTAAAAACTGTAAACATACACTGTTGTCCTTGCCATATAAATGTAAATGACCTCTGGTGTTTCCTTATCAATGGAAATATAAAACACAGTGCTTCCAGGGGGCTGTACTAGTTTACTCCCATAAAAATACCACATTTGGAATAACGTGCAATTGGTATCACCATCTGAGTAACTTTGCAAAACCATGTTCTCATGCTCCACAACCCCTAAGACTTTTGCACTCAACAGTCAAGTTAAACAGAGACAGAGAACAGCTATTGGGTTCAAAACATTACCATCTATCTCAAGACCACCATAAATTTTTACTGAACTTGTGTATCATAATGGCACTTAAGGTCTCTAGGGGTCAGTATAAGTTTAGAGCCAGAATCTAATAACTCAGAGGGTCTATTTTCCTTTCTCCAATATACCCTGGTAAAATGCTGCAGGGTTCTGTATATTGTGAAGATCTTCTTTTCCCAGTCTTTCAGGGTTATCTATGCATGGGGCTATAGAGTAACACCTATCCGTTTATAGGTGGTCTCAATAAACCATGAAGATTGATCCATAAATCAAGACAATGCCTTTTCCTCCTGTATTATATCATAGGAATATGTTTAGAGATGGATTGGATAAAAGTGTACAATATACACTCATGGCTACATTGTAATGTTGTTTTACAAAGGGACCTGGCCTGTCCCTCATTTGAGATGCTCTCAAGTGAGAATTGGCATATATCCGAAAACACTAAGGTGATTCATTTCTTCCCCTAAGACCTACCACAAGGTCTTAATAATACTTATCAGGTTTCAATTTGGAAGGCTGCACATGTATTTTAACCTCAGAATTGCATAATCATTTCACTATTACTATCGAATAATGGTTTCCAGCATGTGGTCCTCAGCTCACCAGCATCACCTGACTAGAACTTAAATCAGAACATCTTTTCATATGTCTATTAGCCATCTGTATGTCCTCATTGGAGAAGAGTCTACTCAGGTTCTTTGCCCATTTTTAATTGGATTTTTTTGGTGCTGAGTTTTATAAGTTCTTTATAAATTTTGGATATTAACCCCTTATCCGATGAATTGACGAATATGTTCTCCCGTTCAGTAGGTTGTCTTTTCATTTTGTTGATGTTTTCCTTCACTCTGCAAAAACTTTTTAGTTTGATATAGTCCCATTTGTTTATTTTTTTTATTTGTTTCTCTTGCCTGAGGTGATATATCAGGAAAAAAATATTGTTACAAGCAAAGTCTGAGATTTTACTGCCTATGGTTTCTTCTAGAGTTTGTATGGTTTTGAGTTTAACATTTAAATCTTTAATCGATTTTGAATTTAGTCCTGTGTGTGACATAAGAAGGTGGTTTATTTTCACTTTTCTGCACATATCTGTCCAATTTTCCCAACACCATTTATTGAATAAGTTATCTTTAGCCCATTGTATGTTTTTGCCTCCTGTCATTTATTAATTAACTATAAAGAAGCAATGTCACTGATCATCAAAGAGATGCAAATTAAAACGAAAATGAGATATCATCTCACATAGGTCAGAATGACCATCATCAATAAATCAACAAAGAGTAAATGCTGGTGAGGATATGCAGAAAGGGGAAACCCTTCTGAACTGTTGGTGTAAATGCAGATTGGTGTGGCCACTGTTAAAACAGTATGGAGATACCTCAAAAAATTAAAAATTGAACTGCTTTATGATCCAGTGATTTCACTTCTGGGAATTTAGCCAAAGAAACCCAAACCACTAATTCAAAAGTATATACACCCCTATGTTCATTGCAGCATTATTTATAACGCTGTAATATTTCAAGTGTCCATCAGTAGATAAGTGTATAAAATAGCTATGGTACATTTATATAATGAAATACTACTCAGCGATACCTTTGGACAATATAAATGAACCTGGAGAACATTATGCTAAGTGAAAGAAGCCTGACAGAAAAAGGTAAATATTATATGACTTCCCTCATATGTGGAATCTAATGAACAAACTGAACTAACAAGCAAAATAGAAACAAACTCACAGAGATCAGGCTGACAGCTCCGGGGTGGGGAGGGGGGGTGAGCAGGGAGTGGAGCGGGGAGCAGTTGTGGGTTAGAGTTGATGCAGGAACTCGAGTTAAAATTTTTTTAGCTTTAGTTATAGTAAATAGGCTTAGTGATTAATGCATATATAAAGCTATTGTTCCAGTAAATGAATTGAATGACCAGACCTACCCTAATTCCAGAAGGCCTGCAAGCAATTTAACCTTTGAGTACCAGGAGGACTGCTGCGACCATGATGGTATCTGAGCCATTGTACTCCAGGGAGAGAACATCCACCAACCAGGATGCACATAAAGAATCACTGGTCAGCAGATGAAGGGATGCTAGAATGCAACTTTTACCTGATTAACCTTTTCCTTGAACTCCAAACTCCTTACCTACTTTTTTCTGAATTCCAAACCCCTTACCAATCCTTTTCTTTTCCTTATGAAAAAGATCAGCTTGAGACGAGATGTTAAGATAGGTTTAAGGAACATAACCCTCCATCTCGTCAGATTCACTGGCATTTGAGTAAAGTGCCCATATAGATTCAATCCTTGTCTCTAATTATTGGTTCTGGTAGTCACAGGCAGCACAAACCCAAACTTTCCTGGTTTTAGTGGGATTGGGCAAAAGAGAAAAAGAATTCATGAACATGGACAACAGAGTGGTAATTGGGGGGTGGGGTGGATGTGGAAGAGAGTATATGGGGATAAATGGTAATAGGAAAAATACAATAAAATGAACTATTAAAGAACTTCAATTGGAACTGACAATTTTCAGCTCCTACTTCAGACCTGATTTAGAAATTCTAGAAACCTGGGTTTTAACAAACTTTCCAAGTGAGTGATACACGGTAATGTCTGAGAATCATTCTGATAGATCCTTATAAGCCAAATCCACCTTTGTGGCTTATTGTCATAGTTCCAAACACCTTGTTCACAATGAATAAGGGGCCCTAGCTGGCCTCTGTTATTCTGAGACACACACCCTTATTAATCCTATTAATATCAGGGAGCCCAATTCTATATAGCATAACCCACTATCATCTCCTTCCTACAGAGGACAGCAACTGCAGAACTATTCAAAAATACTGTCATCCCACCATGCCAATGTATTTCTCAGTGCTTTGACTAAAAGAGCATCCAATAGTCTTCCTAAGGTATGGTTAAGAGTTGGCTGATCTATTCTAGCATTTTGATTTCCCTAAACCTTTAAATTTCTCCTTCTATAGTATGTCAGGTAAATTCAAACATTTCTACCTCATTAACTATAGGTCATTATTGAGTTCAGGCTTCAATTAATAAACTTCAGGCTATTAATGCTTCCCCCAAGTGCCCAAGATAATATATTAAATCTGAAATCTCAGATGAGTACACCAATGCAAATGAATTAATTCTGATAGACCTTAGTATCCATTCCCGATGTGTGCCAATACAAATTAACAAGGTCTTGAACTCTCTCATTGTATGAACTACAGTATTCCTCTTAAGGTAGACTTATACCATCCCATTTAGGTTTTGCTGAGTCAATAAGAGGTGGTAAAGGTGGATTCTCAAGTTATTCAGCATTAGTTTGTTAGAAAAGTAAAAGGCTTTTATGCACTGAAGGGCCATATCTCTTAGTGGGGCAGAGGATTAGGTTTAGGGTGAGAGATTCCTCAGCATCTTTGCCTTAAAACTACAGATTATCCCATTGACATGGAAAACGGGGTGGGGATTGACTGTGGGAGAAGGGATGGGGTGTGTGGGACAGGGGAGCATAATAGGGAAAAAAATGAAACAACTGTAATAGAACAACAATAAATTTTTTTTAAACTACAGATGATGAGAGCCTCCTTCATTGCAAGTATGCAACAGGTGGCTTCTTATTTGTCCACATATGTTCTTTATTGCATGTTACCAGTTTTTAACTACTCCTTTTCCTTGTTTACCCTCCTTAGAATCATAAAAATAAGCCAGAAGATGCCACAGTCTTTAAATATGTTATCACTGCCATACAACTAAGTATCACTTGTCTCCCAAAAGTCTATCTTCCATCTATACTTCATCCAGTGTTATCGCCAGTGATAATTTAAGTGACTATAGTGCCACCACATGCCATGAATGAGCCATGGTTCATTTTCTTCTTCTGCACTCTTTGAATACACGATAAAACTAATTCCAGAACTCCGAGTTTGGTTCTGTTTTCTCAGGACCATTTTTGATATAGTAGAAAGTAAAAGTAAACAGATGGCACACCTAAATTAAAATTTAAAAGGGGGTTTAATAAAGGACAATTTAATAATGCTTTGTGGAAGGTCCAAGGAAACTATAGGCATTGGTTCTCAAAGTATGGTTGCTGGATCAGCAGCATCAACATTACCTAGGAACTAGTTTAAAAATGCAAATTTGGAGCATTACCTCAGACCTACTAAATCTAAAATTCTGAAGGTGGAGCTCAGTAATTTGTTTTATCTCTTTTCCAGGTGATTCTAATGCACACCAAATATTGAGAATCACTGACACAGATATAATGCAATAACCACAGGCTAATAATAGTGGAGTATATCACCCCTAGGACCAAAGAGCAAGAAAATGAGTAGTAACTAGTACCCAGAGAAAGTCCTGCAGAGAGAGCCACTTTGAGAGGACCAATGACCTTTAGTCAAGAGAAGCAGCCTACCCTAAAAAAAAATAAAAAAAAAAAAAACATAACAAGAGGATAAGACAACTACAATTCAACCTCATTCACTCACTTCATCCAGTTTTCAACCTGGACTCCCAAGTGGCTGAACTCAACCAAAAGCAAGAATACAAGGAACCTGGTGTTTCCACCCAATTTGAATGGGACAGTAAAAGAAACAATCGACAAAACAAAAAGGCAGGAATTTCAGCCAAGATGAATCTCCCTCCACAACTAAGAAGGCATACAACTGCCTCAAAACTAGAGACAACAAGAAGTTCCAGAAAATCGAGCTACAAGGAAGTCCAGCAAACAAAGATATAAAGAAGAAATACTCATCCAGACAGGTAGGAGGGACAGAGCCAGGGTGGAGAGGACTCGGTGTGGTGGTGGCAGCAGAGGCAGTGGCAGCAGCAGCAGCAGGCCAGCAGAAAGTGCAGTCACATGTTTTAAAAAGTTGGGAGGGACACCTGGGGAGTGCTCCCAGCCCCAGACCAGGCCACACAGCTCAGGGTCCCAGCACTGGGAAAAATAAAGCCTCACTGCTTTTGACTATGCAACCCAGTGGGGGTTGGGGTGGAGGAAGAACTGTCGGTCTCTCAGCACAGTCCACTTGTTTAAAGGACCCCCATGGTCCTAGAATGTCCACAGACCCACCCACTCTTGGAACAATGGCCAGGACAACAACTAGAGAGGTGCCAGTCCCATATGGAAGTAGAAGTGCCTGGAAAAGGGGTGAGTGCTGAGAAAGCAGCATTGTTCCATCTCAGACCCCTCCCCCACATAATCCCACAATGTGGTGAAATGAGTCACACTGTACTAATGAGTACCTATGGCTCTGCCACTTACAATGTAACAGGAGCAATAGCTCTGCCTAAGACACAGAAACGAACAAACACAGGAGCCTGTCAAGTTGAGGAGACAGAGAATTATGGCCCAGAAGAGGGGATGGATTAAGGTTCTAAGTAGGCGAACTAAGCCATGAGGAGATAGCTAACCTAAAAAACAAGGAGATAGCCAGACGAATAGATGCAGAGTTTAAAACACTGGTGATCAAGATGCCCATAGACTTGAAATATATGCTTAAGTATGGCAAATGCATAAGGGAAGAAGTGAAGGCTATGCTAAATGAAACAAAGGAAAATCCATACAAAATCAAAAGTGAAGGAAAGGAAACTAGGATTCAAATCAATGATTTCGAACATAAGAAAGAAAAAAAACAGTCAACCAGTACAGAATGAGGAAACAAGAATTAAAAAGAATTATAAGAGGCTTAGGAACCTCTGGGACAACTTTAAACATGCCAACATCTGAATCATAGGGGTGCCAGAAGGAAAAAAAGAAAGAGCAAGAAATTGAAAGACTATGTGAAAAAATAATAAAGGAAAACTCCCCAAATTTGGCAATGGAAATAGACATACAAGTCCAGGAAGCACAGAGAGTCCCAAACAAGCTAGACCCAAAAAGGGCCACACCAAGACACATCATAATTAAAATGCCAAAGGTGAAAGATAAAGAGAGAATGTTAAAAGCAGCAAGAGAAAAGCAGAAAGTTACCTACTAATGGGTGCCTATAAGACTATCAGCTGATTTCTCAAAAGAAACTTTGCAGGCAAGGAGGGGCTGGCAAACAGTATTCAAGGTGATGAAAAGCAAGAATTTACAACCAAGATCACTCTATCCAGCAAAGCTATCATTTAGAATGGAAGGGCAGATCAAGCACTTTCCAGACAAGGTAAAGTGAAAGGAGTTCATCATCACCAAGCCATTATTATGTGAAGTGTCAAAGGGACTTACTTAAGAAAAAGATCAAAATTATGAATATTAAAATGACAACAAACTCACAACTATCAACAACTGAATCTAAAAAAGAAAAATAAAACCCAGCTAAGCAAACTGGAATAGGAACAGAATCATAGGTATGGGTATCATTAGAGGGTTATCATCTGGGAGTTGGCAAGGGGAGAAATGGGGAAATGGTGCAGGGATTAAGAAGCATAATTGGTAGGTACAAAATAGACAGGGGTAAGTTATGAATAATATAGGAAAGGGTGAAGCCAAAGAACTTATATGCACTACCCATGGACATGAACTAAGGGAGGTGAGATTGCTGGAGCAAAGGGGGGTACGGGGCAGAGGGGAGCAAAGAGGAAAAAAAATGGACAACTGTAACAACATAATCAATAAAATGTACCTTTAAAAAAAAAGGCAACACACCAAATGAGAGAAGATACTTGCAACTGATACCTCCAAGAGGGACTAATACCCAAAACATATAAAGAACTCATACAATTCAACAACAAAAAACAAACAATTTGATTTTAAAATGGGTACAGGTCCTGAACAGACAATTTTCCAAGGAGGACAAATAGATGTCCAAAAGATATATGAAAGGATGCTCAACATTACTAGTAATAAAACAAATGCAAAACAAAACCACATGAGACACCACCTCACATCTCTTAGAATGGCTATTATCAATAAGACAAAAAATAAATATTGGAGAGGATATGGAGAAAAGGGAACCCTCATAACACTGCTGGTAGGAATATAAACTGACACAGGCACTATGGAAAACAGTGTGGAGGTTTCTCAAAAAATTAAGAATAGAACTACCATATGACCCAGCAAACCCTCTTCTCAGCATCTACACAAAAAATTTGAAAACACTTATTTGTGAAGATGTACTCTTATTCAATGCAGCATTATTCACAATAGCCATGACATGGAAACAACCTACATGTCCTTTGACAAACAACTGGATAAAGATGTGCTACATATATACAATGGAATACTACTCATCCATAAAAAGATGAAATATTGCCATTTGCAACAACATGTATGAATCTTGGGATTGTTATGCTAGGTGGGAAGTCCAATGGAAAAAGGACAAGAACTGTATTATTTCACTTATATGTAGGATATAAAACAAAAAGCAACAAATGAGCAAACAAAACAAACAAACTCATAGATACAAACAACACAATGGTGGTTACCAGAGGGGAAGGAGCTTGGAGGAAGGAAAGAGAGTAAAGGTGGTTAAATACATGGTGAAGGAAGAGAATTAGACTTCAGGAGATGAGCATACAATAGAATATACAGATATTGCATTATGAACTTGTAAGCCTGAAATTTATATAATGCTATTAACCAATGTTACCCCAATAAGTTTAATTTAAAAAATAAATAAAACAAATGACATGAAAAGCTTTCTAAGGCCTGAATTTCTGCCTTGCACATTGATACCACTGTTTTCTTTACATTAACAACTACATGTAATGTCCCATTAATATAAACTACAACACTGGTAGCAGAAACCTACTCTGTCATATTCTAGTCATTTCATAAAGAAATACATTATGCTTATTTTGAAGAATATCTTCAAAAGGTATACTAGTTAAAATTCAGTATCCTACCTACGTCTGTATTGGATCTTGGGACCGACTCTGCCTAGTAACTCTAAGAGAGAGTACACAATCTATAGTCCCAATCTTCAGACTATGTCCTGAACATCTCAAAATGGTCATTAGGACCAAGGACATAAAGCTATGTCCAATGAGTAGAAATAATAATTGGTTAGACAAGTCAGATTTCACCACTCTGGACCTAAAAAGGGGTAAATATATAGACAGTAGTCAACCAATAGTAGTAGGAATTAACACAAAAAAAGAAATAGAGTCTATAGTAATGGTGAGATACTAGAGTAAAGATCCGTGAAACTGATATAACCACAGAGAGACAGAAAAGGCCACTTCATCACAACGTGACTGGTAGGAAGTACAGAGACACGAAAGGGCTGGTTCGGTTCCCAAGGGTGGCAGCTGAAGGGACTGAGAAACATCTCAGCAGCCAGGAGTTCCCCCTGAGAAGGGCAGGATCTAAACCCCTGGCTGGGCTTCCCAGCCTACAGCAACAGAATGGAAAGTAAAATAGTATCCAGCTGTGAAAAGGAAAAAGCAACAGTGTTTCTTGCTAGCCATAGAGAAACACCTGGAGAAAAAGAACTCTTAAGTGGATCACATACAAAAATATTTTGGCACCCACTGACCTTGGGCTCAAGCAGAGGGAAGGCAGAGAGGACTGAAGACACTTGGGGAGAGTTTGGGGTGGTGGCTTTGGGGGGAGAATGGAGGGAGCAGCTGAATGGGTTCCACTGCTGACTCACTCCCCATACTACAGAAAAACCACTCCCCTCCAAGTGGCATCAGCCTGAGGGGAAGCAAAAGCCCCATCTACAAAAATTAACTTGCCCCACCCTCGGTCCTTAAGCCTGATGGCTGATCACAGATTGAATAGATTACAGCTAAAGGAGACAGACAAAGGCAGTAGATCTATGGTAGTCTCCAGCAGGCTGCCTAGGCCCAGACTGGTACATGAACTGACGCCACCAGGGCAAATCCAGGAAGTGCAGATCAATCTAAGAAGCAGCAATAAACAAAAAAAGAAACAAAAATGGGGAGAGAGAGAAACAACCCTCCATCAAAAAAAAAAGGAAGAATCCCCAGAAAGAGAGCTAAATGAAATAGAGAGAAGCAAACTATCAGACATGGAATTCAAAGATGGACTGTAGGAAGCTCAATGAGATTAGCGAGCTCGAAGAAGACTACAAAGAACTCCAGGAAAACTACAAGAAACTCCAAGGAAACTACAAAGTACTTATTGAGAATTACAGCAGCATGAAAAAGGACATTGAAGCTATCAATAGGAGCCAAGAGGAAATGAAGAATACAATTTCTGAATTGAAGAACTCAGTAGAAGGATTAAAAGCAGGCTAGAGGAAGCAGAAGATCAGATCAGCACACTGGAGGACAGACAACATAGAAAAAAATTCCCAGACAGTGCAACAAAATGAAAAAAGACTGAAAAAGAATAAAGTGGTTCTAAGGCCGCTGCAGGACAACATGAAACATAATAATATCCATATCATAGAAATTTCAGAAAGAGAAGAATAGGAGCAAGGGATAGAAAACCTCTTGGAAAAACTAATGACAGAAAACTTCTCTAACTTGATGACAGAAAGAGTCACGCAAGTCCAGGAAGCATAGAGGGTCCCAATGAAGATGAGTTTCACAGGCCCACTTCAAGACACATCATAATTAAAATGGTAACACTAAAAAACAAAGAGAGAATCCTAAAAGCAGCAAGAGAGAAACAGTTAATAACATACAAAAATGCTCCAATAAGGCTATCATCAGATTTCTCAGCAGAAACACTATACGCCAGAAGGGAATGGCAAAAATTATTCCAAGCAATAAAAAACAGAGACCTGCAACCAGAATACTCTACCCAACAAAGCTCTCATTCAAACTGGAAGGTGAAATAAGGAGTTTCCAAGACAAAAGAAGGCTAAAAGAATATATCTCCACTAAACCAGCATTGCAAGAGATGCTAAAGGGTCTGCTTTAAGAAGATGAAGAACAGAGAGAGACCGAGAGGAACATGAGTACAAAGGGGGAAAATGACAATGAATAAGTACTTACCGGTAATAACTTTAAATGTAAATGTATTAAATGTTGCAATCAAAAGACATAGGGTAGCTGAATGGATTAGAAAGAATGACCCACATATATGCTGTCTACAAGAGACCCACCTTAGAACAAAAGATCTACACAGACTAAAAATGAAGGGATGGAAGAAAATATTTCAAGCAAATGGACATAAAAAGAAAGCTGGGGTAGCAATACTTATATCAGATAAAACAGATTTCACAGCAAAGGCCATAAAAAGAGACAAAGAAGGACATTTCATAATACTTAAGGGAAAAAATACATCAAGAAGATATAAACCTTGTAAACATATATGCACCCAACATAGGAGCACCCAAATATGTAAGGAAAATTTTGAAAGACTTCAGGGAGGACATAGAGTGCAACACACTCATAGTAGGGGACTTTAAAACCTCATTTTCAATGATGGACAGATTTTCGAAGCAAAGGAACACCAAACATATTGAGACACTGAACAGCACTCTACATCAGATAGACTTAGTCGATATATATAGAACTTTTCACCCCAAAGAAGCAAAATATACATTCTTCTCAAGTGCACATGGAACATTTTCAAAGACAGACCACATGGTAGGACACAAAACAAGACACAACAAATTCAAGGTAATTGAAATTATATCAAGCAACTTCTCAGATCACAATGGCTTAAAAATGGAAATTAACCTCAAGGAAAAAACTCTAAAACACTCAAATCCATTGAGAATGAATAGCATGCTATTAAATAATGAATGGGTTAACAATGACATCAAGGAAGAAATAAAAAAGTTTCTGGAAACTAATGATAATGAACACACAACAACCAAGAACCTATGGGATACAGCAAAAGCAGTCCTGAGGGAAAAGTTCATAGCAATACAGGCCTACCTAATAAAGTTAGAAGAATCTCTAATAAAAAATTTAACCCTACATCTACAATAACTAGAGACAGAACAACAAGCAAAGCCTAGATCAAGTAGAAGGAAGAAAATCATCAAGATCAGAGCAGAATTAAATGACATAGAGACTAAACTAACAATTCAAAAGATCAACATAAGTAGGAGTTGGTTCTTTGAAAAGATAAACAAAATTGACAAGCCTTTAACCAGGCTCATCAAGAAAAAAAGAGAGAGGACCCAAATAAATAAAATCAGAAACAAAAGAGGAGAAATCACAACTGATACCACAGAAATACAAAAGATTGTAAGAAATTATTATGAACAACTATATGGCAAGTAATTTGACAACCTAGAGGAAATGGACAAATTCCTGGAAACATATAGTCTTCTAAAACTGAATCAGGAAGAAGCAGAAAGCCTGAATAGACCAATAACAATTAATGAAATTGAAGCAGTAATCAAAAAACTCTCAGCACACAAAAGCCCTGGACTGGATAGCTTCACAGGTGAATTCTACAAAATATTTAGGAAAGGACTAACTCCTATTCTCCTCAGACTATTCCAAATGATCCAAGAAGAGGGAAGACTCCCAAACTCGTTCTATGAAGCCAGTATTTCCCTAATTCCAAAATCAGGTCAAGACACAACAAAGAAACAAAACTACAGGCCAATATCGCTCATGAAAATAGATGCTAAAATCCTCAAAAAAATGTTGGCAAACCAGATCCAGCAACACATTAAAAAGATCATACACCACGATCAAGTGGGATTCATCCCAGGGATGCAAGGATGGTTTAATATACACAAATCAATAAACATAGTACACCACATAAACAAAATGAAAGACAATAACCACATGATCATATCAATAGATGCAGAAAAAGTACAACACCCACTTATGATGAAAACACTCAGCAAAATGGGAATAGAGGGCGCATACCTCAACATAATAAAGGCCATATACGAGAAACCTGAAGCCAACATCATACTCAATGGGCAAAAACTGAGAGCATTCCCCCTGAGATCAGGAACACGACAAGGATGTCCACTCTCTCCATTCCTATTCAACATAGTCTTGGAAGTTCTAGCCACAGCAATCAGACAAGAAAGAGAAATAAAAGGCATCCAAGTTGGAAAATAGGAAGTAAAACTGTGATTATTTGCAGATGACATGATAGTGTACATAGAAAACCCTATAGAATCCACAAAAAAAATACTTGACCTAATAAATGAATTTGGCAAAATAGCAGGGTACAAAGTCAATATTCAGAAATTGAAGGCATTTCTGTACACCAACAATAAAATATCAGAGATAGAAACTAGAAGAAAAATCCCATTTACCATAGCAACCAGAAAGATAAAGTACCTAGGAATAAACTTAATTAAGGAGGTAAAAGACCTGTACTCAGAAAACAATGTAACATTGAAGAAAGAAATTAAGGAAGATACAAATAAATGGAAGCATAAACCATGCTCATGGATGGGAAGAATCAACATCATTAAAATGTCCACACTACCCAAAGCAATTTATAGATTCAATGCAATCCCTATTAAAATACCAAAGACATTTTTCACAGACCTAGAATAAATACTTCAAAAATTTATATGGAACCAAAAAAGAGCCCAAATATCCACAGAAATTTTGAGGAAGAAGAACACAGTAGGAGGAATCACAATACCTGATATCAAACTATACTACAAGGCCATGGTAATCAAAAGAGCTTGGTACTGGCATAAGAACAGACATATAGATCAATGGAACAAAATAGAGAGCCCAGAAATAAACCCAGGTCTATATGGTCAACTAATATTTGACAAAGGGGGAAGGAACATCAAATGGAGTGAGGAGAGCCTCTTTAACAAATGGTACTGGGAGAACTGGACAGGGACGTGCAAAAAATGAAACTAGACCACCAACTTACACCACACACAAGAATAAACTCAAGATGCATTAAAGACTTAAATGTAAGCCGTGACACCATAAAAGTCCTAGAGGAAAACATAGGCAGGAAAATTTCAGATATCCCACGTAACAATATCTTCACGGATACATCTCCTAAGGCAAGAGAAATAAAGGAAAAAATAAACAAATGGGATTACATCAAACTAAAGAGTTTCTGCTCAGCAAAAGAAAACATCAGCAAGATGAAAAGGGAAAACATATTTGCCAATGATATCACAGACAGGGAACTGATCTCCAAAATATATAAAGAGCTTATACGACTCAATATCAGGAAAACAAACAACCCAATTAAAAAATGGGCAAAGGACCTGAACAAACACTTCTCCAAAGAGGACATACAGAAGGTCCATAGACACATGAAAAAATGCTCAACATCATTGGCCATCAGAGAGATGCAAATAAAAACCACAATGAGATACCACTTTACACCTGTCAGAATGGCCATCATCAACAAATCAACAAACAACAAGTGCTGACGAGGATGTGGAGAAATGGAACCCTACTGCACTGTTGGTGGGAATGCAGACTGGTGCAGCCACTACAGAAAACAGTATGGAATTACCTCAAAAAACTAAAAATGGAGCTGCCTTTTGAACCAGCTATTCCACTGCTAGGATTATATCCGAAGAATCCTAAAACCCTAATTCAAAAGAACTTATGCACCCCTATGTTCATAGCAGCCCTGTTTACAATAGCTAAGTACTGGAAACAGCCTAAGTGCCCATCTGTAGATGAGTGGATCAAAAAACTGGTACATTTACACAATGGAATACTATGTAGCAGAAAGAAAGAAGGAACTCCTGCCATTTGCGACAACATGGATGGAACTAGAGAGAATTATGCTTAGTGAAATAAGCCAGGCAAAGAAAGAAAAATGCTGTATGATATCACCTATTACAGGAAACTAAAGAACACAAAAAAAAGAACTAAATAGAACAAAGAGCAGAATAGCAGTCGATAGGGGGGTGGGGGGAGGGAGAGAAGGGGGATAAGTAAGGGAAGGGTTTAGTCAAAGAACATGTATAAATGACTCATGGACATGGAAAACAGGGAAGGATATGATTGCGGGAGAAGGGATGGGCTGGGGGGGGAGCAATGGGGGAAACATGGGACAACTGTAATTGAAAAACCAAAAAATAAACGAAAAATAAATAAAAAATAAAGTTTGTTTTCATTTGAAAGTTAAACTAGGTCTGTGACATCATCAAAGATGCTTAACTTACAGTCAAGAAGAATATCAAATGCCTTGCAACTGGATGTCTTTCCAATAAGAGAGTCTTGCAGATATAGAGACTGGTTTGTGGGTTATGTTGCATAAATTAGCATGTGTGTTCTGTTTTCATAGGGCATAAGTCTATGATCTCATTACCTGAGTGATTGTCTGTACGTATAGGCCTCACTTAATCCTGTCTGCAGTGCTGCATCCTGAGACTCAACGGTTTGGCTGAACTAAGTGGCTGGGTTGGTGAAGCATGGAGTGGTCTTTGTTTTCACTTTAAAACTGGTTTCTCTTTTCTATTCTAATGGCTTGGACAGAAAAAGCCCAGAGGACTGAGAGGAGGAGGAAACCTAAAATATTCCCCTCAGCCCAAGCTAAGTATAGTAGGCAAAAGGGCTTTGGACAGGTGTGACATGCATTGCATACTTTCTTCCAAAGAACTTTTTTTTTCTCCTCTAATGTGGGACATTGAAAAATTAATTCCTGCCTTTTGTCATCTAGTGGTTATGGATTGAATAATACCTTTTAACATTGTTGCCAAATCTGTTGCCCCCAGAATATAACAAGGATGCCAGCCTGTTATACCAAGCATGCTATGGTCCAGGGACAGCTAACTAACCTGGAGTCTGCAAGATCCTTCCCCATGTGGGAAGGCCATGCTCTCCTTCACACCCCCACTCTTATTAGGGATTTCTGGACCCAAGGGTAGGTAGGACGACGACCATGTCCAGCTTGAAGCAGCTAGAGGAGCACGAGACCTTTGACCATTGTCCTTTATAAGATTATAAAGGGTCCCAAGTCTGAGAGAGGGGCAATTGTTACTCTTTATTGTTATAAAAATTATTTTTTAAAAAAGAAGAATATAGAAAAGGGTGAAGCCAAAGAACTTGTATGCACAACCCATGGACATGAACTAAGGGATGATGAGATTGCTGGGGGAAGGAGGATACTGGGTGGAGGAGTGCAAAAGGGGAAAAAAATTGAAACTATTGTAACAGCATAATCAATAAAATATACAAAAAAAAAAAAAAAGATCCATGAAACTTGTGTTACTAAGAGGACAATAACATTATCTAGTCCCTATTCTAAAGGTACTGTGAGAGTCTGCTACCTATCACACATGTTCTTACAAGACTCCCATTACTCATGTTTTACATAATCAGAAGCTGCTGAAGCAACACACACTGGTATTTAATTGTTATTCCCTCCTATATACTTGCTGGATCAGTTTTTAAGCACTCAAGAAGAGACTAAACTACAGAATCACATCTTTGAGACATTTTTTTTTTTATCTTAAAAGGTAAATGACATGAATAGTGAGTACTGAAAGACTTCATTAATTAAATGTGCCAGTTAATAGAACTAAGCATAGTTCAGAGGAAAGAAAGAATTTTAGAATTGACTCAAACTACTTAAATACCAAAAGTTAACTTAGGAACTAATTAGTCTAACCCCTCATTTAAGAGTAAGGAAATTGGGAGCTAGAAAGTAAGTCAGGAGGGGCTAAAAGATGTGTCCAAATTGACACGAAGGGAAAACCAGAACCAGAGATACAAATTTCTAGTTCAAAACTTTTTTTTCTATTATAAGGAAATTTTGATTCTCAAAATTTGGCTTCCATTCTTGGTCTGATGATTCCTTTTAACCTCTTTAGCTTAAGTCCAACATTTTGAAAGGTACTAATATAATTGTGACTATGGGCAAAATGTTATTTCATTTTGTAAAGATGTTTGAAGACAGATAGCACCATTACAATTATGACTCATCTCTAAAGTTTAATGGTTCAACTTTTGCTTCTGTTTTTATGCAGCATGATTAATGCAGTCTATTTCTTGTGACTGTCACAAGGACCACAAAATCTCTCACTTCCTTCATAGTGATTTAGTTTGACAAACGTTTGCGCAATAACAATAAATTTACCAAATAAAAAATTATACCACTCACTCACCATCACCAAGTGAATTAGTATTGCATCTCACAGCACCTCCTAGCTAAACATTTGTGGCAAGACTAAAATGTTTCATAAACCCCTCCTGCATTGCCACTTTGCAAGGAAAATGTATAGAAGGTGGTGGTATGAGTGTAAGAAAAAATAAAAGAATAAAGGAAGGGATAAAAAGGAAATGAATGTGGATGATAAACCTGGGAGACAGCAGATACAGTGCAAAGAAATAAATGAAGAGAAATAATAAGAATAGATACATATATGTAAGTGTGTGTATAAATGGATGTGTCAGCATGTATGTGTGCATGTGTACTGGTGTATGTGTGTGTGTTTGTGTGCAGCCAATCTCAAAGATACAGTCAGAAAGAGGTCATTATTAGCTTGTTTTGATTGATCTGCTGTAGAACAGAAAATGTGGTGAAAACAGTATCAAACAGGATCAACTCAATTCTGATCAGTATACAGTGGGTATAATAAGTAATATATAAATCTATTATTTCTTCAGAGAGCTCAAATAGGATGACAAAAAACAAAAATGCTAACCTAATTAATCACACTGTTGCTCACCAAGAGTAAAGCATTTCACTCCTGAGAATATATGGAAAATCTCAGTGCAGCATTGTTCTGTACCAAGAAATGTTGGCAGCCTACAAATGTATCTTTCCTTAAAAAAAATGCCACCAACACATTAAAATTATAAAGGAAGAAGTAAAATTATCTCTGTTGTCAGGTGACATAATCTTATGTATAAAATCCTAAAGATTCCAGAAGACAAATATTGTTAGAATAAATAAATCCACCAAAGTTACAAAATAACAAATCAACAAGTCTGTTGCATTTCTATATACCAACAATGAACAATCCAAAAAGAAAATTAAAACAATTTCATTTACAATAGCATAAAGATACTTAGAAATAAATATAATCAAAGAAGTAGAGTTTTACACTGGAAAGTACAAAACATTGATGAAAGAAGTTAAAGACACAAATGAATGGGGTAGAAGACTTAAATACTGTTAAGATGTCCATACTACCCAAAATGATCTACAAATCCAATGCAATTTCTATCAAAATTCCGATGGGTTTTCTTTTTTTGCAGAAATATAAACATTCATCCTAAAATTCATATAAAATCTCTAGGGATTTGAAGTAGCCAAAATAATTTTAAAGAAGAACAAAGTTGGAGGATTCTATTTCAAAACACATTGCAAAGACACAGTAATAAATACAGTGTGATAGCTGTGAAAAGACAACTAGACCAATGGAATAGATTAAAGAGCCCAGAAATAAACCCTCATATTTGGTAAATGATCTTCAACAAGGGTGCCAAGACCACTCAATGGGCAAAGGACAGTCACTTTAACAAATGATACTGGGAAAAACTAGACATTTACATGCAAAAGAATAAAGTTAAACCCTTATTTTACACCACATACAAAAATTAACTGAAAATGAATTAAAATCAAATCATAAGACCCAAGCTATACAATTCCTAGAAGAAAACATAAGGGATATGTTTTGTGATAGGAAGTAATATCCACAAAATAGCAACATAGGAATTTTTAATACTCATCCCCTTTGACCAGTGCTCCCAAGAAACATAAGCTTAAAGACTAGCTGCACATGAAACTACCTTCACAAGAACCAAAAACTCCAGGTAAGGGATTATAGCACCTGAGTGAAGCACATAAATAAGAAAAGATGCTTTGAAGAGGGTAGGAAAGGTAGATTCACATTATGTACATTATCCCTTCCCCTAAAACCTGACAGCTCAGCATGTAGACACTCTCCTAGTGAGAAAGAAGTATGAAATTGTATAAAACCACAAAAGGCCTCAAATGGCCAAAGCAATCTTAAGAACAAAGCTGGAGGCATATGTTCCCTGATTTCAAACTATATTACAAAACTATAGTAATCGATACATAAGGATACTGACATAAAAACAGACACATAAACAGACACATAGACCAATGAAGCAGAACTGAGAGCCTAGAAATAAACCCACACATATAAAGGCAACTAATATTTGACAAAATGCCAAGAATATTCAATGGGAACACAATATTCTCTTCAATAGATGGTGTTGGAATAGTCACATGCAAAAGCATAAATTAGATCCCTAATTTTATACCAGTCACTAAATATTAACTCAAAGTGGATTAAAGATTTAAATGTAAGACCTGAAACCATAAAACTCTTATAAGAAAAACTAAGAAAAATTTTCCTTGACACTGGTGTTTGCAATAATTTTTTGGACATGACACCAAAACACAAACAACGAAAGCAAATATAAGCAAGTGGGACTACATGAAACTGAAAAGCTTCTGCACAGAAAAAGAAACGACCAGCAAAATGAAAAGTTAACCTATGGAATGACAAAAACTTACAAACCATCTATCTCATAAGGGGTTAACAGCCAAGATATATAAAAAACTCAAACAACTCAATAGGAAAAAAACTGATTTTAAAATGGGCAGAGAACTTGAATGGACATTTTCTACAAAGACATACAAATGAACAATAGGTACTTGAAAAGATGCTGAACATCACTGACCACCAGGGAAATGCAAATCAAAATCTAAATGAGAAATCTCCTCATACCTGTTAGAATGGCTATCATCAAAAAGAGCTATCATGTGCTGGGGAGGATGTGGAGAAAGGAGAACCATGTCCCTTGCTACATCGCAGTTCACTTATCACGGCCTCACTGTGTCGCGGGATTTTTTAAAATATTATATTTAATTACTTATCACAGATTTTTCACTATATTGCATGATTTTGTGGTACTATATACATATGTTGTTAAAGTTATGTAGGTTTAAGAGTGTAGAATGAATTTAAGGTTCCTACTTCATGGGGGGTTCTGGAACATAATACCCGCAATAAGTGAGGAAATACTGTACACTGTTGGTGGGAATATAAATTGGTACAGCCACTGTAGAAAACAGTATGGAGGTTCCTCAAAAAATTATGAATAGAACTACCGTATGATCCAGAAATCCCAATACTGGATTAAAAGCAGGGTCTCAAAAATATATTTACACACCCATGTTCATAACAGCACTATTCACAATAGCCTAGAAATGGAAACAACCCAAATGTCCATTGACAAATGACTGGATTAACAAAACGCTGTATCATACATACAATGAAATATGATTCAGCTTTAAAAAAATGAAATCCTGTCTCATGCTACAAGGTGAATAAAACTTGAGGACAATATGCTAAATTCCACTATAATCAAATATTTTATGGTTCCATTCACATAAGGTATCTAAATAGTCATATTCATTGAAACAGAGAGTTGAATTGTGGTTACCAGGGTGAAGGGTGAAACTATTTAATGTAATAGAGTTTCAGATTTGCAAAATGAAAGAAGTCTGAGAGTTGTTTCACAACAATGAGAAAATACTTAACACTATTGAACCATACACTTAAAAATGGTTAGGATGGTAACCAGATGTATTTTTATCACAATAAAAATGTTGCCATCAAAAGTAGATATTAAAGAAGCAACTAAATAAATGTTTCTAAATGTTTTTATTTACCTAAATAAGTTCCACAGGAACTTATGTGAAGTGTCTCAGGCAGGATGAAGTTAAATTTTACTCAGAACAAATAAACACCCAATGGTGCAATTACCTGTGCTGTCAGAGAGTGATGGAAGAAAGGGTTAAATAAATAGTTGGATAAAAGGCAAGGAAAATTTTAGAGATTCACACCTTGGAAGATATTCAAGTAGGAAAGTGCATTACAAAGTTCACAAGATTGTTCACATAGTATATTTTACCATTATAAAACCTCTAATTAAATATCTAGTTTGGTATATCTTTTGACATATAAACCCGATTAAATGCCAACTAAAATAGCATTAAATTACTACTTCTAAATAATTTCCTCCTACATCTAAATAAAGCAAGGAAAGTAAATGGCACTAAAAACAGCTGTGATGTTCATCCAAAAAAAAAAACCTCTTTAAAACTAGTTTTCTGAGATAGCAAATTTGTAAGAGTAAAGAACCAACATACTCATTCTGATAATCCCCCAAATGTGCTCACAAATAGTTTTTAATATTTCTTATTTCATTCTTATTTCTAGTTACTACAAATTAGAGTGGTTTTGTAATATAGATACTTTTTGAAAGTAAGCTTAACTGCCATATTTTGTCTTACTTTTCCTCAACTTGATATATATTAGATGGGTGCCATGAAGAATGTGACTAATATAGAGTTTACAAGATTGTAATTTGAGAGGTTCTTCGGTTCCTTCAAATCAGACTTAAAAGAAGTAATACAACTGAAATTTGAAGGTGTTAAAAGATTTTGACACTGAAGCCCTTTGCATAGTAACTTGTAGCCAGAGTCTATAGTGGGCTTATATAAAAGAAAATGAATTAATAATGGTATCTGAAGAGGAAGAAAGAGACATGCAAAGTGAGATTTGGAAAAGTATGAAAGAAAATGACAGACAAAGGAAGAATGAGATCAGTTCCCAAGCTCTATGTACAGAGGACCATGGAGAGAAGAAAACAGACAAGAGATGACATTGAACAAGAAATATAGTATTTAAATCAAATATCTGACAAAACTAATTGATAGTAACCAAAAACATATATGTTATTGCCTGTGACAAGAGGTGGGGAGGGAGCTTGACTACAAAGAGTCACAAGAAAACTTTCTGGAGTGAGATAAATATTTTTGTATTGTATTTATGGTTACATGGATGGCTACATTTCTCAAATTCAGTCAACCATTAATTAGGTACATTTTATTGTATTCAAATTATACCTCAATAAAGCCGGTTTTAAAGAATCAAATGCCTGGAAAAGCACATTCTCAATTGTATATCTGACCAAGTGTATAACAGAAAAAGAACACTAAAAGACTGCTAAGAAGAAACTTGCATGAATAAATAAAGCAAGAAAAGCATAAAACAATCCCATAATCTTAAGGAACAACATATTCTAGAGAAGTAAATTTTATAGAATATTCAAGCTTATGTTTTTAAATTCATTTATCCTAGTACCCCAACCCTAATATTTTTTTTACCCTACTGGGACCAAATTCATCAATTATGCCACACACACAAACGCGCGCACACACACACACATGCACGCACACACACACACACACACACACAACTCTACCCTCCATAACCACACTCTCCTGCATGCCATGTCCTCTCTTAATTTGGATTTAAGAGTTGATTTTTTTAAAGAATTATGTCTGAAAGTCTTACAAGCAAAACATTTAAATTACTATTGAGGGAAATTATTAAAGGGAACAGAGAAATAACAACTAAGTTGAGTATTCACCAGGCTGACAAAATGAGGACAAGAATTCAGAGGAGAAATCACCAACAAAAGAAATAGTTCAATGCATTAGGGAACCACAAATAGTCAATCTGATAGAAAATTGCGAGGAGAGAAGTCATTGGACAAGCACATATCAAAGAAGGGAGGGACTTAGAAGTCCTAAGTGATATAGTCATTGACTCTGTGACAGCAAAACCTGTGTTTGTCCATAGGCCCTAACTAACAATTTTCTATAAAATAATGGATGCTCAATAACTATTTAACAAATGAATGGGCAAATGGATCGATGGATAAATAAATGACTGGCTTGATTCACGAAGGGCCTATGTTATGGTAAAGAGTCTGGTCTTTGGTCTGAAATCCAGGTTTTACCAATCATGGTACTAGATGGCCATTTGTGAAATAGGTCGTAATAATTCATTAGTAATTAAAGCCAAAGCACTACAATTCTCAAAAAATTTAATTTTTAAATGTAATTAAGAGCCTGTTCAAGATTGCCCCTATATTAACCTCATGTTCTTTCTAATATAGTTTACCGAGTGAAATAGTAAAGGGTAGAGTTATAGTTAGTTCACAAAAAAATGCACATACAGTAATCTGCAACCTACCTATTCTAAGCCATAATGGTTATTAAATTGTCACTGCCAAACTATCAATAACCATGACAATTATAAATTATTGAAGCCTGTACTGGTAATTATAAATTATTAAAGACTGTACTTCCTAAAAATATACTTTGGAGTTTTGTCAAAAATGGGGTACATTCAAGGACGTCTATTAGGCCTATGAATGTCATTGGTTATGTGACACTATAGAAGGCAAGAGAGTCACATAATAATTTAAGAAAAAGACTGATATTATATAATTTGTGTTCAAGAAAAAATCATTTTTGTGAAAGTAAATTAGTGGGCTGTATGAGATTTCAGACAGGAGAGATGACAAAACTATAGGTGAGAGATGAAGAAAATCTGAACTCAGGTAATAGCAGCAGTGATATGCAGAAAAGAGAACAGTGAAAGTAAACAGGCACTAAAATCAATAGACCCATGTATCACTTAGACAGGCTGGCTTAGGGAAAGCAGCTTGGCTTAAATAACAGGGTCAAATACAGAAGCTGAGTAGGATGTAAAAGAGGAGGGTCCCCATAGGCAGGAAAAATAAGTTTCATATTAGACACATTGGATTGGTACAAGGATGCCAAACGTAGAGAGGTCTGAAATAGAGGCACCAACTAGGACTCCCTGGCACAGAGATGGTGGATGAAATAGCCTAGGGAGAGTGTATGTATGGAGTTCAAAAAGAGAAAGTCAGCCAGAACGTGGTGGAAAACAGTTTTAAGGTGTAGGCAAATAAAAGAAGCCCAAAAAGAAGTTACACATAATTAGGCTCATAGACCAATCAGTTCCTCCAAAAATAGTTCCCATTAGTGCAATTTCCGTCACAGTGTAGGCACATAATTATGGCAACTAATTAGCAAGCAAAAACTAGGAAGGAAATACAGCAATCATCTATACCAGGGCTGGGAAATAAGTTTCAATTCAAAAATAACTGCAGTCAAATGGGTATGACTATCTAGAAAACTGTGTCATAGAGATTTTGAGGTCAAGACTGTCTCTGAAGGGGAAGACTCACAAAACTATTATACAACATTAAAGCCGTGGGTTCAGGAGGGGAGAAGGAATTACTCATGGGTCACATGTTGCCACCACTGATACTTTGTTTTTATTACATAATATTTAGTACATATTTTATTTTATTATATAATTCTAACTTCAAATACAAGTGCACTGTTATGTCAAATAATACAAAGATAAATAAAGAATATATTAATAATCTCTGCCAAACTGCTCTGGTCCCCTGAGATAACAAACAACAGAAAAAAATGTTTTGCACTTATGCTCTTACCCCTTTCTGCTGTTCATCCATATATACAAATATAAAGGATACTCTTTTGTTTTTTTTCATAAAATTGACAAAGAAAAAAACTATGGCACACAGATAAAATTTCCAATGTCCAAATATATTGTTGAAATTGTCTATAATTTTTTGCAATATTTAAAAAATATCTATCATATATTATATATATATACATATATATATCATGCCTTTTTACTTTTTATCTAATCAGGCTTGCCTGCTACATTAATCTTATCAGGAAAACAAAAAACTTCGAAATGGCCTATTGGAATGTTCAATTTTTGGTCTTCATCTTATTCAGCAGCATTTGACACCCTTAGTCACTTTCTCCTTGAGATTTCAAATATGTTTGCTCCCAGTTCAATGGCAGCTTTTTCTCTGTTTCCTTTGGCATTCCTCATTTTTCTGAGCTGTGTTTGAGTGCACACAGGAACAGAGCTCAGACCTTTTTTATCCTCTCTATCTACATTAACTCTCATCCAATTCAATGGCATGAATTGCCACACTTATACTGCCTCCTGCAGATAAATGTGTGCTCCAGCCAGACCACTGACTGCAAACTCAGACCCCTGCTGCCACTCAACATCTCACTTCACTGTCTAACAGCCAAGCAAACTTCACATCAAACTAAATATTCACCACTTTCTCCTCATCCCAAAATATCACAATTGATCATTTTGTTAAATTTGGTGCATTGTTCATTCAGCAAATTGACTGACAATTTAGCGATTTTCCTCCACCAATTCTATTTAAAAAGTGACTACAAATAATATCTAAAGTATCTTAGGTGGAAAATATAAGGATTTATACTTGGTCAAGCTGTCCATTAACTATAAGTGAAACCAAGACAATCTCAAATATGTAAGAACTTTGTAAGCAGAACACTTATGAGTGCTTCCTTAAAAATTACTGAGCCACAACACCCAGTCATCCAAGAGCAAAACCAAAACAAAGAACATACTAAGAGAGAAATAATAATAATAAAACTGGTGATGAATATGAACCAATTTTTAAATGGAACAAATAACTCAGAGAAACTTTTGAAATGTATTAAATAACTTTGATAACTATAGCTACAAAATAGAAGGAATATAATAAATCAAGACAATGTATAGAGAATAAAATATTAGAAATTAGATGGTGGAGGAGGAAAAAGTGTAAGTATGCTGTTTTTTCATCTTTCAAACCACTAATGGATACCCTGCCTTCTGGATATATGCTCACAATTTATGCTTTATAGGCCATTATATCATTCCCATCTGTGCCTTGTTCGTGTAACCACCAGGGCAACAATGGAGTGGAGAGCAAGTGCAATAGACTCCAAGTGAGTCAAGTTTCACTTGAATACAAGAAATATAGAGTTAAAAAACAGTGTTGATTTCAAACTCTCACAATGGTTGACACTTTTCATAAAAATAACAAGGCATTTTTTTGCCCCATATTACTTGTGGTAAAGAAATATTTTTCTGAGCGAAGTCAATAGCTCCTGAAAGTTTACTTTTCTTTCACTAAATTCAAGTAAAAGCGTAGAAGTAAGTTACTACTTGGTATTTAAAATGCCTTGTATTGTGGAATCCCATTTTCCTAAAATTACATCTAGCTATATATATTTTGCTCAATAGAGGCTCATTGAGAGATGTCTGGAAAGATTTTCAAACTTTGAGAATGGTTATTTCTGCAAAGCAAAATTTGTAGTGATTTTTTGCCTTCTTACTTTTCTGTGTGGTTTAAATTTTTTATGATAGTAATATATGATATAGAGCACAAAGATTTATAATAAAAGTTACTGAAATTTTTGCCTAGGACATTGGCATGAACAGAATGATTCTAATAGTTAAATGTAGTCAACCTGAACCCACCACCATCAATAAAAGCAAAGCCTTGCATGGTTACAAATACATGAAAGAAATCTAAACTATGATGAAAAGTCCACAAGATCTTGTATTTTGTGTGTCATATTAAACTTATCTCTTTAATAATGATAGACATTTTATGTTTACACTGGTGTGATGCCTTCTACCTATGACAGAGTCATTTGTTGCATCATTGGTTGAAACAATGTAGCATAAAGTATTTCACAGCAATATCTTCAAGACTGCTGTATAGAAGTATTGCTTAATGAACAGAAGTTTTTATCTGTGAAATAACATATGTTATGTTTTACCTCCTCACATATAGAGGAGGCAGCTAATGATTTTTCTCCCTTGGAAATGAAAAGTATTTCTTAAATACCTGTATTTCCAAAGCCACATAATAATTTTAAAGCGCTGAACTTAACCTTTAAATTTTATTCTGAAGGGTTCTTTTTATTTTTTGTTTCGGTTATCAAAACAGTGACAAGTGCATTATTAAATGCCTTCCATAGCTGTCACCAAAATCATATCTTCTGAATCCATACACCACAGGCTTATTTGCACCTAACATTCATTTTTTTCTTAGTGTAAAACAGTACCTTTTTGAAAAATCACGAATCTTCTTTCAATCTTATTTCATTTTAAAAGAAAAAAACAGCAATTATCTGCTGACTTCATAAGCAGCTTGCATCATCGGGGGTTTTAAGGTCAAACATAACTGAATTCTGGATCTATGTTCACTAGATGCTCTTTAGCTATAATTCACACACCTTTCAACAAGGCCTTCTTGGTGTGAACATTACAAAGGGTTGTCGATGAGAGAAGTTAGCCTTATTTTATTTACAGCTCTTGTAAAGAACTACAGTTGAATCCTTTAAAAACAGGAGGCAGATTAATAACTCTTTCCTTTATTAAAATACAGTCATAATGGGGACAAAACTGAGAAGACCTAACAAGCAATGCAAACACATATTTTATGGGTCAAGGGTTAAGTGCAAAGTCTGAAGACATTTGTTTGAATTATCAGACATTCTATATTAAGAAAGGGAAATATGCCTATTAGGAGTTTAATATTTGCTTTACCTCCCACTTTATCAAAAGATTGGATACTCCAGTCACTCTCTATTCTAAACAGAAAGAAATAACTGAACACATTCTGACTAAACCAACTTGAAGCAGTTTGGTGTCCATTTGTTATCAATTATACTAACTTTAGTAAAATGCAGTTGAATGTCAACAGGATTCTCTCCAACTGATGAAAGAATTGTCAAAACATTTACATGCTACATTCTATCCTTCATTATTTTACTGATGACCATGTGACCTCAAACAAGACACCTGTCACCACTTAGGATGCAGTTCTCCAACTGAAAGATGAGGAATTTAGCTGTTATTAAGCATGGGTCTGCTGAGAATCCAAAGAAAGGAAAATTACCAGGCCTTTCCTCAGGGGAATACACACACACACACACACACACACACACAATGTCCTATAAGGCCCAATGCAGTCTGGTCACTGGTCCCCTCACCCAGTCTTAACTTGAACATCATCTCCATGTTCACTCCACTCCAGCTGCACTGGCTTCCTTGCTCTTTCTCATATACGACAAGCAAGCTCTCTCCTTAGAGTAATTGGCCATTCTCTCTGCCTTGAATGTTTTTGTTTTTGTTTTATGTAACCTCCAAGACTTTTCTCTAATATTACCTTCCCAGGAGGCTTACTCTGGTCTCCTTATTTAAAATTGTAACCCACATCCTTTTTTCAGCATAACTGGTCCCGGCACCTTGTTCTAAATGTCCCCCCTAGAGCTCTTACCCTAGTCTAGCTGTGGACAAAGTAATCAGTACAGCAGACTTGATTGCTATCCTTTGAAAGTCTTGCTTTACATGGCTGGCCTTTGTCTGGCATCTAGGAACTTGGATTTCAGGAGGGTTTCCACATTCCCAGACCTGATAAGAGTGGCTCACCACATCTGAACTGTTTGCACAAACAATATAAAGCATGCTAAATACTGCTTTTCATTTGAGGCGTGTACAAATTAGGTGTGTGCCAGGCAGAGGGTGATCAGCTTCCAATAAAAAGCCTGGGAACTAAGTATCTAATGAGCTTCACTGGTAGACAACATTTTGTTCATGTTGTCGCAACTCACTGGGGGAATTAAGTGCATTCATGTGACTCCAATATGAGAGGACTCTGGAGTGTGGGCCTGGTCTCCCCAGAATTGCCCCTTGTGCCTTTCCTTTTGCTGATTTTGCTCTGTACCTTTTCACAGTAATACATCTTGTCTGTGAGTACAACTATATGCTGAATCCTGTAGGGTCCTACTAGCAAATCATTAAATGCAGGAGTGGTCTTGGGGACCCCCAACACTCAAGCACACTATAACATTTACTTATGAATTATGTTTACTTCCTGTCTCCATCTGTGAAATGCAAGCCAAATGAGGGCTATAAACCTTGTTTTGTTCACTGATGTACCCCAAGAGCCTAAAAAACTTCCTGGCACATAATAAGTGCTCAATAAATATTTATTGAATAAATAAATATACACAAAATTTTGCAATTAATTTAAGAAAATTAATAGAGCCCCCTAAGGAAGCCCTAACAATTGATGCTGCTGACTTCTTGCCAAGGTGGTGTCTAACGCTCTTAACAATTTCAACATTTAAATTCTAAGCAAAAAACACCCATCTAGGAACTGGTTTATCTTCAATTCCCTGAAAGTAGCCTAAATTTAAGGAGAAGAAAGTATACATGTTTCAGCTGAGGAAACTTGGCAAACATTCTTCTCAGCATTAAATGTGATAGGAGGTTGTAAACTCTGTAAAACCCTGGCTATATACCCCTTGATAGAAATATGAGGTTTTCATTTTTCTTGGATACCAAGGCTTCAAAATTAGACTCTGGAGATCCTCCCATAGCCAGACTTTGAAGCTCAGTAATCTTCTGAGCCAATTTAATTGAGTGGAAGTCTCACAGCCTCTGTTGAAATGAAAAACATGGAAAGCTAAAAAAATTTTGAGGAGGAAATTGGAAGAAGTCAACTCTGACAATGGAGCCAAATATTCACTGAATATGTGCAGAACAGATGGAGGAAGGGAAAGAAGGATGGAGAGTTGTTATCATTGTTAGGTGAATCCCCTAGGAATCAAACAATTACATGCACAGCACTCTAACTAAGGTCAGCAATCGTCGTCGGCAGCCGTCTGTCTCGAGAGACGATGGTGTAGCTTCTTAAGAGTCTATCTGCACCGCCGAGAATGGCTGTGCAGTTCGACTCGGGAGTGACACGGTATCTGTCTCCTCCCGTGTTGAATCGACATCTTGCGATGACGCTGGAGTGTCCTCTCCAGTGAAGCTGAAGCTACAGAGCCTGGGCAGGGTGATATGGAGGGTCTGCTGTTGCCCATGCAGCAGACCCCCCCTCTCTTCGCAGCTGAAGGGTCCAAGGGAAAGACGGAGTCAATACAGCTTGGCTTCAGGTGCGCCGCAGGAGTTGCCGGTGTTGACTACAGCGTCAAACCGCCTTAGGGACTCCGGCTCCGGATTTTCTGTCGGGGTTTACTCCCTTAGCCTTTCCCCTGAAGAGGTATGCCGCAAGGCAGCGGAGGTTTTTTGGAGTCAGAGTTTTCCTTCTCTGATGTGCCCTGACTGGAAGATCGAACCAGCGACACTTAGCTCGCAGGCCGACGCTCAATCCACTGAGCCAAACCAGCCAGTGGCTGGGGCGGAGGAGCCTGACACTATCAGTATGGTGACTGGGCGGTGCATCTACCGAGTCCTCCATGGCCAGGCTGCAGCTGGACTTGTCCAGTTTTGAAGAATGAATGAATGAATGAATGAACCAGAAGAAGGGAGAATTACATATATTTACGCACAGGTGATACTCTCTGGAATTATAGGATTAACAACTTGGAAAAGGCCTATGATACTCCTGGTAAACCTCTTCGTGCTGCTCTCTGTGGTGTGTGTCCTCTTAAATTTAGCTGGATTTATCCTGGGCTGCAAAGGGGCGCAGTTTGTGTCCAGCGTGCCCAGGTGTGATTTGGTGGATTTAGGTGAAGGCAAGATTTGCTTCTGTTGTGAAGAATTTCAACCAGCCAAATGCACAGACAAAGAAAACGCCTTGAAACTCTTCCCGGTTCAGCCTTGTAGTGCAGTTCACCTTCTACTTAAGAAAGTCCTTTTCGCCCTGTGTGCCTTGAATGCCCTGACCACCACCGTCTGCTTGGTGGCAGCCGCCCTTCGCTACCTCCAGATATTTGCAGCCAGGAGATCCTGCAGCGATGAAGGTCAGCAATACTACAATAGAAATAACCATTGGCTTTGGTGCAAGGCCACATTTTAAAATATTTAATATTTTTTCTGGTATCAAAAATACTGGGCAATATATTTATTTTAGCAGAAAGTTGCCTATTCACGGACTCACAAAACTAAATTTTATGCTGGGTCCACAAATGGAGCATATGAGTGGCTTCAGTTATGGGGAGCATGGTAAGAGTTTGATTAATGCCAGTGAAATTAATAAGCTTGCCTGGTAGGTATTCTATAAATGGTAGTGAAAGGAATAAACATATGCAAGGCACTGTGCTATGTTCTGACTGTAGCCTAAGTGCAGGCCATACAGGTCTTAGTTTTTTCTATAAAATATCTTGGCATATTACAGAATCTGGGGCACTTAAAAAGGCAATCTCTTGGTCAGTGAATTGAAAAAGGAAAATTCAGATTGGAAAGAAATATTTTGGCTGTTCTTAATTAATTAAATTCTAAAATACTTTAAATGTAAAAACTGATGCTGTCTTTCTTCAACTATCACAATTTTTGTCATTAACCTACTTAGGAATAGCTGCTTCTCTATACATTCCTCCTTCTCTCCGTCTGCCCGCACTCTCTCTCTCTCTCTCTCTCTCTCTCTCTCTCTCTCTCTCTCTCTCTCTCACACACACACACACATACACACACACACACACACCAACATTTTGGTTCTGTAAAAAGTTATATTAAGAGTCTTGAATTCCTTTATAGAAAAGTTCTTTGTGGGCCAATGCTAATGACACTCCAACATATGATAGTATAAGATTGTAAAAATTGCAAAAGTTCAAATATAGCCAATTTCACACAGAAAACATGAGCACCAATCATTAAATCACTGATCCCCATATTTATAGTTTCAAAGTGCCATTATTTCAAAACTAATTTTTATGCTTATCCAAGAGCAGTTAGATTAAAAGGTTATTAAATTTATGAAAGAAACTTTCTAAATTATACATCAAATTTTATGCATCTCTAGAACTCCTTGGAATTCTATATCAACAGTTTTTTGATGAATGCATTTAATTGATTGCATTCTTGATTCTCACACATGACTTTTTAATAGCCCAGCTCCCAAGTCATGGCACTTACTTATGCAGAGTAAGAGTCATCTTAGAGAAGATGGCATGGGTCAAGAGCAACAAGCAGACCAGTGGTACCCAGAGGAAGAGAAAGCCACACCAGACCCCAACACACACCATAATCTTTGATCATAACAAAAATTTCTTATCACATTCACCAGGCTGTTTTCAGAGCCCTTGGCTTTCTTTACTTTATACTTTCTTCCTAAATGATCTCAAATATTCCCATGACTTTAAATATCATCCCTAAATTGATAACTCCAAATTTTATACCTCCAATGCAAACATCTCCTCTGAAATTCAAAATCATATATACAACTTGATTTTCATTCTTGGATGTCTCCTCACAAGTATCTCCAACTCAAATTATGCAAAATGGAACTATTGATTTGCTTCCTTCCCCCTACCACACACCTCAAGCCCACCCACCTCAGGAAGCCATTCCTCCATCTACTCTGTTGCTCAGGTTGAATATGTGTGCCATTACTCCTTCTGCTTTGCCTCCCCATCCAACCCCCATATTAAATCCATCAGCCAGACTTATCTCTGTGTGCTACACAGATCACAAATCTGTCCAACCCCTCTTTCTACACTGATGAGGTCCTACTCCAAGGCACTATCATTTTTTTACTTGAATTCCAGAACGAGGAGAAAACTCTGTACTTATAATTGAACAACAAAAAAATGATAACTACTTTATAAGATTCTAATGCTACAAATTTAAAATAGGCATTTGAGAAATAGGCATTGAACACACATGTGTTCAATGGAATTTAAATTCTTTTTCTTTTTTTTATTTTTAATAAGACATTTTAGGACTTATTAAATGTTTAGAGCTCTTATACATTTTCACTATACCATACAAGTAATGTATTGTTAAATAAGAGAATTCTGATCAGTAACATCCAGAGAAACCTGGTTTTCAGTAATCATTCTTACCAATTGATTTAGTCATTGATCCTAACCCCAGTAGATATAACATTTAAAGTGATAAATGGTAGTAAAAAATAATAGATTTAAAGTTCATTGGATACTACATGGACATGGCAGAGGAGTTATACTTGTAAATTGTTTCCTATCTAATATTTGGAACTTAATCATTACTTTAAAGGGAAGAGAAGTTCTATTATCATTCAATTGTATTAAAATTAAAGCATTATATTGTATTTCCATATATTGCACGGCTCATAAAACAAAAAGACATTGTTGAAAGAAATTAAAGAAGACATAAGGAAATTTTAAAATATTTCATGTTCATGGATTGGAATATTTAATATTGTTAAAATGTCTGTATACTTAAAATAAGCTACAGATTCGATGCATTCCCTATACAACCCCAAGTCATTTTTACAGAAATTGGAAAAGGGAATCCTAAAATATGTATGGAATTCCAAAAGATCCCAAACAGCCAAAGAAATCCTGAGGGAAAAAAAGAACAAAGCCAGAGGTGTCACACCACTTGATTTTAAACTACACTAAGAGCCATAGTAGCCAATACAATATATGCTGGCAAAAAAATAAATAAACACAGGTGAATTTATCAGAATTGAAGCCTCACAAATTAGCTGACATATGTATGGGCAACTAATTTACAACAAAGGAACCAAGAATATACAATGGAAAAAGAAAAGTCTCTTCAATAGATGGTCAAGAAAATTGAATGGCCACATGCAAAAGACTGAAATTAGATCACTGTCTTACACCGTACACATAAATTAACTCAAAATGGATTAAAAACTTGAATGTAAAATGTAAAACAATAAAAATAGAAGAAAACATAAGTACTAAGCCTCTGGACATTGGTCTTAGTCTTTTTTGTGTGAATTTGAAGACATCATATGAATTTATGTGCATGTATGTGCATGTATGTGTTTGTGTGTATCAGAATACTACTCAGTTATAAAAAAAGATACTATATTGCCATTTTCTATAACATGGAGGGGATCTTCATGGTATTATGCTAAATGAAATAAGTCAGCTGGAAAAGGACAAAAAACATGATTTCACTCATGTGGAATATAAAACAAAAAGAAACAAACAAATAAAA
Source organism: Furipterus horrens (assembly GCF_987537825.1). Taxonomy (NCBI): domain Eukaryota; kingdom Metazoa; phylum Chordata; class Mammalia; order Chiroptera; family Furipteridae; genus Furipterus; species Furipterus horrens. The sequence continues at coordinate 157,929,194 of NW_028327175.1, forward strand.
TAAAACTTGTAGATGCAAACAACAAACTGGTAGTTACCAGAAAAAAAGGATTAAGGGGAAGGGGGATATAGGTAAAGGGGGTCAAATATATGGTGAAGGATAGAAACTAGACTTTTGGTGGTAAGCATGCTATAGTGTATACAGATATCAATAATAATGTTGTAACATCTGAAACTTATGTAATGTTATTAACCAATGTTATCTCAATTAAAAATTTTTTAACTCAAGTAGCTGACTCTGAATACTAAAACATTTAAAATAAACTAAATTTTTTTTAGTGCCCACTATGCACAAATGGTAAACTACTTACAATCCCCATTTTTTTTAATTTAAGTGTTTTACATTTATTTATTTTTTGAATTTTGTTAGATTTTCAGGGATGACGTTGGTTAATAAATTATGTAGGTTTCAAGTGTACGTTCTGTAACACATCATCTGTATATTGCATTATATATTTATCACACTAAGTCAAACCTTCTGTCACCATATTTGACCCCTCTTTACCTTTTACTAACTCCCCTCGCTCTTCTACCCTCTGGTAACCACCATATTGTTGTTTGTGTCTCTGTGTTTTTGTTTGTTTGTCTTCTCTGTTCATTTATTGCTTTCAGTTTTATATCTCACATGAGTGAAATCATATGGTTCTTGACTTTTTTCTTCTGACTTATTTCACTTGGCATGACACTCTCAAGATCCATCCATGTTGTCACAAATGTATTTCATCTTTTCTTATGGCTGAGTAGTATTCCCCTGTATGTATGTACCACTGTATGTATGTATCTTATTCATCCAATCATCTATTGAAGGATAGTTCAGTTGCTTCCATATCTTGGCTACCATGAATAATACTACAATGAACACAGGGTTACATATATCTTTACAAATACATGTTTTCAAATTTGGGGTTAGATACCCAGAAGAGGGGTTGCTGGGTCATATGAAAATTCTATTCTTAATTTTTTGAGGAACCTCCATACTGTTTCCCATAGTGGCTGCACCAGTTTAAAAGGAACCCTCATTCAGTCAACAATGTAAGAATAGATTTAACATAGCACTGGGACATCTCTCTACAAGAGATGAGACTTTCTTTAAATGTTGTTAAGGAGGCCTTTACACTTACAATCCTCACTGTTGAAGAGACATGATATAAGCAATTAGTTATGTGCAAATTAAAATTAAAACACCCAAAATTACAGTGCTTTAAACAAGACAGAACTTGCTCTCACACAGAAGCCTGAAGGTAAAGGGATAGGGCTGGTGTGGTAGCTCTGCTCCATAAAGTACTCAGCGATCCCGGCTCCTTCCACTTTCTCATTTCACCACCTTATCTGCATACTCCAATATGACAGCTTGAGTTACAATCATAACATCCACATTTCAAGCAGCAGGATAGAGGCAAAGGGTACACACAGGCTAACTTTTAGGAACGTTTGAGAAACTGCCCAATAAAAAGTTTCACTTACATCTCAGTAACCTTAATCACATATCAGGGGATAATTACATCTCTAAGAGAGGCTAGGAAATATAGCTCCTATTGCTGTTGGTCAGGAATCCAGCAGGATTCTGTTATTAGAAGACAGAAAAACTCATATTGGGGGCAACCATTTCCCCATCACTGTACCCTCCTGTTTCTTTCCCAAATTTCATACTTCTGAAGGTTATATCACTTGTTTTCCCAGCCATACCATAGGCAATAGCATGAAGCAGTTGTTAAATGCATGGGCACAGTACTTAAACTGCTTAGATTTCAATCTAGTCTCCAATGTGTCCACATCTGAGAAATGGAGATAAGAGTAAGATCTAGTCTTTGGAGTCACTGTGAGGTTTTACTAGTTCATACATATAAAGCTTTTAAGCACAGCGCCTAGCACATTGAAAGATAAGCTCAATAAAATTACTATTATTATATAAATGCAGTCAAGAAGAAATGGGGGTAACCTAACTAATCAGTGTCATGGAAGGCATTTGGAAAAACAAAGAGCTTACCACTACAGATTTCATAGAAATCCCAGGCCACCTCAGTCTCATTCATAAAGAAAATGAAGAAAAAATAACTAGTATACAGTTCTATTTTATCCAAAAACTGCTCCTGATTCATTACCACATTAACAAGAAAACCTAAACACACAGATCACTCCAGAAACTTTCCTCAGACAATGCCTGGGAAAAACTGATATTTCACTGTACCAGAAATAAATAGAATACAGATAAGTAGGAAAAGTAGCTAGGACAAGTATATTTGTTAAAGTCTTTCAGTACCAAAGATAAGATCAAAATGTCATATTCCTCTCCACTAATCCTATGGGCAAAGTGGCAGGATTCACACTTGCAAAACCTCATACACCTGGAAATACTATGAGAATATATCAAACCACAAACCAGTCAGTGAAAATAATGTGAATGTGGAATTTATCTGGTTTATTCTTTCTAACATATATTCTAAGTTATATTAAGCCTTTACTGACAAAAGTGACATTGTTGGTACACACACACATACATATTAGGAGTGAAAAAGTTACCAGATTACAGTGTCGATGTACTTTTCCTGGGATATCACCTCTTTTTCATATTTTTCAGGATTCTAATGTTAAATTTAAGCTCCTATTGGCAAGCTGTTGTTTTTTTTTTTTTTCTTCTATCTTTCATCTGGCACAGAATGATTATCTTACTTCAACTGCCACAGTCCAAGCTTGTGAAATATGGAGGGGAAGAAAAATGAATAAGCTGTTCTGCTTCCATTTCCTAACATCACTTGTGTGGGGCAGGAAGTCCCAGGCATAGGCCGCAGGGAAGTATCACAAAGACAAAACAATTCGGTTAGGACTTATTTTGCAGTATGTTATTTTATTTTATCTCTCAAAGGTTGTCAAGTCATGGTATTGTAATAATTGACATAGAATTCTTGTCAAATTGGAAAAAAATTAGAACACAATGGGCTAGTTCAGAATTAGATCAGTGTGACTCAGAGGCAGTTCTATCACTCCATTATTCAAATGATGTGACCATCTGAACATCGTTTCCTTCCTTGGTAGCAGAGTAAGATGAATATATACCTGTTAACATCCTTGATATGAGATATGGCATCTCTTCTAGCCAAACATAACTTCACCAAAGCCTACTCCTTCCACATACTTTAGAATAGGAAGGATAATATTTTTAGAGAAGTTGAGAATTTCTAGAATTTGTCACTAAAAGTGAGTTACATGCAGCAAAAATAATCCCTAGGAAAAGCTTCAAACATCAGTTCTTCCCAATGATTTTCATCTTTACTCCTGAATCTCAGGCAAAAGCAACTGGGATTCCACAACATGACTATGGCATTACTGAACAAATGAGGTGCCAATGAAGAACAATTTAGAACAAATGAAAAATATAGTTAGTTATAAAAATCTGTGTGATTCAGTCTAGGGGAAAAAAGGAAGAAATGTGCATATTAGTTTAATGAGATGTAGATAAAATATTTTAAATGGGCCCAAAGTGTTCAGGTTGAATTATCTTGAATAATAAAGGATTAAATTTCCCAGAAAATCTTTGTCCCAAAGTAGAATAATTTTCTAGTTCACACTTCTGATGCTTTACAAAATAAAACCAAAAGGGCATTTATCTACTTTTTTCCCCTTAGAATAAAATAGTATTGCAAAATAAAAACTGAGCCTTAGCAGGATTGAGTTCGGAAATTTTAATGGCAAACCTAAAAGCTTACTGAAAGAAGGAAAATTGGAAAATTGTGTTCCTTATAACAGAGCTCCAGTGCTAGAGAAGAAAGAATAAAGCTATTTTCTGTGAGCTGTAGGAATACATTTCTGTAAGATGTCCTACTCCCACATAATAACTGTTGATCCATATTTTTAACAACACCCATGGTGTCTGATGATACAAATGAGGGAGTTTGAACTGTATTCCCATGAAACAGATTCCACTTTTTGAGAAATGCTGACTAAAATAACTTTATTGTCCTCTTGATACAGAAGAAAATCAGATGGAACCATTCTAAGCTTTCTTGAAATCTACTCAAGTTCAGTTTATCTTCTTAATTTAAATCTATTTGTTTTTATTTACAAATTTAAATATACAGTCACCTCATTTCATATTCCATGAATTGGAGTAGATTGCCCACTCTCAATAAGAAGGTTCTTATAGGCTTAATTCTGGAGCTCTATTTCAATAGTTTCCAATATCTAATAAGCATTATGCTCACATCCACAGAAGGTAGTAAATTTAGCACTAAGCTATAGCTAAAGAATGCCTCTGCATTATTTATGTGACTCTTTATGAGAGGTCCTTTGATAGTAGGTGGCTTCTCTGAAGGTCTTGTATGACCCACACAGTCGATATATAAGTCAACAGAAATGTGGAGCGAAAGGACAAAGGTTGGGTTTTAAATGGCAGAACTCAAAAGAGTTCTAGTGCATACCTAGCTTTACCAAAGATGTACTGCAGTAAAAAGTGTAAGGATCACTGCTTTCAGGGGGGGAAAGGGTTCCTAGTAAGTTTATTTCCTTGTACTTCAAGTGCTAGTGGAATTAAAGAAATGAGCCTTTCTGTGAAAAAAGGAGTAGGGACTTGGGGGGGGGGGGGAATGGGGATGGAATGGGGACATCTGCAATAGTGTCAACAATGAAAATAAAAAATAAACAAACAAATAAATAAGCCTTTATGTCATCAGCTACTGATGACCAAACAGAACTGAGACTATGAGAGCTAATGCCCCTGAAAACATCCCAACTGATCAGATAATAAGCTGGAATCAAAAGTAACAATGGTTCCATATTTCTTTGGGACCTGTCAACTGTGGCAGTCTCCCGTCGTAGCCATGGAAGAGCATATTCTTGTTTATTGGCAAAGCTGTCACCATTTAATTGGTATCAGATTCTGACTTGCACAAGTAACATTCTTCAAAAAAAAAAAAAAAGTAACAATGGTAGCCCTGGCTGCTGTGGCTCAGTGGATTGAGCATCGGCCAGTGAGCCCAGTGTTGCTGGTTTGATTCCCAATCAGGGCACATTACCAGGTTGCACATCAGGTCCCCAGGTGGGGGCATGAGTGAGAGGCAACCACACAGTGATGTTTCTCTCCCTCTCCTCCTTTCCCCTCTCTCTAAGAATAAAATAAACAATCAATTAAATTTTTTTAAAAAAGTAACAATGGCCCAATATAACAATTTCCTCCAGGAAGTTTTGTTGTTGTATTGTTAGATTTACAGCTGCATTTGGGGTGTTAAGATTTCTTGCTGTACTTTTGTGGTAATTGCAGTTTGATATACATGCTATTTATCATCAACATTTTATATATTCTGTGTTCTAGTTTTAGGCTGATGGGGTTTGAATGCACTTCAGGGCACTGTACATTTCTTTCTCCCCATTTTAAGAAACTGTACATAGGCCAGACAATAATATCAATAACTCAGAAACCTGAAGATTACAAAATTCAGTACTGATGACTCTGAAAGGGCATGGAAATTTCATATTCTGTTTGCTGACTGAGTAGGATGATGGAGTTGAAGAACACTGAAGCTAAAATATGGGACCATCAGCTCTAATTCCAACTATAAACAGTATTTTTTAAGATACCCTCTTTGAGCCTCAGTTGCCTTTTTTGGAAAATGAGAGGCCATACTAGGTCATACATGGTACTTGGTTTCTTCGGTCACATCAGTTACAATCGATTGATAATCACTGGCTGAAGTACTGTGTTAATAATAATTCTGAGGCTGATTCAGGACAAAAGTAGAGTATCATGGGTGATTTGCCAAGTCTTCCATAAGCACAAATGGAAGAGTAGCTATATGTATGCCAAGTATCACTCAGCTATAAAAAAGAAGGAAATCTTACCTTTTGTGACAGTACGAATGAACCTGGAGAGTATTATGCTAAGTGAAGTGAGTCAGAGAAATGTACATGTTGTACCACATGATTTTATTTACATGTAAAATCTAAAAATAAAATAAGTGAATAAACAAAACAGAAATAAACTCATAGAGACAGAACTGATGGTTGCCCGATGAGAGGGGTGTTAAAGGATGGGTGAAAATAGTAAAAGGGACTAAGAAGTACAAATTGGCAGCTACAAAAATAGTCACAGGATGTAAAATACAGCATAGGAGATATAGTCAATAATATTGTAATACCTATGTTTGGTGCCTTGTGAGTACTAGACTTATCAGGGGGATCACTTTGTAAAGTATATAAATGTGCAATCACTACGTTGTACACCTGAATATTGTAAGTCAACTATAATATTATAATATACATTGAAAAAAAGAAATGGGAAAGGTTTTATAGCTAGAACATCAGGGTTCAGATGCTACCTCTTCCACTCATTAGCTCTACAGCTTTAGACAATTTTTTCACCTGTCTGAATGTCAGTATCTCAATCTGAAAAATATTGGCATAATTATTCTTGGAATTAGGTGCCATACAGAAGTGACTCACATGCCTCTAGCATGCCAGAACTCAGACTCTGCCCTGAGATTCTGTTTTCATCAGTCTGGAGTGCGGCCTAGATGGAAAAAATAAAAGCTGCCCAAGATATTCTACAAAGTAGCTGGTGTGACAGCCACTGAATTATGGTATTAGAGAGAACTCCCTAAACTTTCATTCAGTGCAACATTTAGCAATGTGTCTAAAAATACCATTGAACATATCCTATTATGCAAGTTGCATGCTCTGAAAGAATGCTAGTACAGTATTCCCTCACTTACCGTGGGTATTACGTTCCAGACTACCCCACAAAGTAGGAACCTTACATTTATTCTATACTCTTAAACCTATGTAACTTTAACAACATACATATACAGTACCACAAAATCCTGCGATATAGCAAAAGATCCGCAATAAATAATTAAATATATTTTTTACAATCCCGCAATACAGTGAGGCTGCAATAAGTGAAACATGATATAGCGAGGGACTACTGTAATTCAAAAGCTTAATCTGGCATTTACCTGCAATACAAATCATCTTTATCATCAACAACTGAGAACTGTTCTCAGAGCTGAGAAATAGGACATATACATTAAATGACTAAAGTCAATTAATATGTGCCAAGTATAAAAAAGATTTAGATGATGGGATAAACTGTGTACTGCTTTAGGTCAGGTACCATAATTTTTAAAAGTATTTCCAGTATCAAGTACTCATGGAACATAATAAATATTTTGTTAAATGAATGAATAAGATAAATCAATTCTATAAGAATTTATCAACAGTACCCTTGTCAAAAATCGGAATGCAGGGAAAGACATTTTTATTGGAAAAAAGAGTCTCAGTCAGCTACCCACAACAAAATTACTATAATGAGCTTATAATGAAGAAAACTGAACTTAGCTTTGAAGGGTAAATTAAGCAGCTCTTGACATTTCCAGTTAAATCTTTTGACTAGCAGCCCACCCTAGCCCCATTCTTGGCCAGAGTCCTCTCTATCCTCTAATCTTGTTACAGATACAATCAACAGGACACTAGACTTTCTAAGCAAATTTCACCATTATTAGAAGAATTATAAGAATCTTGCTTTCTGGGCATTGTATACCTGCTTAAAAGCTAATGAATGAACAGTATAAATCAAAGAAGAGAAAGGATATGAATCTACCCAACTTGATTAACCAATGGACCTAGGAGATGAATGGACTAACTGCCTGCATGCCATTTCACATTCTCCAGAATAACCCTACATGGTTGCTGCAGAATTTAGATTAAGGAAAACTTATTGCTGAGTTTATTATTTTTTAACATCCTTTTTCTGAGCACCCAACAACGAAAGTGGTACCTTCTAACTTGCAAGGATAAATGCTGCAAATATTTAGGCTGAGTTACCCATTTGTATGTTTGGAGCTTGAATTGTTCACTTACATTTTTATTTTTTAGAGGAGAATACTAATAAAATCTCATTGTTATAGGTTTATATGTTTTCAAGGTGGTAGTAAGCCAAAAGACCTTTTCAGGAATACACAATACATTTATTCTACAACCTAATTAATATTAGGAGTAAATTTTTAATTTTTGGAGTAAACTCCATACTGTTTTCACAGAGCCTGCACCAATTTACAATTCAACTATGTTACTTAAGAAACAAAACACTACATCTAGGGAATGCAATTGCATACAAGTACAAGAAACATATTAATGAGTGAAAATCTTACCAAATTAGGTTAGGAATAAGTCAGTTTCACTTCACAACTGTACTCCAATATTAAGAACAATAGGTAGGTCCCTTTTCATTGCTGGTTGTATCATAAATTAAATGTTTAAATTAGGGTGACAATGTGAGATTTCTATGAGACCTCTGTCAGTAACAACCTATGTCAATAACAACATAAGGTATTAATTTCTTATTTGAAAAGGAATGAATATCACCCTCTACCTATATGCAAATGATTATGCAAACCCATGCAAATTCTAAACCCATAAATTTACCAATTTAACTAAATTATAAATTAAAACCCAGTTATTCTCCAAATGATAACTTAAGACTAACATTGATTTATTTATTCCTGCTTCCTCATTATCAATAACAAACACCAGCTTGCCAAAAATCACCAAAATGGAGCATAGCACTAGGGTGTGAAAAGAAAACAGAACTTCTACATGTATTTATTTTTATCAAAAAATAGAAAGAGTGCCACTGGACACTACAGGACACCTACCACATTAGGCCACACTACCAAGTCAGGGAGTCATAGCAGCTCTACCTAATACATAGAAACAAACACAGGGAGGCTATAAAATGAGGAGACAAAGAAGCATGGCCCAAATGAAAGAACAGATCAAAACTCCAGAAAAAGAATTAAACAAAAAGGAGATAAGCTATCAGATGCAGAGGTCAAAACACTGGTTATAAGGATGCTCAAGGAACTTAGTGAGGACCTCAATAGCACACAAAAGATCTAGTCAGAAACAAAGGATACACTATTTGAAATAAAAAACAGTTTACAGGGAAAGAATAGGAGAGTGGATGAAATCAAGAATCAAGTCAATGATTTGGAACATAGGGAGGCAAAAATGAACCAATCAAAACAAGAAGAACAATAAATCAAAAAAAAAAAAATGAGGACAGTATAAGCAGCCTTTGGGAAAACTTCAAGCACTCCAACATTCACATCATAGGGATACCAGAAGGAAGAGAGAGAAATCTTTTTGAAAAAATAATGAAACAAAATTTCCCTAATTTGGTGGAAGAAAAAGACATGGAAGTCCAGGAACTACAGAGTCCTAACCAAGATGGATGCAAAGAGGCCCACTCCAAGACACATTATAATTAAAATGTCAAAGGTTAAAGATAGAGAATCTTAAAAGCAGCAAGAGAAAAGAAGTGAGTTACCTACAGGGGAGTACCCATAAGACTGTCAACTGATTTCTCAAAAGAAACTTTTCAGTCAAGAAGGGATTGGCAAGAAATATTCAAAGTCATGGAAAACAGGGCCCTACAGCCAAGATTGCTCCACTCAGCAAAGCTATCACTTAGAATTGAAGGGCAGATAAAGAGCTTCCCAGACAAGAAAAAACTAAAGGAGCTCATCCTCACCAAACTATTATTATATGAAATGTTAAAGGGACTTTTTTAAGAAAAAGAAGATCAAAACTATGAACAGTAAAGTGGCAATAAATACATATCTATCAACAATTGAATGTAATAAACAAACTAAGCAAACAAGAAGAACCAAGACAGAATCATGGATATAGAGAGCATTTTGATAGTTGTTAGATGGGAGAGGGGTGTGTGGTAATGGGTGAAGAAGTAAGGCGATTAAGAAGTACAAATAGAATGGCCATGGGGATGTAAAGCACAGTATAGGCAATGAAGTAGCCTAAGAACCTATACACATGACCCATGGACATGAACAATTGTGTGGGGACTGCCTGAGAGAGTTGGGGTGATGCTGGGTGGAGGGGAGTGAAAGTAAAATTTGGGACAACTGTAATACCATAATCAATAAAATATAATTAAAAATTAAAATATATAAATTAAAAATAGAAATAAATTAACCTTTCTGATATTTAACAGATTACAATGGTCCTTTTCCTTTTTTCTGTCATCTGTAAACAAGAAAGGGAGATTATATAAAATATGCAGAAGGAAGTGGAAGCAGTTGATGGTGAAGCCCTCGCTCATCTCCTGGCTTTTGACATATTGCAAAGTAACATAGTGCATTTAACCACAGGAAGTAAATTTACTGATCATATTACCTAGTTTTATTTAAACTAACCTTACAAAATAAAAAAATGGAAAAAAATCTTTCAAAGAAACACTGAATTGACAATTATACTAATAATATAGGCACAAAGAAATGATAGAGCTGTCACCTCAGCTTCTATAGTGAGTTCTTCCTCACCTATAATATAATCACACCTGACAAAAAGTCAGACAAAAAAATTTTAATATTACTAAAATATTGATTTTAATCCACCATCAGTTGAACCTTGAAAGGTATGTAAAATTTCTATTGTCATCTGATAAACAGAGGCCAGGGATGGTGCTCAAATCTTATAATGCACAGAAGAGCCCTCACAATAAAAAATTATCCAACACTAAATGTCAGTGATGCTTAGGTTGAGAAACCCTGTACTAATAAAAAATATATACTCCTCTGTCTTATTAAGAGCAATCTATGACTATCATATGTTAATTAGGTATGCTTTTTGGGGCTAACAAAACCTGAAAAAAGTGGTAGTTTATTTTCCTGAAATTGAATTCATAAGGATGAACAGCATCAAGAGCTCATTGCTTCAAGGTCACAAGATGGCTGCTGGAGGTATTGGCTTTACTGCTACAGCCAAAGAAGAAAGTAGAAATGGAAGAAAATGCATTAGCACCAGCCACAACTGTGCCTTTTATCAAGAAAGAAAAAGCTAACATCTCAGTGGGCCAATCTACCTTTAAGGGACTCTGTAGACAATTTAAAAAGTGGCATTTGTTTCTTTAATTGACCCAGTAATCACACATTCCACTTTACATTGTGCTATGGTTAAATATTAAGTTAGGGAGTACAGTAGTCCCTCTCTATATTGTGGTTCACTTTTCACAGTCTCACTGTATCACAGGATTTTGTTTAAATATTATATTTAATTATTTATCGCAGAATTTTCACTATATCGCGGGATTTTGTGGTACTGTAAACATATGTTGTTAAAGTTACATAGGTTTATGTTTAAGAACATAAGTTGTGTTTATAAAAGTGTAGAAAAGTTTAATAAGGGACTGGGAACAGTTTATAAGTGTGTGGGAAGGGTTTATAAAGCCTTAAAATATATATAAACACTAAAATAAATGTAAGGTTCCTACTTCACGGATTTTCACCTATTGTGGGTGGGGTATTCCCTCGATAAGTGAGGGAATACTGTATACAAAATAAACTGGCAAGCCAAGTACCTCCTCTTTCATTATAGAGTGAGAGACAAACTAAAAAGCTATCAGTGGAGACTAACATAGTGAAAACTCTTGGAACCCCTCTTCAAGGAAAACTTGGGAAAGCAGTTTAATTACAGAGAACAACCTCGGTTGTTGGCAGCAAAAGCCACTCTTGACTAAACAGCTAGGGCCCTTCAGTGATATTACAGCCTTGATAAAGGAAATTTAATAAATGTCAAAGCTCAGAGATGTATGTAGAGCCCATAGGTATGATGCCTTCTGAATTTCTACAAATCCATCCCAGCTAGTAGTATAAATTCAAGACTCTGACTTACAGTTAAAATGAAAGAGGCATGTTTGCAATCCTGTGCACAGAAAATAGACTCCTCTTCCTCTAGAGAAGCACATATCCTAACCAGTCTAACATACTTTACTTTAGATATCTATTCAGTACATTAACAGTATGGACCTTGCTGAACTTTACATAAGCCCAGTAGATGTAACATATTCAGATTTTTAAATGGCTCTAAATAGACACAACCTCTGAGATTTCTGGTGAAAGTGTGTGTATAGTAGCAAGTATGGAGAGGAAAGAAGATATCTATTAAGGAGATAATGAGAAACCAGCAAGACAAAAATTCAACAAAATAGGTAAGCAAAAATTCATCAAAATAGGTAAGAGTTGGGACTAGCTGAAGCCTCCCAGCTCTTTCTCATTAAGCACATCTAGACATAAATGTTATGGTTAAAGTAATTTTATATTATATAAACTTTAACTTCTCATCTTAATACTTTCCAGATAAAACTTTGATCAGACATTCAACAAGTGATTAAAGTATAGGTTATGGAATATTACAGATAAACTATTTTCAAACTTTTGAGGGTTGCTGAAATCTGAGGTTCAAATTTTGGGTTCAAACAATTTTCTTTCCACAAGAAAAGGGTTTATGGTGTACTGTGCAGATATTGCAGGTTTGGTCCAGACCGCAGCAAGAAATCCAGTATCTCTATAAAGTAGCCATAATCTTTTTGCTGGGGGTGGGTCTTGCCTTCAGTTTGTAAAAAACACAACATCTGTGAAGTGCAATATAGTGCACAATAAAACAATGCATCTCTATTTCATAGATCATTCTATGTTCTTTAAAATGTATTTAACTACCTCCATAATAAGTTGGATAAAAGAGCAATTAATTTGGGGGATTTGGGGCTATGAATAAGGAAGTGAGCAATTATAAGGTGCACATCAGATAATGGGCACCTGATGCATTTCTGTTGGCATTTATCATATTCTCATTCATTTCCCCACAATGACAAATGTGGTTTCTTTGCTCTATTTATGCTCCTAATTATGCATCAACTATTTAAAAGGGACCTAAAAGTGTATGTCTAGGGCTTCTATATATAAGATTAGATATTTTGTGAGAAACATTCACTACATAAACAAATACATAAGATATTTTCAAATATGTTTAAAACTGCAGTAAAATACAATATTATTATAAATTCACTGTTAGCATAATTCCATTCTAGTATTTTTAACAATCATTTAAATGCCACTTTTATAATTAAAAAGAGCACAAAGTAGGAATCAGAATACCTGTGTTTTAGTTCCAGTTGGACGAGTCACTTAAAACCTCTAAGCCTCAGTTTCTTCCTCTGAAAAATGCAGATATTACCTGCCTGCCTAATTCACAGGGCAGATATTGATAATTACATGTTATGATCCTCATGAAAGTGTTTAAAAATTAAAAGGCATTGTACAAAGATATTATTAATATGAGTAAATACAAATAAGAATATAGCTGTGGGGGGAAAGTGTTAGGAATAAAGAACTGAAAATATGTTAGAAATCATCAACGTGAACATGATGAACAGCAACATGTTCCTTTTCCCAAAGGCAGAGCAGGTAAAAAGTTCACATTTTTAAAATTTATTTATATTTAGAGAGAGGGGAAGAAAGAGATGAAAAGAGGGAGAGTAAGCATCGATCGGATGCCTTTCACAAACCCCCTACCAGGAACCTGGCCCACAATGTAGGCATGTGCCCTCACCAGGAATTGAACCTGCAACCTTCTGGTTTGAAGGACAATTCCCAACCCATTGAACCACACCTGTCAGAGCACAGGTTCACATTTTAAAGACTCTCAGTCACTTTTTTTAAAAACAGGGTCAATATGTAATAGATACAAATTTAATACAAGCCATTTGATCAAAATAAGAATTCCAGGACTTTTAGAAAATAGTGGAGCATAAAATTAATCTGCAGAGCAAATGGAACACTATAATAACAGAGGCAATGTGCCTATTATCAAATGAACCAAATTTCCATACAAGACAATATTCTTTTGTATTGCCCTGAAGAGACCAAGTATTAGGAATCTGAGAGGCCTTAAGAACCAATTTCTAGATTATATTTGTACACAAAATGGAATAAAGTCTCAAGTCTAAGAACACATAAGGTATAATGTAAGTAATAAGAAATTTTTCAATCTACTTAGAAAATCTGAAAAGAAAGAACATACTGCAACCTCTGAAATAGGAATGAAAAAGAAAGTCAAGTAGAATCTTTTCACAAAAGATAATTTAATGAATAAAAGAATATGCCTAGGGGTTAACTTTAATCTGAGAGACTAGGCTGCAAAGGTAGCCCTTTTGATGAGCTGTTGAAGTAAATTCAACAGATATTCATCAAGTTAGTATCTAAAATACTGTACATTATGGGTTGAAGGAATATATATTATAATCTCTGCCATGTTCATAAAATAGTAAAAGACCAATTTTTTTATAACTAAGGTGAAGTTTGATGTACATAAGTCTCTATATAAATGGTATATATGTTATAACCACAAATGTTTCAACATTTGCTAATGAGCACCAAGGGCAATCAGGAATATGAAGATAGTTTGGATTTTTTTTTTAAGGACTATGGGTAATGAAGGCCAGAACTGATCTTAGAGAATTGATATGATTTGAGTAGGTGGCAAAGCAACTACTGTAACAAGAGCCAATTACGTATTTTCAATTTTAAAGGGAAATCTTTGAAGCGTTGCTTCTAGGTTCGCCTTTCTATTTTCCCTCTTCACTTTATTTAGAAACTCACATGAGTTAGCAGAAGTCACTAAGAAGAATTATACTAAAAACTAAACTCCTAAAACCTCAGTGTTTTGGGATACCAAATAAAACTATTGCCACAGTTCTAATGGGTGTCTCTTCTCTGCTTGAATACCTCCCAGAGCTCATAATTTCATGAAGCAATTAATTCCCCTCTGTTTCAGAATGTTATGGAGATGAATTAAAAGTCTGTAAATTGTTTTAAGTATACAGACAAGTATTTTTATTTCCTCTCCATAAAAACATTGAATATTCAAGGGGAAATGTCTGCATAATAATAACACTTCAATATAATTTTTAGATTTCAAAGCTAGACAATCTGTAAGGAGACTAAAGCCCAAACTTGCCTAGGGTCACAAAGCAATTTAGAGTCAAAGTCTGGTCTAGAAAGTCAATCTTCTTATGATCTTTCCAGTATGCATTAACTTTCCCTCTACTCCAGAGGACTCTATTTTGTGCTTTATCAAGAACTAGATGCTTTGTTTCAGTCTTCTGAAAACAAAAAAGAAGTTTAATAATTTCTTGAGATTTGTTTCCCTTTATGTACTATAATTCTTTCCAGTAAAGCAAGGTCAACAGCTACTTTATGTAGCTCTAAAAATTGTGTGAGGTTAATTGGAAGATCTAAAACAAAGCTTTAGCTAAAAATACAACCCCCTCCACAAACCAGTCTTTCATACAAAATCAGTACATTTTAACTTCTGTTATTGTGCAAATTACATGCAAAACACACATATGGAAATTCTACAGATTTACCATTTCTATGTAAACCCTTTCAATGGAGAAACTGCAAACACTGGA
This sequence comes from Furipterus horrens, assembly GCF_987537825.1. NCBI lineage: Eukaryota > Metazoa > Chordata > Mammalia > Chiroptera > Furipteridae > Furipterus > Furipterus horrens. Next base: position 157,944,449 of record NW_028327175.1, read on the forward strand.
TGCTTTGTAGAATTGAAAATGTTAACTCAGAAAAAGCATCTTCAACCCTTCATGACATGTGAAGCCCTCTCTATCATTGTCCTACTGCCTTGTTTTCTTTTTTTCCTTTCTGGTGGAATCAGTTAGAACAATATTGCTATTCACCTGTTAGCTTATCCATCATATTCACATGTTCACTGGAAGCTGTTTGGTGACTACTTTTATACTTAAAATTATTACATTAGTTTACTTAAAATCAACCATGTTCAATGGGGGGAGAATAGTCATCAAAAAGCCTTTGTCCACAGAAGCTGCTCCACTACCAGTTCATCAGAAGTCAATATTAGTTTCTTTTATACCAACTTTTCAGTTCGTTTAAACTAAATATACTTAAAGAATTGGAGTTTTTGTCAGCTATCCAACTCCCTGAAGTTTTACAGGATGTTTTGTCTAGGTAATTCTTAAAATGTCTACTGAAAACTGCGATAGCTTCCATAATCAGAGAATCCCTGCCAATACAGAACCCAAAGTACTGAATCCTGTTAGTCACAGTGCACATATGGCACACTGAAGAAAAGTTTTAATGAAATTGCATTTATCTTATCAATTCTGCTATCAACTTATTTTTATTGATTTACGCTATTAATGTTTTTAAAGATTTAAAGCAATGTATGGTACATACACATTTAAAATAAGAATTAAAACAAGAATGAACTAAAAGCCAACTAATAAAGGTATGTGATAGAAATTATATCAGAAAACCTTAGCTTGTAAGAATTACACCAACTAAGCTCAACACAGTCACGAGCTTCCTGGCAACATAGCTCTCATCACCTGCTATATATATATTTACGTGTAAATGCATCCATAAGGAGATACCACACTGTAATGGCAAAGCATGAACTTTTCACATAAGTCTCGAAATTGTATTTCCTACAAAGTCTTATTACATTTTTAATACATTTTAACTTCTCTTAATTTAAAATAAGTTTAACTTTTCTTAATTTGTCCTTAATTTTTTGATATACTAAATGACTTATTTAAATAATACAGAAGCATAATGTTCTCATTTATTTCTTCACTTATTTATTCAACAGGAAAATGAATAAACATAATTTGTTCAGGACCTACCCCATTTTTATATGCATTATGCTCTTTAATCCTCACAACCATCCCACAAAGAAACTATTACCATGCCCATTTTATGGGAGAGGAAACTAAAGCTCAGAGAGATTAGGTCATACTGATCAACAGCAGAGTTGGGATTTAAACTTATTTGCCTAATTGAAAAATAATATTCTCTCAGAATGTGGTCTCATAACAAGTACTAACTGGGAATTTATTTGGCACCAAAAAACAACTTAAAAGATAGTACAGAATGAGAATAAAAACTAGAATATAGTTCTTGAATTTTAAGGAGTTTTTACACCATTTAACCTCACTACCCTAACTAGAGTTATATCTTGGAATTCAATGATCAGTTAACAATAAATTCAAATATATAATCAGCCAGTAGATGTGTACTGAGTTCTACTAAATGACAGCAGAATACAAAGCATTGAATATTGAATAAAGCAAAAATAAACCACTTCTAAAAGCAAACAATGATGATCACTAAAATCCAAGGTGTAGACAACACAGAGGTAAAAACAATCTGTAGGGTTTAACATTTTCCTCCAGAGTCCTGGAGAATGTCTGTTCGGCTTAATATCAGACCAGCTGTTTAAGTCAGGATTAATGTTCTAATACTAAGACCCACTAACTGATTCTTTACTCTTTGTACCATTAAATTCTACAGAATTAAGATAAATCTACACTTCTATAAAAGACATTGCTGTTTTGCTCCGAGTCATTATTTATATTCCCCTACTACCAGAAGCATACAGTGGGTTATAAGGACACATAAAATACAAATTAGCATAAATTATAACTTGGTTGAAAGAAAAAAGTGAATACAAAATGAGTCATACGTCATTGTGGTAAGCCATATAGATATTTGGCTCTTTTCTTTTCAGTAGTGAACTTGAAATAGAATAATTTAACAGTTATAGGATTTACCATTTTCCAAAGGGTTTTTTCATTGCTTTCAGGAAATACAATTATCCTTGGTATTAAGATGTGTTGGTGATTTCTCCAAATCGTCTTTAAAAACACATGTGAGCTAATAAACAACTATCTTCATTTGTCTTTCAGACAATATGTACAACAATATTTTTATAGGTCTGATTTTTATTGTTATGGAAATAAAAGAAAAAACATTGAGTTACATGTTTATAATCTTCTGGATCCTCTAAGAGTACAGATTAATGTTTGTTTTAACAAATTCCCAGGCCCTCCTCCATTACACTGGCTCAGAGCACTGGGGGCACAGGAAAACCAAAACAGGCCCCTGAGGCTAGGTTCATCCTACTTATTAAAACTCTGAGCCAGAAGGAAAGAGAAGAACTACAATGAGCCTGTACAGCCTGGGTTAGATAAAGAACTTTCTGGGAATTTACAGTGGAATAAGAGACAGGTTGTAGTTGCTACATGTGGGAGAATTTGAAAATGAGAGAATGAGAAAACTATATTTAAGACTGCTTTACTGTGTTATGTGCAATAATTCTCCTTTGGCTATCTGATCAGACAAAGTAGTAAAGATGTAATTTCCTTTCAATTATTTTGGATGTTATTCTCTTGTTTCTTTGAACGTGAAATGTTAGCAAAATAAGGCCATGAGGTGGCTAGCTTTATGTAGCTTATATTCTAATGACCTCAGCATAGAATAATAGCATCCCAGGCCTCCTGTGGTTCCAACCATCTGCCCATTGTCTCACAGTGGACAAGAAGTGACTTCTCCATCTGTCCAAAATTTACTTATGCAAGAACAATACCTTTTAACTTTTTAAAACCCAAAAGTTTTCTTTTAGAAAGTACAGAAAACATAATAGGGAAATTTGAACACCATAAAGCAACCCCACAAAATATAATTTTGAGGTGTTTCAAAACTTTGTGAATACCAAGAACCTTTCAGTGATCATTCGCAGAGTAGTGATTTCTAGCCTTCTTCACAAATGTTCAAAAAGCTTCCATGATTACCTTTTTTAAATAATTTATTTATTTTTAGAGAGAGGGTAAGGGGGGAGAGAGAGAGGGAGAGAAACATCAATGTATGGTTTCCTCTCATGTGCCCCCAACTGGGGACCTGGCCCACAACCTAGGCATGTGCCCTGACTGGGAGTCGAACTGGTGATCCTTTAGTTTACAGGCTGGCACTTAATCCACTGAGCCACACCAGCCAGGGTTGCACTATTACTTTTTAATTATGAAGATTCATGTGTATGTACTTAGAAACACCAGTTTAAAGGAAAGAGGAATAATATATTGGACAATTCTCCAACTCCCCATCCATTCTTCTTTCCTCCTCACCCAATTCTTCTAAACAGTCTATGAGTGCAACTTGAGCATTCTGAGCTCCACATAGCACCACCACCAGGGCAAGACAGCATTATCCAAGAACACATTCACACAGCAGGTTTGGCAGCACGTGTGGTATCATAGTGCCTGGCGGGGACACACCCTGCACGCTCTCAAAAATAACTTGGGGAGTGCAGAAGGAGAGCAGAAATCTCACAGCCATGCAAGTAGAGTGTACTTGCAAAGGCAGACCTTTAATATCCATGTGCCTCCTAGGTGCACTGTGGGTAGGAAGGGGATATTTATATCATACACATCATGAAAATGATATCAACTGACCTGCTTATGTCTCCACATTGTTTTGAAGATTTAAGGATGGAATGCAGAAAAAAAGCACTCAGAAATTGCAATGTACAAATGAAGTACGTGGTATTGTCATAACTAACTTCCAAATTTTTAAAAATATACTTATAAATTGTGTGTAGTATTTACCCTGATTATGAATAACTAAATTGTCATGCATGTAGGGAAGGTACTTCTGAAAATATATAGCACCTTCTTTGGAGACTCTGAACTAAAGCATAGGGAGCTCTTACATTTTATACCCAGACATTGAATTTCATTTTCTTTATTTACATTCAGCCCTGTGCTCCACGACTGGAAATTCTTCTGAGAAGAAATATTTCCTTACACAGTCTTAGATCACACACAGGTCTCAGGCTCTGCATCTCCCTTTATGTCCATCTCTTTATGTCTTGATAACATGCTGTATCTTTCCTACCCTCCCTTCAGATGACAAAAGGGGTCTTCCTCGTATTCTTTTACTTTCAAAGCTGCCTTCAATACTTGTTTTAACTGTATTGAAGGACTTCATTAAGCATTAGCAAAAACAGACTATGACAAATTACCCCACGGGGAAATGAGCAAAAGAGAAAGTATTACAGAAAAATCTTCTTAAATATTGTAGGAAAAGAATTTTTTTAAGACAGACTTTAATCCCAATGGTCTCAATATATGTTTTGATATATGAAATATGAGAGGTTTTATTTATTTGATTAAAACACTGAGAATGATAAAATAGGAAATAATGTCTGTGACTTATTAATTACCTGATTGATACTAAATAATCAAAGAAATCTGTCCACATCATGTTAACCTCAAAGCAAACCATAAGTATTTTTTGTACATTCAAAACTGATCAAAATCATAAAATCTTCACAGGACTTAAGCATTTACTCAGAATTTATTCCAAAACTTCCATCTACCTAGCTGTGCCTCTTTAAGTCATCCAAGTTCTGACCTACAACAGGAAGTCCATTAGCTAAATCAGCATGGGAGGCAGGCACTGCTATCAAACAGCAGCTCATTTCAGTGTAGTAAAATACAGAAAATCTTCCATAAAGTGGAAGATAGCATGGATATCTGTAAGGTACATGCTTGCTTTGAAATACATTCTAGGAATCTAAGTGCTACACAGTACTACACAGAGTTAACTTTTGACATGGCATGAGTAATCCTCCAAAATCTTAACATATTCCTGCACAATACTGGCTAAGGTTATTTTAAACTAGTATGATTCAGCCAGCTGTTGCATTATAATACCCATATTACAATAATGATTCTCACCTTTAGGATGTTAGTGAAACAGGATTCTGACTACTAACTCAAATAATAATACAGTGAGAGATCATCAAGTATCCATAAAAAATTGTTTACAGCAACTATAACTATTCAAGTTATTTCTAGAGAAAGCCTATCCCATGGGCCAATGTTTCAGTGGCATTTCTTTTATTACTACATAGCTCAAAAGTGCCTTTCATGCTCAGTGGGCATATAATAAGCAAAGAACAGATACATTGAAAATCTATCATAAGAATATAAATCAAAAATTCTATAAAATTTGGCTTATGTGCCCAAACATGTCAAAAATATGACATACTATATCAGTTATTCATCACCAACAAAAATGAAAGTTAAAAACATTGTATATGAATCCTGATTTTTACCCATACTGTATAGATTTTCTACCACCATATTTATCTTAAATGATACTCATGTGCTATATTTCCCCAAATATATATTTTATTAATATCCTTTTTTAACATAAATAAATAGCAGTTTCTCTCCATAGCTAAAAAACTTGTTCATTAAAAAACTTGACCAATTAAAGTTTCATCTCTAAAAATAAATCTAACTCTTAACCTAGATTAATGATGCTTAAAGGAATCCCTGTGCAGGTTGACCACCAGATGACACATGTCTTCTAGGCTGCAACACAAGGAGAAACTAATGAGAAATTTTAAGAGACTATTAGGACAGGAAGTACAAGGGACACCATAGGAAGAAGTCATTTATAATCATTTTCTCCTCCATGTAATTTAAAGCTGTAGACTGGGATTGTCTTAGTGGGACACACCTCCCACTAAGTGAGAATTGAGATAACCAGCTCTAAAAGAAGCAACACAGAACTAATTATTCCCATAAATTTTCTTCACAACATTAACACAAAACATCAACACTATGATGCTGACAGTGGCAGGCAGGGAAATGGTAGAAAATTTATTTTGTTGTTGCTGTTGCTGTCCGGCTGCTTTATAGGTTGTCTCAGGTGACAGATTTGCCAACTATTATGGTTTATTGTTTATATTTTTCTCCATTACCATTTAGTGCCCTCATACCCTCTATCCCCAGTAATCACCACACTCTTATCCATTTCCATGAGTCCTTTTCCCATTTTGCTCAATCTTTCCCCCTGCCTCCCCAACTAGCTGTCATCCTGCTTTCTTATCTCTGAGTCTGTCCCCATTTTCCTTGTTAGTTCAGTTTGTTCATTATATTCCAAATATGAGTGAAATCATATGGTATTTGTCTTTCTCTGACTGGCTTATTTCACATAGCAGGTCCACCCATACTGTCACAAAGGCTAAAACTCTCTTCCTTTTTATGGCTGAGTAGTATTCCGTTGTGTAAATGTCCCATAATTGTTTTATCCACTCATCTACTGATGGACACTTGGGTTACCTTCCATATCTTGGCAATTGTAAATAATGTTGCAATGAACATAGGGGTGCTTATGTTCTTTTGAATTAGCATTCCAGGTTTCTATGGATAAATTCCAAGACATGGAATCACTGAGTCATAAGGTAGTTCATTTTTAATTTGTTGAGGTATCTTCATACTGTTTTCCACAGTGGCTGCACCAGTCAGCATTCCCACCAACAATGCAAAAGCATTCCCCTTTCTCCAGATCCACACCAGCACTTTTTGTTTGTTGGTTTGTTGATTTATTAATGATAGCCTTTCTGACCAATGTGAGGCCATATCTCATTGTGGTAGAAAATTTAGATTCAGCACTTTCCCTTGAAGTTGGATTAGCATATAAGAATATCTACACTGAAGGGTGAAAACAGAACTAGACAGGACTATAATGAAACAAGTCTGGGAGTCTAAATAGCAGAAAACATTTTTAGATTATTATAACATAGATCCTAAATAATAAACTTATATTAACAATAATAGCTAAGATTTTTAACATTTACATTAAATCCATTATCCAATATAAACCCCCAACAACCCATATGAATTAAGTTATTTCTCTATTTTACAAATAAGGAAGCAAAAGCTTTTGGGGGGCCTCAATACTACATCTAGTTTAATGTCAAGGACACATGTCTTGGTTTCTTATTTCACAGCCCTCTCTAATATATCAAGCTGCATATATTATTAGTATTTGAAGTACCAGTGAATTTTTGAGACTGTGGTCAAAACAATCAAAAAATTATCTAAAGACAAACTAATATTAACTTGCAAACATGAATTATTCAGACAGGAAATAAAATATATCATAGGAAGACACAAAGTTCAAACTCCATTTGACTTGAAATTTCATAAATACTATCACTAATATAGTATCCTCATCATCATCACCTTGATAAAATTATCATCCCAGCTATATAATTTTATCATTTTATTAAAATGTGAAATTAATGTAAATGAATTATTAAAGAGTAACAAATATTGTTTATGGTCAAATTTTTTAAATATTATTAACTTCATAGAATTTTATCAGTATTTTTCATTAAATGTACACAATTGCCACATGAAGTTCCCTAGACTCTGATCAAAATCTTAAATCATTTTATTGGTGATCAAATAAAATTTGTAGTTCTTAACTAAGGTATTGAAGGCCCTCCATGTTCTGGCCCCTCCTAACTTTTTCAACACCATTTTCTATCCTGTGATCCAAATGTACTATTTTATGCTTTTCCACTTTTACAACCTGTTTCTTAAGGTTTGTTGTGACTGGAACATCCTCCATCTCTCCTTGTTAAAATGATACCTGATCATAAGGGCCTAACTTACATGCTGTATCCTTTACACTGGCTTCCCTGATCCCGTTGAGTATAAGGGATCTCTTCCTCCATTATAGCACCCACCCAAATTTGTCTTATGTTTCTGATAATTGTCATACCTCCCAAATAACTATAAGCATCATGGGAACAGAGATTGTTTCAAATTTCTGTATTTCACACACTTATTTTCATACCTTCAATCAAGTGTGTATTCATGGTATACATGTTCTACAGAGTCACAAAAAGAATTTATATCCTGATTAAAATCATTAAATCAAATAAACTCTTGAATACGCACACCAAACCTTCAATATGTCAATAATAATTTTAACTCCCTGGGGGTGCTGGTCATTTATAGCAATATTTTCTCATATCTAATGATCTCTTTTATCTCCAACAAATTTTCTATAACACTAGAAAGTATAAACAGTAATTTTTCCATATCTTGAATGATTTACTTATAATTTTACAAATAACTAAGAAATCAGAAAGGAGTTTATAAATAATTTCTTTTGACATCTTGCATAGATTAAGAGAATAACAAAATGAATAATTCACAAGAAAATAATTCCACATATCTAATCTTGTCCCCCTATTAATGGCACATCCTAACACCTGTAGAATGATTATTTTAAGGTAATAATGATATTGATAATACTACTTTGTTTGGTTAACAGAATTCTTTTTCAGATAGAAAACATTTAACTGCAAATATATAATGCACCACTCAATTATTTTTAAATAACCCCTAGGTTACATACACAACCAAGTGGATTTAATTGTATGAGTGTAATTACTATAGGATTTTACACCAGCCTACCAAACTGGTGCTAATAATGTGTAATATAATACTCTATAGGATATTATAAGGTTACAATTTTATTGGGTTTTTCTTTTAACATGCTAAACAGTCTAAATTTCAACCATTTAGAAAAGAACTTCAGAATTAAATTACAGAGAAGTTTACAAATAAATTAAGAAGCTATCAATTAATAGTCTTTGTTAGTATCCTAAATTGTGAAACTTTAATAACAAGACTCTGAACAACTAAGTGCTATGTTTATTCAGATATAAAATTTTCATCTAGACTACAGTAGATCCTCTCTATATCGCGGTTCACTTATTACAGCCTCACTGTATTGTGGGATTTTTTAAAATATATTTAATTATTTACCACGGATTTTTCACTATATTGTGGGATTTTGCGGTGCTGTATACGTATGTTGTTAAAGTTACGTAGGTTTAAGAGTGTAGAATATGTTTAAGAATATAAGCAGTGTTTATAAAAGTCTGGAAAAAGGTTAATATGGGACTGGGAAAGGTTAATAAGGGACTGGGAATGGTTTATGAATGTGTGGGAAGGGTTTATAAAGCCTTAAAATATATATAAATACTAAAATAAATGTAAGGTTCCTACTTCGCGGATTTTCACCTATCGTGGGGGAGTCTAGAACGTAATATCTGCAATAAGTGAGGAAATACTGTATTCCTAAGTCAAATAAAAAATTTTAAATAAATAAATACAAAACAAAAATACCCATTACTTGTGATCACATGTTAAAACAGTGACATCATAAACATGTAGAGTACAAAGACCAGAGATTTTCAATATTAAGACAAAATTACATAATGAAAATCTAAATAAACGAGGAAAAGGACAGCCTTAAATTAGGGTCTGAATTTTCAGAGTTGGACCCACCCTACAAAGCCCCTACAGAAACTCAGTTTGTTATGTGCAACAACACAAGAGAAAGAAATAGCAGGAAAAAATAAGGTTGTTATTTGTTATAAAGATGATGTTTTATTCATAAACACGAGAGGAAAACATAACTTCATGAAGTCTGCTAAATCTAATTCACAATGCACTTACCATATAAATGTGAAGAAAAATATGTTAAATTCTTTACATTTAATCTCTCCGTTTGAAATCTTACATGGTGAATAAAACCAAATTTCCATCCAAATAGCAGCATAAGTGTAATTCAACATGAAAGCACATGTCCACACAAAAACTTGTACACCAGGTCCATAGCAACATTATTCAAAACAGACAAAAAGTGGAAACACTCTAACTGTCCAACACCTGATAAATGGATAAACAATATGTACTGTATCCATGCAATAGGATATTACTCAACAAAAAATAAAAAATAAAGTACCAACACCTGTTACCATATGGGTACCCTCAAAAGCATTATATTCAGTGAAGGAAGCCAGACAGCAAAGTCTACATATTATATGATTCCATTTATATGAAACATCCAGAATAATGAAATCCATAAATATATAAGGTAGACTGGAGGCTGTCTGGGGCTACAGGTGGGAATAGGGACTACCTACAAATAGAGGATCATTCTTGGGTGATGGAAATGTTCCAAAAATTGTATTATGATAATGGGTTGCATAACTTTGCAAATTTATTTAAATAATTTCATTGTATACTTTACATGAGTAGATTTATGGCATATAAATTATACTTTTATATATATATATAAAATTAATGAAGACACCAGTTGATTCTGTCTTTAAATAACATGTCAGAAAATGCTTAAAAATAAATGTACATACATTGCTTCAGTTAGTCCTAACAAAAACTATGCAAGCTAGGAGGATGTTATTGGCCTCATTTTGCAAATGAGGAAACTGAGGCTCAGATGTTAAATGACTTTGATTCCAAGTCTACTGGTAGGAAACTAGGACTAACTCAGTACCTATTCTCCTACACCACACTGTATCTCTTTCACATAACATGGAACAACTAGGACATTTAATAAAATAAATTTAAATGAATAACCTAATTACATAGGGTAATACTGTAACATGCATCACCCTTGGCTTCAAACCAAAAGGAGTTTATTTTTTCAGTCTTTTGTACATGCCTGTGGAGTAATTCTGTCATTAATTGCAAATAAATTAAGCACTTCTCATATTCATGGAAAATGTAAATGAATATCAGCAAACTAATTGGTCCTCAGAAATTCAGAAACCAATGTAATTTTAATATTTCTTTTGAAAGGGAACATATATGCCAACTAAAATACTTAAAAACTATGATTCAAATTTTATTATTTTATAAAAGATAATGGTGTAGTAGCTATATTCATAAAATTTCTTTTCCTAAAATAGGCACACATCTAATGTACTAGTGTTTCTTCAGGGTTAAACAGAATACATTAAAAGTCAATATTAACTAACAGACTAGCAGCATTTTTACTAATGAAAAAGCATTTAGATCTACTTATGTAGTTTGCACTTTTAATCCCCTAAAAAATTCAAGAATTAACAAATAATTATACAAGTTATACATGAATTTTTAAGTTATTATTAAAATAGTGTCTTTCAAAATGTCTACGTTATCAATTATTTTAAAGTATAGAATTGTACAAAAACTTTGTAGCAATAAGTCTAACTGGTAACTAAATAGAAGCAATTTGTTAGAGCCCTGGACTCACAAGGCAGTTCCTGAGTTCAAATCGCAGCTCTGCCTTTTCTAACTCTGTGACTAGAAAGTAATTAAACCTGTGCCACACCTGAAAATTGGAATTATATCAGTATCTACCTCAGAGGAGTTTTAGAAGGATTAAATGAACTAATACATATATTGCGCTCAGAATGTTTCCTGGCACTGGATTTAACTATTATATTTATTTTCTCAGAGCACAGAGAATTGTTGTAAGATATTAAATTAAATGGGAAAATAGTTGTCTCTCCCCTTATTACTAATGGAGTATGGTATTTATTGTTCAGGAGGTAATGAATCTCCATTGAAGTAAGGATGCCCTGGCTGGTTTGGCTCAGTGGATTGAGCGTCGGCCTGCGAGCTAAGTGTCGCTGGTTCGATCTTCCAGTCAGGGCACATCAGAGAAGGAAAACTCTGACTCCAAAAAACCTCCGCTGCCTTGCGGCATACCTCTTCAGGGGAAAGGCTAAGGGAGTAAACCCCGACAGAAAATCCGGAACCGGAGTCCCTAAGGCGGTTTGACGTTGTAGTCAACACCGGCAACTCCTGCGGCGCACCTGAAGCCAAGCTGTATTGACTCCGTCTTTCCCTTGGATCCTTCAGCTGCGAAGAGAGGGGGGGTCTGCTGCATGGGCAACAGTAGACCCTCCATATCACCCTGCCCAGGCTCTGGAGCTTCAGATTCACTGGAGAGGACACTCCAGCGTCATCGCAAGATGTCGATTCAACACGGGAGGAGACAGATACCGTATCACTCCCGAGTCGAACTGCACAACCATTCTCGGCGGTGCAGATAGACTCTTAAGAAGCTACACCATCGTCTCTCGAGACGGACGGCTGCCGATGATGGTATTTATTGTTCAGGAGGTAATGAATCTCCATTAAAGTAAGGATTCTTTTATCATTAGTTAATAATTAATAGTTTGTTATTATCATTTTAGAGAAAAGTATTTCCAATTCATTTACTATAAAATAATGGAATGTGCCATTATTTTAACATCATAATAGATGCAGTTTACATGTAAATGTCTCTGTTTCATAATGAAATAACATAACCTTTATATTATAATTTTAGAACATTTCCTGACAGTTCCTCTTCACTAAAGAAAATCTAGGGAGTAGAAGACAAAGAAGCTGAATTCTTTTCAATCATCTGAGTCAAAGGCATCAATAAAATCTGTGGAGCCTGCTACATGGACTGAGAAGAAAGACCAAGTCTTTTCACTAGTACTGAAGTGAAAGAACTAAAAATTTTGAGATACTACTGATACTTTGTAGGATACAAGATGTTACATATACCCCTGAGAAATGTCAGTATAAAGCAGAAAACATTCTATCTTAAGTTCAGCCATGGAGATTTTTTCCTGTAATTATGATTTCATGGATAACTCATGAAGTTAATTTCTTTCTACAACCCAGCACTTCAGCGGTGTTTTCATAGACCATCCTGCATCTGCTCTACCATCCTAATAGATCATATGTGAAAAGCAAACATACCTCAAGCACAATAATGCATCCGTTTCAGAAGAGTAACCACAGAGGACACCTTTCCGTGCCACATGGGGACCATGTACACCTCTCTATACCTCATGGGCTTTGTATTTTTAGGTATATTAAGCACTCAATTAATATGACAATTCCTTTGGTTTCTTTAATAAAATGAACATAGATTTCTTCTTAGATTGCTTACAAGTATTAATAAATTTTGTTTTTCATCACCAAGTGAAAGAAGTCAATCAGATTAATAGACTTTTCAGACATGGGAATTTTCTCCTACTCCTCCTGAATTCTCCAGGGTGACTAATAAGGTGCTCTGCACATAGTGTAAACTTTATAAAAAGTGTATGCTGAACAAATAAATGTACTGATATTGGTGACATTAGAATAAAGTCTTGTCTTTTATATATTTAATATATATGTATGTGTGGGATATCACTAATACTGAGACAAATTGACATCGTGTACACACTGAGGACACAATATTACTTTTTTGTTACTCCTATTTTAAAAATGCACAGCTTGAATCTAATCATAAAACATGAGACAAACCCAAATTAAGGGACATTTTTTTAAACAACTGGCCTTTACTCTTAAAAGAAACAGCAAGGTCAAGTAGCACAAAGAAAATGTAAGAGATTCTCCCAGATTAAAGGAGACTAAAATCACCAGAAAACTCAATGCAATGTGTGGATTGGGTCGTGGGTTGTAAAAAGATAAACAGCCATAATTTGGGGGTAACTGACATAATTTGAATATGTATGAGCTTTAAATAAGATAATAATAATATATCAGTGTTAAATTTCCTGAACTTGATAAATTCTTTGAGGTTATTCACGACGACATCCTTGTTCTTTGAAAATATGCAATGAAGCATTTAAAAATAAAGGAGCATGGTGTTTCCAATTACTCTCAAAAGTTTCAGAAAGAGAAAAAATATTAAGTAATCATACACAATATAAACAATTAATGAATCCAGGTAAAATTTACATGGATAAAGAAGAATTCCTTGTACTATTCCTGTAATTTTTTTTTGTAAATTTGAAATTATATAGAAACTAAAAGTTACCCAAAATACATCTCTCCAAGAAAAACAGAGGAGTGTTCTTTCTAAAATGCCTAGTCATTTAATCAAGAAAAAAGGGTATCTGATCTTTTAAATAGAGGTAATTTCCTGACTTTACACTTTTTGGTCAAATTTATTTTGTAAAGTGATATATAATATTCTAGGTTACTTTTATTATATTTAGGATGTTTCTTCAGATAAGTCACCAAACTATAAATTTTTACATATATTTGTGGTAGATGCCTGTTGCTTTTGCCTGCCAGCATCTTTCAGTCCTTTAGGAAACTACACTTTTTTTCCCCTGAGCACACTTCCCTCCCCTCACTTCATGTGATTCTACAAAGACTGTCAATATTTTCACTTTATCTCTCTCTCCTCAGAGGTGGAAACAAGACCTAAGTTTACCAATCAGACTATCTTGATCCAGGGTTTTACGTACACAGGCAGAGCCAGTCAGAATGTTTGGTGAGACTGATCTAGAGAAAAAAGGTAATCATCAGCTGATTGAAAAACCAAAAACAATGTGAGACTGGGATTGCTGGGAGCTTTTATTGGTACCTAGTGGAGAAAGGGAACCTAAAAACAGCCAACTCAGAGGAAACCAGAAGCTAGTTTAGGTTGCATTTCCAAGTTAGAGTCTTACCTAATTCAGAAACAATATTTTAAAGCCTTTTTTAGTTTAGAATCAGATTCAAAACAAAAACCTGAATATTAATTTAATGACATTGCAAGCTTCTCTCTAACATATCACATAAAGAAATGAGCCAATAACAATGGTTGTATATGAGACAAAATTAACTTTACTATAATGACTGATAATGTTGTATATTATTGCCTTGGATTCTTAGAAAGATACATATAAACAATGTCAAGAACAAGACTTGGCACATAACAGGTGCTCAATCAATGTTTGCTGAAGGTTGGAGACAGTCAGTTCTTACAAACAACTATTGTTATAAAATATGGAAGTGCCTACAAATAATAACTGATAGAAAATGCACATATCTTCCCTTTGAAATATATTCTAAATTTCAGTCATAGACTTTTCTGTATCTCCTAATTAAGAGAGCACTAATGCTTTTCTGGTTAGGAAAATCAGTAAATACTTAAAAAATTATAAGGCCTATGAAATTTGGGTAAAATGTCAATGCAATCAGCTCTACTGAGCGTTCTGTTTCTTTCTCCCACCTTCACCCATTATCTCTTAGTGTGTGACTGATGAGGATGTTAGATTAATAGAAAGATGGATGCCTACTTCTTAGACACTTCATATTACTGTTAACATCTATCAAAAAGCATTCAGCCCCAATTCAAGAACAGATTTTAACAGATTATAAAATTGTTCAATGAGTTTACGATTCAATGCTTTTATCATTGTAACTAAACAGCATTAAAGATTAAATGAAAGCTGTTTATGACAGGAAAACTGCAGATGGGTTGGAAGAGTGTATGGCAATTCTTTCCTTTATGAGTGTATATAGATGAGGTTTTGCTTCTCTTACAAATACCATGAGTAAAAATTTCAACAGAAAGTTAGTTCATTCCCCTTATCAAAATGATTCCTGTACCAATTATTCAATTAATACATTTAAAGGTAACTGAAGTATTCTGATTATACAGTATTTGCTAAGATTTAAAGGAACCCTCTATAAACTTCAAAAACTTTATATTTTAGACAACAAATTTTTAAGTACTGTTTCATTCCAAGATCAAAATATATATAATAATTGTTATATTCGCTAATTTTCTTCCTGGCACTTAACATGTCATACCAGGTTCTGGGGCTACAAGGTAATGAGACATAGGTTAGTGAGGGTAACATCTGAACAAATAACAGTGGCATACATAATATGAAACCTCTGGAATAGAAGTATACACAAAAAAGCTGCTGGAGCACAGTTCAACAGAGGTGTTCTCTCTGATGGGGAGGAAGAATCAAGTAACTACAAAGAGGAGGGGTGATTCAGCAGAAAATAGGGAATTTTTAATTCCATATGAAGGGACTAGACTGTTTTCTTAGTTCTGCAAACTGGAATGTTTCTTCTCTTTGGCCAATGCCGTTCTGTAATTCTTTTTTTTTTTAATATGTTTTATTGATTATACTGTTACAGTTGTCCCAATTTCTTTTCCCTCTGCTCCTCTCCACCCGGTAGCCCCCCTCCCTCCAGTTGCCCCCCTCTTTTAGTCCATGTCCATTGGTTATGCATATAGTTCTTCTCAACCTCTTCCTGTCTATTCCATTTCCTCCTACTATGCTTCTTAATTCCTGTACTATCTTCCTTCCCCCTCCCTGCTGACCTTTCCCCAGTATGTTCCCCATACCTGTAGTTCTTTTTCCGCTCCTGTTGCCTATTTAGTTTGCCTTTGTTTCAATTCCCTAGCTTCTGTTGTTGGTTCTTGTGATGCAGTTTTCATTTTAATGTTCATAGTTTTGATCCTCCTTCTTCTAAACCAGTCCCTTTAACATCTCATATAATAGTGGTTTGGATCTAATGAACTCTTTCAGTTTTATTTTGTCCTGGAAGCACTTTCTCTGCCCTTCTATTCTGAATGACAATTTCGCTGGATAGAGTATTCATGTTTGTAGGTTTTTGATTTCCATTACTTTGAATATTTCTTGCCAGTCCCTTCTTGCTTGCAGGGTCTCCCTTGAGAAGTCAGCTGATAGTCTAATTGGGACCCCTTTGTACATGATTCTTTTCTTCTCTCTTGCTGCTTTTAAGATTCTCTCTTTATCCTTAATTTTTGACAATTTGATTATAATGTGTCTTGGAGTGTTTCTCCCTGGGTCCAGTTTTTCTGGAACTCTCCGTGCTTCCTGGACCTTTAAGTCTATTTCCTTCCCCAACTTTGGGAAGTTCTGCTTTGTTATTTTTTCACATAATTTTTCAATTTCCAGTTCTTCTTCTTTACCCTCTGGCAATCCTATTATCCGAATGTTTGATCTCTTATAGCTGTCCCAGAGGTTTCTGATCTTCTCCTCACTTTCCTTACTTTTTGTTTCCTCTTTCTGCACTGGTTGTGTTTGTTCCTTCCCTATGTTCTGGTTTGTTGATTTTATCTCTGGGTTTTATTTCCTCACCACTTGTCTCGTATGTGTTTTCGTTCATTTCAGTATGAGTAGCTTTCGTTCCTTCCCTGTCTTGTTCCAAATCTTTTGTTAATTCTGTAAGCCACCTTATAACTATAGCTCTGAACTGAACCTCAGAAAGGTTTCCTATTTGTTTGTCTGTCAGGTCTCACATCTGCTGCCTGGTGAGCTACGTCACCCAAATTTCAACTGTTGTCTCCTTCATTCTAACAGATTTGTGTTTAGCTTTGCTTCCCCGGCAGGCTATAAGGGGCGGAGCCCCATGCACTCATCAATACCCGACGACCGGCGGCGATCAGCGACCGTAGCAATCAGCAACCTTTTTCGCCGCTCTGTGGTGCTTTGTGTGGGGGCGGGGGTCCAAGATAGATTCCTGCCATTACTCTCCGCTGAGAGACCGGGATCTGTCCCCCCGCGCTCTGGGCCTCTCCGTCCAAGGCAATGGGGGGTCAGCCCTCCCCAGCGTTGGGATCGCAAGCTGCCAGGACTCGATTTCAGCCGGGCTTGCGCCTCTGGTGTTTCTCTCAGTCCTGCCACTATCCACACTGCTACCACAGACAGCACCGCGTTTTCTCGCCCCTCCTACCTGTCTGGACGAGCACCGCTGGTTTATAACTTCATACATTGGGCTTCTGTGTAGTTTTATTTTCTGGAATTTCTAGTTATCTTTTGTTTTGAGGTAGTTGTATTCCTTCTTAGTTATAGAGGGAGACCAAGCGTGTCAGTCTAAGCCTCCATCTTGGCCAGAAGTCTGATTCTTTTTGATTAGAAGAAAAGTGCAGAAGAGTCTAGCTACTAAAGACTTATTAACTTTCTATCAAATATGGCAGCAAACAATGTCCATTTGCCTTGCCTCTGCTCTCTAACTGGAGGTAGAATTCTTAAAGTACCCAATGATCTAAAGCCCTGAAGCTGGTATCATTCACTCTGTAATGAGCTGAGAGATATTCTGCTACTCACAGCTAGCCACTGGGACCACCAGTCACCATTCTGAGGTAAAGGGGAACATAGAGGGTTGTTATGGCCGTTTTTATTGCTTACCATAGTGAAAATTATCACTTCGTGGTGCCTTCCATTCACAACTCCCTACTTCATGCTCTATTCTGAAGGGCAAGTTGTTGCCTCTTTTTTAACTGAAGTAAAAATGATTTATAATATTATATTAGTTTCAGGTGTACAACAGTTGTTTGATATTTATATACAACACAAAGTGATCACCGTGATAAACCTAGTTACCTTATGTCACCAACAAAGTTATTAGAGTATTAATTCGATCTTCCATGCTCTTTGACACTTCTCCATGACTTATTTTATTACTGGAAATACATATCCCTTAATCTTCTTTACTGTTTCACCTAACCACTCACTGTCCTCACCTCTGGCAACTCTCAGTTTGTTCTCTTTATCTATGAGTTTGTTTCTGTTTTGTTTTGTCTTGGTTGTTTGTTTTAGATTCCACAAAAAAACTGAAACAATACGATATTTGTCTTTGTCTGACTTAGTTGACTTTGTATAATACCTTCCAGGTCCATCCATGTTGTCGCAAATGGCGAAATTCCATTTCTTTTTTATGGCTGAGTAATAGTCCCATTGTGTGTGTGTGTGTGTGTGTGTGTGTGTGTGTGTGTGTGTCTGTCCACCCCACATCTTCTTTATCCATTGATCTAAACATGGACACAAATTGCTTCTATATCCTGACTGTTGTAATTAATGCTTCAATAAACATAGGGGGTACATATGTCTTTTCAAATTAGTGTTTTGTTTTTATTTTCTACAGATAAGAAGCCAGAAATGGAATGTTTGGGTTATGTGGTAGTTCTGTTTTTAATTTTTTGAAGAACCTCAATATTGGCTGTTTTCCATAATGGCTGTACCAGTCTGCATTCCCACCAACAGTGCACAGGGGTACCTTTTTCTCCACATCCTCATTTTTGCTTGTTTTTTGTCTTTTTAATAATAGTCACTCTGATGGGTGTGTGAAATTTATGGACGCTTATATACTCCCTCATGTTGTATAGAGACATTGTGTTTCTCAGAAGAGACTTTAAGACCTTGGCATACATGAGAACCAGGGTCACCCTCTGTTAATTAAACAGCACTATGGGGGTATCACAGGCCCTCAAAAGTCACACAGCCTGAACAAATACATGAACATTCAAAACATGAAATGTGCAGAGACCATCAAGAAGTTCCATGTGGCCAGAACATAGAAAAAATGAGTAGAACAAGCAGAAAATGATGTTGGAACATTAGTTCTAACTTGGAGAGAAATTCACATTCTGTGATAAGAAGATTGTTACGACTTTATCCTGTCAGTAATGGAGAGCCCACATTTTCAAAGCAGAGAAAAGATGCAATATGTTTAGATGATAATGATAATGGCAACATAAAAGATGGATTGAAAAAGAGAAGACCCTGGAAACAAGGGAAACAATTTAACCAGAGGAGCTTCCTCAACCCAAAGGAATATGTTAATATGGCAGACTCAACTTTGGGATTTCTCTGCTTATAACACAGAATATTCTAGCTTGGCTTTATCTAGATTGGTTTGAAAAAGCATCATCTAATCATAATTAAATTCCCTAGATCTGTCTGCTCATTGATTTAAAAATATAAGTACTACATATTGGTTTCTTTAAAATCACACTTATCCCTTCAGAAACTGAAAAACATCTATGAGCAATATAGTGACCAAAAGCACTGTGCTGTGAGTTTGGCCATAAAAAAAAAAAGAAAAGAAAAATTAATGTTGATCTAGACAGCAGAGTTATCAGATATTGGGTTGTTTTTTTTTTAATGCCAAAGGATTCCTAACCAGCACATGAGCAGCCACCGAAGTGAACATACTGGGAACTTGATATATGTTCCATCGGTAGGATATATTGGTTTTACTGTTTTCCAATATCCATGAAGTCTGTCAAGCCTCTGTTATTACACTGAGCTGTCAAGGCCACACAGAAGACCACTCAGAAACTTCTGTTATGGCCATAGCAACCTGTGGTGACTCTAAATTATCTGAATTGCCTGAAATACTTAGTCTTATCTCACTCATCTTATCTCACTCAGAATGTGTCTAGAAAGTAGAAACTTGGAAAATTTGTTTAAGTATTGTTTGTTCCCTTAAATAATGTATTGTATAAAACTTGCTTTTTCTAGATACAGTACATGTGGAAATTCCAGTCAGGGCACATCAGAGAAGGAAAACTCTGATTCCAAAAAACCTCCGCTGCCTTGCGGCATACCTCTTCAGGGGAAAGGCTAAGGGAGTAAACCCCGACAGAAAATCTGGAGCCAGAGTCCCTAAGGCGGTTTGACGTTGTAGTCAACACCGGCAACTCCTGCGGCGCACCTGAAGCCAAGCTGTATTGACTCCGTCTTTCCCTTGGATCCTTCAGCTGCGAAGAGAGGGGGGGTCTGCTGCATGGGCAACAGCAGACCCTCCATATCACCCTGCCCAGGCTCTGTAGCTTCAGCTTCACTGGAGAGGACACTCCAGCGTCATCGCAAGATGTCGATTCAACACGGGAGGAGACAGATACCGTGTCACTCCCGAGTCGGACTGCACAGCCATTCTCGGCGGTGCAGATAGACTCTTAAGAAGCTACACCATCATCTCTCGAGACGGACGACTGCCGACGATGACATGTGGAAATACCTCTAAAGTTAAGGAAACAGTGGGAAAATTTAGATTCATTATAAGTAATAAAATCCTGTATTTTCAAGCTGTTTGAAATGGAAACAATAATACATAATATTCAAAATTGAGTTAAGAGGGAACACTAACTATCCAGTTTTTGGGGGGTGGACAAAGAATAAAAGAAGAAAGCATTTATTCAGGCATTTCATCTGGCTTACAAACTGGAATTTAGGAAAGTGAGAAATCTTTTTCAAAGAGGAAATCTCCTTTTATGAAATGAAAAGTAGATTTTGGAAATTGAAAAGGATCCTGTTTTAAAGATAAATTTCCTGTAATCTAATTGGTGCATAAGGAAACTGCCATTATGGAGGCAATAGGTGGAAGAAAATAATTGTTATACCTAACAGGACTTTTTTGTTTTATAAACTGGCTATTAAAAATCCAAGAGTGAATGCACTGCTGTCATTTTTACCATGATAAGAAAAAGCACTTTTACCAAACAGCATTTCTGGGGTGACTATTTAATAAAATCACATAGGTTTCAGGAATACAATTCTATAATACATCATCTAAATATTGTATTTGTTCACTGCCTCAAGTCAAGTCAAGTCTCCTTCCATCACCATTTATCACCCCTCCCTTTCCCACTGGTAATCACCATACTGTTGTCTGTGTCTATGAGCTTTTTTCTTTACTTAATCCTTTCACCTTTTTCACCCAGCCCCCAACCCCCTTCCCCACTGACAGCTGTCAGTCTGTTCTCTGTATCTATGACTCGGCTTTTATTTTGTTAGTTAATTTTGTTCAGTTGATTCCACTTATAAGTAAAATCATATGGTGCTTGTATTTCTCTGACTGGCTTATTTCATTTAGCACAAAGCTCTCCAGGTCCAACCATGCTGTCACAAAGGGTAAGATTTCCTTCTTTTTTACAGTCAAGTAGTATTCCATTGTGTAAATGTACCACAGCTTTTTATATCCACTCAACTACTGATGGGAACTTGGGCTGCTTCCAAATGCTGGCTATTGTAAATAACACTGCAATGAACACAGGGTGCATATAGTGTCTTGGGAATCTTTGGATATATTCCCAGAAGTGGAATTGCTGGGTCATAAGGCAGTTCCATTTTTAATGTTTTGAGGTGTCTCCATACTGCTTTCCACAGTGGTTACACTAGTCTGCATTCCCACCAACAATGCAAAAGGGTTCACATTTTCCACGTCTTCCCCAGCACTTGTTTGTTGATTTATTGATAATGGCCATTCTGACAGGTGTGAGGTGATATCTCATTGTAGTTTTAATTTGCATTTCTCTGATTAGTGACATTGAGCATTCATATGTCTATTGGCCATCCATATATCTTCTTTGGAGAAGTGTCTATTTGGGTCCTCTGCCCATTTCTTAATTGGATTGGTTGGATTTTTGGTGTTGAGCTTTACAAGTTCCTTATAAATTTTGGATATTAAGCCCATATCAGATGTATCAGCAAATATGTTCTCCCACTCAGTTGGTTGTCATTTCATTTTTCTGATGATTCCTTTGCTGTGTTAGTTTGATGTAGTCCCACTTATTTATTTTTTCTTTTGTTTCCCTTGTCTGGGTAGATATATCAGATAAAATACAGCTATGAAAAATATCCAAGATGCTACTGCCTATATTTTCTTATAAAATTTTTGTGTTTTTCAGTTTAACATTTAACTCTGTAATTCATTTTGAGTTTATTCTTGTATACAGAGCAAGAAGGTGGTCTGGTAACATTATTTTGCACATATCTGTCCAATTTTCCCAATACCATTTATTGAACAAGACTATCTTTAGCCTATTGTATGTTTTTGTCTCCTTTGTCAAATACTAACTGACTATAAAGCTGTGGGATTATTTCTAGGTGCCCTATTCTGTTTCATTGATCTACATGTCTGTTTTTATGCCAGTACCAGGCTTTTTTTTAATTACTGTGGACTTACAGTGTAGTTTGAAATTAGGTAGTGTACTTCCTCCCACTTTGTTCTTCCTCAACTTCTGTTTCTATTCAGGTTTTTTTGTGATTCCATATAAATTTTGGAATATTTGTTCTAGTTCTGTGAAATATGCTATTATTACCTTGGTAGCAATTGCATTGAATCTATAGATTGCTTTGGGTACTATGGACATTTTAATGATGTTAATTCTCTATATCCATGAACACATGGATCTTTGTATCTTCTATTTATTTCTTCAATGTCTTATGGTTTTTCAAATAAAGGTCTTTTACATACCTGATTAAATTTATTCCTTCATTATTTTTTTATGTAACTTTATAATTTCTTGCTCTACCTCTTCTCCTTCTGGCACCCCTATGATTCGGATGTTGGCACGTGTAAAGTTGTCACAGAGGTTCCAAGCCTCTCATTTTTTTCAATTTTTGTTTCCTCCTTCTGACTAGCTGACTATTTATTTCTTCCTTAGGTTACAACTTGTTGATTTGAACCCTGGTTTCCTTCCTTTCCCCACTAGTTTTGTGTGGATTTTCCTTCATTTCACTTAGTATAGGATTCATTTCTTCCCTGTTCTACTTAATCTTGTCTGTCAAGTCTGTGAGCATCGTTATCACCAGCATTTTAAACTGTGCATCTCTTAGGTTGGTTATCTCCTCATCACTCAGTGCTCCCACTGGAACCTTGATCTGCCTCTGTGTCTTAAGTAGAACTGTCAGACCTGTTACACTGTAAGGGGCGGAGTCTTAGGTATTCATCAGTACTTGTGACCTGTTTCACCACATTGTGGCACTATATGTGGGGAAAAGGTCTGAGAGGGAACAATGCCACTTGCCCTGCACTTGTCCCTTTTCCAGGCACTTCTCCCACTTCCTGTACTAAACAAGCTGACTCTGTTGGGAGACTAGTAGTTTCTTCCTCAACCCCAACTCCCACTGGTTTGCACAGTCAGAAGCAATGTGGCTCTTTCTTCCCTGGCACTGGAACCATGTGCTGGGAAGTCTGGTTTGGAGCTGAGATCAGTTCCCAGTTCTAAAATGTATGACTGTACTTTTCACCATGGCTATAGCCCCTGTGTCACTGCTGCCAGCTGCCCACTGCCACCGCTGCTGCCGCTGCCGCCACACTGCACCACATTTCCTTGACCCAGCTCTGCCCCTCCTACCTATCTTGTTGAGTATTTCTTCTTTATTTCTTTGTTTGTTGAACTTCCATGTAGTTTGGTTTTCTGGATTTTTCTGAGTTTTTTTAGTTTTGAAGTGGTTGTAAATTCCTTCTTAGTTGTGAGGTAGACAAGACACAGAATGTCTATCTATGCCTCCATCTTAGCCAGAAGTCTGTAATTGAGTCTTGATTGCTATTGACCCATTTGTATGTGGAATCAACCCTCAGGCTGGATTACTATGAGACTGAACCCAGACCACAGTGTGCAAGTTACTGTACAAGTGCTGACCACATGAAGCAGAATTCACCTCATCAGGGCTTAGTGCCTGCCAAGATCTTCCTTTAGATATGCCACTGGAAGAAGCCTACTGGATTCTTCTCTGATGTTATCTGAATCTGGTCACTGGGTATGTTGGTTCTGGGCCTCTTGGCAGGGACTCTGATGCAGGTCAATATCAGATGCTCCCTGTGACTGGCCCTGGGCAACCAACTTGAAGCTACAAGCAATCCACAGTTTGTGACTGCCTCTGCTGGGCCTGGGTGTGTGTAAGAAAGACTAAGCTTCACACCAGGTCAACTATTACTAGCACTGTGCCTGAACACAGGTCAGCAAAAGTTCCAAGATACCCCAAGATCTGCCTCTGCCTACCTTTGCCTCCTAGCTGCCACACTCTATCACTGAAAGAGCCTCTGGCAGAGTCAAGTGGATGGTGCTAGTGAATCTTGCTGTAAGGGGAGGTGTCAGTCAGGCTTCAGGGAAGATGGTGGGTCTGGACCCTACCCCAGACCCTCACGACTTAGTTTGTCTCATATTTTGCCCCAATGTCAACAGGGCATAGCCAATAGAGTCAATCAGGTGGGGCTTTGGAGCTGGAGTCAGAGCCCAGAAGGTCGGTCTGCTGGAAGCTGAGAGGGTGGTTCTATTAGATCTTTCATAAGATGGAAGCAAGGGGGAAATGCCAGTTAGGTTCACAAGAAAGTGGAGGGAATGGCCTCTGCCCCAAAGCCAGACAACTCAGTCACTGACACCCATTGAGACTTCCCAGACCTCTACACCATGGCCAAGGCAGCTGATTCTTCAACAGGGCCTAAGCATTGCAAGGTGGGGCAAGAGGGAGCCTAGATGGTGGGGCTATCACTTTCCTCCAGGCTGATGCCACATGGCGGGGAGTGCTCCAACCGAGAAAGATGGCATATGCTGCATTGAAGAATGACTCAGCACAAAGATCCTGGTGGCTATCCCCTCAACTCTCCCCAGAGTCATTAACCCCAGACTCTTGTATGACTCTAGTCCACTTTGCCCTCTCTTCCAAAGCCCAGGGTGAGTGGTTGCAAATGTAGTTTTGTGTGTTGGCTCTTTAAGAGGGTACCTGTGTCACTAGCCTTCACTTTCAGGTGGATAGAAACCTCACTGCTATTCACAACCAGATGTTATGTGGGTGCCTCTTCCTGGCTCTGGTTCTCTGGCTTGGAGAGTCCAGCTTGGGGTTTAGACTCCACAGTTCTCAGGTGGAACCCCTCACAGCTGAGATATCCCTCCAGAACCTCAGCCACCACCCACGAGGGTTGGGCCAGCCCTTTTCATCTCCCCACCCTTCCCACTAGTCTTGATGTGGTTTCTTCTTAAATCCTTGGTGACAAGTCCCCTCTTCAGCTAGTCTTCAGTTAATTATTCAGGATGATTGTTCTTTAATTTAGCTATAATTCGAGTTTGGTCCTTGGAGGAGGTGAGTGTAGCTTCAACCTATTCTGGTGCCATCTTGAAATCAAATTGCATTCTTTATATCCTCTTCTTCTTTTCCTCTGATTTTCCTCCCTGTGAACACCAGAAATACTGGTCCATTTCTCCAAATAAACTTTTCTCTCCAAGAAAGATTTTTGTTGTTTTTAGTCTAACAGTTATTGTAATTTTCTGCATTTTTTTCAGGATCACAAAACCTGTGTGGTAAAATCAGCTAACAGCAGTTGTGGCCAGAGTTAAACTTCCTCACAAGGCACAGGAAAAAGTGAATTATTCCTGGGGGAAAAATCACTATAATCTGACACATTATAATGCTCTCTTTTCTCATATTTTCTCATTGCAGGATTCTAAACCTAACACAAATTTCTATATTTTTTAATTCCAAACTCCTCTCAACACTGGGAAATTGTTATGGACACACATATAAGTTAGGGGAAAAAAATTTGATCATATACACTTTCTAAGTAAAGGATTCAAGTTGCAAGTTCCAAGTCACAGCAGCAAAACCACTGAGAAAAATATCAGTATTGGCAGGTGGAACGGAGCAAGGAAAGATACCGCCCCCTACAGCAACACACTTTAGCATGAATCAGACTCACCTAGAGGCCTGTTAAAGTGAAGATTGCTAAACTACATCAGAGCTTCTGATTCAGTAGGTCTGGGATGAAGAATGAGATTCTGCATTTCTTAAAAACTTCCAGGTATATAATCTCAAAGTGACTGGCCCACAGACCACACTTGAATAAGCAAAGTTCCTGGTGTCTCCTTAAAAATCACTTTTAAATGTAAGAAAAGTGTACAAGTTCGTTTAGGAAAATCAGTCTCTGACTCCCAAATGTAAATCTTTGTAAATCATTCCCCCCTGAACTACATATAGGAAATATATAGAATTTAAGCTGGAAGTAGGGTAACTTTGTAATAGTAAAGTTGTAAGTAGTAGAAAGTTATAAGAAAATCTTAAAGATGCATTTAACTAGCTAAACAGCACATTCATGATACACCAGGCTGAACGTTTTCAATGTATAGTAAGAAACTTAATTTTTTCTAGATTTTCTCACTTATCAAGAGACTTTCAACTTGATTTTTTAAATAAACTATTTCTTATCATTTATTTTAGTGCAGGGTAATTTTCATTTATCTATATTGCAGAATATTCCTAGAGTCATTAATATGCCAGAGGCAGGAAGCACTAAAAAGTGCAAGATTGTGATTAAATATATCATATTGTTTCATACCATTAGATAGCATCCTTGCCTTACTTACACAAATTCATAGTTTTGGCCCCTTCAATTTGGTAAAAATTCAAAAAACTCACATGACTGCTGAGAGATCCCACTGCATTCTCAAGAGATTCTTTTTCCTCTCAACTTTCAGTGTTTATAGATATTTTTCTCATATATACATATATTGTTTTTATATAAAAATAAACAAAATAATATCCAAAATATCCAGCCTTGTTAGGTGCAGGGCCTCATTACATCTAAATTAATGAAACAAGCTGGGCAAAACTTGCAAGTGAGTTGGGAGTCTGACAGACTCAAATCCACCCCATTCCCAGTTGCAGTTTGACACTACCTGTTGACAGCTTTCCTCTCCAGATTTCAGTATAGAGGAGTAGAATTCTGAGTCCTAGGGGCTAGTTAGACTTGCAGAAAAATATTGATGATTTCAGAAAACCTCCATTAGTTGTCTCTAGTTCTGCTAGCTTGATTTGGAGACTGGACTCAGGGTCTACCTTTTATCTACCTACTCCTACAGAAAAAGTATCCCCACCAAAGCTCCCCCTTTGCAACCAGGGCTCCCCAGAAATTTAGTCTACCATTTTGAGAACAAGAGCTAAAAGAAAAACAGGAGCCAATCACTAATCATATGATATCTAAATAAGAATCCAAACTCAATTAGCATAAACATTTGTACATAACATTTATATGGCTTAAAGATACGAAATATCAAATTCCATCAATTTGCCTTTATAATTTTGGAGAGCTTCTACTATGTAAAATGTTTTCTACTAATTTATAAACAATAAAAAAGGAATCAATTATATACCATTAATGAGCTGAAAATATAAAATAAACAAACTGTTTCTAAATGGGCCTCATAACAGAATTATAGACATGCAAATTAATTAAGGACATATTTGAATAGGTGTTTTTTTCAGACATAACTATGATAATTGAAGTTGTAAAGAGAAATATTAACACTGTAATACAACACCATAAATGGACAAATATCTAGGGTAAGAAATGAATTACTAAAACAGTTTCAATCAGAATGGAATAATTGGTGACATTTTCTTTATTCCTGTGAATCTCAAATAATATACTCATTCCAGAACTTGATTATGGTATTTATTTTTGTCTTTATTGGGATATGGTGATCACACATTAACTCTATGAATTGGCTTTTGTTTTGTGTTTTTCAAGTACTGGTTAAATTACTAGTTAAAAGTTTAGCCCCTCCTTACATATAGAAGTCCTGAAAGTATCAAAGTCAAGCTCTCAAACTTCCCTCATTTACTTTTGTTAAAAGAAATTAAGATTAAAATGATCTGGTTTGCATCTATCTTTATTACATATTCTGACAAATGTTTAAATCTTTATTATAAAATAGCCTCAAAAGGAATAACTGAAATTACAATTTGACTATAGTAGTGGTGATGCAATGTTATCAACTCATACATGATATGACCAGTATAAAGATACTTTAATCCCAGGCATGCTCTTTTCTTAACAATCTTAAGGACTACAATGAGAACAGATTAATGATTCCTCAATGTAAGAAATAGCCAGGATTTACTTGTGTTATATATAGTTACCTAATAGAACCCATTATTAGCTCGTAAAATTCATCAACCTTCCAAAGTAGCCTGATCATTATTCATTTCCATTTGTAACTGCTAGAAACAGAGATTTCAAAGGCAATATCAAGAAAAAGTATAAAAACATCCAGGTCCTGGTCAAGCATGCAGGTTTTTCTCCATGTTAAGGCCTCTCTGATTAAGTAAATAGTCTTCCCAACCCAGAAACGCTCCTCTCCAAACTGGTAAAACATAATTTAGAAAACTACTCTCCTGATAAAAACAGTTCTAAATGTCTTGTCAAAGTACCTAAGCCAAGCAATTTGAAAGTACTTGTTTTTAGTTTACCACTTAAAAGAGAAAAAACAAAACTCTTCTGAGTAAAAAAAAGATAGATCTCTTTCTCACTCACTGAATAAAAACCAAAGAACATAAACTAAGAAAATTACCAAGACTTAAAGGAAAATGTTCAACTGATATTTCTCCATGATATTTAGATGACAGCAACATATTATTTTCTCTTGCTTTATACTGACAAATTCCTTGTCCAAATCTTTCATATTTAATTCTCAGATTGCAATGCTACTCAGCTCTCAACTCCTTGGTCCTTCCATTCTGAAATATTACAAATATGGACAAAAATGCAATGTCCTTTCTGTGTTTCTTAGCCACATAATTACACAATTCACAATTACCCTATTCATCTCAAGGAGCAATTGTTGTCCAAAAAATGATTAGATTAGGACTTTGAAGATCCAGACTGCAGTCTTGGATAAAAATTTACCAGCCATGTAATCAAGGCAGCATCATTTCAACTCTCCAGTCTCTATTTTCACGTGGGTAAACAGTAATGACTGAACTGGATGAGATGTGCTCTTAAAAATCTACCCACAAGGAAAACATCAGCCACGGATAGCATCACTGGTGAATTTTAAGATTTACGTAAAAAATAATACCAGTTACACACATAGTCTTCTACGAAACAGAAGAGAAGAAAAAACTTCCCAAAGCATTCTATATTACTCTAACACCAAAATCAGACAAAATCATTGCAGTAAATAAAAACTATGAAACAATATTCCTCATGAACATTGTAGTGGGCTGAATGGTGACTTCCCCCAAATGATATGTCCATGTGTAATTCCAAGAATCTGTGAATATTACCTTTATGGTAAACAATGTGATTATGTGATTATAATAAGAATCTTGAGGGAAGGAATTTATCCTGAATTGTCCATATGGACCCTAAATGCAATCTCATGTATCTTTAAAAAAGAGAAGCAGAGACAGTGCTGACTCAAACACAAGAAGAAGATGATGTAAAGACAAAGACAGATATTGAAATGACATGATCCCAAGTAGAGGAACACCTGGAACCACCAGAAGCTGGAGATGGCAAGGAAGAGATCATTCCCTAGAGCCTCAATAGGGGGTGTGGTCCTGCTGACACCTTGATTTTGGACTTCTGGACTCCAGACTATGTGAAAATAAATTTCCTTTGTTTAAGCCATGAGGTTATGGTAATTTCTTACAGCAGCCCTGGGAAGCTAATACACAGATACTAAAATTATATTTTTATTGAAGTATAATTGACATATAACATTATATTAGTTTCAATATTTATGTATGTTGTGAAATGATCACCATAATAAATCTAATTAACATCCATCACCATACACAGTAACTAAAAACATGATTTTCTTGTAATGAGGACTTTTTAAGATTTACTCTCTTAGCAAGCACCAGTCTGTTCCTTGTATCATAGATACTAAATTTCTTAACAGAGGTACATCTGAAAGGAGTATCTTAAATATGGAATAGGGGCTTCAGAAAGTACTGGGGAAAGGTATAGAGAGAGAAGCAGTGAAAAGCAAGTCATAGAAAAGAAGTGCAGAGTCATACTTGATGTAAATATGAAAGAGTAAACAATAGTAACAACCTGTATTTATTAAGCACATGCTCTGTGTCAGGGACTATTCTAAGCAATTTACATTGAACCTTTCTAACAACCCTAAGTATTGTTACTACCTCCATCTACAGATGAAGAAATCAGGGAAATACAGCTAGTTATGAGGGAGAGGAAGATTTTAAACAAAGGCTGATATGGTTCCATAGTTCATACTTTACCAACAAGCTCTAATCAGAGAGGCTCACATCCTGGGTAGTGACCAAGAATAATAGGGATCTGAAGAATGATGGGTTTGCCTGGCTGCAAGATTTCATACGAGTTTGTCTGAGCAGAATGATGGTAAATGGGCAGACACTATTTAGAATCAGCAGGAGACTTCACTGATTGCCCTTCTGAGTGCATCCTTGTCATTAATGGATGGGAAGGCTCCAGGCTTTCTGGAGGTGTCACCTAAAGTCTGGGTGATAATGAAGACTCTGGAATTATCTTCTTCAGTCAAGGCACCTGGAACCCAAACTTTTCTGGGTTGGTTAGGTACTCAGCTGACACATGCTAAGGCTGGAGAACTAGAGCCCTTCTGTGAGGCAAAGCAAAGGCAATTTAGTTCCTTATCAACTGTAGAGTTACATGACATTCTATAAGAAAAGAAACCTCTCCCCACCCCCAAAAAAGGGCAAGATCCCAAGAGAAAGAAAAGGGCCTAATGTACAGAGCACAGGCCAATAGATCTGCCATGTCCTATGAGAACTGGTGGTGGTGAGGAATCATTTTCAAATCCATACCAAGGAATATTTCAGGGTATGGGGTAATTTAAGTCATCTCAAAACTCCAGCCCCTTCACGTGGCATACATGTTCCTTCAAGAGAAGCTACCCACTCATCTCTCCAGGTTTATCTCTTGCTGATCTTCTGACTGCCCTTCATCCTCCAGCCACACTGAATGGCTGGCATGTAGGTTCTCAAATGAATCAAGTATTCTTCTGCCTCCAGGTCGACACTGCTCCAATGCCATCCCCTCCTCAACAATCTTCATCACCCTTATCTCTATTTTTTTCTAGAAAAGTATCTACTTAAGTATTAACAAGGTTAGGTTGCATAGAGGATATCAGTGACTTCAGGAGGCCATCCTGCTAGTTAGGTGTCCCCTCTTGTGTGCTTCCACTGCACCTTATTTATATTCAGTATCTATGACCTTGAACAGGTCACTCATCCTCTCCAAGTGTCCGCTTCCAAGTATATAAAATGAGGATAGCAATACCTGCCCTGCACAGCCACTGCCAAGATGAAATAAAATAATGTATGTAAACAGCTGAACGTAAATTGGGTTCCTTAGATTTGTTCAGTGAATGGGAACCAAAATACTGTGCTTGTAATTGTTCTGCTATTGTTCCAACGATCACATTGTATAACAATTGTTCATTTTTCTGCCTTCTGTATTAAACTATGATGAGGGCAGGAATTAAATTGTATATTTTGTTGTACTCTGTATCAAACATATTAAACACTTAAAGTAAGGGTTCAATGTTTTGAATGAATATGTATTGAAATATGTTATGTATTGGATGAGTATATAATAAGAAATGAATTAACAAATAAATGAACAAATGAATGAACAAGTGGATGTTTCTGCTTATGTCATCATCATGTACTCCTTAGCACCTCCCACATCAGCCTGTGACAGACAGATATAAATCACCCCTAGCCACACTACCTCTCAAAAAAATTATTCTCCCAAAATTTAGAGTCACCTCCCTCTACAACACACCCTTTCTCACCCCCGAGCTTTATGCCTAGCCTGAGAACAATCTACTTAACACACTTTTATAATTTTGGTATTTCCATGACATTTTTCTATTAAACCATGTATTAGTCTACCCTGTCTCTCCTATTTATCTGAAACTCCTTCAAAAAGGTATTATTCTATTTTTAATATGTTCTTAGAACCTAAAAGAATACTTTGGAATAAGTCAGACCTAAATTTAAATCCTTAGTGTTTGTTACTTAACAGCTGAGTTGTCTTGGTTAAGTTTCCTCAATTCTCCATCTCAATCTCCTCATTTTGAAGTTGGAAATAACAGCATCTACCTTGTAAAGCTGTCATTACTATTAAATACCATAAGGTCCATAAGCACCTATTACAGTTTCTAACACATATTAAGAACGCTATAAATGGTACTTACAGCATAGATGCCTAATAAATAAGAGGGCTGTTTTTATTTCAGGAGAATGGGAACTTTTCTCAAGATACATTTTAACCATGTAAAAATTAAATATATTTTAAGTCTGGAAAACATTTCCTATTATGTGCTGAATTGAATATATTGACCATATAAATTCAGGGGGTGCTGTATGTCTATGTGTGTTTGTATATAACTCTATCCTAATAAAGAAATTGCTTCTAATAGATGTATAACCAACAGCTCAACTATATTCACACTAAAACCCAAATGAAGTCATAGAAACTTAAAGCTGAAATGTATAAGGGATCTTAGAAAGCACCTGATTCACCTCTTGACTAGCAAACCCAATAAGAAACCTAAGGTAGAGAAAAGTCAAGACTTACCAAGTCCATACAGTTAGTAGAAGGCAGAGCCTTATAGCTGCCTCCAGATTTGATAGTATTATCATTTTCTATCTAAACCCACATTTTCTGAATCTTCAATCTCCTGACTACCTGTCAAATGAGAAACCAATCTTAACAATAACAGAGTAGATGGGCATATACAGATTACTTGCAGAGTGGTGTGACATTATGCCTGTTGTTCTGATGTATTGCTAGAGAAATCTGCTCCATTTTCTACAAACTACCAATAAAGCATTTCTCTTTGCTACATATTCAACTATTCTTGCTTTTTGAAGGACTTCTCTCCCTTCCTCTCCTTACTTAACTTTCATTTGTAGTTAGCGCTCAGACATGAGAGCTTCTTTTTCTATTAAGCTTTAAACTCAATTTCCATTGTAATTTCAGATGTAATTGCTACTCCTTATGGCAACAGCTCTGAAATCAAACCCACATGTATTCTGATCTACAACATAGACAACTCGACATATAGCCATTTCACTCTCTTTCACGCTTTATTCTTAAGAATTGACTTTGAAAAGTCAATAAACAGTACGTTTGAGGTCCAGTAAAGATTTAAGAGAAAAAAGGGGATCACTGTTAGCTCAAGGTAAAGGTGGCATTTCTGCATACAGACACTTGGCAATTTGGTTATGGTGAGGTGCTTATAACCACCCTTGCCACCACCACACCTAAAAGGAGGGAAACTTTGTATGTCAACATTAGTGAGGTAAGTCCAAAAAAACTACCACTACAGTGCAAGTGCCATGAGGACAAGAGTTTTACACACTGCTGAATCTCCCAGAACAGTAGCTGGCACACAGAGGGCTCTGTCTACATCTGCTGAAGAAAGGGACTACTGAGCTTACCTGCCTTAGCATCAGGTCCTGACAGTAAAACCCTTTTTACATCACTAAGCATCTAACACTAAGTCTGACTTACAATATTTTCACCTACAGCAGAGCCAGAGACAGCAACCTTCATATGACTGAGAAAGAAAGGGATAGAGGAAAGAAGTCTTTGCTTCTTAAAGCAATACCAGTATTTTGAGACAAAACCTGAATATAAGCAAACATTCTTTGAATAATAATACCATCACCAATAGAATCTTTATATTTGAGATATAACTGTGGAATTGCATACAAGTATTACCTGAATGAGTTAGTGCATATAGCTATCACAGAATTTTATCACCTTGCACTGAAACTGACCATACATTCATCCATTTCCGTAAGTATACAGTGAGCTTCCTGGGGCTGAGAGCAGGGAAAGCTTCTAGTTAATTTTATCCCAGTATCTGGTACATGGCAGATGCTCAATAAATACCTGAGACATAAAAGGGAAAAAGGACAAACTAGTTGACACAATCTATTCCCTTATATGATAATTAAAGCACAGTCTGCAGGTTAATCTTTCATTCAATGAACATGGGACACAGTCTCAAATACATTACAATACAGAATGGAAGAGAAAGCAAATGTGAAGAAAGAGGCCTGGATCCTAAATGATATCAGTCATTTGTGAGCTCTGAACATTCACTCATCTGAGAGAAGCCTCCATTCCTCCCTAACCTCTAAACCTGTCCAAAGTGCCTCTTAAATCCACACTACACCATAAGCAAAGTGCTCTCCTCCCGTCCTCCTGTCCCTGAAACACTCCCTGCTCACACACAAGGACTGAGACCTCCCCTGCAGCTCTGCTAGAGCTGCCTGTTTGAAACTCCATGAAGCAGACAGGATTTCCTTCTAAATCCTGAAGGAATATGTCACTTCTTTGCTCAAGATGTCACAGGGCCCCCAACTCAACTGAAAAACAAATTCTAAAGTTCTAACCATTTTCCTATCTCCTGGTTCCCTCTCTGACTCACTGCCCATGTAAGGACAAATAAAAATTAAAAATAAGAGGCTTAATTCTCCCTATTTAAAATAAAAAAAAAAACCCTCTTTACTTAAGCATTTAGTTTAGAAAACTTGTAATTAGAAGCACTTTCTCCACTCTTTAAAATGTACATAAATCTTTTTGAAAACTAGTAAGCCTCTTTTGAGCTTTATGGCCCTGGTATGTCTTTCTTAAAGACCTGAGAGCCATTTCTTTGAAATTTAAACATCAAGGGAGATAGCACCCATGTCTCCCAGTTTCTGCAGGAGAGTAAGAGCCTAATTTAGGCGGGTGCCTTCCTCCAAGTTGCAAAACTACCTCCTATCATTAAGCTATGAGATGTTTGTTTTTCCTCTAAATAAGCTAATTAGCTAACACAGATGGTCTCCCCCCAATTACCAGGTGAATATAGGCTGAATTGTGTGTGACAAATGGTGCCGCTAAATTCTCTTCCTTGAGGACTAGTTATTGTTTATCCTGAAACCGTATGTAATGGGTTGCATCTGCTTGACCACATAAAAAGGTAAGATTTCCTTCTGTCTGCAATCGCCTAGAGATTGCCTATGATGGATATCACATTCTGGTTCAATATGTATTCAATAATAAAATTTTTCTTTCTCTACTATATTTGTGGAGAGGATCTCTAGGTTAAGAGAATATTTTTAAATTATATTTCTCCAACACTTACCACTCTTCTCCTTGTTCCTTTCTCCTTCGGGAAATAGTCACCACCCTTGCACTGCCCATTCCCTCTGTCTAAAATAGTCCTCATCACTAACTCCCATGTCCTCATGGTCCATTCCCTCCCCAAGGTGGTCTCTGCTCAAATGTCACATTATCAGATAAGTCTTCCCTGACTACACTCTACCAAATAATACCTTCAGTCATCATCTCCTCTTCTTACCTGGCTTTCTTACTCCTCATGACACTTATCACTACCTGCTATGTAATTATTTGCTTATTTGTTCATTATCTGTCTCCCTCACTCTGATAAAATCTCCACAAGAATAGAGGCTCTTCCTGTTTCATTCACTTCTTGTATCCCCAGAACCTAGAACAGTCTGACACAAACAATATTAGTTAACTGAATAAATAAATGATCATTCTTAATTACAGAAAGTAATAGAGATTCAAATAAAGTGCTGTTAGAATGAGCCACTTAATTGTAGAAAGTGCAATTCTGTATAGTTAGAGCTATGAAAGAGCTAAGCTTTCAGCTACAGAAATAGCTAAGAATTTATTATAGCCCAGTGCCTCTTATCACCCCATAGCTACAAACTTGTAATTGTTGACAGAGTTTTAATCTTTATGCACAAATATTTGTACATATGGTCTTATCGCACTAATTGAATTATTGGGGGCAAGGAGGGAAGAAACTCATCTTCAATAATAAAAGAAGTAAATTTAAATAGTAAATAAATGACCTTGTATTTTTTAAATGTTCCTGAATATGAAGACAAAGTAAATATGAGGAATTTCATCATTTATAGATGTATGCAATTTCAATAAGAATCTCAGTGTAAATTGATTCAGAATGTGGCAAAACTATTGATCTGAAAAATTAAGCAGATAAAATAATTCTTTAAAAAATACATTAAACATCCTAAAACAAAGCAATATTGATATAAAAGTGGGTTAATAAACAGAACAGCTAGCCCAAAATAAAAAATTTAAAATATACTTATTAACTGAAGAATGAGAAAGTGATTATTTAATAAGTGGCTTTATAAGAAATTATACATTTAAAGAAAAATAATTTGGGCACATAAGAATTCTACGTGAGTTAAAGAATTAAAGATTTAATCATGTAA
This sequence comes from Furipterus horrens, assembly GCF_987537825.1. NCBI lineage: Eukaryota > Metazoa > Chordata > Mammalia > Chiroptera > Furipteridae > Furipterus > Furipterus horrens. The sequence goes on from NW_028327175.1 coordinate 157,980,763, forward strand.
AACTTGGGGAAAATTGTTATTTATTATAAATATAGAGGAGATGACCCCTCTATATTTAGACTTAGAAAATATAGAAATAAGTTAAAATGAAAAGAGAGATGCAACATAGAAATTCAAAGTAAAACGTGATTTGGGGGAAAAGTTTTTGCAGTAATATGACAGACCTAGTTTAACATGTTGACTATATAAAGAGATCAAACAAGCAGACAAGAAAAACACTAAAATCTCAAAAGATAAATGAGTAGAGGTCAAAAAAACAACAATTCATCAAAAAGGAAATGCATCTAGCAAGAAACATGTGAAGCAGGTTCTGGCACTTGTCCTAGATTCTGCTTCTGGTATCCAGTCCAGTGAGCTCTTGGTTTTGCGCTTCCTGATAGCCAGTAATTGGCCTTCATTTTGCACTTCAACTCTGCCCTTGCTTTTCAAGTGGAATAAGATATTTCATTGCTGCTCCTTCTGTTCTAACTCCCACACAATCTCAGGTCTCAGCCTTGCTATGCTCTTTCTTACAGATGATTTTTCTTGGAGAAGGTGTAAGAAAACTATAAAAAATCTCTACTTTCCTGTACTTAATATTTTTCCAATTTGCTAATTCAGTGCAGTTATATAAAGGCCGATCCTTTATTTTTCATCTCTTTTATCTTTATATTCAATACCCAAATGGGTAGAGGAGTCACATATACAACATACAATAATCCATGTTATAATGTTGCAAACACATAGGGCTCAGTAAGTATTTAGTAAGAAAGGAAAGAAGGGAGAGAGGGAGGGAGGGAGGAAAGACTCTATGGAACACTTCAATTTAAAGTATACAAAGTGTCCAAAGCAGCTATGAACTCCAGGGTGTTGTTAACCCACTAGGCACTATAGACAGACTTTTGGGGACTTAGAATCTTTTCAAGATTTTATGAAAAACCATTATAGATATCAAAATATAGCCCTGACCAATGTGGCTCAGTTGGTTGGGAGTTGTCCCACAAAGTGAAAGGTCACTGGTTCAATACCCGGTCAGGGCACATGCCTGGGTAGTGGATTTGGTCCCCCATGGGGCATGTACAACAGACAACAGATTGATGTTTGCCTCTTGCATTGATGTTCTTATCCCTTGTTTTCTCCCTCTCTTTGCCTCTCTCTAAAATAAATAAATACATTCACATACATATGTACAAACAAAATAAAATTAATCATCAAATGTCCACAAATGTATTATGGTGACTCAACTAACTTTAAATTGTAGAATTATAAGCAATTATATTTTTAAAATTTGTACATTAGATAATTTTACTACAAAAGAATTCCAAAGGATACCTAATAATGGCAAAGAAATCATAGCCACACATAAATAAAATGAATGCATAAGAATGCTATTTCAAAGCACATTTATAAAAAATATATCCAACTTTTGCTATATCAAAATTATATTTAACTTCCGGCCAAGATGGAGGCTTATACTGACATGCTCGGTTTCCCTCTACGACTAGAAAGGAATACAACTACCTCCAAACAAAAGATAATTAGAAATTCCAGAAAATAAAACTACATGGAAGCCCAATGTACAAAGTTATAAACCAGCGGTGCTCGTCAGACGGGTAGGAAGAGCGAAATTGGGCAGCGTTGTTTGCGGTAGCACCAGATACAGCGGCAGGGAAAGCAATCCCGGCTGCAGTCAAGACCCGGCAGCTTGCAACCCCAACACTGGGAAAGGCAGCCCCCGCATTGCCTCGGACGGTGAGGCCCAGAGGGTGGGAGGACGGATCCTGGTCTCCCAGTGGAGAATAATGGCAGGAATCCATCTTGGGCCCCCGCCCCCACACAAAGCACCACAGCGCAATGAAAAACTTTGCAGATCACCACCGGTTGCTGGGTTGTGACAAGTATACGGGCTCCGCCCCCTATAGCCTGCCCAAGAAGCAAAGCAAAACACAAATCTGTCAAAATGAGGCAGACAACTATAGAAATCCCGGTGACGCAGTTCACCAGGCAGCAGATGAAGAATTTGACAGATGAACAAATAAGAAACCTTTCAGAGACTCAATTCAGAGCTATAGTCATTAGGTGGCTTACAGAATTAACAAAAGATTTGGGACAAAACGAGAAAGGATTGAAAGCCACTCATACTGAAAAGAACGAAAACACATACGAGACAAGTGGTGAGGAAATAAAATCCAAAGATCAAATCAACAAACCAGAACATAGGGAAGGAACAAACAGTCAATCAGTGCGGAAAGAGGAAACAGAAAGTAAGGAAAGTGAGGAGAGGACCAGAAACCTGTGAGACAGCTATAAGAGATCGAACATATGGATTATAGGATTGCCAGAGGGTAAAGAAGAAGAACTAGGAATTGAATAATTATGTGAAAAAGCAACAAACCAGAATTTCCCGAACTTGGGGAAAAAAATAGACTTACAGGTCCAGGAAGCAGAGAGAGTTCCAGAAAAACTGGACCCAGGGAGAAACACTCCAAGACACATTATAATCAAATTGTCAAAAATTAAGGATAAAGAGAGAATCTTAAAAGCAGCAAGAGAGAAGAAAAGAATCATGTACAAAGGGGTCCCAATTAGACTATCAGCTGACTTCTCAAGGGAGACCCTGCAGACAAGAAGGGACTGGTAAGAAATATTCAAAGTAATGAAAATCAAAAACCTACAACCACGAATACTCTATCCAGCGAAATTGTCATTCAGAATAGAAGGGCAGAGAAAGTGCTTCCAGGACAAAATAAAACTGAAAGAGTTCATTAGATCCAAACGACTGTTATATGAGATGTTAAAGGAACAGGTTTAGAAAAAGGCGGATCAAAACTACGAATATTAAAATGAAAACTGTATCACAACAACCAACAACAGAAGCTAAGGAATCGAAACAAAGGCAAACTAAATAGGCAACGAGAGTGGAAAAAGAACAATAGGTATGGGAACATACTGGGGGGAGGTCAGCAGGGAGGGGGAAGAGGGAGAGAGAGGGAGATGGTACAGGAATTAAGAAGCATAGTAGGAGGGAATGGAATAGACAGGAAGAGGTTGAGAAGAACTATATGCACAACCAATGGACATGGACTAAAAGAGGGGTGCAACTGGAGGGAGGGGGGCCACCAGGTGGAGAGGAGCAGAAGGAAGGGAAATTGGGACAATTGTAACAGTATAATCAATAAGACATATTTTAAAAGTAAATATAAATAAATAAATAAAACTATATTTAATGCTAGGTTGTGAATACATTCAATTTATTTTCTGTGAGGTGACTGAAGCATCCCTAGATAAAGAGTGCTTAAGGCTGCAAAAGTCTTCAATGGTCCTTCTGTATACACTGGAAACTCAGACATGTCCAGGAGGAGAGGAGGGTTCAGTTTGTTTAATGGAACTCACCTTGAGAAAAGGAATAGTCCTATACACAAGACTCATACACAAATAATAGATAACAGTTGAAGAGTGATTTTGAAATAGCACAGTAATGTGTTATTAAGATTGCCCTCAGATTCAGCTAACGCCTGGGCATAGGGAAAAGACTGCAATAAAAATGGCAAATTAAAAAATAATAATAATTTAATCATATCAGTGAAATACCTAAAGAGAACTGTGACTATAACCTGGCACAAGCAGTGGGCGGAAGAGTTGGCCACACTTCAACATGTTGCTGTCAGAGAAGGAGTGGGGCCACATTACCCTATCAAAAGGGAGGCAGCCAGAAACATAGGAGCACTGCAGTCTGGCACCAGGCCCGTGACTTCCACTTCTCATCAGCCCGGGAGCTGAGGCCATGCAGCCAGTTACCAGCTGGTGAGAAAAGAGCGACAGCATGGGCACCGCTGAATTCACAAACACGTGTGTGAGTCCCACAATTCTGCAATAGTCATGCGAAGACATTCTGATGATGATGATGATGATGATAACTCTGTAATACCCGTTGGTGAGACCTGGAGAAACACAGGTTGGATAAGGAGCTCTATTCATCAGATACACAGAGGCTGAGTGTCAGATGATAACCTTGCTGTGTTATTTCTGAAAGAATAAGGTACTCAGTTTGTGGGAAACTTTCCAAGGTTCATCTGCTTTTGTCCTTACCAAAATTGTTGCTGCAAACACTTAGTAAAATGTTAGATCTAGATCGACAAGGACACCACAAGCTATTTCCAGCACGGAAAACAAACTTCTCTTTTCCAAATTTCAATTTTGTCACACCAAGTGATGTATCATCCATTTGGAAAAGAAGGCAACTACTTCAGAGTAGGACTTTATTAACAAATGCAGAACAGTTTGCTGTAAGCAAAAATGTACCCCGAGAAAGAATAATCTGCAAGATTTCAAGGCCTTGTGATGAATGTACCATGACTACCAAAACAAGCTCGTCAACAGTATTGGGTGAAATCCCTTTTTGTTAATTTAGAATTTGAATATTTTAAGTCTACTTTCATAAGTGCAAATGTGATCAGTCCTAGAACAATGTGATACTTTTTCTTGGCAATGTGGATAGAAAACAGCACAGCTATGTGTATACTCTAAAACAATCAACATTTATTTTATTTTTTTATTTCTCTAAAGCCACATACGTACAGAATAAGATTTCCCTCTGTATGTGAATAAAAATAAAATATGAATATGCACTGCATATGCAATCTTAGCACATGAAATTTACAGAGAGAAATGTTTCTATTTCTTTATCAGGTAGAATCACTTTGTTAAAGATCAGTGGATTCTCTCAAAACTCTTTTTCAACCACTTCATATTGCCTCTCCTTTAATCTTAAGGTGCATTAATAGTACAATTTTTTTAGACTTGATCCAAGAGATTTTAAAAGATGCTCTAATGCCTTCAATAGACAGCAGATGGATCTTAATTCTCTTAGCTACTTAAGAAGTACACATATTCGAGTATATATGAGTTCAATTCACAACTGAGCTGTTTCCTCTATGATGGTAAAAATGCTGAAAACAAGTTACAAGGAGTAAATTTCTCTGGCTCAATTGGAAAGCTTAGGTCAAAGTCAAAGAAAAAGCAATAACTAAAGCCATCTAGTTTTTCCCCACATGGGGAAAAAAAACTCTATTTCCAAACAGTATGCAAATTAACAGTGGAAGTTCCAAGTCAAATAAAAATAAAGCATTGTTGTATAGTGGGAAGATTTTTTTTTTTTTTTTTTTTTTTTTTTTTGGCCTCACAGTCAAGTCTTGCATCCCAATCTCACTCTCTTCTGGCTAGCTGACAACCTGTGCCAAATCTATTGGGTGCCTTATTAAATGAGAAGTGAATTAGATAATTTTTAAAGGTGTTTTATTCTAACATTTTATGAATCTATGGATCTCTACAAATGGAATCAATGTACAAGAAAATGAGCCAAACAAAAGTAGAAAGGTATTAAGGAAAATAGAATGACTAACAGAGAACTGTACACAATTTACATTGAAATGGCAAAACATTTTGAACTTTTGTAATCTCATGAATAATATATAATCTAATCTATCCTGTCTAAAATACAATTTATATAATTACAAAATAAGAATAACCCCCAAACCAAATACTTTATTCTACTATACATGTAAGGAATTTCAAAGTGATTTAATTTGGGGTGATGTTTCAAATCTTGTGAAATGGGACAATATTATTTTAAATTTTTGAATCCAAAGTTTAAGAAATAATTTCATCTTCACTAAACAATAAAAAATATTCCTGAAGCAATTATGAAACTATCCTCCAGATAATCATATTGTACTTCATATTGTATTGCATGGCATCAATTTTTAACACACACTTTTTTCACACCTTTACACTTCTAAAATTAGGATATTTCTTTCTTCTAAGTGATAACATCTCAAATATAGGGTGGGAAAAGTAGTGTACATTTGTTCATATAGAAAATAACACAATAATGAGTAATTCAGGAATAAACTGTGTTTTGTGTACTCACAACTGTAAACTTACCTTTGCCCACCCCTGTGCATTGAAATATGACTGTTTTTTATATGCATGCCTTACCTTCTCTATCAGATTATATTTAAAAAGAGAAAAGGAATAAAACTATAAAAGAAATCAACTATAAAAGATATCAAGAAATCATGATAAACAAGTGAGAATGAAGACCATCTTCCTTACAAAGAATTTACATAAATACTCTCCCTTCAAGAGGAGGACTTTTTGAGCTACACAATGACTCTAACTCCTGAGTGTGGACCCTACTAGTGACTTGTTGCCAAAGAGTAAAGTATGGGAATGTGGTGGGAATGGAGAGAAAGAAGGAAACTTTGCATTGGAAAAACCAGACAAAACTCACCTTGGCCAGTAATAAAGATTTTCAATAGTGATAACATATGTTGATAGAATGTACCCTTTATATGATGTGATGAGAAGGACTGTTTACCTCTGTGGTCTTCTCTCCAAAACCCACAATCCCAGTCTAAACATTAGAAAAATATCAGACAAGTCCCAAAGAAGGGACATTCTACAAATCACCTGACCAGTACTCCTAAAAAATGTCCAGGTCATGAAAAACAAGGGAAGTCTAAATGACTGTCACAGAGCAGACGAGACTAAGGAGACAAGATGACTGACTGGAAATACAGTATCCTGGACTGGATCCCAGGAGAGAAAAAGACCTTAAATTAAAAAATAACAAGGAAAATCTAAATGAAGTGTGGAATCTAGTTAATAATAATGTATGATTGATGGCTTCATAGTTGTGACAAATGTATCACAGATCACAGTAACATAAGATGATTTAATAGGAGAAACTGGAAGAAAAGCATATGAGAACTCTCTGTACTGTGTTTTGCAACTTTTCTGTAACCCAAAATATATCCTAAAATTAAAGTTTATTTTATAAGAAAACCAAGCCATGTATAATTTCATACATGTATTCCACAATAAATGGACCCTATGGATTAAAAAGAGAAATGCAGAACTTGATCCTAAACAATTTTAGGTTTTAGAAAAATAGCCAAACTAAAAAGTATAATAGTACATGAAAATAAAATGTACCAAGGATTAAGAGTCTCTTATCTCGATTCTTACTGAGGGTACAATTTTACATTTATGACAAAACCTGAAACATATGTGATCTCATTTAACACAACAACTATGGAAAGTCACATTCTCAACTGTTGTGTGTTCCTATGGGTAATAATATTTCTAGAATAATGAACCTTGACCTTCCTTTTTCTGATAACCCATTATAACTCTGATGGCTTAGGTTTCCAGGGAAGACTTGTGGGAAAATGTAGGAAATAACTCATTAAACTTGGGCTTCAACTGTTATACAGCCCATAAAACAAATAGAACTAAACTGATTTATTTGCGCCACCCCATTTTTTATTCAAGGGACAAGGCCAAAACCACTCTTCAGGGTTCGAACAGCACATGCTTTCTCTGTATGGAAGTCAGCAGTATAGTCCACAACTGCTAGGTAGTCTAATTCACTAACAGACTATAAATACTATCCAGCCCCAGCTTATGATCAAATTGTTTTTTAAAATGGTGTCATTACCTGTTATGCATAATTAATAATATATGTTCCCAATGACAGCACTTAAAAGGAATTGTTAAATTCAGTCTAGATCAGAAAAAGTTTCTGAACCCATAAAGTATATAAAAGATGTTAAGATGAATGTAACCAGAGTGACTATTTGGGTGGGGGTTCTGTTTCTTGTGCCCTGAAAACAGTGAGCCAACTATAGGGTAGAAAGAGGGAGGGAAGTGGGATTGAGGAGGGAAGGAGGAAGGAGGAGGCAGGAAGGAGGAAAGAAAAAATGTGTATACCCTGGGTTATTCCCTACTCAGAACCTCCCTCATGTTTTCTATGAATGGAAGATAAGCATGAAGGGCAAGCCAGTTTTAGAAAATGGAAAGCAGTGGGAAAAGTGGTTTGCAATGGATAAAAAAGAACAGCTGCTAATAAAAGAAATGCCCTGGGAACACAATTCCTTTTTCCTGACTTTCAGCAGCACTAGGGTTCTCAAGAGCTATAGCGGGGGGCATTGTCAAAGCTCTGGACAGAAAGGCATACAAAGTATTCCCCTTCTAAGCTGAGCTGTGGTCAGGATGAACTGAATATGCTTTGGAGAAAGCAAGAAATGCACCTACCTAGGAAAACACACTAGATAAGCAAGAAGTCCTGAGCCAAAGACCTACCTAGGAGGACATCTGAGGGATTCCAGGTAACAATTTCAGGCAACACACCTGATAGAGTGTAGGCTTTGGAAATAAACAGATCTGGATTTGGATCTTCTGCCTTTAACTAGCCATGTGATCATGAGAATCTTGCTTAACTGCTCTAAATCTCAGTTCTCTTATCTATAAAATTAAAATTAAAATACTCATCTGTATTAGTTTTATATTGATGCTGTAACAAATTACCACAAACTTGGTGGCTTAAAACAATACAAATTTAGTTATCTTCCAGTTCTGAGGTAAGAAATTCAAAATAGAACTCACTAGGCTAAAATCAAATGGTCAGCAGGGTTGTTCTCCTTCTGTTGGTCTAAGGGAAAATCTGTTTCCTTTTCCACTTTCAGCTTGTAGAGGCCAGCCCACATTGTTTGGTTCAGAACCCCATTGATCTATCTTCAAAGCCAGCAAGATCCAGCCAAATTCTTCTTGTCCTGCTATTTCTATTTGTCTTCTGCATCCTTTTTCCATTTTTAATGACACTTGTGATTACATTAGACTCACCTGGATAATCCAAAATAATCTCCATATCTTAAAGTCAACTGATTAGCAACATTAATTTCTTCTGCAAATTTCCCCTTTGCCATTTTCAACCTTTTTCATCTCATGGCATACACAAACTAATTATTAAAATTCTGTGGCACACCAAAATTATATATTTGGGGGCCATCTGAAAAAAATAGGTATAATTTTGATTTCTTAACACAGGATGGCTATTGTTGTCTTGGCTATTGTCATTTTTTTGTTTGCCAATCTAAGGGAAAAAATGTCAATGCCCCTTACTGTTTTAAAATTTTTTGTAGCACACCAGTTGAAAACCACTGCCTTATAACATAACATATTCACAGGTTACAGGGAATAGGATATAGACATCTTTGGGGGGCCATTATTCTGCTACCAACCCATCACATTGAGTTGTTGTAACAATTACATGCAATAGTGTATATAATGTGACTGGTATATAATTGCTTTTCCAGCCTCCCTGAGCGCCCTCCCCATTCATCATCGAAGCTTTTCCTCTAATAAATCTCTTGTGTGTGCTTGGCACCTGCTTCCTAGATGACCTGATTAACCAGCTGCCATCTGCTCCAGCAGAGCATCCAAATTGTCAAGAATCAGTGTTAGAATTGGAAGAGATGTAAGAAATCCTCTTCTCCAATCATTTCATATTACAAGACCTGAATGAAGAAAGCTTGGCCAAGGTCTAGGCTTTAGGCTGCACCACTAGTGCAAAAACACCAGTAGTAGCCTCTAACAACAATTTTTCTGCAATTCCCTAGAAGTGGTGGTAAAAAAAAGGGGGGGGTAGCACACGCCATAGCAATAGCATCAACAGCAGTTTTAAGGAGGAGATGCCTAAAACAGAACAAATTTCTGAATAAAGGGTACCACTATTAAACATGTGAATGTTGAACAATGTCTATTTTAATCAGATATTCAATGTTCAATGTATGTCTACAATAGTGCTACACAGTACTACAAAGTCAGTATCCTTGCTGTAGCACACTCATTATTCTTACCCAAATAATACGGCCCTTTCCCCCAATTAGTATGAGGAAAATTACTATAGCCTGTGATTAAGCTTCCCATGTAATCCTAGTAAACACATATAGATCCAAGACTGATGTATTTACCTTGTACTTGAATCTCAGGTTTTGCATTGGTGAAGGGGTTGGGGAGAGGATAATGTCAGTTTCTCATTTCTGCCCATATGATCAGTCACCATTAGTAGCTTTTGGAGAAAAGTGAATACATGGAAATCAATTTGAGCTTCTCCTTCAAGTAGTTGTTTTCATCTTTTCAAGTCAAGGCACTGCATTTTCTCTTTGATGAATGTTTTATAAGTCTTCTCTATTTTCTCTCCTGCACAGTAACTCTTTTATTGGAAATGAATAAGATTTAGAATTCATGACTGGCTGTGACATGTCCTGAAAACTAGTTTCACTACCTCAGATCATAAACTGCACATGTCTCATGTTTGTGGAGCAAAAGCAAAATGTCTTCAGCACTTTTTAAAATTACTATGTAAGTAAATTACTCTTTTGACATATGCCTTAAGATTATTTTTTTAACCTGCTGGCAAAGATAAAATGCCTTAACTTTTCCTTGTCTTACAAAGATTTAGCCTGACTGTCTATACCCCCATCTTCGAATCTGAATATCTACATTCCAATCAAGCATGCTCAACAGTCAAAGGGTCTCACATATTCCTCATTGCTCCTAAAATACTGTACATCAACTTTCATTCTTACAATTCTTTACCTATCCTCACTAGCTTACCATGTCTGATTAATTCTTTCTCCTTCTTTGCAAACATTTTCATTATCTCCTGATTTTTCCCCAAGAATAAGATTAGGTGTATGAGTGCTCTTGGAAGGCTAATGATGTAGTTAGTTCCCCTTCATAATTATTCTTTAAATAAGTATAACATTTGTGTATATACTTAACACTGACTAAAAGAAGGGCAAAGAACCAAGACAGCACTTCCCTACAGTTTTGTTTTCATTCTAGCAAATAAATTAGAGATGAGCTTGAGTTTTAACTCTGGACAAGGCCCACTGGTTGGACCTAAACTCAAATGAGTTTATGTTATTCCCAGGAAGTAGTAGAGGAAAGGAAAAGAACAGTGGTATAAGTGACTAATACGGGTAATATGTCAAGTGTATAACGACAGCACATTGTTTAAATTTGCCCAAGAGACTTCTGGTAGTTGACAATGCTCCCTTTCTATCTGTCTTGCTCCAAAAAGAAAAAGAAAAGAATTCATTGCAATTAATGGAAATTATCTGAGAGGTTTTCAAGACATATAGATAACTACATAACTATTACAAAGTGAAAAAACATAAATAAGACAGATTACTTTTTCATTTTTATCACTTTTCTTTCTAGGATAATAATGTGTTTTAAGATTTTTTTTTTCACTTATTTTTTGCTGCTGAGGGTCTTGAGTCTTCTTTTGGCATCATTTTCCATTACAGGGAGCAGAAAAACCTTTTTTTTAAAAATACATTAAAAGCCATTTATTTTTCCAATACAGATTTCATTATGGAGGTAATATTAATCATAGAAGATACTAACCAAAAAAATAGAACAAAGAGAAATGAAAATATATTGTGTCCAGGCTAAAATACCTCTGAGAAAAGACAACTCAAAATCTCACATAGTATATAGTAAATTATAAGGTAATAATGTTCTGTCATGTGAATATCCATTCCTATTGTAATTCATATGATTTGTGAGCTTGTGGCGTATGAAGCTGGTATTGAAAGCAAGATCAGTGAGAAATTTAGATTAAACGTGCTGAATTTACAGAATTTACACCACTTGGATACTAAAAATTGTCAGGCATTCTGTCTCACTAAAAGTTACTGGAGAAAGAGGCAAATTCTTTCTAAAACAGCAATTCTCAAGTTATGGTCTAGGAACAAGCACTTTTCTGAACATTTGGCTAAGTAGAATAGAATGAACATACTACAGAGGGCAATATCCCAAAGGGATATTGCAAGAACATTGATATATTAGGTTATTTCTCTTTCTAAGTGAGTCTTCAGAGTAGGACATTTGGAGAACCACTGACCATAAAAATTGTATTCTAAGATCTTAGAAAAAGATCCCAAGTATCTGCCTTATGTTCCTATCAATAATGCTCCCAAACCTACTATTCCTGACCTACTTATTGTGTAGTCTATGAAAAAGAACAGTAGGATAAAAAATGGTAAATTGTCAACGTGGTATACACTTTACATTTTTCAATTTAACATTTACTCATATGACCACAGTTAGGACAGCCTAACTATTTGCAGTTTTCTGAATCATCAAAAATGAATAAATAGACAAGCAAAAAATTTACAGTTTGACCACAAAAGAGGCACTAATAATTACTTCAAATTTTTAACAGAGAAAAAAAATTGTTAGACAATTTATTTCCATTCTTTATTCTTCTTTGAGCTCTATTTAGTGCAAGTTTTGCCTGGTCAGTAAACTTCTAGGCAATGTCATTAACTTACTATTCTTATCATTAGGTATTCCATCTTAAAATACCATATATATTCCTTTAAACTTTCGGAGCAAGTGAGGAGAATGCTAGTCCTAAAAAGAGGAACTCTAACCTTTCACTATTTCTTCATATAAGATGCATGAGTTCACAGAGAAAGAAGCCTAGATGGCCACACTGAGGCCAACCATGCAATCAACCAGCCTCCAGAAAAGATGGGACCCTGTTTTCAATCACAGCAAAGAATAGTGCAATATTTGCAGGGCTTCCTTGCCGTTAAGAGAAGCTGAACTTCAATCCAGATTCAAGGCACTACATCTCTAGAGGAGCCACCGCAAAGAGCAGTGAGGTTGGTACTAGCTCTGTTACAGATTCGGGATTGGATCAAATATACCCAGGCTATTGTGACGACTGCTACTGCTTGGCTCTGTGATAAATATGTCCTTTTGGGACTTGACATCCACTACTACTGGCTGCCGTCCTTTGTTGCAGGAGCTGCAAACCTTCTTACACTCTAATAGTACAGGAGCTGCAGAGCTAAAAACTACATGTCCCCAAATACCAGTCAACTAGAATATCCTAAAACAGGATCAGAGAATGAGATGCATTCCTGGGAGATTCAGAAAGCAAGAAGAGAGATGGAGACCATATTCTCACTGTTTTGGTGTTGGCAAGAAAAGTTGGTGGGTCATGCTTGCAGCAGCCAGATGTCTCATTACATTTACAGTCACCAGTTTCATGGATGTGAAGAAAAGTATAATATTGTGGTAGTAGCAGCTCCCTGGACCTCAGTTTCATGATAGTCTGGAGGTAGCCGTAGCCCCTCTGGCTTCCACTGCCCCAGCCTTTCCAGCAGGCATTGTAACCAATAATTCTCTGTGTTCTTTGGTTCCTATTAAATGTACTTAAATGGTCGCTATTTCCTGCACTGAACCCTGATTGAAAAATGCTTCCTCTAGCTCTAATTTTTCATTAGGAGGTACTTCTGTAAGTCAGTGCTACTGCTCAACATTCAGGTAATTAATATCCTTGATGAACTTACACACACTCCCCAAACCCTTCACTTTTTGTCTTGCTTACATTAAACACACTCCCCATGATCTAAGTTCATAAGTATTTATTCATATTATTTAGGGCACCACAAGTTTGCAAAAACTTGCAAACCTCCTCTCTTCAAGAGAAGCTAGAATGCACGAGAAAATTTAGTCCCATGCAAAATCTGAAGGCAGGATTCTGATTGGTTCAGCTTCTATCCAGCTTCTGGTATACATCTCTGGACCAATCTGTTATGGCTGGAACAAAGCTCACAGAGCAAAAATAAGGCTCTGCAGTAATAGGGGGAAGGAATGGGTGATGCCCTGAGAAGGAGAGATGGACAGATATTTTAATAAATGTTTACTATATCTTCATTCAAATCTTAGCTCTCCTAATTACCAGCTGTTAGCCTGAGGCTTGTTATGTAACAACACTAACACACAGTTTACTTTTCTATCAAAAAAAGATAATTTTAAAACTCACTTAGATCGTATGATTTTTGTATTATATCACAATACCAGCAAAGCAATCTTAACAGCATCCGATATATCATATAGTGCTCAATAAATTTTAGGGGTTTGGTCTTTATCATTGTCATGATGCTTCAGCTAACTAGCAACATTGACCACCACTTTTCTTCGCAGGAAACCAAAATGTACCCTTGACTGAATTTGCTTGAAGTCTAGACCCTATACCTGGAAGCCAGATAAGAAAACTGACTACACAAACTCCTGTCAGGTTATAAATTCAAAAAGGACATCGTTTTTTTTTTTAGCTGAACTTAAATGATGCAAAGGTAAGATAAAAAGAATTCATGATTATAATCATGTCCTCTAGGAAGACAGCAATGCACATTCACTTCAAAATGTGTGTTCAATTTAATTTGGTACATGGAAGATCTGGTTTCCTTGAACTTGCTGCTAGAAACCAGCATGTGCAATCAGAAATGAGGTTTACTTAGTTGATTTATCTGGAATTACTGAATAATTCCAGACCAAGGGTCAGCAAACTTTTTCTGTAAAAGACAAGAGAGTAAATATGTCGGGCTTTGTGGACCCTATAGTCTCTTTTGTGAATATTCAGCTCTGCATTGAAACACAAAAGCATGACTGTGCTCTTACAAAAACAGAACAGTCTAGATTTGACCTACTTGATTGCCAATTCCTGGCCTGCAAACAATTTGGGCGTTGGAGAGTGCAGTTTTTGTGTCTGTGTGTAGTTTATAGTAGGGAGTAGTGGCTCAAGTTTCAAGGGAGTCACATTTTTAGAAATTCTTTTCACGTCATCTAAATATTTACATTTATTTTCATAAGTCTATTTATAGTAACCTCTCAAATTTTAATGTCTTAAGGATGTATAGCAATATACCAATTGCTATATTGTAATTTTTCTAAATAAGCATTAGAAAAAATTCTTCTCTAATAATGTTCTTTTTAAACAAAAATAAATAACAGTACATGTTGGTTATAAATCTTGAAAAATGTCTCAAAATTTGTTACTCATACTTTGACTGAGCCCAGGTACAAAACATTTCCAAAATGCAGCCTCCCCCAGTCCTGCTGTCCCTTCTGACATCTCTCTGCACCTTGCTCATGCTCCTCACTTACGCTTGCACCATTCCATGGGTCTGTCTCTGAAATAACCTCCCTCTAATCCCCTCTACTTCAGTTCATCCTCCATATCACAATCAGATGAATCTTTCACGATACTGTATTGTGTATGCCACTTCACTGCTCAAAATTCTTCAAGTGCTTTCCATTACCTATAGCAAAACATGAAGACTTTATCTTGTCATTTAAGCCAGGGTCCTCAACCCCCATGTTGTGGACCGGTACTGGTCTGTGGCCTGTTAGGAACCAGGCCTGAGCTACGCGTCCTGTCCACCCTCTCCCCCGCCACCCAAGGAAAAATTGCCTTCCATGAAACTGGTCCCTGGTGCCGAAAAGGTTGGGGATCGCTGATTTAAACCACTCTATATTATGGGTCCAACTGGTTTTCTCATTTTATCTCTCTCGTCTTCCACAGAAATAATTCCATAAATGGATCTACTTACTCTTGCGTTTGGATATTTCTTTTTTATTCCTTTCCTCATCTCTTCCCCACTAGAGTAGCCTTTCCTTCACTCTCTTCTTTCCCAATTTAAATCATTCATATTGTTCTAGATCCAGAAAAAAGAAAAAAAATTAACCCCCAGATAAAAAGTTCTTTGATCCCTCTCATCTGCAGTCATTATCTCTCCTATGACTCTGAAAATAAGTTATTGTTTTATCACTCCTACCACCCTTGTCACATATTGCTTATTCATGCAATTTGTGGAGTTGTTGCTGCTGCTACTGCTGTTGCTTTATTAGAGCAGCAGATAGTCAATATGTTCCTTGAAAGTAGGGCTGAATCTCAGACCTCTTGGAAATGCCAGCAAACCTTTCAGGGTACTTTATATATGCGATGATAATACAAGTCATTAATGCTAAAGGACAAGAAGACATCTGGGCACCCATTTTTGCAGTAAATGTCTTTCAGCAAATTGTGAGCCTTTTAACAGAAAGAGAGAGAGAGAGAGAGAAAGAAAGGAAAGGAAAGGAGGGAGAGAGGAAGGAAGGGAGGAAGAAAAAGAGTTTGGGATGGTTCTGTGAAGAAAAGGAAAGACACTTTGTCCCCAAAGGAGAAGTCCAAGGAATGATTAAGCAAGATGTGCAAAACTCTGGACTTCTGTTTCCCTTTTACCTAATGCCCTCTATGTAGACCATTTCCATCATCTCTATAAAAAGTGTAAGAAAGAAAAGTACAGATCATCCAGGACTCTTTCTTTGTAGGAGCTTTGGGGGTAGGGAGTTTTTTGGGGGATGAAACTGTAATAAATACCTAAAACATTTTTACTGTTCTGGGAATGGAACTGCCTGTGTTTTTACTGTCTCTCACAACCATAAGTTGGTAATTGTGAGTTAGACTTGCTTTTGTCAGGAGCCATGGAAGCATTTAGTTTCAAGCTAGAAAGAGTCAATAACATTTTGCATCATTTTATTTTTTAATAATAATGCCTCATGTATGTGATGTCATAAACAGTAACTTTTGATATTTTTAAAAGGTTGCATTTTATTTAGAAAAGGATCCCCTTTCTACATAGAATTTAATTTTTAAAATATCTATATTACTTTCATTCTCCAGCCTAAAAACATAACCATTTTCAGCTTTAATTACCCAACATGAGAGTGCCACTGTGATACTCTCATGCAATAAAATGATGGTTTCCAAGCTGTCCTCCCCAGGTATTTCACATTGAAGGTTGTGTGTAGATTATAGATGTGGAACGAAAAGTAAAGGAGGGGTAAAGAATGAGACTACCATCACTTGTTTTAGTAAAGTTTCTTTCCTAAAACATAACTATATATAAACCCAGGCTCTGTTTAGCTTGTACATTAATTTATGATACCTGTTGTTAAAATGGAAAAATCTAAACCAAACAAACAAATTAATAGTATGAGGTCTGTCCAGAAGGTATTCAGCCATGTACTAGGAAAAAGAAAAACATTTATTGATGAAAATACGAGATACAAGAAACACTGTACATAGGACAATGATGCCTCAGTCCCCTTCAAAGTAGGCACCTTGGGACCTCACACAGTTCTCCAAATTGCCATCAACTGCCCTGCTGTATTTTCCTGAATCTTATCAATGGTCTGAAATCTCTTCTATTACAAAGGTGATTTAGTTTTGGGAAAAGCCAGAAGTCACAGGGCATCATATCTGGTCTGTAGGGGGCATGAGTCACCTGGGTGATTTGATGTTTCACCAAAAAAACTCTGCACAAGGCACGATGCGTGAGCCAACCTGATTGTCGTGATGAAGCTGCCAATCACCTGTTGCCCATAGCTGCAGCCTTCTGAATCATCTGAATAGTTTCTGAGGAGGAATGTTCAAGCTTAACACAAAAACTTGATGCAGATTTGTTGCTCTACTCACTCAGTCATTTTGTATGCGACAGCCACACAGTACACATGCTCACTCAATTGTGTCTACCACCCCCACTGACTAGTACAGTGAAGGCATTATTGTTCATACATACGCATTCCAGTCCACTCTCCTCAGCTTCCAGGCTACATCAATGTTCCACAAACTATTCTCTTTACATTCACAATGATTGAACGTTTTCTGGACAGATCTCATATGTGTTTTAAGTAAATAGCACATTTGAGAAATGCTCCATAACCTTCAGGAAAAGATTTATAATAAAACAATTGTTGTTATTGTATGCTTTGGTTCCCAGCTTTAATTATAACTCACATGGAGGTCAACTCAGACCCCTGCAGAGTGAACTAAAGCCAATCAGGAAAATAAAACACATATGAGACTATGGAATGTTGTTTTTATTCGGAGAAGGTGAAAAACAGCTTCTCTTCTGTGCATAAACAAAAATTTATAATAACCACATGAAAATCAAGCCTTTAGTCTTTTTTTCCCTATATCAAAAGACACTGCCACTTACTATATCTACTGAGAATAATTCCTCTACTCCCAAAGTTATATTTTTGCTTCAATTTAGATATTATTTTCACCTATATGGTTGTATCTCTATAGAATTTCTGCTGGTTTATTGTTTACCTGTCTGGTTACTTTTCACATTACCATTTTAGTTTGCACCTAAAACTGTATATATGTTTCCAAAGAAATATCTAGAATTATTTTAAAGATAATTGCACTCAATTAGAAAATGTTCCTTGGACCTAAAGACATACCAATATGCACCACAATGTGTTTCTGCCAAAACACATTTCTCTTCTCGTCTGTGCTACAATTTTTTTTCTAATTATATGTGATGCCTTATTAATGGTATTTCACAGGGGAAATATGCCCAAATTCCTTTCTAAACTGTAAGTAAACTAGATATGCTCAAAGGTGTGTCACAGAATAATAAAAGTCTTAAAAATACAAAAAAAGGATTTCCGACCAAGATGGAGGCGTAGACAGACATGCTGCATCTCCCTCCACAACTAAGAAGGAATACAACTACCTCAAGACTAGAAACAACCAGAAGTTCCAAAAAATCAAAGTGCATGGAAGTCTAGCAAACAAAGATATAAAAAAGAAATACTCATCCAGACAGGTAGGAGGGGCGGAGCCCAGGCAGAGAGGACATGGTGTGATGGTGGCAGCAGCGACAACAGCAGCAAGCCGGAGGAAAGTGCAGTCACATGTTTTAAAAAGTCGGGAGGGACACCTGGGGAGGGTTCCCAGCTCCTCACCAGAGCACCTCAATGTCCCAGTACTGGGGAAAATCAAGCCTCATTTGACTGTGAAAACCAGTGGGGGTTGAGATGGAGGCAGAAAGTGCCAGTCTCTCAGCAGAGTCTGCTTGTTTAAAGGGCCCCCACAGACCTAGAACATTTGCAGACCCACCTACTCTGGGAACGATGGCCAGGGCAGCAGCTAGAGGGGTGCCAATCTGGTGCAGAAGTGGGAGAGGTGCCTGGAAAAGGGGTGAGTGCTGGGCAAGCGACATTGTTCCTTCTCAGACCCCTCCCCACATACAGCATCACAACGTGATGAAACAGGTCGCCCGTTACTGATGAATACCTAAGGCTCTGCCCCTTACAACGTAGTAGGAGCGACAGCTCTCCCTGGGACATGGAAGTAACCAAACACAGGAGACTTCCGGCCAAGACGGAGGCCCAGATTGACACGCTCTGTCTCCCTCCACAACTAAGAAGGAATACAACTACCGCAAAACCAGCAATAACCCAAAGTTCCAGAAAATAAATGGAAGTCCAACATATGAAGTTATAAAGAAGTGGTGTTCATCTGGACAGGTAGGAGGGGCAAAGCTGGGGAGGAGAGGTCAAGCTGTGCTGTCCGTGGCCACAGCAGCAATGGCAGCAGGACAGCAGTAAGTACAGACATCCGTATTTAGGGGGAGGCAAGAAGCGCCTGGGGAGCACCCCCAGCTGCAGGCCAGACCTGTCAGCTTGTGATTCCAAAGCGGGGCAAGGCAGACCTCCATTGCCTTGGACTATGAGGCCCAGTGGGGGTGGGGATGGAGGAGGAGGCTCCCGGTCTCTCAGCAGAGAGTGAACGGCAGGAATCCATCTTGGACCTCCACCTCTGCAGAAAACACCACAGCGTGGTGAGACGGGTCACTCGGTTGTGACAAGTGCACAGGGCTCCACCTTCTATAGCGCAGGAGGTGTAACAGCCCTGCCCAGGAAGCAAAGGGAAACACAAAACTGTTCAAGATGGCATAGATCATGATAGAGGTCCCAGTTATGCAGCTGACCAGACAGCAAATTTCAATCTAATGAAGCAGCAGATAGGAAATCTTTCTGAGACACAGTTCAGAGCTTTGGTTATAAAAGCACTTACAGACCTAACAGCAGATCTTAAACAAGACAGCGAAGGAATGAAGACTAGTCCCACTGAAATGAACAAAAACACATATGAAACTAGTGGGGAGGGCAAGAAAACTAGGGACCAAATCAACAAATCGAAACATAGGAAAAGAACAAACAGTCAACCAGTACAGAAACAGGGAATGAGAAGTGAGGAAAATGAGGAGAGGCTCAGAAACTTATCGGACAGTTATAAGCAGGCCAACATCCAAATCATAGGGTTGTCAGAAGGTGAAGAAGAACTAGAAATGGAAAAATTATGTGAAAAAATAATGAAGCAGAACTTCCCTAACTTGAGGAAGGAAATAGACTTACAGGTCCAGGAAGCACAGAGAGTTCCAAAAAAACTGGACCCAGGAAGAACCACACCAAAACACATTAGAATCAAAATGTCAAAAATTAAGGATAAAGAGAGAATCTTAAAAGCCACAAGAGAGAAGAAGAGAATTACATACAAAGGGGTCCCAATAAGACTGCCAGCTGATTTCTCAAAAGAAACTCTGCAGGCAAGAAGGGACTGGCAAGAAATATTCAAAGTAATGAAAAGCAAAAAACTACAACGACGATTACTTTATCCAGCGAAACTGTCATTCAGAATAGAAGGGCAGAGAAAGTGCTCCCAGGACAAAGTAAAACTGAAGGAGTTCATCAGATTCAAACCACTGTTATATGAAGTGTTAAAGGAACTTGTTTGGGAGAAAGAGGATCAAAACTATGAACATTAAAATGAAAACTGAATCACAACAACCAACAACAGAAGCTAGGGAACCGAAACAAAGACAAACTAAGTAGGCAATGAGAGTGTGATCAGAATTATAGGTATGGGGAAAATTATGGGGGGAGGTTAGCAGGGAGGAGGAAGGGGGAAAAAGGAGGGAGATGGTACAGGAATTAAGAAGCATAGTAGGAGGGAGTGGAGTAGATAGGAAGAGGTTGAGAAGAACTATATGCACAACCAATGGGCATGGACTACGGGGTGGGGCACAACTGGAGGGAGGAATGTCACTGGGTGGAGGGGAACAAAGGGAAAAGAAATTGGGACAACTGTAACAGAATAATTAATAAAGCATATTTTAAAAAATACAAAAAAATTTTTGTGAGATTAACCCATATATACTCAGTCAACTAATCAAATATAATGGTGAAGTATAAATATTGTAGTATAACCAATCGTTTTCTTCTCTTACTAATTAATTTTAATTGTTCCATTCTGGAAAAGTTTTGGTGCTGCCATTGTTTTTAGGATAACCAAATATGCAGAGCTAAAAACTAGGATATATTTTTCTCACTGGGATGAATTTCAAATTTGGCAGTACATTCATGTGTGAACAAAGCCAAAGGAGATAGCAAGCATAAAATATGAGTTAGTCTGTCTCCAAAGGGGGATAAAATCAGCTTAAGAGGAAATGAGTGTGGAAAAATATCACAAACTTTAAGATGTAAACCAGTGTTTGAAAGTCTAAATATTGTCTAGTAGTAGCCAGTGAGTACACATAAAATTGTTTCTGAAGTATGACTAGTAGTTCTTGTCTTCTTAAATTTCACTCACTTTCTTACTGGTATCTGAGCATAACTTAAGTATCTGATTTTAATCTATAGCAGATGGGGGTGGGGAACACACTGGAAAAAAAAGAAAGAAAAAAGTGTTGAACTAGAGCCAAATCTCCTAACATGATTTTACACTTAAAATTTTCAGAGGGAAAATCTCCCCTGATCGCTAAAAGTCTGCAGTCTGACCATACCTATTTAAGTTTTTGCCTGTCTTGGTAGCCAAACATCAACAGAATATCCCATCTTTTTCCCATTCCCAGCAACCATACCGTACATGAGACATCATGATATCAGTCCTGCTCAAGTCTGGATGATCTTAGTACTTCACAATTTTCCCAAGATTTAGATTTTGTTCTCTACTAGACTAGACTTTCAGATGTTCAAATATTGCTTTTTAAAATCCATGTATCTTTTCCCATAGCCCTTACTCATAACCATCTGATTCCCACTTGCTAAACATTCTAAGTAATCTTTTTATTTAACATTTTATGAAATATGTCTTTTAAAACATGGACTCTATGACTGACTCACTTGGCTGTACTGTGCATGCCCATGTGACAGTAAGTTTCTTAACCTTTCTGGGACATGACTTGATCTAAAATTGAATAATATTTGTACCTATCTTATAAAAATACTTTGAGCATCAAATGAGTTAATGCATGAAGGACTCATGTTGATACATGTAAAACTCACACAGATTATGTATTCGGTTATAGCTATAAAATCCCAACTTTCTTAATGAATCAGAAAACATAATTTTAAAAATTAAAGAAATCTTTTAAAATTTGTATCACTGTGATAGATGTGTGACCACATATACTGAGCTAAAGACAGGATAATAAGTCTAAAAGGAACAGAACAAATTTTATGTGCCATGCTCTGCCCTCCCATAGTTCAGACTTGTGCCTGGGAAGTAGCTTTAGGCCCCCTTGCTTTCTCCTTCACTGGTTAGAAGCAGATAATGCAGACGCCACAAGATTGAATTAGCTGGATTTATTCCTGGATCTTTGAACCACCAGGTGGAGGAAAGCTGCCTAGCAATGAGGAATACACACATTGGATTGTCAGATGAGCAAAGAAGAAACATCTATTGTGAACGTCCCATACACTGAAATAAAGGGATTTTTTTGTGGAAAGAGTAAGTGATATTTTATCAGACAACCCATTTCTCCTATTTTCTTTTTATTTGCTTTGATGAAAAATTGTGTTGGTATAAGGAAGCTTAAGCACACTGTTCTGAGGCAGATGCTTATGTCTTCTTCCTACTATGAGAGGTAGCTGGGAAATAAGGAAGGGCTGGAAGAGTGTACCTTGAGACTACTGCTAATTTTATGAACATTTTATGAGTTCTAAACTCTTAGGAAGACCAACAAAAGTAAATATTTTCTGGTCACTCAAATCTTTAAAAAACAGTGTATTCAAAAAAAGGCATGACAATTAAAGCTGCTAAGAGAAGAAGATGCATGATGCTTTTAATTTTATCCTAAAATCATTCTGATTTTCTGATTTTTCTCCTTACTTTCAAGTTTCCTTCTACATCCTAACATCCCCTCAGAAATATATAAAATAGAGTAATAGAGAATCAAGCATTTTTCAAGAAGGACCTATGAGTTCCCCTAAAATCCATTTAATCATTTTTAAAGTGACTACATTCACTCTCTGAGAAATATAAACATATTTGAGAAATGTTTTTAAATCAACTTCTCAAAATCACTCTAGTCTTTCAGGTAAATACATAGTTTAGTTGATGTTTTAAAGGCACAAGCCACATTATGTAACTGACAAACCACTTGGAGCTTGTCTAGACACACAGACTCCTTGAAATAAATGATGTTTCCTATTTAACAGATTAGAATTTGTGTTTTCTGGCAAGTTTGCCACACATACACACATGCACACGCACACGCACACACAGCAATGAGTCTATATCTGCGACCTAACTGGCCCTGTCATGATCTGGTTCTTCCTGGACCTAATAGCAGTACCATTGGGTACACTAGTAATGCACCAAACCAAACATCTGTTACTTTAAAGCAAGGTTTCTCAATCTCAGAACTATTGACATTTTAGGCTAGATAATTCTTTGTTGCAGGGAGGCTATCTTTGCAGTGCAGGGTATGTTTAGAATCCTTGGCCTCTGCCCACTAGAGGCAGATAGCACTGTTCCTTCTTCTTCCCCTACAGTGAAACAACCAAAAATGTGTCTAAACATTGCCAAATGTCTACTGGAGAACAAAATTTCCCCAGCTGAAAACTCCTGCACAAGCAAAAAGCTCTCATTCTTCTTAGAAAATCAAAACACAAGAGTGTACTAAGCTCGCAGAGCAAGCATCCATTATGAAGCTAAATCTTAATTTCAATGGCTTAAACTATTGCTGAAGCAATGGTGCTAGACTATAGTCTATAAATTTAACATTATATGGATTCAGTTATTTCTTCCCAATCACAAATTCCTCTCTTAAAAATTCTATTACCCAACAATTTGTTTATATTTAACTCCTCAGCAAACCCCTAATAAGAGTTATAAATCCTTCTTGTTAAGGATAATAAGAAAAAGAGGGAACTAGGGCTTTGGACAGAGGGGGGGAAAAAAGGAAAAAACAGGAGTAGTTTTGCAGGCATGCTTTCATCTTGCCAAAGGAAGATGAAGCTATATAAATTTGACCTTAATTTTGTGTGTTTTTGTCTCTGTGAAGAGGAAGATACATTACTCAAAATATTTATTATGTACCTATTAAGGGCCAGGCACTGTTTGAGGGTCTTTCTACAAAGAGAAAGAGAATGTTTGCTTCAAGTATAAAATGACAATCAACTGTCAGATACACAGGCCAATGATGGAATCCATTGATCATGTTTCCTTTAAATTCTTTCTTAAGGCAAAGCAGAAAATTTGTGTCCCCCTTAAGTCAAATTCCACCAAAAAAAAACTATAACCTCATAGTAAGAATATCTTTCCAAAATCACCACATAACAATTCGGTGATTGGTTATTTACCCGTTGTTAGAGGTGTGAAAGACACGCTGCATGGGCTCACACACTTTTGATGGAGGTTTGACTTATGAAAAGCCTATATTCCAGCCATATTAAAATACTGTAGTTCCTAGACTTCCCTTCTATTCATATCTCTGTGCTGTTGCACACATATTAATCATTAATGCATAAAATTATGGTTCCCTCTTGTCTTCCTGTCCTATCCACCCTTCAAAATGTGACTTAATAGCCACCCTCTATTGGTCAGGTCCTCTTTTGTCTGGCCTCCATAGCTATACATATGTTTAATCAATGATCACAATGTATTATAATCACTTGCTCATGTTTCTCTAGCCTCCTAAACTGTGAGTTCCTTGAAGACTTGGATACTATCTTTCAATGTTGTATCCCTGTACTATAGTTTAACAGGTTAAATAAATGTTAGATGCAGAACAAAATGAATACACAATGCTTCCAGTGAAAACATAATATGAAAAGGTGCTTAACAAATATAATCTGGATAAACATAAATCTATAAGTCATCTGAAGTCACCCTTTTCCTTTAGTATTCAGATGAAATGGCTCAAGTCTGCATTACACATGATCTCCAAGATTTTCAAGGAGCTTTATATACCCTGGACACCTCTCATGAAATTCCCAATTCCTGTTCACTGCCTTACCTGCTGTAGATGATGTGCTTTCCACACATGCTCAGCCTCTGTGGCTACCATCCCTCCTCCACTATCCTTCAAACCCCCACTAACAAAAATCTATAACAGAATTTTATTGACCATTAGTGATAACAGAAAGAAATAGCATAAAATTATAGAATTAGAATATGAAACTACCTAATATTAACATTATTCATGTTCTGCCTATTACCTCATTAGTATGCAGAATAATTAACTGTCACTTTCTATCTAGGACTAGGGTCTAGGTGTACCTTTACATAACTGAAGAGGCTCATTAAATTATACTGTTAATTTAAAAATTTAAAAACCCTACCTCATTATTATGAAATGAATTGTGTCATTCCCACCCATTCCTCACAAATTCACATGTGAAGCCCTAGCCTCCAATATAACTGTATTTGAAGACAGGACCTTAAGAAGTTAATAAAGGTTAAATGAAGTCATAAGCGTGGGACCCTAATCTGATGGGATTGGTGCCCTTAGAGAGGATGAGATACCAAATATTCTCACTCTCTCTTGCCCTCTCTCTCTCTCCCTCTCTTAATCCCTCTCTCCCTCTCTTAATCTCTCTCTCTCTCTCTCTCTCTCTCTCTCTCTCTCTCTCTCTGTCTTCCCTCCCTTCCTCCCTGCCTCTCTCTCTCTCCCTCTCTCTCACCATTTAAATAGACAACAAGATGGTGCCATCTGCAAGCCAAGGAAGATGACCTCACTAGAAACCAACACTACAGGTCTGAGATATCTTGTTATGGCAGCACTAGCTGACTAAGGCATCCTTCCTCCCACTTGAAAATGATAGCGGAGAGAGGAAGAAAGAAAAAGAGAGAGTATGTTTGAAATTTTAAGTATTGCCTTAACATGCCAGAGATTAAATTTCTATCTATGAATAGAACTAATGAGTGAGTTTAGTAAGGTCATAGTCTTCAAAGCCAAAATATCAAACCAACTGTATTTCTATATATTAGCAATGGACAATAAAAAACTGAATTTTTAAAAAACAGTATCATTTACAATAGCAGCAAAAATCAAATATGTAAATCTAACAAAATGCATATAAGGTCTGTATGCTGAACACTAAAAGATAATAAAAGAAATCAAAGATCTAAATAACTGCAGAGATACACCATGCTAATAGAAGACTAAATATTGTTAAGATGTCAACTCTCTCCAAAATTATCTATATATGAACACAGTCCCAATCAAAATCCTAACATAATGTTTTATAGAAATCAACAAGATGATTTTAAATTTTGTATGAAAGGGGGAAAAACAATTTTGAAAAAAAAACTTACTGGAAAGCCACAACAATCAAGAATGTGATATTGGCTTAAAGACGGACGTATAAATCAGTGGAACAGAAGAGAGACTCTATAAAAAGCCTTGTACATGTATAACTGATTAATTTTTTTTTCCAAAGTTACAAAGGCAATTCAGTGAAGAAAGGACAGTCTTTTCAAGAAATGGTGCTGGCCCCTGGGTGGTATGGCTCAGTTGGTTGGAGCCTTATCCTGTAAACCAAAAGGTCATGAGTTCAATTCCTGGTCAGAGCACATACTTAGGTTGTGGGTTCAGTCCCCAGTTGGGGTGTGTGCATGAGGCAGCTGATTGATGTTTCTCTCCCTCCCTTTGCCTCTCTCTAAAATCCATAAGCATGTCCTCAGGTGAAGATAATAATAATGATAAGAATAATGATAAGAATAATAATACTGGAACAATTGCACACCGCACACACGCACACACACACACACACAAATAAGCCTCAATATATATCATATACAAAACTTAACTTTAAATGGATCATAGACCTAAAACTCTTAACACAATTAAAGTTCAAACAATGCAAATGAAAGCAATTAGGTAAAATTTTTAGAGGAAAACATATGAGAAAATCTTAGCGGCCTTGGGTCAGTCAATTACTTTTTAGATATGACACTAAAGCACAAGTTATGGAAAAAAATTGATAAATTGTACTTAAACAAAACTGGTTTTGCTCCTTAAAAGACAATGTCAAAGAAGTGAAAAGACAAGACACAGACTGGGAAAAATGTTTGCAAAGCACATATCTGATAAAGGACTTGTATCTAGAAAACATAAGAATTTCTCAAAATTCAGTAAGAAAGCAACCTCACTGTTATGGGCTGAATCCCTAACCACCACCACCAACAACAACAACCACCTGTACTTCTGATAGTGACTATATTTGGAGATAACACCTTTAAAGAGGTGATTAAATTAAACAAGGATGTTAGAGTAGATCCTAATCCAATCTGACTGGTATCCTTACAAGGAGAGGAATTTAAACACAAAGAATCACCAGGAATGTGCACACATAAATGAAAGACCATGTAAGAACACAACCAGAAGGCAGCCATCTGCAAGCCAGGGAGAGAAGCTTCAAAAGAAATCAAATATGCCTACAACTTAATTTTGGACATGTAGTCTCTAGAACTGTAACAAAATAAGTTTCTGTTGTTTAAGCCACTCTGGACTATTTTTTAGTGGCAACCTATCAAATTAATACACTTCCCTGAAAAATGGACAAAATATTTTAATAGACACTTCACCAATAAAAGATATATGGAAGACAAAGAAGTACATGAAAGGATGCTCAGCATAAGTAGTCATTAGGGAAATACAAATTAAAATCACAATGTGATGCCACTAAATTCCTAGTATAATAGCTAAAATTGAAAATACTTTTTTTTAACTCTGACTGCAGTGTTCAAAACAATATAGAAAAACTGAAACTCATAATATAGGTGCTAGGAATGCAAAATGGTACAGTCACTTTGGAAAACAGTTTGGTGGTTTCTTATAAAGTTAATCATATGCTACCATATGATGCAGCAATCCTACTCCTGGATATTTACTCAAGTAAAATGAAAAGTTACATTCACAAAAACCTGCACACAAACATTCTAGCAGCTCTTTTCATCACAGCCAAAACCAGAAAATAACTCAAATGTCCATCAACTGGTGAATAATCTAATCATGATATATCCAAATGTTGAAATACTACACAGCAATAAAAATAAACTGACACACAACTGAATGAATTCTTAACACATTATGCTAAGGAAAAAAAGTTATGTTCAAAGAGCATATACTGTATGATTCCATTTATATGAAATTCTGGAAAAGGAAAAATTATGGAAAGAGCAAAAAAAGCAATAGTTGCCAGGATCTAAGGGTATGGAGAGGGGTTAGCCACAAGGGTTAAGGGAAAATTTTCCAGGTGACAGAATTAGTCTATATTTTTATTGTGTTGGCAGATACATAACTGTATGCATTTTCAAAATTCTTAGTAATGTACACTATATGGAGTAAATTTTGCTGAATGCAAATTACCCTAAAAATAAATTTTTAAAATTTTTCTAGCTAAAGCTTCCTCCCCTCCCCCTCAAATCCAGAGCATGCCTAGGAAGAGGGTACAGAAGGTGGCAGGTTTTAAATAGTTACCAGACTATATCCCTGAAGTAGTCAGTGATTATAAAGAATTTTTAAATCAAAAAGTAGGAATATACAAAGAGACATATCATTTCTAACTTTTCCATCAAAAACAAGAAATGTTAAGCAATTCCTCATACGGAAATAGTCACATCTGAAATCCTTAATTTCAAAGACTTCTGCAGTTTATTATTGATTATCATAAATTTAACACATGGAAAATTCAATAAATGCAAATGGAGGCAATAGGGTAGGGAGATATAGCTTCTATTGGATTTTTAAAGATCAGGAAGTAGTCTGAATTAAATTTTATGTTAGTAAAATTAGTTCAACAACCATGTATAGAATGCATTTAAAGGAAATATTGAAGTAAGGAAACAAAGGACAGCTGCAGTGATGAAGATGGGGACCGAGCTAGGGTGATGGGCATAGGACTGTATTTGTTAAATCTAACGAGCATATCTTTCCCATGTTTTACAAGATACCGAGAGACAATGTCACATTTGCTATATTCAGGTTATTTGGAATTGAGACAACAACTTGGCCTACAAAATTAAAACCCTATAGTAACTGTGTTGATTCATGTAAGGTCATGGCAAGAGCACCCAAGTCAGGTGGCACTGGCAGAGTAGAAGTTAGATCTGGTTATAATAGAAACTAATTTTAATTACATTTCCTCATCACTGACTTGTTGTTTTCTCCTAATAACAGGTGTGTTAACATCACCTTGGAATAGGAATATGTGGCTTCCCTGCAGAATTTCTAGTAAGATGCGGAAGCAATGGGCAGACCCAACCAAGACCACAATTAGCATAAAAATGCTCCAGCTTGGATCTGAATCCACCCAGATAGACCCTTTCAAATAATGTAACTAGAGGTCTCTTCCTTTGAAGGCCAACTATGATTTCCTGAAAAGAAACACTTCTTTGTTGGTTTTCTTTTGTTTCAGCCAGACTAGTATTTTCCCCTGCAGGGATATCAATAATTTCATAGCTTCTGTTATTTATAAATTACCAATTAGAAGCCTGTTATCTAACAAATCTGCTTAAAAAGCAACTCAAACGTAAGTGAATCTTCAAATATAAGTTATTTGTGATATAGGTGCCACAACTCTTATTTCAGTTACATAATTGAATGGGTTATCAGAGACAGCCTTCTCCAAATTCATTCATCTGTTCTATTTGTGGGCTGGCCAATGCTCTGAGAATAGGGTCTTTGTTAACCAGAAATACACATAGGCTTTCTCTATGAGGCTGAGTTTGCCTCCATAATCAGTCTTTTTGTGAATGTCACCTCATATCTGATAAATACATTGTTTCTCTGGATACTGATCTTCATTCCTCTCCTTCAATCTATGGCTTCATGATTCCCCTACCCTTCCCCCAGTCCTCAATTCTAATAGAGCTTCTGGTTCCTGACAGTCAGCTAGACACTTAACTGCTACTCTTGCTTTGTTGAATATTCCTAATTTCTGTATTCTTGCTTGATTTCTGACCTGTGACTTTCTTTAACAGCTAGTTATTCCTATGTACATTCAGTTTCTGCTTCCTTCCCATACTTAGATAGGCCCCTGAATTCCCCAAGTTTAACTTCTATGAGCCTCAGTTTTCTCATTTGTAAAATGAGGGAAATAATATTGATGTAAAATTGTTCAAGGATTAAATGAAATAAGTGTAATGATTAGCGCAACCTGAGATGGGGAAAGCTGCTTAATAATTGCCAGCTGCACTCAAGCATGTCTACACCTGGATCACAGAGCTTTGTCCTCTGCATTCACAGAAGCAGATAGTAGTCATTTTTTACGATAAGGGAAAATTCCTCTTTTATGCATGAAGAATTATGGAGTCCCTTCTCACCTTTTTCTCCTGAAGGTTAAATAAATTCAATATTTTTCCAATGAGTCATGTTTTCTCACCCTTGAGTCATTTTTACTATCTTCTTCCATTTAAGTTCTCCAATCTTATTTTAGTTTGGAAGAAAGAATACAAATTTCCAGTAATATTGATACTAAATTCAAAAAGTACTTACCAAAGCGTCATCGCAAGATGTCGACTCAACACGGGAGGAGACAGATACCGGTTATAAGCTCATCCGATTGGCGAAGGAAACGAGCGCCAGGGGTCTCCTCTGACGGTGGGAGAGGTCATCGCACCTCACTGGACAGCTACCGCCCGCCTCAAGCTGGGCAGCCCCAGCCAATTAGGTGCCGTCTCGCCATGGCTCGCCTGCCCCACTGGGTGCGTGGGGATCAGAGAGGCGCCTCTCAAAAAGTGGGCCACAAAACACCCGCACCAGTTAATTCCAAGCAAACAACAAGAAAGAAGCCTCCAGCTCTTCGCCTCGCTAGCTGGAACATCAGGACCATGTGCCCCGGACTTACTGCAGACCTTCCGTGGATCAAGGGTGCCAGGAAAACCGCTGTCATCGATAGGGAACTGGCACGACTAACATCGACATTGCGGCTCTACAGGAGACCCGGTTGGCCGACAACGGAACTATCAGAGAAACCAACTACACCTTCTACTGGCAAGGGAAGTCTCCGGACCAACCAAGACAGCACGGTGTTGGGTTTGCTGTGAAGAACACGCTTGTTAACTCCATAGAGCCACCCACAGGAGGCACAGAGAGATTACTTACCCTCCGATTGTCAACAACTTTCGGCCCAGTCAGCATTCTTAGCGCGTACGCCCCAACCCTCTGCGCCACCATCGAAGAGAAAGAACAGTTCTACCATGCACTGGACGAAGCGTTATCCAAGATCCCCAGAAGTAACGCTCTCTATCTCCTTGGAGACTTCAACGCAAGAGTAGGAGCCGACCACATGGCCTGGCCCACCTGCCTTGGAAACTTTGGGAGAGGAAAGATCAATGAGAATGGTCAGCGACTGCTTGAGCTTCCGTGTCACCACGGCCTGTGCGTGACAAACACATTCTTCAAGTGCAAAGAGATCCACCAGGTGTCATGGAGGCACCCCCGCTCCCGCCATTGGCACCAGCTTGACCTCGTCATCACCAGAAGAACGGATATTGGCAGCACCCTCCTCACCCGCAGCTACCACAGTGCAGACTGCGACACGGACCATGCCCTCGTGGTAAGCAAGGTGCGCATAATGCCGAAGAGGTTGCACCACTCCAAGATGAAGGGTCGCCCACGCATCAACACCAGTTGTGCCAGCAACCCAGTTAAGACCCAGCAATTCATCAACAAGATGGAAGATGCACTCGGCGAGGGAGTGGCGGCAGATGACATTATCGAATCCAATTGGCCACGTCTCCGCGACGCCATATACAACTCCGCCATTATTGCTTACGGGAAGAAAGAGCGGAAGAACGCTGACTGGTACGAGGCTCACTGGGAAGAAATGGAACCCGTGATCGAGGCTAAGAGGAAGGCCCTACTGGCTTACAAGGTCACGCCCACTCCCAGTACACTTCAAGCTCTACGGGCTGCCAGGAACAAAGTCCAGAAGACCGCCCGCCACTGTGCCAACACCTATTGGCTAAACCTGTGCAGAAGTATTCAGGAAGCCGCCGATATAGGCAACGCATGAGGAATGTATGAGGGTATCAAGAAGGCAACAGGCCCAATCCCCTCCAAGATCGCCCCCCTTAAGTCCAAGACAGGTGAGGTCATCACTGACCAGGAACAGCAAATGCGGCGGTGGACCGAGCACTACCTCGAGCTGTATGCAACGAAGAACACCGTAACAGACACTGCTCTTAACGCCATCCCAGACCTACCAGTCATGGAGGAGCTAGACACCCCACCTACTGCGGCAGAGCTCAGCAAAGCCATCGACCGCCTCGCTTGCGGGAAAGCACCAGGAAGCGATGGAATCCCTCCAGAAATCCTAAAGAGCGGGAAACCAGTCCTGCTACAGCCGTTCCACCATCTACTCTGTCGCTGCTGGAAGGAGGGTTACATCCCCTAGGATATAAGAGATGCCAACATTATCACCATATACAAGAACAAAGGAGACCGCAGCGACTGCAACAACTACCGGGGCATCTCTCTCCTCAGCGTCGTCGGCAAAGTATTCGCCCGGGTCGCTCTTGCCCGCCTGCAGACCCTTGCTTCCCGCGTCTACCCAGAGTCCCAGTGTGGCTTCAGAGCTGGCCGATCAACAGTGGACATGATCTTCTCCCTACGCCAGCTGCAGGAGAAGTGTCACGAGCAGCATAAACCACTCTACCTCGCCTTTATCGACCTCACGAAGGCGTTTGATCTGGTCAGTCGAAGCGGTCTCTTCAGCTTGCTACGGAAGATTGGCTCTCCACCACATCTGCTTGCTGTGGTCATGTCCTTTCACGACAACATGCACAGCACGGTGTCCTACAACGGCGCAACCTCTGAGGCCTTCCCAGTCAGCAGCGGAGTAAAGCAGGGCTGCGTCCTCGCGCCTACGCTGTTCGGAATCTTCTTCTCCATGCTCCTCCAATACGCCTTTAAGGACTGCAGCGAGGGTGTCTTCATTCACACCAGATCCGATGGCAAGCTCTACAACCTGGCCCGTCTACGAGCCAAGAACAAAGTCAAAGAGGTGCTCATCCGTGAGATGCTCTTCGCCGATGACGCAGCTTTGACATCACACTCCGAAGAGGGACTCCAGCAGCTAGTCACTTGCCTTTCCCATGCATGCAAGGAGTTCGGACTAGCCATCAGCCTGACGAAGACGAATGTTATGGCTCAAGGCACGGGGACCCCCCATGCATCACCATCGACGGGTACACCCTGGAGGTTGTCAATGACTTCACTTACCTCGGGTCCACCATCTCGAGCTCTCTGTCAGTCGACTTGGAGGTCAATCGGAGAATCGCCAGGGCAGCCACAGTTATGGCCAGACTGAACCGGCGAGCGTGGAACAATTCCAGCCTCACTGAGAAAACCAGACTGCGCATCTACCAAGCCTGCGTACTCAGCACTCTCCTCTATGGCAGCGAGACGTGGACCACCTATGCAAGGCACGAAAGGAAACTCAACAGCTTCCACATGAGGTGCCTGCGACGCGTCCTGCATGTCGCCTGGCAGGATAAGGTCCCCAACACCGAGGTGCTGAAGCGAGCCAATATGAGCAGTTTGCTTGCTGTTCTCAGCGAGAGACGCCTCAGGTGGCTCGGCCATGTCAAAAGAATGGATGCAGGCCGTATCCCCAAAGACCTCCTCTACGGCGAGCTAGCAGAAGGCAAGAGGATGACAGGGCGCCCAAAACTGCGGTTCAAAGACATCTGCAAAAAGGACATGACACAATGCTCCATCAATCTCAACACATGGGAAGTTCAAGCAGACGACCGCCTAGCCTGGAGGCTCGCGGTCAGGCAAGGTACGTCACGTGCAGAGGCTGCGCGCAACGAGGAGGCGGTCCAGAAAAGATCGAGGCGGAAGCAGCGTCAACAGCAGCAACAACAGCCATCTGCCTTCACCTGTAACAAGTGTGGCAGGGATTGTCACTCCCGAGTCGGACTGCACAGCCATTCTCGGCGGTGCAGATAGACTCTCGGGAAGCTACGCCATCGTCTCTCGAGACGGACGGCTGCCGACGACGACGACGACGACGACGACTTACCAAAGCCCAGCCTCCTAAATGATTACCTGGAGCCCCCAATTGTGATGAAGCACCAGGCAGTGCACCTCACACTGGCCAAGACTTCAGAGGAACCGAAATACAACTGACCACACTAGGCTCTGAGGACCCCTCTAGCAGCTGGATGCAGGGGGAGGAGCAGCAACAAGGACTCCTGCAGGAAGTATCAGTTTCCTGTGCGCAGTTCAGTTGGGAGCTAGGTAAAACTATGCATCCTAAGCATGACCACTATGGTTTGACAGTAAGATATCTCCTTTGCAAAAATGTCTTCATCTCTGGCTGGAAGTTTCCTAATCATTCCTGTACCATTTTTTTTATTAAGTTTTTGCTGGCTGAGAGGCAGCCAGCCTTTACAGCATAAAGCCTACAGAAGTGTCTGTATGCAGGTGTCCTCTCTCAGCTTCTGGACAAGTCACCTAAGTCAAATAGAAACATAGAAGTGGCTACCTCTACCTAAGTTGAAGATGGAGAAAAGAATGTAAAATCATCCATGTCAATCAAGGACTCTTTTAAGGGAAAGTGTGCCACCTGTGTTTAAGGCCTAAAAATAAGCCACTTCACACCTTGGGTGGTTCCCCATGGAAGAAATAGGATGCGCTTGAATAACTGGAGTTGTAACCATGGAAGAAAATAAGAGGCACTTAGAAGAATTGGAGTTGTAACCCAGATCTCTGGGAGCACAGCCACAGTCAGTAGGAAAGGCTATGCACATAACTGATAAATAATCTACCAGGCAACCTCATTCCTCTCAGAGAGTGGAGTCCTGAGTCCTATTCCTATGGGAGGAACAAAGTACAGTGATACCTTGGCTAATGAGTGACCCTGCTAACGAACTTTTCAGCTAACAAAGATTTTTTTCACTGTTTTCAGACTCGGCTAATGAATGTTTTAGCGTGGATGCACACGCTAACATAAAGCAGCAAACATGAATGGTCAGGCCATTCCAGGAGTTTGTCTTTTCTGTCTGTATGTATGTAACAAAGAAATGTGCTGACTGCATCACAGAGGGGAGACCCACCAACCCAACTGAGTTATTTATGTTCAAGACAGTGAGATGCCTGATAACATAAGCTGCTTTGGATCTGATGACGATGTACTGTAATAGTGTAAAGCTAATCAGTTTTTCATTCTACTCTCCATTCTCCTTCATCTATTTGGGTAGCTGTTCACCTCAACCGTTGGTGAGTTTTTGCCCTTTTATAGTGTGCTTTTTACTATTTTATAAAACTTATCTTTAAATAATGGGGAGCATCCAGAAAAAAATAAATTATTTTCCATAGAAACCTACAGGAAATCACATTTCAGCTAACGAAGATTTCATCTAACAAATGTGATTCTGGAACGAATTATCTTCGTTAGGCAAGGTATCGCTGTGCTAGTAATCCCACACAGCGAGCCAAGGCAGCGGTGATCCCCAGCTTCACTCTTAGCCATCCCCAGCCCATAAGAATCACAGGGTGTCTAATGGGAAGACAGAGTCTATGACTTGCCGCTGCTAAAGATCTGTGGATGAGAAGGCTCTAAACTCCAAGGACAGACATGAGGGTATGAACCCCAAGCTTGGAACAGAAGGACAATGACATCCTTCCCAGACTAACAATCTAACATGGCTTAGTGCATCTGGGCATGTTTGCTTGGGAAGCGGAGGTTGGGAAATTAGAAATACAGATCTTTGCCGTTTCTAAGTTGGTTCCCGGGCAACGAGAGACAGCACGGGCTCAGAGCGTACTGGGGGAAGAAGACGGAAAAGGTGAAAAACAAATGAGTGACAACTTGGCTAAAATAGTACAAGCACAGAGGGGTGGTCTTCAGAAAATATAAGGGAATGTTAACTTTGAAAAGCAAGAAATAATGGCATTGAAAAGAAATAAATGGCTAAGAGGCTCTATGGACCAGAGATTCCTTGACCAGCTGATTTCTTATTGTACTTGATTCTTTTTCCCTAATATGTATCAGGACAGCAAGTCCTGGTTAAATAGGCAGCAAACCAAACTACATTCCCTTTATAAAACAATTATCTCTATATCCCTGTTCATGTATCTTTTATAGATTTCCCTGGGAATATTTTATTATATACCTAAGATTTAACTTTAACTTACAGTAAATTATTCAAACTCAATACAAAGTGAAATGTTTTTGGTTAATTACTAAAATACATTTTATAAGGTCTAGTGCTGATTAGGAGTGAATAATTTCCCCCAGGCCACCTTTAAAACCACCATCCATATAAACCAATTAGTCCTTTTTGTTGAGAAAAACGAAGCATTACTTCACCTAAGTTTCAACTTGTCATTTTGCATTTGAGTATTTATTCACTGGAAGCTTATGTGGCAAGTGATCTTTGCTCTTTTGACAGAAAGCAAACATTTAAGCATGGAAAGAGGCCAAGGAAAGCCCCTGGCCCACCTTCTCAGGACCTTAGATAGGTATCTGGAGAAAATCAATATCGTGGAAATAAAATGCAAAATTGTTTTAAAACTGCTTAGCTCTCACGATTGCACCTAATACTTAGCTACTTTTCTTGAAGAGAAAACTCTTCACAGATGTCTTCAGCATAATACACCAATCTTGATGCAATTTTTTTTCTCATGTATTTTTCTACTGGTCACAAGTTCTGAAGATCCTAATTTGCTTTCTATCACCTTACATCCTAATCTGAATTTTCTAAGAGTGAAACTGGGGCTAAATTTCATCTTTTCTCTGCCTCTCTTAATATTAAGCACCTATCTGTTTCTCAAATTGATGCAGTTAGATAATTTAGGTAGTCAAACAGAAATGTCAAACACTTACTGAAGAATATCCAAATTATGTTCTGCAAAGAAAAAAAAATGATTTATATTACTGGGAGATAAATGGGAACGGTGTTTTTCAATCCCTGTACACATTTATAATCAAATTCAGGATAGCCAAGTAATAGCAGCTACATAAGTCTGAATCTCCCAGCACATTCTTTAAAAAAAAAAATTCAGAAACATAAAACTACACAAAGCTTATACCTTCAACATAACTAAAAGAGAGAAAACAACCTAAATTTCAAATTACATGTAAATAGAAAATTAACACCAAATCTCAGGATGTTATGCTTCACATTCCTAGAACAAACTTTCCTAGAGAACAAGGACATTGCAGGACAGAAAATTTCACTAAAAATATTACAGGGAACCAGTAGTGACATTTAAGATTGATCCAAAATCTCAGCTAGAAACATAAATTTCACCCTAATTGCAAAAATAGTGGGGGGAGGGAGTCCTGGTAGATCAGACCAGACTAGTGGGAGGAATAGTGCCCAGGATTCTAAGAGGCAGCCTTAGAAAGCTTTGGAGATCCCTTTTCTCCACAAATCTAATGCACTCTTGGTAGGAAGGCAGACTGGTCCAGCCATTGTGGAAAACAATATGGAATTTCCTCAAAAAACTGCCTTTTGACCCAGCAATTCCACTTCTGTGAATATACCCTAAGAATCCCAAATTACCAATTCAAAAGCACCCCTATGTTCATAGCAGTGCTATTTACAATAACCAAGTTTTGTAAAAATAGCCTGAGTGCCCATCAGTATATGAATGGATAAAAAAAACTGTGGTACATTTATATAATGGAATACTATGCAGCAGAAAGAAAGAAGGAACTCCTACCTTTTGCAACAGCATGGATGGAAATGGGGAGTATTATGCTAAGTGAAATATGCCAGTCAGTGAAAGACAAATACCATAGGATCTCACCAATAAGAGGAATCTAATGAACAAAATAAATTAATAAAATCAAAATAAAACTACATGTATGGAAACATGGCACAGACTGACAGTGACCAGAGGGGAGGGGCGAGGTGGGTAATGGTGGAAAGAAGGGGGAGGGACTAGTCAGAGAACATGTATGAATGACCCATGGACATGGACAATGGTGTGGGGATTGACTGTGAGAGCAGG
The DNA here is from genome assembly GCF_987537825.1 of Furipterus horrens. Lineage (NCBI taxonomy): Eukaryota > Metazoa > Chordata > Mammalia > Chiroptera > Furipteridae > Furipterus > Furipterus horrens. The sequence continues at coordinate 158,018,493 of NW_028327175.1, forward strand.
GGATGGACTGGGCAAAGGGGGGGGGGGAATTGGGACAACTGTAATATAATAACTAAAAAGAAAAAAAAGAAGAAATTCAATAAACAATAGAAGTCTCTATTTGAAAAAAAAAAGCTTCTGCAAAAAGCTTTTTAAATGAATGGATAGGCACTCTCTGTAACATAGTAAAGAGAAAGGGACATTTAGGATCCTGCAAGACAAAAGAATATTTTAAAAACTGAAGGCTTAATAACCCTTCCCATACTACCCGTTCTGAAAAAAAAAAAAGCCACCTGGGAAATAAACTATATTGTGCAACCTTGACAGAAGAACTCAAACTACAATTCTTATAAACCATCCCAAATTGCCATAGAAATGTGGAGGCACAAGCAATCTACAAGTAAAAAAATTAATGTAATTAGAAAACAGAAATAAGGACCAAAACAATTCAGTTGGTAAAAATAACCTGCCAAAAATCAATAGTAAAGCAAAAGAAAATGGTAACACAAAACTCCAAACTGAATTAAATAGCTTCAAGAGATTATGAAGAATTCCCACCTAAAAAGAGAGACATAGATACACGCACAGAGAACTATACAATTACTAGTTCACTTGACACCAAGACATTAAAACATTAAAACCACTTTTGTCCCTGGCACTGTTCTAGGTATTGAAGAACAGAGAGGAAAGTTTTCTCTATGACTTCAAGGAGCTTATAATATAGTGACTAGAGAAAGAAAAGTAAAGTACAGTACAACAAGTGACATGATAAAAGTATGAATGGGATGCTTTCAAAACATTATAAAGTGGAATCTACCCCAAATTAGGAGCAGTCAAGTGCAACTAGAAGTATAGGAAGAGCCAGGCCAGGAGACTGGGAAGAAAATAATCAGGTAGAAGTAGTAGTATATGCAAAGCCATGAAACCAGAGGAAATGTGATGTATTTGAAGATCTACAAATATTCTAATATGGCTGAAAACAAGGCTTTTATTGGAAAATGAAAGACCTTATAAAATTTGGATTTTATTCTAAAGGTAGTAGTAAACCACTAAAGGATTTTATGTGAGGACATGCTCATGTTTGTATTTTTAAATAATCTTTTCAGCAGCAATATATAGGCTGAATTAGAAATGGGGGAAATGGAATGAGAAAAAATCAATTAGCAAACACTGACTAAGGCAGAGAATACAAGTGGAAAGAAGCCATAGGAATGGAGGGCAAGAACAGATGGAAATTTTGGATATGTTGAACTTGAAAAGTCCATTAAGTTACCAGATAAAGCCTGGCATTTAAGAGAAATAGTTGGAGTAAAAATAAAGATGGGAATCATCTAATCATCAGATTCAAGGCAATTATTGAGTCTATGGGTATATATGAGATAACTCTGAAAGAGAAAGATGAAGAGAAAGGTGAAGAAAGAAAAGTCTTATTCTTGGAAACATCAGCACTTAACCTGAGAGAAATTAAGACATGTCCAGAGAAGTAGACAGAAAATATGAAGGAAAAAAATTAAGAAAATTAAGATTTATAAGAGGGAAGGTCAGTTGACAGTGCTAAATGCCTTATGTAAGTTAAGTGTAAAGGTCTGAAAAATGTCAATAGACTCAGTGATCATAATAAGAACAGTGTTGGTGCAACTGAAGAGCAGAAACAAAATTACTAAGAAGTAAAAAGTAAACTGAAGGTTAAAAAGTATTATATACAAACCCCTACTTAGAAAGGTATGGCTTCATTCACTGGTATCATTAACCTTTCATATCATTCATTTCTTCAACAAATATTTATTGGGCACCATTCAATATCAAGAGAGACACGATATTTCCATTCTGGGGATAGCTGAACAATAAACAACCAAAATAATTAAATTAGCAAATAATTTCATACAATGATGTGTTATGAAGAGGCCAGGGTGGGGGGTTCTTTTTTAAATGGATCAGAGAAGTCCTCTCTAAGGAAGAAGTATTTAAGCTGAAACCTGAATTGTAAGAAGGAACCATGTTATGAAGTTGTAGTGGAAAAGTATGCCAAGAAGAGGGAAGAACAAGCGCTAAGGAGAAAATAGCAAGTACATAATGAAAACCTCCCAAATAATTACTAAAACTAGTACTTACATATGCCTTATAACTGCTGATATAAGCCCTGGCTGGTTTAGCTCAGTGGATTGAGCGTCGGCCTGCGAGCTAAGTGTCGCTGGTTCGATCTTCCAGTCAGGGTACATCAGAGAAGGAAAACTCTGACTCCAAAAAACCTCCACTGCCTTGCGGCATACCTCTTCAGGGGAAAGGCTAAGGGAGTAAACCCCGACAGAAAATCCGGAGCCGGAGTCCCTAAGGCGGTTTGACGTTGTAGTCAACACCGGCAACTCCTGCGGCGCACCTGAAGCCAAGCTGTATCGACTCCGTCTTTCCCTTGGACCCTTCAGCTGCGAAGAGAGGGGGGGTCTGCTGCATGGGCAACGGCAGACCCTCCATATTACCCTGCCCAGGCTCTGTAGCTTCAGCGTCATCGCAAGATGTCGATTCAACACGGGAGGAGACAGATACCATGTCACTCCCGAGTCGGACTGCACAGCCATTCTCGGCGGTGCAGATGGACTCTTAAAGAAGCTACACCATCGTCTCTCGAGACGGACGGCTGCCGACGACGACGATAACTGCTGATAAACCCAACTCCTCAGTGGGTATTATGTTGACTGAAATAAGTCAGACAGAGAAAGACAGATACCATATGATTTCACTTATATGAGGAATCTAAAGAATAAAATAAATGAAAAATCAAAACAGAAACAGACTTATAGAAGCAGAGAATAGATTGATGGTTGCCAGAAAAGTGGTGAGTTGGGGGACTGGGTGAGAAAGATGAAGGATTAATATGTGCAAATTGGTAGTTACAAAACAGTCATGAGGATATAAAGTTCACCAATGAAATATAGTCAACAATATTATGATAACTATATATGGTGCCAGGTGGGTATTTGAATTATTGGAGGCATCACTTTGAAAATATGTAATTATCTAACCACTATTCTGTGCACCTGAAATTAACATAAAATAATATTTAATGTCAACTGTAATTGAAAACTAAAACTTAGAAAAAAAGTCTCCTCCTTGAGTCTAATTGGCAATACCGCTAGCTGGTCAAGATAGAGCAAATCAATTGACTCACAGTAAAGTTAATAAGAAAAAATATAAGATCTTATTAACCAATATAACCCCAATAAATTTAATTTTAAAAGAAAGTCATAGAAAAAATCATCATGAAAATATTTCCTCTCTACATTTAACAATTCAGAAATTGTTGAAGTATTCATGTGCATAGAATGAACAAAATTGTTAGTAACAGATTGCCATAAATCTGAATGCAGTTTGAAGAACCTTGAAGCAATACAATTACCTGTGCTTTCTGAAGGTAACTTTACTGAAAAAGAAGGGTCTTCCAGGCCCCACTCCTTTGGTCTCCTATTTTTAGAAACCTTACCTCTCCCAACCCATGGAAAAAAATAATTCACAACAGGAATTTATATATTATAGCTTTTATATTAAGAGTTTCATTTTATATTAACACATTTTAGAGAAAACATTTATATTTGTTCTTATTTATTTTCATGGTCAATTTTGGAATCTTTATAGTATCTGACACTTAATGAAAACTGAATGCTAGTTAATAATAATTAGCTACAGAAGATATTCAACTCCCCACTTCTGTCCAAGAGCGTATGTAATTAGGAAGCTGGTGAACTTAATCAAAATCTTTCAGAAAGTTAGCTACGAGGAAAAGGTAGATAGGACTGTCACTAGAGGAGATATCACTTTGAATGAAGGTTGTTGCTGTTGTTATTGTTTGGACCAAACTCGTAACAGATTAATATGCTAAGGAGGAAAAATGAATAGAAAAAGGAAAAGTTGTAAATGAAGAGAAAATAGCACTTGTAATAATGGAGCCAGGTCCTCAAAAGATGAAAAGATTATTCTCAGACATGGGGGAACTAAGTATTGAAAAGGAACTTTTGTTGTGTCCCTGGGACCTCAGAATAGTACCGGAAAGCCAAGCATGCACACCAGGTGAAATGCTGCACATAACCAACTGTATTCCAGGGAAGCAGGGAAGTGAGGGTTTGTTTGTTTTTTTAATGCTTTATGATTTTCAAGTTGCTAATAATTAGAGCAATTTAACTCAGCACAACATTCCTCGAGATGACATCATTGTGTCACTGTACTATTTTGGCTAAACTCCCACTGGTTTAATTTCAGAAACACCCTTTGAATAAAATGTCAAGTGAAAAAGAAGTAGCATATCATGATTTCTTTAAAATAATTCAACTAATTTCAAAGGCATGCTTCCTGGAAAAGATTTATAAGGTTCCTTTTATAGGCTCAACCATAATGAAAGAGAACATTAGAGAAGACAGCAGCAGCTATCAAATCACATGTATTTTAAGAGTACCTTTCTTTATACTATAATATGTTCCTGCAAAATTCTTTTAAAATTAAATTTGTATTGTGTAAGCCATTTGGATCCTAGAAAAACCTGATTCTGCCACTTACTGTTTAGGTGTCCTACAACAAGTTACCAAATAGATTACTGTCTTACAATTCTCTTAAATTTTCCATTCTCTATGGCCTGATTTGGCTGCCTCAGACCCAGCCCAACCCATCAACATGAACCAAGAATTACCTCTCTGATAAAATGTAATATTAGCTCTGGAAGGTGTGGCTTAGTGGATTGAGCACTGGTCTGTGAAATGGCAGGTCTCAAGTTTGGTTCCAGGTTGGGATATGTACCTGGGTTGTGGGCCAGATCCCCAGTTGGAGGCATGCAGGAGGCAACCATGTGGGGTTTCTCTCCCTGTCCTTCTCATTCCCTTCCCGTTTTATTCTCTAAAAATAAATGGGGGGGGGGGCGGGGCAGGGGAGAGCAACAGCGGAATAATTGGGACGAGTATAATTGAACAATAAAATACTTTTAAAATAAAATACTTTTTTAAATAAAAATAAAATAATGAGTTCAAAAATAAATAAAAATGAAAAAATCTTTTTTAAAAAATGTAATATTAACACCTGTTGTGTGGCACCCACCTACTGTCAAACTTCATAGGATGATGGAGTATTGTCCAGGCTAGTTTTTTATTCCTTCACTGGCACCAAAGAGTAGGTTTGTCAGATTTAGAAAATTAAAAAATCAAGCTCTCACAGTTAAATCTCAATTTTGAACAAATAATAAATACTTTAAGTATGAGTATGACCCATGCAATATTTGGAGTAAGTATACTTATACTAGAAAAGATTTTTTTTAAGATTTTATTTATTTATTTTTAGAGAGAGAAGAAAGGGAGAAAGAGGGGGTGAAAAATATCTATGTAAGAGAGAAACATTGATCAGTAGCCTCTCGAATATGCCCCAACCAGGGCTGGAACCTGCAACGCAGGTATGTGCCCTGACCAGGAATTGAACTGGCAACCTTTTGCTTCACAGGACAATACCAAACCAACTGAGCACACCAGTCAGTGCCTAGGAAAGTACTTGTCATTTATTTGAAATCCAAATTTAACTGGGCACACTATATTTTACCTGGAAATCCTAACCAAAGTGATAGCTCATATCCCAGCTGGCTAGACTATTGCAGAAGTGGAATACAAAAACCAAAGTAAATAATAAAGCCTCAGGTGCCACATACATGTGCACACACGTGCATGTACCCCCCCACACACACACACTCCCCCTCATCTAAATCTCTGCTTTGTTTACAAACATAACAATGTTCCCTCATTCAGTCCTGGACTTGGAACTTCATAGGAGATACATAACAGTTTACAATCATAAACATGGATGTCCAAAAATGTAACTTTCTTTTCTTTTTTTTTTTTTAAGTGTCATTGAGGTATAATTGACAAATAAATTTCTTTTCTATAATAAAATTATTTTTTTACTCCAAGCCCTGTTTTGCTCAGGACATAAATTTAATCTAATCCCTTTCAAGTAAACTCATCCCAATTCAGTGATTTCTCAGTTTGTTTAGATTTATAATTCAATCATATTCAAGTTTAAATCCCTCTCTCAGATTTTTCTCCTGATTCCTCCTCCATGGAGATGAGTCTTACCCCTCAGGAGAGTTCATGCAGCTATGAACACAGGACAGATGGGGAGACAGCCATCTAACATCCACCCACCTGCATCTGCCTTGGTCCTTCACTGGCCTCCTATTCCTAATGCGACTCCTCCCACCTGGTCATCAGCACTGACAGCATGCACTCACAGGGCAACTGGGCAGTCTGTACTGTCTGGAGTTGGAACTGACAATCCCAGAGGTCGGCTAAACCCTACCCAGCCTTCTTCTGTCTGCCTCCCTTGTCTCCCCCATGTACCAAGCTCCTTCACCCCCTCTCCCAGGTGATTTCTGCACCACACCCTGATCCCAAGAAAATTTTCTGATGCCCTTCCATGCTATTTTGGAACTAAAAATAAAAAACTCTGGCTAACAATGTGGCGGAAAACACTCACTGTGTCCCTAAGATCTCTTGAAATCTTTCTACTCTCAGAGGTCCAGATTAGACCTGGGACTCACTGAACATCTCATATCCCCCAATTTCAATGGGGTAAGTTCTTTCATGTCTCCCACCCAGGGTAATGAGGGAGTAAGGGCAGACAATGGTTGGAGATGGGAACAAAAACAGTGTCTAAGCTTATTCTAGTCCCATCCAGCTCTCCTCCCCAACTTGAAGGGTGTTTCTTGGGATGGTAGGGAAGAGGGGAAAAAGACAATCTGGTTATGCCTACTTGCCCCTGCTTGCAAGATATCAAGACTTTGCCATTTTTTATTTTCCATGCCTGACTTGAAACTTTCCATCAGTATGGTCCAGGAGAGAAAAATAGAAAACAGAGCATAGCAAATGTCTCAAAGTAAAATTATGCCACAAAATCTTGAATTTTGCTCCTAGGAAAGTACCCCCGGTTCCATTTTATCCTGGATTCTAACTTTTCCAGATCAATTTCCTTCTTAATATTCCTTTAACAGCTCTCATGTGCCCTCTAGACCACTGGTTCCCCTACCACTTCTCCTTATGATTATACAAAGTACTCATGTATACCTCTCCTTCGTCAAACACCATGTCCTTGGCACTCCCTTTAGGCAATTCCTCTGTCTGCACATGAAGCATTAGGGATTCTATTTTAGACCCGTTCATAAGAAATTTGGAAAGGATAGAGGGGCTAGGAACTAGAACCAACAGGTCTGGCCTTATGGGACATTATCAAAATATAACCTGCTTTCACACGTCATTTCAAGGCTCAGGTCATAACCCTACAATAACATTCCTATCACGTGCTTATTATAGGAATTATATAAGTAAAATATCTAACCTGAATGCAGGCACAGATGCAGAGAGGGGACATCTTCATTACTAAAGAATGTCCAATAGGTGATCCCTCCTAGTATTCTAATCTCTTTGTCAGTAACCTGTAAATGAACATTTATGTGCACTAGAAGTTCCTCTGTTACTATGTGAATAATTATCACATATCATTTTTATTATTAAAGGGAAATGTTGCATAGTATCTTTCTTATATCAGAGCATCCTAAAAAAAGATATTTATATAACACTGGGAAGAGTCTATCTTCTTTCCATAAACTCACTTTCTTTATAATTCTATTATTGTTTTACAACTCTTTCTAATAGAAAATGGTTTCCATGCACAAAGAACATAGATTTCATCTAATTGTGTGACAGACTCATATAAGCCTTTTATTTTCAGCAGACCAGCCTCATACACTGGCAGGGATTTTATTCATGAATATATGTCATGTGTTAGTGCTTAGAAGGAAGCTTTAAAAAAGAACACTTTCAGCCTTTACTAAAACTAAGTTCCAGGTTTTTATATGATTTAATACATTGTCTCATTTTTTTTAATCATTTGGCTTAAAAATTCCAAACTTCCCAAATTATTGCATAATAATTTTATTTCAACAGGAGGTCCTTACCAGCTGTTGTTCACTCCAGACCTGGCCCAAGAGGAACTTTTGCAAAGCCAAATTTTAGAGTATGGTTAAGTTAAGGATAATATTCATATAGGATACTAGATATGAAATAAGTTACGATTTTGACACTATAGTTATCAGTTATGAGGAATTTTTAATTTCTTGTAACATGATGCAATGATATGAATTCTTAGCACTGTCCTAATTTCAGAAATTTGGGAATACAGTTGCCAATGAGATGAACAACTAACAAATGTTGATATTTTTCATTAATAATCACAAACTATATATTATTTCTGGTGCACACACTTATTATTTTCAGAGGACTTTACCTTCAACATGCTAATATATAAATCTTAACTATTTTTATTATTATGAAGTGTGATTGCTCTTTTTAGTTTATTGGTCTCTGAAATAAATGTTTTAATGCCAAATTTCATACAAATAATAAGTTACCAATCTCATCTGTTTATCCTTAAAATTACCCACGCTCTTCAGTAATATCAACAACTTTTTTTTTTGAGTCAATTCTAAGAGCTTGATCTTCAAGTATGTTTATTTACCTCGGGGTCTCACATAGAACCATATGCAAAAAGACCTCGAAATATAGAATAACATCTATTCCACTTACATTAATATTCCTAAAGGTTCTCACTTCACTTTTTCATATTGATATCCTAGTAACATTAAGACTAATAACTTTATATAGCAGCAATGTGCACCGACAGTTTTTAGCAGATGTAAGATATAAACCATTCTAAAGGCTCTTAAAAATAAAGTAACCAAGATGTCAGGATATTTTCTATGTCTGCAGGACCAAATATTTGGAGCAGAAGAAAATGTATAGTCATTGATACAAGTCACTCATGAGCACCACATCTTCACAAGTGCTAACTTACTGATCATATATTACTTAATACAGAATCTAATTTAAGTTTCCTTCCCTTCATAAACACCTTATCACTGGCATAATTCTATTCTTTTTTTCATGGATCAAATTCTAGTCCATTATTTTAGCATTAAAAGCTCAAATATCTTGGACTTCCAGCCAAGATGGAGGCATAGACATACACACTGCATCTCCCTCCACAACTAAGAAAGAATACAACTACCTCAAAACTAGAAACAACCAGAAGTTCCAGAAAATCAAACTGCATGGAAGTCCAGCAAACAAATATATAAAGAAGAAATAATACTCATCCAGACAGGTAGAAGGGGCAGAGCCAGGACATAGAGGACTTGGTGTGGTTATGGCAGCAGTAGCAGCAGCAGCAGCAGCAGTGGCAGACCAGCAGAAAGCACAGTTACATGTTTTAAAAAGTCAGGAGGGACACCTAGGGGTGTTCCCAGCTCCTCACTGAACCTCACAGCCCATGGTCCCAGCACCAGGGAAAATCAAGCCTCATTGCTTCTGACTGTGCAAACCAGTGGAGGTTGGGGTGGAGGAAGAAACTGCCGGTCTCAGCAGAGTTTGCTTGCTTAAAGGGTCCCCACGGTCTTAGAACATCTGCAGATCCACCCACTCTTGGAACGATGGCCAGGGAAGCAGCTAGAGGGGCACCAGTCCAGTGCAGAAGTGGGAGAGGTACCTGGAAAAGGGGCGAGTGCTGGGCAGGTAGTATTGTTCCCTCTCAGACCCCTCCCTGACATACAGCACCACAATGTGGTGAAACAGGTTGCCCTATACTGACAAATCCTCAAGGCTCCACCCCTCCCAGCATAACAGGAGTGACAGCTCTACCTGGGACGTGGAGGCAAACAAACACGGGAGCCTCTCAAAATGAGGAGACAGAGAAATATGGCCCAAAAGGAGGAACGAATCAAGGTTCCAGTGGGAGAACTAAGTGACGAGGAGATGGCCAAGCTCACAGATGAGGAGATAGACAACCTAACAGATGCAGAATTCAAAACACTGGTGATGAAGATGCCCACAGGCTTGACAGATATGCTTTAGTATGGCAAATGCATAAGAGAAGAAGTGAAGGCTATGCTAAGTGAAACGAAGGAAAATCCACACAAAACCAATCATGAAGGGAAGGAAACTGGGGTTCAAGTCAATGATTTGGAATATAAGGGGGGGAAAGAACGGTGAATCAGTGCAGAATGAAGCAGCAAGAATTGGAAAAAAATGAGGAAAACTTCCCAAATTTTGCAAAGAAGATGGACATACAGGTCCAGGAAACACGGAGTGTTCTGGACAAGCTGGACCCAGAGGGGACCACACCAGGATGCATCATGGCTGAGATGCCAAAGGTGAAAGATAAAGACAAAATCCTGGGGCAGCAAGAGAGAGGTAGAGCGTTGCCTACAGTGGGGTGCCTATAGGACTATCAGCTGATTTCTCAGAGGACACTTTGCAGGCAGGAAGGGACTGGCAAGCAGTATTCAATGTGATGAAAAGCAACCTACAACCAAGATTACTCTATCCAGCAAAGGTATCATTTGGAATGGAAGGGCAGATGAAGTGCTTCCCACACAAGGTGAAGCTAAAGGAGTTCATCATCACCAAGCCATTATTATATGAAATGTCAAAGGGACTTACTTAAGAAAAAAAAAAGATCAAAACTATGAACACTAAAATGACCAGAAACTCACAACTAACAACTGAATCTAAAAATCAAAATCCAACTAAACAAACCACAATAGGAACAGAATCATAGGTATGGGGACCATTTATAAGGTTATCAACTGGGATGGGGATGGGGAGAAATGGGGAAATGATGCAGGACTAAGAAGCATAATCAGTTGGTACAAAATAGACAAGGGGATGTTAAGAATAATATAGGAAAGGGTGAAGACAAAGAACATATATGCACAACCCCTGGACATGAACTAAGAGGGTGGGATTGCTGGAGGAAATGGGAGTACAGGGCAGAGAGGAGCAAAAGAGAAAAAATTGGAACTACTCTAACAACATAATCAATAAAATATAATGTTTCCTAATAAATTTCAAAGATTTCAAGAAGATCATTTCTTCTAAATTAAAAAAAAATTTCAGGTACATTTAAATCATCTACGTCAGTTAGTCTTTAGAGTTAACGTTTCCCATATCTTAAGTGAAATAAATATCATTCCCAAGTTGTTAAGTAAATATGACCTTAAGTGTGCCTACCCTTATGATGATATAGATGTTTGTTTTTATTAGAAAAAGAGGCAAGCTAAAAACTTTATATCCAACTTATTTCCAACAAATGCACATTGCTGTTTACTAAATTTTCTCATCATTCACATGACACTGTATCACAGCTCCAGGACTAATTGCTCTAACCCAAAGTGAGAAGTGATGCCTTTACCCTGAGAAAATGAACTTTGAACTTAGCCTCACATGATGACAAAGAAGCCTCAAAACTTAGGAGATTTACCAGAATAACTTACCATATTTAGTTTTGCAAAATTCATACATGATTATTGTTGTCTAAAGTATCCTAACTATACTTAACAATTCTTAACCTTGAAGCTTGGGGAATGACCAAAATTCAATTATCTTTAATTTTATAAATATACATTTAGAATAAAGAGCTAAATGTGTAACTATTGTAAGAGAGTAGCCAGAGGCCCCCAAATTTGGGGGATGGTATTCAGTGGAGCACAGCCATTTTCCTAAAAAAAATACCTAGTATCTTAATATGTAAGTAGCTATGGCCATTCCACACACCAAGGAGATGGGAGGGGCTTTGACCATAGAACGGTAACAAAAAGCTTACAGGGCCTGCGCAAAATTCTACAAGTGGCCACAACTGGTCACCATACCCACTACGATTCGGGCCGCAGTCAGGGATATAAAAATAAGGCAGCAGCCATTAAGCGAGAGAGAGCCAGACAGTTTGAAAGAGAGCAGAAGCACCCCACCAGCTGGCCATAAGGTCAGGTGTGTAAGAAGGTGTCACGCAGTTCTGGATTAGGAGCTGAAAAACACCATGACACAGGCAAAACCTCCCCAATCAGGCACGGATGTATGCGAGCTGCCAGTAAAGCTAAACTGTACCTAGGAAATACAAAGCCACGGACTTCCATTTCCCTAGAGGGAAATGGTACCTCTGACTCTTCTGTTCTGAAACTGGCCTGGCTTGACAGGGGGAGCCAGGACTATGTGTTTTGGGGTGTTTTAAAGGGAGTGGAACTTAACGGCAGAATCTGCCATTAATCTAAATCTGTAAAACCTTTAAATAAACAATTCCTTTTCTTTTTCACCAAACTCTGATATTGGGAGTTATGCTTTTTGGCAACGGGCAATCGAGCCCCTCATAACTGAACAGCCTGTGGGTTGTTTCACTATCAATAATGAAACATATGGTGACCATTTCACTCTGCACCAATGGAAGTACCCAGAAAGGCTTCAGTAACTCCCACTGTTTGGTTGGAGAGCTTAGCACAGTAGAGATAAATACCAATATCTAAAGCAGAGTGAGAAAATACTATAATTTCTTCATTAAGCAAACAGTAAGGTTGAAAGAAAATATGTAACTTAAAGAACAAAAAAAGCCCTCAAAATTATTAGAACAGTTTCATTCCATAATCTAAGTACCTCCTATCAACAGTCAGCACAACACTTGGAAAACCACCCACAGGTCAGCTGTGTTTGCTATATAGATGCAACCACAGATCATTACCTTCTTAATTGCGTATATATCTAATAGGCTCATACAGCTCTTCTGGAACAAAGGTTTTATAATGAAGTAGATGATAAATACTTAACTGTAGCATGACCAGATGCTATAATAATATGAGCAGCATTTATACAGAAAATATTAGTGTGTATTAATGCTGTATGCTACAACTGAGGAAAAGTTAGATTCATAAAAATACAGTTAGAAAGAATGTAATGTAAACTACAGGTTGATAGTATGGTAAAATCCCATAAGTGATACTCAAAATATTAAGCAAATATAGTTAATTTTGTCAATGAATATAAGTCAAGTGTAAGCTGCCCATAGAAGACAGAAAAGCTATTTACATTGTAAAAATTCAAAGAAATTCCATCTAAAATGTAATGTGACGCTAAAGAATATTTGATTTATTTTTATTTTGTTATTTGAAACCAGGATGTATGGAAGAAAACCTCTACATACACATAGTCCTCTAAACCACTGAAGAGCATGTGGAAAAAGTATATTTCCCCTTGCCTGTATTTCAGCCTAAGTGTTTTTAATGCTGTCACATTTGGAGCATGAGAAATACTATAAATGCTGATTAGCTTTCTCTTAAAAGAGCAAACTTGAAAATGTCCAAATAGGGCATTTAAGAGAACAAAAATGAATATGGTTTTTTTTTAAAGGAATAAAATGAACTTCTCATTACATATTATATTAGCACTCAGGCAATTAACCCCCACCAAAGAGCTTAACTTCTACAAAAGGCCGTATGATGGGTGTGTGCATGTTTAATGCTCTGCTGTCAGCAGAACTGTTGGCCTCATCTAGGCAGTATCAGCATTTCCTCTGAATTTTAGCCAGTAGTGCTCCCAGCACTACTGTTAACACGGTGAGCTGTAGCTGTAGCAGTAATCTCTTTGCCTTTCAAGGACATGGTAACAGTCATTGCGATGTTTTCTGATTGTGCAGGCAGGTAGAGATGCACAGCTTGAATACACAAATTAACAAGAATATGTTAGAGATGATCATTTTCATCTATTTTATAGTAAATGTGTGACTGAGCTTGCTTTTCTGAAACAAATTCTGCTGAGTCAATACCAGCAGGTCCCATGGTCCATTCGGCCAAGTCACAATGGACACTGTAGGGTTAAACTACTACATTCCTTATTCTTCTTCAGTTTCCTGGATCTTAGACTCAGCTGCTCTCCTTTCATTCCGTTCTCTTTCACCTTTCATCTGTGACAAAGGTATGCAAAGGAAAATTCCTACAGCTGCTGAAATATGTAATTTACAAAACCAGTATATATGTGAAGAAACACATCCTTTCACATGACAGAAAAACAGCAAAATGAAAATGTAAAATTTGTGATAAATGATATTATAGTAAGGATAGCAATATTTTTTACATCCTATAAATAGGCACAAACCTTACTACTAGATCATCACTCAAATCCAAAATATTTACTAAGTACTTACTATGTTCCAAGGACTTCTTTGGACAGTAGAAATAATGCTCTCCTACAATTATTTAAACTTCCCTGATACTAAAATATGGCTCACAGTCTAGCAGCATCAGTATCACTGAGGAGTATGTCTGACTCTCCAGTCTCTCTCCAGACCTACTGAATCAAAATCTATAGTTTAACGAAATTGCCCATGTTATTGGTACACATACTAAAGTTTAGAAAGCACTGTTTTCAAGGGCACTGGTTTAAAGATCTAAAATTTATCCAGAAAATAAAAATTTCTATGCAATAGAAAAGAACAAAACTATCTGCTTTTTGTATTTGTGTATTGATGTATTGAAGAGGTTGAACAAGATGATGCTTGTAATTCCTCTTCTAAAATGTAATATTTAATAAAGACAACATTGCCTTTTCTTTTTTAAAAAAAGATCATTACTGAATTATTTTCATTTATGGGCACCTCAATGTACATACAAATGTGTACACACACACACACATACAGATGTTAAAAGCATCTCTGTTGTTCCTACAGTTTGATATGAAAATCAATTCCCTAGGTGACTCCAATAGTTTCAAAGCAACAAGGTTCCTACAGACTCAGTGAAGTCCATGCCCTTGCTGGTCCTCCTTTCATCCTGGCAGAAAATTCTATTCTGGTCCAGATCTCTAGGGCCCAAGCTGAAAGACCATAAACTCCTATTGGAGTTCAAGCACAAGCAAAAAGAAATGAACTTCACTGAAAACCCATATGTGCCACATCCTCGTTTTAGTCCTTTGTTGCACATTTCTATAAACAATCAATAGAGGCCCCCTCATTTCACCTTGTGTGAGAAAGTGGAGATGGAGAGTGGCCAGAGGCTTGCATTTTAAGAAAGACTCTGCCCACACCCTTTATTAGGGACAGCAGAGAGCACAGGTTCCTCTAAAGCAAGACACATTCTGAGGCTCTCACAGGACTAGAAGGGACACTTTCTTTCCATACTTGCCTGAATGAAGGAGAGTGTCACTGCTTGAGCACCTGGCAAAGGTTGCAACAGAGGAAATGCTCCTCAAGACTCAGGGCCAACAGAAGTATGACTTTTCCTAGAGAGAAAAGGTTCACTTCCACAAGTGCTGCCTGCCATCAGAGCCTCTCATCCCAGCCACAGCTGAGCTTTAACATGAGAAAGAATTTCTGTAACCAGGATCACACAGCTTTTCAAAAAAGTACAGGAAGGCTTTTCAAACATGTAAGTCCTTTCTTGGCTTTAGGATTCAAACTAGAGATACCAAAGGATCAATACACAACTGGCTGGATAAAAATAAATACCACATGATTTCACTTATATGTAGAATCTAGTGAACAAAATAAGCTAACAAACATAATAGCAACAGAATCATAGATATGGACAGCAGACTGGCAGCTGTCAGAGGGGAAGGGGAATGGAGAAGGCAGAAGAGAAAGAATAAATGGGGTGAAAGGAGATTTGACTTTGGGTAATGAATGCACAATGCAGTACTCGGATCATGTACTATAGAGTTGGACACTTGAAACCTATATGGTTTTATTAACAAATGTCACCCCAATAAATTCAATTTCTTTAAAAAAAGATAAACAATATATTCAACTGCTAACTTAAGCTAAAGAACTCATAAAAGAACCAAGGAAAATATCACTTCATGTTACTGTCCCAGCTCTGCCATTAGTGAAGTACATGGCCTTGTGAAAGATATCTGTTTAGCTTTTAAAAGATATCTAGTCTTCTTGGGACTCATTTTTCTCATTTCTAAAATAAACAGTTGAGTTAGATAAATTTTAAAGACTCCTTAGTTTAAGGTTCTCTGATTCTTGTGCACTTTAAGTTGCCTCTTATGCCAGCAGAGTTCATAATCTTAGCAGTGAAATGTCATCCCCTTTTGCATGCACAGATTATTTTCAAGCTACAGAACACACAAGAGAAGATACTGATATTTTCAGTTAACTCTTTCATGACTTTAATTTCTTATCAATACCAGCTTGTCAATCTAATGGACTTAGGTATATCAATATAAGATATGCATAAGTGCCACATTGACACAAACACTAAAGAGTTTTTTACCATCTTTGAAATTCCTTTAGCATTTTAAGTTTTTAAAACCACCTATAACAAAGTATTAACTATTTTAATATGCATTTCCCACTATAAAGTAGTCATAAGCTGCCTACAAGGCAAACTCTCACATAGCAAACAACCTTGTAAAAAATAAGTCTTTTCTGGTGCATGAAAATCAGCTAGTATGCGCTTGATTCAACAGCTTTCTACCTAAATGCCACTGGTAACCGCAGAGACAACAAATGTAAATGGAATAGAAAATCTTGGAACTTAGAAGATGTCTCTATAATGTTTTTACTTCACTAATTTAATAGAAGACACTTACTTGTCATGATCCTTAACTATATCCAATGTGGAAATCAAGTCAAAACAAATAACTATTAGACATCACTTTAATCATTTGATTTTATATAAAGGGTGAAGTTCTTACATAAAAACCCATAAGGTTTTTTAACTTCAGGCTATAAAAATAGAAATAGAAATCACCCTATAAAGGTCTGCATTTTATGAAGTAGTACAAATGGCTGGATCGCTATTACAATAAGCTAGAAATTAGGAAATATGAATATTAATTCTGAATCTCCTGCTGATTCAGAATGACCTTGAATGATGCAATGATATATTTAACCTTCCTGGTGCTTTTTCTCTCTCTCTCCATAACAAAAAACTAAAGAATTAATGAAATTTTATCTATTGTTTTTCATTTGAGACAAATAACTGTGTATACTTAAATAATGTAATTGCATATGTGGTGGGTGGAATAAAATATGTTTGGGTGGGTTTGAACTTTACTGTAGCACCCTGTCTTATAATTAAACATTTTTAAAACTGTAGAGTAAATTTTTATTTTTTTACTTATTGATTTGAGAGAGTGAGAAAGAGACATCAATTTCATTGTTCCACTTATGTATGCATTCATTGGCTGCTTCTTGGATGTGCCCTGACCAGAAATCAAACCCACAACCTTGGCCTATCAGGACAACTCTAACCAACTGATCAACCTGGCCAGGGCATGAATTTCTAAATAATGTCTAAAATGCTTTAGGATCTTCAGAAACAGTTTTATAATCATTTTACTTGAGTGCACAAATAAAAACCAGAATATCATCTAAGATAGACATGAATATTTTATGTAGCAATCTTTGTTTCACTTACTCTTAGAAGGAATAATTCATTCAGAACCCTTTCAGGAGAACTGGATTAATTACAGAATGAGGAAGGGAAGGATCTTCTCTCAATTGAGTTATTAACATATTTCATCTAACAAAGGCCACCAAAGTGAATCTGTTGCTTGCAGAACCCCAAAGTGAATATGTTGCTTAGCATCTCCCCTTAGTGCTCATTCAGCCCGCCCCCAATTACACTCTCTCATAGACTGCCGTTAAACAAGCCCAGATGCATATCTACTTATTTTTGAAGATCTTAAGTAAAATATATTTATAACTTCCATTTTAGTGTCAATGTAAATGGGAAGATAGTTCTGCTTTATACTGTCCTGACACATAAGCACATCGCCTTATCTTACATTTTTACTGCTTTAAGTGTTTACATGGTTGAAGACTCGTATTGGAATTTATCAACTTCCTCTTCTCTGTATGCTATTGCACAACTACAACAAGCCTAACACTGTTTAGCTTTGTTTTGCTAAGCATGGTTTTCACAGGAGGCCTACATTGTTGTCTCCTGTCCCAAGTTCCAAGGTAAGTCTAGGATTATTGTCTGTGTGGTCAGTCATTATCCACCTGGAATTTTAGTTTCAAAGCCAGGGTGTTAACCTGTAGTCCTTCTCACCAAATAAGTTTCATACTTGTATTTTTCTTCATCGATAAGGGATCATTTTAAATTCAATCCCTATCCTACAAGGCATTGTGTACTTTTCTGGTTTTGCTGTTATCTGAAGGGTTAACTTACTAAGCTCACTAAAAGAAAAAGAAAAAAAGGAGTTGTTTGCTCCTGAACATCATCACTAAAGAGAGAACACTGCTGTGCTGTACAATACCACATAGAACTACAAGGGAAGATTCGGTTCACAGGATATAATTATTACATGAGATGGGATTTACCCAGAACATTGGGTCTGAGATCCTATTTCCACCACTTATTGTCATGGCATAATACTCAGGACCTTCACTGCCCATCAAGAGATATCGCCTTAGAAGCACGTTGGAACCAAATACTGCAACTCCTTCCTCAAGAAGTATCATTATTTTTTTGTGACACAGACCACCAGCAGCTCAATTACATAAATTCAGAAACATTCTATCCTATCTTTTCAGAACAGTACTGGACCCTATGTGCAGTAGGAAAATAAACAAAATAGAGAACATGTCCTTATAGAATTTATAAACCACTTAAGAAGATGACTTATGAGAATAATACAAAAACATTATAATAGCCACCACTTACACTAACAACATGCCAGGCACTGCACTAAAGCCTTTGTATATTTATTCCTTTATTTTAAAGTACTTAAGACATATAAGTACTTTACACTTTACATAATGTTCTGTCAAAATAGGCTGTAAATTAGGTATTGTTTCCCTAACATTTTAAAAGAAGAAACCACAGTACGCAAGGCAGTACAAATAATCTCATGAGATTTGGCTGACTACAAAGCCCACACTCTATGCTGCACTACACAGATCCTCAGTGACTACATAGTCAATTAGATGCAAAATTGTACAACACAGATACAAGCTAAGAAGGAAGAGTTTATATAATGACTAGAGGTCACAGGAGAAAGTGTCATAAAGGAGCTAGACCAGTTTGGCTTTAAAGAATAATTAGTTAAGTAGGTAATTAGAAAAGGGCTAGATATTCTAAGTATCAAGTTATATAAACATTGTGAAAAGGTCAGAAGGCAAGAATAGCATGACTTAATTAGGGAAAAAAGAGGAAGACCAAGGGACGTGAAGTACAATATTTTAATTTTACGTATCTTCACATCAATGTGTAAATGTGCCTTAGTCTACAAAATGTTCAATTTAATATCAACTATAATTTACATCAAAGGTTTCAGAAGTCTCTGGAAAAGGTTGTGTCTTATAATGCTATTATAAGTACTAACGGTAGAAGAGAGGAAAGAATTAGAGTCCAGATTACCAAACTTTATTTTATTTTATTCTGCATAATCAAAACCCCAAGGCAATTTCTTGATTTATAACTTCTCAAATTAGTACATAAATTCAAGCTCTATATAATAGCTGAAGCTTACTATAACCATTGCTATGTAATATCAACCAGGAGGATAAAAACCAAACAGCCTGAGCAGATAAACTCTAAGATTACATCTCCAGATACAATAAACTGAAAATGTCTCTAGCTTCTCCAGTTCATTCTGCTTTGTCATCCACTTACTTCAAGCTGACTCATCCTGGAAAACCTACCCCTGCCCCCATCTATCATGGCTTCCCCTCACCTTTTCCAACCAAGGCTGTTTTCATCATTAGTCTTTCTGACAGAAGGAAAATGGAGAGATGCCTGTGCCCCAACCTAAAATAAAGCCTAAGGAATAGCTGGCATGTAAGCACTCACTCCTTTAAAAAGAAAAAAGGAAATAAAGAAAGAAAAGAAATAGCTAAGCTCACACCTAGGAGAAAAAGCATAAGTCCGACCTCCACCCACCCCCCCACCAAAAGGAGGTAAAAGAATAGAACAAAGTACACCAGGAATCTATCTGACTCAGTGAAAGAAATCTCTCATAATTATGTTTAAAATGTCATAAAAAGGACAGAAAATAAAATCTATTGGAAGAGTCCAAGATAATAAGTATAGTCAATTCACTGGATACCCTTAACTCATTGATATTTTGCTTTTGTTTAAAGCAAGGGATGGAAAGTGAAACATGTAAGCAGAAAACCTAAATAATACATAAGGCAAGGGGCAATCTGTCAGCCTTGGCATCCAGAAAGCCAAGGGTTGGTACACGTATGAATTTAAAAAATGTAGTAACACATCAATTTTAACTGCCTGTAATCTGAGGCCAAAGCTTTTGCATGCTTGCTTGTTCATAGCAACGACGGCACCAACAAGTATTTATTGAGCATTTGCCATGGATCAGATACTGCTGTGAGCACTTCAGAGAACACAGCATCAAAGGTGGCAGATGAGGCCCTGTCCTTATTGAGCTTATGCTCTGTCACAACAAGGAATGATAAATATGGTTGGACCAGAAAACAAACCATGACTAATTCTCTGGGACAAAGAGTCCTGCCTTATAAGGCAGAAGCTTTCTTGCTGTGTTGCAATTTTACAGATAGCTGAATCTTTTCCAGTAGGAGAAACTCACTTGGGTATGTTTAAGAGGTCTGGGGAGCTTTAATGGGAGATAAAAAGGCAAATCTCACCAAGTCAGGGAAGAGCAAATGTTCTCACTCTTCAAACTTTGCCCACCCAAGAAACACAACGATTCATCTGTGGCTTTGGTACAGAAGAACGTGGTTAATATTATAAATTTCTAGGACCTTCTACTACATTCAAAAGCAAAACAGGAAATAAACAATATTTGCCTTTGCTGTTCTCTGCCATCTCTCTCAATCACTGTCTTCTTCTATTCTTTTTTTCTCCCTTTTCCTATTTTGAGATATTTTTAATTTTCAAAAATCAATGTTTTAACTTCCCATATGTATATAGTAAAAAAAAAAAAAAGCCAAGACCGTTTTAATTTCCCTCACTTTATTCATTCTGTCTTACCCCTATTCATCTCTTCCCTCTTTCCCCATCACTCTGTGATCCCTGACTTTCTACCATCCTTCTCTTTCTGACCACCTCCATCCAATTCCCCTTCTATTATTTGCAGAAAGAAAAAAAATGATCAATAGCATAGGAAAAGATGCAGTCTAGTAAGACAAAGGATTGACACTATGTTACATGTGCGGGTAGGTCCATTTTATAAGGATCTGTCCCTTTGAGTATAAAACATTGCTTTGTGTGAATAAATTTCACTAGAACTAGAGTTGCTAGACATAACACTCAGAAAATTGTGAAGATAAAGTTTTTTACATTTTTTTTTAGCTGTCTGAATATAATCTTTCAAAAATCCTTTTGTGTTTTGTATATATTGGAGGATTTGCCTGAGACAGAGAGAGAGAAAGAGAATGAGAACTGGCCCTGTCTTTTGCTCTCACCAGGTGGCCATTTTCAAGTGTTTCAAGCCCTGGGTCTGGCCTCTCCTAAAATTGCTTTCATACTGCATGCCTAAAACTCATCACTTCACTATCCCCCTGCCAGACTCCCTGTAGGGATAACGGGAAAAGCCCAGGTTTGGAGTCAGACTGATTTACCCCGGAAGCCCAGCCTCCTGTTTTATTAGCCCATAACTTTAGGCAAATTACTTAACTCTTTTAACAGTCTTCTCATCTATAAAATGGTACTTGTAAAACCTTTATATTGTTATAAGCATTTATTATCTAATCCATAAATGTATTAATCTCCCTATGTAGCAGATAGTTGTCATTTAATAAATACTATATATGATTTATATATACATAAGCACACATACATATATACCCCGTGTGCTCATATTTTTCTCACACACATATACAATTTACCTACCTGTCCTCAATGTCATCCTCCCAGAGTTCTGCCCTTGAAGTGTTTCTATTTTCCCAAAGTCACAATTAGCTAATGTAAGAACCTAATTACTGAGAATGTGTTAATGAAGAAGGATAAGAGAAGAGAACAGTGACTACTGCCTGCCAACTCAAGTGCTCCTCAGTGGTAAAATACAGCTCTTGGAAACAAAACTGTACTAAAAGCTTCACGGGCCAGAGCAGTGGCTCGTGGTGCGAATCTTAAACGGCATCATCTGGAAGCTTACTGCAGTGGCCCTCAGTAACAGTAACTGTTTCTGTTACATGTGCTAATACCTAGGCCCTCTCTAATTTAAAAATAGGTTTAAAATAAACTTAAATGAATAGTGTGTCCCTTTTAATATAAATTAAATTATGTGCAGAGATATTGCATTTGCCCAGAACATTCTACCAAACAAATGTAGCTCCTAGGGAAACAGGGCCTTGGGGAAGATTAAATGATGCCTGTGTAATGTCTACAATAAAGCGAAACCTAAAACACAATTCCCTTTTCAAGTCAATATTTCTAGATCATATTATGCTGACTTCATGAGGTATAACTACACATAGGAAGTCCTGCTTTGAAAACCCCCATCCAAAAGATCTTAAAAATCTGTGAAATTGGAAATGGCAAGAGAGTCACACCTTTTGCCACACTAACAGGAAAGAATCTTAAGTAATGGACTTGGTGCTTGGCCATCCGACTCAGCCACTTAGTCATTTTTCTAGACGCTATCCATCATTGAGCACATTCCCAAATTTCGTGTAACCTAATTTAAACATCTAACTGGCATTGCTGATGGGAATAAATATTCCATAAAAGTAAAAGTTTGACAAACCTGCCACCTAGTGGCCATAAAGAAACTGGAGACTATCCTACTTGGGAAAAGTAGTTAGCTAGCTGCTAATGGCAGTATTACACAAACACAGAGAATGTAATGATTATTAATATTATAAAATACTAACTCTAAAAGTAGCCTTGATCTATTTTGGCTCTGAATTTATCTTGGTATCTATATAAGGAGGCAAAAAGACTTGCATTTGTAAAGTATGTTTTCCTGTAACGTTATACATTTTAGCAAATTGTTACTAATCTTCAGAGATCAAATAAGAAAACTAAAGGTTGATGCATATTTTGACATATTTATGACCCTTTGGCATATTTACAACCAAATCCTTTACCTGGTTTTCAGCTGATTTTTCCCATGTATCCCCCAACTGGTCAAGCATCCCCAGAGCTTCCCTAAGCATCCTTAAGTCAAAGGGTAGTTGTACCTTTACAAACCAGCAGGAGTTTTCATTAAGAGGGGTAAAAGGACACATGTGGAAACCCCTGTGGTACATATCTAAAAGTAAGAACCCCACGGAACACTGCAGGAAGTCATATGAACAGTCAGGTCAACACAGCACAGCACAACTTATTTTCTTCCCTAAACATTAGAAGGTAAATGTCCCCAGGCCTACCGCACCCTGACAGGCAAAACCGCAACAAGCCTGAAGTGTTCACCTCCTCCACCAAGGAAAGGTCTGGGTCCTACCTGCTGACGTTTGAAGGCTAAATAATCCAAATTTTCCAGCTCCTTCCCAAGCTTCTGGTAGGTTTTCTGGAGGTCAGATGTGTTGGAAACATTTTTGAGAGATTCAAATGTCCTTTGAAACTGAAATTAAAAACAAAAGTAAATCAGTAGATAGCAGCATATTTTTTCCTCAAATTTCTAACTAGCTAACACTGAGAAATAGTTGATACTGAGCCTCAGTTTCCCCCATTCACAAAATGTAGGTAATAAATGCTAGCTAATTTCCTTCCCAAAAAATAATTAGGACTTGATTATAAAGACGTAGAAACTGTACAAACAGCATATTGCATAAATGAAAGCCCATTTAGTCCTCATTTCAACAAAAGGGCATACTGGATTTTTTTTTTTTAAACTCCTCATGTCTTAGCATACACTGCTACTTTTAAGGAAAGAAAAGTGCAATGAATGTATAATTTCAAGTAATTATAAGGAGGTATTAAAAAAGCTTTCACATTCCAACCATGGAAACAAATTTATGTAAAAATAGCTGCTTGCCTCTGTAGAAGTATCTATGTTGAATAGGCACCCAGCAAACTTCAGCCAGGAAGATCTCTCAGATCTTATATTTTGAGAAGGTAAAAAAGACTAGCATTCTGATGATTGAAGCATATGTAGCATGTTCAGCAAACATTTATTCATTTCTGCTTAAAACATAGATTAGTTATGAAATCAGTTCTGCTGAATCAGAATGCTTCTGCTCATTTTCAAGTCAGATACTAGATAAAAACAAAGGAGACAAATTGCAATGGATCACAGAATATTGTTATACTAATAATAAGTAATTAAGCAAAGGGAACTCACAAGAAATAAATTGTTGGTTTATTTTAGTAAATTAGGACATACTTTGGAGGATTGGTGATTGAAAATGTCAAGTAATGTCATTTGCAAGATATTTGCATTTTCTCTTGCTTTATATCATTTATTTTCCATATGCTCACTGTGTACCATTGGACAGATTTCTACATTAGATAGAGATTTCACCATCATAAACACACCAGAATTCCACTGTGATTATGATGCTATGAGACAGGCTAATAGAATTTTACAGAATATAATTAAGTTTCCAGGGAAATGATTCAACCCTTACTATTTCAAACTCTATGGAATAAGTCACATTATAATGGCATTCTATTGAATTAAATCCTCAATTTCGTGAAAGCAACATGTTTATCTCAATACAAGGTGACAGAGGAAAAAGAAACGTAAAATAACAGTACTAAGCTTCTACAGCAGGACAGTAAATTACATTCAACAACATAATCTTTTAGAACCTACTATGCACAAGGCACTATGAATATAAACACACTTCCTATGCCAAATGAATTTACAGAGTATAGGTGAGGTGTGGCATGGAACTCACAAATGGGAAAGACTCACATTTGAGTACCTGCTCACTGGCAGATACTTTATGCTTTCCAATTTAATCCTCACCAGAACCACAGGAGTTCCTACTTCTCTATCCATTCTACCAATGAGTAAACTGGGACTCAAAATAGTTTAAACTGGGTTTTGACTACAATATTGTGTTCTTTCTACTCCATCATTAACTCTAACATAAGGCATAGTAAAGAGAATGCAAACAAGGAATAAAAGCAACATGTGATGAAATAGAAAAAACTCATTGATATTAATTGAGAGACTCTGCCCACATAAAAGATATGAAGGAAATTGATTAGGGGCTTAAATCACAGGGAGAATTTTTGGAGCCTTAAATAGGAACTAATCCCACCCATCAGTTTAAACATAACCAAAGTCTGTTCATTTCCCCCTGTTATAGCATAGTACACAAACTTTTTAACATAATTTTAATAACCATTATACTGTTTATTATGTTATATGATCATTTCTATGCCTTGCCATTCTTTAGTCCATTCTCACTATGTTCAAATCAAAATAATACCAGATCTAAAACTGTAAACAATTTTAGTAATTTTATCTATAAGTAATACAAACTATTTTGCCCATCAATCTGTTCCCTAAGAAATATTAGCTTTACTTCTTTCATATTTCTTTCTTACATTTATGTCTGTGAACTTTTATACAACTCCAAATAGAAACTTTAGGGTTAACACAAGTGAAGAAACATAAAACCAATAATTCCAGATCATCTGACCATGGCCAAAGAAAGAGAAAATCCAGTAAGGATACATCACTATAAAATGTTTTCATTGAAGGTCAGAGTTTGCATAATATGGAGATTTTAGCTTGAACTTTTATTATCAGGGCTTATATCCTCTATTCATTGATACTAAATAGCTCATAATATTCAAACTAAAATGATTCGTTCATTTACGTAGATTTTTTATTTACAAAACTAAGTAATTGTCAAGGAGAGGTCACATAAAATCCATAGTGTAACTTTGTGTTAGATCCCTATTTAAACCCCCATCAACACCTGCTCATATATACACCTAAAGATGCTAAAGAATAAAAGCAATAATTTTACCTTGCAAAAGAAACTGAAGAACAAAAGATTAAAATAAGATGATGATTAAGGTGAGGTTTAGATTTTACTTAAAAATATTTGATGTTGAGTGCTCACTTCAGCAGCACATATACTAAACTTGAAACAATACAGAGAAGATTAGCATGGCCCCCACACAAGGATGGCAGGCAAATTCGTGAAGCGTTCCATATTTTTATCTCACCTATGACAGGAATCTAATGAACAAAACAAACAAATGAGAAAAACAGAACTAGAGGCATGGAAACAAGGAACAGGCTAACAGTGACCCCAGGGGGTGGGGGGCGGGAGGGAGGATAGAAAGGGAAGGGTCTAGTCAAGGAACTAGTATACTGGTATACAGTAAATGATCCATGGACATGGGCAACAGGTGGGGACTGACTGGGGGAGCGGGGGCAGGCAGTGGACAGCAACAGGTGACAACTGTAATAGAACAACAGTAAAAAAAGAAATTAAAAATATAAAAAATAAAACAATCAGGAGAAAATAATAAAAGTATAATCCAAATTTGTTCTTTTTTTTCAAGATATTTGATGTTGACTTAATTTGAAGATTTTTCATTCCCATAGGCCAGACCTCTTGAGATTTTCTACATTAGTTCAGTCCAATGTAACTTTATTATATTGACTATGTCTCAAAATAAATTATCTCTCAGTTAAAGTTAAGAAAAGAAGCACAATTAATCGAAGAGATTTTAATGTTCCTGGGTTCTGCCTGTTCAAAGTTTTGAGTGGTAATTTAAAATAATTCAAGAACCCCAAAATAATTTGTTGAACATTGAATTTATCTTATGTTAATATTTTTTTTACTTTTTAAATTTTTTTAAATTACCATTTACATTCAATATTTTGTATTAGTTTCAGGTGTACAGTACAGTGGTTACATAATCATATACTTTACTAAGTGTTCCCCCTGATATTTCCAGCACCCACCTGGCACTATGCATGATTATTACAATATTATTGATTACATTTCCTATGCTGTACTTTATATTTTTTTATTTAATCTTTATTGCATTTTTTCATTACTTTTTAGTCCCCTTATACTCCCGTCTTCCCAGCGATCACCACACTGTGGTCCATTTCCATGAGTCCTTTCTCTTTTTTGCTCAATCCCTCCACCCCCTCACCTCCATCACCCACCCCCATTACTGTCATCTTGCTCACTCTGAGTCTGTCCCCATTTTCATTGTTAGTTCAGTGCGTTCATTAGATTCCACATATGAGTGAAATCATATAATATTTGTCTTCCTCTGACTGGTTTCTTTCACTTAACAAAATTCTTCAGGCCCATACATGCTGTTGCAAAGGGTAAAATTTCCTTCTTTTTTGTGGCCAAGGAGTATTCCGTTGTGTAAATGTCCCATAGTTGTTTTATCCTCTCAACTACTGATGGACACTTGGGCTTCTTCCATATCTTGGCGATTGTAAATAACACTGCAGTTAATGTAGAAGTGCTTATGTATTTTTGAATTAGCGTTTGGGTCCCTTTGGATTTTCCAGAAGTGGGATCAGTAGGTCAAAAGGCAGATCCATTTTTAATTTTTGAGATATCTCTTTAATGCTTTCCACAGTGGCTGTACCAATCTGCATTCCCACCAACAGTGCACTAGGGTTACCTTTTCTCCACATCCTCACCAACACTTGTTTGTTGATTTGTTGATGATGGCCATTCTGACAGATGTGAACTGGTATCTCATTATGGTTTTAATTTGCATTTCTCTGATGATTAGTGACATTAAGCATCTTTTCATATTTATTGGCCATTTATATGCCCTCTTTGGAGAAGTGTCTATTCAGGTCCTTTGCCTATTTTTTAGTTAGTTTTTTTGCTTGCTTGTTTTTTCGGTGTTGAGTTTTATAAGTGCCTTATAAATTTTGAATATTAATGTCTTATCAGATATATTGGCAAATATGTTCTCCCATTCTGTGAGTTGTTTTTTTATTTTGTTGGTGGTTTCCTTTGCTGTGCAAAAACTTTTTAGTTTGATGTAGTCCCATGTGTTTATTTTTCCTTTTGTTTCCCTTGCCTGGGAAGATACATCTGATAAAATACTGCTAGGAGCAATGTTCTAGATTTTGCTGCCTATGTTTTCTTCAACGATTTTTATGGTTTTGGGTCTAACATTTAAGTGTTTGACCCATTTTGAATTCATTCTTGTGCATGGTGTAAGAAGGTGATCTAGTTTTATTTTTCTGCATATATCTGTCCAATTTTCCCAACACCATTTATTGAATAAACTATCTTTATGTGCTTCCCTCCTCTGTCAAATATTAATTGACTATGATGTATGGGTTTATTTCTGGGCTCTCTATTCTGTTCCATTGATCTATGTGTCTGTTTTTATGCCAGTACCATGCTGTTTTGATTACTATGGCCTTACAGTATAGTTTCACATTAGATAGCATGATTCTTCCAACTTTGTTCTTTCTCAGGGTCACTGCTGCTATGCAGGGCCATTTGTGGTTCCATATAAATTTCTGAAATATTTGTTTAGTTCTGTGAAATACATCATTGGAATCTTGGTAGGAATTGAATTGAATCTATAGATTGCTTTGGGTAGTATGGACATTTTAATGGTGTTAATTCTTAACCATCTATGAACACAGTATGTGCTTCCACTTATTTGTATCTTCTTCAATTTCTTTCCTCAGTGTCTTATAATTTTCTGAGTACAGGTCTTCTACATCCTTGGTTAGGATTATTCCTAGGTATTTTTTCCTTTTTGCAGTAATTCTGAATGGCACTGTTTACTTAATTTCCCTTTCTGTTAGTTCATTATTGGCATATAAAAGTGAAACTGATTTCTGGATATTAATTTTGTATCCTGCCATTTTGCTGAATTCACTTACCAGTTCTAGTAGTTTCATGGTGGAAACTTTGGGGTTTTCTACATACAGTATCATGTCATCTTCAAATAATGACAGTTTAACTTCTTCCTTTCCAATTTGGATACCTTTTATTTCTTATTCTTGTCTGACTGTTGTAGTTAGGACTGCCAGTACTATGTTGAATAAGAGAGGTAAAAGCAGACATCCCTGTCTTAAGGGGAATGCTTATGGTTTTTGGCAATTGAGTATGATGCTGGCAGTCGGATTGTCATATATGGCTTTTATTATGTTTAGGTATATTCTCTCTAATATCATTTTGCTGAGAGTTTTTATCATAAATGGGTGCTGAAGTTAATCAAATGTTTTTTCTGCATCTACTGATATGATTGTGTGGTTTTTATCCTTCATTTTGTTTATGTGGTGTGTCACAGTTATTGATTTGTGATATTGTACTGACCTTGCATTCCCAGAATCCCGCTTGACCATGGTGTATGATTTTTTTAAATGTACTGCTGTATTCAGTCTGCTAATATTTTGTTGAGGATTGTAGCATCTATGTTCATCAGGGATACTGGCCTATAATTTTCTTTCTTTGTAGTGTCTTTATCTGTTTATGGAATTAGGATAATGCTGGTCTTGTAAAATTATTTTGACAGCCTTCCCTCCTCTTGAATTTTATGAAATAGTTTAAGAAGGAGAGGTGTTAGCTCTTCTTGGAATATTTGGTAAAATTCATCTGTGAAGCCATCCTGTCCAGGGCTTTGTTTGTTGGGAGATTTTTATTACTGCATCAGTTTCACTAGGTGAAATCTGTCTTTTCAGATTTTCTGATTCTTCCTGATTTACTTTTAGAAGAGTGTATGGTTCTAGGAATTTACTTATTTCATCCGGGTTGTCCAGGTTGTTAGCATATAGTTGCTCATAATATTTTCTTACAATCCTTTGTATTTCTGTGGTATCCATTGTTTCTCCTCTTTCATTTCTGATTTTATTTATTGGGTCCTCTCTCTTTTTTTCTTAATGAGTCTGGTTAAAGGTTTTCAATCTTGTCTATCTTTTCAAAGAACCATCTCTTGGATTCATTGATCTTTTGTATCATTTTTTAAGACTATTTCATTTATTTTTGCTCTGATTCTTTATTATTTCCTTCTTTCAACTCACTTTGGGCTTTGTTGTTCTTTTTCAAGCTCCTTTAAGTGTGAAGTTAGATTGTTTATTTGAGGTTTTTCTTGTTTTTCTGAGATAGGCTTGTAATACTATGAATTTCCCTCTTAGGATTGCTCTTCCTGTGTCCCACAGATTTTGGATTGTGGTCTATCCTAGAAAATGTTCCATGTGTGCTTGAAAACTATCTATATTCTGTTGCTTTGGGGTGAAATACTCTGAAGATATCCATCAAATCCATTTGATCTAGTGTATCATTTAAGGCTGCTGTCTCCTTGTTGATTTTCTGTCTGGAAGATCTATCCACTGAAGTCAATGGGGTGTTGAAATCCCTAACTCTGACTATATTTCTGTATATCTCTCCCTTTATGTCCATCAAGATTTGCTTCACATATTTAGATGCTCCTATGATGGGTGCATAAATGTTTATCATTATGTAGTGTCCTTCTTTGGCTCTTACAATAGCCTTGGTTTTAAAATTGCTTTTGTTGGATGTGAGTACTGCTACCCCAGTTTTTTTTCCTTTCCATATGCATGAAATATTTTTTTCCATCCCTTTATTTTTTGTGTATGTGTATCTTTCTATCTGAGGTGGGTTTCTTGAAACAGCATATATATGGGTCTTGTTTTCTTATTCATTCAACTACCCTATGTATTTTGGTTGGAGCATTTAAGCCATTTTTATTTAAGGTGATTATTGATAAGATACGTATTTAGTGTCATTTTATTGTTAAGACTATTTTCTTCTGTTTTTTCTTTCTTTCCATTTTTGTTCTTGTTCTTCAAGCAAGCCCTTTAACATTTGTTGCAGTACTGGTTTGGTGTTAACAAACTCCCTTAGTTTTTTCTTGTCTGGGAAGTTCCTTATTTCTCCTTGGATTTTAAGTAATAGCCTTTCTAGGTAAAGTAGCCTTGGTTGTAGGTCCTTCCTTTTCATCAACTTGAATATTTCATGCCACTCCCTCTGACCTGAAATGTTTCTGATGAGTAATCAGATGACATTCTAATTGGTGAGCCCTTGTAGGTAACTACCTGCTTTTCTCTTGCAGCTTTTAGGATTCTAGCCTTGTCATTTTAATTATTCTGTATCTCAGTGTGGAGCTCTTTGGGTCCAACTTTTTGGACTCCCTGAGCGTCCTGGACTTGTGTCTTTTTCATCGGGCTAGGAAAGTTTCGGTCATTATTTATTCAAATAGTTTCTCAATCCCTTGCTCACTGTATTCTCCTTCTGGTATCCCCATGATGCAGAGGTTTTTGTGCTTCATGTTGTCCAAAAAGTTTCTTAGGCTCTCCTCGTTTTTTTTGTTTGTTTGTTTGTTTGTTTGTTTTTGCTGCTCTGCCTGGTTTGTTTTATTTTGTTTTGATTTTTTACCTTGCCCTCCAAATCACTGACTGAATCCTCTGCTTCACGTAACCTATTGTTTATTCCTTCCATTACTGTATATAATTTATTACAGATATGGGATTCTTTATTTTTGTCTGATCCTTTTTTATGGTTTCTATATCTTTTTCAATGCTTTTGAATATCCTTATAATCATTACTCTAAACACTCTATCTGATAAATTGCTTGCCTACATTTCTTCTAGTTCTTCTTTTAGAGAATTCTCTAGTTCTTCCATTTGGGGTGTTCCTTTGTCTTCTCATTTTGGCTGATTCTTTGTATTTTTCTCACTTAGTTGTTAAACTAATCAATGACATAGCCTTAAGCTGTAATCAGCAGCCCAGCTAAAGAATCACAGGGTGGGACAGAGTAATTCCTGTGGGTGGGGCTATTGCTTCCCCTCAGGCTGATTCCACTTGGAGAAGAGAGATAGCCTCTGCAGAATGAGGAATGACCCAATACAGGAATCCTGGTGGCTGTTCTTTCAGTTCTCTCCCCAGAGCCACCAGCCACAGACTCAAGTGTCTCTAGTCCACTCTGCCCTCCCTCTGCTGGAGCCCAGGGTAAGTGGCTGCAAATGAAACTGTGTTGGCCCTTTCAGAAGCTCTCTGTGTCTCCAACCATCTCTCCCTGACAGACAGAAACCCTTTTCATGGTTGGATATTAGCTGGGTTCCTTTCCCCACTCTGGTGCTGTAGGCTGGGAAGCCCAGCTTGGGGTTTAGATTCCACACTTCTAAGGGGGAACCCACTAGCCACTGAAATATCCCTCTGGAACTTCAGCTGTCACTTATAGGTTCCCACTCACACCTCCTCCACACTCCCTGCCAGTCTCATTGTGGCAAAGTGGTTTCTTCTGTCTGTCCTTAGTTATAGGCTTCTCTTTAGCTAGTGTTCAGTTGATTAATCAGGATGCTTTCTCTACAGTGTAATTGTAATTCCAGATTGGTCCTGAGAGGAGGTTAGTGTAGCTTCCACTTACTTTTCCACTATCTTGGATCTCCTATATCTTGTGTTAATATTTTTAACTCATTACAGACCAAACTGAAACCTGAAAAAAGCCTGGTGAATAAACCTGAACCCAAAAAAAATCTAGCTATGTTCTAAAGCTGTCAAAACTGAGTATTAAAATGGTCTATTGTCTGAGAAACAAATGAAAATTCTGTCCTATTTGACTGCCTTATCAAATATCACAGGAAGGGCTGGAATTAGAAGATGCAAACAATATCCCCTAGCCAAAAACTTGGCATAAAAATAAGTACTGTAAACACCCCCAGAGTATTTTCTCATCACTTTCCTTTTAGCTCAAGTTCCAATTCAAGATGTCAATGTAGGAAGATCCTGAATTCACCTTCTCCCACAGACACACTGAATCTACATCTATGGAACAATTTCCTCTGGGGGAAAAAAATTTGGTGGAGAAACTGTTTTACCCCAGGAAAATGAGAGGAAAACCACACTGAAGCAGGTTGAAAAGGTGGAGGCACAATCTTGTCATAAATCCCACCTCCAATGGAGCAAAAACAACAACAACAACAAAAAGCATCTCCCTGGGGAGTGAAGGGTTAATATACCATATCAGGTACCCTAACTTTTAAGATGATAACTTGAGACATAAGCCTCCAAAACACTTGGCTTTGAAGACCCATGGAGCTGTACTAATACTTAAACCAGACAAAATACACTTTAAAAACAAAGGGTACAACAAGATACAAAGAAGGACACAGCAATTCCAGTTCTGTGCATTTATCAAAAGAAACCCAAAACACTAATTTGAAAATACATATGCATCCATATATTCAACATAGTATATTTACAATAGCCAAGATATGAAAGCAACCTAAGTGCCCATTGATAGATCAATGGATAAAGAAAAATGGTACATATATACAATGGAATAATACTCAGCCATATAAAGATTTAAATTCTCCATCTGTAACAACATGGGTAGGTATTATGCTGAATGAAATAAATCATACAGAGAAAGACAAATATATGATTTTGCTTATATGTGAACTTAAACAAAATAAATAAACAAAAAAAAAGAAGCAAACTCACAGATATAGAGAACATTTTGAAGTTTGCCAGATGAGACAGGGTTTGGAGAGTGATAGGTTAAAAAAGGGAATGGATTAAGAAGTAGAAATTGATACTTACAAAATAGTCATGTGGTTGTAAAGTACAACATAGGGAATATAGTCAATAATATTGCAGTAACTATGTATGGTGTTAGATGGTTACTAGATTTATCTGGATTAATTACTTTGTAAGTTATATGAAGGTCTAAGCACTATTTTGTACACCTGAAACCAATATAATATTGCATGTCAACTGTAATTTAAAATTTCGAAAAACAAAGAGCATAGTAAGAGACAAAGAAGAGCATTTTATAATGACTAAGTGATCGGTCCAACAAGAGAATATAACATTTGTAAATATTTATATAACCAATATAGGACACCTATATATATCAAGCAAATATTAACAGAACTAAAGGGGTAATGGATAGCATTATAATAATAGTGAGAATAATAGTAAGAATAATAGTAATAATCCTTAATACCCCTATTACATCAATGACAGATCACCTAGACAAAAAACCAATAAGAAAACATCAGCTTTATATGACATGTTAGATCATATGAACTTTATAGACATATAGACTATTTCATCTAAAAGCAAGAGAATACACATTCTTCTCAAGTGCACATGTAACATTCTCCAAAATACCTAATTAAAATAATATCAAGCATGTTTCCAATGACAATGGTACAAAACTAAAAAGCTTACAAGACAAAAACTAGAAAATTCACAAATATGTGAAGATTAAAAAACATGCTACTGAAAAACCAATAGGTAAACAAAGAAATCAAAAGATAAATCAAAAATACCTTGAGAATGAAAAAAAAAGACACCAAAACTATGGGATGCAGCAAGGGTAGTTCTAAGAGGAAAGCTCATAGCAATAAATGCATTTCAAGACACAAGAAAAATCTTTTTCAAGAAATAAAGAACATACATATTTTCAAAAAAAATTATAAGTCATAGAACTAAAAAAGAAGAACAGATGAAGCCCCAATTTAATAGAGAGAAGGAAATTAAAAAATCAGGGTAAACACCCCTCCTGGGCCTTGTGGGCCAGGCAGCCATTTTGGGAAGAGCTTTGTTATGGTTGTGGGCTCTCCACCTCTGCGGGATCAGGAAGCTGAGGACGTGCCCTCAGACTCTGTGTTTGGTCCCTAGCTGTGGCTTGGCCGCTACCCGTGTTAGATTCCTGTGGCCTCTTAATGATTGGATAGTGATGGAAATGGATCCAAAATAATAAGTGACTTCTCTACTGAAGCAGTAGAAGATTCTTCATATCACCTTCCAGTAGCTCAATTTCAGTCTTCAGAAAGCGGCAAAACAAGTGAATACAGAAAACTGAAAAGAAGAAAACTTCACGTTGAAACTGTCTTTCTCCTTGACTACTTCTTAACCCACCCCCCACCCCACCCTCACCTTTCTACTTGTTTAATTTTGCTGTGAACTGATAAAATAGTGAAGACCAAAGAAATAGAAGATACATTTGAGAGCTTTATACCAAAAAATTTGCCTTGAAAGCTGCTATTCTTTAGAGGGAAAAGTATATCAAGTTCCTGTCTGATTTTTTTTAACAAGATTTCTTATATCTTTAGGCTTTGAAGGATAAAACAAATATAAATGCATATCTGCACATTCTCCCAAAGAGAGTGATTGGCTTGTTTAGCTTTTGCTGTTGTTCTTCCTGTTATCTGCTTAATAGAGAGAAATTTGTATGGTGGGAAAGATTGTTAAAATAGGCGCACACACAGTGTATATGGGGTGATGCACAAGTGGGAGCTGGCAGTGCAGAAAGGAGACACTGGTCTGCAGTTACAGCTTCCAGCAACCCTTGGGGCACTCACCCCTGTGCTCAAGCAATCATTGTCCATGATAAAGTGACTCTTGGAGTTATAATTGTATTAAATTAAAGCTAATAATTTGGATATTTTATTTCATTTTTGGCTGCTCGGGTAACATTAGCTCTTAACTAAGCATATGTGGGTTTCTTTCCTTTTTATTTTTTCCCCCTTTTTTGGGTACAGCTGTAAAATATTTGGATATAGGAAATGTGTTATTCTTGCAGCCTTGATATTCAGGGTGGATTGTAAAATATAAATTTTTGTGAGATTTCAAAGATTAAGATTATTTTGATAACATTATTTACAGATTTAAAAGATGTCGTTATCACAGGTCTTGAGGGGGAAACCACTGTATAAAATAACTAACTTGGAATAGATATTTTGCATCAGTAAAAAAAAAAATCAGGGTAGAAATAAATGAAATAGAGACTAAACTAAAATGACAACGGAAACAATCAATGACTAAGAGCTGGTTCTTTTAAAAGATAAACAAAATTGACAAACCTTAGAGAGACTCATCAAAAAAGAAAAAGAGAGACAAAAATTTAAAGTAAAATCAGAAATGAAATAAGAGCCATTATATGTGATACCACAGAAATACCAACTATCATAAGAGACTACTATGAACAATTATATACCAACAAATTGAACAACCTAGAAGAAGTAGATAAATCCTTAGAAATATACAACCTTCCTAGACTAAATCATGAAGAATAGAAGATGTGAACAGACCATTTACCAGTAAGGATATTGAATCAGTTATTTAAAATCTCTCAAAAACCAAAAGTCCTGGAAATCACAGCTTCACTGGTGAATTCTACCAAACATTCAAATGATATTTAATACCAATCCTTCTCAAATGCTTCCAAAAACTAGAAAAGAGAACATCTCCAAACTCATTTTATAAGGACAGCATTATCTGAATACCAAAATCAGAAAAGGACACCACAAGAAAGGAAAATTATGGGCCAATATCCCTGATAAATATAGATGCATAAATTCTCAATGAAATATTAGCAAACAAAATTCAAGAATGCATTAAAAACATCATCCACCATAATTAAGTGGAATTTGTTCCAGAAATTCAAGTATGGCTCTACCTCCATAAACCAATGTGATACACCACTTAACAAAATTAAGGATAAAAATTATATGATCATCTCAATAGACACAGAAAAGGCATTTGACAAAATTCAATATCCATTCATGATACCTCAACAAAGTGGGAATAGAGGCAACATACCTAAATGTAATAATGGCTATATATGTTAGGGCCATACCTAACATCATCATCAACAGTGAAAAGATGAAAGCTTTTCCTCTAAAATCAGGACAAGGATGCCCACTTCTGCCACTTTGCTTTAACATAGTATTGTAAGTTATACTCAGAGCAATTAGGTAAGAATAAGAAAGAAAGACATCCAAATTAGATAGAAATAAGTTAAACTATCCCTATTTGCAGGTGATGCAATTTTATATGTAGAAAATCTTAAAAGACTCTACCAAAAAAACATTTTAACTAATAAGTAAATTCAGTAAAGTTACAGAATATACAATATACAGAAATTTGTTGTGTTTTTATTCCCTACCAATGAACTATCAGAAAGAAATTATGATGACAATCCATTTACAATTGCATCAAAAAGGATAAAATACCTACAAATTAAGTTAACTAAGGAGATGAGAAACTTGCACACTGAGAACTATAAAACACTGATGAAAGAAATTGAAGACAAAAATAAATTTTAAAATATTTCATGCTCATGGGTTAAAATAATTAATACTATTGAAATGTCCATACCACCGAAGTATTCTACAGAATCAAAATCCCTATCAAAATAACAACAGCATTTTCACAGAAATAGAACAAACAATTCTAAAATTTGTATGAAACCACAAAAGATCTCAAAAAGCTAAAGAAAGAACAATGGTGGAGGTGTCATACTCCCTGATTTTAAGCTGTATTACAAAGATATAGGGATCAAAACAGTATGATATTGGCATTAAAAACAGACATATAGATCAATGAAGCATAACAGAGAGCCCAGAAATAAACCACACATGTATGGTCAATTAATTTATGACAAAGAGGCCAACAACATACAATGAGGAAAGGACAATTATCTTCAATAAATGGTTTTGGGAAAATTGGACAGCCACATGCAAAAGAATGAAACTGGATCATTATCTTATACCATAGATGAAAAATTAACATAATATGGATCAAAGACATGACCTTAAGACCTAAAACCATAAAACTCAGACAATAAGGAAACACAGACAATAAACTCTTTGACATTGGTCTTAGCAACAATTTTTTAGATGTGACATCAAAAGCAAAGGCAACAAAAGCAAAAATAAACAAGTAGGACTACATCAAACTAAAAAGATTTTTCATGGCAAAAAAAATGCATTGATATAATGAAAAGACAAGTTACTGAATGAAAGAAAATATTTGCAAATTATACATCTCATTGGGGAGTGATATCTAATAGATATAAAGAACTCATACAACTCAATAGCAAAACATCAACTTTATTTTTAAATGTGCAGAGGATCTGAATAGACATTTTACAGATAAGACATACAGATGGGCAGTAATACATGAAAGATGCTCAACATAACTAATCATCAAGGCAATGCAAATGAAAACTACAAGGAGCTATTATCTTACACCTGTTAAAATGACTATTATCAAAGTCAAGAAAACAAGTGTTGGTGAGAATGTAAAGAAAAGGGAACCCCTATGAACCATTGGTGGGAATGTAAATTAGTGCAACCACTATGGAAAACGGTATGGAGGTTCCTCAAAAAAATTAAAAATAAAACTACCATATGATCCAGCTATTCCTCTTTTGAGTATTTAACCAAAGAATACAAAAAACACTAACCCCAAAAGTTATCTGCTCTTCGTGTTCACTGCAGCATTATTTATAATAACCAGGATATGGAAACAAACTAAGTGTCTCTCAACAGAAGAATGGATAAAGGAAGTGTGGTATATGTATATAATGGAATATTATTCAGCCATGAGAAAGAAAATTGTGCCACTTGTGACAACATAGATGAGTTCTGAGGGCATTTATGCTAAATAAAATAAGGCAAACAAAGACAAGTGCTATATGATGTCATTTATATAAAGAATCTTAAATCTTGTAGATACAAGAACAGACCAGTGGTTGCCAGAGGCAGTGGGTGGGTGGGGTGAGTAAAATGAGTGAGGGGCATCAAAAAGTACAAATTTCCAGTTACAAAATAAGTATGTCTAGGGACTTAATGTACGGCATGGTGACTATAGTTAATAACACTGTATTGCATAATTGAAAGTTGCTAAGAGAGATTGTTTTAGAGATGAAGGTGGGATTTATTTTTTACTATGAAAGAAAAAATAACTCCTCAGAATGTTAACAAAGGAAAGGAATATTTCACTCAGAACAGACACCAGGATACAAAATGAGAAGTGTTTGATCCTAGTCCTGTCCCCCTCTCCTCAAAAAGCAGAGATGGGAAGGAGACAGTAGAAGCAACCAAGCAATTCTATAAAACAAAGACTTTAAATCCCTACAGATATGATTAAAATCTAAATTTGTTTTGCTTTTTTAAAAACTTAATATATCAAAAGCCTGCTTTAGTGACATACTAGCCCTCCAGAAAATAACCCAACACCCCCTTGTCAGTAATACACGCACTCAAGTTGACTAGCCAGCTCATATTTCTAAATCCCTGTGCGTAATACATGTATCTTTAAACCAAAGCTAGGGAGCTCAGGTGACTGCTGCTGCTATAATATGCTTCTTCCTGTTAACTGACCAGGGTCTACCTCCTCCAGAAGTGGGGGCAGGGCACAGAGAAACCCTTGAATGAAAGTGAGGGCTTAACAGCCCCTCACAGTCAACTTTGCAAGCATCTCCAGCCCCATCCCCGACTCAAAAGGGGTCATTTCTAAAGAGACTCTTCACCTCAAATTTGGCTTCTGATGACCAGAATAGTTTTTCTCCTTTAGAAAAAGCACACATATCTGCACACCCATCCATGGAATTGTTTGTTTTTGCATTTAAATATAAAATAATACCCTGATTTTTGCTATAAATGGAGATCCAAGCAATGAGAACTTTTTCTTCTAAGTTGGGCCTGTCCTCAAGTGAGGGCAGTTAGCCCCAGGCCAGGGAAGCACAGCAGGCTAAGACGGCGCCTTTCTGCTGACTCCCACAATTTCCTCTCTCTTAAGTCTCACTTTAATAAGAAATCTGGTTATAACTTTTTAAGAAATGGAACTTCCCACCAAGAGGGAATTTCTAACGTAGTCACAGAGTAAGCACAGCCCCCTCAAACCCCTTTCAGCTACCTTGAAGAAAAAAGGTCATTCCCCTCCTTTTGCAAATACTGTGCTCACTATCCAGATAGCTATGCCTGTTGGACAAACATCTGATTAAGTGAAGCAGTGGTTATGTTTCCTCATCCTCCATCCCCCACTAATGCATTAGAAAGCTTCAGTGATGTGGGAGAAAGGGTGTGTGAGTGTGTGTGTGTGTGTGTGTGTGTGTGTGTGTGTGTGTGTGAAGAGATTAAGAACTTGACTCCTCTAACCTGGCGAAAGAAAGCAACAGATATTAACTGAGCATGAGGAATTTTTAAAATTACCTTGAGATTCCACCCTTTGAGTTATAGCTATTACAACAATTGAGAGGGAGCAGGATGAAGAATTAATTAGAAGGGGTTTAATGGCTGCAAATCTAGTCCAATCAGTTTTTGTACGGGAAGGGCTTGTTAACAGTTTTGTTGAGAAGACATGTGCGGATGAGGCCTTCTGTCACCCATGAGGGGTCACAGTTGCCAGAGGGGCACCCATCTTCAAAGTAACCCTTCTTCTCCTGGCTGACAGCTTGGGGAATGCAGATGCCAACACTTCAGTTGGCCATGCTGGCAGAAAGTCATTGATGTTGAAGGTTTCATTGAATCCAGTTAGGCTTCGGGCATTGTTCCAGCCCCTTTGGGATCATAGGGTCAGATGTGGTACTGGTGCCACTTGCTCAGCCACTGCATGGAATCCTCAATGTGCTTTAGGCCATTCTCCTCTCACGTGGCCTTAGTGCTGGAGTTGGTGTGGCAGCCTGCACCATTCCAGTTCCCAGGAATTGGCTTCGGATCAAAGGTTGCCGTCGCTCTAAAGTCTTCATATACTCAGTGTAAGATAAAACAGGCACACAGAGATGATCTCCAATGTCAATTCCCTCACAGGGTCCTATCTGGAATTCCCACTGGGTGGACATGACCTCGACATTTGTCCCCCCAATCTTGATGCCAGTGTACAAGCAGGCCTGGTAGTGAGCCTCCACAATATCCCTGCCCTAGGCTTTGCCTGCTCCCACAACACAGTAGTATGGATGCTGGGACCCAGGGAAGCCAGTAGAAGGCCAACCAAAAGGGTGCCCATCTGTGACCATGAGAGTACATTCCTGCTTCATTCCAAACCAAGGATGCTGATTACTCACCATGTCCATCATCCATTTACAGATGTGCTTTAAATTGGTCTCTGCAGGCTTTCAGTTGTATTTTAAGACTTCACAGAACACCAGTTTCCTGGGGTCCTTGCAGAAAGGGTCTTGAAATATGGCAGCAGGCACAAGATATGTGCCACTGTTGGAGCTTTCAGACAGTAAAGTACTCGTCGGCGGCGGCAGCCGTCCGTCTCGAGAGACGATGGTGTAGCTTCTTAAGAGTCTATCTGCACCACCGAGAATGGCTGTGCAGTCCGACTCGGGAGTGACACGGTATCTGTCTCCTCCCGTGTTGAATCGACATCTTGCGATGACGCTGGAGTGTCCTCTCCAGTGGAGCTGAAGCTACAGAGCCTGGGCGGGGTGATATGGAGGGTCTGCTGTTGCCCATGCAGCAGACCCCCCCTCTCTTCGCAGCTGAAGGGTCCAAGGGAAAGAAGGAGTCAATACAGCTTGGCTTCAGGTGCACCGCAGGAGTTGCCGGTGTTGACTACAACATCAAACCGCCTTAGGGACTCCGGCTCCGGATTTTCTGTCGGGGTTTACTCCCTTAGCCTTTCCCCTGAAGAGGTATGCCGCAAGGCAGCGGAGGTTTTTTGGAATCAGAGTTTTCCTTCTCTGATGTGCCCTGACTGGAAGATCGAACCAGCGACACTTGGCTCGCAGGCCGACGCTCAATCCACTGAGCCAAACCAGCCAGGGCTAGTAAAGTACTAGAACCATCAAAATTCCACTCAGGCAACTTTTCTATACATTTGGGCTCACTTTCCAGGGTTCAGGTCTTGCATCACAGTCCTTCTCCAGTACCATCAATCCAGATATACATAGCTTGGACTTTATCACCCTAAGGCAGGGACATGTGCACCTGCTTGATGCTGCCTTTGTTCAATTGGGAATTCACTGAGGTGGCCGTGGTGGAAAATGTTCTGGAAGGTGAGCAGGCAGCAGGGCAGGCAGGCCGTGAGGATGAGGTATGGAGAGACAGGAGGGAAGGGCACAGGAGGGGAGGAGGAAGCTGGGAATGCTACTCAGATGCTCAGTTCTTCTCCAATCCTCAGCTCTACTGCTAAGAGAGGTCTTAAAAGTTCTCATTACAGAAAAAAAATTCTGTAACTATGTATGTTGATAGATTTTAACTAGACTTACTGTGATCACTTCACCATATAGAGAGTAAGGCAAAATTAGGTTTACAGTTGTTTGTATAGAATATGATACAATAATAAATAATAACATAAGAATAAACTCTGTTTCATGTACTCACAACTGTAAACCTACTTTTGCCCCACCTCGAATACAAATATCACATCATTGTGTTGTACACCTGCTACTTATATAATATTGTACGGCAATTATACCTCAATAAAAATTCCTTTTTGATCAGAAGAATACTAATCCATCAAATAAAATAACAGAGTCCATGACTGCTAATATTTCATTAAAATAAGTGGAAATCTGATGGATTGACCCTTTTATCATTACATAATGTCATTCTCTGTCTTGGTAGTTTTTGATTTAAGATCTACTTTATCTGATATAAGTATGGCCCTTGTTCTCTTGTGGTTACCGTTTGGAATGGAATATCTTTTTTTCATCTTTCAATTTCAGTTTAAATGTGTCCTTAAATCTAAAGTGAGTTTCTTGTATGAAGCTTATAGTCAGCTGGGTCTTTTTTTTTTTTTTTTTTTGTCCATGCAGCTGCTTTGTGTCCTTTAATAATTTAATTCATTTATATTTAAACCAGTTATTAATAGGGAAGTATATACTACTGCCATTTTGTTAGTTTCTTTCTGCTAATCATGTCATTCTTTTTTCTGCCTTTTCCCCAATTGCTGTCTTCCTTTCTGTTATGTTGATTTTTTTGTAGTGACATGCTTTGATTCCTTTTTTCTTTTGTATAACTTCTATGGGTATTTTCCTTCTCCCTCCACACACATATTTTATGTTGTCACAATTTATATTTATTCATATTATGGATTTCTAACATAGTTTAGTTAGTTTGGTACATTTATCTTCTTTTTAATCCTCATCTGAGGACATTTTCATTTGCTTTTTTAGAGATAGAGGAAGGGAGAGAGAGAAACAGCAATGCAAGAGAAGCATCAATTGGAGTACATTTTTCTTTTAACTTTTGTACTAGAACTAAAAGTGATTTACCCACCACCATTGTAATAATGCAGTAGTCTGTATCTGTTTATATACTTACCTTTATCACTGAGTTTTATATTTTCTAATGCTACAACATTGCTGTTTAGCAGCTCTTCATTTCAACTTTTAGTACTCCCATTAGTTTTGTAAGACAGGTTTCATGGTAATGAACTCCCTCAATTTGTTATTCTGGAAAACTATCTCTCCATTTCTGAAAAAGTGTTTTATTGTTGGTGTAGTATTCTTGATTAGCACTTGTTTTTTTCTTCTAGCACTCTGAATATATACCTCTCCCTTCTGGTCTGCAAGGTTTCTGCTGAAAATACACTGATAAGTCTTAAAGGGGTTCCTTTGTACATGACATGTCTCTTGTCTTTTGTTCTTTGTTTTTCACTCCCTCTTTCTCTTTGACTTTTAACAATATTATTATAATGTGTCCCAGTGTAGATTTCTTTGGGTTCATCACTTTTGGTATCTTTTGGGCTAGTTGTATTTCAATGGCCATTTCTTTCCCCAGATTTGTGGTGTTTTCAACCATTAATTATTTGAATATGCTTTCTGGTCTCTTATCTCTTCTCCTTCAGGAATCCCTTAATGCATATATTAGCCATATATTAGTCTGCTTAATGGTATCTTATAAATCCCTTAAGCTATCATCACAACTTCCATTTGTTTCTTTTTGCTCCTCTGACTGAAATGTTTCCAGTTGCCTGTCTTCAAGTTCATTGATCTTTCCTTCTGCTTGATACAGTCTGATGCTGAACCCCTTAGTGAAATTTTCAGTTCAATTGTTGTATTTTTTAGTGCCATGATTTCAATGTGATAATTTTTATATTTTCTGTCTCTGTTAAAATTTTCACTTTGTTTATGCATTGTTCTCTTTACCACGGTGAGCAACTTTGTGACTGTTGTTTTGAACTCCCTGTCAGATAAATGATATAACTATTTCAT
The DNA here is from genome assembly GCF_987537825.1 of Furipterus horrens. Classification (NCBI taxonomy): domain Eukaryota; kingdom Metazoa; phylum Chordata; class Mammalia; order Chiroptera; family Furipteridae; genus Furipterus; species Furipterus horrens. The sequence goes on from NW_028327175.1 coordinate 158,062,078, forward strand.
TAGGATAAGTTTCTGGAGATTCATATATTCTTTTGGTTTGAACAACTTTGCATGCTTCTTTATTTTTCTTGACTCTCTATGTTAAGTTCTGCATATTAGACAAAGCAGACACCTTTTCTAGTCTTCATGGACTGGCCTTATACCAGAGAAGTCCAGTGTCTACCAACTCTCTTACCCTTAGGAAGAAGCAGGCAGCTGAGGTGTCTACAAGTCTAAATTATTCTCTCTGGGTAATGACACTATTCTGGATCCATCAGAGCTCTAAGACTGCCAAAACATTAGCCAGTCCTCTGTGGAGGCCCCTCAAAAAAGTTGGAGTGTTTAGACCATGGACCAACTCTTCCCCTCTCCTAGGAGAAGCTGGGAACTAAGGGATCTCTTCTCAATTGTATGGTGCTATGCTAGAGGTATGAACTCTAGTGAAAGGGTGTCCCAAATATCCCTACAGAGGCAAGACTGAACACAAAGCTATTGATTCTTTTTCCACTGAACCACAAGGTCTCAAATATTTGAAACCAGAAGTTTAAGTTCACATTAAAAAGCCACACCAGGTGACCTCATGCAAACATATTGCTTCTCCTAATGATTACTTTTTCAGGCTTTCCAAACTTATCTCTTGTTTCATTTGTTCTCCTGAGCTCCAAAAATATCTTTTATATCTAGTATCACTTATATATGCCTCAAACTCAATATGTCTAAAACCCATAAATTGCTTCTTCTCTACATGCAGAAAACCAATGCCCTCAATGCCCAACCAAATTCCTAGAAGGCTGCTTGATACTTCCCTTTCCCTCTGAACAGAGTCCAATCACTTTCCAAATAGTAGACTGTTCCTCCTTCATCGCTCTCATTAAATTCCTCACCCCACACCATCATTTCAAAACCAGATGAATGCATCAGCCTCATCACTAGCCTCTCTGCCTCCAGTTTGGCCTTTTTGCCAACTTTTGACAGAGTAATGGCCCTAAAATATAAATTTGCTTATATATTATAATTTTCCTGCTTAAAATTCTTTAATGGTTCCCCCTCAGCTTTCATAATATAGTTCAAACTTTTTAACTTAGCACATAGGCCTTTCACAATTAGATTTATCCCCACCTCTTCAGCTTCAACTCTTATTTCTCCCATATAATCATCCTTCATCTCAGCCATTAATCAGTATTACAGGTCTTCAAGGATATACATTCCCTCCACTTAAAATGCTCTCTTCCTCCACTACCTTCCTTGTCTAGCTCTTTCTCCAAACTCAGCCATGCATTATTCATTCAGAACATCCCCCTTTGTGCAGGTGTCATCATACCTCCTTAACACCTTACACAAACTCTTATATAGTAACTAACATTGATAATTCATTTATTATCTACTCTAGAAAATAAAGGAGAGCAGGACCATGGTATTACTTTTTTCTAAGTATAAATCTGTAGCATGCAGTATAGTAACTGGCACACAGTAAGAACACAGAAAATAAGCATTCACTGAATGGATTAGTAAATTAATCAAATTGAGGCCACCTGGAATGATGCTGGTCCTTTTCAGAAGTTAAAATTACTACATGACCTAAATTTTCTTTGTCCCTAAAGTTTTCAGTATGAAATTTAGCACAAAACCAGTGATTTGTGCCCTATTTGCCTCCATTTTCTGCTTTCTCCTATATCACCTTAAATACCACTCATGACTTGCTTTTTCCTTAAACCTTAGTATCTCTCTGTGTGTTTTTCATAGGACTTGTGCAGAATATACTTGCTTTCTAACAGCTCTTAATTATACATTAATTTATCTCCTGATAAACTGCTAATACTTTTTAATTTTAAAAAAGGTTTAAAAGTCTTTTTTACTGGTGCATTACTTCCTTTTAACAACAGAAGGTGGCCTCAAAGTCTCAGCTACTAATATGGTACTATGTGACTTTCCATCAATACTATGAACATTCTTCATATTCAGAATCATTTTTAAGCATACAAATGCTTTATAGCAATGTATGTAGCAAATGTCAAATATGTACTGATATTTGACATAAGAAGTTATTAAATACTGGACTCATTTCTGTAATGACATTACTCTATTTCCTAATCCAAAGAGACCAACATTTCCATTTAAAAAAAAATAAAAATAGTTATGAAATGATAAATGAAAAAATGGTCAAGAAGTTCATTCAACTCAGGAATTAGATTTACTTCCCTTCACTTTTCAGGAATAAGGACAATTTTCACTGCAAGAGTCAAAAAAGTAAAAGCGAGGTACTACCATGGAGAAAGGTAGGACAGGGTTTTTGCCAGGTAATTTGTATGTTATTTAATCAGCACAAGAACCTTTCAAAGTATTCAGAGTGAGTGTTATTATCCTTGTAGCTCTGAAGAAGAAAAACAAGACTCACAGATTTTTAACTTTCCCAAAGTCATCCAGCTAATCAACAACAGAACCAGGATTCAAGTAAGGTCTCCCTGCCACCAAAAGATATGTTTTTCTCTCCACATTGTCTTGACCCCTAAGGAAAGCAAGAGACATCCTAACCAATTGTCTTTCAAATAAAGTTAAACTATAAAATCCAGATAAAATGTCATGTGGACTCTAGAGAAGTATAAATAGCGAAGAAAGTTTTACAAAACTTAAATACCAAAAAAAAAATATTTTAATTTAAATTCCCATAAAAAATTATGAACAATGGTTGTAATAAAGCCAAATTGCCTTTTCAACTTCCTTAAATTAATTAAATATTGAAATATCATTTTTTTGTTCTATCTTCTTTACCTTTGATTTGAACCTATTTTCCCCAGAAAAGAACATGTATTTCCTTAATTAACTAGATACCTTTAAAACTGCCATGTCAGGAATCTTTGTGTATTTAAATACACGCTAATTCCCTGTTGGTTTGCAATACTTATCCTATTGAGAGCAGCTCAGTAAATCATGTTTCCACTAGTTGGTGATCTCAGTCTATGTCCTTATAAATGGTTGATCATAATTGCATCCCTGGGGGAAGTCTCAGTGGAAAGAGGATAATTTAATAAAGATAAGAAATTATAAGGTAATTAAACATGTTTGGGTAAAAACTATTAATCAAATGAGGGTAGCATCTCATTTACCTGATATTTAAGCAGAAATACACATATAACTTAATAGGAATAAAAAAATATGTCATTTGGAAAACATCAAAATAAGGAAGAAAAGAGTAAAGCCACTGTAAAAAAGATTGTGAAAGCAGAGAAATTCTTTGGTACTGTGCAATAAGTAATAACAAAAATGTAGTAAAACTTGTATAAGAGTGTCAGGGGGAAAAGCCCAAAATGAGCAGAAGCTTGCATGAAATACTAAGATAATATTGTAATAGAGGAAAAGATGCAAATCTTTGTGTACTTATTCAAAACAAGGTCCAGAGAAATGAAGTCACGTTTTGAGAGAATATATTCCCAGAAGAAGAAATCTGTATCTTTAAAGATGATGCCCTCTCCCCAGAATACATCTATAATAGATTATTATATAGTAGAATGTGGGGCGTGTGTGTGTGTGTGTGTGTGAAGGTAGGCTAAGAATTTTTCTAAGGGAAGGAACTATCTATATTGAGGAAATACATTAAGAAGTAATTTAAGGTAGATAGTGATATCTGAGGGCACAAATTATCAGAAACCAAGTTGATGGTGGACATGGAAACTCAATGCATTCAAGTAACTGGAATTTATGAGTGTGAGGGACAGCAAAGGAGAGTAGGTAGGGAGAAAAAATAGTGGAATAACAATGAGAAAAATTAACTAAAGAATTTTTTTAGACTTCTGGCCAAGATGGAGACCTAGACAGACACGCTGCGTCTCCATCCACAACTAAGAAGAAATACAATTACCTCAAAACTAGAGACAATCAGAAGTTCCAGAAAATCAAGCTGCATGGAAGTCCAACAAACAAAGATATAAAGAAGAAATATTCATCCAGACAGGTAGGAGGAGCGGAGCCAGGGAGGAGAGGATGTGCTGTACTGGCGGCAGCAGCGGTGGCAGTGGCAGGCTAGCAGAAAGAGAAGTCACACGTCTTAAAAAGTGGTGAGGAACACCTGGGGAGCATTCCCAGCACCAGACCAGACCACACAGCTCACAGTGCCAGCACCAGGGACAATAAAGCCTATTGCTTCTGAGTGTGCAAACCAGTGGAGGTTGGGGCAGAGGAAGAAAATGTTGGTCTCTTAGCAGAGTACACTTGTTTAAAAGGTCCATGGTCCTAGAATGTTCGCAGACACACCCACTCTGGGAACAATGGACAGGGCAACAGCTAGAAATGTCCCTGTCCCATACAGAAGTGGGAGAAGTGTCTAGAAAAGGGGCGAATGCTGAGCAAGCAACATTGTTCCCTCTTAGACCCCTCCCCCACATACAGCGCCACAACATGGTGAAATGGGTCACCCATACTGAGGAATACCTAAAGCTCCACCACTTACAACGTAACAGGTGCCACAGCTCTACCTAAGACAAAGAGATAAACAAACACAGGAGCCAGTCAAGATGAGGAGATGAGAGTTATGGTCCAAAAGAGGGAACGGATCAAGGTTCCAGTGGGAGAACCAAGTGACAAGGAGATAGCCAACCTAACAGACACAGAGTTTAAAACACTGGTGATAAAGTTGCTCACAGGATTGACAGATATGCTTAAGTATGGCAAACGCATAAGGAAAGAACTGAAGGCAGTGCTAAATGAAACAAAGGAAAATCCACACAAAACCAATGGTGAAGGGAAAGAAACCAGGGTTCAAATCAATGAATTGGAACAAAAGGAAGAAAAAAACAGCCAACCATTACAGAATGAGGAAACAAAATTGAAAAAAATGAGGAGAGACTTAGGAACCTCTGGGACAACTCTGAACATACCAACATCCGAATCATACGTGTTCCAGAAGGGGAAGAGGAAGAAGAAGAAATTGAAAGCTTATGTGAAAAAATAATGAAGGAAAACTTCCCAAATTTGGTGACAGAAATAGACATACAAGTCCAGGAAGCACAGAGAATCCCAAACAAGCTATACCCATGGAGGATCACACCAAGACATATCATAATTAAAATGCCAAAGATTCAAGATAAAGAGATAATCTTAAAAGCAGCAAAAGCAGAGTTACCTACAAAAGGGTGTCCATAAGACTCTCGGCTGATTTCTCAAAAGAAACTTTTCAGGCAAGAAGAAACTGGTAAGAAGTATTCAATGCAATGAAAAGCAAGGACCTACAACCAAGACTACTCTATCCAGCAAAGCTATCATTTGGAATGGAAGGGGAGATAAAGTGCTTCCCAGACAAGGTAAAGCTGAAGGAGTTCATCATCAGCAAGCTATTATTATATCAAATGTCAAAGGGACTTACTTAAGAAAAAGAAGATCAAAATTATGAACATTAAAATTACAACAAACTCACAACTATCAACAACTGAACCTAAAAAATAAAAACAAAATCCAACTAAGCAAACCAGAATAGGAAGAGAATTGTAGGTATGAGGATCATTTGGAGGGTTATCAGTTGGGAGGGGGAAGGGTCAGAAATGGGGAAATGGTTCAGGGATAAAGAGGCACAATTGATTGGTACAAAATAAACAGGGGGGAGTTAAGAATAATATGAGAATGGGTGAAGTCAAAGAACTGATATGCATGACCCATGGACATGAACTAAAGGGGATGGGATTGCTGGGGGAAGGAGGGTACTAAAAAGAGGGGAGCAAAGGAGGAAAATATTGGGGCTACTGTAACAACATAATCAATAAGATATACTAAAAAAATAATTTTTTAAATTTCTAATATAGAAATTGAAGGAACTTAAAATACATTGTTATACAACAGAACTCCTTTCCTTCCATTTTTCCAAGTTTCTATAAGGTTTGCCATGTACATAAACATGGCTTGTCTGGAAATATTGTAGTCAGAGAGAGAGAGAGAGAGAGAGAGAGTGTGTGTGTGTGAGACAATCAAGGGAGAAAAGATCAACTTCCAAATATGAATTAATATTCTATAGAATAGGGATAGGAATACCATTTAAAGCTAAAGCATTTTAGTAGAGGCGAAAACCTGGAGCTAGGGGTGACCCTGAAAATATGAGCCACAGAAAATTTATAGCATCATTGGGAGAACGGTATACTTGACAGGACAAAGAATGAGAGTTCAAGCCAATTATATCTATATCTTAAGGGCAAGGAGATCCCAGCAGACAGGTGGTTTACAACCATAAGTAAGTTGATTGTGAGTAATTGAAAAATGAAGGTCAGAAAAAGAAAAAAGCAAGCAATAGTCACTCTTAATAACCTCATAAGAACTCTAAGTAAGTCATATTAAACTAACCTCATTCTTTTTATAACTGGAGTTACTACACTGATGAAACTGCAGTGCCACAGGTAATACATCTTGATTTCAGGAAGGCCCTTTATAAAGTGCTTGAGGATAAAATAAACAAACATGGTCTATACAGTAGCCCAATGAAGTGAGTTTGAATTTCACTTTAACAACTTTACTCAATATGTGTTAAAGTTTTTAATTTATTTATTTATTTATTTTTAGAGAGAGGGGAAAGGAGAAAGAGAGGGAGAGAAACATCACTGTGTGGTTGCCTCTCACTCACGCCCCCAACTGGGGACCTAACGTGCTACCTAGTAATGTGCCCTGACTGGGAATCGAACCAGCGACACTTGGCTCGCAGGCCGACGCTCAATCCACTGAGCCACAGCAGCCAGGACTCAATATGTGTTAATATTTGATTGATGTTATCTGAAAGGAAGATACAGCACAGTTTTCCATATCATTAGACAATTTTTTATGAATAATTTGGTTAAATAAATCTGAAAATGACACCAGGATAGAAAACAAAATCATAAGACAAAAAGATCTGGATGGACTGTAACAAAAAGTCAGAATTAACAAAATACAATTCAATGAATATAAGTGTAATATCTACCTCTACATATAGAAAGATAACTAGTATCAGAAAGGAAAGACCTGAATTAAGAATAGTTTGAGTTCAGAAACTTGGAGATTTTAATTGCTCACAAAATCAGTATATACCAACAGCATAACAAGGCTTTCATAATAGGTAAGATAATGTCAGACGTTAAGTCAGGGAGGCAATTGTTTGAGCATACTATGCAATGTTCACATCACGGAGTTTATTTTTTTCAATATATTTTTCTTTTAACATTTTATGGAAGCTACCTATAATCTAGAATATGCATATAAAAATGTACAGAGATGATAATGGAGATTTCTATTTCTTGTATTGGCAAATTAATAAGTTGGTTCAATCCTTCTGCTGATTAAATCTAATATGATGTGGTGAAATGTAAAATACTGCATCCTTAAACACTGAGGAATTATCTCTAGAAGAGATAATGTTAAGCACACAAAGACAAGACACCATGAGCGAAATCCAGTGTAATGATAACATAAGCAGGCACGCTGGGAGCCCAAACGTTGAAGTTTTCAAACTATAACCATAAAACAATTCTGCTTACCTTGTTCAAGTACATAAAAATCAAGATTGAAAATTTCAGCAAAAAAAAGCATACAAGCATACAAGATATGGAAATTCTACAGGGTTCAGATTAGTCTGAAACTGTTATACAAGGAATGTTAAAGAATCAAGAAATTTTTCAGCCTAAATAACGGAAGCCATAGGTAAGTCCTAAGAGTAATTCATAAACTATTTGAAAATGGCTTTTTCTATTGCTTTGATTCAGTGTTGCTCGAGAAAGCATAACTAGAAGTAGGAATGAGAATAGCTAGGAGGCAGATATAAGCTCAGTTTGAGAAAAAATGTCTCCAACCATTAGTATTGTCCAAAATCAGGTTCACCGTCTCACGGAAGTGAGATCGCTATCACTGTTAGTGATCAGATGCATTTTTAGAAAACTATATGTATTGTATATTGTAAGAGAGAGTCTATCTACTTCACTAAGATATTAGACTATGAAGCACTGAGGTTTCTGCACTATTATTTTTTATTACAAGTGGAAATATATCATAACCATAAATATTCTTAGAAATATTCTAAACCACTATTTGCCAAAGTATAGCCTCAGAAAGTCTCAGGATTAATATATTACAGGATAGTTCTAGGATCAAGAAATTTGGAAAACTCTGGGTCAAGCAAAGTTAAACAAGTTTCTTTCCTTCAATATCTCTTACTTACTTTAACATGCTAATGTGCATTGGAAACATTCAAAGGCAATTTCTGTTGCAGCACTGACAAAAAAAAATTAGGTCACATATGTATAAGACAAGTTCTACAGAATACTTTGAAGGAAAATGTTGCACTAAATAATTCTAATCTTGATGATTTTAAAAAAATCAGTTTGTCTTCATTCTATGTGAAACTTCAAGAGAATTGAGATGGTAATACAATTCACATAGAAATTTTTATAACAATTTACCACAAAACATCTTCTCTTTTTCATAATGAGGTATATTGTTGTACTATAAATACTTATAAGTGGCTTAAATGAGCCAGCACAAGTTCAGTCTCTCTTGACAATGCACCAATAAATATGAAAGCATGTGGTTGGAGTTAAGCAATCTCCTCCTCCTGACATACCTAAATTCCTTTACAATCTGTTATAGGCCCATGAACTTGTCTAAGCACTCCTAAAACCTATTTATAGTTAAAGCTGTTCTGCCCCTTGGAGTACTAAGTTCCAAAAGTTTTTTTTTTTTTTTCCTATTGCCTTGAGCAAGTGTCTTAAATGCAATACAGCTCAGTTTTTCCATCCATAAAAACAGGACTAATAGACACTTTCAGCCAAAAAGGCAGAGTAAGTCAACATTGTGCTTGCCTACTCCCACGACCACATCAAAATTGCAACTAAATTAGAGAACCACCACCATTGAGAACCACCTGAAGACTAGCTGAACAGAAAAGTCTTATAACTAAGGATGTAAAGAAGAACCTACAATGAGACTGGCAGGAAGGGTGCAGACATAGAACCCACAGGTCCCCACTCCCGCTGTATAGCAATTAAAAATCGAAAGGGGTATCTTGGCTGCAGAAGACCCCCTTGAGCGGTAAGGGATCCAAGACTAACACCAGGCTCCCCAGTCCAGGCATCAGTGCTGGAAAGAGATGTCCCCATAACACCTGGCTATAAAAACCAGCAGGGATTGCACCCAAATGAGACAGAGGCCTGTTGGAGACCCAGGGGCTCCTCTAGAGGGAGCTACACATGGACTAGCTCACTCCCAGATTCACTCACCCTGGGCCACAGTGCAGGGGCAGCAGCTTGAAACGTGCCAGGGATGGGAAGGGAATGAATTGACTAGCTTCAGGCTGAGGGTTAAAGGGGCAAAGGTCATGGCAGCTTTCCAGGGATGGAAGTCCTGCCAGGTCACATGTGCCCTATGTTAATTACTTGCCCCTTCCAACCAGCAATTGCAAGTAGAGGTCAAATTTGACTCTCTATTAATCTGGTTTACACTGTTCACCCTGCCCTGATGATTTCCTGAGACCCTGCCCCACCCAGCTCACACACCCAGCCTGAGCAATTTCCAGTGGATTTTTCATACAACTGTCCTGCCTCGACTCACATTGTGGACTTTTCTAATCTTCCTCAAAAGTTCACAAACCCCAAACAAGCAGTGGCTAGCCTCAGTGTGCTCTGAACATCTTGCTAAGTGGCCCCAAGCCTGGAAAAGGTGACAACCAGTCTGAACTTTCACTGTAACTCCTGTTAGGTATCCCAAAGCCTGGCATAAGTAGCAGTGAGTGTTGGCTTGGAATAGAGCTGCAACTAAATGCCACAAGCCCAGCACAAGTGTTGGCTGGCCTCAGCTCACATCACAGTGCTCACTAAAGGGTCCCAAGCTTGATACTAATGATAACTGGCCTCAATTCAAGCACAGCCTCTCCCAAGCACTTCCAAGCCAAGCACAAGAGGCAATGAATTGCATTCACTTTGTAGCTCCCAACAGAGAGCCCCAAACCAGGCACAAATGGTAGTTGACATTGGCCTGCTCTGGAGCTCCTCCTAAGAGACTCCCCAGAATGCACACAGTGGCTGGTTGAGTACACACAATCAGCTCCACAAATGACACACCCAAAGGACAGACTCAGCTAGCACCAGAGCCCAACTAAAGCAATACTCACTCAGTGGGGTCAGCTGCCACATAACAGCTTGTCTACTGTAGACAAAGCAAGCCCTCATAGCCAGTCAGTCTGAAGGTCAAACCCACCCACTAAGGTGCCAACAGCAATCAAGGCTCAACTATAACAGAAGGTCATGCACAACCTACACAAGGGAAGCCTATAGAGTACCCAGCTCAGGTTACCAGGGAGACTGCACCACTGGGCCTCAAAGAATACCTAATATATAAGGCCACCCTGCCAAGACTGGGAGATGTAGACTGCCTCATACATAGAAACACAGGGAGTCAGCCAAAATGAGGAGACAATGAAACATGTTCCAAATGAAGGAACAGGACAAAACTACAGAAAAAGAACTAAATAAAATGAAGACAAGCAATTAACCCACCACAAAGTTCAAAACACTAGTTATAAGGATACTCAGTGAGCTTAAGGGAATAACAGATTAACTCAGTGATAATTTCAAAAATAAAATAGAGGACTTCCAGCCAAGATAGAGGGGTAGACAGACATGCTGCATCTCCCTCCACAACTAAGAAGGAATATAACTACCTCAAAACTAGAAATAATCAGAAGTTCCAGAAAATCAAACTGCATGGAAGTCCAGTAAACAAAGATATAAAGAAGAAATACTCATCCAAACAGGTAGGAGGGGCGAAGCCAGGGTGGAGAGGACATGGTGTGGTGGCAAAAGCAGTGGCAGCAGCAGCAGTGGCAGCAGCCAGAAAGCGCAGTCACACATTTTTAAGTTAGAAGAGACTCCTGAGGAGCACTCCCAGTGCCAGACCAGATCACGCAGCTCATGGTTCCAGCACCAGGGAAAATAAAGCCTCATTGCTTCTGACTGTGCAAACCAGTGGGGGTTTGGACGGAGGAAGAAACAGCTGGTCTCTCAGCAGAATCCACTTGTTTAAAGGGCCCCCACAGTCCTAGAACTTACGCAGACCCACCCACTCTGGGAACGACAGCCAGGGTAACTAGGGAGGTGCCAGTCCCATACAAAGTGGAAGAAGTGCCTGGAAAAGGGGCAAGTGTTGAGCAAGCGGCATTGTTTCCTCTTAGACCCCTCCCCAACACACAGCACCACAACGTGGTGAAACGGGTCGCCCTGTACTGACAAATACCTAAGGTTTCAGCCCTTACAATGTAACAGGTGTGACAGCTCTACCTAAGACAAAGGCAAACAAACACAGGAGCCAGTCAAGATGAGGAGACAGAGAAGTATGGCCCAAAAGGGAGAACGGATCAAGGTTCCAGTGGGAGAACTAATCGATGAGGAGATAGCCAACCTAACAGACGAAGAATTCAAAACACTGATGATAAAGATGCTCACAGGCTTCACAGATATGCTTAAGTATGGCAAACACATAAAGGAAGAAGTGAAGGCTATGCTAAATGAAACGAAAGAAAATTCACACAAAACCAATGGTGAAGGGAAGGAAACCAGAGTTCAAATCAATGATTTGGAGCATAGGAAGAAAACAACAGTCAACCAGTACAGAATGAGGAAACACGAATTGAAAAAAAAATGAGGAGAGGCTTAGGAACCTCTGGGACACTTAAAATGTGCCAACATTGAAACCATAGGGGTGCCAGAAAGAGAAGAGGAAGAGCAAGAAATTGAAAACTTATATGAGAAAATAATGAAGGAAAACTCCCCCTATGTGGTGAAGGAAATAGACATATGAGTCCAGGAAGCACGGAGAGTCCCATACAAGCTAGACCCAAAAAGGACCACACCAAGACACATCATAATTAAAATGCCAAAGGTTCAAGATAAAGAGATAATCTTAAAAGCAGCAAGAGAAAAGCAGAGAGTTACCTACAAAGCAGTGCCTATAAGACTATCAGCTGATTTCTCAAAAGAAACTTTGCATGCCAGAAGGCACTGGCAAGAAGTAGTTAAGGTGATTAAAAGCAAGGACTTACAACCAAGATTACTCTATCCAGCAAAGCTATCATTTAGAATGGAAGGGTAGATAAAGTGCTTCCCAGACAAGGTAAAGCTAAAGGAGTTCATCAGAAGCAAGCTATTATTATGGACATGAACTAAGGGAGGTAGGATTGCTGAAGAGAAGGATGGAACTGGACAGAGGGGAGCAAAAGGGAAAAAAACTGAAACTACTGTAACAACATAATCAATAAAATATACTTTAAAAAATGCTCAATATCAGTAATCATCAGTGAAATACAAATTAAAACTACAATTTGATATTTCACACCTATCAGAATGACTATCACAAATAAATAACAAACAAGTATAGTGAGAATATGGAGAAAAGAGAACCTTTGTGCACTGTTGGTGGGACTGTAAACTTGTTATAGAAAATAGTATAGAGGTTCCTCAAAAAATTAAAAATAGAACTACCTATTACCCACAAGTTCCACTTCTGGTTATTTATCCTTAGACACTAATTCAAAAAGGAATGCCACTAATACCTTGCAGCATCATTTACAATAGGAAATATATGGAAGCAACCTAAGCGTCCACTGATAGACAAATGGATAAAAAAGTGGTAGATATAGACAATCAAATTTATTCAGTCACAAAAAATAAAATGTTGCCATTTCCAACAACATGGTGGACCTAGAGGGTATTATGTTAAGTAAAATAGTTCAGACAAAGAAAGACAAATATAATTTCACTTATATGTGGAATCTAAAAACCAAAATAAACACACTCACACAGAGAACAAATTCATGGTTTGCCAAATGACAAGGGGATTGAGGGAATGGGTGAACAAAGGTGAAGAGATTAGAAAGTACAAATTTCCAGATACAAATACAGCCAACAGGATATAAAGTACAGCATAGGAAATATGTATAGTCAATAACTATGTATGATGTCAGATGGTTACTAGATTTATTGGGGTGATCACTCAGATTGCACAAATGTCTGATCACTGTGTTGTATACCTGAAACTAATATAATTTGTATGTCAACTGTAATTGAAAAACAAAATGTTTAAATAGGAATCATAATTATAAGGTTGTTATGAGGATTGAGTGAAAGGAGATAATCCCAAACAGTACTTGGCACATTATAAAAATTCAATAAATATTAACTATAATTTTATTCCAAACAAAACAATACTTTGCTTCTCTTTAGTTTGCAATTATTTCCAGCTTCATTTAAGTGATATGACGTGTGTGAATTACATAACACTGTGCCTAGCTGTTAGTGGCATTCAAACAAACTGGTAGTGAAGGTGCAGGGGTCTTCACAGATATAGTTATCTCCTAATTGATTACAATGATGACAATTTTTACCTTACAAAAGCCTTTCATTCTGCCCTATCTCAACAAATCTAGAGGATAAAATGTACAAAGTATTGCACCACTGAAACTAGAAATTACCTGGCACTTATTCTTGCATAATACTTCTTGGTTACGGCATTTATTAGTGTCTATATCCACATATGAAAAAGATGACTCAAAATATTTAGGAATTTTTTAAGATATTAAATATATCAATAACCAAGTATCAAGAAACACTACTCACGAGAGACTTCCGGCCAAGATGGAGGCTTAGACGGACACGCTAGGTCTCCCTCTACAACTAGAGAGGAATACAACTACTTCAAAACAAAGGATAACTAGAAATTCCAGAAAATAAAACTACACGGAAGCCCAACATATGAAGTTATAAACCAGCGGTGCCATTTGGGCAGGTAAGAGTTAAAGAGGGCAGTGCTGTTTGCAGTCGCACCTGAGACAGCGGCGGGGCGGCGAAAAATCCCGGCGGCAATCAAGCCCCTGGCAGTGCGCGACCCCAGCAATGGGGAAAGCAGCCACCGCATCGCCTTGAACAGTGAGGCCCAGGGGGGCGGGAGGACGGATCCCGGTCTCCTAGCTGAATAACTGTGTGAATCCATCTTGGACCCCCGCCCCAAAAGAAAGCACCACAGGGCTGCGAAATAGGTCGCGGACAGGCAGGCGCCGGTCGCTAATTTGTGACGCGTACACAGGCACTGCCCCCGACAGCCAGCCCAAGAAAACAAAACGCATCTGTCAAAATGAGGCAGGCAACTGTAGAAATACCGGTAACACAACTCACCAGGCAGCAGATAGAGAACCTGACAGATGAACAGATAAGAAACCTGTCAGAGGCTCAGTTCTGGGCCATTGTTATCAGGTGGCTTACAGAATTCACAAAAGAGCAGGAAAAAGATATGAAAGAAGCGAAAAACTTTCATAACGAAAGGAACAAAACCACATACGAGACAGATGGTGAGGAAAAAAAATCCAGAGTTCATTTCAACAAACTGGAATATGGAGAAGGAACAAGCAGTCAACCAATGCAGCGAGAGGAAATGGGACGCAACAATCAGAGGATCAGAAACCTCTGGGACAGCTATAAAAGGCCCAACATAAGAATCATTGGTTTGCCAGAGAGTGAGGAAGATGAACTAGAACTTGAAAAATTGAGTGAAAATATAATAAAGGAGAACTTCCCAGACTTGGGGAAGGGAATAGACTTGCAGGTCCAGGAAGCAAGGAGAGTTCCCAAGAGACTGGACCCAGGGAGAACCACTCCAAGACACATTATAATCAAAATGTCAAAAATTAAAGATAAAGAATCTTAAAAGCAGCAAGAGAGAAGAAAAGAATTATGTACAAAGGGGTCCCAATTAGACTATCAGCTGACTTCTCAAGGGAGACCCTACAAGCAAGAAGGGACTGGCAAGAAATATTCAAAGTAATGAAAATCCAAAACCTACAACCACGAATACTCTATCCAGCGAAACTGTCATTCAGAATAGAAGGACAGAGAAAGTGTTTCCAGGACAAAATAAAACTGAAAGAGTTCATTAGATCCAAACCACCATTATATGAGATGTTAAAGGGACTGGTTTAAAAAACAGAAGCTAGGGAGATGAAACAAAGGCAAACTAAACAGGCAACGAGAGTGGAAAAGGAACTGTGGGTACGGGAAGCATATTGGGGGGAGGTCAACAGGGAGGGGGAGTGGGGAGAGGGAGGGAGATGATATAGGAATTGGGGATCAAGGTAGGAGGGAATGGAATAGACGGAGAGAGGTTGGGAGGAACTGTATGCACAACTAATGGACATAATCTAAAAGTGGGGGACAACTGGAGGGAGGGGGGCCACCGGGTGGAGGGGAGCAGAGGGAAGGGAAATTGGCACAAATGTAATATTTTAATCAATAAAACACATTAAATCTGAAAAAAAAAAAAAAAGAAACACTACTCACTTACTTCACCTACAAACCCACTAGTACACAGCTCCTGGTGATGAGACAGAACTAATCCCTTTCCTTAAATGCTACATAAACAACAAAACAAAGTACCAAATTGCTTTACTGCAGTAATAAAACTATCAAAAGAAAGCAGTATGAAAGTATAAAGGGGAGTTCATTCTAGTTTGAGTTAAAGTAAGCACTAATGAGTAAGATAAAGTTGCAAAAAAAGGTTTAGCTTAACAGTTAGAGAAAGTGATTTAGACAAAAGGTCGATCAGACAAAGCCATCATTTTCTTGACCAAGTAGCGCTATTACAGTCACCAAGTGCATTTATGACAATACAGATGTATCTATACACAGAAGTGTAAAGGTCCTATTTAAAGGAGGAGATTGAGCAGAAACTCCAAGAGGTTATTTGCAACCTTTACATTTGGATACTATAAATGTATGATGTGATCAAACTAAATTAAGACAGTTTTAAAAGGCTTTATTAAAATTTTCTTTCTACTACACCTTTGTTAATGGATTTGTCTAGCAAAATAAAGCAAGCAGATATCTTGCTGCTTTTCTAGTCATTGAGTTAAAATATATTCTTTACTCATATTAAATCCATTTGTACATTTTTACAATGGATTACTACAGATATCACAGACTACCTGTAAACATGCACCGTTCATCTCAGATCAAGAGGAGCTGGCAAAGTAGTATTCACTTACAAGTTAGTATAAATTTCCAAGTGTCTTAAGTTTTAAAGTTTCTCTTTCTCATATTATTTATATTTACATGTGTATTATTTATTTTACTGACATAATAATGTTATTGTATATTTATTTATATAGAACACAGTAATTTAGTCATCAAAAGTCTAGAACTTTCTCCTAGCCATTTCCTTATATGTAAGCATCTTCTGCTGTTTAATCTCCACTGGCTTTAATATTATTTGTAACTTCTGTCTGCGTTCTGTTGAAGTATATACATTAGTTTCACAACCCAATCCAGTCAGCTTCCAGTGGGTGACATTAAGATACAAGGGTGAGACCAGAATGCACTAAGATTGATGCCGGGTTTAGAGAATGGAATTAGAAGTGAGAACAAAGCCAAGGTAAACTAAGCCATCTTTTACTTACAGCTGACACGTGCTGCAACAGACACATGACATCGATCATGTCTGCCAGGATGAGGAGTCTGGTAACTGCAGCCAGCAAGGCACGGGCGGCTTGAACCACAGCCTCCCTTTTGGGAAGATAACAAGGGTCATCTGCAAATCTCTCGGCTGACACTTTCAGAGCTTCACCTGAAAAACACAAGCCCAAATAAGTCATACTTTAATTTCAGCTAAGCGTGTTTCAGCATTTATCACCCAACCTAATTCCAAGTACATTCCATGACTAAGCATAATATTAAAATACTGTCATTTAACACTTAATAAATAATTCTGTTTCAGGTTGGCATTTGTTTTTGATAAAGGCTCTGTCATTTAGGAAGTATGATACCATTTTCCTGCAAGAAAATTGTGCTCAATTGACTAGCAACATCTAGTAAAATTGCTTTCAACATCTGCATTTGCTGAATCTCATTTCTGTGAAAGATTTCATTACTAAGACTTCAATTGGATACAGTCTTGTGTATAAGAATAAGGCAAGTCTTCATTGAGTTACTTTCCAATTCAATGGATGTTAGAAAGGAGCAGCTCTCTGATAAAAGTTTAACATAGGCAGGTTTATCCTAAACTATCAATGTAATAAATAAACTGTATCATAAACTTAGATGCAAAGAATATTTTATAATATATAACTATTAAAGAAATCTGTCCACCATTACTAAGGTTTTTCATTTAAAATATATTTTATTATTAAAAAGCAATGTGTTCTCATTCATTTTTTTTAAAGGGATTTTTAAAAAGAGTTTTTTAATTTATTTTTAAAAAGAGAGGAAGGGAAGGAGAAAGAGAAAGAGAAAAACATCAATGTGTGGTTGCTTCTTGTGCTCCACCAACTGGGGACCTGACCCACAACCCAGGCATGTGCCCTGACTGGGAATCAAACCCGCAACTCTGGTTCACAGGCTGCACTCAACCCACTGAGCCACACCAGTCAGGGCTCATTCATTTTCAAAAGTTCAAAATTCATAAGAGTATAAGAATGAGGGAAGCAATACGAAAAAAAGTGGAATTATAATAGAAAAATAAACAAAAATTTTTAGTGGGGGGAAAACAATGAAAGCAAATTAATAACTCAGACAGAAAATTCCTCCCCACCCCCAAAATAAACCCTCACATGTAGGAAAGTGAACAAAATAAAATGTAAAGTATGGAAATACGATTTTAGTAAATATTAGAAGGACAAGGATTTTCCTTCACACGGTATATTTTTCTCCCTAACTGATCCCTCCAGAATATGGCACTCTGAAGAAGTAAGTAATGACATAAGGTTCTTTGTATAAAACTAATAATACCAGTTGTTCATAGAGGTTTTGTTGACCATGACTTTGACTGGAATGTCATGCCTAAAGAAGGCATGCTTGGGCTCTGGCTGTTACCAACAAGTCCTGAGGAACTGGGATTGACTTTCAAAGGTAATAAAAGCCCATGAGATAAAAGGCCTGGTACCATGGTTGGTTGTGCAGTTCATGACAATCTTTCCAGGGAAGGAATGAAGGTTATTTTCCTGTAAGATGGCTACAAAGGACCTTAAGGCACAATGGAAAACCAGAAGGACTTGGAAAAGACAGGTGTATACAGGCAAGGCAGAATGGCAGGTATGTGGCTCAGTTCCTGTGCCCTGAAGGGCAGACTTAAAGTCACCCTAAAGGTTCCTTGTGTAAGTTCCAGCAAAGCAGATGTAAAGATTATATGTGGTCATTTTCTGCTCTTGTTGTGTTTATGCAAATGAACAGAATAAATTAAAACTAGACTTAATTCAGTCCCTTTAATGGCAAGGAGGGTAATCTTAAGGAGAAAAATCGTGATTCAAGGAAAATCACAATGCTCAACAGTAGACTATAAAGTAGTGCAGCTAACTGTCTTTAAAGTTTATCCTCATTTAGGAGCTTGAGACCTTCACCCATTGTCCTTTACAAGATTACAAAGGGTCCTAATATTTGAGAGGGGGGGGATAGTTAATTTTTACGAACCAGGGGTATGGACTTGGGGGGGATTGATGGGGGAGGGGGGTGCTGGGTGGAGGGGAGCAAGGGGGAGAAAATTGGAACTGTTGTAACAATATAATCAATAAAAAACATTTTAAAAAAGTTTATCCTCATTTAAAGTTTGTTTTCATTTGAAAGTTAAACTAGGTCTGTGGCATCCTCAAGGATGCTTAATTTATAGGCAAGAAGAATGTCTAATGCCTTGCAACTGGATGTCTTTCCAATAATAAAGTCTTACAGATTTAGAGACTGGTTTGTGGGTTATGTTGCATAAATTAACATGTGTTTTCTGTTTTCATAGGGCATAAGCCTATGATCTCATTACCTGAGTGACTGTCTGTACAAATAGGCCTCACTTAATCCTGTCTGCATCGCCGCCTCCTGAGACTTCATGGTTTCACTGAACTAAGTGGCTGGGTTGGTGAAGTATGGAGTGGTCTGTGGGCTTCACTTTAAAACTGGTTTCTCTTTTCTATCCTAATGACTTGAACAGAAAGGACCCAGAGGTCGGAGAGGGGGAAAACTGAAAATATTTCCCTCAGCCCAAATTAAGTATAGTGGGCAGAAGGGTTTTGGACAAGTGTGACGTGCCTTGCACACCTTCCTCCAAAGAAACCCTTTTTTCCCCTAATGTGGGATATTGAATAATTAATCCCTGTCTTTTGTCATCTGGTGGTTATGGATTGAATGATATCTTTTAACCCTGTTGTCAAATCTGTTTTCCCCAGAATACAACAAGGATGCCAGCCTGTTGAACCAAGCACACCGTTGTTCTAGGACAGCCAATTGACCTGGAGTCTGCACGATCCTTCCCCATGTGGGAAGGCCACCTTCCCCTCCACACCCCCATTCTTATTAGAGATTTCTGGACCCAAGGGTAGGTAGGACAACGACCATGTCCAGCTTGAAGCAGCTAAAGGAACATGAGACCTACGCCCATTGTCCTTTATAAGATTATAAAGGGAATTAAGTCTGAGAGGAAGGAATTGTTATTATTTAATGTTATAAGAAATTAATTAATTTTTTATAGACTAATATAGAAAAGGGTGAAGCTGGGGAACTTACATGCATGACCCATGAACATGAACTAAGGGGGATGGGATTGCTGGAAGAGGGGGGGTGCTGGGTAGAGGGGAGCAAAGGGGGAAAAATGGAACTATTGTTAAAAAAAAAGAATTGGATTGGATTTTTTTTAATAAAAGAAGAATGGGGTGCTGAACTTGGAGCTCTGGGAAAAGAAGACTGAACAGATAGGAAGATGGATTAGAAAAAGTGACAGCAGAGAGAAGATGGCGGAGGAGTGAGGGGAGGCTGCACTTTCTGGCCTCCCCTGTAGTTTGAACTAATTGCAGATAGAACATCTCAGTGAGAAGCTGGACACTGGCAGGAGTCGAGCAAAGGCACTGCTGGATTAGAGAAAACCATCTGGGAATGATCTGTTTGGTGAGGATAGCGGAGGAAAAGGGGACAAGATGGAGTTTCTGACTGGGTTGGCTCCTTGAGCTGTGGTTGGAAGCACACAAAGGCTTTTTGGCGACCACAGGCTTCCCCAGAGAGGAGTCGGGAGGAGAGCGGATCTCTGCCCGCTGGCAGAGCCAGGACTGGGCCAGGTGGCATCTGACACTGAAGGACAGGAGACAGCGTACTGCTGTGCAAGTGAGAACATAATTCTCCTTTATATTTTTCTCTTGTGAACTAGGGAGAGGGGAGGAAAAGTCAGGGGTGATAGGACATTCTTGAGGAGTGCAGGCGCAGAAGTGTGCTCGTCCACTCCTCAACCCTCCTCTTGGGTCGCGTGGGCACCCACAGGGAAGTGCCCTCATTCACTTGCCCAGGTGCACAGGGCACGCATCCAGGTGCCCCTTGGACACACCCCAACAGACATAAGATCAGCGCCCCAACAGGCGCAGGGAGGGCCCGCTGGGCACGCAGAAGACTTTGTGTAGACACCCTTGGCCAGCCCCAGTGGGTGCCAGGCCGGAGCGCAGACCACTTGCGCAGGCTCTGCTCGTGCCTGTCTGGGCGGGTGGGGGAAATGTGTGGGCGGTTGCTGCATGGGAACAACGGGCAGCGGCAACTCACAGACACTCACTTCCACCCTGCACAAGTGCCCGGGGCCCCGCCCCGAAGGGAGAGAGACCAACTCCCGGGGCTGGGCTCGGCAGACCCGAGGCTAGAGCTCAGGCTGCCTTGCGCACACATGGGCACACACGCACAAGCACCCCAGCCAGCTCCAACAGGCTCCAAAGGAATGTGCCGGCCAACACGGGCGCACACCGCTGCTGCAAGGATCAGAAACCCCTGGCGCACCTCATTAGACCAGCTGTGGATCCAGAAAAAGAAGATGACACACAAAGGCTAAACTGAGTAAAAACTTTTTTAATTTTTTATTTCTATTTTAGGTTTTTTGTGTGTGTTTTATTTTAATTTTTTTATTTATTTTTAATTTTAATTTTAATTTTTAATTTTTTTAATTTGTTTTTAAAAACTATCTCTTTGTTTTATACCATCTCTCCTTCTCATCCTTCCTCTTTAATTTTTGTTTTTGTTTGCCTGTATAGTTAGCCTCACTTTCACACTAAATAAATAGAATATAACTACTATATAAATCTAATACTATACAATTCCACTTTCTTACTATATTCTGCATTCTTCCCTCTTTTTCTTTTATTATTATTAACATACAATGTAATTATTACCTACTGTCTTGCATAGTCTTGACACTACTTGCTCTTATTAATCTATCATCTCCTCTCTCAAAAACCATATTTTTCCTCTTTAAAAACAACTCTTGACTATTCTTCTTATAGTATAAAAGCCTTAATCTCTCTACATTTATATTAATACTGGCTCATTTGCTGACGATAGTGGGATAGAGGGTGGGGGATATTTTTGAGGGTGTGGGTTTCCTGCCTGGGCTGTGTGTTTATGTTTTTAACAGCATCTCCACAAAAGAGCTCAAGACAAAGTGGACAGAGTGACTCTCAATCAACTAGCCAGAGGGAAGATCCTACCAAATAGCATCTGAAATATAACCAGGCAGCATAAACAAATGACATAAAGGGTATCCCAAGATCATCAGGCTCAGGAGATCAAAGAGACTGCACCACTGAAACCCCTAGATCTCCGATAAAAAACCTCATACCACAAAGGTGGGAAGTCAAAGCAGACAAATCCAAAAAACAAAAACAAACAAGAAGAATCCAACATGGTAAGACGCAGAAACAACCTCTCAATGAAAAGAAAAGAGGAATCCCCAGAAAGAGAGGTAGATGGAATAGACATAGCCCAAATGTCAGACATGGAATTCAAAACTATGGTGGTGAAGAAGCTCAATATACTCGACAACCTCAAAAACAACTACGACAACCCCAAGGGAAGTTACCAACAGCTCCCAGAAAATTACAGGGAACTTACAGAGAACTACACCAGCATAAAAAAAAAAATAGACACTATTAACAAGAACCAGAAAGAAATGAAGAACACAATCTCTGAACTAAAAACACAGTAGAATAAATCAAAAGCAGGCTAAACGAAGCAGAGGATTGGGTCAGTGAGTTAGAAGACAATGTAGAAAAAAATTCCCAGACAATAAAACAAAATAAAAAAGATTGAAAAAATATGAACAAGATGTAAAGGAATTACAGGATAGCATGAGAAAAAATAATATAAGGTTCATTGGAATAAAAGAGGGAGAAGAAGAGGAGCGAGAAATAGAAAAGCTGATAAAAGAAGTAATGACAGAAAATTTTCCCAACCTGATAAGAAAAAGTAATACAAGTTCAAGAAGCACAGAGAGTCCCAATGAAGAGGAACCAAAAAAAAATGCACTCCAAGGCACTTCATAATTAAAATGGCAACATTAAAAGACAAAGAGAGAATCCTGAAAGCAGCAAGAGAAAAACAGCAAATAACATACAAGGGAGCTCCGATAAGACATCTACCAATTTCACAACAGAAACACTACAAGCCAGAAGGGAATGGTCAAAAATATTTCAAGCAATGAAAAACAAAGGCCTACAACGAAGAATACTCTACCCAGCAAGGCTCTAATTCAAAATGGAAGGTAAAATAAGGAGTTTCTCAGACAAAGGAAGACTAAAAGAATACATCTTCACCAAACCAGCATTGCAAAAGATGCTAAAGGGAATGTTTTAAGAAAAAGAAGAAAAAAAAGAGGAGAAGAACACAGGTACAAAGAGAAATGAATAAATGCACGTCAATAACCTTAAATGTAAATGGATTAAATGCTCCAATTAAAAGACATAGGGTAACGGAATGGATAAGAAAACAGGACCCATATATTTGCTGTCTACAAGAAACACACCTCAAAACAAAAGATTTACACAGACTGAAAGTAAAGGAATATAAAAAAGTATTCCAAGCAAATGGACATGAAAAAAAAAGCTGAAGTAGCAGTACTCATATCAGACAAAACGGATTTCAAAGCAAGGGCAAAAAAAAGAGACAAAGAAGGACATTTCATAATACTTAAGGAAACAACCAATCAAGAAGATATAACACTGATAAACATATATGCACCCAACATAAGCGCACCCAAATACATAAAGAAAATACTAGAAGACCACAAGAAAGATATTAACAGCAACACACTCATAGTAGGGAACTTTAACACTCCATTATCAAAAATAGACAGACCTTCAAAGCAAAGAAACACCAAGGATATACAGGCATTGAACAACACATTAGACCACATGGACGTAACTGATATATATAGAACTTTTCACCCCAAAGAAGCAAAATATACATTCTTTTCAAATGCACATGGGACATTTTCAAAGATAGACCACATGATAGGACGCAAAACAAGCCTCAGGAATTCAAGAAAATTGAAATCATATCAAGTATCTTTTCAGACCACAATGCCTTGAAACTAAAAATCAACCTCAGGGAAAAAAATCAAAGACACCCAAACTCATGGAGAATGAATAACATGCTATTAAATAATGAATGGGTTAACAATGACGTCAAAGAAGAAATCAAGAAATTTCTAGAAACTAATGATAATGAACACACAACAGGCCCAAACCTATGGGACACAGCAAAAGCAGTCCTAAGAGGGAAGTTCATAGCAATATAGGCATATCCAAAAAGGATAGAAGAATCTCAAATAAAAAAATCTAACCCCAAAGCTACAAGAACTAGAACAACAACAACAACAAACAAGGCCTAGGGCAAGAAGAAAGAAGGAACTCATCAAGATCAGAGCAGAATTAAATGACATAGAGACCAAACAAACAATTCAAAAGATCAATGAAACTAGGAGCTGGTTCTTTGAAAAAATAAACAAAATCGACAAGCCTTTAGCCAGGCTCATCAAGAAAAAAAGAGAGAAGAAACAAATAAACAAAATCAGAAATGAAAGAGGAGAAATCACGACTGATACCACAGAAATACAAAGGATTGTAAGAAATTATTATGAACAACTGTATGGCAAGAAATTTGACAACCTAGAAGAAATGGACAAATTTCTAGAAACATATAACCTTCCAAAACTGAATCAAGAAGAAGTAGAAAGTCTCAACAGACCAATAACAAAGAAGGAAATTGAAACAATAATCAAAAATCTCCTGGCACACAAAAGCCCTGGACCGGATGGCTTCACAGGCAAATTTTACAAAACATTTAGGGAAGAACTAACTCCTACCCTCCTCAAACTATTCCAAAAAATCCAGGAAGAGGGAAAAATCCCAAACTCTTTTTATGAAGCCAGTATTACCCTAATCCCAAAACCAGGTCAAGACACAACAAAGAAAGAAAACTACAGGCCAATATCACTGATGAACATAGATGCTAAAATCCTCAACAAAGTATTGGCAAACAGGATCCAGCAATACATCAAAAAGATCATACACCATGATCAAGTGGGAGTCATCCCAGGGATGCAAGGATGGCTTACTATTCACAAATCAATTAATATAATACATCACCTAAACAAAATGAAAGACAAAAATCACATGATCATATCAATAGATGCAGAAAAAGCATTTGATAAAGTACAACACCCATTTATGATGAAAACACTCAGCAAAATTGGAATAGAGGGACCATACCTTAACATAATTAAGGCTATATATGAGAAACCTGAAGCCAACATCATACTCAAAGGGCAAAAACTGAGGGCATTCCCCCTGAAATCAGGAACAAGACAAGAATGTCCACTCTTTCCACTCCTATTCAACATAGTGTTAAAAGTCCTAGCCACAGCAATCAGACAAGAAAAAGAAATAAAAGGCATCCAAATTGGGAAAGAAGAAGTAAAACTATCATTATATGCAGATGACATGATAGTATAACTAGAAAACCCTATAAACTCCACTAAAAGACTACTCGATATAATAAGTGAATTTGACAATATAGCAGGGTACAAAATAAATACACAGAAATCTAAGGCATTTTTGTACACCAACAATAAAATATCAGAGACAGAGACAAAAAAGAAAATACCATTTACTATAACAAAAAGAAAAATAAAATACCTAGGAATAAACTTAACCAAAGAGATAAAAGACCTGTGCTCTGAAAATTATGTAACATTGAAGAAAGAAATTAAGGAAGATACAAATAAATGGAAGCAAATACCATGTTCTTGGATGGGAAGAATCAACATCATCAAAATGGCCATACTACCCAAAGCAATTTACAGATTCAATGCAATCCCTACTAAAATACCAATGACATATTTCACAGACCTAGAACAAATACTCCAAAAATTCATATGAAACAAAAAAAGACCCCGAATAGCTAAAGAAATCTTGAGACAGAACAACACAGCAGGAGGAATCATAATACCAGACATCAAATAATACTACAAAGCCACTGTGATCAAAACAGTCTGGTACTGGCATAAGAACAGACATATAGATCAGTGGAATGGAATAGAGAGTCCAGAAATAAATCCAGGAATATACGGTCAACTAATATATGATAAAGGAGAAAGGGACATAAAATGGAGTGAGAAGAGCCTCTTTAACAAATGGTGCTGGGAGAATTGGACAGGGACTTGCAAAAAAATGAAACTGGACCACCAACTTACATCACGCACGAGAATAAACTCAAGATGGATCAAAGACTTAAAATAAGCCATGACACCATAAAAATCCTAGAGGAAAACATAGGCAGGAAATTTTCAGATATCCCACATAACAATATTTTCACGGATATATCTCCTAAGGCAAGAGAAATAAAGGAAAAAATATACAAATGGGACTATATCAAACTAAAGAGTTTCTGCTCAGCAGAAAACATCAGCAAGATGAAAAGGAAACCAACCATATGGGAAGACATATTTGCCAAGATATCTCAGACAGGGGACTGATCTCCAAAATATATAAAGAGCTTATACAACTCAACATCAAGAAAACAGGCAACCGAATTAAAAAATGGGCAAAGGACCTGAACAAACACTTCTTTGAAGAGGACATACAGAAGGTCCATAGAACATGAAAAAATACTCAACATCACTAACCATCAGAGAGATGCAAATAAAAACCACAATGAGATACTACTTGACACCTGTCAGAATGGCCATCATCAACAAATCAACAAAGAGCAAGTGCTGGCGAGGATGTGGAGAAATGGGAACCCTACTGCACTGTTGGTGAGAATGCGGACTGTTGCAGCCACTATGGAAAACAGTATGGAATTACCTCAAAAAACTAAATATAAAACTGCCTTTTGAACCAGGGATTCCACTGCTAGGATTATACCTGAAAAAATTAAAAACCCTAATTCAAAAGAACTTATGCACCCCTATGTTCAATAGTTAAGTGCTGGAAACAGCCTAAGTATCCATCTGTAGATGAGTGGATCAAAAACTGTGGTACATTTACACAATGGAATACTATGCAGCAGAGAGAAAGAAGGAACTCCTGCCATTTGCAACAACATGGATGGAACTAGAGATAATTATGCTTAGTGAAATAAACCAGGCAAATAAAGAAAAAAAACCATATGATATCACCTAATACAGGAAACTAAAGAACACCATAAACAAACTAACTAAACAGGGCAAGGAACAGAATAAGTCAAAAGGGTGGGGAGGGAGAGAAGGAAGATAAGTAAGGGAAGGGTTTAGTCAAGGAACATGTATAAATGACTCATGGACATGGACAGCGGGGAGGGATATGATTGTGGGAAAAGGGGAGGGTTGGGTGGGGGTGAACAATGGGGGAAAAATGGGACAACTGTAATTAAAAAACCAAAAAATAAAATTTTAAAAAAATGAAAATAAAAAATAAAAGAAGAAGAATGAAAAATCATCTTTATCCCCTCCAATAACATAATTGTTAACAAATTACCACATCCACTGTTTTTTAAGTTTTTTGGCTTAAATTTGTTTGTATTGTAAAAGCAATATGTGATCATTGGTTTTAAATTATTCATCATACTGAAGAGTATAGAGTGAATGTTTTTTAAGTCTCCATACTAATCCCCCAAAATGCCTATTAAGTTCTTGTTTATCTATCCAGAAATTTCTCCATGACTGTTTTGTGTATGTGTGTATGTGTATATAGGTATATTTATATGTATATATTTATATTTGTCTTATGTGTGTTTTATGAATATATTCACATTTTCACATACATTAATATATGAGCATATTTTTAGAGAGATTTTATATTATAAGAAAACATATTTTGTCATAAATGGGCCATACAGAAGATATAGACATGGATCCTGTTCATAAATGGTATCATACTATAAAAATCTTTCTACAATTTGTTCTTTTCTCTTCAAAATATTTTCTTTTCATATTAGGATATAGATGATCAGGAGGCTCTATAGCACAGTAATCAACAATGTGAGCTCTGAAGCCATTCTGTTTCAGTGTCTCTATCATACTGCCTTGGACAAATCACTTAGCCTCTTTAAATGGATCTAATAATAATAATAATACCTCAATGTTTATGAGCATTAAGTAAGAGTAGTGCTTGGAACTTAGTGAACACCTGATTAGCTGGTATTATTATTTTTAATCCTTGATTAAAGTTACACTTTATTGATATACTTATTTTACCAGGGCCCTATTGAATACACAAATCATTTCCAACTTTTTTCTGTTTAAACAATACTACAAAGAACACCCATGACATTTATCCTTGCCTGCATGAGCAAATTTAGCTGTAGGATAAATTCATAAAAGTAGAATTGCTGAGGCAAGAGGCAAATGAATTTTAAATTTATATATATATATGGCCACCCCTGGCTGGTTTGGCTCAGTGGATTGAGCGTCGGCCTGCGAGCTAAGTGTCACTGGTTCGATCTTCCAGTCAGGGCACATCAGAGAAGGAAAACTCTGACTCCAAAAAACCTCCGTTGCCTTGCGGCATACCTCTTCAGGGGAAAGGCTAAGGGAGTAAACCCCGACAGAAAATCCGGAGCCGGAGTCCCTAAGGCGGTTTGACGTTGTAGTCAACACCGGCAACTCCTGCGGCGCACCTGAAGCCAAGCTGTATTGACTCTGTCTTTCCCTTGGACCCTTCAGCTGTGAAGAGAGGGGGGGTCTGCTGCATGGGCAACAGCAGACCCTCCATATCACCCTGCCCAGGCTCTGTAGCTTCAGCTTCACTGGAGAGGACACTCCAGTGTCATCGCAAGATGTCGATTTAACACGGGAGGAGACAGATACCGTGTCACTCCCGAGTCGGACTGCACAGCCATTCTCGGCGGTGCAGATAGACTCTTAAGAAGCTACACCGTCGTCTCTCGAGACGGACGGCTGCCGACGACGATATATATGGCCAAAAAGTCCTTCAAAATACAGCCGTCTCATCAGCAACATATGAAAGGGCCTATTTTATCTCCTTTATTCTATGAATATTTTAATTTTCATTTAGTCATGAACTTCAGCATAATGAAAATGGAATAAATTATTTTTATTAAATATAACAAAGAGCAGTGTTTCTTATAATGGAGAAAACCTATAAAGAGGGTCTGAGATTATCTCAGCATGCTAATATATCACATTTAGCTCTCTTAAGCAACACCAGGTCAGGAGCTCTGGTCAGATATTCTGAGATCAAATTCTAATCCACTATTTCTAGTTTTGAGACTTGGACATTAATTACTTTTAGTGTCCTTATGTATAGGAAATAAATAAAATATTGCTTATCTCACAGTGTTTCTGGGATGTTTAAATGAGATAGAGTTCATAATATATATTTAGCACATATGTGAACATTGAAAGCACTCAACAAGTATTAGAAGAGATGGCAAAATTCTAAGAACAATAAATGGTGATATTTATGTGTTTTTCTGGAAGTCAGAATTGCAACTGGGAGACTGAAAAATTATAGTGACCTTCAAAATTTAGAGAACAAATGAATCCCCACAAAAAATTTATCTTTTCTTGTCATGATTCTGAATTGGAAAGTTATGATAGCCTTTGTAGAATACTGTCTTTGACTTTATATACTGAAAGTAGGTACATATCACAAAATAATTTTGTGTTCTTGACTAAAATGTTGAGATGTTCAACAATCAGCTGAAGAGCCATACTCAGAAAAATATTATTTGAACATTAAACAACAATTACAGTCTTTGTCTCCCTTAAGTAATGTGAAGAGCCAACCAAGTAGTGCTGTTGGGAGAAAAAAAAAGTCACTACTGAAATACAGTAATAAAGATTCAGTATGTAAACTTTCTCTTCCTGGACTCACTGCCCTCCCTCTCCAGCAGTGCTCCCGACCCCGTTCAGATTATCTTAGCTCATATTTCTGTTCTCAATGTAAACATCACTTCTTCTGGGAAGCCTTAGATCCCCATTACTACGGTGTGTCTTATGGAAGAATTCTATGCATTCTATCATAAGCCTCATTATCACTTATTGTAATGACTTGTATCAAAGCCTGTTTTTTTCTTCTGAAGCATAAGACTAATGAGAGCAAAAGGTGCATTGGTCCTAGACCACAGTATTCCCAGCGTCTAAAACAGTGCCTACTCTATTGCCTATATATAATACATTGACTGTGTGCTACTGAAGGAATATGTGAATGAACATTATCCAACTTTCCTTTGACAAACATTTGTTGTTCCCTATAAACACTGCTCCATCTTAGGCATCCAGGACACACAGATCAATATGAAGCAATTCTGCAGCCCAAGAAGTTTACAAATGAGAATAAACAAACACTGTGACACAGTCTAAGCTGGGCTTATGTACAAAGTACTAAGAGATACAGAGAAGGGTTTACCACTATCTGAGGTACCAGAGGACACACAGAGAGAAATATTTTAGGTAAGAGCAGTATTTTTCAGCTATTGACAAAAATAACTGGTTTATAAATTTAGCCAGTTCACTGTCAAATTGACTTGTGTCATGAGAAAATTCTATTTTCCTAATTAACAAAAGGTACAACAAATTTCCTTTCTATCTAGAATATTAGCATCTATGTTTTACAAATTCTACACATAGGGAGTATATTCTTTGGAAATACTATTCCCAACTTTCTCATAATGCTGTTACTTTGAAGTTTAATGAATAGAAAATTCCACTTTTAAAATATATACAAGTAAACTACATTTGCCTTCAAGAAATCCCACTCCATAGATAAAAGCAATTTACTAAAGTCCTTAAAAATACAAGAATGAGTTTCAGAAAGTTTCTTCCTAGTGGATTCATTCTGTTCCTTTCCTATCATATATGTTCTTTTTACCTTCAAAAACTCAGTTATGAAATCCCTTGTTGAATAAAGTACTAAGATGTATATTCTGAACGATTTATGTAGGTACATCTTGTACATATATGTGTAATACATGAAAACTTCTGAACATACAAAAATTTGAAACATAAACACTTTATATGATTATAGGAATAAACTCTAGAAGTAAAAAAAGAAAAAAATTGGGGGCCAAGTAGACACATTACAAAATATTCTTAGCTTTATAAAAGATACCTACATTGTTCTTTTAAATAGAAAGTTCCTTCGCTGCACTTAAAAGTATAGCTTCACTTTTTAAAAACAATTATATTTATTATAAACTTGAAAACCAAAAAAAACACGGTATAAGCAAAACATCCAGAGGAGAAGGGGGAACAATCAAAACAAAAAGAAGAACTAAAAATCAAGTTTCCTTCCACTTTTAAAATTATCATTATATTTATGATTCAATTAAGATTTATAGTATATGCCTCTGGCCATTCTTGTGTGTTTGCTTTAATATACCATACATATATAACATGCACTAGTGCATATTAATTATTCTACATATAATAACATGAGTTCCCATGCTAAGACTGAGCACTGGGGCTTTGATTTTACTTGTTTTTAGTTGAGAAAGAGCAATTTTGAGTTTGAGAGCTTCTAAGAGGTAGAAGCTTGAATTTAACTTTGGAGCCAATTGATTACTTTTTGCAGGGGTGAGGGGAGAATGAAAAGAGGCAAGTGCCAAGCAAGTGGCATTGTGCCCTATCAGACTCCTCCCCCACATACAGTGCCAAAAGATAGTGAAACAGGTCACCCAGCACTGAGGAATACATAATACTCTGCCTCTTAAAATGCAACAGGTGCAACAGCTTTACCTAATACACAGAGGCTAACACAGGAGCCTGTCACGTTGAGGAGACAGAGAAATATGGCCCAAAAGAGGAAGTAGATCAAGGCTCCAGAGGAAGAACTAAGTGAGGAAGAGATAACCAACTGAACAGACACAGAGTTCAAAACACTAGTGATAATGCTATTTACAGAAATGACTGAGTATGGCAAATGCATACGAGAAGATGTGAAAGGTATACTAAGGGAAACGAAGAAAAATCCACATGAAACCAATGGTTAAGAGAAGGAATCCAGGGTTCAGATCAATAATTTGGAACATAAGAAAGAGATAAACAGTCAACCAGTACAAAATGAAGAAATAAGAACTGAAAAAAACAGAGAGGCTTACGAACCCTGGGGACAACTTTAAATGTACCAACATCTGAATCATAGGGGTGCCAGAAGGAGAAGAGGAAGAGCAAGAAATGGAAAACTTATTTGAAAAAAATAATGAAGGAAAACTTCCCTAATTTGGTGAAGGAAATAGATATACAAGTCCATAAAGTGCAGAGAACCCCAAACAAGCTAAACCCAAAGAGGACCACACCAAGACACATAATTAAAATGCTAAAGGTTAAAGATAGACAGAATCTTAAAAGCAGCAAGAGAAAGGAAAAGAGTTATCTACAAAGGAGTTCCCATAGGACTATCAACTGATTTCTCAAAAGAAACTTTGCAGGCAAGAAGAGACTGGCATGAAGTATTCAATGTCATGAAAAGCAAGGACCTACAACCAAGATTACTCTATCCAGCAAAGTTATCATGTAGAATGGAAGGGCAGATTAAGTGATCTCCAGACAAGGTAAAGCTAAAAGAGTTCATCATCACCAAGCCCTTATTATATGAAATGTAAAAGGGACACATTTAAGAAAAAGATCGAAAGTATGAACATAAAATGTCAACAAACTCACAACTATCAACAAATGAATCTAAAAAACAAAAACAAACTAAGAAAACAGCTAGAATAGGAACAGAATCATACATAATGAGATCATATGGAGGGTTATCAGTGGAGAGGAGGAAGGGAGGAAATGGAGAGAAAGTTGCAGGGATCAAGAAGCATAACTGGTAGGTACAAAATAGACAGGGGATGTTAAGAATAGTAAAGTAAATGGAGAAGCCAAAGAACTTATATGCATGATGCATGGACATGAACCAGGGGGCGCAGGGTTGCTGGAGGGAAGGAGGGTAGCAGGCAGAGGTGGGCAAAGGGAAAAAATTTTGGGACAACTGTAATAGCATAATCAATAAAATATACTTTAAAAAAGGAAGAAATCTTATCTTGGCGTATGTATCAGAAATCATAGTTGTAAAGAATACATTCTAACTAATTTAAAGGGAAAGAAATTTGTTCCGTGTTATTAGGTTATTTACAGAATTTCCATGAGGCCTTGAAAAGCCAGGTTTGAATGCTACTCAGGCAGAAACATCAGCCAAAAACAATATTTTTAATGTTACCACAGCTGTATTTTTCTGGAAACCCCACTACTGCTACCACCCATCACTCAACACCTGTGATACTAAGAACCAGACTTGAGTACCTCTGCCAATGCTTCTGCTACTAGAATGCAAGAAGGCCTATTTCTCCATTTGTGTCCACTTTCATGTTGGTTAGTTCATCCCTCCAAGTTGCACTAGTATATATCTTTTTTGACAGAGCCAGGTCACCATTCTCATCTGCAAGAGAGCCTGGGAAATGTAGTTTTTCTAGTCTCTTCAATACTGGAGGTCACACTAGAAAGGAACTAGAATAGGTCAGATGAATCAATCCCCAGTATCTATGAAAACTTTATACTGATTAAAACACTTAAAAGAGTTGTATGATAGTTGAAATATTTCTCTCTCTCTCAATGCTATCACTCATAAAATTAAAATATAAATATCTATCCTATCTCCTCACAGAGATTGTTCTAGAGATCATGCCATTGATCGAGATCATTCCATTGATATATGCCAGTGTTTTAAAAGCACAAAACTATATGAATATAAGGCAGCACTGTTATAAAAATTAATTAACTAATTACTGAGAGCTTACTATGTGTCATCATCGAACTAAAAAATTTAGATTATAGTAGATAGGGGAAGATCTTAACTACCACAGAATGTTGACTCCTCTCATTGTTTGTTATATGCAAATATTTAAATACTCAAGATACTTTAAATTATTTATCTATTTACTTAGGTCAAATGACTCTCAAGCTCAATGCCTGAAATTAAACCAGATATGTAAAAGTAAAAAAACTTTATTTTTTTAGAAGCCTGTCCAGAAAATGGCCTTTAGTAGTTTTACACTTTTTAATAATTAAACCAGCTAAAGTATATTCACAACAGCTTAAGAACTTAGAGTTTTCCCTAATCCTTAAGATATCAAATGCAATCTTTTCTTTTCCAAGGTGGGCTCAACTCTGAATCAGTAAGTCCTAAATTATTTAGTTTCACTTACTTCATTCTCTCTTCCAGGTAAACTATTTACCATATTTCTGTTAACCTTATTAATTTACCTTTGCTCATAGCATCTCCTAAACTAGGAGGTCCATCAGATCCATCAGTTCTTTCAAGATGGTACCCTGAGCACTCCTATTTAACCAGACCTGACTGAGATGGTAATAAAGAAGTACAAAAATGGAATAAAACTATAACAAGATTTTTTAAGGGGAATCAATGGCAGTTGAGAGTCTCCTGGAAGAAGGAAAGCCAATGGAAGGGTGCTGAAATTTAAAAACAAGAAGAGAAAGATACAGTCTAGAATATGCCATGAGAATGTAGAGAAGAGTGCGGTCTCTGCCCATTGGAATCTAAAGAGGCCCATGATTGGAGATATGGGGACAGAAATGAGCAGTGGTCTAAAAATCAGGGTGATAAATTGAATGTTGTGCCCCTGCCCCTTTCTCTACTACTGTTTGCAAAACAGCAGTCAGATCAAGAGTTAGACCCCCAAATCATAAACAAGGGGGCTTTTTATCCAAAGAAACTGAAAGAATCATCAGGAGAGAAACTGCAACATCTAGTGCGTTACTGGACTCCAGAGTAAAGCCCTCCTTACTCTGCCAAACAAAGACATTAACAGCTGTTTTGTGGCAAGAAAGGGGGGATAATGCCAGAAAGAGAAATATGTGGAATAATAAAAAATATGGTGTGCCTAACCCAGAGATCCCTGGAGATGATAAACAAGTGGATACATCATGGAAAGGAAGACAAACTTTCAGAAGAGATGCCTCTGTGGAAAAAAAAGGGGGGGAAAGGCAGGATTCCATGAAATAACTATTAGGATTAAAAGAGAGACTAAACTTTAGAATGTGGTGAAGAGATTCAGAATCTCAAGAGAAATTTTTAAAACTATATATATGTAGTATATGAAATGCGTAGACGAAGTAAGACGTAGACCAAATGGTAGTGTAATTTTAAGCAATGGAAAAGAAAATCATTTGACCTTGATCACAGAATCATTCCCTTTTTTATTTCTATTGACTTGAGAGACAGAGAGAAAGATTGATTTGATGTTCCACCTATTTATGCATTCATTGGTTGCTTCTTGTACATGCCCTGACTGGAGCTCAAACCTACAATTTTGGTGTACTGGGATGATGCTCTAGCCAACTGAGCTACCTGGCCAGGGCCAAAATCACTCCCCTTTGATTGGCCCAGGAATTGTGACATTGGACTCTTGGGGAAGGAGATATGATTGTAACATACAACTTTATCATACAGTGAAAAAAAAAATTTGCATGGAGTCACAATAACATTAATGTTGTGCATTGGTTTTCAAATTACTATCAACTAATGAACAAATGCAGATGACTCATTATGGTTGAATATCAGAATTAAAATGTAACAACCATTACAATGCAAGAGTAAAGTTAAAAGTGACAGAAGGTGGAAGGTGAAAGGTGGAAGGTAGAAGTTAAGACAGAGAGAATGGAATGGGCACTGCTATTCTTAGCACACACAAAGGAGAGTCAGGATACTGACTAGAGGTGATGAAATATAAAACAAGGGGATAACTGTGTAACTAAAAATATCCAAATCAAACATTGAAAGAAATAAAGGGTAGAAGTAAAGAGGTAGATGAACATTTTTTCACATTTGATAAAAGGGAAGACATGTAAATGGACAACATCTTAAGCTGGTAAGTAAAGGAAAAGAGTTATACAAGCATGTAACTTAAAAGTTGTAGAGTTAATCAAGGAAGATCTAAAATCAAAAAGTCCTTCAGGAATGGGATGGAAGTAAAGAAGACCTCCTCTGGGGTATAGGACTGAAGTAGCAAAAAATAGGAAAGCTTTTTTTCATAAGATTTTCTAAATTATTTGATTTTTGATGATGTGCATACTTTTCTCTAAAAGTTTTATAGATCCGAATCAAAGTTCAACTTCTCTTGAAACAATTGTCAGTTAAGCCTCTTCATTCTGACAATTCTATCACTCTATTAATGTGCTCTCATAATACTTTCATATTCAAAGGTACTGTAGCATCTTGAACTTGTTCATCTCCTATACATGTCCTCATTTAATTTCCTAAAATTAAGTTCCATTTAAATTATTTAAAGTCAAGGATTATAACTTTTTTAATGAAATAAGTATTTGATACAGAGTATAATGCATATTTAGTTTGGCTAACAAATTCAGATGATTCATTATGATTGAGTACTAAATAGCTAGAAAACAAAAACTGCCAGTAGAATTTCTTATCTAATGTTTGATTTTCTTTAGTCCAAAATCTAAGATTCTCCCTTCATTTCACATGCCAATGTTTTAACAAATGTTTTTGAAATAACTTTTAAGAGTTCTGAGATATTCTAAAGAGCATCTACCAATCCTATCACTTTACTTAAAATGGGGATTTTGCACCTGTTCTCTATCTCATAGTCTGATCTCAAGAGGGTAAAGAGAAGACAGAAACTATAGAATGTTGTTTCTTCCATGTACCCCAAGTCTTATCAGTTGCCTTTCTCCAGGAAAGGCTTATGCTTGCTTGCTTTTCTGTCCAGATTATCCACTTACAAACTGGGATTGTAGAGCAATTTTATCTCTGGCTCTGAAAATTATTTGAATTGCTTCTATCCCAATCCCACCACTGTCTGTACACCAGCTCCTAACAACTCCACGATAATCACAGTAACCGAAAAGTTGTGAGTATCATGGCTTTTAACCATAATGTTCTTCTTAAGGCACATAGGCCAGAAGGCTTTTTCAAGAGAAATCAAAATTCTTGATAGTTGTCTAGCCCTCTGGTAACTCAAAAACAAGCATTCATACAGGTATGCAAAATGTTGCTATTTCTGTGCAATCAGTTTCATGCTTAAATACACAAAAAAAGACAGACATGTAAGTAGTAAAATATTACATGGAAAAATCATTAAGAGTTTAGTGACTTCCACCCCTTAAGATTTACTAAGTGTATGGTGGTCTTCAAACAAATCAATTATAGTGCATAGCAAACTTTGTGGTAAAGTTTATGAAAGAATCTCCCAAACATTCAAAACTGCATTATGCTGACTTCCAGCCAAGATGGAGGCCTAGACAGACATGCTGCATCTCCCTCCACAACTAAGAAGGAATACAGCTATCTCAAAACTAAAGACAATCAGAAGTTCCAGAAAATCAAGCTGCATGGAAGCCCAACAAATGAAGATATAAAGAAGAAATACTTATCCAGACAAGTAGGAGGGGCAGAGCCAGGTCAGAAAGGACGCAGTGTGGTGATGACAGTAACAGTGGCAGTGGCAGGCTGGCAGAAAGCGCAGTCACACATTTTAAAAAGTAGGGAGGAACACGTGGGAAGTAGTCCCAGCACCAGAGCAGACAGCACAGCTCACAGTTCCAGCACCAGAGAAAATAAAGCCTCATTGCTTCTGACTGTGCAAACCAGTCGGAGTAGTGGCAGAGGAAGAAACTGTCAGCCTCTCAGTGGAGTCCACTTGTTTAAAGGTCCCTACAGTCCTAGAATGTCTGCAGACCTACCCACTCTGGGAACAATGGCCAGGACAACAGATAGAGAGGTGCCAGTCCCATACGAAAGAGGGAGAAATACCTGGAAAAGGGGCAAGTGCTGAGCAAGTGGCATTGTTCCCTCTCAGATCCCTCCCCCACATGCAGCAACACAATGAGGTGAAACAAGTTGCCCTGTACTAATGAATACTTCAGACTCTACCACTTACAACATCATAGGTGCAACATCTCTACCTAAGACACAGAGGTAAACTAACACAGGAGCCTGCCAAGATGAAGAGACAGAGAAGTATGGCCCAAAAGAGGGACTGGATCAAGGTTCCAATGGAAGAACTAAGCTATGAGGAGATAGCCAACCTAACAGATGTAGAGTTCAAAACATTGGTGATAAAGATGCTCACAGGCTTGGCAGATATGCTTGAATATGGCAAATGCATAAAGAAAGAAGTGAAGGTTATGCTAAATGAAACAAAGGAAAATCCACACAAAACCAATGGTGAAGGGAAGGAAACCAGGGTTCAAATCAATGAATTGGAACATAAGGAAGAAAAAAACAGCCAACCAGTACAGAATGAGGAATCAAGAATTGAAAAAAACAAGAAGAAGCTTAGGAACCTCTGGGACAACTTTAAACGTGTCAATATCTGAATCATAGGGGTGCCAGAAGGCACCTGTTGCCAGAGCTATTCCCTCTACCTGTAGTGCTCTTCTCATTCAGCCAATTCTTACTCAGTAGCAAAGTTCAGCCTGAGTCATCTTTTTTGGGAATTATGTACTTAAAGCTGATTTAGATGCCCCTCTCTGTGTCCCCAGAGGTTCTGAACATCTCTCTTTCATAGACCTTACCATACCATGCACCAAATACTTATTTACTTGTTCAGTAATCTATACTCTTAATTCCTTGAGGGTGGCAAGTACCTTTTTTTTTAAATTAGTAATGCCTGATATATAAGATACTTGATATATGTTGTAAGTAAAAACATTGATGTATCATTTTGTCACTTTGTTATAAAATTTTATAATGGTTTTATCTTTCTGTCATGAGAAATTACTCTCTTAGTTATAGTTTCATTGCTGAGTCTTTAGATTGGAATACAAATCCTATTCTGGTATTGTTCCTTTCAGAAAATATGATCTATTTGATAGCATAGTTTCCATAAACCACCTGGTAATAAATATGTAAGACATTGATCAGTCTTAGAAGGGAACAATAATTGTAATAATTATCATTAAATGGCATTTCTTAAAACAGTCAACAGTTTTAGCTCACTAGAAGTAAATTATTTTAAAGAGAAGTTCTCAAAGAGAAGTCTATTTAGATTATGATTATGCAGCGCATCCCTCACTGTGTTCGATTATAATGTGTGGGCTATGCTGTATAAATAAAAAAAACACTTGATTAAGGATCACCAAGGGCTTTATTTTCTGATTTTCTTTTTTTTTTTTTTTTTTTTTTTTACAAATTGCCACTTGAGTGTGGGAGGAAAGTGGAGAAAATGCAAATGGTTTTGAAATTTTCAACCTGGCCAGGGTCACCCTATGGATAGCAGAGACAGTGAGAGCGAGAGCACAGTTCCCAAAGTCTTGGAAGGGATTCCAGCTCAGTGGTGGAGTGCAAGTGACAGGAAAAGAAATTCTGATCCAAGCAACACTGTATGATATTAGAAATGTATTTAAAGTAGTTTTCGGTGCTTTTTAAAGGGCTTTGTTCAGTGGCATCATGTGAAGGCCTAATGAAGAAAAAGTAAGTTAAAAGCATTTGGAAAAGTGAAAAAAGTATTGAAAGTAGAGGATATATATACATACATGTAAATATGTATATATATGTATGTATTGACTCACTTTTTTTCCAAGAAGAATTTTGAGACTAATTAAGAAAATTTCTTCTAATGAATACATAACATAATTTATGTGGCTTACTACAGGATTCTGTTTTGTTCTGTTTTACTACATTTAGTGGCTTTACTTAGAATCTTGAAGTGAAAAATAATGTGGGGATTTGGTTACCTAAAGAACTTGACTGGGAAGATGGGACCTGGAAAGTATTAGGGAAGAATGGTGAAAGGAAAGCTATAACTGTAGAGATCCAGCAAAGGTGGTCCACATAGTGATTATGGTCACTCATGATCTTATAGTTTACCCATGTACTTAACATCTGTACAATGTCAAAGTATTAAATCCAGTATTTTGTTTAGTTTTAGAATATTCATATTCTAGGAATTAACTAAGAATTGTTTCTAATGTCTAGATTACATGTTTTACCTATAGCATATAGTATATTACTTTTGTATAGCCTCAACTCCCCTACAATCTATAGACATTGCTTCTAAATCACCTGATAGTTATAATTAAGGGTTTTAAATGCTTCATCAAGAATAACACATATATAGAAAAATGCATACATTAGTGTGAGCAACTCAATACATTTTCACACAGTGAACACACTAATGTAACCTCCACCCAGATCAAAAAACAGAACATTACTAGGACCCTAGAAGCATGGTGACCATTATCCTGTTGTTTTTGCCTCTTTTTGAACTTTATGTGAGATCATACAGTATGTTATCTCTTGAGTTTGGCTTCCTTTGCTTAATGTTATGTTTGTGAAATCTCACTATAGTCATTGATTTCATTGATTAATCATAATTTGTTCATTATACTCGTGATGGACATATGAGTTGTTTTTGACTTTAATGAACACTGCTGCTATGTATATATTTGTGCATTACTTTTGGTACATGAGTGTAGATATTCCTGTTGGGTTTATACCTAGGAAAGAAATTGCTAAGTCATAAGTCATATAGATATTACCAAAGTTTTCCAAAGTGGGTTTTCCAGTTGACTCTCTCATTAGTCAAGTATAACAGTTCCAGTTGCTCTACATTCTTACTAAGTTGGTGTTAACAAGGGTCAGTATTTTAAATTCAAGTGTATATAGTGGTATTTCATTGTAGCTTTAATCTGTATTTCTCTGACTTTTTATGCATTCTAGATATGAGTCTTTTGTTAACTATTGATTAAAATATCTTCTCCCTTTTATTAATCATTTTTTATATTCAGAAGTGATTTTGATAGATTTTAGTTAATCATTTTATTCTTTTATTGATAGAGATTTTCTTGTTAAAAACTTTGCTTACTGCAAAGTCAAGATATTCTTTTATGTTATTATCTAGAGGTTTTTTGTTTTACTTTTGCAATCTATATGGAAATAAATTTTATGACTGTTATGAGATTTAGGGGCCATGATTTATTTTTTTATACAGAATTTTAGTTGATCTGTTATATGGGTGCATATGGAAGTTTAATTGTTCCAGTACCATTTAATGAAAACAAACAAACAACCTTCACCCTACTCTTTCTTAATTGAATCACTTTTGCACCTTTGTTAAAATTCAGTTGACCATATATCTTAGTGAGTCTAGTTTGGAACTCTTTTCT
Organism: Furipterus horrens; assembly: GCF_987537825.1. Classification (NCBI taxonomy): domain Eukaryota; kingdom Metazoa; phylum Chordata; class Mammalia; order Chiroptera; family Furipteridae; genus Furipterus; species Furipterus horrens. The sequence continues at coordinate 158,102,455 of NW_028327175.1, forward strand.
GTTCCATTTTTAAACTCATCTGTCTATCCTTATAGCAGCAACACATTGTTTTGATTACTGTACCTCAGAGTGTTGAAATAAAAATTATTTGATTTGGCTATTCAAGGCCCCTTGCATTTTCATAGAAATTTTGAAATCAACTTCACAGTTCTTACAAAAAAGCCTGTTGGGTTTTTGATTAAGAATAAATTGGATCTGTAGATCAGTTCGTGATAAACTGAAAGTTTAATAGTAACACATTCCCTGATTCAAAAACAGAATAATTCATTTTTGTGATATTATAAATGGTACTTTCAAATACTTTAATTTTAAATTTATCTGCAGAGTAATGACAGGATACATGTACTGGGATGTTTATTGCAATAATGTTTATAATATTGAAACACTTGAAACCATAATGTTCATCAATAGGCATTTATTAATTATACGTTAAATACAGTAGTCCCTCTCTATATCACGGCTCACTTATCACGGCCTCATTGTATTGTGGGATTTTTTAAAATATTATATTTAATTATTTATCGCAAATTTTTCACTATATCGCGGGATTTTGCAGTACTGTATACATATGTTGTTAAAGTTACATAGGTTTAAGAGTGTAGAATATGTTTAAGAACATAAGTAGTGTTTATAAAAGTGTGTAAAAGGTTAATAAGGGAGTGGGAAAGGTTAATAATGGACTGGGAATGGTTTACAAGTGTGTGGGAAGGATTTATGAAGCCTTAAAATATATATAAATACTAAAATAAATGTAAGATTTCTAGTTTGCAGATTTTCACCTATCGCGGGGGGTCTAGAACATAATACCCGCAATAAGTGAGGGAATACTATACTCACAAAAAGTTGTAACAACAGCTGATAAGTACTTTTTAAAAAATATTTTATTGATTAGGCTATTACAATTGTAATAGCACCTCTGACTCCTTCAGGTAAGTCCCATACAATTGTTCGTGTCCATGGGTCATACATATAGGGTCTTTGGCTACTCCATTTCCTATAACTGTACATTACATCTCCATAGTTATTGTGTAACTACCTATTTGTACTTCTTAATCACTTCACCTCTTCACACATTCTCCCATATCCCCTGCCATCTGGCAACCATCAAAACACTCTCTATATCCATGATTCTATTCTGTCTCTGTTCTTCTTGTTTGCTTAATTTATTTTTTAGATTCAATTGTTGATAAATATGTATTTATTGCCATTTTATTGCTCATAGTTTTGATCTTTTTCTTGAATAAGTCCCTTTAATATTTCATATAATAATGGCTTGGTGATGAGGGACTCCTTTAGTTTTTTCTTGTTTGGAAGTTCTTCATCTTCCCTTCCATTCTAAATGATAGCTTTGCTGGGAAGAGCAATTTTTGCTATAGGCCCCTGCTCTTCATGACTTTGAATATTTCTTGCCAATCCTTTCTAGATGGCAAAGTTTCTTTTGAGAAATCAGCTGACAGTCTTATGGGAACTCCCCTGTAGGTAACTAACTTCTTTTCTCTTGTTACTTTTAAGATCCTCTCTTTTTCTTTAACCATCAGCATTTTAATTATGTGCCTTGGAGTGGGCCTCTTTGCACCCATCTTGTTTGGGACTCTGTGCTTCCTAGACTTATACGCCTATTTCCTTAACTAAATTAGGGAAATACTATTTCATTTTTTAAAAAATAGATTTCCAACTTCTTGCTCTTTCTCTTCTCCTTCTGGCACCCCTATGATGTGAATGTTGGAACTCTTGAAGTTGTCCCAGAGGCTGCTTATGTTAACCTCATTTTGGGGGGCGGAGGGGATATTTTCTTTTTGTTATGATTTGTTGTTTTTATGTCCTTATGTTCCAAGTCATTGATTTGATTCTCGGCTTCATCCGCTCTACTGTTGTTTTTCTGTAAATTGTTCTTTGTTTCCAATAGTGTATCCTTTGTTTCTGACTGGATCATTTTTATGCTATTCAGATCCTAAGTTCCTTTAGCATCCTTATAACCAGTGTTTTGAACTCTGCATTTGACAGCTTGCTTATCTCCATTTTGTTTAGTTCTTTTTCTGTAGTTTTGATCTGTTCTTTCATATGGGCCATGTTCCTTTTTCTGCTAATTTTGGAAGTCTCCTTGTGTTTGTTTCTATGTGTTAGGTAGAGCTGCTATGACTCCCTGTCTTGGTACCATACATGGCCTTATGTAGATGTCCAGTAGGATCCAGTGGCAGAGCCTCTCCTATCACCCAAGGTGGGTACTCAAGATGCACCCTTTGTGTGGGCTGAGTACACCCTCCTCTTGTAGTTGAGCCTTGATTTCTGCTGGCAGGTCAATGGGAGGGGTTTTCCCAGGCAAGTCAGCCACAAGGACTGGCTGTGACAACTGACCACCAACCTCTGCCCTCAGCTGTGTGGGGGCAGGGCGGTGGTGATTTGACATGGTCTGTAGCTGTCCACTGCATGTGCTGACTCTGAAGCTTCCTGGTTGGTGCAGACCAACATCAGCCCCCACCTGTGTTATGCCCAGGGCCACTTACAGTTGTCCCAATTTCTTTACTCCCTGCTCCTCCCTCCCTCCAGTTGTCCCCCCCCCCTTAGACCATGACCATTGGTTCTGCATATAGTTCTTCTCAACATCTTCCTGTTTATTCCACTCCCTTCTGTTATGCTTCTTAATTCCTACATCATCTCCCTCCTCTTTCCCCCTCCGTCCTCCCCGCTGACCTCCCCTCAATATGTTCCCTGTACCTATAATTCTTTTTTTCCCTCTCGTTGCCTATTTAGTTTGCCTTTGTTTTGATTCCCTAGTTTCTGTTGTTGGTTGTTGTGATACAGTTTTCATTTTAATGTTCATAGTTTTGATTCTTCTTCTTCTAAACAAGTCCCTTTAACATCTCATATAATAGTGGTTTGGATCTAACAAACTCCTTTAGTTTTACTTTGTCCTGGAAACACTTTCTCTGCCCTTCTATCCTGAATGACAGCTTCATTGGATTGAGAATTAAAGTTGTAGGTTTTTGCTTTTCATTACTTTGAATAACCCTGGCTGGTTTGGCTCAGTGGATTGAGCGTCGGCCTGCGAGCTAAGTGTCGCTGGTTCGATCTTCCAGTCAGGGCACATCAGAGAAGGAAAACTCTGACTCCAAAAAACCTCCGCTGCCTTGCGGCATACCTCTTCAGGGGAAAGGCTAAGGGAGTAAACCCCGACAGAAAATCCGGAGCCGGAGTCCCTAAGGCGGTTTGACGTTGTAGTCAACACCGGCAACTCCTGCGGCGCACCTGAAGCCAAGCTGTATTGACTCCGTCTTTCCCTTGGACCCTTCAGCTGCGAAGAGAGGGGGGGTCTGCTGCATGGGCAACAGCAGACCCTCCATATCACCCTGCCCAGGCTCTGTAGCTTCAGCTTCACTGGAGAGGACACTCCAGCGTCATCGCAAGATGTCGATTCAACACGGGAGGAGACAGATACCGTGTCACTCCTGAGTCGGACTGCACAACCATTCTCGGCGGTGCAGATAGACTCTTAAGAAGCTACACCATCGTCTCTCGAGACGGACGGCTGCCGACACACGACACTCTGCCTGAGCTCTAAAGGAATCTGAGATGTCTGCTACTTGTGTTGGACTTGGAGGTTCCCAGGTGAAGCCAAACTGTGAATCTCAGCTGGATGCTGCTAGTACAAGGTCTGGGGCCAATTAGCAAGAGGTATGGTGGCTGGGGGCTCATTGATGTTGGCTGTTGCTTGTTTGAGAGGATTTAGGAAGTTGTGAAGCATGAGCCAAGACAAGCCATTCATATGGAAAAGCTGCTTGGGTGGGATGGAGTCTCTGAGGATCTCCAGTACAGCACAAACAGTGTTAGCCAGGCTGATGTAGTTTCAGATGACACCAGCCTGCCACCTCTGTGGATTTGTTTGGGGAAGAGCTCAGAAAAGGGACAGTGGCCTCTACTCTCCTTTATGTCTGGGAGAAAGCAGTCCCCCAGCTCTTGCCCTGATGCCAGACACTTCAGTTTCTCCCTGTATGCCACTGTTGCCTTCCAAACTGCTACCTTGGTGCTGGAGGTCAGAGAGAGTGAGTATGAGTAAGTTTGTGGGTGGGTTCTTTAAAGAAACTGCTTGGGACTCCAAAAGTTTTTTCCACTGACTCAATCTCTGCTAGATTTTGCAGCCAGAAGTTAAAGGCATTTATCATCCTGGCACTGGAGCCCAGGGCTGGAGGGTCTGGTGTGGGGCTGAAACTCCTTGCTCCCAAGATCTGCCTCCTGAATTTTTATCCAGCACACATGGATGTGGGACCAGCCTGTTCTGCCCCTCCTACCAGTCTGGATAGATGTGGTTTCTCTGATTCTGCAGTTGTTAGACTTCCATTCAGCCCAATTTCTGATGGTTCTGAGTGATGGTTGTTCTATATTTTAGTTGTAATTTTGATGTGTTTGTATAAGGAGGTGAAGTGTGTTTACCTATGCTGCCATCTTGACTGGAAGTAGCCTATTAAGTGCCTTTACGATAGTATGTCAAAAAGGCTTTGTAAATACACATCAAGGAACAATAAAATAATGTTTCTAAACTATTCCTTTATTTTATAATTAAGTAGGGAAGAATGAATCTTTCCCATATTAGTACAGATAAATATATAATTTATAGAAAGATGTGGTCTGTGCTTACATGCCTTTTCTCAGAGACTTGCATTTTTTCTCTTTTCTTTTAAAAAATTTAAGTATTTATTGAAACATTTTTTATGGGCCATGCTTTGTTCTATGTGCTGGGCTCCTGGAAGTGAGGTAGGCAGGCAACACTTGCTCTCATGGAGATGACTCATATTTTAGTGAGAAGACAGGCAATAAACAAGTAAACAGAGTTGCTTTTAATATTGAAAGGGTATTATGTTCTTATGCCTTGGAACATTTAAAAATAACGTGAATAGTTTTCTTGTACAAATATTAACTGCTTTATCTTAATGATTACACATCTTTCAATACCTAGTAAAATAAATATAAAAGTATATTTTTATACTTTAATGGATAAAAGGATAATTAATTTGAGGTTTCAAGAGTGTTCAGAGAAAGACTAAGGTTCAACTCTCACTAATAAATCCCTCATATATTGTACATTGGTATGAATTATTTGTGCCTGGAATGGGAAGTCTAACACCAGCAGTCTTGGGAGTTCTGCCTACCAGAACCAGCAATTGGGAACATGTACCATAGGCTTCATGCTCATGTATGTCAAATGAGACAGGACTGGCAAATTTGTTGGAGTCCTGCCACTGCTAAAATACTTCCCAATCTATTTTTAATTGTGGGCCTCCACCAAGGCTACCATGAGCCAGTTGGAGGGCTAGGAAGATTAATGAGGAGCTTTTGAATTCATCAGGGGCCTTCTAACTATAGCTCTTCTTCCCAAATATGGGATTGTAGTATTTTATGCCAAAAGAAATGCTATGCTATCTAGTTTACTAATGCAGAAGCCTCCCAACTGCATGTTTGTAAAACTTAGTGCAGCGGCAGCAGCTGACAACTCACCCCACTCTGCATGGCTTATGAGTATTTCTAAAAGGGTAGGTGATACAGCTAGTAGCTAGGGTATTGTCTCCTCCCCTGGTGAAAAGTAAACTTTTAGATAAAAAAGATAACACATTCCTCATGTGCATAATACATGTATTCAAGGTATTTTTTAAATTTATCCCTCTTTCTGCATTTCTGCAGTTTTTCATCTTCATGATTTGCAAAAGTCTAAGTTTACAGACTTTTTCCCTGCAGAAATTAGGAATTTAGACTTACATCATCCATAATAGTCAGAGAAAATGATTACCTCTAGAAACGATTATTCCTGAAAAATCGTATCTTGGAAGTATAATTAATCTATCAGTGTACTTGGGTACTTAAACAAGAAATGGCATTATAGAATTTCCCATATTGAGCCTTTAAAATGTTACCTTTTACCTCCCTGATTATTCAATGCATTTTCATTTGGTACAAAAAATAAATTGTGTCCTAAGGAGAAAAGAGATTTAAAAAGTTTATTGGTGTCCATTTTGGATCACCTATATGAAAGATCTTACCCTTTGAAACTCAGCTGTATTGAACATTTATTTATAAAAGAAAATAGCAGTTCATTTTCAGTTAACCATCCCTAAGTAGCAGGTCAGCTCTCTGTGCTCTGCTCCATAATATTTCAGCTAGGACTTAGATAAAATGTTTGGTATTTACCACCAATTACTCATAGCCTATGTATGGTTTCAAAGGCAAGAAACACTGTCTTGTTTTTTCCATCCATTGCTATATAGATGTTATGCATATTTAACTGTTATTATATCTCGAGTGTTCTTAGATAAGCATAAAGTCACAAATAAAATAATCTTTTCAACCAAGTACAGTGTACTCAGGAGATGTAGTTCATCCTTCATTTGAATGGGGATGATGAACTCTTGTTTTAACACATTTTAACATGCATGCATGGCACCTTGTAGTTGGCAAGATGTTTATGAAAACACTTCACTTCACTGGAGTGAAGACTGATGAGCTAATTAGCCACATTGCTTGTAAACTACTAATTGCTGGAAAACACTCAACATGGCATCCTCTACTGTTCAACTGAAAAATCTGCAGCAGGCTTTTCTTATAGTGCATGTGATAAACTCAGCAAACTCTTCAGTGTCACCCATCTTGTTTGTGTGGGCAGTGTGGAAGTACTTAAGGTGTGTGTGCGGGTATCTCACTTTCAGTCACTTGATATGCTGAATCTGTGACATATAGACAGCATGATTTGAGAAAGTACAAGAAATTCTGACTTTGAGTTATTTTGACAATAACTCAAAGACAGGAGCAAATATTTAATGAATGTTAACAAATTGATTTGTAAGTGGTGAGTTCTAGAAACTAAATTATCACCTCAAATCTCAGCTGGTAAAGAGCCTGGAACCAAAGGTGTAATTAATGTGTTAGCCATGGCTTTGCTTTCCTGCCCAGCCATAGTGATAGCAAACCATGCTGTAGTCATTTCATAAGTGTGTGCAAAAGCAACAGAGTAGGCCTAATGAAGACAAGTGATCAAAAGTTTATGCTCACAGAAGATACATGGGAATATTATTGTTTCATAGCATATTCTAGAGTTCATTAAGATGTTGACCATTTCTCAGGGTCAGGAATAAGAATCTTCAGAATTTTTGTCCTTGACTCTTTGTTTTTTTTTTTTTTTAATCACTCCCTTTAGTTTCAAAGGAAGTTGTGTTCTTTCAAAACCAATCTTTCCAATTGTTACCTGGACTTGAGCTCATCTCTTGTGAGACTTTTATTCTACAATTATCTTTTATTTCTCTAGGCCATTCATATTCCTTTTTACTGGTTCTTTCTTCGCACATATTAGCTCATCCCTGCTTAATGATTGGCAAATATTTAATAAAAATTTCATTTCCTTTTAGTCTACTTTCCCTTAAACACCTTAATTACCTTAGAATTACTAAGGTAATTCATCAGAGAAGGAAAACTCTGACTCCAAAAAACCTCCGCTGCCTTGCGGCATACCTCTTCAGGGGAAAGGCTAAGGGAGTAAACCCCGACAGAAAATCCGGAGCCGGAGTCCCTAAGGCGGTTTGACGTTGTAGTCAACACCGGCAACTCCTGCGGCGCACCTGAAGCCAAGCTGTATTGACTCCGTCTTTCCCTTGGACCCTTCAGCTGCGAAGAGAGGGGGGGTCTGCTGCATGGGCAACAGCAGACCCTCCATATCACCCTGCCCAGGCTCTGTAGCTTCAGCTTCACTGGAGAGGACACTCCAGCGTCATCACAAGATGTCGATTCAACACGGGAGGAGACAGATACCGTGTCACTCCCGAGTCGGACTGCACAGCCATTCTCGGCAGTGCAGATAGACTCTTAAGAAGCTACACCATCGTCTCTCGAGACGGACGGCTGCCAACGACGACTAAGGTAATTCTATTTTACCTTATCTATTGTTCTGCTTTGGCCTATTTATTGTTTAACTCAATTACTTTTGCACAATTTTAATACTCTTTAACTCCTCTGCTCCATTTGACATTTATTTGTTCACCTTGAAACTTTATCTCCTTCTCTTTTAGACATTGTACACTAAATTGTCCTGTTACTTCTCCACATTCTCCTTCTCTTTGTTGATGACTTCTTCCTCTTCTATGATTTTTCTTAAGCCTTAGTCTTGGTCTCTGTCATCTCTTCTCCTTTCCTTAGGGACTTTTTCATTCTCAGGACTTTATCACTATTTTCTTGACAACTTTTAGTTATCATTTAAAGTTCCACTACCTAACTGAGTGCTTTTTGATATTTCTTCTCGTCGTCATCGGCAGCCGTCCGTCTCAAGAGACGATGGCGTAGCTTCTTGAGAGTCTATCTGCACCGCCGAGAATGGCTGTGCAGTCCGACTCGGGAGTGACAATCCCTGCCGCACTTGTTACAGGTGAAGGCAGATGGCTGTTGTTGCTGCTGTTGACGCTGCTTCCGCCTCAATCTTTTCTGGACCGCCTCCTCGTTGCGCGCAGCCTCTGCGTGTGACGTACCTTGCCTGACCACGAGCCTCCAGGCTAGGCGGTCGTCTGCTTGAACTTCCCATGTGTTGAGATTGATGGAGCATTGTGTCATGTCCTTTTTGCAGATGTCTTTGAACCGCAGTTTTGGGCGCCCTGTCATCCTCTGGCCTTCTGCTAGCTCGGCGTAGAGGAGGTCTTTGGGAATACGGCCTGCATCCATTCTTTTGACATGGCCGAGCCACCTGAGGCATCTCTCACTAAGAACTGCATGCAAACTGCTCATGTTGGCTCGCTTCAGCACCTCGGTGTTGGGGACCTTACCCTGCCAGGCGACATGCAGGACGCGTCGCAGGCACCTCATGTGGAAGCTGTTGAGTTTCCTTTCGTGCCTTGCGTAGGTGGTCCACGTCTCGCTGCCATAGAGGAGAGTGCTGAGTATGCAGGCTTGGTAGATGTGCAGTCTGGTTTTCTCAGTGAGGCTGGAATTGTTCCACGCTCGCTGGTTCAGTTTGGCCATAACTGTGGCTGCCCTGGTGATTCTCCGATTGACCTCCAAGTCGACTGACAGAGAGCTCGAGATGGTGGACCCGAGGTAAGTGAAATCGTTGACAACCTCCAGGGTGTATCCGTCTATGGTGATGCATGGGGGAGTCCCCGTGCCTTGAGCCATAACGTTCGTCTTCGTCAGGCTGATGGCTAGTCCGAACTCCTTGCATGCGTGGGAAAGGCAAGTGACTAGCTGCTGGAGTCCCTCTTCGGAGTGTGATGTCAAGGCTGCGTCGTCAGCGAAGAGCATCTCACGGATGAGCACCTCTTTGACTTTGGTCTTGGCTCGTAGATGGGCCAGGTTGTAGAGCTTGCCATCGGATCTGGTGTGAATGAAGACACCCTCGCTGCAGTCCTTAAAGGTGTATTGGAGGAGCATGGAGAAGAAGATTCTGAACAGCGTGGGCGCGAGGACGCAGCCCTGCTTTATTCCACTGCTGACTGGGAAGGCCTCAGAGGTTGCGCCATTGTAGGACACCGTGCTGTGCATGTTGTCGTGAAAGGACATGACCACAGCAAGCAGATGTGGTGGAGAGCCAATCTTCCGTAGCAAGGTGAAGAGTCCGCTTCGACTGACCAGATCAAACGCCTTCGTGAGGTCGATAAAGGCGAGGTAGAGTGGTTTATGCTGCTCGTGACACTTCTCCTGCAGCTGGCGTAGGGAGAAGATCATGTCCACTGTTGATCGGCCAGCTCTGAAGCCACACTGGGACTCTGGGTAGACGCGGGAAGCAAGGGTCTGCAGGCGGGCAAGAGCGGCCCGGGCAAATACTTTGCCGACGACGCTGAGGAGAGAGATGCCCCGGTAGTTGTTGCAGTCGCTGCGGTCTCCTTTGTTCTTGTACATGGTGATAATGTTGGCGTCTCTCATATCCTGGGGGATGTAACCCTCCTTCCAGCAGAGACAGAGTAGATGGTGGAGCGGCTGTAGCAGGACTGGTTTCCTGCTCTTTAGGATTTCTGGAGGGATTCCGTCGCTTCCTGGTGCTTTCCCGCAAACGAGGCGGTCGATGGCTTTGCCGAGCTCTGCCGCAGTAGGTGGGTCTGGGATGGCGTTAAGAGCAGTGTCTGTTATGGTGTTCCTCGTTGCGTACAGCTCGAGGTAGTGCTCGGTCCACCGCCGCATTTGCTGTTCCTGGTCAGTGATGACCTCACCTGTCTTGGACTTAAGGGGGGCGATCTTGGAGGGGATTGGGCCTGTTGCCTTCTTGATACCCTCATACATTCCTCGTGCATTGCCTATATCGGCGGCTTCCTGGATGCTTCTGCACAGGTTTAGCCAATAGGTGTTGACACAGTGGCGGGCGGTCTTCTGGACTTTGTTCCTGGCAGCCCGTAGAGCTTGAAGTGTACTGGGAGTGGGCGTGGCCTTGTAAGCCAGTAGGGCCTTCCTCTTAGCCTTGATCACGGGTTCCATTTCTTCCCAGTGAGCCTCGTACCAGTCAGCATTCTTCCGCTCTTTCTTCCTGTAAGCAATAATGGTGGAGTTGTATATGGCGTCGCGGAGACATGACCAATTGGATTCGATAATGTCATCTGCCGCCATTCCCTCGCCGAGTGCATCTTCCATCCTGTTGATGAATTGCTGGGTCTTAACTGGGTTGCTGGCACAACTGGTGTTGATGCGTGGGCGACCCTTCATCTTGGAGTGGTGCAACCTCTTCGACGTTATGCGCACCTTGCTTACCACGAGGGCATGGTCCATGTCGCAGTCTGCACTGTGGTAGCTGCGGGTGAGGAGGGTGCTGCCAATATCCGTTCTTCTGGTGATGACGAGGTCAAGCTGGTGCCAGTGGCGGGAGGAGGGGTGCCTCCATGACATCTGGTGGATCTCTTTGCACTTGAAGAATGTGTTTGTCACGCACAGGCCGTGGTGACACGAAAGCTCAAGCAGCTGCTGACCATTCTCATTGATCTTTCCTCTCCCAAAGTTTCCGAGGCAGGTGGGCCAGGCCATGTGGTCGGCTCCTACTCTTGCGTTGAAGTCTCCAAGGAGATAAAGAGCATTACTTCTGGGGATCTTGGATAACGCTTCGTCCAGTGCATGGTAGAACTGTTCTTTCTCTTCGGTGGTGGCGCAGAGGGTTGGGGCGTACGCGCTAAGAATGCTGACTGGGCCGAAAGTTGTTGACAATCGGAGGGTAAGTAATCTCTCTGTGCCTCCTGTGGGTGGCTCTATGGAGTTAGCAAGCGTGTTCTTCACAGCGAACCCAACACCGTGCTGTCTTGGTTGGTCCGGAGACTTCCCTTGCCAGTAGAAGGTGTAGTTGGTTTCTCTGATAGTTCCGTTGTCGGCCAACCGGGTCTCCTGTAGAGCCGCAATGTCGATGTTTAGACGTGCCAGTTCCCTGTCGATGACGGTGGTTTTCCTGGCATCATTGATCCACGGAAGGTCTGCAGTAAGTCCGGGACACATGGTCCTGATGTTCCAGCTAGCGAGGTGAAGAGCTGGAGGCTTCTTTCTTGTTGTTTGCTTGGAATTGCCTGATGCGAGTGTTTTGTGGCCCACTTTTCGAGAGACGTCTCTCTGATCGCCACGCACCCAGTGGGGCAGGCGAGCCATGGCGAGACGGCACCTAATTGGCTGGGGGCTGCCCAGCTTGAGGCGGGCGGTAGCTGTCCAGTGAGGTGCGATGACCTCTCCCACCATCAGAGGAGACCCCTGGTGCTCGTTTCCTTCGCCAATCGGATGAGCTTATAACCGGTATCTGTCTCCTCCCGTGTTGAGTCGACATCTTGCGATGACGCTGGAGTGTCCTCTCCAGTGAAGCTACAGAGCCTGGGCAGGGTGATATGGAGGGCCAGCTGTTGCCCATGCAGCAGACCCCCCCTCTCTTCGCAGCTGAAGGATCCAAGGGGAAAGACAGAGTCAATACAGCTTGGCTTCAGGTGCGCTGCAGGAGTTGCTGGTGTTGACTACAACATCAAACCGCCTTAGGGACTCCGGCTCCGGATTTTCTGTCGGGGTTTACTCCCTTAGCCTTTCCCCTGAAGAGGTATGCCGCAAGGCAGCGGAGGTTTTTTGGAATCAGAGTTTTCCTTCTCTGAATTTGGGATGAAGTTACTGTATATTGTGTGCCATTACTGAATTGTATTAGTTTTCTTGGGTGCAGTAATAGTGCAGTAGTTGTAAAGGCAAACATGCCTGTTTTGACCTCAATTGAGTGAACTCCCCTCTGAAAGACCTTAATTTTGGCTCTCAACTGTATACCCCCTAACTCTCACCTCCCTTACAGAGTTTACTGTATCTTTTCACAAAATAAGAATGTATTTCCTTTTTCTCTAAATCTTAATTTTAGTCTTCCTCAAAACAGCACTTCAATTTTGTTTTGAAAGGTGAAGCATTATCACTAAATTCCAATCATAAGATAAATATAAAAGCACTTCCACTACATGATTATATGATCTTTTAAAATTAAATTTGAGTGGACTGAGCATTGGCCTGCGAGCCAAGTGTCGCTGGTTCGATTCCCAGTCAGGGCACATTACTAGGTTGCACGTCAGGTCCCCAGTTGAGGGCAAGAGTGAGAGGTAACCACACAGTGATGTTTCTCTCCCTCTCTTTCTCCTTTCCCCTCTCTCTAAAAATAAATACACAAACAAACAAATAAATAATTAAATTTGATGAAAGGGGACCCCCCAAAACTGGAATTTATTTATTAAAAATTGTGTATTTATTCTTACACGTTGAAACTTAAGCCACCTTCAAAGTACTCTCCATTTGATGCAATACACCTATCGGAACGTTTTTTTCCTGCTCAGAACAATTTTTGAACTCATCGATTTTGATGTCTTTTAATGCTTCTGTTGTTTTTTGTTTCACCTAATCCACATCAGCAAAACGTTTTCCTCTGAGAACATTTTTCATCGATGGAAACAAAAAAAATTTGCTTGGGGTGAGGGGTGAGATCTGGTGAATAGCAAGGCTAGGGCACGGGTGTCATGATGTTTTTGGTCAAAAATTGCTGAACACTCAGTACGGTGTGGGCAAGTGTGCTTGTAAATCACCCATCATGAAATGGGCAAACATGTTGACAGTCTTAAAACAAAATTCACTGAAGCTGAATGCAGCCTCTCACAACAATGCCAGCTGGTACATTGACACAGATGGGTTTCTAAAACACTCACCTAGCAGGGGAAGCCTATACTATAAGGGGCCTGTCCTCTAGAAGATAATTCCAGTTTTCTTTGGTTCCTCCTCATAGATTATACTATTTTGTTTTTTGAAAGTACACATAAATATTTCAACAAACCCCAAGCAAAGAAATATCTACTGATGTAATTACATTATACTTTTGATAATTCTTCTACATGAACACATAAATACTGATGCTCAATTCACTCCCACAAATAATGGTCATTCTTTGGAATATTTGATGTTAGACATACTAATTGAAAGTCTACTCCCTTCTTCCCCAGTGAAAAGTGATACTGTAGTCAACACCACTGCTTTAATCATTTACTAGGTGGTTCCACTTGGCTACTTTGGCGTTACTTTACACTTATCGTGTATAAACTGAACTTAACCTCTTTCACAGCACTTTACAAACTTATTTCTAGCATCATCTAACTTGAACTCTTAGCACATTTGACACACTTATTTTCTTCTTTCTAAGATACTCTATTTTCTGGAATAATGGAGTACCTATCACAAAGTCCTGATTTTTCCTCTTTATCTCTGAATATTTCCTCTCATCTCCTTTTTAATTATTCCTCTTGAAATGGTCATCTAATATTGGAACTCCATAAAGTTTGCTCATTGCATAGGATGCATGAAGAGCAAAGTTTGTATTCAACTTGTAATGGTATATTTGTGGCACCAGAGGAAATTTTTGAGACAGTTTCAGGACTAGATCTATGAGTTAGGATGAGTTATCTGACATTATTATATAGAAGATAGAGAATTTACATCTTCATAGTGTCTTCATAATATTAATGATAACAAATATGGTAATAATAGATACTTAATGAGATAATGCCTATAAAGCTTTCTCAGTAGTGGACACATACATTAATCCTGACTATAACTCTGTGAAGTAGCTATTATTATGATTTCCATTATATAGTTGAGGAGACAAGTTTAGAAAGAAAAAAATGATGCATCTAGCATCACCCAATTAGTTGGCTGAGTTGGACTGCCTTTCATGGTGCTCTACTAAAGAAGTATTTGTTGACAGTTTGATAGTTGCACAAGTGTATTTTCTTTTGTTTTGCTGTTGCTTAAATATGGTAGTTTTATCTATCCAATTGTCTTTGGAATTGCTTGGTAATAATGCTCTAGTACAGTCTCAAACTATGGTCCTTGGAAAATTCATGTTTCTGGAGAGAGTAAGATCTCTTCTGCACTAAAATCTTTTCTGTAAGAAAAAGCAGTTACAAAGATTCATAGAACTCTGGATTAAAAATTTTAAGAAGCGTTCTTTACCAGATGATTTCTCTGTCAGTGCTTTTAAATTGCTAAGTTGTACTGCAAATTCTTCATGAGGGATGAAGATTCGAGTCTATATAAATAGGTTAGGTTCCCTAGAAGCAGAACTTGAGATGGAGGTTCTTGTGCAAGTGGTTTACTGAAACAGTCCTCTTAAGTGAAACCTATGAGGGGGGTGAAGGAAGCAGGATAGGGCAGGGAAGAAACTGAGCAAAGCTGAGCTAAAGCTGCACTGTACAGTATGGCCAACAGTAGCCACATGTGGCTACTCACTCACCTCTTGATATGTGGGTACTGTGAGCATCTGAATTTTAAATTTTGTTTAGTTATAATTTAAACTTTAAAAACTGGTATTTGATTCAGTTATTAGATAACTAAAATATGGGTATAGGAATCTACTTTTTTACTGTAAGTTTTATAAAATCTACATATAAAGTATTTTGATAAAAGTTTGGCATCTGAATTGGATGTCTTCCAAAGGTAAAATACATAATGAAGTTCAGAGACAGTATGAAAAGATTAACCTATATCAATAATTTTATATTGCTTATTAAAATGATATATTTTGACTGTATCAGTAAAAAAGTCTAAAGATAGCTATTTTTACATTCTTTACGTTTAATTATTTTTATTCTTTATTTTTAAAAATATTTCTTAATATTTTAAAAAATGACTACCAAAATATTTTAAATTGTACATGTGACTTACATTAGTTTTCGGACAGTGCTGATCTAAGGTCTATCTCTGCCCGATCCCATAGGGAGCCCTGGAGAATGAATGGCACCAAATTGTTTTCCCTTGAGACAAGGGAGCCAACCTTTTGTGACCCAGGATCAGTTAGTCATTGGCTAGTGCCACTCTTCCCTTTACAGTCCCTGAAGGCATGAGGCAGGATTTTTTTTTTAAGTATGTTTTCTTGATTACATTGCTACAGTAGTGCCAATTTTTTTACCCCTTTGCTCCCCTCTGCCCAGTACACCCTTCCCTCCAGCAATCCCACCCCTCTTAGTTCATCTCCACGGGTCATGCATATCAGTTATTTTGCTTCACCCTTTCCTATATTATTCTTAACTTCTCCCTGTCTATTTTGTACCAATCAATTATGCTGCTTAATCTCTGCACCATTTCCCCATTTCTCCCCCTTCCCTCTCCCAACTGACAACCCTCCCAATGATCCTCATGCCTATGATTCTGTTCCTATTCCAGTTTGTTTAGTTGGATTTTGTTTTTATTTTTTAGGTTCAGTGGTTGATAATTGTGAGTTTGTTGTCATTTTAATGTTCATAGTTTTGATTTTCTTTTTCTTAAAAAAGTCCCTTTAACATTTCATATAATAATGACTTGGTGATGATGAACTCTTTTAGCTTTACCTTGTCTGGGAAGCGCTTTATCTACCCTTCCATTCTAAATGATAGCTTTGCTGGATGGAGTAATCTTGGTTGTAGGTCCTTGCTTTTCATCACATTGAATACTTCTTGCCAGTCCCTTCTTGCCTGCAGAGTTTCCTTTGATAAACCAGCTGATAGTCTTAGGGGCACCCCTTTGTAGGTAACTCCCTGCTTTTCTCTTGATGCTTTTAGAATTCTCTCTTTATCTTGAACCTTTGGCATTTTAATTATGATGTGACTTGGTGTGGTCCTGTTTGGGTCTAGCTTGTTTGGGACTCTGTGCTTCCTGGACTTGTATGTCTATTTCCTTTGTCAAATTTGGGAAGTTTTCCTTCATTATTTTTTACCATAAACTTTTAATTTCTTGCTCTCCATCTTCATCTTCTGGCACCCCTATGATTCAGACATTGGCACATTTAAAGTTGTCCCAGAGGTCCCTAATCCTCTCCTCATTTTTTTTCAATTCTTGTTTCCTCATTCTGTACTGGTTGACTGTTGTTTTCTTCCTTATGTTCCAAATCATTGATGTTCACTCTGGTTTCCTTTCCTTCACCATTGGTTTTGTGTGGATTTTCCTTCATTTTATTTAACATAGCCTTTACTTCTTTCCTTATGTGTTTGCCACACTTAAGCACATCTGTCAAGCCTGTGAGCATCTTTATCACCAGTGCTTTGAACTCTTCATCTGTTAAGTTGGCTATCTCCTTGTCACTTAGTTCTCCCATGGGACCCTTGATCCATTTTCCTTTTGGGCCATATTTCTCTGTCTCCTCATCTTGACAGGCTCCTGTGTTAGTTTACCTCTGTGTCCTAGGTAGAGCTGTTGCACCTGTTACATTGTTAGGGGCAAAGCCTTAGTTATTCATCAGTACAGTGGACCCGTTTCACCATGTTGTGGCGCTGTACCTGGTAGAGGGGTCTGAGAGGGAACAATGCCACTTGCTCAGCACTCGTCCCTTTTCCAGGCACTTCTCCCACTTCTGTATGGAACTGGTGCCTCTCTAGTTGTTGCCCTGGCTGTCGGTCCCAGAGTAGGTGGGTCTGCGGATGTTCTAGGACCATGAGGCCCTTTAAGTAAATGGACTCTACTGAGACTGGCAGTTTTGTCCTCCACCCCAACCCCCACTGGCTTGCACAGTCAAAAGCAATGAGGCTTTATTTTTCCTGGTGCTAGAACCATGAGCTGTGCTATCTGTTCTGGTGCTGGGATCATCCCCAGGTGTCCCTCCCAGCTTTTTAAAACATTTGACTGTGTTTTCTGCTGGTCTGCCGCTGCTGCTGCTACTACCGCCACCACGCTGCATCCTCTCCACCCCGGATCCACCCCTCCTACCTGTCTGGATGAGAATTTCTTCTTTTTATCTTTGTTTATTGGACTTCCATGCAGCTTGATTTTCTGGAACTTCTGGTTGTCTCTAGTTTTGAGGTAGCTGTATTCCTTCTTAGTTGTGGAGGGAGATGCAGCATGTCTGTCTAGGCCTCCATTTTGGCCAGAAGTCTCAAGAGGTTTTTTTTTTAAATAAATAAACTACAAATGAGACTTACATTCATTAGAAAACTATTCTTATAAGTAAAAATATCAGAAGGTGGCATCTTTGCTTATGATATCTTTTCTTATGTATTATAATATTAACACAGCAGCAATAAAAGTTACGCATAGTATGTGCAAACTATTTTTTTAAGTTTAAGAAATCTAGCTCTCTTTCCAGTCAGTGCCAAGCCATGGGCATCTCTTGGGACAACTGGCACAAGTGCCGCAAGACCAGGGACAAGAGGAAGCCCTACCACAAGAAGCGAAAATATGAGCTGGGACGCCCTGTTGCCAACACTAAGATTGGCCCCTGCCGCATACACACAGTTTGTGTGCTGGGAGGCAACAAGAAGTACTGAGCCTTGAGGCTGGACGTGGGCAACTTCTCCTGGGGCTCAGAGTGTTGTACAGGGAAAGCAAAGATTATTGATGTTGTCTACAATGCATCCAACAACGAACTGGTCCGCACCAAGACCCTAGCAAAGAACTGCATCGTGCTCATTGACAGCACACCTTACCAACAGTGGTACGAGTCTCACTATGCACTGCCCCTGGGCTGCAAGAAAGGGGCCAAGCTGACTCCTGAAGAGAAAGAGGTTTTAAACAAAAAACAATCAAAAAAATTTCAGAAGAAATACGATGAAAGAAAAAAGAATGCCAAAATCAGCACTCTTCTAGAGGAGCAGTTCCAACAGGGCAAGCTTCTTGCAGGCATCGTTTCAAGACCAGGCCAGTGTGGCCGAGCAGACGGCTATGTGCTAGAGGGCAAGGAGCTGGAGTTCTATCTAAGGAAAATTAAGGCTAGGAAAGGCAAATAAAACCTCTTCCCTCCTTTCTTGAAAGCTCGTGCTTCAACACAAAACAAACTCGTTTAATAAGTGTGTTCTCTGGTTAAAAAAGAAAGAAAAAAAGAAATCTAAACCTTCAGAAAGTGAAAAATATATAAAATGATCTACAGAGGTAGTCAGAAACTTCTATCTCCAACAGTTTACAAGAAACTTTATCATTTATTTATGTTTGGGAAAATATATCTTCAGTTCCATTGGTCAGTTTTCATTATATTGTGACCCAAAAAAGGTACTCTTTTCTTTTTTTATCATGTATAAACTGTGACTTGGTGAGGGAAAAAGTTGCCTGGAGGAGCTGAACAAATAAAGGGAAGAACCAGGAGTGGGTCCGTGAGCCTTGGGGCTGTTTAATGAGCCACTCTGGCTCCCACAGCTAGCTCCTCATAACTCTGCCATAAACTAATAAACTCAGGGGGGAAAAAATTCTTACAAATCTCATCCAGTAACTCATACACTACGGTAAGCAGTTTGCTCCTGACCAGGACTAGAGTACTCACTTTCTTTGCGAACTTCCTTAAGTGTAGCGGTAAGTTCTTCCTTTAAAACGGTGGCTTCCTGGGCGATCTTCTCTCCCTTGTCTAATAAATTCCAAGTTGCTTCCTCCACAGAAGCTAGAAGAACTCTGGCTCTTTTTGAACATCCCTTTTTCCTGTTAGAAGGATTCTGGGGACAATTTACAAGTGTAGTAACCTAAAAGTGGAAAAAAATGTAAGTTACTCATTAGACAAATTGTGAGAACACAGTCCTGGGATATCATGGCCCAGAACAGAAGGAAACATATCACAGAAACAGGACGTGTATCATAGAAACACAGAGAGGTACACCCCCAAAAGTGAAGGCACCAAGAGCAGTATTATCAGCCACCACAGAGTTCCCAATTAATGGTAGGTTGGAAGGGAGGAAAGGAGGAAGGGCCCTAGAGATTGAATTTCATCAAGTTTTAATACTGGAACCATGTGTGTGTGCACGTGTGTTATTTTAATTACAGAAGTTTTATATGAAAAAAAGAATACAGAATCCTGATAAAGCAGTCAAATTTGAGAAAATAAAAACATATATCTCAAAAAAATCAAATAATTATAAAATAAAATTTATATCACTTTGTAGCCAGTAATTTATATTGAGAGGGAGGCAAAAATAATTATAATTAAGTCAGTAAGTATTATCCTATTTAGGCTGAAAATAGAGATTACTAATATTAAGAGGGATGGGAAATACTCTAAAACATATAGCAGTGGCTACCTCACTAGAACAAAACCCAAATCCTTACCATACCTACTTTTCTGGCCCTATGTAACCTCTCTTATCTGTCTCTACACACTCCCATAACTCAGTTGGCTTCTCAAACAAGCAGGTCTCATTCAAAGTCCCCTATCAAGAGGTCTTCCTGACCACCCCATCCCTATGCCCATCCCCACCGCTCTGTCTCCTGACCCCACTACCTACTTCTTCAAAACACATATAAAGCTTGATACTTTTTTACTTGGTTACATGTTTATGGCATGCTTCCAATGCTAAAATGCAGACTCTGTGAAAGCAGGAAATATGTTGTTCTCCCAGAACAACGCACAAAGTAGTTGCTCAATAATTATTGTAGAAATGGATTAATGAATGCAGTAGTTAAAAAGAGGAACTTTTAAATATCTATACAGTATTTTGAATTACCTGGATAGGTTAATAATGAACAGTTAATACTTTTGTAAATGTTTAAAATAAGAATAAACTCATAATAAGAGCATTATTGGAGACATAAATTAAAAGCATCTCGTATATTTGAAACAAAACCTCATACCAAATTATGTTGTGAAAACTATATCCACTTCTTAATTAAACCTTAGAGCCCAATAACAAAATTTGGTTAGTGTTTCCATGTGCAAAGCTTGAAGATCACCACCATAGAGGAAGGAAAAAAGCTTGAATCCAGTATTTAAAAAGAAGACCTGGAATTCCAATTGAAAGCTGGACTCCTGCATGACATCAAATAGCCAAAGATTTTAACAATCATGCATCACTTCACTGACAACATATATACATATATTCATACATATATAACCCTTCCTGCTCTGCAGCTTCTGGGAATTTTGCTTGTTTATGGAGCACTAAACATTTGCTTATTTGGACATCTAAACCCAGTGTTTAGTTAGAAACTAAGAAAGAACTTACAAGCTATAAGGAAATATGTGGATGAAAATAATTTTCGTCTGGCCATTTATTCCCCTCCCCCTGTGCAACATACCCTCTGGTTTATTCTAACTCGCTTCATCCCCATGTTAATAATCCAGAGTGGAATGCCTCATAGCAGGCCTTTGTTTCCTCTCTTGGAAAAT
This sequence comes from Furipterus horrens, assembly GCF_987537825.1. NCBI lineage: Eukaryota > Metazoa > Chordata > Mammalia > Chiroptera > Furipteridae > Furipterus > Furipterus horrens. The sequence continues at coordinate 158,122,991 of NW_028327175.1, forward strand.
GAGAACAATCATATATTACCCTATAGGACTCTGTGAAGCTTAAATAATCTAAAATGTTTTGTAAAATGCATAACGTGGCACAAATATTGGTTGGCACTTTAGTGTTTGTTTTCTTGTTTATTCTTCACATTGATATAGAAAATCTGTTCTGGGATCCTTGTCAAAGCTGTCCTCTCTGTGTCTAACCTTATCTTGCTCTTAGGATTCCCTGTGCTGAATGTGATAAAGGCAGTTAACAAAACACATTATGTATGCTCTAAAAGCAGCCAAATATGGCCACGCATCTCTATCATGCATTATATAAAAATGATAATAAGCCTGAATTATTACATGGGTTTTCACATACCCCAAAAAGCTAATATCTCACTATTATTGTCAGTCTAATTTATATATCAAGAGTTAAAATATACTTGTCCAGACTAAAACAAATTACAGCATCTAGTTTAAAACTTTGGTTTAAATTGAAGAATAAGTATCATTGTCTAGAATGTTTCTTCAAAATGTATTTTAAGTGCTACAATTCATGATGCATCCCACTGAACATTCCTCTATTATTGTTCAGATACTCCATGCCCCAAATGGTTTCCATAGACTAGCCTGAGCTTTGAAATTAAGATGAACATTCCAGAAACGCTTTGTTCCTTATAATAAATGCTGGAGAAGGAAAAAAATGTGAAAAGAACATTGTATAATAGCACTGTGCTCCCATCAAAAAAAATGCAATTGCAACTTGTAAGTTATTTACTCTTATAAATCATTTATGTCTGTCTTCTTTTAAAATGCTCCAATATGGTTATTATTGATTAAACTAAAGTCAAATTATGTTTTCAAGGACCCATTTTATTTCAAAAAGTAAACATGGCTTGGTAATTCTGGTGGGAGGTGGAAAACAAAGCTAAATCATTTTTTTAACCCCAGCTCACCTGCAGACAGGATTAAACAACTCCTATCAGTGACTATCACTCACTATAGCAGATGATTCTCACCAAGAGTTGAAAGATGCATATGTTAACTGTAAGTCTCTCATCTCTGGAAGAAATACCAGCAATCAGTAAAGTTAGCTTTCAAGTTATTCGTGTTATTTCTTTTTCTATATAAAATTAGTTACAATTTTATAAGAACACAAAAGCTTTAGTTGGAATTTACAGCAATGATGATTCTACCACAGGGTCCAAGTTCTAAACTTTCTTTTTGTCACTGATTCACAGCCTTCCCCCATCCCTCTTTCTCAAACCTTAGAGGTCCCTCTCATGAGGGAAATCTTCAACCCCGGGCTTGCAGCTCTTAAAAACCCTGGATTTACTAACTTTTCCTCAGTTTTAAAATCTGTGCTAGGCTACAGACACAACTTTATCATAAATACAAGAATGAATTTCTCACTGAAATGGTCCTAAATTAGAGGCTTCAATTCCCTACTTTCTTAATTCTGCATGTTGAAAATTCCTTAAAACCAAGTATATTTTTAATAATATGTAATAGTTATGTGTTAAAATTTAGAGGACCAAAACAGGGGTTTTTCTAATCTCTCCTAATTCAAGTGTGCTTCTCTAGATGCTCCAAAGATACAGAAGATTAAATTGATAGACTTAGTGAACCAAGCCATCAAATGTAGGGCACAGCAGCACTAGTGCAAAACAGGAGCACTGCAGAATTCGGCGTGAGGTTGTGATTGACTTTCATATGTTGCATCAGACTAAGACCAGCTTTACGGAGAGTCTTCTCTAGAGCCAACTTGGGTAACATTTTAATTCTATAATCATGTTCTTTCCCAATCTAACTAATTCTTTCATTATTTCTACTATTACATTAGTATAAAAAATTCATATTAATTAAGCCATCTCACTTCTTATTGGCTAAAACACTTTGAATTTTAATCTTCCTCCCATGGCTCACAGGAGTCTTCAGGGCTACTTTTGCTTTCTTGAGTTAATTTTAATGAGTGAAATAAAATATAAGACATTTAAGCAATGTTATTTATCTTAAACTTCAAACAGAATTCTGAAAGAATTATAAAGGGAAGGAAAATAAATTTGTCCATAGATAAGTAAAACCAGTGATCCCTTTAAAGTTAAAGTTATTACCTAAATTTGCATGGGGGAGATCCCTTCAAGTCACTGGTAATTTCAACTGTTCTTATTTCCTACCAAAAACAATTTATTGTATTAAAAAAGTACTAGGGAAGAATGAAGGACTAGAAACTCAGCAAATGCATACCTCTGAGTTAACATCAACACTTCCCTAAAACCAACTATAATCTTCTTTTAGTTCATCTCACACCAATAACCATTTATCAAACACATATGTTCAAAAACAATACTCTATACATTTAGAAAATAAAGATGAGTAAGCTCCAGTATGGGAAGAGCAATACAACTAGCTGTAATATAAAAAACAAAGTGATAATTGCTTATGCTTATAAGTATAAAGAAAGTCTGAAAGAGACTGCAAACATTCATAAGGATTATGAACAGCCTTTCAGGACAGATAGTTTTCTGGCAGGAGAGAATGAAGAGAAAGTGAGCCAAGTGAACAGAGCCATGTACAAAGGGGCAGAGATGGAAATTATTTTGGTCTGACAATAGCAGATAGTCAAGTTTGGGAAACTGTGGGATAAAAACAGGAATTCAGACCAGAAATAAGGTTAGAAAGGAGGCTATAGCCTAAATATGAAGGGTTAAAGGTCAAAGAAAGGGTTGATATTTAATTCAATAGGCAACACACATTTCACACAGGGTGCCCAAAGTGGAAGTCCTCTTTTACCAACCTGCCTCTCCTCTATCTGTGTTTCTTTCCTCAGAGACAGACATACCTAACCTGAGGCAGAAACCCGGAGGTCCTCAGGGCTGCTCCCTCTCTCGCCTTCCTGTGCAGGTTCCTTGTAGTGTCAACTCCTCTCCAGCCCACAGCCTTGCTTCTCATGACTGCTTTCTGGATTATTGCCCTATATTCCCTCCAAGCCATGCTCCATGACACGGAAACAGGGGGCCTCACGAAGCCTCAATCTCAGCCCCATCCTCCACTGTATTGTTACAGAAAGTATATGCATCAATTCTGACTCTCCTCATGTCTCCACACCCATCCCACACTCCCTTTAGAGCCATCTCTCTACAAGGCTAATGTGACACACTTGCACAGCTTCAAGCCCTCCAGTGGCTCTCTGCTGCCTACAAGATAAAATCTAAAGCATGGTTTATGAAGCCATTTATGATCTCACTTTTGACTAAATTTTCACTCTCGTCTTCCATTCGGAGTTTGACCACAAACTACTTGTTAGGCCCAGAACAGGAAATATTCAGAAACCTTGACCCAGAACAACTCCCTCCCCTCATAGCCTTTATATGCACCTCTCGCACCACTCATTAGGGTTTGTAATTAACTGTTAACAGACTGCCTCCTCGACTTAACCATGAATTCCATAACAGGAGGGGCTTGACTCACCCTAAAAACCCAGAGCTAGCATACTTTAAATAATAAATAAATAGTGGTTGACTTAATGAGAAGATGAATAAAACTCTGGATTTTAGAAACCTTAAACCAAAAACCACAATGTTGAGTGATTTGTACAGTTACAGAGAGAGCTAGTTAGGCCAAAATTAAATTTTAAGTTTCCAGACAGAACCTGGTACTTTTCGTCAAAAGGAGTTCCTTAATGCAATAAATTCTATCACTTCCCATGTCTAGTATCATGGAAAATCAAAGTTTTATAAATTATGAATAAACAAGTCTACATTCAAATAGCTTAGTTAGGATCTGATCAGTTCAAAGTGATCTAAAATTAAGTATATATTTATATTCCTTTGAAATTTTTATTTGAAATATTTATATATTTGAAAAAAAAGATGTTACATAGTTCATTTTCAAACTATAAATAAAAAGAGCAGGCACACAGTTTTTATAACTGATGTTCATTTTTTTAAACCATGTATTAGGGCTGCCATAAAGTACCACAGAGTGGGTGACTTAAATCACCCAAATTTATTTTCTCACAGTCCAAGATCTAGGTAGCAGCAGGACATGAGGTCTATCTCACTGGTTTGCAGAAAGCCACCTTCTTGTTCCAATATGGTCTTTGATCTGTGTGCAGCATCCCTGACATCTATTTCCTAATCTCCTCTCATAGGGACCCCAGTCATTTTGGATTAAGAGTCCACCCTAAGACCCCATTTTAACTCAGTTACCTCTTTAAAGGTCTTACTTTGAAATGCATTCACATTCTGAGGTACTGAGAGCTTCAATATATGAATAGGAAAGGGGAGCCACAATTCAGCCTATAACAAGCCTCACCATAAATGACACAAAAAGTATTTTAAAAACCACCACTTTTTCACTATAATTTAGGGTTTTGCTTATTTATTAAAGTAACACCTGGTAACATGAGATATTACTTGAGGCTATTGACAGACAATAAGGAAGCACATGTAGATCCCTTCCCACTTCTACCAGCCCTCCTGGCCGTGCAGATACCATAACAAAGCAAAGGGATTTACACACCAAACAAATAAATAGCTGTAGCTAAAATGTTCTAATCTAGGAAGGACACTTATTTCTGGGAAAAAAATTAGGAACTAAAACACAACTAGGGAAAGACCACATGCTGACACTAGTATCAAATATTAGTTTCTTCCACTTTTCACTTAGCTACTTACCACCCAGAAACAAACAAAAAACCAATACTGGACTCCACCATTCATTTATTCAACAAATATAGATGGTGCACCTGCACTGTACCAGGGGGGTATGAGAGTGAGCCTCATTCTACAGGGGGAAGACAGAATAACCATGCACATAAGTAGTTATATAACACTGTAGTGGATATTAATATGTGCTATGAAGAGTCAAGAAGGGTAAGGGAATAGACGGATTATGGGGAAGGGTTAGTTTCAATTTGGTACCAGGGAAGGGGTTTCTGATTGAGTAACAAGGACCCCAAGGAAGTAGGAGTAAGATATTTGAATATCTGGGGAAAATATTCTAAACAAAGGAAACAAGTGCAAAGTCTCAAAAACAGGAGTTTGATGGGTGTGTTCAGAAGCAGCAGGAAGGCCAGCACACCTAGTGCAGAGTGAGGAAAGAGCATGAGATGAGGCCAGGCTGGCATCAAGGTACCAAATTGTGCAGGCCTGTCAATCACCATCATCATTCTCCATTCCATTCTTGTGATTGGGAGTCATTGAACGTTTCAGAACAGGAAAGTAACACTATTTGGCCTAAAATATAAAAGGATCATTCTGGCTGCTCTGAGAGAATGGACTGGGGATTGAGCAGAGATGAGGCAGAAGGGTGGGGAATAGAATGAAACACAGCTAAGAGGCTGTTTCAGTGTCTTAGTTGGTTGGAGCATCAACTGGTAGACCAAAGGGCCATGGTTTTGATTCCCAGTTGGGGCCTATACCTAGGTTGTGGGTTGATCCCCGGTGGGGATGCATACCCCAGGGTGAGGGCACATACTCCAGTTGGGGCATGTATGAGAAGACAACTGATCAATGTTTCTCTCTCACATTATTTCCTCTCTCTCCTTCTCTCTTTCTCTTTTTCTCTCTCCTCCCCTCCCCCTCCCTCTAGAAAGGAATGAAAAAAATGTCCTCAGGTGAAGATTTTTTTTTAATGTTCATATCCATTGAAAGATGCATCCCAATTTCAGAAATGTTAAAAAAAAGTAATGTTCCAGAAACAGGGGAGTCCAAAAATCCCCAGAGTTTGCGGCTGGGGGATGGGGAGAAGGAAGCAGCTTTTAGAATGCCTCCACATGCCTGAGGCTGGTGGCTAGTGTCTTTTTTATGCAAAATGGCTTTAATGTATCCAAAGCCTCAGGTAGATGGGAGCAGTCTTGGACCAGGGGATGATATGGAAAAAGCACACAGAGCCCACGTAAGGTTCTGTGAATGGTCAGAACTGCTTGCAACGCCCATTGCGGCAGAGGACGCAGTCAGGGATATATAGGCAGCTGCGGACATTTTAGCGCTCTCTCTCTCTCTCTCTCTCTCTCTCTCTCTCTCGCTCTCGCTCTCGCTCTTGCTCTCGCTCTCTCGCCCCCTCCATGTGGTTTTGAGAGGGCTCTCCAGGCTGCTTAAAGAGGCTCTCGCCATGCGGTTTTGAGGAGAGGAGATCCATGCGGTTTGCAAGAAGAAGGCAGTTTGCAAGGAGGCTGAGAATCCAGGCGGTTCTGCATTGAGAGCTGGAGGGCACCACAGCACAGAAAGGACCTCCCCAATCAGAATTGAGTGATTGGCAGCTGCCGGTAAAGCTGAACTGTGTTTGGAAAGTAGGGAAACGGTTTCTCTAACTTTTCTAAAGCTAGCCTGGTTTGGTAGGGGGGGAGGCAAGAATATGTGTTTATGGGTGTTTTAAAGAATATAAGACTTAACAACAGAAATCCGCAAATAACTAAATCTATTTAACTGTTAAATAAACAATTCTTTTTCTTTTCACTAAACTCTGGTATTGAGAGTCATAATTCTGGCAGCGGGCAATCGGGCCCCTGACTAAAGAGCCTGTGGGTTTGTTTTCAATTGGAGAAGCCCAAGGGTTCTGTTACAGTAAGGTGGAGAATGTGGGGGAAATGTGTCTAAATTGAAGATTGCTTCCTAAAGGAAAAACACTTGTCTGTAAATCACAAACCACATTTGTTAAGCCTAATTGTAGAGCATTCAGTACTGTGACACCATATAGTATCTCCAAATTCATCTATAACAAGCTTAAGTAACTTTTCTAGAGTTAAAAATCATGTGTAGATTATAACAAACTATGCCCTGGTTCCAAACACCCTAAAGCAGAAACGCTAGCTCTTGAAATTCTGTTGATTTCTCAGGTCATGCTTTCTGGTGCCCCAAAGCTATTTCTGGGAAGCACAGAATCAATTGATATAAGACTGACCACAGGCTTGGAGAGGGAAGGAAGTAGGGCTGGCTAGGCCTAAGTCAGGGTGTGGGAGAGGCAAAACCTCTTCAAAAGAAATGTACAGGTCCCACCCACCAAAACAATCACCCTTGGGCACTCCCTTCAAGTACTCAATTGTATCAGTATCGGAGTTTGAAAATTCCTGGTGACTTCACCACTCAAGCACCTGCAGGTGGCTAGAGGGCAGTGGTTTTCAACTCTGGCCATATACACAAGGCTACAAATTAAAAGTTGAAATTTATAGTATCCTATACCTGTGCTTCTTCAACATTAATGTGACACAAATCACCTAAGACCTGATTACACCGTAGATTTTTGATTAAGTAGGTCTGGGGTGGGGCCTGAGGGTCTCCATTTTTTTAAGGTGTTCCCAAATGAGCCTCATGCTGCCAGTTCATGGACAACACTTTGGTGACAGCAAGGTCCAACTCCAGTGGTTGTACAATAGAATCACCTGAAAGGCTTTTTAACCCATTTCCTGTTTAGAAAAAAGAAAATAGAAATACCATTACTAAAATCAGAATTCTATAAATAGAATGATGTCATTTGTTTCCAAAGACTATCGATATAATAGAGCAATGCAAACATAATAAAAGTGAGCTATTTCATGGCAAACTTTGCGGGTAAGGTTAGTTATTTCAGAGTAAATGCTGTAGCTGCAACTGCCACCAGCAAGTATTCTTGGGGCAAAGCAGAAACGGGTTAAAAAGAAAATACCCTGGCAGGGTAGATCTGTTGGTTGGAGTGTCATCCCATGCACCAAAAGGTTGAGGGTTTGATTCCCAGTCAGGGCACATAACTAGGTTGTGGATTCAATCCCCAATCAGGGGGTGTGCAGAAGGCAACCAATTGATGTTTCTCTCTCGCACAGATGTTTCTCTCTCGCGCAGATGTTTCTCTCTCTCTGTCTCTTTATCTCCTTTCCTCTCTTTGTGAGATCAATAAACATATACTCGAATGAGTGTTAAAAAAAAAAATACTTCTAGAGATTCTGATTTAATTGGCCGAGGTATCAGCATGTTTATACGTTCTTCAAGTGATACCTTGCACAGCTAAAGTTGCAAAGCACTGGTGCAAGTGATTATAAATGTAAACTTCTTCATGGGATATAACACCACATCATGAGTTCAGACTTGTACATTATTAATCTCTTCCCTCACTACCACTTCCTCCACCCCAAGCAAAATCCACCAAAACCAAGAATGCCATGTGAATTTGGTTCCTGGACCTAATTCCAGTTGGGGAGTAGGGGTGCGGGGTGCCACACCAACAAGCAATTCTCAGGACACTAACTGGGTGTCCTACAATTCAACGCAACTCTAAACACTATCTACCCAAAGATAGCATCAGATTCCACAGGTTAAGAGTTCAGTCCTACAAGACACCTCCACCCCCACCTTCAGGCATCAGTCGCAAGCCTAGGTTGTTACCTGTGCTTCTGACTGCCTGGCTATAAACCAAAAATTCCCAAAGCCCATTCTAGGGTTTGAGTAATTTGCTAAAGCATCTTTCAAAACTGAGAGAAACGTTTCACTTACTGAAGCACGGTTTACTATAAAAAGCTATACCTCAGAACAGTCACGTGGAAGAGACGCATAGGGCAAGGTATGTTGGGAAAACGCAGAGCTTCGGTGTCCTTTCTGAACGCACCATTTTTCCAGTGTTCACCAAACCAGAAGCTCTCTCAACACCAGCTTTTGGGTTTTTAATGGAGGCTTCGTTACACAGGTATAATTAATTAAATCATTAACCACTGGTAACTAAATTCAACCTCCAGCCTCTCTCTCCTCCCCAGAGGTCAGGGCATGGAACTCAAAGTTCCAACCCTCTAGTCACAACCAGCCCAATCCTTGGGTGCTTTCCAAAAGTCACCTCAATAATATAACAAAAGACACTTTCATCACTATTAACACTTAGGAAATTCCAAAGGTTTGGGGAGCTGTAAACCAGGAATTGTGGATAAAGACCAAATATATATGAGAAATACATTTTGGTCATCTGAATGATCAAATATGTATTTCTTATCAATCACAATGTCACACCATGGTTACCCAAAATCCTTGAGTACAGTATAACCTAGTCCATACATTTAGTAGTGGATTGCTTGGTAAGGGAGGTATGCAGAACATGGATCCAAGACTTCTCAGCTGCATGAGTTTTCCTAGATCTGCTACTAAGGGCCCTATGGGGACCTAAGAGCATATTACAGAGAGTTGATACAGGAGGTTACCCAAGAAATTCCTTATAAATGTATTCCAAATGGGCATCACCAAACCTCATTAAAGAGACATAGAAGAGGCACCATTCTAGATCAAGCCTTGAGCCAAGAGGCATAATCATGCTCACTACCGGCTGACATAACAGCCAGCACAGCCGTTCCCATGTTGTAATCACCTGGGAGCTTTTAAAATCACTGCCAGGTCTTACTCCCAAAGATTCTAATTTAATTGGTTGCCTGTGTGGCCTGGGCATCAGAATTTTTAAAAGCTCCCCAGGGAGCCAGTGTTGAAAACCACTGGGCTAACAGGATCTCAACATAACAGGAATTTTCTGAATGGCCTAGTTAGCACTCTTCTCTCAAGTGAGGCTTTTGTGTCTTTCACAGGGCTTGACTACAAAATATTCCATTCTTATTTTTCTCACAGGGGGCTCCTGACTGTGTGTGAAATAGTGCCCATTTCTTATTCTTGCTTAACCAGTAAGTACAGAGTATTTCCATGAGAAAATAGTCAGTCTAGAGCAGGGGCCTGAAAATTAAGTACCCTGACACCAAACTGACCACTTGCCTATTCCTGTACATAAAGTTTTATTGGAAAACAGCCACATCCACTTATTTACATATTGTCTATGGCTGCTTCCAAACCATAGTAGCAGAGACCTTATGGCTGTTAAAGTTGAAACTATTTACTATCTGGACCCATATAAAAAAATTCACTGACCAATGGTCTAGATCATGAAGTTATCAAGCTGCAGAAACAAGCTGGGTTTCTGAAACAGTCCATGGTGTTCTATGAAAGGTAGACTCACACCTCAAGCAAAAAATGACCATATTTGGGGAGATATGGACTCTTCTATCCTTTCAGCAAGCTGAACCACCATTGCTCCCTTCGATCTAGCAATTTTCCACTAAAAGGGCAAGGGGATCTGGACTTATCAATCTATACCACCTGACTCTCTATGGAATCAGTTTCTAAGATAAATATCTTAATACACAGCTAAGCTAGAAGTAGATATTTGTGGGATTATTCTGAATTCATGGGGAAAAGATGAGCCTGGATTGAAAGATAAACTATTAACAGAAATGGAGTGATTTGAGGATGGACAGAGAACCCAGACAACAGGGCAGCAACATTGAAATGAGTAGAAATAAAATCATTCTGACAGAATAAAAGGTCTAGGAAGCAAGCTGAGAAGGAGTGAAGATGTGCAGAGACAGACATCTGGCCATAGCTGATCTCCAAGGTACCAGGTTATGCTCTAATGGAGAGGGAGGGCATCCCTTGTTTGCTCAGACAGACATACTCCAGCTTCACTCACGCTATCTGAGTCCATTAACTACTGGTTTTTTGATAATTTGAGTGGCTTTCTTTTTCTCAACTATTTGTTTCTCAAAGAATAATAAAGCCTAACAAATTTTCCATGGGAGCAGTTTTCTGGCATAAAGAAATGCAGAAATAGAAGAATTCACTTTATTAGAATCAACCCAACTATAGTGAATCACCTTAAGGTTTAAAACATTATTGAGGTAGAATTAAGTTTATTTCTTCATTCTATCAAAAAAAATAACATCATTATACTTAAGTGTTGAGCCTATAAATGTTTAAAAGACATTTAGTTTACTAACTTTTAAGGTTACTTGTTAAGGTTATAGTCAAAATTTGTTTATAATCTATAAGAACACTATATATGACTATAGACTTGACTTTGAGATTTCCTTGGAACTTTCGAGATTAATTCTGATATAAGTTCTAGTAATAGATTAGTCAGCAAGGCTACCAGAAAGAAGCTTGGAGATAAGACCAAGGAAACATAAGTAAATGGCATTCAAAATGACCTATAGAAATGACAGGGGAAAAAGCACAAACAAATGAAACTTGAATTCTTTATTGAAAAAAAAAAAAAAGGAAATTATTTTTTAGGAGGCTAAGAAGCCAAAGCATGTCCTCTTCTGCTACCTTAAGTCAATCAAATCTGTCTGTAGAACAGTGGAAAATGAACCCTTTGGGCATCTAGGCATCTATTTGCATAAATTGATATGCATGATTGCTTTTTTCCACCCTTGCTGGAGGAGAAGACAAAGAAACTCTGGTGAGAGTGGGCTATGGCACAGAGGTTCTGCATAGGGGTCAGGGAGGAAAAAAAACCATGGTGCTTGGAGGAGTAAGGATTAACTTATTCACCATTCAGCCACGTGGACGGGATTTGACTCTAACAAGTAGGGGGAGTGATTAGCCAAGAGGATGAAAGAGAGAGTTTTATAAGAAATTTTGTGTAACTCTACATGCAAGCATTGCTTTATTGGGGCTCATCTGACAGAATGAAGCACAGGTGGGAAGAGAGGCATTTTATCTTCTATAGGAGCCCAGTGCCATTTCACCACCTTGAGAATTCACAGCTTTGGGGGAACTTGTGGCATGGCTACCTTGACATGCCCATTTTCAGCCTCATAATGGGCATCACTAGCAGTTACTGTGCACCATCAAGATGAAGCCAGGTAAAATGGAAAACACATGGCAGATAGACTGGTTTGGGAGCACAGGTAGGTCATACCTCAGATACCCCAAAATTTGGAGATAAGGAGAAGAGCAGAAGAGAGGCTTTGCAGGAAGACCTCCATTCTAACATAAGTAATGAGCGTAATTACTAACAGAACTTCTTTTGAACTTTCAGCCACTGATGAGGAGGTAGGAAGCCTGGGATGCAGACTACATAAGAAAGACAAGCATCTGGCCTGTATGGCCAGTGCTTAAGGCACCCTGCAGAGGCTAGAGTATAATTCTGAGGTTAAAATGTGGTTTGGAGATTGGAATAATCCATTAAAACATCGGTGAGTTGGTAATCTTATTGTTCCTCAACAACAGAAATTGTGGACTTGAATTTGAAAACTGTTTCACTAGAACTCTTCCCCATATCTCTACTTCTTTCTGTGCATCTTTTATCTTTGCACATGATAAAACTGTCTAACCCTAGGTACTAACTGCTTAACTCTCAGTATGTAGTCAGTTTCCCAAAGAGGATGGTGAGAGGACCAATTCACCAGTATCACCCAGAGGCAAAGGTCTCATGCCAGATTGCCTCACAGGCTTCTTGCCAACCTGTAACTGAGCATCAGTAAGTCAGATGCCTGTTCTAATAAAGTCAGCTGTGACCAGGGTGGAAAGGTGACTCGACTGCAAATAAAGACTCAGCAAAAATGAAACCCCTAAAAAGAAGGCAATGGAAAGGTAACAGTTATTGGGGCTGCTCACAAATATACACATTCTCCTGGGCACAGGGCAGAATCACACACCAAGCATCCACATTGATGACATTACTTGCTTTGACATATGTCACACCTGGGTGAACATTTTAGTGGCCCTTGTATGATTCATCATGTTCTCTTAACCTTGTTACAAAAACAGTGCAAGTAAATGTTCAGATGACGTCTATGTTAGCCTGGCTCCCTGAGTCCCTGTACTAAGCAGAAACTATAAGAGTTAGAGGTAAGAGACAGAGGAATATTGTTTATTAGTATTGATCTAACTGTATTTATCTCTTGAAATCATGGTATATATTTACATTAGAAAATATTACATTTGAACTATTGCCAAAATAAAATCTTTATAGGAGATAACATTATAAAGGAGTTTGTTATTGTTTTTACCTTATAGGATTTTGAGTAAATTCTTTTAGTTTACATTCAACATGAATCTGACACATAGCAAATTATATTTTGCAGTAAATAAGATTATAGATATTTCTATTATGTAATGACTTGTAGCACAATCTAGATGTTTATATCTCCTTCAGAGAGTATGCAACACAGAGATGTAAATTCTTTTCATTGCAATTCTGCATAAATAGACTTTCTACACTGCATTGCTGAACTTGGATCTTGAGAGTGATAAAGTGCAGATGTCTACAGTTGCAATCATAAAAATGTAATTGCTGAGAAAAAATATTTCTGATCCATTGGAGGAATTTATTACAGAGGGGTGCAACTGTGTAAGTTATCACAGAGAGAAAATGAAAGAGAATGATTGAAATATATCCCAGGCTGAACATTCCTGCAGAATGGCCTAGTGATTTACCTGTGCCCAAGAGAAAAAAATAGATTAAAGATAAAGCAGGTTTGGTAGGGAAGGCTCTGGTAACTATAAAAAGAGCAGAATAAAGATTTATAAATTAATGAATTTAGAAGTCAGAGTGACATAATAGTATCTATGACCAATTACTCCAAAAATTAAAATATAATTTTGGCCTAGAGTTATACACACAGGTGGTAAGTAATATCTGTGGTACCTTGAAAGCAAAGGAATATAAAATGAAGATAAATAATGAAGAAAGGTTAGAATTTTTTAATGGGATTATTAAATTGATAACTTTTTCTGGTGGCACTATAAAGTTAAAGACCATGAACTTCTTTTGGAATAAATATAATCAGAGACTATATTACATACTTAAAGTATTTTTAAATTTTATTTATTGATTTTAGAGAGAGGGGGGGAAGAGCAGAGGGAGGGAGGGAGAGAGAGAGAGACACTGATTTGTTGTTCTGCTTATTTATGCATTCATTGGTTGCTTCTTGTATGTGCCCTGACAGGGGATGAAATGAACCTGCAGCCTTGGTGTATAAGGATGATGCTCTAATCAGCTGAGCTACCCAGCCAAAGCAACATTACATACTTAAAGTAAACCATGTAACTATTTCAAATTAGACACTCTTTGAAAAGAAATGTGATGAGATATTTAATATAATGCTATTCTACATAAAAACTCCTTTAATCTAATGGTATTTTTTACTTGTATTGATAGGTGGTACATTTTCAAAGTGATAGATACAAGAAGGTTATGTATCAAATCCAAAAGTCAGTTATTTTAAGTTAATAATTCTTTGACTTTAAAATGCACCAGTTTTTAGTAAGAAGAATCCCATTGTAATGAAAATCAAGAGTGTCCAAATAATTTTATTATAGCATAATTCTCCTTTATGAGATAGTTTCTGTGCATAGTAAATATTCTATAAATTATTAACATTTTTACTTAATTTGATTTGAATATTGCTAAGATCTAGAAACTTTGCTAACTGGAACACTGGTAAAATGGAACCTATCTTTATAAAATTAATAAACATTTTCAAAAACACTGAATAATCTTAAGGAAGATAAAATTAGAAATTACACTTACTTGTAACTAAGAACTATCTGGCATATATTAAGTATTAATTTCCCTTTCCCTGGCTCACCTACTTGCAGATCATGAAAAGCCTTAATCTGGACACCACATAAAATAAAAAAGAAATTTTAATAAAAAAATAAATAAATAGTTTTAAAAGCCCTCTAAAATTAGCATAATCACACTTTTTAAAAACTAAATTTCTTTCCAATCAAATAAAATTAATTCAGGTCATTCTCACCCTTTTAATTTTCTAAGTGGACTCAATAAATGTTTATAGATTATTATAATACTTTTTAGATGCACCAGAAAATACATATAAATTGTGAACAGCATGCCCTTCAGTGTGAATTTGTTTAGAATACTCTCTGTTGACTGCTATATCAATGTACTTGACTAAAGCAAAACAACAATTGGTTTTAGTTAGAACAAAAAAAGTAGTTTCTCCTAATGATACTTCCTGTATTCATAAGCAATACGTCAGCAGACTTTGTTATTAGTGGGTATTAAGTGGCCAACTCTAATGTTCCACTGTTATGGAGCAAGTGAGGGTTATGCAATGGCATTAATGTACTTGCCCCTACCAGCCATCTCCAAAATGAAGGCTATTTACCCACATCCAGCAGTGGCTTCAGAACAAAATCTTAAGTGTCTTATGAGAACTCACATAAAACTTTCCCCAAAAAAACTTGGTGATATGTGTGAAAAGGCATAAGAATTCTCATATCTTGGCCACTTACTGTCACATATAGTAACTAATCCTATGGAAACAATTCAAGCTAATGACAAAAATATACAAAAATGTTTACCACAACATTTTTTATAATAGCAAAAAAAGAGAAATGACCTAAATGTCCAAAAATGAGAGGCTACTTTAAAAAATTATGATGCAACCATATGATGTATAATTAAACAGCAACTTTATTAACTGCTACTTACAGAAAAATTGGAAACTACCAAAATATTATTTTAAATGAAAGAGTGAGATAAAATATACATGTACATTATTATATGCCTTGTTTACATATATTCTTTATGTATAAGATACATATATATACTCTTTAATATTATAAAGTACTAAGAAGATATAATAAAAATCACCCATAATTTTACTGCACTATAAGTAAATTTATCAGAACATTAATGTTTTATCTCTTGATGGTAAAATCATAAGTGGATTTTTACTCTCTTTGTTTTTGTTTTGCTTTGTTTTTCTTTTTCAATTTTTTCAGCCAACATTATCAGAAAAAATAAATAAGATTTTCTGTTTCTTTTTAACATGCAACCATTCAGTGAGTGGCTAAGATAGGGTCTTTAATGCAGTCCCTATAGTCATCTGTTATCAATTTCATATCAGATGTTAGTGCTGTTAAGACTGCCAAAGTTCATGATTAAGCTATCGTCAGTGAGGCATATGTTTTGAATTGTCCTTCTAGTTACAGATATCTATTTGTGCTAAGTAAAACATGCACATGTAGCTACTCCCCTCCCCACAACGCCTCCACACACAAAGAAAATAAACAGAACATTTTTAAATTATCAGAAGTAAAGTCAGTGTCACTTCTCACCAAGAAACCTCAAATGCTTCATGGTCTTAGAAAAGGGGACAATTTGTCCCTTAGAAGGTATGATGTAATGTAAGCTTAAAGGGAAGTTCTCTCATAAATTTTGGGTTAAGGACAAATAAACTAAATCTATACCATAGTAAAAGTTTCTTCAAGCTCTGCTTTAAAAAAGCCAATAAATGAAGTATGCACTTATATAATAAGTCAGAGAATCATTAAACATATTATCAAATAATTGTTCATTTTATAAAAGACTTTATCACAGAATTCCTTAAATAGCTGATTTTCTCATATATTTTGGTATTTAAAAAATAATTTCCTACTTGACAAATGAGCCACTATGTACCTTAGGTCAAGTCACCAAAATTCTCTATGCTCAGTTTCCTCATCTACATAAGGATGGTTATAACCATGCTGCTTGCCTTAAACAGTGTTTATGACTATCAAACAGAATAATTTTATATACAGTACTTTGAAAACAACATATACATATTATTAATGCTGTTACTTTTAAAAGAAAATTGTGGGGACTTTCAAAATTTTGTTATTATTATTACTAAATATATATCTTTTTAAATTTTAACAAAACTTTAAAGGACAATTTTAGATGACATATTCATTCTATAAAAATCAAATCTTTCCTTGAGTTGCATATTTTTTAGTTTTTCTGCAGTTACTGCACATATTACAATAATTTCCATGCTATTAATACCTGGATTATGAGAGGTTCCAGTAGCTTCTCTACAGTGAATGTTTGGACCTGCAGATCCTGGGGATCAATATTCAGTGTGATTGGTGTTCCAGCTGACATGTTGTCTGTGCACAAAAACAGAACACATTTATTAATAAAAAATACATTCTAAAGGAAGGCACTAATTAAAATCATAGAGTACATGAGACTTCAGGATGTCTTCCTAATATCAGCTATAGCCCTCCAAGGACCAAGTTGCCAAGTCCACCAATAGAGAAATGAGATATTTTCCAAGTATTCTTTAAGGTCATTCTTTCTGAGCTTAGGTCTTCTAACAAATTAATCTACACTAGCATATTCATGACTAAAATAATAACTCAGCCCAGGTGGGTTTACATTTAATCACAATTCTTAAGTGACAAAAAAAATGGCCTAGTTGGTGAGATATGTCTTAAAGTCCTTTGACTCCACGAAATCATAGCACTGAGACAGCCAGAGCCCATTTTTTTCCTGTTCTTGTTAATGTTGACTCAGATGAGGGCCCAGGTAGGACTTTGTAAGACATGTGATATATCTCTATTCATTTTGGGTATTTTTATTGGAGGATTTTGATTGTAGAAGAAAGTTGGAGGCAGTTCACATTTCTGCACAGAAAAGAAAGTAATATAAATTGGCATAGTTATTATTTTTTAAAAAGAAGTAGCCTCTAAGAAGATATTGATAATAAATTTAACTTTTAAAATGATGTAAACTTACAATTAAGTAAATTATATTTAAAATAAAGGTAACAAATTCTCAAAAATAAAAATAAATGAATTTATACTCCACAGAAATATATATTATTATCAATACAAAAATCATCCCACTTTGCTATTACCTATTTTCTTCTATAGTTTCCTATATTTGCAGGCTAAGAGAACCTAAGAATCTTCCCCTGGAAAATATCCTGATATTCCTTATGATACCATAAACACTAAATCAAAAATGAAATAGAAAATATTAATTATCTCTTAGTTTCTCTACTTATTATTATAGATACAAGTGTGAATAATTATTTCCTCTTTAATTTGTTGATTGGCTCCATGAATGTTTAGATAATGGATGTATAGATGAATGAATGGATGGATGGATGGATGAATGAGGCAATGAATGAATGAGCACTCATTTTCATGATGTCTCTCTTCTCCAGAATCAATCCCTTCAACATTCTTCTCAGTCTCACTGATTCTAGGAAAGAAGATTGTTGTATTTCTGATACCCTTGCCTCCTCCCAACTCCTTCCCCTTAGAGTCTCTTCATAGCTTTTTTCAACCTTCACGGGCCTAATTCCATAAAATCAGCATCTCCTTGCTCTTCAACCTCTCCCATGCTACTGGATCTTTTTCCGGTATCCATAAGTGTGTTATTGTGTACATTCAAAGATAATTATGATCTGTCTGTGTAAGTGAAAGCTCAGTGCTTCACCAAGTTTCTTCCATACTGTACACCTGATACACAGCAGATACACACACAAAAAAACATCTTAAAACTAAAAAATGATCCTCATGGATTCTTATCTTTACATACTCTAATTCTTAATAACATAATTTGTTTTTACAAAAACACAGGCAAATACTGTAGTGTCTAGAAGCCTTACTGCTCTTCAGATGTTATACTATTTAACTACACTCCACAATTCTCTTATTATAAAAATGGATATTTGAAGTATTCTTGAGAATAATGGAAATCTGCCAAAAGGCTGTCCCCAGTGACTTAACATAGAAATATGTACATTATCAAAACAGTGTATTTCAAATATGATTATAATCAAATATACTCATAATACATATAATTCCTTCATGTGTATTTAGCAAAGATTGATATTAAAAACAGAGAGAATTGATAGGACTTCCAGTCAAGATGGAGGCATAGGTAAACATGGCTCATCTCATTGCACAACCACAGAAAGTATTACACTAAACTATAAAACAACTATCACCCAGAAATCATCATGAAATTGAGCTGCACAGAAGTCTGACAACCAAGGAATTAAAGAAGTCACATTCATCCAGATAGGTAGGAGGGACAGAGATGCAGAGACATAGAAAGGGTGGTCACACACCCACATGTGGTGGATAAAAATCAGGAGTGATACCAAAGGAGCAAGGAATCCCAGCCCCACACCAGACCACCCAGCTCAGTGTTCCAGAAAGATAGTTCCCCATGACTTCTGGCTGTAAAAACCAGTGGAGGTTAGGAAGACAGAAAACTTGTGGGGTTCTCAGGAGTCTCCTCTTAAAGGACCCAAAACTGACTTAGGACTTTTCAGACTCACTCCCTCTGGGCTCCAGCACTGTGGCAGCTGCTGGAAGGGCACCAGTGACATACAAGGAGAAGTGGAAGTGTCAGACATTAGGGCAAGTGCTGAGGGACAGCCTCCTCCTCAACAAAACCCAAGAGGCCAGGCAATAACCATTGTCCCTTTTCTGAGCCCTCCTTCATACAGAGACACAGAGCAGGGACATCATATCTGAGACTCCATCAACCTGGTTCACAAGGGTTGCCCTGCCCTGGTGATTACCTAAGGCTTTGCCCCATCTAATTTACAGGCGCACTTTTCTACAATAGGACAAACTACTAAGACAGAGAGTCAAAGAAGCTGAACCTAATACATAGAAACAAATACAGGGAAGCTGTCAAAATGAGGAGACAAAGAAATAAGGCCCAAATGAAAAAACAAAACCAAACTCCAGAAAGAGAACTAAACAAAATGAAGATAACCAATCTATCAGATGCAGAGTTCAAAACCCTGGTTATTAGGATGCTCTAGGGTACTTCAACAGCATTAAAAAAAACCCAGGCAGAAATTAAGGTTACACTAAGTGAAATAAAGAAAAATTTACAGGGAATCAACAGTGGAATGGATGAAGCCAAGAATCAAACCAATGATTTGGAGCAAATGGAAGGAAAAAAAAACATTCAATCAGAACAGCAAGAAGAAAAGAATTCAAAAACACAAGGATAGACTAAGAAGCCTCTGAGACAATTTCAAACGTACCAACATTTGAATCATAGGGTGCCAGCAGGAGAAGAGAAAGAGTAAGAAATTGGAAATCTACTTGAAAAAAATAATAAAGTAAAACTTCCCTAATTTGGTGAAGGAAATAGACATACAAGTTCAGGAAGCACAGAAAGTTCCAAGCAAGATAGACCCAAAGAGGACCACACCAAGACACACCATAATTAAAATGGCAAAGGTGAGAGATAAAGAGAGAATCTTAAAAGCAGGAAGAAAAAAGAAGAGAGTTACCTACAAAGGAATTCCCATAAGAATGTCAGCTGATTTCTCAAAAGAAACTTTGCAGGCAAGAAGTATTCAAAGCAATGAAGAGCAAGGAGCTACAACCTAGATTACTCTATCCAGCAAAGCTTTCATTTAGAATGTAAGGGCAGATAAAGTGCTTCCCAGACAAGGTAAAGCTAAAAGAGTTCATCATCACCAAGCCATTATTTTATGAAATGTTAAAGGGACTCATGTAAGAAAAAGAAAGTCAAAACTATGAATGTTAAAAAGACAATAAATTTACAAGTATAAACAACTGAATCTTAAAAACAAAGCAAACAAGCAGAACAGAATCATAGACATGAAGATCATTTGCAGAGTTATCAGTTGGGAGGGGAAGGGGACAAATGGGGAAAAATGTGCAGGGATTCAGAAGTACTAATTGGTAGGTACAGAATAAATAGCGGGATGTTAAGAATAGTATAGAAAATGGAGAAGCCAAAGACTTATATGCATGACCCATGGACATGAACGAAGGTTGGGGGAGGAAATGATGGAGGCAATGGGGCTACCAAGCAGAGGAGGACAAAAGGGGGAAAATTGGGACAACTGTAATAACATAATCAATAAAACATATTTAAATAATTAAAAACAAAAAGAATTATTCTGAAAGTCTCAAAGGAAACACTTATCACAAAATAATTTATAAAATCATTTAAGCACAATTACATACTCCAAAGTTGCCTCTACTACTAAAAACACTAATGCATACTAATTATTTTGTGTATAGTATCAAAATATTTTCTAGTCAACTTAAGAAATTATAATAAACAATTTGAAGTGAGGGGGGAGAAAAGACAATTTATGCGTTGAGTGTCCTAGGACTACTCTATCCATGTTTTCAGTAGCTATAATTTATTATTTACTCATCCACTAAAAACTGTAAATGTTGAGGGTTTAAACTCAAAGCATTGGTGAGTGCAAAGATAGAGTATACTTTGTGAAATGTAACACATTTCTAGATAGTTTTACTGAAAGAAACCAAATTTCTTTACTTTTTTAATTTTTTAATTTTTTAAAGCCATTTTTGCCTTGAAAAAATTATTATTCAAGTTTATTAAGTGAAAAAATAATATCTGAATATTATTTGAATATATTTTCAAATGAAAGTATAAATTACTATTACCTTATGATATATTGATATATAAAGACACAAATTCCTATGGTTTAGCTCTTTCCTATCTTGCTCTTCTCTCCTTTTCATTGGTTTCACTTCCTTTCTGAAGTAGAAACATGATTTCTTTTCTCATATATTCATCTGAAATGTAGGAGATACGCTCCAAGAAAAGCTCCCAAAACTATTGCCAAATGGTTTCTTTTAAGTGCATTTGTAGGACTGAAATGTTTTGTTTTGGTTAATTTTTCTTTTTCTTTTTGTTTTTTCCAATCATTCCAGCTACCACTTTGATTTCCTCTAACACAGGCAAATCTAAATTGAAAGATCGGATATTCCCATGGTGACCTTTCTGCATAGCCCAGAGCCAATCTATACAATAAAAAATGTCCTTCAATTCTATAATCATTAGGGTTCTATTAAATGTGTACTCACAGAAGGGTTTACTTGTTACCCCTCTCATGACAGGTACTATCGTAACTATAAATCAAGACAAGGTTGCTGATATTGCTTTGTTCTTTCATCTCAGGGACAAGAAGTAGAGGACACTGTTATGAATTAAAATAAGGCCTAAGTGAACTTCTACAGCCTTTAAAAACATGTCCTTTCAGTGCAAAATTCACAATCGGTTTTCAAAGCTACATTGAGCACCAAAATTAGAGGCAAGGAAAATTTAAAAATTAAGAGAGTAAAAATTATCCACATCATATGTAATCCTGCTCAAAGAGTGTTTTTCAGCCGAGAGATAAAAGACAGACCTAATTTGGCCAAATTATCTCTTAACTGTGTGATTCTGTCTTTAATACACATTAAGTAAATAAAGTTGTTGAGTTTATTTTTCCATGTCAAAAAATATAAAATAAACCAACAAGTTCTTAAATAACCTTGACTACATATAATTATTATTCTTTGAATAATGCTGTTTCTTATTTTTTTTAAATCTTCTGGGTCTTTTGGATCTGTTCTATTTAGTAATCCTGATTCATTGGTGCTCAGGGCAATAATAGGCAGAAAACTGCAGAATTTTGCAAGTGAAGTCAAAGCAAGGTCAAAGTCTAACAAATTACTACCAACCTCTTGTAGCAGTTACCACAATGTGGATCCAAAACAAAAATCCTACTAACTTGTGGTTATTACACTCCAAGGCATTTACAACTCACAATCTATAAAATCTGAAGAGTAAGGGAGTACCATCCAAACAATTCAAGAATACCTTCCACAATATCCTTCATTTCAACAATGTACTGAACGTAGATGAATAGAAATGATGAGATACTCACTATACCATTAGATGCAAATGATTACTTTTATAAAGTTCTTCCCTATATACAGTTGAAATCTGCCACCTTTGAACTTCTATCCAATAGAGGTGGCCTTATAAAGTGGGAAACTTATAAGTTTGGAGACAGACAGACCAGTTTCAAGTCCCAGTTTTCAGAATCAAAGGGAAGAAAACAAACATTTTGGCAGCAGTAATAGAAGCCTCCAGGGATAGTCCTTAAAGCTGGGCAAATGCACTCATGTGGATCCTTCCCTTCTCCCCAAGCTATCTTTGTCCACAATGCCTGAATTTTCTTCATTCTATTGTACTTTATTCCCTGCTTGAAATAAAACCTGTATCAATTATAAATTCACTTAAACGAGCACTTCTTTTTTTAATGCAGTTAACTCTGAGAGGTCATGGAGGGCCACCCATTCATTCATACAGTAATATAAACTAGCTCATAGTTCTCCATCCTACATCCCATGTGTGTCCCTATTATAGCATACACCATACTATATTTTAGTTGTATCCTGGCAGGAAAAAAGAGGGATATTAGATTAGAGACATGCTCAGAGAGGTCAGTGGAAAAGTTCAGCCATTTCCAAAATTGGCTTTGATGTGACATTTTCTAACAACCATTAAAGAGAAAACTTTTTCATCTCCCTACACTAACACACGACCTCCTGTCTGCAAATTACAGAGCTCAGGTTTCTCTGTAAAACTAATTGCTCTACATAAATGGACATATTCTCATGTGATGGCTTAGAAACCTAACCATCTATAACGTGGTTCCTATGAAAAGTCTCTAACACCACATATTTAATTTCTTAAAAATTAAATTTTTGTAACAGTTTGTAAGATGACAGCTGATTCTCCTATAGGATTATTAAATTCCATGATATAGTCATCATAGTTACCTAATTAATCTAACTTTGTACTAACTTTTCAACTGAACTGTTCAGGTCTTTTTTTTCAAGGATTACTGCAAAATCAAGTCTCCCCATACTATATCTGGCCAATTAATTTTTATTTTCCACTAAATGCAAAATTTTATTTTGTCCTCCCAACATTTCATCTTGTAGAATCTGGACTTTCATTTCAGCCAGTCAAAAATTGGTTTTAGAGAACCCAACATAGTACCACCTCCTAGTTTTCTCTTTGTCCATTCATTTGTTCAGGATGAATTCTGTAGTTCGCAGTTAAGTCATTGAATACATGCATTTATCCCATTTTGATTTCACTAGAAACCTCCTTCCATATTCATATTGATCAATTAATAAACACTTCAGATATGATTTTCAATCAGTTACTAATCACTTTCATATGAAATAAATCTACTTTTTAAGATTTTGTCCATCCCTGGCTGGTGTGGCTCAATGGATTGACTGCCAGTCTGCCATCCAAAAGGTCACTGGTTCAATTCCCAGTCAGGACACATGCCTGAACTGCAGGCCAGATCCTCAGTTGAGGGCATGAGAGAGGCAACTGATCGATGTTTCTTCCCCAGCCCCCTTGCTCCCTCCCTTCCCCTTTCTCTAAAAATAAAATAAATAAAATCTTTTTTAAAAATGTTGTCCCAAAACCATCATGGGAAATATTTTAAATGCTTTAGTGAACTAGAGATACCCTTTCTACACATTCCTACTTAAGAATTAAATTTTTTTTTTAAATCTAGTTTGGCATAACTTGTTCCTGGATAATGCATACTGACTGGTAGCAATTACTGCCATTTATTTATATTTTAATCTTTTTTTTTTCTTACATTTTGGTGCCTAGATGTCCAGTCTAATTTTAGAGGCCACTTTCTGGCAGGTCTGTCATTTCTCAGTGACTCCCAGGAGAGGTTCTGTGAACACATCTGCAAATCATTTTAGAATTCAGGGACATACTTCTTCAGGGCATAAATACTTGAACTAACTTAAAGAGAATGGGCTATCCCCTTTGTTTTTATTATCTAGAGTTTCAGTTGTTTTTAATTAATTAAGAAATTTTATCAAGTAATACAAGGTTCATCCCAATATATAGTGAAAACAAGTCTCTCTCCCATCCTTGTCCTCTGGTCAACTGATTTCTCTCCCAGAGATATAGCAGGTTACTTTCTCATATAGTTCCAGAGGTATTACATATAATACCAGTATATATGTATTTATATTTTAATACTAATTGTAATATATCTGCTTTTTCCACTTAATTCATTCCTTTGTATCAATGTTTGTTCCACCCTCACCAATTTGACAACAGAGATTACATGCATTATCTGCCATCTGTTAGCCTCATCATCTGACTTGAGCAGAGGACCCATCCCTTCCTTATTCTTTTTATTTCTCTTTCTCTCAGGTTATAGATTAGGAAACCCCTTTCTCTTTCCTTCAGCATGTCCTTCTAACACTAGCAACTAAGAAGTGTTAAAGCTTTTCTGACATTATTTTTCCTAGTTTCTGCTATTTCCTTTTATTTGCCTTCAGTCATGTGTCACTCTTCCCATCTTTGATACATGTGCTTTTCAAATTTGTGCTCCCTACACAGATACTGGGGTTTGGGGTCATTGATGTTGTTTTATGATTATTTATGGAATACTTAAATACATCAGCTACTCTTATTCTGGTGAAAGGAAAAGTAGTAACCCTGGCTACTGTGGTCAGTATATTGAGTGCCAGCCTGTGAACCAAAGAGTCACCGGTTCAATACCAAATCAGGGCACATGCCTGGCTTGCAGGCCAGGTCCCCAGTTGGAGGTGTGTGAGAGGCAACCAAACATTGATGTTTCCATTCCTCTATTTATCCTTCATGTCCCCTCGCTCTAAAAATTAATAAAGTCTTTTTTTTAAAAAGTAATAAAGCTCAGTTCCTGTGACTGTGCATCTGTTTTCTTCATTTTTAACTTATCCCATTCCTCTTATGTCATACTTGCTGTTAATCTGAAATTTCCTTCTCTTAAAGCCTAAGATATATGGATATATGGGTCACTATGTCTAATATTGTCTTACTGGCCATTGTTACCTCTACAATAAAATAGTCACATTCTCCAAAACCGGTAGTGTCCAGAGGCTTTGGAATACTCCATGGAGCTAAAGAGATATGCCCCCCAGAGCCCATACCTACCCTTCCTGAATCTCTCAGGGTATTCAGTAGCCCAAGCCCACTCCTGTGTCTATCTATGTCAGCCTTTTCCTGGAATCCATCATTCTAAGAGTGAATAACTCAATGTGCCCATCCCTATACATGAGAGGTAGCCAAGAGGCTGCTGTTTGCTGAGTATGAATGGAGCTTGGATGTACAGGCTTGGCTGTCTGTTTGCATGTGCTCAAGGCCTCCCAAATGCAAAACAGTCAGAATTGGGAAGAGAAGAGGGCAGACAACACATTAGGAGCAGGGCTGAGCATCCTCCACTACCTCATTCTAATAAGAAACATCAAGAATTCAAGAATCCTAAATCCAGATCTTGCCTTTCACATCATTTTGATGACACAGTTTTCAAGGTAGGAAAACGGGAGGATAGAACCTATTTTAGTAGCTTGTTAGCTTGATTTGTAACATCTACATATGTAGGTATATGTTATGCAGACCTACATTTGTACCCTCACTCTGCTCACTACTTAAGGACAGGCCTGCCCAAACTTTCTAGCATTACATATATCACCAAATTCTTCCTTATTGATCAGATTTGTTTCTTTCATTGTTTCCTCATTCTTCCAAGACATGTAGTTCTCATGGGTATTACTATTAAAAGTCATCAGTTGTTCCACTTTTAAGAAAAGACTTGTTAAAATTGTGAAAATGTACCACCTCACTATGTTATTATAATAATTTTTTAATTCGTAACAGGAAAATTCTTATTAATGCTCGGCAACAATATCACTTTTCTTTTCTTCTTTTCCCCCACCCCCATCCAAATGATCTGTTACTATTATTTTTTTTAAGTCTATGAGTTTCCATGTGAGTGTGTGTATTCACTTCATGTATTGTGTATTTCTCTACCCTTTTTACTACGGGGTAATAAATGAAACTAGACCCCTATCTTACACCACTAACAGAAATTAACTTGAAATGGATTAAAGAGTTAAATGCAAAACCTGGAACCATGAAACTCCTAGGAATAAAGCTCCTTGACATTGGTCTTGGTAATAATTTTTTGGATATGACCCTAAGCATAAGCAATAAACTAAAAAATAAACAAATGGAACTACATCAAACCAAAAAGCTTCTGCACAAGAAAAGAAATAGTCAGCACTGGCCATTGTGGCTCAGGTGGTTGGAGCATTGTACTGTACACCAAAATGTTTTGGGTTTGATCGCCAGTCTGAGCACATATGAGGAGGCAACAAATTGATCTCTCTCTCTCTTTCTCTCTCTCTCTCTCTCTTCCCCACCTTTCTTCCTCTCTCTCTAAAATCCTTCAGTGAGGATTAAGAAAAAAAAAAGACAATCTATGGAATGGGAAAAATATTTCTAAAACATATCTGATAAGGGATTAATATCCAAAAAGTATAAAGAATTCTTACAATTCAATAGCAATAATAATAATAATAATCCAACTTAAAATGGGGAAACAACCTGCATAGACCTTTTTTCAAAAAAGATATATGGATGACCAGCAGGTACATGAAAAGATGCTTAATATTACTAGTAATTAACAATGCAAATCAAAACCACAATGAAATATTACCTCACACCTGCCAGAATGGCCAACACCAAAAGACAAAGATAACAAATGCTGGTGAAGATGTAGATAAAAGGGAACCCTTGTACACTGTTTTTGGAAATAGAAACTAGTATAGCCACTATGGAAAATAGTATGGAAGATTCTCAAAAAATTAAAAATATAACTACCATATGATCCAACAATTCCACCTGTGGAATATATCCAAAGAAAACAAAAACACTAACTTGAAAAGATATCTGCACCCCCATGTTCATAGCAGCATTATTTTACAATAGCCAAGATATGGAAACAACCTAAGTGTTCATCAACAGGTAAATGGATAAAGAAGTTGTGACACACACACAAGAGAAATACTGTTCAGAAAAAAAAGTCTTGTCATCTGCAGCAACATGGATGGATTTTGAGGGAATTCTGCTAAGTGAATAAGCCAGACAGAGAAAGACAAATAATAAATGATTCCACATATATGTGAAATAAAATTTTTTAAAAACTCATAGAAAAAGAGATCAGATTTGTGATTCTAGAGGCAGGAGAGAGGGAAGAGGGAATTGGAGGAACATAGTCAAAAGATACACACTTCCAATTATAAAAGAAATAAGTACTAGGGATGTGATGTACAGCATGATGATGATAGTTAACCCCACTGTATGATATATATGAACATTGTGAAGAAAGTAAATCCTAAGAGTTATCATCACAAGAAAATTTTTTTCTTTTTTATCTTTTTATTGTATCTATTTGAGATAATGGATTCTAACTAAATTTATTCCACTAATCATTTCACAATATATGTAAGTCAAACCATTGAGCTGTATACCCGAAACTTATATAGTGATATATATCACTTATATCTCACTAAAACTGGAAAAGTTATTTTACAAACAGTTAGCATTACCTTCATGAGTTATTTAATTAATTACTCAGAAAACACAACAAAAACATTTAATTCATGATATATTAATATCTATAAGATTATATTTAATTCATGTTTTCCAGGTACCTATATTTATTATTGTTTGTTATTTATTATTGGCCTCTAATGTAATTTTCTCTGGATAATTACTACACATCACCTCTATTAACATGGTTCTTTATAAGCTCTAATTATTATCCTAACACTAACAAGCACAGGTTCACATGTCTTTGATAGTTTTATCTTGTAATAGGTCTCTCTTCCAATAAGTCTTCTATCAAAAGTGTCTTTGGGCTTCATGAGATTCATCTGGATCTCATTTAACAAAACTTTATTGAGTGAAATATAAAGGGGAAATATCTCCACCGTCACCACAAATGTTAATTTATCTAATACTCTATATCGGAAGAAAGGGTGAGAAACTAGTGGAAGGTTTTCAAGTGCTGAAACAATGTCATAGAAGAGAGCATTTATTTTAATTGTCACTAAAACTTTATTTTGAGTGCAAAACAAAACTTTGTAAACCTCACTCTCCCTCATTGGCCCCCCTTCAGAAAAGTTGGCCTAATTCAATTAGAAGCAGTGTGAGGGATTGGAACCAAAGGTTAATTGACCAAAACAATCTAAATTTTAATAAACATGTTTAAGTAAAGAAAAAGGGGACATGGGAATTCGCTACACAATATTATCACAGTTGAATGCATACAAATCAGTCTTGGCTAAAGTGAAATAAAATGGAAATAGGACAACTATAATAAAAAATGTCTACTACAATTTCTATATACACCTGTTTTCCAAACCCACCTCCATCACACCTTCGCCGCCCCCACCTCCATACATCCAGTGAAATACACACATCCTTTATCTACTTGGTTAACAAAAGGATCTCAAGCTTGTCAGGAAGTCAGTAAAATCGAGCAATTGCCTAATATATATATCAATGGAGAAATAGTCTGATTTCTTTCTTTTCAGATCTTCTTCTTACATTTTATAAATACTTTCCATGTATTTATTTGGAGATCAATAATTTGTAAAAGCTCTTTCACCTAGCCTTTTGCTCACCTATATGGACAAAATGGTGTGAGATCAGAGGCACCCCTAGACTATCCAAGCACCATTCATTCATTCGTTCAATTTATATTTATTGAGTTTCTAGTTTGTGGCAGTCATGGAGCAAGGAAGACCATAAACAATAAACATAATAAAAAAGAAAATTGTTTAGTACATTAGAAAATTACACACGCTATGAAAAAAATTAAAATGAACCCCAGAACCTCGCTGGTGCGGCTCAGTTGGTTGGGCGTCCTTCCGCAAATAAAAGTTCGCAGTTCGATCCCGGTGGGGGCACATGTTTGGGTTGGGGGCCTGATTCCTGGTCAGGGCACATGCGAAAGGCAGCCTATCAGTCTGTCGCTCTCATATTGATGTTTCTCTCCCTCCCTTCCCCTCTCTCTAAAACAAAAAATAAGAATAAATTTTTAATGAAACACAGAGGTGGGATAGGTGATAGAAAAGTTGGGAGCAGATTGCATTATTAAATAAAATCAAGATTAGCTTCACTGAGAAGGGGACATTTGAGCAAGGGCTTGAAGAGGTGAGAAAATTAGCCAAGCAGACACCTGGGAGAAGAGCATTCCAGGCAGAGATAACAGGTAGAGCAAAATCCTTACAATAGGAGATTGTTGGCATGTTTGTGGAACAGCAAGTAAGCCAGCATAAAGGGAGTAGAGTGAGCTACACAGAGCTTAGTAGGAGAGATCAGGAAGGTAATGGGGTGGGGGCTACATGTTGAGCCCAGTGAAAGTACTGCATGGAGTTGAGCTCTATGAAATATGGTCTGGTTTATATTCTGGAAGGATCACTGAGGGGAAAAAATGTATAGGGGGGCAAGAGCAGAACAGGTTCTTATTAAACCTATTGCAGATTAAATTTAAAAATCCATATAAAAACCATAACTTAGCCCATATCTCTGACACCTAACAATAGCTCAACAAATATTGATATTATTATTCCCTTTTCAGTAGAAGAGCAGAATCTACTGTCTACATTTAGCATAAACACATCTCTAACATCCATAGAGCTTGTAAAAATTCTTCAAGAATGCTTTCACTCTTTGTTCCCATAACAAGAGTTTAAAACAAAGCTTCTCTCTGGTGCCTCATTTTATAGAATCTCTTGGCTTCAAATTCTATGACATATTTCCTACATGTTCAATAATCAAGTTAAGCCCCTACTCCCCATAAAGATATGTTTTATTAATTCTGTATGGGAAGCGTCAAATAAAATTAAGTTGCATTTAAACATGTACTTACTCTAGCCATAGTAACTAAAATAAAACTTGCTTCCCCACACATACAACCAAGATGAAGCAAATAGTTTTTAAAAAATCTGAGCCCTAACCAGTGTGGGTGAGTTAGTTGGGCATCCTACTGCAAAGCAAATGGTCACCAGTTCAATTCCTAATCAGGGCACATAACTAGGTTACAGGTTCGGTCCCTGGTCAGGGCACATAGGAGAGGTAACTGGTCAACAATCAACGTTTCTCCTACCAATGTTTCTCTCCCTTTCTTTAATCCTTCAATCCCCTCTCTCAAAAAATAAATAAATAAAATCTTTTTTAAAAATCAGAAACATTGCCTTAAGCAATATGAAATAACAACAAAAAACAACAGATCCTACTTACGCTTAGATTTTACATTATGTCCCTCTTAGCATGAATAGCTGGTCAAATCTAATTTCCCTCCAAAATAAAGGAAGCAAAAAGTTATAACTTTTTTATTTAATTGAAAAATAACACTATATAAGAATTTTACAAGATGACCTCATTACACTTCTCCTGATAACAGTTCCTTCATGTTATTTTATAAAATGCCAGTTCACACTAAAAGTTCACCTTGTATTTCACAATACCATACATTTTAAAAATTGCAGCTAGGGAGAAAGGACAGAAATGTCCCATAATTATTCTGTGTAGCAATGCCTTTCAACTTAATTTTGTAAAAACCATATAAAAATTATACCAGAATCTAGACCCTATGAGAGCCCATCTCATATAAGCCCAGCATGAAAGCCAAAGAACTAAATTAGTACAATTGAAATCTAAGAAGATAATATATGAGACCTCAGAGTAGCTTTTATTAAATCACTCAGAACAAGAATAACCTTCAGCTATAAGGCATCAAGTTGAAGAAACAAGAGCAGAAGTTACATGCCTTTCATATACACCTTGAAAGTGACAGTGACTTTCATTGCTGTAAGTCTATTTGGGCCTATGGGTCAGTTCCACTCCATATTATTATAAGACAGCTCAAGTATATATGAATTCTCCTAAGGTCCAGTATTTTTGAAAGGTAGTGAATAAAAAGAGAATGATAAAGAACATGGAATTTTTGTCAACCTCAATTTGAAGCCAGAAAACTCCTCTTTCTTTTTGTACCTGGTTAGCTAGAAATAAATAAGAGCCTGCTTATCAGAATAAAGAAAATGAGACCAAAGTCTCTGAAAACACTATATTCATTTTTCTATAAATACACTTGGGAAAACTGATAGCATGCAACTGTTTTGAGAGCTTCAGCATCTTCTCTGCCTCCTAGTTTCTCATTCTTCTATACTCCTTGAAAAGTTTTTAAAAGTCTGCACCAGAAACTTTCAAACTAACCCTCCAAGTACACTATTTTACTACTACTTTTCAAGTTTCTTCAGGAACTCTGCTGACACATCTAATAACTATTTATTTCTCATCCCACATTCTAACGATTCTCTAAATAGGAAATTTAAAATAAAATAAAAAACTTCTCTGGTTTCAAAACACCACTTCCATGCCTCTCCCCTACTCTTCTGACCATTCTTTCCCAGTATCTTTTGCTGTTTCCTCCTTATCTACTACCTTTTCTAAGTAGGGGCCTTACCCCAAGAACAATCTCTTACATCCTAGCCACTCTTCACACTGCATTGTTTTCTCAGAGCAGTTCCATCCTAGAGTTTCAATTTACAGAGAGCCTCTGATTCACAAAACTGTATCTACAGTCCAGACCTCCCACCTGAACCTCAGAGCCCCGAACCTATTGCCCACTGGGCCATCTCACAGATACCTCAAAACTGAACTCATGATCTCTTCCCCAAAACCTGTGGCCACCATCTTCAGTTCTGATCTAGATTAATGACATCACCATATAGCTAGGCACCCAACCCAGTAACTTGAATGTCATTCTAGAATTTTTTTTTTTTTTAATTCTGCCTCTCTCTTCACCTCAGATTAGTGGAAAAATCACATTGCTTCTGCCCCCTTAACTCCTCTCATATAGGCCATTTCCTCTCCATTACTACTGCTACTTTCTTATTTCAGACCCTCATTAGACTTACTTAGACTGCAATGATCCCCTGACTGGTCTCCCTTCTTTTAGTTTTTCTCTCCTCCAATTTATTCTTCAAACTGTTCCTAAAGTCATCTCTCTAATAAGATTGTATTACACTAATCCCTGCTTAAAATGCTTAATAATTCTCCATTCTGACAAAATAAATTTGGAATCCAATAAATGACTCAAGGCAATTTGTTCTGCCCTCTCTCTCCAGTTTTCTCTCTCTTTAACCCACCTCCTCCCATGCTAAAGAATCTGAAGTTCCCTGAATAGACCATAGAGTTTCAAGCTCCTAAACTTTAATTCACTCTGTTCTCTCTGCCTGGAGTGTCTGTCCCCATTAACCAATGACAAGTACCTACTCATCTTTCCAACCTCAACTCCAATAATCTTTACATCTTAACACACACGTACACACACACACATATACACACATACATTAGCATGGTAGAAGTAAGCAATACTTCCTTATCTCTATACCCTATACAGATCTCTAAGAGAAGCATCATTGTCACCCTATCATTTCCTAGGATTTCTTATAATATATGGTAGAGTCCATGCATGTTTAAGTCACTTCCTTCCACCAAAACTAATCAAAGACAAAAAAAAGATAAAATTAAGACCACTATCTTCAAGGAAAATTGTCATTACACCAAATTACAAACAAAGAAACCTGCTGAACTTTTGATCAAAAAAATTTAAAGGAGCCTGAAAGCCTATACATACCTCAATGGGAAATAATTTTCTCTAAAAGTGCCACAAATCTGAAATTCCTGTCCAAGTGTCCTCAGATTAGTATATTAAGATGTAGGGCATAGATAGGTACAGGAACCAAAGGGAGATATTCCTATAAATACTCAGTTTGAGACTACAGAATCAAAAAAGTAGTAGGACAAGATTAGCATATGATGTGCCATTTCTAACTGTCTATGACCAAACCTACGTAGCCAAGCGAACCACTAGAGAACAAGCAGAGTGAAGGAAAGAAGGGATGATGAATCACCAGTTCACACAAATGCATTTATATATAATATGTTCTCTCTTTTAAAAAGGACTCAAAGAAGAGTTACAAGATTAAAAAGGGAAATAATAAAACTCATAAGAGAATAAAAAACAACATAGAAGAACTCAAGAAACAAATAGAAGCAAAAAGTAAAACATTACAAAGGTACATTAGAAGGATCCAAATACACAGCAACTTGGGGACATGGTGGACAGACTAGCAAAACCACACATCAAACAAGACAGAAAAGTCCAAACAATCCTCTTTTCTCAGCTTTCACAGCAAGGAATCAGTAGATATTATTTAAAGAGTATAAATTAAAATAATTTTTCAGTCATGGAAAAATATACAAATAGCTCTTAAGCATACAAAAAGCTGCCAACCTCATTCATAATAAGAGAAATTAAAACTACACTAAGATACCATTTTTGATCTTTCAGATTGGCAAATATTCAAATTTTTGATCAATTCTGTTAGGCTGTAGAGACTCGAACAACCTCATACATGGCTTGTGGATATGCAAGACATCCTTATACATGATAAATTTATAATACATAGATGTATATGTATGTGTATATGTTTATGTATGTATTTATCCTTTGACCTATCATTCTCACTTCTAGCAATCTACTCCAAATACAAACTAACAAAACTAAAAAGTGATGTATGCCCAAGGCAATTCATTGCAGCAATCCCAAAAAAAAAAAAAAAAGAACAAGAAGAACAAGAAAGGGCCCTGGATGGGTATTTCAGTTGGTTGGAGCATGGTCTGTACACCAAAAAGTTTGTGGGTTAGATTTCTGATCAGGGCACATATGGGAGGCAACTGATAGATGTCTGTCTTTCTCTGTGTCTCTCTGTGTCTCTCCCTCTCTCCCTCTCCCTTTCCCTCTCCCTCTCCCTCTCTCTTTCTTTCCCTCCTCTCACTCTAAAATCAATAAGCATGTCCTCAAGTGAGAATTTTAGAAGAAGGAGGAGAAAAGAAGGAGGAGGGAGAGAAGGAGGGAGGGAAGGAAGAAAAGAAAGGGAAACTATCATACATCCACACAAACAAGTAAGACAGCTATAGAAAAGAGTAAATTCTCTCTGGAGTGATTTCTAAGCTACATTCTTAAGTGAAAAAAGCAAGACGCAGAATAGTATTTACAATACACTACCTTTTCATCAAAAGGATACTATTACAAAAATGTCTGCATCTTGCTTATTTAAAAAAAAAAATAACAGTAAAAAAAGTTTAAATGGTTGTCCTTAGGAGATTGGGAAGAATAAAGTAGAAGAGACAAAAATGAATGCTGTATTTCTCTGAATGTACCTGGTTGTAGAGTTTAACTTTGGAACCATGTAAATGTTTTACATTATTAAAAATCAATTAACTCATAAATCAATCCCAAATAATCAAAAGCAAATAAGAGAAAATGAACCTTAACTGTATTTCACATTAGCTTTGTAACCACACAGAAAAAAATAATTTCCAGTGACTTCAAAACACAGTGTTTTTATTCTAATCCCTAGAGGGTTATCCTGTAGGACACAAAGACTGTCAAAGCAATTTTATTCTATACACACACATACACACACACTAAGATAAAGTAAATAAATAATTATATTCATGTTAATAGGAAATAAGATTCTAGCATAAGAAAAAAGGAAATATAAAAAAGAAAAATTAAATATAAAATATATTTTCTTTTCCTAAAACTATATCAATTTCCTAGGTCTGTTCACATATACATGATATATGTACATATACAGAGTGGGGCAAAAGTAGGTTTATAATTGTTCATATGGGAAATATTACAATAATTAATATATAATAACACAAGAATAAACTGTTTTGCATACTTACAATTATAAACCTACTTTTGCTCTACCCTGTATATATCTATATACATATATAGATATTTGAGCAATAATAACAACCTATTGCATAGATTATATTCTCTAAATACTATTTCCTAGTAAAAGGAACTAGGCTCCATGATGGAAAGACTAGTTGAAGGTTTAGGGAAGAGGATGCACAAAATGATACTGGAACATCTTTTATCTAGAAAGCAAGGCCCATTTGGGCTTTCTCAGAAGGTTCAGGAACCAATTTAAAAGTGTTCTCTCTGGCCAAAAATGGGAAAATTTGAGCATCAAAAGAATAAAGATTATTATACACTGAAGTATATTTAATATATAAAAACTCATTAATTCAAAAGACAAAGTCTTGTTGATCACCTTTCAAAGTGGCAAGGACGCTATCCTATTTTCTGAAAATTGATAAATAATGGGATAAATAAGCAAGCATTTTCCTGATTATCTGGTATGAACTATATTTTAGGGTAATGGAATAGTAAAGATAGAAAGAGTTCTTCTTTATAGACTAATTCCAACCAATAAAAATAAATAAATTATTATATAATGATATAAATCACCATTTACAACCCCCCCCCAAAAAATAATAGATCTAGATAATTATCATTAATGAGGGCTAAAACCATCAGGTAAATGATTAAGGAAACTTTGAGAATCAAGCTTACAAAGTCTGAACACACTGATCAATCTTAACGATCCAAAAGAGAGCCCACCCAGGCTCTATTCCTCTTGCTGAGGCACACCTGGAAGTACGCACGCCACCTCACTTATAGGTATCCAAAGCAACTGAGCCTAAATCTAATCAAAACCTGTCTGTCTATAACTAACAGAAAAATTGGAACTCTCACACATTGCTAGTGAAAATGAAAACTAGTACAGCCACTTTAGAAAACAGATTGGCAGTTTCCTATAAAGTGAAACATATACCCGCCCTATGACTCAGCAATTCCATTCAGAGAAATGAAAACGTATGTCCACATAGAGACCTATATGAAAATGTTCATGGTGTCTTTATTCATAACATAAATTAGAAACAATTCAAATTTCCATCAACAAGGGAATAAACAATTTTTGATACAATCATATCATTGCATATTATGCAAGAAAAAGAATGAACTATTGATATAGACAACAAAATGGATATCTCTCTGAAGCATCATGCTAAGTGAAAGAGTCAGACAAAAAGTAAGTACATACTGTATGATTCCACTTACATAACATTCTTGAAAGGGCAAAAATATAAGGACAGAAAACAGATCAGTGGTTGCCAGCAGCCAAGGGTTAAGGGAATTGGTGGACTGCACAAACCCTGGCTGGTTTGGCTCAGTGGATTGAGCGTCGGCCTGCGAGCTAAGTGTCGCTGGTTCGATCTTCCAGTCAGGGCACATCAGAGAAGGAAAACTCTGATTCCAAAAAACCTCCGCTGCCTTGCGGCATACCTCTTCAGGGGAAAGGCTAAGGGAGTAAACCCTGACGGAAAATCCGGAGCCGGAGTCCCTACGGCGGTTTGACGTTGTAGTCAACACCGGCAACTCCTGCGGCGCACCTGAAGCCAAGCTGTATTGACTCCGTCTTTCCCTTGGACCCTTCAGCTGCAAAGAGAGGGGGGATCTGCTGCATGGGCAACAGCAGACCCTCCATATCACCCTGCACAGGCTCTGTAGCTTCAGCTTCACTGGAGAGGACACTCCAGCGTCATCACAAGATGTCGATTCAACACGGGAGGAGACAGATACCGTGTCACTCCCGAGTCGGACTGCACAGCCATTCTCGGCGGTGCAGATAGACTCTTAAGAAGCTACATCATCGTCTCTCGAGACAGACGGCTGCCGACGACGGTGGTTGTATGACTGTATACAGTCGTCAGAACCATTCAAACTCTATAAACTTAAAAGGAGTGAATTTAATGTATATAAAAATTTTCCCTCAATAAATTTGACTTCTATTAAAAATCATTTCTGTCCCAAATACCATACGATTTCACTTATATGTGGAATCAAAAGAACAATACAGACAAATAACAGGACAGAGACAGATTCATAGATACAGAGAACAGACTGATGACTGCCTGAGGGGAAGGGGTTGGGGGACCAGTGAAAAAGGTGAAGAAATTGAAAAGTACAGAATGGTACTTACAAAATAGTCACAGGGAGGTAAAGTATAGCATAGCAAATACAGTCAACAATATTGGAATGACTATGTGTGTTGCCAGGTGGATAATGGAAATATCCAGAGAACATTCTGTAAAATATATGATTGTCTGGCCACTATGCTTTACACTTGAAACTGATACCAAGTAATATTGAATGTGAACTGTAATTGAAAAAATATTTTTTAAATGTTTCTATTTTTTTTTCTGTTCCTCTCTTACCCTAGTAACATAGAAAAAATACTTTTAGGTTATTTCATTTACTATATAATTATAAATTTCCACTATCCTTTGGCTCTATAAGCTCTTTGAGTGAATTTCTTACTGAAATTCTCTGAACTAAAGTTTTTAAAAGTTAATTAGCTTCCTTTAAAAGCATCTTGACCCCTCTGGTACATCACTCTGTCTAGTTTATTTGGTGCCTGAAACCTGTTTAACTTAATAATATTCTCTCCCCAGGTTTCAAATCTGTGTGTACTTTATTCTCAATGTCATCCATGCATCAGATGTGTAATCTATTCAATTTTTTTTCTGATAAGAACTCTAAGTCAACCTGCATATTATTTTACAGTACAAAATTACAAAAATAAAAGCTTTCAGTATTTTCTTTGATATTGTACTGCTTTTAAAAAATAATCATTTCTTATTGATCTTATTTTTAACAATGGAATAAAAGAGAACCAAGTGATTGTCCCTGAATCATCATGTTAATATCTGAAGGTATCACTGAAGACCCTTAGTAAAACCTTACCTGCTACATTTTTGTCTTTTTCCAATACTATTGAGTGAAAGCACTGAGTTTCTAAGCTTGTTCACTTATTCAAGGTGCGTTTAATATGATGTACAGCTCAGAACCCAGAGTATTCAATACAGTAGTTTTTTTGTTGAGTATTTGAAATCAAAACACATTAAGAAGTCCTGTTTCTGAATTTCTTTCTCCTATCAAATAACTTTTTCCCAATTAGATAGATCCAGTTAATTTCAACCTAACAGAAGCTGAAATTCAAGTTAAATTTGTCACTAGATTGCAAGAGTGAAACAGTAACTAATCTTATTTATAACAATAACAATCTAGCAGGAAAAAAAAAACTAAACTAGATTCATACAAATTGGTAAATATATTTTGTTTTGAACTTTGGCTTGATAATGTCCATTCTAATATGTAGGCATTTGACCTTATTTAGATAAATTCTAGTTGTTTCCAAAAAAACTAAGCTTCTTTAATCTTTCTTCTGAATTGAGTAATAGTCCAATTTTTTTTTTTCTGCTCCTAGCAAACTTAGAGCCACACTTGTGCCTACATAAATCAGTGTGTGGGTTTAAAGGGCAGCAGTTCTCTACTTTTTTTTTTTTTTTCATCAAAACACAAGTGACATTCAAAGTGTACTTAATATTCATTGTCCAACATTCTCCTCACTCTGGACTGCCACCCTTGGTAAGTAAGACAGCAAGTTTGCATGAAATTCCCCCATAAGATTTCCGTGACCCTTTATTTTCTCTCCCATCAATCCAATAATAATACACCAGTGGCAAAGAACTATAGTCGAGAACTGGTGGATTCTTTGCCTTGTTCCTGGCTCTGTTTTATAGCCTCATACTTGTTTTTCTTTCTTTTTTCACTCCATTTTTAATTTATCATATCTTGAATTTTATGTAGTCTTGTAAGTCATCTTAAATCCTTTCTAGAACAAAGTAAGGAATAAATAAATAATTATTCCATGTACCTGCAAAAGCAATCTCTTCTTGTTTATCCTAAGTAAAGCCTTAGAAAGTTTAACTCCTTGCTGCCTCTTAACTGTTCTCTACCGTATTAAACATAAAAGCATTAAAATCCACAACTTCCTTGGTTTTGTTGTTTTGCTTTAATCAATTCTCTGTTTAAAAATATTTAAGGCTGCATACAAAAAGTACAGGAAAAGTATCTATGCACAATTTAAAGTTAGAGGCCCAAAACAGAAATTAAATTTGCTGCACAAGTTTTATGTCTAAGAAATGTAAACCTTCTAGTGTCTTGCATATAGTTACTCAAATAGTAATAGCTCAGTTCACAGTAGGAATTTTAAAATGCTGTGATGTAAGACTATAGGTTGGGCATTGGCACATGAGAATTTGTTTTAGCACTATTTTCAAAGCCACTAATAAACACTCCAAACAGCAGAATTGAGTCTCTGCTCAATTGAGTCTGCCTGAGTTGTGAAAAATAAAATTTGCAAAAGAAACACATTTTTATCTAAATCTGAACTGCCTGCTAATCTACTTGGAAAAGTAGATATTTATAAAATTGGA
Organism: Furipterus horrens; assembly: GCF_987537825.1. Classification (NCBI taxonomy): domain Eukaryota; kingdom Metazoa; phylum Chordata; class Mammalia; order Chiroptera; family Furipteridae; genus Furipterus; species Furipterus horrens. Next base: position 158,162,447 of record NW_028327175.1, read on the forward strand.
GCTTTCATAAAGTACTTTAGAGTTTAGTATTACTAAAAGAAAAATTAGTTATAAAAGTAATAAATGCACAATATAGTAGTTTCCATCCATCCCATTTGATAGAAATAATGTCCTTTCATTTCCCCAAAGTTATCTAACCAAAACAACAGATAATATATAATTATTAGAATTTGTCTTACAGCAAAGTTTGATTTTAAAAAGTTTGACACTTCACTCACCTACTGCAGGACAGAGTATTGCCCATATACAGATACTAAACCAATTATCTAAGCAATTTCTTATGTTTAGAAATCAGTGCCACTATTCTGGCTCACAATTTGGCTTATGATGCATCTGTAAGCAAACAGCCTGACAAGCACCCTAGTGTATTTCAGTATGACTGACAGGACACAGTGGCTCAAGCAGGAAGGGGGGATGGGTGCCCTTAAAGGGACACAGCCAGTGAAAAGCAACATCAAACAGCAGAATCAGACTTGAAAGTATATTTTTCAAATTTGCAATAAAATACTGACATATTGTCCAGTATGAGCTTTTAAACATAAGTTTTGTATGAATTATGTGCCCAAAACATTATAAATTCCAAAATGGCTTTAAGAATGTTAAGAGTAAAAAGAAAACATTTCAAAACAAGCATGAAATGTGATACTTCCCTGAATTTATCAAACCCCTAAATTACTTAAGAATATTCTAATTATTTTTAAAATCAATTAAGTGAGGTTACGGGGGGGGGGCAGTTTGTATCTCTCCTCTAGATATTTGCAATTACTCTTATAATAGTAATTTAACTGATGACAGTAATTTAAACACCTTGAATTAATCAGAGTCGTTATCAAAGATAGGAGCAGAAGATTCATGTATTTTTCCCCTGTTCCTCCTTAATGGCCTACATCACAGTTAAAAATAGATCAAAAAGTTTAGGAAATTTTAATTATCATTATTTCTATACTAGTTTCACTTCAAAAATTATTTAAGTGACACATTGGCTTCATTCTTCACATTTATAATTTTTGTGATGTTACTTCACAATATTCTGAGCCACTCAATCCTTTCATTCAGCAATCAGCTCTATTAAAAAGGTACAATAGAAGCCACTCATTTCAAACACAATCCCTTATTTAGCCAGCAGAGGATAACATTTGATGCTAAAAGCCCACAGTATTGTATCCATTGACATTTATTTTCATTTTCCTATGGATGGCTTTTATTTTTAAACTTGAACTAGGAACTGGGACACACCATTTCAACTTTCTTCATTAAATATGTTTAGAAATATTTTATTCTTCCCATATAGGTTTGACTTACAGAGCACATATTGGTGTTTAATAGTTCTCATCTGTGACAAAATCTACCTTTATTCCTCTATCTGCTCATCAGATGCATTCTCATTGTAGAAAGAAAAGCACTAGATGGCTAAGAAGAAGCAGATCTGGGTTTAACCATCAGCATGACTTTCCACAACTCCAGATATTCCTGGGACAAAAAAGACAAACAGGACTTCCAGCCAAGATGGAAACCTAAACAGACATGCTGTGTCTCCCTTCACAACTAAGAAGGAATACAACTACCTCAAAACTAGAGACAACCAGAAGTTCCAGAAAATCCAGCTGTGTGGAAGTCCAACAAAGATATAAAGAAGAAATACTCATCCAGACATGTAGGAGGGGAGGCCGGGGCAGAGAGGACATGGTGTGGAGGAAAGAGCAGGCCAGCAGAAAGTGCAGTCACACATTTTAAAAGTTGGAAGGGACACCTGGGAAGCATTCTCAGCTCCTCATCAGACCTCCCAGCTCACAGTCCCAGCACTGGGGAAAATGAAGCCTCACTGTTTCTGACTGTGCAAACCAGTGGGGGTTGGGGTAGAGGAAGACTCTGCCAGCAGAGTCCTCTTGTTTAAAGGGCCCCCACAGTCCTAGAACATCCACAGACCCACCCACTCTGGGAACAACGCTCAGGGCAACAGATAGAAAGGTGCCAGTCCCCATACAAAGTGGGAGAAGTGCCTAGAAAAGGAGCAAGCACTGAGCAAACAGCATTGTTCCCTCTCAGACCCCTCCACCACAAACAGTGCCACAAGATGGTAAAATGTGTCGCCCTCTACTGAAGAATACCTAAGACTCTGCCCCTTACAATGTAACAGGAGCGACAGCTCTGCCTAAGACACAGAGGTAAACAAACACAGGAGCCTGTCAAGATGAGGAGATAGAGAAGTATGGCCCAAAAGAGGGAACGGATCAAGGTTCCAGTGAGAGAACTAAATGAAGAGGAGATAGCCAACCTAACAGACACATAGTTCAAAACACTGATGATGAAGATGCTCACAGGCTTGACAGATATGCTTAAGTAAGGCAAACACATGAGAAAAGAAGTGAAGGCTCTGTTAAGTGAAACAAAAAAAAATCCACACAAAACCAATGGTGAAGGGAAGGAAACCAGCATTCAAAGCAATGATTTGGAACATAAGGAAGAAAAAAACAGTCAACCAGTACAGGATGAGGAAAAAAGAACTGAAAAAAATGAGGAGAGGCTTAGGAACCTCTGGGACAACTCTAAATGTGCCAACATCCAAACCATAAGAGTGCCAGGAGAAGAGGAAAAGCAAGAAATTGAAAACTTATGTGAAAAAATAATGAAGGAAAACTCTCCAAATTTGGTGAATGAAATAGACATACAAGTCCAGAAAGCAAGCTAAACCCAAGACAACAACACCAAGACATATCATAATTAAAATGCTGAAGGTTAAAGATAAAGAGAGGATCTTAAAAGTAGCAAGAGTAAAGCAAAAAGTTACCTACAAAGGGGTGCCTATAAGACTGTCAGCTGATTTCTCAAAAGAAACTTTGCAGGCAAGAAGGGACTGGCAACAAGTATTCTAGGTGATGAAAAGCAAGGACTTACAACCAAGATTACTCTATCCAGCAAAGCTATCATTTAGAATGAAAGGGGAGATAATGTGCCTCCCAGACCAAGTAAAGCTAAAGGAGTTCATCATCAGCAAGCTATTATTATATGAAATGTCAAAGGGACTTACTTAAGAAAAAGATCAAAATTATGAACATTAAAATGACAAAAAACTCACAACTATCAACAACTAAATCTACAAAATAAAAACAAAATCCAGCTAAGCAAATCAGAATAGGAATAGAATCATAGGTATGGGGATCATTTGGAGGATTATCTCCTGGGAGGGGAAAGGGGGAGAAATGGGGAAATGGCGCATGAATTAAGAAGCATAATCAGTTGGTACAAAATAGACAGGGGGAAGTTAAAAATAATATAGGAAAGGGTGAAGCCAAAGAACTTATATTAATGACCCATGGACATGAACTAAGCGGGGTGGGATTGCTGGAGGAAAGGGGGGTACTGGACAGAGGGGAACAAAGGGAAAAAATAATTGGGACTACTGTAACAACACAATCAATAAAATATACTTAAAAAATAAATATAAATGTACCAACAAAATCCCTGTAAAGATTCCAAGCCTCATTAGATAATCCAAAACACATTCTAAAAAAAAAAAAATACTAGATCATAAAAGAAAATAATTTCTCCTCAAAATTACAATTCAAATTTGTAAATTCTTTAATATTTTCTAATTGCCCTGTTTAATATTTGCTAATTGTCTGTTACTCATTAGGAGATACAGGCTAATTTTAGAAGATATGTTTTCTGTTACCACATCATTGTTATATTTCTCATGAATATGCAACGTTATGACAAACAAAGTCCTCACACAAGCTAGTAATTCTTTATTTTACAACTTAAAACTCACTTCAGCTTGGAAAAGCACGAGCATTGATTTGGCTGATTAACTCTAAAAAAATTTTTTTACTATGTGATTAGCTGAAATCATTAACTATCACAAATATATCTTGACTGAAGATAAAAATGTCCTATGCTTCTCTGACTCTATTATCACGAACATCAGGTTTACCTGATAAACATAAAAAAATTTAAAAAGACCAAAAGTCTTAAAAAGTGGTCCCTTTTTTCATGCTTCTCCTCAATTGTGATTCACAATATAAAGTTATAATTTTTTTCCTTAGAAAAATAATCTTATTTTGGATCATGAAAGCAAGGTTTGGATGCTTCACTCCATAAAATCATTTTTATTACCGGAATGTGACAGTTTCTTTCCTTATAAAATAACTAATGGTAACCATGTAAATATCATATTTTACATTTATAAATAAAGCAAAACATCTCTTCATTTGTTATTGATCTTTTGAGAAATTTTTTATCATTAAATTTCTAAACTAATATATTCTCTAAGATAAAAGAAATACTTGGAATTATTTCTCAACTTATCTTATTAGGGAAATATCCAGGAGAAAACTGAAAAGTCAGGACTTTCCAGTAATTTGCTTATCCTTTTTGTCAATTTTCCACACATTTTAGAGTACACAAATAAGTATTTTTTTCTGTTTTTATTTAACCACATAATTCCACTTTACTCTCCAATTCTGAGTATTGCTCCTGAACTATGTCTCATTCAGTGATTTTTGGTTTATCCAAATACCTTAAGAAGCTACATCTAAAGGCATTTTTAATCTCAATTCTATTTGTGACTAGGAAAACATTTTTTTTAACTTTTTTTCACTGGCTTTTTTAATATCCTTTATTGTTTATGCTATTACAGTTGTAATTTTTTTCCCTTTGTTCCCCTCCACCCAGTGACTCCCCTCCCTCCAGTTGTCCCCCACCCCTTAGTCCATGTCCATTGGTTGTGCATATAGTTCTTCTTAATATCTTCTTATCTACTCCACTCCCTCCTACTATGCTTCTTAATTCCTGTACCATCTCCCTCCCTTTCTCCCCTTCCCCCTCCCCACAGACCGCCCCTCAAAATATTCCCCATACCTATAATTCTTTTCCCACTCTCGTTGCCTAGTCTGTCTTTGTTTCAATTCCCTAGCTTCCGTTGTTGGTTGTTGTGATAGTTTTCATTTTAATGTTCATAGTTTTCATCCTCCTTCTTCTAAACAAGTCTCTTTAACATTTCATATAACAGTGGTTTGGATCTGATTAACTCCTTCAGTTTTACTTTGTCCTGGAAGCACTTTCTCTGCCCTTCTATTGTGAATGACAGCTTTGCTGGATAGAGTAATCATGGTTGTAGGTATTTGCTTTTCATTACTTTGAATATTTCTTGCCAGTCCCTTCTTGCCTGCAGAGTTTCTTTTGAGAAATCAGCTGACAGTCTTATTGGGACCCCTTTGTATGCAATTCTCTTCTTCTCTCTAGCTGCTTTTAAGATTCTCTCTTTAGCCTTAATTTTTGACATTTTGATTCTAATGTGTCTTGGTGTGGTTCTCCCTGGGTCCAGTTTTTTTGTAACTGTCTGTGCTTCCTGGACCTGTAAGTCTACTTCCTTCCCTAAGTTAGGGAAGTTCTGCTTCATTATTTTTTCACATAATTTTTCAACTTCCTGTTCTTCTTTATCTTCTGGCAACCCTATGATTCGGATGTTGGCCCGCTTATAGCTGTCTGATAAGTTTCTGAGTCTCTCCTCCTTTTCCTCACTTCTCATTTCCTCTTTCTGCACCAGTTGACTGTTTGTTCCTTCCCTATGTTTTGACTTGTTGATTTGACCCTGGTTTTCTTTTCCTCGCCACTTATTTTGTATGTGCTTTTGTTCATTTCAGCAGGACTAGCCTTTATTTGTTCCCCGTCTTGTTTAAGATCTGCTGTCAGGTCTGTAAGCATTTTTATAACCAAAGCTCTGAACTGAGCCTCAGAAAGATTTCCTATCTGCTGCTTCGTTAGATTAGATTTTGCTGTCTGGTCAGCTGCATCACCGGGATATCTATCATACTCTTTGCCATCCTAACCATTTTGTGTTTCCCTTTGCTTCCTGGGCAGGGCTGTCACACCTCCTACGCTATAGGGGGTGGAGCCCCGTGCACTCCTCAGAACCGGGCAACCCATCTCACCACGCTGTGGCGTTTTCTGTGGGGCTGGGGGCTCAAGATGGATTCCTGCTGTTCACTCTCTGCTGAGAGACTGGGAGCCTCCTCCTTCATCCCCACCCCCTCCAGGCCTCACAGTCCAAGGCAATGGAGGTCTGCATTCCCCAGCTTTGGAATCACAAGCTGATGGGTCTGGTCTGCAGCCAAGGGTGCTCCCCAGGTGCTTCTCGCCTCCCCCCTAAATACGGGTGTCTGTGCTTACTGCTGTCCTGCCTCTGTTGCTGCTGCTGCCGCGGACAGCACGGCTTGAATTCTCCTCCCTGGTTTCGCCCCTCCTACCTGTCTGGACGAGCACCACTTCTTCATAACTTCATACGTTGGACTTCCATTTATTTTCTGGAACTTCTGGTTATTTCTGGTTTTGTGGTAGTTGTATCCCTTCTTAGTTGTGGAGGGAGACAGAGCGTGTCAATCTAGGCCTCCGTCTTGGCCGGAAGTCTCCTGTGTTTGTTTGCTTCCATGTCCCAGGGAGAGCTGTCGCTCCTACTATGTTGTAAGGGGCAGAGCCTTAGGTATTCATCAGTAACGGGCGACCTGTTTCACCACGTTGTGATGCTGTATGTGGGGGAGGGGTCTGAGAAGGAACAATGCCGCCTGCCCAGCACTCACCCCTTTTCCAGGCACCTCTCCCACTTCCGCACCAGACTGGTGCCCCTCTAGCTGCTGCCCTGGCCATCGTTCCCAGAGTGGGTGGGTCTACAAATGTTCTAGGTCTGTGGCAGCCCTTTAAACAAGTGGACTCTGCTGAGAGACCAGCAGTTTCTGCCTCTGCCCCAACCCCCACTGGTTTTCACAGTCAAAAGCAATGAGGCTTGATTTTCCCTGGTGCTGGGACAGTGAGCTTCACGGTCTGGTGAGGAGCTGGGAGCACTCCCAAGTGTCCCTCCTGACTTTTTAAAGTGTGTAACTGCGCTTTCTGCTGGCCTGCTGCTATTGCCGTTGCTGCTGCTGCCACCACCACACTGCATCCTCTCTGCCCTGGCTCCAGCCCTCCTACCTGTCTGGATGAGTATTTCTTCTTTATATCTTTGTTTGCTGGACTTCCATGCACTTTGATATTCTGGAACTTCTGGTTGTTTCTAGTTTTGAGGTAGTTGTATTCCTTCTTAGTTGAGGAGGGAGATGCAGCATGTCTGTCTATGCCTCCATCTTGGCCGGAAGTCCTAAGAAAACTTTTTAAACAATAATGCTCTATGGGGAAGCAGAGATTAAATGACTAGTAATAGATACTACTTATTTAAAATAACCCTTTTTACTTTTAACAAAAGTGTCTCCATGTATCTGATGCTGTGTTTGAATTTTCCACACATGTCTTATATATTTCATTTCATCTTAAAAACAACTTATTTCCTTACTAAACTATTGTAATTGGCTTCTAATAGATAATGTTCACACTAATGAAGAGGTCTAGAGTAAGTTATGACCCTGACATACGTTAGCTATGATGAGTTGGAGGTGTGAGTGGCATGTACAAATGAGTTATGTCCCATGGGCAACCGAAAATTCAGAATCCTAGAGCACAGGAGAAAAATCAAGCCTCAAGATAGATACGTTAGCTACGCGTCTGTGTTACACCTTAAATCATGAGGCTAGATGAGCACTCCCATGGCTGAGAGTAGAGGGAGATAAGGCACCAAAGATAATATTTTGCAAAACGATTACCATTTAGGGGTAGAAAGAAAAGTGAAGTCATAAAAAGAATAGGCAGAAACACAAGGAAAACTTGGTTCCAATTCAGGCTCTACTTTATACTGTATGAACTTGTCCATACTGACCCCCTTTTACCCTGTTTTCCTCGTGTTGTGAAATAAAGTTGCTATGAAAAGTAATTACTTATAAAAGTACCCATAGAATCTAATGAACTGATAATTACAGTGCTAAATAATTCACTAATCAGTTATTGTTATTATGTGGAAAGATCATTTTCTCCTTGTGAAGTTCTACTTTTCTGAACCAAATGCCATCGAAATTTAGAAAGCTGCTATGCGAGATACCAACAGATTGTTCATCCCATTTAAAAAATGGATGAAGAGTCATTAAGTTTACACATTTTTTATTTGGCAAATTGAATCCATTTCACCAAGGAAAGCCATCAACCCCATCCATGATAATAACTTATAATTAGGTAACAAGGAAACGTCCTAAAATGGAAGAGTTTACAAGCAGCTTCCAAAGTTGTTAACAAATGCCTTACAGAGAGACAATACACAACACATATTAATAAAGTGTGTATATTTATTTAGAGGATTGGGTATGGGATGGTTAAATGATAGAATACAGAAATAAAAGCAAAAGAATGACAATAAGTAAAAATAGAAACCTCCAACATCTTATTCCCACATTAGATTTATGGAGTTGTGCCAATCTGCTTCATTCCAGAGCAAAGAGCCAGTCAGTAGCTGAGGCTACATTAGAGAGAGAGGAAGGAAATCCTTTCTCCCACTCTGTTTCTGAAGATAATAAAAGAAAACTACAGAGTGATGTATTTCACTACCAAGTAGCCATATTTATTTTAGTCATGTCTCCACTAACTGTTTAAAAGTCAAGCCTACTAATTTTGCATCATAGAGCAAATAAAATATATGAGCAAAAACAAAGAAAATCAATTTTGCAAAAATCATTATATCCCAGTTTTCCAAAAAAAAAAATAATTGTTATAGTCACTAACCTTATACTATAACATCATTCCTGTCAAGCCATCAATTGTACTAAAAAGAATGAAGCTCATCACAGAGTAAAGTAAAATAATTTAGCTCAGTCATTAACATAGGGAACCACATTCCTTCAGCTCTAAATAACAACCCTGCTCGATGGCCTGAATAACCTGCACACACACCCCAGGCCATCCTCTTCTTTTCTCCTGACCCTTGAGTAGACAGAATTAGATGAACAGTCAATCATGCTCCCCAGTTAAAGTTCAACTGATGGAACTGGTCCATGAGAAGCTTATCTTATTGTATTTTTTGTTGTCATATTCTGTATCCCCTACCCTCAGTTCCATTCCCCTCCTCCCTTCCCATAGGCACCCATTCTGTAGTTGCTAATGGGAGCCTTTCTAATCAACTTTACATAATTATTTTTATATTTGATATAAACCTTTACAAAGATATATGGCTTTATGTATGTGTTGATTTTTTAATTTACACAGTGTTGCATCACCCATCTCTCTCTCTCTACCCTCCCCACCCCCAACCCCAGCAACATGATGTTTTAGAGGTCTTTCCATGTAGAACTATATAGACATGGTAAACACCACAGGTTAGCTCACACAACACATAGTACTCACTTCGCTCCCTTGCCTTTCACCACTATGGAAGCAGGACACTAACTTTCCCAGCCTTTTTTGCAGCTCTGATTGACATGTGACAGAATGCTGGCCAATGAGATGTCAGTAGAATCCTCTGAGGAGGGTTCTGGCAAACCTTTTACTTTCCTTAGAGAAAGGGAGTTACAATATTGCCATGCCCTTGGCCCTTCCTTCTGCAGTCTGTGGTATGATGCAGAGACATAAAAGCAGTTGTGCTGCAAAGCTGAGGAGAAAAGATGACAGAGCAGAAGTATGCAACAAGCTTGGGTTCCTGACGGCATCCGTTCTGACTTCCTACCTCCAGACTTCTTGCTGAGAAAAATGACTTCCTGACTAATATAATTGATTTAGTTTGTTCCTTTGTTTTCCATTAGCATCATTCTAATAATGCATTTATGATATATTTCCAAGAATACCTAGGCAGTGTCCAACTCTTTGCTACAGGAACCAATGCTACAATAAATATTCTTATGTGTCTCTTTGTGTACCTATGTAAGAGTCCCTCTGATATATAGATTCTCTTATGGGCTGACTTGTGTCCTCCCCAAAATTCATGTTTGTAGTCTTAATCCCCTATACCTCAGAATGTATCTGTATTTGGAAATAGGACGTTTAAAAGGGTGATTAAGTTAAAATGCAGCCAGTAGAGTAGGCCCTAATCCAATATGATTGGTGTCCTTATAAGAAGCGATCAGGACACAAATGCACACAGAAAAACAACCATGTGAAGATGCAGCGAGAAGACAGCCATTTGGAAGCCAAGGAGAGAGGCTTTGGGAGAAACCAAACCTGCCAACACCTCAATCTTGCAGCTATAGGAAAACAAATTTTTATTGTTTTAGTCACTGAGTCTGTGGTATTTTGTTACAACACACTAGCAACTAATAAAATTCACAAGTAGAATTTGTGGGTCTGAAAGCATGTAAATATTCAATTTCAATAATTACTACCACATTGGTCGCCAAAATAATGTCACATGTCCCCATCTCCTCACCAGCACAAAGATACTGTATGACATTTCAACTTCTGCCAACATGGGAGGTACAAAAAAGATTTCACTGTTGTTTTAATTTGCATTTTAGATCACCAAAAATAATTGGTGATATATTCTAGGTTGACTAGCCAGACATTCGTGTAGCCTTTCTGTGAATTGCTTACCTGTGTTTTTAAACCATTTTTCTCCTATGTTGCTTGTTTTTTCTTACCTATTTCAGGTATTCCCTATATATTCAGATATAATCCTTTGTCAGTAATATTTTTTGAAAATATCATCTCCCTGCTTGATCCATCTTTCTTCATATCCTTAAACATTCTACAATCTGTACATAAAAGTTCCATTTTCTTCGTATCCTTACAGATAGTAAGCTATTGCCATACTTTAATTTTTACCAACCTAATAGGTATAAGATACCCCATCATTGTTTTAACCTGTATTTACCTGATAACTAGTAAAGCAAGCTAAACATGTTTTTACTTATTCATCATTCCAATTTTCTCTTCTGTAATTTATCTTTTCACTTATTATTGACCCATATTCTCTTGTTTTTCTTTTCCTTATTAATTTTTAGGAGTTCTTTATAAAATCTTATATGAAATTATGTTTTTGCTTTACTTTTTTGATTGAATTTATTGGGGGTGATATTGCTTAATAAATTACATAGGCTTCAGGGGTACAATTATATAATACATCATCTGTACACTATATTGTAGGTTCACCATCTCAAGTTGAAATCATTTTTGTTGAATAGTCTATTAGTTGGCTATTTCCACAATAATTCTACATAATAAGCTACCCTAAAACCTAGTAGCATGAAACAGAATTTATTCTCTCTTGTGTATTTTCAGGTTAGCTGGTGGTTGGCTAATCCAGGGTGGGCCTGGCTGGACTTAATCCAAGCTGGAGTTTTGGAATCCAGATCTGCTCCGCATGTTTCTCATCCTTCTTGGACAAGTAGTCCATCAGGAGCATGCTCTTCCTACAGCATCAACAGAAATACAAGAAGGACAAGTAGAAACACATGGTGCCTCTTAGGATATAGCTCCAAACTGGCACTCTGCTTTTTCTGCCCACTTTCCAATGGGAAAGCAAGTCACGTGGTCAACTCTAATACTAATGGGGCAGGGAAATATACTCTGCCTCTGGGAAGAATTGCAAAGTCACATAGCAAAGGGCATGGAGACAGGGAGGGCAAAAAAGGTATCTTTCATCACAAGAAAAGTTTTTATGTTAATGTAATTAAATATTTCAATCTTTTACTTTATGGCCTATGTTTTTATGGTCATATTTGAGAAACTATATCCTACCCGAAAATCATAAATACATTCCCTTATATTTTTACCAGAAGAATGCAATCATGAGGATCAACACCCAAAATGTTTTAAATTAGCATATGCAAAAATGCAAGATTATGTGATGCAAGGGCCAATGCACCAAAGTTAAATAAGTAATGAAAGTTAAAAATAGAACTTCCAGCCAAGGTGGAGGCCTAGACTGACATGCTCCATCTTCCTCCACAACTAAGAAGGAATACATCTTCCGCAAAACCTGAAATACTAGAAGTTCCAGAAAATAAAGCTACATGAAAGTCCAATGTATGAAGTTATAAAGAAGTGGTGCTCGTCTGGATGGGAAGGACAGGCGAAGCCAGGATGGAAAGGTCAAGCTGTGCTGGTGGTGGCAGCTGCAGCAACAGTGGCGGGACAGCGGTAAGCACAGACATTCATATTTAAAAAGAGGAGAGAAACACCTGGGAAGCATCCCTGGCTGCAGACCAGACCCATCAGTTCACAATTCTAACACCAGGGAAAGGAGACCCCCATTGCCTCAGACTGTGAAGGCCAGAGGTGGGGGCACAGAGGAAGAAGCTCCTGATCTCTCAGCAGAGAGTAAACAGCAAGAATCCATCTTGGACCTCTGCCCCCAAACAAAATGCCACAACATGGTGAGAAGGGTCACCTGGTAGTGACGAGTGCACAGGGCTCTGCCCTGTATAGCATAGGAGGTGTGACAGCCCTGCCCAGGAAGCAAAGGGAAACAAAAAACTGTCAGGAAGGCAGAGATCATAATAGAGATACCAGTGACACAACTGACCAGCCAGCAAATATCTAATCTAACAGAGCAGCAGATAGAAAATCTCTCTGAGGCTCAGTTCAGAGCTTTGGTTATAAAAAATGCTTAGACCTAACAGCAGATCTTAAACAAGATGGGGAACAAATAAAGGCTAGACCTGCTGAAATGAACAAAAACACATACAAAATAAGTGGTGAGGAAAAGAAAACCAGGGATCAAATCAACAAATCAGAATATAGAGGAGGAACAAACAGTCAACCGGTGCAGAAAGAGAAAACAAGAAGTGAGGAAAATGAGGAGAGGCTCAGAAACTTATTGGACAGCTATAAGCAGGCCAACATTTGAATCATAGGGTTGCCAGAAGGTGAAGAAGAAGAACAAGGAATTGAAAAATTATGTGAAAAAATAATGAAGCAGAACTTCCCTAACTTAGGGAAGGAAATAGACTTACAGGTCCAGGAAGCACAGACAGTTACAAAAAAACTGGACCCAGGGAGAACCACACCAAGACACATTAGAATCAAAATGTCAAAAATTAAGGCTAAAGAGAGAATCTTAAAAGCAGCAAGAGAGAAGAGAATTGCATACAAAGGGGTCCCAATAAGACTGTCTGCTGATTTCTCAAAAGAAACTCTGCAGGCAAGAAGGGACTGGCAAGAAATATTCAAAGTAATGAAAAGCAAATACCTACAACCATGATTACTCTATCCAGCAAAGCTGTCATTCACAATAGAAGGGCAGAGAGAGTGCTTCCAGGACAAAGTTAAAACTGAAGGAGTTCATCAGATCCAAACCACTGTTATATGAAATGTTAAAGGGACTTGTTTAGGAGAAAGAGGATCAAAACTATGAACATTAAAATGAAAACTATCACAACAACCAACAGAAGCCAGGGAATCGAAACAAAGGCAAACTAAGTAGGCAACGAGAGTGGGAAAAGGATTATAGGTATGGGGAACATTTCAAGGGGAGGTCAGCTGGGAGGGGGAAGGAGGAAAGGGAGAGAGATGGTACAGGAATTAAGAAGCATAGTAGGAGGGAGTAGAGTAGACAGGAAGATGTTAAGAAGAACTATATGCACAACCAATGGGCATGGACTAAGGGGTGGGGGACAACTGGAGGGAGGGTCTCACTGGGTGGAGGTGAACAAAGGGAAAAGAAATTGGGACAACTGTAACAGCATAATCAATAAAGCATATTTAAAAATAATAATTACTCAAGGACTACTAATTATAGGTGAATTGTTGAGCTGAATCTTTTAAAAGTATTAATGGATACAGGATAACAAAGAAGAAAAAGATGTATCACAAAGAATCACAAAACTTCAAATTCTTTCATAAACAGATCTTGATTGATCTAAGCTATATATTCAAAACTGCAAAACTAAAGACTACAGGAAAATATATACAGTTTTCTCCAGTCATGACATCAATGGAGGGGAGAGATTTTACAGAACTTAACAATAAAATGTCATAATGTAATATTTGTAAAATATATGTTTGTATGTGATAATAGAAGAATTTAATAGTTTGAGTAAAAATAAGGTCCCACCTGTTAATTTTTCAAATTAAAACCACTTCCCAGTTGCCAGACTTGCAGGGAGTCCAGTAATTCTCTCATCTCTCAAATTGTTCAAGAACCAGAGAACGTGATTAGAAAATTAGTGGGCCCTGTTGAAGGCTGCTGGTGCTTTGCTTGTAGCAGTAGTTTACTGTTGAAAACTGGTCCCCTTGTGGTTCTGTGTGAACTTTACACCTGGTTCACTCTTGCCTTTGCTGCTGTGGATCTAGACAATGGCCACAGTGATTCTTCAAGAGAGAAGCATCCTGCTGCCTCAGAGGTATGGTGTGGCATGCACACCTACAGCTTTTAGTTTCCCAAGCACAGTGGCCAAGTCAGGAGAGCTTTCTAGCTCCCATCACTAGCATGCCCAAGCAGCCTCTCCTGTCAGTAATACAGTCCACAACAAGGATATGTTTGAAGGTCTTTGATGTTTTTTCTTACTAGGTCTTCTCTTAATCAGGACCAGTTCAATACACACATACACACACATACAAATTTTCTAATAATAAATACATAGCAAAAGGACAGAGTCCAGGTCTTCATTCTGTTCCTTTCTGAAGACTCCAAGACTCTTTACAAATTTCCTCAAAAAAAAAAAAAAATTTCCTCAAGTTCTCCCAGTGTTGACCAGCCCAGCAGGTGAAAGAAGACTGGGAAGGGAAACCCTTATCAAATCAGAAAAAGACCCTGTCACACCAGTATCTGAGACACAAAAGGATAATGACCTCGATAATGATTTTCAAACACTGAGAATAATTTTTTCTTACCTATGGTTGCCAGAAAAAATACAGAGTGCCCAACCAAGTTAACTTAAAATTTCAAATAAACAATGAATAATTTTATGGCATAACTATGTCCTAAGCAACGTTGGGACATACTTATATTAAAAATTAAATTAAAATAAAATAAAATAGGAACTATTGGTTGCTTACCTAAAATTCAAACCTAACTGTATGTCTTATGTTTTTATTTGCTAAATCTGGCCACTCTACCTTATCTACCTTATGAATGGGATAAATTGGGGGAGGAGGAGCTAAAACTCCCTTGTGCCAAATTTAAAGCAGCCACAATGCCAGATCTTTACATTCATGTATCCTGACATCCTATTAGAGACTTGAGGTTGACAGAGCCACCCAAAACACCAGCTCTTACCCCCTTACTGGACTGGAGCTGTTTTTCAAATATCCAGAGATTTTTCCTGGCCACCTCCTAGCAATACATTTCTAACTATAATCAGTCAGAAGATTTTTGCCCCCAGAAATGCAACACAGGATAAAAGGGGACAAGGGAAGAATCACATACATATTGTGGCCTGGGATATGAGACCCCCAACAGTCTGAGCAGACACAAGAAAAACACCGGCAGAAGAATATTCTAGAAATTAGGTTTTATGCATTTCTTATAGAAAAATGAATCTGAATTGCTTCCAATTAGCTAGGATTAAATTCACCTCCAGGAGAAAAAAAAATAATAGCGATAGAAAAAAATAGTTTCCCCAATGGATATTTACTTCTTATAGCCCAGAAATTTAGCATGATGCTTGCCCTCCACTTTAAGATTTGAGAGGGAGACTCTGTAGTTCCAATGTTGATAGTGATCGAGCTCAAAGGAGAATACATATGACACTTAGGACAAACACTAGGACTGAATAAATATCTAGTCTTTCAAATATAAGTAAAGAGAAAAAACCCAAAATTTAAAACTATAACATAAAATAGAAGGACAATGTCTTAAAAATGCAAGAGAAAATTATCCTCAAGACAGAAGAAATTTTAGAATACATCTACTCTGTGTTCTCAGTGAAATGTCCAAACATATAAATTCTAGGAAAGAAGTGATGGAAAAACTAAATAAAATAAAAAGAATGTTTACTGAAGTAAGAAATCAAAATAAAAATACCTGGTAAAGATTTAAAAGTAAAAGAATACAGCAAAGCCAAAATGACAATAAAGTTAATTAAAATCTGAATTGGAGAAAATCACTCCTCTCCTTTATCTCTTGTCTCTATCAACAACTTCATTATTCAGAGAGCAAAGAAGAGAAGGCTGGAATTGTTACCCTGGTCTTAATGCTTACCAACAAAGAGGAATATGTTAGTGAAGTGGAAGTGACAGGAACCTTGGGAAAAATTGAATATATCACCTTAGAGTTCATTACAGCCAAGGAAAAATAAAATGCAAAGCAAAGTGAGACAAGTATCTAAGATTGCTTAGCAGTTCAGAGAAAATATAAGAATGTCCCAGAGCCTGAGATTCTAAAATGAAAACTAGGACAAAAAATAAAACCCACTACTGCAATCACAAATAAGGAAAAATGGGAGCGAACAAATGCAAATATAACTCAATATGGTACACAAGGAGCTTTCTAAAGAGCTGAGATTTTTAAAGGACACACAGAAGTACTCAATAGAAGGAAGCAGGTAAAGGGAAGGATGAACACATCAGCATAGTACTGATTGACCTATTAAAAGAATGGACTAAACCTAAAATGAGCAAAGACTTGTAAAAATATACTGAAAACAATACAAAAAATTTTAGATTGTTTTTGAGAAAGAAAGGACAGGAAAGGTACAAGCTCTCTCCTCCACTCCCAAGAAGGGTTCTTGATGTTGACAAGTAACATAGAGAAAGAAAAATGATAATTTTTGAGTTTGCTTTCATCTTATCTACAAAGGAGAATGGTCTTTAAAATGGAAAAAAAAGTCAACAATCTTGAGAAGAAACTGATTAACAAGATGAAAAAAGATTGTGAAGGAATATTTAATTGCTTAGATCAATGTCCATTTCCTGAAATATTGTATTAAAACAAGTTTTCTCATTCTCAAGACTAATGATATTTTAGGCTGGATAATTCTTTGTTGTGGGGGACCACCCTATGTGCTGCAGGATGTTTAGCAGTATCCCTGGCTTCTACTCAAAATGCTAGTAGCACAAGCCTCCCAGTTGTGACAACTAGTTGTGTCTCCAGATATAGCCAAATGTCCCCTGGGGAGTAAAAATACCCTGGGTTGAGAACCAGGATATTATAGAGCAGTGAAAAACTACCATGTATTATCACAGAATTAATGTTTGCATCATGACATTGGGAACTGACTAATATTGTCTCATATATCAAAAATGTAGCTACTGAAAATTAAAACCAGTAAATTTGATGTTGATCCCCAGCAAATTTTAATATAGTATCAAAATATAATTAATGAGAAAAGAAAGCAGTGATCTCATGATATCTTGGTATAGTTTCATTAAGAGTCATTCACACTAAACTAATTTAATATTCACCTCCCCTTTTTTCAGTATCATTGCAAAAAAGGATAAGTTGGTTTCACTAAAACATTTTTTAAATCTTTTGTGAAATCTTCTTTGGTAATATAAAGAAATATGACCTGTCCCATTCACTGTTGATCTGAGCATATGTTCCTCAAAAGGAACTCTGGCAATATCCAGCCCAGGGTTCCAGTCCCAAGAAGATAATCCTCTATAACTTCTGGCTGTAAAAACCGGTGGGAATTGAGACTGTGGTAGACAGAAACTGCTGGAGTCCATGGCAGTTCTTCTTAAAGAGCCAACACACAGACTTACAAAGACTCCCTCCCTCTGAACTCCAGCACTGGGACAGCAGAATGAAAGGCATCAGAGACATAAGGGGAGAACTGAATTGTCCAGCATCAGGGTGAGAACTTGTGATGCGGCAGGTTTCTCCCAGACAGAAATGCTGGCAGAGGCCATTATTCCTTTCTGAGCTTTCCCTCACAGAGCCACAGAGTAAATAGGAGGGCACCATATCCGAGACTCCGTCAACCTGGCTCACATCATTTGTCCCACCCTGGTGATTCCCTGAGGCCCTGCACAACCCAACTTCCAGGCTCACCCAAACTATTGCCAGGAACCTTTACATACAAATGGCTTGTCTTGGCCCATGCTTCAGACTTTTCTACATTCTCCCAAACAAGCAGCATCAGGCTTCAGCAAGCTCCATACCTCTTGCTAAGTTGCCCCAGGCCCGGCACTAGCATCAGCCAGCCTTGGATGAAAACTTGGCCTTGCCTGGGCACCTCAAGCTGCATATTGCTTTGTAGCTTATGCTGTGTGACCCCAGACAGAACATAGGTGGTGGCTGACCTTGGACATGAAACAGCAATCAAGGCTCAACTACAAGAGGAGGGTGTACTTGGCCAACACAAAGTGTGTACCTCAAGTACCCAGCTTGGGTAACAGGTGAGGCTGTGCCACTGGATCCTACAGGACACCTACTATATTAGGCCACTCTACCAAACTTGGAATATTTAGCAGCTCTACCTAATATATAGAAATAAACACAGGGAGGCTGCCAAATTGAGGAGACAAAGAAACATGGCCCAAATGAAAGAAGAACTCAAAGCTCCAGAAAAAAGAAATAAACAATATGGAGACAAGTAATCTACTAGATGCAGAGTTCAAAACATGAGTTATAAGGATGCTCAAAGAACTTAGTGAGAACCTCAACAACATAAAGATCCAGTCAGAAATGAAGGATAGACAAATTAAAATAAAGAACAAATTACAGGGAATCAACAGTAGAATGGGTGAAGCCAAGAATCAAATCAGTGATTTAGAGAATGAGGAAGCAAAAACAACCAATAACCAATCAGAACAGCAAGAAGAAAAAATAATCCAAAAAATGAAAATAGTGTAAGGAGCCTCTGGGGCAACTTCAAGTGTACCAAAATGTGCATCATGGAAGGAGGAGAGAGAGAGCAAGAAATTGGAAACCTATTAGAAAAAATGACAGAAAACTTCCCCGCCTTGGTGAAGAAAATAGACATACAAGTCTAGGAAGTGCAGAGAGTCCCAGACAAGATGAATCCAAAGAGGCCCACACCAAGGTACAACATAATTAAAATGCCAAACATTAAATACAAAGAGAGAATCTTAAAAGCAGAAAGAGAAAAGCAGTTAGTTACATACAAAGGAGCTCCCATAAGATTATTAGTAGATTTCTCAAAAGAAACTTTGCAGGCTAGAAGGGATTGGAAAGAAATATTCAAAGTGATGAAGAGCAAGGACCTACAACTAAGATTACTCTACTCAGCAAAGCTATCGTATAGAATTGAAGAGCAGATAAAGAGTTTCTCAGAAAAGAAAAAGCGAAAGGAGTTAATCATCACCAAACCATTATATATAAAATGTTAAAGGGACTTATTTAAGAAAAAGGTCAAAAATATGAACAATAAAATGGCAAAAAATCCATAACTATCAACAACTGAATCTAAAAAAATAAAAATAAATAAACAAATAAGCAGAACAGAAACAGAATCATAGATACAGAGAACATTTCAATGGTTGCCAGATGGAAGGGGAGTTGAGTGGAAGGGCAAAAAAGGTGAAGGGGTTAAGAAGTACAAATGGTAGGTACAGAATATCATGGGAGTGTAAAGTATAGCACACAGAACACAGTAGCCAAAGAACATATATGCATGACCTATGACATGTACAACAATGTGGGGGTTGCCTGAGGGAGTCAGGGGGACAGTTTGGTGGAGGGGGCAAAGTGGGAAAAAATGGGACAATTGTAATAGCATAATCAATGAAATATCATTTAGAAAAATAAAAAGTATGGATTAGAGGAAAGTCAGACACAAGTATGACTAGAGTGAAAAAGGCAGCTGAGAAACAGAGCCTAATAAAAATCTAGTTTATGATAAAAATAGCATTTCAAATTAACAGGAAAAAGAATTATTCTTAAATAAGTCATATTGGATCACCTGAATACACATTTAGAGGAAAAATTAAAATAAAGCTGATTTACAGCCTCACCCCTTTGTTCAAAATCATTTCCAGATGTAGCAAATATTTTAAAATTCTGAAAGTATAAATGAATTTATGTATAACATATTCATGTATGATAATTAAAGTAAAAATTATCTTTTTAATTCCGGAAGCCATAAAAGTAACTGTTTAAAATTTTAAGTACAAATTAATTTTTCTGTGTAATTCAAATATAAAACATAAAAGTAAACAAAATATAGGGAAAAATATTTGCAACATGATAAACATTGTTTAACAAAAATTTAAAATTGTTGACAAAAAGTTAATTTGCTTAATTTACTATGGGATTATTAACAGGAAAAATGGAGAGAGGATATAAAAAAGCAATGTAAAAATACAATGGACTAATAAATATAATATTTAGAAATTGCTCAACCTTACTCATAATTAATTAAATACAAATCAAAATAACAAGATATTTTCATCTATCACACTGACAAAAGTGAAAATTTTTGATAGGGTGTTTTGATCAGAGCAGGGAAGAATGGGGACATAAGTTCTCAGCATACACTGTTAGTGAAAGTATAAACTAATATGAATTTCTTGAAGAGATATATGACAATAGTTCTCAAATATTAAATTATATATACTATTTAACCCTTTGATATTTCCAATTAAAGGCAGTACTGATTAAATTTTAAAATGAACATTCCTTTTGACCCAGAAATTCTACCTCCATGAGTTTATCCTAAAGATACACTCATAAAATTACATTAAGACATATGAACAAGGATATTCATTACAGCATAGCAACATGAAAAACAAACAAAAATACTGAAAACAACAATCATATCCATCAATATAGAATGGGCTAAATAAATTATGCTACAGACATCATGCAGTTGAAAAGAATGAAGTAGGCCTACATGAATTGCTATAAATCTGTCTTACCTAAATGTAACTGTCCTATGTGGGAGAGAAGTAAAGATACAAGATGCAGGTCAATATATATATAACATTAGATTGTGCCTTTTTATTCTTGACATAAGTTGGGGTTCTGTACATTAGCAAGAAGAGCAGAATGTATGGATATTATATAGGCAATCAGCAGAGCCTATCACAGATTATTTGATTATTAAAATTAGGATTCCTGAAAAATCCACACAAAACCAATGGTAAGGGGAAGAAAACCAGGGTTCAAATCAATGATTTGGAACATAAGGGAGAAAAAAAGAGTCAACCAGTACAGAACAAAGAAACAAGAATTGAAAAAAATGAAGAGAGGCTGGGAAATCTCTGGGACAACTTTAAATGTGCCAACATCTGAATTATGGGGGTGCCAGAAGAAGAAAAGGAAGAGCAAGAAATTGAAAACTTATGTGAAAAAATAATGGAGGAAAACTTCCCAAATTTGGTGAAGGAAATAGACATATAAGTCCAGGAAGCACAGAGAGTCCTGGGAGAGCTGAACCCAGAGGGGACCACACGAAGACATATCATGATTAAAATGCCAACGATGAAAGATAAGGAGAGAATCCTAAAAGCAGTAATAGAGAAGCAGAGAGCTGCATACAAAGAGGTGCCTATAAAACTATCAGCTGATTTCTCAGAAGAAACTTTGCAGGCAGGAAAGGACTGGCAACAAGTATTCAATGCGATGAAAAGCAAGGACCAATAACCAAGATCACTCTATCCAGCAAAGCTATCATTTAGAATGGAAGGGCAGATGAAGTGTTTCCCAGACAAGGTAAAGCTAAAAGAGTTCATCACCAAGCCATTATTATATGAAATGTCAAAGGGACTTACTTAAGAAAAAGAAGATCAAAACTATGAACACTAAAATAGCAACAAACTCACAACTATAAACAACTGAATCTACAAAATAAAAACAAAATCCAACTAAGCAAATTAGAATAGGAACAGAATCATAGGTATGGGGGTCATTTGGAGGGTTATCAGCTGGGAGAGGGAAGAGGGAGAAATGGGGAAATGGTGCAGAGATTAAGAAGCATAATTGGTTGGTACAAAATAGACAGGGGGAAGTTAAGGATAATATAGGAAAGGGTGAAGCCAAAGAACTTTTATGTATGACCCATGGACATGAACTAAGAGGGGTGGGACTGCTGGAGGGAAGGGGTGTACTGGGGAGAGGGGAGCAAAGGGGAAAAAAAATATTTGAACTAGTACAATAGCATAATCAATAAAGTATACTTTTTTAAAAATTAGGATTCCTTTGTTGTTCCATACTGGGTATAGAGGAACTACTGAGTCTAATTAATTCTGCAAATTCCTATGACCTATGAGCTCCAGCTTGGGGCTCAGACAGATTCTGGTAGCTCTTTCAGAGATAAACCACAGAAAAGTTGGTTTTATTTCTTACTCTCCCTCATTTCCATCCATAAACACGGGCACTAGAAAGAAAACACCATGAGGTCAGGGCCTTTATTTGGTTCACTAGTAACTATCCCCAGCACTAAGGATATTGTCTAGAATAAAAGCCATCTAGACTGAGTAATTCCAAAGCCAACGCTAGAGTAGACCCAATGCAGCCCTTTCAGCAATCCTGCATCTCAGTCATTCTGTGGGTTCTCAGTGAGCTAGTTCAGGGTCACTTTACATTGATACCACCTCCAGAAGCCTCACCAACTGAGACCTGGTCATTAATTTATTATCTTGTTAATTGTATTCTCTACCCCATAATGCAGAGAGAATAGAGGAGTTAAGTATATAGTGTAATTTAAGTAATGCTACTCGAAGTACAGGTCTGCAGTGAGTTAAGGAGCTTATACCAGAATGTAAATCAATAACTGTTTCATTTATCTAGAAAACCTTGCTACAATGTCTTATGACATAGATGACTTACATTCTGGTACAAACTCCCTGTGTCCTTTTATGAACCAGTAACAGATTGAGAATTGTTGATGACATTTTGAATAATGCTAATGTAAAGTAGGACCTAAAGTGCTCAAGTTCCACTAATAGAGGATCTTTTTTTGTCCTAAACATTGCCTTCTCCAACAGCTCTATTTCCCCATTGATGGGGAGATCTGAAGCATCACAAGCATACAGGAAAAAGAGGTGGGGGAGTAAAGGTGCCAAATAAATTTAACCTAAGTTTACAATTTTGCACATAGGAACTTAAAGTCACTTCTCAGACTCTGGAAGTTAGTGATTAAATTGATCGCAGATTACTGGCTGTGTCCCAGGCAGCAATACATAATTAAAAATAACAATTAAGCACACAAAAATCAGGTGCAACAGCAAATAGTACTATTCACTTTCAAAAATTCTGTATTCTCAATTATCTGTCACTTTCCATGAGATTTGCAACTTGGCTAAACTCAGGAGTTTCACTTCCACAGTACCATGTCACTTAAAATGCAGTATCCAAACAAAAGTCAGATAATCATGCTTTTTTCAGTCTCTAGACTAACATTCCCTTGAGCCAATAATCCATAAATAAACACTATTTTTAAGTCTTCATTACAAAGCACACAGTTTCTTTTCAGGCAAGATTGGGCTGCCAACTTCTCTTCTTAAATGTTAATCCCTTCTTTTCCAAAGAAAAAATAGAAAGTCATAGTAAACAAAAAAGAGAACTTCCATCCTTTCATAGCTATGGTCTTCCTCTAAGTATCACTAAAAAGTAAAACTCCACAATTTAAAAAAATTAATACAGGCAGGATACATTATTTAAGAATACACAAACCTATACCTCAACTCACCTCCCACCAAATAATATCTCTACTCTCTCTACTTTGATTTTTGTAAACTAGCCACCACCCTCAAAAATCAGTTTTATTGATTATTGTTCATCAATTCTTTAGCTTCTTTTCTTCCATATATTCTATTTCTACAATCTTAGCTCCCAAATTCAACAACAAAATTAAACTTCATATCTTCCATGACTCCCATGCTAGCCATGCTCTTGTGTGTGACCGCTATCCTTCCTTTCCACTGTGCTACCTATAGATTTTCTCCAAATACTTCTAATTTCCCCAAATTTGTATCATAAAGTATTTCTCCTTCCTTTTTCTGCCATTTCTTTGTCACATCATAAAATTCATATAAATCATAACAATGTATAGATAGTGCTCTAACAAAAGTTGTTTATAAATTCTATTGTTCTAAAGTCCATAGTAAAATAAATAGTCAGTAGAACTAACTCTTGATTTCAGAGAGAGGTGAAGGATTTTGACTCTGAGATGTAACCATATCAATATCTGTGTAAGCTGATAAGCTGAGATTTTGTAAATAGAGAGGATTCTGTCCTCCCAAACACTTAGTGTGTTGCTATCTATGTGCTTGTGACTGATAATAATGTTTTACATATCAGAGACACTCAATAAATAATTTCATTTGGTAGACGAGGAATTTTACGATGCTTTAAAAACAGTTCTTATAAGTTTTAACCTTTGTCTTCAACTCTAATGTTCTCTAATTCAGGTCCATGCTTAAGAATAGAGCTTAAAGAAATGATTTTTGACATAAATACACACGCACTATGATGTTTACCATAGTACTTAAATGTTCAACAATGATTAATAAGATTATATCCATTTACTTTTAAGAATGTTATACAGCAATTTAAAATAACATCTTGCCATGACTGGAGTGGTTCAGTGGGTTGAGTCCTGGCCTGTGAACTAAAGGATCACTGGTTCGATTCCCAGTCAGGGCACATGCCTGGGATACGAGTCTGGTCCCCAGTTGGGGGCACACAAGAGGCAAAAACACATTAATGTTTCTCTCTCTCTCTTTCTCCCTCCCTTCCCCTCTCTCTAAAAAAAGAAAATAAATAAAGTCTTAAGTAAAATAAAATAACATCTATGTAGAATAGATATTATTTGGGAAATGTTTTGGTATAAGGCTAAATGAAAAAGCATGGTTCCAGACTTCCAGCCAAGATGGAGGCTTAGACGGACATGCTAGGTCTCCCTCTACAACTAGAGAGGAATACAACTACTTCAAAACAAAGGATAACTAGAAATTCCAGAAAATAAAACTACACGGAAGCCCAACATATGAAGTTATAAACCAGCGGTGCCATTTGGGCAGGTAAGAGTTAAAGAGGGCAGTGCTGTTTGCGGTCGCACCTGAGACAGCAGCGGGACAGCGAAAAATCCCGGCGGCAGTCAAGCCCCTGGCAGTGCGCGACACCAGCAATGGGGAAAGCAGCCACCGCATCGCCTTCACAGTGAGGCCCAGGGGGGCGGGAGGACGGATCCCGGTCTCCTAGCTGAATAACTGTGTGAATCCATCTTGGACCCCCGCCCCCAAAGAAAGCACCACAGGGCTGCGAAATAGGTCGCAGACAGGCGCCGGTCGCTGATTTGTGACGCGTACGCAGGCACTGCCCCCTGCCCCTTATAGCCAGCCCAAGAAAACAAAACGCATGTGTCAAAATGAGGCAGACAACTATAGAAATCCCGGTGACACAACTCACCAGGCAACAGATAGAGAACCTGACAGATGAACAGATAAGAAACCTGTCAGAGGCTCAGTTCAGGGCCATTGTTAGCAGGTGGCTTACAGAATTCACAAAAGAGCAGGAAAAAGATAAGAAAGAAGCGAAAAACATTCATAACGAAAGGAACAAAACCACATATGAGACAGATGGAGAGGAAAAAAAATCCAGAGTTCATTTCAACAAACTGGAATATGGAGAAGGAACAAGCAGTCAACCAATGCAGTGAGAGGAAATGGGAAGCAACAATGAGAGGATCAGAAACCTCTGGGACAGCTATAAAAGGCCCAACATAAGAATCATTGGTTTGCCAGAGAGTGAGGAAGATGAACTAGAACTTGAAAAATTGAGTGAAAATATAATAAAGGAGAACTTCCCAGACTTGGGGAAGGGAATAGACTTGCAGGTCCAGGAAGCAAGGAGAGTTCCCAAGAGACTGGACCCAGGGAGAACCACTCCAAGACACATTATAATCAAAATGTCAAAAATTAAAGATAAAGAGAGAATCTTAAAAGCAGCAAGAGAGAAGAAAAGAATTATGTACAAAGGGGTCCCAATTAGACTATCAGCTGACTTCTCAAGGGAGACCCTACAAGCAAGAAGGGACTGGCAAGAAATATTCAAAGTAATGAAAATCCAAAACCTACAACCACGAATACTCTATCCAGCGAAATTGTCATTCAGAATAGAAGGACAGAGAAAGTGTTTCCAGGACAAAATAAAACTGAAAGAGTTCATTAGATCCAAACCACTGTTATATGAGATGTTAAAGGGACTGGTTTAAAAAACAGAAGCTAGGGAGATGAAACAAAGGCAAACTAAACAGGCAACGAGAGTGGAAAAGGAACTGTGGGTACGGGAAGCATATTGGGGGGAGGTCAACAGGGAGGGGGAGTGGGGAGAGGGAGGGAGATGATATAGGAATTGGGGATCATGGTAGGAGGGAATGGAATAAACGGAGAGAGGTTGGGAGGAACTGTATGCACAACTAATGGACATAATCTAAAAGGGGGGGACAACTGGAGGGAGGGGGGCCACCGGGTGGAGGGGAGCAGAGGGAAGGGAAATTGGCACAAATGTAATATTTTAATCAATAAAACACATTAAAAAAAAAAGCATGGTTCCAAATTTTATCTATAAAACTATTGCGATTCATTTTAAAGCCATGCAGAGAAAAAAAGATTAGAAGAAAATACATCAATAAGGTTACAGATAATTTTTTCTATGCTTTCAAAATTTGTACAATGAATATTATACATACCACTATTACAAAGAAACAAAAGTAAGTTATACTATAAAAATTCCATTACTTTACTCAATTAAGAAGGAAGACAGACTATGTATAGGAAGTAACAAATGGAAATAGCCATGTTTTTACTCTCTGTGTTTTGGGTTTCTCCATTTAACAAATTTACGCTATTCTACTATGAGTTAGTTTTTTTATAGTGGGTAATGAAACTTTAATAGCAAATCTAATTATGCCATTCAAATTTGACTGCTGATAATCCATATCTCCAAATCACAATTATTTTCAATATATTGACATTGCAGTCTGCCTAAATAAGTTAGCCACGAAGAAACAAGATGGCGGAGGAGTAAGTGGAAGCTACACTAACTTCCTCCCAGAACTAGTCTGGATTTACAACGCAATTTTGGAGAAATCATCTGGAATAACCAACCAAACACCAGCTGGAGAGAAGTCTTATAACCACGGAGAGACAGAAAAGGCCACTACATCACAACGTGACCGGCAGACCATTCCCGGCCAAGTGGCATCAGCCTGAGGGGAAGCAAAGGCCCTGCCTACAGGAATTAAGCTGCCACACCCTCGGTCCTTAAGCCTGTAGGCTAATCACAGATTGAATAGATTATCAACTAAAGGAGACAGACAAAGGCAGTAGATCCCTGAAAGTCTCCAACAAGCTGCCTAGGCCCAGACTGGTACAGGATCTGACGCCACCAGGGGCAGATCCAGGAAGTGCAGATCATTCTAAGAAGCACCAACAAACAATAGGAGTCACAGAAATGGGGAGACAGAGAAACAACCCCCCATCGAAAGGAAAGGCAGAGTCCCCAGAAAGAGTGCTAAATGAAATAGAGGGGAGCCAACGATCAGATATGGAATTGAAAGCATGTATTATGGAGAAGCTCAATGAGCTCAGCGGAAACTACAAAGAACTCCAGAAAAACTACAGTGAACTCCAGAAGAAGTATAAGGAACTTACTGAGAATTATACCTGCATCAAAAAGGACATGGAAGCTATCAATAAGAGCCAGGAGGAAATGAAGAATACGATCTCTGAATTGAAGAACACAGTAGAAGGAATTAATAACAGGCTAGAGGAAGCAGAAAATCGGATCAGTGAGCTGGAGGACAACGTAGACAAAAACTCACAGACAGTGCAACAAAATGAAAAAAGGCTGAACAAGACTGAAGAGGCTCTAGGACAGCTGCAGGACAACATGAAACGTAATAATATCCATATCATAGGAATTCCAGAAGGAGAAGAAGAAGAGCAAGGGATAGAAAACCTCTTTGAAAAACTAATGACAGAAAACTTCCCTAACATGAAGAGAGAAAGAATCATGCAAGTCCAGGAAGCACAGAGGATCCCAATGAAGATGAACCCCAACAGGCCCACTTCAAGACACATCATAATAAAAATGCCAACATTCAAAGACAAAGAGAGAATCCTAAAAGCAGCAAGAGAGAAACAACTAATAACATACAAGGGAGCTCCAATAAGGCTATCATCAGATTTCTCAGCAGAAACACTACAAGCCAGAAGGGAATGGCAAAATATATTCCAAGTAATGAAAAACAAAGGCCTACAACCAAGAATACTCTACCCAGCAAGGCTCTCATTCAAAATGGAAGGTGAAATAAGGAGTTTCCAAGACAAAAGAAGGTTAAAAGAATACATCTTCACCAAACCAGTATTGCAAGAGATGCTAAAGGGTCTGCTTTAAGAAGATGAAGAAACAGAGAGAGACAGAGAGGAACACGAGTACAAAGGGGGAAAATGACAATGAATAGGTACTGAAAGAAAGGAGGAACTTCTACCATTTGCAACAACATGATTGGAACTAGAGAGAATTATGCTTAGCAAAATAAGCCAGGCAACAAAAGAAAATTACCTTATGCTATCACCTGTTAAAGGAAACTAATGAACAACACAAACAAATGAGCAAAATTGAACCAGAGGTATGTAAACGAGGAATAAACTAACAGTAACAAAGGGGGAGGTGGGAGGGAGAGAAGTGGTAAGAAGGGGAAGGGTCTAGTCAAAGAACATGTATAAATGATCCATGGACATGGACAACTGGGTGGGGACTGAATGTGGGAGAAGGGAGGGACAGGGTGCAGAGAAGCAAGAGGGGGAAAAAAGTGAGACAACTGTAATGGAAAAACAAACAAACAGAAAAATTTTTAGTGGGGGGAAAAATAAAAATATAAAGAATAGAAATGCAAGTTCAGTGAATATTAGAAGGACAAGGATTTTCCTTCACACTGTATATATTTTCTCCCTATCTGATCCCTCCAGAATTTGGCATTCTAAAGAAGTAAGTAATGACCTAAGTTTCTTTGCATAAAACTAATAAGACCAGTTGTTAATAACGATTTATTTGACTAAGACTTTGACTGGAATGTCATGCCTAAAGGAGACATGCTTGGGCTTTGGTTGTTACCAAAAAGCCCTGAGCAACTGGGACTGACTTTCAAAGGTAATACAAGTCCACGAGATAAAAGGCCTGGTACCTTAGATGGATGAGCGGTCCATAGCAATCTTTCCAGGGAAGGAACGAGGGTTGTTTTCCTGAAAGATGGCTAGAAGGGACCTTAAGGCACAATGGAAAACCAGGAGGACCTGGAAAAGACAGGTGTTTACAGGCAAGGCTGAATGCCAGGTATGTGGCTCAGCTTCTGTGCCCTGAAGGGCAGACTGAAGGTCACCCTAAATGTTCCTTGCGTAAGTTCCAGCAAAACAGAACTAAAGATCAAAAGTGATCATTTGCTGCTCTTGTTGTGTTTATGCAAATGAACAGGATATATTAAAAATGAACTTAATGCAGTCCCTTTAATGACAAGGAGGGTAATCTTAGGGGGAAAAATCAAGATTCAAGGAAGATCACAATGCCCAGTGGTAGACTATAAAGTAGTGCAGCTAACCGTCTTTAAAGTTTCTTTTCATTTAAAATTTGTTTTCATTTGAAAGTTAAACTATGTCTGTGGCATTATCAAAGATGTTGAAATTACAGGCAAGAAGAATGTCAAATGCCTTGCAACTGGATGTCTTCCCGATAAGACAGTCCTACAGATCTATAAACTTGTGTGTGGGTTATGTTACATAAATTAACATGTGTTTTCTGTTTTCAAAGGGCATAAGCCTATAATCTCATTACCTGAGTGATTGTCTGTATGTATAGGCCTCACTTAATCCTGTCTGCATTGCTGCCTCCTGAGACTCAATGGTTTGGCTGAACTAAGTGGCTGGGTTGGTGAAGAACGGGGTGGCCTGTGGGCTTCACTTTAAAACTGGTTTCTCTTTTCTATCCTAATGGCTTGGACAGAAAGAGCCCAGAGGCCTGAGAGGGGGGAAACCTAAAATATTTCCCTCAGTCCAAACTAAGTATAATGGGCAAAAGGGTCTTGGACAGGTGAGATGTACCTGGTATACCTTCCTCTAAAGAAGCCCTTCTTTTCCCTAATGTTGGACATTGAAAAATTAATACCTGTCTTTTGTCATCTAGTGGTTACGGATTGAATGATGTCCTTTAACCCTGTTGCCCCCAGAATACAACAAGGATGCCAGCCTGTTAAACCAAGCATGCCGTTGTCCAGAGACAGCCAACCAACCTGGAGTCTGCACGATCCTTCCTCTTGTGGGAAGGCCACCCTCCCCTCCACACCCCCACTCTTATTAGGGATTTCTTGACCCAAGGGTAGGTAGGACGACAACCATGTCCAGCTTGAAGCAGCTAGAGGAGCTCGAGACCTTCGTCCATTGTCCTTTACAAGATTGTAAAGGGTCTTAAGTCTGAGAGGGAGGGATTGTTATTTTTTATTGTTAAAATATTTAACTAATTAATTAATTATTTTTTTAAAAAAAGAAGAAGAATATATGAAAGGGTGAGCCATGGGCATGGACTTGGGGAGGGGATTGTCGGGGAAGGGGTGTACTGGGCGGAGGGGAGCAAAGGGGAAAAAATTGGAACTATTGTAACAATATAATCAATAAAATATACTTTAAAAAAAAATAAGTTAGCCACAACCCAGAACCAAGGCTAATTTGAAATACTATTTTCCCACTTGTGGGTTTTAAGAATCATTGACTGGGTCTCACATATCCAGAGATGTTGCAACAGTCTTTCCTAGTGGTGTGTATCAGTCACTCAAAACCTCTGCAATCAACAAACTTCCTGATGCCTAACCTAAATTTCTTCTTACTTCCATATGAACTCCTTCCTTCCAGTTCTGTTCTCTGTGTAACTGAGAGCAACTTCTCAGTCACTCTGACCTCACAAGATAGTGACCCTCTCTTCACATTATTGATTATATATCACAGCCCATATTTATTCCATAAACTGTGACTTTAATTTGATGATAAATTGTGGTAAAACAGTTCTGAGAGATTCCTCAGCCTCCTAATATTACTGCCTATTATAAAACAAATATATGAGATAAACATTAAATTGAAAAAATTAATGCTTTTGCCACTCTGTCTTTTGGAAAAGCTTCCAATTATTGTGAACAAGCTTTTCTGGTTGAAAGCAAAACCCCTTCAAACATTTTCTATCTTGCTTTCTTTTGCCCCAGCTCCATGCCAAAGCAGAAGCGTCCAGGCCATATCTTATCTTTTCATGCACAGTATCGCAATCAGCTTTTTATAGCCAGAAACTCTGAATGCAAAGCACGACTTTGGCTACTAGCTTCCCCTGGCACTAGTTTGAAAGTTATTTATAACTTTAAAATTAGCGTGAAAGTCTACATTTCTCATCATAACTACGCAAAACATTCCCACTTTATATAATATGTGTTCTTCAATTCAGAAAAAAATCTCACATTTTAAAACTATGATGTATAACCAACACAGAGCAATTTAACGCAGAAAAAAGAATGCATTGAAGTCCAGCTCTTCTCTTAACAAACTTGACACTTACCTTTCTCTTGCTTCCTAGAAAGTAAATGTGTTTAAAATTCGGCTCTTGTAGGAAATTATCCAAAAAGAGATTTTTGAGGGGATTGGGGGGAGACTTCGTAGTCACAGAGTCACAGAGCAACAAATTGAGAGGCAGTGACAGTGGCGCAGTCACTTTAGCTGAGCGTCATTCACCCAGAATAAGAAAGAAAGGGGAGGTCACAAGCCAGGGTGGGTGGTATCTAATCCTGAACCACTAGTCACTGACCTCACTGACAACTTGTTACTGAAAATACTTTGTTGAAAAAGACCAGACACATACTTTGCCTAGAGATTTACAAACATAGCTGTGAGGAAGCTTTGAATAAGTTAGATTTGCATTTCTCTAGTCCCTTTCTAAAGTAAGGACCCTTACATCTAATTAAAGATGAAGGCTCAAATTATTGAGAGTAAAAAATAATAAAGCAGAGATTACAGAAGTTCCAGAAATCTACCATCAAAAGATCAGTTATGTAAAATTTAGTGTCTTCAGTACCATGAAAATGTGTCACCTCTGATGTGTTTTTCCTCTGAAATACTATCAATCTTAAACCCTTGCACCAGTTATTACACTTTTTGCTTCTAGAATTTATGGGAAATCGTGTAATTATCAGTAAAGTATGCAAAGTGAAAATTTACCAAAAACTCCATAAGTGGAACCATTATTAAAGTTACCAAAAAACAACTTTCTCCAACAAGATTTCTTTCTTCTATGACTATTCTGTGTCATATTTCCTTTTCCTTTTTTTAATATCCTCTCCTTGAACATCTTAACATTCGCTGGGACAGTCTGGTATACCCTGCCTTACACTTTATGATTTCATCAATTCTTTGACACCCCTCTTGAACCTGTACTGAATATTTCCTTAAACATTATCACTTTTGTGACTCTCTTCCAATCGCATCTAAAACAATAGGTGGTAACTGCTCCTAAAAGGGAGCTATTCATTTTGGTTTTAGCATTTCTGTTCTTAAAAGGCTGAATTGAAAATAAAAAGAAGGCATTCAATGATTAGCTCCACGGGCAATTTTAGAACAAATATCAGGACACCCAGAGGAAACGGATGGTCTGGGGGCTGTCAGAATCAACTACGAAAGGCATTTCATTTTTTTATGATTTGTAGGAAAACTAGCAAAATTTTTGTATTTTTATGTAGGTTCCTTTAAAATGTGCATAATTGGCATTACAGTCATCTAAAGATTCTTAGTTGTTAACATACTGTCCTCCCAGATTTTTTTAAAGCAGGTTTTTCCGCTGGAGAATCTAGGAATAGCCTCTTTTCACAGTGAAAACAAAGAGTAAGTTTTATGTCTCTCAATCCATCTTTTCTTGAATAAAGAATTCACTTGACACTTGCAAAATAGAAGTTTTTGTTTTAGAGCTTTAATAATGAATGTTTTCCAAACCCAGACTGTTGAATTGGGCCCAAGATATCCAAGTTCTATTATGAGTCAGCCTACCACCACTGTAAAATCAGTATCTTTCTTTTCCATCTGTAAAATGGAAGTGAAAACCCCTATTCTATCTCCTTTGCAGGATATGTGAATTAAATGGACAGAATCTGAAGTGCTTCAAATTACACTGAACTCCTAAGAGATGCATATAGATGCAAGTACTTGATGTTATCAAAACAACTAAATATTATAACTATCTGAAATATAATTGTAAAGAGCTCTATGGAGTTGGGTTTTGTTTTGTTTTTTATTATTATTCCTTTATAAAAATTCCTACAGCCTCAGAGATATTTTTATCTGAAGTATTTCCCACTTTAGCCACAAGAGGTCCTCCTCCTAGCAATTCAAATCACGTCCGATTTGATGAGTCAAGATCCCATGCATGGTCTTCTGTATTTATATCGTTTGGCTGACAGAAAGCACAGATCACCTATGTCTAGCTTCCATAGCTAACTATAGGGTAGCAAACAAAACCAGGAAAAAAATCTGGCTTTCTCTGAGTGATCAATGAAGCATGCTGAACACTAAATAGTTTCTGTAAACTACACAGCCATTGCATTTTGCACTCTGGCCCCCTTCCAAATTTTAATTTCTTCTTGTCACCGTGCCCAGTCTTGTTCAGTATTGATTCTCCTTCCCTCTTTACTTGTTTCTTTTCTTTAAACTTTCCAAACTTTAAAATTTTGGCTCATATTCCTCTTGCAAGCAAAGGTTAGGAACAGAAGAGCTGAGGGAAAAAGAGAAAAGAGAGAATAAATCAGGGCTGTTGGAGCAATTCTTCCAAGGTAATGAAAAGCGTGTCTTTGGCTCTAGGTATCAGGGCTGGCCCTAGACAGTCACTCATCCACATGTACTAAGAAGCCCCTTGATGCAGAGGCTGTGTTAGGAGCCAGCTAGGAGATGAGAGACGCAGAAGGGAGGGCACCGCAAAGAAAATAGTTCTACACCTATCAGCATCCCTTCTTGGAAAGTAAGCCTTCCAAGGTATAATTAGTTCTTTAATCAGAATGAAAAACAGTTTCTTCTTTTCACTAAAATACAGTAAAGAATGTAGCTTTTGTGTGAATCCTAAGTCCGTTTTGTTCTATAAATGATACCTCAAAAGACTGGCAATGTCAGGTTGCAGCTTTAAAAAATATGTAATTTTCTGGACAGCTATAATACCTATTTAAGATAAGATTTAAAGCTAAGGATAATTTCTGTTTGTGATAATTAAAATTATTTTACTCCAAAAATATGTGATAAATAGTTCTAGCACTTTGGTGGGTGTTTAAGGTGAAATGTAAATGAATCTGTTTCAAAGATTTTATGTACTGTAGCAAAAAGATGCTTCCTATTCTCCCTTCCTACCCACCCTTAGCTAATAGCTACAAAGCAACTCCCCTTAGTCACTGAGAAAAACAGAAGCCATCTGGTGAGATGCCCCATGTCCTCTCATCATCAAAAAGCTACAAAAGCACCAGCACCAAGCCCCATCCTGTGTGCCTTCCCTCCTATTACAATGCAAGCATACCTTGCTCCTCCTAAAGGCTAATCTCTCCTCTTCTGCTCTGGATGTCTTCTTCTCCCACCTTCTCAAGGACTCTGTTCCTTCATT
Organism: Furipterus horrens; assembly: GCF_987537825.1. Classification (NCBI taxonomy): domain Eukaryota; kingdom Metazoa; phylum Chordata; class Mammalia; order Chiroptera; family Furipteridae; genus Furipterus; species Furipterus horrens. Next base: position 158,196,795 of record NW_028327175.1, read on the forward strand.
ATTACCTCATATACTGCATTATCACCCCTTCTCTAAAAATCAGCATAAAAACATGCCACACAACTTCTAACTTAAACATGTCAAACAAAAGCATTAGCTTCACCCTACAGCTCCCTCCAGATGCTCCTCCCAGCTGTCTGCTGCCTTCATAACAAGATTTCCCAAATGAGTTGCTTATCATCCCTGCTTTTTGACCTCTCATTCACTCCATAACCCTCTCCATGGAATTTCTGTCCCCTTCACCACCCTAAGAGCCAGTTTTAAGCCTACCAACAGCCTCCACGTGGCCAAATTCCTAATAGTCACCTTAAGGGATATCTCATCCAGTTCTATGGCTTTAAATGAGACTTGTAATCAGATGTGGAGTGGGACTTGTACTGTTGCTCAGAATTGGCAACCAGGGCTCAAAAAAAATAAAATGAAGTCATCTGTGTACCCTGCACACTAAGAAATTTCTAATATTTGAGGCCAGACACCTCACTTAGGGCTTACTAAGAAGTAAGGGAAAGATCTGCATGCTCTTCCTTTCCCATTTCCTCTGCTAGCCACAACATTAGTGAAAAAATTTGGAGACTTGAAAAATTAGGGGAACAAAGCCAACTAATTCTCTCCTCTCAAAAATATCAGAGAAGTAGTAAAACAGTCAATCTCATCCCTTCCGATTTCCAAGTCCATTGAGAGGACATTCAGTCAGTGCTAGAGGAAGGGGAAACACTGAAAAAACTTAAACTGGAATAAGATGGAAATTTTAAAGTGGACTAAGCAACCCTTGAAGCACTGAAACTGCCAGGTAAATTATGGAGCCTACCCAACGTGTCATTAAGTAATGAGTAAGGAGATACAACAGAGCAGATGAAATGCAGGGACTGAAGAGAGCAAATAGTTTACCCAATAAACTGATCACACATCCATATGCTAATGATTCCCAGATTTTTATCCCCAGCCCAGATCTCTCTCAGGATTTCCATAGATATATAGCCAACTGCCCACTCCACTTGGATAGTTAATACACATTTCAAATTTCTTATGTCCCCCAAAATGAGCTCTTGCTTTTGCCTCTTAAACCTATTTCTCTCTGTCATTCATATTCTAGTTAGTGGAACCATTGCCTAATGGCTTAAGCCAAACCTAGGAGCCATCCTTCATTATTCTTTTCCCTTACAATCATCAAGAATTTCTATTAACCCTATTTCCAAAAGTTATCTTTAATACATCCACATGTCTCTGCCTTCCTGTCCCAACTATTCTGCAGTATTTGCAATGCATTCTCTACAAAGGTCTTAGTGACCTTTCAGAACATAGCTTTGCTTGTGTTGTTCTGCTTAAAATTACCAATTGGCTTCCTATTACTCAGAGCAGAAAATCCAAATTCTTTATCAAATTTACAAGGCACGGCATGGTCTGGTTTCTGTCAACCTCTACAATTTTGACTCACAGCACTCTCCCCCTAGTTCACTGACTTCAACTACACTTTCTGTTCATAAAATACCCAAGCTTATTCCCTTAGGGCTATTACACTTGCTGTTCCCCTACTTGAAATTATTTTCTCCCAATATTTAAACATCTGGTTCACTCTTATTTTTGATATAGTCATCCACCTTCTCAGAGAGGTATTACATGATCACCTTACCTCAGTTGCCCCCAGACATTCATCACAATATTGCAGATTTATTTATTTGTTTACTTATTCTTTCTTCACCATTGCAATTAAAGCTAGGGGCAGTGGCAGTGTCCATAAGAGCATGGCATTTATAAATTAACTATAATAGAAGGTAAAGCTCAATAGCTACAGATTTCAAAGGAGGGAGAGAGAGCTCTAGAAGCAAGGAGTAATCCAGAAAGTTTACCTGGAGAGATTTATATTTGCCTTGATGCAGAAAGGAAAGATGTCGGCATCATAAGGGAATAATGTTCCATTAATTTTATTTTTCCAATATCTTTCAAATCCATTGCTTCTCCATCATTACAGCTACTATCCTGGTACAAATTATTTATGTCTTGTTGTCTTTTTATGTTATACGTACCACCTAATTTCTCCCTCCTCCTCTATTTTACTTCGTGCAAACCCAAATACAGCATTTAAATTCTAGTCAAGGTGTATTTACAGCTAAAATTAAAAATCTCAATTTCACTATTTCAGAACTACTGAAATTGATGCACTAACTTTATTGCCTGGGTGATAAAAATGGCTAAAATGAGTGTTTTCCTCATTAATTTTTCTCATTTAATGTTCTCATACTGCCATGCCTCAACTTTGACAGCCCATCTTGCCATTAGTCAATAACCTTAACAAGCACAGTAATTACAGTCAATCACATCTGCTTTAGCTCATTGATTACTTTGTCACTTCTTTTTCAACCTGTTAATGAAAATTCTCAGCACAGACCTTCAGGGTGACATTTCTTTTATTAATTAACCACCTTAAATATATTAAACCAGAGCATCTTGTATTGAAATTGACATTTACTGTCATTGAAACTGACTTTTTAGTTCAAATCATTAAATAAGAGATATATTACTTCTAAAGGATTAACATACTTAATTTTTACTTGATATGGTTTTTAAAATGTTAAACAAATTGTCTTCTCATTGTGATTCTGACTTCAAAAGCTAGTAGTAAATGATGTAAACAATGAGCAATGTACCATCTTGGACTAGAGGCACTCAACAAGAGGTGCAGTAGTATTGATATTATTTAAAAGATAGAATCATTTTAGGCCTCCTAAGAGTACCAAGTTAAATTTATCTTTGAAACAAATTGTGTCTTTGTTCTAAAAAAAAAATACAGTAGAGTTTCTAGTTGTACAGATGTAAAACAAGTCTCACATAAAATATGATACAGGAAATGACTTGTAGTTTCACAGAGAAACTCAGTGAGGTATGTCTGTGTAGATTTTTAATGCTTGTTAAAGAGAACCATCTTTCTCCAGCATAAATTTACATAGTTCTCAGGAAACATCAGCAAGATGAAAAGGGAACCAACCATATGGGAAAATATATTTGCCAATGATACCTCAGACAAGGGATTGATCTCCAAAATATATAAAGAACTTATATGACTCAACACCAAGAAGACAGACAACCCAATTTAAAAATGGGCAAAAGACCTAAAAAAACACTTTTCCAAAGAGGACATACAGAGGGTTCATAGACATATAAAAGAATGCTCAATATCACTAGCCATCAAAGACATGCAAATAAAAACCACAATGAGATACCACTTCACGCCAGTCAGAATGACCATCATCAACAAATCAACAAACAACTTGTGCTGGCGAGGATGCAGAGAGAAGGGAATTCTGGTGCACTGCTGGTGGGAATGCAGACTGATGCAGCCACTATGGAAAACAGTATGGAATTACCTCAAAAAACTGAAAATGGAACTGCCTTTTGAACCAGCAATTCCATTGCTGGGATTATATCTGAAGAATTCTGAAACACCAATTCAAAAGAACCTATGCACTCCAATGTTCATAGCAGCACTATTTACAATAGCCAAGTGCTGGAAACAGCCTGAGTGCCCATCTGTAGATGAGTGGATCAAAAAGCTGTGGTACATTTACACAACAGAGTACTATGTAGCAGAAAGAAAGAAGGAACTTCTACCATTTGCAACAACATGGATGGAACTAGAGAGAATTATGCTCAGTGAAATAAGCCAGGCAATGAAAGGAAAATACCTTATGCTATCACCTAATACAGGAGACTAGTGAACAACACAAACAAATGAGGAAAATTGAACCAGAGGTATGTAAACAAGGAGTAGACTAACAATGACAAGGGGGGAGGCGGGCGGGAGAGAAGGGGGTAAGAAGGGGAAGGGTCTAGTCAAAGAACATGTATAAATAACCCATGGACATGGACAACTGGGTGGGGACTGACTATGGGAGAAGGGGTGGGCAGGGTGCAGGGAAGCAATAGAGAAAAAAGTGGGACAACTGTAATAGGAAAGCAAACAAACAAAAATTTTTAATGGGGGAAAAAAAAGAAAATATAAAGAATGGAAATGCAATTTTAGTGAATATTAGAAGGACAAGGATTTTCCTTCACACTGTATATTTTTCTCCCTACCTGATCCCTCCAGAATTTGGCATTCTGAAGAAGTAATGACCTAAGATTCTTTACATAAAACTAATAAGACCAGTTGTTAATAGAGGGTTTGTTGACCAAGACTTTGACTGGAATGTCATGCCTGCATTCTGGTTGTTACCAAAAAGCCCTGAGGAACCAGGGTTGACATTTGAAGGTAATAAAAGCCCACGAGATAAAAGGCCTGGTACCTTGGTTGGTTGTGTGGTCCATGACAATCTTTCCAGAGAAGGAACAAAGGTTGCTTTCCTGTAAGATGGCTAGAAGGGACCTTAAGGCACGATGGAAAACCTGAAGGACTTGGAAATGACAGGTGTTTACAGGCAAGACTGAATGGCAGGTATGTGACTCAGCTTCTGTGCCCTGAAGGGCAGACTGAAGGTCACCCTAAATGTTCCTTGTGTAAGTTCCAGCAAAGCAGACTTAAAGATCATAAGTGGTCATTTGCTGCTCTTGTTGTGTTTTTGCAAATGAACAGGATAAATTAAAAACGGACTTAATGCAGTCCCTTTAATGACCAGGAGAGTAATCTTATGGAGAAAAATTGTGATTCAAGAAAAATCATAATGCTCAGTGGTAGACTATAAAGTAGTGCAGCTAACCATCTTTAAGGTTTCTTTTCATTTAAAATATGTTTTCACTTGAAAGTTAAACTATGTCTGTGATGTCATCAAAGATGTTTAATTTACAGGCAAGAAGAATGTCATATGCCTTGCAACTGGATGTCTTTTCGATAAGACAGTCCTACAGATTTAGAGACTTGTACATGGGTTATGTTGCATAAATTAACATGTGTTTTCTGTTTTCAAAGGGCATAAGCCTATAATCTCATTACCTGAGTGATTGTCTGTACGTATAGGCCTCACTTAATCCTGTCTGCATTACTGCTTCCTGAGACTCAAAGGTTTGGCTGAACTAAGTGGCTGGGTTGGTGAATAATGGGGTGGTCTGTGGTCTTCACTTTAAAACTGGTTTCTCTTTTCTATCCTAATGGCTTGGACAGAAAGGACCCAGAGGTCTGAGAGAGGGGAAACCTAAAATATTCCCCTCAGCCCAAGCTAAGTATAATGGGCAAAAGGATTTTGGACAAGTGTGATGTGCCTTGCACAGCTTCCTCCAAAGAAGCCCTTTTTTTCCCTAATGTGGGACATTGAAAAATTAATCCCTGCCTTTTGTCACCTAGTGGTTATGGATTGAATGATGCCTTTTAACCCTCTTGCCAAATCTCTTGTCCCCAGAATACAACAAGGATGCCAGCCTATTAAACCAAGCATGCCATTGTTTGGGGACAGCCAACTGACCTGGAGTCTGCATGATCCTTTCCCATGTGGGAAGGCCACCCTCCCCTTTAAACCCCCACTCTTATTAGGGATTTCTGAACCCAAGGGTAGGAAGGATGACGACCACGCCCAGCTTGAAGCAGCTAGAGGAACACGAGACCTTCACCCATTGTCCTTTATAAGTTTATAAAGGGTCTTAAGTCTGGGGGGTGGGGTTGTTATTTTGTATTGTTATAAATAATTAATTTTTTTTAAAGAATAATATAGGAAAGGGTGAAGCCAGAGAAGTATGCACGACCCATGGGCATGGACTGAGGGCGGTGGGATTGCTGGAGGAGAGGGGTGCTGGACAGAGAGGAGTAAAGGGGAAAAAATTAGAACTATTGTAACAATATAATCAATAAAACATACTTTAAAAAATTAAAAAATAATGATAAAAAATTTTGCATAGTTCTTGAACCCATCAGAACTTATAAAACATTTATATAATAAATATTTTCCAATGTCCTTTTTTTTAACATTTTGAATTAAAATTTATAGTTACTAACCACATATTATCTATACTAAGGCTTTAAAAATATTTTTATGTATACGCAACGTTATTTATATATAAGTATGTGTATTTACATAAGTTATATATTTGCATTTCATTGTACACATGCTCAGGCACTCTTACACTTGAACACATAATAAAAGAGTCACTTTCCCTTATGGACAGAATCACTGTATATGTGACAGCTACAATTATAGATTGATAAGGATATATTGTATTGGCAATTCAAATACAACAAGCAGCATTGCAATAGTAATGTGATTTTTCTGAAATGGTGAACAACTCTTGATATAACACAGAACAAAATAAGAACAATCTTCCTTTGATAAAGCCAACTGGTTGCATTCCTGAAAAATTAACTGTATATGAAAATAGTACAATAAGTAATAATTCATGTTTATAAGTAAAACCAGCGTTAGCTTCTAGACTTAGAAAATTATAAGCAGGACCTACACAAATGTACAGTGGGATATTTGAAAGTTTCAAAGGATGTGGAACAATTTGTTTTAGAGGAGAGTGACACATTGCAAAACCTCTAAGCTCCTTTTATTAAATGTTAAATGTGTCCCACAACTACTGTTACAATAACTGTTTGCCCTCAGGACAGGCCAAAGGAAGGGGATGTGCTATAAAACATTGCATGTTTACAAGAGCCCCAAGGCTGAAATAAAAAAGATGGATAAACAATAAATATCTATGATAGGCAGGTGGGTAGATAGATAGATTTTTTAAAAAGTAAAAGAAGAAAGAAAGGTAGAGAAAAAGGGAGGGAGAGAAAGAGGGAGGGAGGACAGGAAGCAGGAAGGGAGGGAGAGCCAGAGGAAAGGAGGGAAGAAGGTAAATTCTGTAAAGAGCCCTAACTGAAATGGCATAGCACTTTACTGCAGTTCCAAACACGTTTTTAAAAGAATAATTCGTTTTTCTAGAAAATATATTAAAGACAACTATGGTAATTGCCCAGAGGATGGGCAGCACCCAAAAAGCCAGACCATATCCTTCCAGTGAGTGAATGAGGCTTCTCTTGAAAAGAATGGCTATTCCTGTTATTTAATCTGGAGAAGAAATTGATTCTAGGACAGGAATGAGAATTGAAAAGCCAGATTTTTAGCTGAAAGGAAGGAAAGTCCCTTTACTCTTTGAAATTCCATGACTTGAGATCCTAGACTCCATGTAGAAGAGACAAGCCAGAGAGAATCCCACAGTGGAAAGAGAAGGTAGCAAGTTCATAATAGTGGTAGAGAGAAACAAGTTAGAGAAACACTTTTAAATGATACCTTGAAAATGACCCGGAACTTAGACCAGGATACTGAGCATAGTCACAGTTCCTACTGTAGTTATTATATGTGTTGTCATTTTTTACTCTTTTGCTGTAAACTCTGGTTAAAATGCTATGTTGTAGAAAATTAAAGGAAGGACCTGTTTTCCTGAGTCGCAGGCAGTATCGACCTGGAGAACAGGAGCAAAAGTAGCAGTGCAGCAGCCCAACAAGGCATCTGAAACAGAAAAGCATGGTGGACCTCTTCCTCAATATAATTGAGAGCACTCTGGTATGACTCAGAAATAGCCAAGAAATACTTTAGAGGGTTAATTTCTGGCTCTCAGACATGCAGACTCAAACTATTAGAATCCAGATATTTAAAAGAGTATGTGACCTTATTTTATAAAAACAGGTGTTGAAGCTCAGATATTTAAGTCTTCAATAAGTGGCAGCTATTTTTAATCATCTTAATTACTTAGTATATGGTATCGAGTTATATTGCATCGTAGGCAGGCTCCACCGCAATTTCAGCAGCAAGCAGGCACAAGAAAGGGCCAAGGAACAATGAGGAGCCAAGCAAGAATAAGGCTCGAGCAACTGACCAAATGATAGGGCTAAACCCCAAAGGAACCTGGATACCTATCCAATTAAAGTGGCTTGCGACTGAGGAGAATATAGCAAAGTTGTATTTAATTAGGACGAGTTACAATGTCCAAGAATCAAACATCCAGTGAGTGGGGCACTGCAGCAGGAGTGTCCTCCCAGCAGTGTCGCTATGTAGTTGGTGGTGACACCCTTTTTCACGTTGTTCATCTGGAAACTGGTAAGCATTAAACAGGGAGTTAGAGCCCAAACCAAGTGCCCTGGGCAGAAACCCAGTCACCTAGACTGAACAAACATGGCAGAGAGTTATAAGAAAGGCTGTAATTCAATGCACAAAAAAGTGCCCAGGCTTCCCCGTGGTAGATTTGCTTGAGTACTGGGTCTGACTGAGGCTGTAGATGGTAAACATTAAGTTCTACACAGGTGAAAAAGTTTAGGGTAGACTTTTTTTTCTTTTTACATAGTGCAGGTTAAGTTTTTCTCAAACAATCCATGCAAATGCTTATGTCCTGAGTTGTAAAAACCCTTTTCAAATATTCTTAAAAGTAGGTATCTTCACTGACTGCAGCTAGACGGCTGGATAGACAGAACCTTTACTATATGGCACATGAATATGAATGGCCCTGTTTGGTTGTGCTACTCCTTTCAATAAAATTATCAGAAGAGTTTAATGTTTTATTATTAGAATACATGTTATCAAATATGGGTTTATTAACACCATGTGCAAACCAGGAATTCATGTCTCAGAAATCATGCAACAGTAACTAGATATTAGAGATTTTAAGGTACTTCTAAAACAGCCTAAATAATACCATTGATTCAAAAATAACTAAAATCTCAGTAGTTTAAAAACTAGACTGTGACTCAGACCCTTTCTAATTCTGATTCCTAACTATAAATTTAAATAACTTCAAACTTCTATTGACAATCTCAACAGTTTCTTCCTATTCATATACAAAATCAACCCTTTTCCTCAGAAACTAGTATAAACACTAAGACCAAATTTTTTAAATTCAGTATGGGTTTTTTATTTTTATTTATTTATTTGTTTGTTTATTTATTTATTTATTTTTGGATTTTCAATTACACTTGTCCCATTTTTTCCCCCATTGCTCTCCCCTACCCAGCCCACCCCTTCTCCCACAATCATATCCCTCCCCGTTGTCCATGTCCATGAGTCATTTATACATGTTCTTTGACTAAACCCTTCCCTTAATTATCCCCCTTCTCTCCCTCCCCCCTCCCCCCTATTGACTGCTATTCTGCTCTTTGTCCTATTTAGTTCGTTTGTTTGTGTTGTTCTTTAGTTTCCTGTATTAGGTGATATCATATGGTATTTTTCTTTCTTTGCCTGGCTTATTTCACTAAGCATGATTCTCTCTAGTTCCATCCATGTTGTTGCATATGGCAGGAGTTCCTTCTTTCTCTCTGCTACATAGTATTCCATTGTGTAAATGTACCACAGTTTTTTGATCCACTCATCTACAGTTGGGCATTTAGTCTGTTTCCAGCACTTAGCTATTGTAAACAGTGCTGCTATGAACATAGGAGTGCATAAGTTCTTTTGAATTAGTGTTTTAGGATTTTTTGGGTATAATTCTAGCAGTGGAATCGCTGGTTCAAAAGGCAGTTCCATTTTTAGTTTTTTGAGGTAATTCCATACTGTTTTCCGTAGTGGCTGCACCAGTCTGCATTCCCACCAACAGTGCAGTAGGGTTCCCATTTCTCCACATCCTCGCCAGCACTTGCTCTTTGTTGATTTGTTGATGATGGCCATTCTGACTGGTGTAAAGTGGTATTTCATTGTGGTTTTTATTTGCATCTCTCTGATGGCTAGTGATATTGAGCATTTTTTCATGTGTCTATGGACCTTCTGTATGTCCTCTTCAGAGAAGTGTTTGTTCAGGTCCTTTGCCCATTTTTTAATTGGGTTGTTTGTTTTCCTGATATTGAGCCATATAAGCTCTTTATATATTTTGGAGATCAGTCCCCTGTCTGTGATGTCATTGGCAAATATGTTTTCCCATATGGCTGGTTTCCTTTTCATCTTGCTGATATTTTCTTTTGCTGAGCAGAAATTCTTTAGTTTGATGTAGTCCCATTTGTTTATTTTTTTCTTTATTTCTCTTGCCTTAGGAGATGTATCCGTGAAGATATTGTTACATGAGATATCTGAAATTTTCCTGCCTATGTTTTCCTCTAGGATTTTTATGTTGTCATGACTTAGATTTAAGTCTTTGATCCATCTTGAGTTTATTCTCATGTGTGGTGTAAGTTGGTGGTCTAGTTTCATTTTTTTGCATATCCCTGTCCAGTTCTCCCAGCACCATTTATTAAATAGGCTCTTCTCACTCCATTTTATGTTCCTTCCTCCTTTATCAAATATTAGTTGACCGTAGAGGCCTGGGTTTATTTCTGGACTCTCTATTCTGTTCCACTGATCTATATGTCTGTTCTTATGCCAGTACCAGACTGTTTTGATCACAGTGGCTTTGTAGTATTGTTTGATATCTGGTGTTGTGATTCCTCCTGCTGTATTCTTCTGTCTCAAGATTGCTTTTGTTATTCGGTATCTTTTTTGGCTCCATATGAATTTTTGGAGTATTTGTTCTGGGTCAGTGAAATATGTCATTGGTATTTTAATAGGGATTGCATTGAATCTGTAAATTGCTTTGGGTAGTATGGCCATTTTGATGATGTTGATTCTTCCCATCCAAGAGCATGGTATTTGCTTCCATTTATTTGTATCTTCTTTAATTTCTTTCTTCAATGTTACATAATTTTCAGAGCACAGGTCTTTTATCTCTTTGGTTAAGTTTATTCCTAGGTACTTTATTTTTCTTGTTGCTATAGTAAATGGTATTTTCTTTTTTGTCTCTGTCTCTGATATTTTATTGTTGGTGTACAGAAATGCCTTAGATTTCTGTATATTTATTTTGTAGCCTGGTATTTTGCCAAATTCACTTATTATATCGAGTAGTCTTTTAGTGGAGTTTATAGGGTTTTCTACGTATGCTATCATGTCATCTGCATATAATAATAGTTTTACTTCTTCTTTCCTGATTTGGATGCCTTTTATTTCTTTTTCTTGTCTGATTGCTGTGGGCTAGGACTTCCAACACTATGTTGAATAGGAGTGGAGAGAGAGGACATCCTTTTCTTGTTCCTGATTTCAGGGGGAAAGCTTTCAGTTTTTGTCCATTGAGTATGATGTTGGCTTCAGCCTTCTCATATATAGCCTTAATTATGTTAAGGTATGGTCCCTCTATTCCCATTTTGCTGAGTGTTTTCATCATAAATGGGTGTTGTATTTTATCAAATGCTTTTTCTGCATCTATTGATATGATCATGTGATTTTTGTCTTTCATTTTGTTTAGGTGATGTATTATATTTATTGATTTGTGAATATTAAACCATCCTTACATCCCTGGGATGACTCCCACTTGATCGTGGTGTATGATCTTTTTGATGTATTGCTGGATCCTGTTTGGCAATATTTTGTTGAGGATTTTAACATCTATGTTTATTAGTGATATTGGCCTGTAATTTTCTTTCTTTGTTGTGTCTTGACCTGGCTTTGGGATTAGGGTAATACTGGCTTCATAGAAAGAATTTGGGATTTTTCCCTCTTCTTGGATTTTTTGGAATAATTTGAGGAGGATAGGAGTTAGTTCTTCCCTAAATGTTTTGTAAAATTCGCCTGTGAAGCCATCTGGTCCAGGGCTTTTGTGTGCCAGGAGATTTTTGATTACTGTTTCAATTTCCTTTTTTGTTATTGATCTGTTGAGACTTTCTACTTCTTCTTGATTCAGTTTTGGAAGGTTATATGTTTCTAGAAATTTGTCCATTTCTTCTAAGTTGTCAAATTTCTTGCAAGTTGTCAAATTTCTTGCCATACAGTTGTTTGTAGTAATTTCCTACTATCGTTTGTATTTCTGTGGTATCAGTCATGATTTCTCCTCTTTCATTTCTGATTTTGTTTATTTGGGTCTTCTGTCCTTTTTTCTTGATGAGCCTGCCTAGAGGCTTGTCAATTTTGTTTATTTTTTCGAAGAACCAGCTCCTAGTTTTGTTGACCTTTTGGGTTGTTTGTTTGGTCTCTATGTCATTTAATTCTGCTCTGATCTTGATGATTTCCTTCCTTCTTTTTGCCCTAGGCTTTGTTTGTTGTTGTTGTTCTAGTTCTAGTAGCTTTAGGGTTAGATTTTTTATTTGAGATTCTTCTATCCTTTTCAGATATCCCTGTATTACTATGAACTTCCCTCTTAGGACTGCTTTTGCTGTGTCCCATAGGTTTTGGGCTGTTGTGTGTTCATTATCATTAGTTTCTAGAAATTTCTTGATTTCTTCTTTGACGTCATTGTTAACCCATTCATTATTTAATAGCATGTTATTCATTCTCCATGAGTTTGGGTGTCTTTGATTTTTTTCCCTGAGGTTGATTTTTAGTTTCAAGGCATTGTGGTCTGAAAAGATGCTTGATATGATTTCAATTTTCTTGAATTTGTTGAGGCTTGTTTTGCGTCCTATCATGTGGTCTATCTTTGAAAATGTCCCATGTGCATTTGAAAAGAATGTATATTTTGCTTCTTTGGGGTGAAAAGTTCTATATATATCAGTTACGTCCATGTGGTCTAATGTGTTGTTCAATGCCTGTATATCCTTGGTGTTTCTTTGCTTTGATGATCTGTCTATTGTTGATAATGAAGTGTTGAAGTCTCCTACTCTGAGTGTGTTGTTGTTAATATCCTTCTTGTGGTCTTCTAGTATTTTCTTTATGTATTTGGGTGCTCCTATGTTGGGTGCATATATGTTTATCAGTGTTATATCTTCTTGATGGATTGTTCCTTTAAGTATTAAAAAATGTCCTTCTTTGTCTCTTTTTATTGCTCTTGTTTTGAAATCCGTTTTGTCTGATATGAGGACTGCTACCCTGGCTTTTTTTTTTCAGGTCCGTTTGCTTGGAATATTTTTTTATATTCCTTTACTTTCAGTCTATGTAAATCTTTTGTTTTGAGGTGTGTTTCTTGTAGACAGCAAATACGTGGGTCCTGTTTTCTTACCCATTCCGTTACCCTATGTCTTTTAATTGGAGCATTTAATCCATTTACATTTAAGGTTATTATTGACATGTATTTATTCATTTCCCTTTGTACCTCTGTTCCTCTCCTCTTTTATTTTTCTTTTTCTTCTTTTTTCTTAGAACATTCCCTTTAACATTTCTTGCAATTCTGGTTTGGGAGAGATGTATTCTTTTAGTCTTCCTTTGTCTGAGAAACTCCTTATTTCACCTTCCATTTTGAATGAGAGCCTTGCTCGGTAGAGTATTCTTGGTTACGGGCCTTTGTTTTTTATTGATTGAAATATTTTTGATCATTCCTTTCTGGCTTGTAGTGTTTCTGTTGAGAAATTGGTCAATAGCCTTATCAGAGCTCCCTTGTATGTTATTTGCTGTTTTTCTCTTGCTGCTTTTAGGATTCTCTCTTTGTCTTGAAATGTTGCCATTTTAATTATGATGTGCCTTGGAGTGGGTTTTTGGGGGTTCCTCTTCATTGGAACTCTCAGTGCTTCCTGAACTTGTATAACTTTTTCTCACATCAGGTTGGGAAAATTTTCTGTCACTATTTCTCCTAACAGTTTTTCTATTCCTTGTTCTTCTGAGCCCTCTTTAATTCCAATGATTCTGATTTTTTTTTATGCTATCCTGTAATTCCTTACTTCTTCTTCATACTTTTTCAATCTTTTTTCATTTTGCTGTATTGTCTGGGAATTTTTCTTTACATTATCTTCTAACTCACTAATCTGATCCTCTGCTTCGTTTAGTCTGCTTTTGACCAATTCTACTGTGTTTTTCAGTTCAGAGATTGAATTCTTCATTTCTTCCTGGTTCTTGTTAATAGTTTCTATGTCTTTTTTTTTTCCTGGTGTAGTTCTCTGCAAGTTCCCTGTAATTTTCTTGGAACTGTTGGTAACTTCCTTGGAGGTTGTCATAGTTGTTTTTGAGGTTGTTGAGTATATTGAGCTTCTTCACCATTGTTTTGAATTCTGTGTCTGACATTTGGGTTATGTCTATTCCATCTACCTCTCTTTCTGGGGATTCCTCTTTTCTTTTCATTGAGACGTTATTTCTGCATCTTATCATGTTGGATTCCTCTTGTTTGTTTTTATTTGGGGGGTTGTCTGCTTTGACTTCCCACCTTTGTGGTATGAGATTCTTTATAGGAGATCTGGGGGTTTCAGTGGTGCAGTCTCTTTGATCTCCTGAGCCTGATATTCTTGGGTTACCCTTTATGTTATTTGTTTATGCTGTCTGGTTATATTTCAGATGCTCTTTGGTAGGATCTTCCTTCTGGCTAGTTGATTGAGAGTCACTCTACCCACTTTGTCTTGAGTTCTTTTGTGGAGATGCGGTTAAAAACATAAACACACAGCCCAGGCAGGAGACCCACACCCTCAAAAATATCCCCCACCCTCTATCCCGCTATCATCAGCCAATGAGCCAGTATTAATATAAATGTAGAAAGATTAGAGCTTTTATACTATAGGAAGAATAGATAAGAGTTGTTTTAGGGAGGAAAAATATGATTTTTGAGAGAGGGGATGATAGACCGATAATAGTTGAGACTATGCAAGACAGTAGGTAATAATTACATTGTATGTTAATAACAATGGAAGAAAAGGAGGGAAGAATACAGAATACAGTAAGAATGTGGGATTGTATAGTATTGAATTTATATAGTAATTATATTCTATTTATTTAGAGTGAAAGGGAGGCTAAACTAAACACAAAAACAAATAAACAACAATTAAAAAGAAAGGATGAGAGGGAGAGATTGTATGAAACAGATAAGAAATATAGTTTTTTGTTTTGTTTTGTTTTTCTTTTTTCTCCTTCCCTCCCTTTAAGGAAGAAAAAAAAAAAAAAGGAATGTTTTTACTCAGTTCAGCCTTAGTGTATCGTCTTCTTTTTCTGCGTCCACAGTTGGTCTAATGAGGCGGGTCAGAGGTTCCTGTTCCTTGCAGCAGCGGTGTGCGCCGTGGTGGCCAGCACAGTGCATTCCTTTGGCGCCTGTTGGAGCTGACCGGGGTGCCTTTGCGCATGGTCCCTGTGCATGCAAGGCAGCCCAGGAGCTTGCCTCAGGCTTGCCGAACTGTGTTCAGGGGTTGGTCTCTTGCCTCTTAGGGCAGGGTCCCAGACACTTGGGCACAGTGGAAGTGAGAGATTGGTGCCTAGAGAAGCCTGCCGAGGTGCTTTTGTGCTTGCGTGCCCCTGTGCGCACAAGGCGACCCGAGAGCTTACCTCAGGCCTGCAGAGCCGCACTCCGGGAGTTGGTCTCTCGCCTCTTAGGTGGGGCCCCGGACACTAGTGTACAGTGGAAGTAAGCGTCTGTGAGTCGATGCTGCCCACTGTTCCCACACCGCAGCCACCCGCCGTTTCCACACCCACCTGTGCGGGCACGAGCAGAGCCTGAGCAAGTGGTCTGTGCTCTGGCCTGGCGCCCACTGAAGCTGGCCAGGGGTGTCTGCACAGGGTCTTCTGTGTGTCCAGTGGGCCCTCCCTGCGCCCATTGGGGCACTGATCTTATGTCTGTTGGGGTGTGTCTGAGGGGCACCTGAAATCGTGGCCCTGCACACCTGGGCCAGTGAATGAGGGCACTTCCCTATGTGCACCCTAGCGACCCAAGGGGAGGGTTGGGGAGTGGACGAATGCACCTCTGTGCCTGCGCTCCTCAAGAATGTCCTACCACCCCCAAACTTTCCACCCCTCCCTGCAGTCTGCAAGAGAAAAATATAAAGGAAAATTATGTTCTCACTTGCACAGCAGTACGCTGTCTCCTGTCCTTCAGCACCAATACCACCTGGTCGAGTCCTGTCTCTGCCAGCGGGCAGAGATTCATTCTCCTCCCGACTCCTCTCTGGGGAAGTCTGTGGTCGCCAAAAAGCCTTTGTGTACTTCCAACCACAGCTCGGGTAGCCACCCCAGTCAGGGATCCCGTCTCATCCCTTTTTCCTCTGCTATCCTCACTAAACAGGTTGTTCCCAGATGGTTTTTCTCTAATCCAGCAGTGCCATGGCTCGACTCCTGCCAGTGTCCAGCTGCTCACTGCGATGTTCTGTCAGCAATTAGTCCAAACTACAGATGGGTCTCGGGAGCCTGAAAGCACAGCCTCCCCTCATTCCTCTGCCATCTTCTTATTCCTCAACATGGGTTTTTATTGAGCAGAATTTCACAGAATCTCAGGCTACTCGCTAGTTTGGGAAATGTTCAGAGAAAAAGGCTGACAAGGAAGTTGAATAATAGATAGAAGTGTTTATTAGAGGATTATTTTCTAGGAAGAGTAGGCCAGCTCTAGATTTTGTTCCTCTTTTTCTAAAGAAGGTGAGACAAAGCATGAGTTTCTGCTGCCTAACCTTGTACTCCTTGAATTTTTATAAGAAACCTAAAGGCAATCAAATATACAAATAATTCTCAGCTACCAACCTCTAAGAGGGGAAATGAAAGAAGAATGACATCGCAAAAGAAATTGGCAAGGATAGAGGCTTAGAGATGTAGTTTTGAGACTCTACTGATATTTTGTCTTTATTTCTTTACTAAGCGGAAAGAAATCATAACAAATTCCTACAATTAACTAGTAGAAACAGCAAAACTTCTAGATGTTATCTGAGAGAAATAATGCCTGAACCTCATCAAAGTTGTTTTATACCATCCCTTACCTTTATGAAGACCCTTTATTTATCCTCAGCAAGGATATATTTATTGATGAGAGAGAGAGAGAGAGAGAGAAACACCCAATTGGTTGCCTTCCATATGTGCCCTGACCAAGGATTGAACCCGCAAGCTGGGTATATGCCCTGACTCAGGATTGGACTTGCAACCTTTTGGTACATAGGACAATGCTCCAATCAGCTAAGCAACCCAGGCGGGGCTAGAAAAACTTTTTAATAGTGAAGTTAGGAAAAGTTTCTAAATACATATTATATTTCAGTTTCCCAGTGCTCAGGTTAAGTATTACATAAAGAGGTAATACATATTAGTCATAGTCTATTTTTTATAAAATTAGATAATTGTACTCTCATTACTTTTTATTTCCAAATTTCACTCTCTTGAGGCACTATTTGATAAAATGATGGCTTTACAGTCTACATGTAGTTATTTAACTATATACTCACCTAATAGAAATATTGACTTGTTATATTTGCTTTCATATGGTAAGATCTGCCAGTCTAATATGCTCTAAGAACAAGAGACTTTCATTTCTCCCAGTGTTATCATTTGTCACATATCAGAGTCCCCTGACTAAATCAAAAACAGAAAACAGTTTTGATTAATATTGTAACAGAGCCAAGATAATAAGGTAAAAAAATAGATAGAGGTAAAAAAGATGAGAGAGAGACAGACAGACAAAGCAAGAAGAGCTCCTTGTTAGATATTGGTTGTAAAAAATTCAAAGGGCTCAACAATGTTCAATCCTGCCATATGCCACTCTTAATTCCCAAAAATCTTTAAGTGTTTAGATCTTATTATAGATAAATAAGGTGCACCTTATGTAACAGTAAGTAGAATTATTTTTAGGAACTCTAAAGCAAGTAGAATTTATTTTAGAAACACTCTAAAACAACCCCCAATTCCTCTTTACCTCAGGAAAAGAGTCATGTTTAACTACTCCCTTTCCCCACATACCCAATTAATCACCAAATCCTATTGAATTAAAAATTCTTTCTCCCCTTCCATTCCTATTGTCTCAAATTAGAATCTTATCAATGGTCACCTGAGCTATTAAAATAGCTTTCTTATGTGATTTTCCAACAGTTAGCATTCTCAATATTACAACCTCCACCACACTATAACCCTTATAATCCATTCTCCATGTTACTATCATAGACTTCTTTCTAAAATACTATCTGATTATTTAATTACTTTGCATACAAAGTCTTCAAAGAACTCCTAAAATAAAATATAAACTCTTTAGTTTGGCATTCAAAGCCCTTTACCATCTGGGCTTTCCCTATCTTTCCAAATATCAATACCTAATATAGCATACAAATACACCAAGAACAAGAGAGCTTTATTTTCTGAGTGGTTATATTTCAATGGTAGAAGCATACAGACCCATAGAGTACTTGCCAGTTCCTACAAAACCATACTCTTCTTTTTCTAATGAGCTTCCTCCAAATACCCTTCAACAAATCCATAAAATTGTTCATTTTCCCACACCTTAAACAAACCTCTGCATTATCAAACATTTTTATTTCTGCCAATCTGATGGGTGAAAAGTGATCTCTTTCAAAAAGTAAAATTTGTATTTCTTTAATCATGAATAATAAGAGGATCATTTCATTTGTATGCAAGCCATCTGCATATCATTTCCCATACAAAGCCTGTTGTTCCCTATTATCTTTCCACTGCTGCTTTCATATTTAACTGTAAAGCCCTTTATATATTAAGGAAATTAGTTAATCTCATACAGATTTTGTCCATCTTTTCCTGCCAATCTATCACTCATTCTTTGATTTTGTTTAGGATACTTCTTAATAAGCAGAACTTTGTAATTTCTATGTAATCCAATACAAATCCTTGCCCCTATTGGATTTGGGTTTTATACCTTATTTGGATAGCATGCCCTACCTCAAGATGATGAAGAGGATGATAATGACAACAATGTGATCTAATCATATTGTAATTCTAATTTTTTAATGCACTCATTTCTTCTAAGACTTCTAGTTTGGGATGTTTACATTTGATCCATTTGCAATTGATTATGGTGAAAAAAATGAATCAGGACCCATTTTTTTTACTCCAGATGGATAGGGAAGTATCCCAACATTACTTAAAGAGATTTTCTTCTCACTAATTTTAAATGAATTTGATGGCACACTCATTTCCCATTGTGGAGGTTCTATTCTGTCAACTCATAAGCCAATATTAAACTTTTTCAACTACTATATCTCTACACCTCCCCATCTGAATATGTTAGAACTGGTGGCTCATAATTAATACTCTTCTTTTTCACAATTTTATCAGCTATTCACACATATCTATTTTTCACATGAACTTTAGAACCAGCTAGTCCAGCTTCCAGAAAAGTCCTATTAATACTTCAAGATTTCACTAAATATATGGAACAATTTAGGAAAAATTAAACTTTACAAGAACGAGAACAAGCACTGTCTTTCCACTTACTCAAGTCATCTTTTATTCACCTCAGTAGAGCTTTAGAATTTTCTTCCTATTTATGCTCTGCTTTTATCATTGCATTCATTCCAACTTGTTTTCTCTTTTATTACTATTATACATTTGCGCTTGATCTTTCTTTTTTTACTCTCAGGTAAAGAGAGACTGAGTAAATCATATTGCCCTTCATTTAAGGCAATTATCATTATTGTTCTTTGCAATGCTCCTCTCTTGTTACTTTATTCTTTTATGGCTTGAGCTGCCTCTTTCTCCACACCCTCAAGAAGCCACTATTTTAATATACCCAAAGCGTATCTTTGTGTTTTTACTTGTTCTAGAAAAAGTGTTTACTGTTTTATGTCCATGTATTTTTGATTCAACTAAGTAGTATTAGTGTTCTACATCTCATTCTGCTTCGTTTTTTTCACTCAGCACCAAGACTTCACAATTCATTCATGTTCATGTGTTTCTACTTCTAATTAGTGTATAAATCTCTATCTCTCCATCCCACTATATTTAACCTTTCTACTTACACTTTGATCGACAACCAGCTTGCCTTTGACTCCCCTACCATAAATAATACTGCAACAAACACTCTTGCAGTAATACTCAGAATAATGTTATTTATTGTTAACAAACCAATCCAAAATTTCAGTGCTTAACTAAGTTTATTTCTTGCTCCTACAACAGTCCAATGTAGGTATTCTTAGAAGGTGAATATCTTTCCTTCATGTTGTGGTGCAGAGAGATTACCATAATTTGCCCAAGATCACACGCAGAGCAGCATAGCCAAAATACAAATCTAAATAATCTCATTCCAGAGTCTGTGTTCTTAATCACTTGGCTATGCATGTCTTTCTATGAACACATGTGAAAATTGGTAGTGCTGTCTTTATTATCTGTCAAGACCTCATACTGTGTTAGATATTAAACTAGTATGTCTTGGCTCCAAATCTACTACTTCTATGCTTTGTTTGTGATATTGGAGTTGAATCAACAAACTACTCTCCTTTGTCAGCTAGCTTACTGTTGGTTTCTTCCAAGGGCACTAAAAGGCAAGAGAGTAAATAAAATTTGCTTCTCTCTGTCTCCTTTCTATTCACACAGCTCACCCCAGCAGTGGTTCTTTATCCCATCAGCAACAGCTATCCAGGGTCAGCTCCTTTACACTCCCAGAAATGATCTCTCTGTCTCCATCATCCCAGCAGTACTCTCCCCAAACAACTGAATCCCAGATCCAAACAGGACCTGCTTCATGCTTGAGGATTCTAATAACCCCAACTTCTTTCCTGTGTTCTCTCAAGGGTGTTAAATGTAGTTTTGTCAGTTTTTCAACCATCCAACACCAATTTAGCCATTTCCCAATAGTGAATTATTTTTATTGAACTTCCTCGTGTGATTGCTGATTTCGTGACTAGACTCTGACTGATATACATATACAGTCAATTCTCATTAGTTTTGCAATAAAGTTGCCACAAACACTGAATTAGTGAATATTGAACCATTTCTCCTAGGAGAAATACAGTTCCTGTGAATCTGTAGTAACAATATTTCCACTACTATCAATACTTCACATTGTATTAACTGTGTTTCTGTTTAAAAACATCTTATTTAACATTACTGTTAATTACAAACATTGAACTCTCAGCCGACAGCATTAGAACTCATGTCTGAACAAAACTTATTTAACACAAATATTCTCTCCATAAAATACATCACAGCCTCCTGTACTTAAGAACACTAGAGAGCACTTCAGTACTATGTGTGGGTGCCACTTTAAACAGTGAGATCACCAGCATAAAACACAAAACTGCAGAAAATATGACTCTAAACAGGTCATGAAAAGGACACATTTACAGTATGGAAGCTGAAACAAGAAGACAGAGCATCACCTTGGGTAGCTGGGAACATGCTCCTGCTCATCAGGTGACTCAAATTTTTCTCCATTTTGTGCATGTTGGTAAATGACTGCAAAAGCACTGAGTATCAATCTTGGGTTTACAAACAAGTTTCAGCAAGTAGACAAATTTGCAAATATAGAATCTGTGAATAATGAGGATCAGCTGTATACACAACCTGTCTCCAAAACCTCTAAGTTGTTTAACTGGTCTATGTGTAATATGAAGGCTTTTTAAATACATCTTAATATCTAGTATGATAAATACCTATCTTCTGCTTTTCTATTATAAGGTTGACTTAGCTATTCTTGTACCTTTGTTATTCCACATAAATTTTAGAATAAGTTTCTCAAACTCCTCAAAAAAAACTAACTCTAACTTTAACTGGAATTGGAATTTATACATTAAGGGATCATTGACATATATTTATTAAGTTGTCCCATTTGCTATGGGATATCTCCCCATTTGTTCAACTAAACTTGTCTTAGGGTTTCAAAGTTTTTGCCATAAAGATTTTGCATATTGCTAAATATCTTAGAAATATAGTTATATTGTGAATGGATTTTTGTTATATTTTCTAGTTGATTATTATGAATGCAAAGAAATACTACTAATTTTTTAAAGCTGATCTCATACCTGGAAATCTTGCAAAATTCTCCTTAGTTTTACATTTCTCAGTTGATTCCTGTGTCATCTACAAATGATGAAACAGTTATCCTTTTATATCCCCCTCCCTGTTCCCTCAGACCCACCAGCCTGGACTTGAACATGTTTCCTTTCTTCAAGACCCAGCTCAAACACTGCTTTCTTTGACAAGACTTACCTAATCGCTTGGCCTCCTACACAGCCATCAATCAGTCCTCATTGCTTGCCACCTAAGTTAAATGGGCCAGTCACATGCTTCTTTAACACTTTCTACATACCTCCATTATACCAATCAGCACATTGCATCAAAATTACTTGTTTACATATATCTCTACAAAAGAATAAACTCTACTATATCTTATTCATGCTTAAACACTGAACACCAACCATGGTACCTAACACATAATACTCATGGGATAAATGATTGTTAAGTGAGTCAACTGAGTAGGCCAAATGTTGTACACTGCTCATTCAGCGCATGGGAAGAACAAACTGATATTAACATAATCACTTATATGAGTAATTCAGGTTAAATAGGTTTCTGACTTCAATAAATATAAGCACAAAATCTCAAAAATTATGCAAAATGAAAGTAAAACCCAATCATGCTTCCTTTATTTTTCAATTAACATTTTAAGGTATGATGCTTAAGAACTAATCAAACTCAAAGATTACAAGAAAAACATTAAATGAGTTTATCATTAATAGTGCACTAATATATACTTTTCTCTGCAATTTCTGGGAAATCTGTGATGTTGGAAAGACAGTGAAATACAAGTACTCTACAAAAGATAAATTCCTATAAAAGACAGAATTTGAAGGAATTTTTTGTTTGTTTAGGGTTTTTTGTTTGTTATTGTTTTGTTTTATTTTTAGAGAGGGGAAGGGAGGAAGAAAGAATGGGGGAGAAACATTGATGTGTGAAAGAAACATTTGATCAGTTACTTCTCACGTGCCCCAACTGGGGACCTGGCCCACAACCCAGGCATGTGCCCTGACTGGGAATCCAACCTGTGACCCTTTTGCTTTGTGGGATGATGAACCCACTGAGCCATGTTGATCAGGGACAGAATCTAAGTTTAAAAAAGAAAAATTAAGTAGAAATTTGAGAGAATGCCTTTTTTAAATATTTCTCCCATGAAATTTAAAAGTTTTCATTTTAAAGGATAAATTTAACTGTCAGAGAAACAGCCAGGTTTTTATTAACATGAAATATAAACAATTTAAACATTATTAGTCATAAAAATTAAGGTCTAAAATAAATCTCAGCAACAAAGGTGGCTCTAAAGTGAAATACACATGAATATTACATCTAACAGTAATAGCTGATAGTTATTGAGGATTTATAATGTCAGACACTATGCTAGCACTTTAGATATTATATATTGCTCACATCAATAAATTATAATTTATATATAATGTAATGTTCACATCTATAACTAAGATACTGATACACTATTAGACTATTAGATGAGAAAATCTAAGCTGAAGGGATTTATTTGCCTAAACCATGAAGCTAGTAAGTGGAAAGATGGTTTATCTGACTCCACAGAACCTCTATTAACCACTAAGATCAAGTAAAAAAGTGCCTGAATGGCGAAATTAAAGGCAAGGAAAAGCTAACCAGTCCCAGAATATTTTCTTCAATTACTTTAGTCTTCAAATTCCTGCTTTTAAAACCTTCAAGATAGGACCAACTATAAAAATATTTTATGAAAAAAGTGAATCAAAAAGGACTAGACCAGAGAATGAGACACTGAGCAGTTAAGAGCCAATAAATTGAGGAGATGGGAGGTACATAAACCTAAAAGGAGATGTCAAAAGGAACAGGCAAGAAATGAAAAGCACTAAATCCTAAGAAGTTAACATTTTTAAGCACCCATTTTGGCTGCTTTACAGCTTTACCAAACTTGCCCATGCCTTTTTGGCAACATAAGAAGATATTAGTTAAGTATTTACAAAAATCACAATGTAAGCAAGTAACTACTCTCTCTTCCTTTCTCTAAAAAGATAACCTTCCAGAATACAATTGTGGAAAATAAGGAGAATAAAATTACAAACTATTAAGCAGCCTTTAAATATTAAGTTTACTAAATATTTTTAATTACATGAACAATCCTTATTCCATAATTTAAGTCCAAATAAGACCAAGCTTAAAATTGTAGAGATAATATTTTCTAAAATTTGTAAAACTTATGCATAGAAAGAAGGTTTCAAAAAAATGTTATGGGAAGATACTTTTGAGGAAAAAAATCCTTTCATTTTTATATCAGGATTTCTAGGCCAAGCCCAGTCAAATGCAATGTTGGCAACAATACTAGAGGGCTCGCCATTGGTGCCAACATGGTAGTTTCCAAACTTAAAACATGGGTTCTATTATATCCCAACCATCTTCAGGGACTGTTAAAACAGCTTGCTGGATGACACCTCAGAGTTTCTAATTCAATAGATATTGCATTTCTTTTTGTAAAACGGGGTCATTTTAATGTTTTTAACAACAGAATAAATAGTTCTTTTGATGAATGCATACATGTTACCTGCATGTTAATACTCAGAAACATCACAGTAAAGGAGTTTTCCTGATTGATGCATAGTCTTCAATAATTATAATAATTCACATGCTGTCAAGCATTTATGCATCTGTCATATTCAAGATTGTTGGTAACTGAGCATATTTTCCCCATATAACTTTGCCTCCTTTCGTCACAAAGGCCAACTCAATCACGTTCACCTTGATGACAGTATCTTTGGTAATAACACCCTAAATTGTATAAAATGGGGATGAGGGATTCTTCTGTACATCAAGTATTGGCAGGCAAAAGGCAGTTTTCAGTTCAGGATGTGTTACATGGGACTTGAAACACAAGCCCATCAATGTTTTATTAGTAGGTGATTTTCAACTAAAACCATCTCCAATAAAGCAGACTTCATTAACCATCTTTTTCTAGGCTTTCTTCTTTCTCTTTCCTCCTCAAATAATTTTTAATACCTCTGCTTCTCCCTGGACACAAACTATGGGCAGAGGGATTTCCCATTTCTGGCTTTCTCTTTTCATTTTTTGGTTAATCATATTGGACAGTACCTTAGCTCTTGACCTTCCATCTCTGTCCAGAAGATATGCAGATGGTGCTCCTTTTGAAGTCTTTTCACCATTCTTTTGTTTGGTGTTTCTATTTTCATGCACCTTGATAGTCTTTTTCATTGTATTTTTCTCAGCATGGAATTGTTTATGGTAGAGCATAGCCTTCAGATCAATCATCTTCTTTGCCTTCTTTGAACAGTCATGAGCCTCTCACCTTCCTTATTTCTCTTGTTACCATAGTAATCCAAATGACATCCATAGTGCCTACAGTGTAACTCAGTGTACTCATTTTGTGGCACCACTATCTGAGCCGCTGGGTGCACTCCTCCCAGTGCCAAGAAGCTCTCAACTTTCCAGTCTCAGAGACCTGTGAGCAGATTCCATGCCACGTGCAACAGAAAGGACAGAAACTGCATTTCTAACAAGCTCCCAGTGATGTCAATGATACTGGTCTTAAAACCACACTCTGTGAACCACTGGTCCAAATAAGTTTAATTATTATGTGTATGTCTGTATTTATATACAAACATTTAATTAACATGTAATTTATTTTATTTATTATTTTATTATATTATTTTAGTTATTTTCAATTTAATTTAATATCTGTAACCATTAAAAATCACAGCTGTGTGCTAATTTATAAAGCTCCATAGTTACCTACATTTGTTAGGTCTACTTGTGGTATTTTATTCCACACTAAATAAATAAATACATACATACATATATACATACATACATAAATAAATAAATCAGGTCATCTGTATATTTGATTAATAGAATGAGACAACAAATCTGGCCTAACTACTAACTAAAGCTGGCAAGAATATGCTTTACAGAGAGAAATGGTGCGTCCTCTGAAGGTTCCTTATTAATTCCTAAATCCTAATTACAAAATAAATAAAAAGCTGTTAATAAGAAAAGCAAGAATTTGAAGGCAATCTAATTTTTATAAATGCAGTTGTAGGGAAAGTGGAAAGATAAAAGCAGTCTCTGGCACTTTTCCTACCTAGTCTTTTTATTTTTTCCCACTGACCCCCTAAAGGTATGAGAAATTATTCTCCATGAAATCTCACTCACATTAAGCCCTGTTCAAAGGAATCTCTCCATCACAGAGTGATAATGATGATCATTCTATACAGCATGTGACAAATAGCAGCATAATGTGCTGGTGAAAGAAAAGGAGAAACATTTATGGATCTATTAACTTATTTGTTAAATGAACCATTTCTTGATGAGATTTTCCTACTTTCAAAGTTCTGAAGCAGTACATTTGTAAATATCCTAAAACAAAAGACAACATTAATCTAATTTTTTGGATACTGTGTTCTAATTTCATTTCTACATTGCTAGGTTAAAAGAATACAATAAGCAGGAAGGATAGTAATATCCTTTTGTGATTTTCTGATACTCTGTACAATGTAGTTTTAAAGGAACTGACCAGTCAGAATATAATAATTTGGCTTATTTCCAAAGTGACTGATATATTAAGACCAAATTTATGTTCTAAGAAAATAATCAATATCAAGAGTTGGCAATCCTTTGGAACTAGATAGAGGGGGTGCTGGTTGCACAAAATGCCACTGACTTGCCACTATGAAATGGTTAATTTTATGTTATGTCAATTTTACTTCAATTTTTTTAAATATTTAAAACAAAAGTGGGCAATACAACTCTCACAATTTTTAAGTCCTATGATTCTTACTCCTGACATTTTATAAGAAGACAAAAACTTTTAAAAGAAAAGTGTTAGATTTCTCACTGGGCAAATAACCTTAAATGCTAATCTCCCAAAAGCATTTAATTTGATTAGTGTTCCCAACCCACTGAGTTCTTCGTTTATTCTCCCAGGGGCAGAAATCTCAATCTTCACACATGCTGTTCATAATTCTAAGGAAAATCTCAGAAATTTCTGAGAAAAACTTTACATATATATGGCTAAAAAGCAGAGACATGAGCAGGTTACTTTAACTAGCTCAAACTCAGACAGTTTGTATCTTTCAAAATAAATACAACATAAAGCCTTTGATGGAAATTTTCCTTGGGAATTCTTTTTTTTTTAATGTTAAGACTTCTTGTTAAACTTTGATTAAACTTACAATTTTTTATCCAGCCACACTATCAAACACATGCAAAAATAAAGACATTTTTAAAATATGAGTAGTTGAAAATATATTTTCCTTCTCATTCACCCCTTCTGAGGAAACTACTAAACTACATGCTCCTCTAAACTGAGAGAGTGAACTGTGAACCAGGAAGATGTGAGCCAGGAAGCTATAGAGTACATTAAAGGAAAGGGTGACAAGTGAGCAGTAGGCTTAAGAGCAACTGGTCCAGACTGGAGCAGAGATTAGACGAGCTCTAGAAAGGATACCTGGCTGGCTGGATGGCTGGAAGGAAGGAAGGAAAGAAGGGAGGAAGGGAGGAACGAAGGGAGAGAGGGGAAAGAATAGATGAAGGCAAAGAGAAAGAAATCTAATAGCCTGATGTGTTTAAATATAATGAGAGATTTATAGTTCTGTCATAGAATTTGGGATGAATTGGTGATAATCATATAGAAAATAAAGCAGATAAAAAAATATATAATCATTAATGGCTGGGAAAACAAAGGTTATAGTACAAAGGAAATTTAAGCATAGTATAATATGTGGCTTAGCTATGAATAATAATTACATAGTAATAGTCATAGAAACACTAAATATTGTTTTAACCAAATATTTAAAAGGTAAGAGACAGGAAAAGGATGAGTATACTGAAAAAGCTGAAGGCTTATATTTTATAGTAAATAGTGAAGAGAGGACTTCCGGCCAAGATGGAGGCTTAGACGGACGCGCTAGGTCTCCCTCTACAACTAGAGAGGAATACAACTACTTCAAAACAAAGGATAACTAGAAATTCCAGAAAATAAAACTACACGGAAGCCCAACATATGAAGTTATAAGCCAGCGGCGCCCTTTGGGCAGGTAGGAAGAGCGAAAGTGGGTGGTGCTGTTTGCGGTTGCACCAGGGACAGCAGCAGGGAGAGTAATCCCAGCGGCAGGGAGGACAATCCCGGCTGCAGTCGAACCCCCGGCAGCTCGCGACCCCAACGCTGGGGAAAGCAGCCACCACATCTCCTTGAACAGTGAGGCCCAGGGGGGCGGGAGGACGGATCCCGGTCTCCTAGCAGAATAACTGTGTGAATCCATCTTGGACCCCTGCCCCCAAAGAAAGCGCCACAGGGCTGCGAAATAGGTCGCGGACAGGCGCCGGTCGCTGGGTTGTGAGGAGTACACAGGCACTGCCCCCTATTGCCGGCCCAAGAAAACAAAACGCATCTGTCAAAATGAGGCAGACAACTATAGAAATCCCGGTGGCACAGCTCACCAGGCAACAGATGAGGAATCTGACAGATGAACAAATAAGAAACCTGTCAGAGGCTCAGTTCAGGGCCATTGTTAGCAGGTGGCTTACAGAATTAACAAAAGATCTGGAAAAATGAGAAAGAAGCGAAAAACTTTCATAACGAAAGGAACAAAACCACATACGAGACAGATGGTGAGGAAAAAAAATCCAGAGTTCATTTCAACAAACCGGAATATGGAGAAGGAACAAGCAGTCAACCAATGCAGCGAGAGGAAATGGGAAGCAACGATGAGAGGATCAGAAACCTCTGGGACAGCTATAAAAGGCCCAACATAAGAATCATTGGTTTGCCAGAGAGCGAGGAAGATGAACTAGAACTTGAAAAATTGAGTGAAAATATAATAAAGGAGAACTTCCCAGACTTGGGGAAAGAAATAGACTTACAGGTCCAGGAAGCACAGAGAATTCCAAAAAAACTGGACCCAGGGAGAACCACTCCAAGACACATTATAATCAAAATGTCAAAAATTAAAGATAAAGAGAGAATCCTAAAAGCAGCAAGAAAGAAGAAAAGAATCATGTACAAAGGGGTCCCAATTAGACTATCAGCTGACTTCTCAAGGGAGACCCTGCAGGCAAGAAGGGACTGGCAAGAAATATTCAAAGTAATGAAAATCCAAAACCTACAACCACGAATACTCTATCCAGCGAAACTGTCATTCAGAATAGAAGGGCAGAGAAAGTGTTTCCAGGACAAAATAAAACTGAAAGAGTTCATTAGATCCAAACCACTGTTATATGAGATGTTAAAGGGACTGGTTTAGAAAAAGGAGGATCAAGACTATGAAATCTAAAATGAAAACTGCACCACAAGAAACAACAGAAGCTAGGGAATTGAAACAAAGGCAAACTAAACAGGCAATGAGAGTGGAAAAAGAACTATAGGTATGGGGAACATTTTGGGGGGAGGTCAACAGGGAGGGGGAATGGGGAGAGGGAGGGAGATGATATAGGAATTAAGGATCATGGTAGGAGGGAATGGAATAGACAGAGGTTGAGAAGAACTATATGCACAACTAATGGACATGATCTAAAAGGGGAGGACAACTGGAGGGAGGGGGACCACTAGGTGGAGGGGAGCAGAGGGAAGGGAAATTGGGACAAATGTAATATTATAATCAATAAAACACATTAAAAAAATAGTGAAGAGATAAAATCTGAAATTAAAATTCAATAAGCAACTGTATAAGAATATTGTTTAGAAAGTTGTGAGTAAATACCAGCACAAACAACTATAAGAGTTAAGGGACTGCAACAATATAATCAACAAAATATACTTTAAAAAAAGAGTTAAGGGTGGTTATCATATCTGGAGAGTGAGATGTGAGAACAGGGAGCATGGGGCAGAGAATGCTGCTTTTTCATGCTTGTCATACTACAGCAGTTTGTTTTTAAGAAGTGTTTGTATCATTAGATGAAAAGTTAAATTGAAAAACAATATTTATAAGTTTATATAATACCAACTGTTGAGCTTGTATTTTAAAAGTCAGAGTACTATGCTTAAATTAAAACATGCATGTAAGTCAAAGTCTTAGAAAAAACTGTCATAAAGTCTCAAAATTCATAATTTCAGTAACCACTATTGATCAGTAAAAACCTGTCACTAATTTCACCCAAGCTAAGAAGTTCCTTTTCTATATTCTAAGCACTTATTATTATATAGATATATAGACATAACTTTCTCATTTAAAACTGTACTATTTTAGGGTAAAAATATAATTCTTCACTTCAGAGCTTATTGGTAATAGAATGACCCCAAATCTTACTATATATATATATATAAAATATGTATAACATATATATTATATATATAATACAATGACTATAAAGCAATCCACAATTAATTTCTTAGGCTTCAAAAGTACAGTCATTTTCAGTGCAGCAATTCTATGATAATTATTTTCATCACTTTTCATGATGCCTGTAACTTAACCAACTAAATCTCCATGAGGATTTTGTTGCCAATAATTTAGCACTTTTTATTGGCCAACCTAAACTAAGTCCCCTTACATATATTTTCCAATATGTACAGCTAGTTATTCTCCAATCAATATAGAATTAAATTCAAGAATCTTGAATAGCAGCTAAGTCTCTAAAACTCTGCAGTCGTTGCTAACTATATTCCTTTCAAATGAAGTACAAAAGCACACAATACAGCTAAGTTAAAATTTCCAGACTCTGATCACTTCTCGTTGATTACTATGTGTGTGTGTTCTATATGGGTATCAAAAAAATTACAATTGTATAATAGAAAGAACAGGAATTTTGAGAGGGTCTTACTGACTTAACTGAAGTTGTGTAATAGACAAGATTCTAACATGGCTCCCAAGATGCTTTCTTCACTGTAGATAAATATATAACCCACTTTCTTGAGCAGAAATGGTGAATATAATGAAATAGTCACTTCTGTGATTACATTATGTCATTTAATGATGGGATACATTCTGAGAAATGTGTCATTAGGTAATTTTATCATTGTGTAAATATCGTAAGAATACAGTTACACAAATCTAGATGGTATAGCCTACTACACACCTATGCTATATCGTAGAGCCTATTGCTCCTAGGTTACAAACCTGTATAGCATATTACTGTACTGAATACTGTAGGCAACTGATATGCATTGTGCTATGACATCATTAGCTGATAAGAATTTTTCAGCTCCATGTTAATCTTATAGGACCACCATCATATATCCATTATTGACCAAAATGTGATTATGACTGTATATTATATAAAACTCTATTGTAGTACACTAGAGAGCAATTCTCCTGATGTCCTTAAAGACGCTAACTATTATGTTGTAGAGAAGTTCCACATGACAAGATACAGTGGGCAGCCTCTAGAAGTTGAGAATGTTCCTGCACTGACAGACAAGTCCTACAACTACAGGAGCTGGACTCTCCCAACAACTAGTGATCTTAGAAGAGAAATCTAAGCCTTAGATGATAACAAAATCCCAGTCACCATCTTGAGATCTGGTGAGACCTTAAGTAGAGGACCAGTCAAACCAGAACCATGTTCATGACCACACTCCCCTGACCCACAGAAACTATGAGATAATAAATTCATGTTGTTTTAAGCCACTAAGTTTGTGGTAATTTGTTATGAAGCAAAGGAAAACTACTATGAATCACATGATTACCCCTTGGACTGAGGATGGGGGTACACCTTAACAGTCGAAGTAAGGTTGCATCCAAATGGGGAAGGGTGGATCTTTAAGTGTCATCATCGGTTGGAAGGATGGATACTGGAATAAAGAAGAACAAAAATTATTCAAGGCAATATATTGAGTATCTGACATCTCATAGGTCTTCAATATTCAACTCACAACTCTCCTGTACCATTGGCTCTGTCACATAACACACTTCTTGATCTACATGCTGCTGAGCTAGAGACTACATGAGGGCAACAAAATCTAGAAAAACTGGACTAATATAACAAGTTATTATCTTA
Organism: Furipterus horrens; assembly: GCF_987537825.1. Lineage (NCBI taxonomy): Eukaryota > Metazoa > Chordata > Mammalia > Chiroptera > Furipteridae > Furipterus > Furipterus horrens. The sequence continues at coordinate 158,228,234 of NW_028327175.1, forward strand.
AATCTGCCCCTAATTCTCTATCTCACATGGGGTACCTACTCAGGGACCACAGTTCCCTGTCTTTTAATAAAGGGATTCAACTAGCTTAAATGTTTCTTTCAGCATTAAAATTCTGTTTTGTTTTGTTTTGTTTTGAATTAAAAAAAAACCCACAGGGGAGCCACAGCTGGTCCTTGCCTGCAGGAAATTTGCCAGCAGGAGACAGAAATAGTGAGCCCCTGGCCCCTGAGACTTCAGCTTCCATTTAGCCAGGTCTATCCATTTCTCCATCTGTCCATTGGGGGCTGCAATGGCCACCTTCAGCCACCGGGAATTTTTCCAGCTGCTCTTGCAGGGCTGTCTCCTGCCTACTGCCCAGCATGGCCTTGACCAGATCTGGCAGCTCCTTGCCAACTGCGTTGCCCACTGCCTCTTCTGGAGGCTCAGGTTGCCATCCTACCTGAAACACACAAGCACTGTGGCAGGCGGGTTCTACCACTTTTTCCAGTTGCACATGGTTTGGGTTGTGCTCGCTGTTCAGCCTCCTGTGCTACCTCGTGCTGTTCCTCTGCCAACATTGTTCCCATTGTGACATCTTCCTCTCCATAACCACCCTCATCTACCTGTTCACGGGTGAGATGCACATGGTGGGCACCGTGCCATAGCACAAGATGCAAGAGGCTCAGATGATCATGGCCATGAAGGTGGTGTCTCTGGACTTCAACCTGGACCAGGGTGAGGTGGATGCAGTTCCCTCACCCATGGAGTTCGTAGGCTACCTCTACTCCATGAGTACTATAGTCTTTGGGCCCTGGCTATCCTTCCACAGCTACCTACAGGCTGTCCAAGCTCACTCGCCGCGCCACCAATGGCTGCAGAAGGTGGCCAGGAGCCAGGCACTGGCCCTGCTGTGCCCTATGCCATCTACCTGCATGTGCCCTTACCTATTCCTGTACTTCATCCCCCTTGATGATGACTGCCTCCTTCAAAACAAGAAACACAAAGCAAGGTTGTTGCGAGCCTATGAGAGTGCTGTCTCCTTCCACTTAAGCAACTATTTTGTGGGCTTCTTGTCGGAGGTCATGGCCACATTGGTGGGAGCTGGCTTCACTGAGGAAAAGGATCACCAGAATGGGACTTGTTGGTATCCAGGCCACTGAATGTGGAGCTGTCTCAGTCCACGGTGGGAATTTGTCACGAGCGGGAACCTGCCTGCGTCTTATTGGCTAAATATGTTTTCAGGAATGCTGTCTGCCTGGGGACCTTCTCAGCCACCCTGGTCACCTATGCAGCCAGTGCCCTCTTGCACAGCTTCAGCTTCTACCTGGCTATGGTACTACTGTCACGGGCACTTATCGCTTATATGGAGCACGGTCCCCAGAAGCACTGGGCTCGGATCCTCAGTGCCCACCAGACTGTTCACACCAGCTTTGCTTGGGCATGAGGGTAAGAGCCTTAAAACTGATCCTTGGGTCCCTGGACATCTTCCACCTGGCCTAACCAGGCTCCCTGTTCAATGTTGACATAGATGATACTACAGAGGAGCAGGACTATGACACGGCATATACTGTCCACAACTGGTCAGAGCTTAACTGGGCAAGTCACTGGGTCACTTTTGGATACTGGATCTGCTACCATCTCATAGCCAGAGGCACATCTATGGATCCTCCCAGCTCCCCCAAGACACCTCCTCAGGGTGCCAGCTCTGATAGAGGATGAGAGAAGGCCCTTTAATTCTTGACTACTCTCCATCATAGATGCCCCCAACATTCCTTCACACACACACACACACACACACACACACACACACACACACGATTTCCATGCCTGCCTATCCCCACCTCACCACAAAGCAGAAAATGGGTGGTCCCTGATGGGGCCTAGGGATGGGGGATGCTTGGAGAAGCAGAGAGGGAGAGATCCATAGCCTCCCTGCTTCCCTACTCCCTTTTTATATACAGTTTGTTATTGTCAATTAAGAGCAGAAAATATTTTTAAGGCCCACCAAAATAATTTAGAATAAATTTTGATTTGCCATTTAAAAAAAAAAACAAAGAAATGACATACTGCTCCCAAACACATGCCCATCTCTCTCAGAATTTCACCTCTGCAAGTGGCATCAAGGAAAAGTTTTAGAAAAAGCCACAAGACATTTGCCTTCTGCACCCAAATTAGCTTAATAAAAACTACCACATGAAAGAACAGAATCTGGGAGTGGCATGGAGGAGAAGGCAATCCAAACTACCAGGGAATCTTTACAAGGTAAAATGTCCATGATTGCAAGTCAATGTTTTGTGACGTTGTCATGAATCATAATATATTTGTTATAATTGTGTGGGAACATATGTATTTTATTTCTTTTTTGTTATTTGCTCCTCACTGCATCAAATGGCAATGCTAAAGACCTAATGTTAGATCTAAAAGAACTCATCTGGAAAGTCACACTTTTTGAAAATATAAACTATACTAATTCTGACCTCTTGGATCATTTTAGCAATATGGTAAATCAGGGGAAAAAGCACTTTTGTTTTTTGAAAAGCCTACATTAACTCAGATAAGCTGAAAATTAAATGTTGAATGTAGTATTTACTTTTGAAATGTTGCAAAGAAATTTTAATCACAATTGTTCTCACCAAATACACATTGGCTTTTGTAATATATTCTTTTCCTTTTCAGTCTTCCTTTCCCCTCAACAAAAACACACTCTGAGTAAATTCTCAGGCCCCACCCAGATCATTAAAAAAACCCTCAGAGTAGTTTTTTGGTTGAAATACTTTAACCATAATCAATTCCCATTACTGTCAAGCTTTTAAGTGGATGAAGAGAACTCTTAAAAGGGGTAGAGGAGGTTAAGGAGGAGAAAGGAGATTTGATTTGCACTTTCACCATTTTTTCAGCTCTTGGTCATACAGGCTGTAGGTACTTCTAGAAGTAATATTATTATATCTGCCCAAGGAGAATCCCAAGTTGTACTGTATTGGTTGTATTGTTTGGTGATGATGGTACTGAAAAAACTACATTCATAAAATGTCACCTGACCAGTGAATTTGACAATAAATGGGATACAGCTGGTCGGAACAAATTTTGTGTACTGAGAGATGGCTATTACATCCAAGCCCAATGTGCCATTATGGTGTTTGATGTAACTTCAAGAGTTCTTATAAGAACATACCTAACTAGCATAGAGATCTGGTATAAGTATGTGAGAATATTCCCATCATGTTTGTGGCAACAAAGGGAATATTAAAAACAGGAAAGTTAAGACAAAAATTAACTGTCTTCCATCAAAAGAAGAATCTTCAGTACTATGACATTTCTGCCAAAAGTAACTACAACTCTGAAAAGCTTTTCCTCTGGCTTGCCAGAAAACTAATTGGAGACCATAACTTGGAGTTTGTTGCTGTGCCTGCTCTTGTCCCACCAGAGGTTGTCATGGACCCAACTTTGGCAGCACAGTATGAGCATGATCTGGAGATTGCTCAGACAACTGTTCTACCAGATGAGGACGACGACCTGTGAGAAAAAGAAACTGGAGCCTGCTCAGAAGGCATTTTATAGGCAACTGTCCTGTAATGTCAGTCTACAGTGTGTTTGCCCCTTAGTTATAGCTAAGCAAAACATGTGTTTAATCTTTGAAATGCTGAAGGACATGAATGAGCTTCAAATTTTTTTTAAATACCTTCATTTTTTTGGACCTGCACATTTAGTTGTTTGGAACGCAGTTGTTTCCTTATTGAGTTTCCCATATAAGACTGCTATAATAGCATCACAATATTCAGTGGTGAAATCGTTTGTTACTGTCATTTCCATTCCTTTTCATTTAGAATCAGAATACAATTGTACTTTAAATTATTTTTAAAACAGAAAAGTTTTTCAGTAAATATTTTCATTTAACTGCACAGAATTAAAAAGACATCAAAATCAAGATACAATAAAATAGTGAAGATTAAGTTATAGGTTATCTCAGAGCACATGTAGAATCTAAGAACAAGATAAGACAAAATGTATTCCTTCTTGGTTAATAACTATTAACCAATGTACATACAGGGACTTCCAGCCAAGATGGAGGCATAGACAGACACGCTGCATCTCTCTCCACAATTAAGAAGGAATACAATTACCTCAAAGCTAGAGACAACCAGCAGTTCCAGAAAATCAAGCTGCATGGAAGTCCAACAAACAAAGTATAAAGAAGAAAAACTCATCCATACAGGTAGGAGGGGTGGAGCTGGGGCAGAGAGGACACAGTGTGGTGGCAGCAGTGGCAGTGGCAGACCTGTGGAAAGCGCAGTTACACATTTTAAAAAGTAGGAAGGGACACCTGGGGTTCGCTCCCAGCACCAGACCAGACCGCACAGCTCACAGTTCCAGCGCCAGGGAAAATCAAGCCTCATTGCTTCTAACTGTGCAAACCAGTACTGGTTTGGGTGAAGGAAGAAACTGCCAGTCTCTCAGTAGAGTCCGCTTGTTTAAAGGGCCCCCACGGTGCTAGAATGTCCACTGATCCACCTACTCTGGGAACAATGGCCAGGATAACAGCTAGAGAGACACCAAACCCATACAAAGTGCCTGGAAAGGGGCTAGTGCTGAGCAAGCAGCATTGTTCCCTCTCTGACCCCTCCCCCACATATAGCACCACAACCTGGTGAAACAGGTCGCCCTGTACTAATGAATACCTAAGGCTCCGCCCCTTACAACAAAACAGGTGCAAAAGCTGTACCTAAGACACAAAGGCAAACAAACACAGGGGCCTCTCAAGTTGAGGAGACAGAGAAGTATGGCCCAAAAGAGGGAACAGATCAAGGTTCCAGTGCGAGAACTAAGTGAGGAGGAGAAAGCCAACCTAACAGATGAGTAGGTAACCACCCTAACAGACACAAAGTTCAAAACACTGGTGATAAAGATGCTCACAGGCTTGACAGACATGCTTAAGTATGGCAAACACATAAGGAAAGAAGTGAAGGCTATGCTAAATGAAGCGAAGGAAACTCCACACAAAACCAATGGTAAAGGGAAGGAAACCAGGGTTCAAATCAATGATCTGGAACATAAAGAAGAAAAAAGAAACAGTCAACCAGTACAGAATGAGGAAACAAGAATTGGAAAAAAATAAGGACGGGCCTAGGAACCTCTGGGGAAACTTTAAAGGTGCCAACATCCGAATCATAGGGGTGCCAGAAGGAGAAGAGGAAGAGCAAGAAATTGAAAGCTTATGTGAAAAAATAATGAAGGAAAACTTCCCAAACTTGGCGGAGGAAATAGACATACAAGTCCAGGAAGCATGGAGAGTCCCAAACGAGCTAGACCCAAAGAGGACCAACCCAAGACACATCATAATTAAAATGCCAAAGGTGAAAGATTAAGAGAGAATCCTAAAAGCAGTAAGAGAGAAGTAGAGAGTTGCATACAAAGAGGTGCCTATAAGACAATCAGCTGATTTCTCAAAAGAAACTTTGCAGGCAAGAAGGGACTGGCCATAAGTATTCAATGTGATGAAAAGCAAGGACCTACAACCAAGATTACTCCATCCAGCAAAGCTATTATTTAGAATGGAAGGGCAGAAAAGTGCTTCCTAGACAAGGTAAAGCTAAAGGAGTTCATCATCACCAAGCCTATTACATGAAATGTTAAAGGAACTTAATTAAGAAAAAGAAGATCAAAACTTTGAACATTAAAATGACAATTCATAACTATCAACAACTGAACCTAAAAAATAAAAACAAAATCCAACTAAGCAAACCAGAACAGAAACAGAATCATAGATATGGGGGTCATTTGGAGGGTTATCAGCTGGGAGGGGGGAGGGGGAGAGATGGGGAAATGGTGCAGGGATTAAGAAGCATAATTGGTTGGTACAAAACAGGGGAAGTTGAGACTAATAAAGGAAAAGGTGAAGCCAGAGAATTTCTATGCGCAATCCATGGACATGAACTAAGAGGGGTCGGATTGCTGGAGGGAAGGGGGTGTACTGGGCAGAGGGGAGCAAAGGGGAAAAAGGTTTGGGGACTACTGTACAACATAATCAATAAAATAGTTAAAATTTTCTAAATAAATTAATTTTTATATATATATATAACTTTGTTCCCATGTGGTATTCACAGAGAAACTGGGATCACTTGTGTAGCTCTGCCAAATTTAAAACAGATAAAATTTCTAAAAGCAGCAATCTGAAATTAGATAAAACTTCCTCTTACAATTCTCAAGTATCTTGCTCCCTTTCCACAATTAAGTCTATTTAGACTCTTAGCACTATAATTAAGAGAAATAATATTGAAAGCTCTCAAAAAAATTCACACAGCTATTAGGTGAGATCATATAACAACTGGATTTCCAAAGATCAAGGATTTGCCTTCCTGCCTTAATATGAAACGTAACATTATGAGAAGGACGGTGAATTTCCATGCACAGTTTTAGAAATTTAAAGTAGTAAAGGCCACCCATCGTTTTCCGCAAATCGCCCATCAAGACAGAAGCTGCTGCCTGACTGGCACACGTGAGCCCGTATGAACTGCGCATGCGCCCTGGCGTCAGCCGCTCCACATTGTGAGGCGCATCACCCTGCCTCGGTTTTCTGAGGTGGGCGAAGAAGGTACAGATCCATCCCGGTTCCGGAACTTTGAGGAAATAACTCAAGTAAAGCACCTAAGGCAGTAACGACACTTAACAGGGGCGGGAATTAATGGCATTTAAAAATTGATTGCAGACCTAACGCGCAAAACTTTGTTCTCAAACCACCTCCAAGGTCCCATCAACTGAGAAGGCTGAGCTCCTTTGGGCCCTGATTTCTTCCAGTAGGGCTCGGCAGTGAAGGGGTCATTGGGAAGGGAAGAATCATTAGCGACTGCGTCGTCAGAAGCCTCCGAAAGGGAGGCCCACCAGCAGCGGAGGCACTCTTCTCGCCTCACCCCTCCCGAAATTGCGCAAAAAGAGGCGGGCTCAAGGTGACGCAACCCGCTCAGGAAACCTTGCCGGAGGGACGCTTCCCCTCGCGGAAATTTTCCAAAGCGTGGGTCCCCAGCACTACACGGCACAGATCTTTGTTTCACAGCTCTCTCGATGACCTAGTCAAGAAGCGGGAGGCTAAAAGCCAGGTCAGCCACCAGAAGGCAAACAAGGTTGTGATTTTCGGAGAGCAGCGAAGGCAAAGGTTTCTAAGACCTACTACTTAAAGGAATTTATTTAAAGTAAACCACTTAAGAGAATTCTATTATTTCTTCGCGTCCGGGATGTAGCTCCCACAACTTATCCGCCACCTCGGACACCTCTCTGAGAGCAGAACTCCGGGAGTTTGCTGGCCCCGCCTATTCTCCTGCCTGGCGCGCGTGCGCGGAGTTATTAATATACTAAAGTGTCACCGCCTCTTTCCTGTCTCCGTAGCAGCGATGGCCGAGTGGTTAAGGCGTTGGACTTGAAATCCAATGGGGTCTCCCCGCGCAGGTTCGAACCCTGCTCGCTGCGAAAGCGGATTGCCTTTCGTTTTACTTTGTTTTTGTTATATTCCATGAAATGATAACCCTCACTTTTCCTGTATTATTTCCCATACCTGCTGGCTAAACGGAGCGCCTACAAATAAGGTTACTGTGCCGAAGAAAAGCACAATAAATGTCTGCTGCAAACATACACTGTTTACGCTAAAGATAAAAGTCCTTTGTTCTAAACGGTAAGCTAAGAGTATTAAAATCGTTCCTCATTGTGAAGAGCAAATTCGCAAAATAAAATGACTAAATAGTGCTGGAAGTTTTCAGGCTGTCACAACCTAAACAAGCTATCATCTCACTAAAACTGAAGACAAAGCAAACGCTGCTACTCCTTCCATCCCAGAATTACCTTCAATCTTTCCCCAAGCACGTCCACAACTGGTGTGAAATGGGAAATAGTAAAAACTTTTAAAAGTTCAACTTCTAAAGCATGATAGCTATTGTACATCCACATAATGGAACACTATGCACGTAGCCACTAAAATGCTATTAATGACATGGGAAGGCCTTCCCAATGCATTGCGAAATGCAAAAAGTTGGACAGGTTGGCAAACAGTTTATATTATGATCACAGTTTTATTCAACAATTCATTTATGTGGCAAGAATGGGAGAAAAAGAATGAATTGGTGCTGGAGAGAAATAACCAAAATAATAGCAGTAATTATTATTTCTGGGTGGTGAGATTTTAATTTTCTTAACAGATAGTTTTTTGTTTAACTACTTTTCTATCTTATATCAACCCAGGTTTTTTTTAATTGCTTTTAGAAAGAGATGGGAAGTGGAAGAGAGAGAGAGACATTAATTTGTTATTCCACTTATTTATGCATTCATTGGTTGATTCTTGTACATGTCCTGGACAGAGATCCAACCCATAACCCTGCCTTATCAAGACAAGGCTCTAACCAACTAAGCTATCTGGCCAGGGTGACCCAGTATTTTTCTTTTTTCTTTTTTTCCTTAATAAAAGAAAATTGTGAGAAGCCCTGGCCAGGTAGCTCAATTGGTTAGGGTGTCAACCCTGATATCCCAAGTTTTCAGGTTCCATCTCTGCTCAGGGCACATACAAGAAGAAACCAATGACTGCATAAATAAGGGGAACAACAAATTGATGTTTGCTTATCTGTCTCTCTCACTCTCTCTCTCCCTCTCTCTAAAGATCAATAGAGTTTTAAAAAAGAAAATTGTGACGTTAGTCTTTGAAACCCTGTACAACCCCTTTCTACTCCCTTTGGTCCACTTTTACCTTCTTCCCACCCCATGCTTTCCAGGTGCCCTTGGGAGTTCCCTAACATCCCAAGGCTGGGGATAGCTTTTAGTAATACCTGAAATACATTCCCCATACAGCCCCCATTCCATTTGCGACTTCCCTGAACATATACACTCACCACATTTACATCACCAATCCATCCTCTCTGCCCAGTCACAGCCTCTTCTTCCCCCATTCAAGTCACTTATAAATAATTGCATTAGTTTTCTAATTGGCCTCCTTCCCTCTTTCAGTTATTACCATACTGAGCTGCAAATAATGGAAAACCCAACTCTAGTGATTTTAATACATTGGGGTTTCTCTCAAACCTAGGAGTAGGCAATTCTCAGATGGAACAGGGACCAGAACTCTTTCCATCTTTCCACTCTGCCATTTTTAATGCATAGGCCTCACCCCATGCTTGTCTCATTGTCTTAAGATGTTTGTTCTACCTGCAGACCTCACATCTGCATTCAGCTAGGAAGGGAAGAGAGAAGAACCCTCAGTTTATGTTTATTTACTTGACCTGTGTGTAACGAGGCTACAACTAGCTACAAGGAATCTAGGGCAGTAAGCAGTTTTAGCTGGGTATGTTGCTACCCACATTAAGTTGGAATTCCGTGGGTAAGGAAGAAAGATGGATGGGTACTAAGTGAGCAGCCAGCTTTGTCTGCCACACTTCCCTAACAGGAAAGCCAAAAGTTGTAGGCAAAACAGGTCCTCTGTCTTTCCAGCCTTCCTTCCCTTTTCTCCCATTTGCTTTTGAGTTATTAAAAGGCCTTCCAGCACTGTATGCTGGTTCATGCCTTTGAACCTTTTTACATGTTCACATACAATTTTTTGGAATATCCTCTCTTACTTTCACCCTTCTCCCCTCATTAAAAAAGGGCTGTCCATTATTTGAACCCCTTTCCTATTTAGGGGACTTGCTCTCTCCTTGAATCTAGGTGTGAGGATGCAATCCATCCTTCTTCCCCCCATCTCCATCATAGAAATTGAAAGAGCCACATCATTGCTTTCAAAGACTCCCTTTCAGCTAGGATGGCAGAATGTGACCTAGGCCCAGCCAATCAGATGTGCCCACTCCCAAATTTCAGTCAGAGCTGTTTCTGTAAGAAAGCATAGAGATTAAGGGCCCATCCTGCTAGAGAGCAAAAGCCACAATGGCAACCACAGATATATCTAAGGGCAGCAGCACCAGCTCTGTAATTGGGGTTTGAGTTGTCTAGAAGCTTTGACAGGAGAGTCTACACAAGGCTGATTTTGTGGCGTCATTCTGACGTAATCTCAGACTCTGCCTAGCCTACACTTGCTGCTGCCGCATTTTCCAAAAGTGGCTTTGTAGCCTTCCTGGCAATTCTGCAAACCATTTGATACCCTTCCAGTAAGTTTTCTGATTAAATCAGCCCTAGTCAATTTTTCTTTTTCTTCTTCTTTTTTTCTTTTTTGCTTCCAAATACCAGATATAGCTTCCCTTCTCACTCCACCATCACCTGCTGGGAAAACTCATGTTCTTTTTCAAATATCACCTTCTGGGTAAAGAATTCCTGCAATCCCCTAGGCTGACTCAGAAGCCTCGTTTTTATTCTATTCCCTAGTATAGCATGGATGACATTCAACTATTTCTGCCAATTTGCCTCTCTCCCTTCTAAATGGTAAATCCCTGTTAATGTATCAAGGGATACGGTCTCTGATCTTTGTACCCCTGCCTGGCACAGAAAAGGTACTCAATAAATTTTTAATGAAGGAATAAATAAATATGAATCAGTGCACAGACATGTGTAAAGGATCTCTGAATGTGAAATATCTTATCCCTGAAAAGGAAAATCTGACTTGGAGGAGCCTTCTCTCTAGGTCCTCTGGACTGGACAGGTCTATTGGTCCCACCATCACTGCCTCTTTCTAGACACTGATCTGACCCCTTCCTCCCCTGTTCACAGGTCCACAGCAGATCCCTGTGGCAAGCAGAGCAAAGGCCAAACTCCTGGCTTAGGGATCCTAGCACACTGCCAATGCTCTTCATAATTTGGCTCTAGTATCTTTTCAACCTTCCCCCCAACATAACTCCATGAGAGCAGTCAGAGTGGCTTACACACTCCCACAGAACAGAGCTAGCAATTTCGGGCCCTTTCACACACTCGCACCCTTGGCTGGAAACTTAACCTCTCCCTAATAGTTGATTAGGAATATACACACCCACCAACATGCACTTATACATACACACACACTTATACCCCACATATACATATACCCCTCCAAAGCACACAAAAATTTGAGGACACACAAATAAATAAGTCTAAAATGTGTCCTATAAGCAAAATTTAATTTATGTTTCTCCTCTTCTGTCCCATGATCAAGAAATATTCCAGAAAAGCTAACAGAAACATCAGATATACAAAACAAATGGCCACAAATTGAAACATCAGGAATCCAATTTTATAGAAAGACCAATAAAGATTTTTTAATTAAATGATATTAATTCACATATTGAATAGGGAATATATTATCATGATTCAAAATTATAGTATCTCCCTCTAATCCCTGTCCTCCTACCACCAAGGTCCCCTTTCTGTACCACCAGTTATTATTTTCTCATTTTTTCCTTTCATGCCTTCTTTACACACAAGCAAGAACATAGTGATTTTTACACAAATGTTAGCATACTATACAAAATGTTCTGAACCTTCTTGTGTTACTTTAAGATATATTCTAAACACCTTTATATATAAAGAGCTTTTTAATTAAAAATGGTCTCTGCTCTCAGTCTGTTGGGTATCATTCCACAAAGCTAAATGTCACCAGTTCAATTCCCAGTGAGGGCACATGCCTGGGTTGTGGGTTCAGTCCCTGGTCGGGGAACATACAAGAGGCAACCAGTTGATGTCCCTCTCCCTCTCTTTTTCGCTCCCTTTCCCTCCCCCTAAAAATAAAGTCTTTTTAAAAAAATAGCTGTTGCTAACTCAAATTCCCTGTATGGAATGGACCATAATTTAACTAAATCACTACTGATAACCATTCAGGTTGTTTTCAATCTTTTGATTCTACCCCCACCCCCAAAAAAATGCTTCAAAGAAAATCTTGTATATATGACATTTTCTAAAGCAGGAATCTTAATCCCATCCAGTCTCATGTAACATTGGGATAAAGGGGTCAGTTCTTTGTGCAGGTACCAGGATATGGGCACAAAAAATCGTGGTGGTCAAACAGTTCTAAAAGCATAGTCTAACCTCAGTAAAGCTAAAAAAAATAAACAAATGAATAAATAAAATAAAATTATAGTATACACATATACCCTAGAAAGAAAGGGAAAACTCCCCCCACTGCTTATCTATTCCATTTCCAAGGAACAGAAAGAGCCAGAAATAAAAGTACTCGTTTTTGACACCTCAAATGAGTCAGTCCTTGGAACCCGCCCCTTCCCTCTTCCCTGTTTTCTCTTCCCTTTCCTTAATTCCATATTCTACCCAGCAACTACTGGGCTTCCTGGAATTTTTGTTAATAATTCTAAACGCTCCAGTAATAATATTCATAACCACAGCCTCTGCTAACTCAAATGTTCTCCGGATGCAGTGCTCACTGCCTCTGGTTCATAAGAGGGACAACTAAAACTGGAGTTATAAAAGAATGCAGGTCTGGAAGCTTCCCTGGAGAATGCCAAAGGTTATTTATAAGGCAAAGGAGTGGTGGGAAGTCCCTGAGACTCGCTCTCAATTACTGCTTTTTATTGCAGAACCTTTCAAGGGTGAGATGGATGATTTGATGAATTTTTTTCAGTACTTATGTTAGTGGTGATGTTAGACCTCAGTTCTTGATTTTAGTGAAGAAAGAATTCAGAGCCAAGAATTCTAGAGCAAGGTATTTGTTTAGCCTTTTAGAAAGAAAGTCACAGAAGCGGAAGTGAGCCAGCTGGGCTGTGTGGACTCAGGAAACAATTTACAGAGGCAAAAGACTGGCCCTTGGAACTTAAAAGAAAGAAAGCAAAGGATATGCATCTAAGGAAAGAAGAGGCGGGGTCGGGGTGGCTAAGGCACAGGCATGCTCCTGAGAGAAGCATGCATGCCCTGCGTCTTTCATCTTAACGGGGTTTTCTGGTTTCTACAGGCAGGAATGTTAGGAAAGGACCCAGGGGAGACTCTCAATAGAATATTCATCAGCTTTCCAGGTGCGTCCTTTCAGGGTCATGGTCTCTACTGATTGGTGAGCGCTAGCGTAAGGGGTCATTAGTCTTTGCACCGGCTCCTGAGGTCAGCCCTGGCATCGCTTTGTCTGGGCCTGAGCTGAAACAAAACTGAGGCCTAGATGTTGCCTCTAATTTGACCACATCTCTGTCTCTGCGGCCCACAGATGCAGGGCTTTATTTCTAAGGTTATTTTATACTGATCTGAACCTCATTATGTTAATATTTAAGGGAGGGTTGCACAGGGAGAAGGAGGCAGGTGAGTCAGGGTGCTGGATGAGGCCAGTTTGAATGAGCCATCTGCCTCAGTTTTCCCATTCCACTTGCCAGGGAACTTTCCTGGCTTCTTACTGTCCTGCTTCACTTACATGTACATCATGACACAGTTCCAGCTCCTTTGCAAGATTGACCTGAAGGTAGATTCATTCATTTTAGAAACTATAATTTATTTCTAAGATGCAGGCAAAGAGGTTCAGAGATGCTTTTATCTATTGCTTTTCCTGTTCCAGCTTTTGCCATGAAAATTAGCCAATATATCGTTCAGATCTACTTGTGACAATTTGATTTTGGTTTACACTCATCCAGGCTTGAAAAATGGCCACTGCTTAGGCAGATTGATGCTTCCTGAGCCACTCATTTCTAACACATATTAATACATTAGCACCACCTTCAAGTAGTATGTCTTTCTAAATTATTGTTTCTCCCCCTCTGCTTTGTAAACTCCATTTAAAAAAAGTAATCCTGTAACCATTTTTCTCAAAATTGTCTCTATAAAACATCCAGCCTGCCACTGACTAGACTGTATCTTCATATTTAAATTTTTAGTTACGCTTTTATTATTATTATTATTATTATTACTACAGCATTTGAGAATTTCTCATTAGAAGGAATGTTTGGCTTTTGGGTAAATGAAAACAGATTTTCATCTTTCCAGAAAAAACCCACCACACAAACTGTAACATTTCTCAGCTATGACTCTTCTGCAATCCCACTGGTTCTGGTGAGCGTCATCCACTTTTTAAAATTGATAAAATTATCAAACTGCTTGTATATAATATTCAGGTATGGTGAAGCCAACAAATCAGGAGAAGATCGCCACTAAAAAGATAATTTGTTACAATTCCCAAGGGCAGAAGGGGGATGCCACACCAGGGGGTCAGTACAGGGACAAATAGATCAGTCCCAGGTCTGTCCAGAGACTGAGAAAGCTAGGGCGAAATGTGGGCTAGAGTCTTTTGGTTCCTGCAGGAATCAGCAGGAGAGGCAGAGCAAGTAGGTTTAGGATTGGCTCCTCTGAATGATTTCAACAGGGTCTGGGGCATAAGAGTTGTCTCTAGTTTCTGGTACGTGGCCTTGGGGAGATTAGGCAGGAGAATAGTACAGCTGAGTGTAAGAGCTCCAGTAAGGAGGTGGCGAAGGTGTGGGCTCAGAATTGCTTCATTGCACACGTAAGGCACGCTTGCAGGAGAGTTGTTACCTTGTAGGTGAGTTGTTGACTGTCTTTAGAAATTGGCTAGCCCTGAAAGGGGCAGTCTGCCCAGATGTCAAAGCATCAGAAACACAGAAAATAAAATGGCATGATTTAAAAATAAATAAATAATAAAAATGAAGTTTTTAAAAGGCATGGTTAGTACAATTTCAGTCAGTAGCTCAGGGGGAAGCAGAAGGCACACTCAGTATGAGACAATTCTAACTAAGTTTAATAGACTATTTACAAAGGTATGGAAAGGATGTAGAGAAACCACAAGGGACTGCAAAGTGGTGTCACCACCCCCAAGACAGGAGGGAGGGGCAACCAGAACCCAGAAGAAGAAAGTTCTGAGAAGAAGGTTGTCCTAGAGGAGCAATGACCTTCCTTTAGGGGACACACAGTGCTAAGGGATGCCTGCAGGGAGGTGGCTGTACCTCCTTACTCTTCTCCCTCCCTCTCTGCCTTCTCACTGGGCCTCCCCATTGCCCAAACTCAACCAGTCAGCCTCTGCAGCTGCGGGCGGGCAGAGAATGGGTTAAAGAGGCAAAAGGGCATAGCCAGGACTCTCCCTTACATAAAGCTAGAGAAACAAAGAAACAAAAATAATTATCCATAATCCAGCATTGTAACACTCCAAATTTATCACTGTGGCACATTTCCTTCCTGTTCTATATTTATATAGTTTAATATACAATTACATTAAAAATTAAATCATTGAGTATTTCAAACATACAGAGTGCACAGAAAGTAATATCATGTATCATATTCTATATTTTTCATTAAAATTATTTCATAAATTTTTTGCTGCTCCTTTGTCTACATAATAATGATTTTTAATGGCTGTATAATAGACAACACAGTAGCTGCATCTAATTTAATGAAGCAAGTGTTACACACTTAAGCTACTTTCTTCTTTTCTAAATAATAATATTAAATAATGTTATGATGTACATCTTTGAGATAAAAGCTTTTTCCATATTTTATGGTATAGCTTTAACATCTACACCACTAAGAAGAGGAATATTGAAACAAAGTATATGAACAATTTCATGGCTGGCTCTAAACACATATTCCCAAAATACATATTCCCAAATCGCATTGCTAAAGTGTTGTGCCCATGATAGTGCCAGTGGTAATGCATAATAAAGCTGGGATCACGCAATTCTGATCTATACTGAATATTATCACTTTCAACTTGAATATTATCACTTTCAACTTTTCGGGGGGGACGCTAATTTAATAGGTAAGTACATTCCTTGTTTTCATTTAATTTGCTTTTCTTTTATTACTTCTCAAGTTTCTATGTTGTACCGTATGTTTGTTTACTAGTTGTATTTGCTGTTTAATTTCTGACTTTCTACAGTATCAGCCACTGGTTCCTAAAACTGCTGCTGAAGCTGACCCTTGGAGGAATCCTTACTGAAAACAATTGAGCATCATGGTGGTAAGATAGCAATTTCAAAGGAAAGAGGCTAATGAACTTCAAGCTGAGGGCTTATAGTCTTAATATCTACTTTTGGGGGAAGTGTATAATTCTATTGGATTACAAAATTACCCACCCCTCCCCTAGAATCCTTCTTTCCCCTCTTCCAGCTTTTAGAATAACTGGTGCAAAACTAAATGCAGCCTGGATGGTAACAGTGATTAATTCATGTTACTTTCCATTCTTTGTTGACAGCCTAATGGTTCAGCACCTGCTTTGAGAGATATTGAAGGTAGCTGGCATTGGCTGGCTGATTCTGAGATACATGTGTGTCTGTTATGGCCTAGATGTTATTATTGTTATTATTATCATTATTATCTTTTCTCTCTTTCCTCACCTAACAAGCTATTGGAAGAAGTATCTTCCTTAACCCACCAGACTCCAAGGCTGTAGGAGGCTCCTTTTATATTAGGTAGTCTCAAACATTATAAGTATCACCTAAGAGAGCTTACTGAAAACACGATACTTGGACCTCACTGCTGGAGATTCTAATTCAAAAGATATGAGGTGAGCCCAGGAATCTACACTTTATTTAATGATTGAGATGCAGGGGCGTCTACTGACCACATTTTGTGAAACACTGGTATAGATCCTTGGGATAGGAAGTAAGTTTATACTGAAAATATTCAAAGTAGAGGCAGAAAAGAGGCTGGGAATGGAGAGCAGTGACATTGTGGAGGAAATGGTGCAAGTAAGACCAGAATTGACTGGAGAAAGTAGTCAGTATGTGGCAGCTTTTTAGTATGTATGGATACAGTGGCCAACAAAACAACCTGTCCCTGTCCTGTTGAAGGATTTCTTCTAGGGACACTTAATTCATTATAACATCACTTAGTGATTCTTAATTACATTTTCAGTGTTGTAATACCTTCCTAACTTCTGTTTCCTAACATCCTAAAATATATCTCTAAGCTTCCAAATCAATCCTACCTCTGACCACAAAGTTTCAGATAAAAAATGGTGCTTGGTAATAAAAGTGTTTCTCTTTCACACAGCATTGACATCAGCAAACTGGCCTGAGCAACTTGCAGAATTTCTGAGTTAAAACTTCTTTTTTTTTTTCAATAACAGTTTACATTCAATATTATTTGGTATAAGTTTCAGGTGTATAGCATAGTGGTTACACAGTCGTATATTTTACAAAGTGTTCCCCCTGATACATTCTCTGGGTTAAGATTTCTTCAGGCTTCTCTAGGTTTTATTCATGAAATGTCTGTGGTGGACAAGGATACTAGCTGACCACACTGTAGAGGTGTAGAAGCAAAGAAGCAACTAGATCTGGAGTGTTTTTGCAACATCACAGCAACTAGCAAATGCTTTTGCATGAACCCTTCTTCTACTATTAGACCAAGGCTGCCATCTTGTGGCCATCTGAGGAATGGTGACTCCAGTTTATGAATCTGAAGAACTTTTTTAGGGGACAATGTGAATATACTACTGAGGGAAAATCTTTACACTTCCTTGTTGTATCTTCCATCCGTTTCTAGGATAAGTAGAACCTACTTGGGATAACTTTGAAAAATAATAGAAAAATTCTACTTAGATAAACACAGAAGTTTAAAATAGAAAAGATTCCAGAAATCAACTTGTAAAGAAATAGCTAGGCTTTTTGTAAGACTAGTTGACCAAAATGCCAAAGTTCTAACGTATAACTCTGCTAAAATTGCTAAATATCAAATTATACATTTTTCATATGGTAATTTCTCATTATGAAATTCTCCTTTATCCAGAAATGGAATTACTCATAAGGAAAGATATCATTCCATACTCAACTGCAGAAACCAACTTACTACATGTGTTCAAAGTGCTTTCCCTGGCTGGTTTTACTTCAGGGCTTCACATGTTTATCTACAGTTCTGATGTCTTTCTTGATTAAAAAGTTCTTCTTTAGCACCCATACTATGTCAATTTCTTGCTTCCTCTCTGAAACCAGTTACAAGGCTTAGGCCTCATCACTAAAAAGCACAAAACTTTTAACACAGACATACAAAAAATAAAAATAAAACCCTACCCTGGGCAAGCACATTAGCTGTCCTCAGCCCTGTTTTGGGCATTGTACCATATGCATAACCAGTGTCAGCACAATGAGGTGGCAGCCCTAGGTGGGGAGAGGGGTGCTCTCAGAGACTGACCCCCAAATAGGAAATAGAAGAGCAGTGCCTGGCTGGGCCCAGGGCCAAGAGTTAAAACAGTTAGATGCAGACAAATGGCTGCTTCTCTAGTTCTCTGAATTTTTACCATAGGTTTGTCCATATTTATCATGAATACAGCATTGTCGTGGCAGGCTATGTTCATTGAGCACATACCGTACGTGAAGCCAAGAGTTCAGCCAGAGGGTCAAGTAGTGAACAAGACAGTCCCTGCCTCAAGGAGCCCACAATCCTCTGGTAGGGTTAGATGGTAACCAATGACAAGGTGGTGTTGATGCATGCTACAGTAGCTGCAGGTTGGTTCAGGTGCTGTAACAGCACCTGAGCCAGTGTAAGATGAGCAGGGAACTTTCTTGTGTAACCCACCCCCCCTGACTTTACTAAGGAGAAAATAAGTCTTTTGTATATAACAGCTTGCCCACCATCTCTGAGTTAGGAAATAGCAGACCCAAGATCAAAAACAAGGGCTCTTGACCCTGAGAAGGAATCAATGATGGCCAGACAAACCAACACTATGGCTGACATCAGAACTGAATACAATCAATGATTGACTACTCCTACCCTGGCCCAAACCAATCCATAGGGCCCAAGACCCCAACTCCTCTAGCCACCCTGATTAATGATTTTTACCTTAGATAACCCATCCCCTGGAAGCCACCCAGGAGCCAGGTCTTTGAACACTAACTAGCTCACCTGTGACTCCAGGCTTGGTGCCATTTCCTCTGATAATAAATCCTTACTTTCTTGGCTACAAACTGCTGTTCATGTTTGATTGGGCTTTGATGTACACAAGCAAATGGACCCCTTTAGTCATATAACAACAGGAGCACAGTTATTTCTTCAAGATCCTGTTTTCATTTCCTCCAAATCTATACCCAGAAGTGGGATTTCTGAATCATATGGAGTTCTATTTGTAATTTCTTGAGGAACCCCATAACGTTTTCCGTAGTGGTTATACTAATTTACATTCTCACCAACGGTACACAAGTTTGCTTTTCTCTACATTCTCATCAACACATTTCTTAATCTTTTTGATGACAGCCATTATAACAGTTATGAGATACCTCATTGTGGTTTTGATTTGCATTTTTTGATGATTGGTGTTGTGGAGCACCTTTTTGTGTACCTGTTGGTTATTTGTATGTCTTGTTTGGAAAAATGTCTAATCAGTTCCTCTGCCTATTTTATAATTGGATTATTTGGGTTTTTTGCTGTTATATTGTATGAGTTCTTTATATTAACTCTCATGAGGAGTTGATGTGCAACCATTTTCTCTTGTTCCATAGGTTGGTTGTTTCTTTCACTGTTTTTTAGTTTGATGGAGTCCCACATATGAGTTTTTGCTTCTCTTGCCTGTGCTTTTGGTATCTAAACAAAATCATTGTCAAACCCAATATCAAAGAGTTTTTTCTATATTTTTTCTAAGTGTTTTTGCAGCTTCAGCTGTTATTTTAAGGATTTAATCCATTTTTAAGTATATTTTATTGATTATGTTGTTACAGTAGTTCCAATTTTTTTCCCCAGGCTCCCCTCTGCCCAGTACCCCCCTTCCCTCCAGCAATCCCACCACCCTTAGTTCATGTTGATGGGTCATGCATATAAGTTCTTTGGCTTCACCCTTTCCTATATTATTCTTAACTTCCCCCTGTCTATTTTGTACCAACCAATTATGCTTCTTAGTCCCTGCACCATTTCCCCATTTCTCACCCTTCCCCATCGCAGCTGATAACCCTCCAAATGATCCCCCTACCTATGATTCTGTTCCTATTATGGTTTGCTTAGTTAAATTTTGTTTTTCCTTTTTAGATTCAGTTGTTGATAATTGTGAGTTTGTTGTCATTTTAGTGTTCATAGTTTTGATCTTTTTCTTAAGTAAGTCCCTTTGACATTTCATATAATAATGGCTTGGGGATGATGAACTCCTTTAGCTTCACCTTGTCTGGGAAGCACTTCATCTGCCCTTCCATTCCAAATGATAGCTTTGCTGGATAGAGTAGTCCTAGTTGCAGGTTGCCTTTCATCATATTGAATACTGCTTGCCAGTTCCTTCCTGCCTGCAAAGTGTCCTCTGAAAAATCAGCTGATAGTCCTATAGGCACCCCGCTGTAGGCAGCTCTCCACCTCTCTCTTGTTGCCCCCAGGACTCTCTCTTTATCTTTCACCTTTGGCATCTCAATCATGATGTGTACTGGTGTGGTCCCCTCTGGGTTCAGCTTGTCCAGGACCCTCCATGCTTCCCAGACCTGTATGTTCATCTCCTTCACAAAATTTGGGAAATTTTCTTCATTATTTTCAATTCTTGCTTCCTCATTCTGCACTGGCTGACTGTTTTTTTCTTCCTTATGTTCCAAATCATTGATTTGAACCCTGATTTCTTTCCCTTCACCATTGGTTTTGTGTAGATTTTCCTTCATTTCACTTAGCATAGCCTTCACTTCTTCTCTTATGCGTTAGCCATACTCAAGCATATCTGTCAAGCCTGTGAGCATCTTTATCACTAGTGTTTTGAATTCTTCATCTGTTTGGTCATCTATCTCCTCATCTGTTAGGTTGACTATCTCCTCATCACTTAGTTCTCCCACTGGAACCTTGATCCATTCCCTCTTTGGGGCCATACTTCTCTGTCTCCTCATTCTGACAGGCTCCTGTGTTTGTTTGCCTCCAATTCCCAGGTAGAGCTGTTGCTCCTGTTATGTTGTAAGGGGCGGAGCCTTAGGGATTCATCAGTATAGGGTGACCTGTTTCACCATGTCATGGCGCTGTATGTGGGGGAGGGGTTCGAGAAGGAACAATGCCACCTGCCCAGCACTCGCCCCTTTTCCAGGCACCCTCTCCCACCTCTGCACCAGACTGGCGCCCCTCTAGCTGCTGCCCAGGCCATCATTTCCAGAGTGGGTGGGTCTTCGAACGTTTTAGGACCAGGGGAGCCCATTAAACAAGCGGACTCTGCTGAGAGACCAGCAGTTTCTGCCTCCACCCCAGCTCCCACTGGGCTGCACAGTCAGAAGCAATGAGGCTTGATTTCCCCAGTGCTGGGACCGTGAGCTGCAAGGTCTGGTGAGGAACTGAGAATGCTCCCCAGGTGTCCCTCCTTACTTTAAAATGTGTGACCGCACTTTTTGCCAGCCTGCTGCTGCTGTAGCCACCACACCTTGTCCTCTCTGCTCCGGCTCCACCCCTCCTACCTGTCTGAATGAGTATTTCTTCTTTATATCTTTGTTTGCTGGACTTCCATGCAGTTTGATATTCTGGAACTTCTGGTTGTTTCTAGTTTTGAGGTAGTTGTATTCCTTTTTAGTTGTGGAGGGAGACACAGCGTGTCTGTCTACGCCTCCATCTTGGCCAGAATTCCCAATTTAATCCATTTTGAGTTGACTTTTGTGAGTAGTGAAAGACAGGGATCCAATTTCATTCTTCCACATGTGGTTATCAAGTTTTCCCAATATCATTTATTGAATAAACTTCTCTTTATCCATTGAGTATTCCTGGCTTGCTTGTCAAACATTAGTTAGCCAGATAGATTTCTCCCAGTCATATGAGATTAGTGTCTACCCTAAAGACCTCATCTTAATTCGATTTTATCTGAAAAGACCCAATTCCAAATAATGTCACATTCAACAGTACCAGGGATTAAGACTTTAATATATCTTCTTTAAGGACACAGTTCTACCAGTAACATAGAGTGTTTCCAACATAATGCATATGCAAACATATACAGAAATAGAAAGGCTATCATAATGAATCCTTAGGTACCTATTACCCTAGTTTAACAATTATCAGTCATAGAAAATCTTGTTTCATCTGTATCTCATCCACTTCCCCTCCCATACTATATTATTTTGAAGCAAATCCCAGACTTCATGTCATTTCAGTTATTAATATCTGATGCATCTCTAAAGGTAAAGACTTGTTTTAACATTACCACAATGCCATTATCATACCTAAAAATGTTAATCATTAATATCTAGTTAATGTTCAAATTTTCAATCAACTCATAAATTTCTCAGTTTTTAACCCTTTTGTTTGGATCAAGATACAAATAAGCTCCTCAGAGTTAATGACATTTAAACCACCTTCCTAGGAGTAGGTTAACAATCTCAGCATTTTATTATTCCTCTGGTTGGCTGAGCACTGGATGGTTTTGACTATGTAAAAGGGACTCTGAACTTTAAGTGAATGGAGGGGAATCTAGGCAGGAGTGAGGAGGTGGAAAAAGAAATCAGGAGGTGAAGGAGAGATTCAAGGTTTAGATCTAGGAGCCACAAGGTTTTGGTGAGAGGAGCCTGGAGGAAGGAGGTAGTGGCTCAGATAGTGGTGGGGAGTGCTTAGCAAAGAGATTTTTCAGAGCAAGGAGGTCTGGCAAATAACTTTATATAACTTACATGTCAGTCACTCAGAAATTTTTTCTTTCCAAACACACTATGCACTGTCAAATCCTTAAGCTGTTTCTTTCACTAAAAATACCCTCTCCTACTCCTATCCCAGCCCGTCAGCCTAAGATTCCTACACATCTTTCAAACCCCAGCTCAGATATCCTCCTCAAAGCTGACTTACTCCTTTGCTTGCCTCACCTAGGGCTTTGGACATACCTCTGCTGCAGCACAACACACTGCACTGTCATTATCTGTACTCTCGTCTGAGTCTCCCACTGGAAAGTATTTAATATGGTTTATTTATATTTAATATACTTTGAAGACAAATCACCATTGTCTTCAGAGGTGAGATTCCCTTTTTTAAGAAGAACAGTAAGATGTGAAGTTATTAGGAAGACTGATGAAGAAGACACATCCTCTTTCTCTGCTTTCCCTTTCTCACTAACCCTTTACGTCTACTTCTGGACTATACATTCCTCATCAGTTCCCATACCCATCCTGGTTCCCGCTGGAGGCCCATAACAGCCCAGCTCTGGACCTGGTCCTGAGCCAAGAGCCTGTGACTACAAAAGGCAGATTCTGATTTCCAGCCACAGGCAGAAGAAACTGAATTTTCCCTAAATCCCACAGTAGTCTAGGACCAGAGAAAGATCCAGTTCTCCACAAACCTAACCTAGATTCCACTATGGAAACATTCACTCTTGGCAGCTAATTAATATAAGAATCATCAAATCAAAAACATTGGAAGAAACAAAAGCCTAGGTGGGAAGAGAAAGGATGAAAATGTGCAAACTGATGCAAAATATTCCCCCACAATGAGGGTGAGATGACACAGAAAGCCAAGAAGTAATAATCCTGGAAGGCACAGCCACACTGATTCATATCACAAAGCCTGAAATTGAAGGGAACTGAAGCCTTTCATTAAGAGACATTTAATCATTTTCACAGTAATTGCATCAGTTTTATAATTTCTTTCATCACTACTCCCCAGTAGTCCCGGCATCTCTCCATCCATGATATGGAGATGGCGGGTAATGGTGTTTGTCTCCAGGAAATTAAAGACCCTTTCAATGACTGCATTAGTCATCGACACTTGCTGCTGTGATTGATCTTGTAACCACCATCAGATCTGGGCACAGAGAGGATATGAAAATTCATAAGCAGGAAAACAACCTTATCTTCCCCTTACCCAGCTCTCTCTTTACAAGAAATATCTGCAAAGTCCTTTTTGCATTTCTGATTTGTTCATCAAGGGGCATATTTTTGACAAGCTGGGATATATCCACTGGGGACCAGAAACTATTTGGGATTCTAGGAAATTGTGAATTCTGCCTAGGTTTTCCAGAGTTGCTCTGTTGAGTTGTCCTTTAACTTAAAAGAGCAAAACTGTTTCAGAATTTTATTTCAACACTTCAGGATACCCAGAAGGCAAGAAGCCATAACACTGAAAAAACACCCTTTTCTCTTCCTGTCTCTATGGAAGGTAGCAGAAGAAAAGTGTACTCTCATTTTATTATTGCTTTATATCTTGGGCACTCTCTGGTATCAGGAGTTATGGGAGGTGCTGGGGAAATTATTCCATAAGCATAATGCCACACTGAGCAACTGAACAAAGTCTAGCCTAGAGTGATAAAAAAAACCTGAAGGCAAGAATCCCGATGAACAAGCACTGTTTTCTGGGTTTTCCAAGCCAATGGCCCTACGATTTCCAAAACTTGCCAAGTTACATGTTATTTGTTTAAGAATTTGGTAATCAAGTTAGAATTTTTATATATATATATCACTGTTTATCCATTCCAGTACTAGGTATTTATCCTACGGGTATATTTCACATACAAGAAATGCTATGTATAAAGCTATTCATTGCAGTGTTACTTGTGATCATACACACACAAAACCTGTAAATAACCTTGAAAAGCATCAATAGAAGGTAAGTTAAATTATGGTTTATCCACACAATAGAATAGCATGAAGCAGATGAAAATAATAAAGTAGCACTTGTACTAAAAATGGAAACATCTCCAGGATTAACTGAATAAATGGAAGGTGTGCAGCAGGGTAAATAGTATGCTACCATTTGTATAAAGAAAAGAACAGAAACACATCTATGTGTGTAATGCACAGGATAGCTATAGAAAGATATGCAAGAAAGAGTGCCTCTGAGATAGAAAATTGGGGGAAAGGGATTGAGGAGAGAAGGAGGCCCTGATTCTGTTAATTGATTATCACAAGACTTAACATATAATTATATATACTAAGAATAGTAACTAGCACACATAATGCTCTGTGCCAGGCACGTTCTAAGCATATTACATACTTACACTAATTCAACATGCTCCTTTTATACAAAATTCAGATACCTGTCTTATTTCACTAAATTATCAACTACTTGAGAACAAAAACATCACTTAAGCATTTTTATACCCTACACAAACAATAGTATAATAGTGTTCACATAATAATGCTCTCAAGAAACATGTACCTCATTCATTTATCCATTCAATATCAAATATGAAACTAATTATCTTCATCATCTAGAGCTTATTAAGAGCTTAATAACTTTTATCTAAAATTATCTTGTTATAATAAGTTTGTTCTGCCATGAAGTAGAGCCAAAATCCAAAAATAAATGGCTTTGAAAATGTGCTATTACACATACGTACAATTGCGATTGTGCTGAACATGCTAGGGAATTCAAACAAATTATTGAAGAAAAGTTGTCCAGTTTTCCCTTTATTTTTTATTCAAAGAGAAAAACTGTATTATCAAAGCCCAGTCCCCTCCCTTTCAAACTCTGAGTTCAAGAGAGTATTTAAGTGTTTAAGAATAAAAGGTCTCCTACTAAGTTATATGAGATCAAGTATATAAAGTGCTTAGCACAATGCTGGCCTACCATAAATTCCCATTCAAGTGGCGCTCTTTCTCACTTCTTATTTGGAGGCTTCAGGCCTCATGGGAGAAAAAAGTAAATGAGAGCTGGCGTTCAGCCTTGTCAGCAACTGGGAAATCCATCTGTAACAGAAGCAGAGTAGGCCATGGAGTGGAAGTGCTTTTCCCATTGGCAAGTCATTAAAAGTCACCAGTGCTATAAGTCAGACAATCTGGGGGGAAGTGGGAGAGAAAAAATTAAAACTCCAATTCTTAGATTTAAAAATTCACTTATTCAATCCAATTTTTTTCTTTTTTTTTTTTTAGTGCCTATCTGGACCAGGTAGATATTATGATAGGTACTTGTAGTCCAAGACCTCCTTTTATTATTTCAATATGCTACATTTTTGCATTTATTTTCTTTTTTAAAGTAAAGTTTGCAGATGTGGCAAAAATGCCAGATCACATTTTACTGAAGTGATGAAATATTCACATAAATAATTCTTTAAACAGATTTGACAAAACAATAAAAATACAAATAAAATTAAAGGAACCAATACAGGACTGTATTTTTTTTCTTATTTAAAAAGTTTTCAGCAGTATTATAAACTTTAGTTGTTCATATATTGAAGTCCCCAACTTTCAGTACCTCAGAATGTAACCTCATTTGAAGATAAGGTCTTTAAAGAGGTGATTAAGTCAATAGGAGGCTGTTAGGGTGGGGCCCTCATCCAATATGACCAATGTCCCTACAAGAAGCAGAAACACCAGAGATGTACATGCACAGAAAAAGGCCATGTGAGGACACAGTGAGAAAGCAGCCATATACAAACCAAGGAGAGCCGCCTCAGAAGAAACCAAACCTGTAGACACCTTAATCTTAGACTTCCAGCCTTCATATTGTAAGAAAATAAATTTTAATCACTTGCTATATAATAAAAGAAACCTAGTAGAAACATATTTCCTCAAATAAATGCCTTTTTAGCTTACAATTATTAAAGTTAAAGTAGAAATACCTATTCAAATTACTTTCAAAATACAGATGAATTATACATTTATTACGAAGTTTGGGAAAATTATTTATTTCATTCTATGGAGTTTAGACAAGTAATTTCACATTTCATTTTAAGTCCAGAGTCAGAAAACATTTCTTGTACATCCAGCACTAAAAGAGATTATCATATAATCGATTAAATATTTAAACACAGAGATCAATTTTTAATGGATTTCTATAAATAACATTAACAGGAAAACACATAATACAATCCACCCTGGATCTAAGAGCCTTAATTGATTCAAATATTTTAAAAATTTTGTCTTCTGAAATTTTCATCATTTAAAAAACACATCATGTGAATGGGTTCAAGGATGGAGGACTCAATCAACGCTCAGTGATGCACAGATGTGACATATAAACACGACATTTTAAAGATGTGAACAAAGGCTGCATGTTGGCAGCGCAGGGGATGGTCTTGCTCACTCGCTTTCTTGTATAGAGAAGGAACATTTCATATTTCATAGTTCCTGAATTTCCTCAGAAGTTCTGATGGAGCATCCCCAGACCAGCGGAAACGAAGGTGCCAACTGTTCACATCTGAAAAAGCTTTAAAGGGTAGAAGAGAAGATTTTTAACTCAGAGGTAGAAACAAGGAAGTCAAACTTGTAATAATAAAACAGCATGCTAATAAGACTTCATGGCAATAAATAAAATGTAAGGGTAAGTCTTTGGTATTAATTATTTTTAATATCTTACAGAAGCTGATTAACTTAAGCAGACTTTTGAATTCTTATGGACTTAGTTTATATGTATGAGAGGATCTCACATGGTTAAGCTTAATAATAAAAGGATGTTTATAGATGCCTCCAGTGGCGGAAATTTTCACAATTCACCTGCAAAGAAACTGGAAGCAACTTTCAAACAACTGCCAAAAATAAAAGGTCAATGGTAAAGAATCTCTGGAAATACAAATAATTTATTCCATGGAAATAAGGTCTTTTTTTAGTCTAATAAAAACTTTGTTGAAAATTAGATAAAGGTCATTTTCCTTCTCTACTAAAGGAAGTGTAAATTAGCAAAACTCTTCTGGTAGACAGCTTGCAATATTTATCAAACTCATTGAAATGTATAAACCTTTACCCAGTAATTCTACTACTAGAAATTTATCTTAAGGAAATAATCCTGGATGTGCTCAAGTGTTTTAACCATAAAATGTTTATTATAAAACCTTTTATAAATGTTTTTAAAAATCAAGAACCATTCTAAGTCTTCAACAATAGAAATCTGGTTAAAAGATTTTGATATAGTCATTAACAATTTTTTAATATTTACTGTCACATATGCTCATAACATATTGCTAAGTGACAGGTAATCATAAAACAGTTTAGACAGTGTGATCTCATTTTTACATTTCTTATTTACATGAGTATTTATTTAAAAAAAGTTTTTAGTATAAAAGCAATTACCACTAAATGTTAACAATAGTTATCCCTGCATAGTTGGAATAGATGTGATTTTCATTTTTATACCCTTTTTTGTTTATCTGTATTTTCTTACTTTCCTGCAATATACAAGTATAGCATTTTTCACTTTTTGTTTGTAATATTGCTAATGAAAAAGCAGGTTACAGAAAATAAATAAAATATGCTTCTATTGATGTTTAAAATATTAAAAATATATAAAATATTTTTAAATATGATCTAAATAGTCAGGGAAATTACACACAGAATAGTTGAAAGTGATTATCTCAGAAAAACAGGATCTGTTTGCACTTTCTTTAGAATTATCAAAGAAAAAAAATCCAAAGAATTTCCATTTGGGGGAAAAAGCAAAAAAGGAAATCCTTCTGACAACCTGTAATTGAAACACACACATAAAATATGTACTGTATAGTCCTTTTAGTTTTAGGTAGACTAATATATAAAAATATACCAAAAGATCAATAGATATATTCTCAAGTTGGTAAGATTATCAGTTGCATTTTCTTCTTTTGGCTTGACCATGTTTTCTCACATCTCACCTGCTGCCAGGCAGGCTCCTCTGCCAGAGGAAGCCCTCTGCTAGAAGCCACAGGGTTGGCAAAGCTGGGAAGGTAGAGGGATGCCCACAGGACATGATTGCACACCAACAGCTACTGCTACATTTGATTTTTTGTTTGTTTTTATCCCAGGATGTTATTCAAAACTACTTGATTGTATTTACCAGTAGCCATATTTCTTACACAGTTAAACAGAAAAAGTACTGGTGAGATTGTCTAGCACACCAGTTTTCAGATGCCATGATCCATATTTTACTGGTTGCAAGGAGGTCAGAAAATGATGGGGATTATTTGATGACTGCTCATCACAGAAGCGGCATCAAAACGCAAACTCCAAAGTAAATATTAAGCATTGCTTGAGGAAATTAACAAATATGCTGAAAAGTTATGTGAGAAGAGCCTCTCAGGGCTTGGTAAAGCTGACATGAATACTATTTCTTTTTTTTTTTTTTCTTTTTTTAAAATATATTTTCTATTGTTAACTTTTTATTATTATTATTATTTTAGATTGTATTTATTTATTTTCAGAGCGAAGGGAAGGGAGGGAGAAAGAGAGGGAAACACCAATGGGTGGTTGCTTCTCCCGCGCCCCCAACTGGGGACCTGACCTGCAACCTAGTCATGTGCCCTGACTGGGAATCCAACCAGTGACACTTGGTTCGCAGGCAGACACTCAATCCACTGAGCCACAGCAGCCAGGGCCCTGAATACTATTTCTTAAATGCTGATGTTATAAAAATTTACACTACAGTGAAATGAAATTATAAATAATCATACAGTTACACGTTGGTATATCAAACTCCAACTACAAGGCACTACTCGGAATAGTCAATAATCTCTTAAACAACATTAAAAAATACTGGTAAATGCAACCTTTGGCAAAACTTCATAATTCTTATTCTTCAACAAACAGCTTCTCAAAAAAATGACCCTCCCCCTTCTCATCCCCTCCACTTCATTCCTCAACCACAGAAAGAAAATGCCTTCAAAATGGAGGGCATCAACCTGACATCACAATTTATCCTGAGTAAAGTATAGTATAGTATGTCTGCTCTGTGGAATATTTATCAGCTGTTAAAAACAATAAGTTAATCCTAAACATAAGGGTCTAGGGAAAATTCCTATAATAATAAAATCTGACACTAAAAAATACTATATGCCTGATCTAAATATTTTACATATATTAAGTTATTTACTCCTCAAGAAGTCTGCTTAAGTTAATCAATTATGGTAAGATGTTAATAATTTATACCAAAGATTTACCCTTATGAAGTAGAAACTAATATTTTAACCATTATATACGGATAAGAAAACTCAGGGAAGTTAACTCTTATCAACATAAGAACTTCCAAACCTGTAGAGAATATTTATAAAAATTCACTATTTGAGTTAAACAGGGGATATGCCTGGAAGCAAGATCTCAACAGACAGAAAAATGCTTCCCAGAAAACAGTTTGTAGTTTCTTTTATGCATTTGAGATTAAGGAGGGAATGTAAGAAAGATTACATGAAGGTGAGGACAAGACTACAGGTTAAGAATATGTTCCCTCTTGGGGGAGAGCATGGTTAGGAGGGGTCTGAAAAGAGGCATTTCAAAGGTATGTTAACCTAGAGGCACAAGCAATGGACAGGGCAGAGATGAACCTTTTACTAAAGAAGTTATAGGCCTGGGGTGTGACTACCCACCATGACTTGCTCAATTAGGAATTTATGATCAGATCATCCTGTGAAGTTACTTTCCATAGAACCCCTCTTTTTCATCCACACTTAGGGGTAGGGAGGGACAGATCTGAACATTTCAAGGCTGAATGGAGAAGTATTCGTATGTTTGCCTGTGTGTGCATGTGAGTGGGTGTTTGTATGTGTGAATTTGCTTAAAAGTTTTTCTGACATTCGGTCTTCTGCTTTGATCAGTCATAGGCTGATGCAATCAGTGTACAGACTCCAAAACGATTTTTTGGGTTACCAGCAATGACACCCGAATCAAACTCTAAGAATCTTTATTTCCAGAAAGTAGTGAGCATTAAAAAGTTCTCCCCAAAGAGAGATTTGAAGTGACTATTTCGAGAAAGATTATAATTCACCACAAACTATCTAATTTCCTTCTTTTATTAAATAAGTGTTCAAGGATGTTCAGGAACCTTCTACTTAAAAGCTAAAATCTGTTGGAGTGTTGTATCACAAGCCTGAAAATCAAATAAGATTTTGAACAGTTACAATGTGTGTACATAACATATCTATCTATACAAGACACACAGTGGGGTGGCTAGAAATGATAATAATAGCTCACATTTACCCAGGGTCCTCCCGCTATAGGCAAATCACTGTGCTAAGCATTTTGCATGGATCTCCTCATTTGATCCTCATGATAAGTCTATAAGAAGGTACCATTATGATTTCTAGTTTGTAGATGAAGAAACTGGGGTCTGGAGAAGTGAGTTTCACCAAGTAATATAAATGATAAGTAATAGAGTCAGGATGTGTAGCTTGGAAGCCAGAAGTTCAACATCTTAATACCCTGCTTCAGTGGATCTTTAAACAATTCAGAATGTCTATAGAGCTACTTACAGATAAGGTATCTTCTCAAGATAGTACAGTGTCTTACAAACAGACCAAAGCCAAACTGCCTTAGTTCAGACCCCTCCCCCTGCCACATAAAAGCTCTGTAGCCTTGAGAAAATCATTCAACCTCTCTGGACTTCATTTTTCTCATCTGTAAAATCAAAATAATGTTGATACCAACCTCACAAACTTGTAGTGAGGATTACATAAATTAATATATGCAAAATTAATGTTAAATGAGATAACAATGTAAATTAATGTATGTAAAAGCATTCTTGCACATAGTAAATACCCCCAATAAATGTTACCTGGCATTATTTCAGTGGAGAGGAAGACATTCTCAGAAATATCTGTTTCCTTTGCCAGGAATGTATTAAAGAATGTATCTTCAAGCCCTGGCTGCTATGGCTCAGTGGATTGAGCGTCGGCCCGCCAGCCAAGTGTCGCTGGTTGGATTCCCAGTCAGGGCACATGACTAGGTTGCACGTCAGGTCCCCAGTTGGGGGCGCAAGTGAGAGGCAACCACACAATGATGTTTCTCTCCCTCTCTCCCTCTCTTTCTCCTTTCCCCTCTATCTAAAAAATAAAATAAACAAACAAACAAACAAATATTTTTTTAAAAAAGAATGTATCCTCTAGTTTCTGTGTCAATGCTAAGTAAGCACCTTTTAAAATGCCAAACCAATCCTTAAATTTGGCAAGACTCAGACCTTCTCTGCAAAGCAATATGACATGACTTACCTAAAGAATCTGGATTCTGTGGGGAGAATGAATTCTCCAGGGACTCAGATTCTGTTTGCTCCATGTTCTCTGTGGCTGAACCCAGTTCCTCTCTCTTTATTTCTCTTTGCTCATTCTGTTCCTCATTTTCAGCCTTGTCGGTATCAGTCTGGTCAGTTTCTTCCAGCATGAGATCTTTTTTACCTCTGACAGCCCAGTGCATTGACTATATTAAGAGCAAGACATATAAAGTCAATATTATATAGTTTTCTATAAAGTTTAATATGTGATAACACCTATTATAACGCTAATTATCGGAATGTAAAACTTGACTTTTAACAAGATTTTAATCAATTAATCCAGATATTAATTAATTAATCTTCTCTGATTTGGAAGCCTAATGATAGAAGGAGAAATCCATATTACGGTTTGGAGCAAAAGGACCAGCATCGGAGAAGTTCAAAGAAATAGATGTTGCCTCAAAAACTTAAACCTAGAATTACCATATGGACTGCAATCCCATCCCTAGGTATAGACCCAAAAGAACCGAAAACATACGCTCAAAGAAAAACTTATACATGCATGTTCTCTCACAAAAGCCAAAGGGTAGAAACAATCCAAATGTCCATCAACTAATGAATAAACAAAATTGGCATACCCGTACAATGGAATATTATTTGATCATAAAAAGGAACAAAATACTACAATCTGGATAAACCCTGAAAATATTATGCTAGATAAAAGAAGCCAGACACAAAAAGCCACAAGATTCCACTTACAGGAAATATCCAGAATAGACAAATCCACATAGATAGAAAGCAGAGTAGTGGTTACCAGGAGCTGGAGGAGAGGATGATGAAAAAGTTCTGGAACTAAATACTGATGATGGGTGAACAACATTGTGAATGTACTTAACAGCCCTGAATTTTACACTTTAAATGGTTAAAATAGCAAGTTTTATGTTATGCCTATTTTAACACCAAAAAACAATGAGACTGTGTGTCTTGGGTCAGGCCAGAGGTTCAACCCACTACTATTGTAACTATTGTGACTACTATTGTGACCTTCCATTAAGCCATGATCAATGCAAAATTGACATTAAATTTTCTGGCAATAAAAATATTAGAATTCTGGCCCTGTCTGGTGTGGCTCAGTTGATTGAGCTCTGGCCTGTGAACCAAAGGGTTGCCAGTTTGATTCCCAGTCAGGGCACATGCCTGGCTTACAGGCCAGGTCCATTTGGGTGCGTCTGAGAGGCAACCACACATTGATGTTTCTCCCCTTCTCTTTCTCCCTCCCTTCCCCTCTCTCTAAAAATAAATAAATAAAATCTTTTAAAAATATATTAGAATTCTGGATTATACATCTTCTCTTTAAGAGAACACATGGGCCCTGGCTGGTGTGGCTCAGTTGCCTGGAGCATCACCCCATAAACCAAAAAGTCATGGGATCGATTCCAAGTCAGGGCACACGCTTGGGTTGCAAGTTTGGTTCCCAGTCAAGGTATACTAGAGGCAACTGATAAATGTTTCTCTCTTATATCCATGTTTCTCTCCCTTCCTTCTCCTTTCTAAAATCAACACACATGTCCTTAGGTAAGGATAAAAAAGAAGAAAGAAAACACATGGCATGAAGCAGATCAATATTTACTATGAAATATTTGTCCTAACTTTAAGTAAATTCAATTTATGTGAACTTTTCTAAGTCCAGTTATCCTCAAATAATAATAATTTTCTAAATATATTTCCATTTATTTTTTTAAGGATAATGTGAAAGTGTACATGAACACTATATGGAAGGTTTCTGGAATGAAACACAAGAAACTGCAACAGCGGCTTTCTGAGAGAGAAGAGTAGAACTGGGGTCTAGAATTAGGATGAGCTCACTTTTTATTACATATCCTATTGTACTATACTGATTTTTTTAAACAAAAGTGTGTTATATTTTTAATTTACAAATTAAAAAATCAGTTGTCATAAATCAAAAATTGGGTATTGCCTACTGATATCTGGTAAAAACTTTTATATTTTTAGACATAACACAAGATCCAAGACCCCTGAAAACTCTCCTCAGGAACCTGATATCATATTATGTTGACTATGCTGGCAGAGGTCAGTCACCCAGTGATTTAACTGTGTGATTTTGCCGGAGTCACTCTGGCTATGCAGGGTGGGATCTAGAATAAGGGGAAAATAAAAAATGGGTCTTCAAAACGGAAGCATTTGTTGGGTCAGAGGACTAAGGAACAAAGGTAAAAGAGCTGCTTTTCCCCATATCCTTTTGTACCTTCTCCATTTTGTGTCCTGTATATGTATTTCCCATTAAAATGTTTAAAATTGGATAGATGGGCGGATGGATACAGAGTGAGGAAGAGAGACTGAGTTTGCTGTATCAAGAATATATCGATTAGAATAGTTAGCCCTCATGTCAACCAAAATAGTCAATATAACTATTTATTTTCCTGACATCCAGAATATTGCTTTCCTGAACTGGGGGGGGGGGGGGGGGGGGTATCAAAGCAATCAAAACAAAACATTGATTTTCTGAAGTCCAAGGCTTATTGAATTAGCTCAGAAGTTGACATTTTAAAACTGTGCCAGAACTACAAAAGCAGCTGCCTCTACTACACACGCGCCCCATGACGCAAGGGGCATCTTGCTTTTCATCTACAGCGCACCTGAACTGATCTTAAAATACTTGGGTTGCCAACTTCTGCCTCAGGGCACCACTTTATTTACCAGTTTCAACAAAACAATATAGGGAGGCGGAATCTGAATATTAAATTCATGGCCATGTTGCCTCACCAACTTTTTTTTTTTTTAAGAAACCAATCCCTGCCTTATAAGGCTGAGTGGCCATCACTGGTTTCTCTGCTGAGGTATGAGGTACGGGGAGCGGGGGTGGGGGGTGTTCATCAGCACATCAGCATCTTAAAGAACTTAGAGACACCACAATTTCTAACCAGCACTAATGCTGGCCTCTTAGCAAAAGCCAGGAGAAGCACCTCTCCAAGAAGAAAAGTGCAAAGGAGTAAAATGCCATCTTAGAATCTTTTACATAAATCTGTTCATCACAATTTTTAAAGAAAATTAGGAAATGGTAATGACATGGTGTTAATGCATAATAGCCATAAAAATGGCATGATCTCAACTATATTAAGAGATATATTCAAATATAGGTATATAAATATATATGTAGATACATATACATAAAATATAGACTGGAGGGTATACAGTCTTGTGCATACTCTAAAATCAAATATATTGAAGCCCTCTGCTCTAATCCAAGCAGAGAAGTTGCTTCTTCCTGTAACAGGGGCATCTGGCTAGATCACTGGGGAGCAGGAAGAGACCCCGAGGAAGCAGGAAAGGCTGCCCTCCCTGAAGTGGGGGAGGAAACCCCAAGGCAGCCTGAAAGAACCTGCCTTCGCTTGGAGAAGAAGAGGGGAGCTATAGGAGGGCGCTGCCGCAAGCAACAGTAAACAAGTTGGCGCACAGGCATGGTTGCCCGAGCAACCGAGCAGCGCAGTGCAACCCAAAAGAAGGAAGTTTGCACAGAATATGAACCAGGCTAGTGGAATGTTGGAGGCAAAAAGACCCTCCTACCCGCTTCTGAGTTATGGCAGCAGGAAGAGGGGCAGAGACACTGTGTAGGCTAAGCGTGGTGGATGCCAACCTAACTTGGCTGATAATTTGGACACTTGCACCTTGGGTGGGATTTTGGGGTGAAAGATACGCACAGAGGGCATGTGGAAACGCGTCACTTTTTCCTTCCCCTCACTAACCTGGTTGGGGTTCACGGATTTAAGCGTTTGGGCCAGTGAGCCCTGAAGACCTCATGGTCTGATGGCATTTCCACACCCTCCCAGTCCAAGAGGCCGCAGCGGTGCTGTCAATTGGCACTGTACTCAGTCAGCCATGAGGACTCAACAGCCAGCTGATGGCCAGAGGGACCAGGTGTAGGCCCTGAGCCGGTGAGCCTCAGCTGGAAGAAAGGGCAGCACACTGCAAGTAAGATACTGGCACACATAGACTCCAGAAAGATCCCTGAGTGCAAACCATGACCAGGAACCAGCTAAGCCACCTGTATATCCCAAAAGGCAGTGTTTTTAAATGGGAGAAGGAATTCCAGGCACAGCCTTGAACTGATCTGGCAAAGGTGGAGGGGTTATTTGTCTTTGGATATTTTTAGAGGGAATGGCAGCAGCCCGTTATTGTTCTAAAATTGTACAGCCTTTGAATAAAAGACTCCTTTCTTATTTCACCAAACCTCTGCCTCTGGAATTTGTGGGTGGTGGGCAGAACCCGACATGGCTGTAGAGTAGCAGTCCCACCTTCAACCTCTCTTCCCAACTTCAAGGGAGTATTATCCTGAATACCCTTCTCCAAAAGTAACCCACTCGCCCCAACATCCAAGAATTACCCCATAATGCAATTTCTGCCACCATTCAGTGTAACTGGCACTCACACTAACAAACAAAGGGGAGAAAGCAGTGGAAAGAAATGCATCAAACTGTTAATGTGATTACATTTGCATGGCAGGATTATAAAGTTATTTTTTCTTTTATTTCTATATCTTTGGTGTTTTCCAAATTTTCTATGACAAGATAATATACGTGTGTGTTAAGCAAAATGGTTTCTAGCACTTGACTGACCTACCTACCATCTTAAGAAACAGTTGCTCTCCGTGACCTCCGGTTCACCCCAGGAAGGGTGGGCCCAGTATCACCTGAAGGAATGAATAGTCTTAGATAGATAAGTAGGCCCATCAAGTTGCTTACTACCTTGGAGTGCACAGCTCTTAACAAGCAGGTGCCACTTGCTGTGTGCCGAAAGGCTATACCTTTATCAAGCCACCATCCCCTTTTGGGTTTGGAGATCCAAACTCTTAATGCCCTGCAAGACTTTGCTTCTGTCCATAAGTTCCCTTAGTTAACTGTTTAATTCTGAAGTTATCAGCCTCTTTCTTTGGTCTCTCGGCCCCACCCTCCTTAAGGAGGTCGGTTTCAGACCAGGTCAGAAATTTTTCCCGGCAATATGTATAATTAGAAAAAAATTAGATTTTAAAACTTAAATGCACTAACAATTGCCAAAATATACAGGGATAGGGGACCGGTCCTCATGGCAATGGTGAATGTAGCTCAGCCCTGGTTCTGAAAACCAACAGGCACAAGGCAGCACACAGGAGCCAAGCCTGCAAATCAGATTACCCCAGGGAATCAAGCCTGCATTGTATCTATACTGCTTAAAAGCTTGCTTTTGCTAAAAAAAACTTCCTCACCCTGAGCTGAAAAACAGATGTTTAATGTATAACTTTAAGGTAACTTCTCAAGGTCTATTCTGAACTATTTTAAAGACAGGATGTGGCCATCTTTATT
The DNA here is from genome assembly GCF_987537825.1 of Furipterus horrens. Taxonomy (NCBI): domain Eukaryota; kingdom Metazoa; phylum Chordata; class Mammalia; order Chiroptera; family Furipteridae; genus Furipterus; species Furipterus horrens. Next base: position 158,265,154 of record NW_028327175.1, read on the forward strand.
GTTTCCTTGCATGCACAACATTCTTTTCTTTATTATCTGTAAGCAACAACCATCTAAAACAACCTTAGCAAAGAGATTTGGAACTTTGTTTGATGTGATCTGCCCAGAAAGGGATTAAAAGCCCGTGATGCTCTCAGTGATTTAGAGAGTGACCGTTCTGTCCCTTTTCTCTACCCGATTAGTGCAGTCCATGTGATTTTGTTTGTCGTATCCACAACACCGCCGATACCGCTGGTCGGAGTCCAGGACATACAGGGATGGGCAAAAGTAGGTTAACAGTTATGACTCCACAAAATAGTTTATTTTTGTATTATTATTTATTAATTGTTGTACTATTTTCCATACAAACAACTATAAATCTACTTTCCTTCCCCCACCCCATACAATTGAGAAGCTTCTGGGTTTTAGCAAAGAGCTGGTTACAAAGTATACACTTCACAACCCTTTGCTAAATTGTAAATGTAGGTGTTGTGCATTTTTCTGTAAGTTTTATTTCAAAATAAAAATGTTAATTTTAAAAAGGGTTAATAGCCTCAGCTAGTGTAAAAAATAACCTGCTTTTGGTTGGTTAGGGTCTATTGTAGCTGTATTTGTTTGGCTTCTTGAGTTTTTTGCACATGCACAGAATAGTAGAGGCTGGCAGTGGCTTCCTCCATGGAGCGGAAAGAATATTGGGAAGGTTAATGAGAAACAGTAAGAAAATCAAGAATTCAGGGCCCAGAGAGCTGAAAATGTGAGCTGTAAGTGGCACAGATGGCCTGTGCACGATGTACTGACTCTGGGCCTCAGTACTTCTCTTTTGGAATAGAAGTGCCTACATTATGCCCTAGATGGGTGCTGAGGACTAATGACTCCCCTACAGTAAATGCTTTCAAGGCCCTTAGTGAAAAGCTATTTAGATAGTAGTCTTACTCATCCATTCCCTTTATGTATTTTATTATCAGCCCCCATCTCTGCTGATCCCAATTAATGAAATACCCAAGCGGAAAATCCAAACTATATCAAACCCATACAGGTACCTCTCATGCTTATGTCAGGCCTTCAATCCAAGGACTGGCATGAGAGCAATGCTAAGCAGCCTGGTTTGCTGGGACACAATTAGATCACTCATTTCTGTGTTCACAGAACTTACTTCTCAGCTCCACTAGGGTATTAGTTGGGCACAATAGTTAACATCAATTAAAGTATTGTGCAGTCACTCAATTCAATAGAATGAGCACCAATAAAAACATCAAATGATAGCAGTTGATAGAGAAAAGAGGAATGCTAGTGTGGGGAGAGTCTGGAGAGTAAAATTATGAGCTGCACCAGACAGCAAATCACTGCATGCATGGAGTGGACTAACACTAAACAGACACCAAGCCTGGGTGCAAAGGCTCCTGTCCTGTGTTGTTGTTCTGCCTACTCAATTAACTTGTTTATCAGCTTTCTTCAATGGGTGGTTTGGTCTTTTTTTAATCTAGGAAGCCATTTTCTTAAATTCTGTACCCTGGTCAACAATGGAATATAAAAACGTGGTGCCTATATGCCAGTAAACATTGAGACAAATAGGGGGGGAAAATCGGTGGACTTAGATGAGTCATGGGTCAGCTAAATAACCACTCAAAATTGATGGGTTATTTTTATCCTGGATCTCCATGAGCACATTTTTTTAACTCGCCTGGGTGATTTCTGGCCTGCTTTTGGATAACATCCAATTAGGACAAACTGCCTCTGAATAAGCCCAGAAGGTATTGAACTGCATGCCATCTGGCCAGGGGACCCATGGCTCTACAAGCATAATAGGAAGCTTCCCTGGTAGTCTGCAGCCAGCTGGACTCATCCCAAGGACACTTTGTCCAGCCAGGAGCAGCAGAGAAACAGGTACACATGAAAGTGACTGGCAGTCCAACAAAGCCTTCCATAAACAATCAATTTGTCAAACAATCAGTTCATCAAAAATGTGTTTCTATTTAACTCTTTATAAAATATAGAGCAATTTAAATGGCATGGGACAGTTTTACAGCTTAGGAGAATTTTTCTCAGAGCTTTATTTGGACTGTGGCTTTGCTGCTACCACTTTCCCACAGCCATCCTAAAGGCATTCTGCCTTATATTTTGGACCTAGAGGGAGACCCATTCATATCCTGAATCCCTTGGGGTAAAACTATTCAGCCTGACAATGATGAATTTCCCTAAGATTCTTTGAGTTAGAAAGGCATCTGTTTTCAAGTTATTCCAAGATCCCAAAGGCCCTGGTTACAGAAACCCTCACCTCATTACCCCATTTTTTAACCAACATCACATATCTAAATTTAAATTTGCAACACATTCATTGACCTCAATGAATTCTTAAAATATTTTTACAAATTAAACTATTAGTAGAAACTTCTAAAAAGAAAAAAAAAGAAATAACTAATGAAGTAACAGGAACTTGGCGTGGGGAAGAAAAAAAAAAACAGTTACAGTTTCATCATGCTTGGAAACTAGAAATGTGTAATCTGAGGAATTCTCCCAATGGAGATTCCTGCGATAATGAAGTTGTGTGTGACGCTGCAAATACACATTGTGATTTGTCCTGCCTTGAAGGTACTGGGACCAATGTTGCTCCCTACCAATGCTTTTCCTTCAAGAGGGATTACATTGCTCAAATAACAAACAGAAACACAGGGTTTTTGATGTGAAAGGTTAGGATTTTATGAGATTTAACACTATAAATGTGAAGGGCAAGAGAACGTGCTTATATGTTTTAGATAAATGTCACCTACCCTGTTATAGCCATTTTATTGTCAGAATGGCAAGTGTAATATATATACCTAACCCAAACACCCTAGTGGTGATGTTTATCCACAAAAGGATAGACCACAACCTATTAGGTGATGAACAATACTAGGGAGACAATTATTAATTTTTTTAATATACTTTATTAATTATGTTGTTACAGTAGTCCCACTTTTTTTCCCCTTGTTCCCCTCCTTCCAGAACCCACTTCCCTCCAGCAATCCGACCCCACTTAGTTCATGTCCATGGATCAGGAATAGGAGTTCTTTGGCGTCACCTTTTCCTATATTATTCTTAACTTCCTCCTGTCTATTTTGTACCAATCAACTATGCTTCTTAATCCCTGCACCATTTCTCCATTTCTCCCCCTTCCACCTCCCAGCTGACAACCCTCCAAATGATCCCCACACCTATGATTCTGTTCCTATTCTGGTTTGCTTCATTGGATTTTGTTTTTATTCTTTAGATTCAGTTGTTAATAGTTGTGAGTTTGATGTCATTTTAATGTTCATAGTATTGATCGTCTTTTTCTTAAATAAGTCCCTTTAACATTTCATATAATAATAGCTTGAAGATGATGAACTCCTTCAGCTTTACCTTGTCTGGGAAGCACTTTATCTGCCCTTCCATTCTAAATGAGAGTTTTGCTGGATAGAGTAATCTTAGTTGTAGGTCCTTGCTTTTCATCACATTGAATACTTCTTGCCAGTCCCTTCTTGCCTGCAAAATTTCTTTTGAGAAATCAGCTGATAGCCTTAGAGGCACCCCTTTGTAGGTAACTCTCCACTTTTCTCTTGCTGCTTTTAAGATTCTCTCTTTATCTTGAATCTTTGGCATTTAGTTATGATGTATCTTGGTGTGGTCCTCTTTGGGTCTAGCTTGTTTGGGGCTCTCCGTGCTTCCTGGACTTGTATGTCTATTTCCTTTGCCAAATTTGGGAAGTTTTCCTTCATTATTTTTTCACATAAGCTTTTGATTTCTTGCTCTTCCTCTTCTCCTTCTGGCACCTTTATGATTTGGATGTTGGCACATTTAAAGTTGTCCCAGAGATTCCTAAGCCTCTCCTCATTTTGTTCAATTCTTATTTCCTCAATCTGTACTGGTTGACTTTTTTTTTCTTCCTTATGTCCCAAATCATTGATTTGAACCCTGGTTTTCTTCCCTTCACCATTGGTCTTGTGTTGATTTTCCTTTGTTTTATTTAGCATAGCCTTCACTTCTTCCCTTATGCATTTTCCATACTTAAGCATGTCTGTCAAGCCTGTGAGCATCTTTATCACCAGATAACAGACTTAAGCATGTCTGTTAGGTTGGCTATCTCCTCCTCGCTTAGTTCTCCCCCTGGAACCTTGATCCCTTCCCTCATTTGGGCCATACTTCTCTGTCTCCTCATCTTGACAGGCTTCTGTATTTGTTTGCCTCTGTGTCTTGGGTAGAGCTGTTGCACCTGTTATGTTGTAAGGGGCAGAGCCTTAGGTATTCATCTGTATGCACAACCCATTTCACACGTTGTGGTGCTGTGAGGGAGGGATCTGAGAGGGAACAATGTCACTTGCTCAGTACTTGCCCCTTTTCCAGGCACTTCTCCCACTTCTGTATGGGCCTGGCACCTCTCTAGCCATTGCCCTGGCAGTCATTCCCAGAGTGGGTGGGTCTGCGAACATTCTAGGATTCTTGAGGCCCTTTAAACAAATGGACTCTACTGAGAGACTTGCAGTTCCTTCCTCCACCCCAACCCCCACTGGTTTGCACAGTCAGAAGCAATGAGGCTTTATTTTCCCTAGTGCTGGAACCGTGAGCTGTATAGTCTGGTCTGGTGTTGGGACCACTCCCCAGGTGTACCTCCCCACTTTTTAAAATGTATTACTGCACTTTCTGCCAGCCTGCTGCTGCCACCACCACACTGTGTCCTCTCTGCCTGGTCTCCACCCCTCCTACATGTCTGGCTGAGTATTTCTTCTTTATATCTTTGTTTGTTGGACTTCCATGCAGCTCGATTGTCTGGAACTTCTGGTTGTCTATAGTTCTGAGGTAGTTGTATTCCTTCTTAGTTGTGGAGGGAAACACAGCGTATCCGACTAAGCCTCCATCTTAGCCAGAAGTTGATGCTGGAAATCAAGACTTCTGATTTGACGTATGTTTACATGCCTCTCGGTCCAGGTGTTTAATGATCCGAGCAGCGAGCTGGATTCGCTGGTGCCGACAGTCTCTGACTGCTCAGGCCTCAGGATCTTAAAGACATCCTGTGACTTAAAAAGAATCTTGCTGAGTACTCCATCTTCCCTGATGTTGATAAGGAAATCAAACAAAACTAAGTACAAATGGTGTTTAACCTTGATTGCTTTCTGAACAGTGCATCCGTTCCTTAGCCCTAAAAGAATAAGTGATTGGATTTCTGTTTTTCTGTCTATAGATGCTATATAGACTTGTCAGGAAGTGTTCTCTTCAGTTGACCTTTTGAGCTTCCTCTGTTGTAAGTTTCAAGTACATTGTAATCATTCCCGGGATGTGCCTGTGAGCTCATTCCTGGACCCTCCCTGTTGATTAGAATATCTGCAAAATCCAATAAAAGGAAGGTGCTTGCACTGCTCAGGGCTGATGGTTTGAGCGAGCTACAGTCCTCCGTGCGTACTAGCCATTCATCCTGCTTGCTGGAATTATCTCAGCATCCCCGACCATATTCAACACTTCAAGAAGTCCTTAATTTTTATGGAGCATTGAATGTGAAAGGATGAACAAATGAAATGAATAAATGCAGAGCAACGATTAAAATGCTACAGAGAGAGGTGAGGCTTTCACATGCAGTGGTCACTGTGAGGATGAGAACAGATAGGAATGAAAAGAAATTGACAGAACGTATAACAAATGAAGTAGAAAATGCATGAAAGTTGGCTTACGGTATTTAAAGTCCACTGGGGAAGAGAAACAACAGCAAGTGGAAAGCAAAATGGTTTGGCCCAAACAAAGAATACTGTTCTAGAAAAAATATCGCTGCTGATATAAAGCAGAAAGATATGTGTCTCATCATTTTTGGACTATAATAAGAATAAATCCAAAACCAAATGCTAGCCCTGGATACTATTTAAATTTCACTGACAAAACAAATGATGTAGTCAGTAAGATCTAAAATGTAATTATTGTAAGACCTCAAATAGTTCATAGTTAAGCTAAATTCAAAGCCAAAATGGTGTGTTTGGAGACAAGAAATTAGCATTTAATGGAAAGATGTCAGCAATATAAATTAGAGCAGGAATTTAGAGAAGAGGTGTCTTTTTTCTTAATCCAAGTTAACTTCATATTAGTGGTTAAAAGTAAGTAACAGAGTTCAGTGGATCATAAAAAAAAAAAAAAGAACTATAAATCAAAAGGCATTAGGCCCTGATAGGTGTAACTCAGTTGATTGAACGTCAGCCCACAGAGTGAAAGGTCTATTCCCAGTCAGAGCACATGCCTGCATTGTGGGCCAGTCCTCAGTCAGGGCATGTGCTAGAGGCAACAAATCAAGCAACCGATCAATGTTTCTCTCACACATCGATGTTTTTCCCTCTCTTTTTCTCCATCCTCCCCTCTCTCTATAAGGATAAATAAATAAAATCTTTTTTTAAAAGCATTAGAATAGCAAGGGTCACTAATTCAGTTGCAATTATAGTGTGTCACACACAGCAAAATGGAAATATGGTTATGCAAAGGTGGTAAGATGATGTTTATTTAGTCAGTGCTAACAATGGATTATGAGAATACACAATATAAAAGGAAAAAAATCTTACTTTTGAGTATGTGAAGTTAAGTCACTATTTTTAAAATATTTGTTCTAGTTATTCAGGGCATATAAGGAGGGGCAAAGTAGGTTTACAATTGTGAGTACACAAAACACAAAAGTTATTCTTGTATCGTGATATATTATTTATTGTACTATTTTCCATATGAACAACTGTAAACCTACTTTTACCCTACCCTGTATATTTAATAATAACATGGTTAATTCTTCATAAATAATTAACCCACTTAAATGGTAATAAAAAAATAAATAATAAATAATTAACCCACTTAAAGAAATCATATGAATATACACTCATTCCAAAATGAGATGAAGAAAACAGGTTACATTTTATGTAGAGTGGCTTTAACAATATACTTTGAGAGTTTTGCATTGTTTTTCCCCATTATTTCAAAGACCTTTCTTTACTATTATAGATCTTTTATCAATGGAAAAGCAATTTGCTGAAGTCTTCTTAAAACAAAACTATTAAGAAGGCAATTTAAATGTAATACTGACAGGCTGTAATTTAAAACAAGTGAATTATTTTGTAGCCTAATTCTAACAAAAGTCCCTGAAGACTTGCCTATAACGTAACTTCTGTATTCTAAGTCTCATGTCATAGAAAAGTATCCCTGTAGAAAAAAAGCTAGATAGTAAGTTATGCTTAAGAATATAGAAACTTTTAAAATTACATTATCTCTGTAATATACAAGGTCAATGCAAAAACAAAATAAAACATATAACACAGTAAACATAGCGATTACTTCAATATTTAGGTTTTTTTATTGGCATGAAAAAAAGTAACACAATAGTTTAAAGCCTCTCTGCATCCATCCAATAATTCTTTCATCAGAATTTATAACAAAATAATTTATAAATAATTTATAGCTTTCTTGATTAATCAGACCCTGTTTTTTTATGGAGCTTATAAGTCTCAAGAAGAGAACAGGCTAATATGAACTAAAAAGATGTAGGCATCAATTTACAGTTGTTCAAAATTCAGCAGTATTATACAAGCAACTTGAGAAGCATAGGTATCAGAATGTATAAAACAATAAATGATAATGGGGAGTGTATATGACAAATCAAACATCCAAAGAGACTCACAAACACAGTCATAGTCTCTTCTGGAACTGATCCACTGAATTTCTCTTCACTGGATTTTGTGGACACTGATTGAGTTCTATCCAGATTCTACCACCTTCTTGGCCTTCTCCCTCCTAGTTCCTATTGATTCTTTAAGCTACTGTGTAAATCTAATCCATAGGCAGCCTGAGCTTCATAGATTCACTTCATCCCAGGGAGAAACCTACCGTTTTCACCGAGTCACTCAAAGCTTCCCACTGCTGGAATGGCATCGCTATCTGGCTTCTTCGCCAGTGGTCATAGCGGGCTCGACTCCCTTCATTAGTCAAAATCTCCTTCGCCTTCTGCAGTTTCTGAAAAGTCTCCACTGGAAAACAAATCAAAAGATGAATACTTCTCTCTTGGAGGTATTATTTTACACTCCCAAACAATCATACTGATCTCACTGGAATATGTCTCTGCTACTTACCAGCTGTGTGACCTTGGGCCATTTCATCTCCTCAAACTTAGTTTCCTCATTTGTAAAGTGAATCATAAGGACAAGTGAGATTATGTATGTAAAGTGGCTGGCCCACTGTTTATCCACTCCCTTTACTGAACTCCAGTAATGTGCCAGTTTCTGTGCCAGGTGCTGATGGCACAGGTGAGAAAAATAGACATGATCTGTTTAGTGGGATAGACATTTACAAACATTGGAAAAATTATAATTCTCTTTACTAGGAAGAAAACTACCATTTCTAGTAGTAGTTTTCAGGGAAGGTAGTAACCAGGCTAGAGGAACATTATAATTAAAAATACCTCAGGCATCTTAATTTAGAGGAAGGAGAGAATGCCAATGTGGCTGGAAGACACGAGGCCAGTAGATGAACAATGAGGGATAGGGCTGCAGAGTAGACAAGGACCCAGTATTCAGGACATTAGAGGTCATGCTGAGGATTCTGGTCTGTTTTTTGTTGTAAGAGCAATGGGAAGCTATTGAGAGGTTTTAAGCACAAGAAATAACATGGTATATGGTTAATAATTGGTAGCTTTGTCACTGGTCTATTTGACCACATGGCATACAATGGAAACCTTTCATGGCCCTGTTGAAAACACTTCCAATGTCACTTCTGCTCCTCAGTGAAGCTAAAACTTTCTGTAGAGCCTGGCAGTGTGACTCAGTTGGTTGGAGGGTCATCCCATAAACCAAAAGATTGCAGGTTTGATTTCCAGTCAGAGTACGTGCCTAGGTTGTGGGGTTAGTCCCCAGTTGGAGGTCTCTGGTCAGGGCACATATGAGAGGCAAACAATCGGTGTTTCTTTCTCACATTATGTTTCTCTTCCTCTCTCTTCCTCCCTTTTCCTCTCTCTAAAATCAATAAGCATGTCCTCAGATGATGAAAAAATAAATTTAAAAAATTTTTCTATAGAGCAGAATATAAAATCAATATGCAAAAATCAATTATTTCCATACATTAGCAATAAGCAATCTGAAAATGAATTAAGAAAACAAGTCCATTCATGGTAGCAACAAAAAGGATAAAATACTTAGAAAAATGCTAGCAAAAGTACAAGACTTATACACAGAAAACTACAAAACACTGTTGAAAGAAATTAACTTGCTAAATAAGTAGAAAGATATCCATGTGCATGGATCAGAAGACCTAATATTGCAAAGATGGTAATACACCCCAAACTGATCTACAGATTCAACACAATTTCTATCAATACACTGGCTGCCATTTTTTGCAGAAATTAACAAGCTGATCCTAAAATCCATATGCAAAAGCAAGGGATCCAGAATAATCAAAACAATCTTGAACAATTAAAAACAAAGTTGGAAGAACTCACACTTCCCAATTTAAAACTTTCTACAAAGCTCCAGTAATTTTTTTTAAGTGTGGTGAAATATTAAGAGTCCAGAAATTAACCCTTCATTTACAGTCAACTGGATTTCTACAAGAGTACCAAGACAAATCAATTGGGGAAAAAATAGTCTTTTCAACAAATGATGCTGGAACAACTGATATCCACATACAAAAGAATAAAGTTGGATCCCTACCTCACACCATATGCAAATATTGACTCAAAATGGATCATAGATCTAAATGCAAAAGCTAAAACTATACAACTCTGAGAAACAAATATTGAAGTAAATCTTTGTGACCTTGGATTATTAGGCAATGGCTCCTTAAATATGACCCTCTAAGTGCAAGCACAAGCAATAAAAGAAAAAATACAAAACTACTTCATCAGAACTAAAAATTTCCACTTCAAAGAACACTTTAATAAAGTAAAAAGATAATCTATGAAAGGGGAGGAAATATTTACAAATCATAAATCTGATGAGGGATTTATATCTAATATTTGTAAAGAACTCTTACAACTCAATGAGAAGACCATTAACCTAATTTTAAAATTGGCAAGTGATTTGAATAGACATTTCTCCAAAGAGGATATACTGTATAAATGGTCAATTAGCACATAAAAAGATGTTTAACATCATTAGTCATTGGGGAAATACAAATCAAAACCACAGTGAGATACCAGTTCAAACCCACTTAAAAGGCTAAAATAAAAAGACAAATACAAGTGTTAATGAAGATGTGGAGAAACTGGAAGCCTCATACATTAGAGAAAACTGTAAAACAATGTAGCTACTTTGAAAAACCATTTAGCTGTTCCTTATAATGTTAAATGTAGAGTTACCATATGGCCCAAGAACTTCAACTGTAAATATAGCCAACCCTTTGTATCTCAGGTTCAGCATCCATGGATTTAACTCACCATGACTCAAAAATATTCAGAAAAGCTCTGACTGGTGTGGCTCAGAGGGTTGCACGCTGTCCTGCAAACCAAAGCCAGTTGATTCCAGGTCAGGGCACATGCCTGGGTTGAGGGCCAGGTTCCCAGTTGGGGGTAAGCGAGAGGCAACCAATCAATGTTTCTCTCCCTCTCTTTCTCCCTCCCTTCCCCTCTCTCTAAAAATTAATAAAATCTTTTTTAAAAAACTACTTGCTTAAACATTTTTTCGAAAAAAATGTTGCATTGTTGCTAACATGTGCTATGTAGTTAAGCCTACAGTGGTTACATCTGTACACACTTTTTTCCTTGTCCTTATTCCCTAAATAATATAGTAAAACATCTATGTACAAAGCATTTACATTGTATTAGGTATTATAATCATAATATAATTAGGCTATTCAAATACTACCATTTTACATAGTGGACTTTTGGTATCCACAAGGGCTCTGGAATAATCCCCCATGTATACCAAGGGACAACTATATCAACTCAGTAAAACTGAAACAATATGTCCACAAAAAACCTTGTATATTGATGTTCATAACAGCATTATTCATACTAGCCAAAAAGTGAAAACAACTCAAAATTTACAAATGTTCATCAGCAAATAAATGAATAAACAAAATGTAATAAGTCTTAAAAACATTATGCTGAGTGAAATAAGCCAGCTACAAAAGGCCACATATTATATGATTTCACTTATATGAAATATTCAGAAAAAACAAATCTATAGAGACAATAAATAGATTTGTGGCTGCCAGAAGCTTGGCAGGGGAGAATGAGGAGTAATTGCTAATAAGTACAGGGTTTCTTTTCTTTTTCTTTTTTCTTTTCCCAACAATCTTATAAGGTGAATATAATTATTACTATTATTTCCTTTATATGGAATCTAAGGTTGAAGGAGGTTAATGTAACTTGCCCGAAGTCCCAAAGCTTCAGATAATGGAGCCACAATTCAAACCCAATCCTGCCAGGCTCCCCAGATGCTGCTTTGCACTTGACTGCCTTCCTGCCTTCCTGCCTTCCTGCCTTCCTGCCTTCCTGCCTTCCTGCCTTCCTGCCTTGCTGCCTTCCTGCCTTTCCTGCAACGCATATTACCCTCTAATCCTCACTTTCTCCCCCACATCCAGGGATAATAAAACTTCATCATTCATCGATAAGATCCAAGTTGTGCCCTTGAGAGGCTCAGAGTCTAGTTAAGAAAGCAGATATATAAACAAGTCATTTCAATACAATGTGATAAATAGAAATATAGAGGCAAGACTGGTTCTTTATGGAGAGTCAGGAAATATTTCATTAGTTTTCAGTGCAGATAGTCATCCTTGACTCTTCTCTTTCTCTCACATATCACTTCTAATGCATTAGCAAACTTTGTTGGCTCTACCTTTAAAATATACCATCCCACAAAGGGAAAGGTCATGGGTTCGATTCCCGGTCAAAGAATATGCCTAGGTTGCAGGGCACATGTGAGAGGCAACTGATTGATGTTTCTCACACCGATGTTTCTCTCCCTCTGTTTCTCCCTCCCTTCCCCTCTCTCTAAAAAAATAGAAAATAAAAAATAAAAATAAATAAATAAAATAAAATATACCCAAGATCTGACCTCTTGTCACCATGATCTGCCCTGGCTGGATTAGTATAGTAGCTTCTCAATTGATCTCCCTGCCTTTTCTTCAATCTATTATCTACACAGCAGTTAGAGTAATCTTTTAAAAAATAAGTCACATAATATCACTCCTCTGTTCAACATGGCTTCTAATAACTTCCTGTTTCTCTTAGAATAAAGCCAAAAATCCTTACTATGGCTAGTAAGCCTGACATGCTCTGCCTGCCCTCTACTCCCCCCTTCCTTCTCCGACCTCATTTCCTTCTGCTTTTCCCATCTCCCTTTGCTACAGCCATCGTAGCTTTCCTGCTGTTGCCTGACAGTCTTTCAGCCTCAGGCAGGGCCTTGGCACTTGCTGTCCTCTGTCCTTTCCTCCAAGAACACTTTTACCAGGCACTCACATGTTACTTCCTTCAGATACTGGCTCAGATGCCGTCTTGTCAATGGGGTCTTCGTTGACCATGCTGTATAAAATGGCTGCTCATCCCATACACCCCATTCCGTTATCTCCCTTGCCCTATTTACTTTTCTTTTTTCTAATTGTTTTTACACTCACTCAAGGACATGCTTATTGATTTTAGAGAGAGGAAAAGGAAGAAAGAGAGAGAGGGAGAAAACCATCTGTGTGAGGGAGAAACATCAATCCGTTGCCTCTCGCACGCACCCTGACCAAGGACTCGGGAACTGAACCCACAACTTAGGCATGTGCCCTGACCAAGAATCAAACCCACGACTTTTCAGTTTACCAGACAATGCTCCAACCAACTGAGCCACACCATACCAGCCAGAGTTTGTTGTTTGTTTGTTTGTTTTACTTTTCTTTATAGTACTTACCCCCTGACACTATGTAGTTATTTATTTGTGACTTACCAAAATACGTACTCCATGAGGACAGACACTTACTCTTTTGTTCTCTACTGCTTCCCTTGCTCAGGAACAGTATAGCAGGTGCTCAAAAAATATGTGTTCAGTGAATGAAGGCGTGAATGCCTTCTCTTTTGAATGTGAACATAAAAATAATTCCATAGTGCTGTTCCCTGAGCTCTAAGCAACCTAAGAAACCACAGATATCCTTATAACATTTTGTGAATTGTGAACATTTTAATAGTATCACTGCAAAAATAATTAAAATTACACTGATAGTGCTTAAAAATACCTCATGGCAAGTAGTCAAAATCCTCTAGAACAGGTATTAGGGCAAAAGTGTAGTCAGTACTAACTGTACCACCATACCAATTGTGAAAATACTGAAATATTTCTGTACCCCAGCTGGTAAAGAGCTTATCTTCCTGGGTTCCAGTCCCCTAAACACACCACTTCAAGTGTTCCCTTAGCAACCAGAGATGCAGCCTGCCACAGAGAGCACCTCCAGGACCCCACTTCAAGGCTGGACAGCAGAAGTACCCAACAGACCATTAAATATTTAATATCACCACTGGAGGTAGCAGCAATGAACGAGTCAAAGGGAAAAACATAAAGATGGGGCTACTGAAAGCTACAGAAAAACAAAGAAAAAAAGTAAAAGCATCTTGTCATAACAGCTGGCTACAGTGAGCAATCCTTCCTGTTGCCCATAATAATATAAATGTCTCTCTGTATAAATGAAACGTAACTTTTTCCAACAGAAATAAAAAGCTCATTAAATTATCACCACAGATGCACATGCCAGTTACTACTAGAGTAGGGGTTGTTAAGATTTACATATTTATCCATGAGTCACCTTCTCTTTGCACATTATTATTGGCCTGTTTTCTAGAGTATCCAGAACAAAGGAAGCCTGCTTGGAATGATTCTGATGTCAATCCCTCAACAATTGATAAGCAAAAGCAAAAGAGGCCTTATCTTTCCTTTCATGTGGCCTTTTCCTTGTTCCATCCTCTCTTCCCAGCATTTAATAAAAATGAGTTTGGGTTTATATTTCTAATCAAATGAGTCACATAAGATAAATATTTATCAGTTCTGGGAAGAGAGATCTCATTTTGTAAGTTTATACGAGCAAATGATGCTGGAACATTTGAGAGACATTCTGACTTAACTCCTAGGTCTACTTTGAGAGCTCATTTCATAATAGAATTTGTATTATTATGGCCACTTTTTTTTAAATTTCTTTTTAAGGATTTTATTTATTTATTTTTAGAGAGAGGAGAAGGGAATCAAACCGGTGACTATTTGGTTTGCAGGCAAGCACTCAATCCACTGTGCCACACCAGCCAGGGCTATTATGGCCACATTTTAAAAGCAGACACTTACAATTACTTGAGAAATAATAATAATATGATGTCAGAACATGCTTTGAAAAAGTCTGAAGAAAAATACACCAACTGTTAGTAGCAGTTCTCTGACAGAGAGAGATAAGAGCAGACTTTCACTTTCAAAATTATTTATTACTCTATGTTATTTTATTCTCAGGGAAAGAAGCAATAAAAAGTTTTTGAAGTAGGAAAACATTGAAACATTCAAAGATATCAGCAAGGGACAAAGAGATGCCCTTCTTCAAATATCTGTATGTCTTTGAAGCCTGCAAATCAATAACACACTATTTCACAAAAGTTAGACCCCTTTTTTCAGGGTCAAAGAGATGCTTTAAAGCATTGGCATAAAATAGTTACTGTCACACGCATGCATGGGACTGGCATGAACAGCAGCCAGGATCTTTTGAGTTGAGTGAGATAATTTCGATAGTACAACCAGTCCTGCCTCCATTACCCATGCCTGGACAGAAGGGATTAATAAAAGCCTTAGATTTGGAATTAATTTTAAATGCAAGCAAAAAAGCTCTAATGCTTACTTACAAAAAAAGAAAACTATCCCATTTTGTTAAATTTTTATCTTGGAGCGTTGCATAAAAACAAGAAAACGAAGTCCAGTGGATCATAATTGCCAACATTCACTGAGCTCTTCCAGCATGCAGGACACCTCACATAATCTTCATGGCAGACCCATGAAGTAATACTATTAGTCTATCCATTTACCTGTGAGAATGCTGAGGCTCAGAGATGTTGCCCAAGGTCAGCTAGCTTGGAAGTGGGAGCTAGGAGCAATCCTGAGAGACAAGCCTGTGTTCCTATCTAATACTCCATTATGCTAACAAATCAGTAATTTCAATGACAATGGTTGAGACTACATTTAGTGGACCAAAAAGGTATGTATATAAGTTTAATTTCATCTGCCTACAGTTGCTCGACAGGTTAGCCTTTCACTTGAATGAAATACATTTCGAAATCTTTCCAATGTATTCTGGACTTCTGCCAAGCTAAAATTCAACATCTGGGTGAACTTTTTTAACATCTTAAAATATTTTTTATCAGGAATCCTAATCCTTCTTCAAATATGTAAAGAACCACTTAGATTTTCATAAAGTCTTATTCGTCCAAATTGAGTAAATGGATGCTTAAACAGATTTGAAAACAATTTCTACTCAAAGGTTGAATCACCTATAACTGCAAGATTGGCAAGGGAAGATATTGATGTATGTGTATCTTTTCATTTTAAACAATATTTATGCAGTGCAGTGTTTCTCTGAATAAGATGCTTTAAGGTAGCCCATATGTGAAAACTCTCATCACTATGGCAACTAGAAATGGCAATGATTGCACAGTGATTCATCATGTATCCCAGATAGAAACTGTTTTTCAGGGACAGAGAAACAACTCAAAGCCACCTTTCATGGGGAAAAAACCCAGTTAAAGAATAACCTGGGGCTGGAAGTTGGTTTTAAGTGTTTATCAAATGTTTATACTTTTATGTTAGGACATCTATTTTAATATTAACTCCAGCTCAGAGAAGTAATTAATGTCTCCTAAATAAATGTTCATGTATTCATTCATTCACTCACTCAAGAAATTATTTGCACAAAAGACATAGATGGTCTCTGTGGTAGGTACTGAACAAGATAAGCAGGAGGTCTGCCTCACTGAGCTTCCAGTGTGACTAATAAGCAAACAGGCAACAAGGAGATGGTCTGATACAGTTTGCTGCCTGACGTATAGAGAGCTCTGCAAGTCCCACATGAGAGCTAAACTGAGGCCTGACAGTGGAGCGTGACCTAGCCAATCAAAGCAGGGCAGGGAGGTGTACAGGCCTCCGGTGGGGTCCAAACAAAGGAAGCAGCAGGCACTAAGGTCTGAAGAATAGAAAACAGAGCACCTTATGGAACCAAGGTATTTCTAAGTGGCTAAAACATGGACTTGTAGGCGTGGTGAGAAAATGAAAATGGAGGCACAACATGACATGTACCTAAAGGCCCAGCAATGACAAAGAGTGAACTATAGCTGCTGTGCAATAAGGGTAAATACCACAGACACAAGGTAAACCAAAAAACGCCGCACAAAAAAAGAGCACATATTGTATGATTCCATACATATGACATTCAAAACCAGGCAAAACTAATCAATGATAACAGAGATTCATAAAAAGGGGGAGGGTGCTGACTTTGAACAGGACACGAAAAGGGACTTCTTGGGGTGCTGAAAATGTTCCCAATTTTCACCTGGGCAGTGGTTAAACTGGTTAGACATAGACACAAATTTATCAGGTTTACACTTATGAGTTGTTCATGTTGCCTTAAACAAGTTATGCCTTAATAAAAAGGGGAGAAAATCAAATAAGCAAAAGTAATAGTTAAGTATTTAACCAAAAAAAATGACTTCCTATACTAAAAAATGATGTTTATACAAATCAAAGGGATCGATGATTTCTAGAAAAAAATAATAAAGAGTTTTAAGATAAGGGAAACTTTTTGTATCAATCTTTATGTATTTATTCATACTTCTGATAAAAATATCACAGGAGTGAAATCATTATTATGAATACGTAACTATATAGATCAACCCCAAGTGCAGTCAAACTCCCAAAAATCAGAACACGAGCAACACATAGCTCCTTAACACTTGTGCACTCACACACACGCATGCCCACACCCACCCAATGCCCCAACAATCACACAGGCTTAATGTAGACATAACTCAGGGTCTCTCCTCTGGCTTGTCCGCTCCTAGGAAGGGAAACATTTTTTAATGAAGAGAAGTTTCTGTTTTATCATTTGTGCTATGTGGAGTTATAGACAGGTCTTAATCATAAAATTTCCTTATAGAAAAACCGTACATACACATATACTGTATACATACCTATAGTATATACATATAGCAAACATTATCATCAAATTTAAGATAGCATTATCTACCCTGAGGATAGAATCAGGATATGAATACGCAACAGACTTTAACTGCATTGGTAATGTCTTATGCTGAGTGGTATATTACATGAGCATTTATTTTGGTATTCTTTATATATATTGAATATTTTATTTTTCCCATAATTTAAAAGAAAAATCACTATCTCTAGTGGGAAGCAATTAAAGAAGTGCTGTAAGGATCCAGGCACGAAATGATGGTGACCTGCTGTAGTGGCTGTGGGGATGGAGGGAAGAGAGAGATGTGAAAGGTAAATCACCAGTATCAACCAGATGTGGAAAGGAGGGAGGCAAGGTTTTTTCCTTGGCCAACTAAGGGATTGGTGGTTCCATTTATTGAGATGGGGAAACATTAAAAAATGAACAAGATTTTAGAGCGGATGAGAGGAGAATAATGAGTCAGTCCAGTCTTTGAGAGGGCTACTGAAATGTCTCCAAAGAGAAATTTCCATGAAGCAGTCGAAACTCGAGTCTGAAAATGAGGAACAAGAACTAAGTTAGATTTTGGAAACATCAACAAAGAGCTGACGATTGAAGCCACAGACTTAGACTAGACTGTAGAGACAAAGAGGGGAGTAAGCCCAGAAGAGAGTTTAGGAGGGAAACTTAAAGCAGCAGAGAAGGGATCACAAAGAAGAAAGAGCAGTTTAAGAGATTGGAGGAAAAGCTTGAGTGCCTATCCTGGTAGCCAAGAGAAAGGAGTGTTTCAGGAAAGAGGGCATGATCAACAGTGCCAAATTCTGATGCAAACTCCGGGAAGGTAAAGACAAAAAATCAACCATTGGACTTGGCAGCCAAGAAGTCTTGGTGGCTGTTACAGGAGCAGTTTCCAAGTAAGGTGAGAAGGAGGTCAGATTGGGATAAATCGAAAACTGGGTGTATTAAGTAAAGATATCAACTGTGGGTCTTCTTCAAGAAGTTTGGCTCTGAAGGAAAGGGGAGAGACAGAGGAGAAGCAGGAGGGAGAAAGGTCAAGGAAGGATTATTAGTTTGTTAGTATTTTTTCAAGCTAAAATATACATAAGCATTTATGTCTAAATTTATGCTAATAGAATTTAAGTTATCATAAAGGAAAAAACAAAAGTATGAATATATTATCATACATATGGACATGTATCATATATGGAAATATTCAGGTCCCTAAAATGATGAAAACACAGCGAGGTTCTTATCTAAACAACCACCTGGTTACAAACGTACTTAAGTTATGTTAACACTCCAGTGCTGGTGAAATAAGGAATAAACTGGACAAATTGTAAGCCATGAAGTAGCACATTATGCCAGAAAGAAACATGGATGTTAAGTGACTACTACACTTTTCCCTCCCTCCTACCATCCAACAGTGCAAAAACATTGTTTGGCATTGAATGAAAAAATAAGTTTAAGATTAAGAGAGAAAATAAAATTAAGTTACTATTCAATGGCTTTTTAGTTCTATATGCTACTCAGTTTCATGAGAAACAGCTAGTAAATACTTACCCGCTTTGGAGTTTTCAGGATGCTTGTCAGGGTGACATTCCAGGGCTCTGACCTTAAATTCTGCCAGAATTTGTTCAACCTAAAACAAAAATCAATGTTTAAAATAGAGTCCAACTTAAATGTCATGAAGGAAGAAGTTGCACATCAGTCCTTCCCAAAACAGCTATAATCAACCCAACTTTTCATTTTGATCTTTATATTTGTATTTCATCTTTTTACTCTAAGAAATAATGTCCTCAAT
The DNA here is from genome assembly GCF_987537825.1 of Furipterus horrens. Taxonomy (NCBI): domain Eukaryota; kingdom Metazoa; phylum Chordata; class Mammalia; order Chiroptera; family Furipteridae; genus Furipterus; species Furipterus horrens. The sequence goes on from NW_028327175.1 coordinate 158,284,061, forward strand.
AACAAAATTCAGAAAGCATCCAATAAAAGTCCCCTGTTCAAATAGTGGTCTGTGATGACAATTTCACGTATTACTGTGTTTAAGTAATGACCCAAGACACCTATGAGCTCAATATATTTAAATGTCAAAAACAGTCAGATAGGTTTATCCTAAGAATGTATAAAAGCTGTATTTATACATCTGAGTTCTTCAAAAGGTGTTTATGCCCTGACTGGTGTGGTTCAGTTGGTTGGGCATTGTCCTGCAAAGCAAAAGATCTTTGGTTTGATTCCCCATCAGGGCACATGCCTGGGTTGCAATTCAATCCCCCAACAGGGTGCATAGGAGAGGAAATCGATCAGTGTTTCTCTCTTACACTGATGTTTCTCCCCCTCTCTTTCTCCCTTCCTTCCCCTCTCTCTAAAAATAAATAAGTAAATAAAGTCTTTTTAAAAGAAAAGGTGCTTAGCCATCATTCGTTATTCAGGGATGACTGTCCAGTTTATAAATTATCCATTATAAAGTTTGTTCTCCCTGCCTTTTGGCCCTTTTCAGTTATATTAAGAACTTCACAATTTTTTTAAATGGACATAGTTCAAACCTGACTATTCTACCAATTAACAGCTTGGTTAGAGATTGTGACTGGGAAAACAGGATTTTCAGCCAAAACTAGAATTACATTTGAGGTCCATCTATGATTTGATTTGATTTCACTCACCCATCTAATCCCTATTATCAGTAATAATTAAGAATTGGCTTTATTAATCATAATTGCAATGACAGCATCAGGAGACAACAATGGGTATGTGGCTCTGGAATCTGATTGCTTCGTTTTAAACCCCAGTTCTGCCCTGAGACTTTAAGCAAGTTATACAATTTCTAAGTGCCTATGTTTCCTCATATTTACATTACACGGATAATGTAAGTAGGGCACTTAACACAAAGCCTGATTAAAATAAAACTCAATAATAATAGCTATTATTAAATGTCATCAGTTAGGTAACATATCTGAAATAATTTATCTAGTTACTTAAAAAGCGAAGTTTTTTGTTAAGTAAGCAGTTGGACTTCAAATCCAATCATCTTTCCTACTGTTTTATATGGCTGAATTCTTCAGGCTCAGGGACCTATTATTAAGTTCTATATTTACTATCCAGTTATTAATAACAGCAAATTACCTCTTGTTTGAGAAATGAGTTCATAAGCAGCTCAGCTCAATACTGTCATAAGATTCATGGGAGGAAAAACATAGGTTTATCAGCTCCATGTCATTCTTAATCAGTTACTATAAAAAATTTCTTTACTAATACAGTCAGACTGTATTAGATATGCATATGTATAAAGCCCAGACTAATAACTTTATTCTTTTCCCTGTTAAGCATCTACTGAGAACCTCCAGGAATAATGGGGAGAGATAGACTTCCTGTTAAGAACTGTAATCAATTGTTTCTTCTTCCTTGGTGCTCCCTTTAACCATCAATCACCGTAATCTGCTTATACAACAAAGAAAATTGAGAATAACTTATTTTTCAACTTAAAAATATTAAACATTCTAAAGATCCTAGTAGGAAGCATTTTATAATTAATAAGTCATTTATGAATAATCACAGTCTCTCTTTGAAAAAATTTCTATCAATGCAGAGGAAAAAGTAAAAGCTCCATTACCCTTCTTACTCCAAGATAACAGGTTACATCCTTCAAGACACATTTTTTACATATATATGTACATATCTTGGGGTATTTTAATAATATGGCTAAAATCATATTTATTTATCAAAGATAGAAATTTTGAATTTTATTGTTATTTGATTCCTATCCCATTAGGAAACATTTTAGTATTAGCTCTTGGAAGCAAATATGTCAAAATGGTTAATTCTCAGTAGTGCTAATGTGTGCAGTTGTTACTGTCTTCTTTATATTTTCTATATTTCGCCAATTTCATATTTTAAAAAATTAAAAATAGTCCACATGTGTCTTTCATTACTTTTCATAGTTTCACTGTCATAAAGTTCATCATAAATCTCTTATGTTGGTTGGTTCTGGTTGAACTAACTAGTCAAGTGGGTTAGTTTGTATTGGACACATTCTATTAATATTAATCCCTTGGCATCACCACCCCATGTGCCCAATGCCAAGTGCAACCCATGGGCAGGCGAGGCCCTCCATTTCAAGGTCCACTGAATCTTGACTTTCTGATCCAATATCCAGTGGTCTGGAAAACTGACTGTCCTGTTATCCAGTAAACATACCAAAATGTTCAACTTTACTTGTACTCAAATAAATTAAAAAATCCAAGAAATGAATGATAATGACGAGTATTATTGAAGGTACAAAGAACTGAACATTCCCATGCTCCCCTGGTGCAAATGTCTTGAAAGGCAATTGGAATTTTTTTTTTTTCATAATCTTTGATCCAACAATTCCAGTTCAAGGAATTGGTCTAAGGATATAATCAGAGGTGTGAAAAGAATTTAATTATAAGAAGAGTCATGCTGTATATTGTAAACAAAAACCTATGTGTCCATAAGATATCTGTTAAGGCTAATTGTAATATAGCCATAAGCTGGAATATTTTGTAGTCATTAAAAAATTGGTTTTTTGCCCTGACCAGTGTGGCTCAGTTGATTTGGCATCATCTCGCAAAGCAAAAGGTCACTGGTTCAATTTTCAATCAGGGCATATGCCTGGGTTGCAGGTTTGGGGGTGCATACAAAAGTCAACCCATCAATGTTATTCTCTCACATCGATGTTTCTCCTCCTTTCTCCCTTCTTTCCTCTCTTTAAATATAAATGAATAAAATCTTGTAAAAAATTATCGTGTAGTAGAAAACTTCCAATAATATGAAACAATTTATATATTGCATTTCTATTTTTAGAAGTAAGCCACAAGCATTTTGTGCAGTATAAAACCATGTTTTTCCTAAAAATAAATGATGTAAATATAATAATGATAATAATAATAATAGCTAAGATTTATTGAGACTTTCTATGTGCCAAGCATTGCCCTAAGCACTTTATATACAACGTCTCTTTTAATTCCCACAACAACTCTATGAAGTAGGTACTATTATTATTCCCATTTTATAAATTAAGAAACCAGACATAGAAAAGTTAAATAATTTTCCCAAGGATACACAGCTAGTAAGTGGCCAGGATTTGAGTTCTGGCAGTCTGATTTCGAACACATATATTTTATTTTATTTTTAATATTTTTATTAATTTAATTTTAGAGGGGAAGGGAAGGAGAAAGAGAGGGAGAGAAACATCAATGCGTGGTTGCCTCTCACACACCCCCACCTGGAGACCTGACTCACAACCCAGGTATGTTCCCTGATTGGGAATCAAACTGATGAACCTTTGGTTCTCAGGCAGGCTCTCAATCCACTGAGCCATACCAATCAGGGCTGATTTCAAATACATATAAATAGACGCATATAAATATATACACATATGTGCATGTACGTATTTACATACCTAACCCTTTCATATGTGTGTGCACACATAATTGGCATGCATATGTCATAGACCCAAATATTAAGCATCTAGGTTAACATTTTTCTTTGTGCTCTCTTCATACTCCACATTTCCTTATCAAACATATATTGATTTTAGAAATTAAATTTTAAAACATATTTTCCATATCCTGTTAGCACAATATTTTTATCTGTGCCAGGAAATACTCTAGTATGCAATAAGGACTAATCTGATTCCCATCTGGACAGAGCTTGTCTAGCTTTCCCTGGCCACACAAATGCCCTGTCTTCCCCTCCATGCACCTAAATTTTGACCTTGTAATATCATTCAAGCCCCATCCTTCTCTCAAGTCTTTTCAGATATTCTTTATTTGATTCCTGTTGCACTTATGTACAGTACTACATAGCACATACTTATTTGTTCTCAAATTGTTTCCTCTATATTAGCTTTGGCTCCTCAACTGGATCTTAAGTTCTTTCTACATTCATTCAATGTCTCACCTTTTTGTTTTGTTTTGTTTTGCTTTCCCCCCAATTGCTTCTAGTTCTGGCTCATGCCAAGTGTTGACTAAATCCTTGATTACAGACTGGCAGATGTTCTCTGAATAACATGACTGTAGTGTAATAGAAGGTTTCTGAAAATTGTGATCTATTCATTAAAAATGAAATGATTCTAGTGATAGAAATTTATATGCTACAGAATATGCTACAGAAAAAGGAAAACTCATTTTAATAAATGGGTTAATTAGTATCCATTATTTCAATTCAATTAGTACAAAACTGCATTTTCCACACAAAACTCCAGGTATTAGACATATCCCTAAAATAAATTCCATGAGAGATCATCCTACATCATTGTAATCAAATGATAATTAATTAAAATGTAAGCTAAAAAAAACTATTTGAGCCACAAAATAAATATAATGGGTAGTACTAGGTTTTAACCCATAAAATACAGTAACTATTAATGCACAGTGACAAAAATAGTTAAATAAATAAATAAATGTGGGAGAAGAATTGCAAATAATAAATGTAAAATAAATGAGGAAAATAGCCATCATTAAGCAAACACAGTAGTATTGTTACAGGTAAGATTCACCAAAGGATGCTAAAATCAGTAGGTGGAAGTTTGAGGATAAACATTATAGTCTCAAGGGATCTTCACCAATATATTTGGTTTTTTTAAATATTTTATTTATTTATTTTTAGAGAGAAGGGAAGGGACGGAGAAAGGGAGGGAGAGAAACATTGATTGGTTGCCTCTCGCACACCCCCAACTGGGGACCTGGCCCACAACCCAGGCACGTGCCCTGACTGGGAATTGAACCAGCTACGATTTGGTTCACAGGCTGGTGCTCAGTCCACTGAGCCACACCAAACAGGGCCCAGTATAATTGTTAATTACAAAAGGGAAAACAGTATCCCTACAGTGGAAAAACCTGGCAGAAGAAACCTGATGGACATCACCTTAGCCAAGTGATCAAGGTCAATAAGAAATATCAATATCATGTACCACCCCTGATATGACACACTGAGAAAGGCACTATACCACTTCTGCAGTGTTCTTTCCAAATACATATAACTTCAATCTAATCATTAGATAACATCAGACAAATAAAAATTAAGGGTCATTCTACAAAATAACTGACCTTATGCTTCAAAGTGTCCAGGTCGTGAAAGACAGGGAAGGTATGAGAAATTGTCATAGGAGGAAACTGAGGGAATAGTATCACTAAATGTAAAAAGGATCCTGTCTTGGATCTTGGAAGAGAAAAAGGGCATTAGTAGAAAAAATGATGAAATTAGGATGAGACATATACTTTTGATCAAGGGTCGACTAACAGGTCCACAGGCTAAATCTGGCCCTGCCGCCTGTTTTTTTAATAAAGTTTTATTGAAAGACAGCCATGGTTATTCATTTATATATTATCTATAGCTACTTTCTGGCAATGGCAGAGCTGAATACTTATCACAGAGACCATAAGTCTTGCAGTCTAAAATATTTGCTATCTTAGGACCAGCATCAGAATAAGAAAAGCCAGACACCTAGGTTTAAGTAGGTACTCTTTCTCTCTCAGGTTTCTGTGCTTGCTCAATTCTGAAAGATAGTGCATCCTTAAATTTTTTATTGTAAGCTCCCTGCTTGCCTGCTCCTCAGCCCTGACTCTGTCTGGTCCTTTACACACACACACATACACACGCACAAAACTTGCTGGCCCCTGGTTGAGTTAATACTATTGTACCAATGTTAATTTTCTTATTTTGATCAATGCACTACCATTAAGTATGATGTTAACACTATAGGAAGCTGAGTGATTTATATATAGGAACTGTCTGTGTTATTTTTGCAACTTTTTGTGTAAGTCAAAAGTTATTCTAATAGGTTTTAACAGAGAATTTTTAGAGCAGTAAAACTACTCTATAAATCCTATAATAGTAAACAAATGTCATTATACATTTGTCCATACCCAAAGAATATACAAACCCAAGAGTGAACCATCGTGTAAACTAAGGACTTTGGGTATTATTATATGTCAATGTAGATTCATTAGTTGTAACAAGTACACCACTCAGGATGTTGTTAACAGGGGAGACTGTTCATGAGTGGTAGGAAGGGGTATTTGGGAAATCTCTGCACCTTCTACTCAATTTTTCTATGAACCTAAAACTGCACTTAACAAATCCATTTAAATCATTTTTAAATAAAACTTTTTTAAAATACTGTGAATTTTTTTAAATAATGTGAATTATAGAATAAGGATAAATTTACAAAGTTCCAAGTATTACTGTGAGACCAAAACAACACCCACAACACAACCACCACAACTTACTATATGCCAGGCATGTTCTAAGCACTTTCGATTGTATATCATGTCTCGTTTAATCTCCACAACAACCCTTTGAGGTGGGTACTCTAATTATCCCCACTTGCAGATTAGGAAACCAAGGCATAGAAAAGTTATGTAATCTTCCAAGGTTGCACAGCTAGTAAATGGTAAGATTTAAACCCAGCTGGTCTGAAGTCAATAAGAAAAAGAACTAGAAAAAATGTGTTTCCCTTTATGAGTTTATGTTCAATATTCAGGTCCATGAAATCTTGAAGTCAAGAATTCTTACCATTACTGTAAAATGGTGACCAAATATTAAAAATCAAATAAGATCCACACCAGGAAGAATGCCTTATACCACTAGTGTAAGGACTTTACAAGATATTATAGAATGTGACTTGTGTAAAACCTGATATAGGAAGGAAGAGTTAACTGACTTCGACTCAAACTTGTGTAAATGTTTTTAAACTAGGGAGGTATGTTGTTTTCTACTCAATAGCATGGAAATCCTCCCATAGTTTATATATGTCATTTAATTAATTTCTAACATAGGTTTTGAATTATAAGAACTATGTATTAAGGCAAAAGAATTATGTGTCTCAACTCAATTGTTATAAGAATAAAAATATCAAGTGGCTTTGAAATTAGAACTGCTAAGTTGTTTTGGGATATGAACAGTTATAGCCAATTTTTTAGAGCATCAAATCAAGGAATATTTGAAGTAAAAGAACTCCAGACAATACAAGTCAAGTAAAGGAAATGTCACACTAAATACACAAAAATGTCATAAAATATTTTTAAGTGGGAAGGATACATATAAAAAGAATTGATAAAATTATGACAGGTCATTTCATTTTAAATCAGTGGTTGTTATCTATGCATGCTGTGCCATTGACAGATTCAGTAAACTGCATCCAGAAAAAGGAATGTCAAGACAATGCTCTTATTCTCCTTTTAATATGTGTATGCCACAATATATGCAGAGAAGTATGACTATACCTGGTAACCATGAAATGTTATAAACATTATAAACAAACAACAGAATCATTTTTAGCCTATTTAAAACTATTATAAGCATTATAACTTTATAAACATTATAACAGTTAAAAATATTAAACATTATAAACATTATAAATAAAAAAACAGGATCTTTTTTGTCTATTCAAAATTAATCCTCCTCCTTTATAGAATGAAAAGACAATAACAGAACTACAAGAGACTGACTAAACAGTCAAAAGATTTATTATGGGGATATAATAACCTTTACTTTATAACCTAGCATGGCAATATTTTTTAATCCAAATTGTGAAACTTATCAAGTTCAATCATCTATCTTTGATTTTATTTTATTAAGATTTTATTTATTTATTTACTTATTCTTAGAGAGAGGGAGGGAGAGTAACATTTATGGGAGAGAAATATCAATTGGTTGCCTCTCATACATGCACCATTCACACCCCATCCAGAGACCAAACTCAGGAATGTGCCCTGACTGGGAATCGATGACCTGTGGTTTTGCAAGATGAGGCCAAACCAACTGAGCCACACCGGTCAGGGCTGCTCCTTTTAGTTTAAATAGTTCCTTCAAAAATTATTTGGCAATAATAGAATACAAGGTGTGAATAACGCATATGGTAAAATGGTAATAAACTTTCTCAATTGCTACAAGCAAAATCACCACCAAAGTAAACAAGTAACATATCATCCTAAAGGAGAAATATGAACCTAAAAGAGTATTATAACCTGGTGTGTGTGTGTATGTGTGTGTGTGTGGAACTACAAGGTACCTAAGATAAACTCCTCTGAGCGATGATAAAGATTTTCATCCTTTGTGTCCAATTATTACATTCTATTCTCCAAAGTATATTTTATTACTAAACTCCAACCATATAAAACAAAAATAAATAGAAAAATAATTTGCTTTATAATATATTAATATTAATAGCTATACTTTAGTAATAAAATATTTTAAGTATGTACTTATAAAATATAAAATGATATGAACATATTTAATAATATAATTGAAATATATTTCATATTCACCTCAATAGTATTTAAAATATTGAAAACTGGAAATAAATAAGATATTTAACAATAACAGGATTATCAATTGTGGTACAAGAGAATTATGCAATCATTAAAATATGTATGAAGCCCTGGCTACTGTGGCTCAGTGGATTGAGTGCTGGCCTGTGAACCAGAGGGTCGCCGGTTCAATTCCTGGTCGGGGTACATGTCTAGGTTGTGGGCTGGGTCCCTGGTTGGGGGCATGTGAGAGGCAACTATACATTGATGTTTTTCTCCCTCCCTTCCCCTCTCTCTAAGGATAAATGACATCTCTTTTTTTTAAATGAAAAAAATAAAATAAGTATGAAGAATGTTTCATAGCATGAAGAAATCCTTGTTATAAGATTAATGGGTAAAAAGCAGGAATAAACAAATACATATAATATCTTCCCAAACATCTCTTCAAAAATATGTATAGAAAAAAGATTAAAGATTAATATATCAAACATTAATAGTGTTACCCTTGGGAGGTAGAATTATAAATGAGTTTTCCAAAATTTAAAAACCTTTTATAACCTTTATAATTGTCTATGGGGACCTTTAAAACATTATTCCATTATAAATCAAGCAAACAATTACAGAATTTTTACATGTTTTGTGCAGGAAGCCACCCTTTAAAGAAGTAATTTCTCTCACACAATTTTAAATATTAACATAAGAGGATGCTTCCTGATTTGCATAATTTAGCTGCTCACATAAAAATACATACTTTAATAAAACATTTAATTCACTAATTACTAGAAAATTACATTTTATTTCAGTTATAATATAAATAATGATACTAAAGCTATAGCTTATGTATGCTATGAAACACAGCCAACAGCAATTACAACAAAATATCAAACATACATATTTAATATATGTGAAATAGAGTTTATGGTCATGTGCCAGAACACATATTCAAGCAGAAGTATCCATAAAATTGCAAGAGGACACTATTCAAGTAAAGACCCAATGTATATTTAAATCCTTAACTTTCTCTGAGCCAACAGTGCTTTTAAATAATACAAGATTAGGTTTTTAGGCAGTGTGACTAAAATTTCAAAGTTAAAATCTTAAATAAAACTTGAAATACTGTTCTGAAAAAGGACATTATCCGTTGTCTTACCGAAGACAGTTCATCGCATCCCAGTAACGTGTAGTAATCTTCAGTATCTTCCAACCTGTAATTCAGTATTGCATCCATTTAGATCACTAAATCAGCTCTTCTTGCCCCTGAAACAAGAGAGAGGCACAATGAGCTGCGAATTAACAGGAAAGGCCTTTTTAAATCTGGTTTACAGCAGCACATTCCAAACTGTACTAACAAGATTGAAGGCTGGACAGTCAATACACCAGATGTCACCCAAGACCTGTGTAAACTTCCTTCCATTGGCTATTTACAGAAGAAGAAAAAATAATAGACCTCGTACTTAACTGTTGCAGTGCTGCCTGGGATTTGTAGTTTGAGTTTATGTAAGCAATGCAGATGACCCATTCCACTTATGGATAAAGAAAGACTGTCCATTTTTACATACTCCTCAAGTGAGCCGTCACCTTTTCCTTTCCCCTTTCTTTTTAAGTGACGAAAGAAAATTTGAAGCAATATGCTTAAATCTTAGGATTTGTTAATATGAGTAGTGGGTGGTTTTCTGAGTGTTTAGAATATTTCAGAATTTCTAAAATAGTTTGAGTAGAAGGATATCGACTAGGAAAGCAAATTTTCTTTCATTTGATAATTTATCATTCAACAATTTATTAAGGACCTATTTTGTTCCCAGTATGAATGTAGGAAAGGTATAGTAAGCAAGACTGGGTTCTTAGGGAGCTTACATTCTGACAGAGGGAGGCAAACAAGAAACACGCAAACATTTAAATAGTGAAATAAAATAGGAAAGAGAACTGTATGATGATAGGGGCGGATTTGTGTGCCATTTCTCCTGGGCTGGCTCTGTCCAGTTTCAGGGGTGTGTCTGACCTGGAGTGGCTGTGGGAATCTGTGTTTTAGCTCACTGTGACCCCAGGAAATGCAGGTCAGGTCTAGGATTTAAAGAAGAAGGTAAGTAGTGAGATATACAAAACTAACTGCCTTCCCTCTTTCAATTCCCCCATAAATTATCACCTTGGAAAAAAATATTTTCTTTGTGCCAACCTATATACATCTTTCTAAAGATGTATTTCTGAAGAGAAATAAAGCACTGAAACACCATTTTTACTAATCCTTCATTATATATCCTCTCTTGCTAAAAGTTCTGTATGGAATTTTTAAATAAAATAATTTTGTTTTAGAAATTTCACATTCCTTGAGGTATTTGGAGACCTATTTGGGTATCACAAAATCCTGACCAAAATAACTAGAAATTGCCTTAAAATGATACAAATTTGTTGCTATGGAAAACAGGGTGGTGATTCCTCAAAAAATTAAACACAGACTTACTATATGATTCAGCAATTCCACTTCTGAGTGGTATACACTCAAAAGATTTAAATGCAGGGACTTGAACAGATTTATGTATACCCATGTTCATAACATCATTATTTATAATAGCCAGAAGGTAGAAGCAACACAGTGTCCACTGACAGAGGAATGGATAAACAAAGTGTGATATATACATACAATGGAATATCATTCAGCCTTAAGAAGGAAAGAAATTCTGATACATGCTACAACATGGATGAACCTGGAAGACATTATGCTAAGTAAAATAAGTCAGACACAAAAGGACAAATTCCGTACAATTCTACTTATATGAGATTCCTAGAGGAGTCAACTTCATAGAGACAGAAAGAAAAAGAAAAATTTCCAGGGACTGTGGAGTTAGTATTTTAATGGATATGAAGCTTTGGTTTGGAAAAATGAGAAAAATTCTGAAGATGAATGGTGGTGATGACTGCACAACAATGTAAATGTACTTGATGCCAATGAGCTGTACACTTAAAATAGTCAGAATGGTAATTTTACATTATATATATTTTACCACAATTAAAAAGAAGAGTGGCCCTGGCTGGTGTGGCTCAGTGGATCGAGCACTGGCCTGTGAACCAAAGGGTTGCTGGTTCGATTCCCAGTCAGGGCGCATGCCTGGGTTGCGGGCCAGGTCCCCAGTTGGAGGCATATGAGAGGCAACTGGTTGATGTATCTCTTGCACATCAGTGTTTCTCTCCCCCTCTCTATCTCCCTCCGTTCCTCTCTCTCTAAAAGTAAATAAATAAATTTTTTTAAGAAAAGAAAAGTGATGTGAATTTCCTCAAACACTAGACAACCTTGACCAGATAAAAAAGTATTGCTCCTTTACTCTTCATCCTGAGAGCAGTCAGGACAATGTTTTAATGTTGTTCTCAAGAACAAAAAGAAAATTACAAAAAGAATTTTGGTAAATATCCACTCATGTTTTATTGCACTAAATGCAAATTGAGGCTCTATTTCCTGAACTATCATGTTCTCACATTCTGTAATATATCATATAGACATTGAAAATTATATAGAAACATATTAATATCTGAAAAATGTTCACATATCTGTTAGAAATATTCACATTACTGTTAGAAAACAGTATGTACCATGTAAAAATTTACTGAGCAATGAGACCTATGCATGTTACTGAGTATAAGTTATATCATCAAATTTACCTCAATTTAAAAAGTAAAAACTATAAAATTTTACAAGTAGGTATGGTATGATTCCAGTTTTATAAGTATGCATTGTATGTATATTTATAAAATATAAGAAAGTATATACACCAAAATAAGTCAGTTGTCACAAGATAATAGGGTCACAGGAGATTTATATTTTATTCTTTTTATTCATCTACACTTGCTAAGATGTACATATATTATTCTTATAGTAAGAAAAGAGAAGCAATAAGAAAAACAAGAAAGTAAAAACTGCAAAAATGTCGAACTTCACATAACAATTAACTTACTGAATGAAATTAGTCCTGCCATCACAAGCTTCCCCTCTCACGGGTGTCTTGGCCACTGTTCAGTCTGATTGGTTGGTCCAGGTATTGTGTCTTCTGAAGGACTGCTTGCTTACAGGCATCACAGTGCAATGGAAACAATACTGAACTCTGACCCTTGCTCCTTGAATAGGAATATGCTTTAATCACACCTCACACATCAGTGAATTAATTTGGTTGAGAATATAAGATTAATTCAAATGAAAGATTAGCTTAATAAAATGCTAAATTTTGTGGTTTGGAGGAAAAATCTAACAGGAATCATTGAAGCTTTCTCACGAAAGGGAAAGAAGGAGGAAGGGGCAACACACATAAGCTGTCATAAAAAAATGAAAATGTCCATAGCAAGTTCAGGCAAAGGTGTGGAAAACGACCTTAGGGCAGAGTGTGTTGGAGAGAAAAGCCTTTAAGATTAGTATGAGGATGAGCCCTGGGCCAGCAGGTGGAGGGGAGCCTTGCTGATCAGACAGAGGATACTGAGTGTGTATGTGGGCAACAGGGAACTACTGTAGCTTCTTGAGCATGTGAGTATCATGTTATAAGTGGAGCTATAAAGAGATTAATCTGGTGTGGCTCAGTGGATTGAGTGCTGGCCTGTGAACCAAAGGGTTGCCAGTTCAATTCCTGGTCAGGGCACATGCCTGGGTTGTGGGCTGGGTCCCCAGGTGGGGACATGCAAGAGGCAACCAATCATACATTGATGTTTCTCTCCCTCTCATTTTCCCTCCCTTCCCCTCTCGCTGAAGATAAATAAATAAAATCTTTAAAAAAAAAAAAGATTAATCTGGTGGCTGCATGCTTTTGGAGGAAAGAAAGCAGGACAACAGTGACAAATACAGTTAAACCATTAATTTGAGGGTTAGGCCCCACACACACACTTTTTTTGAATGGGCACTACATACACAGAGGACAAAATTTTAAAGGTAAAAATGGGTAGGCAAGAAAGATATGTGTCCTTCCACCATTTGTCTTCCCACCACCAGTTTTCTTCCCTAGGGAAAACCACTGATAATTTGAGAAGCACTCATAATAAAACACCGGAACACAGGACTTCAGCAGCAAAGCGAGGCATTTATTCACGAGTCTGTAGAGTCAGGTGCACAGGCAATTCTAGAGAATAGACTTCAACTGCATCATATTACATTATCTATCTATTATTTATCCAACTGTGGCCTACATTTCTGACACCATGACTTTGAACAGCTCCTCCATTTTTCATGCCCCACAACTCACAACACCATTTGGGGCAAGGGTAAGGATTAAAGAGAAAAAGCTCATGCAGAAGAAGGAAATAAGGAGGCAGTCTGAAAATTTTGTAGTTGAGCTTGCACGAAATTACACACATAAACTACACATACATTTCAACACTGATAATGATTACAAGGTATGTCAAATATATTTCTGGCCCTTAAAGGTAATTCAGTTAGGCCTCTTTGAAGATGTCCTTTATATATATTTTTTTAATTTATTGATTTGAGAAAGAAACATCAATTTGTTGTTCCTGTATTTATGCACTCATTGGTTGCTTCTTGTATGTGCCCTAACCAGGATCTAACCCGCAACCTTGGCATATTGGGATGATGCTCTCTAATCAACTGAGCCACCTGGCCAGGGCCTCCTTTATATTTTAATATTACACACGATTACTACATATTTTTCTCTTTTTAGTTACCTCCAGATTTATTTTCACTGCCAGATTTCAGTAAAAATTCCTCCTCATCTTGTTTTAGGCCTCTGAGGTTTTGTTATTTTTTAATTGTTATTAAAAGTGTTATGCTATTTGGCTCAATTATGAGAGTACATCTCCAAATTAAAAAGTTGAGTTTGATCAGGCCCTTGATAAAATGCTTACAGCGCCACTTTATAATGAGAGAAAAAGAAAATCTTGAAAGAAGTGCCTAACCAGACAGTCCTCATCTTTTTCTTATTATCAAAACAACACAAACTTCACATTCCTGTTTTCAAATTAACTTTTATTTACATCAATGTTATACATCCTCATGAGTTTGTTTGTTTTTTTAAGATATATAATTCCAAGCTATAGTTTAAAAAGTGGAAGACTTGTTTCACATCTACCTCTGCCCAGAGGCAAAACTGTGAAACATTTTAGCTATTTCTTTTTGTATTTTTCACAATTTTTCTAAATGAAATTTGTACTTCAGAACTTCATGTGTAGTTTTGTACTGCTGTTATCTACATTAAAGCCTTGATCATACAACAGGCCTGAATAAAAGACAACTCTAAATTTCATCAATGAGACAATCCAAAAAAATAAGTTTGGGGTCATAAATCTATGTAGTACATATAACTGTAGTTGTATATATTATATGTAAAACAATCAGATACCTACTGAAGTTCTATTATTTAGTTATATATAAAATGATCAAATGATCTCTTAATAATATTAAATTTTTTAAATTTACTTAAACCTACATATTTAAAATCTTACATTATGAAAAATCTATTAATTTAGGAACAGTGCTGTTCTTCCATTGTATAAGAAACTTTGTAAAGTTAAAAATATAAAGCATCTACCTTTTTTCCTAAAGAATGATTGTTGAGAAAAACCTTGCCTTATATCTTAACACACTTTCTCAATTTGGAAATACTTCAATCATTCTTCAGTTTTAAAATCATTTTCATAATTTTTTCTTTTTTTAAGTTGCATATTGACTACAAAAGTTTTTATTACTTATTTTAATAAATATTAACAACCTTTTGGGATATTGTTCAGAAAAAAGCAATAATACAAGATGAGCAAATGTTATGAGAAAAGTTGGAGTGCCACTCATTTATTTCTACTCTTTTCCCCAAAATTAGCCTTCAAACCTACAGCAGAATCTCACCATAGGGTATATTTTAAATGTTCACTGGGCTTTTCTCCCTAATTATAAAGGTAACAAAAACCAAGTTGGTACCACAGGCTAAGAGAAATGATAAAGTTAGAGCCATTCCTCCTTATACCAAAATAAATTATGGATAATCAAGTAATTGAGCAGCCATAGAAAACAATTAATAAATATGACCATATAAAAGTTAAGCCTATTTCTGTGGTCAAAAAATACAAATGCAAACTCAGATGAAAAATAAAGATACAAGGGAAAATATGCACATTCCTATAATAGACAAAAGGCTAACTTCCCAAATTTACAAAAAGTGTAGACAAATCAGTAAGAAAAAGATAATAATCCAATAGAAAATTGAGCCAAGAATATGACTACTTTCAGAAATATTAATGGCCAATAAATACGTCAGTAGTAGTGAAGCCTTATTTATAATTATGAAAAGGCTAATCAAAAGAAGATAAGTTATTCACCTTTCGGAGAAGCAAAATTTCTAACGCTTGGTTTTATCCAACGTGAAAGCAGAAATGACTAAGTAAGCACTTGTATATATGCTGGGTAAGAGTATAAATTGGAACAGTCTGGCAATTTGGTGGTATTTATAACTTTTATAAAGCATCTATTTTGTTTCCTGGGCAATTTTTTTCTCTACGAATTTACTCAGAGGATTTACACCAAAATATGATCAAGGCAATCATTGCAACATTCTTTGCAACAGAAAAAAAAAGGAAAACAACCAAAATGTCCCTCAATGGGTTAAGAAGAGGGTAGTGAATGAATAAATCATGTTATTTATGGAATGAAAATGGATTATCAAATGAAAAGGGAAGGTTGAGGAGAGCATTACATATAGCATTTTCTCTTTGTGTACTTTTTAAGAACATGCACATTTGCATATATATATATTTGTCTTTAAGAAGCATATTAGTATTGTCCTTTTAAGGGTGGGAGCGAGGCATGTACAGAAAGAAGAGAGGCTTTTGTTTATGCCTCTGGAAAGTGTATGAAGTCAGTGTAGTCATCCGCCACTTTTGCTTTCTTCTTTGTCCTTTTTAGTATTTTAGAACAGCAAATGGCATTTGTTTTGTTTATATATGGTCGCTGAAGAAAACCTTTAAAAACAGCACAAAATTGGTGGTAGAAATGAAATGAAATTTTTCACAGAGTGAAAGCTCTCGGTACCTCAAAAGAGGCGAGTCAGATGCACAACCCCAGGACCAACGAGACCGGAAAATCCGGCCTGTCCACTAACTCCCGGGAAGCATCGCCCACCCGGGACTACAACCCCCAGGAGGCATCGCGGGAAAGGCGTTAAGGGGACAACGCAAGACGTTTCAGTTACTTGCGGCTTTCAGGAAACGTTCCTCCGGAAGTGCTTTTTAATTTTTAAATTATCGCTACGTAAATGCTCTAGTAGGCTCTAAGCGGGAAGAAAGTAACAGGTAAAACTCAGGTCATACGGAAAAGAGGGCGGCCGGGAAGTAAGAGTCTACAAGCCTCAGAAGCTCTGAGAGAGGACAGCAGTTAAGTAGCCCATAGGTGGGCTCTGTGCCGACTCGCAGTTCAAGGCGTGCAGCATCTCTGACACTGGCTTCTCCTTCCAGTCACTTGCCGTATTTCTGTCGTGTAAAACAAAATTTGCACGCTTTCCTTTGCGGTTCATGGGAACCGAGCTTCCAGGAAGTTAAGTCTACGTTCCTGAAATTGCCTGCAACCATTACTACTGACAGCCCACAACAGGGCTCCGGCTTCCTGCACAGGGATCCTGGAAACTGGTTGTGCGCTATGGTAGAAAAGGCCTCTCAATTCAGTCCCAGCTAGCTCCCAACGCCCATCAGAAGCTACTGCCTCGTTCCAGCAGGGGATGTGGTGGAAAGAAAACGTAGCTGGCGAGGACTTTTAGTCTCGCTTATGTTTCAATCCCTCCCTGGCTGCCAGAGTAAACCAGCATTCTGAGATAACAGAATATGTTTAAACAGAGTGATTTTGTTAAGTCAGACACAGTAGAATTTGTAAATGATTCTTTAAAGGCTGTTGACATAATGCTTTGAAGTTTTAATCAAGTACAATAAGGAATGCTAGTAATCCCATTGTTAATAATAGTGTATCAGTACTAGGGAGTGTTGGAGGTGGCTGGGGGTATGTGAGAACTCTTTGCTAAATTTTGCTGTGAACCTAAAACTGCTCTAAAAAACAAATTTTATTAATTTTAAAAACAGTAATAACCTAAGAGTATAGTAACTACCGTTATTGACCTCTTGCTATGTGCCAGGGGTAAAGCTAGGATCTGAACTTTGATGGATCTGACTAAAAGCTCATTGTGAAGGAAATGCATGAAAACACCACATCAGATTATCTGGTCAGAAGTTCGGCATAGTAGAAAAAGCATTTGACAGTGTGATTAGGACACCTGACTTCTGTATCACCCTCCACTGGTTCCTTAGTGAGCCGCACCTCCTTGATTTGTGAAGAAAGATATCAGACCAGAGTAATGAATCTCAAACTTAAAGGTGCACACGAATCAACTGGTGATCTGGTTAAGATGCAACTTCTACTTCAGGATGTCAGGGTGAGGTCTGAGATTCTGCATTTCTGCTAAGTCCCCAGGTGAAGTCCCAGCTGATTCCAGGGACAACACTTGTAATAGCAAAGGGTAGGATGACCTGTGATATCTTTTCAAGCTCTTAATATTTTCACAGTGGATCAGTCAGTCTTTCCTCCTCTGACCTTAGCACCTTTACTCTTAAGGAAATGTTAAAGGATCTTTCAAAATGGAGTGACTAAAATTTCCTATCTAAAGCCAAAATAAAAAAATGACTAAACTAGGGTAATAATGTCTCTGAAAAGATACACAAGAAGCTCATAAAATTAGTTGCCTTCAGGGAGGACCCAAGTACATGGATGGGAGGGATATGTTACTGTGCTTTATACCTTCAAAATTTTTACTGTGTATTTTAGATTTTAAAAAAATAATTCAGCCCCAACCAGGTTGGTTCAGCTGGTTGGGGGTCCTCCTGCAAAGTGAAAAGTCTCCAGGTCGTTTCCAGATCAGGGCATATGCCTGGGTTGCAGGCCTGATCCCAGGTTGGGGCACATGTGAGAGGCTACTGATTGGTGTTTCTCTCACACGTTGTTTCTTTCCCTCTCTTTCTTCCCTCCCTTCCCCTTTCTCTAAAAATAAAATCTTATTAAAAAAATAACTCATTTTTCGACAGCATGGCTGGACCTAGAGGGTATTATGCTAAGTGAAATAAGTCAGTGCAAGACAAATACCATATGATTTCATTTATATGTGGAATCTAAAGAACAATAGAAATGAACAAACAAAACAAAAACAGGCTCATAGATACAGAGAACAGACTGGTGGTTGCCAGAGGGGAGAGGTTTGGGAAGACTGGTTGAAAAAGGTGAAGAGACTAAAATACAGATTGGTTTATGTTCTATTCATTAGTAAAGGAAGAAGCCAAGTTACTACTTTGTGTCTTCTATTACTATAACAGGTTTAAACAGAATGAAATTCCTTGAACAGTCACTTGATTATGTTGAGGAAACAAGCACTTATATATCTCCCTGACATTTCAGCTTTTTTTCCCACTCTTCTCAAAAAGAATTGCATTTGAGTATGTTAGGTGAAAATAAATAAAGGGAAACTCACTCAAAATAGAGTCAGGAAGCCATGAAGGGAGAGCTCCCATGTATTGCTCATACCACTCATTGCAACTTAGCTAACCAGCATCAGCAGCTTATACAATTAATAAGAAAGAAGACCGCTCCCTGTTTGTCTCAGTAATGGTCCACTGATCATCTTTTTCCCTCAGCAATAGTCATTCCTTGCTCCCAGTTAGAAAGGGCCACAACCTCAAACTCTCATTCCCCACCAATGAGCTCTTGTTCAAGACAACCCTCCCCAATTTTCTCCTGGAACTCAATTTTGTCTGTGGACTTGCCTATGGTTTACCATAGTTTGCATATCCCGAATTGCAGTTCTTCTGCTATTCCCAAATAAACTCAGTTGCTGGTTTAATAATTTTTGCTGTTAATTTTTAAGGTTGACAGTAATAAAGTAGTCAAATAAGATACAATGGTAGTTTTAGGAAAATAGTGACTTAAGAGTATGAAACTGGACTAAATCACCATGAGATAACTTGTGGTGTAAGATCTGTGATTCTCCTGGCCCAGGGCTGGGTAGTTCAGTTGGTTAGAGTGTTGTCCCGATATGCTAAGGTTACAATTTCATTCCTGGTCAGGGAACATAAAGAAGTAACTAATGAATGCATAAATAAGGAGAATAAGAAATCTCTCTCTCTCAAATTAATGTTAAAAAAAAAATCTCTACTGCCCTGGTCCTATGTCTTGATTCCTAGAACATAGACCTGTTATCGTCTAGGTTGGCTACATATTACAATCACTTGGTGAATACACACACATATATACATACATGTATATACATATATACACATATACCAATCCAGGATCCTCCTTTAGGGCAATAAAAATAAAATCTCTGGGGGTGGGGCATGGGTATTTTTTAAAGCTTTCCTCAGTGATTTTAATGTACAGCAAGATATATCCTAGACCAATGATATTAATCTGATGATACACAGGAAATATTAATGGAATAAAAACAAGAAACACTTTATGAGTACTTTCTATATCACCATCCTCTTTGGTAAATTTGAAGAATCATTTGAATCAATGATAAATGCATAGATACCACATGATTCTATGAATGCCCAGTTTGCCAAATGAATGTTTGCTCTAGGAGTTGAAATCTAAATATAGAGTAATACTCATGAGTGGCTTAATGGGTCAGCAAAAATCTTTGCTTCCATGATACCTGCCTAGCACTATGAGAGACATTAAGAGTCTGTTTTAGTTGTTCCTTATAAGGAACTTGGATTGCAATTAAAAAGCAAGATTGAATTTGTGAGCCACGGAATAGGCCTACCAAATCATGTTCCTAAAAGGTTGTGAATTAGTTGCCAACATTTTAAAATTAGGAAATTTTACATAAAATTTAAGGCTTCTACCACCACTTGAAAAAATGGAAGCTCTGAGAATCAGGGTTCAATTTGCCATTCCCAGTGGCAACATTTGCCTAAAGCTGAGCTGAGAATCTCCCCTTTAGATGGGGCTTGTCACAGTCCTGCAACTCCCTGTTGCTGCTCTCTGATACTGAGGCGACGTGTCAGTTGGCAGGCGTTATCGCTAACATTTTTATGATAGAGTTAAGAGGAAAGTAACTATTTCTTGACCCCTATTTTTAACAATTGTAGAACAGCAAAAGATAAACCAAGAAGGCCCCAATGTTTCAAGAAAAATAAGAGGACAGGCAGGCTCGCTCTGGAGCACACCTAGGTCTTTCTTCCCCAGGCATGTATCTTTATTTTTTCTCCCTGAGTTCTAAGGATCCCCGTGAGACTTGCAACCAGGGGAGCAGTGGGCAGCAGCAGCTCATCCCAGGCTAACCCCCTGAGCCTCTCTCCAAGGCCCCCCTTTTCTCTTACTTTTCAGTGAATTAACAGCAGCCCCACCTTGGCTCACTTTTTTCCTAAAATGTTTCTGGAGTACTGCCTAGAAACATTTCTCTCCTGTTGCTTCCCCTACCCTAAGCCATTCTTTATTTTCACTGTTCCCAGCTTTAATAAATGCACTCTCAAGATAAAAATAAATAAATAGAAAAGATATAATTTATTTGAGAAAACACAGACTATTATATAGTTCTCTGCCTGGCCTCTATACATATCTGAGTTTATGACCCATGATCTTTGCTGATTAAAATATATAATCAACCCTGGCTGGTATGGCTCAGTGAATTGAGTGCTGGCCTGCGAGCCAAAAGGTTTCTGGTTTGATTCCCTGTCAGGGTACTGCCTAGGTTGAAGGCCAGATCCCCAGTTGGGGGCATGTGAGAGACAACCAATCAATGTTTCTCTCCCTCTCTTTCCCACTCCCTTCTCCTCTCTCTAAAAAATAAACAAATAAAATCTTTTAAATATATATAATCAATATCCAAATAAAAGCAATATATTAAAGGATAGATTACTACTTAAATGTATATGCTTGAGAGTCAGACATGGATTCAATTCCAAGCTACCATTTACCAACCATGATCCTACTTTATGGCCCTACACCTCAGGTTGCTTTTCTGCATTTGTAAAAAGGGGATGATAATAACACCTACCTCAGGGGGCTGATTTGAGGATTGCATAATTTGACATGAGTCAGTGTGGTATCTGGTACCTAGTGACAGCACTCTAAATGTCAGCTATTCATGAGTTAAAGAGGGGCAAAGTGAGTTGTTGGGGAAGTTACTTAGAAGGGGTGAGCTGGGGAAGAGAGGAGGTGAGCTGGCGAAGGGAGGAGGAAGACATAGCTTGTCCAAGTGGAGAAAAAAACAGGATAGTATAGACCTGAGCAAAAAAGTTCAGGAGAGATGGTTACTAGGGCCTAGATATTTAAGCCATATACTTGCAGGAACAACCAAACTGAAGAATTTTCCTCATGTTTTAATTTTTAAATCTGAAGACTTTGCTGGCCCCTGCTTCATGATATACGGTAGGTGACTGTAACAATCACTATAGAAATTTTTGAGTTTTCCCCACCCACTATTTGGCAAGGATTACTCAATTTTAAGAATTCAAACTCTGGGGTGGGGGTGGTGGTAAAAAACTTCTGCGTGCTTCAGAGTTCCATTAAAGGTATTTTCGCTCAGGATGCTTGTGTTTGAACACAGTCAGCAGCACTACCTCATGACCACCACTAGAGGGAGTAGAACCAAAGGAATCATCTAGCTCTTACGTACAGTACTCTTTTTTTTTTTTAATTATATTTTATTAATTATGCTATTACAGTTGTCCCAATTGTTCCCCCTTTGCTCTCCTCCACCCAGAACCCCTACATCCTTAGGCAATCCCCACACCATTTTTCATACCCATGGGTCAAGCATATAAGTTCTTCAGCTACTCCATTTCCTATACTGTACTTTGCATCATGCCCTGGCTGGTTTAGCTCAGTGGATTGAGCGTCGGCCTGCGAGCTAAGTGTCGCTGGTTCGATCTTCCAGTCAGGGTACATCAGAGAAGGAAAACTCTGACTCCAAAAAACCTCCGCTGCCTTGCGGCATACCTCTTCAGGGGAAAGGCTAAGGGAGTAAACCCCGACAGAAAATCCGGAGCCGGAGTCCCTAAGGCGGTTTGACGTTGTAGTCAACACCGGCAACTCCTGCGGCGCACCTGAACCCAAGCTGTATCGACTCCGTCTTTCCCTTGGACCCTTCAGCTGCGAAGAGAGGGGGGGTCTGCTGGGCAACAGCAGACCCTCCATATTACCCTGCCCAGGCTCTGTAGCTTCAGCGTCATCTCAAGATGTCGATTCAACACGGGAGGAGACAGATACCATGTCACTCCCGAGTCGGACTGCACAGCCATTCTTGGCGGTGCAGATAGACTCTGAAGAAGCTACACCATCGTCTCTCAAGACGGACGGCTGCCGACGACGACTTTGCATCACCATGGCTATTCTGTAACCAGCTATTTGTACTTCTTAATCCCCTCACCTCCTCACGCATTCCCCCAAACCCCTCTCCCATCTGGCAACCATCAAAGCCCTCTCCGTATCCATGATTCTGTCTCTGTTCTTCTTGTTTGCTTAGTTTGTTTTTTAGATTGAACTGTTGATAGATATGTATTTATTGGTATTTTATCGTTCATAATTTTGATCTTCTTTTTCTTCAGTAAGTCCCTTTAGCATTTCCTATAATAATGGTTTGGTGATGATGAACTCTTTTATTATTTTGTTGTTGTTGTTGTTTGTTTCGTTTTGTGTTTTGTTTTTTGTTTTTGTCTGGGAAGCTCTTTATCTGCCCTTAGATGCTAAATGATAGCTCTGCTGGGTAGAACAATCTTGGCCGTAGGTCCCCGCTTTTCATAACTTTTAATATTCTTCACCAATCCCATTTAGCCTTCAAAGTTTCTTTTGAGAAATGTGTCTATGGGAACTCCCCTGTAGCTAACTTCTTTTCTCTTGCTGTTTTTAAGATTCTCTCTTTATCTTTAGCCTTTGGCATTTTAATTATGATGTGTCTTGGAGAGGACCTCTTTGCATCCATCTTGTTTGGGACTCTGTGTTTCCTGGATTTGCATGTCTATTTCATTCACCAAATTAGAGAAGTTTTCTTTCATTATTTTTAAAATAGATTTCCAATATCTTGCTCTTCCTCTTCTCCTTCTGGCACCCCAATCATGCGAATTTTGGAATGCTTGAAGTTGTCCCAGAGGCTGCTTACACTATCTTCATTTTTTTGGATTCTTTTTTTCTTCCTGTCACTCTGATTGGTTGTCTGTGCATCCTTATGTTCCAAATCATTGATTTGATTCTTGGCTTTATACACTCTACTGTTGTTTCATAGTAAATTGTTATTTATTACTAAATACTTTGTTTCTGACTGGATCTTTTTTATGCTGCTGAGGTCCTCACTAAGTTCCTTGAGAAACCTTATCACCAGTGTTTTGAACTCTGCATCTGATAGATTGCTTATCTCCATTTCATTTAGCTCTTTTTCTGGAGTTTTGATCTGTTCTTTCATTTGGGCCATGTTTCTGTGTCTCCTCATTTTGGCAGGGTCCCTCTGCTTGTTTCTGTGTATTAGGTACAGCTGCATTATGTATGGCCTAATGTAGTGAGTGTCCTATAGGATCCAGTGGCTCAGCCTCCCCTATCACCCAAGCTGGCTACTCAAGATGTGCCTTCCATGTGTGCTGAGTACAGCCTCCTCTTGCAGTTGAGCCTTGATTCCTGTTGGAAGATCTTTGGGAGGGATTTACCCAGGCCAGTCAGCTGCAAGGACTGGCTGTGACCACTTACCACAAACTTCCAACCACTGTGGAGAATCAGTTTTGCAGGGGCTGGGTGGTGGTGCTCCGACATGGTCCTTAGCTATCCACTGGATGTACAGGTTGTGTGGTTTCCCAAGTGGTTCAGGCCAAGTGCAGCCCCAAGACATGTTTTGCCCAGGGCCACCCTACCTAGTCTATAAAACAATCTAGATGGTTGCTACTTTGCTGGGCTTCGAGATTCCCAGGCAAAGCCAAGCTGTGAATCTAGGCTGGTTCTTGCTAGTGCCGAGCCTGGGGCCACTAAGCAAGAGGTATGAGGCTGGGGGCTCACTGAAGCCAGCTGTTGCTTATTTGAGAGGATTTAGGAAGTTGTGGTTCATGAGTTAAAAACAGCCATTCATACGGGAAAGTTTCTGTTAACAGCTGGGTGGTACAGAGTCTCAGGGGATCTCTAGGGTGGGTCAAACAATGTTAGCCAGGTTGATGGAGTCTCAGATATGGCTCCTTCCTGTCAGCTCTGTGGCTCTGTTGGGGGAGGGTTCAGAAAATGAACAAAATGAACAATGGCCTCTGCCCATCTTTCTGTCTGGGAGAAAGCTGTCCCCCAACTCTTGCCTTGATGTCAGACACTTCAGTTCCTTCCTGTATGACACTGGTACCTTTCAAGCTGCTAACCCTATGCTGGAGCTCAGAGGGAGTGAGTCTGAGTAGGTGTGCCCATGTGTGGGTTCTTTAAGAGCAACTGCTTGGGACTCCAGAAGTTTCTTCTTCTGACTCAGTCCTTGCTGGTTTTTGCAACTAGAAATTATAGGGACTTATCTTCCTGTCGCTGGAATCCTAGGATGATTGGTCTGGTGTGGGCCTGGGACTCCTCGTTCCCAAGATATCTGAATTTTTATTCACCACACATGGATGTTGGGCCAGCCTGTTCCACATCTCCACACCTTCTACCAGTCTAGATGGATGGGGTTTCTTTAATTCTGTAGTTGTCAGACATCCATTCAACTCAACTTCTTCCAGTTCTGAGTGATGGTTGGTGTATAATTTAGATGTAATTTTGATATGGTTTTGCAAGGACCCAAGCCATGTTTACCTATGCCACAGTCTTGACTGCCTCTCCAGTATTCACTTTCCTAGATTATTACTCAATACTCCTTATTTGTAAAAAAAGGAAAAGAATGAACTTACTTTAAAGCATATTTTTTATTACATGCACTTTTAAGTACTTTAAAAAATCTAAATGGACTTCCGACGAAAATGGAGACCTAGACAGACATGTTGCATCTCCCTCCACACCTAAGAAGGAATACAACTACCAGAAGTTCCAGAAAATCAAGCTGCACGGAAGTCCAACAAACAAAGATATAAAGAAGAAATACTCATCCAGACCAGTAGGAGGGTGGAGCCAGGGCAGAGAGGACATGGTGTGGTGGAGGCAGCAGCGGCAGGCCAGCATAAAGTGCAGTAAAAGATTTTTTAAAGTCGAGAGGGACACCTGGTGAGCACTCCAAGCACCAAACCAGACCACACAGCACACGGTTCCATGGCCAGGGACAATAATGCCTCATTGCTTCTGACTGTGCAAACCAGTGGGAGTTGGCATGGAGGCAGAAACTGCCAGCCTCTCAGCAGAGTCTGCTTGTTTAAAGGACTCCCACAGTCCTAGAACATCTACAGACACACCCACTCTGGAAACAATGGCCAGGGAAACAGCCAGAGAGTTTCCAGTTCCATAAAGAAGTGAAAAAAGTGCCTGGAAAAGGGGCAAGTGCTAAGCAAGCAGCATTTCTCCCTCTCAGACCCCTCCCCCACACACAGCACCACAACGTGGTGAAACTGGTAGCCCTGTACTGATGAATACCTAAGTCTCTGCCCCTTACAACGTAACAGATGCAACAGCTCTACCTAAGACACAGAGGCAAACAAACACAGGAGCCTGTCAAGATGAGACAGAGAAGTATGGCCCAAAAGAGGAAACGAATCAAGGTTCCAGAGGGAGAACTAAGGAGATAGCCAACCTCACAGATGAGAAGATAGCCAACCTAATAGACTTAGAGTCCAAAACACTGGTGATAAAGATTCTCACAGGCTTGACAGATATGCTTAAGTATGGCAATGCATAAAGGAAGAAGTGAAGGCTATGCTAAATAAAATTAAGGAAAATCAACATAAAACCAATAGTGAAGAGAAGGAAACCAGGGTTCAAATCAATGATTTGGAACATAAAGAAGAAAAGAACAGTGAACCACTACAAAATGAGGAAACAAGAATTGAAAAAAATGAGGAGAGGCTTATGAACCTCTGGGACAACTTTAAACATGCCAACATCCAAATCATAGGGGTGCCAGAAGGAGAAGAGGAAGAGCAAGAAATCAAAAGCTTATGTGAAAAAATAATGAAGGAAAACTTCCCAAATTTGGCAAAGGAAATAGACATACAAGTCCAGCAAGCACAGAGAGTCCCAAACAAGCTAGACTCAAAGAGGACCACTCCAAGGCACATCATCATTAAGATGCCAAAAGTTGAAGATAAAGAGAGAATCTTAGCAGCAGCAAGAAAAAAGCAGAGAGTTACCTACAAAGGAGTGCCTATAAGACTGTCAGCTGATTTCTCAAGAGAAATTTTGCAGGCAAGAAGCAATTGGCAAGAAGTAGTTAATGTGATGAAAAGCAAGGACCTACACCCAAGACTACTCTATCCACTAGAGGTATCATTTAGAATGTAAGGTCAGATGAAGTGCTTCCCAGACAAGGTAAAGTTAAGGGAATTCACCATCACCAAGCCATTATTATATTAAATGTTAAAGGGACTTATTTAAGAAAAAGAAGATCAACACTATGAACATTAAAATGACAGCAAACTCACAACTATCAACAACTGAATCTAAAAAATAAAAAGCAAAACAAACTAAGCAAACAACCAGAATAGGAACAGAATCATAGGTATGGGGATCATTCACAGGGTTATCAGCTGGGAGGGGGAAGGAGGAGAAATGGGGATATGGTGCAGGGATTAAGAAGCATAGGTGATTGGTACAAAATAGACAGGGGGAAGTTAAGAATAATATAGGAAAGTGTGAATCCAAAGAACTTATATGTACTACCCATGGACATGAACTAAGGGGGGTGGGACTGCCGGAGGGAAGGGAGGTACTGGGAAGAGGGGAGCAAAGGGAAGAGAAATTGGAACTACTGTAACAACGTATTCAATGAAATATACTTAAAAATAAATAAATAATATATTTTTAAAAATCTAAATCCTACTAGAAGATACTGAACTGATTCCCAGCCGCAAAATGGCCTCTTAATAACATTAATAAAATTGTGTGTCCTTATAGATATTTTCAATGTCTATATAAACATATATATATATTTTTTTATTTAAACCATGATTTGTCCCCTGACTACCACTCTGACTCCTTTTCCTATCACTTTCTGTTTTCTATACAAACTGTATTCCAGATCAGACTTGATGCTTGTTCCAGCCTCAGCACCTTTGCACTCTTTATCTTATCTTCCTGGACCACTCTCTTCCCCCGGGTCTTTCTCATTCCTATGTCATCTTATATGTCACTTCCTCAGAGAGGTCTTTTATGACACCCACAGAGTAGCTATTTTCCAACCCAAGTCACTCTCCATCACCATGTTTTATTTTCCTCTTTCTTCAATCACTGTTTGAAATTACCTTGTTCATTTATATACTTGCCTACCCACTCACTACTAAAATGCAGTCTCCATGATAGTAGCAGCCTTGGCGGCCTTGTTTACTTCATATCTCTAGTATCTAGAACATAAATTAAGGACTCAAATGTATTTGTTAATTGAATAAATAAATGAACTACATACTATTTGGTAACTTATTTTTTTCACTTAATATATCTTGTACAAGTTGTCTTTGACTTTTTGTGGGTTTTTTTGCATTATATATTTTTTACTATACTTTTTTTCCACTACCTTTTAACCCTTTATAGCCTCTCCTACATCCACCCACTCCCAACCCCTGTGTGGATATTTTTATTCTTTTATTTCAGTTATTTTATTAATTTTTAAATTTAACTTTTTTTAGGTTAAATATTCACATAGCTCAAAAATAAAACAATATAAATAGGTATTCAATGGACTGTCTCATATCCATGTCTGTCTACCATCTACCTAATTCTCACTCAACCAGGTAACCATTAATACCATATTAGTTTACTGTGTATCCTTCTTTATGCAAATATATACATATACATTCTTATTTTACTTTCTTCCCTTTTTGCACAAAACAGTAGCTTATTATATGTATTGTTCTGCATAGTCATTCTTTTAACAGCTTCATGGTATTCATAACTTATATACATTTAGAACTTTACTCAAATCTCATTAAGGGACTTTTGTTTTATTATTATTATTATTAATTTGTAAAAATTATTTCTATCCTCAGTAAATGTATTGTAGAATAAATTCTTATAAGTGGAATGACTAAATCAAAGGTGTGTGTATATTGAATCAGGAAAGATCTTTTCAAACTTCCCTCCAAGAAGGCTACCTCAATTTATATTCCCACCAACAGTGTACAAAAGCACCAACTCCCCCACATCCTTGCCCATAATAAATATTATATACTTGAATATGTTCACTAATCTGATGGCTGGAAAATGGTTGCAGGCCTGATCCCAGGTTGGGGAACATGTGAGAGGTGACTGATCGGTGTTTCTCTCCCTCTCTTTTTCCCTCCTTTCCCCTCTCTTTAAAAATAAATAAATAAAATCTTAAAAAAAAAAAAAAAAAAGATCACCATGAAAGAATGCATGGGGTGTGATTCCATTTCAATAATGTTCAAGATCAGGCAAAACTGATCTAGGATAGTAGAAGTCAGAAAAGTGTTTGTCTCTTGGGAGAGCGGTAAGGATTGACTTCAAAAGGGCATAAAGAAACTTCCTGGGGTGATGGAAGTGTTCCATACCTTGATCAAGGTGGTGATTACACAGGTGTATTCTTTTATCAAAACTCATAAAAATGTAATATGATATGTTCTACATAGTTTCTGTATCACTTATACCCTAATACCATATCTATCCTTGTGTTTTTATTGTAGACAACATTGAACAGTTTTATTTATACAGAAAATATGCCAGCTGGCTTCTAAAGTGCTCGTAAGTGGGGCTGGAATCAGCTGAGCAGATTTTAAAATATTGATGGCTGGGTCCCACCCCAAGAGATTTCTATGTAATTAGTCTTGGGTGCGGCCTCAGCCTGTGGGTTTTTTTGTTTGTTTGTTTTGTTTTGTTTTTTTAAGATTTTATTTATTTATTTTTAGGGACATGGGAAGGGATGGAGAAAAAGACGAACAGAAACATGTGTGAGACATTGATTAGTTTAGTTCCCTCTCACACCTCCCCAGCTGGGAACCTGGCCCACACCCCAGGCATGTTCCCTGACCAGGAATGGTACTGGCAACCTTTTGATTCACAGCACTCGGTCCACTGAGTCACACCAGCCAGGGCACCTGCGGATTTTTAAGAGGTCCTCAGAGAGAAGGCAAGTTTGGAAACTGAAGCCGGTCGAGTTCCACCTAGATTCCATTCTTAGAGCTTTAAAATGACTTCCTCCAAAATGTCACTTGAGATTTTGCATAGTAAGGGCCCTAGAAACTGCCATTGCCTTCTATTAGAGCATTGGAAGGAAACTTTTAAGCCCCTACATTTAGATTTAGATTTCAATATCTCCCCAATCTCCAGATCACACACTGGTCTTAGTGCTGACCTAGAATCAACCCACCCTTCAGATTTTCACCCCAGCTTTTGGGGATCTGAGACCAAGAGGACATCTGCCCCTCTGGATGTAACCCTCATGTGGTTCAGTGCCCCATTCCCCTTGGCAGTGCCCTGGCTTTGCTTTTGAGTGTGTTTTCTGAGTCATCCTCTTCCTGCTCACTTGGTTAGTTTTGTGTCTTCCATATCTAGCTCCCTTTAGTCTGAAAGGAGACGAATGAGTGAGGAAAGAACAAGCCCTTTTCCCCACCCCTTCGTTGTCTTGAAGACAGAGTTAGGAAAGTGAACATTTCAACCTGATGGGGGCAGCATGAGCAATTACAATACGTTCTAGCCTCAGGCAAAGCAAAGCTGCCGCCTTCCATCCAGTTGAGCTTCTTTTTTTTTTTTTAAGTATATTAATGTTTGCTCTCCCAACCCTTCTAACCCCCCGAAGTCTCTCTAGACTTGTTCAGGATTTTTAAAAACTGTCTCATTTCCACCACATGTACAGTGTGCCCTGAGAATTTGCTGCAATACTCATTTGTTGCCCACCTACCAAAGACCAGGTGACACCAAGTCCCAATGTTTAATTCTCAGAAGAAAGTGCTCTCCTCAAAGCATTCAGTCGTGCCTACAGTACTTCTATTCCTTGGACAGTGCAGAGCAATGTTTGAGAATTTGAATTATAAAATGTTGAAATCCTGTGATATAATTATACTAATATTATTTTGAATGTTGTAAATATAGAAATAATGCAAATTTCCTAAATTAAAAAAATCCATCAAGAATTACATAATTTCAAAGCTGGGGAGCCGAGTTAATTGCAAATATCGTTGCTACCTTTTAGCTGCTAAACAAAAATTGTTTCACTGCAGTCCTTTATCCAACTCAGTCTTGAAAATGTAGTTTGATATGAGATCTTCAAGAGCATAGATGTTGATTAAAACAAAATGCTCCTATGTCTGAACTTCTATACCTGAGTCCATTTCCCCTTCTGCACTTAGAATTCCTGAAACTAAAGAACCATCCTCTTATCTCAGGATCCCCAGTGAAGCACAGAACTTCTGTAAGAGATATATCATGTTCAACAAATCTGTGTTGAATTTAGAGTCCTTAGAGGGAAATGTTTCATATGATAATATGCCTTTCTGAAGTAATGAGGTGGTAAAGATTCCCTGGGAGATAAATATAATGAAGAATTACAAAGCAAGAATCTGACCGTAGTTATACTGTTCCATTCAGGAGAAGAGACACTATCTCTGGCAGACAGAAGTCTCCTCTACCCACTGGAAGGTCATTGTCTGTTTTTGTTACTTGGAAAGTCATTGTCTGTTTTTTATTACTTGTCTTGCCAGTGCTAATGATGGAAGGACTGGAAGGCACTAAAGATAATAAGATATAGTCGAGGACCAGCAGGAACCCAAGGTCTTCAAACTGGAGCACTGGAAGACTTTCCAGACAGGTAGGTGCATAGAGTGTCAAGAAATTCTGTCCCCAGATCATCAATTGTACTTTTTCATAGCATGGCTCAGGCTATCCTTCCCTATTTCCCCTTCAGAATAGCATTTCTCCTACAAAGAAAAGTCACTCCCCACCTCTGTCCTGAATATTACTGCTATATAACAATTTCCCAAGTGTGAGATCTTCTAAGACGACATGCAAATGGACAATTGGAAATGCACCCATTAATATTTAATCGGGATCCCATAAATCTTCCTCAGCTTCCTGCCTTTCCAAATCTAAACATAATTCCAATAGGAATGGATCACTGACTTATAAAGAGGATGTGCTGACCTTGGAATGTTCTGAAATCAGTGTGGGCAATGGGAGTGGCAACAACTCTTGTTTAGTAACTTCTTTATCCTTTGACTATTGTCCAAGAATACACCGTTCATGAAGGAAGGTCTGGGGAAAGCAAAGAGAGCTTTAGTAAGAAACATTGAAATGCTTAAAATAGCTTTTATTATGAATATAAATTTTAAAAATTGTCTTCATCTATTTTAGCGCTAATTCCCAGGACATATCATTAGCTGGAAGGAAAACACAATTGAATTGCTGAAGCAGTACTAGTAAGACTGAGTCCTTTTTTTTTTTTACTTGTTTTTTTAGAGATGGGAAGGGAGGGAGAAAGAGAGAAAGAGAAACATTATGAACCATAAACTTAGTAGCTCTAGACAACATACATTAAAAAAATTATTTTTTATTTTACCCTAGACTTGTATGTTATATATACTGTATGTATAGTTTATACGAGTACCTTGGCGACCTTTGGAAAGATTATGATGATTTTATATCCTGGGAAGCACAGTTTGATTGTTTAAAATAATTATGAAGGTATATCTTTGCTTTCTTTTTTTTTTTTTTTAAAGAAGGGAGGGAGAAAGAGAGGAAGAGAAACATTGATGTATGGTTGCCTCCCATGTGCCCACAACTGGGGACCTGGCAACCCAGGCATGTGCCCTGACTGGGAATAGAATCGTGACCCTTTGGTTCACAGGCTGGCACTCAAGATAACATACATTTATTAAACCACACTGTTTCCACTGGTTAGGAGTTCTGGCAGAGTTTAATTGAATCTGGCACCCAAGGTCTCAGAGGCTACAATCAAGGTGTAATCTGAGGGTTACATCTCATATTGATGGGGTAACTCAAGAGTTGGAAAATTTTAGTTTTAAATAATAGTTAATAAGCTTAGTAATTAATGCATGTAAAAAGCTATTGTTTTAGGAACTGAAGGTAAGACCACTCTGACTCCAGGAGGCCACAGCAATCCAACCTTTGTGTCCCATGAGGACTGCAAGCAATTAGATGGTATCTGAGCCATTGTGCTCCAAGGAGAGACTCCAACACCCAAGGTACAAATAAAGAATCACTGGTCCATAGATGAAAGAATGCTGCAGCTTTTATCTAACCTTTTCCCTCAATTCCAAAACCCTTACATA
This sequence comes from Furipterus horrens, assembly GCF_987537825.1. NCBI lineage: Eukaryota > Metazoa > Chordata > Mammalia > Chiroptera > Furipteridae > Furipterus > Furipterus horrens. The sequence goes on from NW_028327175.1 coordinate 158,316,705, forward strand.
CACTTTTGTTTCTCCTTATAAAAAGGATTGGTTTAAAATGAAATGTGAAGAATAAATGAGATATTCTGGTCAAGATGGTGGCATAGGCAGACAAGGCTTACCTCTTTGCACAGCCACATCAAAATTACAACTAAAATATAGAACAACTATTAACCAGAACCATCATAAATCAAGTTGAATGGAAGTCTGACAACTATGGGATTAAGAAACCACATCCATACAGACTGGTAGGAGGGGTGCAGATGTGGAATGGGTTGGTCCCTCACTCACGTGTGGTGCATATGATTTAGGAGGCATATCTTGGGAGTGAGGAGTCACAGCCCCACATTAGGCCCTCCAACCCAGGGTTCTAGTGACAAAAAGGTAAGTCCCCACAATTTCTGGCTGCAAAAATCAGCAGGCATTGAGTTGCTGGAAGAAACTGCTGGAGCCCCAAGCAATTTCTCCTAAAAGAATCCACAATTGCACATACCTACTCAGACTCACTCTTTCTGAGCTACAGCACCAAGGGAGAAGTTTGAAAGGCACCAGTGGCATACTGGGAGAAACTAAAGTATCTGGCATCAAGGTGAGCACAGGCAGTTGTCCCTTTTCTGAACCCTCTCCCCACAGAGCCACCGAGCCAGCAAGCTGGTGCCATATCTGAGACTCCATCAACCTGGCTAACACTGTTTGACCTACGCTGGAGATTCCTAGAGACTCCGCCACACCCAACTTATGGGCCCACCCAAGCTGCTTTTCCATATGAATTGCTGGTTTGGCTCATGAAGCACAACTTCCTAAATCCTCTCAAAAAAGCAACAGCTGGCCTCAGTGAGCCCCAGGCCTGGCACTAGCAACAACCAACCTATAGTCACAGCTTGGCTTTGCTTGGGAATCTCCAAGCAAAGCACAAGCAGCAGCCATCTCAGATTGCTTTATAGCTCAGGCAGGGTAACCCCAGGCAAAACACAGGTGGGGGCTGACCTTGGCCTGCACGATCCAGGAAACCCCAGGACCAGTGCACCCAGTAGACAGCTAAAAACCAAGTCGGAGCACCACCACTCTGTCCACACACAGCTGATCCTCCATGGAAGGTGGAGGTTGGTGGTAAGTGGTCACAGCCAGTCCTTACAGCTGACTGGCCTGGGTAAATCCCTCCCAAAGATCTGCCAACAGCAATCAAGTCTCAACTACAAGAGGAGGATGTACTCAGCCCACATGAAGGGTGCATCTCGAGTAGCCAGACTGGGTGATAGGGGAGGCTGTGCCACTGGACCCTACAGGACACCTACTACGTTATGCCACACTATCAAGACATGGAGTCAACGCAGCTCTACCTGATACATAGAAACAAACACAGGGAGGCTGCCAAAATGAGGAGACAAAGAAATATGGCCCAAATGAAAGAACAGATCAAAACTCCATAAAAAGAGCTAAATGAAATGGAGATAAGCAATCTATCAGATGCAAAGTTCAAAACACTGATTATAAGGATGCTCAAGGAACTTAGTGAGGACTTAAGCATCATAAAGAAGATTCAGTCAGAAACAAAGTATTCACTAATTGAAATAAACAATTTACTAGGAAACAACAGTAGAGTGAATGAAGCTGAGAATCAAATAAATGATTTGAAATATAAGGATGCACAGACAACCAATCAGAGTGACAGGAAGAAAAAAGAATCCAAAAAAATGAGGATAGTGTAAGCAGCCTATGGCACAACTTCAAGAGGTCCAATATTCACATCATAAGGGTACCATAAGGAGAAGAGAATGAGCAAGATATTGGAAATCTATTTGAAAAAAATAATGAAAGAAAACTTCCCTAATCTGATGAAGGAAATAACATGCAAGTCCAGGAAACACAGAGTCCCAAATAAGGTAGATGCAATGAGGCCTACTCCAAGACACATCATAATTAAAATGCCAAAGGTTAAAGATAAAGAGAATCTTAAAAGCAACAAGAGAAAAGCAGTTAGTTACCTACAGGGGAGTTTCCGTAAGACTGTCAGCTGATTTCTCAGAAGAAGCTTTGTGTGCTAAAAGGCATTGACAAGAAATATTCAGTCACATGCTTGTTTTGGCAGAACATATACTAAAATTGGAATGATATAGAGAAGATTAGCATGGTTCTGTGCAAGGATAACACACAAATTTATGAAGTATTCCATATTTTAAAATAAAGGAAATATTGAAAGTTGTGAAAAGCAGGGACCTACTGCCAAGATTGTTCTACTCAACAAAGCTATCATTTAAAACTGAAGGGAAGATAAAGAACTTCTCAAACAAGAAAAAACTAAAGGAGCTCATCATCACCAAACCATTATTATAGGAAATATTAAAGAAACTTATTCAAGAAAAAGCAGAAGATCAAAACTATGAACAATAAAATGCCAAAATATACATACCTATCAACAGTTGAATCTAAAAAACAAACTAAGCAAAAAGAAGAACAGAGACAGAATCATGGATACAGAGAGAGTTTTGATGGTTGCCTGATGAGTGGGGGGTCTGGGAAAAAGGGTGAGGAGTTGAGGGTATTAAGAAGTACAGATAGGTAGTTACAGGATAACCATGGTGATGCAAATTACAGTATAGTAAATGGAGTAGCCAAAGAACTTATACTCATGACCTATGGGTATGAACAATGGTGTGGGGATTGCCTAAGGAAGTGGGAGGTGCTGAGTGGAGGGGGGCAAATGGGAAAAGGCAGGACAACTGTAATAACATAATCAATAAAATGTAATTTTAAAAAATAAACAAAAAAAATTAAATGTAAGAGGGTCTTTTAGGGTATGTATATACCCTGCCATCTGCTGAGATCACCGGCCATCTGAATAAAGCTCCCATAAAGAATCAAAATATTTCTTTGCTTATTTGCTCTGATGGTGAAACACAGCATAAATGCTGACTTTTCTGGTTTCAGTCTGAAGCTAGGGAATCCTCTTCTAAACTCATTAGTTTTTGGCAGAATTTACCTTGGCAGTTTTAGGACTGAGATCCTAAATTTCTTGCTGGCTATCAGCTGGAGCTCCTTAAAGACCCCTGCAGTTCCTTGGTATGTGACCCTCTCACAAGCACCCTTACAACCTAGGAGAGCACGTCAAAGCCAACAGGAGAATCTCTCCAGTCAGCTAAAACAGACTTATAAAACATAAACTAATCAAGAGAGTGGATATCTCATCTTATTCATAGGCCTTACCCATGCTCAAGGGGAGGAGATGATAGGGGGAATTTTAGAATTCTGACTACCACACCATCTTATTTCCACTTTTGAAATGTTTAATATTTTCTGCCTTCTATTACCAAAAGAAAATTATATTTTAGTGACTGGATCAAATTGATTAATTTTTAGCATTACATAACTTTATCTTTTTGCTAAATGCAGAGGAAAAATGTAATGATAGTGGCCAGAAAAATTATTGGAAAAATCTCAGCATTCATCTTTCATTAATGAAACTATTTCATAAAATTCCTATTTATTAAAAAAAAATGAAATGCCAGAGTTCAATACACACATATGTATTTGTATAGGAATACCATATCTTTTATTACACCTTTAACTTTATAAATTACATAATTTTATCTGTAGTGCATTATTATATTGTATTTTTATAAATTAAATAATAAAAGACTTTGATTTTGGTGCATGTTTTACTACTTATAATAACAAATAGATTAATTTATATTAGGCCAAATTTGGTTAAATTTAATTTGGCTGCTTTTAGTAATCTATTTTATATGATACATCCTTATAAACATTTTTTTCTTTATCAAATTTATCATTTATGAATCTATGTATGACATGAACCAACAAAATCTGGAGGAACATCTTGTTCCAGAAAGTATGCTCCCTAGGACAGGGTTTTGCAGCCTAAGAATATTACTAGTTACCTGCAGGCAATACTTAATCTTCATGGTACTTTTCCTTCCATAAGAAAATGACAGATTAACTATGACTTTAATTATCTACTTTATTTCTTTTATTTACCACTATTATCACAGATTTAAGTGATGATTTATAAATTTAGTTATTAATAAATGCAGTCCAACTAGTTTTGATTAAAATTGCAACAGATGCTATATTTTAAAATACTACCTACCACAAAAAGAGTTGTCTCATGTACATTCTACAAATATTTTTGAATGCCTTCTATAGGAATGATAAGTGATACACATCTTGTTTTCTTTTTTGTTTTTGTTTTTATTTTTATTTTTTAATATGCTTTATTGTTTATGCTATTACAGTTGTCCCAATTTCTTTTCCCTTTGTTCCCCTCCACCCAGTAACCTCCCTCCCTCAAGTTGTCCCCCCCCTTACTCCATGTCCATTGGTTGTGCACATATCTCAAGTTTTATGTGGTCAGGAACTATACATACAGATGCTCCTCACTTACAATGGGGCTCCATTCTAACAAATCAATTATAAGTTGAAAATACCAGAAGTAAAAAATGCATTTAATATGAGCATTATAGATTTGCTTAGCCTACCTTAAATGTGCTCAGAACACTTACGTTATCCTACAGTTGGACAAAACTATCAAACACAAAGCCTATTTTATAATGAAGTGTTGAATATCTCATAATTTATGCAAAACACAAAACGCAGTATCTTAAAAAATGCTGACAGCACAGTACACGATAGAGTATCAATGGTTTGTACTCGTGATCACGTGGCTGAGTGGGACCTTCTCCTACCCAGTATCATGAGAGAGTATTGTACTACATATCGCTAGCCGAGGAAAAGATCAAAATTCAAAATCTGAAGCATGGTTTCTGTTGAATGCATATCAATTTTGCACCGTTGTAAAGTTGAAAAATAGTAAGTCAAAATTTGTTAAATTGGGGACCGTCTGTATTCCTAGTCTATCATCACATCCCATTATATATCATATTGCCCAATATATAGTAGACCCTTCGTACTATTAATTAAATGGTCAATTGAAGACTAAATACAAAGATAACCTCAATATTCTTAAAAAGCTTATCACCAAATAAGTGAGATATTACATCCCAGGGCTTATTTTACTTTATTTTAAAATATATTTTATTTTATTTTTTAAATATATTTTATTGATTATGCTATAAATCCTGCCATTTGTGGATGGACCTTGAGGGTATTATGCTAAGTGAAATAAGTCAGACAGAGAGAGGTAAATACTGTATGATCTCATTTACACGTGGAACTAAAAAACTCATAGAAACAGAGAACAGTGATGGTTGCCAGAGGCAGGGTTGGTGAGGGGCCAAGGGGAAAGTGGGCATAATGGGTGTTGGTGGTCAAAAGGCACAAATAAATCCTGGGGATGTAGTGTACAGCATGGTGACTATAGCTAACAATACTATATTGTATATTTGAAAGTTGAAAGAAAGTAAATCTAAAAAGTTCTCATCACACACACACATATTTTTAACTGTGCAGTAATTAATGTTAACTTATTCTGATAATCATCACTATATATATATATATATATATCAAATCATTATGTTGAACATATAAAGCTAAAATTTTTGTATTTTAATTATATCTCAATAAAAAGAAGACAACCCAATATAAAAGACAAGATTTATAAATTAGCCTGCATTATAATGAATATTTCTGTTCATCAAAAGACACCATTACAGAGACGGATCCATTATAACTTTGTAAAGTTATAACGACTAGATCCAGCTGACAAACTGGCCACACAGCTAGATTCCATTTTAGTGCTAGTCACTGTCTTCTGTTTGCTCTCAATGCCATTCTATCTCCCTGAATGATACAATTCCCAGGCTTTCTTGTGTGTAGCCACATGACTGGTTCCTAGACAACCGAATGTGAGAAGCGGAAGTAGTGAGTGTCACTTTCCAGACTGGCCCATAAAACTTTTCAACAGATGTTACATTTCCTTTACCTGTCCAATGGCAAGTGGACCCAAAGAGTTGTTTGACAGGGAACAACTTGAAGGATTGTTGTGTGTGAGAGAAATAAACGTTTGTTGCAACAAGCCATTGACGTTTTTGGATTATTTATTACAGCAATTAGTCTACCCTAATACAACTATGACACTGGCTTTTACTATGTTCATTTGGAACCCTAAATCTCAGTGATGTCTTGAGGGACACTGTGGTAGAAACTCATGGAGTCTACTTTAGCCAGAACAACCCTGTTTTCAGCTCTCCATACCCACAGGTGTCAACTCCATGGTAGGGTCAACTATATGCATGTTCCATGGCATTTTATATAAGGGACTTGAGCATCAGAGAATTTTGGTATCGACAGTAGGGGGAGGGGAAGGTCCTGGGACCAATCCCCCAAGGATAGAGAGGGATGTCTGTACATGTAATATATGATGTATGAGTGCATGCATGTATGATATGTAATGATCCATATGGTGAATACTTCAAAAGGCCTTAAAGATTTTATAGTAAAAATAAATCTTCTTTATACCGTTGTCATTCATTCCCCCATTTGCCTTCCCTAAGAGAAACTTCTGTCACCCATTTCTGAGTTTAAGTGATAATTTATGTACATATAAACATATATACTGGTGATATGTTTAACCAATTCCTCATTAACGGACAATTAATTGTTGCATCTGGTATCTGTACTCAAAAAGTGACTACGGTAAACAACCAGTGTTTGACTCTAAGACAATAAAGGGTATCCCTAAATCTTCATATGCAATTTGGGAGAAAGTATTTTGAGTGTAAACCAAGATACTATTATTTTTCCCCTATAACACCTTTTGTGAGCCAAATAACACATGGTACCCTCTTGATGAAGCTTGTTGCAGAAAAGCATGTCCCAACTCCAAAGGTCCCAAATGGTGGAGCAGTTGACCCACAGATGGGCTTTGAATTTGATAAAGAAGCTCACTTTTATTGTGATGACAGAGAATTTGTTGTCAATCACCTGGAAATATAAAAAATGGAAAACACACTGATAACTGGAGGGATGTATTTGAATTTAATGAATTAGTAACTTATAGTTATAATTCTTCAAATGGAGCAGAGGAATATTCACTTGTTGCAGAAAGCAAGCTTATTTGTTCTGGGCCTGGCAAATGGACTAGTAACCCTTCTCAATGTAAAGCGGTCAGATGTGACTATCCAGTACTCGAATATGGAAGACCAATATCAATTTTTTTTTTTAATTTACCTACCAGAATGAGATTTTATTTCAATGCCTGGAGGGTTTCTATCTTAATGGCAGCAACCCAGTATTCTGTAGTGCAAACAACACTTGGGAGCCTGAGATGCCAAACTGTATTAAAGATTTCAAGTCTACTCATCCAACCAAGCCTCCAGTTTCAAGATATCCAGGATATCCCAATCCTTGTGAATTACCACCAATGGAAGAGATTGTGGAATTAGATCCAGGAGTCATTGCTCCAGTTATTCTTACTTTATTTGTTGCCATTGCAGTAATTTGCACTTGCTTGTATAAATGTCTTCTCAAGGGGAAGAAAGAGTAAATTAAATGTTTCTTCTAAAAACAAACAAACAAACAAAAACCATGTATTTCCCATCTTTTGCTAATACAAATCATGGCACAATGACTACCCTTGTATATGTCATTTTATACACATGGTATATGAATTTTACATTTTTATAGTGCCAAATTTGCATTCCATAGGACACTAATTTACACTTTTATTATCATGATACAAGTGGGCCTGGCTCTTCACATCCTTGTCAATGCAAGATATGATCAAGTTTTGGTTCCTTACTACTTTGATATGTGAAAAATGATATTCCATTATAGATTAATGAGGATTTCTCTTATGAGTGAAGTTTTACATCTTTCCCATGTTTAAAAGCCATTTACATTCCCTTTTTGGTGAAATGAACTCTTCTTTTTCATCTGGGCTATGAATCTTTTTCTTACTGATTGGTGGAAGTTCTTTTATTATTAAAGGAAATTATCTACATTTTATGATAGAGTTGAGATCATTCAACAAATGGATTCTGCTGCTAAAAACAAAAGTCTGAAAATCACTGTCTATGTTACTTTGCAACCGGGCCTTGCTAGTAAAAGCCAGTCCCCTACTCCCTAGGAAATCTTTGTTAGTTAGAGCCACAACCAATACCACTTGCCCTGTGTGGTTGAAACTCTAAGCCAGAGTTTCTCAACTCTGACACTGTTGACATTTTGGCTGGATAATTCTTTGTTATGAGCAGCTGTCCTCTGCATTGTAGAACATTTAGCTGTATCCCTGGTCTCCCTCTGCTGAATGCTGGTAGTACAGTCTGCCTTGAGTTGTGACAACCAAAAATATCTCCACATTGTCAAATCTACCCTGGAGAAAGAATGAATAAATGAATGAATGAATGAAGAAAGAATGGTTATGGATGTATATAATCTTACTAACATCTTTTTCCAAAAAAAGGGGGAATTTCATTTCTATTTTGATGGGATACTGACTCTCGACATTTTATATATTACATCTCACTAATGTGGTTTAGAATCAATTTATAAAATATTTTGTAGGGCCCTGACTGGTGTGGCTCACTGGGTTGGGTAGCATCCCAGGAACCAAAGGTCACTGGTTTGATTCCCGGTTGGGGCACATGCATGCCTGGGTTTCAAGCCAGGTCCCAGGTTTGGGGTATGTGAGAGGCAACCAAATGATGTTCCTCTTGCACATTAATGTTTCTCTTCCTCTCTTTCTCCCTCCCTTCTCCTCTCTCAAAAAATAAATTTAAAAAACTATTGTGTAAGATAAGATAAAGTGGAAAGAAAACAGGGTTAAGTATGCCAGCCAAGAAGGGCGAAGTGCCTGTGTAGTTAGGAATTGGTGAGAGTGTGGGAAGGAGGGAAGAACAGGATTTGGTTACTGACTGGATAGAGCATCAACCTGAAGGAACAAAGATGATTCCAGGAAGAAAGAGATCATTACTTTTAGAAATTAAAAGTGACAGATTCTAAGGGGAGATTCTCAGTTTACTTTGGGTACAAAGACTTAGATGGGACCTTAGAGATTTATTTCCAACATTGTAATTTTGTTTATGTTCACACATGTTAAGCTTAAGGGACAGTTTATCATAAGCTTGGAAAGAGAGGTACTTTAAGGGGATAAAATTGCCATGCTCCAGAGGCAGATGCCCCACTGTTACAGAGAGAAAGGGGGTTCTTTCACGTGGCGCCTTGGTATAAAACCCAACAACTAGTGTTGAGGAAAACAGGTCTTTATTTACAGTATTCCAACCTGGGGAGGGCAGTGAGCACTTCAGCTCAGAGCCCTGTTCTTCCACGGGACCCAGCACTTCCCTTGCTCCCCAAAAGGCTATAAGCCAAAAACATGCCCAGAACTTCCCCATCCCTTATCTGTCAGCTCTCTCCTTCAGGATCTGGGGTGCGATGTCATCAGCTTCCGTATAACAGTCCAGGAAAACATATGCTGTGTTGCACTGGATCACGCAGGTTCTCTCTGTGTCCTTTTCAAAGCCACATAGTATCCTCCCTTTCAAAGCAGCATGGAGTTCTCCTCTCCCTTTCAAAGCCGCATGGCGTTCTCCTTTCCTTCCCAAAGCGCATGGAGTTCTCCCTTTCCTTTCCAAGCCGAATGGAGTCCTTCTCACTAATATGTCTGCTGCCTATTTTTAAATCCCTGATTGCCAACCATTTGCATAACTAAGACACTAGCTACTAGCCATAGTCATGCAAAGGTATCTTAAAAGCTGTTTCCTTTTCCCCAACCCCCAACCACAGGCTCTGGGGATTTTTGGAGACTCCCACTCTGTAACACTACCAAGTATTAGCTCTAGGTCTGCCACGTGTTAAACAGGTCCTTAGTTAAGGCTAGACATGGAATGACAGAATCCTGCAATTTCAGGGAAAGTGGAAATCAGAGGGGCCTCAAGTAGGGAAGAAACTAATATTTTTGAGCTGCTATGTACCCCTCACTTTACATTGGGCTATCTCATTAAATTCTCACTACAAAGCCTACAAAATAGGTACAATATTACTGAAATCAGAAAAGTCAGTGCTTGTGCTGCCTATCACTACCAGAACAAATAAATAGAGACAAGGATTTACTCTTTAGGGGCACTTTATTCAGATGCTGGAGATCTAGGCGGGTAATGTACCTTCAAAAATTATCTTCACATCTCATCTCAAGTTGACCTTTTTATAAGAAGGGTAGGTAAAGGGTTTGGAAAAAAGGTTCCGTCGGCAGCCGTCCGTCTCGAGAGACGATGGTGTAGCTTCTTAAGAGTCTATCTGCACCGCCGAGAATGGCTGTGCAGTCCGACTCGGGAGTGACATGGTATCTGTCTCCTCCCGTGTTGAATCGACATCTTGCGATGACGCTGAAGCTACAGAGCCTGGGCAGGGTAATATGGAGGGTCTGCTGTTGCCCATGCAGCAGACACCCCCTCTCTTCGCAGCTGAAGGGTCCAAGGGAAAGACGGAGTCAATACAGCTTGGCTTCAGGTGCGCCGCAGGAGTTGCCGGTGTTGACTACAACGTCAAACCGCCTTAGGGACTCCGGCTCTGGATTTTCTGTCGGGGTTTACTCCCTTAGCCTTTCCCCTGAAGAGGTATGCCGCAAGGCAGCGGAGGTTTTTTGGAGTCAGAGTTTTCCTTCTCTGATGTACCCTGACTGGAAGATCGAACCAGCGACACTTAGCTCGCAGGCCGACGCTCAATCCACTGAGCTAAACCAGCCAGGGCAAAAAAGGTTAATCAGATAAGAATAGCAGTCCAGGGCAATTTTTCTAGTACTACTTTATCAGATTATCAACAACTCAGATACCATCTGCAGCGCCTGCACACACCCTGGGGCACAAAGGCTGAATTGCTTGTTGACCTCCCAGAGTCACATAGGTCATGCATTCCAAATCCTGGAGTAATAGCTTTCCACATACATTAATCATTTAAGCCTATCAACGAAGTTTAAAGCGTTTAACTCTTGAGTTCTACTATTATCACCATTGGGTTTAGAAAAGCTAAATAAATTGCTCAAGCTAGAAAGGAGGAATATCAAATTGTAACTCAAACCCTAATGTATGCAGGTTCCATGTCTTGCTCATTCTGCGCTCTTCTCCCACTCATTTTATGAAGTCCACTCAGAAGCATTCACAACATTTGGAGCCAAATTGGGGCCAGAAAGCAGATTGGCTGATTCCCATCCTGCCCTGCTCAAAGGTCTTCCAAGGCACGGCACATGCCTTTATGGATTTGACAATGTACACTACCCCGTAAGTCAACGATATTCAACCTTTTTCATCTCATGGCACACGTAAACCAATTATTACAATTTTGCGACACAAAAAACATTTTTGCCAATCTGACAAAAAATAGGTATAATTTTGATTAATTCGCACGGGACAGCTAACGTGTTGGCTGTTGCCATTTTTGAATTTGTCAATCTAAGGGAAAAGAGGTCACTGCCCTTGACAAAGTAAGTATTGCATGTGAAAATCCACTGCTGTAAGTGATAGAGGGTGGGAGAGAAAATCAGCTAAGGAGAAAGAGGAGCCAAAGAGGAGCTGTCAGAATGGTGTGAGGAGTGAAGTGTCTTTTTTGCTTCTACTCAACCCTTAACAAGACCAAGTGTAACCTTGGTTAGCTTCATTCCGTATTGCCTCTCACGGACTACGTTTTAACCCTTAGCTTAAATCTAGAGCAAGCAAAGTGTGCACTTGAGACAGAAGTGGAAATCCAGAATGAGAACCAGAACTTGAGCCGTACCAACGGCACTGATAACACGACGACTGTAAAGAGGTTGAGAAAGGAGGGAATTTGGGTGCGCTGCGCTGCCACCGCCAAGCCCTGGGGCTGCAGCAACAGCCAGGCTTCTCTCTCGGTCCGAGCCACCGCCTCCGCCCGCCACGTGACCTGCCTTGTTGTGGTCGGGCGCGCGGGGGTGGCGGGAGCCCCAGAGAAGGCGGGGGCGACGCGGGAGGGTCACGTGACTGGGTTTAAATCTCCCGCAGCCGGAGCCGCGGGGGCGCCAGTGCCGCGAGTGCAAGCGGGAGCAGAGGAGGCGAGGGAAGAGGGCCAGAGAGGCAGTTTGAAGATGGCGGACGAGGTGGCGCTCGCCCTTCAGTCCGGCGGCTCCCCTTCGGCAGTGACGGTCGAGTGGGAGGCCGCGCCGCCGCCCACCGGGGAGCCTCTCAGCAAGAGGCCGCGGAGAGACGTCCCCGGCCTCGGACGGAGCCCGGGCGAGCCCGATGGGGCAGCTCCTGAGCGTGAGGTGCTGGCTGTGGCCAGGGGCGGCCCGGTGGCGGCGGCAGCGGCGGCGGCGGTGGCAGCCGGTGGGGAGCGGGAGGCCCAGGCGATGGCAGGCGGAGTAGGAGACAATGGGCTGGGCCTACAGGGCCTACCCCGGGACCCGCCACCGGCCGACGACTACGATGATGACGACGACGACGACGAAGAGGGAGAGGAGGAGGAGGAGGAGGAGGAAGAGGGGGCGGCGGCGGAGATTGGGTACCGAGGTACGCAGGGCGCGGGCGGCAGGGACTGCGCATCTCCTCTCCTCCCTCACTCGGGGTCCCTTCTGGTGTAGGGTGAGGCTGGGGGTGTCTGGGGCGGGCTAGGTGGGGGCTCAGGGCTGGTTCTGTGGCGCTCCTTTCCTTATCGCGGCCCTCAGCTGAGCGCCTCGGGGCTGCCGGCCCGGCTGCGGGAGCGGCCCGCGGGCTCTCTCCCTCCCCCTCCGCCCCGCCTTCCCTTCGTCCAGGGCCCGCCCGGGCGGCCTGGCGCTCTGCGCAGCTGCCGGGCCGCGAAGCTCTCGCACGCAGTTGATTTTAAAATAAGGTTTTTTCCCCTCCTACTCTTTTAGTATCTCGCTTTTGTTAAACATAATTCCCACCTCTCACCCCCGCCTCAGCACACTTAAATCTGCAACTTTTGCCTGTCTTTTTGCACCGACTTTTTGCAAACCGACACTTGTGCAATGTGTGACACCCTCCTCTCCCCTTTTTGGAGGATCTTAAATTTTAAAAAGCAAAGCTGCTTCTGAAGTCATAGCCTCCAAATTTTCAAGAGCACAGCTGTTTCTGTGGTACAATTAATAGTGGGCTTGGGAGAGTAGTAGTACTTTTGGAGTACTTTACACGAGTAGTATTTTTTCTCTAATCTTCTAATAGTTTTACAATTAGGAATAATTCTTTATTGTGTATATGTAACCCTGAAACACGAATTGACTTTTTTTCTGGTATAGTGAATTAGCTGTTTTTGTTGTATATGTCATGTCATCCTTGAAGGCTTTTTATTTCCAATCTGAAGACTTTCTATCCTGGATAGATATGCATATCCATCAATATTTGCATCAGTATATCTAATCAGTGGGCTGTTGGACCATATTATAGAAACATGTACATTAGGGACTGGATTAGTCAAAAGACTTATCATTTCAAGAAAAAGTTTAATAGGGGAACCTAATAAGGCAAACATATCTTTGTATGTTTAGAGAAGTGCAAATTGCTGTAGATTCAACAGCTTTTTATGGTAAATTTTTATTTGAAAAGTTGTTTTAATTTTTTATTTATTGATTTTAGAGGGGGAAGAGAGATCGATTTGTTGTTTCACTTATTTATGCATTCATTAGTTGATTCATTTTTTTTTTTTTTTAAGATTCTGTTTGTTTATTTTTAGAGAGAGGTAGAGAAGGAGAAAGAGAGGGAAACATCAATGTGCGGTTGCCTCTCGCGCGCCCCCAACTGGGGACCTGGCCCGTAGCCCAGGCATGTGCCCTAACTGGGAATCGAACCAGTGCCCTTTGGTTTGTAGGCTGGCGCTCAATCCACTGAGCGGTACCAGCCAGGGCCATTGGTTGATTCTTGTATGTGCCCTGACCATGGATCAAATTGCAACCTTGGTGTATGGGGATGATGCTCTAACCAACTGAGCTACCTCAGCCAGGGCTTGTGAGCCTTATAAAATTATTTGTGATTGATAAATTCAGTCTAACTAGATTACTGTTTTTTGTATTTGGATTTAGTAGGCTTTAATTTATATCTAAATTTTTGATGAACTGAAACTCTTCGATTGTGGTTACAAGCCCTGAAAATGACGATGTACTGTGCCCATGAACCATGCTAGCCAATCCACCAGGCATTCTTTACACAGGCTGTGTGAATGTTAAGTGTTTTATTCAGTGAAAATCGGTGCATCATAACCATTACAGAGACTCATACATTTTACATACAGATTGTTTCAGCAGCCTTGAGTTACATTTGGTTTCTATTGCAGATAACCTGTTTCATGATGAAATAATCACCAATGGTTTTCATTCGTGTGAAAGTGATGAGGATGATAGAACCTCACATGCAAGCTCTAGTGACTGGACTCCTAGGCCACGGATAGGTATGGTTTCACAGCTTTAGAGAGTCAATGTTGTCTTTTCCTTTATTTTCACATTATGCCAACTAAAAATATAAATTTTCTGTTCCCTTATACCTGGTGGTGAGGTTCCTTAGGTGCTTGCTAAGATTTAACATCAGTTTATGTTCTAGGGAAAGTCTAGTGCTTCTGTTTTTGTTTTTAAACAGCTCAGGTCCATGGAAGCTGTCTTCTTGTATTTCTCAACCAGGTCCTCATACCTCGGGCCCTTGGGTCCTTTTCACTTGTGCCCTCTGTGGAATGCTCTTCCTGCAGTTAGAGTGTCTTGCTTTCTCACTTCCTATTTGTTTTTCATTTTCTCTTAACAGATCATTTCTTAACAGCTCTGTATCTTAACTTTTTATTGTTGAGTTTCCTGTACTAAAATGTAAGTCCTACTGGAGACGGATTTGTATACTTTTATCAGTTTCTAGAAAAGTGCCTGGCACATAATTTGTGCTCAGTAAATATTAACTGTGGATGAAATGGGAAAGTACAAGGGTGGGCAAAAGTAGGTTTGCAGTTATAATGCAAATAAATAGTACAGTAATTAATAATAACAGAAGAATAAGTTCTGTGTTTTGTGTACTCACAACAGTAAATCTGCTTTAGCAGTAGAGAACACTCACGTATTTATACCAAAGTTATAATATGACCATCTCGAAATGGTCTTTTCTTAATATGCTTTCATTCTTGACTACTTAAATATAGGGATGATTAGTTCCTCTTTAATGTCTATAATATTACTGTATTTTTGGTTTTTTCAAGCTAGAAAGCTGATCTAAGAAATGTCGGGATAAAGAAATGTTAATGCTTAAAACATAAGTATTATATGTATCATTTTGGGAGATGGGTTAAGATCAAATTGAATATCATTATGGGGAAAATTTTTAAAGGTGTTAGTTTTGTATAAATTTCCTTAGATAGATATACAGGCTTCCTTTTTCCTGTATCTTTAATGATAAATAGTATGGGGTTTGGGGATGGTAAGATCTTTCCCATATTGATATGTAGAACCCTTGTACAGACTCCTGTTACTAATTATGGTGTATGTTTCTAGATTTTTAACCATCAAAATTTAACTCTGGTAATTAGTTTGACTCTTAAAATACATACTGTATATTTTATATTTCAAGGGGCAGAATTGATTTACTCTTTCTAATTTCATTGGGATAAAGCATTAATTTTGAGGATGCTGTGAGAATGAAATACCTTTATGTTGTATTTTATTACTTTAAAAAACCTTAAAGATTACTAATTTATTACTTCAGAAAATGAGATTTGGAATTACTTAGATTTGGATTTGATCTGATTCTTTGCCCTCTTAATATAGGTCCATATGCTTTTGTTCAGCAACATCTCATGATTGGCACAGATCCTCGAACAATTCTTAAAGATTTACTCCCAGAAACAATTCCTCCACCTGAATTGGATGATATGACACTGTGGCAGATTGTTATTAATATCCTTTCAGAACCACCAAAAAGGAAAAAAAGAAAAGATATTAATACAATTGAAGATGCTGTGAAATTACTACAGGACTGCAAAAAGATAATAGTTCTAACTGGAGCTGGGGTATGTAATATGTATAAAACACTGGTGAAAAAGAGGAGGTGGTAAACGTTTTTTCTCATGCCTTTTCCAGTTAAATATTTTTCTGGTGTAGAAGAATTTATCCTTAAATAAAAATGGGCATTTGTGTTTGGAAACTACTAAAAAGGGAGTGCAGCAGCAGTTGCTAAATTGGTTGAGTTTTTAAAACCCCTCCAACAACTTTAAAAATGACTTGCTTCTGTTTATTAGTACAGTAGGTAAGTGGAATTAAGGGAAGATTTTTACCAACATTACACCACAGGTCCTAAAGGAGATTCAGAGAATTCTGCTTGCGTTGAAGTGTGTCAGGGTGTATAAGAGAAATTAGGTATTTGTTCCATCTTCATGGGGAGACCAGGAACCTAATTGATATTCACAAGTGAAGAACTTAGTGTTAGGAAGATGACAGATTCCGGTTTTTCTTCCATTTAAATTAACGTGATATGATTGTGGTAACCCTGGTTGGTTTGGCTCAGTGGATTGAGCGTCAGCCTGCGAGCTAAGTGTCGCTGGTTCAATCTTCCAGTCAGGGCACATCAGAGAAGGAAAACTCTGACTCCAAAAAACCTCCGCTGCCTTGCGGCATACCTCTTCAGGGGAAAGGCTAAGGGAGTAAACCCCGACAGAAAATCCGGAGCCGGAGTCCCTAAGGCGGTTTGACATTGTAGTCAACACTGGCAACTCCTGCGGCGCACCTGAAACCAAGCTGTATTGACTCCGTCTTTCCCTTGGACCCTTCAGCTGCGAAGAGAGGGGGTGTCTGCTGCATGGGCAACAGCAGACCCTCCATATCACCCTGCCTAGGCTCTGTAGCTTCAGCTTCACTGGAGAGGACACTCCAGCGTCATCGTAAGATGTCGATTCAACACGGGAGGAGACAGATACCGTGTCACTCCCGAGTTGGACTGCACAGCCATTCTCGGCGGTGCAGATAGACTCTTAAGAAGCTACACCATCGTCTCTCGAGACGGACGGCTGCCGACGACGATGATTGTGGTGGCTTGACATTATTTGTCCACTATGCGGTTGGAGTTAACTAGCTATGTAAGGCTAGTGTGTTTTTGTGTTAAATACAGAATATATTGGTTAGTCACCAGATCATTGCTGAAATAAAATTGAGTCTTGCTTTCTGCTCTTTTTGAGTTAAGGGAGGATGTCATTTAATCTTAAATGATCATCAGGAATAGTAATGCTTTGCTCCCAGACATGATTTAGACAAGTTTGGTTTACTCTGAGGTCAAAGTGGAGTCGACTCAGGTAAAATTGTGAAACTAAAAGGTAACCCTGAAATCTCCATTCGAAATGTCAGGATTTATTTGTAGAAAAAGAATAGTGTCTAAATCTATTCTTAAACATTAAAAATTGAAGTATTACACAACATAGTATTTTAAAGGAAATAAAGAAACCTAGTGTTCTTGAAGTACTAGGCCCTTGACCAGATGAGAGATTTTTTGGATATACTTGACTGTATTAGAAATTCTTGCTTGCTTACTAGTTAAAATAATTTGAAATGATTTACCCCCTCTTAAATTGCTATTGCTTTAATTTGTTGGTTAAACGCTTAAAGGTTCAAAATTTGCCTGACTTAAAATTCCTTACCCCATTATGAATGCACTGTCATGAATTTAGTAATACTTGTTGTAGGAGTGTTTTATTTCTATTTTAAATTGGAATAAGGTAGTATTTCTGTTCCCCCAAAGATGTTTAAAACTAAAATATTTCTCAACTCGTTCCTCTAATTGAATGAGAGAGCAATTATAGAAGTAGAGGTAGAAGATTTAATTACACAAATTATGCCATACATATTGCAGGTTTCTGTTTCTTGTGGAATACCTGACTTCAGGTCAAGAGATGGTATTTATGCTCGCCTTGCAGTAGACTTCCCAGATCTTCCAGATCCTCAAGCAATGTTTGATATTGAATATTTCAGAAAAGATCCAAGACCGTTCTTCAAATTCGCAAAGGTATGTTTATGACTCAATGAAACAACCAGAAAACATATTAACATCTGCTTTGGTATGCTTTATGTTAGCCAGATCTTCACACAGGGATGTGTCTGAAAATTTGTAATTGGTGTGGAGAAGATTCTAAGGTTGCATTTTATTTAGTCAAGAGTGCCCTGTTCTGCTCTAGAGTCTCTAGAGTTGCAAAGTCCAGTTCAGAATCCACTAGCTACATGGGGCTATTGAATACCTAAGGATATTGAGATGTGATGTAAGTGTGGAAGATGAACCGGATTTTGGAAGCCTAGTGTGGGAAAAATAGAATATATATCATTAATTTTATTCATTATATATAAACAAATATTGATTATAGTAGTCCCCCTATATCGTGGTTCATTTATCGCGACCTCACTGTATCGCGGGATTTTGAAAAATATTATATTTAATTATGGATTTTTTGCTATATCGCGGGATTTTGCGGTACTGTATACAGAGTTGTTAAAAGTTATGTAGGTTTAAGAGTGTAGAATATGTTTAAGAACATAAGTAGTTTTATAAAAGTGGAAAAAGTAAGGGAGTGGGAAAGGTTAATAAGGGACTCGGAATGGTTTTTAAGTGTGTGGGAAGGGTTTATAAAGCCTGAAAATATATATAAATACTAAAATAAATGTAAGGTTTTTACTTCATGGATTTTCACCTATCACGGGGGTGGGGGGGTCTAAAACGTAATACCCGTGATAAGTGAGGGAATACTGTATATGTAGAAGTAATGATACCTTTGATATTGGGTAGTAAATTATGAAATTGTCATGCTTCTAATATAGTTACTAGAAAATTTTAAATTACATGGCTCACATTTCTATTGGGCAGCTCTACTCTGTATAGAGTACAAAGCTTGATAATATATTACATTTTACTAGCAATTTTCTTTCTTTTTTTAAAATTGATTTTGAGAGAGAGGAGAGAAACATTGATTTGTTGTTCCACTTAACTTATGCGTTCATTGGTTGATTCTTACTGGGACTGAACACACAACCTTGGTATATTGGGGCAACACTATAACCAACTTAGCTACCCGGCTAGGGCTATGCTAGTGATTTTCAACCCATATGCCACAGAATTTTTAAAACATGCAATACACTTTAGTCAGGGGCACTAACTTCTTTTCCCTTAGATTGTCAAATAAAAAATGACAACAGCCAGCACAATAACCATCCTGTGGTTTTTTTTTTTTTTTGTCATATTGGCAAAAAAATACAATGGGATATAATGCATTTTTTGGTGTGCTGCAGAATTTCCGTGATTAGTTTATGTGTGCCGTGATATGAAAAAGGTTGAAAATTGCTGTATTGTATCTAGCCCAAGAGATTAGTTATTGGAAAACTTATTTTTTTCTCCATAGTTTAGTCTTTTGGAAGGGGTTTGTAAAATTGTTATTGCTGAGCTTCAGTATATTTAAAAAAGGGTCTTTTGTACTAGTGACTGTGTTTAGTGAATCTAGAAATTAAATGAACCTGAATTTTAAAGGGTAACTTAAGCTACTTTCAAACCATGTCACTATTTACATAACTATAGGAAAAGCTCTGTTAATTCAGAATAAATGGAGTTTAATTTGGTTGACTTGTCTTTAAAGAAATATTTTGTTTCATCCAAGTGTGGTTGTAAATAGGAATTAGAGTAAAATGTGGAAATCATTTAAATTTCTTGAATATGATTTAATTACCAAAACTGAAAGCTAAATTTGAGAACTTTTCAGGTTCCTAAGAGAATTTTTAATTTTTCTATCCAACAGCTTAAAACTTGTAATGATGGTCATTTATATCTAGCCTCTAGAACAGACACCTGGTTCACACAGAATCACATAAATAATGTAAAGTTAGTTTTTTACAGTTTTCTTTTAAATTACAAGATTATGAATTAGTAAAGATACACTGTTTAAACTTATTGGTACTAATAGTACCAATGCCTGATTTTGCAGACCAATGAAATATCACTTAGTTATAGGTTTCCTAAGATACTGGCATTATAACAGTTCTAGTTAGCAGAAATTAATACTTTTAGTTTCAGCAAGTAACTAGAAATTACTTTGATCTTATATATGACTATAAAAGTTTGATTCACTAGTCCATTTAGAAAGTGCTTGTAAGACTTGCTGTAATTCTGTGTTTTTTTAATTCCTTGAGTTTTAGAGGAAGGGAGAGAGAGATAAACATCAATTTGTTGTTCCACTTATTTATGCATTCATTGGTTGATTATTGTATGTACCCTGACTGGAGATCAAACCTACAACCTTGGTGCATTGAGTTGATGTTCTTCTAACCAATTGAAGTACTGGGCCTAGGGCCTGTCGTTCTGTGTTCTGAGAGGAAACAAAACATGCCACCCAAACTAACTTATCAGTCTCCACCACCCGTCTCCTTACTTCAGTATGTACTAAATTGCTTAGTTAAGTCGTAACCTGACACTTGGAAAAATGCGGTAACTGAGAACAGAAATAGCAAGGTGAGAAAGGTTGTAACCTTAGTTGCCTAATGTACAAACTGTGTATTCCTTTATAGTTTTAACTAGCTTTGACATGTGAGAATCTGTTGAAGCAATTCAGAATTACAATGATAAAGACACATTACAAGAATTTTAAAAAGTACACAATAGAAATCTAGACAATACATAAGATAAAGTAAAATGTGAATTACAGTAAAAATGGCACACTACAGTAAAAATGGCACACTGTTAATGTGTCACAGTGTTCTTAACCACTGTGTATAGATTATATACCACCTGGGAGAAGAAAAGCTTGAAGGTGGTGGTATTTTTCACTTTTCTATGAAAGTTTTAAGACTATGTATATTTTTATTCATAAAATGGAAAAAGTTCATATAAACTTAATACTGCTTGATTATTTTTCTGAGTTTTAATTTAAATTATGTTAAGAGTTAAATAATTAACCTTTATGCCTTGACTGGTGTGGCTCAGTTGATTGGGCGTCATCCCAGAAAGTGCAGGGTCACTGCGGTCAGGGCACATGCCCCGGTTGTGGGTTCGGTCCCTGGCCAGGGCATGTGGGCGAGGCGACTGATCAGTTTCTCTTTTGCATTGATGTTTCTGTCCCTGTCTTTTTCCCTCCCTTCCCCTTTCACTAAAAGTAAATTAATATAAAAAACAACCTTTATAACTACTACTTATATAGAACTCTTGTACTATCATTCTCACTTTAGGAACTGCCTAAAAGAAAGCTTCTAGTTGTTGAAGTAGCACTTAAATAGTAATAGGTAGAAGAGACTGAGTTATTATTAGGCATAAAAGTAACTAATTGGTGGAAAAGGTTGAGGAGAAATAAGTAAGGACAAGAAATGAAGTATAGTATCCAAAAAATGGAAGATGGGGAGGATATGTAAATATTGTATTTTACTAGATTCATAAGATATTAAATAAATGAAATACTAATGATTAAAATTTTCTACCAATTGCTATCGTAGGCAGAAAGTTTAGGATTGTTTATGTTTTTTGCTAGTTATGAGAGAAAATGATTGAAATATGAAGCTATCACTGGTGAAATTTGGACATTTTGGAAGGAAAGAATTTCCTTAATTGTATATAATTATTGAGAAGAAACTTAGATTTAATTTAGACTAGAAATTCCAAATGGTGAGGTGTGTTAAAGAGATTATTGGCCCAGTGGAGCAGTTTCTCAGTCTGTGGGTAATTGTGAGAAACTCCTATGCATTTAGGGTATTTGGCATCATCCCTCTTCGCATTAAATGCCATTAACACCCTACCCCTAGTCTTGACAATCAAAAATGTCTCCATACATTGCCAAGTGTCCCCTGCAAAATTGCTCCGTGTTTGAGTACCATTGTAATATAGTGTACCTAGCTATGTTACCACCTTAAAATTTTTTACTCAAGAACAATTAAGGCCAACATTAAAACTGTATATCCACATCCTGAACCATTATCCTCCTCCATAATAAGGGCTCCCAGAAGTCTAGAATAATTGACTGATGCTAATAAAATTGAGTGGTTGTATTAAGTTAAAAAAAAAACAAAAACACAAAACCCTTTTAAAAAAGACTTTGTCCAGCGTTTATTTGCTATCCTGTGTTTCAGTGAATCCTTTCCCCCTAAAATTACTAAAACTCAAGAAAGAGTAGAGGGGGAAATGTGAACTGAATTTTACTTAATTCCAAAAATGTATCTTTATATTCAGTAAAGCTCATTTTATTGATCATGTGTTAACATACCAGATTATGTAATTATAAAAGTTAAGGAATCTTAAGTCCAGTTCATTACCTAAAACTCAAAAAAGCCTCTGCAGTAGCTTCAGTGCCATTTACCTGAAGACACTATGTTAATTCTGTAGATTGCAGATGTGTAAATATGTGTATAAAGTATTATAGCTAGATATATATTACATTTTTATTATAAAAATTGGGCTATTTTTCCTGTTGATTTGGATTTGTAGTATTTTCTATTTAATAAATATTTCCTGTGAGAGAGTTGAATATAATTGTCATAATGTTCAAGTAGTATACTGAAAGAAACTAATTCTGTAAGTATACATTTGAATATTTCCTACTTCCTGTTATTACAAATAGTGTTGCTTTGATTATCCATTTTGGGGTGTTTACAATGTTCTTAGGATAAACTTCTGAAAAGGAAATTTCTAAGGGTCCTGGTTTTGCTCTATTGCTGCCTGTGAAGGTTTAATAAAATACAGTCATCAGAAGTATATGAGAAGGCTGATTTAGTATGCCTCTGCACACTCCCTCAAGCCCTTCGCAATACATTATTAGCATTAAAATATTTTAAAAACTGTGTATGTTGTGAATATGGTTTAAAGAGAAATTTAAACAGAACAATATACAATAGTCCTTCTATATCGTGGTTCACTTATCATGGCCTCACTGTATCGCGGGATTTTTAAAAATATATTATTTATCGCGGGTTTTTCACTATATTGCGGGATTTTGTGATACTGTATATGTATGTTGTTAAAAGTCACGTAGGTTTAAGAGTGTAGAATATGTTTAAGAACATAAGTGTTTAAAAAAGTGTGGAAAAGGTTAATAAGGGAGTGGGAAAGGTTGATAAGGGACTGGGGAACGGTTTATAGTGTGGGAAGGGTTTATAAAGCCTTAAAATATTTATAAATACAATAAATGTAAGGTTCCCACTCTGCGGATTTTCACCTATTGCGAGGGGTGGTGGTGTCTAGAATGTAATACCCGTGATAAGTGAGAGAATACCAAACATTAGTTGGCCTCTTCCTTTAATCTTCCCTACCTCTTAATCACTTTCCTCAAAGGTTACCTTTTGGGGGGGCCTTCCAAGAGGGAGAAAAATTGACTGTGTGTGTGTGTGTGTGTGTGTGTGTGTAGGGTTATTATTGTAAGTTTCTAGTAATGCTTCAGAAATGATTGCTGCCCTCACCTGTGTGGCTTATTTGGTTGGGTGGCGTCCCACAAAGTGTCACCGACTCAATTCCCAGTCAGGCCATGTTCCTAGGTTGCAGGTTTTGTCCTGGGTTTGGGCACATGTGAGTCAGTCTGTTGATGTTTCTCTCCCTCTCTTTCTCCTTCCCTTCCCCTCTTTCTAAAAATAATAAATAAAATCTTTAAAAAGTGATTGCTAACAGAATTATACGCCCATTTTTCTAACCTTTATTCCCACTTAATATTCTTGGAAATAGTTTCATAATGGCACTTAACAGATATAACTTATTTTAAGAAAAGGTTGTATTTTATAGTTGTACCACAATATATTTAATCAGTCTTCTGTTAATGGAAATCTAGAGTTTTTAAGGCAATTAAAACTACCAGTTTAATAGAACAAATGTTGCATCTTTTCTCATTAGTGTTCTGTTTTAGTTTCTTAGTGTGCATGATTGCTTTCTACTACTGGCTATGTGTATATCCTTGAATCATCTGATTGTTCTTAGATATTTTTTCCAGTGGGATGTTTTTATTTTACTGATGATATGTGGGAACATTATGTATTCTTGAAGAGTTTTCATGATAGAGGATTGGAATTCTAGCCTCCAGTTAATCCCATGAGGTTGTGCAAAATGAAGTATACTTATTAGACTAGTTAGCAATATCTAACAGAAATGATGCTTAGCCTAAAAGAAAAATATGAAACTTGAGGTTGAGGGATCAAACATTGAAAATGTATTGCATAGTGGTTAAGAGCCACACTCTGGTATCAAAACTGGTTTTGAATGATAGCTCTGCTACTTACTGGTTCTTGTGACTTTTGGCAGGTTACTTCTATGCTTTGGATTTTTCATCTACAAAATGGGGATATATACCCTACAGTATTGTCAGCAAGTCTTTACTTTATAGGGCCAGGTAGTAAATGTGACCTGCTTTGTGGATAATGTAAGAGCTTTGTCATATGTTCTTTGTTTTCTGTGCAAGCTTTTAAAATGTAAAAACCCAGCCCTCAGCCTCATCTATAGTGTTAAAATAAATTGCTCCTGTTATGCCTAGTGCATAGTAAAACTTCATTAAGTGGGAACCGATAGCTTGAATAATTGAAATTCTCTTGGGTTAGGTTAGTGCAGGGATTGGCCAGCTGCAGCCCCAGTCCAGATGTGGCCCAGTGCCTGTTTTCATACAGCCCGTGAGCTGTAAGTTTTTAAATAGGGGAAATAGCAAAAGAATCGTTTTTTATGACATATGAACATGATATGGAAATTCTAATGTTGGTGACCATAAATAAAGTTTTATTGGAAGACCGCCATGTTTATTCATTTGCATATTGTCTATGGCGCTTTTGCTCTACAGTGGAATATTGAGTGTTTGCAACAGAGAGCATGTGGCGGACAAAGATGGTAAGGCCTGCGAAGCCTTAAATATTTACTGTCTGGTGTCCCTGTGTGGACAAAGTTTGCTGAACCTTGAGTTCATCAGGGAACCAGACTTTAAGAAATAAAAAATAAAAGAGCAGTTGAATTTCTCTTCAGGTGACTTTCGTCGTAAGGGCTGACTAGGTAAGATATTGAGTTGTCTATTCAAGTGTGGTTCTGAGGAATGAATGAAACAGTGTTTTATGAGGATTTTCCTAACCAGGATTGATGGAGTTCCACTTCTCTTTTTGGCAGTGTGGAGAGTTTAGGTTCTAGTTTATTATCAACTCTTCCTACTGCCTCTCTTTGCTTTGTGGAGGAGGAGGATATTAGCAAATAGTGGCCCCAAATTTTGATGAATCCTTTTATTTTTGAGAGGTTGAGTTAATATCTTTGCCTTTGGGGTTTCATTTGTATTGCTAGAAATTTTGAGAAGAAACCAAGCAGTGAGCCATTACTTCATGTGAAAACTCACTATGGCCGGTAATTCTAAGCTTTAGTTCAGACCACATTGGTTGCCTATGGACAATTACTGGATTGTTTGTTCATTTCTGGAAACAGTTGTGTGGAAGCAGTAGGTTTTTTTTTTTAAGTGTCTTGACTGTTTGGTCCCAGCTCTACTTTCTCTCATGTGTGAGGATCCCTGTGGCAGTAACAGATTCGTCCAGTCCACATGATTGGTTCCTTAACAAACATTGAGGATAATCATATTTGGGAGTAGCCTGTCTTGCTTAGAACAGGGCTAGCACGCCACAGTTCCAGCATGGAAGAATTAAACCATACTTTAACTGCAAGTTTTATCCCCAGCCATTTGGTTTTTAGTAACTTTTCATAAAAAGCCTGCCTTAGAGTAGTTTCTATTAAAACAGTCCATCCAGAATAATTTTTTGTTCATTATTTCAGATTATCTTCCTTAGTTTGAACACAATATTTAAATGTAATGATTTAGACATGGTCCACTGCACATTTGAAAGGAAATAGACAAAGCCAGGATTCAAATCACCTAGGTTCTAACACATAAAACTTAGGCTTATAAAATGAAACAACAACAACAAAAAACTTCATAAATATGATTCCCAATTATAGGAATTGATTCATAACTTTAAGGGCTAAACTACCCTAAACTGTTATGATTTGGACATGAAGGGAAACTGGAGCATAGACCTGGATCTAGAGTCTACATTTACTCTCCCCTTTAAAAGCGGGGGTAGGGGATAAGGCACACAAAAGTCCATTTCAGGAGTGTGAAGTCTTGGCATCTTGGTATTCTTGCTCCCTGATCCACTCTGGAGGTCATTTGTTGCTTTGTTTGGCATGCTGTTACCACATTTCTTCCTACTTTAGATCTTATTTTATCTGTTGCGTAGTGTATGCTAATATTTGTTAAAACACTCTTAACAGCTATTACCAGTGGGAACTTTAATAAAATACTATGGTGTTTAATCTTCTAACTGTAAATATGAATGTACTAGAACAAAGCATCTTGGGGTTAAAACAACAGATAGTATCATACAATCCAATGGCTTAGAACACAATGTAGTTTTCAGTTTTTTTTATAAACGTTAGCTTTATCAAGCTCTTTACTAGTTACTTCTTTCTTTTTGTGCATTGTCTATAAATTACAGACTTGCTCCTGAAATTTTATCATAAAAATTGGAATGTGAGGCAGAATTTTTGGACTTTTGTATAAAATATTTTCAGCAGCATATGGACGTGTATGTGACAGTATTATAAGGAGATTTGCTTAAGAGGTATCCCTATAGATAGTTTTTTAAAATTTGAAATAATTAAATAGGTTAAAAGTAAAGTCATCTATAATTTGTTAAACTTTTTTGTATGATAATTGGAAGTGAAAGTTCCCCCACCTGTTAATAGCTTGTTTGGATCCTTCCTGACTTGATGCTTATATGAACATATATACATGTGCACATTCCATTTTTGCTTAATAACAAAACAATAAAAACAAAACACCAGTGACTAATCTGCTTTTTTCATGTATGTCATGGACCATCTTCCGGTCAGTGCACCTAAACCTCCCTTATTTATTTTAATACCTCATACTCCACTATTATGGATGGTACCATATATCTACAACCGGTCCCCTATTAATGGACATATGGTTGTGTCTAGTTTTTTGTTGGCACCGTAATAGGTTAGAGGCTGTAATGAATGGTAAGGAAGTAGGTAGTACTACTTTAATAGAAAAAGAGAAGAAACTTCCTTTGCCATAGTCACTTACTAAATGAAATATAAAACACTTGTCAAAAGTTGAGAGGACCAAAATTGATACTTTTTCTCTGATCTTTTTGCCATGTGTATATCTGAATTCTTTGTTTTTAAAGAAGAAACAGCATTGAAGCATTATTTGGGGGGAAAAACACACACACAAAATCCAGCAACTCAGCATTCATGAGCAACTCTATACTATACCAGTATGTGCCTGTGCAGTGGAAGGAAAACAATTTTGGTAAGGAATTAAAACTTTAGCTTTAAACTTCCAACAGGTTGATATTTATAATGAATGATGACTCAAAACATTTTAATATTCTTATGTTGATAGTACCTTTTTTTAGTTTTAAAAAAGTCACCATACCTTTGATAGCTTTAATTTCAGGTTAAACTATTCCCCTTTTACCTTAAAAAACAAAAACAAACAACCCTGAATTTGCAGCCAACAAAAGTTAGATTTATCCTTAGTATGTATTCTGACTTTTATTAAAATATTTGTTAACATCTATTAGAGATGCTTATGGGTCAACTTTACCCCTTTCTCCACTTAATTGCTGAGTTTTCTACAACATTCCTTTTGTAGGTGTGTGTTGCATCCATCTAGATGCTTTGAGATGCTCATGTAGTCTTAAAAATTATTTATACATGGGGGATTATCATTGGTAGTTTTTTTGTTAAACCTAAATGTATGACATCTGTTATACTAATTTCTTAAATGTAATCTTTTTTCTGCTTTTGCATTATATAGGAAATATATCCTGGACAGTTCCAACCATCTCTCTGTCACAAATTCATAGCCTTGTCAGATAAGGAAGGAAAACTACTTCGCAACTACACTCAGAACATAGATACACTGGAACAGGTTGCAGGAATCCAAAGGATAATTCAGTGTCATGGTTAGTAAACTTCAGGATTGCTGTTAGTTTTGTTTTCTAAGAAAATTTAGGATTAGAAAGGAGGCTGCCATCCAGGAATGGAGAATGATCTTTATTATTTAC